>NC_088216.1:62823763-65435947 GCF_036934945.1 Oncorhynchus masou masou
AGAGTTGAAAATGAATTTCAATGCTGCATTTGTCCACAATTACTCCCTCGTTCAGACGTGTTTTATTAGGATTTTTTTCTTCTTCAAATATTTCTCAAAGCAGATTGGAAACATTCTTGGTATTACCCCTCTTTCTTCAGAGAATAAATAATTAAGGATTTTGGTGACAAAACAGAGATTTTCTCTCCTGCTGGAGCGTCGGAGGATAACATGGAGGCTCACAGCGTGTTTGATTGTTAATCAAGGCACAGGGGCTTTAAGTGCTAATGCTCTGACTGCAGACCTGCAGAAAACACCAGGAACATGGAATGCTTTTTCCATTAATGGCTCTCCAGTACTTAATACGGGCTGACGATACAGCAGCTCTCTCCCTTTCTTCCTAGGCATTCCACTATGTGTTTGGATAATACATGTTTCCTGTTTAGCACTGGGGATTAGGACCTTGGATAATCGGAGAAACAGGATTTTCAATATTCAATTAGTCTATAAAGTGGGTCTGAATTTTTCAAAATATTGAACCAGAAGAAAATATTTTTTTTGTAGTTAATTTTAAGCTAAATGTGAGTTATTGTATTGTATTAGTTGTTATATTTGTGATAAAGTAAATAGTATGTAGCAGTGATGTTTATAACAGGAAAACATGTGGCTTTTCTATCACTCTTTCACTGTGGGGAGATGGATGTTCTCTGACAGAGGAATCAGAGTTCACACTCCCTCAATGTCCTGCTGATGTAGTAAGTGCTCACACACATACACATACACAGACACACACACACACACACACACACACACACACACACACACACACACACACACACACACACACACACACACACACACACACACACACACACACACACACACACACACACACACACACACACACACACACACACACACACACACACACACACACACACACACACACACAGAAATACAAGCAAATCTACCACCACACACACATACAAACACACAACTCAGCCTGTCTAACTCTATCTATCTGTAGTTTAACAGATGTTGTGTCCAGTTCATTCAGGCAACTCATCTGGAATGTTAGAGATTTGTTGTTGACATAGATTTAGTTTGACATAGATTGAGACTGTGATTTTTTATTAGGTTGTTTATATACTGTATGTTTTCACTATCCTGTCTTCCTCTCCTCTATGTAATGGAAAAACTATACAAATAGACTCTCCATCGTGATGGAAATGAGAATTTTATATTGTGGTTTTTCAGACAGCATCTGTCCGGAGGTGATATGCCTGTGTGTTGGTATGTGTGAGCTATTTTCTCTAGTGTCTGGTATTGATGGGCTACCCTTTACTGGTAAAGATTGACAAAAATTCTGTGATTCCCAGTAAATGGGCTGCGGTGGCCAACTGCCAAGTTTATAATGGAATCCTGCTGCGTTCAGCATTTGCCGACAGGTCCTCGCACCCATCCCAATCCCATAACCTTTCCCGACAGCGCACATTTTCCCATTACGGCCGCTGGAAAAGCCATCCGCACCGGCACTGGGGTTGTTGTTGTGTGGGATATAAATTTGGTTGGTTTGTGAGAGAGAGGCGCAAGCTATGTCAGGGGTGGGGAGGTGGGTTAAGCTGTGCTTGGCTGGGCTAGAGGTATGAGCACAGAGATGTTGTATTGGTCCTGTTTCATCTAGTGTCACAGCAGGTGTTGGATAGAGGAAAGGCCAGGAGTATGAGGTGGAGGCAGGGAGCAGAAATATCAGCAGTTGCTGAAAACATTATTATTGCTTTTTTGATGGAGAAATATTTCTGTGTGTCAATCAACTGGCACTCTTTTGGTTTGAAGACCTGATAGGATTTCTTTCACAACAGATATTTCCCAAACTAATTTCTTAAACATTGTATTTTTGAAGTCTAAATGACCCTAAATACCCACAATAGCTAGGTTTCCATCCAATTGGTGAATATTCTTAAATCATTTATATCTAAAAATCTGCATTTTCCCACCCTGAGATGTTTCCCTCAAATGAAATAGTTGCAGATGAGAAACTGTTCGTGATGACAAAGTGCACATATAATAACTTTACTTTTAAATTCTCATGGATCTAATAAAAAATGCAAGTTAAATGGGTTTCCATTGCATTTTCCACTCACAAAAAATGTTGCGTTATATAGCAAGTGTGTCTACTCTTGTATTGGCACGTGCGCTCTAGCCAACAGCTCTATCTGCACACTGTTGGCTCGAGAGCACCTGATCAGATTATTATTATGGAAAAAAGGACAAGATTATTTTTATTTGTCATCTACATTACTTGCATAAAACAGTTGGATGGAAACTTGGATAGTGACATATAAACAACTAGTTGTTTCAAGATAAATATATAAATCTGTGCTTTTGTCTCCATAACCAAGTTTTCCATGCTGTGACGAAAGCTTCTGTTGCGATTACTTTCACAGTGCCTTAAATAACAGTAATTGGGCAAATAGTTAAGGCATGCGATTAAAGAACTCATTACCAACAATTTAGCTCGACACATGTCCTTCTCTCTGCTCTCCATTCCTTAAAAACGAAATGACTTAGAGCACAATAAATACAATTGTACATTTGTCCTAATAAAATGTAGCCTTGCGTTTGTTCTAATTGTTCCAAGTTCGAACCGTTGATCTGTTACACATTTTAAGCACAGGTAGTTGCATTGTATTTACAGAGCCTGCTGTACCTGGTTATGGCATGGTGAAACAGCAGCACTGTAAAAGGAAACATATCCAAAGCTGAGGTGGTCTACATCCTCCCCAGAAACAATGTCAGGTCATATACAACTCTATGGCCACTATCTTCAAATAAGCCTTTGAAGCCCTAGTTATTCTTGGGAGATGTGTTCTTTGGCAGCCGTTTTGGCTAAATTCCTCTTTATTGCATGACAGGGACACCTGCTGGGAGAGGGGAGAAAACAACTGCTGCTCATGAGGCTCCAGCAGTACCAAGAGCTCGAGTTTGTGTTCAAACCCTACAAGGGAAGAAGCCCTCTGTAATGAAATACAAACATTGCAACGTTTTTAGACAAATCCCAGGGATATTGAAGTTGAGGATAACATACAGAGGGACACGATGCATTGTCTCAGAGTGAAATAACATACATCCATGTAGGAAAAAACTGCTACAAGTCAGTCTATCAACCACACTCAGGTGTACTGGGCTGTTGATCATAGCACATCTTTAAACCACATTTCTGTACCTCCAACAATTATGACTGAATAAATGATGAATAGACATATTGGACCTTTTTGATTAAACCTGGAATGGATCAAACAGGTCCACACACAAGAGAACTGATAGGGCAAAATAAAACTATTAAACATGACATAAAATTCAAGGCTTCTATGTGTTAGGAAGGAGTCTGAGCAATAGCTTGAAAAAAATAACCTACAGTACCAGTCAAAAGTTTGGACACACCTACGCATTCCAGGGTTTTCTTTATTTTCACTATTTTCTACATTGTAGAATAATAGTGAATACATCAAGACTATGAAATAACACATATGGAATAATGTAGTAACCAAAAAAGTGTTAAACAAGTTAAACCAATCTAAATATTTTTTATATTTTCGATTATTCAAAGTAGCCACCTTTTGCCTTGATGACAGCTTTGCACACTCTTGGCATTCTCTCAACCAGCTTCATCTGGAATGCTTATCCAACAGTCTTCAAGGAGTTCCCACATATGCTGAGCAGTTGTTGGCTGCTTTCCCTTCATTCTGCGGTCCAACTCACCCCAAATCATCTCAATTGGGTTGAGGTTGGGTGATTGTGGGGCCTGGTCATCTGATGCAGCACTCCATCACTCTCCTTTTTGGTCAAATAGCCCTTACACTGCCTGGATGTGTGTTGGGTCAATGTCCTGTTGAAAAACAAATAATAGTCCCACTAAGCGCAAACCAGATGGGATGGCATATCATTGCCGAATGCTGTTAAGTCTGCCTTGAATTCTAAATAAATCACTGACAGTGTCACCAGCAAAGCACCCCCACACTATCACACCTCCTCCGCCCTGCTTCACAGTGGGAACCACACATGCGGAGATGATTCGTTCACCTACTCTGCCTCTCACAAAGACACAGCGGTAGGAACCAAATATCCCAAATTTGGACTCAGTTGATGTTGAGATTTGTCTGTTACTTGAACTCTGTGAAGCATTTATTTGGGATGCAATTTCTGAGGCTGGTAACTCTAATGAACTTCTCCTCTGCAGCAGAAGTAACTCTGGGCCTTCCTTTCCTGTCATGGTCCTCATGAGAGCCAGTTTTATCATAGCGCTTGATGATTTTTGCTACTGCGCTTGAAGAAACTTCCAAAGTTCTTTACATTTTCCGGAATGACTTACCTTCATGTCTTAAAGTAATGATGAACTGTCATTTCTCTATGCTTATTTGAGCTGTTCTTGTCATAATATGGACGTGGTCTTTTACCAAATAGAGATCTTCTGTATACCCCCCTACCTTGTCACAATGCACAATGTACATGATCATTTATCAATCCAGTGTTAATCTGCAATATTGTAATTATTCGCCTACCTCCTCATGCCTTTTGCACACATTGTATATAGACTCCCCTTTTTTTTCTACTGTGTTATTGACTTGTTAATTGTTTACTCCATGTGTAACTCTGTGTTGTCTGTTCACACTGCTATGCTTTATCTTGGCCAGGTCGCAGTTGTAAATGAGAACTTGTTCTCAACTAGCCTACCTGGTTAAATAAAGGTGAAAAAATAAAAAAAAAAAAAAAAAACAATGCAACTGATTGGCTCAAACACATTAAGAAGGAAAGAAATTCCACAAATGAACTTTTAAAAAGGCATACCTGTTAATAGAAATGCATTCCAGGCGACTACCTCATGAAGCTGGATGAGGAGAATGCCAAGAGTGTGCAAAGTTGTCATCAAGGCAAAGAATGGCTACCTTGAAGAATCTCAAATATAAAATATATTTAGATTTGTTTAAACCCTTTTTGGTTATTACATTATAGCATATATGTTATTTCATAGTTTTGATGTCTTCACCATTATTCTACAATGTAGAAAATAGAAAATAAGAAAAACCTTGGAATGAGTTGGTCTGTCCAAACTTTTGACTGGTGCTGGATGTTGGATAATAAATCATGGTAGTAAGTTAACTCTCCATTTTTCTCTGTCCTGGGAGTGATGTGTGTTTTGGAGTGAGAGGGACCATGGATGCCATGTGTGAGGAGAGCCTGTGGTGCTGTGGAAGTGGGCTGGGCCTACACACACACACACACACACACACACACACACACACACACACACACACACACACACACACACACACACACACACACACACACACACACACACACACACACACACACACACACACACACACACACACACACACACACACACACACACACACACACACAGGGGATCAGAGACAGGCAGAGCTGCTCTCACCCCTGCCTCCCTTTGATCTGTGTCCCCAGGCCTGCCTGGCTACCCGCGCTGCTCTGCACCGCACCACGCACGCTGACACCACGCTATGCTCGCCTCGCTAGCGACTCCCCACAACTGTCTGACATAGATAAGCCAGGGGAGACTCCGAGCTGCCGCTGCCGCTCTTCTCTTCCATTAGTGAGCACACTGACGCTTCTTTAAGAAACGGGATGAATTCCATTTCAGACGACAACACTAGTCGTTGCCAAAAAGAGGGAAAGGGAAAATGTAGGAACAATCTAGAGGCTCTGGCTCCATTCCTCCACCCTCTCTGACTTCTAACAACACATCCTGCACCTGAATACCAATGAGAGATGGAGATTCATGTAGTCCCCCACATTATTAAAAGTTGGGCATTAAGCCTCTCACCGGGCACCATGTCAGCTGGCAAGCTCTTCTGACAACTAATCAAAGGGGATGAACACATAGCCTGCATTCATAGCTCAGCCTCTCACAGAGCAAGAGTGGGAATACATAGACGTTAATTAGAACTTCCATTAAAACAAATACTGTTTCAATTTGGCAAGTATAAAAAAATATATAAGTGGCTTTCAAAAAAAAAATACAAAAAATAAGACCTGCTCTTGGCAGCTGCCAAGAAAATCAAGGGAGTGTAAATCATATCCACTGGCTATATGTTTCTGCATAGATTATTAGGGCTTGCTGCCTGTTTAACACTTCTGAACTCAGAGGAAAGGATTGCTGGTGTCACAAACATACACACATTGGCAATATGGGGCTTTTGACAGTATGTATCTAATTTAAATAGCATTTTTATTGTCTGCCAAGATTGAATAGGGTTTTAGGTGCCTTTAGTGTGTGTATGTTAAATGATGTAAGGGCAAAAAAATTCCTAAACAGGCTTTTGATTTCTTAACCAGTTAGTGGGCTCTCTGTGGTTGGTTCCATGCCTGTGTTCTCTATCGCTCAACCTCTAACCCCGCTAGAACAGCTAAGTTAAACCAATACGCTCTTTGCCTTCTTGTTTAACATAAATATCTCTGGATGTGGTTTTTATCTATTTTTCACCTACCAACTTCTCCTTTTTTTGGCAACTCCTGCTAATAGTAGGTCTCTATCTCTCGCTCTCTCTCACTCTCTGGCTGTCTCTCTCTCTCACTCTCTGTCTCTCTCTCTCGCTCTCTCTCACTCTGTCTCTCTCTCTCGCTCTCTCTCACTCTCTGGCTGTCTCTCTCTCGCTCTCTCTCACTCTCTGGCTGTCTCTCTCTGTCGCTCTCTCTCACTCTCTGTCTCTCTCTCTCGCTCTCTCTCTCTCTGGCTGTCTCTCTCTCTCTCACTCTCTGGCTGTCTCTCTCTCTCGCTCTCTCTCACTCTCTGGCTGTCTCTCTCTCTCGCTCTCTCTCACTCTCTGGCTGTCTCTCTCCCTCGCTCTCTCTTTCTCTCCGTCACTCTCTCTCCCCCTGGTGAGGCAGCTCTACTCCCCGCGCCCAGATGAAAGGCTATGGCGACAATAAAAATGCTATTTAAATGCAATGGTGTTTGTGGGTAAAAGATATTTCCTGCAGAAAGTGAGCTGCTGTATCCTGATAAATAGTAAATATAAGGGAATGCGATTTACATTTATCTTGGAGAGGCAGCCAATATACATTTCAGTAAATCCTAGAAGATTTAAGTAGGAAATGACTGAGACTGATTCACATGCTGTGTGTCCCACGCAGACAAAATGCCTATAAGATTGAGAATGGTATTGCCTTTATTAAAGTATAGGCACATACATCAATCCTATCTTGAATACCAATTACACACAGGCGTACACTGTGAAACATGCTCAAGACCTTTTTATTCCATAGATTTGTTGCATTATTTTCCATCGCTTAACAATGTTTTTTGCTTCTTATACTTATTTGGTTCTTCTACTTATTATTATGATTATGATTATTATGATTATTTATTATTATCGGCATCATCATCATCATCAATATTTTGTTTTGTTATTATAATTATAATAATAATTATTATTTATTATTAGTATTATGCAGTCTCATGCCTTCCATTTGTTGGGGCAGGAAAGGAGGCAGGTGAAGTGTGTGGTGTGTGAGGCATGCGCAGTGTGACCTCTGTGAGAGGGGTCAGGGGGTGGCAGAGTCGCAGCAGGGCAGGGCTGCAGTCAACCTGCCCTGCTAGCTGTCTGTCTGGAGGTTTGGGATGTTGTCTGGCTGCATGTGTTTCCTGTTAGTTCCAGATGCCACTCTGACAGGTGCATGGATGTGATTAATATCTCTCTGGTCATCTCCCCTCCCTCCCTCCCTCCCCCTCCCCCCTCCCTCCCTCCCTCCCTCCCTCCCTCCCTCCCTCCCTCCCTCCCTCCCTCCCTCCCTCCCTCCCTCCCTCCCTCCCTCCCTCCCTCCCTCCCTCCCTCCCTCCCTACCTCCCTCCTCTTCTCTTTCTCTCCTTCCTCTCTCTCTTTCTGAGTCCTTCATTGGCACACTATCCCTGTTGCTCCCCTCCCCCTCCCCCAGTCTAACCCTATGGTGCTCAGTGGAGAGATATACCTAATCCAATACACCACCCACATACCTCAGCTTCCCACCAAAGTGAAATGGAGCCCAGTATTGCTCAGTGTTATATTTTACAGCATCTTTAGAACATTATTCTGATAACCTTGGACATCAAAGCATATTTGTTTCAAGCTAAAAACAAAAATATAATTTTGTTACTTAAGATATTTTTGTAAACATCACATAGAATGTTTCTCACTCACTCACTCACTCACTCACTCACTCACTCACTCACTCACTCACTCACTCACTCACTCACTCACTCACTCACTCACTCACTCACTCACTCACTCACTCACTCTCTCTCTCTCTCTCTCTCTCTCTCTCTCTCTCTCTCTCTCTCTTCCTCTCCCTCACTTTCTCCCTTGCACTCTCTTCCTCTTTCTCGTGGGCCAGTAAAATGAGAATGTGTGATGTGTTTGGGTCCCCAGCTGGTTGTCTGGAGCTGCAGCCCACTCCTCTCAGTCTCCAGCTGAGAGCTATTTCACTATTTATTTACATGTAATTATGGCAATGAGGTGCAAACATTAACACTGTCAAGAACAATTTGACCTGACATTTTTCACTAGGCCTGGCCCCTGCTGTTTTTAGCAAACAAACCCCCCCAGCTCCCCCCGACTTCCCCGCTCCCCGATACGCCTCTCTGTCCTCTCCGAGCTGCACCCTCCCTCATACACACAGCCCTGCCTCACTGAAACCACTCTGCTGGAATCAGAAAATCTGCCATTTAATTTGGCAGACGGTGGTGCGAGGTGAGGAGAGTTGCAGTGTGTGTGTGTGTGTGTGTGTGTGTGTGTGTGTGTGTGTGTGTGTGTGTGTGTGTGTGTGTGTGTGTGTGTGTGTGTGTGTGTGTGTGTGTGTGTGTGCGTGCGTGCGTGCGTGCGTGTTTGTGTATTGGAGGGGGTTGCTCTTGTTCCTGGTGGCTGAATCCATCCCACAGTAACTCAAGCATATCACTAGCAGAGAATAGAGGATTGCTCCCCACACGTTCTCCAATTGCAGCCCAATAGACGGCATATTAACCTCTGTTTAGTGAGGGGCCCTGCATGCACTGTTGGATGTTTAGGAGGGAAGGAGACCTTTCTCTGGCTAGTAGCAGGCAGCTGTGCTCCATTGAACACAGGGTTAGAGAAGACGGGTGGGAGCCGGGGAAGAAAATGCATTTTGTCAAAACTATTATTCTCCAATTACATTTTATTAAACATTTTGGAATTAGTATTTATTTAAGATCATGTGGAATTTCATTTGATATTGTATGTGTTTAGGTCTCGAGTTTAGCTGTTAGATAAAATAGTGCAGTTCAGTGTTTGTGGGGAGAAGTGTTAGAGAGCAGAGTTGAGAGACTGGGGGACACTGTGGTAGTATGGCTAACATGTTGTGAGAAGTGACAGCTTGTTCCAATGCCCGCTAATCGTCCTCATCTGTGCCTAGCTTGTCAATGCCCAGATTCTGTCAGTGCCAATCAGGCACTTAATTGAACACAATTAACCCCCCTCCCCCCCTCCACCCGTACAACCCACATGCTTCAAAAACCTATTTCTCTCTCTCCAGTTCCCATCCTCCCTCTCACCCTCTCTTCATCCTGTCTCTGTCTCTCCTCGTCCCATAGCATTGGTGGCGGAAGACACTTTTCACTTTTGATTAACGTGCCGCGGCCAATTAATGCACTGACTCACAGGCCAGGGCCCGTCATCTGCTGCCTGCCACCAACACGTCAGTCTGCGGCACGGCCCCACACAGCTCCCCTACCACTGCCATCACCTCCACCGTGACCAAAACACTCTAATTCAATTTATGCAATCGCTGTTATTTTTAAATAGTCATTATGTCTGCTCAGATGAGGGGCCTTACTGCCCGCTGGGCTGTTCCTCTCATGTGAGAAGGAGGGCTGAGGGGGGGGGGGGAGAGGGGGAGGGCTGAGGGGGAGTGTGGGTGGACTTGGGGTTGCACCGGTCCATTGACTCTTTAGAAAAACTCCTTCATCTTTTCTTTTTTAATTCTCTTTCCTAGTTGATTTCAAAATGAAGAAATTGATGCTGTTGTTTATTTGATTTGTGCATAATCATTTTACCCTGCATCCTTCAATGTACAGTATCAGTAAAATGTTTCTACTAGATTTAGAGTAATATGCGCATCACATGTTTTTTTTAATCAGTTCTCAGAAATAATTTGTAAATATTCAATATTTTATATGGAATATTGCACCCAATTTTAGCCGTTGCGTAAGTTTGAATTATTTCCAATCAACCAAGAAATACCATTCAGTGTACTCATACTTCTTACCTTATAGGTCAGTAAATTCAACAATACATTTACTCTCTGTTATCACACCCTAGGACTGACATTGAAAAAAACATCTACCCAAATTTGGTGTCATCGTCATCCCTGATCTTAAGTCATTCCCAGCTGAGGCGTGTATCAGCCAGGCAGATCTGCCAAGGTGTGCGATGTTATTCTGCGCCCCTCAGATAACTTCCAGACATTTGGAGTGCTTATTTTCTCCTCTCTGCCCCAGTGACCTCTACCGAACTTAAAGGTATGTCTTGGGGGCATTTGATTTGGGCAGAACGGGAGCTATCGGTGACAGGGGAGCTAATCCAGTCTTGCGCAGATTAAGAGAAGTGTTTGTGGAGTGGGGTGTGTTGGCGAGGGCGCTGGCGCCGAGAATGGAACACAGGGCTGTCCTATCAGCTCTCCAGGCAGGCTGGCCCTCAGGCCAACTCAGTCCTACAGGAGTCTTTGTACTTCCCAAAGCCTCTCTCTCACACTCTCACTCTCTCTTTCTCTCTTCTCTCTCCTCTTTCCTCCCCCCTCTCTTTATGTCTATATACTCTCTTTATATCTATATACTCTCTTTATATCTATATACTCTCTTTATATCAATATACTCTCTTTTTTATTTTCCTTATGCTGTATCACTTTCTTTCAGATGCAAAAACTTTGTCTGTGAAATATTTTTGTGAACATGAAAAAAACGTATCGTGAACATTTTCATCCATCACTAGTGCGTGTCACTGGGTGAGCAGTGAGCACAGGTGCACTCTGACCTGATGTGGTCATTCAAGGGTTAAGATGAGCATAGCACATTACATGACCGTATATACATCATGTAAGTATTGTTTAGGGATATTGCATTGATTGTGTACTTCATATATAGTGAAAATAAAGGTTAATAAATAACATTGTGGCATCTCTTTGAAGCTGTGGCTTGAATATGTCACTATAGGGAATTTAGTGAGTATTGTATGTAAGAAATTATGCAATTTTTTCAATTTTTGAAAATATTGCCTTCCGCTTTCTCATTCAGTCAACTTCCTCACAGTAAGTCAAGTTATTTTATTCAGGAAGCAAATCCAACAAAGAGCAAAGGCTCGTCAAACATTTAAGTAGACAAAAAAATATAATTTGACTGTTAAGGAAATTAGCAGGGTATAAAAGAATGTATTTTTGTGTCGCAAATGCTCAATTTATTTTTCTGAAAGGATTCACATTGTATCAACTTCCAGTTCCATGTTCACTCTGCCGCAGGGCTGGAGGGCTCAGAAGTTGAGAGAATTAATGAGTTTTTTATTATTATTTATAAAGTAATCTATCTGTATAGAGAGAGGCAGGGAACACCCTGGAGCAGTGTCCTTTAAACTGGTCCTGGCTCACATTATCTCCTCCAACAGCCCTAGCACAAAGTCAAACAACAAACGAACACTGAGGACCCTGTACGGAGAGCGAGAGGGAGAGGGAGGAAGGGGTGTAGTGGAGGACTGTTCTGAAAGGGAGTGAGGGTGTTAAATGTGTATTGAGTGGTGTTGTTCTGGAGCAGAGCAGGTCTAAAGGCCTGTTGAGGTGTGTTTTACACCCTGCAGCTGATACTCAGCATCAGCCATATCTCCACACACATCAGATCATAGGGGGAAGTGGTGAAATGGCATTGATTTTTATTTAGCTGTGTGAAAGCAGTAGGACATTACAGATAGCGAATATGAACCCATGCTCAATCGAGGAGCTTACCTTTCCCCCCTCCAGCATCAGTTAACCAAAACCTTCTCAACAATTTTAGGAAGGGCATCTCAAGGATACAACCGTCCAGACAATACTGTCTTTTTACAAACTTTTTTGCAAACTTGTGGAAAAAAAATAATTATAACATTGTCCATGAAAAGTGGCCATCTCTGTTGAGGAACTGGTGAAATCTATGAATAGTAATTAGGCTCAATTTAGCACAGCCCCTGATTGCTGGCCATTTTATTATTTAATGTTTAAATAAGGAAGCGATGTAATCAAGCTTCAATTAACTGATGACTATATCTGGCACCACCCCCTCCAGCTGTCTCCCTGGACCCCCAACTAGCACTTCCTCACACCCAGTCACATGACCAGCACAGCACAGTACACCACAACACAGCCCAGCACAGCACAGCCCAACACAGTACAGCACAGTACAGCACAGCCCAGCACAGCAGGGTATATGAGATTCCACACTGAGAAGAAGTCTGTTTTCCAGCTCCAGTCCATATATGAGAGAACGTCCCATGTGTCCTGCATGCAGAGAGCCATAAATCTCCCTCTTATGGATACATGTCACATGTTCTGTCTGAATAAGTTGTGGGGCTGGTGGATGGTGGGGGGTTTCCATCCTGATAGAATTAACATGAGGAAATCACTAAACAGCCTTTATGTCTGATGTGCCTCAAGTGCTTCATATTTCCTCAGAGACAGTTTTTGCAGAATAGGATTAATTTGTGGAATAAGATACATTTTCCCTATCCGGTGTGTGTGACTGGCTATGTATTGCTGAGCAGTAGGGCTGCGTTTGTATGAGGTGAAGAGGTTCTACAGTATAATGGTTGCTTGGATGTCCACTCTGGAGATTGACTGGAGCCCTGTCCTTCTGTAGGATATTTTGCACCACAGCATCAGCTCTGTGAACTATGTTTAAACCTTTTGTGTGTGTGTGTGTGTGTGTGTGTGTGTGTGTGTGTGTGTGTGTGTGTGTGTGTGTGTGTGTGTGTGTGTGTGTGTGTGTGTGTGTGTGTGTGTGTGTGTGTGTGTGTGTGTGTGTGTGTGTGTGTGTGTGTGTGTGTGTGTGTGTGTGTGTGTGTGTGTGTGTGTGTGTGTGTGTGTGTGTGTGTGTGTGTGTGTGTGTGTGTGTGTGTGTGTGTGCGTGCGTGTGTGTGTGTGTTTAACCACCTCCATGATGGGCTAATTGGTTTAGCAGCCAAAGCGCCAAAGGCCAGCCCAGCGTAACGAGACAACGTGAACCTGATGTTGGGGAGGATGCTTCCATGCAATATAAGGGAAGCATGTGTGGGACCATTTCCCCCATTCACAATCTCCCCGGCCCTTTCTAGTTTTATAAAAAGGGACATTATAGTCCAATTCTAACGTTTCAATTTAGGCCAGAAGCTCAGTAGAAACCTCCATCTGCATTGCATTGTGGCGATGGTCTGTGCCTCTTGTCTCATGGAGATAATCATATCCATATCACAAGTGTATTATTTGTTAACTCATCATTGTATATTAGATGAGATTACAGAGTATTGAAATAAATGCACTGATGCTGTATAAATAACACCCCTAATACTTACCCTAGCCATAACCCTAACTCATACTAGCAGTAGGCCCTTCTGTGAGGCTAGTGGACACTATTTCTGTGGGGATGTGATCTAAGAGGATCGTTTACTGCTTCCAACCTCATTACTATTCATGAGATGGCTAGGCTAGGGGCTGGGGATTAGGGAGTCCCTCAGTGCTTGTTGTGATGTAGGCCTCAGGCCTCCTCCAACCTCCAGGCTCTAGGACATAGAGGTTATGTCTGTCAGTGGCTCTATTATCACTCTAAGACCCTTCTGTCCCCACACTGTCCCCACACTGTCCCCACACTGTCTCTGCGTTTAACACTGAACTCACCGGGTACCACTAATAAAACAGTATTTTTGTTTCTTCCCCTCTCTCACCCCATCTCTCTCTCTCTCATCCCATCTCTCTCTCTCATCCCATCTCCTTCCCTCACCCCATCTCCCTCTCTCATCCCATCTCGCTCTCTCACCCCATCTCCCTACATCCCTACATCTCCCTCTCTCACCCCATCTCCCTCTCTCACCCCATCTCCCTACATCCCTACATCTCCCTACATCTACATCCCCATCCCTCACCCCATCTCCCTCTCTCACCCCATCTTCCTACATCCCTACATCTCCCTACATCTACATCCCCATCCCTCGCCCCATCTCCATCTCTCACCCCATCTCCCTCTATCACCCCATCTCCCTACATCCCTACATCTCCCTACATCTACATCCCTACATCTCCCTACATCTACATCTACATCCCTACATCTACATCTACATCGACATCTCCCTACATCTACATCCCTACATCTACATCTACATCCCTACATCTCCCTACATCTACATCTACATCCCTACATCTACATCTACATCCCTACATCTCCCTACATCCCTACATCTACATCTACATCCCTACATCTACATCTACATCTACATCCCTACATCTACATCCCTAGATCTCCCTACATCTCCCTACATCTACATCTACATCTACATCCCTACATCTACATCTACATCTACATCCCTACATCTACATCTAGATCCCTACATCTCCCTACATCCCTACATCTACATCCCTATATCTCCCTACATCTACATCTACATCTCCCTACATCCCTACATCTTCCTACATCTACATCTACATCCCTACCTCTCCCTACATCCCTACATCTCCCTACAGCTACATCTACATCCCTACATCTCCCTAAATCTACATCTACATCCATACATATCTCTACATCTACATCCCTACATATCTCTACATATACATCCCTACATCTCCCTACATCTACATCTACATCCCTACATCTCCCCACATCTACATCTACATCCCTACATCTCCCTACATCCCTACATCCCTACATCTCCCTACATCTACATCTACATCCCTACATCTCCCTACATCCCTACATCTCCCTACATCTACATCCCTACATCTCCCGACATCTACATCCCTACATCTCCCTACATCTACATCTACATCCCTACATATCCCTACATCTCCCTACATCTACATCTACATCCCTACATCTCCCTACATCCCTACATCTCCCTACATCCCTACATCTCCCTACATCTCCCTACATCCCTACATCTCCCTACATCCCTACATCTCCCTACATCCCTACATCCCTACATCTCCCTACATCCCTACATCTCCTACATCTCCCTACATCCCTACATCTCCCTACATCTACATCTACATCCCTACATCTCCCTACATCCCTACATCTCCCTACATTTACATCTACATCCCTACATCTCCCTACATCTACATCTACATCTACATCCCTACATCTCCCTACATCTCCCTACATCCCTACATCCCTACATCCCTACATCCCTACATCCCTACATCTCCCTACATCCCTACATCTCCCTACATCTCCCTACATCCCTACATCTCCCTACATCTCCCTACATCCCTACATCTCCCTACATCTACATCTACATCCCTCGCACCTTTCCTTTTTCCCCTTTTTTTTGTTGGTCCATGTTTCAAGGTTAAAAGACAGTTTTTTCTGTACAACTCAATAGTGCAGTCACTCAATCTCATCCATGTGTTATTTAGTACCCTAGCCTTTCTAACTCCCCCTCTGTCTCCTCTCTGCCCTCCCTCCCCAGGTGATGAGCATCCTGAGTAACCCCAACGCGGTCCCCTCCCAGTCCCAGCATGACTTCTCCATCTCCCCCCTCCATAGCAGCCTGGAGTCCTCCAACCCCATCTCAGCCAGCTGCAGCCAGCGCTCTGACTCCATCAAGGGGGTGGACAGCCTGGCTTCCTCCCAGTCCTACTGCCCCCCCACCTACAGCGCCACCAGCTACAGTGTGGACCCTGTTACTGCTGGATACCAGTACAGCCAGTATGGACAGAGTAAGTACTGCATCTGCGTTTATGTGTGAATGTGAGAAAGTGAGTGTGTGTGTTTGTATATGAGTGGATGTCTTTTGCCTTTCCCATCTGACCTCCTTTCAAGTCTCCTGCATGTCTTCCATCTCATATTACATGGGACCAGTGGTAGTTAGAGGAAATGGTGCCACCACCACCACCTCCCAGGCCGGGCTGCCCCCTGACCTTTGACTCCTGGTCTGTCAGAGCAGACACGTGCTCCTGATAAAGGCCTCTGATTCCCATTCGGTGCTGTCTAGCTTAGTCACACTATGCTCTGCTCTGCTTGGCTGGGAATGAGGACAGGGCCACTTCAAAGGCACTAATACACCCTGAGGGGCCACACTGTCCTCTTAGCCACCCCTTTCTCTCTCTTTCTATGTCACACACACACACACAAACAAACACACACACACACACACACACCACGGGGCAGGAAACAGGCTGATCTATTAGATTAGCATAATTATTGACTGATGCTGTCACAACTCTTCATAAGGGGTAAACTGTAGCACACTTCCCCAGCCAGCCTCCTTTGGTCCCATGTGTATACCTGTGCATGTTTGTTTAGGTGTGTGTGTGTGTGTGTGCGTGTGTGTCTGTGTGCGTGAGTTTGTGTGACAGTAGTGTTATCTGCAGCCAGCTTGCAGAGCAGAGAGACTGATGGCCGTGTGGATGTGATCTGATCTGTGGTTAATTAAGACAGTGATTGAGCACAGTGGCTGGCTAATGAATGGAGGAGAAAAGAGAGAGCTGCTGTCTACTGATGAAAATGATCGGGGAAGGGAAGTGTGGAGGGCATGAAATCAGAGATGCCAAGTGTAATGAAGACTGGCACACACAATACACTCTGGGACCATGCTGAGTGACAGCATGGAGACACTATGAGGTGGCACATGCCCGTGCCAAGTCTATGCCAACCTCAAACAGGGCATGGGAAAGAGATTGTTTTGTTTTCAAATTATTTCTCATTTTACTCCACTGGTTCTGTCAGAACTGATTTAGAACAGAGTCAGACAGAGAGATGAAATGAACAACAGTGACCAACAAGGACATAAGGGTTGGCCGTGTGTTGTGTGTGAGTGTGTGAGTGTGAGTGTGAGTGTGTGTGTGTGTGTGTGTGTGTGTGTGTGTGTGTGTGTGTGTGTGTGTGTGTGTGTGTGTGTGTGTGTGTGTGTGTGTGTGTGTGTGTGTGTGTGTGTGTGTGTGTGTGTGTGTGTGTGTGTGTGCGTGTGTGTGTGTGCGTGTGTGTGTGTGTGTGTATCCCTCACATGCAAATGTGTGAATCTTTGTGTGTCTGTTCTCTCCAGCTGCAGTTGACTACCTGGCTAAGAATGTGAGTCTGTCCACCCAGAGGAGGATGAAGCTGGGAGACCACTCTGCTGTCCTGGGACTGCTGCAGGTGGAGACGGGACAGGCCTACTGAAACACCCAGCCTCTGCCTGACTCCACCCAGTCTAAACTCAACACCCCCCTACAATACATACACCACGCTACTGCTGCTCCCCACCCTGCAGCCCATCCACTGCACCAGCACACAATCTCTCTCTCCTCACCCAGCAGGCAGTCAGGCAGTCAGGCTGTGTAAACCTTGGCTCTGCCCCTCCCCTGTACCATCCTCACCCCTGATTGGCTCTGTCCAGACATCCCAGAGACATTGGCTCCAGCCAGCATGGAAAACAGGCCCCTGGCTGCAGTCCAGTCCACACTCAGAGCCATTTCCAAATGTACATTGACCTTGTTGTTTATAGTAGTTCACTAAGCCAATGTCATTCAAATGATAATCCCTCTTGTTTTATATCAATATTGTTTATATTATTATTGCTGTTATGTTTATGATTCATGTGATTTTTTTTTATTCTCTTCGTGGCTCTTTTTTCTGACAGTGTGATGCTATCAGATGACTGAGGTGATACAGTCCAGTGTGGTGCAGAGTGTGTCTGTGTGTGTGGATGTGCGCGTACGTTCATGCGTGTGGCGGCCCAGTCAGAGAGAGATGCTCCCACATGAGAAAATACTACAGTTTACTATAGAATAATACAGTGCTTACTATCAAATTCTATAGTAAATTGTAGTATACTGTAGAATACTATACTACACACTGTAGTATCCCTCGACCATGTATAGTACTTACTATTGAATGTTGTAGTATACTGTAGAACCCCCCCCCCAGACACACACACAAATCGTGATTTGTGCCACCCATAAATGGAAACCTACATGCCAAGTATAGAAAATATGTTTTGTCCCCTACAGGTTATAGAAGGGAGCAGACTCTCTGAACTACGGCTCAGACCCCAGATCTACGTACCTACCTACATACAAGGAGAAAGCTTCCACTTCTAAACTATACAGTATTTTTCCCAAAAACACAACATTTATTCATGTAGTATATACTTTTTTTCTTACTACAGTACTATAGTTATCTGTCATTTCTACAGTATACTTCAGTAAATATTACAGTAGATGCTACAGTAAAGTCCACAAAAACCCTACAGTGAATACTATAGTATTTTTACCATAGTATACAATACCTGATTGTGTCCCAGACTGCTGTTCCTCTGCCTGTTCCCTGAGCTCTAATCTTAGTAAGCGTTTTGACCTTCTCGCTCTCATATACAACTTGACATTCCTAAAGAACTTGGCCACTCTGTGGGAAGTCTGGCTGGGCGGATTCTACTGGGAATTGGCAGCGGTTTGGCGGCCAATGGCTTCCCCCCTCCCAACATCTATCCCATCCTTAGCTGTACTTCATGGGGAGGAGGGCATTGTTTGTAAAAACAGGATTGGGGAAATTCATTTTTTCTGTTTAGAAATATGGACCTTGCCAATGAGGACTGAACCCCCTATCCCCCTAACCCCATCTACCACAGAACTCTATGTGACTTTAAGAGAGTAAAGGAGATTAAATGACACAAACATACTGTCAAAGCTAAATCATAATTACCGTTCTCATTACCAGCCACCTTTAATATTCTCTTAGGATAATGAAGACATTTTCTAAAGGCACATGCAGCTGTTTACCACTTTGGTGTGGACCAAGCCCGCATTCCTGTGAAACATTCCTCCAGGATGGTTGAATAACTCAAGTCACATTCCTTTTCTGCTCATGATGAGATTAAGAGTACACAAGCTGTGCCAGTCACATGCACTTTGGCAAATCAAATAATCCAGTCAATTGTGAAAGGGCACAGGTAACAGCCCTGGCTGGCCCCCTTTCTGGCTTTGACTGGATACTCCCTCCTCCTAGTCCCCTGGACATTCAACTCCTGCTTTGACCGACACACTCAAAGAAATGTACTAAAACAAACCATTTTTTTTTTAGAATAGCAAATATGAAACATCTGTGTAGCACTCGTAGTTGACATTTAACACAATCTATTTTGGGCTGAATTCTAACTTGAGATATGTTTGCATAACTCCCATTGACATCAGTGTGTGAATGTTTTGCAAAAGTTCTAGTGAGTTAGGTATGCATATTTCAAGTCAGGATTTAGTCCTTAGTCGCATATACATGGACATGATACAGTAGACGGGTAGATTGTGAATTGTTTGATTATAAAAAGTATGTTTTATACTAAAACAAGAACAATGTTCAGTGGTAGTTAAAGCAAGAGATCTGCGGAAGTCAGTGTATTTTTTATTTACTGGTTTCCTTCTGTTGTTTTTGATTGTGTTATATTGTATTGATTTCTTTCAACAAAATGCAGTGTTTTGCGCCCAGCTAAGTAAGGAATTCTGTATATTAAATTAGGAAAAAATTCCAATAAATTCCCTCGATTTAATAATTGTATAAAAGAGGTTGAAACTCAACTGAGTGGATTTAAGTTAGTAGACAGAGAGAGAAAGAGAGAGAGAGAGAGAGAGAGAGAGAGAGAGAGAGAGAGAGAGAGAGAGAGAGAGAGAGAGAGAGAGTCTCGGACCAATGTGTTTTGCTGGTGACCAGATGGAACCTATTATACCACACCTGTGCAGCCAGGAGCATTGGAAGGTGTATTCCAGCACTTGATCTTATGGACTCATGATCTGAGTGCAGACCTTACCGTGGACCATACATATCTATATGACCTCTGACCTCTCAGTGTGAAACATTGTCGAGGGGCTCAGCAGCACAGCTTTGATGCCATGAAGGATGGTGACCTCTCCTTTCTGGGAAAGAGGTTAGAATAGAATGGTGGACCGACCAGTGTGTTCTCTGGCTATGTGTGTGTACAGCCAGGCTCCAGTGGAGAACACCTCACTGAAAGTAATGACTCTGAAGCACTGAACCCAGACTGGTCTAAAATATCTGTTTAAAAATGCCACATTATTGTGTATATAAAACAATGTTTTTTAAAATGCTTTTAGTGTATCAAATCCATTTCTAACACCTGTGTTAATCGACATTTGGATATTTAAATCATTATGACTCTTCCTCTCCCCACCTTCTCTCTGACCCCTAACCTTTTTACTTGCTTTATGGCATCTGTGTTTTTCTTTTTTCCCTTCCTGTTCCGCATGTGTGGATATTACCATGGTATAATTTATTCTGCTGTATGAAGTATTAGAGTAGTGGGAACTTGTATTGGTATTTACTACCTTCAGCCTGTTGGTGTGTTTACTGTAACACTGGCGTAACTGTTATCAATTAAAGCTCTAAAACAGATTCAGAGCTGTGCTTTGTCCTTTTTGAGGTTTCGTATCAAAATACAATAATACAACATAAAGTCACATAGACTCCAAATTGGTCATTTTTTTTATGTAAGAAAAATGTGTATCATGAGTATTAAGCCTGATGGGGATTCATCTGAACTTTTCACCTCTCTTTTCCCTACAATCCCCACTTGCTCTGTGTAGTGTAGTACACACGTGTGCATACATGGACACCTGCACATGTGTATTACATTCTATGAGCTTCAGGGAACATGTCTGTTTCCATCACAGTGAGCATTGTCTGAGAGAGAGAGCAAGAGAGAGCTGAGCAGTCCCAGAAAGAGGTACACCCTGGGGGAGCTGCACAGGACTGTTGCAGAGCACAGCTGTAGGAAGTCATTAATTCTGTACATTGTCGAGCTATGATCTCCTCTCTGTCTGTCTGTCTGTCTGTCTGTCTGTCTGTCTGTCTGTCTGTCTGTCTGTCTGTCTGTCTGTCTGTCTGTCTGTCTGTCTGTCTGTCTGTCTGTCTGTCTGTCTGTCTGCCTGCCTGCCTGCCTGCCTGCCTGCCTGTCTGGCTCGGGCTCATGTGCTCTGGAATGGTGTTTGTTAATGTTTGCATACAGTCACAGCAAATCTCAGTGGTATGCTAAGAGCATTGAGGAATCTGTCCAGTGTGGCATTGGGACTGTCATCTGTGCTGTATATTACAGTAGCAAAGCTCCTCTTACCATTCCCACTGTTAAATGGCATGGGGATAACGCTTTATGTATGGCCACAATGAAACACATTCATTTTAAATCACAGCAGTCCATTACTGTCATGTATTATATCGTTTTATTGATGGAGACAGATGGGAAATGAATGACAGGGGCAATGAGAGGGACATACTGTAGTGAGTAAAGTGATGAACTCTGTGATTGAACCTTTGTCTCCCGGGGTGATATGTGGTCTGTAACTGGCAGTGCTGATACTACAACAAACTCTCTTACTCAACACGTTTATTATATTGATTGAAAATGAACTGTCCACTATACCTTTTTCCAAAGGCATTAACAAGGGTAAAGCAGTTGCAGTGTACTTAAATGATCCTACTGATCATACATTAACAAAGTGTTTTAGTTTTTTAAAAATACAGCATACAATTGCCTACTTTTTTATAATACATCATACTGTCATTTATGCAAACAATGAAATTAATGACGAGGTATTTATAATGAGCAGGAATCCTGTATATTTGATTTATTTACAATTCAAACACATACTTATCCTTCATATCTTGGTTGTCATCAAACAATAAAAAGTAAATGTTACACAACAGCAAAATATTATTTCAAAAGCTAACAGTGTCTCAGCTTGGAGATTGTTGCACAGTAAATAAGGTATGTCATTGGGACCAAATATTGTCCATTTCAAAATCTATTTCAGAAAAAGAGTTTGATTCTGAAGTGAGAGAATTGAAGGAATTGGTAGAGGAATTGGAAATGATGTTTTAATTTATTTGATAGAATTTGTTAAAATCTAAAATCATCTAATGTAATTGGACTGAAAGGAGTTGTGTGAGAAAATGGTGCTATGATTTGAGAACTGAAATACTGGTGGTTGTTGTTACTGCATATCCTTGGACATTCTGCAATAATTGGCTGTTGAGACTGTTCTGTAATTGCTTTTTCCCATTGCAATTCACTACAAAACTGTATTCCTGTGTTGATTTTTTAAAAGAACTGACACCAGCCCTAACTGTCATATATGCCAACGGACCTCTGCGGCTTTGTCCTGACATTGATCCAATGTGCATTGTTATCAGGATCGTTCCCCAGTGTGTCATGGTAAACCCCATCCTTCTAAAGTGTATGTGGGTGTCCAGATGAAACCCATGCATGTGTTCTAGTTGTCCTCTCTGGTCTGACGTGGTCCTGAAGCCCCAGCCTGGGACTGTTGTTTTCCTCTGGGCTGCTGTCACTCAGACAGGGACGAGGGCCGGGGTGGCAGCCCCAGCCAGCGGTGTATGGGTGCAGCTTTGTGACACTTCACTCTTCTCCTCCTTTGATCCCCTAATTGATTGACTACAGGAGCAGGGGATAAACAGAGCCCACAAGAGCCGATTCCCCTCGCCTCTCTGGAATGGTTTAGATAAAGTGCAGAGGGCCTGTCTATATAGTTCTCCTATACGGACGTAGGGCCATTGAAGGTGGCTGTGCGGTGTGCCACGGTGGCTTAGCTCTGGGCTGTGTCAGTCATTCTGCGAGTCAGTCCTGGGCCCAGGGCTTGTGTCCTGCCTGGTGCAGAGCTACGTGGCTGCTGGAGGTAATGGGTTTGTTTAGATCACAGGGATGGAAATGAAACTCCTGAGCCTCAGAGTGGAGAGAGAAAACCAAGGGGCCCTATCACTCAGGAGGCAGGGATGGACAGATGGAGAAGTCAGTGCTACAGTATAGCCAACCAGCCAGCCACACACTTCCAGAGTGAGTCATAAAGGCTGTGATTCAGATCTAATTGAGGACCTTGGCCATGCTGTAATGTAAAACCTGCAATTGAAGAGCGGGCGATTGAGAGGCGTGGAGAATGAGGAGGAAAGGTAGGAAGGAAACAACCAGTGAGAGTTCTCCCTCATGAGGAAACCTTCTGCCTGTAATAACTCTAAAAGTTTATGGGACCAAAAGAATCATCAAAACATCATCTAAATATATAGTAAGAAGACATTGGGGGGCATTTCAAAACTCCACAATGATAAGTGATGAATCTGGAATATGCTAATAGTTTTCTAATAGTATTCTCTACAGGGGTTCAAAGCAGTGTGTATGTACATGCTGAGGAATGATTAAGATAGGCTTTAGGAAGACAGGGTTTTATTCTTTGAGCTTATGTGTCATGTGGACTAAAAAAGCTCCCAGCTGTCGCCATGAAAGCACTTACAGTATAATAATCCCCCAAATCCTGTAATTATTCCAGCATAGGCTGTGTACCTGAGCCGCAGATTTCAGCTCGACACCTCTAGGATCCCCCCGCCTACACACACACACACACACACACACACACACACACACACACACACACACACACACACACACACACACACACACACACACACACACACACACACACACACACACACACACACACACACACACACACACACACACACACACACACACACACACACACACACACACACACACACACACACACACCTCCCCCTGAAGGAGTTTGAAAGGGAGATGAGGGAGAAAAAAAAGGCCAAGTGAAGTTGTAAATCTAAGAGAGTAAGATAAAATCACTGTGAAGCCCAGCTTGATTTACATTTCAAATCTGTGCTGTGCTCTCAGACTAATTAATATTAATAACAAAAATGGAAATGAGTGCAGACAGTGGCGGCCCCTAAGTAAAGAACAAACTCGGTTCATTCAGTCAGGAGATATATACATAAGTCCTTTCTCAGGAGAAGTGGGCTCCTAACAGGCGTGACGCCTGGGCATAGACCGCCATAGACAGAGACAATTTTTCTAGATAATAGCCTATCACGCAGGATACAATTTAAATTAAAAAATGCAATTTTCACCTTGAAATGAACAAATGATTACAATTTCTATACAAATTAAGGCATCCAGGCTGTGCCTCAGTACTGTGCCAGGGCCATGAAACTTGACATAATTACCATGAAATACATTTTCAAATATTTGTATTTTGTCCATCGCTTTAAAACATGCAACTCTGCCTTCTGTGGGTTTGTGATCTCACCTTCTGGGGGAAATACATAAAAAAGAGAGAAAATCATCAGAGATGAAAAGCTCTTCAACCCCAGAGATAAAAACATACACACATGGGTACACAGTAAGTCAGTGGTGTGGCTCTGCACAGCGGCCCCCGGAGCTATCTCTAAAAGCCAAATTACGGTTCCTTATCAAGGGAATCATATCTACTAGCTATCTGCTCCTGCGTGAGATAGGCTCCTCTCTCTCTCTCTCTCTCTCTTTCCTCCAGCTCTGCTCTGCGCTCATTGCCACAAATGCTGTTTATTTGTGATTACAGACACCCTTTGAATAAAATATGTTTTGTGTTTGAGATCCAAAGTTTCGGTAGATTCTGAACCCAAGAGATTCTTGAGAGAGGAGGGTTTCGCATGGAGCAAGAACATTATTTGGGCAGTGGTGCTGGAAGTGGTCTGGGGAGGAAAATAGAAAGAAAGAGAGAGAGATAGAGAGAGAGGGGGATGAAAGTCTAGCCCATGGGAAATATGAGGCAAGACCTTAGACTGTTATGATGTTTGTATCATATAAGTGCTTTCTTAGAGGATTCATACAAAGATTGAGCGTTCAATTGAGAATAGATTAAGAAGTTGAGAAACAAAGTTTATGATTTTATTTGTAAAAAGAATCCTTATACAACTGGGCATTTTATGTTGCAGACTGAGTGTTATTATTTTGATAGTATTGAGAGCTAGGGTTTCATTATGTTGCAGACTGAGTGTTATTATTTTGATAGTAGTGAGAGCTAGGGTTTCATTATGTTGCAGACTGAGTGTTATTATTTTGATGGTAGTGAGAGCTAGGGTTTCATTATGTTGCAGACTGAGTGTTATTATTTTGATGGTAGTGAGAGCTAGTGTTTCATTATGTTGCAGACTGAGTGTTATTATTTTGATAGTAGTGAGAGCTAGGGTTTCATTATGTTGCAGACTGAGTGTTATTATTTTGATGGTAGTGAGAGCTAGGGTTTCATTATGTTGCAGACTGAGTGTTATTATTTTGATGGTAGTGAGAGCTAGGGTTTCTTATGTTGCAGACTTTTATTATTTTGATGTTGCATTATGTTGCAGACTGAGTGTTATTATTTTGATGGTAGTGAGAGCTAGGGTTTCATTATGTTGCAGACTGAGTGTTATTATTTTGATGGTTGAGAGCTTTTCATTTGTTGCAGACTGGTGTTATTATTTTGATGGTAGTGAGAGCTAGGGTTTCATTATGTTGCAGACTGAGTGTTATTATTTTGATGGTAGTGAGAGCTAGGGTTTCATTATGTTGCAGACTGAGTGTTATTATTTTGATGGTAGTGAGAGCTAGGGTTTCATTATGTTGCAGACTTTTATTATTTTGATGGTAGTGAGAGCTATTTCATTATGTTGCAGACTGAGTGTTATTATTTTGATGGTAGTGAGAGCTAGGGTTTCATTATGTTGCAGACTGAGTGTTATTATTTTGATGGTAGTGAGAGCTAGGGTTTCATTATGTTGCAGACTGAGTGTTATTATTTTGATGGTAGTGAGAGCTAGGGTTTCATTATGTTGCAGACTGAGTGTTATTATTTTGATGGTAGTGAGAGCTAGGGTTTCATTATGTTGCAGACTGAGTGTTATTATTTTGATGGTAGTGAGAGCTAGGGTTTCATTATGTTGCAGACTGAGTGTTATTATTTTGATGGTAGTGAGAGCTAGGGTTTCATTATGTTGCAGACTGAGTGTTATTATTTTGATGGTAGTGAGAGCTAGGGTTTCATTATTATTATGTTGCAGACTGAGTGTTATTATTTTGATGGTAGTGAGAGCTAGGTTTCATTATGTTGCAGACTGAGTGTTATTATTTTGATGGTAGTGAGAGCTAGGGTTTCATTATGTTGCAGACTGAGTGTTATTATTTTGATGGTAGTGAGAGCTAGGGTTTCATTATGTTGCAGACTGAGTGTTATTATTTTGATGGTAGTGAGAGCTAGGGTTTCATTATGTTGCAGACTGAGTGTTATTATTTTGATGGTAGTGAGAGCTAGGGTTTCATTATGTTGCAGACTGAGTGTTATTATTTTGATGGTAGTGAGAGCTAGGGTTTCATTATGTTGCAGACTGAGTGTTATTATTTTGATGGTAGTAGATTATGTTGCAGACTAGTGTTATTATTTTGATTTCATTATGTTGCAGACTGAGTGTTATTATTTTGATGGTAGTGAGCTAGCTTATGGCAGACTTTCATTATGTTGCAGACTGAGTGTTATTATTTTGATGGTAGTGAGAGCTAGGGTTTCATTATGTTGCAGACTGAGTGTTATTATTTTGATGGTAGTGAGAGCTAGGGTTTCATTATGTTGCAGACTGAGTGTTATTATTTTGATGGTAGTGATTATGTTGCAGACTGAGTGTTATTATTTTGATGGTAGTGAGAGCTAGGGTTTCATTATGTTGCAGACTGAGTGTTATTATTTTGATGGTAGTGAGAGCTTATGTTGCAGACTTTCATTATGTTGCAGACTGAGTGTTATTATTTTGATGGTAGTGAGAGCTAGGGTTTCATTATGTTGCAGACTGAGTGTTATTATTTTGATGGTAGTGAGAGCTAGGTTTCATTATGTTGCAGACTGAGTGTTATTATTTTGATGGTAGTGAGAGCTAGGGTTTCATTATGTTGCAGACTGAGTGTTATTATTTTGATGGTAGTGAGAGCTAGGGTTTCATTATGTTGCAGACTGAGTGTTATTATTTTGATGGTAGTGAGAGCTAGGGTTTCATTATGTTGCAGACTGAGTGTTATT
Organism: Oncorhynchus masou masou; assembly: GCF_036934945.1. NCBI lineage: Eukaryota > Metazoa > Chordata > Actinopteri > Salmoniformes > Salmonidae > Oncorhynchus > Oncorhynchus masou. The sequence continues at coordinate 62,850,857 of NC_088216.1, forward strand.
ATTTTGATAGTAGTGAGAGCTAGGGTTTCATTATGTTGCAGACTGAGTGTTATTATTTTGATGGTAGTGAGAGCTAGGGTTTCATTATGTTGCAGACTGAGTGTTATTATTTTGATGGTAGTGAGAGCTAGGGTTTCATTATGTTGCAGACTGCAGACTGAGTGTTATTATTTTGATGGTAGTGAGAGCTAGGGTTTCATTATGTTGCAGACTGAGTGTTATTATTTTGATGGTAGTGAGAGCTAGGGTTTCATTATGTTGCAGACTGAGTGTTATTATTTTGATGGTAGTGAGAGCTAGGGTTTCATTATGTTGCAGACTGAGTGTTATTATTTTGATGGTAGTGAGAGCTAGGTTTCATTATGTTGCAGACTGAGTGTTATTATTTTGATGGTAGTGAGAGCTAGGGTTTCATTATGTTGCAGACTGAGTGTTATTATTTTGATGGTAGTGAGAGCTAGGGTTTCATTATGTTGCAGACTGAGTGTTATTATTTTGATGGTAGTGAGAGCTAGGGTTTCATTATGTTGCAGACTGAGTGTTATTATTTTGATGGTAGTGAGAGCTAGGGTTTCATTATGTTGCAGACTGAGTGTTATTATTTTGATGGTAGTGAGAGCTAGGGTTTCATTATGTTGCAGACTGAGTGTTATTATTATTTTGATGGTAGTGAGAGCTAGGGTTTCATTATGTTGCAGACTGAGTGTTATTATTTTGATGGTAGTGAGAGCTAGGGTTTCATTATGTTGCAGACTGAGTGTTATTATTTTGATGGTAGTGAGAGCTAGGGTTTCATTATGTTGCAGACTGAGTGTTATTATTTTGATGGTAGTGAGAGCTAGGGTTTCATTATGTTGCAGACTGAGTGTTATTATTTTGATGGTAGTGAGAGCTAGGGTTTCATTATGTTGCAGACTGAGTGTTATTATTTTGATGGTAGTGAGAGCTAGGGTTTCATTATGTTGCAGACTGAGTGTTATTATTTTGATGGTAGTGAGAGCTAGGGTTTCATTATGTTGCAGACTGAGTGTTATTATTTTGATGGTAGTGAGAGCTAGGGTTTCATTATGTTGCAGACTGAGTGTTATTATTTTGATGGTAGTGAGAGCTAGGGTTTCATTATGTTGCAGACTGAGTGTTATTATTTTGATGGTAGTGAGAGCTAGGGTTTCATTATGTTGCAGACTGAGTGTTATTATTTTGATGGTAGAGCTAGGGTTTCATTATGTTGCAGACTGAGGTTATTATTTTGATTTCATTATGTTGCAGACTGAGTGTTATTATTTTGATGGTAGTGAGAGCTAGGGTTTCATTATGTTGCAGACTGAGTGTTATTATTTTGATGGTAGTGAGAGCTAGGGTTTCATTATGTTGCAGACTGAGTGTTATTATTTTGATGGTAGTGAGAGCTAGTGTTTCATTATGTTGCAGACTGAGTGTTATTATTTTGATGGTGAGAGCTAGGGTTTCATTATGTTGCAGAGACTGAGTGTTATTATTTTGATGGTAGTGAGAGCTAGGGTTTCATTATGTTGCAGACTGAGTGTTATTATTTTGATGGTAGTGAGAGCTAGGGTTTCATTATGTTGCAGACTGAGTGTTATTATTTTGATGGTAGTGAGAGCTAGGGTTTCATTATGTTGCAGACTGAGTGTTATTATTTTGATGGTAGTGAGAGCTAGGGTTTCATTATGTTGCAGACTGAGTGTTATTATTTTGATAGTAGTGAGAGCTAGGGTTTCATTATGTTGCAGACTGGGTGTTATTATTTTGATGGTAGTGAGAGCTAGGGTTTCATTATGTTGCAGACTGAGTGTTATTATTTTGATGGTAGTGAGAGCTAGGGTTTCATTATGTTGCAGACCGTTGTGGTACATCTTTCAGCCAGCAGCATACCGCCCTGCATCCCACTACTGGATTGCCTCAGAAGCTAATTAGGGTTGGTCCTGGATGGGAGACCAGATGCTGTTGGAAGTGGTGTTGGAGGGCCAGTAGGAAGCACTCTTTCCTCTGGTATAAAAAAAATATCCCAGTGCCCCAGTGCAGTGATTGGGGAAATTGCCCTGTATAGGGTGCCGTCTTTCAGATTGGATGTTAAATGGGTGACCTGACTCTCTGTGATCACTAAAGATCCCATTGCACTTATTGTAAGGGTAGTGGTGTTAATCCTTGTGTTCTGGCTAAATTCCCAATCTGATCTGAGCATCCCTGGAGGGGGTGCGTCACCTGAGTGGGTTGATTCACTGATGTGGTCATCCTGTCTGGGTTGGCGCCCCCCCTGAGTGTTATTATTTTGATGGTAGTGAGAGCTAGGGTTTCATTATGTTGCAGACTGGTGTTATTATTTTGATGGTAGTGAGAGCTTTTCATTATGGGTTGTGCCGTGGCGGAGATCTTTGCGGGCTATACTCAGCTTTGTCTCAGGATGGTAAGTTGGTGGTTGAAGATATCCCTCCAGTGGTGTGGGGGCTGTGCTTTGGCAAAGTGGGTGGGGTTATATCCTTCCTGTTTGGCCCTGTCCGGGGGTGTCCTCGGGTGGGGCCACAGTGTCTCCTGACCCCTCCTGTCTCAGCCTCCAGTATTTATGCTGCAGTAGTTTATGTGTCGGGGGCTGGGGTCAGTTTGTTATATCTGGAGTACTTCTCCTGTCCAATTCGGTGTCCTGTGTGAATCTAAGTGTGCGTTCTCTAATTCTCTCCTTCTCTCTCTCGGAGGACCTGAGCCCTAGGACCATGCCCCAGGACTACCTGACATGATGACTCCTTGCTGTCCCCAGTCCACCTGGCCGTGCTGCTGCTCCAGTTTCAACTGACCTGAGCCCTAGGACCATGCCCCAGGACTACTTGACATGATGACTCCTTGCTGTCCCCAGTCCACCTGGCCGTGCTGCTGCTCCAGTTTCAACTGTTCTGCCTTATTATTATTCGACCATGCTGGTCATTTATGAACATTTGAACATCTTGGCCATGTTCTGTTATAATCTCTACCCGGCACAGCCAGAAGAGGACTGGCCACCCCACATAGCCTGGTTCCTCTCTAGGTTTCTTCCTAGGTTTTGGCTTTTCTAGGGAGTTTTTCCTAGCCACCGTGCTTCTACACCTGCATTGCTTGCTGTTTGGGGTTTTAGGCTGGGTTTCTGTACAGCACTTTGAGATATCAGCTGATGTACGAAGGGCTATATAAATAAATTTGATTTGATTTGATTTGATCATCATGACCACCTAATCATCCCCAGCTTCTAATTGGCTCATTCATCCCCCTTCCTCTCCCCTGTAACTATTTCCCAGGTTGTTGTTGTAAATTATAATTTGTTCTCAAACTTACTTGGATGTGGAAATAAGTGATAGCTCCATTGTGGTCAATCAATGCTATTGTTCCCTATTTGTAGGATAGGGTGGAAGACCCCAGCCCTAGAGAAGTTCACTTGAAAATAAATTCTGTCCTTCCCCTCCCTGGCCAGTCAAGGCTCAGACAGTGATCACCTCTTTCTCCATCCTTCTCTCATTTTCCCCTCAATATCTTAGACTCCCTCAGCCAGAAAGGCACACATCAGATTGAAATAGTTGACCTCTTAATACTGGGGTCAGCGTCGCACTGGCAGCAATTTCACACTCAAGATGGAAGGGAAATGAACAGTGAGGATGCTAGGGGTGACATGGAACCCTGACCACCCCAGTGGATGCCACTCTGACCTCTTTACCAAGCTCAACTGGGCAGGACAGGGTATATAGAGAGAGAGTGGTACAAGAGCACACACCTGAGAAACTGGAACCCAACTGCCCTCTGATCCCGCAAAAAACACTAGAGGGACAAGGAACTGACTTACAATCACTGCTACTGACAAACTGACCCCAAATGTGGAAAGCTACAAGCTCCACTTACCACAGCCAGAGTCTAATTGAGAGTTAGACTGACGCGTTGCTTTAAAAGACCCACCGTATCAGAGAAGGTGTAGCTGTATCACTTCTCAATGTCACAGCTCCTGGACATATTTTTTTTGTATTTTTCTGTCTGTAATATAAACAATCATAGGAAATGTAAAAACATTAAATCAAAATGTAAGAATTTGTATGTTATAATTATTAAACATTTCTGTTATCTGTTTCGAGTGTGAAATGTGCTTTATGTGTCAGTTTTGTGAATGAACACAGAGACAATGATGACAGTTTGGTTACCCAGCCTCTGGGTTTGAGCTCCTCTGAGTAATGTATTGCTAAGTGGCTGTCAGGTTCATGAAGGAGGGGGGAAAGTGTGCAAATAGAGTGTCAGATCAGCACCCCAGGGAACAGAGGTGAGGAGAGAGTGTGTGTGTGTGTGTGTAATGACTGTTCAACCCACCTCACCAGTCCCAAGAGCCCTCTGCCCCCCTGTCTGTCCTCTCCTCTCCTCTGGTTTCCCTGCCCTGGCTGTCTGTCTGCCTCCCCCTGTCTGTCCTCTCCTCTCCTCTGGTTTCCCTGCCCTGGTTGTCTCTCTGCCTCCCCCTGTCTGTCCTCTCCTCTCCTCTGGTTTCCCTGCCCTGGCTGTCTCTCTGCCTCCCCTGTCTGTCCTCTCCTCTCCTCTGGTTTCCCTGCCCTGGCTGTCTCTCTGCCTCCCCCTGTCTGTCATCTCATCTCCTCTGGTTTCCCTGCCATGGCTGTCTCTCTGTCTCCCCCTGTCTGTCCTCTCCTCTACTCTGGTTTCCCGGCCCTGGCTGTCTCTCTGCCTCCCCCTGTCTGTCCTCTCCTCTCCTCTGGTTTCCAGGCCCTGGCTGTCTCTCTGCCTCCCCCTGTCTGTCCTCTCCTCTCGTCTGGTTTCCAGGCCCTGGCTGTCACTCTGCCTCCTCCTGTCTGTCCTCTCATCTCCTCTGGTTTCCAGGCCCTGGCTGTCTGTCTGTCCTCTCCTCTCCTCTGGTTTCCAGACCCTGGCTGTCTCTCTGCCTCCCCTGTCTGTCCTCTCCTCTCCTCTGGTTTCCAGGCCCTGGCTGTCTCTCTGCCTCCCCCTGTCTGTCCTCTTCTCTCCTCTGGTTTCCAGGCCCTGGCTGTCTCTCTGCCTCCCCCTGTCTGTCCTCTCCTCTCCTCTGGTTTCCAGGCCCTGGCTGTCTCTCTGCCTCCCCCTGTCTGTCCTCTCCTCTCATCTGGTTTCCAGGCCCTGGCTGTCTCTCTGCCTCCCCCTGTCTGTCCTCTCATCTCCTCTGGTTTCCAAGCCCTGGCTGTCTGTCTGTCCTCTCCTCTCCTCTGGTTTCCAGGCCCTGGCTGTCTCTCTGCCTCCCCCTCTCTGTCCTCTCCTCTCCTCTGGTTTCCAGGCCCTGGCTGTCTCTCTGCCTCCCCCTGTCTGTCCTCTCCTCTCCTCTGGTTTCCAGGCCCTGGCTGTCTCTCTGCCTCCCCCTGTCTGTCCTCTCCTCTCCTCTGGTTTCCAGGCCCTGGCTGTCTCTCTGCCTCCCCCTGTCTGTCCTTTCCTCTCCTCTGGTTTCCAGTCCCTGGCTGTCTCTCTGCCTCCCCCTGTCTGTCCTCTCCTCTCCTCTGGTTTCCTGGCCCTGGCTGTCTCTCTGCCTCCCCCTGTCTGTCCTCTCCTCTCCTCTGGTTTCCAGGCCCTGGCTGTCTCTCTGCCTCCCCCTGTCTGTCCTCTCCTCTCCTCTCCTCTGGTTTCCCGGCCCTGGCTGTCTCTCTGCCTCCCCCTGTCTGTCCTCTCCTCTGGTTTCCCGGCCTGGCTGTCTCTCTGCCTCCCCTGTCTGTCCTCTCCTCCCCTCTGGTTTCCAGGCCCTGGCTGTCTCTCTGCCTCCCCCTGTCTGTCCTTTCCTCCCCTCTGGTTTCCCGGCCCTGGCTGTCTCTCTGCCTCCCCCTGTCTGTCCTCTCCTCTCCTCTGGTTTCCCGGCACTTGTGGTTCTCTCTGCCTCCCCCTGTCTGCTCCTCACTGCTCCCGACTGGGCACAGCTGGAGAGCGGTTCCTTATTCATTCATGAGAGAAGCACCGGATAAATAAAAAGGTTCATTACCGCGCTAAAGTGTTACTAATGACATGTACCTGCCACCAAGCACCTCTGAAAATCTAATGTGACACACTAGAAAATGGAAAATCTATTCCGCTGCACTAGGGCCTCCAGTGATGCCGCCACATATTCAATGGAAATTTACCTCCGCATGCCCCCCATTTGTGTCTCTCTAAAACTAATATTTACAATCCCATAGCCATTATGTCCTACCAGGCCCTGTGCACCCGCTGTCACGACCTCCATATTAACTGAATATTGGACTCTGAGAACTTAGCATGGGAGGAGAGCCTCCTCTTTTGAATGAGAAGGGCAGCACCAGAGAATCCCCCCCCCTCCCAAAGATGAATACCGCCTTCTCCCCCTAACCCACAACATAAATGATAACCTACAAATGGCACATAACTACCTCCAACATTTTTTTTTTACCTTTATTTTACTAGGCAAGTCAGTTAAGAACAAATTCTTATTTTCAATGACAGCCTAGGAACAGTGGGTTAACTGCCTGTCAGCTCGGGGATTTGAACTTGCAACCTTTCGGTTACTAGTCCAATGCTCTAACCACTAGGCTATACTGCCACCCCATGTAGTATATTCAAAAATAAAATGAAAATGTGTCAATCAACTGGTGGACTTAACTTATGTAAATAGGCCTCCTCGCCCAGTGTTTAGCAGCAGCCAGGTTGTATGCTATTGTAATGATCTAATTAAGACTGTTACATGCCTACTCCAACTTCTGTTACACAAGCAGTGCTGCATTGAGAAAGCTGTGTGGCTGCCATGGTAACAGGGCTTAAGAGTCTTTTAAGGTGCACAAGAGAAATGGTGCATCAGGCCATGGTAATATTATCTTCTGATGGATGCTTGACATCCTCACAGCTAGTGAATGCAATTTTAATACATTTTCAGAAAATCGTAGTATGCAGATATTGTAGAATCTGATAATAAATATTACCCACATCAGTAAAAGGGAAATGTTGCACCAGATCAAGTTCTCTATCCAAAGCTGCATTACATGATTGTTTTCTTATACAAACTGGGAAATAATGATCGTAATCTATGTCAAAATGCTAAGAAAGTGGACATGACCTGTGGAAATAATCAATGAGACTAAACAGAAATGAAGTAATGGACAATACACAGACACATTGCCTTCAGAAAGTATTCCCACACCTTGACGTATGTGTCACAGCCTGAATTCAAAATGGATCAAATCAAATAAAAATCTCACCCATCTACATACAATAACCTATAATGACAAAGTGAAAACATGTTTTATAAATGTTTGTACATTTGTTGACAATGAAGTACAGAAATATCTCATTTACATAAGTATTCACATCCCTGAGTCAATACATGTTGGAATCACCTTTGGCAGCGATTACAGCTGTGGGTCTTTCTGAGTAAGTCTCTAAGAGCTTTGCATGCCTGGATTGTACAATATCAGTCATAGATTGTTCTCTCTGCTACCGCACGTCAAGCGGTACCGGAGTGCCAAGTCTAGTATTGTGGCATAACTACAATGTTGTTGATTCTTCCTCAGTTTTCTCCTATCACAGCCATTAAACTCTGTAACTGTTAAACTCTGTAACTGTGAAATCCCTGAACGGTTTCCTTCCTCTCCGGAAACTAAGTTAGGAACGATGCCTGCATCTTTGTAGTGACTGGATGTATTGATACACCACACAAAGTGTAATTAATAACTTTACCTTGCTCTGGGGGATATTCGATGTCTGTTTTTTGTTTAGTTTTTTTTTTGTTTAGTTTTTGTTTACCCATCTACCCTCCTTTGTGAGGTATTGGAAAAATACCTTCCTGGTCTTTGTGGTTGAATCAGTGTTTGAAATTCACTGCTTGACTGAAGAAACGTACAGATAATTAATTGTATGTGTGGGGTACAGAGATGAGGTAGTCATTCAAAAATCATGTTAAACACTATTACTGCACACAGAGTGAGTCCATGCAACTTATTATGTGACTTGTTAAGTTTTGCTGCAGCACCTTCAGCCTAGTGGTTAGATTGTTGGACTCGGCAGTGAAAGGTTGCAAGATTGAATCCCAGAGCTGACAAAGTAAACATCTGTCATTCTGCCCCTGAACAAGACTGTTAACTCCCTGTTTCTAGGCCACCATTTAAAATAAGAATTTGTTCTTAACTAAATTGCATAGTTAAATAAATGTTTAAAAAATGAATTATTACTTTGAAGACAAACTGGAATTAAAGTCAAGGGCACAAAATATATATCTCCTTCAAATTTTTATATTTGGTTGCGTTGACAACCAAACACAGTTTAATATCACTTTTGCAATACAGTAAATAGCCTATTAACAAATTATATGTTGGATTCAAGTCTCCAACTAAACCAACATTAAAGTTAAAGAATAGGATTAAGCCAGTGGCTCAGATGAAACTATGCAAGCATTAGATATCCTTTAAATGTTTATATTTGGTTGCCTTGACAACCAAACACAATTCAATACTACTTTTGTAATACAGTAAATAGCCTAAATTTAAGACTACCTTACAAACTAATGTCACAGTATTTATTCAACCTTAAAATGGGTAACACATCCATGGCCACAGGTTACCCTACAGTGACTATACACGTATTCTAATGTCATCATAGAAAGAGTGCATGTTCAAGATAGCATGCAAATATCACAGGTCGGTGGAGAGCTTCACAAAAATCTTCACAATTTCTTATAATAATCTGTGCAGAATCTCGAACGGCATTGATCACTTGCACTATGTACTTAATGACATCCCAACCGCAATCCAGGTCATTTGGTTGTGCTATTATATGAAGCACAGTGATAATACATTAAGTGGTTCTATATATACAACATATCTGACATTGTGTTCCCATTTGAACTTTGTTGTGGTATTAAATAGTTGAAAGCAGTGATAACACATTTAGATAACAGCTAAACCAAAAATCAGACATTGTTTTTCCACTTTGGTTGTGCTTTTATAGTAGATGGTTGAAAGCATACATAGTTGCATTGGGAATTCAACAAACTTCTGACTGTCTTTTTGAGTGGGTAGTTAAAGGTTTTGATCAACTGCTCTACCAAATATTACTCACATTTCCACATTAAATTGAGTTGGTGTACCCACTGGGCAGTCTTTATCCACCAATACATCATTATGTGTTTTATTTATAATTTCATGATATGAAACAGTAATGAATTCATAATTAAGCCCAATATTATTTCATTTAAAATGGTAAAGCATATGCAGCTCCTGCTGCTATCAACAATCAAATAATAAGTGATATGCAGCGAGTGTCCTGGAACATACAGTATGGTGCTCCTCGCCTGTCAGTCTGCATTAGGTTCCCCTGGTAGCCAGCTGCATATTGTTGTCCCCTCCGCGGCCCTCCCAGCCTAGAAGACCTGTTGGTTGAGTCTTAAGGGCCCTCTAATTAAATCAGTTGCCCCATCAGCGTCTCAGCAGAGACTCAAATTACTGTTTGCTCAACATGTCTGCCATTTTGACTGATTAATTCATATGACGCCAAACCAAATGTTCTGCCTTGTTTGTCATATTACAACCAAGCTCTGCACTCTCCTCCCCAGCTATTTAATGTTTTCTGGCTCTGAGACTGTCTACATGAAGTATTTCTAGAAAGCACTAATTTGTTAAATCAAGTTTAGGATGAATCAAGAAGACTCCTACCTAAAAGTTGCTAATTGAAGAATGTTATATGACCACTAAAGGAAACATCATTTCTTAGAGTAGATTAGCTGGTAATTGCAGCTATTTGAAATACTACCAGGGAGAGATTAGGATGAGGTTGTTAATGTGAACATATGATTCTCAGATAACCCACTCAAGTTAGAATAGTATCAACATATCCTCTCTTGCCTAACATGCAGACATGCATGGAATACTGTAGGGCAGGCCTGGCCATCGTATTCATGTATGGCCCTCCAAACACCTTGTGTAGAAGATACAGGTACGCTGAGCCTCTCGTCCTCTGTCTCTGTGTTGTCTATTTATTTTCAACATATTCTTACACCATCGTATTCATGTATGGCCCTCCAAACACCTTCTATAAAAGGTACGCTGATACAGTATACAGTATAAAGAATAAAAGTACAAATAACGGTACTTTGCAAAATAATCAATTAAATTAAAAACAAAACAAAAGTCATATTACAGTTTGTTTTATTGCTTTGGTACTATTTTCATCGGTATGTGGTCAAATGTTCACAATACTTAGTACTGAACTCAAAACAGATCATCAAAGACTGTTTTTCCAAAACTTTAAGCATATTTGCAATTGACATCACACACAAATCACTTTTTTCACTAAACCTAATCATTGTTTAACCTGGTGAACCTATATATTTAAACTGGTTTGTCTACTGTGTATGGATTTTGAGAACTACAGAAATAAAATGTTTGTTTGTAAAGTATAAAAATCTAAATGACATGTATAATACTTGATAACCGTTAATAATGACTACTTGTTATGACTACCAGGCTGTAATACAACCGGACGTGATTGGGAGTCCCACAGGGCAGCCCACAATTGGCCCAGGTTTTGGCCGTCATTGTAAATAAGAATTTGTTCTTAACAGACTTGCCTAGTTAAATAAAGGTTCAAATAAAATAAAAAATGTCTAATTTCATATAGTGATAACCACAATTGGTCGTCATATAAAAGGGGATGTGTGGAAACTTGACATTTCTTTCAACATGGAGCAGGATAGACAGCAAGGGAGAGGAAGAACTCAAAGAGCTTGTGGACAAGGGGCCGGCAGAGAGGTCAAAGAGGTGGGCATGGGCCCCATCAAAGAGTTGAAAGAGTTGGGCATGGGCCCCATCAAAGAGTTGAAAGAGGTGGGCATGGGCCCCATCAAAGAGTTGAAAGAGGTGGGCATGGGACCCAACAAAGAGTTCAAAGAGGTGGGCATGGGCCCCATCAAAGAGTTCAAAGAGGTGTGCATGGGCCCCATCAAAGAGTTCAAAGAGGTGGCATGGGCCCCATCAAAGAGTTGAAAGAGGTGGGCATGGGCCCCGTCAAAGAGTTCAAAGAGGTGGGCATGGGCCCCATCAAAGAGTTCAAAGAGGTGGGCATGGGCCCCGTCAAAGAGTTCAAAGAGGTGGGCATGGGCCCCGTCAAAGAGTTCAAAGAGGTGGGCATGGGCCCCGTCAAAGAGTTCAAAGAGGTGGGCATGGGCCCCGTCAAAGAGTTCAAAGAGGTGGGCATGGGCCCCATCAAAGAGTTCAAAGAGGTGGCATGGGCCCCATCAAAGAGTTCAAAGAGGTGGGCATGGGCCCCGTCAAAGAGTTCAAAGAGGTGGGCATGGGCCCCGTCAAAGAGTTCAAAGAGGTGGCATGGGCCCCATCAAAGAGTTCAAAGAGGTGGGCATGGGCCCCATCAAAGAGTTCAAAGAGGTGGGCATGGGCCCCGTCAAAGAGTTCAAAGAGGTGGGCATGGGCCCCATCAAAGAGTTCAAATAGGTGGGCATGGGCCCTGTCAAAGAGTTCAAAGAGGTGGGCATGGGCCCCATCAAAGAGTTCAAAGAGGTGGGCATGGGCCCCGTCAAAGAGTTCAAATAGGTGGGCATGGGCCCCATCAAAGAGTTCAAAGAGGTGGGCATGGGCCCCATCAAAGAGTTCAAAGAGGTGGGAATGGGCCCCATCAAAGAGTTCAAATAGGTGGGCATGGGCCCTGTCAAAGAGTTCAAATAGGTGGGCATGGGCCCTGTCAAAGAGTTCAAAGAGGTGGGCATGGGCCCCATCAAAGAGTTCAAAGAGGTGGGCATGGGCCCCATCAAAGAAGTGGACATCAGAGAGCGGGAGGCAGAGGACACGGAACTGTCTGATGAAGTCCAGGACATTGTAGTTGGCCATGTCAAAACCATGTCAATTCGATCATGAGAACATTTCGCCAAGAATATGCACTATGCTTTACCATTACATTTACAGTAAATTACATTTTGTAATGCATGCAAATTGACCAAACATGTTACAGTATTCTTACAGTACGATATATTGACAGTTTACCCCATGGTGGTGGCCGTGGTAGTGTGCTGACCAACCAGCAGGACTGGGCATGGGTGGAATGGTGGGGGCAAGGAATGACATCCACCATGCATAGATGGTTCAGGCATTGTTTCGGGCCCATCCCTGATTCTGCCCCCTAATATCGCCATCCCCATGAGCGCGCCACCCTCCTTCTGGCTATGGATGAGGCATGCGATGACTTCAATGCAGACCAATGTCAGGCTTGGATTCGCCATGTCAAAAGCTTTTTCCCGCGATGCATGAATGGGGACATTCACTGTGATGTGGATGAAAATGTATGGCCAAATGCTCAAGACAGGTTTGATGCAAATGAATGCGTGCTAAACATTATGTTTACTTTCATTGATTTAACTTGTTTCATTTAATTTCTTACATTTGATTACAGACAGTACACCTATGTTGCAATTATCTGAAAGATCGAAAGTATTTTTTTGCATGTAGAGGACGTGTTCATTGATCACACATTGGATAGATACAGTATTATGGAAATTATCGATTTTCTGTACATTTTGTTGGGTAATGTAAGTGTATTGATTATTGTGAATTATTATTATGTAATTTACAGTATTGTAGCATTTTACTTTCATCACTTCTGATTTGAAACACCTATCTTGCATTGGTTGCTATTGGATGAACTGGTAGTTAAAACTACTAAATTGAAAATATATAATTAAGTTGTGTTTTAAAGGTGAGTAAAACATTGTTATCATTACATTTCAGAATAAATTTTAATTTTTAATCAATAGTTGTATGGTGAGAGATGTTTACAATCCAAAGGAATGCACAATGACAGGTTTTGAATTGTGACCAGTTTTGTACTGAAAATAGCACCAAAGCAATTTTAAAAACGGTATTTATTGTAGGTGTGTTACCATTACAGGCATGTTGGTACATACAAGTAATTGTCCAAAGCAAAAGAGATAACTGTGGTGTAATAGAAGGATTGCCGATTGGTCATACAATTATCAACACCTTCTGGCTCAAACATCATTTTTTTTACTGTAATATGTCGACTTACAGTAAAATAACTCTCAAGGCTAAATAATATTTATGCACATCTCTTACTCCTACCTAAATGTGGGAGGATGTTTTCAACACTCTCAGATGAGTGATTTCCTCCTGGTATTGGATTCCCACCCTCCCTCGCTACACTAAGAGGGGACAACATCAAAAGCCTCTTTTCAGCAGCCTGGCACCCCAGGTCCCTAATTATGCCCATAATGGAAGGTAACTGTGCTCTGTGCTGTGGTTGCCGGTCTCTGCCAGGGGGGGGATATCCACCCCCCTCCCCGCTGCTGTGCCCGGGACCATGAGTGTATTTAGGGGTGAGTGCGTGTTTATGTGAGTATGTATGTGTGCGTGTGTGTGTGTTTGTGTGTGTGTGTGTGTGTGTGTGAGAGAGAGAGAGAGAGAGAGAGAGAGAGAGAGAGAGAGAGAGAGAGAGACAGAGAGAGAGACAGAGAGAGAGAGAGAGGAGCCAATTGCTTGGCCAACTCTTCTATACTTGGCCAACAGGCACAATAAGAAGATCAGGAGGAGAATGAGAAATGCTCAGTGTTGGTTAAACGCTCTGTGTGTTGTAAGATCGCAGGCCTTAAATGACAGCCATGGAAAAGAGCTTCCCTACGGTCCTATAAACCACATTAGCCACTAGCCAGGCAGTTGATTTAGGCTTATGTGAGGAGACCTCCCCTGAACACCAAACTGCAGTGCATCTGTGAATGAGGGATGGGAAAATGTTCTGTATGAGTGGTCTGGTCGCTAGGAGAGTCAAGCATAGACATAGAGACTTATTAAACACACACTTCAGCATGTATGAATTTGATAACTCCATTAACATGTTACTTTGCACTTGGTGATGTCTGTATATAGCGTTCATGGGATATGTAGGCCGATAATTAATTTTTTATTGTCAGGCACAATCCTAATTTACATCATTATCTTCTTCTGAGGTTCATGAATTGCCCATAAGAAGCTTTGACTACGCATGTGGTTGTTAACAGTAGCCCTCTAACCTTCTGCCCAAAGGTCAGTCTTCTACCTCGCACTCCACACTGACGGGCTTCCTCAGTACATTCAGTTGAGAACGGAGTCCATGACAAATCCCTTACTCTCAGCAGATAAAGGAGGAGGGCTTAAACCTGTTACAGTCAGCTTCTCACCTGGATCATAAGAGCTCCCACTCAGGCCATGCAAACCAATCCCTTCTCTTTCTCTCCCCAGCCGTCTAGAATCCTCCAGGATGGTCCCTCACAAAGACCTGGTATAAAGTCCCCTGCGTGTTCGCTTATTGAGTTACCTGTAGCTAAGCTCTGAGCGAGCACACACAATGGCAGGCGGTGATGACGGCGCAGGCCCTAACCCCTCGTCCCCGGCCTTTCCCCTGCCTCATTTCCTTGCGGCGGCTGCCATTTCACAGCTGTTAGCCAGCAACTCTCTTTGTCATGATTAGTGACAAATGAATAAATGCCTCCTGGTAATCAGCTTTCATTAGGCCTGTCAAAGCCTCAACGCCGTTCGCACACTGCCACTGGACACGGGGCGATCACCTCCCAGCCCGTAGACACTACAGTGGACGAGCGGCACGAGGCAGCACTGTCCAGTGCTCTCCACTGCTGTGTCCATGGTGGGGCTAAAGCGTTGGTAACCAGGGCATTTGCACCCTCCTCATTGGCCTAAGGTTAGTTAGCAGTGCTCTGTGTGGCACTGCTAGATGGTGGTCATTGTGGGAATGGTATAAAAACGGGTCTTTCTGCTGGGGTGTAATTGGGCCTAGCATGCTCCAAATGGACTGTGAAATGTATGGGGGGGGGTGTAAAATAATTGATTTTCCTCCAAATGCAGAATCCAGGGTAGGGCTGTTTAGTGAGTCATTTACAAGAGCAGTTCAACCCTGGCTGGGCTGACTGACAGGCATATCTGTGGATGGTTTGTTCCCAGGGGCTCAGACAGAGATAACACACACCTGAGACCCCGGAGCAGAAGACCAGGTCAGACCCTTTACTACGGACAAGACTGCAAAGATATACTGCATGTGAAATGCATGAACGCACAAACTCTCTCTCTCTTTATCTCTCTAGCTGCAACACTCACATTAGCAATAAGAATATTTTCCGTCTCAAATACAGAAACACTAACCTACGGTGAATAGAACGGCCATGGAAGTGATGAAAAAAAGGTCAGGACTCTATTGAATAATTCTGACTTTTGAATAATTCTGACTCAAATATTTGGCCTATTCAGTTTGTTTAAATTGCAGTACCAACTCATGAACCAACTCATCTCTCTTCCAGTAAGTTAGTGTGACAGACAGAAGAAGTCGTCATTTCAAAATGCAGATTAGCCACTGTGGTCCTGTTGCGTAGTGCATGACCACCCCCACCTGCTGGAGAGAAAGAGAGGGTTAGGATCGGATGGATGGGATGGTGGGATGGATGGGATGGTGGAATGGATGGGATGATGGGATGGTGGGATGAATGGGATGGTGGGATGATGGGATGGTGGGATGGATGGGATGGTGGGATGGATGGGATGGTGGGATGGATGGGATGATGGGATGGATGGGATGGTGGAATGGATGGGATGATGGGATGGTGGGATGGATGGGATGGTGGGATGGATGGGATGGTGGGATGAATGGGATGGTGGGATGGATGGGATGGTGGAATGGATGGGATGATGGGATGGTGGGATGAATGGGATGGTGGGATGATGGGATGGTGGGATGAATGGGATGGTGGGATGATGGGATGGTGGGATGAATGGGATGGTGGGATGATGGGATGGTGGGATGAATGGGATGGTGGGATGAATGGGATGGTGGGATGGTGGGATGATTGGGATGGTGGGATGAATGGGATGGTGGGATGAATGGGATGGTGGGATGAATGGGATGGTGGGATGGTGGGATGAATGGGATGATGGGATGGTGGGATGAATGGGATGATGGGATGGTGGGATGAATGGGATGATGGGATGAATGGGATGGTGGGATGAATGGGATGGTGGGATGAATGGGATGGTGGGATGAATGGGATGGTGGGATGAATGGGATGGTGGGATGAATGGGATGGTGGGATGGATGGGATGGTGTGATGAATGGGATGGTGGGATGGTGGGATGAATGGGATGGTGGAATGGTGGGATGATGGGATGGATGGGATGGTGTGATGAATGGGATGGTGGGATAGGGATGAAATGTGGAAGTCTGTAAGACAGGATATAGTCTCACCCTCCACATATTTAGTGATTTTTCTCCACTGGTGCCTGAGGCCACTCAAACAATAGCTGTACGTTAGCCAGCCTAATCTTATGAATGCACTGACCAATGTTACCACAAAAAAGAATTTCATTCACTGTGCCAACATTGGGCTCAAAATACACACAAAAGCTCATTGGAAAGATCCCATGGCTAACCTATCTTTATGGAGAAAATTAGTTTCACCTCTGATTTGAAGACTTTCATGTCAAGCAAAAAACTAAACCAATTGCATTTACATACGGGACTCACAAAGACTTTTTACTGCTTGTTTTTTTCAGCTTTCTCAAGGCTTTTCCAGCACAAATCGTGGTTGGTGGTCCACCTTAATCCAAGTGAATATTGCACATTGCAACAGTATGTTACAAATTGCATCAAACAATTTTCAAGATTTATTTTACAATCAAGACAATGGCCACAAATTCCATTTATTCAAACCCATATTGTGTAAGAGAGGGCCCTGTGTTTACATGAAGGTAATTACAGTGGGATTTGATGTAGTGATGTGCCCAGAATACTCCGGCGTCAGATCAGAGCTGGCTGCTCAACCCCATTAATACCATATGGAAACCCAGCTGTGATCACAATTGGAAGAGCGAGAGGGGAAATCGATTTCATTTGCAGGATTATTGGTGGAACCGAGATGCTGTTGGTATGAAACATAAAGTCTCATTTCAGACGTTAGGGACAGAAGTAGATCGAGTAGTCTCGAGTGTTTGTTTTATTCAATGAAACATTCATGAAATTGAGAAGACTGTATATAATATTTTTCCCCCCCTGCTTTGCACCTTAGAAAACCTTAGGAGAGATTTGTAATGCTTCAACATTGAACATTATTTTTTTATCAGTATATTGCAATAAACCATCATTTTCAGTTAACTGAAAGCTTATGTTGCACATTTGGATTGAATCATGGATAAATATTATTGTGTTGTTGTTTATTTTATTTATATTTTACCTAGGCCATTAAAAGTTATCTGAGATAGCCATTTTATATGAGATAGCCATTTTGGCAATGAGGAGAGAACTGCCATGTCCCTCCTCTCCCTTGTTCTCTGCCTGTTAACATGGGTGTTAGGAAGTATTCAGGCTGGTGTAGTAGAGAGGTGTTACTGTTCACTATACATGAAAAACTACAGTATCTGGACCTGCATGGCAAGACGAAAGAGAGAGGAAGATTTTCCCAGGGTTCTGACAGCACAACAGCTGGGTCTCTCCACTCTACTCCCTCCTTTCTTCCCTCCATCGCCTCTCTCTCTCTCTCTCTCTCTCTCTCTCTCTCTCTCTCTCTCTCTCTGTGTCTCTCTCTCTGTGTCTCTCTCTCTCTCTCGGTGCCCAGTGCCAGCTCTGTATTTCCCACATGTTTGAGACAGAAGTAGGAGTGATGCCATGCCAGGTGGGTATAGCTTTGCAGTTGTGACAACAGGGGTTTGACACAGCACAGCCCTACAGGCAGATGAGACCATTTTGAAATAAGAAAGTTGAGAGGCATTCTTCTAGACAGAACTATCTCTGAGGTGCCTGCATACTTTTTACAGGTCCAGTACTCTCAGTGTAAAGGTAGCCTCTCGTAACATATGAATCAACTAGCTGGCCAGTCAGCATACAAGATTTGGTTCTGGGTGCCAAGATTAGTATGAAGGTACTATACCTGTAAAGTATGTAAAGACCTCATAGAAAGTGCTCTTTGTACGAATGCCTGTTAAGTTGCTCAATTCATAATAGTCCCATCTGTGATGTTCTACTGTTGAGGTTGTGGAGAGGTTCAGAAAAGTGTGAGGTTATTTGATATTTGTTTTTTTGGGGTCTTTCTTCCTGATTTCTTTTCCTTTGTTGAGAGCAGGTGTTGTGTGTTCCAGTGTCAGTGTAAAAGCAAGCCTACACATGTTACTGTCACTGTACCATTACAGCTGGAGAAGGACGTTATGTCATCAAGGGACAGCTGGCTCCAATATACACAACTGTGAGAAAGTGTGTGAGCTGCTCGGGGTGTAACCATTACTCCTTTTTTGTTGTTGCACATTTTCCTCTTATTCCTGAACCTTGAGTGGGACACAGTTGAGCCCACACATACATTCACAGACAGACGCAGATACACATACACACCATAAAGGCATGCATGCACACACAAAGTCTTTCTAGTAATTGGTCCCACTGCTTTCCAGTGGTAATGATTATTAATGAATATTATTGATTATTGGTTCAGCCAACTACAAATAGGCTTGTTGATGATGATAACGGAAGATAAAGGATATTGTAGAATTCCAGCAGGCTCTGTATTATGAGAGACCAAGTGAAAAAAAGAGGGTCTGTCTGGGAAAACGAGCTGAAGCTCCGTATTGGGGCTTAAGTCTCCATCCATCTTAATAATAAGCAACTAAACAGCCCCCTCCCACTCTCTCTGCGTCTGGTCCTGGGAGCTACCTGGAGGCCCTACACAGAGCCAATTTAATAATGCTCTCCTCCATGCGCTTTGCTGTGGCATGAACTGCTGGCTGGAGAGGGCCTGGGGCTGCACTGGTGCACTCTGGGAAGAAAGAGGACCGTACTGGGCTTAAGGCATTGTTGTGGAGGGTGTGGTGGAAGGTTAAATGTATCCGTCTTAACAGCCAACATATATATTCATAATTCAGATTTCATGAGTCATATTTCAGTATATTGATCCCCCCACCTCTATTGATATTCAATTGCAGATAAATGCAGTACAACTAAGTTTCAATAAATAATATAACCACCGTAAGTATTCATCAATTCTGTTCTGCTTACACCTTAATGTGAATGGGAGGGCCACTTACACAGTAATGAAAGACTTGTTCTGATGTTGTCACTGTTCGACTGTAATGAAAAGTAGCATCCCTATTTGCTTTGCCACCTGTTTGTTTGCAGATAATGCAGACAATCAATAGGGAGGGTAGTTAAGTGTATTATACATTACAGAGAGCCACCTCGGTCCTGGCCTTGATGCTGCTACTACCACTATGGGTTATGTTCAGAGTAAAGTACTTTAACCAGGGATCATGGAGCACAACAGACTGCAGACATACTTTGCATATAAAGTAAACAGCAGCATAATATGGGGAGTCTTTAGCCGAACTAGACGGCTGCACTGTACACACTTTGACATGTCCAATCACTTGAATTTACTACAGGTGGACTCCAATCAAGTTGTAGAAACATCTCAAGGATGATCAATGGAAACAGGATGCACCTGAGCTCAATTTCGAGTCTCATAGCAAAGGGTCTGAATACTTGTGTAAATGAGATATTTCTGTTTTTTATTTGTTATAAATTAGCAAAACTTTCTAAAAACCTGTTTTCGCTTTGTCATTTTGGGGCCATTTTAGAATAAGGCTGTAACATAACAAAATGTGGAAAAGGTCAAGGGGTCTGAATACTTTCCGAATGCACTGTATTGTCTGAGGTCCACTTTACATGTATAGCCTACCTTAATGCCAACAACCATATACAAAAAAATAGTATACAATTATTAGTTTAATTGAATTGTTTTATAAAATACAGAAAGACTTAAATAATACCGGAAAATTCCACATATTATTGGAGAGAACGGAATATTCAATGCTTAAACCCTTTGTTAAGGTTCTCTCTTCCATGTCCTCAAGCCTTAAGGTGAAGATCCATTACTTTCATTTTCATCTCAAAGCGTCTCAGAGCCCAGCAAACAAACGGTTGTATGGATGTACCATTGATTTCACATCCACACGTCCAGATTTAAAGGGACTATGGGATTGCCCATGAATCCCAAATCTGTGTGCAACCAACCCACAGCCTATCAAGTCGACATCCACTCTCTTCTGTAAACTGGCAAGATTATTCACTCAACAGGATCTCCCTCCTTTCATCCTGCAAACTACAGGCCAATCCGGTCGCTGACAGCCCAGTGATAGGATACAGATGGAAATGAAATGGTGGAGTGGAGGGGTTCTGTTTGTCAGAAACAGCAGGGCTGGCTGACTGGTTGGCTGGCTGGCTGACTGGCTGGCTGGCTGACTGGCTGGCTGGCTGGCTGGCTGACTGACTGGCTGCAGCGTCTGAATCCTCGCAGTACTGTACAATGCTGGGAAATGTACAGCCGGCTTGGCTTCTGATAAACTACTGCTCATCACTCAAAACAATGTACACCACACAGCTGCACGTGGCACACACTGTAACACAACTCATTACCTAAACATCCATATAGGCCTACTGTGACCATAAAAGTATCACTCCCACTCCTATACTGTACACCTCACTACACCACATCTCATGGAATGGTGGGGACAGTGAGGGGACAAACACACAAACAAACACAGACACACTCTAACACACACATTATTTTTTGTTGTTGTATTGTTTGTATTATTATATAAAACAAAATGTTTGTATTGTTTGTATATCGTAGTATTTTAAATGTCATGTTTTGTGTTTCTTTGTGGAACCCAGGGAGAATAGCTGCTGCCTCTGCAAAAGCTAATGGGGATATAATAAACAAATAAACACCTCACAGTTTTAAGACAAATAATTGTATAGTTATACATGGGAGCCACTAAAGCAGTACACTCAGGGCTCTAAAGTGCCACCATTTTGATCACATATGCTCCTTAATATTTTGCTGTGCGACCTGGAATTGTTTTATGGGAGCACAAGTGTGTCTTTAAAAACAATCACCCAGATAATTATTAATCTACCTTCCCAATGAAAACTAGTTTGAAAATGTGAACATATATGTTGAAATTGAAATAATTTCTGAACGATACACCATCCTGCCTTGTTAACAACATGAACAAGCGACACAGATGAGGCCTACTGTTCGAGTTGAGAAAGGCACTCCTCCCTCACCTCTTTTGCCTGTTCACATCATGGGCCATAGACCAGTGCACCGTGGTTCATTTTAATCAAACTCCCTCAGCTCTCTTGCACGTCATCATCACACACGTTCTAAAGGACAGTGTACTGTTTTCTATGTAATGCATCTCAATAGAAAAATAGTGCTTTTACATCATGTAGAAACCTAATATTCCACAAATCACATTTTAATTTCAATGACAGGTATTTGTAGAAATATTTTTGCTTTTTCTAATAAACAAATGTATTTACATGGTTCTGTATTACTTTCTAGGGCACATCATGTGCTTCAGAAGTAGCTAGAATTCATATAGGCAATACTGTATCTCAGTGGAAGTTAAAACATCTTATTTTCTGGTGCTCCTACATTTTATGTTGTGCTCCTAACTTTTAAAAATTGTGCTTCAGTAGCACCAGTGCTACCAATTTAACATGTTTATTTAGAGCCCTAAATACACTACATTTTGAAGTGAAAAGTGAAATAGCAGAGATGGAAAACGCAAAAGGGCCAGTTGAGCTTTGATTGACCATAGAATTAGAACACATTTTGAAACCCTCTGTATGTCCTATCTATAGCAACAATCTATGTATTGGTTTTCGTTGAGCACTCCGTATTGTAACATGTTTTCTTATCTGTGTAGTTATCCGTTTTATCAGGAAAGACCTTATTGAGCCATATGAGGAATATCTTCCTTCCATTTATAGTCATTATTATTCCAGTGCCCATCAGATTGCACCATTGGTGAAGCAATCACATTGACCATCACTGAATAATCCCAAAATGATTTAGGTCTATTCGCAAGTTCTCTCCTCCCTCTTATCAGCAAACAGAGTGTTTTTCTCTTTTCTTAGGGGTCGAATGAAAGGCCCCATCTCTTTTCTTGTGAATCAAGGCGGAGGAGAGGCCTGGTCCTGGACTGATTCATGTCCGCACACTGGCAGGATGTTATGCCTGGATAATTGATTGTGGGAGCAGCATGGCCACCGTTGGATCTCGATGGTGCTGCCGAAATGTCACTTTACTGATGTTACAGCGGTGCAGATATTAAAGGCACTGCTCTCAAAGGCTTCCATCCCAGCCTCATCCTCTCCCACTGTGTCTGGGAAGACAGCGCTCTTCTGTTTGTCAGGGTTTCATTTCAGACAGGCACATCTCGCATGCCCAGCCTTATCTGCACAGGACAGCGCACCCCCTTCAAGAAGAGGCATTGAACATTTCCAATCATAGGAATATATCACCTTTCTCTTTTAAGTGGAAATCAAAAGTATGTGAATAGAAAGAGAAAAGCGGACATAATTAAGATACCACTGTATCTGTCCATAGGTAGTTTATATCCAAATGCCAGGAAAATGACAGTCCAAGCTGAAAGTGTCCATTCCAACAACAATAACAACAGCATTCACTTCAGGAAAATATCTTCATGCTAGTTTTGAGAAGTTGTTGAGGGAAAATTGTTTGGAAATGTTTTAGACATTGAAGTCACATTTACTATAAAAAGTGTGGGAATAAATGTGAGGAATCCGGTTAATTTGAGCTGGAGTTAGTGGATAGAATAGCAAAAGCATACCAGGGACAGGTAAACTATGTTAATCTACAAGGTTTATACTGGTAAAAAGAGGATAAACCTGCATGCCTCTTCGCTTGCACAAAGCCCCTGGTTGAGGCCAATTATTTACAAATACAAAGAAAGTAAGAAACAATATTTTACCTCCAAATTTCAGCCCTTATCAATAATAGAACCAGCCATGTCACTGGGCACAGACGTCAGTTCAACATCTCGTTTTAATTTACATTTGGTCGAGTTGTCAACTAATGTGAATTCAACGTTAAATCAACAAAACATTTCAAATCATTGGATTTAGTTGAACATTTGGGTGAAAAAAAGACAACATTCCATTACGTTGATAACTTTTTCAAATCAAATTAGTTTTTTATTTTATGAAATGACGTGGAAACAACGTTGATTCAACCAGTTTTTGCCCAATGGGATGCTACTCAATGAGGTAATAGAGTTATCTCCTAAAGTATTGGGACAGTGGCACATTATTTGTTGTATTGGCTCTGTACTCCAGGACTTTGAATTGTGATTAAATGGCAGACTATCATCTTTAATTTGAGGGTATTTTCATCCAGGTGAACCGTGTAAAATGTGCAGAACTTTTTGAACATAGTCCCAACATTTTTGGAGACCAAAAGTATCAGGAAAAATTTACTTATATGTGTTTTAAAGTAGTACAAAGTTCAGTATTTGGTCCCATATTCCTAGTACGCAATGATCACATCAAGCTTGTGACTCTACAAACTTGTTGGATGCATTTGCTGTTTGTTTTGGTTGTGTTTCAGATTATTTTGTGCCCAATACAAATGAATGGTAAATAATGCATTGTGTCTGTTATGTACTTGAGTGAAGACCCAAAAGCGGTTTTAACAGAAAACAGAGTTCTTTAATGAAAAACAGGAATGGCATAAATCCTCTTCCAACGTTGACAATGGAACAAAAAGAACGTAGTATAGTGCAGGATGCACCTGCCAGGCAGACTCCGACAGGATAGGACAAGGTGGAAGCAAACGAGACGACAGCTTGCTTCTGGCATCAAAAACACAAACAAGAATCAGACCCTGAAAGTAGCAGGAACAGAGAGAGAAATAGAGACCTAATCAGAGGGGGAAGAGAGAACAGGTGTGAAAGAGTGAATGAGCTAGTTAGGGGAGATGTAGAACAGCTGAAGAATGAGAGACAGAGAAGGTAACCTAAAAAGACCAGCAGAGAGACAGAGTGAAGAGAAAGGACAGGAACAGACATAACAAGACATGACAGTACCCCCCCCCACTCACCGAGCGCCTCCTGGCGCACTCGAGGAGGAAACCTGGCGGCAACGGAGGAAATCATCGATCAGCGAACGGTCCAGCACGTCCCGAGAGGGAACCCAACTCCTCTCCTCAGGACCGTACCCCTCCCAATCCACTAGGTACTGATGACCACGGCCCCGAGGGCGCATGTCCAAAATCTTACGAACCCTGTAGATGGGTGCGCCCTCGACAAGGATGGGGGGAGGGACGAGCGGGGGCGCGAAGAACGGGCTTAACACAGGAGACATGGAAGACCGGGTGAACGCGACGAAGATAGCGCGGAGAAGAAGTCGCACTGCGACAGGATTAATGACCTGGGAAATACGGAACGGACCAATGAACCGCGGGGCCAACTTGCGAGAAGCTGTCTTAAGGGGAAGGTTCTGAGTGGAGAGCCATACTCTCTGACCGCAACAATATCTAGGACTCTTGGTCCTACGCTTATTAGCGGCCCTCACAGTCTGCGCCCTATTACGGCAAAGTGCCGACCTGACCCCCTTCCAGGTGCGCTCGCAACGCTGGACAAAAGCCTGAGCGGAGGGGACGCAGGACTCGGCGAGCTGAGATGAGAACAGCGGAGGCTGGTACCCGAGGCTACTCTGAAAAGGAGATAGACCGGTAGCAGACGAGGGAAGCGAGTTGTGGGCGTACTCTGCCCAGGGGAGCTGTTCTGACCAAGACGCAGGGTTACGAAAAGAAAGACTGCGTAAAATGCGACCAACAGTCTGATTGGCCCGTTCGGCTTGACCGTTAGACTGGGGATGAAAGCCGGACGAGAGACTGACGGAAGCCCCAATCAAACGGCAAAACTCCTCCAAAATTGAGACGTGAACTGCGGGCCTCTGTCGGAAACGACGTCAGACGGAAGGCCATGAATTCGGAAAACATTCTCGATAATGATCTGAGCCGTCTCCTTAGCAGA
Organism: Oncorhynchus masou masou; assembly: GCF_036934945.1. Lineage (NCBI taxonomy): Eukaryota > Metazoa > Chordata > Actinopteri > Salmoniformes > Salmonidae > Oncorhynchus > Oncorhynchus masou. The sequence goes on from NC_088216.1 coordinate 62,875,735, forward strand.
AGGGAGCTTAGCGAGAGGAATGAAATGAGCCGCCTTAGAGAATCTATCGACAACCGTAAGAATAACTGTCTTCCCCGCTGATGAAGGCAGTCCGGTGATGAAATCTAAAGCGATGTGAGACCACGGTCGAGAGGGAATGGGAAGCGGTCTGAGACGGCCGGCAGGAGGAGAGTTCCCAGATTTAGTCTGCGCGCAGACCGAACAAGCGGCGACAAATCGACGCGCGTCACGTTCCCGAGTGGGCCACCAGAAACGCTGGCGAATGGAAGCGAGCGTACCCCGAACGCCGGGGTGGCCGGCTAACTTGGCAGAGTGGGCCCACTGAAGAACGGCCGGACGAGTAGGAACGGGAACGAACAGAAGGTTCCTAGGACAAGCTCGCGGCGACGGAGTGTGAGCGAGTGCTTGCTTTACCTGCCTCTCAATTCCCCAGACAGTCAACCCGACAACACGCCCTTCAGGGAGAATCCCCTCGGGGTCGGTGGAGACCTCAGAAGAACTGAAGAGACGAGATAAAGCATCAGGCTTGGTGTTTTTTGAGCCCGGACGATAAGAAATAACAAACTCGAAACGAGCGAAAAACAGAGCCCAACGAGCCTGACGCGCATTAAGTCGTTTGGCTGAACGGATGTACTCAAGGTTCCTATGGTCAGTCCAAACGACAAAAGGAACGGTCGCCCTCCAACCACTGTCGCCATTCGCCTAGGGCTAAGCGGATGGCGAGCAGTTCGCGATTACCAACATCATAGTTACGTTCTGACGGCGATAAGCGATGAGAGAAAAACGCGCAAGGATGGACCTTGCCGTCAGAGAGAGAGCGCTGAGAAAGAATGGCTCCCACGCCCACCTCTGACGCGTCAACCTCAACAACAAACTGACTAGAGATGTCAGGTGTAACAAGAATAGGTGCGGATGTAAAACGATTCTTAAGAAGATCAAAAGCTCCCTGGGCGGAAACGGACCACTTAAAGCACGTCTTAACAGAAGTAAGGGCTGTGAGGGGAGCTGCCACCTGACCGAAATTACGGATGAAACGACGATAGAAATTAGCGAAGCCCAGAAAGCGCTGCAGCTCGACGCGTGACTTAGGAACGGGCCAATCAATGACAGCCTGGACCTTAGCGGGATCCATCTTAATGCCCTCAGCGGAAATAACGGAACCGAGAAAAGGGACAGAGGCGGCATGAAAAGTGCACTTCTCAGCCTTCACATAAAGACAGTTCTCCAAAAGGCGCTGGAGGACGCGTCGCACGTGCTGAACATGAATCGAGAGAGACGGTGAAAAAATCAGGATATCGTCCATGTAAACGAAAACAAAAATGTTCAGCATGTCTCTCAGGACGTCGTTAACTAGTGCCTGAAAGACAGCTGGAGCGTTAACGAGGCCGAAAGGAAGAACCCGGTATTCAAAGTGCCCTAACGGAGTGTTAAACGCCGTCTTCCACTCGTCCCCTCCCTGATGCGCACGAGATGGTAGGCGTTACGAAGGTCCAATTTGGTGAAAAACCTGGCTCCCTGCAGGATCTCGAAGGCTGAAGACATAAGAGGAAGCGGATAACGATTCTTAACTGTTATGTCATTCAGCCCTCGATAATCCACGCATGGGCGCAGGGACCCGTCCTTCTTCTGAACAAAAAAAAACCCCGCTCCGGCGGGAGAGGAGGAGGAGACTATGGTACCGGCGTCGAGCGAAACCGACAAATAATCCTCGAGAGCCTTACGTTCGGGAGCCGACAGAGAGTATAATCTACCCCGGGGGAGTAGTTCCCGGAAGGAGATCAATACTACAGTCATACGACCGGTGTGGAGGGAGAGAAGTGGCCTTGGAACGACTGAACACCGTGCGCAGATCGTGATACTCCTCCGGCACCCCTGTCAAATCGCCAGGCTCCTCCTGTGAAGAAGAGACAGAGGAAACAGGAGGGATAGCAGACATTAAACAGGTCACATGACAAGAAACATTCCAGGATAGGATAGTATTACTAGACCAATTAATAGAAGGGTTATGGCGCACTAGCCAGGGATGACCCAAAACAACAGGTGTAAAAGGTGAACGAAAAATTAAAAAAGAAATGGTTTCGCTATGATTACCAGAGACAGTGAGGGTTAAAGGCAGCGTCTCACGCTGAATCTTGGGGAGAGAACTACCATCTAAAGCGAACAAGGCCGTGGGCTCCCTAACTGTCTGAGAGGAATGTCATGTTCCCGAGCCCAGGTCTCGTCCATAAAACAGCCCTCCGCCCCAGAGTCTATCAAGGCACTGCAGGAAGCAGATGAACCGGGCCAGCGGAGATGGACCGGAAAGGTAGTGCGTGATCCAGAAGGAGAGGCCTGAGTAGTTGCGCTCACCAGTAGCCCTCCCCTTACTGATGAGCTCTGGCTTTTACTGGACATGAGGTGACAAAATGACCAGTGGAGCCGCAGTAGAGACAGAGGCGATTGGTGATTCTCCGTTCCTTCTCCTTGGCCGAGATGCGGATACCCCCAGCTGCATAGGCTCAGCATCCGAGCCGGCGGAGGAGGGTGGCAGTGATGCGGCAGGTGGCAGTGATGTGGAGAGGGAGCAACGGAGAACGCGAGCTCCTTTCCACGAGCTCGGCGACGAAGATCAAACCGTCGCTCTATGCGAATAGCGAGGGCTATTAAGGAGTCCAGACTGGAAGGAACCTCCCGGGAGAGGATCTCATCCTTAACCTCGACGAGGAGACCCTCCAGAAAACGAGCGAGCAAAGCCGGCTCGTTCCAGTCACTAGAGGCAGCGAGAGTGCGAAACTCAATAGAATAATCCGTTATGGATCGATTCCCCTGACATAGGGAAGACAGGGCCCTGGAAGCCTCCTCCCCAAAAACAGAACGGTCAAAAACCCGTATCATCTCCTCCTTAAAGTCCTGAAACTGGTTAATACACTCAGCCCTCGCCTCCCAGATTGCCGTGCCCCACTCACGCGCCCGTCCGGTAAGGAGAGAAATGACGTAGGCGATGCGGGCTGCGCTCCTGGAGTAAGTGTTGGGCTGGAGAGAGAACACCACATCACACTGAGTGAGGAATGAGCGGCACTCAGTGGGCTCCCCAGAGTAACAGGGCGGGTTGTTGATCCTGGGCTCCGGAGACTCGGAAACCCTGGAAGTGGGCGGTGGATCGAGGTGGAGTTGGTGAACCTGTCTTGTGAGGTCGGAGACTTGGACGGCCAGGGTCTCAACGGCATGTCGAGCAGCAGACAATTCCTCCTCGTGTCTGCCTAGCATCGCTCCCTGGATCTCGACGGCGGAGTGAAAAGGGTCCGGAGCCGCTGGGTCCATTCTTGGTCTGATTCTTCTGTTATGTACTTGAGTGAAGACCCAAAAGCGGTTTTAACAGAAAACAGAGTTCTTTAATGAAAAACAGGAATGGCATAAATCCTCTTCCAACATTGACAATGGAACAAAAAGAACGTAGTATAGTGCAGGATGCACCTGCCAGGCAGACTCCGACAGGATAGGACAAGGTGGAAGCAAACGAGACGACAGCTTGCTTCTGGCATCAAAAACACAAACAAGAATCAGACCCTGAAAGTAGCAGGAACAGAGAGAGAAATAGAGACCTAATCAGAGGGGGAAGAGAGAACAGGTGTGAAAGAGTGAATGAGCTAGTTAGGGGAGATGTAGAACAGCTGAAGAATGAGAGACAGAGAAGGTAACCTAAAAAGACCAGCAGAGAGAGACAGAGTGAAGAGAAAGGACAGGAACAGACATAACAAGACATGACAGTGTCATTTTGGAGTTACATTTATTGTAAATAATTATGGAATTTGTTTCTAAACACTTCTACATTCATGTGGATGCTACCATGATTACGAATAGTCCTGAATGAACTGTGAGTAATGATGAGTCGGAGAGGGGTATGATATTTGTGCCTCTGTAACTTTCTCAATTATCATTACTCACTATTTCATTCAGGATTATTCGTAATTTCTAAACGATTCACCCGATGGATGAAAATACCCTCCAATGAAAGCTGACAGTCTGCACTTTAATCTCACAGTCATTGTATTATGTATTATTTCAAATCCAAAGTGCTGGAGTACAGAGCCAAAACAAACAAAAACTGTGTCATTGTCCCAATACTTTTGGAGTTCCCTGTAAATGATCATACAATCTTTAGTGTAGTTCTTTATGCTCTGTGGATCTGATAAGAAATAAGGAGTGGGAGTGAATTGAGGCCTCTGTTTCTCTGCCTTACCAATATATTTCAATCAACATTTAGAAGCATCGGCTTTCCATATAATCAAGTGTGAATGAACATGTAAGCTTAGCCAAGTATTAACAGAATTTGGCCTTTCCTCCACACACAGTGGGCCTTGCTGGCGTGTGAATCCACACTAGCGTGACTAAGGTAAAAGGCAAAAAGCTTGAGGAGGGGAAAGGACCTGAAACAGACAGGCGGGAGAGACCATAATGGGGTTTTGTATTGAAGAAGGGAGAACATTGATAGTCACCATATGTCTGTAGTGCATAGACTGGGGGTCTACAGTAAATTACATTACCCAACCCACAACGTGAGCCAACCAAGAGATGTGCGTAACGTGGTCTGAGATAGCTATCGTGTGAAAAGTGGGCCGCTGTGTGTGAGAGCCATGCCCTGATCGGTCATGCTGTGTTTTTGGGGAGTGACAGAGGGAGCAGCAGCTGCATGGTTCACCTGTCCAGTCCTGTACACGGCTCTCCATCAACACTGGCTCTTCCCTTTTCATAGGCCGGCAGCTTCCCTTGTGTACAATCAAAGGAATCTCACATGTAACACTTATCTAATGTGACAACATTTACAAGATCCCAGTCCCACTGTTCTGCAGACATGTAAAACGATAGGGTTTTACATTTGTTTAAGTCCACAGTGATTTAAGAATGATACGCATAAACATAGGCCCCATGACCTCCAGTCACCAGGTCACCAGCAAACAGCTATGTACTTCAACTATATGTAAAGCCTAATACAGACATTTTTAAACTGCACATTAATTCAAACATGCTTTCTCATTGCACAGGAAGAATGTTGTCAGAAAACCTGGAAACTCAGTACATTTACTTGGTTGAGGGTAGATACTCACAGTACTTAAGCCACTTAAGACTACTGTCACTCTGTGCTTATCTAATGTGAATATTATGAATGCAGCCACTCAGAGTCTATCAGCAAGCCACAGAGCACCCTGTGAGAGAGGAGAGAGAGCGGACCAGAGGGAAGCACAGGCAGGGGAGACCTCAGCAGAGCAGAGCAGGGTCGGGGAGCAGCCCGTGGGCATGGCCTCTCTCTCTGTCACCACTTCGTTAGGCACGAAACACTAATCCTGCTTGTGTCTTTATTACCCTCTCTGTGGAGGAGCTAGGGGGTGGCTGGGGGGGGTACCGCTGCAGGGACCAGTCATCAGCATTAGTGTTTGAAGATAGGCCATGCTGCATGGCATTAGGGGATCTAATGGAGGCAGAGAGAGAGATATAGACACTAACAGAAAGAGAGACTGCATACAAAATGGGATAGAAAGAGAGGGGGAGGTTGGGAGACAGGCAGTGTCACTTGTACCCCCCTCAAAATAGTTTGGGAGGGGGCATAGTCTGAGGGCAGGGAGATTACTGCAACCATAAATGGCTCTAGGGCAATTGTGTGTTTGAGTCGTTACACACACTCTAATCAAAACAGCACATTCATGAGCTGCTGCTTCAATTTGCAACATTGTCTCTGTTGGATGTAAACAACATGTTCTCAACTGGATTTACATGGATATCTTTGAGCACATGAAAACTTGGAAAATAAGTTATGTGAGTGGTACAATTTTATTCTGTTTGACTTGATGATAAGTATTATGTTGTTTCTAACTTTTGTTAGACCAAGGGAGTGAAATTAGTTTCTTTTATGGTATCCATTGGACTGCACAGACAATATGGAAGTTCGGAAATCTAAGTTCCCTGAAATCGAGGTTCCTTGTTGAAAGTTGAAGTTACTGAGCTGGCGCCACCTTGTGTCTGTTGAATGGCCATCTGCTAATCCAGGTGTTTAACATTCACTCACTGTCACCTTGTTCCCCAGATCCCTCCACACACAGGCCTCCAGCTGTCACCTGAGCACTTGGTAGCATAAGGTAATATCATCGAGATGCAATCAAGATTATATGCTTGCCACTCATCGCCTGCTCTTGGAGGCTCACAATGCGTGAAAAAGACACAAGATAAAGCTTATGCACAGATCGGCAGATAAAATGTCACTAAATATTCATCCCATATTCAACTGTAGTGGTACAGGCTCTACCTGAGTGGGAGGAAAAACCCAACCAAGAGTAGTTACCATAGAGTAGTGGATGTATGATTTGAATCACACCACCACACTATGACTGAAATGTAGCAATTCAATGTATTTTCAAAACTCTCCTCAAATGTTTTAATCTCTCCCCATAGAGCCAATTTGACTGTGACCATATTGAGTAGTGGCACCTCTTTCCTGAGTTTCTGAAGCAGGGTTTGCTGCTGTGTATCTTAACCCAACAGGGCCTTTGCATGTACATTCATGTCGCAAAAACGAGTTTATTTCCATGTTTACACCGTTTCATATTCAGAGCAATGGTAACAGGATTACTTTGTGACAAACGGTAATTGGTGGAATTCCCTCATTTCAGTCAGTGGATTTTTTTTTTTCTTTCTGAAAATGATTCTGTAGTGTAGAATCCCCAGTGGTTGGATTCCAGAAGCCCTTCAGGTTTATGAGTAGACCTCTGTGGTGTGCCAGATAAAGCAGAGCAGAGGAAAGGCCTGGCATGGCCTGGCATGCAGGAGGCAGAACTCGCTGGGGAAAATAATAAGCTAGAGTTCACTGATCAACACTCAGTCTCCTGCTCCTCTAACAGACGGCATGAAGATATCATCTGTGGCCCAATGAGCAGAACACCAGAGAGAGAAATCTCAACAACAACAAGCAAATAAATATGATATATACACGGAACAAAAATATAAATGCTACATGTAAAGTGTTGGTCCTACGTTTCATGATCTGAAAAAAAATATCTCCGAAATGTTCCATATGCATAAAAAGCTTATTTATCTCAAAATTTGTGTACAAATTTGTTTACATCCCTGTTAGTGAGCATTTCTCTTTGGCCAAGACAATCCATCTACCTGACAGGTGTGGCATATCGTCTGAGACCAGCCACCCGGACAACGGATGAAACTGTGAGTTTGCACAACCGAAGAATTTCTGCACAAACGGTCAGAAACCGTCTCAGGGAAGTTCATCTGTGTGCTCGTTGTCCTCACCAGGGTCTTGACCTGACTGCAGTTTGGCTTCGTAACCGACTTCAGTGGGCAAATGCTCATCTTTGTTGGTCACTAGCATGCTGAAGAGATGGCAGACAACATGTATGGCGTCATTTGGGTGAGCAGTTTGCTGATGTCAACTTTGTGAACAGAGTGCCCCATGGTGGAGGATGGGTTATGGTATGGGCAGGCATAAGCTATGGACAATGAACACAATTGCATTTTATAGATGGTCATTTTAATGCACAGAGTTACGAGATCCTGAGGCCCATTGTTGTGACATTCATCCACTGCCATCACCTCATGATTCAGCATGATAATGCACAGCCCCATTTTGCAAGGATCTGTATGCAATTCCTGGAAGCTGAAAATGGCCCAGGGCCTGCATACTCACCAGACGTCACCCATTGAGTATGTTTAGAATTCTCTGGATCGACAGGTACGACAGCGTGTTCCAGTTTCTGCCAATATCCAGCAACTTCGCACAGCCATTGAAGAGGAGTGGGACAACATTCCACAGGCCACAATCAACAGCCTGATGAACTCTATGCGAAGGAGACGTGTCTCATTGCAAGTGGCAAATGGTCACACCAGACACTGACTGGTTTTCTGATCCACACCCCTACCTTTTTTAAAGGTATCTGTGACCAACATATGCATATCTGTATTCCCAGTCATGTGAAATCAATAGATTAGGGGCTAATGCATTTATTTTGGTTGACTGATTTCCTTCTATGAACTGTAACTCAGTAAAATCTTTGAAATTGTTGCATGTTGCATTTAGATTTTTGTTTAGTGTACAGTCGTGGCCAAAAGTTTTGAGAATAACACAAATATAAATTTTCACAAAGTCTGCCTCAGTTTGTATGATGGCAATTTGCATATACTCCAGAATGCTATGAAGAGTGATCAGATGAATTGCAATTAATTGCAAAGTCCCTCTTTGCCATGCAAATGAACGGAATCCCCCCAAAACATTTCCACTGCATAACAGCCCTGTCACAAAAGGACATCATGTCAGTGATTCTCTTATTAACACAGGTGTGAGTGTTGACGAGGACAAGGCTGGAGATCACTCTGTCAAGCTGATTGAGTTCGAGTAACAGACTGGAAGCTTCAAAAAAGGGTGGTGCTTGGAATCATTGTTCTTCCTCTGTCAGCCATGGTTACCTGCAAGGAAACACGTGCCATCATCATTGCTTTGCACAAAAAGGGCTTCACAGGCAAGGATAATGCTGTCAGTAAGATTGAACCTAAATCAACCATTTATCGGATCATCAAGAACTTCAAGGAGAGCGGTTCAATTGTTGTGAAGAAGGCTTCGGGACGCCCAAGAAAGTCCAGCAAGCACCAGGACCGTATCCTACAGTTGATTCAGCTGCGGGATCGGGGCACCACCAGTACAGAGCTTGCTGAGGAACGGCAGCAGGCAGGTGTGAGTGCATCTGCATGCACAATGAGGCAAAGACTTTTGGAGGATGGCCTGGTGTCAAGAAGGGCAGAAAAGAAGCCACTTCTCTCCAGGAAAAACATCAGGGACAGACTGATATTCTGCAAAAAGTACAGGGATTGTACTGCTGAGGACTGGGGTAAAGTCAGTTTCCCTGATGAATCCCCTTTCCGATTGTTTGGGGCATCCGGAAAAAAGCTTGTCTGGAGAAGACAAGGTGAGCGCTACCATCAGTCCTGTGTCATGCCAACAGTAAAGCATCATGAGACCATTCATGTGTGGGGTTGCTTCTCAGCCAAGGGAGTGGGCTCACTCACAATTTTGCCTAAGAACACAGCCATGAATAAAGAATGGTACCAACACATCCTCCGAGAGCAACTTCTCCCAACCATCCAGGAACAGTTTTGTGACAAACAATGCCTTTTCCAGCATGATGGAGCACCTTGCCATAAGGCAAAAGTGATAACTAAGTGGCTCGGGGAACAAAACATTGATATTTTGGGTCCATGGCCAGGAAACTCCCTAGACCTTAATCCCATTGAGAACTTGTCTTCCATCCTCAAGAGGCGGGTGGACAAACAAAAACCCACAAATTCTGATAAACTCCAAGCATTGATTATGCAAGAATGGGCTGCCATCAGTCAGGATGTGGCCCAGAAGTTAATTGACAGTATGCCAGGGCAGATTGCAGAGGTCTTGAAAAAGAAGGGTCAACCCTGCAAATATTGACTCTTTGCATCAACTTCATGTAATTGTCAATAAAAGCCTTTGACACTTATGAAATGCTTGTAATTATACTTCAGTATTCCATAGTAACATCTGACAAAAATATCTAGAGACACTGAAGCAGCAAACTTTGTGAAAATTAATATTTGTGTCATTCTCAAAACTTTTGGCCACGACTGTATATACACTACCGTTCAAAAGTTTGGCGTCACTTAGAAATGAAAGAAAATAACATGTTTTGTCCAATGAAATAACGTAAATTTCATCAGAAATACAGTGTAGACATTGTTAATGTAAGTGACTCTTGTAGCTGGAAGCAGATGATTTTTAATGGAATATCTACATAGGCATACAGAAGCCCATTATCAGCAACCATCACTCCTGTGTTCCAATGGCACGTTCTTTAGACTAATTGAGTATCTGGAGTATCAGCATTTGTGGGTTTGAATTCAGGCTCAAAATGGCTAGAAACAAAGACATTTCTTCTGAAATTCATCAGTCTATTCTTGTTCTGAGAAATGAAGGCTATTCCATGCGAGAAATTGGCAAGTAACTGAAGATCTGGTACAACGCTGTTTACTACTCCCTTCACAGAACAGCGCAAACTGGCGCTAACCAGAATAGAAAGAAGAGTGGGAAGCCCCGGTGCACAACTGAGCAAGAGGACAAGTACATTAGAGTGTCTAGTTTGAGAAACAGACTCCTCACTTCCTCATCTGGCAGCTTCATTAAATAGTACTCGCAAAACACCAGTCTCAACGTCAACAGTGAAGAGATTGACCCCCGGAATGCTGGCCTTCTTATATTTGGCAAAATATCTCTCTATTAAACAACAAAGGATTACTTCATAAAGTTATAAAATTCAGGAAAGATGTGTCTGCTCTGCAATATTTGAGTAGTTGTGGCCTTGCACAGATGGCTCAGAGACTGAATTTGCATTGTCAGTGTATCAGCCTAATCCACTTTCTTACCAGGTTACCTGGTTTGCAAATCACTAACAGGCGTTTCCTGAGTTTGATCATAAACATACCATGAGCTCCTTCTGTAAAGAAATGAGTAAATGGATAAATAAATCCATGTTTTAGGCAAATGAGCTGGTGTACCACTGTGGGTCTGGCTCTGTTGATCCCAGCTGCATTTGTCGGTAATCACCGGTGCCTTTTGGATTGGCTCAAAGGCACGCAACAAAAAAAATCAGCCAGCACCCCCTACACTTTGCCTAATCTGCTGTTTCACTGGGATCTTGTTCTTCGCACAAATGTGAAAGTGAATCTCTGCGGCAGAATACACAGTTGCACATTAAACTGGGAAGAGTGTCGGCACACTAAAACCCCAGACATTAAATCTGGGATTTACACTGGAATATAATTCCCTGAGGTGCCTTAAGAGATGTCTTCTTCAATTGAGAGGGATTTGATGCAGAAGTTCTTAGACAGAGCTTCAAGTTTTTAGTTACCTTCATTTCCTCATTTCAGAAAATCTTGAGAAAATCACATATTAGTTTGAACTAGTTTTCTTTCAGATCTTTTAACCACTGTATAATAAACATTAGAGTTTTAAATAATGTATTGAATAATATAAACCTCAATCGTATTTATGTTTGGGCAAACAAATGCTCGAAATCGAAGGCTTGTTTTATAAACACCTATATTTACAGTAGTTTTATTGACAATTTATGGGTGAATGCCTCCCCCTGGTGGATGTACTTGAACCTACCAGTGCAGATATGTTGCATTTTAAAGTGAATTATGTTGCATCATATCTAAATGAAAATGTATTATCGTACACTCCGCATAATAAATTACGTAGGACTACAAATATGCTACGGTGTAGAGAAATGGTGTAATAAATTATGTGATATTCTTTGATAAATTCATCCAAGCGTATTGTTTGTCACCTCAGCGAATCCGTAGCTGTAACTTACGTGTATGAGTGTTCCTGCCAAGATAAAAGTCCTCTCACAAACAGTTGCTTTCCTGTTGCTGACAGTCACACACCCACTCTCTCAAGAATGGCAGGGAAAAAGGCATTAGTAATCCTCTCTGAAGGTGCAGAAGAGATGGAAACAGTTATACCTGTGGACGTAATGCGTAGAGCTGGGGTTAGTAAACTTATCAAGTTAGCTAAAAGGGTTGCGCACACTAAACACATATAGTTAAGTTGAGATTGTGCTAACGTTAGCTGACTGGCTCAATTTAGCTTGCTAAAAGCTGCATTTGAGTTAGCTAGTATTTTAGCAGATATTTAATTTACCTAGCCACAGTCAAGTTGAAGCTGCAGTCCAAATTCGACACACATACAGATATCCTTTTTTGTTGCACTAAGTAGCTAACGTTACCTACCTTGATAGAACACAGCTATAACAAGTCTAGCAAGCTAACTTTATGCTGTACTACTTAACTATTATCTACCTTCGCTGGCCAAATATAACAGACATGATGAACAACGGCAGTTGTATCCATGGTTAGTTCGCTAATGTGTTGTCATTGTGTTAGCTAGCTAGCTAGTGTGTTGGCACATTCAAAACATGTAAGGTGAGTAAAAGGCCACTGCAAATGTGAACGGTGACTGCACTGTAACTACTGTAGGATAGGAAAAGTCCCATACTCCTTTGATTATTGGGAATTTATGGTTAAGGGGCAATGTCTGCTGATGGTCATTGAAGTAGTTGTGCTTTTGTTTGTGCCCACATCCTGCAGATTGCTGTGATGTTGGCAGGGTTGACGGGCAAAGAGCCTGTGCAGTGCAGCAGAGATGTCTACCTTGTTCCTGATGCCAGCCTGGAGGATGCACGCAAGCAGGTCAGGTCCTGCCTCCAGACCCTGCAATCATATTAGTCTACACAGCATGCTGTTCTCTGACTGCATAACGTTTCCAATGCATTCTGAATCAAATGTTTTCCTACTTTAAAACGTTATTCATTGATTTAATGTACAAGGTTGATGCATCGGAAATTGGTACTATAAATGTGTTATCCGTGACCTTGTATCTTTTGATGCAGGGTCCGTATGATGTGGTTTTTCTGCCAGGGGGAGCTCTCGGTGCCCAGCACCTGTCAGAGGTAGGGATGCCGTTAATGTTTGGCATTCATTGCAAAAACTTTTAGCTGCAGATTAATCTCGCCTGTGTGTCCCTGGCATTGGCAATATGATGTTGCAGGTAGATACTGTAACATTTGTCTCTTGTTCATGTTTTGGTTGAAAAACAAATATATTTTTATGAACTATTTTTCCTACAGTTTAAATATAATTTAATTGGTATGCTCTTGAGATATTCTTGTTTATAAAAACAAGCAAATATACAGTGACTATATGATGCATAATTAATGTTATGGTTTTAGCCCTTACAACTACAAGCTCTGAAAGTTGTTTCACAATAACTTTAAATTGATTTTCAGTCTTGCTGGAAACATTGACTCCTCTATTGCACTCAATATTTATCAGACTGTCCATTTACTGAAAAGTCAGTGTTATAACACACATTCTGTATGAGAGTGTAGAGTTACTCAACTCTCTGTGTGGCTTCCATGTTCTCTTATAGTCGCCTGCTGTGAAAGAGGTGTTGAAGGACCAGGAGGACAGGAAAGGGCTGATCGCTGCCATCTGTGCAGGTACTGTTCCTTATGCGAGAATGTACAAATCCACCTCTAGATTATGGCTCACACACTCCAGGATGTATCTGTGCCAATGACCACAGCTGGGGCAAGATTGCTTAGAATTAATCTTGAGTTAAATATGTAACCAGTTATTTCTGTCAGACAGGGAGTGTAGTATAAGGCTGTCACCTTTCCATTATTAGTAAGCAGGAAATCAATACACGATGAGATTATGATAGAACGAGATATTAGTGCCACTGACGAAGCCCACTACCTCTGAGATTTTCTGCCTGCCTGTGCTGATGAAGGGCACTGAAAGGATGTTGTCAGAGCAGAGTAAAAGGGCATCCTAGAAAACATCTGTTCCCACAGGAATATATAATGAACCTGCCAAATGGATGACCAGCAGCAGTGTCACATTGTGCTCTGCTTAAGTGAAAATAATGCTTTCTATTTCTAGTGTGAAAAGTGCTTGACTCAATTACTCCATGTATAGCAGGTAATGTCATAGACCCTCGGGTCTCCCATTTCATACTCCGCTTTCTAAAAGTGGAAAGACTATAAGTGGAAAGACTATAAGACTATAAGTTTGTGCATAATAATCTTCGTCATCTGAGAGAGGGATGCACTGCCTCCTGCTGTACCAGCCCTGTCCAGGCACTCTCTCTGGAGACGGCCGTTTGTCCAGCCTGGAGTCCTCAGGACGGAGCGGAGGCAGGCATGTAACGGGAGGAGCTGGGCTCTACTTAACTGGCAGGCACCTGCTCTGCCTGCCAGAGAGGAGTCTAATCTTTATACTGCATGGGAAGGCAGCCAAGGACCATGATCAATAGCTTTCTATTTATTAAGTCGGAGGATGAGCTTACTGCAGTGCTAGGACATTTCCAATGTTACTGCAGCAGACACAAACTCCATTATTTTTAGTCTCTGTTTTCTCCCTTCCTCTAAATATGGTGTGCAGAGGTGGATTGAAACCGTATACGCTATGTGGTTAATTTTAGATCCTATTTTATGGTAGTGTGATGTCTATTAATGAGTCTGGCTTTTAGTTGGGATGTCACCTCAATGTAACATGCAAACAAAAGTTAAGGTGTATTGATTGTGACACCTCTGGGTTTTTGAGAAGGAATAATTTGACACCTTTTGTTGTCCAGTGAGTGCCATGTCTGTTTTGAACAGTTTGAATTGAATACAGAGAAGGATATTGGTGTAACTCCTGTTCCCTCCTCACCTCAGGTCCCACGGCGCTCCTGGCACACGGTATTGCCTACGGCAGCACAGTCACCACCCACCCTGGTGCCAAGGACAAAATGATGACTGGTGGTAAAGCTACACAAACTACCTGGCTGCCACAGGGCTAAGGTTCAGGTTAGGGTTGCAAAGGGCCAGAACCTTTCTGGGAAATTTCTCGAAAATTTTCCATGGGTAGTTAAGCCTAGGAATTTGGAAATTTGCTTAAATTCATAAAAAAAGTTATCTTATAACAGTGAACCTTGTGTATCGCACAAAAAAGGCAATTCTAGATCTTGTGGCATATTTTGGTGAAACTATCCTCCGTCACATGTGCAGTGCACTCTTCCGTCACATGTGCAGTGCACTCTTCCGTCACATGTGCAGTGCACTCTTCCGTCACATGTGCAGTGCACTCTTCCGTCACATGTGCAGTGCACTCTTCCGTCACATGTGCAGTGCACTCTTCCGTCACATGTGCAGTGCACACTAATGAGATGCTTTTGAGCCCAAACAACTACACTGCCTTAGCCAAGGACTACATGCTTTCTGGTAAGTTTTGATCACAATACTAGATGGGGTGAAAATATTTTATGACATTATTTTTTGTTAACTAGTAAATAGTAGACTACAGCAACGTGTGTTTAAATCCTTTCTAACTTGTTAACAATTCCTGCTAGTTAGTTTTTGCTACAATGTGGGTTTTAGCTTGCAATTCATAAACATTTATCTTACAAAGGAGCTGTTTAATCTAACTGCTTAACTATTTATCTGTACATGGAATTGTATTTGTTTTTTTTACAAAAAAAAATCTCAATCTTTACAGGAAAGTTCCACGGGCACTATCTGTGTGGAGACATTTCACTGCAGCTAATGGAGAAGGAAAATCTGTGTACATTTTGCAAATACTGTGCCAAATCATATGTGAATGCAACAAAGATGCAGAATCATCTGGCAAAGTGCATAAAGTTCCCTCCGCGCTCACAACAAGCAAACTCTGACAAAAGTCCCTTTACTTCTCGTCGAGGTGAAAATGATGAATCAGACACCTTATCGACAGCAACGACTCATGGTCCTCCTGGAATCAGATTATTATTATTTTTTTACACAATGGAGGAACGTTGTGAGATGAATGCTGATGAATGTCTTGCTCGACCAGTATGTCACCCCTCAACCAGTATTCTACAAGCGCACAGACACAAGGGACAACATTCTCTACATTGCAGATGAGCTGAAGGCAGTCATCAATGACCTTGGACCACAGAAGGTATTAACACTGGTGACAGACAATGCAGCGAGCATGAAGGCTGCTTGGTCTAAAGTGGGGAGTCCTACCCTCACATCACACCCATTGGCTGTGCTGCTCATGCATTGAATCTGCTCCTCAAGGATATGGCACTGAAAACAATGGATGCACTCTACAAGAGCCAAGGAAATGGTTAGGTATGTGAAGGGTCATTAAGTTGTAGCAACAATCTACATCACCAAGCAAAGTGAGAAGAATAAGAGCACCACTGAAGCTGCCCAGCAACACCCGTTGGGGTGTTGATGTCATCATGTTTGACTACTGCAGGGGAAGGAGTCTCTCCAATAAATGGCCACATCAGTCTACCGATATGGACAGCCCCATCAAGAGGATCCTCCTGGATGATGTATTTTGGGAGAGAGTGGTAAGCCCGAAACTCCTGAAACCTATAGCAGTAGCCATTGCATGGATTGAGGGAGACATTGCCATCCTGCCTGATGTTCAGACTCTGCTTGCAGATATAAGAGAAGAAATCCATACTGCCCTGCCCACTTCACTGTTGCTCCAAACAGAGGAAACTGCAGTTCTGAAATGCATCAAAAGCGTGAAAAGTTCTGCCTGAAAGCCCATACACGCTGCAGCATACATGTTGGACCCCATGTGTGCTGGCAAGAGCATCCTGTCTGGTGCAATGATCAACAAGGCATATGGTGTCATCACTACTGTGTCTCGCCACTGACCTGGATGAGGGCAAGGTTCTTGGCAGTCTGACGAAGTACACTTCCAAGCCATGGCTTTGGGATGGAGATGCTTTATGTCAGTCGTGCCAGCGTATCATCATCCACCTGGTGGATCTGAGGCTCTTTCCCCTGTTGCCTCCATCATCCTCCAAATACCACCAACATCCGCTGCCTCAGAGCACAACTGGTCCTTGTTTGGGAACTCACACATCAAAGCATGCAACAGGCTGACCAATACAAGGGTTGAAAAATTGGTGGCCATCTGGGCAAATCTGAAGCTTTTTGAGCTTGACAACAAATCAAATCAAATGTATTTATATAGCCCTTCGTACATCAGCTGATATCTCAAAGTGTTCATTCATAAATTACCAGCATGGTCGAATAATAATAAGGCAGAACAGTTGAAACTGGAGCAGCAGCACGGCCAGGTGGACTGGGGACAGCAAGGAGTCATCATGTCAGGTAGTCCTGGGGCATGGTCCTAGGGCTCAGGTCCTCCGAGAGAGAGAAGGAGAGAATTAGAGAACGCACACTTAGATTCACACAGGACACCGAATTGGACAGGAGAAGTACTCCAGATATAACAAACTGACCCCAGCCCCCCGACACATAAACTACTGCAGCATAAATACTGGAGTCTGAGACAGGAGGGGTCAGGAGACACTGTGGCCCCATCCGAGGACACCCACGGACAGGGCCAAACAGGAAGGATATAACCCCACCCACTTTTCCAAAGCACAGCCCCCCACACCACTAGAGGGATATCTTCAACCACCAACTTACCATCCTGAGACAAAGCTGAGTATAGCCCGCAAAGATCTCCGCCATGGCACAACCCAAGGGGGGGCGCCAACCCAGACAGGATGACCACATCAGTGAATCAACCCACTCAGGTGACGCACCCCTTCCAGGGACGGCATGAGAGAGCCCCAGTAAGCCAGTGACTCAGCCCCTGTAATAGGGTTAGAGGCAGAGAATCCCAGTGGAAAGAGGGGAACCGGCCAGGCAGAGACAGCAAGGGCGGTTTGTTGCTCCAGAGCCTTTCCGTTCACCTTCCCACTCCTGGGCCAGACTACACTCAATCATATGACCCACTGAAGAGATGAGTCTTCAGTAAAGACTTAAAGGTTGAGACCGAGTTTGCGTCTCTGACATGGGTAGGCAGACCGTTCCATAAAAATGGAGCTCTATAGGAGAAAGCCCTGCCTCCAGCTGTTTGCTTAGAAATTCTAGGGACAATTAGGAGGCCTGCGTCTTGTGACCGTAGCGTACGTGTAGGTATGTACGGCAGGACCAAATCAGAGAGATAGGTAGGAGCAAGCCCATGTAATGCTTTGTAGGTTAGCAGTAAAACCTTGAAATCAGCCCTTGCTTTGACAGGAAGCCAGTGTAGGGAGGCAAGCACTGGAGTAATATGATCAAATATTTTGGTTCTAGTCAGGATTCTAGCAGCCGTATTTAGCACTAACTACATTTACATTTACATTTAAGTCATTTGGCAGACGCTCTTATCCACTGAAGTTTATTTAGTGCTTTATCCGGGTAGCCGGAAAGTAGAGCATTGCAGTAGTCTAACCTAGAAGTGACAAAAGCATGGATTAATTTTTCTGCATAATTTTTGGACAGAAAGTTTCTGATTTTTGCAATGATACGTAGATGGAAAAAAGCTGTCCTTGAAATGGTTTTGATATGTTCTTCAAAAGAGAGATCAGGGTCCAGAGTAACGCCGAGGTCCTTCAGTTTTATTTGAGACGACTGTACAACCATTAAGATTAATTGTCAGATTCAACAGAAGATCTCTTTGTTTCTTGGGACCTAGAACAAGCATCTATGTTTTGTCCGAGTTTAAAAGTAGAAAGTTTGCAGCCATCCACTTATGTCTGAAACGCATGCTTCTAGCAAGGGCAATTTTGGGGCTTCACCATGTTTCATTGAAATGTACAGCTGTGTGTCATCCGCATAGCAGTGAAAGTTAACATTATGTTTTCGAATAACATCCCCAAGAGGTAAAATATATAGTGAAAACAATAGTGGTCCTAAAACGGAACCTTGAGGAACACCGAAATTTACAGTTGATTTGTCAGAGGACAAACCATTCACAGAGACAAACTAATATCTTTCCGACAGATAAGATCTAAACCAGGCCAGAACTTGTCTGTGTAGACCAATTTGGGTTTCCAATCTCTCCAAAAGAATGTGGTGATCGATGGTATCAAAAGCAGCACTAAGGTCGAGGACAGATGCAGAGCCTCGGTCCGATGCCATTAAAATGTAATTTGCCACCTTCACAAGTGCCGTCTCAGTGCTATGATGGGGTCTAAAACCAGACTGAAGCATTTCGTATACATTGTTTGTCTTCAGGAAGGCAGTGAGTTGCTGCGCAACAGCCTTTTCTAAGATTTTTGAGAGGGATGGAAGATTCGATATAGGCCGATTTTTAGTTTTTTAAAATATTTTCTGGGTCAAGGTTTGGCTTTTTCAAGAGGCTTTATTACTGCCACTTTTAGTGAGTTTGGTACACATCCGGTGGATAGAGAGCCGTTTATTATGTTCAACATAGGAGGGCCAAGCACAGGAAGCAGCTCTTTCAGTAGTTTAGTTGGAATAGGGTCCAGTATGCAGCTTGAAGGTTTAGAGGCCATGATTATTTTCATCATTGTGTCAAGAGATATAGTACTAAACCACTTGAGCGTCTCTCTTGATCCTAGGTCCTGGCAGAGTTGTGCAGACTCAGAACAACTGAGCTTTGAAGGAATACGCAGATTTAAAGAGGAGTCTGTAATTTGCTTTCTAATAATCATAATTTTTTCCTCAAAGAAGTTCATGAATTTATCACTGCTAAAGTGAAAGTCATCCTCTCTTGGGGAATGCTGCTTTTTAGTTAGCTTTGCGACAGTATCAAAAAGGAATTTCGGATTGTTCTTATTTTCCTCAATTAAGTTAGAAAAATAGGATGATCGAGCAGCAGTAAGGGCTCTTCGGTACTGCACGGTACTGTCTTTCCAAGCTCGACATCTAGGGTATTGCGCAAGGTTAAATTGAGTTCCTCAGTTAGGTGGTTAACTGATTTTTGTCCTCTGGCGTCATTGGGTAGACAGAGGGAATCTGGAAGGACATCAAGGAATCTTTGTGTTGTCTGTGAATTTATAGCACGACTTTTGATGTTCCTTGGTTGGGGTCTGAGCAGATTATTTGTTGCAATTGCGAACGTAATAAAATGGTGGTCCGATAGTCCAGGATTATGAGGAAAAACATTAAGATCCACAACATTTATTCCATGGGACAAAACTAGGTCCAGCGTATGACTGTGACAGTGAGTGGGTCCAGAGACATGTTGGACAAAACCCACTGAGTCGATGATGGCTCCGAAAGCCTTTTGGAGTGGGTCTGTGGACTTTTCCATGTGAATATTAAAGTCACCGAAGATTAGTCACCCGGGATGCACGGGGGATATGGTCACTAGTGTAGCCAGGAGGTGAGGCCTCATTTAACACAGTAAATTCATCAGGCTTAAGCCATGTTTCAGTCAGGCCAATCACATCAAGATTATGATCAGTGATTAGTTCATTGACTATAATTGCCTTTGAAGTAAGGGATCTAACATTAAGTAGCCCTATTTTGAGATGTGAGGTATCATGATCTCTTTCAATAATGACAGGAATGGAGGTGGTCTTTATCCTAGTGAGATTGTTAAGGGGAACACCGCCATGTTTAGTTTTGCCCAACCTAGGTCGAGGCACAGACACGGTCTCAATGGTGATAGCTGAGCTGACTACACTGACTGTGCTAGTGGCAGACTCCACTATGCTGGCAGGCTGGCTAACAGCCTGCTGCCTGGCCTGCACCCTATTTCATTGTGGAGCTAGAGGAGTTAGAGCCCTGTCTATGTTGGTAGATAAGATGAGAGCACCCCTCCAGCTTGGATGGAGTCCGTCACTTCTCAGCAGGTCAGGCTTGGTCCTGTTTGTGGGTGAGTCCCAGAAAGAGGGCCAATTATCTACAAATTCTAACTTTTGGGAGGGGCAGAAAACAGTTTTCAACCAGCGATTTTGTTGTGAGACTCTGCTGTAGAGCTTATCACTCCCCCTAACTGGGAGGGGGCCAGAGACAATTACTCGATGCCGACACATCTTTCTAGCTGATTTACACGCAGAAGCTATGTTGCGCTTGGTGATCTCTGACTGTTTCATCCTAACACCGTTGGTGCCGACGTGGATAACAATATCTCTATACTCTCTACACTCGCCAGTTTTAGCTTTAGCCAGCACCATCTTCAGATTGGCCTTAACGTCGGTAGCCCTGACCCCCGGTAAACAGTGTATGATTGCTGGATGATTCGTTTTAAGTCTAATACTGCGGGTAATGGAGTCACCAATGACTAGAGTTTTCAATTTGTCAGAGCTAATGGTGGGAAGCTTCGGAGTCTCAGACCCCGTAACGGGAGGAGTAGAGACCAGAGAAGGCTCGGCCTCTGACTCCGACTCGCTGCTTAATGGGGAAAACCGGTTGAAAGTTTCTGCCGGCTGAATGAGCGACACCGGTTGAGCGTTCCTACAGCATTTCCTTACAGAAACCGTGAGAAAGTTGTCCGGCTGCGGGGACTGTGCCAGGGGATTTATACTACTATCTGTACTTACTGGTGGCACAGACACTGTTTCATCCTTTCCTACACTGAAATTACCCTTGCCTAACGATTGCGTCTGAAGCTGGGCTTGTAGCACAGCTATCCTCGCCGTAAGGCAAGTACAGCGACTGCAATTAGAAGGCATCATGTTAATGTTACTACTTAGCTTCGGCTGTTGGAGGTCCTGACGAATCGTGTCCAGATAAAGCGTCCGGAGTGAAAAAGTTGGGGGGAAAAAAATAAATATATATAACAGTAATTAAAAAGTAAAAACCGTAAAGTTGTCAGGTAGCAAAATAGGTTGGCAACAAAACGCACAGCACAGCAACTCGAAAACAAGTCTGCAAGTTGTGACAAGCCATCAAGGTTCGAAAGTGACCGTGAAGATGAGGCCTCAGATTCTGATGTTCAAGAGGTGGACATTGAGGTCCAGGGAGAATAGATTGAAACCTCAGAGGAAGACAACCAAAGCTTTAGTTTCTAGATTATCATTATACAGATGTATGTTGAAAACATATTTGGGAGATGCGATAGATCATTGGGGATCATTCAATATTCCCTTTTTTGTTCTGTGAAATCATCCCATGTGAAGAGTCAACTCATTTAAAGTTAAATTTAACTAAAATGGTTTTCTTCTTTTATGTTGGAAATAATTAATTTGCAATTGTCTACTTAGAAACAAACCTTTTACCTTATGTCTCCATATGATATTGTAAATATATCCAATTGCAAAAAACATCTACATTTAAATGGTATTAATATTAAATTGCGTATATTTCTACAAAGTTTCCACCTCTGAATATTCCATAACATGTGCAACCCTAGTTCAGGTTGATTAATCTCTGCACTCTATAGCTAGTTGATAGCCACTGTGGTACTTGTTTGTTAGTTGGATGTTACACAAAATACATGCACATGTAGGAAATCTTCCTGTATGATGACTCAGCAGGCTGTGTGGCAGGAAATGCAGCACAATGAGCAGATCCCAAGTACTACTGAACAGTGGTGACAAATGATTGTGGTCCTTTGTGTCCAGCAGAGGGTGCTGTAACAAGTTTCTTACTTTATGATAGTCATCAATACAAGGTCATTATGCACCAGCATTTGATCCAATTCAATCAGTAAACACTAACATAAATAATTCAAAGAAAGACTGCATATACACGAGAGCTGCATATATAAATGCAAGAAGGTTAAACCAATGAATAACTTGATTTGAACAAGTGGTACTAAATAATCCCCATTTGCAGAGTATTACACAATGGTGTTTCTCTCTCTTCACCACTGTTCCTCTCCACTCCCTAGGCCACTACAAGTATTCTGAGGCTCGAGTCCAGAAGGATGGCCATCTCATTACCAGCCGCGGGCCAGGAACCAGCTTTGAGTTTGCCCTGGCCATTGTAGAGGAGCTCATGGGGGCTGAAGTTGCTGCTACTGTCAAAGCACCCCTGGTTCTGAAAGACTGAGTGGTGTTGAGCCTTTCAAACTAAACCCTAAGTACTCTGCACTGTTCATCATGGTACAAATGCCAATTATTGTGAACAAAGAATCATTATTTTCAGGATAATGTGCAATAGTAAGAATATGCATTTTTATTATTCTCTTCTATCCTTCCCTGGGACATGTTGCCCCTGCACTTTAAGCATCAGTGATTTGGGATTGTTAATGCTTTTGTATAGGAAAATCACCAATGTTAAATTGTATTGATTTAAATATCAAATATATTGCTGTCTTTACTGTCCAAAAGCACTGATGTAGCTTCATCATTAAAGTCAACTGAGCCCCCTTCAGACTCTCGGTACAGTGACGGTATGTGTATATTTATAACAATGACACTGGAGGTAATATGAGAGTATGCATTCAACACGAGTCAGAAATAACAAGAGCAGTAGTTACTGCCCTACGCTTTCGTTAGAATTTTCATCAAGCCATCAACAATGTAGCCGCAGCATGAAATCAAAGTTATATTTGTGTTTCATCACACAAATAAATGGCTACCGATCAGGTTATGGCTGAATAATCTTACTGAATCGACAGTGCTGCAGGCTAAACAACAGATTTGAGAGCTTCACATATGATTTGACTGATTGCAGTAAAATGGATTACGAAAACACAGGGCGTGGGAAGCCTAGCTGCTAAATTGATTGACAACGAGTATAGCCAATGAAAAGCTTTGCATGGTGGTGTCGTGTAAATAGCCAATGAAAGCATTGCCCCAAATAAACCGGAGTGGGTCTGCAGCAGCGCATGGTGAGTGTCAACGCGGTAAAAACAAAGGGCTGGTGGTTCAGCTTGATGAGCAGAGGATTTTTGACAAAATACAAAGGTAAACGCACTACTGTATACGGTACCAAATCACGTTGTCGCTGTGCAATGTCACGAATGTGGTAATGTAGTATTGTTCACTCAGCCATTTGAACTAGCTAACCTAAAGAATACAAGTTCTCAAGCAAATTAGTGGGTTAGTTAGCTCGCCAGCCAGCCAACTCGATGCTGGATAAACTAGTAGTTGTCTACAATGTAATATTGTATTAATTAACAGTAATTTAACATTGTAAATTGGTATACAAAACATTACTTGTGCTTTGACTCAGGGTGTTTCGCTCGTCAGCTACAGTACAGTGACGTTATGTGCCACCACGACACACTTTCCAAAAAATAACAGTGCACGAGAGACCTGCATAAGGTTACACAACATCTCTGTTAATGGATGCCTTTTTGATTTTGGGTCCGTATGGTAATCGCAGTCAACTAGTGATTGATTCTTCAAAGCAAACGTGACCGCTCATGAAGCAGAGCCTTGTATGCCGTTATGTGTTGTCTTGAGTCGGAACCAAGTCTTCAGATTCACTTTGTAGAATCAATTTTTTTTTTCACCGAGATAATATTAGTTTTATATTGGATATTCGGTTTTCCCTCGTCGATAGTTATTAAATTAAGTATGCCATGACTGAATAATGTATATTCTGAACCGGGAATGGATGGAGAGCCACACACCTTAAAACAAAATCATAGGCATTAATATGGAATAGGTCCCCCTTCTACAACAGCCTCCACTAATAGAATGGCTGTCCACTCGATGTTGGAACATTGCCATGTGGCTGAATGGAAGCAAGTCCCCAAGAATTTGTGAGGTCGGGCACTGCTTTATTTTATTTATATATTTAACTAGGCAAGTCAGTTAAGACATTCTTATTTACAATGATGGCCAAACCCGGACGATGCTGGGCCAATGGTGTGCCGACCTATGGGACTCACAATCAGGGTCGGATGTGATACAGCTGATGTTGGGCGATTTAGGCCTGACTCGCAGTTGCCGTACCAATTCATCCCAAATGTGTTCAATTGAGTTAAGTTCAGGGCTCTGTGCAGGCCAGTCAAGTTCTTCCACACCGATCTCAACAAACCATTTCTGTATGGACCTCGCTTTGTGCACGGGGGCATTGTCATGCTGAAACAGGAAAGGGCTTCCCACAAACTGTTGCCACAAAGTTGGAAGCACAGAATTGTCTAGAATGTCATTGCATGAATTAGCGTTAGGATTTCCCTATACTGAAACTAATGGGCCTAGCACGAACCATGAAAAACGTCCACAGACCATTATCCACCAAACTTTACATTTGGCACTATGCATTGGGACAGTTAGCGTTCTCCTGGCATCCGTCAAACCTAGATCCAGTAGGCTGTCTTTGTAAATAAGAATTTGTTCTTAACTGACTTAGTTAAATAAAGGTTAAATGTAAAAAAAAAAATTGGTAAATTGTGATTCATCACTCCAGAGAACGCTTTTCCAATTGCAGTGAGCTTTACACCACTCCAGCATACGCTTGGCATTGCGCGTGGTGGTCTTAGGTTTGTGTGTGGCTGTTCGACCATGTGCTGACGTTGCTTCCAGTGGCAGTTTGGAGTGTTGCAACTGACGGACTATTTCTACGTGCTTCAGCTCTCGCCGGTCCCATTCTGTGAGCTTGTTTGGCCTACCACTCCGCAGCTGAGCTGTTGTTTCTCCTATATGTTTCCACTTCACAATAACAGAACTTACAGTTGACCTGAAAAGCTCTAGCAGGGCAGAAACTTGAGGAACTAACTTGTTGGAAAGGTGCCACCCTATGATGGCGCCACATTGAATGTCACTGAGCTCTTCAGTAAGGCTATTCTACTGCGAATGTTTGTCTATGGAGATTACATGGCTTTGTACTTGATTTTATACACATATCAGCGAAAGGTGTGGCAGAAGTAGCTGAATCCACCAATTTGAAGAGGTGTCCACATTTGTGTATAATGTATAGAGGTCGACCGATTTCAAGCCTTTTTGGACACCGATTATGGCCGATTACTTTGCAATCCACAAGGAAACTGCGTTGCAGGCTGACCCTGTTACGTGATTGCAGCGTCAAAAGGACCTTGTGGCTGCAAGGAGCTAAGATAAGTTACTAGCTAGCATTAAACTTTGTATAATTTTTTTTTTTTACAATCACTAGTTAACTACACATGGTTGATATTACTAGGTTAACGAGCTTTTCCTGCGTTGCATTTAACCAATGCAGTGCCTTTTAATTTATCATTGAATCACAGCCTACTTCAACTTTGCAAATGGGTGATTTAACAAAAAAAGCACAATGTTTGCCTAAACATCAATGCCTTTCTTCAATGCCTTTCTTAATATGGGGCGGCAGTGTAGCCTAGTGGTTAGAGCGGTTGGACTAGTAACCGGAAGGTTGAGAGTTCAAACCCCAGCGCTGACAAGGTACAAAATCTGTCGTTCTGCCCCTGAACAGGCAGTTAACCCACTGTTCCCAGGCCGTCATTGAAAATAAGAATTTATTCTTAACTGACTTGCCTGGTTAAATAAAGGTAAAAAAATATATAAAAAAAATATCAATACATACAGACATATTTTTTTAAACCTGCATATTTAGTTAAAAGAAATGCATGTTAGAAGGCAATATTAACTAGGGAAATTATCACTTCTCTTGAGTTCAGTGCAAGCAGAGTCAGGGTATTTGCAACAGTTTGGGCCGCCTGGCTCGTTGCAAACTGGGAACCAATTTGCCAGAATTTTACATAATTATGACATTGAAGGTTGTGCAATGTAACAGCACTATTTAGATTTAGGGTTGCCACCCATTTGCTAAAATGCGGAATGGTTCTCTATTTCACTGAAAGAATACACGTCTTGTTTTTGAAATGATAGTTTCTGGATTTGACCATATTAATGACGTAAGGCTTGTGTTTCTGTGTGTTTATTATAATTAAGTCTATGATTTCATAGAGCAGTCTGACTGAGCGGTGGTAGGCAGCAGCAGGCTCATAAGCATTAATTCAAACAGCCCTTTCCTGCATTTGCAAGCAGCTCTTAGCAATGCTTGAAGCACAGCGCTGTTTATGACTTCAAGCCTATCAACACCCGAGATTAGGCTGACAATACTATAGTGCCTATAAAAACATACAATAGTCAAAGGTATATGAAGTACAAATGGTATAGAGAGAAATAGTCGTCGCATCATTATTCCAATAAAAACTACAACCTAAAACTTAACGGGGAATATTGAACCACCAGCTTTCATATGTTCTCATGTTCTGAGCAAGGAATTTAAACGTTGCATGGCACATATTGCACTTTTACTTCTCCAACACGGTTATTTAAACCAAATTGAACATGTTGCATTATTTATTTGAGACTAAATAGTTTTTATTCATGCATTATATTAAGTTAGAGTAAGTGTTCATTCAGTATTGTTATAGTTAAAAATCATAATTGGTCGACCTCTAAATTTCCAGTCAAACGTTTGGACACCTACACACCTTCCAAGGTTTATTTTTACTATTTTCTACATTGTAAAATAATAGTGAAGACATCAAAACTACAAACTAACACATGGAATCATGTAGTAACCAAAAAAAAATCAAATATATAATTGAGATTCTTCAATGTAGCCACCCGTTGCCTTGATGATAGCTTTGCACACTTTTGGCATTCTCTCTAACGGCTTCATCAGGTAGTCAGCTGGGATGGTTTCAGTTAACAGGTGTGCCTTGTTAAAAGTTCATTTGTAGAATGTATGTAGTTCTTAATGCCTTTGAGCCTATCAGTTGTGTTGTGACAAGGTATGGGTGGTATACAGAAGAGAGCCCTATTTGGTAAAAGACCAAGTCCATATTATGGCAAGAACAGTTAAAATAAGCAAAGACAAACAACAGTCCAACATTACTTTAAGACATGAAGGTT
Source organism: Oncorhynchus masou masou (assembly GCF_036934945.1). Classification (NCBI taxonomy): domain Eukaryota; kingdom Metazoa; phylum Chordata; class Actinopteri; order Salmoniformes; family Salmonidae; genus Oncorhynchus; species Oncorhynchus masou. The sequence goes on from NC_088216.1 coordinate 62,902,850, forward strand.
AGTTCTTTAAATTTTCCAGATTGACTTTCAAAGTTTCTCTAAGTGCAGTTGCAAAAACCATCAAGCTCTAATGAAACTGACTCTCATGAGGACCACCACAGGAAAGGAAGACCCAGTGTTCATTAGTTAACTGCACCTCAGATTGCATCCCAAATAAATGCTTCAGAGTTCAAGTAACAGACACATTTCAACTGTTCAGAATGAATCAGGCCTTCGCGGTTGATTTGCTGCAAAGAAACCACTACTAAAGGATACCAGTAATAAGAGACTTGCTTGGGCCAAGAAACACATGCAATGGACATTAGACCGGTGGACATCTGTCCTCTTGGTCTGATTATTCCAAATCTGAGTTGTTTTGTTCCAACTGCTGTCTTTGCAAGACGCCGAGTAGGTGAACGGATGATCTCTGCGTGTGGTTCCCACTGTGAACCATCGACAAGGAGTTCTGTTGTAACCAGCATGGCTACAACAACATTCTGCAGCATTACGCCATCTCATCTGGTTTGCACTTAGTGGGACTATCATTTGTTTTCCCACAGGACAATGACTCAAAAAAACACCTTCAGCCTATGTTAGGGCTATTTGACCAAGAAGGAGGGTGATGGCGTTCTGCATCAGATGACCTAGTTGCCACAATCAGCCGACCTCAACCCAATTGAGATGGCTTGGGATGTGTTGGACTGCAGAGTGAAGGAAAAGCAGCCAACAAGTGCTCAGCATATGCGGGAACTCCAAGACTGGAAAAGCATTTCAGGTGAAGCTGGTTGAGAGAATCCAGAGTGTGCAAAGGTTGTCTACTTTGAAAAATCTAACATTTATTGTGATTTAACCCTTTTGGTTACCACATGATTCCAAATGTTATTTCATAGTTTTGATGTCTTCTATTATTCTACAATGTAGAAAATAAAGAAAAAACAGTGTGTGTGAAACATCCCTTTTTCAGGACTGTCTTTCAAAGATAATTTGTAAAAATCCAAAGAACTATACATGTCTTCATTGTAAAGGGTTTAAACACTGTTTCCCATGCTTGTTCAGTGAACCACAAACAATTCATGAACATGCACCTGTGGAACGGTCGTTAAGAAACTAACAGCTTACAGACGGTAGGCAATTAAGGTCACAGTTATGAAAACTTAGGACACTAAAGAGGCCTTTCTACTGACTCTGTAAAACACCAGAAGAAAGATGCCCAGGGTTCCTGCTCATCTGCGTGAACGTGCCTTAGGCATGCTGCAAGAAGGCATGAGAACTGCAGACGTTGCCAGGGCAATAAATTGCAATGTCCGTACTGTGAGATGCCTAAGACAACGCGACGGACATCTGATTGTCCTCGCAGTGACAGACCACGTGTAACACCTGCACAGGATTGGTACATGAGGAACATTACACCAGGACAGGTACAGGATGGCAACAACTGCCCGAGTTACACCAGGAACGCACAATCCCTCCATCAGTGCTCACACTGTCCGCGAGAGGCTGGAATGAGGGCTTGTAAGGAATGAGTGTTACACCGAGGCCTGTACTCCATCATGGTCTTGGGCGGTGTGTCACAGCATCAACGGACTGAGCTTGTCACTGCAGGCAATCTCAACGCTGTGGGTTACAGGGAAGACATCATCCTCCCTCATGTGGTACCCTTCCTGCAGGCTCATCCTGACATGACCCTCCAGCATAACAATGCCACCATGCACAGAACGAGCAGTATAGCTGATTTCTGCAAGACAGGAATGTCAGTGTTCTGCTTGCGACGAGCCCGGATCTCACGCCTGCTTTCTGTGGTGGGGCAAGCCAGCGGAAAATACAGTGACTGGCTCCATGTTCTGTCACTCATGGGGACACTACGTCACCGCCAAGTTTAAGGGTAGATATCTAAAATTCTAGCCCCTTGGGTGCTGCCATAGTTACATTAGAAGTGCCCATCCAAGAAGGGCTCAAGGTCATTGACCACAGATAAAATTACCTCAAATCACATTATACCTACAGTAGCTTTGATTTAACATCATACTTTCTAAATCTTAGCTAGCAGTAATCATACACACAAACTGTTGCGCGTGGAAAAACACAGCAGCATTGCGGTTCTTGACACACTCAAATTGGTGCGCCAGGCACCTACTACCATACCCCGTTCACAGGCACTTAAATATTTTGTTTTGCCAATTCACCCTCTGAATGGCACACATACACACTCCATGTTTCAATTGTATTAAGGTTTAAACATCCAGACCTGGTCAGTCTGTCATGGTAAGAGCTGGTGTTCCTGTTTTGTGCACTCAGTGTACATCTATACTATAGCATTACAAAATCATATTGTGTGCTATAAGCCTATACATAAATGCATAAGATGCTGTATGTTATTCAAGCTTAGCCTACTGTCGTATTCATGTCACGCAGTCATCCTCTTTGATAGCTTATTTCTGTCATGTTAACATTTAGCGCTGTACAGTAGAGCAATGGAGGCCTGTATGCCTTCCCTTTTCTGGATGGGTTGTTGGGGGCCAGGGTGAAGTCACACTGACTCATTGGTTAAATGATGCAATTATAGAAGTCCTCTATTTTAAGTAAAGCTACATGAACATTGTGTGCAGGCTAACTCAAATGATCTGCCAAGGTAATATTAGCATAACAGCTAAACTGGGAATTGATCAGACTTACAAGTGATGAAATTATTGGAGCAGACCCTAGGTCATCCTCCAGATTCTGATGGGCAAAACCATTTTCCCTCCCTTCTCTTGTCTGACAGGTCTTGAGTCATATCTCCTTGGTGTTTCAGCCTTGTTAGAACAGCCAAATACTGCACAGAAATTGACTGGCAATGGCTCAACTAGTTTTAGGCATTTTTATCATGCAGCTTGGGTTAATCACTGTGTCAAATTGATGCAGTGGTCTTCCAACATATCCGCCAGGAGGTGTCGTACGTCAACTGGCAACCCTCTGTTTGTCAATACAGATATAAGAGCCGATTGGTTCCAGGTGAAGACTGTCTTCGTACAAAATTGCAACTGTCACTGGGTAGTGAGTGAGCGGTTAAAATGAATCGGTGGGTTTATTTATATACAGTTGAAGTCAGAAGTTTACATACACCTTAGCCAAATGCATTTAAACTCAGCTTTTCACAATTCCTGACATTTAATCTGAGTAAAAATTCCCTGAATTAGGTCTGTTAGGATCACTGATTATTCTGACATTTCACATTCTTAAAATAAAGTGTAGAGAATTATTTCTTTCTTTCATCACATTCCCAGTAGGTCAGACGTTTACATGCACTCCATTAGTGTTTGGTAGCATTGCCTTTAAATTGTTTAACTTAGCTCAAATGTTTTGGGTAGCCTTCCACAAGCTTCTCACAATAAGTTGGGTGCATTTTGGCCCACTCCTCTTGACAGAGCTGGTGTAACTGAGTCAGGTTTGTAGACCTCCTTGCTTTTTCAGATCTCCCCACAAATTTTCTATAGGATTGAGGTCAGGGCTTTGTGATGGCCACTCCAATACCTTGACTTTGTTGTCCTTAAGCCATTTTTCCACAACTTTGGAAGTGTGCTTGGGGTCATTGTCCATTTGGAAGACCCATTTGCAACCAAGCTTTAACTTCCTGACTGATGTCTTGAGATGTAGCTTCAAAATAGATGGCATCATGTGGATATATTGAAGTGCACTAAGCCCTCCTGCAGCAAAGCACCCCCACAACATGATGCTGCCACCCCCTTGCTTCACGGTTGGGATGGTGTTCTTCGGCTTGCGAGCCTCCCCCTTTTCCCTCCAAACACAACGATGGTCATTATGGCCAAACAGTTCTATTTTTGATTCATCAGACCAGAGGATATTTCTCCAAAAAGTACAATCTTTGTCCCCATGTGTAGTTGCAAACCGTAGTCTGGATTTTTTTATGGCTGTTTTGGAGCAGTGGCTGCTTCCTTGCTGAGCGGCCTTTCAGCTTATGTCTATGTAGGACTCGTTTTGCTGTGGTTATAGATGCTTTTGTACCTGTTTCCTCCAGCATCTTCACAAAGTCCTTTGCTGTAGTCCTGGGATTGATTTACACTTTTCGCACCTAAGTACGTTCATCTCTAGGGGACAACGTGTCTCCTTCCTGAGTGGTATGACTGCTGCGTGGTCCCATGGTGTTTATACTTGCGTACTACTGTTTGTACAGATGAACATGGTACCTTCAGGCATTTGGAAATTGCTCCCAAGGATGAAGCAGACTTGTGGAGGTCTACAATTGTTTTTTTTTCTGAGGTCTTGGCTGATTTTCTTTTTTTTTCCCATGATGTCAAGCGAAGAGGCACTGAGTTTGAAGGAGGCCTTGAAATACATCCACAGGTACAACTGCAATTGAATCAAATGTTGTATGTAAATTAGCCTATCAGAAGCTTCTGAAGCCATGACATAATTTTCTGAAATGTTCCAAGCTTTTTAAAAGCACAGCCAACTTCGTGTATGTAAACTACTGACACACTGGAATTGTGATACAGTGAATTGATCTCTGTAAACAATTGTTGGAAGAATGACTTGTCATGCACAAAGTATATGTCCTAACTGACTTGCCAAAACTATAGTTTAAAACCTCTTATGGCTGCGATCCCTGTACAGGGATCAACATCAGGGGAAATTTCAGAGTGACTAAAACTAAAAATACAACATCGACACATTCAACATTCTTGACAATGCAAGAGTCTTACATCCTTAAAAATATTAGTCTTGGTAATCAAACTACGTTTTCCGATTTAAAATAGCTATTACAGAGAACAAATACCATGCTTTTGTTTGAGAAGAGCAATCAACAACAAACATTTTCCGCCATGACAGTTTTTACACATTCACATCTGACAGTAAAATTATGACTTACATTCTGATATCTTGCTCTTATCTCTTCCTGAGGGTGCCAGTGATCAAATAAAGTGATGTGTTCTTGATAAAATCCATTTTTATAGCCTAAATTGAAACATTTTGTTCACCATTTGTGCCGTGAATTCAATCTCTATAGATATTTTTTTTACGGAGCATTCGACGCAATTACACACCGTAAACAATCGTTTATATCGTCATGGTTGTTTTCAGTGCATTACTCTGGATGTTTGCAACAGCCAAACGTCATTTTCTTTTTGCGGGGAGTATTGACCGACGTGAACTGATTTGAAGACAACGAGCAATTACTTCCTTGCGCACCAATAATTTTAGCAAAGCTTCATTGATTGACTATTTCTGCCCAATGACCACAGTTCGTCTTGAAATCTAGCTGGGTATATAGCCAATGAGCTGAGGTAAACGCCAGTATGTAATGGTTTTGGGTTGGACCACCATTCCTTGTTTATAAATGCACGCGTAAGGAAATCCATTCTCGCCTTGACTATCAGAGGACTTGCTGTGACTCTTGTTACGCGCAGCAGTATTTCGGAAAGTTGTATTTTCAACGATTTCATTGAAGATATCATGGCGAATAAATCAGGAAAAGCGAAGTCAGTCTAAAGTGATGAAAGTGAGACAGATTTTTTTTGTTTGAGGAATCTTTGTGTTATGATTCAAACAGGAACAGCGGAGCTGTTTCTGCAAGGACAGGGTAAGTGCTAATGCCGTTTTATGAAGTGTGTGTGTATATATGTATATTGCAATGAAGTGTGTGTGTGTTGGTTTGTTTAAGTATTTTATATATATATATATTCCATGTCAGATATACACTGCTCAAAAAAATAAAGGGAACACTTAAACAACACAATGTAACTCCAAGTCAATCACACTTCTGCGAAATCAAAATGTCCACTTAGGAAGCAACACTGATTGACAATAAATTTCACATGCTGTTGTGCAAATGGAATAGACAACAGGTGGAAATTATAGGCAATTAGCAAGACACCCCCAATAAAGGAGTGTTTCTGCAGGTGATGACAACAGACCACTTCTCAGTTCCTATGCTTCCTGGCTGATGTTTTGGTCACTTTTGAATGCTGGCGGTGCTCTCACTCTAGTGGTAGCATGAGACGGAGTCTACAACCCACACAAGTGGCTCAGGTAGTGCAGCTCATCCAGGATGGCACATCAATGCGAGATGTGGCAAGAAGGTTTGCTGTGTCTGTAAGCGTAGTGTCCAGAGAATGAAGGCGCTACCAGGAGACAGACCAGTACATCAGGAGATGTGGAGGAGGCCGTAGAAGGGCAACAACCCAGCAGCAGGACCGCTACCTCCGCCTTTGTGCAAGGAGGAGCAGGAGGAGCACTGCCAGAGCCCTGCAAAATGACCTCCAGCAGGCCACAAATGTGCATGTGTCTGCTCAAACGGTCAGAAACAGTCTACAAGGGCCCGACGTCCACAGGTGGGGGTTGTGCTTACAGCCCGACACCGTGCAGGATGTTTGGCATTTGCCAGAGAACATCAAGATTGGCAAATTTGCCACTGGCGCCCTGTGCTCTTCACAGATGAAAGCAGGTTCACACTGAGCACATGTGACAGGCTGGAGACGCCGTGGAGAACATTCTGCTGCCTGCAACATCCTCCAGCATGACTGGTTTGGTGGTGGGTCAGTCATGGTGTGGGGCCGCACAGCCCTCCATGTGCTCGCCTGAGGTAGCCTGACTGCCATTAGGTACCGAGATGAGATCCTCAGACCCCTTGTGAGAACATATGCTGGTGTGGTTGGCCCTGGGTTCCTCCCTAATGCTAGACCTCATGTGGCTGGAGTGTGTCAGCAGTTCCTGCAAGAGGAAGGCATTAATGCTATGGACTGGCCCGCCCGTTCCCCAGACCTGAATCCAATTGAGCACATCTGGCACATCGTGTCTTGCTCCATCCACTAACGCCACGTTGCACCACACTATCCAGGATTTGGCAGATGCTTTAGTCCAGGTCTGGGAGGAGATCCCTCAGGAGACCATCCGCCACCTCATCAGGAGCATGCCCAGGCGTTGTAGGGAGGTCATACAGGCACGTGGAGGCCACACACACTACTGAGCCTCATTTTGACTTGTTTTAAGGACATTACATCAAAGTTGGATCAGCCTGTAGTGTGGTTTTCCACTTTAATTTTGAGTGTGACTCCAAATCCAGACCTCCATGGGTTGATAAATTATCAATGGAAATCAAATTTTTGTGTGATTTCTTTTTGTTTTGTTGTCAGCACATTCAACTATGTAAATAAAAAAGTATTTAATACGAATATTTCATTCATTCAGATCTAGGATGTTATTTTAGTGTTCCCTTTATTTATTTTTTGAGCAGTGGGTGTATATATATTTTCAATTTTTTTTATTCAAATGGAATGGAGTAGAACAGAAAACACACATGGCCGCTGCTGCGCCTGCTGCGCCTGCTACTCCTCTCCATTTCCATATGAAATAGCCATTGGGTGCTGTTCAGGGGAGGGCAGGCCCACAACAATGGCCGGAGTTGAATGGAACAACACTTCATCTGAATGACTGTTCCCTCTGCTCTATACAATACATATGTTTATTTTATGTGATGATAAAAGCTCATACAATACATTTTTTTTAAATGTTTTCTTTCACAGTGATAGTGACTGACTGGGAGCCCCCGGTGCCAAGCTGCCCACTCTACCTCCAGTGGTGTTCATTAAAATTATCTCCAGCATCCTATCTGACTGTGTGGCTATTCTAGTACATGTGAAAGATGATGCTACAACAATAAAAAAACAGAAAACGAATGTTCTTTCTCTTTTCTAACACCAGATCTACTGTTATATTCAATTAACATTTCCACAAACTTCAAGAATGTTTCCATTCAAATGATACCAAGAATATGCATATCCTTGCCTCTGAGGCTGAGCTACAGGCAGTTAGATTAGGGTATTCTTCAGATGGAAATTGTGAACAATGGATGCAGCCATAAGGTTAATTAAGGATGCTGCTTTTTGTTAAAAATCGCGCAACATTTCAACGTCCTGCTTGTCATGCCAGGAATATAGTATATGCATATGATTAGTATGTGTGGATAGAAAACACAAGTTTCTAAAACTGGTTAAATGACGTCTGTGACTATAACAGAACGTGTGTCGGAGTCAAAATCTCAAGGAAACCTGTTCATTTTCGAAGAAAAAAATATCAATCCTCCAGTCTCTGTGTTGTCTATGGCAAGGTAAAATAAATAGCGACCGGTTTACAGTTCCTACAGCTTCCACACAATGTCGCCAGTGTTGTGAATTGTATTGAAGTTAATCCTTGGTCAGATGAGTAATAGGCACATTCTGTCGTCGAGTACACAGCAGGAAGTTATGAAAGGAAGAAAATGGACGACGATTTCCAAACTTGCAGCTATTGAATACAGATCGCCCCGTGATCAATTTGATCGCTTATTAACGTTTACTAATACCTAAAGTTGGATTACAAAAGTAGTTTGAAGTGTTTTGTCAAAGTTTATAGGCAACTTTTGTAATTTAAAAAAAGTGACGTTGCGTTTTGAAACAGTGTTTTTCCTGGATTTGACTGTGTTCATAAATGGACATTTTGGGCATACATGGACCGATTTTAATCGAAAAAAAGACCCAATTGTGATGTTTATGGGACATATAGGAGTGCCAACAAAGAAGCTCGTCAAAGGTAATGAATGTTTTATTTTATTTCTGCGTTTTGTGTAGCGCCGGCTACGATATTTTTTTTGTTTACGTCCCCTTCGTGTGTTTCTGGGGGCTGCATGCTATCAGATAATAGCTTCTCATGCTTTCGCCGAAAAGCATTTTACAAATCTGACATGTTGGCTAGATTCACAACGAGTGTAGCTTTAATTGAGTACCCGGCATGTGTGTTTTAATGAAAGTTTGAGTTGTATGGAGCACTATTAGTTGGCGCTCTGGAATTTTGCTGATTTTCATCCCTGTACAGGGACAGCAGCCATAAAAGAGATTTGTGGAGTGGTTGAAAAATAAGTTTTAATGACTCCAGCCCTTCCAACTTCAACTGTGTGTGTGTGTATATGTGCCCAGTTGGTAGTGAGGAGGGCAAACACTTAAATGCCTGTCACGGACAGGAGCACAGATGGTGCCCAGATCTCCCTTATGTCATTGCATGGCTCCGATCCAGAGGAGATCATCCTAATACAATTTAGACACCCACTCTGGGCATACAGCACATACGCCTGGGAACTGTGATCATGCTAATAATGAAAAAGGGTTCGAAGAAGCCCAAGCTGCATTCTCCTATCCAGCGGTCCTTCAACTTCCAATGGAGAGACATGGCATTTATGCCCCCTAGTCTTCTGTCGGTGGGACCCTGCAGGGACATGCGACAAGGGTTGATACGAGGTGGTTCAGCTGGCACAGAAGCTGGAGAAATGTTACCCCTAGCTCGATACCGCCACACAGCTCCCCTGGGACTGCTGCGCAGAACAAGGAAATATCAGTCCACTGAGAGAAACGCGCAATTTAACTTCACTACACTTTCTAGAGCAGCGGTCACCAACCGGTCGATCTCCAAAGCATGCCTAGTCGATCAACAAATATTTCTGCAAAAAACCCAATGATAAAGCTTTATTTTTTTTAGTGGTAGGTGCACCCAATTTCAGGTGCCCTGCACGCGGGGTAGGCAAACTGTTGCCATTTTTAACCATTTCATGTGGCTGAAGGCACAAACTCTGCCTCCTCGGCGGGCTCGGAGAGCATATCAAGTGCACTATTATGCCTTCCACTGGCCAATTGGATCGCTCAGATTAGAGGTCGACCGATTTTATGATTTTCAACACCGATATTATTGGAGGACCTAAAAAAGATGATACCAATTTAATTGGCTGATATTTATTTTATTTTTTATATATAATGACCATTACACCAATACTGAATGAACACCTTTATAATAACATAACATAATACATCAATAAAATCAATTTAGTCTCAAATAAATAATGTTCATTTTGGTTTAAATAATGCAAAAACAAAGTGTTGGAGAAGGAAGTAAAAGTGCAATGTGTACTATGTAAAAAAGCTAACGTTTCAGTTCCTTGCTCAGAACATGAGAACATATGAAATCTGGTGTTTCGTTTTAACATGAGTCTTCAATATTCCCAGGTAAGTTTTGGGTTGTAGTTATTATAGGACTATTTCTCTCTATACCATTTGTATTTCATATACCTTTGACTAATGGAAATTCTTATAGGAACTATAGTATTGCCAGCCTAATCTCGGGAGTTGATAGGCTAGTCATAAACAGCACAATGCTTGAAGCACAGCGAAGTGCTGCTGGCAAATGTAGGAGTGCTGTTTGAATGAATGCTATCAAATCATAGACTTAATTATAATATAACACAGATATACGAGCCTTACGTAGTTAATATGGTCAAAACCGGAAACACTCATTTAGAAAACAAAACGTTTATTCTTTCAATGAAATACGGAACCATTCCGTATTTTATCTAACAGGTGGCATCCCTGAGTCTAAATATTGCTGTTACATTGCACAACCTTCAATGTTATGTCCATAATTATGTACAATTCTGGCAAATTAATTACGGTCTTTGTTAGGAATAAATGGTCTTCACACAGTTCGAACCGAGCCAGGCAGCCCAAACTGCTGCATATACCCTGACTCTGCTTGCACAGAACGCAAGAAGTGACACAATTTCCCTAGTTAAAAAAAATTAATTTTAGCAGGCAATATTAACTAAATATGCAGGTTTAAAAATGTGTATTGATTTTAGGAAAGGCATTCATGTTTATAGTTAGGTACACACATTGTGCAACGACAGGGATTTTTTTTCGCGAATGCGCTTGTTAAATCATCACCTATTTGGCGAAGTAGGCTATGATTTGATGATAAATTAACAGGCATCGATTATATGCAACGCAGGACAAGCTGGATAAACTAGTAATCTCATCAACCATGTGTAGTTAACTAGTGATTATGTGAAGATTGATTGTGTTTTATAAAGACAAGTTTAATTCTAGCTAGCTACTTACCTTGGCTCCTTGCAGCACTCGCATAACAGGTGGTCAGCCTGCCACGCAGTCTCCTCGGGGAGTGCAATGTAATCGGCCATAATCGGTGTCCATAAATGCTGATTACCGATTGCTATGAAAACTTGAAATCGGCCCTAATTAATTGGCCATTCCGATTTAATCGGTCAACCTCAAGCTCAGATTACCATGTCTGCAGTAACGTAGCAGGTATAATGGAAAGCTACAGCAAAGTTGATACTGTAAGGTTTTAAAACTGATGAGAGACTTTCAACGAATACAACAAAGCACTTCTGTTTGAGTGAGTTCATGTTTAGTGCTGAGTAAGAACTTGTCAATACTTTGTATTATACAATTTTATAAGCCATAAATGCACGTTCCTATTTCTACTCAGAGCTAGAACAAGCACTGCAGCCTTAATGAATGAGAAGGAAAGTGTATGGATAGGCTTGAGTTGGTTTTATTAGCGGCTTGGGTATTAATATCTAGGAATATTTCACTTTCTCTGTTCATAGGAGTAAGAACTTTAATTTATGCATGACGCAGAAGTAATGCGGTGCGACTCGAGTTTTGTCATCAGTGTCCTTTTTTAATCCGTGGAGGAAAGGGAGAGCAGAGGGATGTTCAGTCTGCTGCTCTCTCCCACACCTGAGACTGACCATCAGATGCAGGCACCATCAGCCCAGGAAAATAAAAAGCTAATGATTTTAATGTATGCTCACTCAGCTGTGCTTCACAAGCAATACAACGGATCTTTTAGCGGTGCGATCATATAGCCTACATAAAAAATAAATTACAAAAATGAACAATCCATTGGCAGAGCAATTCAAGCAAATCCAATATGCAGTGATAATGTATTGGGCCAATAGGTTACTTCACAAACCTCATTGCTATAGTACTGTTTTTAATTGGTTAATGTTTCATAGACTTATTTTTTTAAGTCATGTAAAGAAAAATATCTGAGTGGTAGATCTCGGCTTGATCTTGACTCAAAGAGTTTTCCCTGTTAACACTATCAACGTTTCCCTTTACTCTGGCAATTGTGTTTGAATCAACGCAATATTAGACAATTTCAATGCGACATACTGAAACAAAACCAACTATGCAAGAGATTGTGTTGTAGGCAGAACGCATAGGAGTAGAATTCTATTGCATTGACAGACACACTACTCCACCCATATTCTACACAGACTGGTGCAGCATAACCAATCAGAGCTGCAGTAGGCCTATATACAAATGGATCATTGTCATATGGATCTGTGCCATTTACTTTGAACTGGACTGTTACAGCATGAGCAATAGTGAGTAGATGCACTTGTTTTGAGATCAAAGCCAGAGCTAAATTTAACCATGTGTGCACATTTTGTTCATATCCTTTGCTAGTTAAGTTATTAGCCCAGTTATAGATAGTTTGTAGTCAGCAATAAGGGAGTGATTACAAAAGTGTACATTTCTAGACCTGAAAATCAAGTCAGGTAAGAGCTTTTTATGTCTTAAAAGCCCAGTCTTTTATTTTGAGAAGGGCTTAAATAAACTAAGTAGCCAATAGGGAGAGGGTAGCATAATTTGTAATAATGGTATGGGAAGTGGTTTCTTGCATCAAACACAACACCTCCTTGTCTGAAGGACAAGTGGATAAACAGGGTTATGTCAAGCCCTGTAGGTTCCCCCCCCCAAAAAAAACGTATTATGGAATGTAGGCCTACATTTAACACCAAATATTGTGTTACTGTAGGCTGAATGATGGAACAGATATATCCATGTTAAAATGTTATGGGATGCATTTTCTCCATTGTTGTTGATGGTAGGCCACCCTGGTAGGCCTACATTATGATCAAATAACCACAGAAGCCTACTTGGCCACTGTCAAAACTGTAACTTAAAGTGGGTACAGCCTCAGTGATCACAGTAAACGTGTGCTGGAAGTTGCACAGAATTTTCACATTGTTCAAGTTTGTGCTCAGCAGACCTGTAATTTGCTCAGTGCTGAAAACAATGAGGGAAAATTGGGGACTGTGCTTTAGCTCGCAGAAAGAGTCCAAGGACAGTGGTGCACGACACTGAAGCCACAGTAAAAAAAATAATAATAACACCGGAGAGGTGCAGTGAAATGTTGTTTTACAGGTTCAGCCATAGTAGTACGGTGCCCCAGGATCAAATTAGGGTGAAGTGCCTTGCTCAAGGGCTCATCAACAGATTTTTACATTGTCGGCTCAGGTATTGGAACCAGCGACCTTTTGGCAACTGGCACAATGCTCTAACCCCTAGGCTAGCTGCCGCCCTCCGGGAATCTGGGCTACACACAAACTGAGGCGTACTCGAACAAAATCAACAAACTGAGCTGAACACCATAGACCCACAAACATACACAGAGGAATAAGAGGAAGAGCAAAGCAATTGAGACGTGTTGCCAAGTTCCAAATGTAGGCTAACTGCCCTGCTGATATTAATTTTGAATGTCTTGTTTTGCTACTGTTGGAACTTGGACTGCTATAGAGCGTCATTGGCCAAGGCTTTCCTATAGCCCAGATAATGTTTTGTAAACAACTATGTCGTCCAGGCACCATGAATACGTTTGATCAGATTTGCCCCAACTGGAATCAACACAAAGGTACAGTTCACTACAGTGTGAACTGTACAATTTATTGAGTGACTCATTAGGCCTAGGTTGAAATATGAGTTTATCAAAGTTTATTGGTCGCGTACACAGACTTGCAGACGTTAGTGTAGTGAAGTGCTTGTGTTTATAGCTCCAACAGTGCGGTAATAATAACTAGCAATATAAAACGATAGGCACATAATCCAAAAAGGAAAAATGTAAGAAATATCAGAACGAGCACGTTTGAATCCGGAGATCGTCTGAGACCAGCCATAATAAAGCCCTTTTGTCTGGAAACTCATTCTGATTGGCTGGGCCTGGCTCCCCACCTGCCCTGTTATGTGAAATCCATCGATTAGGGCTGAATTTATTTCAATTGACTGATTTCCTTCATATGAACTGCAACTCAGTAAAGTTGTTAATTGTTGCGTTTTTATATTTCTAAATTCCATTAGGCCCTAATCTATGGATTTCACATGACTGGCTGGACCTGGCTGCCCAATCGGAATGAGTTTTTCCCCACAAGGGCTTTTATTACAGACAGAAATTCTCTGGTTTCAGACGATCCTGCAGGTGAAGAAGCGGGATGTGGAGGTCCTGGAAGGGTAGGGTTACAAGTGGTCTGCAGCTGTGAGGCCGGTTAGACGTATTGCCAAATTCTCTAAAATGACGTTTGAGGCTGCTTATGGTAGAGAAATTAACATTCCATTTTCTGGCAACCGCTCTGGTGGACATTTCTGCAGTCAGCATGCCAATTGCACGCTCCCTCAACTTGAGACATTTGTGGAATTGTGTTTGACAAAACTGCACATTTTAGTGGCCTTTAATTGTCCCCTGCACAAAGTGCACCTGTGTAATGATCATGCTGTTTAATCAGCTCCTTGATATGCCACACCTGTCATGTGGATGTATTATCTTGGCAAAGGAGAAATGTTCAGTAATGGGGACGTAAACATGTTTGTGCGTAAAATTTGAGAATATTTTTATGCTTATGGAAAAATTCTGGAATCTTTTATTGTGACACCTTACATGTTGCATTTGTATATTTTTTTGTTAAGTGTAAAATATACAGTTAATTCGGAAAGTATTCAGACCCCATGACTTTTTCCACATTTTGTTACTTTACAGCCTTATTCTAAAATGGATTAAATAAATGTTTTTCCTCATCAATCTACACCCAATACCCATAATGATAAAGTGAAAACAGGTTTTTAGAAATTTGTCTAAATGTATAAAAAATGTACAACTCCTTTTAAGTATTTAGACCCTTTGCGATGAGACTTGAAATTGAGCTTGGGTGCATCCTGTGTCCGTTAATCATCCTTGATGTTTCTACAACTTGATTTGGAGTCCACCTGTGGTAAATTCAATTGATTAGACGTGATTTGTGAAGGCACAACCTGTCTATATAAAAAGGACCCTCAGATAGATAACCGTGCATGTCAGAGCAAAAACCATGCCATGAGGTTGAAGAAATTGTCCATAGAGCTCCGAAACAGGATTGTATTGGCACAGATCTGTGGAAGGTACCAAAACATTTCTGCAGCGTTTGAAAGTCCCCAAGAAAGTCACAAGCCTCCATCATTCTTAAATGGAAGAAGTTTGGAACCACTAAGACTCTTCCTGGAGCTGGCCGCCTGGCCAAACTGAGCAATCGTGGAAGGGCCTTAACTTCTTGAAACTCCCCATCCCGGATCCGGGATCGTGACTAAGCCTCAGGCTCATTAGCATAACGCAACGTTAACGATTTCTGAAAATCGCAAATAAAATTAAAATGCGTTTGCTCTCAAGCTTAGCCTTTTCTTAACAACACTGTCATCTCAGATTTTCAAAATATGCTTTTGAACCATAGAAATTGACTAATTTGTGTAAGAGTATGCAAAGCTAGCAATGCATTTTGTGTAGCATGTAGCACGCAACATTTTCACAAAAGCCAGATAACCAAATAAATAAAATCATTTACCTTTGAAGAGCTTCTGATGTTTTCAATGAGGAGACTCCCAGCCACATACCAGATGCGCAGTGTTTCCTGAAAGCGTCTGTGTGTAGGAGAAATCGTTCCGTTTTCTACATTGCGCCTGGCTACCGAAACGAACCGAAAATGCAGTCACCTACAACGTGAAACTTTTTCCGTTGTAGGTGTCCGTTTTTCCGTTGTTTGGAATCAATCCTCAAGGTGTTTTTTCACATCTCTTCATTGACATGCAGTTCGTGGAAGCTTGCTTCCCTCTCTGTGTCCCATGGAAAAATACTGGCAGGTGACTTTTGCGCACCAATTTCGGCGCAGGACACCGGGCGGACACGTGGTAAATGTGGTCTCTTATGGTCAATCTTCCAATGATCTGCCTACAAATACGTCACAATGCTGCAGACACCTTGGGGAAACGACAGAAAGGGCAGACTCATTCCTCTTGCGTTCACAGCCATATAAGGAGATCATGACAAACAGAGCCTCAAAAATCCTTGTCATTTCCTGGATGCCATCTCATCTTGGTTTTGCCTGAAGCTCACGTTAAAGGGCACGCACAGAGAAGATATTTGTATTTCTGGACACGTCAGAGTGTTTTCTTTCGAACAGTAGCAATTATATGCATAGTCGAGCATCTTTTTGTGACAAAATATCTTGTTTAAAACGGGAACGTTTTTCATCCAAAAATGAAATAGCGCCACCATAGATGTAAGAGGTTAATCAGGGAGGTGACCAAGAACTCTATGGTCAATGACAGAGCTCCCGAGGTCCTCTGTGGAGATAGTTGTCCTTCTGGAAGGTTAACTATCCCATCTCCGCAGGACTCCACCAATCAGGCCTTTATGGTAATGGCCAGATAAAAACACTCCTTAGTAAAAAGCACATGACAGCCCGAGTTTAACAAAAAGCACCTAAAGAAACAAGATGATCTAGTCTGATGAAACCAAGATGTAACTATTTTGTCTGAATGCCAAGCCTCACGTCTGGATGAAACTTGGCACCATCCCTACGGTGGATCATAATGGTGGCAGCGTCATGGGGTGGGGTTGTTTTTCAGCTGCATGGACTGGGAGACTTGTCAGGATCGAGGGAAAGATGACCGAAGTACAGAGCCTTCATGAACACCACAGTCTGAGGTCCTGAGTAGGTTACGGTTCACCTTCCAACAGGACAACGACCCTAAGCACACAGCCAAGACAATGCAGGAGTGGCTTAGGGACAAGTCTCTCTGAACTTTGTTGACTGGCCCAGCCAGAGCCCGGACTTGAACCCGATCTAACATCTCTGGAGAAACCTGAAAATAGCTGTGCAGCGATGCTCCCCATCCAACCTGAGAAGAATGGGAGAAACTCCCCAAAAACAGGGGTGTCAAGCTTGTAGCGTCATACCCAAGAAGACTCGATGCTGTAATCGCTGCCAAAGGTGCTTCAACAAATTACTGAATACTTATGTAAATGTGATATTTAAGTTTGAAAAAAAAATATTTAAAAAAATTCTTAACACCTTTTTTGCATTGTCATTATGGGGTATTGTTTGTAGACTGAGAAACTCAATATTAGGAAGGTGTTCTTAATGTTTGGTATACTCTGAATATACACTGAGGGTAGAAAACATGAACACCTGCTCCGAAAAATGAATACCTAGTCCGATGAATTCCTGTTGCGTTTAGCTGATGGCATAGTCAGGATTTGGTGTAACAGCATGAGTCCATGGACCTATCCTACCTGTGGAACATTTCCGACTTGTAGAATCCATGCCCCAAATAATCCAGGCCGTTCTGAAGGCAAAGGAGGGTCCTACACAGTACTAGATGGGTGTACCCAATGAACAGTTGTGTTTTGTGTGTGTATATACACTACATTACCAAAAGTATGAGGACACCTGCTTGTCAAACATCTCATTCCAAAATCATGGGCAATAATATGAAGTTGGTCCCCCCCCCCCGTTTTGCTGCTATAACAGCCTCCACTTTTCCCGGAAGGCTTTCCACCAAATTGTCAGACACAATGGCAGGTGGCGGGACACAATACAGATAGCCCGGTTAGCCAATGTGCGGGAGCACTGGTTGGTCGGGCCAATTGAGGTAGTATGTATATGAATGTATAGTTATAGTGACTATGCATATACAGTGGGGCAAAAACTATTTAGTCAGCCACCAATTGTGCAAGTTCTCCCACTTAAAAAGATGAGAGGCCTGTAATTTTCATCACATGTACACTTCATGAGAAAAGAAATTCCAGAAAATCACATTGTAGGATTTTTCATGAATTTTTCATGAACAAGCAAGATTTCTGGCTCACCAAATCTCACCAAAACATATCTGACCCACCAAATCTCAGGCTTTCCCAGGATTTAACTTAAAAACCAAGGATCCTCAGGACAGGATGGGATGGGTGTAGTAGATATTTAGTCAGCCACCAATTGTGCAAGTTCTCCCACTTAAAAAGATGAGAGGCCTGTAATTTTCATCATAGGTACACTTCAACTATGACAGACAAAAATCCAGAAAATCACATTGTAGGATTTTTTATGAATTTATTTGCAAATTATGGTGGAAAATTAAGTATTTTGTCACCTACAAACAAGCAAGATTTCTGGCTCTCAACGACCTGTAACTTCTTCTTTAAGAGGCTCCTCTGTCCTCCACTCGTTACCGATATTAATGGCACCTGTTTGAACTTGTTATCAGTATAAAAGACACGTGTCCACAACCTCAAACAGTCACACTCCAAACTCCACTATGGCCAAGACCAAAGAGCTGTCAAAGGACACCAGAAACAAAATTGTAGACCTGTACCAGGCTGGGAAGACTGAATCTGCAATAGGTAAGCAGCTTGGTTTGAAGAAATCAACTGTGGGAGCAATTATTAGGAAATGGAAGACGTACAAGACCACTGATAATCTCCCTCGATCTGGTGCTCCACACAAGATCTCACCCCGTGGGGTCAAAATGATCACAAGAACGGTGAGCAAAAATCCCAGAACTACACGGGGGGACCTAGTGAATGACCTGCAGAGAGCTGGGACCAAAGTAACAAAGCCTACCATCAGTAACACACTACGCCGCCATGGACTCAAATCCTGCAGTGCCAGACGTGTCCCCCTGCTTAAGCCAGTACATGTCCAGGCCCGTCTGAAGTTTGCTAGAGAGCATTTGGATGATCCAGAAGAAGATTGGGAGAATGTCATATGGTCAGATGAAACCAATATAGAACTTTTTGGTAAAAACTCAACTCGTCGTGTTTGGAGGACAAAGAATGCTGAGTTGCATCCAAAGAACACTATACCTACTGTGAAGCATGGGGGTGGAAACATCATGCTTTGGGGCTGTTTTTCTGCAAAGGGACCAGGACAACTGACCCGTGTAAAGGAAAGAATGAATGGGGCCATGTATCGTGAGATTTTGAGTGAAAACCTCCTTCCATCAGCAAGGGCATTGAAGATGAAACATGGCTGGGTCTTTGATCATGACAATGAACCCCAAACACACTGTCCAGGCAACGAAGAAGTGGCTTCGTAAGAAGCATTTCAAGATCCTGGAGTGGCCTTGCCAGTCTCCAGATCTCAACCCCATAGAAAATCTTTGGAGGGAGTTGAAAGTCTGTGTTGCCCAGCAACAGCCCCAAAACATCACTGCTCTAGAGGAGATCTGCATGGAGGAATGGGCCAAAATACCAGCAACAGTGTGTGAAAACCTTGTGAAGACTTACAGAAAACGTTTGACCTCTGCCATTGCCAACAAAGAGTATATAACAAAGTATTGAGAAACTTTTGTTATTGACCAAATACTTATTTTCCACCATAATTTGCAAATACATTAAAAATCCTACAATGTGATTTTCTGGATTCTTTTTCTTCTCATTTTGTCTGTCATAGTTGAAGTGTACCTATGATGAAAATTACAGGCCTCTCATCTTTTTAAGTGGGAGAATTTGCACAATTGGTGGCTGACTAAATACTTTTTTGCCCCACTGTATGATAAGCAGAGAGTAGCAGCAGTGTAAGAGGGGTTGGGGGGGTACACAATGCAAATAGTCTGGGTAGCCATTTGATTACCTACATTTACATTTAAGTCATTTAGCAGACACTCTTATCCAGAGCGACTTACAAATTGGTGAATTCACCTTCTGACATCCAGTGGAACAGCCACTTTACAATAGTGCATCTAAATCATTTAAGGGGGGGTGAGAAGGATTACTTTATCCTATCCTAGGTATTCCTTGAAGAGGTGGGGTTTCAGGTGTCTCCGGAAGGTGGTGATTGACTCCGCTGTCCTGGCGTCGTGAGGGAGTTTGTTCCACCATTGGGGGGCCAGAGCAGCGAACAGTTTTGACTGGGCTGAGCGGGAACTGTACTTCCTCAGTGGTAGGGAGGCGAGCAGGCCAGAGGTGGATGAACGCAGTGCCCTTGTTTGGGTGTAGGGCCTGATCAGAGCCTGGAGGTACTGGGGTGCCGTTCCCCTCACAGCTCCGTAGGCAAGCACCATGGTCTTGTAGCGGATGCGAGCTTCAACTGGAAGCCAGTGGAGAGAGCGGAGGAGTGGGGTGACGTGAGAGAACTTGGGAAGGTTGAACACCAGACGGGCTGCGGCGTTCTGGATGAGTTGTAGGGGTTTAATGGCACAGGCAGGGAGCCCAGCCAACAGCGAGTTGCAGTAATCCAGACGGGAGATGACAAGTGCCTGGATTAGGACCTGCGCCGCTTCCTGTGTGAGGCAGGGTCGTACTCTGCGGATGTTGTAGAGCATGAACCTACAGGAACGGGCCACCGCCTTGATGTTAGTTGAGAACGACAGGGTGTTGTCCAGGATCACGCCAAGGTTCTTAGCGCTCTGGGAGGAGGACACAATGGAGTTGTCAACCGTGATGGCGAGATCATGGAACGGGCAGTCCTTCCCCGGGAGGAGGAGCAGCTCCGTCTTGTCGAGGTTCAGCTTGAGGTGGTGATCCGTCATCCACACTGATATGTCTGCCAGACATGCAGAGATGCGATTCGCCACCTGGTCATCAGAAGGGGGAAAGGAGAAGATTAATTGTGTGTCGTCTGCATAGCAATGATAGGAGAGACTGTGAGGTGATGACAGAGCCAAGTGACTTGGTGTATAGCGAGAATAGGAGAGGGCCTAGAACAGAGCCCTGGGGGACCCCAGTGGTGAGAGCGCGTGGCAAGGAGACAGATTCTCGCCACGCCACCTGGTAGGAGCGACCTGTCAGGTAGGACGCAATCCAAGCGTGGGCCGCGCCGGAGATGCCCAACTCGGAGAGGGTGGAGAGGAGGATCTGATGGTTCACAGTATCGAAGGCAGCCGATAGGTCTAGAAGGATGAGAGCAGAGGAGAGAGAGTTAGCTTTAGCAGTGCGGAGCGCCTCCGTGATACAGAGAAGAGCAGTCTCAGTTGAATGACTAGTCTTGAAACCTGACTGATTTGGATCAAGAAGGTCATTCTGAGAGAGATAGCGGGAGAGCTGGCCAAGGACGGCACGTTCAAGAGTTTTGGAGAGAAAAGAAAGAAGGGATACTGGTCTGTAGTTGTTGACATCGGAGGGATCGAGTGTAGGTTTTTTCAGAAGGGGTGCAACTCTCGCTCTCTTGAAGAATGAAGGGACGTAGCCAGCGGTCAGGGATGAGTTGATGAGCGAGGTGAGGGAGAAGGTCTCCGGAAATGGTCTGGAGAAGAGAGGGGATAGGGTCAAGCGGGCAGGTTGTTGGGCGGCCGGCCGTCACAAGAAGCGAGATTTCATCTGGAGAGAGAGGGGAGAAAGAGGTCAGAGCACAGGGTAGGGCAGTGTGAGCAGAACCAGCGGTGTCGTTTGACTTAGCAAACGAGGATCGGATGTCGTCGACCTTCTTTTCAAAATGGTTGACGAAGTCATCTGCAGAGAGGGAGGAGGGGGGGGAGTAGGATTCAGGAGGGAGGAGAAGGTGGCAAAGAGCTTCCTAGGGTTAGAGGCAGATGCTTGGAATTTAGAGTGGAAGAAAGTGGCTTTAGCAGCAGAGACAGAGGAGGAAAATGTAGAGAGGAGGGAGTGAAAGGATGCCAGGTCCGCAGGGAGGCGAGTTTTCCTGCCCAGAGCACTGTTCTGTGAGCTCGCAATGAGTCGTCGAGCCACGGAGCGGGAGGGGAGGACCGAGCCGGCCTGGAGGATAGGGGACATAGAGAGTCAAAGGATGCAGAAAGGGAAGAGAGGAGGGTTGAGGAGGCAGAATCAGGAGATAGGTTGGAGAAGGTATGAGCAGAGGGAAGAGATGATAGGATGGAAGAGGAGAGAGTAGCGGGGGAGAGAGAGCGAAGGTTGGGACGGCGCGATACCATCCGAGTAGGGGCAGTGTGGGAAGTGTTGGATGAGAGCGAGAGTGAAAAGGATACAAGGTAGTGGTCGGAGACTTGGAGGGGAGTCTAGTAAAGATGAGGTCGAGCGTATTGCCTGCCTTGTGAGTAGGGGGGGAAGGTGAGAGGGTGAGGTCAAAAGAGGAGAGGAGTGGAAAGAAGGAGGCAGAGAGGAATGAGTCAAAGGTAGACGAGGGGAGGTTAAAGTCGCCCAGGACTGTGAGAGGTGAGCCGTCCTCAGGAAAGGAGCTTATCAAGGCATCAAGCTCATTGATGAACTCTCCGAGGGAACCTGGAGGGCGATAAATGATAAGGATGTTAAGCTTGAAAGGGCTGGTAACTGTGACAGCATGGAATTCAAAGGAGGCGATAGACAGATGGGTAAGGGGAGAAAGAGAGAATGACCACTTGGGAGAGATGAGGATCCCGGTGCCACCACCCCGCTGACCAGAAGCTCTCGGGGTGTGCGAGAACACGTGGGCGGACGAAGAGAGAGCAGTAGGAGTAGCAGTGTTATCTGTGGTGATCCATGTTTCCGTCAGTGCCAAGAAGTCGAGGGACTGGAGGGAGGCATAGGCTGAGATGAAGTCTGCCTTGTTGGCCGCAGATCGGCAGTTCCAGAGGCTACCGCAGACCTGGAACTCCACTTGGGTCGTGCGCGCTGGGACCACCAGATTAGGGTGGCCGCGGCCACGCGGTGTGGAGCGTTTGTATGGTCTGTGCAGAGAGGAGAGAACAGGGATAGATAGACACATAGTTGACAGGCTACAGAAGAGGCTACGCTAATGCAAAGGAGATTGGAATGACAAGTGGACTACACGTCTCGAATGTTCAGAAAGTTAAGCTTACGTAGCAAGAATCTATTGACTAAAATGATTGAAATGATACAGTACTTCTGGAGTAGGCTAGCTGGCAGTGGCTGCGTTGTTGACTTTGTAGGCTAGCTGGCAGTGGCTGCGTTGTTGACGCTACACTAATCAAGTCGTTCCGTCGAGTGTAATAGTTTCTACAGTGCTGCTATTCGGGGGCTAGTTGGCTAGCTGGCTAGCTAGCAGTGTTGATTACGTTACGTTACAAGAACGACAATAGCTGGCTAGCTAACCTAGAAAATCGCTCTAGACTACACAATTGTCTTAGATACAAAGACAGCTATGTAGCTAGCTAGCTACGATCAAACAAATCAAGCCGTTGTACTGTAATGAAGTGAAATGAAAATGTGATACTACCTGTGGAGCGAAGCAGAATGTTGACCGGGTTGTTGAAGTTCTATTCAGTAGACGTTGGCTAGCTGTTGGCTAGCTAGCAGTATCTCCTACGTTAAGGACGACAAATGGCTGGCTAGCTAACCTCGGTAAATTAAGATAATCACTCTAAGTCTACACACTCTAAACTACACAATTATCTTGGATACGAAGACAGCAAAGACAACTATGTAGCTAGCTAACACTACACTAATCGAGTCGTTCAGTTGAGTGTAATAGTTTCTACAGTGCTAGTAGACGGTGGGCGTTAGCTAGCTGCTGGGCAGATAGCGGTGTAGACTACGTTAGGACGACGAAATACGATAATTACGCAATTATCTTTGATACAAAGACGGCTATGTAGCTAGCTAAGAAGAAATTGCTAAGATTAGACAAATCAAACCGTTGTACTATAATGAAATGTAATGAAAATGTAATGAAAAGTTATACTACATGCGGACCGAAGTGTAGATGCGACCGCTCGCTCCAACCCGGAACCGGTTTATATATGATGACTAGATTAGTGTATACAAATGGGTAAAGCCGTATGTCAACATTTTAAGTTGTTCAATGACTATGTACTGTACATAGATGCGAAGCAGTCTGTAAGGTGCAGGGTTAGTGTACAGGGTCTTAGCTGGCTCGTAACAGTGTCTGGTTCAGTGCAGGCTACTGGGTGGATTCCAGCTAGTGTCAATGAGGGCTTTGGTGGACACAATTTCGTCAGCTGGTGATTGTCAAGCAATTAACTGTCGGTTTCACGGTAATTGATCGTTGATTAACAGGCACATTGAGAGTCTCATGGCTTCCACACATGTAGCCTACAAGCCACTGATGCAGACCTTTTTGTAACATCTACATTTAAAAAAAGTCTAAATCCATGTAATATAGCCTACACCTTCACAATGAATCCATTATTTATTTTAGACAGGTCTAAAGAATCATGATATGAAGAAAATATTATAGTAGATTTCAGAAGAACAGAATGGCATACTCAGTTGTCCTGGTCTGGCAATGCGAAATGGCTGTGGGCTACACTAGTTCATTTAACAGACAAGATTTGCAGACAATTCTGTGGCATTATTTCATATTATGAAGAATACAATTGAACAAAGCTGAATAAAATAAAGGATCATTTCTCCAAACGATTTGAGGGAGTGCGTCTTGCGGCTTTGAGTGGTTAACAAAGAAGTAGGTACTCCTACATGCTTAATGTAGTTATTAATGTAACTTTAATTGTTCTACAAACATTGTGCTATATGTTTTTATTGGTAATACACTAAGCCTGCACAAATGATTTGAAAAATACACTTAGCTTGCACGAATGATTTGAAAAATACACTAAGCTTGCATGAATGATTTGAAAAATACACTAAGCTTGCACGAATGATTTGAAAAATACACTAAGCTTGCACGAATGATTTGAAAAATACACTAAGCTTGCACGAATGATTTGAAAAATACACTAAGCTTGCACGAATTATTTGAAAAATACACTAAGCTTGCACAAATTATTTGAAAAATACACTGTCTGCATTAAGGATTTGAAAAAAGTTGCTTGAAATGCATAAGCTGACGCAGCAGATGAGAATGTTTAGCTTGAAATGTTGATAAACTGAGGCTATTTCTTCACATTATAAGCTCAGCAAAGCGCACACAGCTGTAGGCCATAAGCACAAATGTTGGCAGGAAAACACCCTTCTCGAAAGTGACCACATAATGCTTTTATTATAAAGGTGCATTTTTATGGTAACCCCCCCCCCCCCCCTGTGTACAGGTACAGTAATTGATAAGCTGCTCTGACAGCTGATTCTTAAAGTTAGAGAGGGAGATAAGACTCAAGCTTCAGAGATTTTTGCAATTCGTTCCAGTCATTTGCAGCAGAGAATTGGAAGGAAAGGTGGCCAAACGAAGTGTTGGCTTTGGGGATGACCAGTGCAATATACCTGCTGGAGTGTGTGCTATGGGTGGGTGTTGCTATGGTGACCAATGAGCTAATGTTGGGGCTTTACCTAGCAAAGACTTATAGATGACCTGGCGCCAGTGGGTTTGGCAACGAATATGTAGTGAGGGCCAGCCAACGAGCGCATACAGGTCGCAGTGGTGGGTAGTATATGGGGCTTTGGTGATAAAACGGATGGCACTGTGATAGACTACATACAGTGGAGTGTTGGGGCTATTTTGTAGATGACATCGCTGAAGTCAAGGATCGGTAGGATAGTCAGTTTTACGAGGGTATGTTTGGCAGCATGAGTGAAGGAGGCTTTGTTGCGAAATAGGAAGCCGACTCTAGATTTAATTTTGGATTGGAGATGCTTAATCTGAGTCTGGAAGAAGAGTTTCCCGTCTAACCAGACACCTAGGTATTTGTAGTTGTCCACATATTCTAAGTCAGAACCGTCCAGAGTAGTGATGCTCGTCGGGTGGGAGGGTGCAGGCATCAATTGGTTGAAGAGCATGCACTTAGTTTTACTAGTATTTAAAAGCAGTTGAAGGCCACGGAAGGAGTGTTGTATGGCGTTGAAGCTCGTTTGGAGGTTTGTTAGCAGTGTCCAAAGAAGGGCCAGAAGTATACAGAATGTTGTCGTTTGCATAGAGGTGGATCAGCGAATCACCAGCAGCAAGAGCGACATTATTGACGTGTACAGAGAAAAGAGTCGGCCCAAGAATTGAACCTTGTGGCACCCCCATAGACTGCCAGTGGTCCAGACAACAGGCCCTTCGATTTGACAAACTGAACTCTGTCTGAGAAGTAGTTGGTGAACTAGGCGAGAAGGTCGATGAAGACAGCTGCACAGTACTGTCCTTTTATCGATGGCAGTTATATCATTTAGGACCTTGATTGTGGCTGAGGTGCACTCATGACCAGCTCAAAAACCAGATTACATATTGGAGAAGGTACGGTGGGATTCGAAATCGTCAGTGATCTGTTTAACTTGGCTTTCGTAGATTTTTAGAAAGGCAGGGCAGGATGGATATACACTTGAAGACAGAAGTTTACATACAGTTACGTTGGAGTCATTTTAAATCTTGTTTTTCAACCACTCCACAAATTTATTGTTAACAGACTATAGTTTTGGCAAGTCCGTTGTGTCATGCACAAAGTAGATGTCATTTTCTACTGAAATCTTAAGATTTCATACACTAAGTTGACTGTGCCTTTAAACAGCTTGGAACATTCCAGAACATTATGTCATGGCTTTAGAAGCTTCTGATAGGCTAATTGACATCATTTGAGTCAATTGGAGGTCTACCTGTGGATGTATTTCAAGGCCTCCCTTCAAACTCAGTGCCTCTTTGCTTGACATCATGCGGCAATCAAAAGAAATCAGCCAAGACCTCAGGAAATACAATTGTGGACCTCTACAAGTCTGGTTCATCTTTGGGAGCAATTTCCAAACGCCTGAACGTACCACGTTCGTCTGAGCAAACAATAGTGTGCAAGTATAAACACCATGGGACCACGCAGCCGCCATACCGTTCAGGAAGGAGACACCTTCTGTCTCCTAGAGATGAACGTACTTTGGTGCGAAAAGTGTAACTCAATCCCAGAACAACAGCAAAGGACCTTGTGAAGATGCTGGAGGAAACGGGTACAAAAGTATCTATATCCACAATAAAAATAGTTCTATATCGACATAACCTGAGCATATAAGTAGTTTAGCTCATCTGATAGGCTTGTGTCACTGGGCAGTTCTCGGCTGTGCTTCCCTTTGTAGACTAATGGTTGGCAAGCCCTGCCACATCCGACGAGCGTCAGAGCCGGTGTAGTACGATCCAGTCTTAGTCCTGTATTGACGCTTTGCCTATTTGATGGTTCGTCGGAGAGCACAGCAGGATTTATTATAAGCTTCCGGGTTAGAGTCCCGCTCCTTGAAGCGGCAGCTCTAGCCTTTAGCTCAGTGTGGATGCTGCCTGTAATCCAGGTGGGATACAGCTTCTGGTTGGGGTATGTGCGTACGGTCCCCGTGGGGACGACGTCATCGATGCACTTATTGATGAAGCCAATGACAGATATGGTTTTCTCCTCAATGCCATTGGATGAATCCCAGAACATATTCCAGTCTGTGCTAGCAGAACAGTCCTGTAGCTTAGCATCTGCTTCATCTGACCACTTTTTATTGATCTAGTCACTGGTGCTTCCTGCTTTCATTTTTTGCTTGTAATTAGGAATCAGGATAGAATTGTGGTTTGATATGCCACATAGAGGGAGAGCTTTGTATGCGTCTCTATGTGTGGAGTAAAGGTGGTCCAGAGGTCTTTTTCCTCTGGTTTCACATTAACATGCTGATATAAATTTGGTAAAACGGATTTATGTTTTCCTGCATTAAAGTCACTGGCTACTAGGAGCGCCGCCTCTGTGTGAGCGTTTTCTTGTTTGCTTATGGTGGAATACAGCTCATTCAATGCTGTCTTAGTGCCACCCTCTGACTGTGGTGTTATGTAAACAGATACGAAGAACACAGATGATAATATTTATACAGATTATTGGAGGACCAAAAAAAGCCGATACCGATTAATCGGACGATTTGTTTTAATTTTTACATTTTATTTCAACAACAGCCACATTTGAAGCAGCGTTACCTATCTCTCCACAAAAGACGTGGCCCTTGCAGAGCAAGGGGAATAACTACTCCAAGTCTCAGAGCGAGTGACATTTGAAACGCTATGAGCGCACAACCCGCTAACTAGCTAGCCATTTCACATCGGTTACACTAGCCATTAGGCTGATAGGCTTGAAGTCATAAACAGCGCTGTGCTTGCGAAGAGCTGCTGACAAAACGCACAAAAGTGCTGTTTGAATGAATGCTTACGAGCCTGCTGCTGCCTACCATCGCTCAGCCAGACTGCTCTATCAATCATAGAGTTAGTTATAACACACAGAAATACGAGCCTTTGGTCATTAATATGGTTGAATCCAGAAACTATCATTTCGAAAACAAAACATTTATTATTTCGGTGAAATACAGAACCGTTCGGTATTTTATCTAACTGGTGGCATCCCTAAGTCTAAATCTTCTTGTTACATTTCACAACCTTCAATGTTATGTCAAATTAGTTCGCAATGAGCCAGGCTGCCCAAACTGTTGCATATACCCTGACTCGGCATTCGCGTAACAGGCAGTCTCCTTGTGGAGAGCAACAAGAGGCAGATGGTTGTAGCGTTGGACTAGTTAACTGTAAGGTTGCAAGATTGGATCCCCCTAGCTGACAAGGTGAAAATCTGTCGTTCTGCCCCTGAACAAGACTGTTAACCCACCGTCATTGAAAATAAGAATGTGTTCTTAACTGACTTGCCTAGTTAAATAAAGGTATATAAAAAAAAATCACCGCCCAAAAATACCAATTTCCGATTCTTATGAAAACATGAAATCGGCCCTAATTAATCAGCCATTCCGATTAATCTGTCGACCTCTGGTTTATATTGTCGTTCAGCCACGACTCCTTGGCGCATTAGATGTTCCTTTTTAATATTCCGTTGGTTGTTTTATCTTCCGCTTAACTTGTCAATTTTATTCTCCAAGGATTGTATGTTTGATGGCAGAATGGAGGGAAGTGGGTTTTTTTTCCGATCGCCTACGAATTCTCAGAAGGCAGCCCGCTCTTCGGCCCCTCTTTCTCTGCCTCCTCTTCATGCTGATCACGGGGACCTGTTCCCGAGGAAGCAGTATATCCTTTGCGTCAGAGTCGTGAAATGGAAAAAAAGGATTCTGCTAGTCCGTGGTGAGTACTTGCAGTCCTGATGTCGAAGTTATTTTCGGGCATAAGAGACGGTAGCGGCAACGTTATGTACAAAATAAGTAAACTTATAAACAATGCAAATGAACAAACAAAAAACGCAATCGGCTGGGGGCACGTAAAATGCCTGGCGCCTTGTCCAGCAACAGTTTACATATCTTACATAATAATTAATAATAATAATAATAAATGTATTGAGTAAGAACAAACTTATCTAGCTAACACAATTAGTTATACAGCCTGATAATATCAGTGATGGTGTAGACCTAAATCAGCATGTTTGTGCAACAGTATTTTCTAAATCAAAGAGGAATATGCAAAGCAAGAATAGCTACATGAAGTAGCTAAGAGAACATGCAATGCAGCCAAAGCTTATAGGGTCCCCTAAGGAAACACTTAGCAACACTTTAGTTCCGACCCTGTCAATAACTCCTCACTGGCATTTTAATTCGTTGTCATCTCAAACAACACTGTATTCAAAGTGCCCACTGTTGTATTCTAACTATAGAATTAGATTAGTCATATTTCCATTCCAACAGTTTTGCTTTAATTCGCAAGTCAAATTGCAACTGCAGCATTTGGTTAAAAAAAGTCCTAGATTATTTGCCCATATCATGCAGCCCTATGTGGCAGTGTGGAAATTCTCAATTGTGCAGTGGTACAAATACCAAAAAAAACGACTTTAGTACTTTTAAAGTATCTGTACTTTACTGTTTTTATTTTTGACAACTTTTACTTCACTACGTTCCTAAAGAAAATACTGTACATTTTACTCAATACATTTTCCCTGACACCAAAAAGTTCTAGTTACATTTTGAATGCTTAGCAGGACAGGAAAATGGTCCAATTCATGCACTTGACCCGGGATGTTCACTTGACATGTAATGCTTCTGATCTGGAGGACTCACTAAACACAAATGCTTTGTCTGTAAATTACAGTGCCTTGTGAAAGTATTCGGCCCCCTTGAACTTTGCTACCTTTTGCCACATTTCAGGCTTCAAACATAAAGTTATAAAACTGTATTTTTTTGTGAAGAATCAACAACAAGAGGGACACAATCATGAAGTGGAACGACATTTATTGGATATTTCAAACTTTTTTAACAAATCAAAAACTGAAATTTGGGCGTGCAAAATTATTCAGCCCCCTTAAGTTAATACTTTGTAGCGCCACCTTTTGCTGCGATTACAGCTGTAAGTCACTTGGGGTATGTCTCTATCAGTTTTGCACATCGAGAGACTGACATTTTTTCCCATTCCTCCTTGCAAAACAGCTCGAGCTCAGTGAGGTTGGATGGAGAGCATTTGTGAACAGCAGTTTTCAGTTCTTTCCACAGATTCTCGATTGGATTCAGGTCTGGACTTTGACTTGGCCATTCTAACACCTGGATATGTTTATTTTTGAACCATTCCATTGTAGATTTTGCTTTATGTTTTGGATCATTGTCTTGTTGGAAGACAAATCTCCGTCCCAGTCTCAGGTATTTTGCAGACTCATCAGGTTTTCTTCCAGAATGGTCCTGTATTTGGCTCCATCCATCTTCCCATCAATTTTAACCATCTTCCCTGTCCCTGCTGAAGAAAAGCAGGCCCAAACCATGATGCTGCCACCACCATGTTTGACAGTGGGGATGGTGTGTTGTGGTTGATGAGCTGTGTTGCTTTTACGCCAAGCATAACGTTTTGCATTGTTGCCAAAAAGTTCAATTTTGGTTTCATCTGACCAGAGCACCTTCTTCCACATGTTTGGTGTGTCTCCCAGGTGGCTTGTGGCAAACTTTAAACAACACTTTTTATGGATATCTTTAAGAAATGGCTTTCTTCTTGCCACTTCCATAAAGGCCAGATTTGTGCAAAATACGACTGATTGTTGTCCTATGGACAGAGTCTCCCACCTCAGCTGTAGATCTCTGCAGTTCATCCAGAGTGATCATGGGCCTCTTGGCTGCATCTCTGATCAGTCTTCTCCTTGTATGAGCTGAAAGTTTAGAGGGACGGCCAGGTCTTGGTAGATTTGCAGTGGTGTGATACTCCTTCCATTTCAATATTATCGCTTGCACAGTGCTCCTTGGGATGTTTAAAGCTTGGGAAATCTTTTTGTATCCAAATCCGGCTTTAAACTTCTTCACAACAGTATCTCGGACCTGCCTGGTGTGTTCCTTGTTCTTCATGATGCTCTCTGCGCTTTTAACGGACCTCTGAGACTATCACAGTGCAGGTGCATTTATACGGAGACTTGATTACACACAGGTGGATTGTATTTATCATCATTAGTCATTTAGGTCAACATTGGATCATTCAGAGATCCTCACTGAACTTCTGGAGAGAGTTTGCTGCACTGAAAGTAAAGGGGCTGAATAATTTTGCACGCCCAATTTTTCAGTTTTTGATTTGTTAAAATTATTTGAAATATCCAATAAATGTCGTTCCACTTCATGATTGTGTCCCACTTGTTGTTGATTCTTCACAAAAAAATACAGTTTTATATCTTTGTTTGAACCCTGAAATGTGGCAAAAGGTCGCAAAGTTCAAGGGGGCCGAATACTTTCGCGAGGCACTGTATGTCTGCGTGTTGGAGTGTGCCCCTGGCGATCTGTAAATTAAAAAAACAAGAAAATGGTGCCATCTGGTTTGCTTAATATAAGGAATTTAAATGTACTTTTACTTTTGATACTTAAGTAACAAAAAGTAGATGTTATTGATGTACTTAAGTATATTTAAAAACCAAATACTTTGATTTTTATTCAAGTAGTATTTTACTGGGTGACTTTTATTTGTGTAATGTTCTATCAATATATCTTTTACTCAAGTATGACAATTGGGTACTTTTTCCAACACTGCAATTGAGTGCAGGAAATGCAGAAATTATGAAAGTTCATACATTTTGTTTTGGTTAAATTGAACAGTATAAAATAATCAGAATGGAGACACTTAGAATGTATGTGTTGCCACACAAGGGTCACTCACTACTCAAAGCAAATGTAGAACTTTTTATTATTGAAAGACCAAATTATGATAGCGTTTGTCGCCCAGCCCTACCTGTTGTCCATGATCAGCTCCTTCGTTTTGTTGAGGAAGTGGTTATTTTTGTGGCATCACTCCGCCGGGGCTCTCACCTCTTCCCTGTAGGCTGTCTCGTCATGGTTGGTAATCATGCCTACTAGAGGTCGACCGATTTAATCGGAAGGGCCGATTTCAAGTTTTCATAACAATCGGAAATCGGTATTTTTGGACGCCGAATAAAAATGATTTATACACTGCTCAAAAAAATAAAGGGAACACTAAAATAACACATCCAAGATCTGAATGAATGAAATATTCCTATTAAATACTTTTTTCTTTTCATAGTTGAATGTTCTGAGTGTCCAGAGCATGGAGGCGCTACCAGGAGACAGGCCAGTACATCAGGAGACGTGGAGGAGGCCATAGGAGGGCAACAACCCAGCAGCAGGACCGCTACCTCCGCCTTTGTGCTAGGAGGAGCAGGAGGAGCACTGCAAGAGCCCTGCAAAATGACCTCCAGCAGGCCACAAATGTGCATGTGTCTGCTCAAACGGGCAGAAACAGACTCCATGAGACTCCATGAGGTGGGGGTTGTGCTTACAGCCCAACACCGTGCAGGACGTTTGACATTTGCCAGAGAACACCAAGATTGGCAAATTCGCCACTGGCGCCCTGTGCTCTTCACAGATGAAAGCAGGTTCACACTGAGCACATGTGACAGACGTGACAGAGTCTGGAGACGCCGTGGAGAACGTTCTGCTGCCTGCAACATCCTCCAGCATGGCTGGTTTGGCGGTGGGTCAGTCATGGTGGCATTTCTTTGGGTGGTCGCACAGCCCTCCATGTGCTCGCCAGAGGTAGTCTGACTGCCATTAGGTACCGAGATGAGATTCCCAGACCCCTTGTGAGACCATATGCTGGTGCGGTTGGCCCTTGGTTCCTCCTAATGTAAGACAATGCTGGACCTCATGTGGCTGGAGTGTGTCAGGAGTTCCTGCAAGAGGAAGGCATTGATGCTATGGACTGGCCCGCCCGTTCCCCAGACCTGAATCCAATTGAGCACATCTGGGACATCGTGTCTCGCTCCATCCACCAACGCCACGTTGCACCACAGACTGTCCAGGAGTTGGCGGATGCTTTAGTCCAGGTCTGGGAGGAGATCCCTCAGGAAACCATCTGCCACCTCATCAGGAGCATGCCCAGGTGTTGTAGGAGGGTCATACAGGCACGTGGATGCCACACACACTACTGAGCCTCATTTTGACTTGTTTTAAGGACATTACATCAAAGTTGGATCAGCCTGTAGTGTGGTTTTCCACTTTAATTTTGAGTGTGACTCCAAATCCAGACCTCAATGGGTTGATAAATTTGATTTCCATTGATCATTTTTGTGTGATTGTGTTGTCAGCACATTCACCTATGTAAAGAAAAAAGTATTTAATAAGAATATATATATATATATATATATATATAAATATGTTTTTTTTACCTTTATTTTACTAGGCAAGTCAGTTAAGAACAAATTCTTATTTTCAATGACGGCCTAGGAACAGTGGGTTAACTGCCTGTTCAGGGGCAGAATGACAGATTTGTACCTTGTCAGCTCGGGGATTTGAACTTGCAACCTTTCGGTTACTAGTCCAACGCTCTAACCACTAGGCTTCCCTGACGCCCCATTTCATTCATTCAGATCTAGGATGTGTTATTTTAGTGTTCCCTTAATTTTTTTGAGCAGTGTATTTTTAAACCTGCATATTTAGCTTAAAGAAAGGTTAGCAGGCAATATTAACCAGGTGAAATTGTGTCACTTCTCTTGGGTTCATTGCGCGCAAAGTCAGGGTATATGCAACAGTTTGAGCTTCCTGGCTCATTGTGAACTAATTTGCCAGAATATTACGTAATTATGACATAACATTGAAGGTTGTGCAATGTAACAGCAATATTTAGACTTAGGGATGCCATCCGTTAGATAAAATACGGAACAGTTCCGTATTTCACTGAAAGAATAAACCGTTTGTTTTCGAAATGATAGTTTCCAGATTCTACTATATTAATGACCTAATGCTCGTATTGCTGTGTGTAATCAAGTCTATGATTTGACAGAGCAGTCTGACTGAGCGATGATAGGCAGCAGCAGGCTCGTAAGCGTTCATTCAAACAGCACTTTCCTGCGTTTTGCCAGCAGCTCTTCGCAATGCTTCAAGCATTGCACTGTTTATGACTTCAAGCCTATCAACTCTCGAGATTACGCTGGTGTAACCGATGTCAAATGGCTAGCGAGTTAGCGGGGTGCGTGCTAATAGCGTTTCAAACATCACTCGCTCTGAGACTTGGAGTAGTTCTTCCCCTTGCTCTGCAAGGGTAACGCTGCTTCGAGGGTGGCTGTTGTCGATGTGTTCCTGGTTCGAGCCCAGGTAGCGGCGAGGAGGACGGAAGCTATACTGTTACACCGGCAATACTAAAGTGCCTATAAGAACATCCGATAGTCAACGGTGTATGAAATACAAATCGTATAGAGAGAAATAGTCCTATAATAACTACAACCTAAAACTTCTTACCTGGGAAAATTAAAGACTCATGTTAAAAGGAACCAACAGCTTTCATATGTTTTCATGTTCTGAGCAAGGAACTTAAATGTTAGCTTTCTTACATGGCACATGGCACTTGGCACTTTTACTTTCTTCTCCAACACTTTCTTTTTGCATTATTTAAACCAAATTGAACAGGTTTCATTATTTATTTGAGGCTAAATTGATTTTATTGATGTATTATATTAAGTTAAAATAAGTGTTCATTCAGTATTGTAATTGTCATTATTACAAATAAAAAGAAATCGGCCGATTAATCGGTATCCGTTTTTTTTTTGGTCCTCCAATAATCGGTATCGGTAAATCATAATCGGTCGACCTCTAATGCCTACCACTGTTGTCACAAACATGCATGGCCACGCAGTCATGAGAGAACAGGGAGTGCAGGAGGCGGCTGAGCACACAACCCTGTGGGG
This sequence comes from Oncorhynchus masou masou, assembly GCF_036934945.1. Classification (NCBI taxonomy): domain Eukaryota; kingdom Metazoa; phylum Chordata; class Actinopteri; order Salmoniformes; family Salmonidae; genus Oncorhynchus; species Oncorhynchus masou. The sequence continues at coordinate 62,937,622 of NC_088216.1, forward strand.
CCCCTGTGTTGAGGATCAGTGTGGCGGAGGTGTTGTTGCCTACCTTCACCGCTTGGGGTCGGCCTGTCAGGAAGTCCAGGACCCAGTTGCACAGTGATGGGTTCAGACCCAGGGCCCTGAGCTTAGTGATGAGCTTGGAGGGTAATATGGTGTTGAAGGCTGAGCTGTAGTTGATGAACAGCATTCTTACATTAGGTATATCTCTTGTCAGGGTGGGATAGGGCAGTGTACGGTGTGATTGTGATTGCTTAAGTCCTTGGATCTGTTGGTGATATGCAAATTGTAGTAGGTCTAGGGTGTCGTGTAAGTTGGAGCTAATATGGTCCTTAACAAGCCTCTCAAAGTATTTCATGATGAGACGTGAGTGCTATGGGGGGATAGGCTTTTTAGTTCAGTTTCCTTCGCTTTCTTGGTTATCAGAACAATGGTGGACATCTTGAAGCAAGTGGGACCAACAGACTGGGAAATGGAGAAATTGAATATGTCCGTAAACACTCCAGCCAGCTGGGCTGCACATGCTCTGATGATGCGGCTTGGGATGCCCTCTGGGCCGGCAGCCTTGCGAGGGTTAAAACACTTAAATGACTTTCTCATGTCGGCCACTGAGAACAAAGGCACACAGTGCTTGTGGGGGGGTCCGCATTAGTGGCCCGACATTGTTTTCCTCGAAGCGGGTGAAGGAGGTGTTCAGCTTATCTGGAATCGAGGCATCGGTGGCTGGCTTGCCCTTTTTTATAATCCATGACTATCTGGAGTCAAATCAAATCAAATTTTATTTGTCACATACACATGGTTAGCAGATGTTAATGTGAGTGTAGCAAAATGCCTGTGCTTCTAGTTCCGACAATGCAGTAATAACCAACAAGTAATCTAACAATTCCAAAACTACTGTCTTATACACACAAGTGTAAAGGGATAAAGAATATGTACATAAAGATATATGAATGAGTGACGGTACAGAGCAGCATAGGCAAGATGCAGTAGATGGTATCGAGTACAGTATATACATATGAGATGAGTATGTAAACAAAGTGGCATAGTTAAAGTGGCTAGTGATACAAGTATTACATAAAGATGCGGTAGATGATATAGAGTACAGTATATACGTATACATATGAGATGAATAATGTAGGGTATGTAAACATTATATTAGGTAGCATTGTTTAAAGTGGCTAGTGATATATTTTACATCATTTCCCATCAATTCCCATTATTAAAGTGGCTAGAGTTGAGTCAGTGTGTTGGCAGCAGCCACTCAATGTTAGTGGTGGCTGTTTAACAGTCTGATGGCCTTGAGATAGAAGCTGTTTTTCAGTCTCTCGGTCCCAGCTTTGATGCACCTGTACTGACCTCGCCTTCTGGATGATAGCGGGGTGAACAGGCAGTGGCTCGGGTGGTTGTTGTCCTTGATGATCTTTATGGCCTTCCTATAACATCGGGTGGTGTAGGTGTCCTGGAGGGCAGGTAGTTTGCCCCCGGTGATGCGTTGTGCAGACCTCACTACCCTCTGGAGAGCCTTACGGTTGTGGGCGGAGCAGTTGCCGTACCAGGCGGTGATACAGCCCGCCAGGATGCTCTCGATTGTGCATCTGTAGAAGTTTGTGTGTTTTTGGTGACAAGCCGAATTTCTTCAGCCTCCTGAGGTTGAAGAGGCGCTGCTGCGCCTTCTTAACGATGCTGTCTGTGTGGGTGGACCAATTCAGTTTGTCTGTGATGTGTATGCCGAGGAACTTAACTTACTACCCTCTCCACTACTGTTCCATCGATGTGGATAGGGAGTGTTCCCTCTGCTGTTTCCTGAAGTCCACAATCATCTCCTTAGGTTTGTTGACGTTGAGTGTGAGGTTATTTTCCTGACACCACACTCCGAGGGCCCTCACCTCCTCCCTGTATGCCGTCTCGTCGTTGTTGGTAATCAAGCCTACCACTGTTGTGTCGTCCGCAAACTTGATGATTGAGTTGGAGGCGTGCATGGCCACGCAGTCGTGGGTGAACAGGGAGTACAGGAGAGGGCTCAGAACGCACCCTTGTGGGGCCCCAGTGTTGAGGATCAGCGGGGTGGAGATGTTGTTGCCTACCCTCACCACCTGGGGGCGGCCCGTCAGGAAGTCCAGTACCCAGTTGCACAGGGCGGTGTCGAGACCCAGGGTCTTGAGCTTGATGACGAGCTTGGAGGGTGCTATGGTGTTAAATGCCGAGCTGTAGTCGATGAACAGCATTCTCACATAGATATTCCTCTTGTCCAGATGGGTTAGGGCAGTGTGCAGTGTGGTTGAGATTGCATCGTCTGTGGGCCTATTTGGGCGGTAAGCAAATTGTAGTGGGTCTTGGGTGTCAGGTAGGGTGGAGGTGATATGGTCCTTGACTAGTCTCTCAAAGCACTTCATGATGACGGAAGTGAGTGCTACGGGGCGGTAGTCGTTTAGCTCAGTTACCTTAGCTTTCTTGGGAACAGGAACAATGGTGGCCCTCTTGAAGCATGTGGGAACAGCAGACTGGAATAGGGATTGATTGAATATGTCCGTAAACACACCAGCCAGCTGGTCTGCGCATGCTCTGAGGGCGCGGCTGGGGATGCCGTCTGGGCCTGCAGCCTTGCGAGGTTTAACACGTTTAAATGATTTACTCACCTCAGCTGCAGTGAAGGAGAGTCCGCATGTTTTCGTTGCAGGCCGTGTCAGTGGCACTGTATTGTCCTCAAAGCGGGCAAAAAAGTTATTTAGTCTGCCTGGGAGCAAGACATCCTGGTCCGTGACGGGGCTGGTTTTCTTTTTGTAATCTGTGATTGACCCTGCCACATACCTCTTGTGTCTGAGCCGTTGAATTGAGATTCTACTTTGTCTCTATACTTACGCTTAGCTTGTTTGATTGCCTTGCGGAGGGATTTGGGTTTGGAGGAGGGTTTGTATTCGGTCATGTTTCCGGTCACCTTGCCCTGATTAAAAGCAGTGGTTCGCGCTTTCAGTTTCACGCGAATGCTGCCATTAATCCACGGTTTCTGGTTTGGGAATGTTTTAATCGTTGCTATGGGAACAACATCTTCAACGCACATTCTAATGAACCTCGCACACCGAATCAGCGTTTTCGTCAATGTTGTTGTCTGTCGCAATTCGAAACATATCCCAGTCCACGTGATGGAAGCAGTCTTGGAGTGTGGAATCAGATTGGTCGGACCAGCGTTGGACAGACCTCAGCGTGGGAGCTTCTTGTTTTAGTTAGAATAGCAATGATCCAAGATTTTGCCAGCCCTGGTTGCGCAATCGATATGCTGATACAATTTAGGGAGTCTTGTTTTCAGATTAGCCTTGTTAAAATCCCCAGCTACAATGAATGCAGCCTCAGGATGTATGGATTCCAGTTTGCAAAGAGTCAAATAAAGTTTGTTCAGAGCCATCGATGTGTCTGCTTGGGGGGGAATATATACGGCTGTGATTATAATCGAAGAGAATTCCCTTGGTAGATAATGCGGTCGACACTTCGACACTTGATTGTGAGGAATTCTAAATCAGGTGAACAGAAGGATTTGAGTTCCTGTATGTTTTTGTGATCACACCACATCTCGTTAGCCATAAGGCATACGCCCCCGCCCCGCTTCTTACCAGAAAAATGTTTGTTTCTGTCGGCGCGATGCGTGGAGAAACCAGCTGGCTGCACCGACTCCGATAGCGTCTCTCCAGTGAGCCATGTTTCCGTGAAGCAAAGAACGTTAGTCTCTGATGTCCCTCTGGAATGCTACCCTTGCTCGGATTTCATCAACCTTGTTGTCAAGAGACTGGACATTGGCGAGAAGTATACTAGGGAGTGGTGCACGATGTGCCCGTCTCCGGAGTCTGACCAGAAGACCGCCTCGTTTCCCTCTTTTACGAAGTCGTTTTTTGGGTTCGCCGGCTGGGATCCATTCCGTTGTCCTGGGTGAAAGGCAGGACACAGGATCCGCTTCGCGAAAGTCATATTCTTGGTCGTACTGATGGTGAGTTGACGCTGCTCTTATATTCAGTAGTTCTTCTCGACTGTATGTAATGAAACCTAAGATGACCTGGGGTACTAATGTAAGAAATAACATGTAAAAAAATAAAAAAAACTGCATAGTTTCCTAGGAACGCGAAGCGAGGTGGCCATCTCTGTCGGCGCCAGAAGTATCAACATCGAGTCCCTGCCACATACACATCGGTGTCTGCGATGTGGCTGGCTTGCCCTTTTTATAATCCATGACTATCTGGAGTCCCTGCCACATACACATCGGTGTCTGAGCAGTTGAGTTGCGGCGACTCCTCTTTCTCCCTGTACTGTCGTTTCGCCTCTGATTGCCTTTCTGATGTCATAGTCGGTCTGTTTTGTACACATCCATGCATATTCCCAGTCACCATGCCATGGTTAAATGTGGTGTTTTTGGTTTGGATGAGTTCTAATCATCACAGTAGGAACAACATTGTCTATGCACTTCCTGATGAACGCAGTCATCGAGTCAGTGTATACCGCTACTACTATACCCCTCAAACCAGATGCCAAAAATTAGTTTGCAGCCCTTGTACTCCGTCTAATACAAGATTTCATGTAATGCTTTGAGATGAAAGGCAGTCAGATTGTGTAGCCAAATTGCTGTGTTTTCTCTCTGGAAAAAGGGAAAAAATAATGCAGTGTCAGCCAGGCTTTGAACCCGCTCAAGGCTTTTTTGTGCTTCAGTGATGAGCTGCAAGCCTTGCCCTTGTCTCTGAGAAAATGGTTCCCAGCCATTATCTCCGTTCTCTCCAATCATCGCTTTAATTAATTAATATTGGATGAAGCCGATTCCCGCTTCCTTTTTTTATTTTTATCACACTCGATCCGTTTCTTGCTCTCTCCCCCTGTCCCCCCGCATGCTTACTCCAGTGCTGCTGACAGTGCAAAAGGAGGTGTGAGGGAGGTAGGGGGGTGCCTTTTAATGCATCTGTTCTCAGTGACTCTCACTGACTCGCAAGGTTCACTCATCACACACACATTCATTCTCTCTCCCTCTCTCTATCTCTCCCGGTCTCTTTCTAGCTGTCTCATGCTCATTCTCTCTGTCACTCAGTAACATAACCACTGACACAGGAACGCATACTAGAGGGGAGCCATCCACCAGTCCTGTCTCATTCATCCACTCTCCTCTTGTCTCTCTCTCCTTCTTCTTGGAATCTTGCTGTACCGTTCCTGCTCTGCTCTACCTCCATCCCATCCCTACGTCAGGAGGATCAGATCGCTGCCTGAGCAGTAGCCAGCACCACTGAGCAGAGGTAGGTGTTAGACTACAGAATCGTGGCTGAGGCACTGCTCTCCTTCATCTCTTTCCCTTTCTCTTATCTCATTCCCTCAGTGTGTGTGCTTGTAGCACAGCAGATGACATACAATTTGTCAGTAATTAGCATCGTATGGATCTAGTCTTTGGTTTGTTGCTCTTGCTTCACTGAGAGGCGTCTGTGCATACCATATGACACTGGGTGTATTTCTGCTCTGTCTCCCCACTCTCTCTCTCTCGGTCTGTCTCATGTTTTATGCATGACCTGTCCTCTTAAATTAATCCCGGGGACTGGCCATGCTGTGGGATTTATAGAGAACCACCTCAAAATAGCTTTGCTGTGAGGATACACGCACGACACAAATGCACACAGTCTGTACTGAGTGGTGAGTTTTGAGCCGGAACCCTTACCTGCTCCTGTCAATGCTGCAGTGCCCGTCTGTTGCAGACAATGTCGTCTTTATTCAACACACCCCAGCAAGACATGTAAATAACCTGATTTTCTAATGTTGTGATGTTTGTAGTCCAGCGGTTGTGACATTTGGCTGTGGCAGGCTGGCTGGCTTTGGGTTATTCCATCACCTTCTCATGCTGGGGCTGTAGCAGCTGACAGTGGCGTTGAGGCTTCCTCTGGGCTCTTGTCCAAGGCTGTGGTGAGCAGCGCAGGAGAGGCTGGCTGCAGGGGTTTGGTGCAGTAAGTTGTTGCATGTAGCCAGCAGCAGCAGAGAACGGAGAGCAAGGCAGATCTCTGTTTTGATACTGAATATTCTTAGGTGAGTTTTTACACCAGCCTTGCAGAAAGTGGTTGTCAGCTATACAGTTAGTATGACAGCAATGTTATGACAATTTCGTTAATGTTTTGTGTGCGGTTATAAATCTATTGAGATGACAGACTATGTGATGCATTTAGCCAACATTAACACTGTAAAGCTGTGATGTTCGGTCGGCCTTGACGAGGCATTCTATAGGACATTGGAGAGGAACACTGGGTGTAATTGGAAGTAGATGTGTTATAGGTGATCTTTGTAGTCTTCAGAGACCGACGTACTGTGCAGCAGCAGAAGACTGCTGAGGGATGACCAGGCTGATGTACAGTACTCCCACAGAGGAGAACTTCCTGGATGCACATGAGGGAGACTTCCCTAAACAGAGCTCTGTAATAATCCTCTAGTTGAGAGGTAGTGGCCTGTCTCACATCATTAGCGCTCTTCATGGGCCATACATACATACATACATACACACACACACACACACACACACACACACACACACACACACACACACACACACACACACACACACACACACACACACACACACACACACACACACACACCATGATACATACCTTGACAGTTATACAGCCAACTTAATGCATATCAATGACCCTCTTGCCGTGTCAGTGCTACGTACTGCCTTTTCTGCATCTTAACCAGTACATCTTAACAACACCACTCTGTATTACCTCATATTGGTCACCTAAATTCTAGTTGATTTGGTGAGAGTGGGTAAAATACCAATGACCTGCAGTTGACTTTTCTCTGTCCTCACTAAGGATTCCGCTACCTAGCCTCAGCTCGGTTCCAGCTCTGTTGGATTAGTGTGATGTGATTACTGTGTTCTTTCAGAGGGCGACAGACAGCCTCACACTGGTTTGGCTCTGTGACGATACTATTTGTTGTTTCCCAGGAAACGGAGTCCACACGGCCAGAAAAGAACGGCTTCCCCAGAGGAAGCTTCCTCCTGGCGTTCTTCTGAGGATGCCTATAGCTAGGCTGTGTTATGCCTTCTATGAATTTTCACTGACTAAAAAGTACCATGATACTAGGCCTATTGAGTACATTGATTCGTCCAGTTTCTACAGAATGCGTCTTCCAGTGCTGGATTCGCTGTAGGGTTTGGTCCCCGAGTGGCCTAGAGGGCCCTTACTGCTGTTGTCATAATGCTGTGCCAGCGCCTCACACTCCATGCTGTGTGGCAGGACTCTGTCTTCATAGGTTTTAAAATCACCCTGATGACAGTGAGCCAAGCACTAAAATATAGCCGTTCAGTGGAAGCAGGAGGATGTCGTGGCTAATAAAAGGCTTAATTGATTCCCAGTGATAAAGTGCTTAGTGTAGACGTAGCTGCTGGATGGGCTCAGCTCCACTCAACATTTTTGGCACCTTGTCCTGATTGGACTGGGTCCTGACTGAAACAAGTAATGCAAGGTAAGGCCAAAATAACCTTGAGCAAAATGGTACATATTTTCTCAGTTCAGATGCATTACTAACACACTTTTCTGAATTGAATTGTCTGACTCAACTCTTAATGAGAATGTAGAAGCTCTGCATGGCCAATTGCCATATGAATGACCTCTGTGGTAAAGTCATTCTGATGTTTTCTGGGGTGGTGTAGTCATCTCAACCTCCCACTCAGACACTGACGGAGCTGATCAGAATAGGAAGTGTTCACACCTCACAGGGGGCCTAGCTGAATATCGCACTGCAGCAGACCCTGGCCCAGCCCTGCACACAGCAGTCATCTCTCCACACTTCCACTTTCACAAGTCACAGAAATGACATTCATTCTCAGAATTTCCTACCCAGCTTCTTCACATGTGATAATGACTAACTTGTCTGTTCCAATGCAGAAAGTGCAATGTTTGACTTGGGATCCAATAGTAGGTACTTTCTGAATAGTAGCCTATATGAATAAATTCACATATCACTTAGGCTATTGACTACAGTGTATATAAAAGCCATGTGAATTCTGACGTGTGTACAGTATACTTTGAACACAGTGGTACTTCTTTATACAGGGTGTGCTCGTCCTGCCTGGTGAAGTACAGCTGCTAGGCAATATTTTGTGACGCTGAATGATGATCTAGCGTGGTTTAGACACGTCACTTATGTGACAATGGCATTTTGTGATGTGAGTTATAAGGGAAATGTCTGCTCCTGACACGGTGGCTTCAGATTGATTAGAACAGCTCAGTGTGGGCTGTGGATTCTACGTCTCTACTGTACGTGTGCTCTCTGGGTCTGTTCTAGGATCAGGTCCGTCCATGTAATCATTGATCTAAAAGACAAAACTGTTCCTAAATCAGCCCTACTACTCTGAGATGCTTGAAATATATGGGCCCCTACTGTCAGTCTTTTCTGTGCTGGCCCTGGGTAGTGTAGTGCAGGGCTCTAACCTCCAAATAGACATTGGCGGAGTCTGAAATTTGGCTTGCCTACTACTTATTTAAACTGCATACTGTGTACTAATCGTACTATTTAGCACATAATGTTTAGTATAAAGTATGCCACGGCCGAAATATACTACTTTTGGTGCATTCAAGTCCACTGGGAATTCGGAAATTAAATGAGCTCCGACTGGGAAAAATTGTGACATTGGTGATCTTCAGGTCGGCGAAGTCGGAGCTCTAGAATGATTGCCGAGTTTCTTACTTGCAATTCCGATGTGTTTTTTTTCAGTCAGAAACACTTTTTTTTTTGTCTTCAGAATCAGTTGAGGTTTCATATGAATCGGAAAGGATCACCTATGTCCCACCCAGTGACCTTTTTGTGTTGTTTTGGGCTAGCATTAGCTAAGTAGCTAGCATTTAGAACGTCTTTAGAGTAAACTTGAGTAGGTCTACACCTACGTAGGCCTATAAACTGAAGAGTCACCTGAAGCTTGAGAGCAATGGGAGATACAGTAGTGGAATGCAGTGATGAGCCAGAGGGCTCGTAATGAAGACGACTGGCTATTACTCTGAACTGTGTGTGGTGAGCTTTCTGGCGCCTATAGCTGCTGAGGCATCACCCAAGTGGGTGCCATACATTGACATTTTTTGACACATTTTTACGGTGTTACTTTGGTGCCTTGTTGCAAACAAGGTTTGAACATTTTTATTCTGTACAGGCTTCCTTTTTACTCTGTCAACTAGGTTAGTATTGTGAAGTAACTAAAATGTTGATCCATGTTCAGTTTTCTCCTATCACAGCCATTAAACTGTAACTGTTTTAATGTCACCATTAGCCTCACGGGGATATCCCTGAGCGGTTTCCTTCCTCTCCGGCAACTGAGTTAGGAAGGACGCCTGTATATTTGTAGTAAATGGGTTTATGGATACACCATTCAAAGTGTAATTAATAACTTCACCATGCGCAAAGTGATATTCAATGTTGGCTTTTCAATGTTGACATATAAACCCCTTTGCGAGGCATTGGAAAACCCCTCTGGTTGTGATTCTGTTTTTTGAAGTGGACTGTTTGACTGAGGGAACTATCTATATGTGTGGGGTACAGAGAGAGTCACTCAAAGATCATGTTAACCACTATTACACACAGTGAGTCCATGCAATTTATTATGTGACATGTTAAGCAAATGTTTACTCTTGAACTTCATTAGGCTTTCCATAAGAGGTTGAATACTTATTGACTTGTTATTTCAGCTTTCCATTTTTAATTCATTTGTAAACATATCTAAAAGCATAATTCCACTTTGACATTCTGGGGTATGTAGGCCAGTGACACAAAATCTCTTATTTAATCAACTTTAAATTCAGGCTATAACACAGCAAAATTTGGGAAAAGTCAAGGGGTTTGAATACTTTCTGAAGGCACTATAGCAAGCTAAAGGCACGGCAGGCAGTAGATCTGTTTTCAAAGATGTAACGTTATGATGAAATAGTCAATTTTAAGGAGAACAAAAATGACTTACATTTGAACACCACTGCCGACACTTTGCTTTTCACCGTCTTTACTTGATCTAGCTATCAAAAACTCACAGCCCCCCTCTTCTAATGCGTTGTGGCTGTGAAATTCTACCTGATGAAAAGACGAAATTGGTTTAACATCCTGGCATTTAACACACGATTTTCGAAAATTCATACTATAAAACGTTCTTTTTTCCTCATACTGAGAATGTCATGCGCAATTGCGTTGTTTCCTGCCATTTGTTGATTTCGGTAGCGCATCGTATCTAATTGATCAGCTGTTGTCATAGCTGAAATGACTACTGTATGACATCTGGTCATTTAAATCTTGATTTGTGAAATGTCACATACATACTATTAAACGCCTTACAATTTACGACGCAAGTATGTGAATTTGGACACGGCCACTGTCCCAGTATACAGGAAAGGCTGTTGGACATTGACAGCCTGAAGTGTGAAGGAGAATTCCACGATGGAGGGCTCACAGATCTACTGTCTGCTCTTCTGCAGTGTGAGCTGTGCATAGGGTTACAACACCAGAGCTGGCAGAACACAGGGAGGGAGAAATGAGAGACAACACTTCAAGTTAAAAGGAAAGCAAGCGTATGAGAGAGAGATATAAACAAAGGGAGGCTTTGTGGAGAAGGGCGGGGCAGCGTTACTTTATTGCTGAGTAAAGCTATAGTTTACTGCTCTGCGGCTGGTCTCTGACCAATCATTGCAGAGCTGCATGACAACTCACCAATGGGCTGGGCCTGCCTGTTTGTTCTGTTACGTGGAGGACAGCGTGTGTGTTTGATGTGTGACCCACACCACCTTGGCTCTGTGCTGTCTCATTGATTTGGGGACTGCCAGCCAGGTCCAGTAAGGGGGAGAGATAGAGGACACATTGAAACTGTAGCTCAGTGGCACTGGCAGCCTCAGACTGCGGACTCAGACTCTCAGCAGGACATGTGGAACACAGCCTGACAGCACAGAGGATGTCTCACTGATGTTCACACTGATAGTCATACACTGATGGATACACACAGATACTGTCTTTATACAAACAGAAATATACAGAGTGGCTTACTTTCTGTACACAGATGCAATTCACTATCACGCAATAGCCTGTTTTGTGTCCTTTGTAAAACTGACACTCACCAATTCACTTTGACTTACACATTTTTTCACATTAGAAAATATCTGAGAACAGTGCGGCATTCACATTGATCAGAAAGATGTTCCATTCATATTGATGCACCTCAACTCTTTGTCCAACATTGGGTACATTTGAAGTCTTTGACGTCTAGTCCTGTCACACTACCCTATACTGTTTCACTGTAACACAGAACAGTGGTCTATTCTCTTATTGTGAAACACAGACTTGCACTCTAGCAGTAGTCATGTTCTAACACTACAGCCCAGAAATAGACTGGGAAACAAGCACTTGCCAGGCCCCACACATTGATTGTCTGTGACACAGGTTACAGCCAGGCCTCAGGCATGTGGCCACAAACACGATGATGATGTTAACCCCCAAGGAAGAATTCCATTTCCTCTCCTCTCGTCATGGACCATGACACACACGCTGTGCTGCTAGGGGTACCTGCTTGGCTTTCAGTCGGCAACATGCACTTGCAGCATACATCAAAGCGCTCTTTGTATATGTTATTTTTATACAGCAGGCTGAAAGATGAACCTGTTCACTTCCTATGCTAAATGTATTATGTTGGACGTAGTGAGTCAGAGGGGTGTCTTATTAAAAAGAGCAGTGGGAGCCTGGCCTGTCCTGCGGTGGTGGTGCGCTTATGGAAAGTGACCCTGCGATGGCATCTGTTAGCGCGTGAGTCAGATGTGTGGACATGTATCAAATCAGACAGATGGAACCCAACACAGTGTTTTTATTGTGTGTGCACTTGAGGATTTTGTTAAGTGTGTGTGTGTTTCTGGGACATGGCTGCCTGTGCTGTACCGTCCCACAGCTGATCCAGGAACAACTTCTCTCTGAGCTGCCTGCCTGCCATGGAGAGACCATTTGAATCAGATGGTCTGCGTCAGAGGCAGATTGTCAGTGCACTCAGGAATAGCCCGTGTATACTGAAAAAAATATAATCTGAACATGAAACAATTTCAAACATTTTACTGAGTTACAGTTCATATAAGGAAATCAGTCAATTTAAATCAATTCATGAGGCCCTAATCTGTCGATTTAACATGACTGGGAATACAGATATGCATCTGTTGGTCAGATGGCCTTAAAAAAAGGAGGGGTGTGGATCTGAAACCCAGTCAGTATCTGGTGTGACCACCATTTGCCTCATGCAGCACGACGTCTCCTTTACATAGAGTTGATCAGGATGTTGATTGTGGAATGTTGTCCCTTTAATGGCTGTGTGAAGTTGCTGGATGTTGGCAGGGACTGGAATGCGCTTTAGTACACAATCCCAGAGGATCCCAAACATACTCAATGGGTGACATGTCTGGTGAGTATGCAGGCTATGGAAAAACTGGGACATTTTCAGCTTTTAGGAATTGTGTACAGATCCTTGCAACATGGGGCCGTGCATTATCATGCTGAAACATGAGGTGATGGTGGGGACTGAATGGCACGACAATGGGCCTCAGGATCTCGTCATGGTATCGCTGTGCATTCAAATTGCAATATGTAAAAAGCAATTGTGTTCGTTGTCTGTAGTTTATGCCTGCCCATACCATAACCCCCCCCTGCCACCATGGGGCACTCTGTTCACAAAGTTGACATCAGCACACCACTCGCCCACACGATGCCATACATGTGGTCTGCGGTTCTGAGGCCGGTTGGACGTACTAGCTCTAAAATGACTTGAGACAGCTTATTGTAGAGAAATTAACATTCCATTCTCTGGCAACAGCTCTGTTGGACTTTCTTGCAGTCAGCATGCAAATTGCACGCTTCCTCAAATTGAGACATCTGTGGCATTGTGTTGTGATGACAAAATTGCGCATTTTCCAATGGCCTTTTATTGTCCCCAGCATAAGGTGCACCTTTGTAATCATGCTGTTTGATCAGCTTCTTGATTTGCCTCACCTGTCAGGTGGATGGATTATCTTGGCAAAGGAGAAATGGTCACCAACAGGGATGTAAACAAATTTGTGCTAAACATTTGAGAGAGAAATAGATTTTTTGCTTTATTGAACATTTCTGGGTTCTTTTATTTCAGCTTATGAAACATGGGACTAACACTTGTGTTTTTATTCCGTGTACATATTATAATTTAGATAGGGCTGAGAATTTCCAGTGACCTCACGATACGATATCATAATACTTAGGTGCCGATACGATATGTATTGCGACTCACAATTTGTATATGTATTGAGATTTAATACTGTGATTTTATTGCCATTCTGTTCCAAACATATTGCTCAGTGTATGTCTGCTGCAGAGGGACAAGAGAAACATTTCTGATCAGTCATGGAAATAAGTGCTGAAAACAAATCGGCTCCCTATTTGAAAAGATTGAGAACAAGCAATGGAAAAAATACATACTGGACTTTTGGTGCTAGTACAGCCAACCAGTGCAAAATTAATATTGTGACATTTTACATTTATAATGCCGTCAAATAGAATATCCCAACATGCATAACCCCCCCCCCCCCCGAACTATGGATCTCTTGCCACTGGGAGACTGAGTGGGACTGTATTGACGCATGGAGCCCAGAGGGAGTAGAGTGAGGTGAGGTGTGCCCAGGAGACACACAGGGGGGAGAGATGCATGGCCCTCGCTTGCCTGTGTGTGTTTGTAAAGCCATGCTGCAGCAGCACAGGGCTTCCCTCCAGATCACGCTGCTCTCTCATCCCTACTCAGAACAGCTGACTGGGCAGGCAAGCTCCCTTCAACTGCAGTTAAAAATAAAAATAAAAACATTATTCTCTCTCCCATTCATTTTTGTATCTTTCTCCTCCTGTTTTCCCCCTGGACTGTTCCCTTCACTAGGTGTGTGTTGGCCAGTCACCGCAGGCTGAAAATATCTTCTGGGGGAGCTTGGTTCAGTTGGTCTGAACTTCCCGGGCACCGGCTACGTTGGCTGCAGATTTCATTCAGAATTCTGGACCATTCTGCTTTCCCCCACCTCAGTTAACAATGGCATCCATCAGAGTGGTTGTGGCGAAGTACTAGCAACCTGAGGGAAGAATATTCCATCCCTCCCTCCTCACTGGCAGCGCCAGTGGCATATGCCGAGTTGAGGAAAGCAACAGGACGAAGATGTATAAAGAGCTGCTGCTGTGTGAATAATTTAGGAGGGCTGTGTTTCTAAGACGACGGTGTAGAACAGAAGATGTTTCTTTTCAGTGCCTCGTTATCTGCTGCAGTGACTCTCTCTCTGCTCTCACAGGATCCTTCGCTCACTTCACAAAAGCTAAAACCAACCAGCAGGCAAGTTAAACAATAACACTGTCCTGAATGTCAGAACCACTCTCCACCTCTCCCAAGTTTGTTTGGCCTGGCCTGAGGCACTCAGATTTTTATATAACAGGGCAGTGGCAATGTTTACAGGCTGTGTGTGCCCAGCCCAGAATGGACCAGCCCAGAAACCACAGCTCTCTGGCACTAAACAAGGGCTCTTACAATCACCTTCTCCCCTTGACATCACCCCCCCCCCCCCCCTCTCTGGTTGTCAGTGTTCCATTTCATTCGTCATTGTTTGTTCAGCTCAAATCTCTGTGCCCTCTGGCTAGAATAAAAATGAGGTATGTAATGTCAGGGGTCTGATTTGCAGAAGTGTGTGTAATATAGTCTGATACAGGTTTAATCTTGGGAATATAGTCAGTGTTTTGTTGTTGTTGAGGAGATGGACCATGTATGCTCGTATTCACTGCTATATCACTGTCCTCTCCACTGGGCTCTTCTGATTTCCATCTGATCGATCTGCTCCGCTCCACCATATCTGTTTGCAGCAGATATTTTTATGTCACCTCTGACTGTGCATTTTGCGCACGTATGCAGAGATCTTATATCTCCAGTCTGTCTCCTCTGCTCTGCCCTCTCTCCCTTGCTGCAGTATGTGGTAGTTGGCGGTACTGTAAGGTGTGTGTGTGTGTGTGTGTGTGTGTGTGTGTGTGCGAGAAATAAGAATGAAGTCAAAAGCAGTTTGGAATGGAAGACACCATGTTGCCAACCTATGGACTTAAATGAGTGGAGTAGGAGTATGGCGGCTAGGTAGGTGGATGCCTCAGTGAGGGAAACAAGGTTAGTCTCTTAAAAACATTACTTCCCTCTGTCCCCTGTACAGTGACCGATCACACACCATGTGTGAAGCTGGACTGACACTATGGAACACTATCTAATATCGTACTTTTGGTTTGGTGAGAGGGAGAACGGTTGGTCTGAGGTTAGCCATACATTTTAGTACCGGTCCATAATCAATGGAGAAAGCAGCTCTCACCAGCCACTGATGGCCACTAGGGCTGGGAATTGCCAGGGACCTCCCAATATGATATCTATTGCGATTCTCATGCTTCTATATTTGTTGCGATTCGATACTGTGATTTTATTACAATTTGATGTTCCAAACATATTGCTCAGCGTATGTCTGCTGCAGAGGGACAAGAGACATGAGAAAATGAGTGTGACTCGCTATTTAAAAAGAGCTATAATGGATAAATACTGGCATTTTGGTGCATGTCCAGCCAATTAG
This sequence comes from Oncorhynchus masou masou, assembly GCF_036934945.1. NCBI lineage: Eukaryota > Metazoa > Chordata > Actinopteri > Salmoniformes > Salmonidae > Oncorhynchus > Oncorhynchus masou. The sequence continues at coordinate 62,953,224 of NC_088216.1, forward strand.
TGGGAAAACAATATTGCGATATTGTCAAAAGAATATGATATATTGTAAATAATATCCCGATTATGTAACTGTTTTTAAAAAGGGAGCCAATTTGTGTTAAGCACTTAAAAAAATAAATCCATCACTAATAAAACTTTTCATGGCTGTCTCTTGTCCTTCTGAACCAGACCTATAGTGATCAATGTTTGCAACATCAAATCGCAGTATCGAATCGCAATACATATAGAATCGCGATATGATATATGTATTTTGAGGTCCCAGCCCCAAGAACATAGTGTGTGGGCTGTCTTGCACATAGTACACATGGCATGTGGTGGTTTGTGTGTTGTAACTAACACGTTACATGTGAGCGATTTGCCACTAGCCCATCACAGAAGCAGAATGAGGTGCTGAGGATTGGTGAGTTGTCATCTTTGGCCTGTGACTGTTCATCACTCAGGCAGCACATAGGCTTTACCACTGGAGATGGTTTACTGGACATTATGATCGTTCTTCAGACTTCTGTGCTGTACACCCTACACTGCTGGTCTGTAGCATGGTGGTTATGAAGCCAAACCATTATGGAGTTTATGCTAAGCAGCAAAGCTGAAGTAGATGCTAACAACATGAAGTGTTCCCTTCGATCCATTCATGATGCAATATTGAAGATCATTTTCCAAACTCTTTGTTTTGTATGGTTTAATTGATCTACAAAGTTGCTATCCTGAATGTAGGCCTCCATTAATGGTGCCTGACAGTGAGGCTCATGGATGTGCTTTTAACTCCAAACAGGGAGCAGATGATTGGTGTCAGATGTTTTCTGCAAAAAATAGGCTACTTATGCAAATTATTTTCATGAGCATTTTTTTTCCTCTGGCAGCGACTGACCTGTACTGATCAAGTGCTCTCTGCAATGGATGAAAAAGGAGGCCATTTTCACACTGCCGTGCCTGTTACAGCTCATCCGTCTGTCTGTTGATGGTGATGAGACTAGGATGCAGTGACAAAGACAACTTTTCATAATTTATCAAATAATTATGAGAACCGTGACATGAATATAGCCGTTTTTTGAATCCTCTGATTCCCCCTCTGGACTTTATTTAGATCCATATTGATCTCTTCAGTATTATTATTTACCTGTCTGTCGTCTGTCCTCTCTTCCAGTGCCATCTGTTGGCATCCATGTGTGTTTCCTGCTACTAACACTACTGTACATTCCAGGCCAGGACTGCTTATATAAGCCCCGTCTCAAGAGGAATCTCTCTCAGGCTGGGTGTAGGTGTGGTTGGCTGGAGCCTATGGAAAAGCATAATCGGTTGCCTTTGACTCCATGTTGCCTTTTGTTGGACAGGAATGAAGGTAGCATTATGTAGGTTCCAGTATTTAAGACTGGCTAAACACTAAACAGGCAATACTAAGGCATTTGTTCTATTTCTAAATCCATCTCCACCCTGTCTCGTTGGGCCATCCTCCTCCTTCACACGACTTCTGTCATTTAGTCTGCCTGTCCTGATGTGTTTGGATCAGCATATGGTGGTGTTGGGCCAGAGGGTGGTTCTGATCCGATAAGGATCTGTCGAGCACCTCTGTCTCCCTGCCTGCAGTTTTAATCTGCAGAGTGCACCTTGGCCCATTAGAGCAGTAAATCTGAGCACAACTCTCCAACTGTGATGTGCTGCCAGGACGAGTCTGTACCGCAGTGCTGCAGTAAGTAGCTCGCTCTTTCCTACTGCAGCACAGCCATCTAGTGTATATGCTTCTACCACACACAGAGGACTTTGATGCACCAATAGTAAACTGTCAAGGCAAAGGGAAAAACACTCAGCCTAGCCTAACTTTTCTGGGGTGTGCTGAGGGCATAACACTTGACTGAGACTGTAGGTCTCCTGAACAGGATAGGCTGAACAGGAGGTGCTAAATACCATTTACTAACACTTTTCTCCAGCCATTCAAGAATACAGTGTTGAGGTCTGGTACCACGAAACCATGCAGCCTCTTAAAGGAAGGGCCCCCAAATCCAACATGACAGCTCCTGCGTCCTCTGTTAGTGATCAGGGAGTCGGTAGCATTAGATAGATATAGAATTGGTTGTTTTTAATAAATGACTCTCGAGCCAGGTGGAGTCCTCTAGAATCCCCTCAGTCCGTTTAGATCTACAACACAGCCCAGCTTCATGATGCCATCATCACCTTGTAGGAGAAGGGACCAGGCATGGGCGTTTGTTCCGTCCTGCCTGGCATGATTGAAGTGGTGGGGCCAGCGAGCGTTAAATTAGTTTTTGAAAAGGGGACACCTTATTTTCTGTGACTGGTGTGAGGAGAAAGTCACCTTCACGTCATTATCAGCAGACCAGCGACTGCTTACGGCTGGCTCGCTCACATGATTTCAGTGTGTAGTGAAATAGAGGCGGGTCAGGCTGAGATGCCTGTCAGGCAGCCGGTAAAAGACCTCGGTCTCTACCCCTGCACATACACACAGGGGTAGTTACTGTAGCAATGCTGTCCTATGTGAACTATAATGTAAAGGGAAATGGAACACAGAGTACAGTACAGCTTAATGCAGTTGTGATTTTTTTTGTTCACCAGGCCCTCTGTAGTCCTGATGGGGTCAAATTGCAGTCATGATAGGGGCTGCACCAAATGTTTAATGTATTATAATAATTGATTATGCTTATGTTGTATTAATAGAAGGAGAGGGGCTATTGGACTCTACATTTATTGGGTCCGAGACTATAGATTAACTCATATATATATATATATGAAATTATGATAAGGTTTTAAAATTGTTCCACAGTCTTTTCTAAGTCTTTGCCTCTTATGAAGAAATGGTCTGAGAAATGTGTGAATTATTGCATGGGGTCTGTGAGAAAGCACTTCAAAGTTAAGCTTAGAGCCCTGCAGAGGAGTAAAATAGATGAGGCTAGTCCGACATACCTAAAATCAACTTGGGGGGTGGACATTTACTGCTGAGGCTTTAGAAAACACTGGAACTATTGTATCTCTCTTGCAGGTTTGTATAGCTGTGTATGCATGGGCTTGGTCTGACTGGTAGCAGGTAATGATGTATGCAGTGACTTCACTGGGGCTGGACTTCGAGCTTAATAAAATAACTTGGGACTTTTCCTATGGGGCAGAACTCATGAGAGACATCAGTTGTATGTGTGATGTTTGATCTTTGACTTTTGTCTACAGCTGTATTTTGATTAAAATGATAGATTTACAAGTGCACATTTTGAGTGTTCCTAATTTAAGTAAATAAAACGAAGCACAGAAAAACAGAACCCTCCCCTCCTCCCCTTGCCTCCCAGCTCTCCTCTCTCTTGTTCTAGCCCCTTACTTCAGCAGTGCTCTTCTTGGGTGAAAACTGTTGAATTATTCATCAAAACTAGTCGCTCTGAGCGCACACACAGCAAGGGCAGGATGGGGAGGTATGAGGACGTCCATGACTTTGTAAATGTGTGTGGTAGGTCTGTGCGTGTGGTGTATATAAGGATGTTGTTGTAGTACAGGGCTTTGACATCATGTGGCTGCAGAGACCATAGCTCTGACTGGGCAACATTTTTTCCCGTAGTTTGCAAAATGAAAGAGTTAACATTCCCAGTTACAGGCCACTGAGCCCAGAGAAGGCAGTCTTATTGGTTTGATATGCATTGAAGCTGCTGCCTGTGGTAACTGTGGAAATGGTGCCATCTAGTGACTGGTGAATAGTAGTGACATTCTATGATTTCTGAAATGACTATTTGGCAAAAACAATTGAATTAGTAATGTATATAAGTTGTCTTCCTCCTGATCACTATAACCATCCAGACAGTATACAGACTGACTGTGTTTGCTCTGTCCCCTCCAGAAGCCCAATTTGGTGAGAAACAGTCCCCTGTTGTCCCGGTGAGAGAGAGACACCTTCTGCAGGCTGGCCACATCCCCACCCTCCCGCCTCCATGTATCCTGAATCTACCACAGACTCACCTGCCCGCCTCTCCCGACAAACTGGCTCGCCAGGCATGATCTACAAGTAAGTCCACAAATACTTACAGACTGTGTCCGAATACCCATACTTGCATTCTAAATGGTAGGCTTTTTAGGTATGCAAAATTAGAATGTTTTATACTTTGTGAAATTTCAAGAATTTTGTATGCTTTAAATGCAAGGATGTTATACTCATTTCTACTTTTCATCTTGTTGAATTTGCTGCATGCTATTCAGGAAGAGAATAGTCTTTTCACACCCACATGTTTGAACACCATTGATAATCAGAATAGGGGAGGCACTCAACACATTTGAGAATGGCGGGAAACAAGCACGATAAATCCTCAGTATGTTGCTATTTATTGTTACTGCATACGTTTTTACTAAACATTACGTTCTAAATATTAGTTTAGTATGTAGTAGGCAGGACAGATTTCGGACATGGCCAAACACACACACACACTCGGGGTGGTCTGATGTTGCATACAGTTAATTTGTCAAGCCTGATTAATAAAAAATAAATCATCCATACTTCATGCCACTTCCATTCTATTCAGGATTCTCACAGCAAGCAGTCGTGTGCCATCCAGTCCTTCTGTTCTAGCACATCTCATTTCCTGCTTTTCCACATTCTACCAGCATGTGGTGCCAGAGAACCATTTTTCTTAGTGTTACGTGTCCCATTTCTGGTCTTTCTATGTGCAGCATTTTTAGTTTATTTACTTTCCAAAACAATTGTCCACCTCACAGTTCAGCTGTCGTAGATTAAAGTGTTAAATGCGTCAGGGCATTGCGTGCATAAAGGCCTATAAGCCTTGACGATAATACATGACAATAATACAAAATATAGAAATATAAATAAAGAGAAACTTACGTTGAAAGAATGAGGGGCAGCATGTTCCAACACCGAAATGCATTTTTTGCTCTTGTCAGATAGGCTACTGCTATACAGATACATTGAATGTACAAACCTTTAGGAACACCTTCCTAATAATGAGTTGCACCTGCTTTTGCCCTCAGAACAGCCTCAAATTAGTCAGAGCATGGATTCTGCAATGTGTCGCTAGCGTTCCACAGGGACGCAGTGTAGTTCTTGACACTCAAACTGGTACCTACTACCATACCCTCTTCAAAGGTACTTAAATCTTTAAAATCCTTCTTTAACCTGTTACCTCCCCTTCATCTACACTGACTTGAAGTGGATTTAATAAGTGACATCAATAAGGATCATAGCTTTCACCTTGTCAGTCTGTCATGGAAACAGCAGGTGTTCCTATTGTTTTGTACACTTAGTGTATAGGCGTAGCCTACAGAAGGAGGCTAATTTGAAAATTTTCACTCAGAAAATTTTTGATAAAGATGAGCATTATAATGTTAGAGGTAAAGGAGCTGGCCTTACTCTGGTAGGCATTATAATGTTAGAGGTAAAGGAGCTGGCCTTACTCTAGTAGGCATTATAATGTTAGAGGTAAAGGAGCTGGCCTTACTCTGGTAGGCATTATAATGTTAGAGGTAAAGGAGCTGGCCTTACTCTGGTAGGCATTATAATGTTAGAGGTAAAGGAGCTGGCCTTACTCTGGTAGGCATTATAATGTTAGAGGTAAAGGAGCTGGCCTTACTCTGGTAGGCATTATACTGTTAGAGGTAAAGGAGCTGGCCTTACTCTGGTAGGCCTAAAACATTCTTCCTCAACTTCAAGCTATTGTTTATAGAGAATATACGAACAGCTTATAATATTGCGGTATATTTTAAGGTTATTTTTGCATCTCTGCCTACTTGGTTGAACCTTTTTCATGGTTATTTTACTTCAATTTCTTAACTTTTATTTGACTTCTCACGTGTTCTCTCGGTCTCCTCACCAGCAGGCACACGAGAGGTGAGCGGTCGGAACAAGTTTCAGCTGTCCCTAATTGATACGTTTTATTGAGTGTCAATTGGCTGACACTGATAACAAGCTTACCTCTAGTGTGGTGTCTGAGTGTCAGTGAATGACATTCAGGGTCCAGTTATTCACAAGGAATAGTAAAACGTAGTGTAACTAGGCTTTCCTCTCACATGCTGCATGTGTTCTACGTTGTTCCCCTTTCTCTCTTGTAGCTTGCTGTTCCCTCCTCCCTTCTGCTACATGTTAATCTAAGCTGTACTCTCTCCTCCTCCTCTTCCCTCTTCGCTCTCTCTCAATCTCTTCCGCTGGCCTCAGCGCACGCTATGGGAGCCCCAAACGACAGCTGCAGTTCTACAGGTACCTCTCTCTGTCTCTCTCTGTGTGTGTTTACAGTGGAACATGGCTCGGACTGCTGCCTCATACTTCTGTCAGTCTGAATCATCCTCTGCACTGATGGAATTTTTTAGAGTCACCGTTTGGCTAATTAGCAGTCAGATTTAGTCTCTGCTGGACACCCAATTGTGCTGTTTGCAATGTTGTTCAAATGCTATGTTGTAGTCTGCATTGCACTCTGCCAAATACTTTCAAATAGTTATCAAAGTGTTGCATGTAAAAATGACCTCATACTTCAGTTTAAAGTCTGTACTGTACTCGGCCCTGCCCAGTAGTGTGGTATCCGGGTTGTCGGTCTTGCTGTTTCAGAGAGGCATCATGTTTTATGGGCTGAGAGATGAAGCCTTATTCTGCTGATCTGGTTATAAAAAATCCTGACGCTGTGTATGCAGGGTAATGAGTTCTGTATCGGATTTTGATCTCCGAGCCTTCTCTTGCACATTTCTGTCCTTTTTTTAAGTGCAATGAGTCCCGCTGCTACCCTGGCACAGAGAGAGGATCGATCACTGCTTCACTCTCTGTCAGTCTCACACAGACTGGCTAGAAGTGTGATGGGAAGGGCAGTTTACCACTTTTCAATCATTTCATCATTGTACACTAAATGGACATGGCAGTTATTTTTCCGGGAATGTGTTGACCCGATGTAATGTGTATGTTGCATGGCACATTTGTGTGTGTGTGTGTGTGTGTGTGTGAAGCTCCCAACGAACAGTTCTTCTGGTGTCGTTGCTTCCAGAAAAAAAATGTCCCTTTTTCAGAACCCTGTCTTTCAAAGATAACAGATCTTCATTGTAAAGGGTTTAAACACTGTTTCCCATGCTTGTTCAATGAACCGTAAACAATGATCATGCACCTGTGGAACGGTTAAGACACTAACAGCTTACAGAGGGTAGGCAATTAAGGGCACAGTTATGAAAACTTAGGACACTAAAAAGGCCTTTATACTGTCTCTGGAATAACACCAAAAGAAAGGTGCCCAGGGTCCCTGCTCATCTGCGTGAACGTGCCTTAGGCATGCTGCAAGGAGGCATGAGGACTGCAGATGCAATAAATTGCAACATCCGTACTGTGAGACGCCTAAGACAGCGCTACAGGACGGACAGCTGATCGTCCCCGCAGTGGCAGACCATGTGTAACAACACCTGCACAGGATCGGTACATCCGAACATTACAACTGCGGTACAGGATGGCAACAACAATTGCCCGAGTTACACCAGGAACGCACAATCCCTCCATCAGTGCTCAGACTGTCTGCAATAGGCTGAGTGAGGCGGAACTGAGGGCTTGTAGGCCTGTTGTAAGGCAGATCCTCACCAGACATCACCGGCAACAACGTCGCCTTTGGGCACTAACCCACCGTTGCTGGACCAGACAGGTTATCGTCGAAGGAATGCGCGTCACACTGAAGCCTGTACTCTGGAGCGGGATCAATTTGAAGGTGGAGAGTCCGTCATGGTCTGGGCGGTGTGTCACAGCATCATCGGATTGAGCTTGTCATTGCAGGCAATCGCAACACTGTGCGTTACAGGGAAGACATCTTCCTCCCTCATGTGGTACCCTTACTGCAGGCTCATCCTGGCATGACAATGTCACCAGCCATACTGCTTGTTCTGTGAGTGATTTCCTGCAAGACCGGAATGTCAGTGTTCTGCCATGGCCAGCGATGAGCCCGGATCTCAATCCCATTGGGCACATCTGGGACCTGTTGGATCGGTGGGCGAGGGCTAGGGCCATTCCCTCCAGACATGTCCGGGAACTTGCAAGTGCCTTGGAAGAGTGTGATAACATCTCACAGCAAGAACTGGCAAATCTGGTCCAGTCCATGAGGAGGAGATGCACAGCAGTACTTAATGCAGCTGGTGGCCACACCAGATGCTGACTGTTACTTTTGATGTTGACCCCCCCCCCCCTTTGTTCAGGGACACATTATTACATTTCTGTTAGTCACATGTCTGTGGAACTTGTTCAGTTTGTCCCGGTTGTTGAATCTTATGTTCATACAAATATTTACACATGCTAAGTTTGCTGAAAATAAACACAGTTGACAGTGAGAGGGTGTGTGTGTGTGTGTGTGTGTGTGTGTGTGTGTGTGTGTGTGTGTGTGTGTGTGTGTGTGCGTGTGTGCGTGCGTCAAAATTGGTCAAGCTCAGTAAATTTGGTTGGAATTCATTATTGACTGCAATACTGTCTCTATTCAGGAGTGAGACTGGACCCCCTCAGGAACACTCAACACATTTTGTAAAGCCATTCTGGTGTGTCTTTGGCAATACAATTTGTGTACATGTCCCACTATACTAGGGTTAGGTTTTCAGAAGACAGATGCAGGTTTTCCTCTAACCAGTAAAAAGCATACCCTTAACATGATGCTGCAAAGACATTACTTGATAATACATTGTGTATCACTTTGATGTGTTGTATTGGCTTTTACCAAAACCTGAAGTTTTTTTGTTTTAAGCCAAAAAGTTTATATCGTTGTCTTGCAGTATTATTTCAGGACCTTGTTTTGAACAGATAATTCAAAAATAGTTTTTTTTAACAAAGGCTTCCTTTTCACTTTGTCATACAGACAAAATGTAATGTTAAGGGAATGCAATTTTATGAAACCCTCTGTATTTTCCAGTATTGTGTTGATCATGTTATGGAATGCTTGTTACCGGCAGGGACTGGGAGGTTTGTCAGGATCAAAATAAATATCAGAGGAGCAAAGCCTAGGTAAAAAGTTTGAGGAAAACCTGCCTCAGTCTTCTCAATACGTAACCCAGAATGGCTGACTTTAAATTTGCTTAAATCATGGCTTTCCATCAATGATTCCCAACTAAATGTACTGAGTTGAGCAATTTTCACAAAAACAATGGATATGTTGACCTAAGCTGTGCAGAGTTGGTAGAATCTAATTCACAATCCAAATCCAATGTAATCACTTTTTAGATTTTAATTTTAAGGCAGCAAAATTTGACAGCTGTGCAAGGGGTGTATAGACTTTCCCTAGGCACTGTATCTCAGTCTGTGATGTAGTCTGGTCGGTGGTATTGCAGTCAAGAGATGGCCATTTAATGTTTACAATTTTACACAACGAGGCTTTTAGTATTTCCGGCTCTGACCCTCCTTAACCCTTTTACTATGTCCAGGGGAATGAGGGTGTTCCTGTCAAGGGTAGTCCCTCAACCCCAAACTTCTCATGTTGGCTACTCTGTCTGTCACTCTGGTATTTAGTGAGAAAAATACATTTTTCAAATGTAGGCTCTTTGAATTTGATACTTCATTGTACTGTTTGCACAAGGCTCATGGTTTTCCTCTACATATTTTTTTATTTGACCTTTTATTTCACTAGGAAAGTCAGTTAAGAACAAATTCTTATTTTCAATGATGGCCTAGTGGGTTAACTGCCTTGTTCATGGGGGGGATTCGATCTTGCAACCTTTCGGTTACAAGTCCAACGCTCTAACCACTAGGCTACCTGCCACTCAAACATGTATGGACTAGGTACTGTGTAGTGATCTTGACCTGACCAGGTATTATCTTTTCAATATGTATTGCAGAAGATTTCTGACGGGGTGTTTTTGTGTGCGTATTTGTGAATAACTTATTTTCCTGTTTTTACACGTCAGTTATAGGCTGACATGTAGCCCAGCAGATGTATGATGACTGCTAGACGTGCACGTACTTGACTGTACACACAATCATTATGTTCTGACTGGCTCTTTGTAGTCTTTCCTGTGGAACAACAGAGGCTTTTAGCGCAAAAGCTTTTGTGAATAATTCAGGCCTGATATTGTTTGCTGATGTTAGCAGAAGCAAGACGAGGCACTAAATGACATAAATGGATTTCCTCCATGAGATCTAACAGGATAGGGGGGTATTGTTGCTGATGGTATAGGGCAGAGTGGTGGGAGGGCACTTTCTCATCCACTAATTGGTTTAGACACTTAAGACACTCCCAGTTTGGGTGGACACGCTGCAACGCTGCAGGCAGTGTGTGTTTATAAGAGCCGGCTGGCACTTTACCACCCTCTCATGAGCCGGCCTCCTAGAAATCATCAGGTGAGTTTGAGCAAAGACCATTGACCACTGCTTGTATATGTTTGAGTGCACTGTGTGTGAGGTTGTGGCTGGATGTGTATGTGTAGTTTGGAGCAGATGCATGCTGCCTGGCTTGGAACCCCTCTCCCTCTTTCTCTATGGGCGGTGGAGCCCACTGGCCTGGAAGGACAGGGGAAGCTGGAGAACTGGAAGACACCTACGCCCTTGATGGCAAACATGGAAAGACTTCAGGATTTTATCTAGCTTTTTTGTCAGTTGATTCTAAGCTGAGCAGGACATTAGATGAAGGCTGTGCTTTGTGGCAGGGTTAATACCACAGCTTTCCTTCAGCAGACTGGGAGAGAAACAAAGTGCTGTTCAAGTGTCTGCATCAGTCAATATACTTTAGGGATCAATAGCAGTTTATTGTCTTCGGACTTCCGTTGTAGATCTACAGGGTAAAATGTCCTGAGTCCCAGGTGCTGTAAAGCTAAATGTTATTTTTTTCACTACAAAGGCAACTCCCAGCCTGAAAAGTGCTAATTTGTCCAAAATGGGCATGAGAACACTTTTGTAAGGTTCTTGTTCAGTGTTTCACCAGAGCGAGGATGGACGTTTTAAAATCGTAATTTGAAACATTTCAGGTGCTTTACTAGCACTTTTTGTTTAGCTATAGGCTACTGATAAAGTATTCAATCTGAGCTGAATTGTCACACCAGCAAAGACCATGTCAGAATCCGACATACTACTGAACATCGGCTTTTGAAAATGGCCATGGTATTTCTCTATTTTTCTACTGTGTTTTAGCTAAGCTATTTGTTGGACTAATTGTAATAGTTTATGTGAAATATGTTGCTTGATATAACAATTCAAGTTATGCTGTAATCCGTGTCAGATCATGCAATAATCTGTAGGCTAGCAAATTTTAAGATCTGTTTATTCTTTTGTCTCATTACTGAGGACATACAACGAGTGTACAAAACATGATGCTCTTTCCATGAGACTGACCAGGTGAAAGCTATGATCCGCTATTGATGTCACTTCAATCAGTGTAGGTGACGTTGTGACCGGTTAAAGGATTTTTAAGCCTTTAGACAATTGAGACATGGATTGTGTGTGTGCCATTCAGAGGGTGAATGTGCAAGACCAAAGATGTGCGCCTTTTTGAACGGGGTACAACTGCTGCTGGGTTTTTCAAGCTCAACAGTTTCTTGTGTTTATCAAGAATGGACCGACATTCAGCCAACTTGACACAACTGTAGGAAGCATTGGAGTCAACATAGGCCAGCATCCCTGTGGAATGCTTTTGACAAAGCTTTTGAGTTCATGCCCTGACGAATTGAGGCTGTTCTGGGGGCAAGGGGGGGAGCGGAGCAACTCAATGTTAGGAATGTGTTCTTAATGTTTTGTACATTCAGTGTATATTCTGCATAGCATTATCAAAGGGAAATAAGCTGTGCAGAAGTATTGTCTATTACAATACCTTTAACACTGCTGCCCACTAGTGACAGGATTTTGCACAGCGCTTTCCCTACAGCATTGCTGATTGTAAAAGAACGGTCTCATGGCTCTTTCGTGGTGCACGGGTCAACTATTTGTGCATCCGTCCACAATTGCTAATAACCCATCTGCAACCGCCTGAGTATGTGATAAAGTGTCAATCTGAGGCCCACTCCCGACCTAAACCCGCTAGTATAGAAAATGCACTGTAGGCTACAGACACTTTAAAAAATGTATTATTATTTTTTTAAATATTTTTTTTACAAGGGGTGCAGGCTATTTATTTGTCAATAATAATTATTTGTCTATAATTAGTTACATAAAGCTTTCTTCTGTCATATGCTGCCCTAGAAGACTAAATAAACACTTGCTCAACAGAATGTCATAAATCAATACACTGAATGCTTCAATCTAGTTGACATCAGTAAAGCTTTCTGTCATCTCTGCTTCTTTTGCAGAACAATGCCGTTTAGGGACCAGGGAGAAAATGCAATTACTAAAAAAAAACTGGAAAGATTTTCTGTGCGTTATGTCCAAATGGCATCAGCTTGACAAAGGAAATAGCAAGCCATGCAAACATGACACATGTTTCTGATAAGAGTTCAGTTTGCCTTGGATGCATATTTTATTTGGTTGAAATACTTACAGCTTTTATGATGCTGATAAAGATAGCACTCTATACAGACAGTCCCTGACTGCATATTCGCATTCTCTCAAGATGCTTAAAGAAATAATTAATGTTTCTGCACTCCTGTTCCCGCTTCATTTATTTTTTTGCCTACATTTGGTGTATTATTTTTAGTGGAAGAAATGCTCAATTCTGCAGGAGTTAATATTAAGGCTACGTGCGAGGTTATAGACCAACAGTCAGTGTCCAGATTTCAGTTTCACCCATCTGAACAGTAGGCAACAGTTCCCTTGACATGTCATAGGCCTATTTGAAGTCCCCATCTTGTGAATGTATAGTATAGTGCTTCACAATCATCACACACATTATCACTACTATCATTCTCTTTTAGCGCTTCACCAAATCTTTTCCAAACATGACTTTTCTGGCCCTCCCTTTCAGCTCTCCATTTAGCAGCTTTTCTCTTATTGAATTAAACTTGGACATTTTTCCTTTTTGCTTCCATGGATCAATATTGTTTTTGCCCTTTTCCCAAATGGGTTTGGAGATTGTCATGGAGGCTATTTGGCATGTGTATAGTTAAGCCCTAAAGCTTAGGCATACGCACTAATGCCAGACAGCCTAAAATAATGATAGAAATGTAGCCTATAGATTATAAATTGCGCTAGAATTATTAATGTATGGATTTAACTTATTTTCTATTTATTCAACCCTTTGTTTATCAACAAGAGGAGTGGATTTGATAGCAAATAGACAAGTGGTTAAATATGTAATTACTGAAGTACTGTGCATTCGGAAATTCTTTTTCCACATTTTGTTACGTTACAGGCTTATTCTAAAATTGATGAGTAAAGTGTTTATTTAATCCATCTACACACAATACCCCATAATGACAAAGCGAAACAAGAGCCCTTATTTACATAAGTATTCAGACACTTTGCTACGAGACTAAAAATTGAGATCAGGTGCATCCTGTTTCCATTGATCCTCCTTGAGATGTTTTGACAACTTGATTGAAGTCCACTTAGTAAATTCAATTGATTGGAGATGATGGAGAAGTACACGTGTATATAAGGTCCCACAGTTGACGTTGCATGTCAGAGAGAAAAAAAACAAGCCATGAGATCAAAGGAATTGTCCGTAGAGCTCCGAGACAGGATTGGGTTGAGACACAGATCTGTGGAAGGGTACCAAAACTATTCTGCAGTATTGAAGGTCCCCAAGAACACCTTGGCCCCATCATTCTTGAATGGAAGACGTTTGGACCCACCAAGATCTCTCTTTCTAGATCTGGCAGCCATGCCAAACTGAGCAATTGGGGTAGAAGGGCATTGGTCAGGGAGGTGACCAAGAACCCAATGGTCACTGACAGAGCTCCAGACTTCCTCTGTGGAGATGCTTCCAGAAGGACAACCATCTTTGCAGCACTCCACCAATCAGGCCTTTATGGTAGAATGGCCAGATGGAAGCCACTCCTCAATAAAAGGCAAATGATAGCCCACTCGGAGTTTGCCTAAAGGACTCTGACCATGAGAAACCAGACACTGGTCTGATGAAACCAAGATTGAACTGCCTGACCTGAATGCCAAGCATCATGTCTGGAGGAAAACTGGCACCATCCCTACGTTGATGCATGGTGATGGGAGGGTCATGCTGTGGTGATGTCTTTTAGCTGCACGGACTTGGAGACTAGTCAGGATCGAGGGAAAGATGAACTGTGCAAAGTACAGCGAGATCCTTGATGAAAACCTGTTCAGGACCTCAGACTGGGGCGAAGGTTCACTTTCCAACAGGACAATGACCCTAAGTACACAGCCAAGAGTGGCCCAGCCAGAGCCCAGACTTGAACCTGATCTCACATCTTTGGAGAGACCTGAAAATATCTGTGCAGCGACGCTCCCCATCCAACCTGACAGTGTTTGTGTAGAATGGGAGAAACTCCCCCAAATACATGTGTGCCAAGCTTGTAGCGTCATAGCCAAGAAGCCTCGAGGCTGTAATCGCTGCCAACGGTGCTTCAACAAATATCTGAGTAAAGGGATGCTGAATTACTTATGTAAATGTGATATTTCCTTTTTCTCCCCTAATTTCGTCACATCAAATTACGATCTTGTCTCATTGCTGCAACTTCCAAACAGGCTCGGAAGAGGCAAAGGTCGAGTCACGCGTTCAACAAAACTTGACCTGCCAAACTGCACTTGTTAACACCCACCCTCATAACCCGGAAGCCAGCCGCACCAATGTGTCGGAGGAAACACTGTTCAACTGATGACCGAAGTCAGTCTGCATGCACCCGGCCCACCACAAGGAGTTGTTAAAGCGCGATGAGCCAACTAATGGTCCCCAGCCAAACCCTCACCTGGACGCTGGGCGAAACGGGAGGCCTCTTATTTATTTCTAAACCTGTTTTGTCTTTGACGTTATTGGGTATTGAGTGCAGATTGATGAGGGGGGGGGAAACTATTTTATCCATTTTAGAATAAGGCTGTAACGTAACAAAATGTGGAAAAGGTCAAGTGGTCTAAATACGTTCCTGTGGCAAGAAAAAGTATGTGAACCCCTTGACTTCTGCATAAATTGGTCATAAAATTTGATCTGATTTTCAAGTCAGTTAAGAACAAATTCTTATTTACAATGACGGCCTACCCTGGCCAAACCCGAACGACGCTGGGCCAATTGTGTGCAGCCCTATGGGACTCCCAATCACGGCCGGATGTGATGCAGCCTGGATTCGAACCAGGTACTGCAGGGATGCCTCTTGCACTGGGATGCAGTGTCTTAGACAACTGCACCACTCAGGAGCCCATTTAAGTCATGACAATAGAAAAACATTATAAACTATAAACTAATAACAATAAACTAATAACACACAAACAATACGTTTCCATGTCTTTATTCAACACACCGTGTAAACATTCACAGTGCAGGGTGGGAAAAGTATGTGAATCCTTGTATTTAATAACTGGTTGAACCTCCTTTGGCAGCAATAACCTCAACCAAATGTTGAGGATCAGACCTGCACAAGGTCAAGAGGAATTTTGGACCTTTCCTCTTTACAAAACTGTTTCAGTTCAACAATATTCTTGGGATGTCTGGTGTGAACTGCGCTCTTGAGGTCATGTCGCAGCATCTCAATCGGCTTGAGTTTTGAGTCGTTGTCCTGTTGCATCACCCAACTTATGTTGAGCCTCAATTCGCGGATATGTCTTGATTAACTTGGGAATTCATTTTTCCGTTGACGATAGCAAGCTGTCCAGGCCCTGAGGCAGCAAAGCAGCCCCAAACCATCATGCTCCCTCCACCATACTTTACAGAGGGGATGAGGTTTTGATGTTGGTGTGCTGTGCATTTTTTCCTCCACACATAGTGCTGTGTGTTCCTTCCAAGCAACTCAACTATAGTTTCATCTGTCCACAGAATATGTTGCCTGCAGCGCTGTGGAACATCCAGGTGCTCTTTTGCAAACTTCAGACGTGCAGCAATGTTTTTTTTGGACAGCAGTGGCTTCTTCTGTGGTGTCCTCCCATGAACACCATTCTTGTTTATTGTTTTACGTATCTTAGACTTGTCAACAGAGATGTTAGCGTGTTCCAGCGATTCCTGTAAGTCTTTAGCTGACACTCTAGGATTCCTCTTAACGTCACTAAGCTTTCTGCACTGTGCTCTTGCTCTTATAGTCATCTTTGCAGGACGGCCACTCCTAGGGAGCGCAGCAACAGTGCTGAGCTTTCTCCCTTTATAGACAATTTGTCTTTCCTTGGACTGATGAACATCAAGGCTTTTAGAGATACTTTTGTAACCCGTTCCAGTTTTATGCAGGTCAACAATTCTTAATCTTGGGTCTTCTGAGATCTCTTTTGTTTGAGGCATGGTTCACATCGGACAATGCTTCTTGTGAATAGCAAACTCATTGTGTGATTTTTATTTTTTATAAGGCAGGGCAGCCCTAACCAACATCTCCAATCTCATCTCAATGATTGTACTCCAGGTTAGCAATTAGCTTTTAGCTAATTAGCCTTGGGGTTCACATACCTTCCCCAACCTACACTGTAAATATTTAAATTATGTATTCAATATAGACTAGAAAAATACAATAATGTGTGTTAGTAGTTTAAGCAGACTGTGTTTGTCTTGTGACTTAAAATTAGATCTGATCTTCATCTAAGACCAATTTATGCAGAATTCCAGAGAATTCCTACGGGTTCACATACTTTTTCTTGCCACTCTACACTACTGGTCAAACGTTTTAGAACACCTACTCATTCAAGGGTTTCTCTTTATTTTTTACTATTTTCTACATTGTAGAATAATAGTGAAGACATCCAAACTATGAAATAACGCATATGGAATCATGTGGTAACCAAAAGTGTGAAACAAATCTAAATAGATTTTAGATTATTCAAATAGCCACCCTTTGCCTTGACAGCTTTGCACACTCTTGGCATTCTCTCAACCAGCTTCATGAGGTAGTCGACAGGAATGCATTTCAATTAACAGGTGTGCCTTATTAAAAGTTAATTTGTGGAATTTATTTTCTTAATGTGTTTGAGCCAATCAGTTGTTGTGACATGTTGGGGGGTAATACAGAAGAGAGCCCTATTTGGTAAAATACCAAGTCCATATTATGGCAAGAATAGCTTAAATAAGCAAAGAGAAACGACAGTCCATTACTTTAAGACATGAAGGTCAGTCATTACAGAACATTTCATGAACTTAAAGTTTTATTCAAGTACAGTCACAAAAACTATCAAGCGCTATGATGAAACTGACTCTCATGAGGACTGCCACAGGAAAGGAAGACCAGAATTACCTCTGCAGCAGAGGATGAGTTACCAGACTCAGAAATTGCAGTCCAAATAGACTGCGTGAATCAGGCCTTCGTGGTCGAATTGCTGCAAAGAAACCACTACTAAAGGACACCAATAAGAAGTAACATACTTGGGCCAAGAAACATGAATAATGGACATTCGACCGGTGAAAATGTGTCCTTTGGTCTGGAGTCCAAATTGGAGATTGTTGGTTCCAACCGCTGTGACTTTGTGAGACCACATACTGAAGGAAAAGCAGCCAACAAGTGCTCAACAAATGTGGGAACTCCTTTAAGACTGTTGGAAAAGCATTCCAGGTGAAACTGGTTGAGACAATGCCAAGAGTGTGCAAAGCTGTCATCAAGGCATAGGGTGTCATTTTGAAGAATCTCAAATATAAACAGATCAAAATATATTTGAACACTTTTCTGGTTGCTACATGAGTTTTGATGTCTTCACTATTATTCTACAATGTAGAAAATGGTCATAGAAAAATAAAAAACTTTGAGTTGGTGTTCTAAAACTTTTGACATGTAGTGTATTTTTTTAATCTATTTTTTTTTATGGCACATGAGACAACTGTCATGCTAAATCCATTGTGGGGGCTGAGACTAATCCTTTGCTGAGAAAGTAGAGAAAATCGAATTAGCTCAACCTTTGGTCAGATCCACTCACAGTACAACTTGTGTTCACTGATGCCTTTTGGTGCATGTATTTAAAAAAACGAAACATTTTTACCATAACTTGAAGCTTTAACAGGGTTTTGGGTGCTGGCTAGTTGTCAGAAGTTTTGTCTCTTGGCTCTCCCCCTACATCCAAGTAGAAAACCTAGAACGGTGTCTGCCTGCCCTGGCCCATGTCTGAATGTCTCCTCCTCCTGCTGTCCCCAATGCACCTATGCCTCTTGCATGGTCCTGCTCCGTAGTTAACCACAAGGTGATCAGCTGAATGCACCCTATCAGTTTAACCCTGCCATTGTGTGTCTTTCCTGGGGGGTGGTGCCGTGACTCTGATTACACGATGCATGGCTGTGTGATGCTCTGCTCGGGGGCAGCAGTAAGAGAGCTCTTATGGGAGTAGTCCAGCGCTATTTAAGGAGGTGGCTGTGTCCTGCTGGCTCCTAGCTCCTGTCTCAGACCCACTTTTCGCTCTCACTGAGTGGTGGGTCGCTGCGGCGACAGCAAGAGTAGGGGGGATGTTTGCGGGAGGGTTGTCAGGGGGTCATCCTCCCTGGGTGGCAGTGAGGCGTCAATCCATGTACGCTCATTCCGAAAACCTACAGATCCCCAAACCAGGCGGGCCGGGCAGTGTTATACGGAAAAGCAGCAGCAGCGGCAGTGGCAAGATGCTGTCCATGTCATACAGCGAGAGCATGCGGAGTGGCATTAGCCGCTACCACTCGGACCAGGGCCTGAACCAGCCACGGCCCACCGACCCAGGGGAGCTGCAGCGCCTCAGGGAGCAGAGGCATGCCGCTCAGGTCAAGAACATGGAGGACTTCCTGAAGATGAACGGCCTGGCCCTGGAGGAGTGTGTCTCCTACCAGACTGGCATGAAGTACAGGTAAGGTTGGGCATACCTGGGGCTTGGTAGGTGAGACCTAATGATTGGCTGAATGGGCAGGTGAGACTTGAAGACAGGCTGCTGCTGACCAGGTAGAGTATACTGTATGGGTACAGGCAAGAGGAGTGGGTGTGAGGAAGGTTCTGTAGACCACCTGAGGCTCAGGCAGATTATAATTGTCTACTTTGTGCTACGTGTACCGCCCACCTTGCTCTGTCATTTTTTTATCCATGCTAAGGAGCTGCTTATTTACCTGTTCTGGGGGAAGTCTTTGACGTAATGAATCACAGTGCTGATCAAATGTATGGGTTAATGCCAATGTATAAGTATGAATAGAGCTGTTTCACTAGTGGTATAAAGCTGTGCAGTGTTGGACTCTCCTCTGGCCAGACTGCTCTTTATGGTACTGGCTCTCGTTTTATTTTAATCATCTAGGTCGCTGGCAAATTTGCCCAACAAGATGGGAAGGACACACTGTTCCATAAGGATTTACCTGACCCTGTTTCCCCCCCTCCTTTTTCCCCCTGATCAGCCAGAGTGAAGATTCTCCATGTCACTCTGGCCCCACATCACCACTCTGTCTGAGTAGTCAAATGGTAGACATGTTGTCGTGTTCTGATAGGTTAGGTAACATACTGTACATTAACTATGTGATAACATGCGACTCTTGCAGTGTGGTTTGCGCATGGCTAACCCTAATCTGTTAACCTTAAATTAAAGTTTTGCGTAAATGGTCAGATGCTCGAGTGAGTTCTGGGTCCGTACTTGTTAAGCGAAGCAATAGAACGAGGATCTGAACCAGAATGAAGAGCTCTACCCTCTCTTTGCGGGAAAGTCTATGGGCCAAATGTCCCATTCCTTTCCGAAATTCAAAAGATGCTAACACCTGTGAAATCGTTATTTGTCCAATTTAACCAGTGATGAAAAACCCAAACACTGGAACTAATGCTGCTCGATCTCGCACATCCTGTTGTATCATGACGGATCTATGGTACCATGTATGTTTACGTAGTCTATCAACGAAAGATTCATCTAACCCTTAACTTTCACCCCCAACCTAAACCAGAGTGATGCAGTTCAATAAGGCTTCAAACTCAGTACTGTCTGGTATAATGTGTGCAGTTTGGCATTAACTGTAGTGTGGTCCACAACCTCACATCCTTGGGGCGGCAGGGTAGCCTAATGGTTAGAGTGTTGGACCGAAAGGTTGCAAGTTCTAATCCCAGAGCTGACAAGGTACAAATCTGTCATTCTGCCCCTGACCAGACAGTTAACCCACTGTTCCTAGGCTGTCATTGAAAATACAAATTTGTTCTTAACTGACTTAACTAGTTAAATAAAGGTAAAAAATCAATAAAAATGTGTGTAGTACAGCCATTATGTGAATCAGGCCCCACTGCATCGTCACTAATGACAAGGTCTGTAAAGCAGGGGTAGCCTACCTGCTGCTGTTTTAACCCAGTGCAGGGAAGTTGCTTTGTCTGAAGACGGGTGTAGCAGCTGTTTGGATGATGGGCAGGGAGTCCGGGAATACTGTTGTTGTTTTGACTAAGGCCAGTGATGTCTGTTATTGTTTTGGCTATAGTAAGGGATGATTGCTGTCTGTTCCCAGGGGTCAGAGGGAGTTGGGTGGCTACCAGGCAGAGTTGCTTGCCATTGATATTGGTTGACTGCAGGCCCAATTGCTCATGTGCTGTAAATCTCACTCATTGTTCCATGGCAGGATGACTGATATAGAGCATTGTGATGAGGCAGGTAAGAGGGAGTTATATTAGCTTACAAGGACCTCTATGGTGCCTCTCCTATATTCAAACCAGAGTCCCTCTGAGTGCTGACTTCATCCCTTTGTCTTCTGCAGTCTGTCATTTTCCCCCAGTTGTCCATGATGGGTTTTACTCATTCTATTCCATGTGTATACACAAAGGTCTTAGTCTGGCTTATGGTACAGTATGTAGCTACTGGTGTTTGTTGCCAAATATATTGAAGGATAACCCAGCAAGCTCTTGTATCCTGATCAGTGTACAATGATGTAATTAGGGCTGCAATTAGGTCAGCACAACAGATACAACGCCACTCATCATTATTGTTTTGTGGTCAGAGCCAGAGGAACAATACTATTGAGCTGTTTTACCTGACAGGCTGCTACACTACATTACACCTCTGACATGAGTCCATGAGACATGGACAGATATCGATACCGTACTGTAAAACAGACTTAGCCCTTCATATAAAGTGAGTGTACATTAAGAACACCTGCTCTTTCCATGAGACTGAGCAGGTGAATGCAAGTGAAAGATATGATTGCTTATTGATGTCAATTGGTAAATCGTTGTAGATGAATGGGGGGGATGGGTTGAAGGTTTTTTAAGCTTTGAGACAATTGAAACATGGATTGTTTGTGTGCCCTTCAGAGGGTGAATGGGCGAAACAAAAGTTAAGTGCTTTTGAAAGGGTTATGGTAGTAGGTGCCAGACGCACCGGATTGTGTCAAAAATGGCAAAGCTGCTGGGTAATTCACACTCCAGTTTTCCGTACGCATCAAGAATGTTCCGCCACCCAAAGGACATCCAGCCAACTTGACACAATTGTAGGAGGCGTTGTAGTCAACATGGGCTAGCATCCCTGTGGAATGCTTTCGACACCGACACCTTGTGGAGTTCATGACCCGACGAATTGAGGATTTAAGTTATTTTCTCTTTATTCAACCCTTTGTTTATCAACAAGGGAGTGGATTTGATAGCAAATAGACAAGTGGTTAAATATGTAATTACTGAAGTACTGTGCATTTGGAAATACTTTTTCCACATTTTGTTACGTGACAGCCTTATTCTAAAATTGATGAGTAAAGCGTTTATTTAATCCATCTACACACAATACCCCATAATGACAAAGCGAAACAGGTTTGTAGAAATGTTTGCAAATTTCTACATAAAAAAAGATCCCTTATTTACATAAGTATTCAGACACTTTGCTATGAGACTCAAAATTGAGATCAGGTGCATCCTGTTTCCATTGATCCTCCTTGATGTTTCAACAACTTGATTGGAGTCCACGTGGTAAATTCAATTGATTGGTACACACGTCTATATAAGGTCCCACAGTTGCATGTCTGAGTAAAAATCAGGCCAGGAGGTTGAAGTAATTGTCCGTAGAGCTCCGAGACAGGATTGGATTGAGAGATCTGGGGAAGGGTACCAAAACAATTCTGCAGTATTGAAGGTCCCCAAGAACACTGTGGCCCCATCATTCTTGAATAGAAGAAGTTTGGAACAACCAAGACTCTTTCTAGAGCTGCATGCCCTGCCAAACTGAGCAATCTGGGTAGAAGGGCATTGGATGGGGAGGTGACCAAGAACCCGATGGTCACTCTGACAGAGCTCCAGACTTCCTCTGGAGTTAGGAGAACCTTCCAGAAGGACCATCTCTACAGCACTCCACAAATCAGGCCTTTATGGTAGAATGGCCAGATGGGAGCCACTCTTCAGTAAAAGGCACACGATGGCCCTCTTGGAGTTTGCCTAAAGGACTCTCAGACCATGAGAAACAAGTTTTTCTGCTCTGATGAACCCAAGAATGAACTCTTTGGCCTGAATGCCAAGCGGCACGTCTGGAGGAAACCTAGAACCATCCCTACAGTGCTGTGGGGATGTTTTTCAGCGGCAGGGACTGGGAGACTAGTCAGGATTGAGGAGAAAGGTGAACTGAGCAAAGTACAGAGATCCTTGATGATAACCTGTTCCAGAGCGCTCAGGTCCTCGGACTGGGGCAAAGGTTCGCCTTCCAACAGGACAACGACTCTAAGCACACAGCCAAGACGACGCCGGAGTGGCTTCGGGACAAGTGTCTGAATGTCCTTGAGTGGCCCAGCCAGAGCCCGGACTTTAACCCGATTGAACATCTCTGGAGAGACCTGAAAATAGCTGTGCAACAACGCTCCCCATCCATCCTGAGATGATCTGCAGAGTAGAAAAATGGGAGAAACTCTCCAAATACAGGTGTTCCAAGCTTGTAGCATCATACCCAAGAAGACCCAGTGCTGTAATCGCTGCCAAAGGTGCTTCAACAAATTACTGGCACACTCAGACGAGAGAGCTCTGAAATCCAAGTTGATAGCCAGAGTGAATTTACGAACACACCCTTGATGACTGTTAGCTTGAATAACACAAGGCAGTCTTTAAAAATAAACTTATTTTCAGTGGTTGTGTCACAGGTCTCAAATGTTTCATATAAAAGGTTAATAATTGCCTCGTAGTCCTAGTCTATGGTTGACACGAAATACTGACATGTATAGGCCTAAGCTTACTTGGATCTTGAGTGGTGGAGAAGGGAAAGTTGTCCAGTGCAGAGGGATAGGCGTAAGGGGATGAGGTAAAGGAGCCATCCCTGATAGAATAGATTTGGTGCTAGTCAGTCTGTCTACGTACATATTACCTCAACTAACCGGTGCCCCCGCACATTGACTCTGTACCAGTACCCCCTGTATATAGTCTCACTATTGTTATTTTACTGCTGCTCTTTAATTACTTGTTACTTTTATTTCTTATCCGTATTTTTTTCAACTGCCTTGTTGGTTAGGGGCTCGTAGGTAAGCATTTTACAATACATTTACAACAGATTTCACAACATATTAAGTGTGTGCCCTCAGGCCCCTACTCTACTACCTCGTACAGTATCTTCCAACACAAAATCCATGTATTTGTATGCGTGTCTGTCTGTGCCTATGTTTGTTGCTTCACAGTCCCTGCTGTTGTGTGTATTTCTATCTGTTTTTTAAATCTAAGTTTACTGCTTGCATGAGTTACTTGATGTGGAACAGATTTCTATGTAGTACTGTGCGCCTCCCATAGTCTGTTCTGGACTTGGGGACTGTGAAGAAACCTCTGGTGACATGTCTTGTGGGGTATGCATGGGTGTCTGAGCTGTGTGCTAGTAGTTCAACCGACAGCTTGATTCATTCAACATGTCATTGACTTCATCAATACTTGTATATGTAAGCGGTAATCTCTCCCACTTTGAGCCTGGAGAGATTGACATGAATATTATTCATGTTAGTGCTCCGTTTTACATCCAAGGGCAAACCGTGCTGCCCTGTTCTGAGCCAATTGCAACTTTCCTAAATCCCTCTGTGGCGACTGAACAGTAGTCCAGGTGCGACGAAACTCGGGCCTGTCCTACCTGCCTTGTTGATAATGCTGTTAAGAATGCAGAATAGTGCTTTATTATGGCCAGACTTCTCCCCATCCCAGCTACTGTTGTATCAATATGTTTTGACCTTGACAGTTTACAATCCAGGGTTACTCCAAGCAGTTTAGTCTCAACTTGCTAAATTACATTACATTTAAGTCATTTAGCAGACGCTCTTATCCAGAGCGACTTACAAATTGGTGAATTCACCTTCATTTATTTGTTACAAGATTTAGTTTAGGGTTTAGTGAATGATTTGTCCCAAATACAATGCTTTTAGTTTTTGAAATATTTAGGACTATCTTATTCCTTGCCACCCATTCTGAAACTGACTGCAGCGCCATAAGTGTTGCGGTCATTTCAGTCGCTGTGGTAGCTGACGTGTATAGTGTTGAGTCAGCCGCATATATAGACACACTAGTTTTACACAGAGCAAGTGGCATGTTGTTAGTAAAGATTGAAAAAAGCAAGGGGCGTAGACAGCTGCCCTGGGGAATTCCTGATTCTACCTGGATTTTGTCGGAGAGGCTTCCATCAAAGAACATTCTCTGTGTTATGTTAGACAGGTAACTATTTACCCACAATATATAGCAGGGGTTGTAGGCCATAACACACGTTTTTCAAGCAACTGACTATAATCGATAATGTAGCCGCACTGAAGTCAAAAATATTGTGGGGGCTGTTTCGTTAATCATCAATTTCTCTCAGCCAATCGTCAGTCATTTGTGTGTGTGCTGTGCTTGTTGAATGTCCTTCCCTATAAGCGTGCTGAAAGTCTTACAATGCTATTTTACAGTAAAACAAATTGATATCTACTCAAACACCATTTTTTCTAAAAGTTTATGAAGGGTTGTCAACAGGCTGATTGGTCGGCTATTTGAGCCTGTAAAGGGGGCTTTACTATCTTTTATGTAGGGGAATAACTTTTGCTTTCCTCCAGGCCTGAGGGCACACACTTGCTTGTAGGCTTAAATTGAAGATTTGGCAAATAGGAGTGGCAATATCGTCCGCTATTATCCTCCAGTAATTTTGCATCCAAGTTGTGACATGTAGGCCTATATTTGCTGCAGCATAGCCTATGCTACAGTAATATAAAGACCGAATGCGCGTCTACTTTACCCATCTCCCATCTGGCTTTCGGGGCTCACCTTGATCTTTTAATTGTTAAGGCTATACTTTTTTTAAAATTGAAGCTGCAGAGTTTTTTAAAAACAGTCTTACTCAATATAATTGCTTTAAATCTGTCCACGTGTGAGCACTCTCTCGCAGTCTTTTACTTTCTCCAACTCCATTGAAATTCCATCCAAAATGAATAATCCTGTTCTAAATTGTTATATAGCCCTATATATAGATAGATATCTATCAATATTTGTATGTGTCCTAGCCTGCCACTTTCCAATTTATAATGGGTTATGCGTGATAAGCTTCTAATTTATAGCCTCTTTCTCATGTGCAATACACAAGCAGCTGTGCTCCGCAAGCAGTTTTTAGAGTCCCATGCAGGAAAAAGCTAGACAAGAATAACTCTCTGAAAATGATTTTTTTCGTCTTAATGGTGATTCACCTTCCAGAATTGAATGTTCTCTTCTGCTTTATCATAGTTTGAATGATGTGTGTAATTCCAGTCCGTATAATGCAGTACAGTAATACAGTTTCACACTCAAAGATTAGCCTGCATGAGCTAGTTTCATTTATTTACTTGAGCATATAGCTAGCTACATCTGTGGGCTTATGTTTTTCTGTCGCACGTAATGTGCAGTAGCCTATATGTATTGGATAATGGCACAATCATTTGGGCTTTTGCTCATTAAATGTTAATGTAGGGATCCTAAAATGTATTTAATATGTGGCTCATCAGGCTCCGGTAGCATCAGGTTTGAATTTTCATGCTAATCAAAGCGCTAATCAAAACCAGACACATTTATATGCTCTATAATGCTTTTGAATGGGAAATACCGGGTTACCCGAGAGAAGTGATTTATTCTCAGGATGGAACATTTGTAAAATACTGGGAAAATATTCAGACCTACTAGGGATATGGTTAGTACATAGTTAAAATGTTAATGATAGTCCATCTGTAGATGCTCTACAGACTATCCAAATAGTGTTACTATGGGAATTACTGAATTGGCCTCTTTTTCAACTGTATTTTTCATTCATTTCATGTTTCTTGTTTCTTGAAATGACAATGATTGACAATTATGCCTATTTGTAAAAAGTGAATTCTCAAATTTGAGTATGTCGCCACCTAATGGATGTAGTTGTTACAGCCTCCCAGACTGTAGAGTGCAGACTGGATTCTCTCGAGGCTCATGTCTCAGCAAACGAGGTCTGAGCATGATATTGATCTCTTAATAATACTTGTTTTACTAAATGCAGATGCAAATCATGGGTAGTGCATAGGCCTAACCAGAGTGCCACTTACACCCTGGCTTTCGGGGGATCTTTTGTATTTTTTTTGTAATGGTCCTAATAATGACGTAATTTAAACAGTAAAAATATATTACATTTTAATGTGGCATGAACACAACCAGTAATGATATTTTAATCTGATTTGTCAAGCAAATCACTTACAGTAACCGTTCTTCCACTCAAAAATAATTCCAGCATTCAAACTGCATGTATAGACTACTAGATCCATTTGATGAATGGAAATAGACTTCTGCTGCAAACCACCAAAAGGTGTGAGTCATGACTAAGCGATTGCCATTGATTAGGTCTACATTAATTGACGTGTCTTGCTGACAAATTGACCTTTTTTGTAGCCTGAAAACTCGGGACACCTGCGATGGGGCTGAAACTGTCGTAGGAAAAACAGGATGGTCACCCTAACACACAAGATACGTTAATGAGACTAGGCTACAGTGTGTATTCCCATGAACTTCAAATAGACCTACCTGGGATGTAGTGTTTTTAAAAAAATAGGTGCATGGGTAAACTGATTGCTGGTCACTGTGAAAAAAGTAATGCTCCCTATACTTTAAGTGCATTTTTTTTTAAGGTGGGTAAATCGCATTTACTTACATTTACCCTTCACTGAGCCTAACCACTGCTGGTAGCCTACCCTCTCAGCCAAGGCAATTTTAAACACATGAACACACAGAATAGGTAGCCTACATTCAATTTAATACATGAGTTGATTCAGAGTTGAATTTTACACTAGTTCCTGAGTTGGCCATAATTCAATAGTGCTTGGAGTCTACACAGATTGTGTCATGTTGCCAATATTTTTCTGGATTTGTAATGAGAGTTGTTGACCACTAGGTGGTAGAGATGTTCCACCTCAGATTTGGTCTGCTGTATTCTATCCTGCACCCTCTGCATTACTTAGGGCTGTCATCTCATTTCAGGGCTAATGGTTTGTAAGTAGCCATCTGTGATAATGGCTTACTGCAGAGTGCGAATTATACCGTGACATAGTAAAAACATGTATTTTAACTGTAAAAATGTATTGCCTTATGTGGCATGAACACAACCATATCAAACAAATCACTTAA
This sequence comes from Oncorhynchus masou masou, assembly GCF_036934945.1. Taxonomy (NCBI): domain Eukaryota; kingdom Metazoa; phylum Chordata; class Actinopteri; order Salmoniformes; family Salmonidae; genus Oncorhynchus; species Oncorhynchus masou. The sequence continues at coordinate 62,980,646 of NC_088216.1, forward strand.
AAGCTACCAAATAATTCCAGTATCTAGCTGTGCACCTGCCATTTTGACGAATGGAAAGAGAGCTGTTAGAAAACAGTGTAATGGCATTAGGTCATTGTTATTAAATATACAGTCGTGGCCAAAAGTTTTGAGAATGACACATTAATTTTCGCAAAGTTTGCTGCTTCAGTGTCTCAAGATATTTTTGTCAGATGTTATTATGGAATACTGAAGTATAATTACAAGTGTTTCATTAGTGTCAAAGGCTTTTATTGACAATTACATGAAGTTGATGCAAAGAGTCAATATTTGCAGGGTTGACCCTTCTTTTTCAAGACTTCTGCAATCTGCCCTGGCATACTGTCAATCCACTTCTAGGCCACCTGACTGATGGCAGCCCATTCTTGCATAATCATGCTTGGAGTTTGTGGGTTTTTGTTTGTCCACCCGCCACTTGAGGATTGACCACAAGTTCTCAATGGGATGAAGGTCTGGGGAGTTTCCTGGCCATGGACCTGAAATATTAATGTTTTGTTCCCCGAGCCACTTAGTTATCACTTTTGCCTTATTGCAAGGTGCTCCATCATACTGGAAAAGGCATTGTTCGTCACCAAACTGTACCTGGATGGTTGGGAGAAGTTGCTCTCGGAGGATGTGTTGGCACCATTCTTTATTCATGGCTGTGTTCTTAGGCAAAATTGTGAGTGAGCCCACTCCCTTGGCTGAGAAGCAACCCCACACATGAATGGTATCAGGATGCTTTACTGTTGGCATGACACAGGACCGATGACCACGTGCTCACAGTGTTTTCTCCGGACAAGTCCTCAGTGGTCCAACCCCTGTACCCTTTGCAGAATGTCTGTCCCTGATGTTTTTCCTGGAGAGAAGTGGCTTCTTTGCTGCCCTTCTTGACACCAGGCCGTCTTCCAAAAGTCTTCGCCTCACTGAGCGTACAGATGCACTCACACCTGCCTGCTGCCATTCCTGAGCAAACTCTGTACTGGTGGTGTCCCGATCCCACAGCTTGAATCAATTTTAGGAGACGGTCCTGGAACTTGATGGACTTTCTTGGGCACCCTGAAGCCTTCTTCACAACAATTGAACCGCTCTCGAAGTTCTTGATGATTAATTTAGGTGCAATCTTACTGGCAGCAATATCCTTGCCTGTGAAGCCCTTTTTGTGCAAAGCAATGATGACGGCACATGTTTCCTTGCAGGTAACCATGTTTAACAGAGGAAGAACAATGATTCCAAGCACCACCCTCCTTTTGAAGCTTCCAGTCTGTTATTCGAACTCAATCAGCATGACAGAGTGATCTCCAGCCTTGTCTTCGTCAACACTCACACCTGTGTTAACAAGATAATCACTGACATGATGTCAGCTGGTCCTTTTGTGGCAGGGCTGAAATGCAGTGGAAATGTTTTTTGGGGATTCTGTTCATTTGCATGGCAAAGAGGGTATTTGCAAATTGCCTTCATACAAACTGAGGCAGTATACTTTGTGAAAATTAATATTTGTGTCATTCTCAACTTTTGGCCACGACTGTACGCTCCTGTAGCCTGTACTCCTGTAGTTTGAGTATGATCCTACAACTTGGCACACCTGTATTTGGCGTTTCTCCCATTTTTCTTCTCTGCAGATCCTCTCAAGTTCTGTCTGGTTGGATGGGAAGCGTCACTGCACAGCTATTTTCAGGTCTCTCCAGAGATGTTCGATCGGTTCAAGTCCGGGCTCTGGCTGTGCCACTCAAGGACATTCAGAGACTTGTCCCGAAGCCACTCCCGCATTGCCTTGTCTGTGTGCTTAGGGTCATTGTCCTGTTGGAAGGTGAACCTTCACCCCAGTCTGAGGTACTGAGCACCCTGGAGCAGGTTTTCATCAAGGATCTCTGTACTTTGCTCCATGCATCTTTGCCTCAATCCTGACTAGTCTCCAGTCCCTGCTGTTGAAAAACATCCTCACAGCATGATGCTGCCACCACCATGCTTCACCGTAGGAATGGTATTGACCAGCTGATGAGTTGTTCCTCGTTTCCTCCCGACGTGATCGCTTTGTATTCAGACCAAAGTGTTCAATATTGGTTTTATCACACCAGAGAATCTGAGTCCTTTAGGTGCCTTTTGGCAAACTCCAAGCTTTTTGAGTCTCAAATCATAGTGTCTGAATACTTATGTAAATAAGGTATTTCTGTTTTTCTTTTTAAATTTTTAATACATTTGAAAAAATATTATGGGGTATTGAGTGTAGATTGAAGATATATTTTTTTAAATTTCATCCAGTCTAGAATACGGCTTTAACGTAACAAAATGTGGGAAAAGTGAAGGGGTCTGTTTGAGTACTTTTCAAACGCAGTATATTCCAGTCCTCTCATGAATGTACATTTTGCCTACATGAGCAATACTAAATGCAGAGTAAGTTAACATTGGTCCAAATTGTTTCTTTCAGTTCTGCAAGTTTTGGGCTACAATATAGGTCTAAAAGGGGCCTAAAATGGCCACATTCATCATGATGTTCTCAAATGGTTTGTGATACAAATGTAAAAAAAACATGTTAAATATCATTGCTCCCTATAGACTGGTTGTTTTTTTAGCAAAACCAACTCGTGCACAACTATGAGGCAAGACAGACTGTTGGCTTAGATTGTTGACAGCATGTTAACTATATTTTGTCTGCAAATGTTTATTGAAAACAAATACATTTGCACAATTAGCACTTGTTGTCTCTCAAATTCGTCGTTACAGTTGTTGATTATCTAGCTAGCAAGTTTTTTGCCATAGTAGCATAGACATGACATGAGTCAAAACACCTCAAAAGAAAACATGGTATCAAAACACCTACGATTCCCCAGGTGGCAGCTTCATGTCATTGTTGCTAGCTATCTGACCATTCAGAATCATAACACATGGCCTTCTGCCTCATCGACATGTGCGCTACAATTTCGTGACGTTATCAGCCAACCTGTCTATGAAGTTTTTTTGAGAATTTCCAGAATAATTTGTAAAAGTTCTCAGGCCACTCTTTTTCCCCCTTTGTCCTCTCTCAATCCCAACACCCCCACTCTGTTGGGCTTATGACCATAGAGACCTTTTTTTCTGCTCTACTTGCCCCTTTTGCCCATGTATTATTAAGGTCTCCCAAACCATCCAGGGAGAATACAATGGATCCTGTCTAGCAGAAGCCACTTCTCCAGGCCTTGCGTAACTTGACAAATGTTTTAAAATAAAAAATCCTCAATGCAGCGCCCACTCCTCCTACCTCGTATTGTGTGGGCCCAAACTCATCCTCTCTCTCCCTCACAGCCCCCCCTCAGATCCAGCTAACAAGGCTGTTGCCGTACAGTCCTTTGCAGTGCTTTGCTTTTTTCCCTCCGTCGGCCCCAGAGTTATTTAAAGGCCTCGTGTCAGTGTCATTAAGCCTTGGGACCCTTAGCAGTACCACCAAAGTAGACCAAGCCACACTGAGACGCTGAGGAAGGTCAATGATTTACTGGGTAACTATATAGCTGAGTGGGTAACAGTATAGCTGGGTATCACTCCAGCAGCACCCTCATCATGTGAGCAGAGTATATATTCCATTGCTGGACTTGTGACATCGGGTACCTGATGTCACAAGTCCACCCTAGAGATGTCAGAGGGTTACCCTATCAACAGCTGGGTATGGGAGAGCCAGCTGTCTCAACTTCAACTCTAATCTGTGTGTCGACACTCTCCAAGACCAGAGATTTGTCAACATAAGCTACACATCGCCCTACATTGGTTAGAGAGAGGAACTGGTGGTCACACCCGCCTGAGTGTGACACTCCAGATGGTTTCTCTTTTACGAGAGTAGCTTACCTTCAAGAGTTCAACACAAACTTTTCACTGTTGTGGTCTTGCGTAGGACACTGACATTGTTAGGCACTTTGTAAGTAAAAGTGAATTATAACTCGCTGCACTGTGATTATAAAACTCTTTAAGTGACTTAAAAAACATAGGGTCTTACCTTGGGTTGAAGGGCGGGAACCTGGTTACCAGGATTTACCGCCCAAATCTTTTCCCTGGATAAATAACTGTGAGAAACCGGAAAATTATAATAAATGATATATATGAACAGCATGGCGTAAAATGGAACTTTTTTAAATGATATGCTATGTCTAAATCTGGCTTCTCTACCTTCTGATGAATCAATGCTCAGGGTGGTGCCGACAGCCTGTCTCAGTATGGACTGCAGTTCACAATGCATGTAGTTTTCTTGTGACATGTAGGCCTATGTTTGCTGCAGCATAGCCTATGCCAGTATGCCAGACGCTTTCTGTCTCCTAGAGATGAACGTACTTTGGTGCTAAAAGTGCAAATCAATCCCAGAACAACAGCAAAGGACCTTGTGATGCTTGAAGATGCTGGAGGAAACGGTTACAAAGTATCTATATCCACAGTAAAACGAGTCCTCTATCGACATAACCTGAAAGGCCGCTCAGCAAGGAAGAAGCCACTGCTCCAAAACCGCCATCAAAAAGCCAGCCTATGGTTTGCAACTTCACATGGGGACAAAGATCATACTTTTTGGAGAAATGTCCTCTGGTCTGATGAAACAAAAATAGAACTGTTTGGCCATAATGACCATCGTTATGTTTGAAGGAATAAGAGGGAGGCTTGCAAGCCGAAGAACACCATCCCAACAGTGAAGCACGGAGGTGGCAGCATCATGTTGTGGGGGGACTTTGCTGCAGGAGGGACTAGTGCACTTCACAAAATAGATGGCATCATGAGGAAAGGAAAACTGTGGATATTTTGAAGCAACATCTTAAGATGTCAGTCAGGAAGTTAAAGCTTGGTCTCAAATGGGTCTTCCAAATGGACAATGACCCCAAGCATACTTCCAAAGTTGTGGCAAAATGGCTTAAGGACAACAAAGTCAAAGTATTGGAGTGGCCATCACAACGACCTGAACTCAATCCTATAGAACATTTGTGGGCAGAACTGAAAAAGCATGTGCAAGCAAGGAGGCCTACAAACCTGACTCAGTTACACCAGCTCTGTCAAGAGGAACGGGCCATATATTCACCCAACTTATTGTGGTGGGAAGCTTGTGGAAGGCTACCTGAAACGTTTGACCCAAGTGAAACAATTTTAAAGGCAATGCTACCAAATACTAATAGTGTATGTAAACTTCTGACCCACTGGGAATGTGATGAAAGAAATTTAAAGCTGAACCAGATAATTTTCTCTATTATTCTGACATTTCATATTCTTAAATAAAGTGGTGATCCTAACTGACCTAAGGCAAGGAATTTTTACTAGGATTAAATGTCAGGAATTGTGAAACTGAGTTTACATACACCTTAAACTTAATACATTTAAACTTCCGACTTCAACTATAGATGTCCTAGCCTACCTCTATCAGGTAATGCATTCAATGCAGTATTAGCCTTTTATATTTAGTTAATTAATGATGGGTAATGCGTTAAGTTGAACTTATAGCCTCTCTCTCTTATGTAATTGACACGCATCTGTGCTCCTTAAACACTCCTTATCTCGTGTAGTCCTATGCAGGAAAAGCTAGACTAGAATGGCATGCTAGACTTTTTTCTGTGCATTTCTTATACCAATAGACTATTGGAAGAGGGCTCTTTTTTTCCCTGAATGTTAAATACAGCATCCAATTGAACCCACAGGTAATTTGAAAGAAACGTGAACGCGCAATGGCAGTAGGCTATAGCAGTTATGTATTCAGACCCATAACCATTCAGTCTTTGATGAGAAGTGAAGTCCTTGTTATTAGAATGATGACGATAAGGACAACGAAACATATCTAATTTAACTGTTGAAAGGATGGAATGAAGCAACAATAGAGAAAGAGGTAGGCTAATAACATTAGGGGAAATATTATGAACTGTGTGTGTGTATATCCGTCAGCCTCGCCTAGTTATACAAATAGGCCCTAATTTATTTATATTCCGAAATTAAAATCAAATTCGCTAGCCTATAATTTGTAGACCGCACGTGCTGCACCAGAATCACATGTTCTCTTCTTTATCATGGTTTGAGCGATGTGCAAAATTCCAGTCCATAATAGTAATAGTCATGTATTCAGCTTGCGCTGCACGCATATGGCACGCATGCCAGTAGCAACCTGGCAATGTACTGGTCTTGTAGTTTTAAACCATTTTACATGCCAGTAGCAACCTGGCAATGTACTGGTCTTGTAGTTTTAAACCATTTTACATGCCAGTAGCAACCTGGCAATGTACTGGTCTTGTAGTTTTAAACCATTTTACATGCCAGTAGCAACCTGGCAATGTACTGGTCTTGTAGTTTTAAACCATTTTACATGCCAGTAGCAACCTGGCAATGTACTGGTCTTGTAGTTTTAAACCATTTTACATGCCAGTAGCAACCTGGCAATGTACTGGTCTTGTAGTTTTAAACCATTTTACATGCCTGTAGCAACCTGGCAATGTACTGGTCTTGTAGTTTTAAAACATTTTACATGCCAGTAGCAACCTTGCAATGTACTGGTCTTGTAGTTTTAAAACATTTGTCAGCTGTGTAGCCACCGCTTCATGCTGTCTGGCCTCAATGGTCAATTATTCAGGGTACAGCAAAGACCACTTTCCACACCGGCAGCCCGTAAATTGAGTCCTTTTTTAAGCACTCTGGTCAAAGGGCGCATTCCATCACGCCGGCATAATGTCTGTGCTCACGTGGGTGTGGTTACTGACTGGATAAAACTTTATATGAAATACAATTTCTCATTTAGAAGGCTAAAATCACATTGCTTTTCACAAATAGTTTAATATTTAATCATTATGTTTTACAATATTTAGATGAAACTCTAACGGAAACATGGCAACTTTAAGAGCTTTCACAATGTAGATGTCTGTGTCTTTATGATATCACCAAACAATAAATGATCTGACATGATTGTTCTTTAAGTCCCCCCTGACCATTTCCCACATTTTTTGTGTTAGGAATATTGTTTCATTCTCCACTTTTGGATGTTGTAGTTTTGGCAGGAAGAATCTTCTTGTAACAAAAGGGTTCTTTCCCCTCAATACTGCATGGCCATGGAGAGACAGTTCCTGCCAGGTATTTACGACCGTCATTAAACTTGCCAACCCCCAGGAGAGGAGGGTTTTGAAACCAAACCTTTGGTTAGCCGGCACCTTTGATCTCCATCCAAGACGGCAAGTCATGACATGCCTAAAGAACTCTGTCCTTACGGTGCCTTTTGGCAAACTCCAAGGAGTGGCTTTCGTCTGGCCACTCTACCGTAAAGGCCAGATTGGTGGAGTGCTGCAGAGGAAGTCTTGTACAACGCTGTGCACTACTCCCTTCACAGAACAGTGCAAACTGGCTCTAACCAGAATGGACAGAGTGGTAGGCTCCTGTGCACAACTGAGCAAGAGGACAAGTACATTAGAGTGTCTAGTTTGAGAAACAGATGCCTCACATGTCCTCAACTGGCAGCTCAATTAAATAGTACCAGCAAAACACCAGTCTTAACGTCAACAGTGAAGAGGCGACTCTGGGATGCTGGCCTTCTAGGTGGAGTTGCAAAGAAAAGCCATATTTCAGACTGGCCAATAAAAATAAAAGATTATGATGGGCAAGAGTACACACACTGGACAGAGGAACTCTGCCTAGAAGGCCAGCATCCCGGGGTCAAAGGATCTGAATTCTTTTCGAATGCACTGTATGTATGCTACATCTCGACAAAAAAATCTTGTCGACCAGACAATCAACTAAATTGACTAATTGGGTTCAGCACTAACTCCTAAGCCTACCGCATGGTGATGTCACCATGGAAAGCCGAAACTCCCGCCTATGCAAACCTGCTGATAAGGTTGAATGTAGATTGTATTTTCAGCCAGCAACTATCAGGAAATAATACTGATTTAATTTTTCTCCACTTTTACAGTTAGTTTCATCAGCTGGTGTACAATATGATATAAAACACAGGGCAAACAATTTTTACTGCATTTGGCATTTGAGTCGACAGTGCAATTGATCTGTCAGACAATTGCAGTGTTCAGTGGGAGTTGAGGAGCTTGGCTTAATATAATAATAGTGGAAGGTCACAGTCAACACTGTGTTAATAGGAGTCCACACACTATTGGTTGAAGGAGTGAGGAGATCATAGACACACGCATTACAAGGAATCTAATACTGAATCTTGTCTAACCAGGCCCATGCAGCTAGTTGGTTCTGCTGGAAGAGAATTCAAAAGATGTTGTGATGAACAAACAGGCAGTAATGCAGTGTGGAGAAACAACTTCCAGCAAAATAATCCAGCAAACAAGCTGCAACAAACTCACAGGTCTATTCTTAGAACCCTGAACTGTTGTTCACCATGGCTTAAATAGAATCTGGGGGAGAAAAAGTGCACAATTTTGGATTTCACTGTACTGCTCCTTCTACAAAACACTCATCATACAAACTGTAACTCCCAGCAACAGCTGTAGACACATCACATGGAGACCATTGAGTCCCTAATTTAAACCCTCAGTCATGCTCTGTGCAACAGGGTCGTATGGTTGTTCTCAAGGTTCTTTTCAGGGTGCCTGACTGGAGGGCAGGGTGCTGGGGGAGCTGTCTCCTCTCATGGTAGACCAGCAAAGTGTGCGAATGGGGAGCACACACACACGCTCCTCTTCTCCACCAAAAGCTGTGGAAACTTGAATGCACGCGGAGCTGTGCTCCAGGAGAATCAAGGAAGAGGCTGGGACCAGGGGACAGTGGCGCAGGGTGCCCACATAGTGTCAACATGTAATCCACTCCAGCACTTTAATGTGTTTTTGCCCCATTAAACTAGACCAGTGTTTCTCCATTCCTGGTTCTAGGGACGCAAAGGGGTGCACATTTTTTTGTTTTTGTCTTAGCACCAACGCACCTGTTTCAAATCATTTGTTGAATAAATTGTAGTAGTGCTGGGGCAATACTATGGGTCCCCAGGACCAGTATTAAGAAACACTGGACGAGGCTATTGCAGACATGTGGAGGAGGAAGGAAAGAAAGTGGGGGAGAGCCGCAGCAGAGACTGGGTGACAGGAACCATAACATAATGAGCAGGGTGACTCTCCGCTTATGGTGTCTCACATTTAGCACGCTTGTCTCTGAGAGTTTAGAGGGTTGAATGGAAAAACAAGTCTGTTGGAATAAATATGTATGCCCACACAGGGGGTGAGCTCATCTCAATAGTCCAAATTGGCTTCTTCTTCTTCTTGTCTCCACATTCTGGACGGAACACCCACAGCAGAGATCAGACCCGGGCAACCGCCACAAAGAAGCAACCGTCCATCACCACTTCCTAGTCTGCTGATCCAACACATAGGCCTAATGACAATGCCTCTTCTCTCCACTCCTGGACCTCATATTACCTGGGCCTTGTAAGCAGCGAACGAAATCAACAATATGGGACTTAAAATAAATAAGTTTGTCATTTACAGTAATACTCTTATCCAGAGTTACTTACAGTAGTGAGTGTATACTTTTTCGTACTGGTCCCTCATGGGAATCAAACCCTACAACCCTGGCATTGCAAGCGCCATGCTCTACCAACTGAGCCACACGGGATAAATGGATAGGCAGGAGGATGTGCTTTGGGCTTCATTTAAAAAACATTAATTTAGGTGTTGCTGTATTACACAATAATGATTAGAATAATGATTAGAATGGTTATATCATACTCTAGCCATGCATACCCCATAAGACATGCCACCAGAGGTCAGTCCCCAGATCCAGAAAAGACTGGGAGGCCCACAGTACTATAAAGAGACATGACTACTTGGAACTATATTCCGCATCAAGTAACTCATTCAACCAATAACATTTGATAAAAATACAGCTTATGGAACAACGGGGACTGTGAAGCAACAAACAGACACATGCATACAAACACATGATAACATACTCCCTATACACACGTACACATCAAATCAAATTTTATTTGTCACATACACATGGTTAGCATATGTTAATGTGACTGTAGCGAAATGCTTGTGCTTCTAGTTCCGACAATGCAGTAATAACCAACAAGTAATCTAACTAACAATTCCTAAACTACTGTCTTATACACAGTGTAAGGGGATAAAGAATATGTACATAAGGATATATGGATGAGTGATGGTACAGAGCAGCATAGGCAAGATACAGTAGATGGTATCGAGTACAGTATATACATATGAGATGAGTATGTAAACAAAGTGGCATAGTTAAAGTGGCTAGTGATACATGTATTACATAAGGATGCAGTCGATGATATAGAGTACAGTATATACGTATGCATATGAGATGAATAATGTAGGGTAAGTAACATTATATAAGGTAGCATTGTTTAAAGTGGCTAGTGATATATTTACATAATTTCCCATCAATTCCCATTATTAAAGTGGCTGGAGTTGAGTCAGTGTCAGTGTGTTGGCAGCAGCCACTCAATGTTAGTGGTGGCTGTAACCTCTTGGAACTCCCCATCCCGGATCCGGGATCGTGACTAAAGCCTCAGGCTCATTAGCATAACGCAACGTTAACGATTTCTGAAAATCGCAAATAAAATGAAAATAATGCGTCTGCTCTCAAGCTTAGCCTTTTCTTAACAACACTGTCATCTCAGATTTTCAAAATATGCTTTTGAACCATAGAAATTGACTAATTTGTGTAAGAGTATGCAAAGCTAGCATAGCATTTTGAGTAGCATTTAGCACGCAACATTTTCACAAAAACCAGATAACCAAATAAATAAAATCATTTACCTTTGAAGAGCTTCTGATGTTTTCAATGAGGAGACTCTCAGTTACATACCAAATGCGCAGTTTTTCCTGAAAGCGTCTGTGTGTAGGAGAAATCGTTCCGTTTTCGACATTGCGTCTGGCTACCGAAACGAACCGAAAATTCAGTCACCTACAACGTCAAACTTTTTCCGAATTAACTACATAATATCGACCGAAACATGGCAAACGTTGTTTGGAATCAATCCTCAAGGTGTTTTTTCACATATCTCTTCATTGATATATCGTTCGTGGAAGCTTGCTTTCCTCTCTGAATCCCATGGAAAAATACTGGCAGCTGACTTTTGCGCACCAATTTCGGCGCAGGACACCGGGCGGACACCTGGTAAATGTGGTCTCTTATGGTCAATCTTCCAATGATCTGCCTACAAATACGTCACAATGCTGCAGACACCTTGGGGAAACAACAGAAAGGGTTGACTCACTCCTCTCGCATTCACAGCCATATAAGGAGACAATGGAAAACAGAGCCTCAAAAATCCTGCTCATTTCCTGGATGCCGTCTCATCTTGGTTTTGCCTGAAGCTCACGTTCTAGGGCACGCACAGAAAATATCTTGGTAGTTCTGGACACGTCAGAGTGTTTTCTTTCGAAAGCTATCAATTATATGCATAGTCGAGCATCTTTTTGTGACAAAATATCTTGTTTAAAACGGGAACGTTTTTCATCCAAAAATGAAATAGCGCCCCCATAGCATCAAGAGGTTAACAGTCTGATGGCCTTGAGATAGAAGCTGTTTTTCAGTCTCTCGGTCCCAGCTTTGATGCACCTGTACTGACCTCGCCTTCTGGATGATAGCGGGGTGAACAGGCAGTGGCTCGGGTGGTTGATGTCCTTGATGATCTTTATGGCCTTCCTGTAACATCGGGTGGTGTAGGTGTCCTGGAGGGCAGGTAGTTTGCCCCCGGTGATGCGTTGTGCAGACCTCACTACCCTCTGGAGAGCCTTACGGTTGAGGGCGGAGCAGTTGCCGTACCAGGCGGTGATACAGCCCGCCAGGATGCTCTCGATTGTGCATCTGTAGAAGTTTGTGAGTGCTTTTGGTGACAAGCCGAATTTCTTCAGCCTCCTGAGGTTGAAGAGGCGCTGCTGCGCCTTCTTCACGATGCTGTCTGTGTGAGTGGACCAATTCAGTTTGTCTGTGATGTGTATGCCGAGGAACTTTAAAACTTGCTACCCTCTCCACTACTGTTCCATCGATGTGGATAGGGGGGTGTTCCCTCTGCTGTTTCCTGAAGTCCACAATCATCTCCTTAGTTTTGTTGACGTTGAGTGTGAGGTTATTTTCCTGACACCACACTCCGGGGGCTCTCACCTCCTCCCTGTAGGCCGTCATGGATTTAGTGTTGTAGATATGTGGTAGTAGAGTAGGGGCCTGACGGGGCACACAATCTGTTGTGAATGTAATGTTTTTAAAATTGTTAAACTGCCTTAATTGCGCTGGATCCGAGTAAGGCAGCAGCTAATGAGGATACATAAGAAATAAAAATACAATCTCCAGAGTACTGGCACTGCAGGCCTGTAGATTTAACAATCAAATATTTATTTTATTTTTTGTCCTACCAAGAGTTGCTGAACATCTTTTCAACTGCAGGCCAGTGCTCAACTATTTGATGGGCTTGCTTAGGAATACATGTCTTCCCTAGATATTTTAATCTTAGGATAAAGCACACCGTTGTGGTGGGAGATATAGACCTATCATCCTTACCATAAATAATGAATCAACGATTTATGTCTATTGTTGGTAGAGGTGAAGGGAAGGTCTTTATGTCATTTGATTTTCTATGCCTATCAGCAATTCAACAAAGCCCCTAACTAAAGAAAGAAATACATTATCTCCATTCCCACATCCCCATTCTCCCTTATGTTGTGCTCTCTGCGTTCTCTCTTTGATTAAGAGCCCAACCAGAATTTATCCCAAATCTATTACGCTGCTACAATCCCTCCTGGACACTCAATCAGTCTGAAGGGGTGTGGTGTGCTGATAGGGCCCACTCACTGAGAGTGGGAGGAAGAGGAGAGCGAGAGAGAGGAGCTTGAGAGGCAGTGACTAGGACAACGGTGCACACACATTTCACTGATCACGACTACAGCACAGCGGCTAGGCTATAGTCCATATGTTCTTAGCGGTACAGCGATGAAGAGCTCTACAACCGAACTGGGCAAGTAATGCCACATTTCACAGCTAAAAATATACAATAGTAATGATAGTGTAGAATCTCGCTCTTTGACCAACTACAGCCACTCAACATGGACATGCGCAAACCCACCCAGCTGACAAATAAGTGTCTCTGGCCTGTCCTCCTTCACACTCCTGTCCTGGGCAGCAGGGAGCTTAGCCAATCGATGATACAGCCATATCATAATGACGCCTCTGGGAAGTCACTCCGTAACAACAACCTGTGCTGCTGACACGGACCCTGTAGAGCTGGAAATAGACCTGGCTAGTAGCCCGCCAAGATTGCATGATTATTATACAGCAAAATCTATGCTACAGTACATAACATTGTCTAACTGCCTAGCCTAGTCTCAAGCATGCACTTCTTATAAACACAGGAGGAATAAAATAATAGGCACCACAAAACTACTGTGAGAACAATGTACTGAAAGGGACATTATCATTAAAAGTTGATAGACAAGTTTTTCTGGCACTTAATTTGTTCTCTGGGGTTGTAGCTAGCTCCAACACTGACAGCTACCACTGCAGGGGGCCAGCAAGACCTGTGTGTGCACAGTAGCTCTGCCTGCCTGCCAGGCAGTCTGTGATGACTACTGACTACTGCACCGATCATCATACACAGATAAGAGGGATGCCTTTGAAGCCTGTAATCAAATTGGGGTATCATTGTCTTAAAATAACTTCTACTGAGTTTGGTATAACACTAAACATAGAACTCCCTCCCACCGTCTCATTCTGTCTCTTTCTTTCCATCCAAAATTCTTAGCTCATTGAGACAGTGTGAGGTATGGCTAGTCCGTGTTTGTTACTGCAGTGTGGAGCATAGTAGCGAGACATTGTTGCCATGTTAATGTTGGTCAGCTGGCCGAGAGTTTAATTGAAAAACATTAGAGAGGATTGCAATAATTGAGTGAGAGGGCGTGATAGCAAGGAGGCTGTCTGAGATAGACATAACAGGGGAGGGGACATTGAGGCAGGGAATAGGGATATATTAGGTTAAGGTCCACCACTGCAAACCATGCGAGCATAGAGTGAAGCCAGCCAGATCAACTAGGGGTCAATTTTTCCAAAACCAAAATAAGAGTAATGCTACAACTGTCTTAGCCTGGCAACTTAGTCCTTGGGACCCAGTTACTGCTTCCCTAACCACAGGAAATACCATTGCCCCTCTTCTCAAGGGAGATCAGGGATGTAATCATTAGCATAGCTTACTGTTGTCAATTACAACCCTGAATACCCCATCCATTATAATAATCAAGTCAGTAAATCAGGATTTCTTCATTAGGAAAAATATCACCAGGAAAAAGTATAGGTCAGTTGTGTTCAATGACCCCAAATGCCACTGATCCTCATGAGACTGCACCATACACAGCCCCTCAACTGGCCCTGCAGCCAAGTGGAGCAGAACAGAGAGAAGACCGTAGGAGGGGAGAGGGAGGCCTGCTTACGTAACGTGGCTGTATTGGTGCTGTGTCAGGGCACTGGTCCCAAGGGCTGGATAGGAGTGTATGAGAGAGACAGGCCACTACAGCTTCATCCCAGCAGAGAGGACATGAGAGTTGACAGACCTGCGGAGCATTCAGCGTGAAGCCTCACGTAACAAGGTGTGCAGCACTGAACTTAACTGAACTACACAGGCCGGGGAATATGCCTGGTGCTAATCCAAGGGTAGAAAAGAAAGGGAACGGAATAATCTGTCCCTTCCCCGCAGAACATACCCTCTTCTGCCTGCTTGTGTTTAGCATCACTGAGGCTCCTCCAGGGTAAGACTAGGGTTGAATATTTTCCTGGTATTTTACAAATGTTCCATCCGAGAATAAATCACTTTTCCACCAGGTAACCCGGGTATTTCCCACCAAAACCGGAAGTGTCATTCAAAAGCATTATAAAGCATATACAGTGCATTCGAAAAGTATTCAGCCCCCTTGACTTTTTCCATATTTTATTACATTACAGCCTTATTCTAAAATGTAATAAAACAATTTCCTCATCAATCTACACACAATATCCCATATTGACAAAGTGAAAACATGTTTTTAGAAATACCTTACTTACATACACTACCGTCCAAAAGTTTGGGGTCACTTAGAAATGTCCTTGTTATCCATGAATATATTAATTGCAAAATTAATAGGAAATATAGTCAAGATGTTGACAGGGTTATAAATAATGAGTTAAAAAAATTTGAAACAATTGTGTCCTCCAAACTTTACTTTCATCAAAGAATCCTCCATTTGCAGCAATTACAGCCTTGCAGACCTTTGGCATTCTAGTTGTCAATTTGTTGAAGTAATCTGAAGATATTTCAACCAATGCTTCCGGAAGCAACTCCCACAAGTTGGACTGGCTTGATGGGCACTTCTTACGTACCATACGGTCAAGCTGCTCCACAACAGCTCATTAGGGTTGAGATCCTGTGACTGTGCTGGCCACTCCATTATAGACAGAATACCAGCTGACTGCTTCTTCCCTAAATAGTTCTTGCATAGTTTGGAGCTGTGCTTTGGGTCATTGCCTTGTTGAGGAGGAAATTGGCTCCAATAATTAAGCGCCGTCCACAGGATATGGCATGGTGTTGCAAAATGGAGTGCTAGCCTTCCTTCTTCAAGATCCCTTTTACCCTGTACAAATCGCCCACTTTACCACCACCAAAGCACCCCCAGATCATCACATTGCCTCCACCATGCTTGACAGATGTCGTCAAGCACTCCTCCAGCATATTTTCATGTTTTTCTCCGTCTCACAAATGTTCTTCTTTGTGATCCAAACACCTCAAACTTAGATTTGCCTGTCCATAACACTTTTCTCCAATCTTCCTCTGTCCAGTGTCTGTGTTCTTTTGCCAATCTTAATATTTTATTTTTATTGGCCAGTCTGAGATATGGCTTTTTCTTTGCAACTCCACCTAGAAGGCCATCATCCTGGAGTCGTCTCTTCACTGTTGACGTTGAGACTGGTGTTTTGCTGGTACTATTTAATGAAGCTGCCAGTTGAGGATTTGTGAGGTGTCTGTTTCTCAAACTAGACACTCTAATGTACTTGTCCTCTTGCTCAATTGTACACAGGGGCCTCCCACTCTTTCTATTCTGGCCAGTTTGCACTGTTCTTTGAAGGGAGTAGTACAGTGTTGTATGAGATCTTCAGGTTCTTGGCAATTTCTCACGGGGAATAGCCTTCATTTCTCAGAACAAGAATAGACATACATACATACATACATACATACACACACACACACACACACACACAGTTGAAGTTGGAAGTTTACATACACCTTAGCCAAATACATTTAAACTCCACACAAATAGTGTGTGTGTGTGAAAATACACTTAAAAATGTCTACCAATCGATTGGTCGAAAGAACAGACTACTTTCGGGTCAACCATTTTTTGGGGGGGAGTTATACTCATTTTCATGCCATCATACCGTTCTTCTGCCAACTCGGGATTTACGGTATTAACTGCATAGCACACAAGGGAGCGCTAAGACAACAAAAAAATGCTCCTATTGTCTTATTACCAGAATGCTCAACATGGAGAGACTCACCGATAAATGTCGAACTCTATGGACTTTACAATGAACACATGATGGGCTGCTGTTCTGGGGAACTACGGTGAGCTTCATAGTGAAAAATAATGTGACAGACTAAATGAAAAGCAGATAGCGGTTTATCTCCTAACGTATTGCAAAGGTCGTCTGCAGATATTTAATTAAAAAGTAGCTCAAAATTTTCCAATGTATTCACAAACGTCAAATGGTTTCAGCGGTATTGACGGTATATGAAAACCATCCCGTAGGTATTTCAAAATACCCCGGTTATAGATCAATAAGAGTTCCAAACCACTCTGCCAATAACGGCTAGTTTCCCCCTCCCCACTCAGACCACTCCCAGACAGTCCCAGTCAAAGTCTTGCTTGGGATAGTTTTTTTTGTTACATTTCTTGCCCATTTTAATGGCAGTCTATTGCAGTAAGGTACTTAATTGTTACCCATAAATGATTTAATATAGGTATAAAAACAACTGCATTGGCTCTGTAACATCTGATGTAGGCAGTAATTGAATACAGGCTATGTTCTATCTCTGTATTGTTATTCATTCTTACTGATGTAATGAAATGATTCAAATGAATAAATATGCCCAGAATAATTTATTTTCAGTTAATGGTGGTTGCCATGTTTGAGTGGGATCTGGGGAGAGACAACAATGCAGCGAACTCAGCTGTAATTCGCCTGTGACACTCCTGGCTTAGACATGCATCAGGGCAGATAAAGTTACATAATAAATATTTCATGCCCCGTTGCCCAACCCATGTGAGAGCAGTCCCCTGGTCTGGGGCCAGTAGCCATTCTGCAGCACTGAGCATTCAGCCTACTCCTGAGCCTCGCTCATCTGACTCGACCAAGTTTAACTACTTGCCACTCACTGAACTACCGGACTTGACTGGATCACACTGGACCTGAGCTGGACAACCCTAAACCTGACTGGACCTGAGCTGGACAACCCTAAACCTGACTGGACCTGACTGAGTCACACTGAACCTGACTGGACCACGCTGGATCACCATGAAGTAGGCCTACACTCTGCCATAGTGACTTAGCCATGCTGGAGCAGGGAAGTAGATAAGAAGTGGATTAACAATACACTAGCCAGCCTCTCTTATGACAGCAGCTGTAGACACTGAGAGTCTCCCTCTCTTGGCCCCCTCATCTCTTCACCTCCCCCTCTATCTCTCCTGCACTCGCTACTGTAGCTCTCTCAATATTCCTCTCGATAGCATCTCTCCATATCCCTCCCTCCCTTTCTCTTTCTCCTCTTCTCCTCCCTGTGCTCACTCTGCCTCTTTGCCATGCGCGAGGCATACACATGTAAATTTAATCCGGGAGGGATGGGAGTCTGAATGAGAGGTTGCCCTCTGATTGACACACAGATCTGCTGAGTATTCACACAACCAGGACAGCTGTTGCTGGGAACTTATTGTAAAGGAACAGAATTTTACCTCCTGGAATAGTTCATATCCTCCTGTCTCTGTCTCTTTGTGCTGATGTCTCCAGTCTCAGATCTTTGCAGCGCGAGGTGTTATCTGTAGCACTGAGCTCCAGATTAAAAGGAAATTGCAGGACGACTAAATCTGGCTGTCAGCCTCTGATTCCTACAGAAAGCGTAAGTGATACAGGCGGATGAGTCGAGGATAAGCCAGTCGGGACTGCAAAGGAAGATTCATTAAACTGCTTCACTCTTCATGGGACGCTGTACTTTTTCTTTTGGAAGGCGCATCTTCGTCTGTTTTTGTGTCTGTGCCCGGGACGGTGTTCATGTGCCTGCAGTCTACAGCGGTCGGGTGTTGTTTTCTGAAGAAGACAGAGCACACAGGCTGAAGCAGTGTTGAAGCAGGACACCCTCTGTAGG
The DNA here is from genome assembly GCF_036934945.1 of Oncorhynchus masou masou. Classification (NCBI taxonomy): domain Eukaryota; kingdom Metazoa; phylum Chordata; class Actinopteri; order Salmoniformes; family Salmonidae; genus Oncorhynchus; species Oncorhynchus masou. Next base: position 62,998,974 of record NC_088216.1, read on the forward strand.
AGACAACTCTCCTCGCTCCTCTCCTTTTCTCTGCAGACATAGCTGCCCACCCTGACACTGACAGCTGGGGGTGTTGGTGTGCTCTGTGCACAGATAGCTTGACCTGACCAAGAGACTGTCCAGACGTCTTGTCGAGGCATCTTGTCGTACAGACTGACCCACCACAAGCTCTAACCAGAGCACCTTAAGCCATTCCAGGTGGCTCCCAGTCCCAGCCAGGATGCAGGTGTCGTTAGTGTGTACGGATCACAATCGTGGAGGGGTGAGCCGCAGTACAGAGGAACGGCTCAACCACCGCCAGAATGCCAACAGCCCCAACACAGGCACCCGCAGCAAGTTCAGGGCTGTGGCCATGGTGGCCCGTAGCCTTGGACAGGTCACTGTCCAGAGCCAGCCCACGTCCAGCGACCAGAGCATACGCACCGGCATGAAGTATAGGTAGGACAGACTGCATGACTTATAGGTAGGACAGACTGAATGACTTATAGGTAGGACAGACTGAATGACGTATAGGTAGGACAGACTGAATGACGTATAGGTAGGACAGACTGAATGACGTATAGGTAGGACAGGCTGCATGACGTATAGGTAGGACAGACTGAATGACGTATAGGTAGGACAGACTGAATGACGTATAGGTAGGACAGACTGAATGACGTATAGGTAGGACAGACTGAATGACGTATAGGTAGGACAGACTGAATGACTTATAGGTAGGACAGACTGAATGACGTATAGGTAGGACAGACTGAATGACGTATAGGTAGGACAGGCTGAATGACGTATAGGTAGGACAGGCTGCATGACTTATAGGTAGGACAGACTGAATGACGTATAGGTAGGACAGACTGCATGACTTATAGGTAGGACAGACTGAATGACGTATAGGTAGGACAGACTGAATGACGTATAGGTAGGACAGACTGAATGACTTATAGGTAGGACAGACTGAATGACGTATAGGTAGGACAGACTGAATGACTTATAGGTAGGACAGACTGAATGACGTATAGGTAGGACAGATTGAATGACGTATAGGTAGGACAGGCTGAATGACGTATAGGTAGGACAGACTGAATGACGTATAGGTAGGACAGACTGCATGACTTATAGGTAGGACAGACTGCATGACTTATAGGTAGGACAGACTGCATGACGTATAGGTAGGACAGACTGCATGACTTATAGGTAGGACAGACTGCATGACTTATAGGTAGGACAGACTGAATGACTTATAGGTAGGACAGACTGCATGACTTATAGGTAGGACAGACTGCATGACTTATAGGTAGGACAGACTGCATGACTTATAGGTAGGACAGACTGCATGACTTATAGGTAGGACAGACTGCATGACTTATAGGTAGGACAGACTGCATGACTTATAGGTAGGACAGACTGAATGACGTATACTGCAGGTAGGAAAGACTGTATGAAGTATACTGCAGTAGGAAAGACTGTATGAAGTATAGGTAGGACTAGGGTTGCAAAGGGAGGGTATATTATTTTAAACTTTAAGTTTACCAGTAAACTACAAGAATTTTGTTATCACCTCTAGTGGCCCTTTTGGGTACTTCAGATTATCACAAGTGTCTAATTATCTCTGGCCCTCAGTGTGGCCTTATCACATGTAAAATATGAAATAATTAAATAAGATGATTTTAAAATAAACAAATAGAATGACAAAGCTGTAAAACATTATCCTAAATATAAACCACAAACTTTGTGAATATCTTTGGTGTTCCATATGAGGGTTTTATTTATTATACCTGAAAACTTCAATTAAATGCAGTCTCAAATAGCCGCCTGTCCCTTTTTAATAGCCCGGCAATGGCATACACTTCTGAAAATAAACGCGGGTTTCAAATAATCGTCTGGTCTAAATGAATTATTTACGAGATTACCATGAATTGTTTACGAGGTTTAATGTTTAATTTGTTACATTAAATAATTCAGTAATGAATAAGAAAAAATTAGGTCAATCATTTTTATCGCCAGTAAGAGTGCTCGCCACTGGCTGTTAACAGCTGAGAACTGCTAGCTAATTGGCAAGCACATAAACAGTTCGGACAACTTCGGGAGAACAGGGCCTGATGCATAAAAGTGAATTTTCCCCTTAAAGTTTCCTTAACTTTAAGTCAGTAGCACAAAACATTTTAATGCACATTTCCTTCTTAAATTAAGTGAAAGTTAAGGGTGCCCATGAGGTCCCTTAAAGCTTTTTGGGCAACCCGACCAAATGCACATAGATATGCCATTCTCATTGAAAGCAAGTCTAAGAAGCGGTAGTTCTGTTCTATGTGCACTGTTGCTATGCTCCCTGTTCTTCATTTTCGTTTTTGCGTCTTACTTTCGGTTTTGTACACCAGCTTCAAACAGCTGAAAATACTATATTTTTCGTTATGGAAAATATATTTCACAGCGGTTTAGATGGTACAATGATTCTCTACACCAGGCCTTGGCAATTCCAGTCCTCGGAGGCCTGCTTGGTGTCACACTTTTCTCCCATCCCTAGCAAACACACCTGATATAAACTAATTGCATTTTTAACTGAAGATCATGATTAGTTGATTATTGGAGTCAGGTGTGTTAGCTGGGGCTGGGTAAGCTTGTTTTGTCACATAGATACTGAAATTAGGCATACTATTAGAATTTTTACAACCAGGAAATGGCAGAACAATTTCTGCATGGTGCATCTAAATTCAGTATGGATATAAATCTAAACTGTATTTGTGGAGGTGAATGTTGCTTTCCTCTGGTTTTGGTTTAAAAGGACAACAGCCAGCTACTTAGCTGAACAATGGAAGGTGCACAATCCATGTCTATAAAGCTAGCTAACTACCTACTCTAAGTTAGCATGATGTGCTATAGAAAGTAATAGAAACAAGTTGAGTAAAAAATTACTCAAATAAATGCAATTTATTATCTTCTGAATCAATCAGTTTCTCCTGTTTTTAATGTAAAAGTTATATCTTGTGTTCTACCAAAATAAATGCAATCTCTGACAAATGTTCAGTCTGAATCAGGTCATCTCCATGGTAACCAGAGATTCTTTCTGCAGTATATACTTTCAAACTACAGCAAAACCCTTAAATTATTCCATTACCTAAAGAAATGTTAAAGGGGCTCTATGCAACACCCTTAAACAATTCCCTTAGGTAAGGGAAAAGTATTCCTTAAAGTAAACCCTTAAGGGAAACATTTAAGATGTTTTATGAAACCGGGCCCAGACCCCTAGAAATCGGCAGTGGCGAAATTAGCTGGCGAAAGTAAGATTGCTGAAAATACACAGTCAAAGAGGAGAATAATTATTCTGTCAAGGAAAAGTTTAACATGAAACATTTTTATAGAGCCATACTATGACAACATAACCATGACACATTGTTTAAATGATACACAGTGTGGGAAATGAAGAAATGTATTAAACAATTAACTATACAAATGAGCAAAAGCTATGTGCATTAAGGAAATAAATGCCTGGCTAAAATAGAAGCCTGTCTTTAATAAGCGCCTGTTGTGTTGAGTGAATTAAGAAAATGAATTGAAGTTTTACATTATGTCAATATGGATTTTTTGTCATTGTTTTGGCGTCAAACTGGTGCCAGTTGTGGAAAAAGTTAATAGTTTGGAGAGTTACACAGTTAGTTGGGGTGGCAGGGTAGTCTAGTGTAGCCTAGTGGGTAGAGCGTTGGACTAGCAACTTAAAGGTTGCAACTTAAAGGTTCCCCCGAGCTGACAAGGTACAAATCGGTCGTTCTGCCCCTGAACAGGCAGTTAACCCCCCCCCCCCCCCAGGCCGTCATTGAAAATAAGAATTTGTTCTTAACTGACTTGCCTTGTTAAATAAAGGTACAGTGGGAAAAAAGTATTTAGTCAGCCACCAATTGTGCATGTTCTCCCACTTAAAAAGATGAGCAAGGCCTGTAATTTTCATCATAGGTACACTTCAACTATGACAGACAAAATGAGGGGAAAAAATCCATAAAATCACATTGTAGGATTTTTAATGATTTTTTTTTGCAAATTATGGTGGAAAATAAGTATTTGGTCACCTACAAACAAGCAAGATTTCTGGCTCTCTTAAGTGTGCTTTGAATTCTATATAAATCACAGACAGTATCACCAGCAAAGCACCATCACACCACCCCCTCCATGCTTCACGGTCACCTACTCTTCGTCTCACAAAGACGGTTGGAACCAAAAATCTCTAATTTTGACTCATCAGACCACAGGACAGATTTCCACTGGTCTAATGTCCATTGCTCGTGTTTCTTGGCCCAAGCAGGTCTCTTCTTATTATTGGTGTCCTTTAGTAGTGGTTTCTTTGCATAAATTCAACCATTATGGTCTGATTCACGCAGTCTCCTCAGTTGATGTCTGTTACTTGAACTCTGAAGCATTTATTTGGGTTGCAATCTGAGGTGCAGTTAATTGCCTGAGGTTGGTAACTCTAATGGACTTATCCTCAGCAGCAGAGGTAACTCTGGGTCTTCCTTACCTCTGGCGGTCCTCATGAGAGCCAGTTTTATCATTGCGCTTGATGGTTTTTGCGACAGTTTTTGCGACAGCATTTGAAGAAACTTTCGAAGTTCTTGAAATGTTCCAGATTGACTGACCTTTATGCCTTAAAGTGATGATGGACTGTCATTTCTCTTTGCTTATTTGAACTGTTCTTACCATAATATGGACTTGGTCTTTTACGAAGTAGGGCTATCTTCTGTATACCTGTATACCACCCCTACCTTGTCACAACACAACTGATTGGCTCAAATGCATTAAGAAGGAAAGAAATTCCACAAATTAACTTTTAATAAGGCACACCTGTTAATTGAAATGCATTCCAGGTGACTACCTCATGAAGCTGGTTGAGAGAATGCCAAACGTGCACAAAACTGTCATCAAGGCAAAGGGTGGCTACGTTGAAGAATCTTAAATATAAAATATATTTTGATTTGTTTAACAACTTTTTTGGTTATTACATGATTCCATATGTGTTATTTCATAGTTTTGATGTCTTAACTATTATTCTACAATATAGAAAATAGTAAAAAATGAAGACAAACCTTTGAATGAGTAGGTGTGTCCAAATGTTTGACTGGTACTGTATATGAATACATTTTTACAAGTTATTTAAGTATAAATTACCAAGTTACGATAGATTGACAGATTTTCTGTTAATTACCAAACTTACTAAAGGTTCCGGTAACTTTGGGAAATTACCGGTAACTTTGCAACCCTAGGAAGGACAGACCAAAGGTGTCCAACTAATTCCATGGAGGGCCAAGTGTCTGCAGATTTTCTCTCATCCCTACTTGATTTATGAATTAGTCACTAATTAGACTAATTGTCTACAGCTTAATTTAAATGAAAAAACAAAAACCTGCAAACACTATGCCCTCCATGGAATGAGTCTGACAACCCTGACATAGGCACAGACCATAGTCACTGGAGACCTGATACAGAGAATGTGGGTAATGACATTAGGATAGACTTAATTACTGGGTGAAAGCACAGTATGGAAGATCGAAACCTGGATATCTGACGGTGATTTAACGAAAATGGGACTATGGTATATAGATAATATATGTTTACTGGTATCAGATTGCATACAGGAAGAAGGGTTTCATGCTGAGTTTGTTCCCCCCTTTACTGCTCCTTTTGCATAATTATAAATAGATTACATGCCATCCTCTAAATGTTGTATGTATATGATTGATGTGAATTGGAATGGCTCAGACATATTTGAATTAATAGATATGCATAACACAGGACAAATCATTCATATAGTTATGTTTCTGGTCTGTTCTGTATTTGGCAGTAAGCAGTATATGAAAATCAGGCTTGTCGGTACAATTATTCTTCAAACAGCTCCTTACTCTAAAATGTCATGTGCTGCCTTCTAAAGCTTTAATAGTTTGGGATTGATGGTAGTTGTTCTCTTAAATGATTATAACCTAATTTTCCCACGGCAACCTATATTAATAATTATTCTGTGCAATGTGGACTGCAGCCTGAACCTCTCAGTAAAGATCAGTCCATCATCAGCAACTCTCTGTTCTAGTGGTTTGAATAAGATGTAAAAATATTTTCAACTTATCAACTGACACCTACACTCCATTAGTTCTGTTCTATGTTAGGCTCTATTTAAGACTCAAAAAGGAAGCTGAGCTGTGTTTCTATTATAACAGAACAGAGCCACGAATGGACCTATTTAGTACAAATGTCACATGTGTTCTTTAAAAAATAAAAAATAAATAGATGGCTAACTATTCACATTTTAAAGGTGGTATTTACTTGCATAAACACATGGCAAATGGTTTGTGTGAGGTGAATAATTAGTCATTACAGCTTCTTCATATAAGCTGACAGTACTTGGAAAGCTAGGGGGGGGGGGGGTGGTTGTCAAATGAAATGCCTTAAACCCACAGTCTAGGCTAAATGTCTATGGCTTCCTTATGTTAAATTGATCTGGGATTGATCTGCATTGCCAGTGAAAGAGCATCCCTTTTGCATTGCTGCAGCACTCAGATAAACTGAGGATGTTTGCAGGAACAGGAGTCTTTGTTAAGCTCAGTGTTTCAGGATATTCTTATTTAAAATCCTCAACTTCCACTCTAGCTGCTTCTGAATATCAGTCCGCTGTTTAGCAATTGCTTTCACTGCAATGAAGATGGGAGGGTGCACTGAAAACTTATATGAATGGGCCAGATGTTGAATGGACTCGATTTTCAAAGTCTGAATGTGCAGAAGCAGCGCTCTTATCTGATATGCTGGCGGCTGCTTAGTCATGTTGACCGACACCATGATAATCGGGTTGAAAGGACAAGTCAAAAACGTGATTTTCCTGTGTTTTATAAATATATCCACGCTGAGGTTGGAATAATAATGTGCAGTTGTGAAAATTATGCTAATTCCCTTTTAGTGTAAGAGCTATTTTGGTGGAATGGAATTTTGGCCTTCCATGGTGACATCACCATGCAGTAAATTAGTTAATAGACCAATAAGAAAGAGTTCCTAACCTCTGCCAATAACAGCTAATTTTCAGTTTTCCCCTCCCTACTTAAACCACTCCCAGACAGTCCTAGCTAAATTATTGCTTGCCCTTATCTTCTAAGAATATTTTGTTTGTTTGTTTCAAATTAAATGGTCAAAAATAATAACAGTAAAGTAATTGTTATCCAGAAATGATTTGATATTGAGATTTCCCTTTTAAATGGCTGCATTGGACCTTTTGATGATATTGAATGAGTGGACATGGGCTCCAGCTCAAGGCAATTTGTTGTGTGTGTGTGTGCGCACGTGTTGAGCATTTCCTGGCTGTGAACATGTTTTTGATTTTGTGTGTACGTGTGTGTAGCGTAGCGTAGTGTTAGCCCTGTGCCCAGGAGGGTGCAGGCTGGGCTACTCTGTGCTCTTGTCAGTGTGCATTTCCCTGACGTGCCCCTTGACATAAACTCTCCAGTGCTACAGAGCAGAGAACTGGGCCACTACACTCTCCAATTTCACATTTCAGCACAGGGCCCAATGTACATGGGAGACCCCTCGCTCTGTGTTACAACATAGAATAGCAGGCGTATGGGTCACACTGCAGCTAATTCCAATTCAATTTAATTTGTATTTTCCTTCTGCAAAATCATCTCACAGTGGTTCAAACAGAGCCTCACTACTCAAACTCCTAAAAGAAACACAAGCTTTCCAAGCATAATGAAATTCTGTTTCTACTCATTAAGAGCAGAACCCATGGAGTCAGTCTGTAGTCCTCTCTAGTGGGTATTTCTCTAGAGTTGAATTTTTTTTAATTTTACCTTTATTTAACCAGGCAAGTCAGTTAAGAACAAATTCTTATTTTCAATGACGGCCTGGGAACAGTGGGTTAACTGCCTGTTCAGGGGCAGAACAGAATGTGTAATGTGGGGGGACAGACAGGTGTGCTGATGGAGACCCAGGCCAGGTGAAATTAAACCATAAAGATGGAGGAAGAACAGCTTTATACCATTGTCCGGCTAACCTGTGCTTGACCTTGACCAGGAAGTCCCCAGGAGAGATTTCGGAAAAACCTTGTAGATATTGCTGCCTGCTCATTATGACGGGAGAAGGATGTTCGACTTGGCCACATGCCTATAGACCTCCTAGCTATGGCAGTGTACCTGGCCGTAGGCTTTTCTTCTTTTTTTGTCTGCCTGCACATGATAGAACAATCCATGTTCAGTTGAGGGTAGAGGATATCATGTCCATGACTTCATATTGAATTCAACCTTGTTTGCATGGGTCCATTCTTTCCCACTTCAATGTTCAACTGTTATAGACCTATATCCATCCTGCCATGCCTCTAAAATCTTCGAAAGCCAAGTTAATAAACAGATTACTGACCATTTCGAATCCCACTGTACCTTCTCTGCTGTGCAATCCGGTTTCCAAGCTGGTCACAGGTGCACCTCAGCCACGCTCAAGGTACTAAACGATATCTTAACCGCCATCAATAAAAGACAGTACTGTGCAGCCATCTTCATCGACCTGGCCAAGGCTTTCGACTCTGTCAATCACTGTATTCTTACCTGCAAATTCAATAGCCCTGGTTTCTCAAATGACTGCCTCGCCTGGTTCACCAACTACCTCACAGACAAGAGTTCAGTGTGTCAAATCGGAGGGCCTGTTTTCCGGAACTCTGGCAGTCTCTATGGGGGTGCCACAGGGTTCAATTCTCGAGCTGTATATATCAATGATGTCTCTCTTGCTGCGGGTGATTCCCTGATCCACCTCTATGCAGACGACACCATTCTGTATACATCTGGCCCTTTGGTCACTGTGTTAACTAACCTCCAAACAAGCTTCAATGTCATACAACACTCCTTCCGTGGTCTCCAACTGCTCTTAAACGCTAGTAAAACCAAATGCATGCTTTTTAACCGTTCGCTGCCCGCACCCGCCCGACTAGCATCACTACCCTGGACGGTTCTGACCTAGAATATGTAGACAACAACAAAGGTGTCTGGCTAGACTGTAAACTCTCCTTCCAGATTAATATTAAACATCTCCAATGCAAAATCAAATCTAGAATTGGCTTTCTATTTCGCAACAAAGCCTCCTTCACACACAAACTTACCCTAGTAAAACTGACTGTCCTACGGACCCTCAACTTCGGCGACGTCATCTACAAAATAGCTTCCAATACTCTACTCAGCAAACTGGATGCAGTCTATCACAGTGCCATCCGTTTTGTTACCAAAGCCCCTTATACCACCCACCACTGCGACCTGTATGCTCTAGTCGGCTGGCCCTCGCTACATATTCTTCGCCAGACCCACTGGCTCCAGGTCGTCTACAAGTTTATGCTAGGTAAAGCTCTGCCTTATCTCAGCTCACTGGTCACGATAACAGCACCCACCCGTAGCACGCGCTCCAGCAGGTATATCTCACTGGTCATCCCCAAAGCCAACACCTCGTTTGGCCGCCTTTCCTTCCAGTTCTGTTGCCAGTGACTGGAACGAATTGCATAAATCGCTGAAGCTGGAGACTTATATTTCCCTCACTAACTTTAAACATCAGCTATCTGAGCAGCTAACCGATCGCTGCAGCTGTACATAGTCCATCTGTAAATAGTCCACCCAATCTACCTACCTCATCCTCATGTTTTATTTACTTTTCTGCTCTTTTGCACACCTGTATCTCTACTTGCACATCATCATCTGCTCATTTTTCACTCCAGTGTTAATCTGCTAAATTGTAATTACTTCACTACTATGGCCTTTTTATTTCCTACCTCCTTACGCCATTTGCACACACTGTATATATACTTTTTCTATTATGTTATTGACTGTACGCTTGTTTATTCCATGTGTAACTCCGTGTTGTTGTTTGCTTCGCACTGCTTTGCTTTATTTTGGCCAGATCGCAGTTGTAAATGAGAACTTGTTCTCAACTAGCCTACCGGGTTAAATAAAGGTGAAATAAAAATAAAATTTAAATTAAAAAATGCTGTGATCTGAAGATAACAGATCCATCCCTGGGGGCAGCAGGCTGTTCACTTGAGGTTGACCTCCCCATAGAAATGGAATTAATAAGTCAATGATGGCATAATGGGTGAACTAGCAGCTATTTTGAGTGTACCCATGTCAGGGAGTAAAATAATCAAATCAAATTTATTTATATAGCCCTTCGTACATCAGCTGATATCTCAAAGTGCTGTACAGAAACCCAGCCTAAAACCCCAAACAGCAAGCAATGCAGGTGTAGAAGCACGGTGGCTAGGAAAAACTCCCTAGAAAGGCCAAAACCTAGGAAGAAACCTAGAGAGGAACCAGGCTATGTGGGGTGGCCAGTCCTCTTCTGGCTGTGCCGGGTGGAGATTATAACAGAACATGGCCAAGATGTTCAAATGTTCATAAATGACCAGCATGGTCGAATAATAATAAGGCAGAACAGTTGAAACTGGAGCAGCAGCACGGTCAGGTGGACTGGGGACAGCAAGGAGTCATCATGTCAGGTAGTCCTGGGGCATGGTCCTAGGGCTCAGGTCCTCCGAGAGAGAGAAAGAAAGAGAGAAGGAGAGAATTAGAGAACGCACACTTAGATTCACACAGGACACCGAATAGGACAGGAGAAGTACTCCAGATATAACAAACTGACCCTAGCCCCCCGACACGTAAACTACTGCAGCATAAATACTGGAGGCTGAGACAGGAGGGGTCAAGAGACACTGTGGCCCCATCCGAGGACACCCCCAGACAGGGCCAAACAGGAAGGATATAACCCCACCCACTTTACCAAAGCACAGCCCCCACACCACTAGAGGGATATCTTCAACCACCAACTTACCATCCTGAGACAAGGCTGAGTATAGCCCACAAAGATCTCTGCCACGGCACAACCCAAGGGGGGGCGCCAACCCAGACAGGATGACCACATCAGTGAATCAACCCACTCAGGTGACGCACCCCTTCCAGGGACGGCATGAGAGAGCCCCATTAAGCCAGTGACTCAGCCCCTGTAATAGGGTTAGAGGCAGAGAATCCCAGTGGAAAGAGGGGAACCGGCCAGGCAGAGACAGCAAGGGCGGTTCGTTGCTCCAGAGCCTTTCCATTCACCTTCCCACTCCTGGGCCAGACTACACTCAATCATATGACCCACTGAAGAGATGAGTCTTCAGTAAAGACTTAAAGGTTGAGACCGAGTTTGCGTCTCTGACATGGGTAGGCAGACCGTTCCATAAAAATGGAGCTCTATAGGAGAAAGCCCTGCCTCCAGCTGTTTGCTTAGAAATTCTAGGGACAATTAGGAGGCCTGCGTCTTGTGACCGTAGCGTACGTGTAGGTATGTACGGCAGGACCAAATCAGAGAGATAGGTAGGAGCAAGCCCATGTAATGCTTTGTAGGTTAGCAGTAAAACCTTGAAATCAGCCCTTGCTTTGACAGGAAGCCAGTGTAGAGAGGCTAGCACTGGAGTAATATGATCAAATTTTTTGGTTCTAGTCAGGATTCTAGCAGCCGTATTTAGCACTAACTGAAGTTTATTTAGTGCTTTATCCGGGTAGCCGGAAAGTAGAACATTGCAGTAGTCTAACCTAGAAGTGACAAAAGCATGGATTAATTTTTCTGCATCATTTTTGGACAGAAAGTTTCTGATTTTTGCAATGTTACGTAGATGGAAAAAAGCTGTCCTTGAAATGGAAGGAATTGTACCCTTCAATCTGTTCTGTGATTTGATGAGTCAACTCAAGACATTTCCAAAAATTAATTCCAATTGCATGAGCCACTTGAGTTAGTCATTTTAATTAACATAACAAAATACCATGGACGTTATTGTGTCACAATACCAGGTGAGGATGATGTCTGCGATGTAACGCACAGCGTTGAGATTGCCTGGAATGACAACAAACTCAGTCCGATGATGCTGTGACACACCGCCCCAGATCATGACGGACCCTCCACCTCCAAATTGATCCTGCTCCAGACCTCAGTGTTATGCTCATTCCTCCGAAGATAAACGCGAATCCGACCAACTCCCCTGGTGAGACAAAACCGCGACTCGTCAGCAAAGAGCACTTTTTGCCAGTCCTGTCTGGTCCAGCGACGGTGGGTTTGTGTCCATAGGCAACGGTGTTGCCGGTGATGTCTGGTGAGGATCTGCCTTACAACAGGCTTACAAGCCCTAAGTCCAGTCTCTCTCAGCCTATTGCGGACAGTCTGAGCACTGATGGAGGGATTGTGCGTTCCTGGTGTAACTCGGGCAGTTGTTGTTGCCGCCATCCTGTACCTGTCCCGCAGGTGTGATGTTCGGATGTACCGATCCTGTGCAGGTGTTGTTACACGTGGTCTGCCACTGCGAGGACAATCAGCTGTCTGTCCTGTCTCCCTGTAGAGCTGTCTTAGATGTCTCACAGTACGGACATTGCACTTTATTGCCCTGGCCACATCTGCAGTCCTCATGCCTCCTTGCAGCATGCCTAAGGCACGTTCACACAAATGAGCAGGGACCCTGGGCATCTTTCTTTTGGTGTTTTTCAGAGTCAGTAGAAAGGCCTCTTTAGTGTCCTGAGTTTTCATAACCGTGACCTTAATTGCCTACCGTCTGTAAGCTGTTAGTGTCTAAACGACCGTTCCACAGGTGCATGTTAATTTTTTATGGTTCATTGAACAAGCATGGGAAACATTATTTAAACCCTTTACAATTAATATCTGTGAATGTATTTGGATTTTTATGAATTATCTTTGAAAGACATGGTCCTGAAAAGGGGACGTTTCTTTTTTTGATGAGTTTATGTTACCTAGTTGCTAGAGGGAGTATACAGCATTGAGTGTGTGAACTGGTGTTGTTAGCATCTCTGCCTTTTAGTTTCATATGGATTGATTTCAGACGGGTACAGCCAGCAAGCAGACGCTACCTAGCTAACTTTCATGCACATTTCGAACTTCATAAATGCAGATTCTACCGGCACAGAACACCTTAGCTAGCTAGTGAAGACTTGCTCATGGGAAAAAGTCAATATTAGCTACAGGTTTAAGGTTTTGGTAAGATTAACTCAGACTCTTTTGATGATGAATGGTGGTTCAGTGGATGTCACCTCTGGTAACATTTTCAAATGTTAAGACCGCATATTGTTGCCAAACTTTATTTTTAGCTATCCCATGAGTGTTACAGTGGGCCTGTGGGCCTGTATGACATGACTGGTTAATATCTCCACCTCCCCTCACTACTCCCCAGCCTGTGTTTCATCCTCCTCCTCCCAATGGCTTTGGTCAGGACTGAATTAACACAAAATGGCTTATGATTATGTAAAGCAGCCCGTCTCCACTTCTCAGGGAAATGGTAGAATATCCGACTGGCTGGCAGAGCAGGTAGGTAGTCCGTCCTATAAGATCTAGAGGCCCTCTTTTCTCAGCCCAGCTTCATCTGTTTCTCTCATATCTCAGCTCAGCTTCATCTGTTTCTCTCTTTTCTCAGCCCAGCTTCATCTGTTTCTCTCTCTTTTCTCAGCCCAGCTTCATTTGTTTCTCTCTTATCTCAGCCCAGCTTCATCTGTTTCTCTCTTTTACTCAGCCCAGCTTAAATCTGTTTCTCTCTTTTCTCAGCCCAGCTTCATTTGTTTCTCTCGCTTTTCTCAGCCCAGCATCATTTGTTTCTCTCTTTCTCTGCCCAGCTTCATCTGTTTCTCTCTTTTCTCAGCCCAGCTTCATTTGTTTCTCTCTTTCTCTGCCCAGCTTCATCTGTTTCTCTACTCTCTACTCTGGCCACCATTCCCTGGAGGCTGGGCTTAGAACAGCCCAATGAACAGCAAAGAGGCTGGGACTGAATATCCACAGCCAGACAATGGACCGTTCATTATGTGTTTAAACTCTTGAGTTGACTTTAAGTGGAAGCTGGATTCTGAAATACAATAAGGTATTTGTGACTTGGGTTTGGATAGGCAAGCAGTAGAGGCTTGTACCTATTTTGACATATTTTACTGCAGTGGCCATGTAAATGTGAGGAGGAGCTGACTTGCTTTTCCCTGCAGGATACACAGTGGGGAGAACAAGTATTTAATACACTGCCGATTTTGCAGGTTTTCCTACTTACAAAGCATGTAAAGTCTGTAATTTTTATCATAGGTACACTTCAACTGTGAGAGATGGAATCTAAAACTAAAATCCAGAAAATCACATTGTATGATTTTTAAGTAATTAATTTGCATTTTATTGCATGACAAGTATTTGATACATCAGAAAAGCAGAACTTAATATTTGGTTCAGAAACCTTTGTTTGCAATTACAGAGATCATACGTTTTCTCTAGTTCTTGACCAGGTTTGCACACACTGCACTTTCAGCTCCCTCCAAAGATTTTCTATTGGGTTCAGGTCTGGAGACTGGCTAAGCCACTCCAGGACCTTGAGATGCTTCTTACGGAGTCACTCTTTAGTTGCCCTGGCTGTGTTTTGGGTCGTTGTCATGCTGGAAGACCCAGCCACGACCCATCTCCAATGCTCTTACTGAGGGAAGGAGGTTGTTGGCCAAGATCTCGCGATACATGGCCCCATCCATCCTCCCCTCAATACGGTGCAGTCATCCTGTCCCCTTTGCAGAAAAGCATCCCCAAAGAATGATGTTTCCACCTCCATGCTTCACGGTTGGGATGGTGTTCTTGCGGTTGTACTCATCCTTCTTCTTCCTCCAAACACGGCGAGTGGAGTTTAGACCAAAAAGCTCTATTTTTGTCTCATCAGACCACATCAGACCTCCTCTGGATCATCCAGATGGTCATTGGCAAACTTCAGACGGGCCTGGACATGCGCTGGCTTGAGCAGGGGGGCCTTGCGTGCGCTGCAGGATTTTAATCCATGACGGCGTAGTGTGTTACTAATGGTTTTCTTTGAGACTGTGGTCCCAGCTCTCTTCAGGTCATTGACCAGGTCCTGCCGTGTAGTTCTGAGTTGATCCCTCACCTTCCTCATGATCATTGATGCCCCACGAGGTGAGATCTTGCATGGAGCCCCAGACCCAGGGTTATTGACCGTCATCTTGAACTTCTTCCATTTTCTAATAATTGCGCCAACAGTTGTTGCCTTCTCACCAAGCTGCTTGCCTATTGTCCTGTAGCCCATCTGAGCCTTGTGCAGGTCTACAATTTTATCCCAGATGTCCTTACACAGCTTTCTGTTTTTTCCATTATGGAGAGGTTGGAGTCTGTTTCATTGAGGGTTCAAACAGGTGCAGTTAATACAGGTAATGAGTGGAGAACAGGGAGGCTTATTAAAGAAAAACTAATAGGTCTGTGAGAGTCAGAATTCTTACTGGTTGGTAGGTGATCATATACTTATGTCATGCAATAAAATGCAAATTAATTACTTAAAAATCATACATGTGATTTTCTGGATTTTTGTTTTAGATTCCGTCTCTCACAGTTGAAGTGTACCTATGATAAAAATGACAGACCTCTACATGCTTTGTAAGTAGGAATACCTGCAAAATCGGCAGTGTATCAAATACGTGTTCTCCCCACTGTAGTTAAAGATTAATTGGCTGCCAGGAACTGCTGACGGGCTCTGGACACCCAGTGTTATAGTTGTAAAGTTGAAACTGAATCAGTGCCCAGTATAACTAACAGGCAGAGTCTGTGTGTGAATTAAGCAGATGGTGTTTAAATCAAACTGCTGTGTTCAGGTGTGAGCTAGCTATCAGAGATGGAGACGCAACACCACCCTGCTCCCACCTACCTATACAACTGATTCAGCAGTCCATCTGCATTGTCTGTTTTACTTTAAAGTCGTCGTTTTTAGACTGTACCTGAGCAGATGGCAGTGTGGTATTTGTGACAAAAGGAGTGGGTGTGTGTGATTTGGGTGTCCTAACATAAGGACTTCATATTGCACTCCGAGAGGCTCTGCATGGGCTTTACTCCTACTTCAAATCTGTCTCTTTAGAGAGGAACACAGAGCAGGATACTTAGGCCTGTTGTTCTGTAGCCACTCTACTCCAGTACCAACACTGATAGGACTGTATACTGCAGCAGCCTCAGCCGCATACATAGCCACTTACTGTAAACACCAGCCTGTCTTTAATGCACAAGAAAATAACACTTGGCGTCTGTTTGCTAGGGGCATGTTAGGGTGAATTGCCAAACCGTAGAGTAGTCAATTTATTGATGTGTTTGTGTGTGTCTCTCTATATGCATAGAGTTTCTGTCTGAGTAAGTGCACTGTGTGGATGTGTGTGAGAGATGTGCACTGATGGGAGCATGTTTAGGTGAATGGGGAGAGAGCTGTTTTCTCCTTGCCTGACTGTTTAATTAGAGCCTGTGCTGCTCTGAGCTGAGCTGCGTGTTTCTGCGTTAGCAGCACTCTGTTCTCATTTCATCCTCTCTCTAAGCGTGTTATTGTATTTCTTAAACATACTGGAAATAGATGTATTAATCCATCCTGCTATGTGCTGCAAGGAATAGACATTTAGCTTTCATATCCGTCAGCAAATAGTGTCTTTCACATGCCAATTGCCTTTTCGCTTTCAAATATGTTTGGAGACATTTATGTTGACTATTTTCATCCTGTTTCTTAGGCTACATCCCACTAAAGCACATCTGTATATGTGTCAATATGTGTCAAGCTGATGAAGGAAACAAAGATAGAAGTATGTCATGTTTTCCACATTGTGTGACTAAACTGTTTAGAAAGACCATCTATGTTGGATGATGTTATATACAGTGCAGGGGCTTACATTTGTAAATTATTAGTGACATTTTTATATTTTTTGAGGATAGTGTGTCAGTTATGTTGACAATCACTTTGTGTTACTCTCTGTAACATGCCTTTAAACCATCCATGTGACATGATTAGTGTGAAATGAATTGGTGCAGAATGGTTTAATAATATAGCATACCATGGGGAGATACTTAGAGGCTTTATCTAATCACAGGAAACGGAATGTAAAGGACAATGGACTGTAAATAGCACATTAAAGGCCCAGTGCAGTAAACATTATGGTAATACATCTGATTTCACTTGCACTGTAAAAGTGTGCAACATGTTTGTTATTTCCTGATAGTTGAAAATACTTAGGGGTGTACTCACTTTTGTTGCCAGCGGTTTAGACATTAATGCCTGTGTGTTAAGTTATTTTGAGGGGACAGTAAATTTACACTGTTATACAAGTTGTACACTCACTACTTTACATTGTAGCAAAGTATCATTTCGTCAGTGTTGTCACATGAAAAGATATACTCAAATATTTACAAAAATGTGAGGGGTGTACTCACTTTTGTAACATGCTGTATATATCCAAGAAAGGAGAGTGATGGAGTGCTACATCAGATGACCTGGCCTCCACATACACCCAACCTCAACCCAATTGAAATGGTTTGGGATGAGTGGGACCGCAGAGTGAAGGAAATACAGCCAACAAGTTCTCAGCATATGTGAGAACTCCTTCAAAACTGTTGGAAAAGCATTCCTGCTGTAGCTGGTTGAGAGAATGCCAAGAGTGTGCAAAGCTGTCATCAAGGCAAAGGGTGGCTACTTTGAAGAATCTCAAATATAAAATATATTTTGATGTAACACTTTTTAGGTTACTACATGATTCCATATGTGTTATTTCATAGTTTAGATGTCTTCACTATTATCCTACAATGTAGAAAATAGTAAAAAAATATGGAAAAACCCTTGAATAAGTAGGCGTGTCCACTTTTGACTGGGTGTGTGTGTGTGTGTGTGTGTGTGTGTGTGTGTGTGTGTGTGTGTGTGTGTGTGTGTGTGTGTGTGTGTGTAAAATTGTATTTTAACTCAGTCGGGGTCTCGACTTACTGTTGAAATTATTTGATATTGAGATAAAAACTGCATTGGGCCTTTAAAGTATACAGTATATAAGATGATGCATTGTTATCCGTGTTATGAATATTTTAGTTCTACTCTACTGTATATAGTGTCATATGGCAAAAAATGATGCAGTGTGGTCATGATCTGTGCTCTAGTGAGTAAGCTTTTCTGCACCAGTTTCCTTTAGCGTATACAGTTAATCCCATGAATGATCCACCCCTCCCCTGTCTAGGGAAACTGATCCATTTCCACCCCTATGGGCACCTTAAATCAGCCTCTTGAAGTGCCCAGCTCCAGGCAAAGGACAGATCCAGCCTCGGGAATGGAAAGCCTTCTGTGCCTGCAATCTGCTCATTTCCATGTACATGTACCCATCACTACTACATCAGGATGATAGAGACGGGGCGTAGAGGTTTGCATTCAGACCCAGGGTGCATTCTCAGGTAGGATGCTGCTGTTTTTACGCTTGATGTAGGTGGTATACTCGATGCTCATACAGGCTGAATTGATATTACATAAACACACATACAGTACAAGTCAAAAGTTTGGACACACCTACTCATTCCAGGGTTTTTCTTTATTTTACTATTTTCTACATTGTAGAATACTATTGAAGACATCACAACTATGAAATAACACATATGGAAACATGTAGTAACCAAAAACGTCACACACACAAAAAAAGTAAACAAATCAAAATATATCTTATATTTGAGATTCTTCAAAGTAGCCGCCCTTTGCACACTGATGACATTCTCTCAACCCCCTTCACCTGGAATGCTTTTAAATTAACAGGTGTGCCTTATTAAAAGTTAATTTGTGGAATTTCTTTCCTAAATGCGTTTGAGCCAGGCAGTTGTGGTATACAGAAGATGGTCCTATTTGGTAAAAGACCAAGTCCATATTATGGCAAGAATGATTGATTCCAAATTTGCAATTTTTGATTCCAACCGCCGTGTCTTTGTGAGACACTGAATAGGTGAACGGATGATCTCCGCATGTGTGGTTCCCACCATTAAGCATGGAGGAGGAGGTGTGGGGGTGCTGTGCTGTTGACACTGTCGGTGATTTATTTAGAATTCAAGGCACATTTAACCAGCATGGCTGCCACAGCATTCTGCAGCGATACACCCTCCCATCTGATGTGCGCTGAGTGGGACTATCATTTGTTTTTCAATAGGACAATGACCCAACACACCTCCAGGCTGTGTAAAGGCTATTTGACCAAGAAGGAGAATGGAGTGCTGGATCAGATAACCTGGCCTCCACAATCACCCGACCTCAACCCAATTGAGACAGTTTGGGATGAGTTGGACCGCAGAGTGAAGGAAAAGCAGCCAACAAGTGCTGAGCATATGTGGGAACTCCTTTAAGACTGTTGGAGAAGCTGGTTGAGAGAATGCCAAGCGTGTGCAAAGCTATATCAAGGTGGTTACATTGAATAATCTAAAATATCTTTTGATTTGTTAAACTTTTTTTTTGTTTGCTACATAATTCCGTATGTGTTATTTCATAGTGTTGATGTCTTCACTATTATTATACAATGTAGAAAATAGTAAAAATAAAAACCCTTGAATGAGTAGGTGTGTCAATTTTTTTCCTATTTTGTTGCCTTACAAACCCTCACAAAATCTATTTTAATTCCAGGTTGTATCGTTTGATTTACACAACATGCCTACCACTTTGAAGATGCAAAATATTTATTGTTTTTTTCACAATAAAAAATAAGACAAAAAAACTGAACTTGAGTGTGCATAACTTTTGCATCAATTACAGCTGCAAGTCTCTTGGGATATGTTTCTATAGGCTTGGCACATCTAGCCACTGGAAATTCTGCCCATTCTTCAAGGCAAAACTTCTCCAGCTCCTTCAAGTTGGATGGGTTCCTGCTGGTGTACAGCAATCTTTAAATCATACCACATATTCTCAATTGGATTGAGGTCTGGGCTTTGACTAGGCCATTCCAAGACATTTAAATGTTTCCCCTTAAACCACTCGAGTGTTGCTTTAGCAGTATGCTTAGGGTCATTGTCCTGCTCTCAAGAATTTCCCTGTATTTAGTGCCATCCATCGTTCCTTCAATTCTAACCAGTTTCCCAGTCCCTGCCAATGAAAAACATCCCCACAGCAGGATGCTGCCACTACCATGCTTCACTGTGGGATGGTGTTCTCGGGGTTTGTGCCAGACATAGCTTTTTCCTTGATAGCCAAAACGCTAAATTGTAGTCTCATCTGACCAGAGTACCTTCTTCCTTATGTTTGGGGAGTCTCGCATATGCCTTTTGGCGAACACCAAACATGTTGCTAATTTTTTTCTTGAAGCAATGGCACTTTTTCTGGCCACTCTTCTTTAAAGCCTAACTCTGTGGATTGTATGGCTTAAAGTGGTCCTATGGACAGATACTCCAATCTCCGCTGTGGAGCTTTGCAGCTCCTTCAGAGTTATCTTTGGTCTCTTTGTTGTCTCTCTGATTAATGCCCTCCTTGCCAGGTCTGTGAGTTTCGGTGGGCGGCCCTCTATTGGCAGGCTTGTTATGGTGCCATATTCTTTCCATTTTTTTAAATAATGGATTTAATGGTGCTCCGTGAGATGTTTCGGATATTTTTTAATAACCCAACCCTGATCTGTACTTCTCCACAACTTTGTTCCTGACCTGTTTGGAGAGCTCCTTGGTCTTCATAGTTCCGCTTGCTTAGTGGTGTTGCAGACTCTGAGGCCTTTCAGAACAGGTGTGTGTGTACTGAGATCATGTGACAGATCATGTGACACTTAGATTGCACACAGGTGGACTTTATTTAATCAATTATGTGACTTCTGAGGTAATTGGTTGCCCCAGATCCTATTACGGGGCTTCATAGCAAAGGGGGTGTATACATATGCACGCACCACTTTTCCATTTTTTATTTTTTTTTTGAAACAAGTTATTAATTTCACTTCACCAATGTGGACTGTTTATTGTGTCCATTACATGAAATCCAATCAAAATCAATATAAATTACAGATTGTAATGCAACAAAATAGGAAAAACACCGAAGGGGTGAATACTTTGCAAGGCTCTGTTTCTCCTCCTAATATTGTACAATCTGTGTGTCGCTTCATTGGCCTGGGCTATTTGTTTGAATTCAAGACTTGATTGATCTCAGTTTGTCAGTGTCAGAGTAGCCACTCATTTCATTCATTTGTGTGGTATTACAAAAGATTCAGCTAATGTCTTCTTTCATGTAAATTACATAGAATTGCATGAAATGCAGTTT
This sequence comes from Oncorhynchus masou masou, assembly GCF_036934945.1. Classification (NCBI taxonomy): domain Eukaryota; kingdom Metazoa; phylum Chordata; class Actinopteri; order Salmoniformes; family Salmonidae; genus Oncorhynchus; species Oncorhynchus masou. The sequence continues at coordinate 63,020,011 of NC_088216.1, forward strand.
TTTAAAAGGCTGATTCTTGAGGGGGATGCCCTGATTGAATTTTTTTTTTTTAAATCTGTAGAAATCCTAAAAACGCTTTTGCTCAACTTTTCTTTTATTTAACAATGCACCGGGGCCTATGATTTCTTAATCCGGCCCTGCATGAGGCCACTAGTACAAATGGCCCGGAGGCTCTGACTCTCATTCACAGCCAGTTAAATAACTTTCACACAGTCATTGAGTCCACTCACAATGTGTTGAGGCTACTCCTGCTCCTGACTGTAGTGTAATGCAGTGTGCATCGGTAGTCCATAATTGAACAGGGTAAGAGATGTAGGTGACCTTACTCTTCCAGTCTGTGTCCAGGGAGGCGTAGCAGCAAACTGACCCCAGATCAAACCAGCCTGCTACAGTACTGCTACCAGATTCCTGCAGGGGAGGGCATAGAGGTGAATGATAGCCCAGAGCCAACATGCAGTATCAACAGCCAGCCTGATAAAATATTTTGCACTACACAGAAATGATAAAGGGCTGTATCGTCTCTAGGTGAACAATGACATAGACCAGACTGGGTGTGTGAACTGTCGGTTACTTTTTGTGAAGAACCTAACTCAAATTAACACCTGTCCTGCACTTGTAGTTGAACAGTACTGTGATTCTGGAAAAACAATTTATGGCGATTTGTTGTGACTGTAGTCCAGAAGCATGCTTCCCCATTTATCTGGGCTAACAGGTTGCACGGAGTGTGTGTGAAGGCCATGTGCACCGTTCTTTTAATCTTATTAAGCATTTGCGTTTTAATGTATAATACCTCAAGCCATGACAACAGTCCTCACCCAATCGTTTCATCGACCACCTGATTCAGTGTCTACAGATGAAAAACAACAAATTGGCTACTGTACATACAGTAGAGAATATATATATATATATATATATATATATATATATATATAAAAAAAAAATATATATATAATAATATATAAATAAATAATATATAATATATATAAAATAAATAAATAATAATAACAATTATATTTAAAGATTCAAAAAAGTTCTTCCACACTAATCTTGACAAACCATTTCTGTAAATACATTTCATTTTGGACCAAATTCGATACTCTCATTGACCTCCGTACAACAAATCCCCACGTCCATGCTTTATTTTCACTCGGCCTTCTCGCTTCGCCTCTTCCTCTCTTAGTGCGCTGGACTTGCATATAACACATGGTAAGATATCACGAGAGACTCTAAAGGACCCGACATTTGAAGAGAGAATCACTATTAACAAGTGCATATGCTTGTTAATGGTGCTGGTTTATTTTGAATCTCAGTCCGCATGTAAAGTGGGCTTTTTGGATCCCCTTGCTTTTTCAGAGCAACATAAATGGATTGTTTTGTTCTTAGTCACCACAGTAATGTAGAAAACCTCCATGGCTTCACAAGACACCCACACACTCATAATCCTACAGACACACACACACACACACACACACACACACAGCCATGGCTACACTCTCATACATAAACACAGTAAGTGCGAAAATGTATATTCCAATAATAACCACATGCACACAATCATACTCCTACAAAATTAGGCAGACCCCCCACATATACCTACACACTCTTCCTCCCACAACAGCCATTACATCATTCCATATCCCACACATCTTACTTACCTCCAGCAGAAGGCAACTGGAGGTTCTCTACTCACGGTTTTTAGTTGGTATGGTTCATTGTGTTTTGAGATAAGGTCACCGGCTTTAATGATCTCCTATTTGGATTGGATTCTTTGTATTGAGAGCTTAGGAAGGAAGGAACAAGGTACATTGTGTAACCCATAGAAATACATGAAATGGTTCTACTTATTTCTGTGGTGTACCCGTTATGACAAGTGCAGCATTTAAGGTTGTAGCCTAGCGCCGCCTCAAATCGTCCCCTGTGGTTCGCTGTTCTGTGTTGCCTTGACAATGTTTTTTAAGTTATTGGCCATGACAAAGCTGCCCTGGTGAAATTATATTAGCCTGTTAAATGCAGCGCACAGAAAGCTATGCAACCTTGAGGCTTTCGATCTTTTGAATACTGCCCAAATTAATAATTGAATGTGCTTGAAATGTTGATGGAGAAAAGAAATATGCTTTTTGTGCCCCTGAATTTCTAACACTAGAATAAGCCTGTTACCTGCTGCAGGTTTTCCCAGTGTATTATTTATTTTACCTGTGACTTTTTAGACTGAAAGGTAAAAGAGAACTTAACCAAACCTGTGTATGTCTGTCAGCAGTGGAGTCTGTGTCTGAGCTGCGATTTTTCTAGGGACTGGGATTTGCTATAGGGGTTTGAGCTGGAGTCGAAGCTTGTGATTGGCTATAGGGGATTGAAGCGTGGGCCTAGGCTTCCTGGTGTGAACTGAGATATTCCACAGGATGTCATGCTGGGCCAGATTACGCACACTTCTTTTGTCAGCCCTCCTGTGGAATCACACATGGCCAGGCACATGCACACACAAAGTCACATAATCCTACTGTCAGCATCCGTGTTCCTGGTGGGCATCTGTGAGCCTGCTCCCCTCCATCTGCATCCAGAGTACAGAGAGACAAAATGTTTTTTCGTGAGCTGTCATGGTTGTCAACTGCCATAGTTGTTGCATCCTCCCAGTAGTCTGTGTCAGTGGAGACACAGATACATTAATTGTCATGAAGCATGGAACTACTTTAAACAAAGCTTGACTATATAAAAAACCTACAGCACTAAAAAGCACAGCGCAAGTATCAACACCATATTAAGGATAATGTTTTCTCTGTATTCTGACAGAAACCTTGGGAAGTCTGGCCTGAGGGTGTCCTGCCTTGGACTAGGTGAGTGTGGGGGGGCGGAAGGGCTAGGAGACAAAAAATGTGTTAGAGGTGACCCAGACTGCTGTTGTTTTCACTAGAAATACACAAAGTGAACCACAGAGGGAATTTATTTCACACCAAATAATTTTCCTAGCAGATATCTTGGAGAGTGAAGATATGCCAGAGATGCAAGCTGAGACCTCCATCTGTTGACTAACACTATTATGGCAAACTCTGCCAAAGCCTCATCTCTTCCAACTATAATTAAAAAGCTACAGTAGTCGGTGTGTGGCATCACTGCCTCTTCAACACTGCTCTCTCTATGTATCTCTCGTCTGATAGACTACTAACACAGTCTCCCTGTCGTCTCTCTGTAGGAACATGGGTGACGTTCGGAGGGCAGATAACGGATGAGGTGAGAGCAGATGGATTGTGTTTTTTCTATCAGTCAGTCAACACTCCAATTTCACAACTATCTACATGCTTCTGCAGTCCACTGCTTACACTCTAAACATATTGACACATAGAGAGCCAGAGAAGCAACACGCGTGCCATAGCACGGAAGGTTACAACCCCATGCAGACCGGGTTTTAATAGATGAAAACACTTAAGTGCCGATCAGTGATCTCTCGACCACCTCCCTTCCTCTTTCTTTCCTCTCCCTCGCTCCACTCTCCGGCCAACAGATGGCGGAGCAGCTGTTGTGTCTGGCCTACGAGAACGGCATCAATCTGTTTGACACAGCAGAGGTCTACGCCGCAGGGAAGTGAGTATCATCCAGACTGTCCACATCACATCTTCATGCAGACATCACTTAGATATCAATGACTGCTGAATCACAGGATCCTACCACACAAAGCCACAAAGCCAAACAAAGCATAGGCTAACACATGTACTGTAGTGTGTTTGAATGAGCGCTGACCTAACAGGTGGCAATGAATGTATGAGTGTGTTAATTAATGAGATGGGGGACTCATCTAAATGATATGGTGTAGACTCACATTTAGTACCAATGAAGCTGGTGCTGGTCTCCAGTCCTTCCAGTGTGGTCGTGATGATTTAGCCGACAGCACGTTGAGGGAGTCTCCCAGGCCATCACACATCTTTAGAGAACTCATTCAATTTGATTAAACCTCTGGTTTAGTGGATCTGAGGCCCAGAGGCTCAGATGAAACGCTCACTGATGCACTGACCATGAGTCTGTGCGCCTCTGCGGCCTCCCGCGTAGGTAGTTGGCAGGCATGTTTGCAAATACAAGGCCTTACAATTTTATCCACACGTGCCTTGGACAAGCCTGCAAAACTGTTTACATAAACATGAGTGATTAATTGCTCTGTAGCCTTGAGCTCCAGTCCTGGGGGGAGAAACACCTAATTTATAACATTCATCATACTGAGTTCTAGTGGTATTTTTGATGAGAGGTCAAGGGTCAATCATTCATGATGGCTTGAATACCAGTAGAACCCAAACAGTGATATTTTGCCAACTCTAACCTTTGTAGGGCTTCATAACATCTCCCCAGACAGTTGTATACACCATCCTGGATTAATGGATCTTTGTTGTGAGGAAGGATGAACTCCTTTCCAACAGTACCTCAGATTAACAGACTCAAACTCTTCTCTAAATCCTCCCCAAGGACATACTGGTCTCTCATTGTGGCGATATGGTCAGGCATATTTCCCGAGGTGTTAGAGTATTATGTAAAAGACTGAAGAAAGAAAATAACAAATGGTTGATGCCTTTATCATTTTGAATTAGTGCTGAGTGTTCAACTGAAATGTCGGCTATTTTATGTTCATTGACCAACGTCGGATCAATTATTTTAATTCCATTGTTTGTTTGTTTTTAGCTCAATGCGCACATTGCGCTGCAGTTTCTCTAGAGATAAATCAGATCGCACCCGAACTGTATTTGGGAGTTGTAGTTTCCAGCAGGCCAGTGTTCTACATAGTTTAGAGCAGAAAATGTGATAATTAACTACCATCATCTATTGCGCGCCTACTTATCCATTCTGTGTTTCTTTGACTCCTGCTACATAAGAAACAGAAGAATGCGCAACCAATAGGGATACATAGAGAGAGGTTGCTTCGCAAGGAATTTTTACCAGAAAATACATTATCTAAGTTATTGATAGTTGGTATTCAGCAGTTGTAAATGTATGCCTTATTTACTTTGAAGAACTACTAAAATAGTGTATTTTGTCAGACACCATAGGCAGTAGCTCTATAGAGATGAGATGGTGACTTGGAATGAAGTAATAGTCATCAAATGAAACAAATGGAATACACACAACAACTGACATATTGTATTAAGTAGCAATGTGAATAAATAATGGTTAATAAGTGATAAGCAGTAATGGGCAGTCACTACCATCATAAGACGTTTATTCATTGTTTTATTCTGTGTTATTACAGCGTTCAACCCACATAATGCATAGTGCATTTCATTTCATGTTTTTTATTATCAAAACCGAAATTGAAAATTGTGAATACTTTTTAATAATCTATCCGAAACAGACCCAACCTCAAAAAGCGCTAATCACTCAGCACTATTTTGAATATTTACCAACATCTGGCTTCTGTAGCTGAGCTTTGGAAAGGAGACGACATAGCAAACTGCAACATAAGGTAGTGGTGGCAGACTTGAAGGACAAGGGAAATAAAGTTGACCTTTACCATCATCATTCCACACAATGGTGACATTAGAACTGGCAGATCAACAGAGTGACAGATCTGTGTGCCATGCAAATGGACCTGACAGTCTGTCAGAACCCTGAATGTCTTCTTTGGGTGCTAATTCTGACAGCCTATAGCCTACTGCAAACTGCAGCACTGAGAGGCTTTACACGAGGTGCAGCACACACACCAGAAGAGAGGGACATCAATGCAGACAGAGGAACACATATCTACCACGTTTCACACGGTCTCTGTGAAGCACCAGCTCTAGTAATATGAGGACCTCGTCAGTCAAACAGTAAAGTGGACTGAGTCTAGATAGGGGTATAATTATGTGTTAGTGGCCTCACCGTTGATTTTGCCACAAAGTCAACATTTTGGTTTTGTAGAGTGGATAGAGAGCGGGAGAGAGGCTCCCAACTGCAGCCCCGCTACAGCTAAGGGCCTGGTTCTGTGGGTTAGTACGTGTGTGTTTGTTCCCTGGCACTATGACCAAGTCACTGAAACATATTGACAGGCAAACACTGTACAGTACATCGACTGACAGCTAGCGTATTGACCAACGCACGCTTACAAACACACTGTAGTGTAGGTGTAGACCCATTTAGGTTTGACAATCCACTTCTTTACACCAATGTTCCCTCAAAAAAAAAATCAGGACTGAGCTAATTTCAGGTCTGCTAAATTCTGTGCAACTTCTAGCGCATTTACTGTGATCACTGAGGCTGTACCTGCTTTATGTTAGTTTTAACAGTGGCCAAGTAGGCTACTGTGGTTATTTGATCATAATGTAGGCCTACCAGAGTGGCCTACCATCAACAACAATGGAGAAAATGCATCTCATTTTAACATGGACATATCTGTTCCATCATTCAGCCTACAGTAACAATATGTGGTGTTAAATGTAGGTCTACATTCCATGAGACGTTTGGGGGGGGAAAAACATGCAGGGCTGGACATTAACCTGTTTATCCACGTTTCCTTCAGACAAGGAGGTGACTGGAAATGTTGTGGTGGTGTTTGATGTTTTGATGCAAGAAATCACTTCACAAAATAAAATGCATTATTATTCCCATACCATTATTACAGAGAATCAGACAGATTATGCTCCCCTCTGCCTATTGGCTACTTGGCTTATTCAAGCCCGTCTCAAAATACAGCACTACCCCTTTACCTGACTCGCTTTTCAAAAATATCTAGAAATGTACATGTTTTGTGCTCTTGTAGGAAGTAATCACTCCCTTATTGCTGACTACAAATGAGCTATTGTCACGAATCCGACCGAGGGTGGTTCCCTTTCCCGGGCGGGTGGCGCTCGGCGGTCGTCGTCACCAGCCTATTAGCTGCCACTGATTGTCTTTCCTCCCCCTCCTTGTATGTTTAGTGGTAGCACCTGTTTATGTTTAATTAGTTTGTCTTTATTAGACAGCCGGCCCGCCTGGTTGTTGTGCGGGATTATTTCAGTGTAACCTTCGGCTCTGTTGTAGAGGTACGTGTTAGTGCCTGGTCGTGATTTTTTCCGTTGTACATTTTGATTCCCTGTGTTTGGGAATGTAACTATTGTGAGCACCCTGTGGTGCGTTGGTGCTATTAAAGACGCACAGCATTGAACTCTCTGTCTCCTGCATTTGACTCCACACCCACGACACCCGGAGCATTACAGCTATAACTGGGCTAATAACTCACTAACTAGCAAAGGATATGAACAAAATGTGCACACGTGGTTAAATGCAGCTCTGGCTTTGATCTCAAAACAAGTGCATCTACTCACTATTGCTCATGCTGTAACAGTCCAGTTCAAAGTAAATGGCACAGATCCATATATGGCAATGGTCTATTTGCATATAAGCCTACTGCAGCTCTGATTGGTTATGCTGCACCAGTCTGTGTAGAGTACGAGCTGAGTAGTGCATGTCAATGCAAAAGAATCCTACTCCGATGTATTCTGCCGACAAAATCTCTTGTGTCGTTTGTTTTGTTTCGGTATGTTGCTTTGAAAGTGCTTTGAATTCAAAATTCAAGCTGAGATCTACCACTCAGATTTTTTTTTTTAACATGACTTAAAAAACATAAGCCTCACGACCATTAACCAATTAAAAACAGTACTGTAGCAATAAAGTTTGTGCAGTAAACTTTAGGCCTACTGTACATTATCGCAGCATATTGGCTTTGCTTGAATTGCCCTGTCAATGAATTGTTGTTCAGTCCATTTAAAAATATATATTTATGATCACACCGGTAATAGATCCGTTGTTGTATTACTTGTGAAGCACAGCTGAGTGAGCATACATTTACATACTTTTTTTGGGGGGGGGGGGGTTTCTTGTGCCTGCATCTGATGGTCAGTCTCAGATGTGGGAAAGAGCATTAGACTGAGGGACCGCATCTCAACATCCCTCCACTCTCCCTTTCCTCCACTGACATTGACCAAAAAGTGGCACAGTCTTCCAGATGATGGCAAAACTCAAGTTACACCGCATCGTGCACAAATTCATGTTACTCCTATGAACAGAGAAAGTTAAATATTCCTCGACATTAAAAAAGACCCAAGCCGCTAATAATAACAACTCAAGCCTATAGATACACTTTCCTACTCATTCATTACTGATGCACTGCTTGTTGTAGCTCTGAGTAGAAATAGGAAGAACTCACATTTTATGGCTTGTAAAAGTGTTGAATACAAAGTGTTGACAGTGCTGAGTAAGATCTTAAACATGAACTCACTCATAAAGTTGACAGTTTCTCTCTCTAATCATGGTTTTAAACATTTTGAAATCAACTTTTCTATAGCTTTCTGTTATGCCTGCTACATTACTGCAGAAACGGTCATCTGAGCCATCTGATTGGCCAGCGGTAGGGCTATAGTGCACTTGATTTGCTCTCTGGGCCCGCCGGGAAGTTAGTTTGTACCTTCAGACACATGAAATAGTTGAAAATGGCAACAGATGGCCTACCCAGCACGCAGGGCAGCTGAATCGGGTGCACCTACAGCCAACAGCCTGAGACGAATAATAATTATTTCTTTAAAGTAGGAACACAGTGCTATGTCGTTGGGGTTTTTACAGAAATGTTTGGCGATCGACTAGGAATGACTTGGACATCGACCAGTCGATCGTGATTGACCCGTTGGTGACCACTGCTCTATAATGTATTTTTATGTATATCCTTTTTTTACCCCGTACCTCATTACCCCGTTCTCCCCAATTTTGTGGTATCCATTTGGTAGTTAGTCTTGTCTCATCACTGCAAAATCCTGTACAGTCTTGGGAGAGGCGAAGGTCCATAGCCGTGCGTCCTCCGAAACACAACCTAACCAAGCCACACTGCTTCTTGACACAATGCCCACTTAACCCAGAAGCCAGCCGCACCAATGTGTCGGAGGAAACACTGTGCACCTGGCGACTGTGTCAGCGTGTACTGCACCACAGGAGTCGCTAGTGCGCGATGGGACAAGGACATCCCTGCCGGCCAAACCCTCCCTTAACCCGGACGACGCTGAGCCAATTGTGCGCCACCCCATGGGTCTCCTGGTCACGGCCGGCTGAGAAAGAGCCTGGACTCAAACCCAGAATCTCTAGTGGCACAACAAGCACTGCGATGCAGTGCCTTAGACCACTGAGCCACTAGGGAAGCCTGCTCTAGAAAGTTGAGTGAAGTTCAATCTCTTTCTTCTCTCTGTGGGCTGATATTTTTGCACGGCAGACCCAGGGAGCAGCATGGCAGTCTCGGTGCTACTGAGCATGCGCACAGCTTAAAGGGAACATTGATGGCATTAGCCTTCCAGAAATTACCCTTCCTCTCCCTCTCCTCTTCCTCTGCTCAAACCAGCAGGTAGCGCACACAGGCAGAGAGAGATCTGATGGGGAGAGGGTTAAGGGAAAGAGAAGCAGAGAGAGGGGAGAGGGGGTACAGAGAGGGGGAGTTCAGCCACTTTGTGCTTGCCGTACACAGAATTCACATTATAGGAAAACATGGCATTTGTTAGCCTTGTAGACCGGCGCTCCCTTCCTCCCTCGCAGTGACAGGAGTCATCCCAGTCCTAATGGAGGCCACATTGGGCCTAATTGGCACCCCCACTGCTGCTAATGACTGATTGACATGGAGCCTGTTACACACTAGCCATACCAGCCAGTTCACTGAGTTTAACTCCACACACTGCAGGAGGGCTTTGAGACACTGGGAAGGGTTGTAAGAGTTACCACCACACTTTGTGATATATTCTTTTTCAAGGGCTGATCTGTTTTCTTTTGCATCATGGTATGTGTAGTTGTTAGTTGACCATGCCCATTATCTGATCTCTCTCTCCCGCTCTCTCTCAGGGCTGAGGTTGTGCTGGGGAACGTCATAAAGAAGAAAGGATGGAGGTATGTTCGTACGGAGGTTACTCTCATAATGAGCCATGTTTCATTTCTGCACCGTCACTCTCCCTCACCTGATAACTGCTCTGCCTTATTGGAAGGGAAGTGAGCAGTATGGTGTACTCCACTGTGCACCGGCAGGCAGGCAGCGAGAGATAAAAGATAAGTCAGGCAGGCAGAGAGAGAGAGATAAAAGATCAGTCCGGCAGGCAGAGAGAGAGAGATAAAAGATCAGGCAGGCAGGCAGCAGAGCCATGGCCGTGCTCCTGCTCTTGTGTCCCTCAAAGCGACTGAATAATGGAATGAAGGTGTCTCCTTTACCCACTCTTTTACCTCATCAACCCGTGTGTGTGTGCACGCTGTACTGTACTGGTTTGACAGTGATGTTGTGATGTCAACCAGAGAACCTTGGAACACCCTCTCTGTGATGTCAACCAGAGATTCTTGGAACACCCTCGCTGTGATGTCAACCAGAGAACCTTGGAACACCCTCGCTGTGATGTCAACCAGAGAACCTTGGAACACCCTCGCTGTAATGTCAACCAGAGAACCTTGGAACACCCTCGCTGTAATGTCAACCAGAGAACCTTGGAACACCCTCTCTGTGATGTCAACCAGAGATTCTTGGAACACCCTCGCTGTGATGTCAACCAGAGAACCTTGGAACACCCTCGCTGTAATGTCAACCAGAGAACCTTGGAACACCTTCGCTGTAATGTCAACCAGAGAACCTTGGAACACCCTCGCTGTAATGTCAACCAGAGAACCTTGGAACACCCTCGCTGTAATGTCAACCAGAGAACCTTGGAACACTCTCTCTGTGCTTCATTGTCTATATATGTTCTGTGTGGTCTCACATGTAATGGGTTTTCTCCCCCTTCTCATGTAGACGTTCCAGTCTGGTGATCACAACAAAGATCTTCTGGGGTGGAAAGTATGTTGTCTCTTCTCTGGTTGTGTGTCTGAATGAGAAATATGCTGCTCTTTGTAATGTGTCTGGGGCTGTGAGTGATTGGCAGTGTCATAGAGTATATATGTAATGCCATGCAGAGAATTCCTCCCTCCCAGTGGCCCTCTGGTTAATGTGATTATGTGTAGTCCATGCTGATGTTATTATCAAGCAATAAGGCCCAACGGGGTGTGTTATATTGGTCATATACCACAAAACCATGAGGTGCCTTATTGCTATTATAAACTGGTTACCAAAGTAATTAGAGCAGTAAAAAGACATGGTTTGTCATATCCGTGATATACGGTCTGATATATCACAGCTGTCGGCCAATCAGCATTTAGGGCTCGAACCACCCAGTTTATAATGGGCTTTTAGTCAAGCTGAAATGTATATATTGGGATGTTACTGTGATGGACTGAATGATATGATGAAAAGAAAATAAAGCCTTGCTGTGGCTCTGCTGTAATTCAACTGATTCTGGAATATGTTTTTCATCCATAGAGCAGAGACTGAAAGAGGGTTGTCCCGAAAACACATTATAGAAGGTAAGCTCATCCTGTCCTTGATCACGCAGAGCAAGGGCAGAATGAGAAATTAAATGCAGACATTGCATCCATCAGACAACATTCTGATTAGTAATTTTGGCTCCAGGGAGAAGAGACTCCAATTTGATAATTGTGGACTCTCTTGGGGGATAGTAGTCTTGCTGAGAAAGATCCTAGTTCCTATTTTCTCTGAAAAATAACACCTTATTAGAATCACATTATTTGAAAATTCTACCTGCAATATTGAGCACTACTTCACAATTAGAACCCAGGGGGGCAAAAGGGAATGTCATGTTTATCTGAACACTTGCAGCCATTCTGATGATGCCATTCATGTCACAATGTAATAAAGCAACATTTAAGGCATACTTCTTTGACAATTGCTCTTTTGATTGGATATTGTTAGGTTTTGTCCCCCCAAAAATGTTAATTGGCATCAGACCCCAAAAAACATCAGTTGGGCTGTACTCGCAATAGTACACTCAATAAGATATGACTGCAACCATGTCCCTGAACAATCATAGTGTGTGTAACTGGGGCTGTGATGCATGTCGTTGTAGGTTTAAAGGCCTCACTGGGGAGACTGCAGCTAGAGTATGTGGACGTGGTGTTTGCAAACAGACCGGACCCCAACACTCCCATGGAAGGTAAGGAGGAACATCTTGGTCCGCCTCTATCACTGGCTTCTGCTGTCTGCCTCTTCTCTATTCTCCTGCTGGGTTCTCTCCATCCCATGAGCTTCTCTGACATGCCTATGTCCATTCTAACTCACTAGACTACATGTTTCTGTGGAGTGAATGAAACTATGTCCTCATTTCACCCCATCCTTCCCTACTGGCTTGTTTCCCAATGCCCTGGGGAATGTTAAATATGAGTGAAAACTGCTGGAGCAAAACATAACACAATTAAAAAATATATATAATAATAATAATATATGTTTTATTGTCACATGCTGTACACCGGATAGGTGCAGTGAAATGTGTTGTTTTACAACACATTGTTTTAAAACCGGAACTGCACGATCCTATAGAATGTTGGAGACAAGTCTGCAGAAGAGCTTTAAATGACAGAGTACTCTGTGTGTTCTCCCATTGTCATACAGTATTCATCTGTCCTCTATGGGCCATGCTACAGTAGGAAGGTTACAACACCCTCAGACTGTCCCTGTTACTGTTACTCTGCCCTGACACAGGCCATCTCCGCTGTTGTTGTACCTAACATTACTCCTGTCATTCTATTTCTGCCTCTCTTGAACCAGGGATAGCTGGTATGTAAAAAAAAAATGCATGAGCTTTGGATTTATCCATTTCTTATGTTTTACCCATCTGCCCTTTTAGGAGTTCAACAGTTGATAAACTGCAGTAGTTCACAGGGAAAGGTTTGAACCTGTACCTGAAGAAGTACTTTGGCCATCTGGTGCACCTCTCTGTCACTAGCCTGAGGACAGAACAGAGAGAGGGAGAGAGTGGTGCTGTTGCTGTGTTAATGTTACAGGCTCTCCTAATCACTCTTTTACTCTCTCTCTTTCTCTCTTTCTCTCTCATCCTCATTGTGTTTGCGCTTTCTGTTTTTGTTGCACACAAGCTCAAACATGGCCATCGGGCAAACTGTAAATCACTTGCTCATGTCTGACTGACTTGCTCTACTTTGGATCAGAACAGTTTGCTACACAGCATTTGTCTCTCTGCTCATTGTAGTGTGTGCGTGTGTATTGTTTTATTTTTGATTGACAGAGACGGTGCGGGCGATGACCCACGTGATCAACCAGGGCATGGCCATGTACTGGGGCACGTCCCGCTGGAGCCCCATGGAGATCATGGTGAGACAAACACACACAAACAGCCTCCTCTCCTTCCGGTCATCATTCTACCCAGACCCAGTCTCAGCACCGGCAATGACATGACACCACTATAACATCCTCTCACTGACTGTGACATATTCTGACCATGACTTCCATAATATTGATTGATTGGCGTCACAACCATGGGACCAACATGTAAAGTGTTGGTCTCATGTTTCTTGAGCTGAAATAAAATATCCCTGAAATTGTTAATGTTTTGATTAGCCAGTGCCTACTGTATAGTACTCTTCAGGCTAACCGCTGCTGTTCCCTGTGTGTCCTGTAGGAGGCGTACTCTGTGGCGCGGCAGTTCAACCAGATCCCTCCCATCTGTGAGCAGGCAGAGTATCACATGTTCCAGAGGGAGAAGGTGGAGGTGCAGCTGCCAGAGCTCTTCCATAAGATAGGTGAGTGGAGCTGGTCTGGACACTGAGATAGCTATTAAAGGTAGACCCAGCAATATGACGTAGATGAACAAAGTAAACAGCATAGTGGGTCAATTTCTGCAACAACTAGGAGCCTTAAAACGCAAAGTTAAAAATGAAGCAAGCTCCTGCACATGCGCAGATACTGTGTGTGACTTTGTCTTGCATCTTGTGCATCACAATATCCGCGGTGCTGCTCGTAGCAAATGTCATTTAGCTGAGTCTACCTTTTTAAATGATTACGAACAAAAATATAAACACAACATGTAAAGTGTTGGTCCCATGTTTCATGAGCTGAAATAAAAAATACCTGAAATTGTTCAAATGCACAAAAAGCTTATTTCTCTAAAACGTTGTGCACAAATTTGTTTTCAGCCCTGTTAGTGAGCAATTCTCCTTTGCCAAGATAATACATCCACATGACAGGTGTGGTATATGAAGAAGCTGATTAAACAGCATGATCATTCCATGGGTGCACCTCGTGCTGGGGACAATAAAAGGCCACTTTTAAAATGTGCAGTTTTGTCACACAACACAATGCCACAGATGTTTCAAGTTGTGAGGCAGCGTGCAATTGACATGCCGACTGCAGGAATGTCCACCAGAGCTGTTGCCAGAGAATTGCATGATAATTTCTCTACCATAAGGTGCCTACAACGTTGTTTTATAGAATTTGGCTGAATTTGGCGGTACGTTCCACATATGGGCCTATGCCATCCCAGGCCCACCCATGGCTGCACCCCTACCCAGTCATGGGAAATCCATAGATTAGGGCCTAATGAATTTAATTTGACTGATTTCCTTATACGAACTGTAACTCTTATACGAACTGTAACTCTTATACGAACTGTAACTCTTATACGAACTGTAACTCTTATACGAACTGTAACTTGAAATTGTTTCATGTTGCTTTTATAATTCTGTTCAGTATAGATAGTATCATTATTATACAGTTATCGGAAGCTTACATACACTTAGGTTGGAGTCATTAAAACTCGTTTTTCAACCACTCCACAAATTTCTTGTTAACAACTATAGTTTTGACATGTCCGTAAGGACATCTACTTTGTGCATGACACAAGTAATTTTTCCAACATTTGTTGACAGATAGATTATTTCACTTATAATTCACTGTATCACAAATCAGCCACACCTCCACAAGTTTGGTTCACCCTTGGGAGCAATTTCCAAACGCCTGAAGGTACCACGTTCATCTGTACAAACAATAGTACGCAAGTATAAACACCATGGGACCACGTAGCCGTCATACCACTCAGGAAGGAGATGCTTTCTGTCCCATAGAAGTGAACGTACTTTGGTGCGAAAAGAGCAAATCATTTCCAGAACAACAACAAAGGACCTTGTGAAGATGCTGGAGGAAACCGGTACAAAAGTATCAGTATCCACAGTAAAACTGCCAGCAGCATACCACCCTGCATACCACTGCTGGATTGCTTCTGAAGCTAAGCAGGGTTGGTCCTGGTCAGTTCCTGGATGGTGGACCAGATGCTGCTGGAAGTGGTGTTGGAGGGCCAGTAGGAGGCACTCTTTCCTCTGGTCTAAAAAAATATCCCAATACCCCAGGGCAGTGAATGGGGACGCTGTCTTTCGGATGGGATGTTAAACGGGTGTCCTGACTCTCTGAGGTCATTAACGATCCCATGGCACTTATCGTAAGAGTAGGGGTGTTAACCCTGGTGTCCTGGATAAATTCCCAATCTGACCCTCAAATCATCACGGTCACCTAATAATCCCCAGTTTACAATTGGCTCATTAATCCCCCTCCTCTCCCCTGTAACTATTCCCCAGGTTGATGCTGCAAATGAGAACGTGTTCTCAGTCAACTTACCTGGTAAAATAACGGATACATAAAAAAAACAGTTCTATATATAACCTGAAAAGTCGCTCAGCAAGGAAGAAGCCACAAAACCGCCATAAAAAAGCCAGACTACGGTTTGCAACTGCAATTGGGGACAAAGATCGTACAAAAATGGAACTGTTTGGCCATAATGACCATTGTTATATTTGGAGGAAAAAGGGGGAGGCTTGCAAGCCAAAGAACATCATCCCAAACGTGAAGCACGTGGGTGGCAGCATCATGTTGTGGGGGTGCTTTGCTGCACGAGGAACTGGTGCACGTCACAAAATAGATGGCATCATGAGGAATTAAAATGACGTGGATATATTGAAGCATCATCTCAAGACATCAGTCAGGAAGTTAAAGCTTGGTCGCAAATGGGTCTTCCAAATGGACAATGACCCAAAGCATACATCACAAAGCCTTGACCTCAATCCCATAGAAAATTTGTGGTCAGAACTGAAAAAGCTTGTGCAAGCAAGGAGGCCTACAAACCTGAATCAGTTGCACCAGCTCTGTCAGGGGGAATGGGCCAAAATAGTTATTATTGTGGGAAGCTTGTGGAAGGCTAGCCGAAACGTTTGACCTAAGTTAAACTATTTGAAGGCAATGCTACCAAATACTAATTGAGTGTATGTAAATTTCTGACCCACTGGGAATGTGATGAAAGCAATAAAAGTTTAAATAAATCATTCTCTCTACTATTATTCTGACATTTCACATTCTTAAAATAAAGTGGTGATCCTAACTGAGCTAAGACAGCGAATTTTTGCTAGGATTAAATGTCAGGAATTGTGAAACTGAGTTTAATTGTGTTTGGCTAAGGTGTATGTAAACTTCCGACTTCAACTGTAACTCTAATATGTAATTATGTGATTGCGTAGATAAAAGTATGCTGCCTCTACCAAAGGTTTCTTTGTCAATTTTGTGTTTTTCTTGGTAAATACCAGATGCTGTCCTGTCTCCTATTTTTGGACGACTTAGTATAGACGGAACAGCATATTTGGACTGAGTGGTGATGGTGACGGCGCTGACCCAATGTTCCCATGTTTTCAGGTGTGGGGGCGATGACATGGTCACCGCTGGCCTGTGGGATCATTTCAGGGAAATACGACAGTGGGGTACCACCTTACTCCCGCGCCTCTCTTAAGGTAGCGTTACCCGCACCCCTCTCCTGCCCCCCTGTTCACCTCTTTTGTTTCTCCTTTGGTCTCATGTCAACCCCTCTTATCCCTCAGCCCTCTTCTTATCCTGGCTGGTTCCTGTCTTAATGGCTGTTTTCTGTGTCTTTCAGGTTCTAGAACTTGATGTCTCCTAGATGCGTTTGTTTTTGAGTCCCCTGTGACGGCATACTCTCTGTACCAACTCTGTGTATCCATTCTGTTTACCAGCTCTGTAGCAACTCTACCACCAGCAGTTATTTGGTGGTGTCAACACAAGCATCTTATCTCACATTTCACACACACACAGAGGCATGTGCATGCACACTCACTCACACGCGCGCACACACACACACACACACACACACACACACACACAGAGGCACGTGCATGCACACTCACACGCGCGCACACACAGGTCAAATGACAACAACATGCATATACTGCATCACCAATTCAGAAACTAGGGCTTACTCTGTGCGTGTGTTGTTGCAGAAGTATGCAGGGTTGCTATGGTCTTTTAACCCTGTACAGTTAAGGAAACCATTTCTCCATCTGACTACGTGGATAATGTTCTCCTGAGTAGAGCTTTGCATACGGATCATTAATTCGTATGTTGTGGTGTTGGCACCTGATCAACGACAGTGTAGGTGGCTGATCCAATCACTGATGGGTTGCTTGTTCCTGATTTTGTCATTGGATTACATAGGCTATTACACAGGAAATTAAATCCCTTTGTCAAGGTTGCTTCTAGCCTGTTGAAATATGTTGACTGTACATTCATATTTAGGAGGAATTATACACAATCGCAACAATAATTATACATTTATTAAGATCCTGGAACAAATGTGTGTTTGCACTGTATGTGTGTGAAACATGAGAGATGAGCCAGAGAGGGTCCTCCTTCTCTCTGCCTGCTGGGGGCTGTACAATAGAAGAGGGTTGACAACCAGACCCTGGTCTACCAAACAGTCACGTGTTTAAAAGCAGGCCCTGGTCTACCAAACAGAGTCACGTGTTTAAAAGCAGGCCCTGGTCTACCAAACAGAGTCACGTGTTTAAAAGCATGCCCTGGTCTACCAAACAGAGTCCCGTGTTTAAAAGCAGGCCCTGCTCGACACAGGTGGCGCAGTGCCTCAGTGTTGGGCAGGGCTGTGATTTTGAACAGGCTGTTTCAACAGGGCTACCAGTGGTTGAAGGACAAGATCTTGAGCGAAGAGGGCCGGCGTCAGCAGGCGAAGTTGAAAGAGCTGCAGGCAATCGCAGAGCGGCTGGGCTGCACTCTGCCCCAGCTCGCCATCGGTACGCCGACACACACTGCCGCTCTCTCTCTCTCTGTCTGTCTGTCCGTTCCTCGTCCCTCTGGTGGTTATCAACTGTTGGTTTGTGTGTGAGAATGTTTGTCTGTATTATGTTGTATGTCTGTTTGTGGTAATCTAGTTCTTAGACGCTAGAGCAGCCAGGATTCTTTTCCTAAACCCAAGTCAGCCTTATCAAGGCAGTGGTAATAACTTGCTACTGATTCTGTTGGTGAGTTTACTGTCGCGTGCACAGGTGTATGTGTATATACGATGAGCAAGTGTCCCTATTCCCCACGTCAGCAGTAACATGGAATGACAGACATAAATCTGAGCCGACTGGGGCGAGGGGGAAGGAGCCTGTTGACAGATTCCCAGCTCTGTGGAGGGCTATTAAAGCGTGGCAGATGAGAGAGGGAGACTGTCCCGGGACCACAATTCTATGTCATCCAAGAGTCGCTACATTGGAAAAAAATGTATCCGTTAGTTACCTAGAGCCTGTTATTTTACACACTTGATAGCCTAGCTTTAGGGCTGTTGTATGTTTAAAGTAGCTGTGTGACGTCATAGATGGCATTGGCCTAAGGTGCGTTTGCTACATTGCGGAACAGTTTGTACTAAACGACACCTTTCCCCAAAACGTTCTGGTATGATCTTGAACAGACTTTGAGTTACATTTCTCCTGTTTGGTGGGTGTGGCGAGATGTGGCCTGAAGTAATGAGGGACATATTTAAAGGGGGCAGTGGCTATGCTGACAACCCACAACGCAACCCCTCCTCATTTTTCAACTGGTCGTTCAGTACAGAATTGTTTTCGTTGAATTTAACGTTCCAGAACATAAAAACGCAGCCTTGGCCAGTAAGTGAATAATCCCTGTCATCTGTTTGACATATATACAGTGGGGCAAAAAAAGTATTTAGTCAGCCACCAATTGTGCAAGTTCTCCCACTTAAAAAGATGAGAGGCCTGTAATTTTCATCATAGGTACACTATGACAGACAAAATGAGAAAAAAAATCCAGCAAATCACATTGAAGGATTTTTTATGAATTTATTTGCAAATTATGGTGGAAAATAAGTATTTGGTCAATAACAAAATTTTATCTCAATACTTTGTTATATACCCTTTGTTGGCAATGACAGAGGTCAAACGTTTTCTGTAAGTCTTCACAAGGTTTTCACACACTGTTGCTGGTATTTTGGCCCATTCCTCCATGCAGATCTCCTCTAGAGCAGTGATGTTTTGGGGCTGTTGCTGGGCAACACGGACTTACAACTCCCTCCAAAGAATTTCTATGGGGTTGAGATCTGGAGACTGGCTAGGCCACTCCAGGACCTTGAAATGCTTCTTACGAAGCCACTCCTTCGTTGCCCGGGCAGTGTGTTTGGGATCATTGTCATGCGGAAAGACCCAGCCACATTTCATCTTTAATGCCCTTGCTGATGGAAGGAGGTTTTCACTCAAAATCTCACGATACATGGACCCATTCATTCTTTCCTTTACACGGATCAGTCGTCCTGGTCCCTTTGCAGAAAAACAGCCCCAAAGCATGATTGTTCCACCCCCATGCTTCACAGTAGGTATGGTATTCTTTGGATGCAACTCAGCATTCTTTGTCCTCCAAACATGACGAGTTGGGTTTTTACCAAAAAGTTCTATATTGGTTTCATCTGACCATATTCTCCCAATCATCTTCTGGATCATCCAAATGCTCTCTAGCAAGCTTCAGACGGGCCTGGACATGTACTGGCTTAAGCAGGGGGACACGTCTGGCACTGCAGGATTTCAGTCCCTGGCGGCGTAGTGTGTTACTGATGGTAGGCTTTGTTACTTTGGTCCCAGCTCTCTGCAGGTCATTCACTAGGTCCCCCCGTGTAGTTCTGGGATTTTTGCTCACCGTTCTTGTGATCATTTTGACCCCACGGGGTGAGATCTTGTGTGGAGCCCCAGATCGAGGGAGATTATCAGTGGTCTTGTATGTCTTCCATTTCCTAATAATTTCTCCCACAGTTGATTTTTTCAAACCAAGCTGCTTACCTATTGCAGATTCAGTCTTCCCAGCCTGGTGCAGGTCTACAATTTTGTTTCTGGTGTCCTTTGACAGCTCTTTGGTCTTAGCCATAGTGGAGTTTGGAGTGTGACTATTTGAGGTTGTGGACAGGTGTCTTTTATATTGATAAAAGTTCAAACAGGTGCCATTAATACAGGTAACGAGTGGAGGACAGAGGAGCCTCTCAAAGAAGAAGTTACAGGTCTGTGAGAGCCAGAAATCTGCTTGTTTGTAGGTGACAAAATACTTATTTTCCACCATAATTTGCAAATAAATTCATAAAAAATCCTACAATGTGATTTTCTGGATTTTTGTCTGTCATAGTTGAAGTGTACCTATGATGAAAATTACAGGCCTCTCTCGTCTTTTTAAGTGGGAGAACTTGCACAATTGGTGGCTGACAAAATACTTTTTTGCCCCACTGTATGTAATCTACTAAACCCATCCCATCCTGTCCTGAGGATCCTTGGTTTTTAAGGTAAATCCTGGGAAAGCCTGAGATTTGGTGGGTCAGATCTGTTCCTGGAAGTGGACTCTGTCTCATCATCACCAGTGTGCCTGGAGGTTCTAATCCCACACTGTGTTTGAACACAGTGGCATAAGGTCTCCATACAGAAGTACACTAATCCTTTTAGACAATATCACATCTCCAGATCAAGATTAGTGAATACAGGTGGGGCTGTGTTCTGGGTGTGTATGTTCAGGAAGGGTAGGTTGTGTTTATTTTGTGTGGTGTTGTATCTGGGGTGCATGTCTAGTAGTTATATTTTGTGGAGAGACATGATTAGGTGTTTGTGACACGTATGAGGCAGTGTTATACAGTATATGTGTCTAGCATGTTTGTGTTAGGAGGTCTGTATGTGTTTAGTATGTTTGAGGCACTGGTGGGGAGGGACAGGGTTATGTGGGAGAGAAAGACTTGTGTAGTATATTGCTGTTTACCTGTCCCCTACAGCGTGGTGCCTACGAAACGAAGGGGTGAGCTCCGTCTTATTGGGGGCATCCAGCACCGACCAGCTGATGGAGAATATAGGAGCAATACAGGTGAGACCACACAGTGAGGGTCCAAGTGAGACCACACAGTGAGGGTCCAGGTGGGTGTGTCTGAGCAAGCGAAAGTGTGTAGATTTGCATAATTGGTCAATTAGTTTTGATAATCAATCAACATGTTGGTTCAAAATGCCACCCCCTTCGAGTCCATAACAATGATGTCACATTCCTAAAATGGCTCTCCCTTATGGCCCTTTTTATAAAGCAAAACATTTCAAATTTCAGTCGAAGTGGGATTTGTGAATCAGAACCTTCTGTGTTCTTATTTATTATGTACTACATTCAGTGTGGCATTGTGTTCAAGAGCTGCAACGGCTGTACTTGGTGTGTGTGGGCGTGGGCTTTTGCATGTGTGTGTTCAGCATATGTGTGGTCTCCCTCAGTGCATTTGATATTTAGTTTCCAAATGTTATGTCCACATTACCAGGGGCAACATACAGTACTATATATACAAATGGTACAAAGTATGTGTAATCTTTACAAGTGAACCACTACCTCTTGCTTTCTCTGTTTCCTTCAATGCATCTGTAATTTCTCCTGCAGGTTCTTCCCAAACTATCCTCCTCCATTACGCACGAGGTAGATAGCATCCTGGGGAACAAGCCGTACAGTAAAAAGGACTACCGTTCCTAACGCTTCGCCACCGCGCCAGTCAGCCAGGACTGCTCCAGGACTGCTCCAGGGCTGCTCCAGGACTGCTCCAGGGCTGCTCCAGGACTGCTCCAGGACTGCAGCGCAGGTCCATGCCCCACCTTTGCCTGATCCTCTGTTTGCTTGAGCTTTACTGAATGAGACCCCGGCGCATGAGTCTGGCCCCACCTCGGCCACCCTGGGGAGCATCATTTAGACTTACAGGGAAAAGAAAAGGATGATAAATAGATACGTGACCTCCGCAATGGAAGGAAGGATAGGTAGAAAAAATACAGGGAACAGGGGGTTAACTAGATGAATCTGTTATACATACAATTCAGCCGAAGCTGCAGTTTAAAAACCGAAGAAAATATTATTTCTAAAAAATAAAATAAAAAGCACACGCTTGCTTGGCAGACAGATATAATTGTATTTTTGGTGGAATAAAATCTAAATACTGAATGCTTACCAATGGAATTTAAGTTTATACAAATATACAACAAATACTCTGTTGCACATGTATAGCAACACATTTGTTTTTTGGAGTTCTGTTTCCAATTGCCTGTACATGTCCATAACAGTTTCTCTTAAACATCTGTTTTATTTGTGTGGTCTACATAATCTGTGTACTAGCCTTCTTGCAGGCAGAACAATCAGCACTTTAATATTGTACAGTTCAGTCATTGAGATGTTGTTGAACATTGTGAGAGGATGAAATAATTAACACCATCTCACACATGGTCAGTCATTTCAGTGTAGAATCAGAATCTCCTCTCCTGTTTCAGTTTCCTATCTGTTCCCCTCAGTCAATCTGGTCTCCACAGTGCTGGTTCTGCCAGGCAGACTAACCCCTAGTCTGAGTCCCACCTCTGAGCTGCACGAACTGCACCAGCCAGGTGGAGCAGGGTGTAGGACTGCCCCCTAGTGGAAGGATTTAGCTCTGCTCTGAGCGCTGCTTCTCTCGTGCGCCAGGCCTGTCATCTGTCAATAAGAACCTTGAGCAGGCTAGTTGATTGCCATAGAAAGGGTTAATTATTGGCCATGTAAAATGATGGCTGTATCTGTATTTACCTTTGTGTGGCAGTGTTACTTTCTGAAGTTTTACTGTAACTGCATCAGACGTAATGGTCTTAATTGTGCTACTCAGTCAGTTTTACAGACCTCTTTATTAGTCATTTTAGAGCAAATTCTCATGAAAATGGCACATTACCTAAATTGTGCTCAATGTGTGTGTGTGTGTGTTGCCTTATTTAGGCTCATTTTGAGCTGTGCTGGGCTGAGACAGCAGGCCCATAGCTGCCATTGGCCGTCAGGGCACAGACTGGTCTTGAGCCCCGTTTATGCCTCGTTCGGATATAAATCCTTTGTCCTGATCTTGTCCACATTCTTATTGTGCCTACATTTTCAGACCGGTGTAGATGACTAAAAGACGCATTGTGATCTTCCTGATCTACTCAATACTCACGCATTGTGTCTGGATATCTTACAAGACAGATCTGAAAAGAGAAACCATTTAAATTATCATTATTCTGCTTTTTAACATCATTGACTGGTGACATTGACCTACGGCATCAATATGTGTTTTAAAATGAATACATATTATTTTGAAAGAATAACTGTCAAATAATTTGCATGCAGGGAGGGACCAGGAAATCTGCGGACACAGTAGACGGATATGAGACACATTTTAATACCATGTTTAGATCCATTTCAGAAAATGTGGACACAATCAGATCATGGACAAGATCAGCACAACGGGCGCAAGTTATGAACAAGGCTTGAGACAGTAGTCCCTGGTATATGGAAAGACTCTGACTAACTGGTTTTAGTGGCAGCTGTTCCTGCCCAATCAGAGTGAAGACTGTCGTGTGACATATGCGTGCGAGGCTTGCTAGGAAGAAAGGGCTGGTTTGTGTTAGCAGCTCAGGGATTTGGAACAGGGAATGTGTGTACTTGTTTGTATACCTGGTTAGTAAGATATATTTCATGTGTACGTCTTTCTTTCATGTGTGGATGGGGACCTGTCCAATGTCCAATCAAGACATTTTCACGTGGCTTGAGCCAAAGATATTCCAACATCTCTTTCAGCGACACATCTAAGTGTCTTGTCGCTTGTTGGAAGAGTATAGCGACCGACTTAAAATGCGTACTATCTAGCTTATTATCTATGGACTCTTCATGTATACAGCATAATCACTTGACCATGCTGTTCTATGCTTATACCCACATATACAGTACACATGCATTGTACACTACTTATGGAATGATCCGTTTATTTTCAGATGGCAGATGATAATCAATACATTTTCAATAATCGTATACATTGCACACTGAAGACATCTGGCGCTGCCCTGGATCAGTATTCACTCTCTAGCTGTTGGGTCCTCTTACTGTGAGACAAAGTGAAGAGCATGTGATGCATACATCCTCCAGCATGAGCCCTCGTCCCCCAGCCTATGGGGATTATTCTGACAAGCAAGGGCATGCTTACAAGTGGAAATATAAGGAATGCTCGCTAACATCTCATTCTCAGATTCAATGATTACAGTTGTATAGTACTGTAGTGTCAGTGAGTATGACAAAATGTAATGGTGGGTGAGGTTTGGATGCTTCTCGGGCAAAGTGAAGAGGTGTGTATGCTCTGCTAGACCCTCTGGTCGAACAAATACTTGGCATCGTGGAAACAAATGCTCCTTTTGTTTTTAGCATCTATGAGTTAAATATAAACTGCACATTTGATTTACTGTGTCTGGCAATGTATGTCTGAGTGAATTAGTAGAAAAGGCCAATGTATGTCTGAGTGAATTAGTAGAAAAGGCCAATATATGTCTGAGTGAATTAGTAGAAAAGGCCAATGTATGTCTGAGTGAAAAAGAAAAGCCAATTATGTCTGTTAGAAAAAGGCCAATGTGTGTCTGAGTGAATTAGTAGAAAAGGCCAATGTATGTCTGAGTGAATTAGTAGAAAAGGCCAATGTATGTCTGAGTGAATTAGTAGAAAAGGCCAATGTGTGTCTGAGTGAATTAGTAGAAAAGGCCAATGTGTGTCTGAGTGAATTAGTAGAAAAGGCCAATGTATGTCTGAGTGAATTAGTAGAAATGGCCAATGTGGTTTTCTCAAAAAAATAGAACTCTATTTAATATTTGTTCATGATTATCTGTCTTATTGTCTTCAGCAGGGAAATTACTGAAAAATATTCAGCACAAATGTTTAATAAATAAAATAGCTCAAAGGCATTGCCACAACGATGAGTGTTTTCCATGGACGTATTTTGGTGGTCTTTGTCACAATATCAATTGAATTTGACATGTACATGCACAGAGCTGTGCACTGATTTGCCTGGTAATAATTGTAATGGTGTTGAGTGCACCTCTAGGCTGCCCTGTAGAGGTTGATGAGAACCACAGAGCTCATCAATTTTCTGGCTTGCTCCTTACTGGCATATTGGGCTAGGAAAGCAGTATGAGTACTAGTAAAGCACTATGTATTTTTATTGCACTTTGATCTGAATATAGTAGTGTGTTTGACTTTAAACAGCTTTGATAGACCACACAGGATGAACTACTGTCCGTATAGGTTTGCTGCATTGTGTCCACAGTAGAACTGGCATTCCTTGGGCTGCTCCTACCATCTCCTGGTCCATTCAAGCCTATCAGGAGTACCTGCTTGTCACCCTTGGTGGTCAAGGACCTGTGTGTGTGTGAGTCAGGCTATTTAGTGAGTAGACTCATCATTGCAGGGTTAGGGTCTCTGTGTTCCAGTGTGTTTTGATCCCCTGTCCAGTGCCCCCTCCACACAGCCACTGTAACATATTTTAGTATTGATGTTACTATCAGCTCCGACCGCTATGACATCAGACCTGCAGATTAATGACGCTCATCTCACAGAATGCTGTGTGTTAGCGATCATTTGTTTATGTTCTGGCCTTTCTTTCACCGTGCTGCATTTTCCTCTGTTAATATTGCATCAATGTAAAGATTGACAAAAATAAGCAATTTATTTGTATTGCGTATGCATTGTCTATCTCTTGTATGTACATATTTTGACCTTTTTGTATATAGTTATGGTTGTGATCACCTCTGCCTTTTCATTCTTTTCATTTGCGTGCATTGCTAACTGCACTGTGCTTGAATCTGAATTTAGACAAAATGTACAGGTTCGGTCTTTAATAAAAATGACAATGAAAAAAATATGAATTTGAAAAACAACACTTCAATGTGTTTGTTTCATTCATTGATTGTTTTTATCTTATGGGTTATTAACTGGGTGTCCTGATTAAAAAATCCTGTCCATTGTCTTGACCTGTATACAATATATACTACAGAAATATAAATATATGTAAGAGCACTTTATACATGTAAAAACAAAGTACTGTATAATATTACCGGGATGAGCCAACTATCTGCTCAGGTCATATGGTTCCTGATTCACTGCAATCCAAAGGGGTGAACTAAACGTTGAGGATATGGATCAAAATTGCCCAATCAAACACTGTAGTAAACAAATGTACTGAACAGAATGTAGTTAATCTACTGGTCAACATACAGTAGATTAAAGCACAATAGCACCAACGTGTATAACAAGTCAATTCATATACTGTACATCAAACATAACTACTGCATTTACTGAAAATGTATCTCTGGTGGACAGACTACGAACATCTGAGCGGATTAAACAAGATTAACTTGCAATAGACATATTATACGGGACTGGATTTATAAAGCACTTTTTCAGGTGCTCAAAGTGCTTTACATTGTATGATATGGATTCATCATCTTCTCCTACACTATATAGATACATGGATTGGTTTTGATGGGTGATGTATTGCCTTTGATGGCTTTGTAAGAGCAGATCACATACAAATGTATAAATGACTATATGATGTAAAACTAAACACATTTGTATAGTGATTGCTCTGACAAAAATGCCAAATTTCTACAGTGCCTTTCAATAGTATTCATCCCCCTTGGCGTTTTTCCTATTTTGTTGCATTACAACCTGTAATTTAAATTGATTTTAATTTGGATTTCATGTAATGGACAAAATTGGTGAAGTGAAATGACTTCTTTTTTTTGTGGTGCGTGCATATGTATTTCGCCCCTAAATAAGATCTGGTGCAACCAATTACCTTCAGAAGTCACATAATTAGTTCAAGTCCACCTGTGTGCAATCTAAGTGTCACATGATCTCAGTATATATACAGTTGAAGTCGGAAGTTTACATACACTTAGGTTGGAGTCATTAAAACTCATTTTTCAACCACCACAAATTTCTTGTTAACAAACTATAGTTTTGGCAAGTGGGTTAGGACATCTACTTTGTGCACGACACAAGTAATTTTTCCAACAATTGTTTGCAGAAAGATTATTTCACTTATATTTCACTGTATCACAATTCCAGTGGGTCAGAAGTTTACATACACTAAGTTGACTGTGCCTTTAAACAGCTTAGAAAATTCCAGAAAATGTTATGGATTTAGAAGCTTCTGATTGACATCATTTCAGGCAATTGGAGGTGTACCTGTGGATGTTTTTCAAGGCCTACCTTCAAACTCAGTGCCCTCTTTGCTTGATATCATGGGTAACTCAAAAGAAATGAGCCAAGACCACATAAAACATATTGTAGACCTCCACGTCTGGTTCATCCTTGAGAGCAATTTACAAACGCCTGAAGGTACCACGTTCATCAGTACAAACAATAGTACGCAAGTATAAAAACCATGGGACCAAGCAGCCGTCATACCGCTCAGGAAGGAGACGCCTTCTGTCTCCTAGAGATGAACGTACTTTGGTTTGAAAAGTGCAAATCAATCCCAGAACAACAGCAAAGGACCTTGTGAAGATGCTGGAGGAAACAGGTACAAAAGTATCTATATCAACAGTAAAATGAGTCCTATATCGACATAACCTAAAAGGCCGCTCAGCAAGGAAGAAGACACTGCTCCAAAACTGCCATAAAAAAGCCAGACTACAGTTTGGGGACAAAAATCATACTCTTTGTAGAAATGTCCTCTGGTCTGATGAAACAAAAATAGAACTGTTTGACCATAATGACCATCATTATGTTTGGAGGGAAAATGGTGAAGCTCGCAAGCCGAAGAATACCATCCCAACCATGAAGCATAGGGGTGGCAGCATCATGTTGAGGGGCTGCTTTGCTGCACGAGGGACTGGTGCACGTCAAAATAGATGGCATCATGAGGAATTAAAATGACGTGGATATATTGAAGCAACGTCTCAAAACATCACTCAGGAAGTTAAAGCTTGGTCGCAAATGGGTCTTCCAAATGGACAATGACCCCAAGCATACTTCCAAAGTTGTGGCATAATTGCTTACGGGCAACAAAGTCAAGGTATTGGATTGGCCATCACAAATCCCTGACCTCAATCCTATAGAAAATGTGTGGGTTGAACTGAAAAGGTGTGTGCGAGCAAGGAGGCCTACAAACCTGACTCAGTTACACCAGCTTTGTCAAGAGGAATGGACCAAAATGAGCCCAAATTATTGTGGGAAGCTTATGGAAGGCTACCCGAAATGTTTGACCCAAGTTAAACAATTTGAAGGCAATGCTACCAAATACTAATTGAGTGTATGTAAACTTCTGACCCACTGGGAATGTGATGAAATAAATAAAAGCTGAAATAAATAATTATCTTTAGCATAATGCTAAAGCAACACTCGAGGGGTTTCAGGGAAAACATTTACATGTCTTGGAATGGCCTCGTCAAAGCCCAGACATCAATCCAATTGAGAATCTGTGGTATGACTTAAAGATTGCTGTATACCAGCGAAATCCATCCAACTTGAAGGAGCTGGAGCAGTTTTGCCTTGAAGAATGGGCAAAAATCCCAGTGTCTAGATGTGCCAAGCTTATAGAGACATACCCCAAGAGACTTGCAGCTGTAATTGCTGCAAAAGGTGACTCTACAGAGTATTGACTTTGCAGGGGTGAATAGTTATGCACGCTCAAGTCTTCTGTTTTTTTGTGTTATTTCATGTTCTACAATAAAAAAGGTTGTATAAATCAAATGATACAACCCCCCCCCCCCCCCCCCAAAAAAATATATTTTAATTCCAGGTTGTAAGGCAACAAAATAGGAAAAATTCCAAGGGGTGAATACCTTCACAAGCCACTGTATATGGTGTATGCACAAATTCCATCAAAATTCCACGGGGAAATTACAAAAAAAAGAAACATTAACTATTTTAACATTGTCAAGTATACAAAACAAATATCTCAAGAACAGCAGAGTGAGTCAGTGGATCTCTGAAATCAAGAATGTGTTAGTGTTGGACATTTAGCCCATCTCCACACACATCTCCTATATACCGTAGGTTCTTTGTCCAGGATAGGAGTGTGCAGAGGAGGGTAGTCCTGGTAACACCTGACCTCCCTCTAACTACCAGAAGGAGGTCACAACATCCAGGACCTCATCACTGATGAGTGGGCAACGCACATATATACTACACACACACATATACTTCACTGTTCAAAACACAGATACACACGCACACCAAAGCATTATCCACCCCAGTGCAAACTTCCCCAGAGAGTCTTTTTCTCCATGTCTGTCATCCAGCTACTGTGGGTGCAGCAATATCCTCTCCTGTTGGGGTGTGTATGTCTGAAATAATAATATCCACACTTTTAATCCACTTCAGTTCGGCTTCAGTGAAGCTTGTTCTGCTGCCTCAGTCTCGTTGAGGGGATTGGAGCCTTCAAACAAAAGGGGGAGCTATACTGCGTTATTGTCCAGATGTGAGTTATCCTCCCTCCTGCTTCTGTAGGGGAGGCGTGGAGGCCCACCTGAGGACAGGACAAACACAGAGGAGCTGTCAGTTTACTCTTTATCTCAGCACACATTCATTATAGACAAACAGCACCACGGAGGAGGAATGCAACCTCAACAATTCTGTGCAATTTCACTACAGACAAAACACCTTGTCAGCACTATAATAAGTTGTTCATTATAGACATGTCAGTTCCAGTCAACTTTTCTCTCCAGTCCACCTTCATTATGCCCAGTCCTGTACTGTGAGGGAAGTGTGGTGTGTGTGTGTTGGGGAGTCACTATTACCTTCCTGACAGGTGAGTCCGATCCAGCTGTTGAGACAGGTGCAGCGTCCGTTCCGATGGTCACAATAAGCCCCGTTGTCACACTCACACCTCTCTGTGCAGTCTGGCCCATAGCGGTTTGCTTTGCAGTCTGACAATAAACACACATGCAGGTAAGACAGACACAAGAATATCATTAGAAATAGGCTCAGATGGGGAATATTGGGTTGGCACTTGCTGCACTACCATCACACCGAAATGACTGAATGCTTCCAATTAAACATACAGTATTACTGGCTCTTACCAATGTCACATCTGGGTCCAGTCTTCCCTGAGGTGCACAGACACCTGCCACTCACAGGGTCACAGGGTGTGCCCTCCACACAGTCACATGATTTGGCACAGTTCACACCAAACCTGCCCTGGTGACACTCTGAATGTTGACATGGTGGAGAACGATGGAGAGCAACAACAAATTTAGTCTTTCTTCTATAGATCCTGCAATTGGTGGTTCATCGTAGATAGTATGAGGTCAGTTATGTGGCAGATGTCTCACCTCTGTGACAGCGGGAGCTGTGGTACCCAGGGGGACACACACAGAGGCCTGTGGAGGGGTGGCAGGACGCCCCATTCAGACAGTCACACTGGAGCTGGCACAGAGGGCCATGGAGACCAGGGGGGCATGCTGAGGACAGGCACAGGACACTTTGATAGAGGATGCAATGCCAGTGGCTTTCACTGTTCTGACTGAGTGCTGACGTGTGTGTCACTCACCATTTTCACACTGACGTCCGTAGTATCCTGGGATACACAGGCAGGTTCCTGTCAATCTGTCACAGGTTCCATTGTTCCGGCAGTCACACTTCAGCTGGCAGTTAGCTCCAAACGTCCCTGGAGGACATTCTATCACACAAGCAGACAGACACAGTGAGACAGCAGTTAAACCCATCTCATCTCCTGGATGAGCCATTTCTTATGATTTTGCATAGGTGTACTTATTGTACAGTATCGCTCACCTGTATCACAGTGAGGCCCGGTCCAGCCCAGACCACAGGTACAGCTTCCAGAGACAGAGTCACACAGTCCTCCGTTACTGCAGTTACAGCGCTGAGCACAGTCCCCTCCAAACCACCCAGGAGCACAGCCTGCCAATATACAGAAACTACACATTACAAACACACACATATTACAAAAATCTCTTTACCTTATAGACAGACAGAGACGCAAATAATCATATTGGTGTTGTGAAAATAATTCCGCACTGTGATCTGTTCAACTCGATTCAGTAGGAACCGTACCTTGTCCACAGTCCTCTCCTCTTTGTCCAGAGCTGCAGTGACATATACCAGTGACAGGATCATTCTGTGCCCCCTCTCCACACAGCACCACGCGGGCACAATCATGCCCATAACGTCCCGCTAGGCATGCTGTAAAAGGAGTACAGGGCATTAGGGACCATAGTGTTAATGCAGATACTATGCTATTACTGCATATGCATTAAGTGATTTAAAAAGCTGAGTATGAACTCACTGATGTTGCAGTGTGCTCCGATGAACCCTGCTGTACATTCACAGGTGCCAGTGGTGGAGCTGCACTTCCCCCCGTTTTGACACCGACACTCTCGCTCGCAGTTGGGACCATACCGACCTTCCACACACCCTAGGAGCCAAAACAAAGCATTTGACCAGAAATCTTTTAACACACTAAAAGAGAGAAAAAAAAACAAAAATAATCCCTAGACCAATGACATCCCCTATGGAAGGTTATGAAGGTGTCATTACCAACAGAGGGTAAAGTAAGTAAGTGCACGAGCCTTGGCGTGTGTGAGCCGGAACCACTCAAAGGAGCAGGAGCCTATCTCCTGTGTGAGGTAGCTTGCTGTACAAGTACACCATTGGAGGCTCCTCAGAGGAGGAAGGGGAGGACCATCCTCCTCAGTGAGTTTCATAAAAATGTAAATTGTAGAACATTTAAGTTATCCCTTTTAGATAAAATTATACTAAATATAATCACTTCACCAAATAACTGATTAAAACACAATATTTTGCAAAGGTCTACAGTAGCCCCAGCAGCACTCTGTAGGGTAGCACCATGGTGTAGCCAGAGGACAGCTAGCTTCTGTCCTCCTCTGGGTACATTAACTTCAATACAAAACCTAGGAGGCTCTTGGTTCTCACCCCCTTCCATAGACTTACACAGTAATTATGACAACTTCCGGAGGACGTCTTCCAACCTATCAGAGCTCTTGCAGCATGACATGTCATGTTGTCCACCCAGTCAAAATGAATCATAAACTACAGCTAGCTAGCACTGCAGTGTATAAAATGTGTTGAGTAGTTGAATCAAAGAAAGAAAGACAATAGTTGAACAGTATTGAACAAATTAATTTCTTCCAAAATGAAGAAAGCAAGAGAGAAATAGAGAGACAGAGATCTTTTTTTTTTTTCAATTTCGGTTTCACTTACTCAGCTAGCAAATGCATCTAGCTAGTTTAGCCTACTTACAAGACCCTGCTCAAAGAGAGGGATGCTATGTTAGCCAGCCGGCCCTGGCTTTCCAACACAACACTGGAACTCTTCCAAGTCAAGGTAAGCTTTTGGTATCACAAATGTATTGCCACCGGGGCCCGCCGGTGTAAATGCTTACTGACTGTACACTCTAACGCTACCGCATGATTGTAGCGGGTTTACTAACGTGTTAGTTCTATTAATTATGCTGACTATGACGTTACTTTAGCTAATATGGTGACAACGATGTAGGCTGTTTGTAGAGGTTTGGCTTGGAAAGGTTTTTTCGCCTGGTCACATACAGCTGATGTGTTGTGCGTTGAAGTCCACAAGCGAAGGGAAGAGCAGGAATACAACGTGGCTGTTTAGAGAGTGAACTCAACCCGTGATCAGGGGTGTATTCATTCCGACGATTCTGTTTCTTAAATGGAAGCAAACGGAGCAAAAACGGGCATAAACATACCTGAATTTGTCCAATAGAAACTATTGTTTGCAAATGTTGGACTAATGATTACACCCTATATCAGCTAGATGCAGGCAGGATTGTGCAGGGCGGTATTGAATGTCACTGTCTGGCACCTCAAATTTGTCTCTCAACCTGTGTGCACCTTAATTCTCTTTGATTGGGTGGACAACATGACAGTTCATGCTGCAAGAGGGGGCTGTAGTTTCTGGAGGCTCCCGGGTGGTGCAGCAGTCTAAGACACTGCATCTCAGTGCTAGAGGCGTCACTACAGACCCTGGTTCGATTCCAGTCTGTATCACAACCGGCCATGATTGGGAGTCCCATAGGGTGGCGCACAATTGGTATGACTTGACCAGGGATCGAACTCCCAACCTTCCAATCTCAGGGTGGATACTCTAACAACAAGGCCTCTGAGTTGGTACCAGCAGAGGGTGGTAGTGTATAATACATACCCTGGTTACATTTTGGACCCTGGAAGCCTGGGGCGCAGTAACAAAACCCAGTCACTGGGTGGCAGAGCTGGTTGGTCTCAGAACACTGGCACACCTGGTTACAGTTGAGCCCATATGTCCCTGATAGACAGGCTGGTGGGACAGACAGACAGACAGACAGAGGTAAGCAACATGAAAAAGGAGACATGACAGCTGAATGTCCAGATTGACAGAGAGGAGAAGAGCTGAGAGGGTAGTACAGTCCTCACTTTGTTCACAGCCATTGCCAGTGAATCCAGGGGGACAGCCACACTCCCCAGAGACATGGTGACAGGAAGTACCCTGGGGACAGGTGCAGCGTTGCACACAGCCCTTGCCATGGGTACCAGGAAGACAGGCTGGAGGTGAAGAGGAGTGACAGTAAAGACCCTGAACATGTACGGCTGAAGCTCCATTCAGCGATAACCAGTGTGCAACAGGCTATGACAATATAAAAAGTTGTTGTCATTAAAACTGGGCTACCTTTGTCACAAAGTGGTCCCCTCCAACCCGGTGAACACAGGCAGTGCCCGGTGACGTGGTGACAGGGGGCTTCATTTTCACACTGACAGCTCTCTTCACAGCTAGCTCCAAACAGGCCTGACCCACAGGCTGAGGGGGAGGAAAAGGAGAGAGGAGGAACTCAGAGACTGGATGTGATAAGAACATTCACTCACAAGAGGGTGCTGTGTTCACTGCTGTGTTCACTGCACCCAACATTGATGATCACAAAGACAGTAAATGTCCGCTTCTCTGTCTCTCTCTCACCTTTTTCACAGCGCTTTCCGACCCAGCCAGGACTACAGGTGCACTTGCCCGTCTGTCTGTCACACTGTCCCCCGTTCTCACACTGACACTGCTGCTGGCAGTTGGCCCCAAACTGCTCCGCTCCACACTCTGTAACGTCAACACACCATCATGACATCACATCAGAGCAGTGAAACCAACCACAGGCTAACAGGGAAACCTATAGTGTTTCTGCTGAGGACAGCAATACCTTCTCCAAACCCGGTGGTTTGACCTAGCAGAAAGTTGGCTCAAGGGAGTGATAACTAGCCACAGAGTGGAGTTGCTAGGTAACACAGCAGCAGCATTAGAGGTGTCCTGTGCCTGGAGTGGAATAAGGGGCCTGGGGCTGAGTTTGGCATGGACGACCCATGGAAAGGTTTATATGGGTGCTATGGGAAGATAGTGTGTGATGTAGAGTAGAGTAGGGTGGTGAAATAGAGCCTCTGCATTGGGTCTAGAGTGAGATGTTTACAGGGCAGACAGGAGACTGTGGGGTCTAGCAGACTGTCTGCGGTCTGAGGAGCAGCTCTGTGGCACACACACTGCCAGGGAACAGCACCAGGCAAAAACAAATGAGCTAAACCAGGGCAAATTAGGATGGAGACTCATTTGTTTCCAGAATACAGTAAAACAAACCACAGGGCCAATGTTCTAAATGGTTTCTACCATTTCAGGTAATGCTATTCTTAGGTATGTCTGTCCAGACGACTCCAGACAGAGCCTTGATGCTTTTCCATAGCCTGCATTTCTAGTAACTGACTGGTACTGAATAGGGAACAATTATCCTGACTGGATAAATGCTTTAGGTCAACAGTCACAGAACATGATATTATATGGTAGTAAGGCATGAGTATGGTGACTTGGGGTCATGGTGACTCTATGGCTGTTTCAGTACCACTCACCTAGCTCACAGGCTGCGCCCATCCACCCGCTGGCACACATACACTGCCCACTGATTCGGTCACACGTGGCTCCATTCTGGCACAGGCAACGCTGGCAGCAGTCTGTTCCATAGAAGCCTACTGGGCATTCTAGGGGGGGAAATGGTAGACCCATGTTCATTACTTTATAGCCCTGCAAATATTTTCTATACAGGACACATGCAATGTATTGTGGATAGTAAGATAGGAGTAGTGATCTGCTCCTATTCTCCCTGTCCACACTCACCCTGTAAGCAGCTTGGCCCTGTCCAGCCTGGTGTACACACACACTGCCCGCTCGCAGGGTGGCAGCTACCATTGTTATGGCAACCGCAGGTTTGGCTGCAGCTCTCCCCATAGAAACCAGCCTGGCATGCTGCAAGAAAAAGATAAGAAACTGTTTACTTCTAAAGAACAAATCATATCAATGTTAAACACACATTGGTAATACATATCTGATATGACATGTTTTATATTGTAGGCTGTCTGAAGTGTGGGAAGTCCAATACTAACTCAGGTTGCAGGTAGGACCAATCCACCCTGCAGGACACACACACACCCCAGTGACATGGCTGCAGTGACCTCCGTTCACACACACACACTTCTCCTGGCAGTCCAACCCATAGAAGCCCTGGGGACAGGCTAAAACACACGCACGCACGCACGCACGCACGCACGCACACACACACACACACACACACACACACACACACACACACACACACACACACACACACACACACACACACACACACACACACACACACACACACACACACACACACACACACACACACACACACACACACACACACACACAGAGCCTTTACTTCTCAGCAAGCAATAAAGGATATCAATCCACAATGTTAATAACTCAATGATTCCTATAGGCTAATTGAACATAATTACAGATACAGTCCAGTCTATGGATACTATTTATATTTTGGGTTCTGGATAAGGTTTAGAGAGATTTTGGGAGGTTCTCTTACGTTTCTCACAGAAGGTTCCAGTCCAGCCCACCAGACAGGTGCAGGCTCCGCTCACATGGTCACATGTCCCCTTGTTGTCACACTGACAGTGATGCAGACAGCCTAGCCCAAAATAGCCCGCTGGACACTCTGAGACACAGATTAACACAAGTACAGTAGGGAGTGATAGGTGTGTGCTCTGAGATAGTCTGCTATTGTTCTGTCTCAGTACTAAGACTAGACTGAAAGGAAACAACCCACAAACACCTGATTTCAGATATTTTGTTTGAGGACTCTCACACACATACTGTCATAGCATTGTGTCCCGGTGTAGCCGGCCTCACAGTTACACTGGCCCGTCGCCGCATCGCAGCTCCCATCACCATCCTTACAGTCACATTTCTCAGCACAGTCCACCCCCCAGTGCCTGGCGTCACAGGCTGCCATGGAAACAAACAAACAGTTTACATTCAGTGAGCGTAAGCTATATTTATTTATTTTATATTCCTTCGAGACTGTGTTCAATGCCACACCCACTCTACCTTTCCTGCAGTTGTGTCCAGCCCAGCCAGGGGCACAGGTGCAACGGCCCGTGACAGGGTGGCAGCGCCCACTGTTCTCACACAGGCAGCGCAGCTGGCATCCAACACCAAACCGTCCCGTCGGACATGCTACAGCACACAAACATACTGTATGATAGCACTGTGAGCCAAAGAGTCACGCATACTCTACATACTGTGAACACACATATTGGAATACCGTACGGTAAGTTCCCATGACACTGGTCGAAATGACATGCAAGCATCTGACGGCATTTAACAAGAAAACCGCTGGTTCCACAAGAATAACATTTTCCTTCTCTGTGAAAACACGCCTGATGAAACAGTGTTTATGACCTGTCTGTGCGTCAGACGGAGGGGAATGTGGTGTGGTTGATGTTTTAATGACCCACAACAAGCTCATCAATCTTTTAACGTCTCTTTCTAAAAATTAAACCACAACTACCACAAGAATCTTTGATCACAGTTCTTCCATTGACTCACTCATACTCACAGTTCTGACAGAGCCTGCCCATGTACCCAGGTGGGCAGGAACAAGTCCCGTTGTGTTTGTCACACACTCCTCCATTCTCACAGGCTGGACAGGCCTCACGGCATCCCGCACCCCAGAAGCCCTTCACACACACTATAGCACAAATAAAGAGTATGAGTTAGCGTCATCATCAATATATCACAATGTTTTGACTTAGTTGTCAGGTGACATGGTAAAATAAACTCAACTTAATGATCTGATTGTTCTCTTACCATTCTCACAGCGTTTTCCTGATATTCCTGCAGGACACTGGCACTGGCCACTCACTCTGTCACATGGAGCCCCTGAGCAGTCACAGGCCTGAGTGCAACTTATCCCAAACCTCCCCTCTGGACAGTCTAAAGGAGAGGACGGAGAGACAATGCTAGTCTTACTAAGAGAGGCTGCATACGATATTCCTACATAGTGACCCCTTGACGTCAGAGAATTATGCCCCTCCCATATGACCAACAGGACAACCTACCTTGATCACAGTTGTCTCCACGGCGACCAGCCGGGCACAGGCGTTGGCACTGCCCGGTCACATGATCACAAGACACTCTAAGCGGGCACTCACATTTGTTCTCACAGCCTGGGCCAAACGTGCCTGGGTCACACTCTGAGGAGGGGGCGGAGGAGAGGAAAGTTAGACTCATAAATCCCTACAAAAGGGCTGCATCCACAGCTACAGAACAGTGTGTTATGTAAAGGGCTGCATCCACAGCTACAGAACAGTGTGTGGTGTAAAGGGCTGCATCCACAGCTACAGAACAGTGTGTGATGTAAAGGGCTGCATCCACAGCTACAGAACAGTGTGATGTAAAGGGCTGCATCCACAGCTACAGAACAGTGTGTGATGTAAAGGGCTGCATCCACAGCTACAGAACAGTGTGATGTAAAGGGCTGCATCCACAGCTACAGAACAGTGTGTGATGTAAAGGGCTGCATCCACAGCTACAGAACAGTGTGTTCCACATGCTAAGAACTGCATCCACAGCTACAGAACAGTGTGTGCATCCACAGCTACAGAACAGTGTGTGATGTAAAGGGCTGCATCCACAGCTACAGAACAGTGTGTGATGTAAAGGGCTGCATCCACAGCTACAGAACAGTGTGTGATGTAAAGGGCTGCATCCACAGCTACAGAACAGTGTGTGATGTAAAGGGCTGCATCCACAGCTACAGAACAGTGTGTGATGTAAAGGGCTGCATCCACAGCTACAGAACAGTGTGTGATGTAAAGGGCTGCATCCACAGCTACAGAACAGTGTGTGATGTAAAGGGCTGCATCCACAGCTACAGAACAGTGTGTGATGTAAAGGGCTGCATCCACAGCTACAGAACAGTGTGTGATGTAAAGGGCTGCATCCACAGCTACAGAACAGTGTGTGATGTAAAGGGCTGCATCCACAGCTACAGAACAGTGTGTGATGTAAAGGGCTGCATCCACAGCTACAGAACAGTGTGTGATGTAAAGGGCTGCATCCACAGCTACAGAACAGTGTGTGATGTAAAGGGCTGCATCCACAGCTACAGAACAGTGTGTGATGTAATCCACAGCTACAGAACAGTGCTGCATCCACAGCTACAGAACAGTGTGTGATGTAAAGGGCTGCATCCACAGCAACAGAACAGTGTGTGATGTAAAGGGCTGCATCCACAGCAACAGAACAGTGTGTGATGTAGGAAGATGATCATAACTTTTTCCTGCCACTAACCTTCCCTGCACGCGTTGCCTTGCCAACCGGGCTTGCAGACGCAGGTGCCGTGGCGACGGTGACACTCCAGAGTGTTCTGCTGGACACACTCACACTCCTCTGAACAGCCCGGTCCAAAGGCCCACTTGGGACACACTGGATAAGGAAGGAGATAACATGAAAAATAGTGAATAAGACCTGAATGTTATCAATATACACTGAGTATACAAAACATGCTCTTTCCATGACATTTACTGACCAGGTTAATCCAGGTGAAAGCTATGATCCATTATTGATGTCACCTGTTAAATCCACTTCAAGCAATCAATCAAATGTATTTATCAGCTGATGTCACAAAGTGCTGTAGAGAAACCCAGCCTAAAACCCCAAACAGCAAGCAATGCAGATGTAGAAGCATGGTGGCTAGGAAATCAAATCAAATCAAATTTATTTATATAGCCCTTCGTACATCAGCTGATATCTCAAAGTGCTGTACAGAAACCCAGCCTAAAACCCCAAACAGCAAGCAATGCAGGTGTAGAAGCACGGTGGCTAGGAAAAACTCCCTAGAAAAGCCGGGAAGAAACCTAGAGAGGAACCAGGCTGGGGGTGGCCAGTCCTCTTCTTGCTGTGCCAGGTGAAGATTATAACAGAACATGGCCAAGATGTTCAAATGTTCATAAATGACCAGCATGGTCGAATGTAATAAGGCAGAACAGTTGAAACTGGAGCAGCAGCACGGCCAGGTGGACTGGGGACAATTGAGTCATCATGTCAAGTGTCCTGGGGCATGGTCCTAGGGCTCAGGTCAGTTGAAACTGGAGCAGCAGCACGGCCAGGTGGACTGGGGACAGCAAGGAGTCATCATGTCAGGTAGTCCTGGGGCATGGTCCTAGGGCTCAGGTCCTCCAGAGAGAGAAGGAGAGAATTAGAGAACGCAACACTTAGATTCACACAGGACACAGCATCCCTGGACAGGAGAAGTACTCCAGATATAACAAACTGACCCCAGCCCCCCGACACATAAACTACTGCAGCATAAATACTGAGGCTGAGACAGGAGGGGTCAGGAGGACTGTGGCCCCACCCGAGGACACCCCGGACAGGGCCAAACAGGAAGGATTAACCCCACCCACTTTGCCAAAGCACAGCCCCCACACCACTGGAGGGATATCTT
The DNA here is from genome assembly GCF_036934945.1 of Oncorhynchus masou masou. Taxonomy (NCBI): domain Eukaryota; kingdom Metazoa; phylum Chordata; class Actinopteri; order Salmoniformes; family Salmonidae; genus Oncorhynchus; species Oncorhynchus masou. The sequence continues at coordinate 63,059,784 of NC_088216.1, forward strand.
CAACCACCAACTTACCATCCTGAGACAAAGCTGAGTATAGCCCGCAAAGATCTCCGCCACGGCACAACCCAATTGGTAGCTTTGGACAGGATGACCACATCAGTGAATCAACCCACTCAGGTGACGCACCCTCCAGGGACGGCATGAGAGAGCCCCAGCAAGCCAGTGACTCAGCCCCTGTAATAGGGTTAGAGGCAGAGAATCCCAGTGGAAAGAGGGGAACCGGCCAGGCAGAGACAGCAAGGGTGGTTTTGCTCCAGAGCCTTTCCGTTCACCTTCCCACTCCTGGGCCAGACTACACTCAATCATATGACCCACTGAAGAGATGAGTCTTCAGTAAAGACTTAAAGGTCTGACACCGATTTACATTCTGACATGGGTAGGCAGACCGTTCCATAAAAATGGAGCTCTATAGGAGAAAGCCCTGCCTCCAGCTGTTTGCTTAGAAATTCTAGGGACAATTAGAGGCCAGTGGAACAGCCACTTGTGACCGTGCATCGTAGGTATGTACGGGGACCAAATCAGAGAGATAGGTAGGAAAAACTCACTAGAAGGGCCGGAACCTAGGAAGAAACCTAGAGGGGAACTATGACTGGTGGCCAGTCCTCTTCTTGCTGTGCCAGGTGAATATTATAACAGAACATGGCCAAGATGTTCAAATCTTCATAGATGACCAGCAGGATGTAGGGGTGGAGACAGGTTAAAGAAGGATTTTTAAGCCTTGAAACAATTGAGACATGGATTGTGTATGTGTGCCATTCAGAGGGTGAATGGGCTCGACAAAAGATTTAAGTGCCTATGAACGAGGTATGGCAGTAGGTGCCAGGTGCATCGGTTTGTGTCAAGAACTTCAACACTGCCGGGTTTTTCACGCTCAACACTTGCATTGGAGTCAACATGGGCCAGCATCCCTGTGGAACGCTTTCAACACTTTGCAGAGTTCATGCTCAGATGAAATGATGCTATTCAGAGGGCAAAAGGAGGTGTGCAACTCAATATTAGGAAGGTGTTGTTAACCTGTTGAAACTCTGGGGGCGCTATATCATTTTTGGATAAAAAGACGTGCCCGTTTTAAGCGCAATATTTTGTCACACAAAGATGCTCGACTATGCATATAATTGGTAGCTTTGGAAAGGAAACACTCTGATGTTTCCAGAACTGCAAAGATATTTTCTGTGCGTGCCCTAGAACGTGAGCTACAGGCAAAACCAAGATGAAACGGCATCCAGGAAATGAGCAGGATTTTTGAGGCTCAGTTTTCCATTGTCTCCTTATATGGCTGTGAATGCGAGAGGAGTGAGTCAGCCCTTTCTGTCGTTTCCCCAAGGTGTCTGCAGCATTGTGACGTATTTGTAGGCATATCATTGGAAGATTGACCATAAGAGACCACATTTACCAGGTGTCCGCCTGGTGTCCTGCGCCGAAATTGGTGCGCAAAAGTCAGCTGCAAGTATTTTTCCACAGAATTCAGAGAAGAATGCAGGCTTCCACGAACGATATATCAATGAAGAGATATGTGAAAAAACACCTTGAGGATTGATTCCAAACAACGTTTGCCATGTTTCGGTCGATATTATGGAGTTAATTCGGAAAAAGTTTGATGTTGTAGGTGACTGAATTTTCGGTTCGTTTTGGTAGCCAAATGTGATGTACAAAACGGAGCGATTTCTCCTACACAAAGACGCTTTCAGGAAAAACTGCACATTTGGTATGTAACTGAGAGTCTCCTCATTGAAAACATCTGAAGCTCTTCAAAGGTAAATGATTTTATTTATTTGGTTATCTGGTTTTTGTGAAAATGTTGTGTGCTAAATGCTACTCAAAATGCTAAGCTAGCTTAGCATACTCTTACACAAATTAGTGAATTGCTATGGTTCAAAAGCATATTTTGAAAATCTGAGATGACAGTGTTGTTAAGAAAAGGCTAAGCTTGAGAGTAGGCGCATTATTTTCATTTTATTTGCGATTTTCAGAAATCGTTAACGTTACATTATGCTAATGAGCTTCAGGCTATAACTGTATACAGGTTTTTTTCATAGCCAAACGTGAACAAAACGGAGCGATTTGTCCTACACAAATAATATTTTTTTGAAAAACTGCACATTTGCTATGTAACTGAGAGTCTCCTCATTGAAAACATCCGAAGCTCTTCAAAGGTAAATTATTTTATTTATTTGGTTATCTGGTTTTTGTGAAAATGTTGCGTGCTAAATGCTACTCAAAATGCTAAGCTAGCTTAGCATACTCTTACACAAATTAGTGAATTGCTATGGTTCAAAAGCATATTTTGAAAATCTGAGATGACAGTGTTGTTAAGAAAAGGCTAAGCTTGAGAGTAGGCGCATTATTTTCATTTTATTTGCGATTTTCAGAAATCGTTAACGTTGCGTTATGCTAATGAGCCTGAGGCTTTAGTCACGATCCCGGATCCGGGATGGGGAGTTTCAAGAAGTTAATGTTTTGTACACTCAGTGTAGGTAGAGATTAGAGGTGAGGGGTCAGCAGTGTGAGTGACTCACGTAGATGGCAGAACCTCCCGTAGAGTCCAGGGTCACACAGACAGGCTCCGTAGGTGCGGTGGCAGCACCCATTATTGGCACAGTTACACTTCCTATTGCACTGTTTCCCATAGAAGCCCTTAGGACAGCCTACAGACAACAATATATTGTAATCAGGCAACTGAACGTTTCAATAGCGGGTGAATAACTGAGAATGTTTTTTGTATGTACAGTATCTGTTAACCAGTAGTGACTCACCATCCTGGCACATGTCTCCACTGACCCCAGGTGGGCAGCGACAGTTCCCATTGACAGGGTCACAGGTGGCTCCGTTCTTACACTTACAGGGGAATGAGCAGTTCTTGCCGAAGGATCCCTCGGAACAAGCTGTTCCGAGTAGAATAAAACGTTATATATTTATCCATTATACAGAGAGAGACGTGTTATTCCACAGAGAAACACAGACATAAGATTGATCAGATTACTGATGTACTGTGTTGAGAGTGCAGTGTCTGTGTACACTGTGTGTATATACTGACTCTGGTTGCAGATGAGGCCTGTCCATCCATCGGGACAGTGACATCCATCTCTCCCTGGGCCACACAGCCCTCCGTTAGAGCAGTCCTCACAGGTCAGGCTGCAGTCATGGCCAAACGTGTTGTTCAGACACACTGCACACAGGACAGAGGAGATTACCGACTATAACGTTCTAGAAACATTCTGCTTGTGGTTAGGGATTTGCAAATCTTCAACTAAATTCTTCCTAGCAACCCCTGGTGAGATTACCTTAAATAATACAATATTGATTACTGTTTTCACATTAATAAATCAAGGAACAACACAAAACACATCCTATGGCTCTCTGCCATAGCCCCCTGCCACAGTCTATAAGCTTCGCCATTACCACAGAGGTATACAAAAAACAGCCTCAGAAAATGAGGCTCACCAATTTGCCACCTGCTGTGGGGTATTTCATTGCCCAGTATCTAGTAAGTAAATAAGGAGGTCTGGCAGTCTACCTCCTGTTGCTCAGACACAGAGGCAATAAGATACAGGCCCAAAGTGTCTGTGTTTGGGTTCAGTGGCTCACCAAATTTCTCTGCTAGCGTGCTCTCAGCCAGCAGCTCTCGAGCATCATCATCCTCATAGTCATCATAGCGCTCTAGGGGCTGGTTGTAGTCCTGCAGCAGGGCGAGCTGGGGCTGAGCCAGGGTCTCCACAATATCCTGGCCCCCACTAGACAGGGTCTCAACTGTGTTCCCCAGCACTGCAGAGTAAGAGAGTAAGAGAGAGAGAGAGAGAGAGAGTAACAGGTTACCAGGATGTCCACATGGAGTGTGATGGTGCTGTGGCCCTAGGCAACAACATTTCATTTGATTGGTGTAACTCACGTTCACAGGAGCGTCGGTCCTCGCCCAGACGGAAGCCCTGGCGGCAGAAACACTGGAAGGAGCCGGCGGTGTTCTGGCATGTGTGATCACAGCCACCGTTGGCCGCCAGACACTCATCCACATCTACACAATACACAGGCACAGAGTCCAGTCACTTTACAAAAACACTGCTCCTCAGTCATGTTAATTGATATAAATGGCAAATTTAGAGTTGAATAAATGTTGTTATGTAATAAACAATGAACAGAAAACCAAAGAATACACTTCCTTTTCAACAAACAAGCATTTCACTGTAACCTGTAACCTGTTGTATTTGGTGCACGTGACAAATAAACTTTGATTTGATTTGAAACATGACTAAAATGTTACAGCATCATGCACATATTGTAAGTTCAACTGGAAGCATTCAAGGTTCAACAGTTCTATTGTATAATGAGTGCCCCACTCGATCACTATTCTAAGGTTATAGAGGGTGAACATACCATCACAGCTACATCCATCTGAGTTGAGGCGGTAGCCCGCTGTGCAGTAACACTCATAGCCCCCAGGGTAGTTGGTACAGTCCTGCTCGCAGCATGAACTTCCCTCTCCACACTCGTCCAGGTCTGCCAAACAAAACACACACAATGAAAAGCATTACTCGGATGACCATGATGTTGTGATATGTTACAAACCAGGCACATGTTAAACTGACCTGAGTTAAAGGGTAAAGATTCATCTCTAGACTGACCAACACCAATCTGAGCTGAATGGTCTCTAGACCGAATGGTAAAGGTTAGTCTCTAGATTGAATGGTAAAGGTTAGTCTCTAGACCGAATGGTAAAGGTTAGTCTCTAGACTGAACTGTAAAGGTTAGTCTCTAGACTGAATGATCAAGGTTAGTCTCTAGACTGAACTGAAAAGAGATCAATGATAAAGGTTAGTCTCTAGACTGAATGATAAAGGTTAGTCTCTAGATTGATCTTAGCTGAGCTGAATGTGGAAGGTTAATCTCTGAATGTTAAAGGTTAGTCTCTAGATTTAATGGTAAAGGTTAGTCTCTAGACTGAATGATAGTTTGTCTCTGGACTGAATGATAAGGGTTAGTCTCTAGACTGTTCTTAGCTGAGCTGAATGGTAAAGGTTCATCTCTGAATGGTAAAGGTTAGTCTCTGAATGGTAAAGGTTAGTCTCTAGATTTAATGGTGAAGGTTAGTCTCTAGACTGAATGATAAAGGTTTGTCTCTAGACTGAATGATAAAGTTTAGTCTCTGGACTCAATGATAAAGGTTAGTCTCTAGACTGAATGATAAAGGTTAGTCTCTGGACTCAATGATAAAGGTTAGTCTCTAGACTGATCTTAGCTGAGCTGAATGTGGAAGGTTCATATCTGAATGGTAAAGGCTAGTCTAGATTGAATGGTAAAGGTCAGTCTCTAGACTGAACTGTAAAGGTTAGTCTCTAGACTGAATGATAAAGGTTTGTCTCTAGACTGAATGATAAAGGTTAGTCTCTAGACTGATCTTAGCTGAGCTGAATGGTAAAGGTTCATCTCTGAATGGTAAAGGTTAGTCTCTAGATTTAATGGTAAAGGTTAGTCTCTAGACTGAATGATAAAGGTTAGTTTCTAGACTGAATGATAAAGTTTAGTTTCTAGACTGAATGATAAAGGACTGATCTGAGCGGTAAAGGTTCAGCTCTGAATGATAAAGGTTAGTCTCTAGACTGACCGACACAGGTCTTGAGGTCATCCTCCAGTCGGTAACCCTGGTTACAGCTGCAGACAGGGCCACCAGTGGAGTGCTGGCAGTGATGGGAGCAGCCTCCGTTGTTGCTCTCACAGCTGTTGACGATCTCCATCTCAATCCCTGTCACAGAAACACGAGATGACTCTCCCATTACTTCTGATTGAAACATTTTGTACATTTCAGATAATTTCAAACAGGCAAAAGAGATGATGATGATTATAGGAGCCAAACTCACGGTAGCACTGGCGTCCGTCTGCTCCCAGCTCGTAGGCAGTGTCACACACACAGGCGAAGGAGCCCGGGATGTTGTGGCAGCCATGAGCACATCCCGTCTGTTCAGACTCACACTCATCAATATCTGCGACAGATAAACAAAGAGTATATACGGATCTATTCTAGAACTTAAATACAGAGACATGATTGACCCTGTATGAACAGTAGTGCAGTAGTCAACAGGTGGACATCTTACCCTCACAGGTCTTCCTGTCCTCTGCCAGCTTGTACCCATTTCTACAGTCACAGTTGGTCTTGTCACCATCAACAAGACAGTCTTGCTGGCAGCCGCCATTCTTATCATGACATGGATTCACCACTTTAACATAGGAGACGCACAATGTTTAATGTTGACAGCACTTTCTCTTGAAAAATATTTTACATTTCTAACAAATATAATTGAAAGGCGGCGCACAATTGGCCCAGTGTCGTCCGGGCTGGGCCGAAGTAGGCTGTCATTGTAAATAAGAATTTGTTCTTAACTGACTTGCCTAGTTACATAAAGGTTCAATTTAAAAAATCAGTGGGAAGGGGGAGGACATGTACAGTGCCTTGCGAAAGTATTCGGCCCCCTTGAACTTTGCGACCTTTTGCCACATTTCAGGCTTCAAACATAAAGATATAAAACTGTATTTTTTTGTGAAGAATCAACAACAAGTGGGACACAATCATGAAGTGGAACGACATTTATTGGATATTTCAAACTTTTTTAACAAATCAAAAACTGAAAAATTGGGCGTGCAAAATTATTCAGCCCCTTTACTTTCAGTGCAGCAAACTCTCTCCAGAAGTTCAGTGAGGATCTCTGAATGATCCAATGTTGACCTAAATGACTAATGATGATAAATACAATCCACCTGTGTGTAATCAAGTCTCCGTATAAATGCACCTGCACTGTGATAGTCTCAGAGGTCTGTTAAAAGCGCAGAGAGCATCATGAAGAACAAGGAACACACCAGGCAGGTCCGAGATACTGTTGTGAAGAAGTTTAAAGCCGGATTTGGATACAAAAAGATTTCCCAAGCTTTAAACATCCCAAGGAACACTGTGCAGGCGATAATATTGAAATGGAAGGAGTATCAGACCACTGCAAATCTACCAAGACCTGGCCGTCCCTCTAAACTTTCAGCTCATACAAGGAGAAGACTGATCAGAGATGCAGCCAAGAGGCCCATGATCACTCTGGATGAGCTGCAGAGATCTACAGCTGAGGTGGGAGACTCTGTCCATAGGACAACAATCAGTCGTATATTGCACAAATCTGGCCTTTATGGAAGAGTGGCAAGAAGAAAGCCATTTCTTAAAGATATCCATAAAAAGTGTTGTTTAAAGTTTGCCACAAGCCACCTGGGATACACACCAAGAATGTGGAAGAAGGTGCTCTGGTCAGATGAAACCAAAATTGAACTTTTTGGCAACAATGCAAAACGTTATGTTTGGCGTAAAAGCAACACAGCTCATCACCCTGAACACACTATCCCCACTGTCAAACATGGTGGTGGCAGCATCATGGTTTGGGCCTGCTTTTCTTCAGCAGGGACAGGGAAGATGGTTAAAATTGATGGGAAGATGGATGGAGCCAAATACAGGACCATTCTGGAAGAAAACCTGATGGAGTCTGCAAAAGACCTGAGACTGGGACGGAGATTTGTCTTCCAACAAGACAATGATCCAAAACATAAAGCAAAATCTACAATGGAATGGTTCAAAACTAAACATATCCAGGTGTTAGAATGGCCAAGTCAAAGTCCAGACCTGAATCCAATCGAGAATCTGTGGAAAGAACTGAAAACTGCTGTTCACAAATGCTCTCCATCCAACCTCACTGAGCTCGAGCTGTTTTGCAAGGAGGAATGGGAAAAAATTTCAGTCTCTCGATGTGCAAAACTGATAGAGACATACCCCAAGCGACTTACAGCTGTAATCGCAGCAAAAGGTGGCGCTACAAAGTATTAACTTAAGGGGGCTGAATCATTTTGCACTCCCAATTTTTCAGTTTTTGATTTGTTAAAAAAGTTTTAAATATCCAATAAATGTTGTTCCACTTCATGATTGTGTCCCACTTGTTGTTGATTCTTCACACAAAAATACAGTTTTATATCTTTATGTTTGAAGCCTGAAATGTGGCAAAAGGTCGCAAAGTTCAAAGGGGCCGAATACTTTCGCAAGGCACTGTATCTAAAATGCAGTTTACTTTGAATACACACTGACACAACTACTCAAGACAAAGGTCCCAACTCTACACTGGGCTGAGTATTTTTCTGCACATTTAAGTGCGTTTAACTTGTGTCTGCCTGTCCTAGTACACTACAGCAGCTGGAGTGAGAAGCTTCAGCACTGCAGAAATTAGAGGAAGCTGGTCCTGGCCAACCATTACAACATAAAAGCATCTAAAAGACAGTAATTATTCTAAAATTATGATCTTCCTTCCCTCAGAGAAAACTAGTCCACCTCAGTGCTGAGATAGAGTGAAATTCCACAGTGTGCCATCACAGCAGCAAGATTTGTGACCTGTTGCCACGAGAAAAGGGCAACCAGTGAAGAACCAACACTATTGTAAATACAACCCATATTTATGCTTATTTATATTATCTTGTGTCCTTTAACCATTTGTACATTGTTAAAACACGTATATGTATATCATATGACATTTGTAATGTCTTTATTGTTTTGAAACTTCTGTATGTGTAATGTTTACTGTTCATTTTTATTGTTTTTCACTTTATATATTCACTTTATATATTATCTACCTCACTTGCTTTGGCAATGTTAACACATGTTTCCCATGCCAATAAAGCCCTTGAATTGAATTGAATTGAATTGAGAGAGAGAGAGAGAGAGAGAGAGAGAGAGAGAGAGAGAGAGAGAGAGAGAGAGAGAGGGGGCCTTGGGCTGTCAGAGCATTATGATAAACAACATCATAATGTTGAGAAAACATGAAAGATGAGTGAACACTTCAAATCAGGGTCGTATTCACACTAATTTAACGTCTCATCAAGTCCAACTTACCCTTCCTCCGACATTTTGTTGGACATGAACTATTGGCAGCTATGAATCTATAGTGTTATGACAAACTCTTCAAAAGGACACCTTGGATTCACAAATACCCTTCCCTCAACTCTCTAGATGCTGTCGTGCTTGTATCATGCCTACACTCTCCCCTCTCCATCTATCCATTACTTGGACATGTTGCAATTGTATAGTTACAGCTTAAAGCTCCTGCAAGCATGGTTATCCACAGTTAGTTTCATGTCTGTATCAGGCTGCTTTCTCTCTTAGCTGCCCGTCACTCAACATGCACAGAAAGCTGCTCTCTCTCTCTGCACTAGTGGTTACTTCAGCCAAAGACAGTATGCATTCATGATCAGTAATGTAGCCTATATTTGTGTTGAAAAAGAGAACCATATGTTTACAATAAAATGTGACATCACACTCTGTCAACTTGCCCGCTATGCAGTCTTTCTAATAAACATACTTCATCTGCAGTTTCCCATGTCAGACCTGAGATCCAACGATACACTGGGAGAGTGAAAGGAAACGCCATTAAATGTGACGTGGGAGCTTATTTCTAATTTGTATTTAATTGGTTGAAATGTTATTTTCACATGGAGGGAATTTCAGTAATTGGCAAGTGCTCGGATAGATTATTAATCTGTGAGTTAGTATGTGAGTGCTGTTGGGTGCATAGTAGTGTAGAGACCAGAGGATGGGTACACTCACATTTGCAGTGCTTTCCATCGTCAGCAAGCACGTAGTTGTCTCTACAGCGGCAGCGGAAAGCAGCAGGGGACTGCTGTACACAGAAATGCTCACATCCTCCATTACTGATGCCACATGATTGGACAGCTGGACGCAGGCAGACAGATACAATACATTTTTGTTAATTTTGTTTGGAGGAGAACCATTCCATTTTCACAGTAACCCTTCTTCCCTTTACTCTGCATCCTTTGCTCTTTCTGAAAGGCTGCAAGCTCAGAAGTGCTACTAACACAAACACTGTGCTAAACACCTCAGTGGTTTGTTCTACTTTGACCCAGTAAAGAGCCATCAACAGGCCTGAAGGGCCAATAATCACACAGACAGCGGAAGGAAGGTCCTCAGTGGTGAAGGAAACTCAGATGATGAGTTGAAGCCAGAGCCAGCTCACTGACTGATCTCTGCTTTCTACATCGCTTTGTCTCTCCCATGCAGCCATAGCATGTCTCTGCTTGACCTGGTTCTCTGGGAGAACATTAAGTAGAGGTTCTAACAGCAGGTGTAGTTTAATGGTGTTTTGATAAAGTGAGGGACAGACCAGAGCCTATCCACCATCTGAAACTCTTAGATCCCTCCATCAACTACACTGGCTGGACACATTATGCATCCATCTGCTTGATTAGGTGGACCTCTCCTGGAAAGCCATGAACTGGATATAAAAAAATGACTGATATGTTGAATTGATATGGGAAGACATCTGGGGTTCCTTTCCTCTCCTGCATATGTGGCTATTGGTATGCATCTCTCTCTCTCTCTCTCTCTCTCTCGCAAGAGAGGGAAGTACAGTATCCATCCCATCCAGTGGTAGAGCACAGCTCCCAGACCTCTGTCAGGAGAAAGTTATGCAGACTCACAGATAAGCATCACCCCTGAGACAGTCCACATGTGCATTGTGATTATTAGTGCAATCAGTCATCATCCCCTGTGCTCCACACTGCAGCCATCACATAACTCAGTGACACTAGGGTTCCCCTATCTATCCTGTTTCATTCCTATACTCATATCATATCCATTCTGCCAAAGCCAAGAAAAGCAGCATACATTTCCATTCTCAATGTCAGAGAAGGCGCCCTGTGTACATTCCTTGCTGTGTGCATTGAGATTGAGTTTATACTCATGTGCTAACAGCTGTTTTTAAAAGCCTTGGGGCTGTACACTGAGTCGTGCATCTCAGCGATGATAGAGACAAGTTACAGGTACAACGTAAACACACAGGCGGGAGAGCTGGAGAGTAAGTGGATCTCACACAGAGTTAGGCCAGAGGCCTCTATGAGATTGCCTAAGACTTTAAATACCACACTGACAGAATGAAATGTAGAGAAGTATTGGCTTTTCAACTAAACTGAGACCTTTCTATACTGTAGTTCCTCAGGCCTATACTAACTCCTACCTGGCTCTGGGTTTTCCAAAAGCTTCCACTGACTAGAATGACACAATATGTTTGTGGTTTGTATATCATGATGATGTTGTATAACATAGGGTTATCAGGTTAATTGTCCACTGGGTGCTGTTGTTACTCACCGATGCAGGTGCGTCCATCCACATGGAGTCGAGAGCCTGGGTTGCATTCACAGTGATAGGAGCCCCTGGTGTTCACGCATCTGTGCTGGCAGCCCCCATTATAGACCTGGCACTCATCAATATCTGCAGGGCCGTGCACCACACACACACACAGAGCGAGGAAGGGAATTTATAGCAATTGTCCTAAAGGTTGTCTCATTATCAGAAAGGTACCACTGAAGAATCAGCTCCAGAAAGCTTCCATGTGCTGAGACAGGCATTTAGACTCAGCTTTAGGAGAAAGATACGCTCCTACATTTTTAATTTGGCATTTTATAGACTCTCTTATCCAGAGCGACTTACACGAGCATTTAGTGTAGGGCAGGAACGATACCAGTATCGCGATACTCGTTAGTATCATGGCCAGGAAATAAAACACAAAACGGATTTAACTTCTTCAGGAAAACAGCCTGTGTTCATGTTTTAATTTTGACATGGAAACATTTTTGCAATACTGGTATCGTCCCAGCCCTAGTTAAGTGCCTTGCTCAAGGGCACATTGACAGATTCTTTCCCCTAGTCAGCTCAGGGATTCAAACCAGGAACCTTTCGGTTACTGGCCCAATGCATTTAACCGCAAGGTTACCTGCCACCCTCCAAGAGGAAGGAGTAAGATGGATGAGGGTACAAGTACTATGCCAGTGCACCAGTGCCCAAACAAACAAATCCTTCATGTGGTAACAACTACTGAACAGTTAAATCCAAATTAAAATTCCTGTGCTCTCTCTATCAGTCTCAGGGACATGTCACAGGAGCATTTGAAAACCCAAATCGAAGTACACAAAACATTGACATTCCACCAAACCAAACGCTGAGATTATAAACAAATTAAGACAGATGTTCTTTATTAGGGAGACTTAACAGGGGAATAAAATACTACTTGTCCTTTCTGCAATGTCATTTCAAAATGTTAAAAACTAATTTCCAGTTTATAGCTCATGCAAGGGGTTAGCAAATAATCGTAGGCCAGCCATAACTGACCCCCAGTGAGATCAGAGGTGAACCTTTCTGTTTTGACTGGTAACATTTAATATGTCGGAAGTTTCATACAGTCCTTATATTAGGCTTGTGAATCACTATGATGTGAACAGTTTCCGGCCAATCTGACTGTCTGTACAATAAGTAACACACCATTAAATGACTGATGGTTGGGGCCAGTTTAAATAACTAAGGCAGAGTGAGTTATGTGCCGCTCAGAAGAGTTCAGTAAGTCCACTCACAGAGAATTTATCTTCAAGAAGAAACTATTTGAAGAATTCAGCTTAAAAAATGTGTTTTTTAAACAAGAGGAAAGATAGGGAAGACTTAGTAGACAAGTTTCTATAATATCATCCTCTTCCCATTGTTTAGTTCTTATTATACAATGGGTCTAATCCTGGATGCTGATTGGTTAAAACTGCACTGGGGTTGCTGGATCGAATTCCCGAGCTGACAAGGTAAAAATCTGTCATTCTGCCCCTGAACAAGGCAGTTAACCCACTGTTCCCCGGTAGGCCGTCATTGTAGTTATGACGTTGAAATGCCAGCGCAATCCACTGTCTCATCAGCCCAGCCAGACAATTTATAAACTTTATCTCCACTATAAAAAGCATCTAGACATTATATTCCATTTCTTTTAGACTTGCAATTGGTTTTAAATAGCGAAGATTTGTATAAACCTTGCAGTCTGTCTCTCTGACATTTGCAACATTGTTGGCTCCTGAGTGGCGCTGCAGTCTAAGGCACTGCTTCTAAGTGCTTGAGGCGTCACTACAGACACCATGGTTCGAATCCAGGCTGTATCACAACTGGCTGTGATTGGGAGTCCCATAGGGAGGTGCACAATTGGCCCAGCATCATTCAGGTTTGGCTGGTGTAGGCTGTTATTGTAAATAAGAATTTGTTATTAACTGGCTTGCCTAGTTAAATAAAGGCAAAAAAATTAAATAAAAATGGTTTCAGAATTGAAATTTGATTTCCAGCTGTCCCAAAGAAATGAAGGTGTCGGGATGAAACAGACAGGTAGGCAGCTTTTCTCAGCCAGTCGAAAACATGAGTCAACATAATTGTTATGGATATACACAAAGATATGTCAAATGAAACGAAGTGCAGCTAGTTTGCAGTCTTCCCAGCTTCAGTTTGAGGTGATTGTGTTAGCTGTAATGTAGGCTAGCTCCTCTGAACAACAGAGGACATTTTCTATGCCAGGTGTATTCTATTGATGTATCCAAATAAATGTCACCAGAAAACAGCTCAAACAAATGCAAATGCAGCTACTTTGTTGTTATTCTGGCTGCACTGTTTGACGTGACTATAAGTTAGCCGTAGTTGGCTAGCTAACAAGAAATGGACAAGAACGTTGCCAGCCAGTATGGGAATAGAACCTTTAGAACAAACAACTGGGTACCATCCATAGACACAGAAAAAAAAGACTGAACGAACAACCAGCCAGCGTGGGTAGCAACCCTAGATTTCTGTCAGGACTATATCTTGTGGAAGGATGAATAAATTAACTAAATAAAAATAATATGAATGAATTCATCAAAATATTTTTTTCTATGAAAATATAGAAATCATTATTTGAATATGTTGGTAACCCGTTGTATAAAAGTGATAATGCCCTCGAAGCCGGTGTTTGGAGGATATATCAGCACAGTTTGCCGGGCTTCGACTTTGTCTTGGGCCTAAAAACACCCGTGCCAATATATCCTCCAAACACTGTCTTCGAGGGCATTATCACTTAATTATGTCATTGTGTTGTGCTTTGCATTGTGAACAATATGCAATTATGCAATATGAAGTCATGTGTTAAGCACTACTCGAGTTATTGAAGGCAAATCCCACATTTTTCATGATCTATTTCTCCTTTGTAATATTCAGCAATAATAAACATTCATCACACATAAAAACCCTCATAACAATAATAAACTCCTCAATTGGAACAATAATAATGTAGTCATTGTGTGCAATGTCATTACACTGTCATGCTGGCACATCCCCTTTTTTCAGTGGTGACTTAACTGTGCCGAACATGATCAATCTTTCTCTTTTCATGCACTTGGAGCCATGGAGGGGGAAATGAGTTCCAGAGGCACAGTACCAGTAGGAGAGAGCCCAGAGAACCCCCTCCCCTTCCAGAGCCCTGGTGGCTGGTGGCACGCTATGTGGGATCTGGACTGGCACAGCTGAGCTCCATTGCCGTCATTACACGGCACCCCAACGATATCTATCTGACATGAAAGCAGCCTGATAGACACAAACAACCTGTGACCACATCCAGAACAAAATGTATCACAGTGGATTCTGGGAGGGAACAGAAGCCCTACCCTGGGGGTTACAATACCTACACAATGGAGGGGGAGATTTTATGAATATTTATTTTTGGCCTTGCTGCTTGTAACCCCAACAGAACAGATTTAAATACTGTATAATCAGAAACACTTAGCCAAGCCATAGTGTGCACTGTGCAGTGGGTTAGAGAAGCATGCAACCATTTCAATCCTTACTGTACTGTACATCCTACACCACCAGTATTCCTCATCTCTAGTTCTGTCTATAGATGAACCCATTCACTCGCATTGGAGGCATCTTTTAAGATGGTGTTTTGGGACAGAGTACATCCTCTACACATTATACCAATTTAGCTCCAAACTGCTGCCAAACTTCAGCTCAGTTCCATTCAGGAAAGCTGGCAGGCAGATGGGTTCTCTCTTTTCTGTCCATGCAGCATGTTTGTGTTTGGTTTTTAATGAAATCACTCCAAAGATGTGGCGCTGTTTCCCTGTGGACCATGGCATACTGTAAAAGCCCTCTAGGCTGGTTTCCATGTGGACCATGGCATACTGTAAAAGCCCTCTAGGCTGGTTTCCATGTGGACCAACGGCATACTGTAAAAGCCCTCTAGGCTGGTTTCCCTGTGGACCATGGCATACTGTAAAAGCCCTCTAGGCTGGTTTTCCTGTGGACCATGGCATACTGTAAAAGCCCTCTAGGCTGGTTTCCCTGTGGACCATGGCATACTGTAAAAGCCCTCTAGGCTGGTTTCCCTGTGGACCATGGCATACTGTAAAAGCCCTCTAGGCTGGTTTCCTTGTGGACCATGGCATACTGTAAAAGCCCTCTAGGCTGGTTTCCCTGTGGACCATGGCATACTGTAAAAGCCCTCTGGGCTGGTTTCCCTGTGGACCATGGCATACTGTAAAAGCCCTCTAGGCTGGTTTCCCTGTGGACCATGGCATACTGTAAAAGCCCTC
The DNA here is from genome assembly GCF_036934945.1 of Oncorhynchus masou masou. Classification (NCBI taxonomy): domain Eukaryota; kingdom Metazoa; phylum Chordata; class Actinopteri; order Salmoniformes; family Salmonidae; genus Oncorhynchus; species Oncorhynchus masou. The sequence continues at coordinate 63,075,222 of NC_088216.1, forward strand.
TAGGCTGGTTTCCCTGTGGACCATGGCATACTGTAAAAGCCCTCTAGGCTGGTTTCCATGTGGACCATGGCATACTATAAAAGCCCTCTAGGCTGGTTTCCCTGTGGACCATGGCATACTGTAAAAGCCCTCTAGGCTGGTTTCCATGTGGACCATGGCATACTGTAAAAGCCCTCTAGGCTGGTTTCCATGTCTAGAACATGATTCCACAGAGCATGGTCCCAAAGCCTCAGCAGCCACAGGCTTACAGCAGCCATAAGGCCAGGAGCCATTAGGCCAGTTTTCACTATTCATGGAAAAATAGTTCAGCTTTGGTATTTATGGCTGCTGCAAGCATGACATCTACATGGATTTCTAGCTGATTCTCAGTTGTGTGGTTTGAATACAAATTAGGATGCACCTGACTCATGCAGCCAGATATAGGACGGTGTACTGCATGTAAGATTTTGGAACCCATTCACATTTACCAGAGTTTGACTATCTTCCAGAGCTGCACTGAAGTAACTCTCAAACTTAGTAACTCTCAAACTGAAAGTGTTTAGTCATTTTTTATAGTGACAAGACCTGTTAAGTTTACAACTGGAGTCATGTCATATTTATGTTAGCATTACTAAACGTGGGTTTCTACATGCATATTTCATGTAAAGACTTCTTATTTCTCCACTGATAAGTGGAAGCCTCCACTTCTACTGGAGTTATGTGGGCAGTGCCGGGCTACACACAAGGGCACCAGTCCATCTCCATAGTAGGAGTAGACTGATAACACTGAGACTTCCTCTGCATTGCTGACATAACATAAAACACGATCCTACTAGAGTGCACAATAGTACACCTGTCATCCAACTGAAAGTGATGGGAAGAGTTGTTCAGGCTTGGTCTAATGATCTGGATGAAAATATTACATAGGGGAAAGCTTGACCCAGATGACCTCTTAATCATAAGGTATATTTTCATTCAGTTAAAATTACTCAAAACCAACAATAGTGTAACAGGCTTTTCCATATATGACATAAACCCACTGACATTTCATTTATAGGCAATATTGCCCATGTAAGGGTAAACATAACAACAGAGGTGTGGAGTGTACTGTAGCACTCACCTGGCCCATGATATCCCATGTTGTACCCATTGTAGCCATTATATCCATGGAAGCAGTCAGGCATATAGCAAATCCTTCTATGATAGCGGTGGTACAGATTGTTAGCACCCAAGACTGGATATATATGAGCCCCAAAACACCCCACGAGGAGCATCAACCATCCTGACAATGCCATGTCCAAGAACTAGCCTACTATATATTCTCAGAGATAGAAAAAATGTATTTATGGCCAAAACGACAACTACAATACTGTTTGAGATATGTTAAAACAAGACATGAATATACAAAAGATCTAAACCCTGTTTTGATTTTTCCTTTCAGTCACATCTTGTGTAAAGGCAGAACAACTTCTTGCTCCCTCTGATTTCTCCCCACTCTATATCTCTCTCTTTTTAGTCTCTCCCTCTCTCAGTCTGCCTGCCTCCTCCACCATGTCTGTCTCCCATGTCCTGGACATTTTAGGCCCTCCCCCTCCTCCTCCTCCTCTCCTCCACACTCTCCTCCAAGTAGCCCATATGCTCAAGACTATGATCACACATGCTACTATAATGTACCATTGGAATAATGATATCGTATTTGACAGAAATTACATTATTGTGAGTGTTAAAAAGCCAATATTTAAAATGATAGTGATTTAGGACAATAGTTGGCAATGCTTTTCCTGCCACTTCAAAGGCTGATGTATGTATATAAAAAAATGTGATTGATTTATAGGATATGGCATGCAGGTACGAGAAGGAATGTGAAAAGAAGATTTATTATAAAATAGCTCAACTTTTCTTTTGATATAGAAATGTAAGAAATAACTGCCAAAGTACAATATAGCCAGATCTGATAAGTGCCAAGGGTACAATTGTATATTTCGAAAACCAAACATTGGAGAAACGAATGAATCTTGCAGTGACCCCATCTACTCAGGAGCTCAGTGCAGAGAGTCTCTCATCCCTTGCCAACACATACATTTAAACAGTGGAGGCTGAACCATGACAGGTCTTCATTGGGTTGAAAAATAATGCATGAACGTGGTCAAAAACGATTGTCATGATTTGTACAAAAATGGCTCATATAAAGAACTCTGAAGCTGGTATGGGGTTATTTTCTACTTAAACGTTCTCATTTAGACCCCAATCCCACCACTGGTCTGCGTGGCCAAAGAGCTCTATTTTCATGTCATCTGACCATAGCACCCGTTCCAATCAAAGTGCAAATGCCGTTTAGCAAATCCAGGCGTTTACATTTGTTGGATAACATGACAATAGAGCTCTTTGTCCACGCACACCAGCGATGGGATTGGGGCCTAAATGAGAAAGTAGAAGTAGAAGAGAAAAAAAGACTTACAGTAAAACATGGTGGTGGATCTTTGATGTTATTGGGCTACATTTTTGCTTCCACTAGTCCTGGGGTCCTTGTTAAAGTCAACGGCGTCATGAACTTTACTCAGTACCAGGACATTTTTGCCAAAAACCTGGTTGCCTCTGCCAAGAGGCTGGAACTTGGCCACAAGTGGATCTTCCATCAAGGCAATATCCCCAAGCACACGTAAAATCCACAAAGAAATGGTTTGCCAAAATCATAATTTGCCAATTACCATCTCAGTCTCCAAACTTGAACCCCATTGAAAACCTGTGGTTTGTTTGTTTGTTTTGAAGAGAGCAGTCCATAAGTGGAAGGATATCAAGGATCTGGAAAGACTCCGTATGAGGAATGGTCTTAGATCCTTCCTAATGTGTTCTCCAATCTCATAAAACATTTTAGAAAAAGTCTTAGTGCTGTTATCCTCACAAGTTGAGGTATTACGTCTGGGTTTTGAGTTGAGATGGACAGGCCTGTAGGCCTGCCACATCTCAGACAGCTCAGCACTGTCTACAGAGACTGTCAGTCATACAGTAGGAATGCACTCACCATCCCTATGCTGTTCGACATACCATACACATACTGTATCTTCATACATCCATTACAGTGCTGTCCACACAGGCACTGAAAGCAGGCTTTTTAGGTTAAGTTCAGTAAATATTATGAACTTATTAATGAGCTTATACGTTTTTGTCCATTAGACATCAGAGCAGATGTCCATAGAGCGTGGTATTACCCACAGCTGTGAAAACATGCCTATTAGCAGTCTTAATAACCACAACCTAAAGTCTTTAAAAAACATTTCAAAAATGGTTATTCAGCAGTCCCCATTGATTAACTGTTTTTGGTTCCATGTAGAACCCTCTGTGGAAAGGGTCCTACGTGAAACCCAAAAGGGTTCTACCTGGAACCAAAAATGGTTCTTCAAAGGATTATCCTATGGCGACAGCCAAATAACCCTTTTAGGTTCTAGATAGCACAAGTTTTTTCAAAAAGTGTATCATTATTGGCTCCTTCAGTTAGCATTCATGCTGCACATCATTCCAAACAGGCTTCTCCTCAGGGCTGGGTATAGCTACATATTGAACTTATCACTGCCATGTATTCAACGAATTACAGACATTCTCCAATGGAAAACATCAAGCTGAGCAAAAACAAAAATCCTTGAGTAAGTGGAATTTTAGATCTGTGTGGCTTATTTGTCTATTAGACTTGGGTTCAAGCAGTATTCACTTTATTTCTTTCCTTTGGAGGCAGTGGTGTTGATGGTGGTAGTGGTAGTGGTGGTGTTGTGGTAGTGGTGGTAATGGTGGTGGTAGTGATGGTGGTAGTGGTGATGGTAGTGGTTATGGTAGTGGTAGTGATGGTGGAGGGAGTGGTGGTGATAGTAGTAGTGGTGATGGTGGTGGTAGTGGTGGTAGTGGTGGTGATGGGGTAGTGGTGCTGATGGTGGTAGTGGTGGTGATGGTGGTAGTGGTGGTGATGGTGGTAGTGGTGGTGATGGTGTTGGTAGTGATGGTGGTGGTAGTAGTGGTGGTGATGATGTTAGTGGTTATGGTAGTGGTAGTGATGGCAGTGGTAGTGATGGTGGAGGTAGTGGTGGTGATAGCAGTAGTGGTGATGGTGGTGATGGTGGTGGTAGTGGTGGTGATGGGGGTAGTGGTGCTGATGGTGGTAGTGGTGGTGATGGTGGTAGTGGTGGTGATGGTGGTAGTGGTGGTGATGGTGGTAGTGGTGGTGATGGTGGTGGTAGTAGTGGTGGTGATGATGGTAGTGGTTATGGTAGTGGTAGTGATGGTAGTGGTAGTGATGGTGGAGGTAGTGGTGGTGATAGCAGTAGTGGTGATGGTGGTGGTAGTGTCGATGGTATTGATTATAGTAGTGACGATGGTGGTAGTAGCAGTGATGGTGGTAGTGGTGGTGTTAGTATTGATGATAGTAGTATTGGTAGTGGTGATGGTGGTACTGGAGGTGATGGTGGTAGTGGTGGCGATGATGGTAGTAGTGGTGATGGTGATACTGGAGGTGATGGTGGTAGTGGTGATGATGGTAGTAGCAGTGATGGTGGTAGTGGTGGTGATGGTGGTAGTGGTGGTGTTAGTATTGATGATAGTAGTAGTGGTAGTGGTGATGATGGTAGTAGTGGTGATGGTCGTACTGGAGGTGGTGGTGGTAGTGATAGTGATGGTGGTAGTGGTGGTATTAATAGTGCTGGTAGTGATGGTGGTGGTATTAATAGTATTGGTAGTGGTGGTGTGGTAGTGGTAGTGATGGTGGTAGTGGGGGTGTTAGTATTGATGGTAGTAGTATTGGTAGTGGTGATGATGGTAGTAGTGGTGATGGTGGTAGTGGTGGTGATGGTGGTGATGGTGGTACTGGAGGTGATGGTGGTAGTGGTGGTGATGATGGTGATGGTGGTAGTGGTGGTGATGGTGGTAGTGGTGGTGATGGTGGTACTGGAGGTGATGGTGGTAGTGGTGGTGATGATGGTAGTAGTGGTGATGGTGGTACTGGAGGTGATGGTGATAGTGGTGGTGATGGTGGTAGTAGCAGTGATGGTGGTAGTGGTGGTGATGGTGGTAGTGGTGGTGTTAGTATTGATGATAGTAGTAGTGGTAGTGGTGATGATGGTAGTAGTGGTGATGGTCGTACTGGTGGTGGTGTGGTAGTGGTGGTGATGGTGGTAGTGGTGGTGTTAGTATTGATGGTAGTAGTATTGGTAGTGGTGATGATGGCAGTAGTGGTGATGGTGGTACTGGAGGTGATGGTGGCAGTGTTGGTGATGGTGGTAGTAGCGGTGATGGTGGTAGTGGTGGTAATGGTGGTAGTAGTGGTGATGGTGGTGGTGTTAGTATTGATGATAGTAGTATTGGTAGTGGTGATGATGGTAGGAGTGGTGATGGTGGTACTGAAGGTGGTGGTGGTGGTGGTAGTAGTGGTATTAATAGTGCTGATGGTGATGGTGGTAGTGGTGGTATTAGTAGTATTGGTAGTGGTGATGTGGTAGTAGCAGTGATTGTGGTAGTGGTGGTGTTAGTATTGATGATAGTAGTATTGGTAGTGGTGATGGTGGTACTGGAAGTGATGGTGGTAGTGGTGGTGATGGTGGCGATGGTGGTACTGGAGGTGATGGTGGTAGTGGTGGTGATGATGGTAGTAGTGGTGATGGTGGTACTGGAGGTGATGGTGGTAGTGGTGGTGTTAGTATTGATGATAGTAGTAGTGGTAGTGGTGATGATGGTAGCAGTGGTGATGGTCGTACTGGTGGTGGTGTGGTAGTGGTGGTGATGGTGGTAGTGGGGGTGTTAGTATTGATGGTAGTAGTATTGGTAGTGGTGATGATGGTAGTAGTGGTGATGGTGGTACTGGAAGTGATGGTGGCAGTGGTGGTGATGGTGGTAGTAGCGGTGATGGTGGTAGTGGTGGTGTTAGTATTGATGATAGTAGTATTGGTAGTGGTGATGATGGTAGGAGTGGTGATGGTGGTACTGAAGGTGGTGGTGGTGGTGGTAGTGGTGGTATTAGTAGTGCTGATGGTGGTAGTGGTGGTATTAGTAGTATTGGTAGTGGTGATGTGGTAGTGGTGGTGATGGTGGTAGTAGCAGTGATGGTGGTAGTGGTGGTGTTAGTATTGATGATAGTAGTACTGGTAGTGGTGATGGAGTACTGGAGGTGATGGTGGTAGTGGTGGTGGTGGTAGTGGTACTGATGGTGGTAGTGGTGGTATTAGTAGTGCTGGTAGTGGTGGGGGTAGAGGAGGTGAGGAGGACTTACCTTGGCAGGTCTTGCCGTCGTCCTTCAGCTGCTGACCAGAGGGACAACTGCAGTAGAAGCTGCCGATGGTGTTGCAGCACAGAGCCTCACAGCCTCCGTTAGTCTCCTCACACTCATTAACATCTGACAGGGACAGACAGACGGATCAGTCTCACAGTAGCATACTTAATGGTACCAATGTTACAGAAACATCAATAGAGTACAATACTGTAGGAGACAGTGCTTCTAAATGACAGAGCCACAGTCATGACAAATAACCATGAATTCATTAGCATCATGATTGCTGAGTAAATAAGATTGAAGAGTGAGAAATAACCTACAAGAAATGAAAGCAGTGTTTGTTGTTATCCTTGAAATTAGAAAATATCTGATGGGTTAAGTGTTTCCTTTTGTTTAACTAAATTGGAAAATTACACACAACATCCATCATTATGTTCTCCCCCTAACGGGACATGCAAGAACTGACAGAACACCAGATAGTCACTTGGTAGAGCCAGTGATTAACTAACTTCCCTCAACCACAAAAGTAGAAAAAAAGCTTTCTCTTTCATTTCATGTCAGATAGAGTTTAACTCCAATGTCTTCCAGGGATGAGTTTGGGTCTGGTTTGTGAGGTTTGGAAGAGCTGCTTCAAAGCTTACAGAAAGTCATGACAACACTTATCAGGCCAGTTTCCATCTTTAGGCAACATATTCAATCTCCAATGTAAGAAAACTGACTCTCTCTGTAATCCAATGTGGCACATCAGATTCGTTTAAACAATTATTTATGATATAAGCCTAATATGACTAGTTTGACTTACCAACCTTACTGTGAGTTTTCATGTAACTCAACTCGCTGAGATGTGTTTCAAATACATGTCATAGTTTGAATGTAACCACAAGCTTTTAAGACACCATCTTGGTAACCATAAAACCCCTGCCAGCGCCTTCATCAGCACATGAATAAAGCACACTGGTCAGATGAGAGAAACTCAGAATTTCAGCCAATAGAAACCAGACAACCAGATAGTCTGCCAATCACATAATGGCAATGCAATGCGCCCTTAAAAAGCAACCATGTTTCCATCTCATCTATATCCCTTACACAGCCTGTCAGAGCTGTCATTCAACTGACCACATGTATTCTCTCTCCACTTCACTGTATACACACACTGACTCAGATCCGGATCAGGTACTAACAGAAAGCCAATCTATCTTTAGCTGGAAAAGTGAACCTCCAAAGGTCATACAAATACAGTACAATCAGGGTATTGATGACTGTAAAGTAATATAACTGTCTTCAACAGGACTGCTTTTCTTTCTTCATTCCATTGAAAGAATGCTACAGTGCTGTGAAAGAACGGATGAGTGGGTGATGAGAGAGAAAGGGGGAGGAGGAGGGTACTTGCTTGGCACTACTAATAATTTTATAGCCCACTCTATGTCCATAAACAGAGGAGAGTCATGGAGTGATTCTGGGTCTGCCAGAGGAAATGGTGGTGAGTTGTTTTCCTGTTTCAATGTATTTTTAGTGCATTCAGCCACCGCCAGCACTAACCAGCCAATTACAGACCTGGTATTTCTCTCCTAGTTTACAACGTCTGGACATGTAAATGCCAAAACACTGGGCTTTATATTCCCCATTCACCAAATATCAAAACAAATGCCTCTTCTGTAGTTCTACTAAGCATATACGGTGAGGATGATTTTCCACTCAGAGTAAAATTCCAGGGGAATAACACATTCCTGTCTCCTGCCTGTGAACAGAATGTGACCTGAACGTGACCTGCAGATCAAGGACCTGACTCCGGGGACCTAGGGAAGTCCTGGCTGTTTTCATGTCCGTTTCTACGGGGTCAGGAAGAGTGGGGCTGGGGGGCTGCATCCTCCCTCTGAGGACACACACCTGAGTGGCTCCCAGGTTTCAAGCTGGGTCAGAGTCCCGCTCATGTGTCATTCTGCTCAATGGGAAGGAATGCTGAATTGCCATGGATCAAGTCCCACAAGGTCACAAGCTTTCCTGTCCTCACAGTGAAGACAGAATGGAGAGGGGAAATGCTACCAATACTGGATAGAAATAAACAGCCAGGCCCGTAATAGATACTAACTAGAGTATGCTAAACAAAAATGAAAGATATATCCTAATTGTGAAAGAAAAATGAGAGAAGGGAGAAGCCAAGATGTGTCTATGGGAGAGTTTGTAACCCTACGCTGAGACATGTATTATTACTATTCATCACCAAGAACAATGATAAAGACTCCCTCTGTGTCAAAACAGGTTCCCACGATGATTAACCCAGTGACCTCTGAAATCATGAGTGGGTCGCCTGGTGATTGGTGCACAGGCTACACCCTCACCTGGCTCCAAACAACAGCAGTGGGATGCTCTTGTCTCCAGTGCTGGTACAGGTAACCTTAATCCACATTGAACCCACATTACATCTACATTGTCCCCCAACCCCTTCATCCGTATCTGGTACAAGAAAACTCAAACGCAATAGACTACTGTCCTGCACATTTTCTGACCTTTTAATATCAAGAGTTAAGTTGAAGACTCAAACTACTTTTTCTATACCCCTGATATCTGTCATGGGGGTAAAGTATTTATCATTTCTCCAGATGAGTTACTCTGATGTTGGTGTGAGTTGCAGTAAACTCTGTTCCTCAAGTAAAATGTCAATATCCTTCCATCCAGTCCCTGCCACTGTGTGGACCTCCAGTCAGAGCCACCAGTCACAGATAGCCTCACTCTATTGTATTACTGTAGGACAAGCTGCCAATGTAAAGGAAAGGGCTGCATTTGCTTTATTACTCTTTTCTCTCAGGAGGTAATTGGAACGGTTCATTGTACATATCATGAACACCGAGCCAACATAATTTGACCCTGAATCTGCTCCTATAACCACTACTCCTAGTTGTATTACTGATGAACCACAGCTACTTCTACTACAATCACAGTATCTCTACATTCTGTAAGACAAAGCAGGCCCAAAGGCCTAGCCAAGCTTGCCCAAGCTCCAGGTCAGGGTTAGAGGCTGGAGGCCTACAGGGCTGGAGCTCAGGGTCAAACTGACTCACCAAGCAGGCAGGCAGGCAGGGAAGAATGCACAGCTATAATTACACGTGATGGATATCTGTGTATAGGGGTAGCTTGTAGCATAATGACAGAGTGACATGAAATCTGGACACCAATACCCAATAGTTACCCCAGTCTCAAAACATCCAGTTTGTTTAGTCAGAGGATTCTGAATGCTCAGAAGACCAGCCTACTGTCCAGAAGGGTATCAATAAACCTGTTTCTGATGCACAGGAGCACATGAATGTGTGTATGTCCACACGTACACACACACACACAAACATACACATACACAAAGGCCTGTGTTCTCTGCTCTAGCTGTCTATTTAGCTGGTTCTGATCAGAGCTATCCCTACACAGTGAGAAGGCCTCACTGAACTGTCCATCCTATGGTCCATACCATATAACATTTTAACAGGCCACCAACTGGACCTTCAGTGAGTCTGTCCTCCATATATTCATGGCCCATTTATTCTTACTGCCAGTTAACGACTGCTGGCACTCACCCAGACACACACAGCAGCCCCCAGAAAAATATCATATCACTGAACATCTGCCCTTTCACTGTGTTCAACTCAGCAGGATATCTATACATTATACATATATACAATCACAAGCCAGGACTCACATTATGTGCTGCTTTGTCAATTACTACTAAAGTGAAAACACACCAGACAAATATAAATTGTGCATTTCCCAGGAGTGGACATTCTGTTCCTAAACAAATAGTAAAAAAGAACAGAAAACAAACACTCTTTAACTAATAGCTACATTCAAAAGTGATTTGTTACAAACTCTGCCACATGTAAGAACTGGGTTACATTTGTGGGCTGTATTGTGTGACGTCCTGTGATAAGGATTACCGCCACTGTTCCCGTGGGGCCTGGGTTAATGTCTGAGTAGGACTGTAGGGGTCTAACACTAACACTGCACCGTACTGCAGCCTGATCATATCTTGGTCACTGCCCGGAACATTAGAACATTGATCAAGAGGAAGCCACAGATAGCCCTGGTCTGTTTCCTCTTATGGTCCAGATCTAAAAACATGCTGCTTTCATCTGCCTGACTGGGGTCCCCTCCTTGTTTGCCAGAGCTGCATTCACCAGGGGACAAGCTAAGGTGAAGCCTGGGACACCAGCTCATAGGCCTCAAAAAGGAAAGTTCTGAGAGGCAGGATATTAAAACTGATGATGACTTGAGGATATTGGAGAGTTATCCCTGGACTAGGTCAAGTATTTGAACAAGGTGGATTAGAAATACATGTTGTTAGATCATATTAGATATGACCATAACTAGACCCTCAGACGAACCATCGAACAGGGAAAGCGTCAATACAAGACTAAGATTGAATCCTACTACACAGTCTCTGATGCTCGTTGGATGTGGCAAGGCTTGAAAACTATTACGGACTACAATGGGAATCCCAGCCGCGAGCTGTCCAGTGACGCAAAACTACCAGATGAGATAAATGTATTTAATGCTCGCTTTGAGGCAAGCAATAATGATGCATGCATGAGTGCACCAGCTGTTCTGGACGACTGTGTGATCACGCTCTCTGTAGCCGATGTGAGCAAGACCTTTAAACAGGTCAACATTCACAAAGCCACGGGGCCAGACGGATTACCAGGACGTGTACTCAAAGAATGCGCGGACCTACTGGCAGGAGTCTTCACTGACATGTTCAACCTCTCCCTGGCCAAGTCTGTAATATCTACATGTTTCAAACAGACCACCATAGTCTCTGTGCCCAAGATAGCGAAGGTAACCTGCCTAAATTATTACTGTCCCGTAGCACTCACGTCGGTAGCCATGAAGCGCTTTGAAAGGCTGGTCATGGCTCACATCAACACCATCATGCCAGAAACCCTAGACCCATTCCAATTTGCATACCTCTGATGCAATCTCAATCGCACTCCACACTGCCCTTTCCCACCTGAACAAAAGGAACACTGATCTGAGAATGCTGTTCATTGACTACAGCTCAGCGTTCAACACCATTGTGCCCACAAAGCTCATCACTAGGGTTGCACATTTTGGTGAATATTCAGAGGGGGAAACTTTCCGTGGGAATTAATGGGAATATATGGGAATTAACGGATATATATGAGAAATAATAGCACTACCATTTAAATGTAGATGTTTCTTGCATTGGATATATTTACCATATCATATGGAGACAGAAACATAAACCTTTTACCTTATCATAAGTAGACATAATCCTTCCAACAGAAATAACATTGAACTTGAATTAAATGAGTTGACTCTTCACATGGGATGATTTCACTGAACAAAAAAAGGGAATATTGAATGATCCCCAATGATCCATCGCATCTCCCAAAAACATTTTCAACATACATCTGTAAAATGATAGTCTAGAAACTAAAGCTTTAGTCTAGAAACTAAATATTTGGTTGTCTTCCTCTCAGGCTTCCATGTCTTCTCCCTGGACCTCCTCAATGTCCACCTATTGAACATCAACCTCTGAGGCCTCATCTTCACTGTCACTTTCCAACCTTTTTGAGGATGGCTCATTGGCATACGTTGGCACGACTGCCATATTGCATCTCCATCCCAAAGCCCTTGCTTGGAAGTGTATTTCGCCAGACTGCCAAGAATCTTGCACTCATCCAGGCCAAGGTGGCGAGGCACAGTAGTGATAACCCCATAGGCCTTATTTATCTCTGCACCAGACAGGATGCTCTTGCCAGTATACTTGGGGTCCAACATGTATGCTGCAGCGTGTATGGGCTTCAGGCAGAACTCTTCACGCTTTTGATGTATTTCAGAACTGCAGTTTACTCTGCTTGGAGCAACAGTGAACTGGGAAGGGTAGTACGGATTTCTTCTCTTACATCTGCAAGCAGAGTCTGAACATCAGACAAGATGGCATTGTCTCCTTCAATCAGTGCATTGACTACTGCTATAGGTTTCAGGAGTTTCAGGCTTACCACTCTCTCCCAAAATACATCATCCAGGAGGATCCTCTTGATCGGCAGACTGTGATATGGCCATTTCTTGGAGAGACTCCTTCCCCTGCAGGAGACTGTCAAACATGATGACCTCGCCACCCCAACAGGTGTTGCTGGGCAGCTTCAATGTGGTGCTCTTATTCTTCTCACTTTGCTTGGTTAGGTAGATTGCTGCTATAACTTGATTACCCTTCACATACCTAACCAATTCCTTGGCTCTCTTGTAGGGTGTATCCATTGTTTTCAGTGCCATGATGTCCTTGAGGAGCAGATTCTATGCATGAGCAGCACAGCCAATGGGTGTGATGTGAGGGTAGGACTCCTCCACTTTAGACCAAGCAGCCTTCATGTTCACAGCATTGTCTGTCACCAGTGCAAATACCTTCTGTGGTCCAAGGTCATTGATGACTGCCTTCAGCTCATCTGCAATATAGAGAATGGTGTGCCTGTTGTCCCTTGTATCTGTGCTCTTGTAGAATACTTGTTGAGGGGTGGAGATGATGTAGTTAATTATTCCTTGCCCATGAACATTCGACCACCCATCAGAAATGATTGCAATACAGTCTGCTTTCTCTATGATTTGCTTGACCTTCACTTGAACTTTGCATCGAGCAAATTAGTAGATAAAGCATGTCTGGTTGTAGCGGTGTATGCTGGGCGAAGAACATTCAGAAATCTCTTCCAATACACATTGAATGTGAGCATCAGAGGTGAACCAGTTGTATACACAGCTCGAGCAAGACATTCATCAGCATTCATCTGACTACGTTCCTCCATTGAGTCAAAAAAACTTCTGATTCCAGGAGGACCATGAGCTGTTGCTATCGATAAGGTGTCTGATTCATCATTTTCAACTCGAATAGAAGTAAAGGGACTTTTGTCAGAGGTTGCTTGTTGTGAGCGCTGAGGGAACTTTATGCACTTGGCCAGATGATTCTGCATCTTTGTTGCATTCTTCACATATGATTTGGCACAGTATTTGGAAATGTATACAGCTTTTCCTTCTCCATTAGCTGCATTGAAATGTCTCCACACATCAGATAGTGCTTGTGGCATTTTCCTGTAAAGATTAGACAAAAATGAGTAAAATAACCCAAATATACAATTCCATGTACAGATAAATAGTTAAACAGTTAGATTAAACAACTCCTTTGTAAGATAAATGTTTTAAAATGAAACATGTATGGAAACAGGTGAATAACACTCCTCAGTTAGCAGGCTCAAGCAAGCTAAAACCAACATGGTAGAAAATACTAACAAGCAGAAATTGTTAACAAGTTATAAATTACACACTTTTCTGTAGTCTACTATTTACTAGTTAACAAAAAATAATGTATGTCCTATAAAATATATTCACCCAACCCAGTATTGTCATCAAAACTTACCAGAAAACATGTAGTCCTTGGTTCAGACAGTGTAGTAGTGTGGACTCAATAGCATCTCATTAGTGTGCAAGATCTTGAGAATCAGCTGTACATGTGATGGAAGAGTGCACTGCACATGTGATGGAAGAATGCACTGTGCTTGCAGAGTGGCTGCAATTCCATTGAATTGGGGATACTTTAACCAAAATATACCACAAGACCTAGAATTGCCTTATGTGTATCCCACAAAAAAGGTGCACTGTTATAAATGAACCTTTTTGATGAATTGATGCAAAATTTCCAGGCCCCCCCTTTGTTTTTACACTGCTGCTACTCGCTGTTTATTAACTATGCATAGTCACTTTACACATTACCTCGATTAACCTGTACCCCCGCACATTGACTCTGTACCAGTACCCCTGTATATAGCCTCGTTTTTGTTATGTGCATTTATTGTGTTACTTTTTGATTGATTCAATTTTTGTTATACTTTAGTTTATTTAGTAAATATTTTCTGAACTCTATTTATTGAACTGCACTGTTGGTTAAGGGCTTGTAAGTAAGCATTTCACTGAAAGGTCTACACCGGTTGTATTCGGCGCATGTGACAAATAACATTTGATTTGATATGAAACATTTTTTTACAAGCGAGTACTTAGATATGGTCATTTTCACCTGTTCATAAATTCTTAGAATGTTTGGGAATTACGTATATTAAGACATTTGTGAAACGTCTATAGCAATATAGTCTGGGAAAGCGGCAAATGCATTTGGAAAATGAATAGACTCTGCAATTAAAAAATGAATAAAACCTTATAAAAGCATCTGTCTCGTCCAGGACTGGAGTCTACGCACACCGGTGCACCATAGCCAATCAGAGGTACAGCAGGCCTATATGCAAACAAGCCATTTGCCACAAGTTCCTGCAATTGTTCACTTTCAACTGGACTGTGTGTTTACAGGCAGTTGCATCAGCGTGACTTTAGACCATTAGAATGCATTCACCAAAAGCCACAAAATACTGTTGAATGGATTTTTCTGCAAATATGTAACTAAATACCACAGGCGTTCTCTTACATTTGGGAACTTTACACTCCTATTGATCAAACAACCATAAAAAGGTAGGCTATCTTTCCCTGTATGCACATCAACAAGTTCAACAACTAATGCTAGCCAGAGCAAGATGAGCTAAAATCTAAGGAAGGAACATTAGATAAACACTCTGAGACCTTTTCAGCTAGTTTTTAATAATTTCACGTATAAACGGTGGGGAGTAGCCAGCCTATCCTTCTGCAGCTTGCTTGCCAGTGCATTGTCCTAACCAAGCACCCAATCTACATCTTGCAGGGCTTAAAGAAAAAAATAAGCAACACGTTTGGTGTTTGCCAAAAGGCATGTGGGAGACTCCCCAAACATATGGAAGAAGGTACTCTGGTCAGATGAGACTAAAATGTAGCTTTTTGGCCATCAAGGAAAACACTATGTGTGGCGCAAACCCAACACCTCTCATCACCCCGAGAACACAATGGTGGTGGGAGCATCATGCTGTGGGGATGTTTTTCATCATCAGGGACCGGGAAACTGGTCAGAATTGAAGGAATGATGAATGGCGCTAAATACAGAGAAATTCTTGAGAGAAACCTGTTTCTGTCTTCCAGATATTTGAGACTGGGATGGAGGTTCACATTCCAGCAGGACAATGACCCTAAACATACTGCTGAAGTAACACTCGAGTGGTTTCAGGGAAAACATTTACATGTCTTGGAATGGCCTCGTCAAAGCCCAGACCTCAATCCAATTGAGAATATGTGGTATGACTTAAAGATTGCTGTATACCAGCAGAACCCATCCAACTTGAAGGAGCTGGAGCAGTTTTGCCTTGAAGAATGGGCAAAAATCCCAGTGGCTAGATGTGCCAAGCCTATAGAGACATACCCCAAGAGACTTGCAGCTGTAATTGCTGCAAAAGGTGACTCTACAGAGTATTGGCTTTGGGGTGGGTGAATAGTTAGAGTTGAAGTCGTAAGTTTACATACACTTATGTTGGAGTCATTAAAACTTGTTTTTCAACCACTCCACAAATGTCTTGTTAACATACTATAGTTTTGGCAAGTCGGTTAGGACATCTACTTTGTGCATGACACAAGTAATTTCCTAACAATTGTTTTAATTTTCAATTAAAATTCACTATCACAATTCCAGTGGGTCAGAAGTTTACATACACTAAGTTGACTGTGCCTTTAAACAGCTTGGAAAATTCCAGAAAATTATGTCATGGCTTTAGAAGCTTCTGATAGGCTAATTGACACCATTTGAGTCAATTGGAGGTGTACCTGTGGATGTATTTCAAGGCCTACCTTCAAACTCAGTGGCTCTTTGCTCGACATCATGGGAAACTCAAAAGAAATCAGCCAAGACCTCAGAAATACAATTGTAGACCTCCACAAGTCTGGTTCGTACTTGGGAGCAATTTCCAAACGGCTGTAGGTACCACGTTCATTTGTACAAACAATAGTACACAAGTATATACACCATGGGTCCACTCAGCCGTCATACCGCTCAGGAAAGAGACACGTTCTGTCTCCTAGAGATGAATGTTCTTTGGGTCAAAAAGTGCAAATCAATCCCATAACAACAGCAAAGGACCTTGTGAAGATACTGGAGGAAACAGGTACAAAAGTATCTATATCCACAGTAAAACGAGTCCTATATCGACATAAGCTAAAAGGTCGCTCAGCAAGGAAGAAGCCAACTGCTCCAAAACCGCCATAAAAAAGCCAGACTAAGGTTTGCAACTGCACATGGGGACAAAGATTGTACTTTTTGGAGAAATGTCCTCTGGTCTGATTAAACATAAATAGAACTGTTTGGCCATAATGATCATCATTATGTTTGGAGGAAAAAAGGGGGATGCTTGCAAGCCGAAGAACACCATCCCAACCGTGGGGGTGGCAGCATCATGTTGTGGGGGTGCTTTGCTACAGGAGGGATTTGTGCACTTCACAAAATAGATGACGTCATAAGGATGGAAATTTATGTGGATATATTTATGTGGATATATTGAAGCAACATCTCAAGACATCAGTCAGGAAGTTACTTCCGGCGCCGACAGAGATGGCCGCCTCGCTTCGCGTTCCTAGGAAACTATGCAGTTTTTTGTTTATTTACGTGTTATTTCTTACATTAGTACCCCAGGTCATCTTAGGTTTCATTACATACAGCCGAGAAGAACTACTGTATATAAGATCAGCGTCAACTCACCATCAGTACGACCAAGAATATGTTTTTCACGACGCAGATCCTGTGTTCTGCCTTACAAACAGGACAACGGAATGGATCGCATGCAGCGACCCCAAAAAACGACTCCGAAAAAGAGGGAAACGTAGCGGTCTTCTGGTCAGACTACGGAGACGGGCACATCGTGCCCCACTTCCTAGCATTCTTCTTGCCAATGTCCAGTCTCTTGACAACAAGGTTGATGAAATCCGAGCAAGAGTAGCATTCCAGAGGGACATCAGAGACTGTAACGTTCTGTGCTTCACGGAAACATGGCTCACTGGAGAGACGCTATCCGAAGCGGTGCAGCCAACGGGTTTCTCCACGCATCGCGCCGACAGGAACAAACACCTTTCTGGTAAGAAGAGGGGTGGGGGTGTATGCCTTATGGCTAACGAGGCATGGTGCGATGAAAGAAACATACGGGAACTCAAATCCTTCTGTTTACCTGATTTAGAATTCCTCACAATCAAATGTAGACCGCATTACCTACCAAGAGAATTCTCTTCGATTATAATCACAGCCGTATATATCCCCCCCCAAGCAGACACATCGATGGCTCTGAACGAACTTTATTTAACTCTTTGCAAACTGGAAACCATTTATCCGGAGGCTGCATTCATCGTTGTTGGGGATTTTAAGGCTAATCTGAAAACAAGACTCCCTAAATTTTATCAGCATATCGATTGCGCAACCAGGGGCGGAAAAACCTTGGATCACTGTTACTCTAACTTCCGCGATGCATATAAGGCCCTGCCCCGCCCCCCTTTCGGAAAAACTGACCACGACTCCATTTTGCTGATACCTGCCTACAGACAAAAGCTAAAAAAAGAAGCTCCCACACTGAGGTCTGTCCAACGCTGGTCTGACCAAGCTGACTCAACACTCCAAGACTGCTTCCATCACGTGGACTGGGACATGTTTCGTATTGCGTCAAATAACAACATTGACGAATACGCTGATTCGGTGTGCGAGTTCATTAAAACGTGCGTTGAAGATGTCGTTCCCATAGCAACGAATAAAACATTCCCTAACCAGAAACCTTGGATTGATGGCAGCATTCATGTGAAACTGAAAGCGCGAACCACTGCTTTCAATCAGGGCAAGGTGTCTGGTAACATGACTGAATACAAACAATGCAGCTATTCCCTCCGTAAGGCTATCAAACAAGCTAAGCGTCAGTACCGAGACAAAGTAGAATCCCAATTCAACGGCTCAGACACAAGAGGCATGTGGCAGGGTCTACAGTCAATCACGGACTACAGGAAGAAATCCAGCCCAGTCATGGACCAGGATGTCTTGCTCCCAGGCAGACTAAATAACTTTTTTGCCCGCTTTGAGGACAATACAGTGTCACTGACACTGCCTGCAACGGAAAAATGCGGTCTCTCCTTCACTGCAGCCGAGGTGAGTAAAACATTTAAACGTGTTAACCCTCGCAAGGCTGCAGGCCCAGACGGCATCCCCAGCCGCACCCTCAGAGAATGCGCAGACCAGCTGGCTGGTGTGTTTACGGACATATTCAATCAATCCTTAAACCAGTCTGCTGTTCCCACATGCTTCAAGAGGGCCACCATCGTTCCTGTTCCCAAGAAAGCTAAGGTAACTGAGCTAAACGACTACCGCCCCGTAGCACTCACTTCCGTCATCATGAAGTGCTTTGAGAGACTAGTCAAGGACCATATCACCTCCATCCTACCTGACACCCTAGACCCACTCCAATTTGCTTATCCGCTCAAATAGGTCCACAGACGATGCAATCTCAACCACAATGCACACTGCCCTTACCCATCTGGACAAGAGGAATACCTATGTGAAAATGCTGTTCATCGACTACAGCTCGGCATTCAACACCATAGTACCCTCCAAGCTCGTCATCAAGCTCGAGACCCTGGGTCTCGACCCCGCCCTGTGCAACTGGGTACTGGACTTCCTGACGGGCCGCCCCCAGGTGGTGAGGGTAGGTAACAACATCTCCTCCCCGCTGATCCCCAACACTGGGGCCCCACAAGGGTGCGTTCTGAGCCCTCTCCTGTACTCCCTGTTCACCCACAACTGAGTGGCCACGCACGCCTCCAACTCAATCATCAAGTTTGCGGACGACACAACAGTGGTAGGCTTGATTACCAACAACGACGAGACGGCCTACAGGGAGGAGGTGAGGGCCCTCGGAGTGTGGTGTCAGGAAAATAACCTCACACTCAACGTCAACAAAACTAAGGAGATGATTGTGGACTTCAGGAAACAGCAGAGGGAACACCCCCCTATCCACATCGATGGAACAGTAGTGGAGAGAGTAGCAAGTTTTAAGTTCCTCGGCATACACATCACAGACAAACTGAATTGGTCCACTCACACAGACAGCAACGTGTAGAAGGCGCAGCAGCGCCTCTTCTACCTCAGGAGGCTGAAGAAATTCGGCTTGTCACCAAAAGCACTCACAAACTTCTACAGATGCACAACCGAGAGCATCCTGGCGGGCTGTATCACCGCCTGGTACGGCAACTGCTCCGCCCTCAACCGTAAGGCTCTCCAGAGGGTAGTGAGGTCTGCACAACGCATCATCGGGGGCAAACTACCTGCCCTCCAGGACACCTACACCACCCGATGTTACAGGAAGGCCATAAAGATCATCAAGGACATCTACCACCCGAGCCACTGCCTGTTCACCCCGCTATCATCCAGAAGGCGAGGTCAGTACAGGTGCATCAAAGCTGGGACCGAGAGACTGAAAAACAGCTTCTATCTCAAGGCCATCAGACTGTTAAACAGCCACCACTAACATTGAGTGGCTGCTGCCAACACACTGACACTGACTCAACTCCAGCCACTTTAATAATGGGAATTGATGGGAAATGATGTAAATATATCACTAGCCACTTTAAACAATGCTACCTTATATAATGCAAGCATCCCCCTTTTTTCCTCCAAACATACATTATTCATCTCATATGCATTCGTATATACTGTACTCTATATCATCGACTGCATCCTTATGTAATACATGTATCACTAGCCACTTTAAACTATGCCACTTTGTTTACATACTCATCTCATATGTATATACTGTACTCGATACCATCTACTGTATCTTGCCTATGCTGCTCTGTACCATCACTCATTCATATATCCTTATATACATATTCTTTATCCCCTTACACTGTGTATAAAACAGTAGATTAGGAATTGTTAGTTAGATTACTTGTTGGTTATTACTGCATTGTCGGAACTAGAAGCACAAGCATTTCGCTACACTCGCATTAACATCTGCTAACCATGTGTATGTGACAAATAAAAGTTGATTTGATTTGATTTGATTTTGATTTCAAGTTTGGTCGCAAATGGGTCTTCCAAATGGACAATGACCCCAAGCATACTTCTGAAGTTGTGGCAAAATGGCTTAAGAACAACAAAGTCAAGGTATTGGAGTGGCCATCACAAAGCCCTGACCTCAATCCTATAAAACATTTGTGGGCAAAACTGAAAAAGCGCGTGCGAGCAAGTAGGCCTACAAACCTGACTCAGTTACACCAGCTCTGTCAGGAGGAATGGGCCAAAATTCACCCAACTTATTGTGGGAAGCTTGTGGAAGGCTACCCAAAACCTTTTACCCAAGTTAAATAATTTAAAGGCAATGCTACCAAATACTAATTGAGTGTATGTAAATTTCTGACCCACTGGGAATGTTATGAAAGAAATAAAAGCTGAAATAAATAATTCTCTCTTCTATTATTCTACATTTTACATTCTTAAAATAAAGTGGAGATCCTAAGACAGAGAATTTTTACTAGGATTAAATGTCAGGAATTGTGGAAAACTGAGTTTAAATATTTTTGGCTAAGGTGGATGTAAACGTCCGACTTCAACTGGACGTGTGCTCAAGTTTTAAGTTGTTTGTTTAACAATAACAAATATTTTGCAACTTCAAAGTGGTAGGCATGTTTTGTAAATCAAATTATATAAACCCCCCAAAAATACATTTTAATTCCAGGTTGTAAGGCAACAAAATAGGGAAAATGCCAAGAGTGGAGAATACTTTCGCCAGCCACTGTTTACTCTACTTTAACTACAGTTACACTTCAGTTATACTGTTATACTGCACTCTGTCTGCAATCTTTTTTTGTAAGGGAGTGTGACGGAGCGCAGAGTAACTGATGAATTTATGAATGCGCAAGACCTGCTGAATATGACCTTGTCAGTAAACGTAGGCAAAAAAGTAATAGTTAGTCATGAACAAGGTTCCCTCTAAGCTGCAGCCAAGACTGCCGTGCAGCTCCCCCAGGACTGAGTCTTAACAGTTAATTAACACAATCAACATTTCCCTTTACTGTGGCAATTGTGATCAAATCAGCACAATATTGGCCACGTTCAATGCCACATACCGAAACAAAACAAACTATGCAAGATATTTTTTTGTAAGCCCAACCCATTTGAGTAGGATTTTATTGAGCAAGACTTAGCCAGAACTCTACACAGACCGTTGTGGCATCACCAATCAGAGCTGTAGTAGGCCTATACACAAATAGACCATGGCCACATATGGATCTGTGCCATTTACTTGGAACTGGACTGTGTTTATAGCTGTGGTCTTAAGTAGATGCATTTGTTTTGAGATCAAAGCAAGAGCTGCATGTAGCAATGTGTGAACATTTTGTTCATATCCTTTTCTAGTTAGTGAGTTATTGGCCCAGTTATAGATCATTTGTAGTCAACAATAGGGCAGTGATTGCTTCCTATAAGAGCACTAAATGTGTACATTTCTAGATATTATGAAAAACAAGTCATGTGAAGAGCTTTTTTTGTCTTAAAGGGGCAGTGCTGTATTTTGAGATGGGCTTGAATAAGCCAAGAAGGCAATCGGCAGAGTGTAGCATAATTGATCTGATTCTCTGTGATAATGGTACGGGAATAATAATGCATTTTATTTTGTAAAGTGGTTTCTTGCATCAAAGAACACAACAACATGTTCATTCACCTCTGTGTCTGAAGGACAAGTGGTTCATGTTAACAGGTTCATGTTAAGCAATGGCATTTTTCTGCACACTCTTTCGTAAAGCCCTGCTCTGTGGATTGTATGGCTTAAAGTGGTCCTATGGACAGATACTCCAATCTCCGCTGTGGAGCTTTGCAGCTCCTTCAGGGTTATCTTTGGTCTATTTGTTGCCTCTCTGATTAATGCCCTCCTTGCCTGGTCTGAGTTTTGGTGGGCGGCCCTCTGTCGGCAGGTTTGCTGTGGTGACTTATTCTTTCAATTTTTGAATAATGGATTTGATGGTGCTCCGTGGGATGTTCAAAGTTTCAGATATTGTTTTATAACCCAACCCTGATCTGTACTTCTCCACAACTTCGTCCCTGAACTGTTTGGAGAGCTCCTTGGTCTTCATGGTGCCGCTTGCTTGGTGGTGCCCCTTGCTTAGTGATGTTGCAGACTCTTGGACCTTTCAGAACAGGTGTATATATACTGAGATCATGTGACCGATCATGTGACACTTAGATTGAACACAGGTGGACTTTATTTAACTAATTATGTGACTTCTGAAGGTAATTGGTTGCACCAGATCTTATTTAGGGGCTTCATAGCAAAGGGGGTGAATACTATGGACGGACCACTTTTCTGTTTCCTGTTTTTATTTTTTATTTTAAACAAGTATTTTTTATTTCACTTCACCAATTTGGACTATTTTTTGTATGTCCATTACATGAAATCCAAATAAAAATATATTTAAATTACAGGTTGTAATGCAACAAAATAGGAAAAAAGCCCCAGGGGGATGAATACTTTTGCAAGGCACTGTAACTGCAGTATGCTGCAAATAACCGTTTTTTACTGCAGTAAATTTGCAGTACAGTGCAGTTATTCTGCAATTATTGCCTCCAAAATACCACAGTTGACTGCCATTACTGCACTTTTACTGCAGTTTCAAAACTGCAATCTTTTTTGTTAGGGTTCAGACAAGAGTGCTCTGAAATCTGTGTAGATAGCTAGCCTGAGTGAATTTGTGAACGGAAGAGATATTTTAACAAGATAACAGTCTTTCAGCATAGTTAGCTAGCTAGCAAAGCGATTCACATTTCTTGCTAGCTAACCAAATTAAACGTACATCTCTAGCTGTGTAGCCACCAAAAAATGATACTGGGGGAAAAAGTCACTCACCCACTCCTGCAATGACATGACATCCTCCTAGCAGCTAGCTAACTATCTAGCTAACATTATGCTTTGTGTTTTTAGCTAGCTACATAAATAGATACTTTAGCATATTAGCCACATTATGACTGACTTGTGATCATTACCCTTGCTAGTGTGGTTGTATTGACATTCCCAGCCTTAGTTTCATTCGTCCGTTTTTGTACAAAATACTGAGTCATTGAAACTGAAACAGTGCCTCCCGAATGGAGGCAGCAAACAATGTACCAGGCCAGCTGTGATTTACAACCTGATAGCAATATGTTTTGGAATACCAAGAAATGTATTAGTGAATGATATTAATCATGCACTGAACTGCATCCATATATCCTGCCAACAATGTATATCATGGAATATTGAGTCAAATATAACCTCCCTTACAAAAAAAGATTGCAGTTTTGAAACTGCAGTAAAAGTGCAGTAACTGCAGTCGACTGTAGTCTTTTGGATGAAGTAATGGCAGAATAACTGACAGAGGGCCGCCCACCAAAACTCATGGACCAGGCAAGAAGGGCATTAATCAGAGAGGCAACAAATAGACAAAAGATAACCCTGAACTAGAGGTCGACCAATTAATCGGCATGGATTTAATTAGGGCCGATTTCAAGTTTTCATAACAATTGGTAATCAGCCTTTTTGGGTGGCGCTTATGGCCGATTACAATGCAATCCACGAGGAGACTGCTTGGCAGGCTGACAAACTGTCACGCGAGCACAGCATCAAAAGAACCTTGGGGCTGCAAGGAGCTAAGGTAAGTTGCTAGCTAGCATTAAACTTATCTTATAAAAAACAATCAATCTTCACATAAACACTAGTTAACTAAACATGGTTGATGATATTACTAGGTTGTTCTGCGTTGCATATAATCAATGTGGTGCTTGTTAATTTATCATCGAATCACAGCCTGATGATTTAACAAAAGCACATTTGCGAAAAAAGGCACAATCGTTGCACAAATGTACCTAACCGTAAACATCAATGCCTTTCTTAAAACCAATACACAAGTATATATTTTTTTAACTGCATATTTTGTTAAAATAAATTCATGTTAACAGGCAATATTAACTAGGGAAACTGGGCTCCGGGCAGCCGATTTAACGGAAATGGAGGAAAACTCGCCTCCCTGCGGACCTGGCATCCTTTCACTCCCTCCTCTCTACATTTTCCTCCTCTGTCTCTGCTGCCAAAGCCACTTTCTACCACTCTAAATTCCAAGCATCTGCCTCTAACCCTAGGAAGCTCTTTGCCACCTTCTCCTCCCTCCTGAATCCTCCTCCCCTCCCCCTCCTCCCTCTCTGCAGATGACTTCGTCAACCATTTTGAAAAGAAGGTCGACGACATCCGATCCTCGTTTGCTAAGTCAAACGACACCGCTGGTTCTGCTCACACTGCCCTACCCTGTGCTCTGACCTCTTTCTCCCCTCTCTCTCCAGATGAAATCTCGCTTCTTGTGACGGCCGGCCGCCCAACAACCTGCCCGCTTGACCCTATCCCCTCCTCTCTTCTCCAGACCATTTCCGGAGACCTTCTCCCTTACCTCACCTCGCTCATCAACTCATCCCTGACCGCTGGCTACGTCCCTTCCGTCTTCAAGAGGGCGAGAGTTGCACCCCTTCTGAAAAAACCTACACTCGATCCCTCCGATGTCAACAACTACAGACCAGTATCCCTTCTTTCTTTTCTCTCCAAAACTCTTGAACGTGCCGTCCTTGGCCAGCTCTCCCGCTATCTCTCTCAGAATGACCTTCTTGATCCAAATCAGTCAGGTTTCAAGACTAGTCATTCAACTGAGACTGCTCTTCTCTGTATCACGGAGGCGCTCCGCACTGCTTAAGCTAACTCTCTCTCCTCTGCTCTCATCCTTCTAGACCTATCGAATCGCATCTCTGCATGTCTGGCAGGCATATCAGTGTGGATGACGGATCACCACCTCAAGCTGAACCTCGGCAAGACGGAGCTGCTCTTCCTCCCGGGGAAGGACTGCCCGTTCCATGATCTCGCCATCACGGTTGACAACTCCATTGTGTCCTCCTCCCAGAGCGCTAAGAACCTTGGCGTGATCCTGGACAACACCCTGTCGTTCTCAACTAACATCAAGGCGGTGGCCCATTCCTGTAGGTTCATGCTCTACAACATCCGCAGAGTACGACCCTGCCTCACACAGGAAGTGGCGCAGGTCCTAATCCAGGCACTTGTCATCTCCCGTCTGGATTACTGCAACTCGCTGTTGGCTGGGCTCCCTGCCTGTGCCATTAAACCCCTACAACTCATCCAGAACGCCGCAGCCCGTCTGGTGTTCAACCTTCCCAAGTTCTCTCACGTCACCCCGCTCCTCCGCTCTCTCCACTGGCTTCCAGTTGAAGCTCGCATCCGCTACAAAACCATGGTGCTTGCCTACGGAGCTGTGAGGGGAACGGCACCGCAGTACCTCCAGGCTCTGATCAGGCCCTACACCCAAACAAGGGCACTGCGTTCATCCACCTCTGGCCTGCTCGCCTCCCTACCACTGAGGAAGTACAGTTCCCGCTCAGCCCAGTCAAAACTGTTCGCTGCTCTGGCCCCCCAATGGTGGAACAAACTCCCTCACGACGCCAGGACAGCGGATTCAATCACCACCTTCCGGAGACACCTGAAACCCCCACCTCTTTAAGGAATACCTAGGATAGGATAAAGTAATCCTTCTCACCCCCCTTAAATGATTTAGATGCACTATTGTAAAGTGGCTGTTCCACTGGATGTCATAAGGTGAATTCACCAATTTGTAAGTCGCTCTGGATAAGAGCGTCTGCCAAATGACTTAAATGTAATGTAAATGTAACTGGGACACTTTTTTACTTAACCTTTATTTAACTAGGCAAGTCAGTTAAGAACACAATCTTATTTACAATGAAGGCCAAGGGACAGTGGTTTAACTGCCTTGTTCAGGCGCAGAATGACAGATTTTTACCTTGTCAGCTCAGGGATTCGATATAGCAACCTTTCGGTTACTAGCCAGACGCAAGGCTACCTGCCACCACGCTTCTCTTGCATTCAGTGCAAGCAGAGTCAGGGTATATGCAGCAGTTTGGGCCGCCTGGCTCGTTGCGAACTGTGTGAAGACCATTTCTTCCTAACAAAGGCTGTGATTAGTTTGCCTGAATTTTACATAATTATGACATAACATTGAAGGTTGTGCAATGTAACAGCAATATTTAGACTTAGGGTTGCCGATAAAATACGGAACGGTTCCGTATTTCACTGAAAGAATAAACGTTTTGTTTTTCAAAATGATGGTTTCTGGATTTGACCATATTAATGACCAAAGGCTCGTATTTCTGTGTGTTTATTTAATTACAATTTAATTATAATTAAGTCTGTGATTTGATATTTGATAGAGCAGTCTGACTGAGCAGTGGTGGCAGCAGCAGGCTCATAAGCATTCCTTCAAACAGCACTTCACTGCGTTTGCCAGCAGCTCTTAACAATGCTTGTTGCACAGTGCTGGCAATACTAAAGTGCCTATAAGAACATCCAATAGTCAAAGGTATATAAAATACAAATGGTATAGAGAGAAATAATCAATGCATCATAATTCTTATAATAACTACAACCTAAAACTTCTTACCTGGGAATATTGAAGACTCATGTTAAAAGGAACCACCAGCTTTCATATGTTCTCATGTTCTGAGCAAGGAACATGAACGTTAGCTTTTTTACATGGCACATTTGCACTATTACTTTCTACACAAAAACAGTGTTTTTGCATTATTTAAACCAAATTGAACATGTATCATTATTTATTTGAGACTACATATATTTTATTTATGTATTATATTAAGTTCAAATAAAAGTGTTTGTTCATTCATTATTCATTCAGTATTGTTGTAATTGTCAATATTACAAATATATATATATATATATATATATATATATATATATATATATATATATATATAAATCGTCCGATTTATCAGTATCAGCTTTTTTGGTCATCCAATAATCGGCATCGGCATAGAAAAATCATAATCGGTTGACCTCTGAACTGTACTGCAGTTGACCTGCAGTTATTCTGCACTGTAACTGCAGTTACACTGCATAATTACTGCAGTAAAAAAAATATTAGATTTTGGACACAGTATTTTCAGCATACTGCAGTTATACTGCACTCTCACTGCAATCTTTTTTTGTAGATGCTATTTTTAAAACCTTGTATAATGTTTGTTTTTTTGGCATAAACTGGAAATTTGATAATTTTTACTGATATTATGATTATCTTTTTGCTTCATATCTGCAGAGTAGTCAGTTCCACTTTAACACTCCATGGACTTGTAGGCCATACATGCACCAAAGAGATAATAAAACTCAACCAAAACAATCGAAACGCCATGGAAACGCCACAAACGCTTATGTGAACAGGAGGTAGCATTTAGCAGAATTTTGTTCTAAATTCTAAAAGAATCACATCTAAATATTATGCAGAAAAAACAGTCAGATATATCCAAATCAGGTTTTATTAACCACAGCATGGGCCTGCGTAAAAGTACTCTTCTTGAGACTGCAAACTAGCTGCACTTCGTTTAATTTTCCCTTTTTTAAATTGACACTTCTTTGTATACATCCATAAAAATGATGCCAGCTGATTCCTGATTTAGACTGGCTGAGAAACGCTACCTGTTTATCTGCCTCGTTCCGACTCCCGACACCTTTTAAAAATAAATACAAATATTTAACCTTTATTTAACCAGGTAGGCCAGTTGAGAACAAGTTCAAATCAAATCAAAAAATCAAATCAAATGTTATTTGTCACATACACATGGTTAGCAGATGTTAATGCGAGTGTAGCGAAATGCTTGTGCTTCCAGTTCCGACAATGCAGTAATAACCAACAAGTAATCTAACTAACAATTCCAAAACGAATTTCTTATACACAGTGTAAGGGGATAAAGAATATGTACATACAGATATATGAATGAGTGATGGCATAGGCAAGATGCAGTAGATGGTATCGAGTACAGTATATACATATGAGATGAGTATGTAAACAAAGTGGCATAGTTTAAAGTGGCTAGTGATACATGTATTACATAAAGATGCAGTAGATGATATAGAGTACAGTATATACGTATACATATGAGATGAATAATGTAGGGTATGTAAACATTATATTAGGTAGCATTGTTTAAAGTGGCTAGTGATATATTTTACATCCTTCCCATCAATTCCCATTATTGAAGGGGCTGGAGTTGAGTCAGTGTGTTGGCAGCAGCCACTCAATGTTAGTGGTTGCTGTTTAACAGTCTGATGGCCTTGAGATAGAAGCTGTTTTTCAGTCTCTCGGTCCCAGCTTTGATGCACCTGGACTGACCTCGCCTTCTGGATGATAGCGGGGTGAACAGGCAGTGGCTCGGGTGGGTGTTGTCCTTGATGATCTTTATGGCCTTCCTGTAACATCGGGTGGTGTAGGTGTCCTGGAGGGCAGGTAGTTTGCGCCCGGTGATACGTTGTGCAGACCTCACTACACTCTGGAGAGCCTTACGGTTGTGGGCGGAGCAGTTGCCGTACCAGGCGGTGATACAGCCTGCCAGGATGCTCTCGATTGTGCATCTGTAGAAGTTTGTGAGTGCTTTTGGTGACAAGCCGAATTTCTTCAGCCTCCTGAGGTTGAAGAGGCGCTGCTGCGTTTTTGCATGTGTGTGGGGTGGGACGAAAGAGCTATCTAGGGCATTTTGAGCGGGACTGAGGGCTCTACAGTGAAATAAAACAAAAACTAGCCAAGACAGCAGTAGACAAGGAATATTGACATTAGAGAGAGGCATAAAGCAATCACAGGTGTTGATCAGGAGAGCTAAGACAACAACGGGTAAATGGTGATGAATGGGCAGAGCGGGTCAGTTAGGTACATACAGGACCTGAGTTCGAGGCTAGAGCCGACAGGTAAACAAAATGAGGTACCGTGTTATTGAAACAGTCCAGGGGGTATCAGCTGTGGAGCCGAGTGATCATAGGGTCAAAAGAGCAGCAATAGGTGAGTCAGGGTGCTGTTCGGTAGACACTACTACGCTAGGCGAACAGGGGATACAGCATTCAGAAAACTAGCGGGCTGGGGCTAGTAGATGGTTCTTTGGCGATATCGTAACAGAATAGCCAGTTGAGACCACATCGGGCGATCACATCGGCAGTCCAGTCATGATGGATCGGTGGGACTCCATGACGACGATAAAGGGTCCAGGTCAATTGGCAAAGGAGGTATTATAGCCCTAGAATTAGCTGTTATATGGGCCTAGCTCGAGGTTAGCTCAGGCTAGCTGGTGCTTGCTTCGGGACAGAGGCGTTAGCTAACAGTAGCCACTCGTTTGCAGCTAGCTAGCTGCGATGATTCTGAGGAAATATCTGGTGTAATGATCCAGAGCGGCAGGAATCCGGTGATATGGTAAAGAGAAGCAGTCCGATATGCTTTGGGTTGATATCGCGCTGTGCAGACTGGCAGGTGATTGTCCGAGCTAAGGCAGGCTGATGCTGGGGAAAAAAGGCAGGACCGCTAGCCGTGGCTAACAAAGACTAGTGGCTAGTTAGCTGGCAAACTCCTGATGAAAGTTCCAGTTATAAGGAATAAAAATACCAAATCCGTACCACATTGGGTGAGGCCGGTTGCAGGAATCCGGTGTTATGGTAGAGGGAAGCAGTAAGATATGCTCTGGCTTGATATCGCACTGTGCAGACTGGCAGGTGTTGTCCGAGCTAAGGCTGGCTGATGCCGGGGGAAGAAAGGTGAAGACCGCTAGCTGTGGCTAACAAAGACTAGTAGCTAGTTAGATGGCTAGCTGGCTAGTTCTTGATGGAAGTTCCAGTTATTACTATGGGACAGCTGGAGATCTAATTTGAATATTGAAACAATGTTGCAAATGTTGGAGACAGACAGCAAGGTTTATACAAATCTCCACAGTTGAAAACAAAATGCTAGTCTAAAAGAAATGTGAGATAATGTCTAGATGCTTTTTATAGTGGAGATCCACTTTATAAATTGAAGCTGGGCTAATGACAGTGGATTGTGCAGTCAGATGGAACAGAGTAAATAGGCATTTTAACGTCATAGACTTAGCCAGTGGTAATTTGTGGAATAGACACAGGCTGGAATGCGGTTTCAACCAATCAGCATTCAGGATTAGAACCACCCGTTGTATAATATCTGATACAGAAAAGCACATCATGCAATGCAGCCACCACAGAACATTCTACTCTCTGCACGAGCTCCCTGGTTTGGCACTTGTTGACTGGGGTAACATAGTTACCAAAAATAATCAAATTTTACCACAACAGGAATACATGAAAATTACAATGCACAATATACTAATCATTTCACAAATGTATCTGATAGAGAAATATCACGTCATGCAAGAGATCACAGATCATTCTACTCTCTGCACGCACGCTGTACAAAATACATAAAACACCCCCAGACACAGTGAATAACCAGCTAGTATTTGCTGAAATTATATTTGCCAAAATGTACCACAAATATTCAAAGGAAACACCACATCTCATGTACAATATTCCACCAATGTTTAAAGACAAATTGATATAACTTGTATATTCTGCCTTTTGGAGTATAAAAATAACTTTTAATGTATAGCTAGTTTGGCACTTGTTGACGGGGATGATTCTAACTCAAACAAGCAAGCCACGCAAACCAGCCAGTAAGATTCCATGTTGAGGTGGTGAAGTTAAGACAAAACTAATTGGCTTACAATAGAGTGACAAAGAGAATCACCAATAATAACTGTTACACCTACAGTATGTGGACACCTGCTCGTCGAACATCTCATTCCAAAATCAAGGACATTAATATGGAGTTGGTCCCCTCTTTGCTGCTATAACTGCCTCCACTCGTCTTGGAAGGCTTTCCACTAGATGTTGGAACACTGCTGTGGGGACTTGCTTCCATTCAGCCACAAGACCATTAGTGAGATCGGTCACGGATGTTGGGCGATTAGGCCTGGCTAGCAGTCGGCATTCCATATCATCTCAAAGGTGTTCGAAGGGATTGAGGTCAGGGCTCTGTGCAGGCCTGTCAAGTTCTTCCACACCGATCTTGACAGACCATTTCTGTATGGACCTCGCTTTGTGCACAGGGGGGCATTGTCATGCTGAAACAGGAAAGGGCCTTCCCCAAACTGTTGCCACAAAGTTGAAAGCACAGAATCTTCTAGAATGTCACTGTACACTGTAGCGTTAAGATTTCCCTTCACTGGAACTAAGGGGCCTAGCTCTAACCATGAACAGCCCCAGACCATTATTCCTCCTCCACCAAACTTTACAGTTTGCACTATGCATTGGGGCAGGGTGCGTTATTCTGGCATCCGCAAACTCAGATTTGTCCATCGGACTGCAAGATGGTGAAGCGTGACTCCTCACTCATCGTGACTTCCACTGCTCCAGAGTCTAATGGCAGGGCGGTTTACATGACTGCAACCGACACATGGCATTGCGCATGGTGATCTTAGGCTTGTATGCGGCTGCTCAGCCATGGAAACACATTTCATGAAGCTACCGACCATCAGTTCTTGTGTTGACCTTGCTTCCAGAGGCAGTTTGGAACTCGGTAGTGAGGGTTTGCCTCCGAGGACAGACCGTCCGGTTCTGCGAGCTTGTGCGGCCTAATACTTCACGGTTGAGCCTTTGTTGCTTCTAGACATTTCAATTTCACAATAACAGCACTTACAGTTGACCGGGGCAGCTCTAGCAGGGCAGACATTTTACGAACTGACTTATTGGAATTGTGCCATCCTATGAAGGTGCCACTTTGAAAGTCACTGAGCTTTTCTGTAAGGCCATTCTACCGCCAATGGTTCCATTGATCTCTTTACCGCATGTATTCCACGAAGTCCACAGGAACTGAGTGACAACTAACCTAAATGGTTTAGCAGGACACCCATTATGACCGTTGACCTCCGTTATAAGTGACCCCTGAACTGTTTATTGTAGAAGACACGTTTCCTTTTCCTATCCAACAGTGTCAAAAGGTAGTTAACAGAAATTCAGATAAATATTATGAACTTCTTAGAACTTCACGGTCATCAAACAAGCTCAACCTTCATAAACTCAGCAGATGTCAATATATAGAAGTTGCCTACAATAGGACCTCATCATGAACCAATTCAAAACATATATCCTAGTCCCTTAGTTTACCCAGTACAGGCGAGCCTATATCAGTACTATTCCATGTTTCAATAGTGTCTTTGTTGGACGAGTTATGACAATACATTTTGTTTTAATGCTTCCTTGTAACACCGCCCTGCCAGACTGCTGTCTCGCTGCTGTCGAAATATTTCGAGAGAAAGCTCATCCAAAGCAAACAGACAACATACCAGAAGAGCTAAAGGGCGCAGGAAGACCCTCTCACCTTCCGTTTCCATGGACACTCATATGCAGGTGAGTCCAGAGCTGATACCATGGCCAAGGATGGATGACAGTGTTTTGATACTGATCATCACGTTCACACCAGCTAAACCAAACTGACACTCTAACCCACTGTTACTAACCGGTGTAGACGAGATGATTCATGAATGTCTGTAATAAAGTAAGAATGGAAAGAGAAGTAATCCACTGGGCAAAGATGTCAATTCAACATTCTTCCACGTTGGCACAATGTTATTGCATTGAAATGACGTGGAAACAACATTGAATCAACCAGTGTGTGCCCTGTGGGAAGAGATCGAGAAAATAGTCTGCTCTGCATTTCTGATCAGCATAGATGTATGGATACCAATTCCATGTAATAAGATAGAATAAACTATGAATAAACTATGCATAGCATTGTACAATTCAGAAGAGGTGAAACACTGCCCCCTGCTGCTGGTCTCGCCACATGTCTGTGGGTGAAAATGTCTTCCGAGCCTTGCAAGCCGCCGGATCTCGCAAGCTTACATGATGTTCACTACACGGATATCAGCGGTAATCAGTCTGATAATTACGAGGCTAGTGTCTTCCTGCAGTGGTGTTCAACTGGAAAATCCACAGTCAGCATAGTCATTTGGAGGTGGCCTATCCTGGTACTAATCTTAATTGCCATCTTTGCTATTCTATTCGCATGCTTTGATAAGGCATACACTGCAGAGAAACTACTGTTTGTTTGGGTGTGTGTACTCCAAAATTATTTTCCATAACTCATTCAGGATGGAAAAATTATAAATTAACTACATAAGTTTGGCAAGTTTAGAATAGATACTTAATTTTGTTAACTCCTCATTCCTCTTTACAGAACAATACAGCTATTGACTAGATGGCTGCATATCATTCTCTTAAAACTAAACACATAGAATGATGTCATGGGCCCCATACCTGTCAAAGAACCAAACAATTGAATCTTTCGCTAAATGTTCCTGTAATTGATTATATACATTTATGTTTTCAGCACTGTCAGAAGACAGAATCACATTTCATGCATTTGATTTAATTGAACATAATTGGAACACAGCTGCCACAACACAATTTATCTTCAAAGTAGACCACACTCCCTATTCAAAGAGATAAGTGAAGTAAATGTCTTTCACTTAGGTTAACCATGTTGGCTTTGACTGACATGTATAAAACATATGATCACACAGGACAGCTAGAAAGCTCCCATCTAATGGTATGTGATGACTTCCGAGTGGCACTTCTGGCTGTGTGTTCCCACTGAGGGCCTTCTAATTGTGGCTGGTTCCGCAGCTGAGCTGTTGCTGGGTAGCACTGCCACTTGGATGTGGTGTAGCAAGCCTCTGATCCTTTGCCTTTTTCCCCAACGGAGCAGTTTAAAAATGGCCCGTTTACAGTAGGGAACTCACCACACACAGCAAACAGTCCTATGTGATACACATCTGAATCTACACTCAAGGACCACTTCATTTTTTGCCACAAGGGGTGGCAGGGTAGCCTAGTGGTTAGAGCATTGGACTAGTAACCGAAAGGTTGCAAGTTCAAACCCCCGAGCTGACAAGGTACAAATCTGTCGTTCTGCCCCTGAACAGGCAGTTAACCCACTGTTCCTAGGCCGTCATTGAAAATAAGAATTTGTTCTTAACTGACTTGCCTAGTAAAATAAAGGAAAAAAAAAATTCCACGAAGCCATCAAAGCTCTTGATGATGTTTGGTTTTGGGTGTAATTCAATGCTGGTTGACATATGCTTGGTGGTAGTTTGACAGACAAGACCCACTGGCTCCAGGTCGTCTACAAGGCCATGCTAGGTAAAGCTCCGCCTTATCTCAGTTCACTGGTCACGATGGCAACACCCATCCGTAGCACGCGCTCCAG
Source organism: Oncorhynchus masou masou (assembly GCF_036934945.1). Lineage (NCBI taxonomy): Eukaryota > Metazoa > Chordata > Actinopteri > Salmoniformes > Salmonidae > Oncorhynchus > Oncorhynchus masou. The sequence goes on from NC_088216.1 coordinate 63,109,567, forward strand.
CAGGTGTATCTCACTGATCATCCCTAAAGCCAACACCTCATTCGGCCGCCTTTCGTTCCAGTACTCTGCTGCCTGTGACTGGAACGAATTGCAAAAATCGCTGAAGTTGGAGACCTTTATCTCCCTCACCAACTTCAAACATCAGCTATCTGAGCAGCTAACCGATCACTGCAGCTGTACACAATCTATTGGTAAATAGCCCACCCATTTTCACCTACCTCATCCCCACAGTTTTTATTTATTTACTTTTCTGCTCTTTTGCACACCAATATCTCTACCTGTACATGATCATTTATCAATCCAGTGTTAATCTGCAATATTGTAATTATTCGCCTACCTCCTCATGCCTTTTGCACACATTGTATATAGACTCCCCTTTTTTTTCTACTGTGTTATTGACTTGTTAATTGTTTACTCCATGTGTAACTCTGTGTTGTCTGTTCACACTGCTATGCTTTATCTTGGCCAGGTCGCAGTTGTAAATGAGAACTTGTTCTCAACTAGCCTACCTGGTTAAATAAAGGTGAAATAAATAAATAAAATAAAATAAAACATCAATAAAATGGAGATACTCTTATGAAAAAAGATTGCAGTTAGTGTGCAGTATAACTGCAGTTCGAGTGCAGTATAACTGCAGTTATTCTGCAATAACTGCATCCAAAATACTACAGTCGACTGCAGTTACTACACTTTTACTGCAGTTTCAAAACTGAAATATTTTCTTGTAAGCGTATAAGCAGAGAAAGTAGAAACATTGAGTTTCCATTACCTTTACCTGTGCTTTAAAAAATCTAAAATCACTGATTGTGTTATAGCTCACATTGATGTCCTTGTCAAACATGCAACAAGCATATTGATCAACATCTGATGGATCAAATATTACTGTGATTATAGTGATATTAGCTCTGATGGATTGTTGGGTCATATATTTCTCATGTGAAAGTTCAGATGGACAGAATGCACTTAGATTCTCCACATACAGTTGAAGTCAGAAGTTTACATACACCTCAGCCAAATACATTTAAACTCAGTTTTTCACAATTCCTGACATTTAATCCTAGTAAAAATTCCCTGTCATGGGTCAGTTAGGATCCCCACTTTATTTTAAGAATGTGAAATCTCAGAATAATAGTAGAGAAAGAATGATTTATTTCAGCTTTTATTTCTATCATCACATTCCCAGTGTGTCAGTTTACATACACTCAATTAGTATTTGGTAGCATTGTCTTTAAATTGTTAAACTTGGGTCAAACGTTTCAGGTAGCCTTCCACAAGCTTCCCACAATAAGTTGGGTGAATTTCGGCCCATTCCTCCTGACAGAGCTGGTGTAACTGAGTCAGGTTTGTAGGCCTCCTTGCTCGCACACGCTTCTTCAGTTCTGCCCACAAATATTCTATAGGATTGAGGTTATGGCTTTGTGATGGCCACTCCAATACCTTGACTTTGTTGTCCTTAAGCCATTTTGCCACAACTTTGGAAGTATGCTTGGGGTCATTGTCCACTTGAAGACCCATTTGCAATCAAGCTTTAACTTCCTGACAGATGTCTTGAGATGTTGTTTCAATATATCCACATAATTTGTATTCCTCATGATGCAATCTATTTTGTGAAGTGCACCAGTACCTTCTGCAGAAAAAAAGTACAATCTTTGTCCCCATGTGCAGTTGTAAACCGTAGTCTGGCTTTTTTATGGCGGTTTTGGAGCAGTGGCTTCTTCCTTGCAGTAAAACGAGTCCAATATCGACATAACCTGAAATGTGAGCGGCCTTTACGGTTATGTCGATATAGGACTCGTTTTACTGTGGATATAGATACTTTTGAACCTGTTTCCTCCAACATCTTCACAAGGTCCTTTTCTGTTGTTTTGGGATTGGTTTGCACTTTTCACACCAAAGTACGTTCATCTCTAGGAGACAGAACGCGTCTCCTTCCTGAGCGGTATGACGGCTGAGTGGACCCATTGTGTTTATACTTGCGTACTATCATTTGTACAGATGAACGTGGTACCTTCAGGCATTTGGAAATTGCTCCCAAGAATGAACCAGACTACAATTTGTAGCTTATTTCTTTAGACTTTCCCATGATGTCAAGCAAAGAGGCACTGAGTTTGAAGGTAGGCCTTGAAATACATCCACAGGTGCACCTCCAATTTACTCAAATTATGTCAATTAGCCTATCAGAAGCTTCTAAAGCCATGACATCATAATTTTCTGGAATTTTCCAAGCTGTTTAAAGGCACAGTCAACTTAGTGAACGTAAATGTCTGACCCACTGGAACTGTGATACAATGAATATAAGTGAATTAAGTGAAATAATCTGTCTGTAAACAATAGTTGGAAAAATTACTTGTGTCATGCACAATGTAGATGTCCTAACTGACTTGCTTAAACTATAGAAATGTGTGGAATGGTTGAAAAACAAGTTTTAATGACTCCAACCTAAGTGTATGTAAACTTCAGACTCCCAACTGTATCTGCCTTTTCAAACAGCTGTATTTTGTTTGGATACAATCTTCTTACAAGGTGTTGACAAGACACTGCAGACAAATAAGTGAGCCTCATCCAAGGGCTGAGAAGGACTCCCAACAGTTGTGACTGCTGCTGCACAGAGGGAATCTGAGAAACTGATTGTTCTTCTTTCAGAGGATATCAATCAACAGTCTTGGCAGCCAGCATTTGTCTCTATCCTATTACTGGAGCCATGTTTGAAGTAGCCTACTCATATTTACATACACCAGTAACTACTTTGGGTTTATGTGACATGATGTAAGACATGACATGCAAATATTTTAGTTTGATTTCTGAACAATCTGAATCCTGCATAGAATCCTAGATGTTTCCTCGAGCCACAGCCACTCACCCGTCTTAGCAGCTCCACAAGCCAGTGCCTACGCCCCAGTCACAGTGGGGTGCTCCTCTCGCCCCTTCCTCCCCTGAGACAGAGCTGGACTAAGCAGCACTAGGTTGCCGGTCACAGGGCTACGCCCCTGGGAACCAGAGGGGGAGATCTCCAGGAGATCCACAGCACCAAGCCCGGTGTTTTAGCTGAGACAATACTGAGATTCTTCCAGGGCATTGAAGCCTGGCGAAGGGCGGTCTGACTCCACAGTGGTAACATAATGGAGGAGGTCTGACGGAGTTAGGCTAAGCCTTAGAGTCATCAGACATAACCCCCTGGCTTCTGTATGTATAATATTTAAGCCTTCGCTCTTATCCAGAGTGACTTACAGTAGTGAGTGAATACATTTTCATACTGGGCACCGTGGGAATCAAACCCACAATTCGGGCATCGCAAGCGCCATGCTCTACTAACTGAGCCACACGGGACCATATGTCACTCAGTCTCCCATCCACGTCCTATTCTCTAGCCCCTCTTCTCAGTCACAGGGCCTAGGCTATAGACAAAAGTAGGCCACCTTTATGACTGCAGATGTTTGGCTCTCTCATTAACATGTGTTTTATGGTCTATATGGAGTAAATGTAGACAAAATATGCCCCCAGAGGGTAATGCCCTTTAGCGTGTGCTGTGTCTGTATGCTACCCCTTTGGGCCTGACGGTTTGACCCCTGACCTGGAAAGGGTTCGACCGGGAGCTCTGGGAAAACACGGAGTTGCCACAAGGAAATGACTGTTATGGTTGTCAATGTGCCTCCCTCTTAGTACGTGTGCAATGTGCAGCGGCATGTGTCCAAGTCCACAGAAGTTGAAAAATGCCATGAACCATTGCCCTATAGAGGGAAAGACACAGCTCTATGTAGGTATAGAATGGCACGTCAGTGAATATTCCAGAGTATATTCTAATAATTAGAATCGACTGTAACTTAAGGGTGAGGACACAATGTCTCCCAACAATCACTGGCAAGATGACCCTGTTAAATTATGTTTCAATCCAATTTACTTCACTCCTTCACACCTCAGCACACATCAGCAAAACATGGGCTCAGAGCTAATCTGGTTGAGTAAATTCCACACGAAGACACAGGGCAGATATACTACAGGTGAACAGACAGGCCTACAGGAATCAGTGAGGCAATGATATATAAAACAGAAGATAAGGACAAACAGTGTCAGATAAGATGAATCTGGGGAAACTAAAGTCAATAAACTGTGGTTAAAGTGAGGTAAGGAGAGGTAAGGAGAGAATAAGTAAGGAGAAGTAGGGAGAGGAGAGGTGAGGTGAGGTAAGTAGAGGTAAGGTAAGGAGAGGAGAGGTGAGGTAAGGAAAGGAGAAGTAAGGAGAGGTAGGGAGAGCAGAGGTGAGGTATGGAGAGTTGAGGTAAGGAGAGGAGAGGTGAGGTAAGGAGAGGAGAAGTAAGGAGAGGTAGGGAGAGGAGTGGTGAGGTAAGGAGAGGAGAGGTAAGGGGAGGAAAGGTAAGGAGAGATAAGGAGAGGAGAAGTAAGGGGAGTAAAGGTGAGGAGCGATAAGGAGGGGCAGACAAGGAGAGGAGAGGAGATGAAGATTGAAAGTGTAGATGAATCCCTGTAATTGTATTTTTTTTACCCACAGCACAACCGTTCATCAGGGCAGTGGTAAAGAGTCTAATGAGCAAGGCTATGAGTCAATACCCAGCCAAGACTTTTCATTAGTACCCCTCTCATTAGAGATGGCACTCCTGATTGGACAAACGTAAGGGATGCTCACCATTGCCTGGGTGACACTCTGGACTTGACACCTCCTCCAGGATGTGCAGACATAGAGGAAGGAAGAGGAAAGCCAGTTCCTGAGGGGAACAGGGATTCCCAGTTTGTCCCGAAATCGGGGGTAAAACAACATGCCAGTCAGAGGCACAACACAAACATGAGAGTCAGCGTCTCTTCCCTTCCCATCCTGACTGACTGCTGGTTTCTTCCTGGACAGATTTAAGAGGGATTAGATCCCTTATCACAATGAAACAGACCCTGCTGGTTAGCTACAGTCAGGAATGTACAGAACAAGAGAGAGGGAGGGAGAGAGTGATGGAGTGAAGGAAGAGAGAGAGAGAGAAAATAGGGATTGGAGAAAGGCCACAGAGGCATTCAGGGAGATGTCGGAGCATTGAATGCAGGGAGGCGGGTAAGGGAGAAGGAGGAGAGGGGAAAAGTGTGAGAAATCTCTAAATAGGAACTCCTGAGACTGTTTCATTCTCTCCATGTACTCCTCTGCAGTCAATGTGCTTAAGATCACGGTACACTGAATGCTGCTCACAAAAAGGGATTAAATCTCCACATCATACAATGGGAAACATGTTATTACAAAGTAAATGGGCCATCTATTGAAATTCTGTGAAAGAAAATGTGGTATGCAACAAAAGCCAACAAGACAAGGGATAATATTAGAACATGATATTGGGGTGTGTTGCCTGCCTTAAAGTGCTGGAGAGCCCACGCTTCTTTCCTCAGACAGAGACAGACGTGTGGACAAAAACCATATACTAAGGCCATGCACACATGTGATGCGTATTGTGCTTTTTACAGTAGAAGCAAATAGAAATGTATGCCTGTGTCATTCATCCATGTGGCCATTATGCCATGGTGTGAGATTCAGTTATTTCAGATTTGAAGCTTAATCAAAATTGTCCTAATGCAGTATGGAATTGTCAAAGCCAAAGTGCTATGTCTGTCACTGTGTGTAGAATGCTGTTTCTCATTCTCATGTGGTTCTCAAAAGCCCAGCCGGGCAGCTAGGGACTGAGAGGCCTCACACCTGCAGCCCCTGCTGGCTCTCATTGCTCCACAGTACATCCATGGGAGAGAAGAATAACACTATCCACTATACTACCTGACTGGAGCAGCACTGGTGCTTCACTTAATACTAGAGTAATTAGCCTACTGTACTAATACTAAAGCAATACAGAGGCAATCTTGGTATCAACAAACAGAATGACAAGCACTGAAATGTTTGACAGACAACCACATTGGGAAACAAATCATTAAACAGGCGCACAAATCATTGCGGGGAGTTTTTAAGTGCTCCATTTTTTGAAAGATTTTTCCAACTCTTCCTCTGTTCTTCTTCTCTCAAAGTTAAAGCTCATCAACAGGACTCAGTACTCAAGCATTTATTTTTTACAGTGCCAAAGGTCCTGAGGCCAGAACACTCAGAAAACCTCTTTCCTTGTTTTACATTCCTCAGTGCAGCGAAATACGGAGAGGGCAGTTATATATATATATATATAGCAGAGGGAACAAAAAACATCAAAGGCTTTTCATGTCAGTCACAGTCAAAGTCCTACCTGTCAGGGCTAGAGCATGGGATGGTTTATCCTCACAGTCAAAGTCCTACCTGTCAGGGCTAAAGCATGGAATAGTTTATCCTCACAGTCAAAGTCCTACCTGTCAGGACTAGAGCATGGAATGGTTTATCCTCACAGTCAAAGTCCTACCTGTCAGGGCTAGAGCATGGAATGGTTTATCCTCACAGTCAAAGTCCTACCTGCCAGGGCTAGAGCATGGAATGGTTTATCCTCACAGTCAAAGTCCTACCTGTCAGGGCTAGAGCATGGAATTGTTTATCCTCACAGTCAAAGTCCTACCTGTCAGGGCTAGAGCATGGAATGGTTTATCCTCACAGTCAAAGTCATACCTGTCAGGGCTAGAGCATGGAATGGTTTATCCTCACAGTCAAAGTCCTACCTGCCAGGACTAGAGCATGGAATGGTTTATCCTCACAGTCAAAGTCCTACCTGTCAGGGCTAGAGCATGGAATTGTTTATCCTCACAGTCAAAGTCCTACCTGTCAGGACTAGAGCATGGAATGGTTTATCCTCACAGTCAAAGTCCTACCTGTCAGGACTAGAGCATGGAATTGTTTATCCTCACAGTCAAAGTCCTACCTGTCAGGACTAGAGCATGGAATGGTTTATCCTCACAGTCAAAGTCCTACCTGTCAGGACTAGAGCATGGAATGGTTTATCCTCACAGTCAAAGTCCTACCTGTCAGGACTAGAGCATGGAATTGTTTATCCTCACAGTCAAAGTCCTACCTGTCAGGACTAGAGCATGGAATGGTTTATCGTCACAGTCAAAGTCCTACCTGTCAGGGCTAGAGCATGGAATTGTTTATCCTCACAGTCAAAGTCCTACCTGTCAGGGCTAGAGCATGGAATTGTTTATCCTCACAGTCAAAGTCCTACCTGTCAGGGCTAGAGCATGGAATTGTTTATCCTCACAGTCAAAGTCCTACCTGTCAGGGCTAGAGCATGGAATTGTTTATCCTCACAGTCAAAGTCCTACCTGTCAGGGCTAGAGCATGGAATTGTTTATCCTCACAGTCAAAGTCCTACCTGTCAGGACTAGAGCATGGAATGGTTTATCCTCACAGTCAAAGTCCTACCTGTCAGGGCTAGAGCATGGAATGGTTTATCCTCACAGTCAAAGTCCTACCTGTCAGGGCTAGAGCATGGAATGGTTTATCCTCACAGTCAAAGTCCTACCTGTCAGGACTAGAGCATGGAATGGTTTATCCTCACAGTCAAAGTCCTACCTGTCAGGGCTAGAGCATGGAATGGTTTATCCTCACAGTCAAAGTCCTACCTGTCAGGGCTAGAGCATGGAATGGTTTATCCTCACAGTCAAAGTCCTACCTGCCAGGGCTAGAGCATGGAATGGTTTATCCTCACAGTCAAAGTCCTACCTGTCAGGGCTAGAGCATGGAATTGTTTATCCTCACAGTCAAAGTCCTACCTGTCAGGGCTAGAGCATGGAATGGTTTATCCTCACAGTCAAAGTCCTACCTGTCAGGGCTAGAGCATGGAATGGTTTATCCTCACAGTCAAAGTCCTACCTGCCAGGACTAGAGCATGGAATGGTTTATCCTCACAGTCAAAGTCCTACCTGTCAGGGCTAGAGCATGGAATTGTTTATCCTCACAGTCAAAGTCCTACCTGTCAGGACTAGAGCATGGAATGGTTTATCCTCACAGTCAAAGTCCTACCTGTCAGGACTAGAGCATGGAATTGTTTATCCTCACAGTCAAAGTCCTACCTGTCAGGACTAGAGCATGGAATTGTTTATCCTCACAGTCAAAGTCCTACCTGTCAGGGCTAGAGCATGGAATTGTTTATCCTCACAGTCAAAGTCCTACCTGTCAGGGCTAGAGCATGGAATTGTTTATCCTCACAGTCAAAGTCCTACCTGTCAGGGCTAGAGCATGGAATTGTTTATCCTCACAGTCAAAGTCCTACCTGTCAGGGCTAGAGCATGGAATTGTTTATCCTCACAGTCAAAGTCCTACCTGTCAGGACTAGAGCATGGAATGGTTTATCCTCACAGTCAAAGTCCTACCTGTCAGGGCTAGAGCATGGAATGGTTTATCCTCACAGTCAAAGTCCTACCTGTCACGGCTAGAGCATGGAATGGTTTATCCTCACAGTCAAAGTCCTACCTGTCAGGACTAGAGCATGGAATGGTTTATCCTCACAGTCAAAGTCCTACCTGTCAGGGCTAGAGCATGGAATGGTTTATCTTCACAGTCAAAGTCCTACCTGTCAGGACTAGAGCATGGAATGGTTTATCCTCACAGTCAAAGTCCTACCTGTCAGGACTAGAGCATGGAATGGTTTATCCTCACAGTCAAAGTCCTACCTGTCAGGACTAGAGCATGGAATTGTTTATCCTCACAGTCAAAGTCCTACCTGTCAGGACTAGAGCATGGAATGGTTTATCCTCACAGTCAAAGTCCTACCTGTCAGGACTAGAGCATACAATGGTTTATCCTCACAGTCAAAGTCCTACCTGTCAGGACTAGAGCATGGAATGGTTTATCCTCACAGTCAAAGTCCTACCTGTCAGGACTAGAGCATGGAATTGTTTATCCTCACAGTCAAAGTCCTACCTGTCAGGACTAGAGCATGGAATGGTTTATCCTCACAGTCAAAGTCCTACCTGTCAGGACTAGAGCATGGAATGGTTTATCCTCACAGTCAAAGTCCTACCTGTCAGGACTAGAGCATGGAATGGTTTATCCTCACAGTCAAAGTCCTACCTGTCAGGACTAGAGCATGGAATGGTTTATCCTCACAGTCAAAGTCCTACCTGTCAGGACTAGAGCATGGAATGGTTTATCCTCACAGTCAAAGTCCTACCTGTCAGGGCTAGAGCATGGAATTGTTTATCCTCACAGTCAAAGTCCTACCTGTCAGGACTAGAGCATGGAATGGTTTATCCTCACAGTCAAAGTCCTACCTGTCAGGACTAGAGCATGGAATGGTTTATCCTCACAGTCAAAGTCCTACCTGTCAGGACTAGAGCATGGAATGGTTTATCCTCACAGTCAGTCAGATTCTTTTTTTATCTCTCCGTCTCCACAACATGAGCCAAGACCTTGACAGAATAGCAACATGTTTGTTACTGCTGCTCTCTCACATCACTTCTCAATGGCACAATGAACATGGCAATAATAGCTAACCTATGTCCCTATACAGGGTGACAGGGCATGTAACAAACATTCCTGCCTTTATTACATGTGAGGTCAGCCATGGTAAACTGCAGCTCGCCCTCAGACCTATAGGTTGGGTCCGCATGCCAGGTTCACCTCTGACCTCTCCGCTCCCCTGCCATCCTCACAGACAGCAGGGGGCCACACAAATATTTAATGGTATTTCATTTTACATTTTTATTTAACGAGGCAAGTCAGTTAAGAACAAATTCTTATTTACAATGACAGCCTACTGTCATTGTAGCTGTCATCAAGGCAAAGGGTGGCTTCTTTGAAGAATCTCATATAAATTATATTTTGATTTGTTTAACACTTTTTTGGTTTCTACATGATTCCATGTGTTATTTCATAGTTTTGATGTCTTCACTATGATTCTACGATGTAGAAAACAGTCAAAATAAATAAAAATCATGCAATGACTAGGTGTGTCCAAACTTTTGACTGGTACTGTACTGTATGCGTACTGCCAGCATCATCTAGACAAAGTCACATCATTCCTTTGAGAGGTAGGACAGAGGTCAATCGTTCAGGACGGGTACATTTATAGGAGCAATTGCACTTGATTCAGTCAAGGGGGGCTTTCCTGTGACACATGCATGTGATCTGGATGTGGTACACAGTCACCCTGACTAAGTGTTAAACACTGCTCACTTATGGCCTGTTCATGTTCACATTGACATTATTGTCAGAAGCTATGCCCCAGAGGGAGCAACCCTCTGTAATGAAGCTCATTAAAGACTCTTATCCCACTGCAGTGGAACTCCCTGACAGTATTGGGTTCTGTTTACCAGAGACTCCCTAAGCACTATCCCAGAACCGCCTCAAAGACCCAGAACGATTTATACAGTATGTTGATCAAAACAGAACTTTGACTGCTTGTTTTCAATAAGTGCAGGTTGTATCAAAGATAAACAAATAAATGCATGAAAACATGCTTGCTTAGAAGTGTGATTTATTGAACTGAAGGACCATCATTTATAACATCATTTACATACCAGATAATGTAAATATGTGGTATTTTCACAGAGAATATTCAAATCATATTGTAGTAATATTGTAGTAATATAGACCAGCCTAAAGACAACATCAAGGTTCTCAAAGAAGTCATGTTCGGTCAGTCAGTGTGTCTGCAGTGACAGAAGGTGCTTCGGCCACATGACAGGTGAGAGACAGGTTCTGAAAAGCTCCTTTGAGGAGAGGCCTCTATCAACTGGAGGTAATGGTAGAGTTCACCCACAGCTAATGGTTGGCAAACAGAGGAGATGGTACACTTATTAACCTAGTAACATCTGGAATAACTCTGACTGACAACAGTTCTGCTATCCAGGCAACCACTCCTGCAACACACTGCAACAGCGTGTAATATAATGCTTTTTCTTGAAGAGCGTCGCTCTCAACAGACAATAACAGTTAGAAATGGAAAGGCCATTATCCCAGCTGCAGAAAGACATATCTGAGAGGTACCAGAATTCACAAAGAAATCTAAATCAAATCTGGATAATTGTAAAACAAATATGTTGTGCAGCATTATGATAGTGTGTGTGTGTGTGTGTGTGTGTGTGTGTGTGTGTGTGTGTGTGTGTGTGTGTGTGTGTGTGTGTGTGTGTGTGTGTGTGTGTGTGTGTGTGTGTGTGTGTGTGTGTGTGTGTGTGTGTGTGTGTGTGTGTGTGTGTGTGTGTGTGTGTGTGTGCGTGCGTGTGTGTGGTCTGTACCTAGTATCTGTGTGGCTGTGTGTGGTTTGTGCAACAGTAGTCCAAGACTGATGTACTGTTAGAGGGGCTCCAGGCGATGACCCAGATAACCTGCAGTAAAACTGAACCGACAACAGGGCAGAGACCACTCCGTTGGTCCCCATCTCTACAGCTAAACCGCTCCCCCACCACTACCTCCACCACCTCCCTCTACTTCACACATCCACTAGACCATGCTATAGGCTTATACACCTCTATTGAAACCCATTGTCCTCTGAAAGTGTGACCCTGCTAGATTCTGAGTCTGTCTAACCACTCTGTGCTGCTTGTGGAGCATCTGATGGAGCGTGGTGTCCTCTCTGTCTTGCACATCTCAGTGAGCTGCCACTGTGACTGTCTGTTCCATCCCACAGGAGCCTGGCCACTGGACTGTGGAGGCCAGCCTCAGCCTAACACTCTGTGCACTTATTCTCTGAGTCTGAGCAGGGCCATAGGCATAATTGACCCAACTGTTCCAAAGCAATGATCCGTTGTTTATGAGCCTACTGTAATGTTGAATACTTAAGCGTTACGGTTTTGTCACAGACCTGCTCAATATTGCATTACAAAGAACAGCATGTACTCATTGATTCCTTATTTCTAAGTAATGATATATATCCTATCTACTCTCTCAAACTGAACATCCTCTATCATTGTCATTACTGACCACTCCAATCAGTCCCTTTCGTCCGGTTATAAGTGTAGTGGTCCGGCCTCATGTTATAAGTGTAGTTTTCTGGCATCCTGTTATAAGTGTAGTGGTCCGACCTCCTGTTATAAGTGTAGTAGTCCAGCCTCCTGTTATAAGTGGAGTGGTCCGGCCTCCTGTTATAAGTGTAGTGGTCTGGCATCCTGTTATAAGTGTAGTGGTCTGGCATCCTGTTATAAGTGGAGTGGTCTGGCATCCTGATATAAGTGTAGTGGTCTGGCATCCTGATATAAGTGGAGTGGTCTGGCATCCTGATTTAAGTGTAGTGGTCTGGCATCCTGTTATAAGTGGAGTGGTCTGGCATCCTGTTATAAGTGGAGTGGTCTGGCATCCTGTTATAAGTGGAGTGGTCTGGCATCCTGATTTAAGTGGAGTGGTCTGACATCCTGTTATAAGTGGAGTGGTCTGACATCCTGTTATAAGTGTAGTGGTCCGGCCTCATGTTATAAGTGTAGTTTTCTGGCATCCTGTTATAAGTGTAGTGGTCCGACCTCCTGTTATAAGTGTAGTAGTCCAGCCTCCTGTTATAAGTGTAGTGGTCCGGCCTCCTGTTATAAGTGTAGTAGTCCAGCCTCCTGTTATAAGTGTAGTGGTCCGGCCTCCTGTTATAAGTGTAGTGGTCTGGCATCCTGTTATAAGTGTAGTGGTCTGACATCCTGATATAAGTGTAGTGGTCTGGCATCCTGATATAAGTGTAGTGGTCTGGCATCCTGATATAAGTGTAGTGGTCTGGCATCCTGTTATAAGTGGAGTGGTCTGGCATCCTGTTATAAGTGGAGTGGTCTGGCATCCTGTTATAAGTGTAGTGGTCCGACCTCCTGTTATAAGTGTAGTAGTCCAGCCTCCTGTTATAAGTGTAGTGGTCCGACCTCCTGTTATAAGTGTAGTAGTCCAGCCTCCTGTTATAAGTGTAGTGGTCCGGCCTCCTGTTATAAGTGTAGTGGTCTGGCATCCTGTTATAAGTGTAGTGGTCTGACATCCTGATATAAGTGTAGTGGTCTGGCATCCTGATATAAGTGTAGTGGTCTGGCATCCTGATATAAGTGTAGTGGTCTGGCATCCTGTTATAAGTGGAGTGGTCTGGCATCCTGTTATAAGTGGAGTGGTCTGGCATCCTGTTATAAGTGGAGTGGTCTGGCATCCTGTTATAAGTGGAGTGGTCTGGCATCCTGTTATAAGTGTAGTGGTCTGGCATCCTGTTATAAGTGGAGTGGTCTGACATCCTGTTATAAGTGTAGTGGTCTGGCATCCTGATATAAGTGTAGTGGTCTGGCATCCTGATATAAGTGGAGTGGTCTGGCATCCTGATTTAAGTGTAGTGGTCTGGCATCCTGTTATAAGTGGAGTGGTCTGGCATCCTGTTATAAGTGGAGTGGTCTGGCATCCTGTTATAAGTGGAGTGGTCTGGCATCCTGTTATAAGTGTAGTGGTCTGGCATCCTGTTATAAGTGGAGTGGTCTGACATCCTGTTATAAGTGTAGTGGTCCGGCCTCATGTTATAAGTGTAGTTTTCTGGCATCCTGTTATAAGTGTAGTGGTCCGACCTCCTGTTATAAGTGTAGTAGTCCAGCCTCCTGTTATAAGTGTAGTGGTCCGGCCTCCTGTTATAAGTGTAGTGGTCTGGCATCCTGTTATAAGTGTAGTGGTCTGGCATCCTGTTATAAGTGTAGTGGTCTGGCATCCTGATATAAATGTAGTGGTCTGGCATCCTGATTTAAGTGTAGTGGTCTGGCATCCTGTTATAAGTGGAGTGGTCTGACATCCTGTTATAAGTGTAGTGGTCTGGCATCCTGTTATAAGTGTAGTGGTCTGGCATCCTGATATAAATGTAGTGGTCTGGCATCCTGATTTAAGTGGAGTGGTCTGGCATCCTGTTATAAGTGGAGTGGTCTGACATCCTGTTATAAGTGTAGTGGTCTGGCATCCTGATATAAGTGTAGTGGTCTGGCATCCTGTTATAAGTGTAGTGGTCTGGCATCCTGATTTAAGTGGAGTGGTCTGGCATCCTGTTATAAGTGGAGTGGTCTGACATCCTGTTATAAGTGTAGTGGTCTGGCATCCTGATATAAGTGTAGTGGTCTGGCATCCTGATTTAAGTGTAGTGGTCTGGCATCCTGTTATAAGTGGAGTGGTCTGGCATCCTGTTATAAGTGGAGTGGTCTGGCATCCTGATTTAAGTGTAGTGGTCTGGCATCCTGTTATAAGTGGAGTGGTCTGGCATCCTGTTATAAGTGGAGTGGTCTGGCATCCTGTTATAAGTGGAGTGGTCTGGCATCCTGATTTAAGTGGAGTGGTCTGGCATCCTGTTATAAGTGGAGTGGTCCGGCCTCATGTTATAAGTGGAGTGGTCTGGCATCCTGTTATAAGTGGAGTGGTCTGGCATCCTGTTATAAGTGGAGTGGTCTGGCCTGGTCATCAAGTTCCACTTCTAATGACATCATGCCAGTCCTGTGCCCTTAAATCTATGACCAGTCAATAACAGGAGTGCAATGCATGCCTGGCATGCTTTGAAGCATAGCTATGTTACAGAAAGATGATAATGATGATCGCCATCCCCAGAGAGACTGTCTTGAGTGATGTTTGGAACTGACTGGCACGCTTGGCATTACAATGACCCCAAGCTCAGCCAAGACATGAGATCATGGTCCAGAAATAATTTACACACAAAGGCAAAAAACATAATTATTGATCAATGAAAGAAGGATTTCACTGGGGCATTTGACAGTTAGGGGCTATAACATAATCTACAGACAGAGAGAAAACAAACATTTAGCTGGCTTTTAACAGCCGTGTGATATGGATCTCTAGATAGTATGTTGGCTCCTATTGGTTGTTCCTTTGGGCCAATCTCCTCGTCACCACTATGTGTCGATCCTCTTTGAAATCCTCCTACAGTGGCATCACAGTATACACTTCCCCTATTAACAACACTAATATATTTTGTGAGTTTTCTATATGACTAATGTTACCTTTCACCCCAGAGAATGGCAGCTCAAGTAGCACTTAAAAGGCTGTTAAAGTATGATGGTGTTTTTATAGGACATAGAGCATTACTGTGTGTTCAGAGGCCAGATGTTGGCCTTTGATTAAGTTGTCTGCCAGGAGTCTAAAAGACCTGGAAGCTCTATATGTTTCCCAAAGGACACCACTTGCCTGGCGTTGACAGGCTTGGCAGAGTGTATACACAAATCAAAATGTATTTCCCACATGCGCCGATGTAGACTTTGCTGTGAAATGCTTGCTTATGAGCCCTTTCCAATGATGCAGAGTTAAACAAATAAGAAAAATAACAATAGTAATACAAGAATAGAATACACAAGGATGAAGTTATATACAGGGAGTACTAGTATTATATCGCTGTGCAGGAGTATGAGGTATTTGAGGTAGATACAGTATGTACAGTGGGGCAAAAAAGTATTTAGTCAGCCACCAATTGTGCAAGTTCTCCCACTTAAAAAGATGAGAAAGGCCTGTAATTTTCATCATAGGTACACTTCAACTATGACAGACAAAATTAGAAAAAAAAATCCAGAAAAATCACATTGTAGGATTTTTTAATAATTTATTTGCAAATTATGGTGGAAAATAAGTATTTGGTCACCTACAAACAAGCAAGATTTCTGGCTCTCACAGACCTGTAACTTCTTCTTTAAGAGGCTCCTCTGTCCTCCACTCGTTACCTGTATTAATGGCACCTGTTTGAACTTGTTAGCAGTATAAAAGACACCTGTCCACAACCTCAAACAGTCACACTCCAAACTCCACTATGGCCAAGACCAAAGAGCTGTCAAAGGACACCAGAAACAAAATTGTAGACCTGCACCAGGCTGGGAAGACTGAATCTGCAATAGGTAAGCAGCTTGGTTTGAAGAAATCAACTGTGGGAGCAATTATTAGGAAATGGAAGACGTACAAGACCACTGATAATCTCCCTCGATCTGGGGCTCCACACAAGATCTCACCCCGTGTGGTCAAAATGATCACAAGAACGGTGAGCAAAAATCCCAGAACCACATGGGGGGACCTAGTGAATGACCTGCAGAGAGCTGGGACCAAAGTAACAAAGCCTACCATCAGTAACACACTACGCCGCCAGGGACTCAAATCCTGCAGTGCCAGACGTGTCCCCCTGCTTAAGCCAGTACATGTCCAGGCCCGTCTGAACTTTGCTAGAGAGCTGATGATCCAGAAGAAGATTGGGAGAATGTCATATGGTCAGATGAAACCAAAATATAACTTTTTTGGTAAAAACTCAACTCGTCGTGTTTGGAGGACCAAGAATGCTGAGTTGCATCCAAAGAACACCATACCATGTGAAGCATGGGGGTGGAAACATCATGCTTTGGGGCTGTTTTGGGGCTGTTTTTCTGCAAAGGGACCAGGACGACTGATCCGTGTAAAGGAAAGAATGAATGGGGCCATGTATCGTTAGATTTTGAGTGAAAACCTCCTTCCATCAGCAAGGGCATTGAAGATTAAACGTGGCTGGTTCTTTCAGCATGACAATGATCCCAAACACACCGCCCAGGCAACGAAGGAGTGGCTTCGTAAGAAGCATTTCAAGGTCCTGGAGTGGCCTAGCCAGTCTCAACCCCATAGAAAATCTTTGGAGGGAATTGAAAGTCCATGTTGCCCAGCAACAGCCCCAAAACATCACTGCTCTAGAGGAGATCTGCATGGAGGAATGGGCCAATATACCAGCAACAGTGTGTGAAAACCTTGTGAAGACTTACAGAAAACGTTTGACCTCTGTCATTGCCAACAAAGGGTATATAACAAAGTATTGAGATAAACTTTTGTTATTGACCAAATACTTATTTTCCACCATAATTTGCAGATAAATTCATTAAAAATCCTACAATGTGATTTTCTGGATTTTTTTCTCATTTTGTCTGTCATAGTTGAAGTGTACCTATGATGATAATTACAGGCCTCTCTCATCTTTTTAAGTGGGAGAACTTGCACAATTTGTGGCTGACTAAATACTTTTTGCCCCACTGTACATACAGGCAAGGTAAAGTGGCTTGGCATCAGAATAGATCATAAAAGTAAAATAAAGAACAGATGAGCAGCAGCATATGATGAGTGTGTGTCTGTGCATGTGTGCGCATGCTCCAGAGTGGCACAAGAGTCTAAGGCCCTGCATCTCGGTGCTGGAGGTGACATTACAGACCCTGGTTTGATTCCAGGCTGTATCACAACCGGATGTGATTGGGAGTCCCATAGGGCGGTGCACAATTGGCCCAGCTTGTCCGAGTTAGGGTTTAGTTGGGCTAGGCTGTCATTGTAAATAAGAATTTGTTCTTAACTGACTTGGTAAAATAAGGTAAAAAGAGTAAGGGAAAGGTAAAATAAACCGTGTGTGTGTGGCATCGGTATGTGTGTGTGCTTATAGTATGTATGTGTTTGTGTGAGAGTAAGCATATTGTATGTGTGAGTTAGTGTATATATAGTCTTGTGGTACAGTGGGCACACATACTGCACCAACTGACACAATCCCACAGGGGATATAGGGTTTAGGGCAGGGCATAATCTGACTGACTGAAGAGTTATATAGCACTCCTATCTCTAAATATTTTCAGCTGAGAACTTTTAATGTCTGTACATGGCCAATGGTCTAAGTATGACAAAACAAGGTCAATTCTTGATTAAAGAGACAAATGGTGGTTTCACTACAAGACTTAAGTCCATATAGCTGGCAGGTCAACAAGTGATGTAAACTACCATAAATGGTTATGACAGGAAATGTTTATGTTAGCTTTATGTGGTATGTATAAATAAAGATATGTGCTTAATGTACATGTTTAGTGTGAAAATTACTATGATGAATGCCACTGCCAAATGGCAATTTATTATGTGCTTAAATGTCTTATATTAAAAAATAATCCCTGAGGCAAAGTTACACTGAAGGACAATAGAAGTGAATAAAAAAAACACACATCTGTTACAGCACACTTGTACTGAGTGGAACATTACTAATTATGAACACAACACTGATATTTATCCACAAACACAGCAGAATCACATCCCACCGCACACCATCGCATGCCAAAGGAAGGAATGCACAGAGAGACAGCTGAGAGGAACAGACAAGAGTAATTAAACAATGAGGGGTATGCATGAGGAAGCACAGCACTCGTATCCAGCTACACAGTCTCCTCAGCTTATTTGTGAACATGTGACGACATGACAGAGAGCGCACCAGTCTGACTGTTCTGAGAAGGCATGATGACCACAAAAGAAACTGGAATCATAATAACAGTCTACAAACACGACACAGGACAGGATCCACACAAGCGCTATGGCGCCTCTTTCTGTTTTGTAGTGTATGCCCGTCCTGGAATGTGCCAGAGTTACTTTAAAAAAACAAGTTCCTGAACTGTAGGTGGTGGACTCTTCATGAGGGAAGTACAAAGAGAGATCAGCCATTATTAAACAGAGGCATCTGCTCAAGAATGGATCACACTGTCTTTGTCCTCTAGGCCTGTAGCTGTCATTAGGACCTGTAAAAAAACAGTGGTGAACTACAAAGGCCAGCTCAAAGGTTATCAGTGTCCATGTGTAACTCCCGGCACTGGAGGGGTTGCTTCAGGTCAGCCAGAACCAATACCTGCCCACACCCTAGACCAGTGGCCAATCAGTGCCAATCACATGACACTATAACTGCCACACCATTCATAGGATAATAGCCTGACAATGGGGAGAAGGTGCCGGGTCTTTATGTGTGAAGGGGAGGAGGGATAGCTAGCTGCTGGGGTCTTCTCTGACATTAAACAGACAGGCTAACAGACACAAAGACAGAGAGCAGCAGGGGACCCCAGTGAGTCTCTGTGAATGGCAGAAGTTGATCATTTCCTGACGGTTAACCTCACTCTGTCCTTCAAAATATGGCTCAGCATGGGCAAGGTGAGCAACATGCTGCTTTCCATCAGGATAGACATTTACTCATACATCCAACACACAAAGTACACACTCTCTGGTCTTCTGAGGGCCCCTGACAGTTTGCAAGCTTGTTCTCAGAGCTGAAGAGTAAAGAAAGGTCTGGCCACCACAGGAGAGACACGAAACAATGGGTGTATTCCAGTGAGATCACAGAACATGGCTTAGCTCAGAGTAGCTTGATCAAACAAAGATACTGAGTTGGTTGAAAGATGGGATTTGGATTGCCTTATCCAGGGTCATTTTCTTCAGCAGCAGGCTCCCCTTTCTCTGTCAGGTGGCTGTGGAGTGAGAGCCCTGGGATGAAGGGAGCAGGGCCGGAGGAGGGCTAGGTCCTCGAATCCACACTCCATCCCATCTTCATCCAGAATCAAAATAACACACTGACTTCTGCCCCATGGAGGCGTGCACATCGTTTTTGTGCCGTTGTTAGTTAACCCATCTCTATCAGTAATGGACCTGCCCCTACAGAGGAAAGCCCTGTGTTTAACATCTTGTGAAAAAGCTGGGAGATCAGACAGACTGAGCTGGGTCTTGTAACTTCATAAAGGGGACACCTATTGTTCCTGTACCTTTTAACTTAATGGAGTGCCGATGTCGTTTACCAGTCTATGCTGTCTGAGAAGACCTTGACTGTATGAGAGACAGGCGACTCTGGTGAAAGGCAAACACTTGGAGGAATTTCCTGTCGTGTGTAGTTATCAAAAAAACAACGACATCTTCCACTCTAACGCACTGCTTCACCCGGCTTGACTTCCCAACGACTGCTGATAACATTCTTGGGCTCATGGCAACTGTTGATGTGAGGAGATTCACATTCATTCGTAGGGAAATGTGATCACTAAAGTTGAGTTCAGTGAGAATGCGAAGAGATTGGGTTGATATAATAGAGACATTATCTGAGGTAAAATAGCCAGAAATGTGTTTTTAATCAACTGACAAACTGCTATCCGTTTCAATTTATTCATCAACATTGAAGTGTTTTTTGTTTCCCTGTTCATAAGCTGTCTACTCTACTGCCTATTCATTCACAGTATGAGGTAGTGTTATTATAGCACAATGTGATACTGTACATGATGTCTGCAAGTGATAAGGTAGAAGAAGTTTAACAGGGCTTGTACAATGTAAGTACATGGAGGGGGCCAGAGATACATGGATTGTTCCACAAAATGAGTGCCTTTTGAATCCATTGGATATTTTGAGAAGAAATTGTGCACAAATATAGAATGTTAATGGGTGGAGGAAACCAACAACAGCGGTGTCAACTGCATATTAATGGAAAATGTGTGGGCTGCGTCAGAGGCTTGACAATCGTTTGTGTACCGCGTGTACAGTATCGGTGAATGTACGCAACATTTAAGGGCTTCCGTATTCACCATTCTACTGTAGATGTAGAGATAGTGGAGTTAAACTTCACTTTTGAGTACGGTCGACCAAACCATTCCAACGTTTCTGCAACTACCTGTCATGACGTTGCCCTCTTTGGGTATAGCAAGCCCCATCCCCCTCTCCCTGCCTCCCCCTTTCCTCCTTTAACTAGGCTATTGTGGTCAGAGAGACGTCATAAATTCCTGAGGATAGAGAGAGTAAATTTTGATAGAGAACAAAGGAATTTCTCCCACCTCACAGAACTCGAGGTCCGAACAAATTTCATGTCACGGAGAAAGTATAAAAGATTGGTGAAGAATCCAGCTACGAGCTGGTCCATTTGTTACAACTTGGGGAAGCTCATGGGAGACGGTGTGGCCACCTTACCATAACGCTGTTTATATAATAGCCTCAGATATGAGGTTTACATCTAATTGCTGTATAAGATGAATGAGTGAGCATGACACTGTTTGTAAAATTGTGTAATATGATTTTGGACTGTTTAATGAAGGAAAATACAATTCCCTTTTGATTTGAACTAAATCAGAGGACCGCCCCTGAGCCCAGTTAGGGTCAGACATCCTGGGACAGCCCCTTTTCTGCAATTCCGAATAAAACCAAACTTTGAGAAATTATCACCAGACCATGTTTTTCTCCATTAGGAGAGGACAGAGGTTGTAGACCATTACTGAATCTTTTAACCATACCACATGTTTAAATCTTAGACTATCGATACCAACAGAATAAGAACAAGTCTTTGATATTAATTACTAGTCTGCAGCTAGGAATTCGGTATCATTGAACGTGAAGAACGACAACCGCCGAAACATCCATTCTATAGCAAATGAATGAATGTCACTCTGAACTATCCCCTCTAACCAAGACAGAGAGAGAGAGAGAGAGAGAGAGAGAGAGAGAGAGAGAGAGAGGACTAAACTCTCCAACAGAAACTTTTCACCAGCGATCAAGACGACACACTGAGAGTAAATATATATATATATTGATTGCAATTGTTCCTGAATGAGTGAGCGTTCATGTGCAAAGGATTAGCATTTCAATTGTTATAATTATCACTCTGTAGTGACTTCTTAGTCGACCCCCACATCCCCTTTTGTCTAACATGCCGCCATGCAGGTTTAGCTCACTAGGGCACAGGTTTAGCTCCTTGAAAGAGGCAGCTCTAGCCTTTAGCTCAGTGCAGATGCTGCCTGTAATCCATGGCTTCTGGTTGGGGTATGTATGTATGGTCACTGTGGGGACGACATCATCGACGCACTTATTGATGAAGCCAATGACAGATGTGGTGTACTCCGCAATGCCATTGGAGGAATCCCGGAACATATTCCAGTCTGTGCTAGCAAAACAGTCCTGCTTCGTCTGACCACTTTTTTATCGATCGAGTCACTGGTGCTTCTTGCTTTAATTTTTGCTTGTAAGCAAGAATCCGGAGGATTGAATTATGGTCAGATTTGCCAAATGGAGGGCGAGGGAGAGCTTTGTATGGGTCTCTGTTTATGTAGTATAGGTGGTCCAGAGTTATTTTCCCTCTGGACCACATTTAACATGCTGATAGAAAATTGGTCAAATGTATTTACGTTTCCCTGCATTACAGGTCCCGGTTACTAGGAGCGCTAGTTGTCTTTGCTGTCTTCGTATCCAAGATAATTGTGTAGTTTAGAGTGTGTAGACTTAGAGTGATTATCTTAATTTACCGAGGTTAGCTAGCCAGCTATTTGTCGTCCTTAACGTAGGAGATACTGCTAGCTAGCTAGCCAACAGCTAGCCAACGTCTACCGAATTGAACTTCAACTACCCGGTCAACATTCCGCTTTGCTCCACAGGTAGTATCACATTTTCATTTCACTTCATTACAGTACAACGGTTTGATTTGTTTGATCGTAGCTAGCTAGCTACATAGCTGTCTTTGTATCTAAGACAATTGTGTAGTCTAGAGCGATTTTCTAGGTTAGCTAGCCAGCTATTGTCGTTCTTTTAACGTAACGTAACGTAATCAACACTGCTAGCTAGCCAGCTAGCCCCCGAATAGCAGCACTGTAGAAACTATTACACTCGACGGAACGACTTGATTAGTGTAGTGTCAACAACGCAGCCACTGCCAGCTAGCCTACAAAGTCAACAAAGCAGCCACTGCCAGCTAGCCTACTCCAGCAGTACTGTATCATTTCAATCATTTTAGTCAATAAGATTCTTGCTACGTAAGCTTAACTTTCTGAACATTCGAGACGTGTAGTCCACTTGTCATTCCAATCTCCTTTGCATTAGCGTAGCCTCTTCTGTAGCCTGTCAACTATGTGTCTATCTATCCCTGTTCTCTCCTCTCTGCACAGACCATACAAACGCTCCACACCGCGTGGCCACGGCCACCCTAATCTGGTAGCCTCTGGAACTGCCGATCTGCGGCCAACAAGGCAGAGTTCATCTCAGCCTATGCCTCCCTCCAGTCCCTCGACTTCTTGGCACTGACGGAAACATGGATCACCACAGATAACACTGCTACTCCTACTGCTCTCTCTTCGTCCGCCCACGTGTTCTCGCACACCCCGAGAGCTTCTGGTCAGCGGGGTGGTGGCACCGGGATCCTCATCTCTCCCAAGTGGTCATTCTCTCTTTCTCCCCTTACCCATCTGTCTATCGCCTCCTTTGAATTCCATGCTGTCACAGTTACCAGCCCTTTCAGGCTTAACATCCTTATCATTTATCGCCCTCCAGGTTCCCTCGGAGAGTTCATCAATGAGCTTGATGCCTTGATAAGCTCCTTTCCTGAGGACGGCTCACCTCTCACAGTCCTGGGCGACTTTAACCTCCCCACGTCTACCTTTGACTCATTCCTCTCTGCCTCCTTCTTTCCACTCCTCTCCTCTTTTGACCTCACCCTCTCACCTTCACCCCCTACTCACAAAGCAGGCAATACGCTCGACCTCATCTTTACTAGATGCTGTTCTTCCACTAACCTCATTGCAACTCCCCTCCAAGTCTCCGACCACTACCTTGTATCCTTTTCCCTCTCGCTCTCATCCAACACTTCCCACACTGCCCCTACTCGGATGGTATCGCGCCGTCCCAACCTTCGCTCTCTCTCCCCCGCTACTCTCTCCTCTTCCATCCTATCATCTCTTCCCTCTGCTCATACCTTCTCCAACCTATCTCCTGATTCTGCCTCCTCAACCCTCCTCTCTTCCCTTTCTGCATCCTTTGACTCTCTATGTCCCCTATCCTCCAGGCCGGCTCGGTCCTCCCCTCCCGCTCCGTGGCTCGACGACTCATTGCGAGCTCACAGAACAGTGCTCCGGGCAGCCGAGCGGAAATGGAGGAAAACTCGCCTCCCTGCGGACCTGGCATCCTTTCACTCCCTCCTCTCTACATTTTCCTCCTCTGTCTCTGCTGCTAAAGCCACTTTCTTCCACTCTAAATTCCAAGCATCTGCCTCTAACCCTAGGAAGCTCTTTGCCACCTTCTCCTCCCTCCTGAATCCTCCCCCCCCCCCCTCCCCTCTCTGCAGATGACTTCGTCAACCATTTTGAAAAGAAGGTCGACGACATCCGATCCTCGTTTGCTAAGTCAAACGACACCGCTGGTTCTGCTCACACTGCCCTACCCTGTGCTCTGACCTCTTTCTCCCTCTCTCTCCAGATGAAATCTCGCTTCTTGTGACGGCCGGCCGCCCAACAACCTGCCCGCTTGACCCTATCCCCTCCTCTCTTCTCCAGACCATTTCCGGAGACCTTCTCCCTTACCTCACCTCGCTCATCAACTCATCCCTGACCGCTGGCTACGTCCCTTCCGTCTTCAAGAGAGCGAGAGTTGCACCCCTTCTGAAAAAACCTACACTCGATCCCTCCGATGTCAACAACTACAGACCAGTATCCCTTCTTTCTTTTCTCTCCAAAACTCTTGAACGTGCCGTCCTTGGCCAGCTCTCCCGCTATCTCTCTCAGAATGACCTTCTTGATCCAAATCAGTCAGGTTTCAAGGCTAGTCATTCAACTGAGACTGCTCTTCTCTGTATCACGGAGGCGCTCCGCACTGCTAAAGCTAACTCTCTCTCCTCTGCTCTCATCCTTCTAGACCTATCGGCTGCCTTCGATACTGTGAACCATCAGATCCTCCTCTCCACCCTCTCTGAGTTGGGCATCTCCGGCGCGGCCCACGCTTGGATTGCGTCCTACCTGACAGGTCGCTCCTACCAGGTGGCGTGGCGCTCTCACCACTGGTGTCCCCCAGGGCTCTGTTCTAGGCCCTCTCCTATTCTCGCTATACACCAAGTCACTTGGCTCTGTCATAACCTCACATGGTCTCTCCTATCATTGCTATGCAGACGACACACAATTAATCTTCTCCTTTCCCCCTTCTGATGACCAGGTGGCGAATCGCATCTCTGCATGTCTGGCAGACATATCAGTGTGGATGACGGATCACCACCTCAAGCTGAACCTCGGCAAGACGGAGCTGCTCTTCCTCCCGGGGAAGGACTGCCCGTTCCATGACCTCGCCATCACGGTTGACAACTCCATTGTGTCCTCCTCCCAGAGCGCTAAGAACCTTGGCGTGATCCTGGGCAACACCCTGTCGTTCTCAACTAACATCAAGGCGGTGGCCCGTTCCTGTAGGTTCATGCTCTACAACATCTGCAGAGTACGACCCTGCCTCACACAGGAAGCGGCGCAGGTCCTAATCCAGGCACTTGTCATCTCCCGTCTGGATTACTGCAACTCGCTGTTGGCTGGGCTCCCTGCCTGTGCCATTAAACCCCTACAACTCATCCAGAACGCCGCAGCCCGTCTGGTGTTCAACCTTCCCAAGTTCTCTCACGTCACCCCGCTCCTCCGCTCTCTCCACTGGCTTCCAGTTGAAGCTCGCATCCGCTACAAGACCATGGTGCTTGCCTACGGAGCTGTGAGGGGAACGGCACCGCAGTACCTCCAGGCTCTGATCAGGCCCTACACCCAAACAAGGGCACTGCGTTCATCCACCTCTGGCCTGCTCGCCTCCCTACCACTGAGGAAGTACAGTTCCCGCTCAGCCCAGTCAAAACTGTTCGCTGCTCTGGCCCCCCAATGGTGGAACAAACTCCCTCACGACGCCAGGACAGCTGAGTCAATCACCACCTTCCGGAGACACCTGAAACCCCACCTCTTTAAGGAATACCTAGGATAGGATAAAGTAATCCTTCTCACCCCCCTGAAATGATTTAGATGCACTATTGTAAAGTGGCTGTTCCACTGGATGTCATAAGATGAATTCACCAATTTGTAAGTCGCTCTGGATAAGAGCGTCTGCTAAATGACTTAAATGTAATGTAATGTAAATGCCTCTGGATGAGCATTTTCTTGTTTGCTTATGGTGGAATACAGCTCATTCAATGCTGTCTTAGTGTCAACCTCTGACTGAGGTGGTATGTAAAACAGCTACGAAGAATAGAGATGAGAACTCTCTTGGAAGGTAGTGTGGTCTACAGCTTATCATGATATACTCAACCTCAGGCGAGCAATAGCTCAAGACTTCCTTAGATATAGTGCACCAGCTGTTATTTACAAAAATACATAGTCCGTCATACCAGGCGCCGCTGTTCTATCCTGCCGGACATCATATAACCAGCCAGCTGTATGTTGATATTGCCGTCGTTCAGCCACGACTCCGTGAAGCATAAGATGTTACAGTTTTTAATGTCCCATTGGTAGTTTAATCTTCCCTGTAACTCGTCGATTTTATTGTCCAAAGATTGCATGTTTGCTAGCAGAATTGAGGAAAGTGGGGGTTTATTTTATCGTCTCCGAATTCTCAGAAGGCAGCCCGCTCTCCAGCCTCCCTTTCTTCACCTCCTCTTCACGCAGATCACTGGGGTCAGAGGGCCTGTTCCCGAGGGAGCTGTATATATCCTCCGCCTCGGGCTCGTCAGAGTCGTGAAAGAACAAAAAGGATTCTGCTAGTCCGTGGTGAGTAATCTCAGTCCTGATGTCTAGAAGTTATTTTCGGTCATAAGAGACAGTAGTGGCAACATTATGTACTAAATTAGTTTTTAAAAAACAAGTTACAAACAACACAGATAAACAAACAAACAAAAAACAATTGGTTGGGGGCACGTAAATCGTCTGCCTTCTGCTCCGGCGCCATCGTATTATCAGAATTGTAATTTTAATATCGTAAAACAATTCCTTTTTTTCTCCAATCTTTTTCAAGAAACATTGAGCATCTATAGACAAATTGTAGTGTAAAAGCAGGTGAGCTGTTTGTACTATTCTTGGTAACTTTCTGGTGTTTTGAGGTGGAAAACTGAGTGAGTAAGGCATAACAAGTCAACCCTGTTGTAACTCATAGATAGACAGGCTATTTTTGTGAAGCTTGCATTCAATTGCCCCTCCCTATTGCACACAATAAGATTCCAATTTCTTCTGTCACATAGAGATGTATGGCTGATTTAAGATTAAACTGTCAACCCTGTTATCGTCAACCCTGTTACGGTCAACCCTGTTATGGTCAACCCTGTTGATATATTTGGCACTTATTAGGAACTTCCTATAGCATTTTTTTTAATGGGAAAATTTGTTTTTTATTAAGTTGAACATTTGTTCTTTATGGCAGAATGTTAAATCACCGAGTTACACATCTCAAAAAGGCATCAAATTGGTGGAACGACCCACATACGGACACAGACACAGACAAGAACAGCAGGACATACTGTTGGAACTACAATACATTAAACAGAGAGTGTTGTACTCACCATACTGACAACTGGGCCCATTGAAGCCAGCAGGACAGTCACAAACCTGGGAGCTGGAGCGGGAGCTCTCCCGACACTGGCCCCCGTTGAAGCACACGCCGTAGCTACACACAGCTGGAGGATGGCACCGGGACGGGATGGATGGGGTAGCAGACGGAGAGAAAGAAAGAGGAGAAGAGATAAGAGGAGCAGAAGCACCTGGCTGCTGTCACAGAATGTCAACATCTGCAGTGGGACGGTTTTACCTATCAGGGCCTCTTCAGTTCCCTGTTAACATCTGATTGAGAGGGACCTTGATGTTCCTGCTGTTACATTAACCACGCTAACAGGGCTCCCTCCTCCAGTTGGCTCTCTTCAAGGAGGAGAGTGGCTTTCAGGCACATTACTAGATTTAAAAAAGTAATCAATGTTTTTGGGAGAAAATGAATCAGCTGGGATAGTTTAACGCTGAGTGAAAGAAATAGACTGCATCTCTGCTAAGGACATAGTCAACCCCCCACCCCCATGGTCACATAGCAATCTGCTCTGAAACTGAATTATATGGCCCATGTCTCCACACACACAAAGATCATGCATCCAGTACTATTAGCATGAGGTGAGGCAGAGAGTCACAGGGTGTGGGGCATCAATCTAGGAGAGAGACAGCCCTATCTGGCTAAATCCCCAGAGTCGAACAACTTGTCTTGTTTAGGCGTGTGAAATCCGTGAAATTGGAATAAACAAACACCTCAAACCACTAGGTAGCCTACACCACATGAATCCAGCACATAGGTGTAGGCATCGCATTCTATACACTCATATAACTCACATCCTCTCTCGCCTTCACCTCCAAGCTATTGTGTGTGTGTGTGTGTGTGTAGGATCTCTGTACACTGCACAGCAAGGTACAGGAGAGCAAGCCAAGCCTCATGTTTCGCTCCATTAAGAAGGGTGCAGTCTACAGTGTGACGGCTACAGAGTACCAGCGGATTGACGCTTGTGTTTGCACACACCCATGTTGGCACTAGCAGTACTAAGGCTCAGGGAGAGGAGATGTACGGAACACCTAATCATGGCAGGAATGCCCGCTCTTCTCCAAGGCGATTAGACAGGAACCTCTCAAAAGATGTAGCTTCTGCCAGATCTGCATTTTTCTGCTAATCTAATCCGATCGGCAGCTGCATGACCAATTCCCACTCCCAGTCCTTTTTGGGGCCATATATGGGCCACATATGTGCCTGTTATTATTAATAACGACATGCCAACCAAAGATCTGAGGTGGTGTGCAGTTCAACATGGGCAATAAAAATGAGTGACAAGATATACTACCAACAAATCAGTGTACTTTTTTAAACTACAGCAAAAGGAGAAAATAGTTGGGCAGTCTGTAAATGCCTTCCTCGAAAACGATTAAAAACAAATTATTTTTCCCTTCAACATTCTGCCTAAGGAAATGACCAATATGTCTGTGTTACTCATGATCTCAACAGGTGTTTTTTCTCTAGCTATATGTGTCATCTGTCATGGTAACAGCAGCTCCTCTCAATGCTAGACAGCTTCATAATGAACAGCTATTCATCTCACAGGTGGGTTACATCAGCATGAGAGGAGACAGATGGGAAAATTGGAAAATAGAGCCATTGATATAAAGAAAACTAGAGAAGGACCGATAATGTTCTGTTATAGTCTACGGGTCCTTCTTTATCGGCTTTGCCCATAGTCCCTCTACATAGCAAAACATCTGCTATGCCAGCCGCCACTCACCGGCTGAGCACTGCATAATGTCGAGGAATGTCTACTTGGCAAAATCATCAGCAAGCAGTAAGATACTGGAGCTCATTCTACAACAGAAATGTGCTGTATTGAGAAATGAGTCAACTGACACAGTGACCAAAATCTAACCTACATTGCAAATATGAGTTGAATTCACTAATAATAAGGCTTGTGGCGACGTCAGAGGAGATGATTATCGTAATAGGGAAAGAAGGAAGTGTTACAAATGCCTAAATAAAGGTTGACAATAGGTAAAGCTACCTAAGAATCTTCCTGCATGTTTATGGACCAAGAAAGCTGTAGATCAGTGTGCGCGTGTTCTCACTTCTCAAACTATGGGCAGATTTGAGTCAGACAGAATGTGCATCATTGTTTCAATATTCTTTCCTACCCTCGCTCTCCTTGTTAGATATTATGTACATTTATGGATTGGTAGCAAATGTCATCGCCATTGATATAGTTATCATAGTAGAAGTAAACAGCAACAAATGATATGAGCAATAGAGAGAGATGTGAAAAGGATCAGAGTTACGGCCTCGCTCTATCAAATCATAGCAGTAGGATCAATTTACAACCCGCCCATTTCTTGCCAGATGGCTGAACTAGCCAATTGAGTTGTTTTGATTTTCCACCTGGCAGCTGAGTTGTTTAGAAATGCATCCCGACAGCTGAAAAAAAAATTTTTTTCACAAATCATGACGTTACATTGGACCCATTTGCATTGAACATACGTTCTTTTATATTCTCAAACTAACAGAAGTGCCTATCAGGTGCAGAGGCATGGCCCAGGCCCCTGCCCCTGGGGAGCAGGGCCTCCCCAATCAGACTAAGCATATCCAATGTTTATGCTAGTTACTTATCAGTGTTCCAAAAGGGACATTATTTGTCCTTTTTAACATGCAAACACCATCAAAGACAGTACAAGTCAAAAGTTTGGACACGCCTACTCATTCAAGGGTTTTTCTTTATTTTGACTATTTTCTACATTGTAGAATAATAGTGAAGACATCAAACTATGAAATAACACATATTGAATCATGCAGTAATCAAAAAAGTGTTAAACACATCAAAATATATTTTATATTTGAGATTCTTCAAATAGCCACCCTTTGCCTCGATGACAGCTTTGCACACTCTTGTCATTAGAGGCAGGTTGCTTAGTGGTTAGAGTGTTGGACTAGTATCCGAAAGGTTACAAGATCGAATCCCCAAGCAGACAAGGTACAAATCAGTTGTTATAAAACTGCACATTTAGCTATAAACCCGTCACTGAGAAGAAATTATATGTGTCATTGCCAGGGGGGGGGCAGAATCATTTCAGTCCTCTCTCTCAACAGCTCCAGAAGAATCTCTGGATTGTGAGGCAAAGTCTAAACATCTTGACGTCCTCCTGGCCCTGTGCTCAGACACCTGGTCAGCTCTGTGTCTGGGAGCAGCAGTCCACAAGTCCCCTCAGACCTCACTTAACAATACCCAACACAGTTCCAACACAACCCCCTCCGCCCTCAATCAACTAAGTAGTTTTTTTGGGTATCTGTACTTGACTTTATTTAGATTTTTAACAACTTTTACTTTTACTTCATTACTTTCCTCAAGACAATTATGTTATTTTTACTGCATACATTTTCCCTGACACCCAAAAGTACTCATTACATTTTGAATGCTTAGCAGAACATTAAAATGGTCCATTTCACACTCCACCCTCACTCAACAAATACCTAACATCAGTGCGTTTGGAGGGTATTCATACCCCTTGACTTTTTCCACATTTTGTTACATTATAGCCTTATTCTAAAATTGATTAAATAGTTTTTTGCCCACATCAATCTACACACAATACCCCATTATAAC
The DNA here is from genome assembly GCF_036934945.1 of Oncorhynchus masou masou. NCBI lineage: Eukaryota > Metazoa > Chordata > Actinopteri > Salmoniformes > Salmonidae > Oncorhynchus > Oncorhynchus masou. The sequence goes on from NC_088216.1 coordinate 63,140,070, forward strand.
AAAGCAACATTTTTTTGCAAATGTACACTACCGGTCAAAAGTTTCAGAACACCTCCTTATTCAAAGGTTTTTCTTTTTTTTTCACTTTATTCTACATTGTAGAATTATAGTGAAGACATAACTATGAAATAACACATAGAGCTGACCGGGGCGGCAGGGTAGCCTAGTGGTTAGAGCGTTGGACTAGTAACCGGAAGGTTGCAAGTTCAAACCTCCAAGCTGTCGTTCTGCCGCTGAACAGGCAGTTAAACCCACTGTTCCTAGGCCGTCATTGAAAATAAGAATTTGTTCTTAACTGACTTGCCTAGTTAAATAAAGGTAAAATTTAAAAAATGAGGTAACCAAAAAAGTGTTTAAAAAAATCCAAATATATTTGAGATTGTTTAAATAGCCACCCTTTGCCTTGATGACAGCTTTGCACACTCTTGGCATTCTCTCAACCAGCTTCATGACGTAATAACCTGGAATGCATTTCAATGAAAAGGTGTGCCTTCTTAAAAGTTAATTTGTGGAATTTCTTTCCTTCTTAATGCGTTTGAGCCAATCAGTTGTGTTGAGACAAGGCAGGGGGGTAATACCAAGCATATTATGGCAAGAACAGCTCAAATAAGCAAAGAGAAATGACAGTCCATCATTACTTTAAGACATGAAGGTCAGTCAATAAGGAACATTTCAAGAACTTTGAAAGTTTCTTCAAGTGCAGTCGCAAAAACCATCAAGCGCTATGATTAAACTGGCTCTCATGAAGACCGCAACAGGAATGGGAGACCCAGAGTTACCTCTGCTGCAGAAGATAAGTTTATTAGAGTTACCAGCCTCAGAAATTGCAACCCAAATAAATGCTTCACAGAGTTCAAGTAACAGACACATCGCAACATCAACTGTTTAGAGGAGTCAGGCCTTCATGGTCGAATTGATGCAAAGAAACCACAACTAAAGGACACCAATAAGAAGAAGAGACTTGCTTGGGCCAAGAAACACAAGCAATCGACATTAGACCAGTGGAAATTTGTAATTTGGTCTGGAGACCATATTGGAGATTTTTGGTTCTAATCGCCGTGTCTTTGTGAGATGCGGTTTTGGTGAACGGATGATCTCCACATTTGTATTTCCCACCGAAAAGCAGGAAGGCTTTATTTTGCTACATTGTAAATACTTCTCCACCATGGCCTATTTATTGCCTTACCTCCCCTATCCTACCTCATTTGCACATTTGCACTTGTTCTACTGTACGTTTGTTTATTCCATGTGTAACTCTGTGTTGTTGTAAGTGTCGAAATGCTTCGCTTTATCTTGGCCAGGTCGCAGTTGCAAATGAGAACTTGTTTTCAACTAGCCTACCTGGTTAAATAAAGGTGAAATAAAACAAATAAAATAAAAGGAGGAGGTGTATCACAGCATTCTGCAGTGATACAAAACTACATCTGCTTTGGGCTTAGTGGGACTATCATTTGTTTTTCAACAGGATAATGACCCAACACATCTCCAGGCTGTGTAAGGGCTATTAGACCAAGAAGGAGAGTGATGGAGTGCTGCATCAGATGACCTGGCCAGCACAATGATGAGTTGGACCACAGAGTGAAGGGAAAGTAGCCAACAAGTGCACAGCACATTTGGGAACTCCTTCCTGACTGTTGTAAAAACATTCCAGGTGAAGCTGGTTGAGAGAATATCAAGAGTGTGCAAAGCTGTCATCAATGAAAAGGGTGGCTAGTTGAAGAATCTCAAATATAAAATATATTTTGATTTGTTTAAAACTTATTTTTTTACTACATGATTCCATATGTGTTATTTCATAGTTTCGATGTCATCACTATTATTCTACAATGTAGAAAATAGTCAAAATAAAGAAAAGCCCTTGAATGAGTAGGTGTTCTAAAACTCGGTAGTGTAATAAAAGTAAAAACTGAAATATCACATTTTCATAAGTATTCACACTCTTTACTCAGTACTTTGTTGAAGCACCTTTGGCAGTGATTACAGCCTCGAGTCTTCTTGGGTATGACACTACAAACTAGGGCACACCTGTATTTGGTGAGTTTCTTCCATTCTTCTCTGCAGATCCTCTCAAGCCCTGTCAGATTGGATGGGGAGTGTTGCTGCACAGCTATTTTCAGGTCTCTCCAGAGATGTTCAATCGGGTTCAATTCCGGGCTCTGGCTGGGCCACTCAAGGAAATTCAGAGACTTGTCCCGAAGCCACTCCTGCTTTGTCTTGGCTGTGTTCTTAGGGTTGTTGTCCTGTTGGAAGGTGAACCTTTGTTCCAGTCTGAGGTCCTGACCACTCTGGAGCTGGTTTTCATCAAGGATCTCTCTGTACTTTTCTCAGTTCACCTTACCCTCAATCCTGACTAGTCTCCCTGCTGCTGAAAAACATCCCCACAGAATGACAGTATCACCACCATGCTTCACCGTAGGGATGATGCCAGGTTTCCTCCAGACGTGACGCTTGGCATTCAGGCCAAAGAGTCCCATCTTGGTTTTATCAAACCAGACCATGTGCCTTTTTGCAAACTCCAAGTGCCTTTTACTGAGGAGTGGCTTCCGTATGGCCACTCTACCATAAAGGACTGATTGGTGGAACTCTGTCAGAGTGACCATCGGGTTCTTGGTCACCTCCCTGACCAAGGCCCTTCTCCCCCAATTGATCAGTTTGGCCTGATGGCCAGCCCTAAGAAGAATCTTGGTGGTTCCAAACGTCTTCAATTTAAGAATGATGGAGGCCACTGTGTTCTTGGGGACCTTCAATGATGCAGAAATGTTTTGGTACCCTTCCCCAGATCTGTGCCTTGACACAATCCTGTCTCGGCGCTCCATGGACAATTCCTTCGCCTCATGGCTTGGTTTTTGCTCTGACATTCACTTACCACATGTGGACTCCAATCAAGTTGTAGAAACATCTCAAGGATGATCAATGGAAACGGGATGCACCTGAGCTCAATTTCGAGTAGTAAAGGGTCTGAATACTTATGTAAATTAGGTATTTCTGCCTTTTATTTTTAATACATTTGCAAAGAAAATCAAAAAAACCTGTTTTCACTTTGTCATTATGGGGTTGTGCATAGATTGATGAGGATTTTAGAATAAGGCTGTAACCTAACAAAAAAGGTTAAGGGGTCTGAATACTTTGCAAATGCACTGTATACAGCTTTGTGTTCCCAAATACAGCTGATCAACTGATGCAAATTCATCAGAACAACAACATTATTAACAGCTGTGAAAGATCATCAGAAGTAGCCTTTTTCCAATGCAATTAAAAACCACTGGCAAGGAAGCGAGGAGTCAAACCATCCTGAAGTTTTCAATATGTCACAAGTGACAAACAAGACGCTTGTCCCTTTCCCCCCTCCAAGGTGAGAAATTAACTTCTTGCCAGCTAACTATGGAGAGCATTTTCCCGCTGCCCGCTCTCCACCCTTACACTGCTTAATCTCCCTTGAAATAATTCCTTAACTTGCCGTGCAGCACGGCAAATGGCGTAACACTCACTCTCATCTTTCTCTGTGATTGCCTCCACTCTGTTACAAAGACACCTTGTCTGAGGGGATTAGCTGCTTCCACAGAGAAACAAAGATAGGTCAAAGAGTCGCACTGCCACCGGACGGACACTGGAGTCCAAGGAGCAGGTGTCACCAGCTCAGCCTCTGACATGGCCTCCACATCCTAACAGAAGCAGTGTATCTTTATAGTCAATGATGAGGGTCTGTTTGTTTAGGTTGTGTCCATATGTTTAACCCCAGATTGAGAGACAGAGGGAGCAGATTTACAGTAATTCGTAGGCATTTTAGTTATATATAAAAAAATATTTTATTTATTTAACTAGGCAAATCAGTTAAGAACAAATTCTTATTTACAATGATGGCATACCAGGGAACAGTAGGTTAACTGCCTTGTTCAGGGGCAGAATCACAGATTTTTACCTTGTCAGCTCAGGGATTCGATCCAACAACCTTGCGGTTACTGGCCCAACGCTCTAACCACTAGGCTACCTGCCTCATAAAAGCGCCACCCTGCCATCTCTGTTTGTGTTAGTAATTGGTACACACAGAGAATAGCACTATAGTTTGAGGCAGCAAATCATGTTTTGCTCTGCAGAGGATTGTATAAAATCAAAGGGCAGCACTGTCAGAAGGTCCTCGTCATCAGAACAACGTTAAATACCCCTGAAGAATGGTTTCAGGGACATTCCAAAAATGTATATTTCAAGCCTGTCTCCTAAATCCCGTGTCTTAGTATGTAATGTTGATGGATGTATCTGAATGGGGATATCCCTGAAGGTAGGATACACACATTTCCATGTGCAGTGGGAGGATGTGGGTGGGAACCTGGTGGCTAAACTGAATTACTCAAAATGTCTCCCTGTCTGGCAGTGTTGGGCACAGATAAGATAACAAGTAGTAGATACATGGGTGGAGGACAATAGGAAGAGGATATTTGTGGTACATTTTACACTTTCCTGCTTTTCATACATAGTGTTTATCATGGACATGATACAATTAAATGAAAACATCCCAAGACAATGAGCTTGGCCTCTATGACTCGGAGACACCACGCCATGCCAGTCTGTTTTTGTATGTGCGTGTCTGTGAACAGAGACCTGGCCAGGTGGTGCCAGAATAACAACCTATCCCTCAACGTAACCAAGACAAAGGAGATGATTGTGGACTACAGGAAAAGGAGAACCAAGCATGCCCCCATTCTCATCGACGGGGCTGTAGTGGAGCAGGTTGAGAGCTTCAAGTTCCTTGGTGTCCACATCAACAACAAACTAGAATGGTCCAAACACACCAAGACAGTCGTGAAGAGGGCACGACAAAGCCTATCCCCCCTCAAGAAACTAAAAAGACTTGGCACGGGTCCTGCGATCTTCAAAATGTTCCACAGCTGCAACATCGAGAGCATCCTGACCGGTTACATCACTGCCTGGTACGGCAATTGCTCGGCCTCTGACCGCAAGGCACTACAGAGGGTAGTGCGTACAGCCCAGTAGATCACTGGGGCTAAGTTGCCTGCCATCCAGAACCTCTACACCAGGCGGTGTCAGAGGAAGGCCCTAAAAATTGTCAAAGACCCCAGCCACCCCAGTCATAGACTGTTCTCTTTACTACCGCATGGCAAGCGGTACTGGAGTCCCAAGTCTAGGACAAAAAGGCTTCTCAACAGTTTTTACCCCCCAAGCCATAAGACTCCTGAACAGGTAATCAAATGGCTACCCAGAGTATTTGCATTTCACTGTAAGGTTGTATTTGGTGCATGTGACAAATAAACTTTTTATTTTATTATATTTATCCCTGGGATGCAGTGTTTCTCCACACACACAAAGACCACCCATGGACAGCCACAGTCTCCTCGTCCCTCTGGTCCGGTACACGTGTACATCCGCTAGCCTGGTCCCTCCCGCCACAAAAGGGGGCCAGTTCCCATTCAGCAGTTAACGAGGGCGACAAACTGGTGGAGCCATTGTCCCTGCTCCTCTGCTCCTTACTCCCTGTCACAAAGCTCATTGTTGCCATCAATCAACATAACTGCCCGCTTCCACTCTTGACTGTCCCGGGCCATTCTCCAGCCAACTCGCTGGGGATGAACTCTTAGCTCATTGAATGGACCTTAGAATGGAGGAGAAGTGGAAGGAAGTCTCGAGAAGCACCATCAGCAAGTCAAGGACTCTTACCCTCAGGAAAGTCAGATAGTCATCAAGTCAATTGGTGCTTCTCAAAACACACAAAAATAAATATATTTCAATGGGTCACCTAAGCAACACTTTAGTTTTGAACCAAATGATGCATTTGCATGCACTTCCACATGCACATGAACAGTGGCAAATGGAATTCAGGCCAGTTAGAACACATGTCAGTGTGCACAGATGACCTTGTGGAAAAGGTTCCTATTGCGTGCACTGCCCCAGGATTCTCAGTCAAATCAGGCCTTTGCAACCAAAATGTTGGGTTTTATGGCATGTGCTGGACAAAAAGGATGTCTACTACAGTCTAAGAATCCCAGCAATGCCATGTCACAGGGATGCTTTGCAAGTAAAGCCCCACACTATCTTAAATCAGGATTAGAGGACAGGGAATAGAAAGACTAAGAATGGGGAGGAGGGGGAGGGACAGTGCAGAAGGAGGGAGCCGTGACAATAACCAGACATATTTCAAATGTTTTACCATTCTCAAGCCTTACATATGACCAAATAAGAGTATATCTTAGTAGAGGATGAGGGAGAACTCGACAAGAGGAGCCAGTAAGTCGGAAAATGCCCACAGCGAAAGTGAATAGCTGGACTGTAGATATGGCCGAGAGATGGGGAAACAAGAAGGACGATAGAAGAGAACCAAATGGAGGAGAGCGAGGGAGAGGGATAGAGGGAGAGGGTTGGAAAGGGGGCTGTTAGCATGGCTGCTCATCAATGTACAGGGCTGTTTCTCTACAGCATGATGTGACACTTCATTCCGCTCAACTGCCTCACAATAACAACATTAGCCTAATTAGCTAACACTCACTTTTTATTAGCGCACCACACACCACACACACACCACCTCCACAGAGACCTTACATGCGCCAGACACTAAATCCCTATTTTAATGCACGACATTCTCATTTCAATCTCTGGGGTTTTCAAAGGATTTACTAAAGCTGTACCTTTGCGGTCTCTGCTATAGAGCTGAGCTGTCTTCTTGGATGTCGTATGCACTGTTGAAAACAGTCCTATAGATTGAATTGCATTGAAGAACACCGGAGAAAACATAGGTCTAAGTGTGCAAGAGAGAGTAGGAGAGTGAGAGAGAGTGGATTGTGGTGTGAGGATCCTTTTATCCTGGTTCAATGGCTCAGAGTAAAGGGTGATTAGTTTGTCCCGTCTCAAAGTGCTGCCACGTCTTAAGTTACGGACATAAAAGCCCAGCCGTGTGTCGAAGAGAGCCGACATTGTCATGCAGAAGAAAAACAAAACCCTGCAACTTAGTGAGGGAGACACTGGGCAGCACTGGGGAATGCCTGTTAGGACGTTTCCTTCTGTGGTGTTTTAAAACAAACCAGAGCTCAGGGGTTGAGCAGACAGCCTAATGCTTCCCTGGATAATTTAATACTGTAACCTTTTAACAAGAGACAAAGAGGGCTTTGAGGAAAGCATGAGACCATAAGGAGACCCTGCTGAAAGGCACATCCAGGGGATCATCTCTCACCCCTGTCCCATCCCAGCCTCTTCCCACCACCCCCTGGCACAGACAGTAGCCTTCTCCACAGGCATGAGGGGAGGTGAGGCACACCACACAGGATGGTGCTGGGGCCTGGACACAGGGGATGGGTAGGTGGAGGTGGGAGCGTTCCTCTGGGCGGTGGTGGGGAATGAAAGTGATGTCTGGGCTGTTTACTAGGGGCTTTGTCAGGGGTGATGTCTAAGGTATGCAGGCTATGCGATGCGGATCAACGGCCGTAAAATCCCATCAAAGGGCCCTGCCAGGTCTCACTTGCGTGGGACTAAGCCTGTCCACACAGAGTTGAGCAGTTCAAGGCCCAGTAGCAGACTCAAACCCAGCCTTATGGACCAGTACTGACCCCAGCCTCAGCAGGAGACTCAGCCCCAGCCCACCCCAGTCTCAGTCCCAGTCCTGACTCCAGCCTCAGCCCTAGCTTCAGTCCCAGGCCCAACCTCAGCCCCACCCCAGTGTCAGCCCAGCCTCAGGCCCAGCCTCAGGCCCATCCCCATCTCCAGCCTCAGCCCAGTCCAGAGAAACTGTACTCTCCTGTTACGGTGGCACCTCAGCCCAGCAGATCCCTACAACACGTCTCTCCATTACCAAAGCAGAGGATTAGAGTGGGGGAGATTCTGTTTTGACTCATTGTATAGTTTTCTTCTTGACTCTTTTCTGTTCATTTGCAGGTAGTCTCTCTCCTCTGGGATAGGGTTGGAAGAATCAGTCTTTGCCAAAGTCCATGGTGCAAGCCTCTGACTTGTACCACCAGTTACTACCACTCCTCTGAGTCTGCTGATTGGGAATATGGTAGCATGACTATGAGTGTGAGCTGAGATTTAACTGTGGAGCTCCAACAAAACTGGGAACCAGTCAGCACATTGGAATTGGCCACCCAACTGAACAAAGAGGATTACCTGTCCAGCCAAACCCTCATTTCATTTTTTTGGCAGGTAGACACACCCACCATCTCAGGACACAAGGAGCCCTGCAGTGCCAAGTGTAGCTGAGCCAGAAGCAAAGGTGATTAGGTTTGGTGGTCAGTCAACACTTTAACATGTCTGTAAGTCCACTATCATCTTTGGCAGAATTTAAAACAAGACATTGCAATACAAAGCCGGTTTCAGCAAAAATTTCAACAGTAATTTATGAGCTTTCAAAATGACTTTACATATTGGCGCTTTCACTGGTCGGTTGTGAACGTCACAGTAACTGTTGCACTGATAGTGCTAAGTGATTAGTGCTTTTTATGGTTTTGGTTATTTTAAAAAAAAATCACGTTTTCTATTTATATTATTATTTGTTAACATTAAATGCATTACGAAATATGACCTTGAAATGATTTTAGAGCTTCTTAATTGAAATTACAAAGCCAAATATTGATGATATTCAATTGCCAAAACATTGAAAACATTCCATGGTCTCTAACAACACAGAACAAAGAAATGAATAAGAGCCCCATGATGTTACTGACTGATCATTACTGCTTAACACTTATTAACACTAATATATTCACATTACCTTACTTAAATAAAATATTTGAATTGTGTATATAATTTTTTATGGGGGACAACTTTATTATTTCATTTTTTAAGTCATCATCTCATCGCTGCTCAGGCAGTAGCAGCCAGCCAACCATCTAACATTACCTATGTGCTCCCCAATGAGCCAAGTGCCCCTTGTTAGCGAAAAGGGTACCCCGTGAGCATTAAGTTGCCACAGATGCCCATGCTGCAGAGCTGTCTGACGAAATCACTGTTTTAGTAGTTCTTCAAAAGTAGATAAAGTATACTTCCAAGACTGCTACAACTATTAATCGGGTAGAGATACCTCCAAGTACATCTTGACATTATGACTTCTTCCTGAATGCTCTCCCAACCACCCTCGGCTCCCGACCCAGAGCGATGGGTTTGACGTACCCTTCCTTCCTCTTACTAGCCTATGGAGTATCACCTCCACTCACGTGTAAGCAGGCGTCAATCCCGTAAAGATTGATTTACACTAATAAACATACAGTCGTGTCCAAAAGTTTTGAGAATGACACAAATATTGATTTTCACAAAGTTTGCTGTCTCAGTTTGTATGATGGTAATTTGCAAATACTCTAGAATGTTATGAAGAGTGATGTAAAGTCCCTCTTTGCCATGCAAATGAACTGAATCCCCCAAAAACATTTCCACTGCATTTCGGCCCTGCCACAAAAGGACCAGCTGACATCATGTCAATGATTCTCTCGTTAACATAGGTGTAAGTGTTGACGAGGACAAGGCTGGAGATCACTCTGTCATGCTGATAGAGTTCGAATAACAGACTGGAAGCTTCAAAAGGAGGGTGGTGCTTGGAATCATTTTCTTCCTGTGTTAAACATGGTTACCTGCAAGGAAACATGTGCCGTCGTCATTGCTTTGCACAAAAAGGGCTTCACAGGCAAGGATATTGCTGCCAGTAAGATTGCACCTAAATCAACCATTTATCGGATCATCAAGAACTTCAAGGAGAGCGGTTCAATTGTTGTGAAGAAGGCTTCAGGGCGCCCAAGAAATTCCAGCATGCGCAAGGACCGTCTCCTAAAGTTGATTCAGCTGTGGGATGGGGGCACCACCAGTACAGAGCTTGCTCAGGAATGGCAGCAGGCTGGTGTGAGTGCATCTGCACGCACAGTGAGGCGAAGACGTTTGGAGGATGGCCTGGTGTCAAGAAGGGCAGCAAAGAAGCCACTTCTCTCCAGGAAAAACATCAGGGACAGACTGATATTCTGCAAAAGGTACAGGGATTGGACTGCTGAGGACTGGGGTAAAGTCATTTTCTCTGATGAATCCCCTTTCCGATTGTTTGGGGCATCCGGAAAAAAAGCTTGTCCGGGAAAGACAAGGTGAGAGCTACCATCAGTCCTCTGTCATGCCAACAGTAAAGTATCCTGAGACCATTCATGTGTGGGGTTGCTTCTCAGCCAACGGAGTGGGCTCACTTACAATTTTGCCTAAGAACACAGCCATGCATAAAGAATGGTACCAACACATCCTCCGAGAGCAACTTCTCCCAACCATCCAGCAACAGTTTGGTGATGAACAATGCAAAAGTGATAACTAAGTGGCTTGGGGAACAAAACATCAATATTTTGGGTCCATGGCCAGGAAACTCCCCAGACCTTAATCCCATTGAGAACGTGTGGTCAATCCTCAAGAGGTGGGTGGACAAACAAAAATCCACAAATTCTGACAAACTCCAAGCATTGATTATGCAAGAATGGGCTGCCATCAGTCAGGATGAGGCCCAGAAGTTAATTGGCAGCATGCCAGGGCAGATTGCAGAGGTCTTGAAAAAGAAGGGTCAACACAGCAAATATTGACTCTTTGCATCAACTTTGTCATTGTCAATAAAAGCCTTTGACACTTATGAAATGCTAGGAATTATTCTTCTGTATTCCATAGTAACATCTGACAAAAATATCTAAGAGCGTCTGCTAAATGACTTAAATGTAAATGTAAATGACACTGAAGCAGCAAACTTTGTGGAAATTAATATTTGTGTCATTCTAAACACTTTTGGCCACGACTGTACACTGTCTGTATCCTGATAACGGTAACAATCACTCCCTCCCACATTAACAGAAGATCCCTCTCTGAAACACTAGATGGTTGTGATACTTTAACAACAGAAACCTCAGTAATATGAAGCAATAGAACACAAGGGAAAGACTTACGATACAAGCAGCCAGCCTCTCCGTTGAGTTGAGACCATCCAGGACAGCACTTATACACGGTCTGGAAGTCTTGTCTGTAGATTTGTTTATATGCTGTGTAGTATGCCGTCCTGTCATCAAGGAGACATAACATTATCAAAGGATACAAACTAGATAATATAAGGCTACACTATATAAAACACGTCTATACAATAATTAGAGGTTCAGATGTATGGCACAATGTCATGGTTGTTCTGTCTGTTCTTAGGGAGGGTGGAGAGGGTAGTCTGTTCTTAGGGGTTGGGTTTGCCATCCTGAGAGTGGGAGGGCTAGGTTGCTGATGAGGTTCAATGAGTAAGAAGGGAGAAAAAAAACTTCAGATCCACTACGATAATCACAGAACATTTCCCACTCTTTTAAGTCACATACAGTGTAATAATCAGGAAACATTTCCCAGTCTTTTAAGTCGTCCATTTCAATGTGCAAGACTGGTAGACTATACTTCAGAGTACGGTGTCTATCCCTGTAGTTTAGAAGCCCTCTCACGGCTACTAGTCATTATGCGTCATTTTGTTTACACCGTGTGATTAAGGGTTTGGCGACCTTCAAAGCTGCCTGCGTCTTTGTATTGTGGTAAATATATGGAGAAAGCGAGCCTCAATAGCACATTGAGAAACTCCCGAGAGGGTGAGTCAGGGGTAAGCCGCAGGACTCTTCCTCACAGGTATGTACCTGACCTTTGGAGATGCCTCGGCTAAATAGATAGGTTAGCTAGCCGTCCAGGAGAGCTGTGGCTATACCTTGCACTTAGTGCTATATGAGAGGCCTACAAGACCCTGATTAAAGAACAAAAGAGAGGGAAAAGGATAGGAGACAGAAAAGAGGAGAGAGATGTTGACTGAGATTTAGGGGGATAAGGATGGCACTCTTAAACAGCTTTGACATGATTTGATTACTGTTAAGACTGAGTCAGCAACAACTGCACAACACAGAATTATCCACAGGCAATACATGCAATATAGAACATAATGGCTATCTACAGAATAGCATTCCTGAAAAATTCCTCAGAACAAACATAGGAGTCATGAGTATGTGAAAGGCTGACAGGGATGATGGGTACAGAAGAGAAGGATAGAAAACTGGACAGGTGAATAACTAGTGTTGCTTTCGGAATGGATGGAGGAATACATGGATAAAAGAATGGATTGATTGATTGATGGATGGATGGATGAAGAGATGGCTGAATGAAAAGTAGGACTCACCTTCTCTCGTATCCCATGCACCAGTGCTGTCCTAGGCAGCCTTGCTTCCAGACCTTGACCATACGCGTGAAGGCCTGCACACACGGCTGCCTTTGGGCAACCAGCGTCACATCCCGCTCCACACACACGTTGGGCCTGAAAGAGGCCAGTGGCAAAAAACATTGAACAAATCAATATTCTGTCATATTCTGTCATTTTTTTGGTTTACAGTAAGAGGGTGTTATGAAGGATGAACCAGTAAAGATAAATGGACAAGGATTCCATAGGGGTTAATACTGTGTTGAGCTGCCTGTGCTGTCTGCTAAGACTTAAGGGGAATTCTCCATGCATTACTGTTTGACCCCTAAGACACTGCCTGCAGCAAGACATCAAACAAACATTCACTAAGACTTTACCTGATACTACAGTATATCAAAACATTGACCAAAGGAGAGCAGAATAACAAGATCATACAAACTGATTTGGACCTCTTGTTATTGAGTTTTATAAGCCAGGTGCCATAAGCCAGGTGCCATGAGTGTCATAGATCCCATCGTACCATATTCCCTGCATTGTAGTCTCTAAGACCATCTCAAGCTGCCATACTATCCCTCTAACATTAAGCAGTGTTTTGGTACCTCTCCAGTAGCAGAAACTGCAGTACGTCTGAGAGAAGTCTCATCCTTTACGAGTAGCTCATTCATTCCATGTCCAACTTGTCTCATCTCTGGGATAGTGTGTATGTCTGATAGGTCTGTGATCACCTTCAGTTTGTGATGCTGATACTGTATCTATATTTCCAAGATATATTTCCATGGTCCCTCTGAGAAAATTCCCATTATTTTTCACTATCTGACATTGACACGGCCATTACAACTGAACAGAGACTTATAATGAAGTCAGACTTATCAGAAGCACCTCATCTCGGACCTATCTCACCTGTTACTTTGGAATGCTCTCCATTATATGGAAAACTTAGGAACATCTCAGGAATGCTTCCTGCATCATTAATCCACACCGAGATCATGTGTAATTATGTAATAACATTACAGTGCATTTTGAGAAAGACAGTAGAGTATTCTTATGAATAGCTCCAGGTGCATCATAGCTCCAGGTGCATACCTTTCTGTGAAATGTACAAAATACAGCCTTAAGAGTTAACAGTGATTGTTGTCTGTGTCGTTTTAACTACAGGTTTATACAAGCCCAGGTATAGAACACATTGTTCTTCTTTCAATGCAAACACCTTTTGAGTAAAACATTGAAACATGAAATTAATTAATTGATAAACAAATATCATATTTCAACTTGTGAAGGTTTTAAAATAATCCTATTAACCGGTAGTTTGATATGTCAACAGATATTGGATTCTGGTTATATGGTTTTAAACTCAAATTAATAGCAGTAGCAAGTGACATGACTCTTACCAGAAATGTTTTATCATGTAGGTTACTGTGACTAAAATATGTATTATCAAGTAAAAATGACAGCTTGTAAAAAAGACTTACATGTATGGTAGGAGAATTCCATAGCTGGACAATGCGTATATCCCATCGATAAGTAAGTATTTAAAAACTATTAAAACGAAGATACAATCCATTTCCAATTTGTGTTGAATGTATCAATATGTATGCATTAAAGCGCAGACATGTAGTGGTATTGACACGTTTTAGTGAAAAAAGACAGAATGCACAAAAAAATCCGTAGCCAAATTACTGAAAAAATATTGGAAGGAGGCTTCACTGTTAGACTAAACAAAATCTACCAGAGAGTGAGAAGTGTCAGTACAACACCTTCTAATTCCAAAAGTGATGCAGTCATACATCCCGTACAGAGTGGTGCTTGGAGGTCGTTCCTAACTGGTTTACAACATGCAGATGTTGAACGCACATGCGCGCGCAATGTCTTATAAGAGTAAATCGAAGCAGTCTGGTCTCATAGACTAGACGTAAAATAGTAAAAGTAAACCTACAACAATCAACTTATTATGGTTATGTTTGGTATGGTTACATAGTACAGAAGGTTACTTAAAGCTAAAACGAAAGTATGGTATTTGGTCGGGGTGGGTAGATGGGAGGATATCCTCATGGACAATTTCAGCATTTTAGCTAATTAGCTACTTACTACTTACTAGTAGTAAGTAGCTACCCACTACTTTTCAGCTACTTTGCAACTACAAATTTTAGCTAACCCTTCCCCTAGCCTACCTCCTAACACTAACCTAGCTAAACTATCCTAGCTAGCATTAGCGTTACCCACCTAGCTAATAACAAATTGGAATTCGTAACTTATCATACTAATTATATTCCGTAACATATCATACTAATTGGAGTGTCCCGGATTTACATTTACTGTGTTATGTCTACCCCTGAGTCCAGATTGTTTGAAGATATTATGGATAATTTCAATGGAATGGATTGGGACAATAACAGAGATGTTAGCTTTTTCCCCCAAAATGTCCTGGTGTTGTAACATGTTGCAAGTTAAAACTGTATTATTTTCTTCAGATATTCATGTTTTTTTCTCACCTTTATTTAACCAGGTAGGTCAGTTGAGAACAAGTTCTCATTTACAACTGCGACCTGGCCAAGATAAAGCAAAGCAGTGTGACAAAAACAACAACTCAGAGTTACACATCGGATAAACAAACGTAAGTCAATAACACAATAGAAAAATCTGTATACAGTGTGTGCAAATGAAAGGTAAGGCAATTAATAGGCCAATAGTGGCAAAGTAATTACACTTCAGCAATTTACACTGGAGTGATATATGTGCAGATGAGAATGTGCAAGTAGAAATACAGGTGTGCAAAAGAGCAGAAAAACAAAAACAAATATGGGGATGAGGTAGGTAGTTGGTTGGATGGGCTACATACAGATGGGCTGTGTACAGCTGCAGCAATCGGGTAAGCTGCTCTGACAGCTGACACTTAAAGTTAGTGAGGGAGATATAAGTCTCCAACTTCCGTGATTTTTGCAATTCGTTCCAGTCATTGGCAGCAGAGAACTGGAAGGAAAGGTGACCAAAGTAGGTGTTGGCTTTGGAGATGACCAGTGAAATATACCTGCTGGAGCACGTGCTACAGATGGGTGCTGCTATGGTGACCAGTGAGCTGAGATAAGGCGGAGCTATACCTAGCAAAGACTTATAGATGACCTAGAGCCAGTGGGTTTGGCGACGAATACATAGCGTGGACCAGCCAACATGAGCATACAGGTCGCAGTGGTGGGTAGCATATGGGGCTTTGGTGACATAACGGACGGCACTGTGATAGAATGCATCCAATTTGCTGAGTAGAGCATTGGAGGCTAATTTGTAAATGACATCGCTGAAGTCAAGGATCGGTAGAATAGTCAGTTTTATGAGGATAAATTTGGCAGCATGAGTGAAGGATGCTTTGTTGCGAAATAGGAAGCCGATTCTAGAATTAACTTTGGATTGGAGATGCTTAATGTGAGTCTGGAAGGATAGTTTACAGTCTCGCCAGACACCTAGGTATTTATAGTTGTCCACATATTCTAAGTCAGAACCGTCCAGAATAGTGATGCTGGTCGGGCGGGCGGGTGCGGGCGGCGATTAGTTGAAGAGCATGCATTTCATTTTACTAGCATTTAAGAGCAGTTGGAGGCCTCAGAAGGAGTGTTGTATGGCTTTGAAGCTTGTATGGAGGTTTGTTAACACAGTGTCCAAAGAAGGACCAGATGTATACAGAATGGTGTCGTCTGCATAGAGGTGGATTAAAGAATCACCCCCAGCAAGAGCGACATCATTAATATATACAGAGAAAAGAGTCGGCCTGAGAATTGAACCCTGTGGCACCCCCATAGAGACTGCCAGAGGTCCGGACAACAGGCCCTCCGATTTGACACACTGAACTCTATCTGAGAAAAGTATTTAGTGAATCAGGCGAGGCAGTCATTAGAGAAACCAAGGCTGTTGAGTCTGCCGATAAGAATACAGTGATTGACAGAGTCGAAAGCCTTGTGAATTGATGTGAGGTCCCCTTAGGCTACAATACAATTATGCCTATATTGTATGCTTATATTTGGCAGCAGGTAGATCAACAAGTAATTTCAGACATACAACATCACACTTCACACACATCTTAATGACATATCAGAACAGAGCAGTTTTAAATTCAGGGGCAATGTGTTATTGGTATCCACTGCTGCCTAATCCTACTCAAAGAAGAACCTAAAGTTGCAATAGAGCAGAGAGAGAGAAGGGGGAGATATGCCACTTATGTGAGTTATGGAGGAAGACTGTGGGTGGTCAAGCTGCACAGGTCAGTGTGCAGGGCACAGCTGATGCTGCCTGTGGTCAGATGGGTCAAAGTTACTGCTGCTCTCCATCTAATCTAATGACCAAAGGCCCAGAGGGTCAATACCAGCCATGGTCTAATTACCACTGCAATGGGTGAAATGGTTACACACACAGGGACCATGGATTGTTCTGCAATAGTTAGGCCTACACATAATTTGAAGACTTTCTCCTGACATAATTAGCATTTTTGCAGAGGTATTTTAATTTGAAATAGCCTACCAAATGAAATATGAATTTAATAAGATTATTATAACTTACTGTTTTAGTCATTGTGTTTCCATCTGTCTCAGTGAGAGCTTGGAGAAAATAAATGTGTATATGTGGGATTATCCCTCGTCTTGATACGGTGCTCTTATAGGCCGAATAGTTACGTACTGTTAGTGCTGACTTCTGTTGACAAGGAAGTGACACAATGGCACAGAGTATTCCATAGGCATAGGCCATGACTCTGCAAACATGCTGAAGTCCTCACATTGACATCAACATTAGAGGACTATGTGATGTATTTAGTAAACAGTGTAGCCTGTGTAACCTGTGTAAATGACAGGTTTATAAGCTAGGAGCGAAGGCTCATGAGATGAATGTGGGAAAGTATGTGAGGGGTACAAGATGTGTTTCCCTAATAAAGGCAAAGCTGTAACACAGGACGGGACTCTGAACGGGACTCAAACTCGGGTCCAGCAACTGTCAAACTAACACCTTAACCGTTAAGCCAAGAGGTCCACACCTCTTGACAAGGTCGCTAGGTGTTGGTTCTTCAGGATCGGTGTCCCGTCCTCGGGACGGTTGAGCTAACATAGGCTAATGCGATTAGCATGAGGTTGTAAGTGACAAGACAATTTCCCAGGACATAGACATATCTGATATTGTCAGAAACCTTAAATTCTTGTCAATCTAGCTGCACAGTCCAATTTACAATAGCTATTACAGTGAAAGAATACCATGCTATTGTTTGAGGAGAGTGCACAGTTTTGAACTTGAAAAGTTATTAATAAACCAATTAGGCACATTTGGGTAGTCTTGAAACAATATTTTGAACCGAAATGCAATGTTTCATTGGATCAGTCTAAAACTTTGCGCGTGCACTGCTGCCATCTAGTGGCCAAAATCGAAATTGCATGGGTTGGAATCCAAGAACACAGGATGAGATGTTACTATCCTTTGTGCAAGCACTTCCAAGAGTTAATGAACAGTGAGCGTGGTGAAATTTGGGGAGCACATCGTCAGTAGTGTACCTTTGGTTCCTAGGGTGTTTCGGCCTTTCACACTATACACCCTCCCCAAAGGCGGCCAGCGACAGGGTGATCAATCCTACGCTTGCGTCCCATTCTCAATTAGTCATAGGAGTTGCCTTGTTGTTGATAGCCAACATCCCAAGAAGAATACATTATGGCCTTTCTCTTGCATTTCAAAGATGACGGTAAACATTTTTTTTAACAGTTGTTTTTTTCTTTGTACTATCTTTTACCAGATCTAATGTGTTATATTCTCCTACATTCCTTTGACATTTCCACAAACTTTAAAGTGTTTCCTTTCAAATGGTATCAAGAATATGCATATACTTGTTTCAGGTCCTGAGCAACAGGCAGTATAGATTTGGGTATGTCATTTTAGGAGAACATTTTTGGGGAAAAGGGACGGATCATTACCCCCTTCCTTCTGCAAAGTGTGTCCCCACTCTTCTCTATAACAAGTCCCTCACGTGTACACTCCTCTCTGAAGGAGGGGGGTAATGTAGCGACCTTATCACAACACCTAGCAATCTTGTCAAGAGGTTTGGACCTCCTGACGTAACGGTTAAGGTGTTAGCTTGACAGTCACTGGACCCATCCCACTTCTGACACCAGTGTAGCGAATTTAAGGGGTAGCCCCGACCGGGACACGACCCAGATCCAGCGACTGTCCATCACCTTTCGCCAAGAGGTCCGAACCGCTTGACGAGGTCGCTAGGTGTTGGGTTAAGGTCGCTACAGTATTTAGGGAAAAAATCTGTTCAAGTCATTGATGGAGTTCTGAATTATACTTCAGTGGAATCTGTTGTAGTTTGCTGACATCATCTGGTTGAAATGAGAACTGCATTAGGGACCACGCTGTTCCTAGTGTAGGAATTCAAATTATTGATAGAAAGACTCCGAACCTGGAAATCATTGTCGAACGGAGGTAACTGAACTCTTCGCTGTACTTCCTGCTCCAATGGGAACCCGCTGTTTGTGACAGTCGGGTTCTCATTTTACGTACACGAAAGCGTTTTGCAACTTTAACACACTCCCCTACTGTCAGTTTGCGCGTCATTTGCCCTGTGCTCAGCTGACACAACGCGGTTTATTATGCTTTTGGGAGCAAGAGTAGGCTTGTGTGTATTTCACCAAAGACTCGCTTCAGGATCCAAGTATTTACCGTTGATTGTTTATCATCATCGCAACATGTCTTCGACCGGATCAACACAATTGAAACGCCCGATTTCACTACTGGGATCGATGGCGTTTGGGGAGCGTGCTGACGCGGAGACAAGCACAAACATGGTGAAAGCCTACTTGGAGCGCGGCCACAATGATTTGGACACTGCCTTCATGTACACAGACGGACAGGCAGAAACTATCATTGGGGGAATGAATCTACCCAAAACGGGTAACGAACACAGCTTTAATAGCCTACTGTCTAGAATACTAACATTGTAAACAAAATTAACATTATAATCTGAGTATGCTATGTTGTAGCACTGCTGCAAGTGTTTTTATTTCACCAGATTCCATGTATACTAGTAGTAACAGTAACTGTAGTTACATCGGTGAGGGCATTAACAGTTCAATCATACTGGTGCATAAAGTGTGCCCAGATAACAAACTGCAATGTTGCAAACCACTGCTACATTACCAGTATGACTTCTTACACATGTTCTATGACCCGATTGGATCTTATCAGCCATGTTTGTGTTTATTGCCTGTATCTACAGTGAGCATTGCCACCAAAGCCAACCCCTGGGAAGGAAAGACCCTGAAACCAGAGAGTGTGCGTTCTCAGCTGGACACTTCTCTGAAGAGACTGCGTACACCGTGTGTGGACCTCTTCTACCTCCATGCTCCAGACCATCAGAACCCCATCCAGGACACACTGCGGGCCTGCCATGAGCTCTACAAAGAGGTACTGATCCGGAGGGCAACTCTCCTCACACCCACCCCGTAATACAGGCAGCTGAAGCATATTTCACAGCACCTGGCTCTTTTGTAGACATGTCATTTATTGCTATGTTGGGTTTCAGGGGAAATTTAAGGAGCTTGGCTTATCAAACTATGCTGCATGGGAAGTGGCTGAAATCTTTACCATCTGCCGACACAACAACTGGATTCTTCCCACTGTTTATCAGGTAACACACACGGGAAGTCTGCATCTGTCACATACCACACTGCCTTCATTCAAAATACATAATATTATTAAATAGTAACTAACTTCTAAATGCTGTTTATCCTTTTCCTTTTTGACACCACACTCCAAAAAGCAAGTTTTGTCTAATCATGATTATTGTCCAGTCGTGTGCTCCAGTGCTACAAGAAAAGAGCTAGTTCAGCTGCAGCTAGCCCAGAACAGAGTGGCACGTCTTGCTCGTCATTGTAATCAGAGGGATGATATATACTATGCATACCAGTCTCTTGGCTAAGAGTCTAGGAGACTGACTGCATGACTTCTTTTCATAAGAAATGTTGTGTTGAAAATCCCAAATTGTTTGCAAAGTCAACTTACACACAGCTCTGACACACACACTTACACCACCAGACACACCACCAGGAGTCTTTTCACAGTCCCCAAATCCAGAACAAATTCAAAAAAGCATGGTATTGTAGAGCCATTATTGCATGGAACTTCGTTCCATCTCATATTGCTCAAATAAACAGCAAACCTGGTTTCAAAAAACAGATAAAGCAACACCTCTCCCCTATTTGATCTAGATAGTTTGTATGTAGTGATATGGAGGCTATGTGTGTCTTAAAAAAAGTAGTTATATCCTTGAGCTGTTCTTGTCTATTAATGTTCTGAATTATGTCATGTTTCATGTGAACACCAGGAAGAGTAGCTGCTGATTTTGCAACAGCTAATGTGGATCCTAATAAAATACCAAATATCTGTGCCTTTCTGTAGGGAATGTACAATGCCACCACACGACAGGTGGAGACAGAACTGCTACCATGTCTGAGATACTACAGCATCAGATTCTATGCATACAACCCTCTAGCAGGTACTGTGCATCTAAACTCAGCAAAAAAAAAGAAACGTCCCCTTTTCAGGACTCTGTCTTTCAAAGATAAGTCGTAAGAATCCAAATAACTAAACATGTCTTCATTGTAAAGGGTTTAAACACACTGCTTGTTCTATGCACCATAAACAATTAATGAACATGCACCTGTGGAACTGTCGTTAAGACACTAACAGCTTACAGACTGTAGGCAATTAAGGTCACACTTATGAAAACTTAGAACACTGGAGAGGCCTTTCTACTGACTCTGAAAAAAAAAGATGCCCAGGGTCCCTGCTCGTCTGCTTGAATGTGCCTTAGGCATGCTGCAAGGAGGCATGAGGACTGCAGATGTGGCCAGGGTAATAAATTGCAATGTCCATACTGTGAGATGCCTTAGGCATGCTGCAAGGAGGCATGAGGACTGCAGATGTGGCCATGGCAATAAATTGCAATGTCCATACTGTGAGATGCCTTAGGCATGCTGCAAGGAGGCATGAGGACTGCAGATGTGGCCAGGGTAATAAATTGCAATGTCCATACTGTGAGATGCCTTAGGCATGCTGCAAGGAGGCATGAGGACTGCAGATGTGGCCAGGGTAATAAATTGCAATGTCCATACTGTGAGATGCCTTAGGCATGCTGCAAGGAGGCATGAGGACTGCAGATGTGGCCATGGCAATAAATTGCAATGTCCATACTGTGAGATGCCTTAGGCATGCTGCAAGGAGGCATGAGGACTGCAGATGTGGCCATGGCAATAAATTGCAATGTCCATACTGTGAGATGCCTTAGGCATGCTGCAAGGAGGCATGAGGACTGCAGATGTGGCCATGGCAATAAATTGCAATGTCCATACTGTGAGATGCCTTAGGCATGCTGCAAGGAGGCATGAGGACTGCAGATGTGGCCATGGCAATAAATTGCAATGTCCATACTGTGAGATGCCTTAGGCATGCTGCAAGGAGGCATGAGGACTGCAGATGTGGCCATGGCAATAAATTGCAATGTCCATACTGTGAGATGCCTAAGACAGGGCTACAGGGAGACAGGACGGACCGTTGATCGTCGTGGCAGTGGCAGACCACGTGTAACAACACCTGCACAGGATCGGTACAGCCGAACATCACATCTGCGGGACAGGTACAGGATGGCAACATCTGCCCGAGTTACACCAGGAACGCACAATCCCTCCATCAGTGCTCAGACTGTCTGCGAGAGGCTGAACAGAGGGCATGTAGACCTGTTGTAAGGCAGGTCCTCACCGGCAACACTGTCACCTATGGGCCCAAACCCACCATTGCTGGACCAGAGACTGGCAAAAAGTGCTCTTCATTGACGAGTCACGGTTTTGTCTCACCCGGGGTGATGGTCGGATTTGTGTTTATCATCGAAGGAATGAGCGTTACACCGAGGCCTGTATTCTGGAGCGGGATCGAATTGGCGGTGGAGGATCCATCATGGTTTGGTGCGGTGTGTCACACTGAGCTTATTGTCATTGCATGCAATCTCAACGCTGTGGGTAACAGGGAAGACATCATCCCCCTCATGTGGTACCCTTCCTGCAGGCTCATCCTGACATGACCCTCCAGCATGACAATGCCACCCTACAGCTCGTTCTATGTTCTCGTTCTAATGCCACCCTACAGCTCGTTCTCGTCCCCCCCCCAGAAATGTCCGGGAACTTGCAGGTGCCTTGGTGGAAGAGTGGGGTAACATCTCACAGCAAGAACTGGCAAATCTGGTGCAGTCCATGAGATGCACAGCAGTCCTTAATGTAGCCGGTGGCAAGATTTTGAGGATCATAAAAAATCTCAATGTCTAGTGTGAGAACATGGTTTAACATTCACTCTGTTCTTCTGTGCAACCAGGGGGCCTTCTCACAGGGAAGTACCATTATCAGGACAAAGAAGGTTCTCAGCCTTCAGGACGTTTCTTTGGTAACAACTGGGCTGGTGCTTACAGAGACAGGTGAGATAACAGAATAAAATGGTATTAAAACTAGTATGGTCACAGTAGTTACATTAAAAACATGATGTCCAGATTAGCTTTACACTAGATACAATTAAACATTACATTTGGATGATTTGTGTTGTCAGGTACTGGAAGGAGAGCCACTTCCAGGCGATAGACCTTGTTCAGAAGGCCATGGAGACATCGTATGGCTCAAACAAACCCTCCATGACATCTGCTGCTCTACGCTGGATGTACCACCACTCCCACCTCAAGGTAACCGACCACATTCAATAATGAACAGGGACAACTCACTATCAGCTAGGTCACTTTGGCTGCAATTACACAGGCAGCCTAATTCAGACCTTTTTCCAGTAATTGACTAATTCCACTAATCAGATCAGCTCTTTTGCCAGAATTGGGAAAAAGATCAGAATTGGGCTGCCTGTAATAAGTCAATGATTAACATTTTTTTTTTTCTTTACAATGTGAAAAGGAACATTTCACTCAATGTCAGCAGTACTATTTAAACAATCTTCATAAGTTGAATAAAAAAAAGTGTGGTGTATGTAGTGTTAATTGTTAACTGCTGTGCATCTTGTACCTGGGCTTTGTCTCCACTGTTCCAGGGTGATTTGGGAGATGGTGTAATCATTGGGATGTCTAGTATGGAGCAGCTAGATCAAAACCTTTCTGCCTCTGAGGAGGGGCCTCTGGATGATCGTGTGGTGGAGGCATTCAAACATGCCTGGGACTTGGTGGCCCACGAGTGTCCCAATTACTTCCGCTAGATGGCTCAACAACCCTGGCTAGCCCACATCTGATCGACTATATCCACTGACTGTTGCCTTTTTACCAAATGTGCCGTATACAGTTAGCTAATTAACATGTAGTGAGATGTAGGTTTTTATAAACAAGTCAGTTTGGTTATCAAATTGATGCTTTAGCGAAATTACAAAAAAAGTGCTGATTATGATTTTGGTCCTATATCACTTAATGTAAATTCAATGAATTGAGGGTAGTTGTGTTCAGGAAACTTTTTCTGGTGGCTGTCTTGACTTTAATAAACTGTGGAGCAATTGGGACAGTATTTTTTTCCTTAATATCTGCCATGGCGTTGCAATTTTACAGCCTAGCTTAAAGATACTTCGCATTAACAATTCCAACTTTCTTTTGTGGGATGTTTTATAGGACACAACCCAGCATACTGGAAGTTTTGACTGTTGTATTTGAGTTGACCAAAAAAAATGTATAAAGCACAAATGTATATATACAATTCCATGGGTAAAATTGCAATTAGGAAACACTTTAAAGTAGTTTGTTTTGACGTCACCTAAAAAAAGGCACAGTATTAAAAACAAGTCTGAAAAGTCCATTGCTCTATCCAGATTCATTCCCTTCTTCCTCATCGTTATCCTGCATGGCCTCTTCCTCAGCTAGCTTCTCAAAGTCGCTCGTTTCAGAGTTCCACATGCACTGGATCTGCACTCTGAATTCAGCCATCTCAATCCCAAAGAGTTTCTATGTTATGGAAAATAAGGTAATTTGATTAGATAAGACATTATGGGACCATCTAGCAACTGGATTTGCAAAATGTCTCAGGTCTATCAGGTGTAGACTGGGGGATGCTTTAGAACTCACCAGAATACGGGCCTGTTCAGGGGTTAGTGTGTCTCCCTCTTTGCACACTTCATGGTCTTTCAGTAGCGTCACCACTCCTACGACAAATCAATGGGGTATAAGCCAACAATTGCAACATGTATTCCTTCTCCTTTGAAATGAATCAAAAGAAAACCTTGGGTTAGATCAGAAGTTTGTATCAGAAGCATAAAAACTTCATTTGAAACAAACAAAACAGGTCACTAGATGGAGGTTAGGGACATCCTTTCATTACAGACTTAGGAAAGCGTTCTCACCTTTCTTGAGTGCCGTGGGGAGTCCCAACTGTCTCAGCTGTGGCTCCATGGAGTGAGGGAACTGTTCCAGGGGTCCTTCATCAAGTGTTAAGGCCATCCCTGCCTTGTTTCCTGCTCGTGCAAAATCCATCTCTTTGAACTGGCTGAAATACCTGAAGAACATTTATCAAGAGAAAAACTTATGAAACTACCGGAGGACAAGGAATCAGCCTCAGCAATGGATCGTTGCAAAAAAGACTCAAGCTAATGACTACATATTTAATGGAAATGCAAAATATTGATCTACTTACTCTTGTACCTCTTCTTTGGTTTTATTTGTGAATAACACACCCACTTCTCCTCTCAGAAACCTGCTGACCTACAAAATGAGCAGGCCGACATTAATTGAACCCCTTGCAGTATCATTGTGCAATTTGACCCTCACTTTATCACAGATTTGACATACCTTGTGCAAATTGTCTTTGTACTCGCTTGTTGATCCTTTACCTATAGCGATCATCATCACTTTGTTTTTTCCAAAAAAGAATCTGAAAGTGAAGAAAAACCTTAGTCAAACTGGCTAGTCAGCTACATGTATTTATACACATAATACGTAGGTGTCTGACCATTTGATTTGTCTTAATAATGAGAACCAGGCTGCATAGACTAGTGTGTTGAGTGTTCTTACCGACTGTGTTTCCAGGCTGTCCTGATGTCTTTCAATTTGTTGTTCCTCATGTTTGCCACAGAGAAGATGAACAGGTGCTTGTACATATCCACACATTTCCGCAACTATAAGGCCACGGACATACAGATACAGACTATTAGTCAAAGAGTTTTAGCTGGATATCATTGTCAGACAGAAAACAACAAGCTAACTAATTAATTGAATGGTCAGAAATAGTTACCTCTTCTATTAAGTTCTGTTTTGTTTCCAGACCCTTCTTGGCTGTTTTTGTTAATGAAACTGAGAAGTGAAAATGGCACACAATAAGGGTTAATACCTACAGGACAACAAAAAAAATTCAGCAATAGCCATATTTGCAAACATAACCTGCTTGCTATTAGCTTATGGTGCTAGATGGTTAGAGTATGTAGTTAGCTAGCTAGCGGGCTCCTCTTTCACCTCTTGATGCAATACATCCCCTGCAAATGCTATAGTAGTGAACTGCTACCTCAAGTAATGCATTAATCCAAACTATACTTAATATACTCTTCATCTACTGGATGAATTTGACATAAAAACCTACTTTTCTTGTCCCTCTTTGACTTTGGCATGGTTATCGCGTTGTAGAACAAGACCGAGGGAGGAAAAGGACTCCACGTGTTTCTGTCTACTGAATATAGCTGTCCAACATATGCCTGACTATAATTCACTATTCACTTGCATTTTATGAGATCATTTTCTGTCGCATCATTGAATTTAAATGAGATATTGAGTTTGATAATAGGAATACATTATTTAATCATCTGTATTAAACGTGTAGAAAAATGTGCTTTACAGACATGTCTCATTTCCCCCAGCAGATGGAACCCTGCAAACATAAGAGTGCACAAATAAGTGTATTAACAAGGCAATCATAATAAAGCCATTAGAACAGTATTGTGTGACAGAAATAATGATTTCCTTCTTTATTCTATGGAGTTTTATGTTGAGTGTCAATCATGTAGCTACATCTTTGCATAATTAACGTGCTGCAATAACAGCAAAATTGACAGCAGTGTCCCTTGAGTGAGATGTCTGTGGCATGTGCATCTCTGAAAAGTGATTCAATGTAGGATAGTTAATCAATGTGTACTGCTTTAACAAAAAAAATGGATACAGTGATAGAACCATCTATGTGGGTGTTGCCTGCCCGGTTTGTGTAATAATTCTCTATGCCAGATGAGTTTATGTGTTACGTTATCTGTGAACCTAAAGTGAGAAATGCAGTAGCAAGAGGTGAAATCCCACATAGACAAATTACAGCCATGCAACAGCACAGTCCCCTCCAAGCTTATCACCAACCTCACAACTCTGGAACTGAAAACCTCCCTCTGCAATTGCATATTGGACATCGTGACGGGCCGCCCCCAGTTGGTGAGGGTAGGCAACAACACATCCGCCATGCTGACCTCAACACAGGGGCCCCTCAGGGGAGCGTGCTCAGTCCCCTCCTGTTCTCCCTGTTCACCCATGACTGTTCACTGCTCACGACTCCAACACAATCATTAAGTTTGCTGATGACATGATGGTGATAGGCCTGATCACCGGCAACGATGACACAGTCTATAGGGAAGGGGTCAGTGACCTGGTAGTGTGGTGCCAGGACAACAACCTCACCCTTAACGTCAGCAAGACAAAGAAGCTGATCGTGGACTACAGAGAGCCAAGCAAACCCCCATCCACATCGATGGGCTGTGTACTCATCACATACGCTGCTGCTACTGTTTATTATCTACTGTATCCTGTTGTCATTTTACCCCTTACTGTATGCACATATCTACCTCAATTATCTCGTACCCCTGCGCATCGACTCGGTACTGGTACCCTGTGTATATACTCAAGTTGTTGTTACTCATCTGCGTTGTTGGGAAGCATATCACTGTTAGTCTACACTTGTTGGCTACGAAGCATGTGGCAAATGGCAAATAAAAATAGATTTGATCATGTATCAGCATTTGTGGTACAAATCACATTCAAGTTATGGGACCGATATTATAATTTTTTGCGCATCATGTCAAAATCATCTGAAAGTATCTAAATTGATTGTGAAGATCAAAAAAGTCACTTATAGATGTTTTGAGCATGATGTGCGAAAAATGTTGTTCTCAGTCCCATGATTAGAATGGGATATGTGCCACAAATACTAAAGCATTAGCATGTGAAAACAGTGCCAGCGTGGATTGCTGTCATACCTTGTGCATAGACTGCTTAAAGGGTAAGGAAATCAAATTGGTAATTTTGTAATTTGAGTGAAATATCCCTTAATTTTTTTTACTTTTATGTCTTATAATAACGTTTTGGTGTTTGAGTAGGCTACCAGTCCAGACAAAAGATTAAATGTTTTTAGAAGATCCAGATGTCAGCTTTCTGTTTTACTCAGATTATTCAATATTCAGTTGTAATCATCATTATACTGTGAAAAGATGAATAAAGGTTGCTGTCTTTGTCTTTGGCAGACTTTGACTCTTTGTAGATGGGAATCATGTTCAAGGGAAGCTTTAAAATATCACAATGTATTGCCTCTCTGTCATGTATTGTTCTTTCACACAAGGGGAAATAGTATATGATGGGTGTAGTAAGTTATAGATTCCTTCTATATAAAAATACATGTAAAATCAAAATCAAATAAAATTGTATTTGTCACGCTTCGTAAAACAACAGGGGTAGACTAACAGTGGAATGCTTACTTACGGGTCCTTTTCCAACAATGCAGAGATAAAGATAAAGATATAAAATATAAAATATAAATAGTGACACTAGGAAGAAATCCACAGTGAATAACAATAACGAGTAAGAATAAAATGGTTATAAACAGGGAGTACTACAGTAGTACCGAGTCGATATGCAGGGGTACGAGGTAATTAAGGTAGCTATGTGCATATAGCTAGGGGTAAAGTGACTAGGCAACAGTTTCATTTGTATTTTTTTTATTTTAACCTTTATTTAACTAGTCAATTCAGTTAAGAACAAATAATTATTTTCAATGATGGCCTAGGAACAGTGGGTTAACTGCCTTGTTCAGGGGCAGAATGACAGATTTTTAACTTGTCAGCTTGGGGATTCAATCTTGCAACCTTTCGGTTACTAGTCCCACACTCTAACCGCCCAACGTTCTAACTGTCTAACACTCTAACCACTAGTCTACCTGCCGCCCATAACTATATACAGTATAGATGATAAACAGCTATAGCAGCAGCATGTGGAGCAGTGGCAGCACATGTGGTGAGTGTTAAAGTGTGTGTGTAAGTGTGTGTGAGTGTGTGTGAGTGTGTGTGTCTGCATATCCAAGACCTGGCATTTGGGGTGTAGTGATATACCCAATGGGGCTTGACGGTTCTCTTCTCATCACTCATCTTGAATAAACGTATACCAAAAACTTGGAAATCAATCAATCTGCCATGATTAACACAAACGATAAATTAAATTATTTATTAATTGAAAGGAAGTAGCATGGGCAACTGAGAAAAACAAATTGGTACAATTTAAGGCCAAGTGGGGGTATGATATTTGGGTTATGATATTTATGCATCTGTAACTTTCTCACTCATCATTATTCACGATTCATTCAGCACAATCCATAATCATGGTAGCATCCACATTAATTAGAAACATTAATTTCTTATTGACAATAAAAATTACTCCAAAATACGATACATTATTTACCATTAATTTCTTTTGGCCACCAAATCATCTGAAACACAACCAGTGAATTTGTCCCAATAATTTTGGTCCACTAAAATGGGGGGCTATGTATAAAAATGTTGTAAACTTTAAACGGTTCACCCAATATGGATGGAAATAGCCTCAAATTAAAGCTGACAGTCTGCACTTTAACCTCATAATCATTGTACCACTTCAAATCCAAAGTGCTGGAGTACAGAGCCAAAACAACAACAAAAATGGTCACTGTCCCAATACTTTTGGAGCTCATTGTCTTTAGCAGCCTTGCATAGCAGTCTTATGGCTTGAGTGTAGAAGCTGTTCAGAGTCCTGTTGGTTCCAGACTTGGTGCACTGGTATCGCTTGCCATGGGGTTGCAGAGAGAACAGTCTATGGCTTGGGTGGTTGGAGTCTTTGACAATTTTCCTTTCCTCCTTCCTTCCTCTGACCACCTGGTATAGAGGTCCTGGACGGCAAGGAGCTCGACCCCAGTGATGTACTAGGCCATACTCACCACCCTCTGTAAAGCCTTACGGCCAGGTGCAATGCAGTTGCTGTACCAAGCAGTAATACAGCCAGTCAAGTTAATGGTGCAGCAGTATAACTCTTTGAGGATCTGAGGGCCCATGCCAAATCTTTTCAGCCTCCTGAGGGGGAAGAGATGCTGTCGTGCCCTCTTCACAACTATGTGGGTGTAGTGATGTGGACACCGAGGACCTGCTCCACTACAGGCCTATTGATGTGGAATGGGGGGGGGGGGGGGTACAATCAGCTCCTTTGGCTCCTTTGTCTTGCTGGTGTTGAGAGATAGGTTGTTGTCCTGGCACCACACTGCCAGGTCTCTGACATCCTCCCTATAGGCTGCCTCATCGTTGTCAGTGATCAGTCCTACCACTGTCATGTCGTCAGAAATCTTCATGTGTTGGAGTTGTGCATGGCCAGACAGTCATGGGTAAACAGGGAGTACAGGAGGGGAGTAAGCACACACCCATGAGGTGCCCCCATGTTGATGGTCAGCGTGGAGGATGTTTTGTTGCCCACACTCTCCACCTGGCGGTGGCACGTCAGGGCATCCAAGATCCAGTTGCAGAGGGAGGTGTTCACAGGGTCCTGAGTTTGGTGATGAGCGTGGAGGGGACTATGGTGTTAAATGCTGAGCTACAGTCAATCAACAGAATTCTTACATAGGTATTCTTATTGTCCAGGTGGGTGAGGGCAGTGTGGAGTGCACTAGAGATCTGTGGATCTGTTGCGGTGGTATGTGAATTGGAGTGGATCTAGGGTTTCTGGGATGATTGTGTTGATCTGAGCCATGACCAGCCTTTCAAAGCATTTCATTGCTATTGATGTGAGTGCTATGAGGCGATAGTCATTTAGGCAGGTTACCTTGGCATTCTTGGGCATGGGGACTATGGTGGTCTGCTTGAAAAAAGTTGATATTACAGACCAGGTCAGGGATAGGTTGAAAATGTCAGTGAAGACACTTGCCAGCTGGCCAGGGCATGCTCTGAGTACACTTCCTGGTACTCTGTCTGCAAATATTAGAGTCCTGGTATACGGTCTGCAAATATTAACCTGTTTAATTAAAGGTCTTACTCACATTGTCTATGGAAAGCAGATCACACAGTCATCCGGAACAGCTAGTGCTCTCAAATACACCAAACTTTATGGATTTGATCATTTGATGGCCATCTATCACGCTGTCATCTTTTTTTAAGGTGATATTGTTTTGCTTCATTTTAAGGTTGAACAATTTGTGTTTTGTGCAGAGGTTGACTGGGAGCTCTGAAGCCCAAAATGCGGAAATATGAGGGAAAATACAGTTCCCCAAAATGTAATGAAGGACAAATTATCCCTAGAATTAGACTAGGATACCTTGAACAAAAACGGTAGCCTAGTCTAATTCTATGGATAATTTGTCCATCATTACATTTTAGGGAACTGTATTTTCCCTAATTTTCTGCACTTCGGGCTTTATGATTTATTTTTGTACTGTAAGCGCGTGAGTTTGTTTTTGCTCGTGAGGGGGCGTGGCAGAGAATGGGAGGGGCGATACGTTGCCCAGTTGAGCAGCTTGAAACATGATCCAGCGGCGCCTCGACGAGGCAGGGCTATAGACTAGAAGCATAGTGGTAGCAGAGTTCGGAGAGATACGTGAATAGGAGCGAAGAGAAAGAGAGAGAGTAGTGTAGAGAGAATGGGAAAGGGAGTAACTGGGAGCATTCAGCATCTGACAAATCAAAGGCACGGTGTCTCATATTCCTGCGTATAGCAGAGGAGGATGGAGCGTTGCCGGTTGAGCGGATAAGATGATCTGTTTGTGGATACCATTGTGTTTTTCTTCGCACCAATAGGAACATGTGTTTTCTGGAGGTTTGAGGAAAGCGATGGTTGCATCACCTTCAACTGCGCTGTCAATCTCATTTCAAAGAGCCACATCATAAGAAACTCCGTGGGGAACTGGCCTTTTGGAGGATATGCAGAAATAGGATCGGCTTGGTTGTTAAATTATTTTTAGCAAACCGAGCATTAAAACCAGTGGTTATCAGTTTTATGTATACCAGTATGATGAACTCTTTTTTTGATACTTCGCCTGCTGCTATGATCGATACAGTTCCTGTCAGCCGTATGTCCACTTCTGGGTCGGGCGCGGTAACCAGTGCTCTGCGAAATGATTTGGGGTCCAATATCCATGTACTGAAGACTCTGAACCTGCGGTTTCGCTGTTTTCTTGCTAAGGTTCATGAACTAGAGCGGAGAAACAAATTATTAGAGAACCAACTGCAGCAAGCCTTGGAGCAACAACGATACCAAGTATACACACGTGAAGTAGCTGTCCAAACCGACTCTACTGAATCCCGACTACCTGGTACCATTTGGAGTTTCACGCACGTGAGGAGACACGGCGAGCGCTATGAGACTCTCCAGGGGCCCGGTGTGTCCTGGAATCACCCGGACGGCGTTGGGGTCCAAATCGATACCATCACACCAGAAATAAGAGCTCTGTATAATGTTTTGGCTAAAGTCAAGCGAGAGAGAGACGAATACAGGAGAAGGTAAGTACCTACAAACTACTGCATTCAGACAGTGACATCAGTGCGCATTTCCCATTGCAGCAGTTTTAGGCCTGACTGGAGCAGCAGCATCAGTCTACACTTTATTGCTGCATTTCATTCTAATTGGATGGTAATAATATATGCTGATTATTTGTCACCAGATAGGAATTAATGAAATGCGTCATTGGTAGCTTAATATAAAGAAACTGCAACTCTGATTCATTGCATATTTTGGTAGCCAAGCAGCAAGGGTATTGTAACGCTTGCCAAAACCATGCGATTGCGCGATAGCCTCTAGACTTCAGTTTAGTTTTAACTCCAGGCAGATTTTTAACTTTTTACATAATTGTTTAATTTTCACTCTACTAGGTCGGCAGGCGTTTTCCCCAACTCGGTACTAAGACACCCGTTTGAAATAATGAACTAATCATCCTCCATGATTGGCGAATCAAGTTTGTTACTGCTGGTCTGGAACAAAACCTTGCACTCTGTACCTCCCTGGGACCAAAGTTAGGTACCGGAGAGCCGTCATTCATCTGTTCCTGCTGGGTGTTTTGTTGTTTGACACTGTGTCAAGTATAGGCTGGTTCCATGCAATCCTTTGGAATAGTAGAGATGAACCATTGTTTGAAACCTTCACTGACCACAGACCAATGAGCAGTTATGTGGCTTCTAGGCCCGAAGGTGTTATCATGGTGGGATGATAGAAATAAGAAAGAATATAGCTAAAAGCCGCCAGAGATTATACAATACAGGTTGTTTGCAGTGTCTCACATTGGTACAGTAATACATGTAGCGAGGATGCTGAAACTAGAGGGTATGTCCGGTGGGAAAAATCCAATTTTATTGGTCGCATACACATATTTAGCAGATGTTATTGCAGATGTAGCGAAATGCTTGTGTTCCTAGCTCCAACAGTGCAGTAGTGTATAACAATTCACGACTACACACACATGTAAAAGAATGGAATTAAGAAATATATAAATATTCGATTGAGCAATGTCGGTGTGGCATTGACTAAAATACAGTAGAATAGAATACAGTATATACATATGAGATGAGTAAAGCAGAACGTAAACATTATTCAAGAGGCCAGTGATTCCAAGTCGATGTATATAAGGCAGCAGCCTCTATGGTGCAGGGTTGTGTAAATTGGTGGAAGCTGGCTAGTGATGGCTATTTAACAGTCTGATGACCTTGAGATAGCAGCTGTTTTTCAGTCTCTCGGTCCCAGCTTTGATGCACCTGTACTGACCTCGCCTTCTGGATGATAGCGGGTGAACAGGCCGTGGCTCTGGTGGTTGATGTCCTTGATCACATATGTCAGAGTCAAGGCCCGCGGGCCACATCCGGCCCGCGAGAAGGTTTTTTACGGCCCCTGGGATGATCTTGATTTATTATTAGAACCGGCCCGCAGACCGCAGCAAGCCGGCAGCCCGCAGATCTTTTACACGCACCAATACTACATTTCCCACAATGCAACGGTGACGCACCGAGCAGTAGGCTGCTTCATTTCAATATTTATTGGCACAGCAGTCGTCAGCATCACAGTAAAATTAACTTTCAGATACCCATCAAAAATGGCAAAACGGAAGGTGGACACTGAGAACCGGGGTTTCAAACAAGGTGGGAGTCGGAGTATATGTTCACGGAGGTAGCTGGAAAACCTGTGTGTCTTCTGTGTGGAGAAAGTGTGGCGGTACTGAAAGAGTATAATCTGAGACGACATTATGAAACGAAACACGCGGACAAAAACAAGAATATGGACATGGAACAAAGGCTACAAAAGGCAGAGGAATTAAAACGAGGCCTCAAATCTCGACAGGCTCTGTTCAAAAAAGCCAAATCACAAGGCCAGGCTGCTGTCAAGGCCAGTTTTATTTTGGCAGAAGAGATCGCTAAATCAGCCCGGCCATTTACGGAGGGGATTTCATCAAAAACTGCATGATTAAAGTTTGTGACGAAGTTTGCCCAGAAAAAAGGCAACTCTTTTTAAATGTGAGTCTGAGCAGAAACACCATTGCCGAGAGAGTAGACCAGTTGTCCATCAATCTAAAAGAGCAGCTTGTGAAAAAGGGAAAAGATTTCATTGCATATTCCTTGGCTGTGGATGAGAGCACCGACATTTCTGACATTGCCCAGTTGTCAATTTTCATCCGCGGAGTGGACTCCAGCCTAAGCGTGACAGAGGAGTTTTTGGCTTTACGTCCTATGCATGGCACAACTACGGGGCATGATTTGTATGAAGAGGTGTCAAGATGTGTAAATGAGATGGAGCTGCCTTGGGAAAAACTCGTGGGTTTGACAACCGACGGAGCACCTGCGATGTGTGGACACAGGAGCGGACTGGTGGCGAAGATACGGGAAAAGATGCAAGAGGAAAACGCGACAGGTGAGCTGACAGCTTATCATTGTATCATACACCAGGAAGCGTTGTGCGGTAAAGCCTTGAAAATGGAGCATGTAATGAGCATCATCACGCGCACAGTTAACTTTATCAGAGCCAAAGGTTTGAATCACCGCCAGTTCAAGGCATTTCTGACGGAGTTAGAAACGGAGCATGGTGATTTGCCTTATCACACAGAGGTGCGATGGCTAAGCCAGGGAAAGGTGCTTCAAAGATGTTTCGAGCTTCGTGAGGAGATTTGTCTGTTCTTGGACAGCAAAGGGAAAGACACAACACAACTCCGAGACGAAATGTTTCTGTGTGAAATGGCTTTTCTGTGTGACATTACGAGTCATCTGAATGCAATGAACTTGCAGCTGCAGGGTCGGGATCATGTCATCTCTGATATGTACAGTACAGTGAAGGCATTTAAAACCAAACTGACTCTGTGGGAGACGAGATGCGGAAAGAAAATTTGAGCCACTTTCCCAGCTGCCAGACCATGAAAGAGAAGCTCTCTACCAGTGCGTTCCCGAGCGCACAGTTGGCTGATAAAATAGGTATGCTTGCCGCTGACTTTCGATGCCGATTTGCTGACTTTGAAGCACAAAAAAGCAGGTTGGAACTGCTCGGTAACCCATTTGCTGTTGACGTGGAAAGCTCACCACCAAACCTCCAAATGGAGTTGATTGACCTCCAATGCAATGATGCACTGAGGGCAAAATATGCGGCAGTGGGTGCTGCGGAGTTCGCCCGTTTCCTCCCCGACACAATGCCCCAGCTGCGCATCCAGGCTGCTCAAACGTTGTCTATGTTTGGCAGCACATACCTGTGTGAACAACTTTTTTCTTTGATGAACCTGAACAAAACATCACACAGAAGTCGACTTACTGCTGAACACCTCCACTCAATTCTGAGGATTTCCTCAGCTCAGAGCCTTACCCCGAACATTGATGAACTTGTGGAAAAGATGGGACACCACCAAGTATCACCCTCAACCTCAAACAAGTGAACATTACTGTGCAATCACATATTTAGAGTTTTTACTCAGTTCAAGTTTAAAAGTTAAAGTTTAATATTTGTTTTCACTGCATGTTACTTCTCCTTAAACAAAGTGTTGTTTTTGATTAATAGATTTTTGCACTTTATTTTATTGTATTTCAATCCAATTATATTTTAAAAATATTTCAGTTGAGTGGATGATAGAAAATTGCTATTATTGTTTTTTTCTTTGAAGTAAATTTAGCCCACTTTTGCTAAAATAGAAAATATAGGCTACTGATGGTGCCTTGAATACCGGTTTCTTTTATTTAATGTTCATGTTATGGGGATTTTTATATAAAGGAAATTTGTCTTTTGTGTCTGTTGAAAATTAAAGATTACTGACAGAGCCATAAGAAAATATTGCTTTATTTATCTGATCATATTGGAATATATTTGTTAGGTTTTCAGTAGGTTCAATTAGGTTCACTAGACTATATGCGTCATTTAAAAATTTTTCAATGAACATTCGAACAGTCCGGCCCTCGGCTTGTAGCAAAATTTTTTATTTGGCCCTCCGTCCATTTGACTTTGACACCCCTGTCCTTGATGATCTTTTTGAACGTCCTGGAGGGCAAGGTAGTTTGGCCAGACCACACCACCCTCTGGAGAGCCCTGCAGTTGCGGGCAGTGCAGTTGCCGTACCAGACGGTGATGTGGAGGTGTTGTTTCTTACCTTCACCACCTGGGGGTGGCCCATCATGAAGTCTTGGACCCAGTTGCACAGGGTGGGGAACAGACCCAGGGCCCCAAGCTTAATGATGAGCTTGGAGGGTGCTTGGAGGGTACTATGGTGTTGAATGCTGAGCTATAGTCAATGTACAGCATTCTTACATACAAGTATTCCTCTTGTCCAGATGGGATAGGGCATACAGCGATTGCATCGTCTGTGGATCTATTGGGGTTGTAAGCAAATTGAAGTGAGTCTAGGGTGTCAGGTAAGGTAGAGGTGATATGATCCTTAACTAGACTTTTAAGCACTTCATGATGACAGAAGTGAGTGCTACTGGACTATTGCTATTTACTTCAGTTACCTTTGCTT
The DNA here is from genome assembly GCF_036934945.1 of Oncorhynchus masou masou. Classification (NCBI taxonomy): domain Eukaryota; kingdom Metazoa; phylum Chordata; class Actinopteri; order Salmoniformes; family Salmonidae; genus Oncorhynchus; species Oncorhynchus masou. The sequence continues at coordinate 63,176,469 of NC_088216.1, forward strand.
TCTTGGGTATTGGAACAATGGTGGACATCTTGAAGTAAGTGGGGACAGCAGACTGGGGTAGGGAGAGATTGAATATGTCCGTAAACACTCCAGCCAGCTGGTCTGCGTATGCTCTGAGGACGTAGCTAGGGATGCCGTCTGGGCCGGCAGCCTTGTGAGGGTTAACACGCTTAAATGTCTTACTCACGTCGGCCATGGAGAAGGAGAGCCCACAGTCCTTGGTAGCGGGCCGCGTCAGTGGTATTGTGTTCTCCTCAAAATGGACAAAGAAGGTGTTTAGCTTGTCCCGAAGCAAGATGCCGGTGTCCACAACATTGCTGGTTTTCCCTTTGTAGTCTGTGATTGTCTGTAGAACCTACCACATAAATAAGAATTCGTTGCCTAGTTAAATAGAAAAAATATTTTAAAAACATATGCTTCGTGTCTGAGCCATTGAATTGTGACTCCACTTTGTCTATGTACTGACATTTTGCCTGTTTGATTGCCTTTCGGAGGGAATAACTACACTGTTTGTATTCGGCCATATTCCCAGTCACCTTGCCATGGTTATATGTGGTGGTTTGCACTTTCAGTTTTGCGTGAATTCTGCCATCTATCTCCTGTTTCTGGTTTGGGTAGGTTTTAATAGTCACAGTGGGTACAACATCTCCTATACACTTCCTGATGAACTCAGTCACCGTATCCGCGTATTCGTAAATGTTATTCTCAGAGGCTACCTGGAACATATCTCAGTCCGCGTGATCAAAACAATCTTGAAGCATGGATTCCGATTGGTCAGACCAGCGTTGAATAGACCTTAGCACGGGTACTTCCTGTTTGAGTTTCTGTCTATAGGAAGGGAGAAGCAAAATGGAGTCGTGGTCAGATTTGCCAAAGGGAAGGTGGGGCAGGGCCTTGTAGGCTTTTTGAAAAGTTGAGTAGCAGTGGTCCAATGTTTTTCCAGAGCGAGTACTACAGTCAATGTGTTGGTAGAACTTTGGTAGCATTTTCTTCAACTTTGCACTGCATTTGAATTTCACACTGTCATTGCAATTTCAAACCTGATTACACTGTCTTAATTAGAGGTCGACCGATTATGATTTTTCAACGCCGATACCGATTATTGGAGCACAAAAAAGCCAATACCGATTAATCGGCCGTTTTTTGAAGTGTGTGTGTATATATATATATCTCTCAATATCAATGAACACTTTTATTTTAACTTAATATAATACATATGGGCTTTTGGATGGGTGTTCTTAAGGTGATTCCACAGGTTGGTGGTATGTTTTGATTTAGCCGTTGCTGACCTCATGTTTACATCTTTATCACAAATAAGACACCTTGCTTTCCCTGGTGCCAATTCCATGTAATAGTCCCACACTGGTGCTCTGCTTTTCTCTGTCATCTGTAAAACACACACAGCTCTGAAGTGACAATGATACTGAAGAGTCTGCTTAGGAGACAAATACTCTCAACTGATTGAATAAAAATAGAGTTTAAGTTACCTGTGATGAATGTTGAAAACAAAACTGTAATTTCTATATGCAGGGAATTTTATTTTAATATTGGACATGGTAAGAATTGACTACCAAAGTGCGAGTCATAATTCCCATGACACCTAGCAAAATCTGAAAAGTGGTTCCTTCATTCATTTATTCCATAGGATATTTTTAGATTCACTTAAAATAAGGTCTGTGTTTTGTGTAGGCTTACACCACCTTGCCAATTTTATAATTGTGTAGATATCCATAGGACAAGGTAACTCTGATCAATATTGGCTAAATATAAGAGAAGATTAAAAAAAATTGTAGAGTGAATTTATGAAAATATTTTGGCAAACGTTACCTTATCCTATTGAGATTTACACGGGTATCAAAACGCCGAGGTGGTTTAAGCACGAAACATAGACCTTATTTGAAGTAGATCAAGACATTCTCTATGGAAGACATGAACGGTAAAATAACGAAGGAACCCCTTTCAAGTTCAGCCGCAAATTATTACAGGAATTATAACGTGTCGACTATTTCTCTCTAAACCATATACCTTTGACTGTTACGAGCCTGCTGCTGCCTACCACCCCTCAGTCAGACTGCTCTATCAAATATCAAATCATAGACTTAACTATAATAAACACACAGAAATACGAGCCTTAGGTCAAATCCGGAAACTTTCACCTCAAACAAAACGTTTATTCCGTTCCGTATTTTATCTAACGGGTGGCATCCATGAATCTAAATATTCCTGTTACATTGCAGAACCTTCAATGTTATGTCATAATTACGTAAAAATCTGGCAAATTAGTTCGCAAAGAGCCAGGCGGCCCAAACTGTTGCATATACCCTGACTCTGCGTGCAATGAACGCAAGAGAAGTGACACAATTTCACCTGGTTAATATTGCCTGCTAACCTGGATTTCTTTTAGCTAAATATGCAGGTTTAAAAATCTATACTTGTGTATTGATTTTATGAAAGGCATTGATGTTTATGGTTAAGTACACATTGGAGCAACGACAGTCGTTGATTGTTTTTTATACGATTAATGCTATCCAGCAACTTACCTTGGCTTACTGCATTTGCGTAACAGGCAGGCTCCTCGTGAGGTAGTTGGTTAGAGCATGGACTAGTTAACTGTAAGGTTGCAAGATTGGATCCCCGAGCTGACAAGGTAAAAATCTGTCGTTCTACCTTGTTCCTAGGCCGTCATTGAAAATAAGAATGTGTTCTTAACTGACTTGCCTCGTTAAATAAAGATTAAATAAAGGTGTAAAAAAAAAAAGATTTCAAAAAATTTGGCGCCCAAAAATACCGATTTCCGATTGTTATCGGCCATTCCGATTAATCGGTCGACCTCTAGTCTTAATGGAGACAGCCATAGTAGAATGGTTCATAGTGTGGGTCTCCCATCCAACCCAAGCTTCCTCTTTGCTCATACCGGTTTCATTTCCCAGAGCTTTGGTCATCAACTGGTTGATCTTTAAGGCATTCCTAGTAGATCATCAAACATTTATGTAGAAAAGCAAATGATAAAGAATTGCGCCCCTTTTTTAATTATTCGTGTAGCGCTGTTGGTGGTAGGTGCACTTAATTCAGAAGCCCTGCGCAGCGGGTAGGCAAAGTGTTCCAATTTTGAACCATTTATTTTGTCAGAAAGGACAAAATCCGCCTTCCCAGCGGACCAGGAGATCTGTGGCTAAATCGAGTGCGCCTACTGCGCTGGCCAATCGGAAAGCTCAAATCAGTGTCTACAAGTTTGATACTAGCCTACGAGAGATTTCATAACTTTTAAAACAATGACCAGAGAGAGACTGTCAAAGAATACAGCAGAGTTGAGTTAATATAAAAAAATATATATTCAGCACTATCAATTTTTTTTATTCAACACGATTAAAAAACATAAAACGTCTACTCCCTACTTCCACTTGCGTTGCAATGAATGAGTAGTCAAATGTATTATTAGCAGCTCGTTGTGTATATTTTAATATCGAGGAATATTTCACTTTCTCTGGTCATAGGAACATGAATTTGTGCTTGAGGCAGATGTGGTGGTCCTTAAGTTTCGCCATCAGGTGGAAGGTTGTTTTTAAATGTTTGAGCGTATGCTTCAGCCAAGACATCGGCTGCTAGTCAGATTATCATATCTCACAGGCAGTCACACTGTAGGCTAACTGTCGTCTTCAGCGGCTCGAGTGCCCTTGTTGCCACGGTAACCTCCTGCCCTTAAAGGGGCTGCTGAACATTTGTCTCACAAAAATGAAATTCAATTGAGCAATATACCTAGAGGGCGCAACTGGTTTTAGAAGTAGGGGGTGGGGAGGAATGGCCCCATGGCCCTTCTAGCTGTCTCTATTTAGAACAACAAAAAGTAAGCAAAAATGTCCACAGTCATCAAGCTAGGTAAGAGATCATTATTAAATATGCTTAATTAATAAGACTGAACTAGATCAATGATAATTCAATAATCTATATTGTGTTGCAACTTTAACCAATAACCTAACAAATGAACAACTCTTAAAAATAAAATACAAAGACTTAACTTTTGATTGACTTTATTAAGACATCCTCAATATCAAATTTCAGCCAGTCCGCCCAGCCAGCCTGTGCAGTCTGCATGTCCAACCCCACAAGTCTAGTCAATAACTCAACACTCTCCCCAACACAACTTCCTTCAAATCCTTTTTTACATTTCTCATGGGAAAGGTTTGGAAAGCAAATGTTTCTTAAAAACACATACTCCTACACATTAATACACAGAAACAGTACGTCCTCCATATAATTCATATCATAGGCCTAATAGTACTGTTGAGCTCTTAACTTTTAAGTCTCCAGGATCAGCATTTTTTTTTAACGGGGAGAAGGGAGCATCTGCAGACATGCTGAGATAAAAGAACATACTTGTTGCCATAATTCAGCCAGCCTTCACAAGACCATAACATATGCAAATTTGTGTTTTACACCTCCAGCAGAATAATACAATTTCTGGGTGCATTATATATATTTTTCACTGGCATATAGTGTACGTTCTATGGATGGTTTTAAACTGCAGTAATTTATGTCTGTGCTTATATGAACATGACTGGGAATTCTAACATATCTGAATCTATTCATTAATTTTGTTTTGGCATTTTTTGTGTCATTGGGAAAAGCCTCTTAACCCTTGATACTGTTTGGAAATCAACTTTAGAAGGTTGTCAGACTGCCTTAAAATAGTTTGATCTTTGAAGCTTCTTGCTTGTCCAGTGTTTGCTGCACTGAGAGAATAAAGTGTTGTATCTGTGTAAGTTCACACCTGTACCGATACACTGGTCTTCTCTGGCTGCCTAACCCTGATGAGACCCAGGTCACCATCTGATCCTGCTCAAATGAGGCATAACAAAGAATTACCTTTGTGTACATTTATGCATTATATTATCCAAGAATAAAATCAATGGTTCAGTAATTGAAATACAAATTACTCCCAGATCCCAGACTTTAGCCTACCCATCGACTCCTCAAGATGGAATGTCACCATCTGATCCTGCTAAGACATGATGAGCAGAGTGTTGTGTACTGACTGTGCACCATAACAGTGAAGCCTGTAGAGCTGTTTATACCGTGTCAGTGTGAAAAGTAGAAAATAAGATGGGGAAACTGACAGATCAATAACGTTACAAGTTTTATTAGTCAATAAAACTTGTATCGCGCTGAAAAAACATCAGACTATCAGTCTTCAATCGCTTGGCCGCTGGTTTCATCGGTTGATTCAGGTCTAGCGTGATTGAGGCAAAAATAATAGCAAAAGTTAGTGAGCTAAATGGTTAACGTTATCCAACTTTTGGCTAGCTCTAACTAATGGTACATCATCAAATTTACTTATGTTGAAACGGGACAAATCAAAGGCTACAAAACATTTCCATATACACAACAGATGTTAGATACTGCTACCTGACAGATAGCTAACACTGAACTGGCTGTGCTAGCTACTAGCTAGCTAACTAGCTGGTAGTAGTTCATTCACTTCAGTCGAGAGGGGATGAAACATTACCTAACATAACATGTCAGTTACACTTAGCTCAGCACTGGGAATATATATATATATATATTTTCTGTCAAACAGCAGTTAACTTGCCATTGAGATCAGTCAGGTAAAGAGTAGCCAGTTTCTGCTCTGCTTGCTTTACAACTTATAGAAAATGTGCAACACAAACAGCAGCTGCCTCTGTTCATCTCTCCTGTGCTGGTCCTATACACCAGCCTTTCAGCAGCTTTGCCTTCACACAGCCTGTCTGCATGCTCTGTGGTGGGTGTGCCGTCGTAAATCCAGCCGGCATGGTCCTAAAGCACACCGGTGCCGTGTTTTGAATCACAGTGCAATGATAAAACTGGGGAGAACAAAAATGCAATTTCAGAATGGGGGGGGTCACCATTTTCCCCGTCCCCAGTGAAAGTTGCGCCCCTGAGTATATCACATCACTTCTTACCAGTAATAGATGTATTGTTTTAGAATCATTACAAAGCATGGTCATCCATTTTTTTTGTTTTTTGGTGTAATTATGACGTAAAAATATTTTGGCTGGTAAAAAATCTGAGTGGCTGGTAGATTTTTAAATCTATCTGCCACATTGGCTGGTGGACCAACAAATTAGTTTCAGGCCCTGCACTGATCTATTTTGTTATACAAGCTTGAGTTTTGAAATATAATATGCTATCGATAATATCCAATATGCTGTGATAATGCATTCGTCCTGCCTACTGCACAAACCTCATTCCTACAGAACTGTTTTTATTAGGTTATAATGTTTTATATTTAAGTTGTATACATGTTTTTATCTGAGTGGTAGATCTCACCTCATAAAACCACTGTCCCAGTTCCCTGCAGCATCCCTGGCCCAGGTCACTACTGGCCAGCTTGGCTGACTACTGCAGGGACCCTGTCAACCACCTCTGTTGCCCCATGATTCAACCAGGGAAGAATTCCGTAAGACCCTAACTGAACTAAGAGTTTGGCTATGGGACAGACTTGCTTCCATGCCCCCATACTGACTCAAACTGATGAAGTCATGAACTGTGTTTAGCAATCTTACTTTGGAGGGTGATTTAAATAGTAAAGTAGCCCATTTGAAACTCTGCTGCAAGTGACCGACAAGGCATGGAACAATCTTGCAAAGCCCTGATAATATTATGATTTGGAAATACCAGCTCCTTGTACTTTAGACATTTCTGCAGTTAAGGTCAAAAAGGCCATGCCTCATGCTTCCATTGCTAAATCAGGGAGTCAGTAGCTGTCAGTTGAGGGGCCAGATATACCCCTGTTAGAACCACTCGTAGAGTCATACATTTAACTGCTAGGCTTCAGACACTATTGATATTCATAAATGCACTTCAGCTAATAGCCCTCAAATAAAATAGCAATTCATTCTGAAAGGGAAGATTGCATTTCCTGCTGTTCCTTATTGAATGGACGGAACATTCAGGCATGATAACAACTCAACTGAGTAGGATAGTCTGTCAAAAGACTGGCCTACAGCTTACTAACTGTTATAACTTGTAAATAAGACTTATATTCTCACCCGGAAAATCTCATGCAGAAAACCAGACATTGGTGATGTCATTTCAAGGGTCAGTGACTACATGCATGACAGACTTTCCTGGTTACTATACTGTAGAGAAGCAGTTAATATACTATACTATTACTGTGACAAAAATTCCATATTGTCTGCATAATCAAATAACATTCAGCTCAGACATCCATACATACCCCACAAGACAGGCCACCAGGGGTCTCTTCACAGTCCCCAAGTCCAAAACAAATTCACGGCAACGCATAGTTTTATACAGAGCTATGATCGCATAGAACCCTGCCATCTTCATTTACTCAAGCAAACAGCAAAATAACCTTTTAAAAAATGTATTAAAAAACAACCCATGGAACAACGGGGACTGTGAGGAAATAAAAAACGCACACACATTCACTATACCCTGGTTCAAGACCAAACATTCACTATACCCTGGCTCAAGACCAAACATTCACTATACCCTGGCTCAAGACCAAACATTCACTATACCCTGGCTCAAGACCAAACATTCACTATACCCTGGCTCAAGACCAAACATTCACTATACCCTGGCTCAAGACCAAACATTCACTATACCCTGGCTCAAGACCAAACATTCACTATACCCTGGCTCAAGACCAAACATTCACTATACCCTGGCTCAAGACCAAACATTCACTATACCCTGGCTCAAGACCAAACATTCACTATACCCTGGCTCAAGACCAAACATTCACTATACCCTGGCTCAAGACCAAACATTCACTATACCCTGGCTCAAGACCAAACATTCACTATACCCTGGCTCAAGACCAAACATTCACTATACCCTGGCTCAAGACCAAACATTCACTATACCCTGGCTCAAGACCAAACATTCACTATACCCTGGCTCAAGACCAAACATTCACTATACCCTGGCTCAAGACCAAACATTCACTATACCCTGGCTCAAGACCAAAAACATTCACTATACCCTGGCTCAAGACCAAACATTCACTATACCCTGGCTCAAGACCAAACATTCACTATACCCTGGCTCAAGACCAAACATTCACTATACCCTGGCTCAAGACCAAACATTCACTATACCCTGGCTCAAGACCAAACATTCACTATACCCTGGCTCAAGACCAAACATTCACTATACCCTGGCTCAAGACCAAACATTCACTATACCCTGGCTCAAGACCAAACATTCACTATACCCTGGCTCAAGACCAAACATTCACTATACCCTGGCTCAAGACCAAACATTCACTATACCCTGGCTCAAGACCAAACATTCACTATACCCTGGCTCAAGACCAAACATTCACTATACCCTGGCTCAAGACCAAACATTCACTATACCCTGGCTCAAGACCAAACATTCACTATACCCTGGCTCAAGACCAAACATGTTAAGTAGGCAAAAAAAATTATTAAAATAGAGCGCAATCCTGTTTAAAATAGGGAGCAATAGTAATGGTGTCTGAACAACGTCTATGGGGAAATGAATGGAGGTTTTGTAGGGTTTTTGGATAAATGCAGAAAATAAGGTCTGTAGTAAACACAGGCTTAGGAGATCTTAAGTTTTGTTCTATGAGATATGCATTTTGAAGCATTTATGTAAAAGGAAAAAAAGCACATAAAGCACAAAGGCTTCATAATTCATAAAGGTCATGTTAACTGACTGATATTATTTCATAGAACAAAACATACAAGATCTCCTCAGCCTGTGTTAACCTCAAACCTTATGTTTGGTGTTTATCACAAAACCCTCTTCTTTCCCCATTAATTTTCCCCATAGGAATGGCAGAACTAACCAGAGGTAACTCATTTCCGGGTTTAGGACTACAAGCTCTGTGCAACGGCTGTTTAGCCTATTAAATGGCTGGCTTTAGGACCATGAGGAGCATTGCGTGTATTTTTTTGTTCACTATAATATTACGGTGATAATTAATGACTGGGGTCATTTTTGTTTGTTTTTGCTGTTCTCCAAATAGTCCTTTAGAGTTTTTAAATTGTGTAGAATTGCAGTATACAAGCTTCCTGCTATACTCAAGATTCAGCTGAACTGGTATCACTGACCTTCAACCCAGTGTGCTGATTTCTTAAAGCTTTATATGTGTGGACACACCATGAGATGTTTGGACCAGAATTAGTTTGTCAACCAGATTTGGAAAACTTTACATGGAAGTATCTGATACAGTATCTAGAGACATGGCAAGAAGTAATGAATTAAATATGCTAAACATGTCATGACAAGATTTGTTATTAGGGGAACAGTACATTTCTTATTGCTCAGTTGCACAATGTTTATTGTTTTGCAGTTGTGCAACAGTCTCTGTTATTTCTTGGTCGCAAAGTTTAATGCCAGATTTGGGTTACCTGTTATCTGATTTTATAACAGACTTTTAACAGTCTGAGCATGACGACATAGATTTACAATCAATAATTAATTTGGAGGATGTAGACACACATTTTTATTATTTTATTTACCTTTATTTAACTAGGCAAGTCAGTTAAGATCAAATTCTTACTTACAATTATGGCCTAGGAACAGTGGGTTAACTGCCTAGTTCGAGGGGCGGCACGACAGATTTTTACCTTGTCAGCTCGGAGATTCGATCTCGCAACCTTTCGGTTACTAGTCCAACGCTCTAACCACTAGGCTACCTGCCGTCCCGTGTATGTACGTGCATGCAGTGTGTCATGGATGGGTGATAGGTTCAGTAAGTCAGTGAGATATCCACATGCTGGAATATGTGGACAAGAAGGTTACATGTCTTTCATGTTGACAAATGACAATAGAAAGATGGGCGACCAGGGTCATTGCCAGTGCCCCAGTTCAGATTGTCTCTCCTTGAGATTCAGCAGGAGTCGTGCTGTATATCACTGTGATAAAGATCAGATGGTTTTCAGGACAGTTGTGTGTGTGGTGGTTTTTCTCAAGGACTTATTCAGGATAAACGTCATGATAAAAAGCTCATCAAAGCAGTGTGGCTGAAGACAGCTTGGTAACCTTTCCTTCACCCCTATACAGTATGTGTTTATTTCTCTCCATTACTGTAGTCATAGAATTTATATGACACTATAATTTTACCATGTTGGCTGATTTAATGATCATGTAAACCAAGGTGAAAGTCATCCATACTTAATACCAAAGCGATGGTTGAGTATGAGAATCACACAGACTTAGAGATGTAGTTTTTACTATCATGAAAATGGTATTTGAGCTCCATCCCAATCACTCACACGAGAGATGGAGAGAGAGAAGGAGAAAAGCAATGTCCTCCTTGTCCCTTCTTTTTATTGACAGTTTATTGTGGCAATAAAGTGTGTGTGTGTGTGTGTGTGTGTGTGTGTGTGTGTGTGTGTGTGTGTGTGTGTGTGTGTGTGTGTGTGCTTGCAAGTGTGTGTCTGCTGCGGAAGTATGCATTTTTTTTGCTGTAATGTATTATCCTTTTAGTGTGGTGGTGACACAATACGACATTGTTTGAGTTTTTTGTTGAATGGCGTGCAGGCTTCACACGGGCTGTGTGTGTGTGTGTGTGTGTAACTTCAAACCAAACGTGAAAGAGAGAATAAAAAGATGGAGTATAGTTGTAAATGGGCAATAAACTGATTCAGTCTCAAAGCATCCTGCAGTGGGATGTTACACAATTTCTATTTGCAATAACTGAAATTATGACTACCCAGGTTTCAAACCTGTGACATCTGACCAACTCAATGTCGTGTTAGGCCTGTGAGCTAATCCTTCCAGTAGGCATAAGCTTTGCGAGCTAACACAAGTCTTCCATTCTCAGACAAGGTTACTCATCATGTGACCATAGTTCACTGAATCACCTCTGTTACACACTTCTTACTTCAGCAGTTCAGACACAGCGTAGCCCTCAGACACATCAACAGTAAACTATGCCTCAGTTGGGATTTGAACCAGTGACCTCGGTCCTCTCTTCTTTACTGATTGGCCATGCCACTAGAGACGATCCACTGCCTTCCCGGATGCCCTTTGAAAAGGACCTGTTCCCAACCCCATGCAGTGCAGGCATGCAGCATAGCTCCTCGGGACAGTTTCTTCCAGCATTAATAATTGAAGGCAGCTGAATTTAGCTGCATCGCCGAGTGTGGATCAATGAGATGAGAATCCTGAGGAGACACTTTCTCTGTGCTTTGATCTCTCTGCTGCTGCTCAGAAGATGAAAGGACTAATTGGGCTTGTTGGGTCGGATTTAGCTGCCTCCCCAACAGGAGGATAAAGACCTGCCCACGTGAACAACCTAATATGGGTAATTACAGAGCACAATGACCTCAGGTTGCAGGTTGGAACTGTATAACCATTTCTCTTGTCTATATCCAGTTTCTAATGATACATGATGATTCCCCAAATATAAACATATTTCTGCTGTATGTATGCACACCTTTTCCCACTGTTGTGGTCTGCAATATGTAATCTAGATCTGCTGTTCAGCTAGAACTTTCCCTGTACACAGCAGTCAATCTGTCCCAGAATGCACTGCATCCTGGCACTCAGCCCCTGCTGATAGCCCCTCTTTCTACCCCCTGCTGATACACAGGCAGAGGGAACTCATTTCTGAGAGCACACAGCTCCTGGTGATTCTCTGTCTCTCTTGCGCTCTCTGTCTCTGTCTCTCTCTCTTGTGGAGGTCAACATAGTGATATCAGACTTATCAAGGTCAGGATGTTGTCACAGGTATCTACTGTATTTCATTAGAAGCTCTGTTATCCTCAGTACAGTTGATGTTAAGCTGCTTCATTTCATGAGGCTGCAAGCTAACAGTAAGGTCAATGATAAGAGTGCATTGGTGTGAAGGAGACAAGGAACTGTGGTGTCTCTCCATATTGATTCTGGGGGAAACTCTGGGTGGGTAGTCACGTGATGGAATCGTTCTTCCTCATTTGCCTCTGTGTGTCTGCTTTTTCAGTGAGTGCACCATGTTCCTGATTATTCATGGGCATCGATGTAGCTGAGCGCGGTGGCACACTGCCATGAATGAAAGTGCAGGAATGCACCTGTCTTTTCTAGCCACTGTTAACCGCTATAGCAGGAGGCTATGGACTAGTCTAGCGGATAAGGACATTCTGTGGTAGACACATAAGGAGGGGCATTCTACTGCTGTACAATGGATGTACAGAGGACTTGGGTATCTATCTGTGCATGTTAGTGAAACAGACACTGTATACAGACAGTCTATCTCTGCTGTATTTCAAGATCTTATTAACACAGAAGAAACAGTCTCTTGCTTGACAGCTAAGGAGCTACAAGACTTAGTACACAAAGAGACAGGCTCAATCACTTACACACCCTGGGCTTGGGGTAGAATAGCCTTTTTGTGATGGTGTGCTGGCGATTAGGGATCGATATGGGTCAGCGTATTTTGTGTCTTTATGGGTGAGTGAGCTCAGACAGGGATATTAGAGCTATCTCTTACATATACCGTTACATTAGCCCAGGCTAGACATATCTGTCTTAGAGACACAGTAACACTTAAGATACACTTAATGCAGTGGGATAGAGGGCACATGAACCTACATTGGCAGCGTTTTCATTATGTCTATTTAAGTGGCTCACCATGCAAGGGCTGGTCATCATGGTGATGTAGACATGCTTTCTGTAGCACTCTCCCAAACAGAGAGATAGACAGTCTACACGTACTGTATGCAATGAGTATCTATATGTTTATTATTGGTGCCTTGCTCTTTAGTAATCATTCAGATATAGTTTGCTGTAAGTTATAATTTTGTGGGCAGGCACTGCGGTGCCACGAACCATTCTAAACTACCATTCAATTTATTGTCAGTCTTTCATCGTATTATCACTATGTGATCTTTGTAACCTACTGTATATTGAATTAGGATGCTGTCGGTTTTGACCTACTGTACCGTTAAGCCAGGGGATAAACAACCATGATGGACCATGGTGAGAGTGAGGGGAATTGAACGCGGGATGATAATAGGGGGGAAGCTGACTTCCTGTAAATACAACTGTCATGCTTTCATGGGAGTTCTGGTTTATTCTGCACTTTCTACAGGTGTGTGTACTTGGATGAGAAAAGGGATGTGCCTTGGGGTATTTACACAGGGATAATGGAATGCAGATACATGGCTTTCCTGTGGTTTATACTGTACACACCCTGGTTTAAGGAGGATTTGTGCCAAAGGTCTTCTCTAATGAGCCTATCCACCCACAGCTCCACCCAAACCAGGCCTGAGCATGCCATGGGTGTGTGTCTCAGTGATTTGATATATATATATTTAAAAAAAAAATAAACCTTTATTTTAACTAGGCAAGTAAGTTAAGAACAAATTCATATTTACAATGATGGCCTAAAAGTATATTTCATAATACTCCCCAAATTCCCCCTCGTTTGTTAAATGGAAAATCCCATTGAAATGCACTATTATTAAATTAAGACGTGCTAATTTTCCACCATTAATTATATTTGGCTTTTTCCCAGCTCTTGCCTTCATGCAGTTTAATGGCCCTCTATCTCTCTTGAGTCAATAGCCAGGAGAGGACAGCCAATATGTTGGGCTCCAAGGTGGCCATGCAGGAAGTGAGATCTATATAGTGGAAACATCAGTACAGAGCAGGAGTGTGCTCAATTGTACTCAACTGAGGTTGGTTGGGTGGGCTGCAGGGTGAGTTGGTTTTGCAGACCTCAGTAAAAAATATATCTATATATTTTGTCACCACACCCTCAAGCCCCTCATAAATAACTCATTGCATCAACGTGCTGGAAATGTTGATGTCCTTTCCTGGGATGAAAGTAACATTTAACTTGTTATTTTTTTGGGATTAATGAAATGACACAATCTTTGGTGTACGATACAATGAAATGGCCAGCCTGTGACTGTGAGGGAGAGACAGAGACATCACACAAAACTGCTAAACCAGAAATAGAAAACCATATGTTCCTTATGGATTGTAGAAGAGAAAAACAATCATCTATTCTGTGTGCCTTGTAGAAGTGTATTATTATTCAGCGTCTCTCTGTGACTTAGCGTTATAGCAGTGGGTCTCAACCTTGTGGCCCAGCCTTAGAATCCGCAGACTCAGGAGAAAAACAAAGCATTAGGTGTGGATGCTTTGTAACATTGTCTCCTGCATCTTGTATCAGTTTATGGTGTTTTCAAAATGGCAGCCAGTGCCAATGTGACAAGTCCCTGCACACCCATATTTAACGTCTTTACCTGGTTACATAAAATGTCAGCAGCCTAAAATTGTTACTGTTAATTAAAAACGATGACCTGTGCCCTATAGAGTGTGTTTTTCCTCTGAGGCTGTTCTTTGATCACACCTGTCACGCCAGTGCCCTGTATTGTATGTGAGATTAACTGTCTGGCAGGCACATGAGGCAGTGAACCAGAGCACTGCCAGTCTTCTCACTGGGTGCCCCCCCCCCCCCGTGGAAGAGCCAATAGACAGACAGCATACGCCCTTGGGGGTAAAGAAGGGCCATCATGGCTGGCTGTGTGTAGACAAGCCTAGCACACACTGCTATTGTGTGGATAGTTGAGTGGTGTGTGGCGATGCATGGTGTTGGCCAGGAAAGGCCATGGGATTAGGACTGTTAAAATGTGGCTCCAACCCATCCGGCACTACACCCTCTCCAGGGTATGTCCTGTGGTGTCTATACAATGTATTTTGTTGAGCTAGACTTTGATGAATTCAAAGTTACACTTTGTGGGTTCATCAGCAAATAGCTGACGGAATCAGAGGAAGGCCCTAAAAATGGTCAGACTCCAGCCACCCTAGTCATGGACTGTTCTCTGCTACCGCACGGGCAAGTGGTACCGGAGCGCCAAGTCTAGGTCCAAAAGGCTTCTTAACAGCTTCTACCCTTAAGCCATAAGAGTCCTGAACAGCTAATCAAAGGGCTACCCAGACCCCTCTTTTACTCCGCTGCTACTCTCTGTTTATTATCTATGCATAGTCACCTTAATAACTCTACCTACATGTACATATTACCTCGACTAACCGGTGCCCCTGCACATTGACTCTGTACCGGTAACCCCTGTATATAGCCTCGCTATTGTTATTTTACTGCTGCTCTTTAATTATTTATTTTTATCTTACAGTTTTTACCTAACACTTTTTTAAAGCATTGTTAGTTAAGGGCTTGTAAGTAAGCATTTCACTGTAAAGTCTACACCTGTTGTATTCAGCGCATGTGACAAATGCAATTTGATTTGAATCATGAATTATGTAAGATCACTATTTACCACAGACTACCAAGGCCCTTCTCAGTGCCCAGAGCCTGTTGTGTGTTGTCAAAACCTGCCTTTTAATGGTTTCTTAGTGCTGGGATGCATGGAAAAGGGAGTTTCATTATACTACGATTTAGAATACATATATCAGCGTCCCTGGTTTTTCTTAATGATGATCTCCTGGCATTGCTTAAAGGAAAATACCACTCACAAAGTATATTTTGGTATTTGTTTCATTAATCCACTGTTGATACAGTCCCAAAATGTTTTGCATGTCAGCAATCAAGTTTTCAAGATATAGCACTTTCAAAATACAGAAAGTGTTGCAGTGTGAATCGTTTTGCAAAACTCATTATACTGTGACACTATCTGCATTTTGAAAGTTCTATTCCTTTAAGCCCCGTGTGTTTGATCTGGTTTCAAGTAGAGGTCGACCGATTAATCGGAATGGCCGATTTTAATTAGGGCCGATTTCAAGTTGTCATAACAGTCGGTAATCTGCATTTTTGGACACCGATTATGGCCGATTACATTGCACTCCACGAGGAGACTGCGTGGCAGGCTGACTACCTGTTACGCGAGTGCAGCAAGGAGCCAAGGTAAGTTGCTAGCTAGCATTAAACGTATCTTTATCTTCGCTGTGCTTCAAGCATTGTGCTGTTTTTGACTTCCAGCCTATCAACTCCCGAGGTTAGGCTGGCAATAATATAGTGCCTATAAGAACATCCAATATTCAAAAGGTATATGAAATACAAAATGTTATAGAGAGAAATAGTCCTATAATTCCTATAATAACTTCAACCTACTTCTTACCTGGGAATATTGAAGACTCATGCTAAAATTAACCACAAGCTTTCATATGTTCTCATGTTCTGAGCAAGGAACTTAAACGTTAGCTTTTTTTACATGGCACATATTGCACTTTTACTTTCTTCTCCAACACTTTTTTTTGCATTATTTAAACCAAATTGAACATGTTTCATTATTTATTTGAGACTAAATTGATTTTATAGTCAAAATAAAAGTGTTGATTCAGAATTGTTGTAATTGTCATTATTACAGATATATTTATTTAAAAATCGTCCGATTTAATCTGCATCGGCTTTTTTTGGTCCTCCAATAATCAGTATTGGTATCGGCGTTGAAAAATCCTAGTCGGTCGACCTCTAGTTTCAAGCCGGTAACTACATGCAACTGACTCCTCAGATACAAGTAACTAGCTACAGTTGCTGCCCGTCCCCATTTTAAGGAGCAATAATACCCTACGTGTAAAGACAATACATTAATCAAACTCACAGCTTTCCAATATGTTTAACCTCCTCCCCTCAATGTTAAACCTATCTAATCCAGTCCCCTCTAAAGTCGCATAAATAAGCACTATACTGTCTGTGGCTTTTACATCTACACAGGCATGCACGAACGAACACGCACGCCTCCACAACATTAGCCTGGGGTTTAACATACAAAGCGTAAGACAGGCATGATACACACACACACACACACACACGGCATGCTGCTCAACAGTTTTTAGCATCTTAGAAATACAGAAATTGTGTACATTTGTGTACATAAGGTTACTCTAGAGTCATGTCAGGCTTCACCCTCCTAGCCGCTTGTCCTTTTCAATGTCATTGATATGTGTGTAGTGAACATTGGAGGTTCAAGCTGGTTCAGCATGATCTATTTGAAGTGTAGTATTTATGGCTGTGGTCTTCCTCCCCAGTAAGGGTCGGCAGCAGAGGAATCTGCTGAGTCATATAATACTTACGGTGCCATTCAGAACTCAACCACTTCTCACTCGACCAGTATTGAACCATGTACATATCTCACCCAGTTTTCCAATGGGGATCAATATTCATTCACAATATATAATACTACACCAAATCACCATCAGTATAGATCTGATAGTTTTTTTCAGTTATTTTACTGCAATATGTATTATTGTGTTATTTTGTATCTGAGCTGATGCTCTCTATAATTATGGAGTAGTTTATGGACTGGAAATGTCAGGTTGTATAAAACATAGTTGAGAAGAAATCAATACAGTGAGTGCTCCTCTCTTTTATCACAATACTTATGTTAGTTTCTCATTCAGAATAATACATCCTGTTACTCCCAGCAGGCCAATGAAATGGTGCCCTGGGGACAAATACCATCACATAGCAACCCTTATGTTTTTAGTTTTGGCTGTGACTGTGGCCTGTCTGAGAGAGGAGTGCTATATTTAAGACTGAGTGTGGAACAGGTCACCAGCATTTATTGAATGACGACCCCACCAGCTGTTAATAGGCTACAGTGTGCACTACATGGTGGCATAAGGCATGACGGTATAGTAGTTCTATGTATCAGATGCATGCAGGCAGTGGCATGGTCTCCCTGGACACGAGGAGGCTACGAGGAGAAGGGTGATGGGAGGGGAGGAGGGGGGATGGAGTCAGGCAGGGAGCAGGGAATGAGATCAGGGCAAATCGGATGAGGTCTGACCTTGAGGGGTTGTTGGCTATTCAGCACAAGCAGACCTCCACCCAGCAGACCCCCACCCTCCACCCAGCCTGCAGCCTCTAGGGGGAGATTCTGCCGACCGAACAACCAACCATATGCCTGCTGCTCTACCCACACCACCACTGCTCATTAGTACCCTACATATGTCCCTGACTCTGTGAAAATGATAGATCACAGGGCCAGCCCGATGACATACAATCAATGACCCCCTCAGATATATCTTCATCTCCCGACAGACAGCCTCTGACTCAAACAACCAACTCAACTTTTTTCAGGATTTTCCATCTTAACCCCTGTGTCAAACCCCTCTGCACCCCACCTTCTGCCCTCCCTGCGAGCTCTCTGCCTGCTCCTTTTGTTGATATTAATCTATGCTGGAGGTAAATTATGGCTGAAGTCCCCTCAATGTGATAGATATAATTGCATGGAGAGGATGTGGGATGCTGTCACGAAGCGGGCGATATACTGTATAGAGACATGGATGGAGCTCCATAGGATTAATCACATACAGTACATGTGTGTTCTGGCCTTGGTGGCTGGTGTGATTTATCTGTGTTGTCACCAGGTTCATCCTGGTCCTGTCTGTGTCAGGGAGGGTGATGATAGGCATGTTATTCCTTGACGGTACAGACATATTGATCCTTCAACACTAGCACCTCTCATATGGGCAGTATTGATGATAATTATGGTGATCTATTTCTAACAGTGGTCAATAATGACAAATTATAAAACAATGCGCAGTTGATCAGATTTTCACTATCATATATATAGAAAAATAGTTTTGTGTTGATTTTGGAATTGTAATTGATTCTGTAGTTTCTACCATTGTCCCCCAACCATTCCAACACCATGTCCTTCGAGAACCCGGAGGAAAGGACAGCCAGCCAATGTCCCTGCATCAGCAAAAAAAAGTACTATGTTTTACATGACATTCATGATAGAGGACACATGGAATGCACTGTTATCCCAGAACTGTATGCACATGAAAATAGAGTCCTTGTGGATGTGGAAGACTGATTTCTCAGAGTGAATGGTTAACCACATAATTGTGGTTTTCAGGGCGTAGAGGTGATTCACTGAGAACAGACACATGAATGGTCTGTCCCTCAGAATTCCAGAGTGCCTGTGTACTGTTATCAGTGATGATGAGAGGCCAGAGCTTTACTGGAAAAAGGATGATCAGTTACTTGGATCTGGCCTTTTAAAGATGTTACTTGGGGAATGAATGAGTTGGCAAAGAGCACCTTATCCCTTGGGCATTTTTCCTTCATCAATGCAGAGCGGCCATCATAGATCTGACCATGTAACTTTGTTACTCCGATACTTGACAATTTAACATGTCTAGACTTAACGACAACAACTTCTATGCGCCCTAAAAATGTAATTTTTAAATAATAATAAAAAAACACTAAAAACAAGAATACATCATCAGATGGAGAAACCGTGCTTGCTGGGTAATGGTTATGATTCCATGTGTCCTCAGGCAGAGTGATGAATAAAGGTTTAGACAGCTCGCGTGCTAATGAAGCTGCCTAGGCACACCACACTGGGAGGGAGTGTACGTTGGCAGGTCTGGTCTTCTATTGTTCTGCAGAGAGAAATGATAGGAGAATCTCCAGCTCAGTCTGCCCTGAGCTGCATTATTTTAGGCTTGTTAAGAACCATTCTACAGTGTCAGACATTTTTTTTAGGGGATTTTTGGTTATTCAAATGAAATAGTTTGTAGCCTTTACATTGTTATACATCAGATGTGAGTAGGAATACATATTCATAAATAATGTCTGTAGATATCAACGTATGAGTCCAGACTGTACTCTGGTTGTGTTACTGGTTGTGGAGGACAGGCATCTGGTCTTACACAGACAGATGTCTATGGGATGACACAGTCAGGCTAATAGTCTCCTGCTGTCTTTGTCCTTGTAAGGAGACTCCAGGTCATTTCACAGACTCCAGCTAAAGGCAAAACTCATCCAACAGTCCTTTTGGAGCAGGGTTATGGCAGAAGACAGAATACCTCTCCCATGTTGTAGTGTCTGTCCTCTCTGTTTGGAAGAGTTATGGTAGAATGTTTATTTGGATGCCTTAGTTTCCACTCAGTACAGATCTAATGACTACTGTGATTCAGAGAATCTTTCCATAACCTGGAAGTGATGGAGCAACTCTGCCACAGGACCATTTCCTCTGTTGCTTGGCAGAGATGGAATGAATCTGAATGGAGAACACAGATTTATGTTGGAGACTCCAGTGTCCCACACAGTGTGAAGGAAATTACATAGTGCCCATTCGGGAAGTGGCACACAACTGTACCTAAATTGTAAGTGACGCAGAGCACATGCAGATGCTGTGACAGACTGTTTTCCTCTATCTGCCGCGGGAGGATGTGTTGCAGTTGTGAACTCCAATGACCTTTGGAGTCCTACCGCGGCAGGCAGGGTGTTTGGACACAGTAAAGTAGCAGTGCCAGCGTTTTAAGAACAACACTTCAATCACAGTGTGAGCTGGAGACCGCCCAGCCAGGGATACTTCTCTCAAGCTAATTAGACCGTGTCGACAACATTCAGTGGCTCCTGAAAATCAACAAATCTAGGTTTGTTTGATAGAAGTAGGCCTACGCTCTAGTGACATATTTTGTTTATGCTACATTCAATGGTGAATTTGAGAAAAATGGCTTTTTAGAGCAAAAGATGTCTTCAACTCCGTGGTGGAGTGATTGTTACTTGAGTATTTTTTGTCTCTGGTCCTGTTGCTATGTTGAGGGTATGGCCCGAAAAAAATGTGCCAGCATTTCTATGGTGTTTTGTTCACATCCCCCACCCCCATTGGTTAGATAGCCCATAAAGTGGCTTAGAGTCACATTGGAGTTTCTATTTTCGGCTGCCGTTAAGGCAGCACAAGTGTCAAATGCACGTTCAATGGCAATTTCAACCTGTTATGCCCCATTTTAAATCATGACGTATTTGATTACGCCGGATGTCAACTTCATGCAATCACGTTCCGCTACTGGATGGAGAGCATAGGATAGTTTCACAAGATGGAGGAGAGCCTAGTCTCTCGTCAGGAAACACATTTATTTTGGGAGATTGCAAAATGTGAGCTTTTCATTCAAGACAGGGGAAACATGTTTCAGTTGATAATAAAACATGTTTTGTTTAGTTACTTTTTCCTCAACTTGTTTCTATAACTTTCTAGCAAGTCAAGCTATCTGGCAAAATGTGTAGAATTGCAGGAAATTAGCTGTAAAACTGCAACAAAATTTAACTTGGGGGGGCCCCCAAGAGCCAACCCTTGTCTTTAACTGCATGTGTGGACCCGCGAGCAACTGCAGCCCCTAGTTCAGATCTGTTGTGGCCCCCACCCCCATCAAAGTGGCCCATCCCTGGTTTATACAAATAATAACTCTGAAGGTTTTCTTGAGTAACAACATTCCTTTTCTGGCTGTTAAATATTTTTAAATACTTATTCCAATGATAATCTCTTTAGAGATCACATACGTTGACATTAATTTCCAGGTTCTTGCCCAAGCTGTAGCATGTGCTTAGTTATTCCCCTTCTGTGATGTGGATGGAAGGAATGTTTATTCCGTTGATGTTCGCCACTGAATTCCATGTAATGATGAGGCTCTGGTAGATGCCTTTTTAAAGACATGTGCCAGGTACTTTGTCGACTAAGAAAGTTTTTTTTTTTTTTAACTCCCGCTTTGGGCTGGACGTGTCTGTGTAGTTCATACAGTGTCTTCAGACCCCTTCACTTTTTTCACATTTTGTTACATTACAGCCTTATTTTAAAATGGATTAAATTACTTTCCCCCATCAATCTATACACAATACCCCATAATGACAAAGCGAAAACAGGTTTTTAGATTTTTTTGTGCAAATTTAGTAAAAATAAAAAACCATAATACCCTATTTACATAAGTATTCAGACCCTTTGCTATGAGACTGGAAATTGAGCTCCTGTGCATCCTGTTAACATTGATCCTCCTTGATGTTTCTACAACTTGATTGTAGTCCACCTGTGGTAGATTCAATTGATTGGATATGATTTCCAGAGTGGCGCAGCGGTCTAAGGCATTGCATCTCAGTGCAAGAGGAGTCACTACAGACCCTGGTTCGATTCCAGGCTGTATCACACAAAAACCGGCCTTGATTGGGAGTCCCATAGGGAGGAGCACAATTGGCCCAGCATCATCCGGGTTTGGGTTTGGCCTAGTTAAATAAATACATTTGGAAAGTCACACACCTGTCTATATGCGGTCCCATAGTTGACAGTGCATGTCAGAGCAAAAACCAAGCCATGAGGTTGAAAGAATTGTCCGTAGAGCTCCAAGACAGAATTGTGTCGAGGCACAGATCTTGAAGGGTAACAAAAAATGTTTGCAGCATTGAAGTTGCCTAAGACCACAGTGGCCTCCATCATTCTTAAATGGAAGAAGTTTGGAACCACTTCCTAGAGTTGGCTGCCTGGCCAAACTGAGTAGTCGGGGGAGAAGGGCCTTGGTCAGGGAGGTGACCAAGAACCTGATGGTCACTCAGACAGAGCTCGAGAGTTCTTCTGTGAAGATGGGAGAACCTTCCAGAAGGACAACCATCTCTGCAGCACTCCACCAATCAGGCCTTTATGGTAGTGGACAGACAGAAGCCACTAAGTAAAAGGCACATGACACCCCACTTTGAGTTTGCCAGATGGCACCTAAAGGATTCTCAGACCATTATAAATAAGATTATCTTGGACTGAATGCCAAGCGTCATGTCTGGAGGGGATGTTTTTCAGTGACAAGGACTGGGAGACTAGTCAGGATCAAGGGACGATGAACGGAGCAAAGTACAGAGAGATCCTTGATGAAAACCTGCTCCAGAGCGCCCAGGACATCAGACTGGAGGGAGAGGTTCACCTTCCAACAGGACAATGACCCTAAGCACACAGCTAAGACAACGCAGGAGTGGCTTCGGGACAAGTCTCTGAATATCCTTGAGTGGCCCAGCCAGAGCCCGAACTTGAACCCGATCGAACATCTCTGAAGAGACCTGAAAATAGCTGTGCAGCGATGCTCCCCATCCAACCTGTCAGAGCTTGAGAGGATCTGCAGAGAAGAATGGGAGAAACTCCCCATATATAGGTGTGCCAAGCGTGTGGCATCATACCCAAGAAGACTCAAGGCTGTAATTGCTGCCAAAGGTGCTTCAACAAAGTACTGAGTAAAGGGTCTGAATACTTATGCAAATGTGATATTTCAGTTTTATATATATTTTTTAATACATTTCCAAAAACCTGATTTTGCATTGTGATTTTGAGGCATTGTGTGTAGATTGAAGTAAATAAAACAACTTTACAGCCTTTTTGTAAAATGGATTAATGTAACAATATGTGGAAAAAGTCAAGGTGTCTGAATACTTTCCAAATGCATTGCATATGCATAATCATTCATTTAACCTCAATTAGCCTCAATCTCTAGTATAAAAAGCGCTATTTTACCTACAGTTCTAGTCAATGAGCTTCAGCCCCTCGCATTTGAGTGAGTGAGTGAGACGTAGTACAAATAAACTGCATGACCAAAAATATGTGACACCTGCTCATCAAACATTTCATTCCAAAATCATGGGCATTAGTGAGGTCGGGCGCTGATGTTGGGCAATTAGGCCTGGTTCGCAGTTGGCGTTCTAATTAACCCCAAAGGTGTTCGGTGGGGTTGAGGTCAGGGCTCTGTGCAGGCCAGTCACGTTCTTCCACACTGATCTCAACAAATTATTTAATGTCTTGCTGAAACATGAAAGGACCTTCCCCAAACTGTTGCCACAAAGTTGGAAGCACAGAATTGTCAAGAATGTCATTTGATGCTATAGCATTAAGATTTCCCTTCACTGGAACTAAGGGGCCTATCCCAAACCATTAAAAACAGCCCCAGACCATTATTCTTCCTTCACCAAAGTTTACAGTTGGCACTGCATTCTGGCAGGTAGCGTTCTCCTGGCATCCGCGAAACCCAGATTCATCCACCGGACTTCCAGATGGTGAAGTGTGATTCATCACTGCAGAGAACGTGTTTCCACTCCTCCAGAGTCCAATGGTGGTGAGCTTTACACCACTCCAGCCATCCCTTGGCATTGCGCATGGTGATCTTAGGCTTGTGTGCGGCAGTTCTTGTGCTGATGTTGCTTCCAGAGGTAGTTTGGAGCTCTGTAGTAAGTGTTGCAGCCGAGGACAGATGGTCCCGTTCTGTGAGCTTGTGTGGCCTACCACTTTGCGGCTGAGCCGTTGTTGCTCCTAGACGTTTCTACGTACAGTTGACCGGGGCAGCTCTAGCAGGGCAGAAATTTGACAAACTGACTCGTTGGAAAGATGGTATCATATGAAGGTACCATGTTGAAAGTCACTGAGCTCTACTGCCAATGTTTGTCTATGGAGATTGCATGGCTGTGTGCTGGATATAATACACCTATCAGCAACGGGTGTGGCAGAAATGGCTGAATCAATTCATTTAAAGGGGTGTCCACATACGTTTGTATAAATAGTGTATGTCACACTAATAGAACTAAAATATACCTCAAAGGTCTATAAGGTGTATATATTACAATACTCATGTATAAGCATAGCCATGTAAATGCAGGTAACTGACCATCTGTGTGTTCTGTGTTGTAGATGGGAAGAGGAGCTGAACAGACGAGAGCATATGGAGTCCATGGTGGAATCCATGCAGGAGGTGAGTCGACATTAACCATCAATTCACTTTCATCATTACATCAATTTACCTTCACCATTACAACAATTCACCATCATTACATCAACTTACCATTTGGTCAATTCACCTTCACTATTAAATGTATTCACTCTAATCTCAACATCCAATTCTACTTTATTCCTAGCTACAGTATAGTGCCTCTCAAGGGGTCATTGTCATAAAGAAGACATAGAGACAGACATGAAGCCTATAGGTGCTTGAAAATATATATTTCCTGCTGAATTGCTTACCTGTCCCCATCCTTTCTTTCTTATGGTCTTTTTACCCATAATGTCCTTGAGCAGGTGTCTGTCAACTGAATTGGGCCAGAGACAGTTAGCGAGCTAGGGAGATGTCAGAAAAGAAAACCTACAAACAGCCTAGATGGCTCACATAGCAGACCTGAATGTCAGTGTCTCACCACTATTCCCTGTGTCTCTGTAGATAAAACGCATTAGTCCCCATCGTTACATCAGTGGATAACATGGCGCCGGAGAACAAGGCTGACGTTTTATGTATTCCTAACCAATTGTGGGTCTTTTTTTTTGTTGTTTCTTTGTTTGTAACATTTTTTTTACTTGTTTTGTACTTAATGTTGCTGCTACCGTCTCTTATGACCGAAAATTACTTCTGGGCATCAGAATAGCGATTACTCACAACAGACTGGCAGAATCCTTTTTTTTCCTTTAACGAGTCCGACGAGCCCGATGTGAATTATATACTGCTTTCCCGTGAACAGGCCCAGTTCCCCGTCATTTGAGTGAAGAGAAGGCAGAGAAAAAGGGGCCAGAGGGCGGGCTGCCTTCTGAGAATTCATAGGCGATCGAATAAACCCCCACTTCCTTCCATTCTGTTAGCAAACGTGCAATCTTTGGAAAATAAAATAATGACCTACGCGGAAGATTAAACTACCAACGGGATATTCAAAACTGTAATATCATATGCTTCACAGAGTCGTGGCTGAACAATGACATTATCAATATACAGCTGGTTGGTTATACGCTGTATCGGCAGGACAGAACAACGGTGTCTGGTAAAACAAGGGGTGGCAACTATGTGTTTTTGTAAATATCAGCTGGTGCACGATATCTAAGGAAGGCTCAAGGTTTTGCTCACCTGAGGTAGAGTATCTCATGACAAGGTCCTAGTAGCCGGGGACTTTAACGCAGTGAAACTTAAATCCTTCTTCCAAATTTCTATCAGCATGTTAAATGTGCAACCAGAGGGGGAAAAAACTCTCTGACCACCTATACTCCACAAACAGATCCGCATACAAAGCTCTCCCTCGCCCTCCATTTGGCAAATCTGACCATAATTCTATCCTCCTGATTCCTGCTTACAAGCAAAAATTAAAGCTGGAAGCACCAGTGACTCGATCAATAAAAAAGTGGTCAGATGAAGCAGATGCTAAGCTACAGGACTGTTCTGCGAGCACAGACTGGAATATGTTCCGGGATTCATCCGATGGCATTGAGGAGTAAACCACATCTGTCATTGGCTTCATCAATAAGTGCATCGATGACGTCGTCCCCACAGTGACCATACGTACATACCCCAACCAGAAGCCATGGATTACAGGCAACATCTGCACTGAGCTAAAGGCTAGAGCTGCCTCTTTCAAGGAGCGGGACTCTAACCCAGAAGCTTATAAGAAATCCCGCTATGCCCTCCAACGAACCATAAAACAGTAAAGCGTCAATACAGGACTAAGATTGAATCGTACTACACTGGCTCTGACGCTCGTCGGATGTGGAAGGGCTTGCAAACCATTACAGACTACAAAGGGAAACACAGCCGAGAGCGGCCCAGTGACACAAGCCTACCAGACGAGCTAAACTACTTCTATGCTCACTTTGAGGCAAATAACACTGAAACATGCATGAAAGCACCAGCTGTTCCGGAAGACTGTGTGATCATGCTCTCCACAGCCGATGTGAGTAAGACCTTTAAACAGGTCTACATTCACAAGGCCGCAGGGCCAGACGGATTTCCAAGACGTGTGAGCAAGCTTTGACCAACTGGCAAGTGTCTTCACTGATGTTTTCAACCTCTCCCTGTCTGAGTCTGTAATACCAACATGTTTTAAGCAGACCAGCATAGTCCCTGTGCCCAAGAAAACTAAGGTAACCTGCCTAAATGACTACTGACCCGTAGCACTCATGTCTGTAGCCATGAAGTGCTTTGAAAGGCTGGTCATGGCTCACATCAACGCCATTATCCCAGAAACTTTAGACCCACTCCAATTTGCATACCACTCTAACAGATCCACAGATGATGCAATCTCTATTGCACTCCACACTGCCCTTTCCCACCTGAACAAATGGAACACCTATATGAGAATGTTATTCATTGACTACAGCTCAGCGTTCCATACCGTAGTGCCCTCACACAACAGTGGTAGGCCTGACACAACAGTGGTAGGCCTGATCACCGACAACTACGAGACAGCCTATAGGGAGGAGGTCATAGACCTGGCCGTGTGGTGCCAGGACAACCACCTCTCCCTCAACGTGATCAAGACTAAGGAGATGATTGTGGACTACAGGAAAAAGAAGACCGAGCACGCCCCCATTCCCATCGACAGGGCTGTAGTGGAGCAGGTTGAGAGCTTCAAGTTCCTTGGTGTCCACATCCCTAACAAACTAACATAGTCCAAGCACACCAAGACAGTCGTGAAGAGGGTACGACAAAACCTATTCCCCCTCAGAAGACTGTAAAGATGTGGCATGGATCCTCAGATCCTCAAAATGTTCTACAGCTGCACCATTGAGAGCATGGTTGCATCACTACCTGGTATGGCAACTGCTTGGCCTCCAACCGCAAGGCACTACAGAGGGTAGTGCGAATGGCCCAGTACATCACTGGAGCCAAGCTTCCTGCCATGCAGAACCTTTGCACCAGGTGGTGTCAAAGGAAGGCCCTAGGAATTGTCAAAGATTCCAGCCACCCTAGTCATAGACTGTTCCCTCTGCTACCCCCCTGTTACACCGTTGCTACTCTGTTGTTGTCATCTATGCATAGGCACTTTATTAACTCTACCTAGCAGCGGTGTAAAAGGGGGGTAGCAGAGGGAACAGTCTATGACTAGGGTGGCTAGAATTTTTGACAATTCTTAGGGCCTTCCTTTGACATGTTACCTCAACTAACCGGTGCCCCCTCACATTGACTCTGTACTGGTACCCCCCTGTGTATAGTCTCACTTGTTATTTTACTGCTGCTCTTTATTTACTTGTTACTTTTATTTCTTATTGTTACTCATATTTTTGTTTTCAACTACATTGTTGGTTCGGGGCTTGTAAGTAAGCATTTCACTGTAAGGTCTACTACACCTGTTGTATTCGGTGCATGTGACTAATACAATTTGATTTGAGTATATAGTATCGTGGCCCAAGGCAGGCACTATGCTCCCTATGCCACATCAAACACCTCTGCAGGTGCTAGTATAGTAGCAACCCCATCTTTCTGCACGACCATCGAGGACACATCGATCAACGGCAGCATCTGTGTTTGTGTTGGATTATGGCTCAGCAGAATGCTGGAAGTGAAAATAATTCCATGGGGGGCTCTTACCTCTCTGAGCTCACACAGGCAGATGTTGTTTAGCATGGAAGTGAAACAGGAAATCGGCTCACTGATAGTCATTTGATAAAGGATATCAGTTGATTATGTAGTGGGATTAACTCTGTATGTAGTCCCATTCGGCATCTACTGTAATGTCCTTAATCCATCTTTATCACTTAAAGTTATTCCACTGAATAATGTAAAAATATAGATATAGGCCATATTCAATATCATGCTGTCTCGAATATGGTAAATAAGAATGTGTGTTAGTTTTTGCTGCATGTGTTTGATTGTATGTGCTTGGGGCATGTGTTAGAATTGTGTAACTACAGTTGAAGTCGGAAGTTTACATACAGTTAGGTTGGTGTCATTAAAACTTTAAAACACTCCACAAATTTCTTGTAAACAAACTATAGTTTTGGCAAGTCGGTTAGGACATCTACGTTGTGCATGACAAGTAATTTCTCCAACAATTGTTTACAGGCAGATTATTTCACTGTATCACCATTCCAGTGACCAGAAGTTGACATACACTAAGTTGACTGTGCCTTTAAACAGCTTGGAATATTCCAGAAAATGTCATGGCTTTAGAAGCTTCTCATACGCCAATTGACATAATTTGAGTCAATTGGAGGTGTACCTGTGGATGTATTTCAATGCTTACCTTCAAACTCAGTGCCTCTTTGCTTGACATCATGGGGAAATCAAAAGAAATCAGCTAAGACCTCAGAAAAAAATGTGTAGACCTCCATAAGTCTGGTTCATCCTTGGGAGCAATTTCCAAACGCCTGAAGGTACCACGTTCATCTGAACAAACAATAGTATGCACGTATGAAGACCACGCAGCCATCATATCGCTCAGGAAGAAGACACGTTCTGTCTCCTAGAGATGAACATACTTTGGTGCGAAAAGTGCAAATAAATCCCAGAACAACAGCAAAGGACCTTGTACCTGTTTCCTCCAGCATCTTCACGAGTCCTATATCAACATAAGCTGAAAGGCCGCTCAACAAGGAAGAAGCCACTGCTCCAAAACTGCCATATATTAGTCAGACTACGGTTTGCAACTGCACATGGGGGACAAAGATCGTACTTTTTGGAGAAATGTCCTCTGGTCTGATGAAACAAAAATGGAACTGTTTGGCCATAATGACCACCGTTATGTTTGGAGGAAAAAGGGGGATGCCTGCAAGCCGAAGAACACCATCCCAACCGTGAAGCAAGTGGGTAGCAGCATAATGTGGTACAAAATAAATACATTTATGTGGATATATTGAAGCAACATCTCAAGACATCAGTCAGGCAACAAAGTCAGGGTATTGGAGTGGCCATCACAAAGCCCTGACCTCAATCATATAGAAAATTTGTGGGCAGAACTGAAAGTGTGTGCGAGCAAGGAGGCCTACAACCCTGACTCAGTTACCAGCTCTGGGGGCCGAAATTCACCCAATTTATTGTGGGAAGCTTGTGGAAGACTACTCTAAACATTTTACCCAAGTTACACTCAATTAGTATTTGGTAACATTGTTTATGTAAACTTCTGACCCACTGGGAATGTGATGAAAGAAATAAAAGCTGAAATAAATCATTCTCTCTGCTATTATTCTGACATTTCACATTCTTAAAATAAAGTGGTAATCCTAACTGACCTAGGACAGGGAATTTTTTATTTTTACTTGGATTAAATGTCATGAATTGTGAAAAACTGAGTTTAAATGTATTTGGCTAAGGTGTATGTAAACTTTTGACTTCAACTGTTTGTGTGTGTGGTGTGTTCAGAGTGCTCAGGAGTCAGAGGAGATCCAGGATGAACTGAAGGAGAAGGTGGACAGGCTGAAGGCTGAGTTGGTGGTCTTTAAGAGTCTCATGAGCGATGTAAGTTTAACATACACACCTTCCCTTCACACTCCACTGCAGCACTGTCACAGACTGACAGATACCACAGTCATATTCCTGTTCAAATGATGCCAATTATATTCTCAACAATACAACAGCATTGGTTGTATTGACAGTAGTATTGTTCATTATAGGTGATGATAGATGTTGTCAGTCATACTGTAGAGGTCCTTAGGGCTTCATTCATCATACTGAACACTCTCCGAGACTGGGCTCCAGGACAGGCTAGCAGATTCACATCCCTCCTTTTTTGGATTTTTACCCCGCAGTCCAAACATATTCTGCCGCAATAGCAAGAGGGCCTTTCAGACAGGTATTCATTGAATGCTCCGATAACAAGTGTTCATAAACACACAGTAGATAAGCAGGACCGTACACTATATCTGCGCAGCACCTTATGGAGCTTGCCTCTAGTGTAACGGCTGTAATATGTTGCAGCTGGCCAAGCCTTCGCTTTTGTTTGGTCAGGAATGAATAAACAAAATTAGCAAGGAGTTGTTTGGATTTCCGTTGAAACCATTCCAGCTTGGCTCCCTCTCTTATTTACTTCTGTGTTTAACTGGCCATGTCAGTTAGTGGCATTGTGGGTAATAGCAGCTGCCTCCTCATGACACATATCTGTAGTCAGAGAAGGATATATGCAGTACATATGAGGTAACACACAGTGTGACCTGATAGACCTCCAGGGTAGTGAATAAACACTGTGATTTGGGACGTGTCCTTTGAATAGGTGTACTTTGTCGTTGCTCACTATTAAGGGCGGTCGACGTCTGAGTTCCCAATATGTCAGAAGGGATCTGGATATGAAAGTAAGAGATACCTCTATTCCTGCCTCCCCACTTCCCTTCACCCTAGAATCAAAATACTAGCTTTTCCCTTACTACACTACTGTGAAACAGTGTTGTGAGTATTGTAGACGGTAAAGTATAGAATTGTTTGGTCATAACTAGCATTTTAGAGTAATTGCAAGTTATTGAGTGACAAAAAGAAGCATGAGATGTAGCAGTGATCAAATTCACCTTGGAGTGTAGGATGTTTCCTTTGGACCTTCACAGAGATGTTGCATGATGTGTTATTGACCCAGACTGACTGGATGTGGGTTTCTGCTGGGTCTGCAATCTTAACCACAGTGTATTCAGTTGACTTTAATACTGCTGCAAATGGTCAGTCACACAGATATGAACTCAGCATGTGACTTATGTTATTCATATCAGTCTGATGGCTTTGAAATGCCTTTAGACATTTGTTGAGTACAGTAAGTGGAGGTTTTGGGTGGATGATTCAATGTTTCACAGCCAACAACCGACACCTCTCCTTCCTCTCCAGCAAATGTCTGACCTGGACTCTAAGATCCAAGAGAAAGCCATGCGGGTGGACATGGACATCTGCCGGCGCATCGACATCACCGCCAAACTGTGTGACGTGGCTCAGCAGCGCAACTCAGAGGACATGTCCAAGATGTTCAATGTCAGCCCGGCCAGGTCACTCCCAGAGAGGGTGTGTATCTATCTGTACGTTAGGCCTCAGTCTGCAATAGCTAACAGTGTACTGCTGCTACACTCTCTTCTACATAGGCAGACACACACAGCCACAAACACAATTCTCACTGACCCTTCCACCATACCAAATACACACACAGTCGCTGCTCAGTGGTGAACTGAAGCTTTGACTTTCCATTGTGCCGACATTGCTGGCCAAAGCCAAAATATGAATCCAGACAGAATCAGACCAGAGGCTTTTTAGGTGGTGTATGGTACTGCCTAAATTATTCATATCAGAATAGACAAATTGCCCAAAATTCTGTCCTGCATTGATGCGCTGAGTGAGTAACCTGGTTGGGGGTGTGTGTGTTCCAGGGCGCCACGGCGTGCTGCAGGAAGGAGCGCAGGCCTGTGTCTGATGAGGACAGCTCTGAGATGGATGCAGACCCCAGCACCAGTACCTCAGAGGAGGAGGAGGTCCCTCTTAACATCACTGATGAAATGAAACGAATGCTCAACCAACTGTGAGTCAGCCTTCACACGCACACTCATTACAGCCATCCAGAAAGACGAGCTGGTTTCGTTATGACCCCCTCCACACGTGCGCACACACATCACAGGAGGCTGCTGAGTGGAGAACGGCTCATAGTAATGGCCGGAACGGAGCATATGGAATGGCATCAAACACCTGGAAGCCATGTGTTTGACGTATGATACCATTCGACTGATTCCGCTCCAGTCATTACCATGAGCCCGTTCTCCCCAGTTAAGGTGCCACCAACCTCCTGTGACACACACACCCCAGTGGTGCATTGTATTTATATAATGTTGTCCTTTACTCCCATCTAGTGTTAATGCAGAGTGCGGCATTCATTTTGTTTTCAGTAGGGCCACCAAAAGCTCGATGAGAACATTACATTACAGAATGTCTTCATTGTGTAAATGTATGCCTAAAATGTAGTTTTGAATAATAGTGTCAATAATAAAAGTATAATTTGTGTTCCACTAAAACTTCTGTCACTGTCTCAAGTCTTTCTCAAACACTGTATGTATTCTGTTTTCCTGCATGTCTTCTCTATGGATCTTTCCTTCTGTGTTTGGACCTCTTGTAAATGTGTTGCCTGTTGTTTCTCCTCCATTCTTCCCTCTCTTTTCCTTCCTGTCTCTGTGCCACACAGACATTGTTCAGATGATAATTGTGTTGCCAGGAGGGAGACGTTTGACATTGATGACGACTGTGACAGCCTGACGTGGGAAGAGAATGACGAGACCCTGTTGCTATGGGAGGACTTCACCAACTATAACATACAACCCAGTGCCATCAACGCATCAAACTGCACAGCCACCAGCGCAGCCAACAGCAACATAGAGGAGCCTGTGAGTCGGATTAGACACCACACAGCAAATGTCAAGGATACTTATGTACAGGAAAAATATAAAACAGTTAAATTACCACTACCTACTGATATACTAATGGTCAAGGGTACAGGAGGGCATTGAGGAGTCGGTTACCTACCATACTTCCCATCCATTCATATTCGGCAAACACAAATGTTTAGAGTAAAATAACGTTTTTTCATTTTGACTTGAAGGTCAAATTCTGCCCATTGTTATGCTCCAGTTGAGAAATGAAATGCAATATCCAAACAGTGAATGAGAGTGTTTCAGCTAATCCTCTTTGCTTCTTCCCAGGTCTCTCAGGATGGAAGCCTGGGCAGCCTCATAGATGAGACAGAATCACTATTCAAGACCAGAGAGCAGGAGTACCAGGAGACCATTGGCGCGATTGAGGTGAACAGGCTGTGTGTGTCTGAGAGTGAGAATGTGACAGAAATAGAGGAGAATGAAATCCCCTGAGATGTATCTGCCTGTTAGAGATCTATTGTATCTAACAGAAACACCTGTCAAGTAACAGGACATAGGAGGACAACGACTGCCTTTTGATTTGTTGGTTGTTTTGTCCCTCTTGCTGTTTGGTTTTGATTTGTGACTCCGGTGACCATTCATCTGGCCAGAGTGACTCAGTCCCTGGCAGGGCTGGCACCTGTCCCAGCTCAATGTCACTGATGTCTCTCTCTCTCTCCTCCCTACCCTCTCTCTTCTGTCCTCCTTACTCTTTCCCCTTCTATTTCTCTGGCTTCCTTTCTCCTCATCTCCTCTCTCTATCACCTCTCTCCCCTCACTCAGATGGAGCTAGCCACAGCGAAGAGTGACATGAACAGACACCTGCATGAGTACATGGAGATGTGTAGCATGAAGCGTGGTCTGGATGTGCAGATGGAGACGTGCAGGAGGATGATCAAAGGGGGCAGGAACTCTCCCTCTGTCAGCTCGGTGGCCAGCAGCGACTCAGGGAATACTGACGAGATCCAGGAAGAACTATTGGACAAGGACGGAGAGGCTGAGGTGCCAATCAGCTGATGTCTGTCCTGCCTGGCACCGCCCCTCACTCCTCCACTCACTGACGTATAGCTGCTCACAGAGCTCCACCCTGCTTGGGGGTTGGCTTGTTTGGCACTGTTGCCTGGGGGTCCTGATGGTCCTAAGGGTCTGTCCCACTCTCCCAACTGGTGCTTATTGTCTCTTTCTCATAGGGATGGGGGGGACGGTGTTCCTTTGCTTCACAAGTATTATAAGGCAGAGGTGGCACATACAATACAGTGTCAGCTGTGCTCTCTTCCTCAGTGCTGCCTTGCTGGTTTCTTCAACCTAATCAGAGCTCCACAAGAACATCCAGCAAAACAGTCAACCTTATCAAACCAGTCGTACTGGCTCACTATTAGCATATTCGAAACAGTTGCACCGTCACCATCGTCAATCTGTTGGACTGAGGTGGACAGTCCATTTGGTCAACAGGGAACAACATACACAACAGTATTCACCAGTGAGAATATATGCCTGAGTTCTTTTAATAATCACAAATCAAGAGCAATCACACAATTTTCTACGTGCATGTGCCCCATGGATGCAGATGGATCATTCACATACAGTACATGCACATGTACAATTGGGTATTGAAATGTTCTCACCAGAGTCAATACAAACAAAACAGCCTGACTGGACTCTCCATGGTTACCAGTGTTTACTGGGGAACGGAGCACAACCCTTTGCTGCATAATGCATTGTTCAAGCTCTATGCAATTTAGCTAGCCTTATTTCAGGATGACCTTCCCTACCCTTCTTTTCCCTTATGATTAGCCTTTTTAAGCTGGGCAGGTGTTTTCTAGTTGTCATTCAGAGTGCTCATGTGTGTTCTCCGAAGTAAAAGGTGCAGAATTGTCTCAAAAAAGGGAAATGTTGGAACAGTGACCCCTCGTTGTCTTTGTCAAAGTCATACCCCTTCCCTCCCTACCCACGTTAATTTAATGTCTGTAAACATGGAAAAGATGATCGAAAATAATATGGAACAAGGCGCCAGCAAATATGCTGTTTTTGATTTGTATTGCCTTTTGCTGATCACTATCATGCTAAGCTTCAGCCAAATTTTGTAATTTCCCCTAAAATGTATATGTTATGATTGTTAGAACTAAGTTCTTGATTGTCCCTTGGGCTACTCTTTGGTAAGTCCAAAGGGCTGTTGAGAGTTATTGGTCATCTGTTTGTCCTCTCAGAGAGAGGTTATGGAAGATATATTACACAAAACAATCACGGAAACTGGCAACACCATGTACATTGGTTGCTAATACAATTCCTAACTTATACACTGTACAATGCCATATTTAGGTTATATTTTTGCCAATCTGGGCGACTAACCTCAAATGGCATCTCACAAAAACTCCCCTCCCTTCTGTCCAGCCTATCATATTCCGTTGTCCCATTGTCATGTTCCCTGGATTGGGCTTAGAATAGTTTGTACATACATAAGAGACACAGGAGGTTGGTGGCACCTTAATTGGGGAGAACTGGCTCATTGTAATGACTGGAGCGGAATAGGTGGAATGGGAAAATTCATCAAACACATGATTTCCAGGTGTTTGATGCCATTCAATGAGCCATTCTCCCCTCAGCAGCCTCCTGTGATAAGAGGGCTGTTGGCATGTGATCGTATACCCTAGATGCCTTTCTGTTCATAATGCGCTATACGTAATTAATTTTGTTGTATTACATTCAGTCTAATGATTTTCATTGAACTAATCAATTAACAAAATTGATGAACGCACAAGGATTGGGAGGTTTTCTGCAAGTTATTTTTCAATTGGTTTATGAAATGTTGTTAGTTTGCAGAATCAAGGACAAAAGTGCTATTTGTACGATGAGGGTTTTAACAATTACATTTGTCATTGCATTGTCTCTGTGGGGAAGAGGGGCTATTGCATTTGGTTGTTTCTCTGAATTGTTTTACATTTGAACTAGAGGCACATCATAGTTGCAGTACAATAGTGTTGCAATTCTCGAAATCAATTTCTGTAGCTTTAAATGGGCCTATAGTCCATGAAATTGCATTATACAGATTGAATTGTGAGTGTTGAGGCAGAAATGAAATATTCTCTGTATCATATTCTGTTAACATATGTATCATATTCCGTTAACATCATGGATGGTCAAAATGGTCAGGACACTTAACTATTTCATCTGACACAAAAAGGCTGGCCCAATCAGTCTAGTGTATATTATTTCCTAAGCCATAGTAAAATATTCAGACACATAACATTCAGGGTGAGGCCTTATTCCCAGCTAACCATCAAAATACATTGTATAAGAATTAAAACCAGCATGACTTAAGCCATGTTTTTGCTCGTTCTTTGTTGCACCTTACAGTGTAGGCTGGTAACCATTAGGCCTATGCCCTTATTTCTCATGATGTCTCAGGATGTCATTTCTACAAAGAGAACAAATCAGATAACATACGCCACATACACACAAGTATGTGGACACCCCTTCCAATAAGTAGATTCAGCTATTTCATGCACACCTGTTGCTGACAGGTGTATACAATGTAGCACACAGCCATTCAATCTCCATAGACAAAGATTGGCAGTAGAATGGCCTTACTGAAGAGCTCAGTGAATTTCAACATGGCACCGTCATAGGGTGGCACCTTTCCAACAAGTCACTTCGTCAAATTTCTTCCCTGCTAGTGCTGCACCGGTCAACTTTAAGGGCTGTTATTGTGAAGTGGAAATGTCTAGGAGCAACAACGGCTCAGTCGCAAAGCGGTAGGCCACACAAGCTCACAGATCGGGACTGCGTGTAAAAATTGTCCATCCTTGGTTGCAACACTTACTACCAAGTTCCAAACTGCCTCTGGAAGCAATGTCAGCACAATAACTGTTTGTCGGGAGCTTCATGAAATGGGTTTCGATAGCCGAGCAGCCGCATGGAAGCCTAAGATCACCATGCGCAATGCCAAGCGTCGGGGAGAGTGGTTTAAGCTTGCCGCCATTGGACTCTGGAGCAGTGGAAACGTGTTCTCTGGAGTGATGAATCACGCTTCACTGTCTGGCAGTCCGACCAACAAATCTGAGTTTTGCGGATGCCAGGAGAGTGCTACCTACCCCAATGCATAGTGCCAACTGTAAAGTTTGGTGGAGGAGGAATAATGGTCTGGTGTTGTTTTTAATGGTTCGGGATAGGCCCCTTAGTTCCAGTGAAGAGAAATCTTAACACTATAGCATAGTGTTCTAGATGATTCTGTGCTTACAACTTTGTGGCAACAATTTGAGGAAGGCCCTTTCCTGTTTCAGCATGACAATACCCCCGTGCACAAAGCGAGGACCTTACAGAAATTGTTTGTCGAGATTGGTGGAGAAGAACTTGACCGGCATGCACAGAGCCCTGACCTCAATCCCATCGAACAACTTTGGGATGCACTGGAAGGTTGACTGCGAGCCAGGCCTGATTGCCCAACATCAGTGTCCGGCCACACTAATGCCCTTCTGGCTGAATGGAAGCTAGTGGAAAGCCTTCCCAGAAGTGGAGGCTGTTATAGCAGCAAAGGGGGGACCAACTCCATATTAATGCCCATGATTTTTGGAATGAGATGTTCAACGAGCAGGTGTCCACATACTTTTAGTCATGTAGGGTATTTCCCATTGAACAGATTGTAGACGTGTTGATTATGGCAGCCACCCGCACCTCTCTGATTCAGACGGGTTGCGTTAAATGCGGAAGGCAGATTTCAGTTGTACAACTGACTAGGTAACTCCCTTTCTTTTGATAAATGTGTGGTCAATATCCAGGGGCAGTCTTCTGAGTACAGTCCAACCTAACTATCAGAACTGGTGCAAAAAAATCTAGCGCCGTGAGCTAGAACACATCTGATGTGTACCTGACACATTGTTCTCTGTCCAGCAAGCAAACACAAATTGTACATGTTTAATTGAACTAGTATGTAGCCTACCCTTACAGGACTATGATCATCTAGAAAGTCTGGCTCATTGAGCCTATATGGGAACCTGCAGTGGTTGGGTTTAAATGTTTCATGGGTGTTTTATATGAGTGGGTTTTATTAATGTAGTGCAAGGGTCTAAAGTGTTACATTAGCCATTGCTGATATGTATTTTATATTGCTTTGTCACCATAACATACAGAGCTTGCCTGTAGTGGGTGGTTATAGAGTATTGTAGAGATAGCAGTAGGTCAGAATCCCCAGTCAAAGTAGCCATTGAGGAAAGTACTGTCTTTACTATGACCATTTGATGACCAGTGTATTTTTTTTAGACACATCACATTATGATGATGCTATTTCAAGCCTGCTGTTTCCAACTCACATTTCTGTCCCTGCATCTTATTTCAATGCATACCTCTGCATTGTAAAGTACAATGTTATTTTTATGTCATCTATCAGTAAAACTTTGCATTCATGGGGATTTGGGATATACTGTTGTTAAAAAAAAGAAAAGAATGTACACTTATTGGTGTTGGGGGGGGAAATGAAATAAAATGGTGGATTGCCTTTAGCTTGAGTCTTTGTTCTCCTTTGGAGATGTAGCCTATCATGTTTAATTATACATATTACAATGTTTGATGTGCATGTAATTGCACCCACGTCA
The DNA here is from genome assembly GCF_036934945.1 of Oncorhynchus masou masou. Taxonomy (NCBI): domain Eukaryota; kingdom Metazoa; phylum Chordata; class Actinopteri; order Salmoniformes; family Salmonidae; genus Oncorhynchus; species Oncorhynchus masou. The sequence continues at coordinate 63,214,846 of NC_088216.1, forward strand.
TGCACCCATGCCGGCATTCATTTTTTAGATGCATGCCAGCAGAGCCACTACACAACACTAAACAATACATTAATTGCACTATAATGGTGACAAATGGTGCAAACAAGCGGTTAGGGCCTACATAAAGCTGTTTCAACAGCACCATGGAGTGAATCCTTCAAACTGCTACATTTGGCTAATCAGCAGATCCTTGTCTGGCAGCAAAACAGTTCATTCAGCATCATTTACTGCCTTTTTTAAAAACATAGCTGATATGGCTGACCTGCTTAAACAAATGTGGTTTCAAATGACAATTGAGATGCACAAACTATGGCATAAGGGAAGGATGAGTGGATAAATGATGAGTGGATAATCTGTAATTTTGATTAAGACAATGAGAGAGCTAAAACTTTAAATGTAGAGTGACAGAATTCAGAACATAGGCTGTTTTTCCAGTATTTTCTCTGTATACCAAGTCAGAACTATAGGATGAATAAAGGGGGCATATAAGCAGTAAATGAAATCTCATACAATATTCAATTATGATTTCTCTAAAACAGGCTAGTATACGCTACATGTGCACCACCAAGTCAGAACAGTAGCCTAAGTTATGAGGGGGAAAGGGACCAAATTATTAGGGTGAGGCACATGGGCTACTAACACCTTACTACACAACATACACTTAGTATTTCTTTCTTAGCTACAGTATACAGTTGAAGTCGGAAGTTTACATACACTTAGGTTGGAGTCATTAAAACTCATTTTTCAACCACTCCACAAATGTCTTGTTAACAAACTATAGCTTTGGCAAGTCGGTTAGGACATATACCGACTTACAGACAGATTATTTCACTTATAATTAACTGTATCACAATTCCAGTGGGTCAGAAGTTCACACACACTAAGTTGACTGTGCTTTTAAACAGCTTGGAAAATTCCAGAAAATTATGGCTTTAGAAGATTCTGATAGGCTAACCTCAATTGGAGGTGGATGTATTTCAAGGCCTACCTTCAAACTCAGTGACTCTTTGCTTGACATCATGGGAAAATCAAAAGAAATCAGACCTCAGACCTCAGGAAAAAAAATGGTAGACCACATGTCTGTTTCATCCTTGGGAGCAATTTCCAAATGCCTGAAGGTACCACTTTCATCTGTACAAACAATAGTACTCAACTATAAACACCATGGGACCACGCAGCCATCATACCGCTCAGGAAGGAGACGCGTTCTGTCTCCTAGAGATGAACGTACTCCGGTGTGAAAAGTGCAAATCAATCCCAGAACAACAGCAAAGGACATTGTGAAGATGCTGGAGGAACGGGTACAAAAGTATCTATATCCACTGTAACAACGAGTCCTATATCGACATAAGCTGAAAGGCCCCACAGCAAGGAAGAAGCCACTGCTCCAAAACCGCCATAAAAAAGCCAGACTACGGTTTGCAACTGCACATGGGGACAAAGATTGTACTTTTTGGAGAAATGTCCTCTGGTCTGATGAAACAAAAACAGAACTGTTTGGCCATAATGACTGTTGTTATGTTTGGAGGAAAAAGGGGGAGGCTTGCAAGCAGAAGAACACCATCCCAACCGTGAAGCACAGGGGTGGTTGCATCATGTTGTGGGGGTGCTTTGCTGCAAGAGGGACTGGTGCACTTCACAAAATAGATGTCATCATGAGGAAAGAAATGTATGTGGATATATTGAAGCAACATCTCAAGACATCAGGAAGTTAAAGCTTGGTCGCAAATGGGTCTTCCAAATGGACAATGACCCCAAGCATACTTCCGAAGTTGTGGCAAAATGGCTTAAGGAAAACAATCAAGGTATTGGAGTGACCATTACAAAGCCCTGACCTCAATCCCATAGAAAATTATTCACCCAATTTATTGTGGGAAGCTTGTGGAAGGCTACCCAAAACGTTTGACCCAAGTTAAACTATTTTAAAAGCAATGCTATCAAATACTAATTGAGTGTATGTCAAATTCTGCTGAAATAAATCACTCTCTTCTGACATTTCACATTCTTAAAATAAAGTGGTCCTAACTGACCTAAAACAGGGATTTTTTACTAGGATTAAATGTAAAAAACTGAGTTTTTAAATGTATTTGGCTAAAGTGTATGTAAACTTCTGAATTCAACTGTATTATGTGTCTAGTTAAGCCCATTTGTACTCCTGAACATATTTAGGTATGCCATAACAGTGGTTGAATAATTATTGACTCAAGATTTTTTGAAAATGTATTTGGCTAAGGTGTATAAACTTTCCGACTTCAACTGTACATACCTCCCTGGCATTTTACATAATTAATGCAGCAGCATATAATACATTTTTGGACTCGTTGTTCTGTGCTCACTTGAACAGGAAGGTGGTACAGCGGTCCTTCTTGTGGGCACATTCTCTGAATTTATAGTGCTTTCAAAACAACAGGGAACCCGGAAAAAACAAGATTGAAACATGTCGGTGATCTTCAGGTCGGAGCTCTAGAAAGAGGCACGAGCTCCCGAGTTGGATGACCGTTCAAAACGTATTTTTCCAATCCGAGTTCCCACTTGTCTTTAACTCACTGAAGTCTGAGATTTCCAAATTGTTTTGAACACAGCAGAAATTATGCTGGATTGATAGCATGGCGAATGTATTCAATCTTTTCTGGCCCATGGTGTTGCCTGTGAATGTTTATCCATTTAAACTAGGAAAAGAGACCCTTATACCCTGACTTGAAGCACACACCCTCCACCGAATAGCAGGGGAAGCAAAATATGGATTGCTTTGCAACACTTGCATTTTTTTTTTTTTTAGCTAAACTGGTAGGGGAACAGTAGACAACACATCCTCTGACAGTTCCTACATTTGTCACAATTAAAATCATTCAGGTTAAGTGGGAAAATCCGTAATTGTGCAAAAGACGAAGGACATAACCTTCCAAGATAAACGATATACACTACACATTTGATCAGTCAGAAATAGAATTTCTCGATTCAGACATGACAGCGCTACTCTGATTGGCTAGGGATGTCTTCTCCTTAGCGCTAAATGGCTATTCACAGACTCGCCCCTCCTTGCCTCCAGTTAGTTTCATTCTGGAAATTAAAGGTGTGTTTACAATACTTCTTTCTTTGAAATATGAACAAGTACGATTTAAAAACAGCTTCACAGTCTAAATCTTAAGAGTAAATTATGTAATTCATTCTTCTGATGCAACACTATCACATACTGCGACAATTTAGACGCAATGACGGTAATAACGATGGTGGGCTCCCTATCGTATATTGGTACGGCCTGAATCCTCTAAACTCGCGATACACGTAACCAGTAGGCTACATTCTCAAGATATCAGACAGTTTCGATGTATCTTATCAGTTCTTGATACATTATATCGCTGGCAGTAGTGTGTTATTATTAGATTGCCCTTTCTCTCTACATATTTTCCATTGAAACATGCTGCGTGTGAGATCGGCATTGTGTCATTCTTGGAGGGGGTATGTAATTTCACATGAACATACACGATACCAATTTACCTTAGCTTTGACTTTTCGTAGCCTAATGTCATTTGCATTATTTCGGTAGTTGATAGTCGATTTCTGACTTATGATTGTTGCTTAACCAGAACGTTTTTTTCCACACTGTATAATTGGCCAATTAGGACAATTACAAATAAACTTCAAATTAAAGGCAATAATGCTGAGTGTGTTATGTAATGATTTAAGAAATGTTTTCCTTGCCAGCCACCAGACCCTTTCAACGCGAGCTAAATGAGTTTAAATAAGTTCTTCATGATTTTGTTTCTTCTGGCTAACATTCCAAGGCGCGAGCGTGAAGGTAACAGTTCACGGAAGTGCACATTCATTCAACAAGCAGCATTGTGACATGAATTGAGATTTAAAAAAAATGGTTAGTTAAAAGCCTGAAGTGGGACTGGTGTTCTGCAAGAAATGGACTCAGGACACCTAGATATGGACAAGCCAGCTGCATGAATTTCTACTCATGTTTGTTTATGCAGTAACCCCAATTAAAAAATTATAGGACTCTTGAGTCTCTTTAGAGGTCTATGGTGGTGAAGATCAATAAACATTTATAAAGGTTGTCTTTTGTACACCAGATCACCCATTTTAAATATTTGAATACCAGCCCCTGTCTCCCCGGTTTGAAACTCTGACCTTCACTGACTGTTTAGTTTGGCGGTGTTGTAACTTTTCCACAAATAACTTTTAAATAGACACTTCACCCTGACTCACAGAGAGGAGTGTAATAAGAGAAAAAGCCTTATTGCAATTGTTTGCTTGCTGCTATAGGGAGTCTCGGCCAGAATAACTGATGTGAAATTACCTCTAGTAAATGACTTATTCCAGCTGACACAAGACGACAGCTTGCCAACATGTAGCAGTGAAGAGGCAGGATGGAATCAGCATGGAGACCACCTGTATACTCATTAGACTGAGTTCAACATTGTACCATGACCACAATCTACATGCCCAGTAAAGCCTTATTCAGGTCCAAAGCATTATGCCTGGTTTATACAATGTGAGGATTTGGACTTGCCTCAAAATAACCTTGAATGGCATTCATTCCTCTCCATCAACATGTTAAAACAACGCTGTATAAAGGGAGAATGAATGGCCAGTAGGCTGCCTCAGGTATAGGGCTATAACACATTGATGAACACATTTTTCAGGATGAGACACATTCCATCCAAAAATCTGATACTATGTGGAAATATCTACTGCATGCATATGTCTGTCTTCACTTGGTGTGCATTGGTCCTAGCATGTGTGTCTGCTTGTGTGCAGTTTCAGGACCTTCCCCTGTGCAGCTGTTGAGGTGAAGAATGAGCCCATCCTGGGATTCAACGAGGGCAGTCCAGAGAGGGCCGAGCTGCAGAAGGTACACACACAACATACATGCACACACTCTCAAGCAACATCCACCTGCACCATTCAGTATATGCCCTTCGTAACCTACAACAAGGTCATCTCTGTAAAAGGTGAGACACAATAATGGTGTGTGTGTGTGTGTGATAGGCCCTGGATGACCTGAAGGGGAAGACCGAGGAGATTCCCTGTGTGGTTGGAGATGAACATGTGTGGACCAAAGACATCAGATACCAGCTATCAGTGAGTAGAGTCAAAAGCATGTCCCTAATCTGAGCAAACTATTGCTCCATGCTGCCTGCAAATATGGGAGCCTGGAGACTGAAGCGCTCACTTTTCACTCACTGCTGCTCAGATACACAGCATACTGTCTAATCCAAACCGAAGCATTCAAGGCCTGTCAAGTTAAACTGTAAATGACTGTAATACCGTTGGGTTATCAGCTGTGTGTTTTCTTCTGTTTCTGATAAGATTCATTGGCTATCACAAACTAACATGCTACTTTGCTGGAGGCCTGCCTGTTATTTCTACCGTTTGATAAAGACCAGTACCACACTCTTTTTACATTTTATTTCCTGAAGGTATTATAACCAATTGTAATTATTTTATTTTCAAAGCCCTTCAACCACTCACACAAACTGGCCAAGTTTTGCTATGCTGACAAGGTAAACTAAGAGTACAATTCTTCTGTTTTTATGTGTCAGACATTTTCCAAGATTTACATGACATGACTGGATGGTGTTACCTCGGTATGATTGATACAGGACCTGCTCAACAAAGCTATCTTAGCCTCTGTGGCGGCGAGGAGAGAATGGGACCTGAAACCCATCCAGGACCGAGCCCAGGTCCTCTTTAAGGCTGCTGACATCATCAGTGGACCTAAGAGAGCTGAGATTCTGGCCAAGACCATGATAGGCCAGGTACAGTGAACTATTTAGCCTACATGGGGTTTTCATAGTCTTACTTTATATTTGTGGTATTGTTGAATATCACCAAGGGGATCTCCTCTGTTTGAATTGAGTGATATTCATCCCCTCTGCATTCTATTTCATATTTTTTTCCTTTTTTTTCTAGGGCAAAACAGTGGTGCAGGCAGAGATTGATGCGGCTGCAGAGCTAATAGACTTCTTCCGTTTCAATGCGAAGCACGCTGTTGAACTGGAGAGCCAGCAGCCCCTGGACAGTGATGGTAGCACCAACACCATGCTCTACCGTGGGCTGGAGGTGAGCACTCACTGGTCCTAGCATTATCTGTTCAATTTAATAATAGTCAGTCACAGACGACAACCTGTATACTTGGGGATATGTTAGGATTGATTTCTGGAACTCTTATATTCCAGGACTTTTTATGTCAACACTTTTATTTCCCCTTTGACTATAGGGTTTTGTAGCTGCTGTCGCCCCATTTAACTTCACTGCAATTGGTGGAAACCTAGCAGGTACACCTGCTCTCATGGTAAGTCCCCTGCTACTAACAACAATCCAAACATTTCCTTATAGTTGTAATTTACTTCACATTAAGTTCCTCATGTGTCTTGTTGGTTATAGTCTGAATTGAACTGGACTTACTTTGTTTGCCCTGGCTCTGTGTTTGTCAGGGTAATGTAGTTCTGTGGAAGCCTAGCGACACAGCCATGTCAGCTAGCTACGCCGTATACAATGTTCTGCGGGAGTCAGGGTTACCCCCCAACATCATCCAGTTTGTGCCAGCCGACGGACCAGTGTTTGGAGACACCATCACTTCCTCTGAACATCTGGCTGGCATCAACTTTACCGGCAGTGTCCCGTATGTGTCCGTCTGTATACGTTTATGTATATTAACCTGAAACTGTCTGCCACTTTTCATTTAGACCAGTTTCACATAATGTGTGATAACCCCTGTATTTTCTTAACAACCCATTCATCTTTTTCAGTACCTTCAAGCGCCTGTGGAAACAAGTGGCCCAGAACCTGGATATCTACAAGAACTTCCCTCGGGTGGGAGGAGGTGGGTTGGAGCAACACCGCCACACACTAGCTGTACAGCCCGTACACCGCCAGGCGCTAGCTGTACACCGCCAGGCGCTAGCTGTACACCGCCAGGCGCTAGCTGTACACCGCCAGGCGCTAGCTGTACACCGCCAGGCACTAGCTGTACACCACCAGGCGCTAGCTGTACAGCCCATACACCGCAACACACTAGCTGTTTAATTAGCTGTACATTGAACATTACATGGGAATATCATCTTTATTCTTATGCCTATGTTGAGGTGTGAATGTTAAAACACTTCAACAAAATTGGGATCGTTAAATGTTCTTTGTTCTTAGTCTATTCATTGATGATAGGCCCTGCTTTACTTAATTTCAGAGACATTGCAAGCCTTGATATTGCGATACAACATTCCATTTTGAGATACAGCTTTTGATTGCCAATAGTTAGGCCAAGTGCACGATTCTGACTCCGTTTGCCTGGTAGTCGAGCTGCCTATACTGTGCCTGTCCTCTTTCTCTTCATCTCTTGCTAGCTCGCTATGAAAGATGCAAGTGTTTGTGTTCTCAGAACTACGGCAACTAATCACTCTCCTCCGTTCCAAAAATTCTGAACCTTAGGAGGCGAAGGTCGAGTCATGTGTTGTCCGACACATCACCTGCCAAGCCGCACTTAACACCAGCTCGCTTAACCCAGAAGCCAGCTGCACCAATATGTCGGAGGAAACACTGTTCAACTGACAACCAAAGTCAACCTGCAGGTGCCCGGCCTGCCACAAGGAGTCACTAGAGCGCGATGAGCGAAGTAAAGCCCCCGGCCAATAGTGCGCCGCCCTATGGGACTCCCGATCATGGTCGTTTGTGACACAAACTAGGATCGAACACCAGGCTATAGTGACGCCGCAACACTGCGATGCAGTGCCTTAGACCACTGCGATGCAGTACCTTAGACCTCTGCGCCACTCGGGAAGGCCTATAATTATGGTTTTATTAGCTGTTTAAATTGTCCATTTGTCACATCCCTAACCTATATCACTCTTTACACATTGCTTCACTGACGTTCTCATCTGTCATGTCTTTCAGAATGCGGCGGTAAGAACTTCCACTTTGTGCATAAGTCTGCGGATGTGCAGAGTGTGGTGACTGGGACCATCCGCTCTGCGTTTGAGTACGGAGGGCAGAAGTGCTCAGCCTGCTCCAGGATGTATGTACCAGACTCCCTGTGGCCCCAGATCAAACAGGGGCTCCTGGACATCCACAAGCAGCTCAAAGTTGGAGACGTGAGTGGGCAACTGACCTTAGCTCTGAGGACTGTCAGATTCATCAGTGACTGGCACTAGGGTTATTTTGGTGAGAATAGATACAGCTAGTTGAGTTGTTCTGCTGTAACAGTTCTTTAAAACCGTTGAAGTTTGTACTGTAAGTGTTCATTCGATGTCAGGTTGTTGTTAAGTGTCTTTCTGTCTCCCCTGTCTAGCCTGTGGAGGACTGGAGTACATTCTTCTCTGCTGTGATTGATGACAAGGTACAGTACTGTGACATTTTCACCACACTGGATGCTTGATTAGAACCAGCTTTATTACTTCTGAACAAGATTAATGTTTATATTTTCAAAATGATTTCTTCTTCTTTTAGTCCTTTGCTCGTATTAAGAAGTGGTTGGACCATGCCAAGTCATCCCCTAAGTTGAACATAATTGCTGGGGGCCACTGTGATGACAAGAAAGGTTACTTTGTGGAGCCGACCATCATTGAGAGCACAGACCCACAGGAAGCCATCATGGCCGAGGTAAGACTTGATATTGTAGATCACTTCTTTCCCCATCACTGTTAGCCTATGGAACTTCATAATGTGACTCTGTTATGGACCCGATTAGACAACCTACTGTGATACTATACTTGTTGTGTCTAGGGGCCCTACACTTGCCTAATTGTTCTGTAACCTGACTAGGCAGGTGCATTACTGTGAAAGTATGAATGTGCGGCCCGGGTTGGGTGTGGTTGTGCCTGGGAACAGAGTGTTTGCTTACTGGGGATCTGGGTGGACAGTTCCAGCGTGACTGGTCGGGCCAGCACAAGGGGGTCGTTGATGTAAGGTTGGTGATTTAAAAACTCCAAAAGGGCATGTCAAACGGAAAATCCAAAAGCTCTGTTGGTCGGTAGATAGCCCTCATTTAGCTGATTAGCTTGGTAATCCCCCCCACCTGTGCACACACCACAGACTTCTTATGCATACCGGAGCTTCGTTGAATGGCCCAGAGTGCCACTTTCCCCAAGGGGTGGGATGTGTAACTGTGGCCTGACTGTGTGCTGACTAACTGGCCTTCCACACATACCTAATACATAACATTTGTGGCAAATGGCCATCACAAAGCCTTGACCTCAATCCTATAGAAAATGTGTGGGCAGAACTGAAAAAGCGAGTGCGAGCAAGGAGGCATACATACCTGACTCAGTTACCAGCTCTGGGGGCCGAAATTCACCCAACTTATTGTAGGAAGCTTGTGGAAGGCTACTCAAAACATTTTTACCCAGGTTAAACAATTAAAAGGCAATGTTACCAAATACTAATTGAGTGTATGTAAACTTCTGACCCACTGGAAATATGATGAAAGAATTAAAAGCTGAAATAAATCATTCTCTCTACTGAGTTTTTAAATGTATTTGGCTAAAGTGTAATGTAAACTTCTGAATTCAGCTGTATTATGTGACTAGTTAAACACATTTTTACTCCTGAACATAGTTAGGTATGCCATAAGAGGTTGAATAATTATTGACTCAAGAAATTTCTGCTTTTCGTTTTTAATTAAGGTAATTAATAATTAAGGTAGGTCAATTAATATAGGAATGTATAACTAACTTTCTTATAACTCTGTTCTTGATGAACGTCCTGTAGGAAATCTTTGGCCCAGTTCTGTCTGTCTATGTTTACCCTGAGAACAACTACAAGGAGGTTCTAAACCTTATAGACAACACATCACCATACGCCCTGACAGGAGCGGTCTTCGCTCTTGACAAGTAAGTTAGAACACTCCATTTGTTTTTTTATGTTGTGGCATAATTTTACTGTGAAAGGGTTGCTTGCTCCATAAAGACTGAACATAATATAGTTATCCCTATAACTTTTCAGATAATTTATTATGGACGCCAACCATGCCTACTATGATCTGCTCATTGTTAATAGATTTGACTTTACACAGAAATTGACACTTGTCAAGAAAACGTTGTAATCCTTTAATCATATTTGTTCCAGGAATGTTGTAGATGAGGCAGCTAAGGCCTTGAGGAACGCTGCAGGAAATTACTACGTGAATGACAAATCCACCGGCTCGATTGTCGCCCAGCAGCCATTTGGTGGCGCCAGAGCTTCAGGTAAAATGACCCACACCACTCCAAAGCTTTGATATTCATTTGACTGTCAACAGTTCTATGAAGCAGGACTTTTCATGACTCCTGATGAGCTCTATGTGTCTGACATAATGCCTTCTGCCGACATCATTTTTATTAATATGAAATAGGATGAATATAAGCACTTATAACAGCTATAACGTGAACATTCTTGTCTGCATAGGTACCAATGACAAGCCTGGTGGTCCTCACTACGTCCTGCGATGGACATCCCCACAGGTGGTCAAGGCCACCCACGTCCCGCTCAGAGAATGGAAGTACCCATACATGGGTTAAAAAGACAGTACTGTACCCCCTCCCCAACCATTTGACCCTCATCCAATCCTAGATTTGTAGAGGAATCTGTCAGCTTTTTCTCCTATCCCTCTCTCCAGCCAAGACTGACAATGAAATTAAGAGGGGAAACCCTCTCCTTACTCGTCCAAGTTTTAGTCCTTTTTAGCCCTTACAAGCCTGCACTGAAGCTAGACACAAGTACAAATGTAATTATTAGCTCAGGGTTTCCCCAACCTGGTCCTCGGGACCCCAAGGGCTGCACGTTTTTGTCCTAGCACTACACCGTTGATTCAAATAATCAACTAATCAAGCTTTGATTATTTGAAATCAACTGTGGATTGTTAGGGCAAAAACCAAAACATGCACCCCTTGAGGTCCCGAGGACCGAGTTGGGGAAATGCTCTATTAGCTGTTCTAAATTAAAAGGGGGAGCAAAGGCGCCCCTCTCTGGAACTTCATGAGATCAGCAGGAGCTGAGCCAGATCAGACGGCCTGCTAGCTGTCCAGAAGAATGGCACTATGAAACGTCCCATGGATCCACAGACGGGACCAGTTAAAAGTTTGGACACACCTACTCATTCAAGGGTTTTTATTCGTTTTTGAAACTATTTTCTACATTGTAGAATAATAAGTGAAGACTTCAACACTATGAAATAACACACATGGAATCATGTAGTAAGCAAAAAAGTGTTTAACAAAGTAAAATATATTTTAAGTCATTCAAAATAGCCACCCTTTGGCTTGATGACCGCTTTACACACTCTTGGCATTCTCTCAACCAGCTTCACGAGGAATGATTTTTCAACAGTCTTGAAGGAGTTCAAACATGTGTTGAGCACTTGTTGGCTGCTCTTCCTTCACTCTGCGGTCCAACTCATCCCAAACTATCTCAATTGGGTTGAGGTTGGGTGATTGTGGTGCCTAGTCATCTGATGCAGCACCATCACTCTCCTTCTTGGTCAAATAGCCCTTACACAGCCCGGATGTGTGTTTTGGATCATTGTCCTGTTAAAAAACAAATGATAGTTCTACTAATCGCAAACCAGATAGCATGGCGTATCACTGCAGAATGCTGTGGTAGCCATGCTGATTAAGTGTGCCTTGAATTCTAAATAAATCACTGAGCAAAGCACTATCACACCACCTCCATGCTTCACGGTGGGAACCACACGTAAGAAGATCATCCGTTCACCTACTCTGCGTCTCACAAAGACAAGGTGGGTAGAAACAAAAATCTCAAATTTGGACTCATCAGTCCAGAGGACAGATATCCACCGTTCTAATGTCCATTGCTTGGGTTTCTTGGCCCAAGCAAGTCTCTTCTTCGTATTGGTGTCCCTTAGTAGTGGTTTCTTAGCAGCAATTCGGCCATGAAGGCTTGATGTTGAAATATGCCTGTTACTTGAATTCTGTGAAACATTTATTTGGGCTGCAATTTCTGAGGCTGTTAACTCTAATGAACTTATCCTCTGCAGCAGAAGTAACTCTGGGTCTTCCTTTCCTGTGGCAGTCCTCATGAGAGCTCATTTCATCATATCGCTTGATGGTTATCGTGACTGTACTTGAAACTTTGAAAGTTATTGAAATTTTCCAGATTGACTGACCTTGAAGTAATAATGGACTGTTGTTTCTCTTTGCTTATTTGAGCTGTTCTTGCCATAATATGGACTTAGCCCTATTTGGTACAAGACCATCTTCTGTGTACCACCCCTACCTTGTCACAACACAACTGATTGGCTCAAATGCATTAAGAAGGAAAGAAATTCCACAAATGAACTTTTAACGCACACCTGTTAATTGGAATGCATTCCAGATGAAAAATATATTTTGATTTGTTTTACACTTTTGGTTTCTACATGATTCCATATGTGCTATTTCATAGTTATGATGTCTTCTGTTATTCTACGATGTAGAAAAGTGATGATAAAGAAAAAGCCTTGAATGAGTACGTGTGTCTAAACTTTTGACTGGTACTGTAGTTAAACTGTTTGGTCTACCATAGATTCTACAGAGATTTACTATTAGTTCTAATTAATCAGTCTTCTGTTTTTAATTAAATGACTGCTGTTTCTGACAATCTCAGTTTTGACTGGTCCTGAGGCTGTTAAGTTTTCCACAAGTCCTGCTGTATTTCTATTATACAAAACTCACTATATATTACAAGTATTAACTGACCATCTGCCATGACAAAAACAATAACCCAACGTTTCGATAATATTTCATGACCGCTACGGTACAAGTATCAAAACCCAATGTTTAGCATTTTAGGTTTTCTGTTCCCTATGATTGTAAAAAAAGAGGATGGCTTTTACTACCATCCATTGTTGGTGCTAAAAAAGTCCTTACTAACCATCCTTCTTAACCTATATTCAGTAAACATGGTTGTGTGTATCGAAACTGCAATAATGTGGTTTTCCTCACTGTGTTTTGGTTTGCTGTGTTATCACACTGTAATACTCAACCCCCTGACTGTCTGATAGGAAGGTGATGCACTTGTTACACTTGAGCTATGGCTTGGCCTACAGTATCTGGCTATGAGGGTGCCATTGCCTTTTTACTGAAACCCTGCTTTGCCATCTAATCAGGTTTATTTCAGCAACAGCACACTAACTGTTGTTTTCAAATTTTACTGAGTGTTTGTCCATTAAAAAAAAATGCTTCAACTGCATATGATTGCTCAGTCGAAATCTCAATTTCATGTCATCTTGCTTTTAAAACAAAAGTTGAGGAGGATATATTTTCATAAATGTGTTTTCTGTTAAATGTTAATATAAATTATTTGTCTAATGTGCCTGTATTGGCAATATTAGGGATTTACCTTAATTGAATTAGCATTATTATACATTTTCATAATTTCAGAAATTATATTAAACTTGTTTTTAATGTCTTTTTGTTTCTGAATGTGGCTTGCTTGACCATTTCTTGTTGTTAATGAGACTGACACATTTTTAAGTTGGTGTTCCTTCAGTTTCTTTAACCAATTTGAGGAGTTGAAATGAATGTGACCAGTGGGAAATAGGCGCACTGTTCCACACTGAGGTGTCAAAGTACAAATCAGAGATTTTTACTGCCTGTTGTTGGAGTGTGTCCCAGCATACTACCTTGTCACACTCTCTGTGGTGTCTTTAGTGTCACACTCCTGTCACATCAAAGTCAGATGTGAGGAGACCTCATTACTGGGCCTCTGGCATACTCTCCCATTGTTCAAAGTGTTAGAGACACACTTCTACACACAAGGCCAAGCGTCAGTGCTGTAAGTGTATACATGGGAAAGGGATCTGCCTGCCTGACACATCAAAACATTAAGGACACCTGCTCTTTTCATAACATAGACTAACCAGGTGAAAACTATGATCCCTTATTGATGTCACATTTTAAATCCACTTCAATCAGTGTAGATGAAGGGGAGTAGACAGGTTAAAGATTGATCTTTAAGCCTTGACACATGGATTGTGTACCGTATGTGTGCCAATCAGAATGTGAATGGGAAAAACAAAATATTTAAGTACCTTTGAACGGGGTATGGTGGTAGGTGCCAAGCGCACCGGTTTTAGGTCAAGAACTGCAACACTGCTGGGTTTTTCATGCTCAACAGTTTCACATGTGTATCAAGAATGGTCCACCAACCAAAAGACATCCAGCCAACTTGACACAACAGTGGGAAGCATTGGAGTCAACATGGGCCAGTATCCCTGTGGAACGCTTTGACACATTGTAGAGTCCCTCCGTGCCCTAACGAATTGGGTCTTTTCTGAGGGCAAAGGGGGAGGGGTGCAACTCAATATTAGTAAGGTGTTCCTAATGTTTTGTACATTCAGTGTATAGGTCTACAGAACCTGCTCTCTTTTTATACTCAACTTTCTCATCACAACTTATTCCATTGTTTATGAATTCTAATGAGATCAGACAACCAGAGCCAATGTGCAGGCGTAGGCAGTGGTGCTGATTACCTAGAGGGAAATAGAAAGAAACGGATCGTATCCATCATCTAAACAAACCAAATGTTTTAAGCTCTTCACAAGCACATTTGCAACTCATTAGTTGAACATTTCCAAACCATCTGTACTGGACTACAAATGAATTGTTGACCTACTATTCATATTGAAAGAAGTCTGAAGTATAATCTTGTCAAAATTATTCAGGACAAATCCTGGATACTTTATAGTGTCATTACAAAATTACGCCAAGTATTCCAGGAGCTGATCTAATTTGTGATACATACTGCAGTGGAAGGCATTGTTATGCAGATTTATGGAATAACATTATGTCTGTTATGCAGCACAATTGGGAGAGCTCAATGTGTGATGCTTCAAATAAATCCCCATCACCCTTTGAATTATATGATGTCCATTCTTCCCTTCAATGATCAGTAGGCCTATTAATATTCACTGGTCATATCCAACTGTTTATGGTATTGTTATACATGTCAGGTTTATGCCATATTCACATGGAGATTTTTTTCAGATTCCTTTTTTTAACCTTATGGCCTCATACCAGCAATAAAATGCCATGCGTGGGATTGAGAATGTTGGAGCGAAATTCGACACACACTTCTAATTGACAGTTCTGAATGGTGCGACTGTGGGAAAGAAGCTCAGGTTGCAGGTTAGGTAGGGCTTTCCGGAGGCGGCTGTGCTAGCTTTTGTGTTCTAAACAGCAGCTGTACCATTCAATTTGAAAATGTTTACCCAACAGACTCGAGTCATTCATGCCTTCATTCTCCCGCCCAAAATCAACCTTCTGTCGCGACAACACATTTAGAGGTTCTTCTGGTCGGGTTATATTAGAAAAATAGACCACTGCAAACAAAACCACGAAATTAGCGGGGAGTAATTAATGCCCCCAGCTCTTAAAAAGAATGAGTTTTACACAATATAAGATTAGGATTTTCAGTAGAAAATGCGGAGACCACCTGTAGATTTGCATGGCTTCATTTACCCAAGTCATTATCTAAAGTATTACTAGGTCTAAATAATTCTATAGGCAGGGGGCGGCAGGGTAGCCTAGTGGCTAGAGCGTTGGACCTGCCACCGGAAGGACCAGCCACCGGAATCACTCCCCGCGGTTACGAGCTCAAACCCCCGAGCTGACAAGGTACAAATCTGTCGTTCTGCCCCTGAACAGGCAGTTAACCCATTGTTCCCAGGCCGTCATTAAAAATAAGAATTTGTTCTTAACTGACTTGCCTGGTTTAATAAAGGTAAAATTAAATAGGCCTATTGGTAGATCATTTTGTAATGTGTAACGTTGCCTTTTCATTCCATGACGTCAAATCACATACCTGGCCCTCAGGTGCCACTTTATTGTATGTGCTCTGCTGAGTTGTAGCCTAAGTGTTGTGTCTACAAAGCATGGTTAGACTACACAATAGTTAGAGATTCATACATAAATTGTCATTTCATTTATTTATTGGGAATATTGCCACATCAATGTGATAGACAATGTTCCAATCACAGTTTGTTTCAGGACAAATTACAATTCAGCAACATAGGGCTGAGGTATTTTCCCAGAAATAGATACACCAATATATTATAATAATATATTTTACAATATGTAAAAACATTTTACTTCGCAATTGTAAAGTTAATAATACATGCACAATAGAGGATATTCTACACAGAAGAATAACAATAATTTTATATTTTACGAACAAAAGATAAAATTGTATAGGGAAGAATAATTTCCAACAAGAAGAGAGCATACAGGGTCGTGCTAGACCAAAATATTATCTGGTTTTGACATCGAAAGTTTAATTACTGAAAGTCTCCAAATAGGCTATGAGCATCACCAGGGTCTCCACATGGGCCCTCTTCCACCTGGGGTGACACGTTTCGGAGTGCTGCTGTTGTGAGGGACCGTTGCGCGGTTTGGACTCAGCACGACTCTATCACCGAGTTTCTGAGCGCGATGGAAGTGATTGAGAAGCTTCTGTTGTGAGCCAGTAGGCTGGTTTTTCGCTGAGAGGAAGCGCAGCGTCTCCTCCAGGCAGCGGGTGAATCCCTCCGCGTAGCTTTGGACAGGTGACGCTACGTTGAATGAAGCAGCAAGGCGCATGCTGTTGTCTTTCAGGTAAACCACAGCTGTCTCGAGAATGTCAGCCTTTTCCAGTTTCGAGTTGGGTTGGTGTGCTTGAAGTTCGGTTTTGAGGAGTGTCTTGAGCTGTTCGATGCTGCTGTTAATGCGGTCTCGGCGCATCTTTTCCACCACTGGTTTTCTAAGCTGGAGAAAATAAAGGATCTGATTAGTTTAATTGTATTTTAAAAAATCATGTTAAAATTCAAACATAACGTATTAAATTGATGAAGATAGAGGTAGCCTATTTGTACTTACTTTGATTTTCTCTTTCGTGGTCATCGCCATGTCGCAAATATTGACAGGAGCCATTGCTGTCGGTCAGTTGTTTGTTCTTGGTAGATAGTCGTCGGATGTTAGAACTGTGGTTTGTCCATCTCGACAGGGCTTCTGTATTTATACACTCATCACACTGTAAACCCGTGTGGGTCTCAGTTTGACAGGAGTTTCACACACTTGCTGGCCAATCAGGAACGCAGACAGTACAATGAAGAGGCTTCAATTACTTCATGCTAAATTGACTGTCTATTGCCTCAGGACAATGAGCGTGTCCCAAAGGAACAGGTGGAGTGTGCAATAAAAGAGTGCTGTGAAGTAGTTGACTCTGTTGCTTGCAACTGCATTCCAAGATGTTGCATCATTCTCATGAAAGACTCAGACCAAAAGGCGGGAAAACAAGTCCTGAATAAGTGAATGGTCACCCAGAAGATTATTCAGTATCAAGGGACCTTACTGCTTTTTCGCGCATTTTTTGGGATAAATCAGTTATTTTGATGAATTCATTCAACCGTACAACATATTTCAAATGCGCATATTATTAGGATTCTTATAGCAACTCTTATAAGGCCTACTATTGTATTATAATAAAAGTATTTACAACAGTATTATAATAAATATAGGCTTATAATTATGTTATTCTAAAACTATTATCATTATTATTGTTCTTCATCTTATTGTTGTTGTTATATTGCTATATTGTATTTACTTCGCCACCATGGCCTTTTTTTTAACTTTACCTCCCTTATCTCACCTCATTTGCTCAGATCGTATATATACCCATTTTCTACTGTATTATTGACTGTATGTTTGTTTTATTCCATGTGTAACTCTGTGTTGTTGTATGTGTCGAACTGCTTTGCTTTATCTTGGCCAGGTCGCAATTGTAAATGAGAACTTGTTCTCAACTTGCCTACCTGGTAAAATAAAGGTGAAATAAAATCAAAATAAATTGTTATTATTTTTACTATTATTATATGTCTGTTGTCACTGTAATTATATATTTTTTCGATATAGGATATACAGAAACAGTCTGATAGCTTATGTGAATCTTTGTAAACTACTATTTTCTCTTAGTTCATTTTTTTTTCAGCAATCGGTCAACAATGTATCAACATAATATTTTTCCATATGGCCCCTTGGGAATTAGATGCCTCATTGAGGACCGTGAGTAATGCGGTATTGAGAAAGGCACACTTCCATTGTTGCTCTGTTGAAAGTGTGCTGTGGGAAAGTTGGAACAACACAGTCTACAGGATTAGTTTTTGAAGAGAGGAGCAGCTGGCTTCTGTGCGCGGGAAACCTCTGTCAGCTCGGGTGAACTTTACAAGACCTGTTTCCCCCAAACGATTTATAAATCCACTAGAATACTATTTGGGTGCACTGTGTTGAAGCCGCCGTGCCGCCATCTTGGCACTCCCCCACCGTTGTAAAAAAAAAAAATTATTTTGGAAGTTATAGAAATGCATTTATTAATGTCTACATTAATTTTTGCCACATTTATTATGTTACAGACAACTTAATGTATACTTTTAAATTATATTATGTTGTCTGTCTGTCTGTCCGTCCGTCCGTCCGTCCGTCTGTCTGTCTGTCTGTCTGTCTGTCTGTCTGTCCGTCCGTCCGTCCGTCCGTCCGTCTATAAACATTCTCCTTAAAGTACAATTACTTGTGTTACTGTCCCCACAACAACAAAACATATTTTGATACATTTAATTTTGCCCTGAAACATTTAGTTGAAACACTGTAAAATTCCATTAATTTCTATGGAGGACTGCCCCTACTGGAGTGTCAATATGGCCGACAGGTGGCTTCAAAGCCTCTCAATGGCCAATACATAGCATGGCAATCCAGGGTTTATATGCATTTATATGCATATTTTTCATCTAAGGCACTGCATCGTAGTGCATCTGGTTCGATCCCGGGCTGTATCACAACCGGCCATGATCGGGAGTCCCATAGGGCGGCGCACAATTGGCCCAGCATCATCCAGGTTAGAGGAAGGTTTGGCCTGGGTATGCTGTCATTGTAAATAAGAATTTTTTTCTTAACTGACTTGCCTAGTTAAATAAAGATAAAATAAATAAATACAAAATTATGTAGACATCCCTTCAAATTAGTGGATTTGGTTATTTCAGACACATCCATTGCAGATAAGTGTATAAAATCGAGCACACCACCATGCAATCTCCACAGACAAACACTGGATGTAGAATGGCCTTACTGAAGAGCTCAGTGACATTCAACGTGGCACCTTCATACTGTAGGATGCCACCTTTCCAACAAGTGCTGTTATTGTGAAGTGGAAACTTCTAGGAGCAATAATGGCTCAGTCGCGAAGTGGTAGGCCACACAAGCTCACAGAATAGGACAGTTCCAAACTGCCTCTGGAGGCAACGTCAGCACAAGAACTGTTCGCCGACAGCTTCATGAAATGGGGTTCCATGGCCGAGCAGCTGCACACAAGCCTAAAACTACCATGTGCAATGACAAGCTTCGGCTGTCCGCCATTGAACTCTGGACTCTTGAGCAGTGGAAATGCGTTCTCTGGTGTGATGAATCACGCTTCACCATCTGGGAGTCCGACTGACGAATTTGGGTTTGGAGGATGCCAGGAGAACACACTGTTCCAACATCTAGTGGAAAGCCTTCCCAGAAGAGTGGAGGATGTTGTAGCAGCAAAGGAGGGAGCAACTCCAAATTAATGCCCATGATTTTGGAATGAGGTTCGATGAGCTGGTGTCCACATACTTTTGGTCATGTAGTGTACAGCCTTTTCTGACGTAAGGGCATTCATACTTCTTTCTCAGAGCTGTTGAGCAGAGCTGATGTGAAGGAAGTTGTCAAGGAAGTGAATTTGTGTTTATACAGGACCTCCCGCCCCCAACTACCATCAACCAATTAATGTCTAAGCCGAGCTATATCAATCAAATGTATTTATAAAGCCCTTTTATCATCAGCCGATATCACAAAGTGCCATACAGAAACCCAGCCTCAAACCCCAAACAGCAAGCACTGTTACAAAATTTAGGAGGCGTACGGCTATGCAGTACAGAGCTCAATTTGGCCTCTGCATGGATCCAGCACCTCCACAGTTGCGTCACACCCTCCATACGGAGCCTCTGATCACATTTTCAGATCAAGCATAAAAGATGCTGCATGGTCAATCTGATGTCTGAATTAGCCGTACAGCGTTTACGGGGATATGGCCTCTGCAGAAGTCAGGGCATTCATACTTCTTGCACTTCGAGGAGCAGCACAGAGCTGTTGAGCAGAGTTGCTGTGAAGGAAGTTGTCAAGGAAGTGAGTTTGTGTTTATACAGGACCCCTTGCCCTCACCTACGGTCAACCAATCATGTCAATGTGGAGCTAATTTTACAAAATTTGGGTGGCACACAGCGATGCAGTACGGAGGTCATTTTGGCTTCTGTATGCCCCCGGAGGCTCCTCCATTTTCGGATCAAGCATAAATTTGCTTTAAAGTGGCTCTTAGGGCATCAGTCCGGTTGTGCAACAACTGTGGAATGTTAGAATTTCAATGCAATTTTCATTGGTATTGTTAACGTCCACAAAATTACCCAGATAATAATGACTTGTTTATTTTCAATGGGAAAGGTGTGCAGCAACAATTGCTGGCAACATTGCTCAGCAACATTGCCGAAAAAAATTGCCAATGTATCACGGCCTTAAGTGTGTGTGTATGCCTATACTGTATAGGATAATGTAGCTTGAAAACAACATGCTGAATCAATAGCCTGTCTACTTCAAAAATAGTTGGGTGCCGCTGAATCCTCTTAGATCTTCTATAAAAATGAAATGGACAGCCCTCCAGCCATTTCTTTTATTCACCCTGTTTCTGTGTATTTTTCTATCTTCAGGATTACTGGAGATTGTGAGATTGTCTTAACCAGCCTTGCATCTCCCAGATGTATCCCTCTTCCTCTCCCGCCGAACTGGGCCATGTAAAAGGGCATAATGCATTCCTGGCTGTTTTGCTGAACCAGGCTTTGACTCTGGGTGCCCCTACGAGGGCACAGCTCTCTCACAAAGAGAGGGGCAGGTGCTTGGCGTCACGCGCCTCATCAAGTAGGGGGGTATCCTTGTGACTTGAACCACACAGGGAACCTGGGAAATGCCTGACCTCTCTTTATACCAGAGAAATCCCCCTTGATGTGTGCGCTGGTCTATGGCATTCCATGGACATGAAATTCACAGTAAAGGCGTGCAGCGGACAAAGCCACTTGAAGCGGGAAATTGTGGTATTGTCAAATGTACGCCTTCTGTCTTAATCAAGGCCTCTTTTAGTATTGTCACTGGGGCAGTGTGTTGGTGGCCAGTTATAAGACGCACACATAATACATCATCCTCTAGCTCTGCAATGTACCACAGAAGGTTATTTCCATTAACTTGACCTGGAGTGTACAGGTTCAATATTCTGAAGGCATCATTGGATTGTGTATTTACTTTATGCTCATGTGTTCATTCCATTAAATGACTTAACAAATAACAAACAGCTAACATTTCATTGGCTTCACATCATGATAGCAGACGCAAGTCTTATTATTTTTATTCCAGTATGATCTACCTGTTACTTCCTCTAGGTGTGTGGAGTTTGTGAGAGGCCTGGGCTCCCCAGCAGAGGTCCAGATGGTCTATTGAGGTCCAGGCATAATGAGGGTGTATGGATCAGTGGTGGCCGCAGCCCTGAATGGGGGCTTAAGTGTGGGAAAGAGGGGCAGGTCTGAGCTCTCACACATTCCTCACTGGAGAGGGAGAAGGCTTTGGCTGAACACAGAGGCATCTGGATTCAAAGCCATGGAGACTGTTTGGTGCGTGTGTGTGTGTGCGTGTGCGTGTGCGTGTGTGTGTGTGTGTGTGTGTGTCCAACGTGCCTCTCTTGGGTGTGTGGAGGGGCTCATAATGAAGCCATCACTTTTTCTTCATAAATAGATGGAATGTACACATTGGAATGTGTTCATACTCAAATGATGGGTTTTCATCTGCATAGTCATGTCTCACTTAGAAATGTGTCTTAAATTATTTTATTTTTTTAAACCTTTATTTAACAGTTATTGGCCCAACACTCTAACCACTAGGCTACCTGCCGCCCCATCTTTAAAGAGATAAGAAAAGACGGACCAGAGAGGATTTCCCTCCAAAAGACCCTTGCCATCTGTCTCTTTTCACACATATTAGCATGGCTATTTATAAGGCACATCAAGCATTGACAAAAAACTAAAACATTTTGTCCATTTATTTTAGAACAACCATTTGAGTCAAGTGTCTAGTAAGTTATTGAAGTATGTAGACATATACAAATTCTATTGACTTATTCAGGAGCGATAGGAGAAACACTATTTAGTAATAGCCTCTGAAATGATGTGTGATGTTTGCAGGTTGATTTGTATTGTCATGAATCTTGTCCTGAAAGCAGAACTGAGTGATTCCTCCTTAGATAGGCCAGCTGCAAAGTCAACATTGTCTATATTGTAAAAATTAATGGAAACCAAAACATACATTTTAGGTTGGGGTTAGGCATTAGGGTAAACAGTGTGGTTAAGATTGTATTACATTATGACTGTGCTAGCTAGTGACCACTGCAGAGCTGCCTCCATGACGAAAAACGCTAACCTACGTGATGTTCACTGTATTGTACTGTTTGGAGGCTTCAGTGGGAGAAGATGTTTGACTGTAGGTTCCATGTATGTGAGGCCAGAGGAGATTAAAAGAGGAGAGGTGTAATCAGTGGGAGGTAAGTGTGCACACACACACAGGCCAGGGCATGTGAACGAGGGCGTTAGAGGGGAACACACGCGCACCCTGGCTCAGTGGTGCCTCTGATCTGGGCAGCATGTTGAAAGGGTGTCCCTAGAGGGGGGCGAAGCGGTGGTGGATGGAGGAGCAGTGGGGTGTGCTATAATGATCGGAGGATGTGTGAGTAGGATCCTGTCCTGCTTTCCCACACTCTCATTTATTAGATATTTTCTGTGGGGGCTGAGTGCAGGGGGGCGAGGTGTCCAACAATAGAAGTGTGCCTTCCCAGAGGGCGCTGGATAATTGTATTAATTGGCATCAACAATGGGAATGTTTCTCTCCCTCTCCCTCTCGCCCCCCTCTGGTGTACATTTCTCATGCTTTCTGTTTGTACATGTGAAAGACAGAGAAGATGTAAATGGTAAATCAGTTATGTCAGGGGAGATACATTGTTTAATTGATATAGCACAATTACAGTATTAACACAATATTGCAGTAGATTCAATTTGATCTATTTGAATGAATGTTGATTTCAATGTGTTCTGATATATAGTAATTGTCTCCTTAATAGGTTAACATTAATTTCTGCAATGTGAAGTGGGCAATATCTTAACTCAGCAAAAAAAGAAACATCCTCTCACTGTCAATTGCATTTATTTTCAGCAAACTTAACATGTGTAAATATTTGTATGAACATAACAAGATTCAACAACTGAGACATAAACTGAAAGAGTTCCACAGACATGTGACGAACAGAAATGGAATAATGTGTCTCTGAACAAAGGGGGTCAAAATCAAAAGTAACAGTCAGCATCTGGTGTGCCCACCAGTTGCATTAAGTACTGTAGTGCATCTCCTCCTCATGGACTGCACCAGACTTGCCAGTTCTTGCTGTGAGATGTTACCCCACTCTTCCACCAAGGCACCTGCAAGTTCCCAGACATTTCTGGGGGAAATGAACCTAACCCTCAACCTCCAATCCAACAGGTCCCAGACGTGCTCAATGGGATTGAGATCCGGGCTCTTCACTGGCCATGGCAGAACACTGACATTCCTGTCTTGCAGGAAATCATGCACAGAACGAGCAGTAGGGTGGCATTGTCATGCTGGAGTGTCATGTCAGGATGAGCCTGCAGGAAGGGTACCACATGAGGGAGGAGGATGTCTTCTCTGTAACTCACAGTGTTGAGATTGTCTGCAATGACAACAAGCTCAGTCCGATTATGCTGTGACACACCGCCCCAGACCATGATGGACCCTCCACCTCCAAATTGATCCCGCTCCAGAGTACAGGCCTTGGTGTAATGCTCATTCCTTCGACGATAAACGCAAATCCGACCATCACCCCTGGTGAGACAAAACCGCGACTCGTCAGTGAAGAGCACTTCTTGCCAGTCCTGTCTAGTCCAGCGACGGTGGGTTTGTACCCATAGCCGATGTTGTTGTCGGTGATGTCTGGTGAGGACCTACCTTACAACAGGCCAAGCCCTCAGTCCAGCCTCTCTCAGCCTATTGCGGACAGTCATAGCACTGTTGGAGGGATTGTGCGTTCCTGGTGTAACTCTGGCAGTTGTTGTTGCCACCCTGTACCTGTCCCGCAGATGTGATGTTCGGATGTACCATTCCTGTGCAGGTGTTGTTACACGTGGTCTGCCACTGCGAGGACAATCAGCTGTCTGTCCTATCTTCCTGTAGTGCTATCTTAGGCATCTCACAGTACGGACATTGCAATTTATTGCCCTGGCCACATGTGCAGTCCTCATGCCTCCTGGGCACCTTTCTTTTTTTTTCCAGAGTCAGTAGAAAGGCCTCTTTAGTGTCCTAAGTTTTTATAACTGTGACCTTAATTGCCTACCGTCTGTAAGCTGTTAGTGTTTTAACGACCGTTCCACAGGTGCATGTTCATTAATTGTTTATGGTTCATTGAACAAGCATGGGAAACAGTGTTTAAACATTTTACAATGAAGATCTGTGAAGTTATTTGGATTTTTACGAATTATCTTTGAAAGACAGGGTCCTGAAAAAGGGACGTTTCTTTTTTTGCTGAGTTTATATGCCTTCAGGGTCCCTTATTAAGTCTACTGTCTGACTCAGTCCCCATCTGCAAAGGTCTTATAGAGAATGTTCCCAGGTAATAAGAGTGTGACACCCTGCTTGTGTTCAGTCTGTGCCTCTGATATCTGCAGTACCATTCCTTTGTTGGCCAGTTAACCATGAGATAATTGATGCCTCTCCCATTGTTGTGTTTGCCTCGCCCACTGACCTCAGAGTGTGGGAAAACTAATCCAGCCTGGGACTCATGGTTTTGTAATGATAATGTCTTCCTATAAATAGGGGAGTGGGCTCCCCTCTCAGCTCACAACTCAACTTCCTCAGAGAAGCACACACACTCTCTCTCTTTACCAGAATGGCTCCTACCTACACAAGCGACTCTGCCAACACCATGCTCTCTGCTGAAGACAAGCATAAAATAAATATTATTTATAACATATGTTTGTGTCATTGTTTACTATTGAATAATTTTCTTCATGATTTGAACTTTAAGGACATAGAACTAACCGAATGCCCTCTTCTCTTCATCAGCTAAGGAAACCAGTTGTGGAGAAGATGTGTAGAGACCGCATCAACACCTGCATAGAGCAGCTCGATACCCTGCTGGAGAGGTAGTTCCACAAACAGGATCCCAACACCAAGCTGGAGAAGGCTGACATCCTGGAGATGACGGTGGGGTTACTGAAGCAGAAGCTGCAGCCTCAGAGCCCAGTCCCCCAGAGGGCCCACAGTGAGGGCTACTCCCAGTGCTGGAGGGAGACCCTGCACTTCCTGTCTTCCAGCTCCATGAAGGACATGATGCTTCAGAACCTCCAGAGAGCTGGCCAGGACGCCTGCCCCTCCTCGCCACTCTCCTCCCAACATCAACACCACAGCCAGGGCCCAGTGAAGCAGGCCACCAGTGGTCACGAAACCGTGTGGAGGCCCTGGTAGAACCACTACTTGGAGACTCTCTATCTCACAAACTGGATGGGTGTTTAGCATCTTTCTTGCTGCAGGAAATACATTTCCAAACGTTATATTGAAATTATATTATTTTCCTGTTATATATGAAATGATTTCTACTGAAGTGATTATTATTCTCTCTCAGAGAAGAAGCTGAAAAACATATTTGTATCACTTTATAATGAAGAATATGTTTAATATTTTATATGTGTATGTTTACACGTTTTTGCATTTTGTGCTCACTTGATGCACCAATGTGTCCTTTAGTCCTTTCATTTTCTTTGAAGAGGATTGTTAAGGTTATATATTTACATTTATGGTTGCTTAGCCAACTGAAATCTTGCGTTAACCATATTGTATGTACTGACCTATTGAAGGGTATTTACAAATGCTTTGATATGCCTTTTGTAAAGGCTTTTTGGGACATTGTTGTTCCACTATAGGCACTGTTGTGCTGTGAAATGTATTGTTGACACTGTGTGTCTTTCATTCTCACTTGATAAAGTGAACATGCATCCAAAAAGGATTCCAATTAATGTTTTGGAAAGTAACCATACTGTGTTTGTGTGTTTCTACAGGAGCTGTAATTAACTGGGGGATAATGGGACATAATGTATAAAAATCAATGTAGAGGGAAGATGGAATGTAACAAATTTAACTGAAGTGGAAGTTAGCAGGAAATGACAGATAATGCAAACAGGCAGTGTACTGGTAAATACTGTAGTTCGAAGTGCAGGTATCTGTACACATCAGCACATGAGGATTTATTATTGTGTTTATCAGTGCAATGTATCTACTCCTGGGCAGAGAACAGCCTCACTTCTGACTGGTGAAAGGAAGGATGATATGTAAAAAAAAAAAAATACATTATTATCTTTCACTAAGTTATCCATTTAATGCCCTTAAACCTAAGTTGTATGGTCGCAATTACTGTCATGGAATTCTCTATCTAGCCCATTACATTGAAGCTCTTGGAGACTTCTGCATTGCTGTGTGGGGCACCTATTTTCAAATGTACGTGTTAAAAACAGCTGCCTGACAGAATATAGTGATCCACATCTCGACACCAACCTGGAAATCTTGCATATAGTTTATCTGGACTTTTACATGAACATATTCGAGACAACTTATTGGGGTGGTAGGTGTTATAGTGGTTAGAGTGTTAGACTAGTAACCGAAAGGTTCCAAGATCGAATCCTCGAGCTGACAAGGTAAAAGTCTGTTGTTCTGCCACTGAACTGTTCCTAGGCCGTCATTGAAAATAAGAATTTGTTCTTAACTGACTTGCCTAGTTAAACAAAGGTTAAATTAATTGGAAGTAATGTACAGTAATTGGAATAATCAAGAAATCTGAATAAAGATATAAAAGCATTGTAACATGTTTATTAGTGTTTATTTGTCATGAGACACATACAGTATCTGTTGGTGATGGAACTGCTTGTCTTGAATAGTTGTTAGAGGTCAATGATCCTGGGAGTGGCTTACTCGGTGTACCACAGGGTCTGCATCTGACTGTGTAGGTCTGGAGCTCACCATGCTTTCCCACACTCCTCAACCATTAACAGCCCTGATTGGGACAATAGATAACATCAATGACTTAGTGTGTGAGTGTCAATGTGATTGAGTGTGTGCGTGTACGTGCATGACAAAGAGTGAGAGAGATCCCGTGCATGGGCTATGGGTGGAGAAGCAGTCAGTGAGGCTAGAAGAGGGAGTGTGCAATGGTGGTAGTTGTGTGGGTGAGAGATGGTGTGTGTGTGCTCAAGGTGTGTAGACTTTAATCTATCACCTGGGAGCAGACTTGCCCTCCAGACTGACACCTGCTTGAGTTGGCAGATAAGATAGGTTTCCCACGGCGAAACACAGCAAGGCCTGGCTACAGGCACAGGCGCATCCTGTCATATACATACTAACGTTCACAATGTCTTCAAAGCGAGGCTTACCCTTCACAGCACTGTTGTGTCACTATGTAAATAAATTCTCTAGTCATATAAGTGAATTCAGACTTTATTTTGTACACACCGATAGATTACAGAACAGGTTCATAAATGCAGGTGTAATATATTAAGCAAATATATATATATTTTATATATATTTTATATATAATATATAATATATATAATATGTATATAATATATATGTTTAAATTCATACTAGTTTGAATAACATTGATGAATTAATTAAATCGAAACATAAATGCATGCTAAATGCATGCTACGATAATCACTTGTGTTTAATATTTTAGAAGGACATGATGATTAAATGAATAAGCTGGTTTGAAGGGGAGCGGCAGGAAGTGGACAGGGATCAGGATTCTCACATTCATGCCGAGAGGATAATTTAGGGCGGCACACTTCCTTTGTCCCTTCAATGAAAGGGGATAATGAAACGGGTTTGTGGGAAAGCCGAGGAGAGGTAGGCCCCACACAGGAGAGACGTGCCACACAGTTACACAGCCCAGCAGGCAGGTAGGCTGCGTCCTGGATCACCAGCTGTTTGATGAATCCAGAGCTGACGGAGTCGACTGCCCAACGTTAGCCTAGGGCTTAACATACAAACCCCAAGAGAGGCACGTTGGACACACACACACACACACACACACACACACACACACACACACACACACACACACACACACACACACACACACACACACACACACACACACACACACACACAGACACTTACACATGCATGTGCACAGACGCTCACGTTCTCATTCGAATCATGCTTGTATATAAAGTGCATTCAGAACGTTTTCAGACCCCTTCACTTTTTCCACATTTTGTTACGTTACAGTCTTATTCTAAAACTGATTAAATATATATTTTTTCTCATCAATCTACACACAATACCCCATAATGACAAAGCGAAAAATGTTTTTAAAAATGTTTTCACATGTATTACAAAAAACAACAGTAATACCTTATTTACATAAGTATTCAGACCCTTTGCTATGAGACTCGAAATTGAACTCAGGTGCATCCTGTTTCCATTGATCATCCTTGAGATGTTTCTACAACTTGATTGGAGTCCACCTGTGGTAAATGCAATTGATTGGACATGATTTGGAAAGGCACACACCTGTCTATATAAGGTCCCACAGTTGACGGTGCATGTTAGTGCAAAACCAAGGCATGAGGTCGAATGAATTGACCGTAGAGCTTTGAGACAGGATTTTGTAGAGGCACAGATCTGGGGAAGAGTACCAACAAATTCCTGCAGCATTGAAAGACCCCAAGAACACAGTAGCCTCCATCATTCTTAAATGGAAGACGTTTGGAACCACTAAGACTCTTCCTAGAGCTGGCCGCCTGGCCAACCTGAGCAATCGGGGGAGAAGGGCCTTGGTCAGAAAGGTGATGGTCACTCTGACAGAGCTCCAGAGTTCCTCTGTGGAGATGGGAGAACCTTCCAGAAGGACATCCATCTCTGCAGCACTCCACCAATCAGGCCTTTATGGTAGAGTGGCCAGATGGAAACCATTCCTCAGTAAAAGGCACATGCCAACCCGCTTGGAGTTTGCCAAAAGGCACCTAAAGAACTCTCAGACCATGAGAAACAAGATTCTCTGGTCTGATGAAACCAAGATTATCTTTGGCCTGAATGCCAAGCGTCACGTCCAGAGGAAACCTGGCAGCATCCCTAAAGTGAAGCAATCATGCTGTGGGGATGTTTTTCAGTGGCAGGGACTGGGAGACTAGTCAGGATCAAGGGAAAGATGAACGGAGCAAAGTACAGAGAGATGGTTGATAAAAACCTGCTCCAGAGCTTTCAAGACCTCAGACTGGGGCGAAAGTTCACCTTCCAATAGGACAGCGGCCCAAAGCACACAGCCAAGATAACGCAGGAGCCCGGACTTGAACCCAATCAAACATCTCTTGAGAGACCTGAACATAGCTGTTCAACGCCCCTCCCCATCCAACCTGACAGAGCTTGAGAGGATCTGCAGAGAAGAATGGGAGAAACTTCCCAAATACAGGTGTGCCAAGCTTTTTTAAATTTTATTTTACTTTTATTTTACTAGGCGACTTGCCTAGTAAAATAAAGGTAAAATAAAATTTAAGAAAAGTTAAGAACAAATTCTTATTTTCATTGATGGCCAAGGAACAGTGGGTTAACTGCCTGTTAAGGGGCAGAACAACAGATTTGTACCTTGTCAGGTCAGGGATTTGAACTTGCAATCGTTCGGTTACTAGTCCAACGCTCTAACCACTAGGCTACCCAGCTTGTAGTGTCACACCCAAGAATACTTGAGGCTGTAATCGCTGCCAAACATGCTTCAACAAGGTGCTGAGAAAAAGGTCTGAATACTCATGTAAATGTTATTTTTCCGTTTTTTTACTTGATACATTTGAAAAAATGTCTAAAGACATGTTTTTGCTTTATCATTTAGGGGATATTGTGTGTAGATTGATGAGGGAAAAAGTGAAGGGGTCTGAATACTTTCCGAATGCATCGTCAAGGCTGTGGGTAACTGGTGAAAGGAGTCAGTCGCAGGAGAACTGAGATGCATGGACAAGGTATTTAATTCAAGAAAACAACAGTACAAAACACAATACTATGGTGCAGGAAAAAATACCGGTACCATGAATAAACGGGCGTAACAACAAAACCCGGTAACAATAATACCATAATAAATTTTATTTTACTTTTTATTTTACTAGATGAGGACTGGGTCAAAATGGTAGACTTGCCTAGTAAAATAAGGTCATCTTAGGTTTCATTACATACAGTCGAGAAGAACTAAATAAGATAAAATTTACCAAAATATGTTTTTCATCGTGCCCCACTTCCTAGCATTCTTCTTGCCAATGTCCAGTCTCTTGACAACAAGGTTGATGAAATCCGAGCAAGGGTAGCATTCCAGAGGGACATCAGAGACTGTAACGTTCTGTGCTTCACGGAAACATGGCTCACTGGAGAGACGCTATCCGAAGCGGTGCAGCCAACGGGTTTCTCCACGCATCGCGCCGACAGAAACAAATACCTTTCTGGTAAGAAGAGGGGTGGGGGTGTATGCCTTATGGCTAACGAGGCATGGTGCAATGAAAGAAACATACAGGAACTCAAATCCTTCTGTTCACCTGATTTAGAATTCCTCACAATCAAATGTAGACCGCATTATCTACCAAGAGAATTCTCTTCTATTATAATCACAGCCGTATATATCCCCCCCCAAGCAGACACATCGATGGCTCTGAGAACGAACTTTATTTAACTCTTTGCAAACTGGAAACCATTTATCCGGAGGCTGCATTCATTGTTGCTGGGGATTTTAACAAGGCTAATCTGAAAACAAGACTCCCTAAATTTTATCAGCATATCGATTGCGCAACCAGGGGTGGAAAAACCTTGGATCACTGTTACTCTAACTTCCGCGCGCATATAAGGCCCTGCCCCGCCCCCTTTCGGAAAAGCTGACCACGACTCCATTTTGCTGATACCTGCCTACAGACAGAAACTAAAAAAGCTCCCACGCTGAGGTCTGTCCAACGCTGGTCCGACCAAGCTGACTCCACACTCCAAGACTGCTTCCATCACGTGGACTGGGACATGTTTCGTATTGCGTCAGATAACAACATTGACGAATACGCTGATTCGGTGTGCGAGTTCATTAGAACGTGCGTTGAAGATGTCGTTCCCATAGCAACGATTAAAACATTCCCTAACCAGAAACCGTGGATTGATGGCAGCATTCGCGTGAAACTGAAAGCGCGAACCACTGCTTTCAATCAGGGCAAGGTGTCTGGTAACATGACTGAATACAAACAGTGCAGCTATTCCCTCCGTAAGGCTATCAAACAAGCTAAGCGTCAGTACAGAGAAAAAGTAGAATCTCAATTCAACGGCTCAGACACAAGAGGCATGTGGCAGGGTCTACAGTCAATCACGGACTACAGGAAGAAATCCAGCCCAGTCACAGACCAGGATGTCTTGCTCCCAGGCAGACTAAATAACTTTTTTGCCCGCTTTGAGGACAATACAGTGCCACTGACACGGCCTGCAATGGAAACATGCGGTCTCTCCTTCACTGCAACGGAAACATGCGGTCTCTCCTTCACTGCAGCCGAGGTGAGTAAAACATTTAAACGTGTTAACCCTCGCAAGGCTGCAGGCCCAGACGGCATCCCCAGCCGCGACCTCAGAGCATGCGCAGACCAGCTGGCTGGTGTGTTTACGGACATATTCAATCAATCCCTATACCAGTCTGCTGTTCCCACATGCTTCAAGAGGGCCACCATTGTTCCTGTTCCCAAGAAAGCTAAGGTAACTGAGCTAACGACTACCGCCCACGTAGCACTCACTTCCGTCATCATGAAGTGCTGTGAGAGACTAGTCAAGGACCATATCACCTCCACCCTACCTGACACCCTAGACCCACTCCAATTTGCTTACCGCCCAAATAGGTCCACAGATGATGCAATCTCAACCACACTGCACACTGCCCTAACCCATCTGGACAAGAGGAATACCTATGTGAGAATGCTGTTCATCGACTACAGCTCGGCATTCAACACCATAGTACCCTCCAAGCTCGTCATCAAGCTCGAGACCCTGGGTCTCGACCCCGCCCTATGCAACTGGGTACTGGACTTCCTGACGGTCCGCCCCCAGGTGGTGAGGGTAGGTAACAACATCTCCTCCCCGCTGATCCTCAACACTGGGGCCCCACAAGGGTGCGTTCTGAGCCCTCTCCTGTACTCCCTGTTCAACCACGACTGCGTGGCCACGCACGCCTCCAACTCAATCATCAAGTTTGCGGACGACACAACAGTGGTAGGCTTGATTACCAACAACGACGAGACGGCCTACAGGGAGGAGGTGAGGGCCCTCGGAGTGTGGTGTCAGGAAAATAACCTCACACTCAACGTCAACAAAACTAAGGAGATGATTGTGGACTTCAGGAAACAGCAGAGGGAACACCCCCCTATCCACATCGATGGAACAGTAGTGGAGAGAGTAGCAAGTTTTAAGTTCCTCGGCATACACATCACAGACAAACTGAATTGGTCCACTCACACAGACAGCATCGTGAAGAAGGCACAGCAGCGCCTCTTCAACCTCAGGAGGCTGAAGAAATTCGGCTTGTCACCAAAAGCACTCACAAACTTCTACAGATGCACAATCGAGAGCATCCTGGCGGGCTGTATCACCGCCTGGTACGGCAACTGCTCCGCCCTCAACCGTAAGGCTCTCCAGAGGGTAATGAGGTCTGCACAACAAATCACTGGGGGCAAACTACCTGCCCTCCAGGACACCTACACCACCCGATGTTACAGGAAGGCCATAAAGATCATCAGGGACATCAACCACCCGAGCCACTGCCTGTTCACGCCGCTATCATCCAGAAGGCGAGGTCAGTACAGGTGCATCAAAGCTGGGACCGAGAGACTGAAAAACAGCTTCTATCTCAAGGCCATCAGACTGTTAAACAGCCACCACTAACATTGAGTGGCTGCTGCCAACACACTGACACAACTCCAGCCACTTTAATAATGGGAATTGATGAGAAATTATGTAAATATATCACTAGCCACTTTAAACAATGCTACCTTATATAATGTTACTTACCCTACATTATTCATCTCATATGCATACGTATATACTGTACTCTATATCATCGACTGCATCCTTATGTAATACATGTATCACTAGCCACTTTAACTATGCCACTTTGTTTACATACTCATCTCATATGTATATACTGTACTCGATACCATCTACTGTATCTTGCCTATGCTGCTCTGTACCATCACTCATTCATATATCCTTATGTACATATTCTTTATCCCTTACACTGTGTATAAGACAGTAGTTTAGGAATTGTTAGTTAGATTACTTGTTGGTTATTACTGCATTGTCGGAACTAGAAACACAAGCATTTCGCTACACTCACATTAACATCTGCTAACCATGTGTATGTGACAAATAAAATTTGATTTGATTTGATTTGTGCTGCCAATGATTGGAACGAATAGCAAAAATTGCTGGAGTTGGAGACTTATATCTCCCTCACTAACTTTAAGCATCAGCTATTTTTTTTTTACTTTACTAGGCAAGTCAGTTAAGAACAATTTCTTATTTTCAATGATGGCCTAGGAACAGTGGGGTAACTGCCTGTTCAGGGGCAGAACAAGAGTTTTGTACCTTGTCAGCTCGGGGATTTGAACTTGCAACCTTTCGGGTAATTGTCCAACGCTCTAACCACTAGGCTACCCTGCCTACCTGCTTAAATAAAGGTGAAATCAAATACATTTAAAAAAAGATAAGACAGCACACTTCACAAGGCAGATATGCACAGAATAATCACACTACAGAGATGATTAGGATTTTTTAAATTAAATTGTATATATATATATATATTTTTTTTTAAATAAATTATCACATAAACAAACTGGAAAATAATGTTGAATAAAGAAATCCAGATATCTGTCATGTATTATGTTTCATCATCTCTATAATGCTTCATCCCAGTTATCCTGAGTGTTTTAGCCGTCTTTGGTCTCTTCACCAGTCGTTAATGCGTCTGACCAAGGACTTGGGCGTGTCCTTCGTCGACAATTTTGAGTCCTTCTGGAATAGGCCTGGCTACTCTGTGGAAGGCGCAATTAAGCTGGGTGAAAATGGCTCCCGGCTGTTGTCATCAAACATTGGAAAGGCTCTTGGTCAACTAAATTGATGTGAGGACAATAATAGCATTACATGAAAGTCCGCTTTTACCATCTCCTCTTTGGTCACTGTGAGAGTTCCACATGTTGTATCTGAAAGCAGTGGCGGTTCTAGCTTGTATGGCTCACAGGGTGAACCCCCCCTTCAGCCCCCCCCCCGATAAAACCCCCAAAAATACCCATTCTGCACTAACTGTACATTTTATTCAGACATTTGGAACAACACAAAGAAAGAATCAAAACATTTAAAATGATATAAATATAAAAACTATATAAAAATAAGACAAATTGTAGTATATATATATATACAAATGAAAAAGAGAATCAAATTATTACACTATTACCCTATTGCTAACAAAAAAACACACGAATAAAACTAAATTGCACAAATCCTATATCACACAAATACACAAATAGAATAACACACTTATAAAGAAGAGAACCTGATTATTACACTATTGCACTTCAAACAAGAAACACACAAACTGAATTGCACAACTAATTGCATTGCATTAGTACTGTGCAATTATACGTGTGCTATTTGATAGATTCCCTCACTCCCCCTACCTCTGGCTTCCAGTGGGGAGACCTGCAACCGCCCCCTCCCCATCTCATACTTCTGAGTGGGAGGCCTTCCCAGGCCTAGCCAGCCTTGCTCACAAACTTGAATCAGGGCGCCCACTCCGACAAGGTTAATTGACCCACAGTCCCACACAGTGACATAATATCATTGACATGACATGCAATAGGCTAAGAGTGGCTGGATTGAGGGCTTGTAGTTCTGTTGTAAGGCAGGTCCTCACCAGACATCACCGGCAACAACGTCACCTATGGGCACAAACGCACTGTCGTTGGACCAGACAGGACCAGACAGGACTTCACTGACGAGTCGTGGTTTTGTCTCACCAGGGGTGATGGTCGGATTCCCGTTTATCATCGAAGGAATGAGCATTACACCAAGGCCTGTACTCTGGAGCGGGATCAATTTGGAGGTGGAGAGTCCGTCATGGTCTGGGGCGGTGTGTCACAGCATAATCGGACTGAGCTTGTTGTCATTGCAAGGCAATCTCAACGCTGTGCGTTAAAGGGAAGACATCCTCCTCCCTCATGTGGTACCCTTCCTGCAGGCTCATCCTGACATGACCCTCCAGCATGACAATGCCACAAGCCATACTGCTCGTTCTGTGCGTGATTTCCTGCAAGACAGGAATGTCAGTGTTCTGCCATGGCCAGCGAAGACCTGTTGGACCAGAGGGTGAGGGTGAGGGCCATTCCCCCCATAAATGTCCGGGAACTTGCAGGTGCCTTGGTGGAAGAGTGGGGTAACATCTCACAACAAGAACTGGCAAATCTGGTGCAGTCCATGAGGAGGAGATGCACAGCAGTACTTAATGCAGCTGGTGGCCACACCAGATGCTGTCTGTTACTTTTGATTCTGGCCCACCCCCCTTTGTTCAGGGACACATTATTCCATTTATGTTAGTCACATGTCTGTGGAACTTGTTCAGTTTATGTCTCAGTTGTTGAATCTTATGTTCATACAAATATTTACACATGCTAAGTTTGCTGAAAATAAACGCAGTTGACAGTGAGAGGATGTTTTTTTTTGTTGAGTTTTATATATCTATATATTTTTTTAAAATAATAATAATTGTGCGGGTGCCCCATGCCGCCCCCGGCAACATGTTGCCCTGGGCGGCTGCCCATGTCGCCTATGCCTAAATCTGCCACTGTCTGAAAGTGGTGACATGCCTAATGGTGCTAACCAGAGAAATGTAATTGCTATTCCTACTTTGTTTTCTTTTCATAATAGGTATAAACCAATCTTTGAGTCTCCTGTTGTTCTGAAATCTCAAAGTAATCTGACTTGTACTCAAACTCTATGTGATTGTAAATTCAGAAAAGGTTTGACATTTTTATATCTTAACATTCATAGTTTATTACCTAAAATGGATCATGTCAAGATATGGTTCTCTCAGGCAGACCCTGCTATTTTTGTTTTATCTGAAACCTGGTTAACTGATAAAACTCTGGACTCTGATGCTGCTATGAATGGTTACAATGTGTTTAGGGCTGACATTAAAGGCAAAGGTGGTGGTGTTGCTATACAAATAATCTTCTTTCTGTGTCTCTGTTAAAGGCTACCTCCAGTCCTAAACAATTTGAATTGTTGGCTTTAAGTCTTCAGGTGGGTTCATTCTCAAAAGTAACAGTTATAGGAATCTATTTTCCACACTCCGGCAAGAAGTGTGTACTAAACAAACACACTGATTTAATTGCAATTTTTACTGCCCCAGAGGTGTTAATCACTGGAGATTTTAATATTGCATGGGGAACGCAGGATGCTGACTGTTTAAAGGATTTTTGTACTAATTTAAATTTGACCCAACTGATTACAAAGCCTACTCGTCCAAACTTAAAGGACCCTACGAAATTGACTTTGATTGACCTCTTATTTACAAATACTCCAGAGAAATATGCTGGGAGTGGGGTATTTACTTTGGATATTAGTGACCACTGTCCCATTGTATGTGTCAGGGATATACGGATGCCTAGATCTAAACCTTGTTTTATCAACAAGAGGAATTTTTTAAATTTCAATGAACAGGCATTTTTTGGGGGCCCTTTATTTTGGTGACTTTGATTGTATTGCATTTATACCTAACCCATGGCTGGCTCTGAACCACTCTCTAATGTTTTCAGTTGTATTGTACTGTAGATAAACATGCTCCCTTTAAAAAAAAATAGAAATAAAAATAGGTATTGCCTTTGGTTCAGTCCAGAGCTATTTGAAGTCATAAACAACAGAGATGCTGCCTGTGCCAAAGATAGATTCAAAGACTCAGGCCCTGACTGGCAGTCTTTCAGGCAATTGAGAAATCTGTGTGTAAAACTATTTAAAAAAGCAAAATCCGATTATGTTCATACACTATCTGAATATAAGGGGACCCAGCTACATTTTGGAAAGCTGTTACATCACTGAAGGGTTGTGTCTCCTCTTCTTTCCCCCAATAAATTAATTTAGATTCTGGCCCTATTATTGACAAAATTGATATCCTTAAAGCATTTAATCACAATTTTATCTCTGTGGGCAATATATTTGAATGTATTTCAAAGCCAGCTCTTGAAAATAATAGTTTTGATGTTGAAAATCTTTTGAATGGAACTGAAAATGCTGGTCAGGAGTTTTCTTTTCGGAAATTCTGAGATGGAGAAGTCCTGGATGCTTTGCTAACATGAGACAACAGCCAAATCCACAGGGGCTGATCATTTGGAGCCTGGTCTGCTTAAGTGGGCTGATCATTTGGAGCCTGGTCTGCTTAAGTGGGCTGATCATTTGGAGCCTGGTCTGCTTAAGTGGGCTGATCATTTGGAGCCTGGTCTGCTTAAGTGGGCTGATCATTTGGAGCCTGGTCTGCTTAAGTGGGCTTAAGTGGGCTGATCATTTGGAGCCTGGTCTGCTTAAGTGGGCTGATCATTTGGAGCCTGGTCTGTTTAAGTGGGCTGATCATTTGGAGCCTGGTCTGTTTAAGTGGGCTGATCATTTGGAGCCTGGTCTGTTTAAGTGGGCTGATCATTTGGAGCCTGGTCTGTTTACGATCATTTGGGCTGATCATTTTGGAGCCTGGTCTGTTTAAGTGGGCTGATCATTTGGAGCCTGGTCTGTTTAAGTGGGCTGATCATTTGGAGCCTGGTCTGTTTAAGTGGGCTGATCATTTGGAGCCTGGTCTGTTTAAGTGGGCTGATCATTTGGAGCCTGGTCTGTTTAAGCATGCAGCTCCCCACATTGCTGGCTCAGCAGCACACAGTTTTAATTTAACATTGTTATCAGGAAGTATTCCAAAAGCATTCATATTTATTTTGTTATTGTGTGCTGAATTATATTTTATACGGGGGTCTCTTGTTAAATTGATTTTTAATCTCAATGTGACTCCCTGTTTAATTGATTTACCTCATGGTGTAGGAAACACAATGGTAGGCCAACGGAAAGTGGGAGGCAAACACACATTCGATCTCCTGTGGAGCAACGCATGGATAAAGCTGAGTTATATGAATACAAAAAGTATTTTTGATGTTAAGTGTGCCTGGCGGCTCATGTTTCCCCTCTCTTTCACCATGTGGACATCAAAGACCAGTCAAACAAGACAGACATTTTTTTCTCAATAGTAAGGCGCCAATGTACTGTAAGGTGTGATTAACAC
The DNA here is from genome assembly GCF_036934945.1 of Oncorhynchus masou masou. Classification (NCBI taxonomy): domain Eukaryota; kingdom Metazoa; phylum Chordata; class Actinopteri; order Salmoniformes; family Salmonidae; genus Oncorhynchus; species Oncorhynchus masou. The sequence continues at coordinate 63,253,318 of NC_088216.1, forward strand.
ACACGCGTATGTTCTTTCCAACGGCGTGACTCACATGGCAGATGGGGGATGTCGTCAGTATACGTCGCCAAAATTGTATTGCAGATCGTTGGTTCAACAGTTGCCTGTGGAGTGTGGGAGAAAGTCTCAGGAGTCCTCAGACTCAACACAGACTTGTCGAGGCTGGGTTGCTGAAGAGCTGTGCGGATACGCTTTGTAAGAGCTCATTAAAGAACAGCCACTCTACAGCTCCCAGGTAACTACCATGGCAACTTTTGCTAAAAGTAATACTTCTGTTGAACTCGTTCTGTTCATCCAACAATTGGGTAAGTATAGGCTAATACTCAATTTCAGAACGTTTGTGCTTATCAAAGTTTATCACGAGTAATAGCCTAATCTTGTTCTGTTTCCTTCCTTTCCACGGAAAGTAATTGCGGATAATTTTCAGAGACACTAATCTAGAGCAGCTGAGGACACTTCCACAGTGGACAGATGTGTGGCCAGCAATATCGGTGGCCAGCAATATCGGCAGCCCGCATCCAAACTGGAGAAAGCCAATATTTTAGAGATGGCAGTGAGTTTCCTATAGGAGACAACCACTGCGGGTGTTTCACCCAGCTACTCGCAGGGATTCTCCCAGTGTCTGCAGGAGACCCTCCGGCAGCTGTCCCTTCACGTGTCCCTGCAGGCGGCAGAACGAGGGGAGATCAAACGGTTCTAAGTGCTCCAGAGAACACCACCGTCCAAGCAAAACCCTGCCAAGCGGTCAACATCGAGATTATCATCACCACGATCCGAAGGCTCTCTGTAGAGACCGTGGTAATACTGACAATTACCACAAGACTGGAGAAAGTATCTCAACATTTTGGATCAGATTTGCGCCTCAGGCTAACAACCAATGCATATTATTTTTGTGGCATGATTATGTTATCGCCAGTTGTGCAACATTTGCACATACACTACATGACCAAAAGTATGTGGACATCTACTTGTTGACGCATCATTCCCAAATCATGAACATTAATTCCCCCTTTGCTGCAATAACAGCCTCCATTCAGCCATGAGCATTAGTGAGGTCGGGCACTAATGTTGGGCAATTAGGCCTGGCTTGCGGTCTGCTTTCCAATTCAAAGTTGTTCGATGGGGTTGAGGTCAGGGCTCTGTGCAGGCTAGTCAAGTACTTCCACACAGATCTCGACAGACCATTTCTGTATGGATCTCGATTTGTGCACAAGGGCATTGTCATTCTGAAACAGGAAAGGGTCTTCCCCAAACTGTTGCCACGAAGTTGGAAGCACAGAATTGTCTATAATGTCATTGTATGCTGTAGTGTCACTGGAATTAAGGGGCCTATTCTGAACCATGAAAAACATCCCCAGACCATTATTCCTCCTTCACCAAACTTTACAGTTGGCACTGGATTTGAGCAGGTAGCTTTTTCCTAGCATCCACCAAACCCAGATTCGTCCGTCAGGCTGCCAGATGGTGAAGCATTATTCATCACTGCTCCAGAGTTCAATAGCAGCAAGCTTTATACCACTTCAGCCGATGCTTGGCTTTGCGCATGGCAATTTTAAGCCTGTTTTCTTCAGCTCGGCCATGGAAACCCATTTGATGAAGCTCCCTAAGAACAGTTATTGGCTGAAGTTGCTTCCGGAGACAGTTTGGAACTTGGTAGTGAGTGTTGCAACCGAGGACAGATGATTTTTATGCACTACGTGCTTCAGCACTTGGCGGTCCCGTTCTGTGAGCTTGTGTGGCCTACCACTTTGCGGCTGAGCCGTTGTTTCTCATAGATCTTTCCACCTCACAATAACAGCACTTACAGTTGACCGGGGCAGCTCTAGCAAGGCTTTAATTTGACAAACTGACTTGTTGGAAATGTGGCATCCTATGATGGTGCCATGTTTGAAAGTCATTGAGCTCTTCAGTGTTTGTCAATGGAGTTTGCATGGCTGTGTGCCTTTTTAAAATTAATTTTAAAATATATATATTTTAAAATTAACCTTTCAGCAACGAGTGTGGCTGAAATAGCTGAATCCAATAACACTACGTATTCAAAAGTATATCTTGTTTTAATGTACCCATGAAATTGTCTACAGTGTATGATGAATACACTTCAAAGCAATTTTATTCTTATACGGATTAAGCTTCTCAAATTATTTTACATTTTATGAAGGCTTTATACTCTGTTTTGTTGCATGATATTATTTTTCATTTCAAGTTCAGCAATGATTATTTTTACATGTTGTAATTGATACCACTTAAACATTCCTGATTATTTTCTTAATTATATTTGTAATATCGTGTAGCATGTCATTCACTTATCACAGTGACTCAAGTTACACACTGTCAATGGTGGAATGACTTTCAACATAATTATGTAGGGAGGCTAACATTGATCAACCTGAGCTGGCAATGGCATTAGTAGCTTAGTTTAGAAAGACTGTTTCCTGTGCCACATTGTTCAGTGGTGGGCAATTCTAGTTTAGCACCATGGACAACTCTAAGAGCACACGAGGAGGTTTCACTCACAAATTCCAATTTGTTCTTGCATAAGGAGATGCGTAACTAGCACAGACTGGGGGAAAAAGTGAAGAACAAGATATCAATCTATTCATAACTTTTTTTGTTTATTCAAATTGACTCAATGAGACATCACCTCAAGGTGAATAGACACATGTGATTAAACATCACAATAAGTCTTGGAGAATTGTCCAAGTTCTTATGATACTCCAACAGAGTACAGGAAATGCATTTACTGTCTTTATGAAAGACAAGATAATTGTTTAAAATAAACAAGAGGTTTTACATTGAGAGAACACACATTTCTCTGCAATATTGCAGAGTGTTCTCTCAATGTAAAACCTCTTATTTTAAACAATTCTTGTCTTTCATAAAGACAGTAAATGCGTTTCCTGTACTCTGTTGAAATGATCAGAATAACATTCACATAAAGCAAATTCTATCATTTTGGGGTAAATACTCATGATGGATAAATACATACTCAATAACCTTTCAATATTACCTTATCACGAGAAAAATGTAGTGGTGACAATGTTTTCCTATATGGTTTGAGCTTAAAACATGATTCAAATTGACAATCACAAACAGTTTGTTGATATAAAACCTATTTTTGGTTAAAAATCCTCATGGAGGACCATTCAAGTTATTCTTTATCATGATTGACATGACACGTTTCATAAAACATAAAGGTTATTATTTTAAAAAAACGACAAAAATGGATTGTTCAATTAAATTTTAATTTAAAAAATGTTCTTAGTCACAAGACGTTTAAAACCTCATGCATAAACAGAATATGAGGAATATCTCTTCCCATTCTCACTACTGTCCATGATATACATTTTAGAGTAACATTGTCCATTGTGATTGTCTGCGAATTGAGCTCCATTCTGTAGGACTGTACCAGGGCCTCCAGAGGGCGCTGTTGACTGGACTATAGTCTTTGCTCATGCTGTGCTGGGTTGGGGAGCTGAGCTGAGGCAGGTCACTTTCCATTCTGTTCTTATCAGAGGATGGCTGCAGGCTCTGGAAGTGGCTCAGCAGTCTTCTCTGGGACTGTCTTCACCTCATCCTTGGACAGGAAGTGCACAATCTCTTGGACACATCTGGAGTAACCCTGATTGACAGGTGCTGAGCAGGACGAGGAGCTCACTGGCTGGTACTGTTGCTGTCCGTTTCAGGAGGCAAACTGTCATCTCCAGGATGTCGGCTTTCTCTAGCTTGGAATCAGGCTGCTGATTGAGGATCTCTGGACCCAGGAAAGGCTGCTGTTGATACAATCTATGCTTCTCCACCAATGGCTTTCTTCACTGCAAGAAGAGAAGAGGCAAGTCATTAATAACCTTATTCTGGAATATGACATTATTTAAACACAAACAATCAATCAAATTAAATTAATTTCCTTGAATTTGAATCTTCGATTTACCTTAATGGTCAGAGTCAGTTGCTCCTCAGAGAGGATCATAGCTGAAGTTATTGTAGGTGCCATGGCTGGATGTCTGTGCTGTAGAGGCCTCTGTGTAGAGAGAATCTGATTTCTATTGGCTTAATCTCCTATATATATCCCAAATCTGTGTATGTGTGTGTCTTGGGCTTGTAGGAGAATCTCAGTCTGTAGCCAATGGGTGAGCTTGGGAGGACGACGAGGACTGTGGAGCTGCCACATGCTCAGTGTTCTTATTGCTGGGGGACAATGGTCACATCTCAGGGGAACAGGTGGAGGGGTGGAGGGTGATGGAGAGTCACTCACAGAGCGCTGTGTGAATCTGGGAAAGTGGTGACTCCCAGATCTGCTGCCTGATGTTGGGATCAATGACAGACAGTGCACATGCTCATTACAATTTACAAAAATTCATTAAAACACCACATTATAAAATAATGACACTGACACAAATCCTGTACATTAAAACTCTTGGTCCTACCCAAATCCTTTTGATTGTTACATTTTTTTAGAACAGCCTACTATTTCCTTGATACAGTCCAGTTTTGGTCAAGTTTAGGCACTTCACATGATTTTGAACTGTGAGCTGTTAATCTGATTTGATGAATGATTTGCATTATTTTACTTTATTTATAAACAATATTCCTAATTCCTTGTGATTTCAGTATTTCACCTCTTTTAAACCCGAAAAATTAAACAATTAGACAATATTAGGTCAAAGTAGGATATAAAGTTTTTGGGAGGGAATTTCCTGTATTGGTAGTCCAGAAGCAGCAGATGTGTCCTCGGTCTTGGAGCTACTGGTCAGTGTGAGTAGCGAGCTGATCTGAGTTTCCCACACTGACTCCTGTGTGCTGTGATCAATGCACTACAAAACCTGCTCAGTGGACCATTAGTGACGGCTATTGGCTCTGTGTTGTACTATAGACACAGCCTGACGTCACAGACCATCTAGATTCTGGAGGGAAACATAGTCTGGAGGGACTATGCTAACATGTGGAATTGTTTTAAGATGGTCATACCATGGATCATTTAGCTATTTCATTTTGAATTCTAGGACTTATTTAGGTACCCTAAAAAAAGATTGACAAAATATTTGATAAATTATTGCATTTGGCTTTAACATCTATATCCCATAGCATTGAAAAACATGTGACAATGTGACAATGTGTGACAATGTGACTAACCACCTGGATTTGGTCCTATGTAGGAAAATTTGAAATGTAGTTTTTTTTACAATGGATGAATGTAGACTCAGAGCTAGAAAATGGTATATCATACACTACAGTTGAGGAACGGTGGGAAAGCACCTCTGATTTGGAAGTTGATAAATGTTCATTGAATGTTTTGGTACTGTCACGCCCTGGGGCCTGTTGCACAAAACTAGGATAAGGGATTAAGCCAGGATATCTTGGTGATCCTGGCTCAATTGATCCGTAATCCGGTTGCACTAAAGATGGATAGGGGGCAGGAGGATATGTTATGGTATAAATTACCATGGAGATTTATTCTGTGGAGCTAGCCTGCTCCAGACCAGGCTAAATTCCAGGATCTATTTAATCTCATCCCTAATGTCACTCAGCAGTCACCACAAATGGAAACCAATAGTTATTTCACTGCTCACTATACATTGTTATCACATATAACTAGACCCACTGTTATTATTTAAACGTTTGTGATCATTAATTTCAATGATTTTGGATAAAAAATGATTTTTAGATGATGTTGCTATCATTAGATAATTTACAGTTTCCCATAGACTATAAGGCTATATATAAAATGATAGAATATTAGGGCCACAGAGGGGAAAAAAACACAAGTCATAATATTGTAACCAGTTGTTTTAAAGGAGGACAGTTGTTAAAATGACAGATGTGGGGCATTTCGTGAAATTGTACTTCAGTATGGTTTCATAAACAAAGACATGCTGATGTGCCAGAATATAAAGTATCACATTGTCATTAGTATCAAAACTGTAAAAACAATATGTAGCTTTTCTGCAGAAAGAACCAGCCTCATAAATGTATGACTTTATCCTTTTTCTTCAGTGTGGCCCTAGTACTCTGTCATATAAACAAATACACATTCCATATGAATATAAAAACACAATGTGTAACATTATGTTCCTTTATTGAATAAGGACAAAACAAAGCAGGTAAACCATCAGCTCCTTTCGAAACTGAAGTCACAGTGACTCTACAAGATGGAAAGCACAGAATCCAAGCATATTATACAAAATGATACATACACATTCAAAGGTCTGTATATAACACACCCTGCATGTCTGCACACTAAAATAAATGCAGGACAAATCCATACACATCAACTGAACAGACAAATGAATGGATGCAGTAGCCTCCCTGCAGCCTTGTATTACACACAGTATACCGCACAAACATCATAAGAGGCCAAATTAGTCAAAAAACGAACCCAAAAAAACCCAAATTCCTCTGCCACCGCAGGACATATTTAACCAAAATTGAAAGCACACATACTAACTAAAATAATTCAACACATATTGGTCCCTCAGCAGCCGACCACTGTCGTCATCAGGGAAGATTGCCGGATTGTCCCAGTCCATGGCTGGTGGCACTCTGGGGGCCCTCTCCTTCCTCAGGCAGGCCACATTGTGGAGGACAGCACAAGCCACAGTAATATCACATGCCCTAACAGGGCTGACCCTTAATTTGTGAAGGCAGTGAAAGCGTGCCTTCAGGAGGCCAAAGGTCATTTCAACTCTGGCCCTGGTCCTGGCATGGGCATGGTTGTAGGCCTGCTGTGCTTCCTGGGGGTCTGTGAAAGGTGTCAGGAGAAAAGGCTGGCAGCCATACCCCTGTCTCCCAGCAACACACCAGAGAATTCACCTGTCAACACAAAATCTCATCATTACTACCTCATAAACACAGTGATATTCTTGACACAGCCATGATGGTTATAAATAGGGGTTGTGTGGCTTACCTTGTGATAGGCACTGATAGATTTCAGAGGCCCGAAAGATTCTGGAGTCATGGACTGAGCCAGGCCATTTTGCCACAACATTGCTGATCACACAGTCAGCATTGCAGACCATCTGAAATCATAAGATGAGGAATATTACACCAATCAATGCACATCACTGGCAATGCAGAGTGTTCGTCAATGGACAATATCAAAAAGTTATGTTCACCTGAACATTAATGCTGTGAAAGGATTTCCTATTCACAAAATCGGCCTCATGGGCACCTGAGGGGGCTTTTATCCTTATGTGTGTGCAGTCCACTGCACCAATGACATTGGGGAAACCTGTCACACAAAGTAATGAGTATCCTACTATGTGTTAACAGTTGTCCTGTAATTTGTAGATCCTCTTACCTGCAATCCTATAGAACTCCTCTTTGATGTCACAGAGTCTTCTGTGGCCAGGGAAGGAGATGAAGACATCTGCTAATGCTTTGATAGCCAGACACACACTCCTTATTGTGCGGCAAATTGTGGCCTTGTTCAGCTGTTCTGCATCCCCCACTGAGTACAGGAAGGCTCCACTAGCAAAAAAGCGCAAGGCCACACAAACCATTTGCTCCACACTCAGTGCATGGCTCCGTGCAGTGCGGTGCTTAATCCTGGGACCCAGTAGTCTGCATAGATACCTGATGCCATCTGCAGAAAACCTGTATCTTTCATATAGATGGTCATCAGGGAAGGCCAGTGGGTCCAACCGGTCCCTGAAGACCCTTTCTCGTCTGAAGGCTCTCCTCAGCACAAGTGCTTCTTCATCCACCACATCTCGCACGAATGGGCATGCCATTGTCAGAGCAGAAAGGAACACACAATTTTGGGCCTTCATATAGGCTAGTGGCCACACTTGGTGCTGGGGGGTGGGCAAAAGAGGGTGATGCCTTTAACGATGACTTGGTTGTACTGATTGCTGGGAAAATAAAAAAATTAGAAAGATGCCACCGTCCTGTGTGCTCACAATAAGAGCTCATATGTCATGGCTCACTTGACTTTACGAGAATATACCTAATTTTTATTTTGAGCTGTGTCATCTTCTTGGAGCTGGGGGAGGAAAGAAAAATAATGATTAATACATTTGTGTTACAGTTAGCATACAGTGTACATTGAAGGCATATCTCACCTCCCTCTCAAGTTTTTTATTTCAAGGTCCAGTTTCCTAATTGTCCTCTTTTTTATTTCGGACTCCAGTGCAAGATTTTCCATCTTTTTCTTCTTGTACTGAATGTCTATGTCTGCCAGTTCTATTTGGCGCCGGAGGTGGTTGCCATACAACTTTCTGATAGCTTGTGAGCTCTGTGAACACAATACAATTAGCGCAGCTGGATTTTGGCAGGATGTGGTGTCCTTTTATTAATACGCACTATGTTGCCAGGCTGGTTTTCCCACTGTATAGCATCTGGGTCCTGTAAAATAAATTAGATTTTTTGATTTTGATGAGGACTCCTCACCATTGTAGAGTAAATAGTACTTTCACAGTCTTAACATGATACCTCATGCCTTCTGGAATCCAGAGAGATGGTCTCCTCCTCATCATCGTCTCCATCATGTGCTGTTGCACTGGGGCCTTCACCCTATCACATTTAATCGGATTCATATTGAAGCTAGTAGACAAGACATGCCAGGCCTACAGTATGCCTTTGATGGAGTACTCACTGGATCAGCATCGTCTGGTGCTTGTGCTGGTGGCTCTAACAGGAACACAGTGCTGCCAGACACTGCAAGGCAATAGGTAAACCAAAGTCAGACAGTCCAAATTGATTCAATATGAATGTGGTTGTATCCCATGTAGAGATGGAAGGACATACCTTGAATGAAGCGGGTGGCATCTTGGGAGGAACCTATGCTCGTCTCTTTCCCCCCAGGGATCCCCTCTAAGACGGGCCTGCCTTTATTTAGCTCCAAGGCCATGTCCTCTGCTGGGGTAAGGTCAGCCTTTGGTGACCCACCACCCGTGCCTTGTCGGTGGGTATTCTTTTTCACTGCTAAAACAGTACAGACAATGTGTGAGCAGGCACCTTCTGGGTACAATATATGCTTGTCCTTTGTTAAATATTAGTCAGGGACCATACCATTCTGCAGAATGTTCTTGTATTTGATTTTGACCAGCTGCCATGTCCGTTTTGGCCCGTTCATGTTTAATCTACACACACACACACACACACACACACACACACACACACACACACACACACACTGCAAAAAATTACTTGGTATTTTTGTCTTGTTTTCAGTAAAAATATCAAAAAATTTATCATAGCTTTATACAGTGTGATGGAGTTACTTTACACAATTTCACTCATATCTGCAGTGCATTTCAATTAAACATTTAACCGTTTCATAATTACAGTACAACTGCATTTTTGGAGATGTGAATTAAATATTTGAATTGTAATTGTGATGTTTCAGCGGAGCGGTGAGTGTGTAATTGTGCACTACTTACGCATTCAGGCGGTCTGCAATACTTTGCCACGCTTTTTCTCTTTGCTTTATCACTGTGGCGGTGTTGCCTTTCTTCTTAATTATATCTTTTACCTCCTCGTATGCCTCCATGAGGATTTGTGCTTCCGACGGGGAAAAGTACGCGGCTCTAGTTGCCATGGTAAATCAGTTAATCTGTGATCTGTGGCGGGGTCTATTTGAGTGAGCCGTGAGCGCGCACCTATCCAGGATTGGTTTCACCTGGCTTAATGAATCCGTGTCTGCTCATCCTGGCTTGGTCTTTGTGCAACCAATTAAGCCTGGACGCACATGTTTTGGCTTCATTGAGCTCAGCTGAGTCATTTATCCCGGATGTCTTAATTCTACTTTTGTGCAACAGGCCCCTGGCCTTAGTATTCTGTGTTTTCGTTATTATTTTGGTGAGGCCAGGGTGTGACATGGGGATTTATGTGGTTTGTTTTGTCTGGGGTTGTTTGTAGTTATGGTATTGTGGTTAGAGTAGTACTCTAGGTAAGTCTATAGTTGCCTAGAGTGGTTCTCAATCAGAGGCAGGTGTTTATCGTTGTCTCTGATTGGGAACCATATTTAGGCAGCCATATTCTTTAGGTCTCTTGTGGGTGATTGTTCCTGTCTTTGTGGCACCAGATAGGACTGGTTTTTTTTTCCTCTTCTTCTTTCTCTCTTCTTCTTTCTCTCTTCTTCTTTCTCTCTTCTTCTTTCTCTCTTCTTCTTTCTCTCTTCTTCTTTCTCTCTTCTTCTTTCTCTCTTCTTCTTCTCTTCTCTTTCCCTTTCCTTGTTTTGTAGGGTGTACAGCTTTAATAAAGATGAAAATACAACAAAACTAACCACGCTGCATTTTGGTCCACCTCTCTTTCACCAGAAGAAACCTGTTACAGGTACACCTACTGGAGAGCTCTTCTTTGTCTACACCTATTCAGCATAGTTCTTTAAGGATTCACATGTCAGGGCATGTGCTAAACATAATGAGTAGTGTAGTAAACAACCAAAGATTTCAAGACTAAAACTGGTTAAAGTTGCAGCCTACAATAAGGAAAAAACCCAGGTAAATATACACTTGAACTAGACCTTGACCCACACGACAGGTCAAAAGTTTTAGAACACCTACTCATTCAGGGCTCTTTCTTCATTTGTACTATTTTCTACATTGTATAAAAGTAGTGAAGACATTAAAACTATGAAATAACACATGGAATCATGTAATAACCAAAAAAGTGTTAAAGGCAAATGGTGCCTGCTTTGAAGAATCTCAAATATAAAATACATTTAGATTTAACACTTTTTTGGTTACTACATGATAAACAATGAACACAATCGCATTTTATCAATGTCAAATTGAATGCACAGAGAACGTGATGAGATCCTGAGCCCTATTGTCGTGCCATTCATCCTCTGCAATCACCTCATGTTTCAGCATTAAAATGCACTACCCCATGTTACAAGGATCTGTACACAATTCCTAGAAGCTGAAAATGTACCAGTTCTTTTCATGGCCTGCATACTCACCTGACCTATTGAGCATGTTTGGGATGCGTGTTCGATGTGTATGACATCATGTTCTAGTTCCTGACAATATTCAGTAACTTCGCACAGCCATCGAAGAGGAGTGGGACAACATTCCACAGGCCACAATCAACATCCTGATCAACTCTATGTGATGGAGATGTGTCACGCTGCACACCAGATAGGGACAGGTTTCTGATCCACACCCCTACCTTTTTTAAAGTTATCTGTGACCAACAGATGCATATCTCAGTCATGTGAAATCCATAAATTAGAGCTTCATTGATTTATTCCAATTGACTGATTTCCTTATAGGAATTGATCAGGATGTTGTAACTCAGTAACATCTTTAAAATTGTTGCATGTTGCGTTAATATTATTGTTCACTAAAAATACAATATAAACAACATATATTTAGAATCAAGGCAGGTAAAATAGCAGTGGGCTAGTTGCAAAATATATTTTAGATTGGGACTAGGACTATGAAAAAGACAGTCTGTAGAAGTAGGTTTTAAAAGTTCTTGCGCCTCTGTAGTAATTTGGCTAGGAGGTCCACAAATGGTACATTGCTTTAGTTGATCTGAGAGAAGATGAAGGCGTGGATGAGTTTCTCTGCAACTGTCTGGGAGAGTGATGGTATAACCCAGGAATGATGTTTTACATATTTGTTTTTGTCAGGACCCGGTTACGAACCTGGGTCTCCGGATCACTTAACCAACTGAGCCACGAATTGTCAGCAGAACCCAGAAGATGAGGACACAGCAGTACTTAAGACGGTGTATTTAATAAAGAAAAAATCCTTAAATACAAAAAATGGCAAATCCAAAAGGTGGTAGGAAAAGCACAAAAGGCCTCAAAAGAAACTCACAAAAAATAAACAAAAACCAGAATACCACAAGAGCGTCACCCGGAATCGAGAGTACACAGAACACTAGGGCAGGGTGCTAACATACAAACACAGAGCACAGAACTGAGGGAAACTAAGGGTTTAAATACAATTAGAGGAAACGAGGCACAGGTGCAAATAATTAATGGGGATCAAGGGAAAAACATAAGGACAAAAAGCACAATGGGGGCATCTACTGACCAAAACCCGGAACAACCCTGGCCAAATCCTGACAGTTTTATGTGGGCATCGAAGGACAGAGAAGGATCAAACTAGACTCCTAGGTTGGAGATGACAGAGGACAGGTGGATGGCCTGGCCATTGATTGTAGAGCAGATGTTTCCAGCACTGGTGACCTGCTTGGGTGTCCCAATAAGCATAGCCTCAGACTTGCTACTGTTCAACAGGAGGAAGTTCTCTTTCATCCATGGCCTGACGCCCTCTAGGCAGTTGCTGAGTTTTGCTAAGGCAGAGATGGTGTCAGGTTTGGTGTTAATGTAGACCTGGGTATCGTCAGCCTAGCAGTTGATGTTATAATCTCTGAGGATTTGGAAGGGGAGGTTAGAGATGGGCCTGTAGTTGGATAGGATGTCCTGGTTGAGGTTGGTTTTCTTCAGTAAAGGGGTGACAGCAGCTGTTTTGAAGCCCGATGGCACCTCTATGGTCAGGAGGGACTTGTTGATCAGGGTGGTGATAAACGTAAGGAGGCTTTAAACAAACAGTTCCCGTCAAGCCCCTGGGGGTAAAGCTCATTATTTAAATATTGTTCGTAGGAAACAGACTCACTGTTACAGAGAATCAATTCAAGTTGAGTGTGTGTTTGTGTACTGTACAGAAACAAAATTGCACATTTCAATCATGTTCCATTACTTATGTACTTAGGCCTTATTGTAGGTGTCTTCTGCCTATACCCAAGACCCAAATACTGAACATTTATGGGATCATTAGCAATAGATCCAATGATTTCCCCATAGAGACCCAGACACCCCCCCCCAACCTCTGAAAGTCCCAGTCTATTGTCCCAAAGAGGCTCTGTGAGTGAGTTTTCCTGGGTTTCCCACACTTTCAGTGCTTTCAATGGAGGAACAATAGAAGTGTGTCTTATTACACATAACATTAGCTTTTGAGTTTGAGTGGCATAGATGCCCTACATTTTCAGAGAACTAAGATGACAGCTGCAGTTTGGGCCCAACACCTGGGAACACTGATAACCAAACTAAAAAAACTGATATGCAATTGTAATACATTCTGATTATCCCAAAAAAAGAATACATTTAAATAAAACAGGTGCATCAGTAAAAAATAAAAAATCTCTCATGCTTCCTGGGGAATTCGCATTTATGATGAATTATCTCTCTATAGTCAATTTCACATGTCAACTAAAACAATGAATATCATACAATTCTGTGCCGATACATATGTCTCTTAACTTTTATCTTACGTGGTAGATTTTGAATGAAGCACCAAGAGGCGTACAACTGAATATGTATTCAGTGTTGTATTCCATATCCTTGTTTACAGTAATGGGTCATAGTAGGCTTTTTTGGTTCTACATGTGGAATTTCACAAATCAGTAATGTAACTGTGATGGAAGGCTGTCTTTGTCAAGAGTAGAATAGAGTAACAAATGAGATTTCATTTTATAATTTGTGTATTTATTCAGATTGACATCATTGAAAGCCTTAAGTTAAGTTAAATATTTCAATAGAAATAAAGTGATTAAACATCACAACAAGAACTTGGACAAATCTCTAAGAGAGTAGTAGGCTATATAATACACAATTATAATACACAATTACCCTGTCTTGATAAAAGACAACATATTGTTTAAAATTAAGAGGTTTTACAATAAGACAGAACAGTTTCCTTTCATATGAAGTATACACATTATAATTATAATAGGGATGACATTTCACAACTAAGGTATGATCTTAAAACAGATCAAATATTGCTAATCCCAGAGTGACAACATGGTAGCAACACAACATGGTAGCAGCACAAAACATGGTAGCAGCACAAAACATGATATAAACATTATTGGGCACGGACAACAGCACAAAAGGCAAGAAGGTAGAGACAATGCATCACGCAAAGCAGCCACAACTGTCAGTAAGAGTGTCCATGATTGAGTCTAAGAATGAAGAGATTGAGATAAAACTGTCCAGTTTGAGCGTTTTTTGCAGCTCGTTCTAGTCACAAGCTGCAGTGAACTGAAAAAAACGAGTGACCCAGGGATGTGTGTGCTTTGGGGACCTTAACAGAACGTGACTTGGCAGAACGGGTGTTGTATGTGGAGGATGAGGGCTGCAGGAGATAGACATCTCAGATAGGGGGAGTGAGGCCTAAGAGGGTTTTATAAATAAGCATCAACCTGTGGGTCTTGTGACGTGTACACAGAGATGACCAGTTTACAGAGGAGTATAGAGTGCAGTGATGTGTCCTATAAGGAGCATTGGTGGCAAATCTGTCCGAATGGTAAATAACATCCAACCGCTCGAGAGCACCCTTACCTGTCGATCTATAAATTATGTATTCGTAATCTAGCATGGGTAGGATGGTCATCTGAATCAGATTTAGTTTGGCAGCTGGGGTGAAAGAGGAGCGATTACGATAGAGGAGACCAAGTCTAGATTTAACTTTAGCCTGCAGCTTTGATATGTCCTAAGAGAAGGACAGTGTACTGTCTAGCCATACTCCCAAGTACTTGTATGAGGTGACTACCTCAAGCTCTAAACCCTCAGAGGTAGTAATCATGCTGATGCACATGATGCTGCACTGGGCTAGGGAGCTCAACTGTGGCAGGTCACTCTCCCTCTGGTTCTTATCAGATGATGGCTGCAGGCTCTGGAAGTGGCTCAGCAGTCTTCTCTGGGACTGTGCCTTCACCTCATCCTTGGACAGGAAGTGCACAATCTCTTGGACACATGTGGAGTAACCCTGATTGACAGGTCCTGAGCAGGAGGTGGAGTTCACTGGCTGGTACTATTGCTGTTGTCTCAGGAAGCAAACTGTCAGGTCCAGGATGTCAGCTTTCTCCAGCTTGGATTGGACTGCTGATTGAGGATCTCTGGTCCCAGGAGAGACTTGAGGTGCTCAATGCTGCTGTTGATACGATCTCTGCGCAACTTCTCCACCACAGGCTTTCTTAGCTACAAGAAGAGAAGGAGGGTCATTAATAACCTTATTCTGGTATATGACATTAATGAAACACATTTTTAAAAATCTAATAAAATTAAATTCCTTGAATTTGAATCTCAATTTACCTTGTTGGTCAGAGTCAGGTGCTCCTTAGAGTAGATCATTGCTGAAGTGATTTAAGGTGTCGTGTCTGGATCTCTGTGTTGTAGAGGTCTTTGTGTAGAGGTAATCTGATTTCAACTGGCTTCATCTCTCCTATATATAGTCCCAAATCTGCATATGAATGTTTAGGTTTTGGGCTTGTTTGAGATTCTCACAGTCTGTAGCCAATGGGTAAGCTTGGGAAGACAATGAGGAATGTGGAGCTTCCACATGCTCAGTGTTCTTATTACTGGGGGACAATGGTCACATCTCAGGGGAACAGGTGGAGGGGTGGACGGTGATGGAGAGTGACTCACAGAGTGGTGACCCCCAGATCTGCTGCCTGATGTTGGGATCAATGACACTGACAGAGCACACGCTCAGCATCACAACTTCCCAAAAATAATTAAAACACCACATTATAAAATACTGGTACTCATAATATTGTAGCTTTCACTGAAAGATGTTTGACGCAGTGACATTGTACTGATCAGATTGGAGGCCATTCAGAACTCAGGTTTCCCAGAAGCCCCAGGCAGCACACTTCCCTCCTGTGAGCTCAAAAGCACAGCTGGCTCTCTGCACAACACTGAGCATGCCCCAGTCACACGCTCTCCTCTCTCTGGAGCTGGGAGCCACAGGGACACACGGCTTCTCCGACTTCTGTTTGCAGCCTGCTATCCCTGAGACACTGTAGAAGTGTGTCTTCTCTCACAAAGACACACTGGCTGTTCCCATGCAGGGACACAGAGTGGCTTACAGGGCAAACCATCTGGATCAGTTATAATTCACTTCAGAAAGAGACTCTTCCAAATACAAACAGATCAGTCCTTTCTATTTGTACAAATACAACATTTTCAAAATGTGTTTTTTTCTTTAATAACAAACAAACAACCTTGCTGATTAATATGTATTTCAATTTATCATTTATAAATGTTCAAATTTGATATAATTGACACATTAGGATATTGGAATAATTTTGCCTATTTACGTAGTCAAAACCTTCACGTAGCAAAATATTGGACTGAAGTATGTCTGTGCATCTTGGTTAAAGTCATGATTTTGACTTAATGGTTGGCTATCAGTCTAAAGACAGGTAATCCAAGCACCTATGTGCTGCACACTGTCTTTATCATTACTTTTCTCCCATAAAATGGCCATATTATAAATAAAGACGTGTGTTTTGTTTGATGCGTCTATGTGTTGCAATGAACAGAAAGACTTGTGATCCTAACATATTTGTTATATTTGCAATATGATGATTTATATCACTACTCAACATGGGAAAATTATATTTCTGATTACACATGGACACAGACACTTTCCCAGCGACTAACGTGGCCGACCTCTTTGGCATAAAGAACAACATCCCACCTGTCCTGTGAGGAATCAGCTATTATTCCCACTGAGTATTGTCCCACCATCTGATTGGCTGCATAGTGTGAGACAGTGTAGAAGTAGGCACATAAATAGAGAGTGGAGATGCAGAGCTCACTAACAACGACTCACCGAGCATCAACTGGCCCAAGACCCGCGGCAACACTACACAGCAGAGGAGCTACAACAACACAAACTCTCGGGCAAGACCTACCAAGACCATCATCTCTACTTTATTGACGAGTTGCTAACTCAAGACCAATATTTGAAAATGCCAGCTTACATGGACATCGCTCTTCAGGACATCATGAACGTGAAGGATCAGCATATTAGTTAAGATCAGGTTAAATTACACTGAAATACTTTAGGTCATGAGGTATTAAAATGAATATAAACGTTGTGTGAGAGAAGAGGTGTTCATGACTGTCTTGTCTTGTTTTTCAGGTGTAAACTCTCTCTGTTGGAGAGGAAATGCAGCAGTGGTGTGGAGAAACTGAAGATAGCTATTATAGAACATCTCCAGAATAGGATCCCTACATCTCCTATATCTCCTATTTTGGCGAAGACTGTGTCCTCTTTCACTCTGAGTTATTCTAAATGTTCCAGGGACATGCTGTGTCTCTTTCCCACTCCAGAGGACATTGTACCACTCTGCTTCGAACAATGAACTGAGAGAGATGCATGGATGGGGAGATTATAGGTCAGGGGTTACATATTGGGCTGAGACTAGGGTCTGAGACAAAATGATCACTGCAGCGTGAGATACAAACCTGTGGAGCGGGCATGAACTGAGCCTATGGTGAACAGAGCACAGTATACTGTTCATGTGCAAATTCAGCTTGGATATATCAGAGCGCCATATCTACATTGGGAAAATATTCCCACCATGGTGATCGGCTGGCTGTCCCATTTGGACCAGACTGTTAGAGATTGGTCTGGAACCTATTCTGTTGTTTTACATGAAATGTAAAGTTGCAGAATCATTTGAAATGCATTGTATGTATTTATATAAGCAGAGGTTTACTGCCTTACTCTTTCTGTGAAATTATTAACTAAATACCCTGAGATCTGGTTCAAGGTGAAACGCTGCCTCAAATAACGGTAGAAAATAAATTCACATGCATACCTTTATTTCTGTAAAGGAACAGTGCATTGTTGTGCATGAAAATACATAAGGTAAATGTTTATTTTATCTTTATCTTATCCAAAGAGGATTTATATTCTTGTTAATATTGTTCTCTAACTTTGTCAGCTAATTAAACTGCAGACAAAATCCAACATACTTTTCTTTGTCTATTCCTCCTATCTTTGATTTGCAATCGTCTAAAGTAAAAATACTTGAAAGTACTACTTAAGTAGTTTTTTTGGGTGTATCTGTAATTTACTATTTATATTTTTAACTATTTTTACTTTTACTTCAGTACATTCCTAAAGAAAAGTATGTACGTTTTACTCCATACATTTTCCCTGACACCCAAAAGTACTCGTTAAATGTTGAATGCTTAGCAGGACAGGAAAATTGCCTAATTCACACATGTATCAAGAGAACATCCCTGGTCATCCCTACTGCCTCAGATCTGGCAGACTCACTAAAGACATGCTTTGTTTGTAAATTATGTCTGAGTGTTGGAGCATGCTCCTAGCTGTCCATAATTGTAATTTATTTTTTATTTGAAAATGATGCTTTCTGGTTTTCTTTATATAAGGAATTTGAAATTATTTATACTTTTACTTTTGATAATTAAGTATATTTTAGCAATTACATTTATGTTTGATACTTAAGTATACTTAAAACCAAATACTTTTAGACTTTTACTCAAGTAGGATTTTACTTGAGTCATTTTCTATTAAGGTATCTTTACTTTTACTCAAGTATGACAATTGGGTGCTTTTTCCACCACTGGTGATTAGTGTCTGAAATGAATACTGCATTTTACTGGTTTCATTTACCAGCATATTGAAACTCACAAGATTCAGAAGTGCATCTTCTGATTATTTGAATGTACCACGAAAACGTATACACTTCAAAAAAGTCCAAAAGCATCATTATGGTACTTCACATAAAGAAGATATTTACATGCATGGGACTGGTGGTCCTCCATATATTTTACACCAGTTCATTCCTCTAATCCATCAGGGGACGTACACTAGGAGAGAATGGTAGAAAATAGGATTCTTAATTATATTCTATTATGTGCGTCACTTTTAAGTAGGGCACTACTGGAAACCACATGTAGGATAAGCAAGCGTATTTTTTGCGCAACCAGTCTACTGTATCTGTTAAGCACTAACGGTGACATAATTTCCATCAGTACTTATTAATAGTAACAACTGGCATTAATGACTAATTAATTATTAATTATTGCATTATTAATACAACTTTAAATAATTAATTGCATTAGCAGTAATTACTGACCAGCAAATTGACAAGTTAACATAATTCAATTAATAATCACGAGAAGGCAAAATATGAATTTGTTTCCTGCGTGACTAATGACGAAAAAGTCCCCTCGGAGTAGTTTAAAAAAAACTTTTACATTTTATTTTGTCTCTTATCAATGTTTTAATTTGAAATGAATTGCACATCAAACTACCTAATTTCGTCATCTCTTGAACTCAGTCAATTTGAATACTTAGGTAGGCTGAGTTAGTTGGCAAATTTTGAGTTGTGTCTGTCATGTTTGGTTCAGCAGCAGAACACATTAAGTTAAACCGAGTTGGTTTTGTCTCAAGTCGTCTTAATTTAAAAGGCCTAGAAGTCACGGACACTTACTTACATAGGCTACATACAATGTGTCATGAGTGTGCGTGTTGTTGCAGAAAAATAAATAGGCCTTTGAATGTTGACATTTTGGAGACATTTTGGCAGTTGGTATGGTATGATTTTTTTTGTTATGAAATATGAAAGCCGTTTAGGTAAATATACGTAGGCTACTGTACTATATCTGGAAACCAGTTTAATTAGAAAGATTTAGGCATTTCACATTTCAACGGAGTGTAATGAATCAAACAAACATTAATTGTTTTCGATGATTGTTTTTATTCGCATCGACTTGATTTGAAGATTTACATTCATTTTGAAAACATATTTTCAATCTTTAACAATACCTTCTCAGAAGGCGAGGAATGTGATACACTCACATAGCGATACAAACCAGTAGGTCTACACGTTTTAACTCCTCTCACCATCGAGAGGAAGTATTATTCTGTCTAAAATGCTGATATAATTTTCAGGGGAAAGCGATAATGTTCCGTGTAGCTTAGTTGGTGTAGTATGGTGCTTGCAACGCCAGTATTGTGGGTTCGATTCCCACGGGGGACAAGTATAAAGAAGAAAATGTATGCAATCACTACTGTAAGTCGCTCTGGATAACAGCGTCTACATAAATGTAATGACGTCTGATACGGTTTGCATGTTTTGCCATTAAGATATTCCATTTCGATATCAAAACAGTACAAATAGGATTGAACATTGTTCACTCACAATCTTTCCACGAGAAAGACAGTGAACACTATTTCATAAATGATTAAAACGTTCCCACAGGAAACAATACACAGTATATTCACTTCATAAAAATGAAATATAAAACAGATTATGCTATTGATCCTCTTGTAATCAAGAGAGGAAGATTCAAATATTGATATTGTTCAATGCATGTTGTCATTACAAATTAACATAAACTCCTGCAAATGCAGAAAATGTGGATGAACTCCTCTGTAATAAGGACTGGGAAATGTCCTGCATGAGAATGAAGCTCCAGTCTGTAGGACTCTACCAGGGCCTCCAGATGGCGCTGTTGACTGGACCCTTCTCTTTGCTCATGCTGTGCTGGGCTGGGGTGCTCAACTGAGCAGGTCACTCTCCCTCCTGTTCTTATCAGAGGATGGCTGTAGGCTCTGGAAGTGTCTCAGCAGTCTTCTCTGGGACTCTGTCGTCACCTCATCATTGGACAGGAAGTGCACAATCTCTTGGACACACCTGGAGTAACCCTGATTGTCAGGTGCTGAGCAGGAGGAGGAGCTCAATGGTTGATACTGTTGCTGTCGTTTCAGGAAGCTAACTGTCATCTCCAGGATGGTTGCTTTCTCCAGCTTGGAGTCGGGCTGCTGATTGAGGATCTCTGGACCCAGAAGAGACTTGAGCTTCTCAAGGCAGCTGTTGATACGATCTCTGCGTAACTTCTCCACCACTGGCTTTCTTAGCTGCAAGAAGGAGAGTCTTTAATAACATTATTCTAGAATGTATTAGAGGTGAGATAAAATTATGACAAATATTTTCAAGAAACAAGTCATAAAGCCAATTGTAATCTCAGTTTACCTTGTTGGTCAGAGTCAGGTGGTTCTTAGAGTAGATCATAGCTGAAGTGATTGTAGGTGCCATGGCTGGATCTCTGTGCTGTAAAGGCCTCTGTGTAGAAAACATCTGATTTCTACTGGCTTCTTCTCTCCTATATATAGTCCGAAATCTGCATATGAATGTGTGGGTACTGGGCTTGTTGGAGTTTCTCAGTCTGTAGCCAATGGGGGTGCTTGGGTTCTTAATGCTGGTGGGACAATGGTCACATCTCAGGGGAACATGTGGGGGGTGATGGAGAGTGACTCACAGAGCCCTGTGGGAATCTGGTGACCCCCAGATCTACTGCTTAACGTTGGGATAAATGACACAGACAGAGCACACACTCATCATCACAACGTACACATTGGGACTGACAAACATATTCTGCATAAAAATGCACAGTGCTTTCTAATCAAATCAAATGTATTGGTCACATACACGTGTTTAACAGATGTTATTGTGGGTGTAGCGAAATGCTTATGCTTTTAACTCCGACAGTGCAGTAATATCTAACAAGTAATATCTAACAGATTCACAAAATATACCCAAAATACACATACATCTAAGTAAGGAATGGATTAAGAATATATACATATATGTCAGAGTGGTGTCACGAACCGGCTCAAAGCCCGTAACAAAAGGGAGACAACGTGGAGATAAGGAGTAACAAAAGATATATTTATTAACTAAAGCAACTAAGGAAAATATACAATGGTGTGTGTAATCAGTAATCAGTAGTGTAAGTGAGTGTTTTGCATGCATGAATGAATGTGATAATGCAGGGTTTTGAAAGGTGCTAAGGCAAACAACCAAAAACCACCAAGAAACACAACAAAAACTATCAAAGTGTCTGCATGGAGAGAGTCTCCTCCATGAATGGGGAAGTAGTGTATTTATCCTGGGAGACACCGGGCCCAGGTGTTTCCCATGTAGCTGACGACCCTCCCAACTCCGCCTACCAAATCAAATCAAATTTGATTTGTCACATACACATGGTTAGCAGATGTTAATGCGAGTGTAGCGAAATGCTTGTGGGTGTAGCGAAATGCTTGTGAGCATCCTAATAAGGAAACAACAAAGAGAGAATATGGCAGACAGAGTGGGAGGGTCGTTACAGTGGCATTGGGGACTAAGATACAGTGGCATAGTATAGAATACAGTATATACATATGAGATGGATTATGCAATATTTACACACAATTAAAGAGACTAAGATACCGTAGACTAGTATAGAGTACAGTTTACACATATGAGATGAGTAATGCAAGATACAGAGACACTATTAAAATGTCCAGTGTTTAATTTCCTTAAAGTGGCCAGTGATTCCTAATCTATGTCTATAGGCAGCAGCCTCTGATGTGCTGGAGATGTCTTTTTAACAGTCAGTGGTGTAGTATAGAATACAATGCAGTATATACATATGAGATGGGTGATGCAATAGCTGTTTTTCAGTCTCTCGGTCCCAACTTTGATACACCTGTACTGACCTCGCCTTCTGGATGATAGCGGGGTGAACAGGCAGTTGCTCGGGTGGTTGATGTCCTTGATGATCTTTTAGGCCTTCCTATGGCATCGGGTGCTGTGGGTGTCCAGGAGGGCGGGAAGTGTTCCCCTGGTAATGCGTTGAGCAGACCGCACCACCCTCTGGAAAGCTTTGCGGTTGTGGGCGGTGCAGTTTCCGTACCAGGTGGTGATACAGCCCGACAGGATGCTCTCAATTGTGCATCTGTAAAAGTTTGTGAAGGTTTTAGGTATTAAGCCACATTTCTTTAGCCTGTTGAGGTTGAAGAGGTTCTTTACCACACTGTCTATGTGGGTGGACCATTTCAGTTTGTCAGTGATGTGTACACCGAGGAACTTGAAGCTTTCCACCTTCTCCACTGCGGTCCCATCGATGTGGATAGGGGGGGTGCTCCCTCTGCTGTTTCCTGAAGTCTACGATCATCTCCAATAATGCATTTCATTGGAGGATTCCTAGCCTACCATATCATATTTAAATAGGGGGGTGGCAGGTAGCCTAGTGGTTAGAGCATTGTGCCAGTAACTGAAAGGTTGCTGAATCAATTCCCTGAGCTGACAAGGTAAAAATCTGTTGTTCTGCCCCTGAACAAGGCAGTTAACCTACTGTTCCATGGTAGGCTGTCATTGTAAATAAGAATTTGTTCTTAACTGACTTGCCTAGTTAAATAAATAACATATTTGATGACTCCATTATGAATGTGACCTCTTGATTTGTTTATTTGAATAAAATAAGTGCTGTTTCAAAATTCTGTGCAAATATAGTATTTTAGATTGTTTGCTTCATCCCTAAAAAATTTTAACACTTTTGAGATGAATTCATAATTGTTCATGCTACATTTTTTCTAAATTATTATGAAGTCAACATAATCAGCGTAATGAGATAATAGCAATAGAAAATAGCAATATAATAGCAGAGAAAATAGCAATATGAGCAACACATAGATCAATGTTGGTGTGACTTCATTACCATTTCTCATAACTATTTGAGAGGTTATGTTGAAATGCTGTTCCTATTATTCAGATTGGAGGGAATACACTTCCAGCTTTGAAAGTCCAGATGCAGCAGATGTGTCCTCTGTCTTGGAGCTACTGGTCAGTGTGAGTAGAGAGCTGAGTTTCCCACAGTGAGTCCAGTGTGCTGTGATCAATGCACTACAAAATCTGCTCAGTGGACCATTAGTGACGGCTATTGGCTCTGTGTTGTACTATAGACACAGCCTGACGTCACAGACCATCTGAAATCTGGAGGGAAACTCCTATACTGGCTGATTCAACACATACTCTTATAGGTACAGGTATATATACAAATATATATATATACTGTATATACCTTTACCAAATACATTTAAACTCAGTTTTTCTCAATTCCTGACATTTAATCCTAGTAAAAATTACCCATCTTAGGTCAGTTAGGATCACCACTTTATTTTAAGAATGTAAAATGTCAGAATAATAGTAGAGAGAATGATTTATTTCAGCTTTTATTTCTCTCATCACATTCCCAGTGGGTCAGAAGTTAACATACACTCAATTAGTATTTGATAGCATTGCCTTTAAACTGTTTAACTTGTGTCAAACGTTTTGGGTAGCCTTCCACAAGCTTCCCACAATAAGTTGGGTGAATTTTGGCCCATTCCTCCTCACAGAGCTGGTGTAACTGAGTCAGGTTTGTAGGTCTTTTTGCTCACACACGCTTTTTCAGTTCTGCCCACAAATTTTCTATAGGATTGAGGTCTGGGCTCTGTGATGGCCACTCCAATACCTTGACTCTGTTGTCCTTAAGCCATTTTGCTACAGCAAAGTATCCCCCCCCCACAACATGATGTTGCCATCCCAGTTCTTCACTGTTGGGATGGTGTTATTCAGCTTGCAAGCCTCCCCCTTTTTCCTCCAAACATAACGATGGTCAGTATGGTCAAACAGTTCTATTTTTGTTTCATCAGACCAGAGGACATTTCTCCAAAAAGTATGATCTTTGTCCACATGTGCAGTTGCAAACCATAGTCTGACTTTTTTATGGCGGTTTTGGAGCAGTGGCTTCTTCCTTGCTGAGCGGCCTTTCAGGTTATGTCGATATAGGACTTGTTTTATTGTGGATATTCATACTTTTGTACCTGTGTCCTCCACAATCTTCACAAGGTCCTTTGCTGTTGTTCTGGGATTGATTTGCACTTTTCGCACGGGAGTACGTTCATCTCTCGGAGACAGAACGCTTCTCCTTCCTGAGTGGTACGACAGCTGCGTGGTCCAATGGTGTTTATACTTGCCTACTATTGTTTGTACAGATGAACATGGTACCTTCAGGTGTTTGGAAATTGCTCCCAAGGATGAACTAGACTTGTAGAGGTCTGCATTTTTTTGCCTGAGGTCTTGGCTGATTTCTTTTGATTTTACCTAGATGTCAAGCAAAGAGGCACTGAGTTAGAAGTTAGGCCTTGAAATACATCCACAGCTACACCTCCAATTGACTCAAATGATGTCAATTAGCATCGCAGAAACTTCTAAAGCCATGACATAATTTTCTGGAATTTTCCAAGCTGTTTAAAGGCACAGTCAACTTAGTGTATGTAAAATTCTGACCCACTGGAATTGTAATACAGTGAATTATCAGTGAAATAATCTGTCTGTAAACAATTGTTGGAAAAATGACTTGTGTCGTGCACAAAGTAGATGTCCTAACTGACTTGCCAAACTATAGTTTGTTAACAAGAAATGTGTGGAGTGGTCGAAAAATGAGTTTTAATGACTCCAACCTAAGTGTATGTAAACTTCCGACTTCAACTGTATATATATATATAAATGTGTTTATCTTTCTGCATCCAGGTTAGTCCAAGTCAATGTCTGCAATTCTTTCAGTTTTCTAAATGGCATTTAAGATTATATAGATTTTTTCTCCTAGGCAATAGCTAGGTTTTATTAAAGTGAAAATGTCATGTCATTACAAATTAGGACTTAAAATAATTATATTATATTATATATTAGATTTTCTTCAATAAGGATAGTTCCAAAAACATACTCAACCAAATAGGCAAATCATTTTTTAATTCCCCTCTATACGTGTCACACCCTGACCTTAGTGTTCTTTGTTTTCCTTGTTATTTTGGTTAGGTCAGGGTGTGACATGGGTGATGTATGTGTTTTTGTCAAGGGATTTTGTATGTTTATGGGGCTGTTTCCTTTCTAGGTGTTTATGTAAGTCTATAGTTGGCTAGATTGGTTCTCTATTAGAGGCAGGTGCTTATCTTTGTCTCTGATTGGGAACCATATTTAGGCAGCCATGTTCTTTGGGTATTTTGTGGGTGGTTGTTTCCTGTGTCTGTGCCACACGGGACTGTTTCGGTGCAAGTTCAGTTTTCCCTATTAAAACATGGACACCTACCATGCTGCTTATTGGTCTGATCCTTGCTACACCTCCTCAGAGGAAGAAATCTGCCGTTACAATAAGTGTGCCTATTCCTCACTGTCTCTTAGTGTTCCCCAGACAGTCAGGTGCTGGTTGGACTGATGATGGTGATGACCGTAAGACACTGAACTTTGATTCTGCTCTCCAGAGCTTTCCCACACTCTGCTCATTGAGAGAGATTCCATGAAACAATAGTGTGCATTGTTAAATGCTAATTCATTGCCCATCCTTCCCTTAGTGGTAAAGTTTGTTTTTCAATCAAGGAGGTGGTAATACAAATATTTGGACTAATACAAATACAAAATCCTGTATTTCCCATATGGCAAATTATTATTGATGTTTTTATTAGAATAAGAACTTTAACAAAAGGGTATATTTAAAAATAAGACTATGACACAGTTATTTTTGCCAGACACTTTTTATTAATGTCTTTGGTTTGGGAAATTATGTGAACAAAATTCCTCTCCCTATCCCTTGACACTAGTAGGTAGGGGTCTGAGTCTATTGTCCCAAAGAGGCTCTGTGAGTGAGTTTTCCTGGGTTTCCCACACTTTCTCCATTCAATGATTTGCTTTCAATGGAAGAACAATATAAGTGTGTCTTATTATTCATACCATTAGCTATGCAGTTGAGTCCAATCCCAGATAAAGAAGGCTACTCTGTGTCTGTCTGCCCACCTGACTATGATAAAACGAGGTTATCAAGAAGCTTTATTTTTACAAGACACCCCCAAAATCTACCTAGCATCAACATATTAGGCAACTCAAGATACAAAACACCTGTAATCTATGGAACAATGCAGAACAGATTTTTTAATATAAAATGTGTAACAGTATAACTTTAGTCCGTCCCCTCGCCGAGGCCCTTGCAGAGCAAGGGGAACAACTACTTCAAGATCTCAGAGCGAGTTACGTCACCGATTGAAACGCTATTAGTGCGCACCACTGCTGTTTGAATAGGAGCGTAGTATGAGTTTCAGTAATATGAGTGTCTCCTTCTTTTGTAAACTAAAGTCACTCTTCTGTGCTTGCTGACAACCACCAACGTAGACAACTATAACCCATAGCCACGGGAAGTAGGGGTGCTGAAAAAATACCCAGAAAATTCAGAATAAAAAAAAATATATATTAATAACTGTTCTGTTTTTTTAAACATTGATATTACAAAAGTAGTGCACTGGGCCTTTAATATGCTACAACCAATTAGCGAGTCATACATTTCCGCGTTTTGTAGTTGCGACTAGCACGTCAACACTGCATTAAGCCTGTCGCATGCTTCCCAGTTGCAACATTTTGCACAAATATTTTGCAAACATCTTGTGCCGTTTCTGTTTGTTTTGGTGGGCTTTTTTTTCGTCTGTTAGCGTACCAATAAAATGTTTGTTGAAGCAAGTCAAAGTTCGGTAGCTGAAGTCTACGCCCCTTCGTCAGTGATTGGTCAACAGTCCTTCTAGTTGGAGCCGGAACTATGGACTGAATTATTCAATAGTGTTTGTTGTCATTCAACAATAGACAACTAGTTTTCATGCACATATTTTTACTTGAGAGGCGACTAGTTTTCATGCATATATTTTCACTTGAGAGGCAACTAGTTTTCATGCACATTTTTTCATTTCCGAAGTACTGCACCAAACATCTTAATTAAATGTAAAATTGCTCGACTAAGACCTTGGCAAAAACGTCAAAATCAATTATAGATTTCCTGATTTGTCTTAAATTAATTTTGACTATTTCGAGGGAATGTATAGTGATTGCTTCGGCATTTCAAGAGAGACAAAGAGTAGTAATTGCCGCTTTTTACTCGTTGTTCAAACAAAGGTCTTTTAAGAGAGTGTGAGCCACAGATGTTCGCTTCGCCGAGCTGAATTCTGGTAGGAGCAAACTGAACCTACCTAGTACGCAGGCGCCTTTACTGTATTTGATTGTAAAAATTGATAATCATAAATTGATAATAATTTCAGAGGTATTAGTGATACATGTCTCATACCTCTTAACGCTCATCTAAATTCATTCACACAGGATATGAAATACATATTGGACAATCTTACATTCATGACATAAACCATTGAATCTTTATTTCCTAGGATCTAAGACTTTAGGGTGTCAAATGACCAGTACTCAGACTCTAACACAAAGTATAGGATTTTAATAAACCACAAACAATCAGCCACATTTCAAGATTGTTTTTATTTTCATATAGAGAATACATTTCTTAATTGTTAAGAACTTAAACTTTGTGATTAGGCATCACTACAATTGCGAGAAAACAGCTTCAAGTCACACAGGCACTCATCATAGAGTGTGGGTTATATTAAATATTCATAGAAGAAACATAGACAAATGCAGCTTTAAAAACAAAGCAGACATATGTTAGATATCTCAATATACGAGAATTAAAAAATGTAATACAAACCAACATAAATTGGTAGTTCATCACAAAAACCAGGCTTGGATATACAGAAAATCAATTAAAGATTTTTAAGTCATCAACAAGAATATATTTTCTGAAATTCATTAACAGAAGGATTATGTTGCACAATTAAAGAATTTATCTCCCCAATGTGGGTAATAAATAGATTATAATGAACAGTCAACAATATAAGCCATCCTTAGCAGATGGAGGAATTTCCTCTTACAAAGTTAAAATAACTTGACATAATACTCAAGTTAAATGAAAAGTGATCATATCAATATGAACTTTCATTAGGAAGGCTTTTTCACATATTCCTGAAAAAATAATGAACACAATCAAATTAAAACTTTGACATTTTCTGCAGAAGGAGAATATTGTCTCATCCTATTCAAATTACTGTCCATTAATGTTTGAACAACATGGTCCATTGTGTTTGTCTGAGTGGAGCTTTAAAGTCTGTAGAACTCTACCAGGACCTCCAGAGTGCGCTGTTCACTGGACTCTTTTCTTTGCTGATGCTGTGCTGGGTTAGAGAGCTGAGCTGAGGCAGGTCACTCTCCCTGTGGTTCTTATCAGAGGATGGCTGCAGGCTCTGGAAGTGGCTCAGCAGTCTTCTCTGGGACTCTGTCGTCACCTCATCCTTGGACAGGAAGTGGACAATCTCTTGGACACAGCTGGAGTAACCCTGATTGACAGGTGCTGAGCAGGAGGAGGAACTCACTGGTTGATACTGTTGCTGTTTTCTCAGGAAGAAAACTGTCATCTCCAGGATGTCAGCTTTCTCCAGCTTGGAGTCAGGCTGCAGGTTGAGGATCTCTGGAAACAGGGAAGACTTGAGCTGCTCAATGCTGCTGTTGTTACGATCTCTGTAATATCAGCACTGGCTTTCTTAGCTGCAAGAAATCAAATCAAATCAAATTTATTTGTCACATACACATGGTTAGCAGATGTTAATGCGAGTGTAGCGAAATGCTTGTGCTTCTAGTTCCGACAATGCAATAATAACCAACGAGTAATCTAACTAACAATTCCAAAACTACTACCTTATACACACAAGTGTAAAGGGATAAAGAATATGTACATAAAGATATATGAATGAGTGATGGTACAGAGCGGCATAGGCAAGATGCAGTAGATGGTATCGAGTACAGTATATACATATGAGATGAGTATGTAAACAAAGTGGCATAGTTTAAAGTGGCTAGTGATACATTTATTACATAAAGATGCAGTAGATGATATAGAGTACAGTATATACGTATACATATGAGATGAATAATGTAGGGTATGTAAACATTATATTAAGTAGCATTGTTTAAAGTGGCTAGTGATATATTTACATCAATTCCCATCATTAAAGTGGCTGGAGTTGAGTCAGTGTGTTGGCAGCAGCCACTCAATGTTAGTGGTGGCTGTTTAAGAGTCTGATGGTCTTGAGATAGAAGCTGTTTTTCAGTCTCTCGGTCCCAGCTTTGATGCACCTGTACTGAACTCGCATTCTGGATGATAGCGGGTGAACAGGCAGTGGCTCGGGTGGTTGTTGTCCTTGATGATCTTTATGGCCTTCCTGTGACATCGGGTGGTGTAGGTGTCCTGGAGGGCAGGTAGTTTGCCCCTGGTGATGCGTTGTGCAGACCTCACTACCCTCTGGAGAGCCTTACGGTTGTGGGCGGAGCAGTTACCGTACCAGGCGGTGATACAGCCCGACAGGATGCTCTCGATTGTGCATCTGTAGAAGTTTGTGAGTGCTTTTGGTGACAAGCCAAATTTCTTCAGCCTCCTGAGGTTGAAGAGGCGCTGCTGCACCTTCTTCACGATGCTGTCTGTGTGGGTGGACCAATTCAGTTGGTCTGTGATGTGTACGCCGAGGAACTTAAAACTTACTACCCTCTCCACTACTGTCCCATCGATGTGGATAGGGGGGTGTTCCCTCTGCTGTCTCCTGAAGAAGAGAAGCAGGGTCATTAATAATCTTATTCTGATATATAACATTAATGAAACACATAAAAATCAGTCTAATGAACTTAATTTCCTTGAATTTGAATCTCACTTTACCTTGTTGGTCAGAGTCAGGTGCTCCTTAGAGTAGATCATTGCTGAAGTGATTGAAGGTGTCGTGGCTGGATCTATGTGTTGTAGAGGTCTTTCTTTAGAGATAATCAGATTTCTACTGGCTTCATCTCCTATATATACTCCCAAATCTGCATATGAATGTGTGTGTCTTGGGCTTGTAGGAGAATCTCACAGTCTGTAGCCAATGGGTGAGCTTGGGAGGACAATGAGGAATGTGGAGCTGCCACATGCTCAGTGTTCTTATTACTGGGGGACAATGGTCACATCTCAGGGGAACAGGTGGAGGGGTGGGGGAGATGGAGAGTGTCTCACAGAGCGCTGTGTGAATCTGGGAAAGTGGTGACCCTCTGATCTGCTGCCTGATGTTGGAATCAATGACATTGACAGAGCACACACTCACCATCACAATTTACACATGTGTGAATGACTCAAATACTTTCCAATAAAATATAGTGTTTCCTAATAAAAAAAAATCCTAATAATTTTGCTCGTATTGCCTAATTAGTCGAATTTAATAACTCTATATAACCGATTTCTTGATTTCCCCTATTATAACTGCCAACACTTTACAATATTTTAGACGTCAAGCTGTTCAGATGATTCAGAGAATATTCATTTTCTTTTTCAATAATTTTACTGCTTTATAAATGTATCTATCATGTCCAAAACATAACTACAAATCAAATAAAATCACATTTTATTAGTCACATGCTCCGAATACAACAGGTGTAGACCTTAGAGTGAAACACTTACTTACGAGCCGCTAACCCTAACCAACCATGCCGTTTCAGTGTAACTTTATTTATTTATTTTCACCTTTATTTAACCAGGTAGGCCAGTTGAGGACAAGTTCTCATTTTCAACTGCGACCTGGCCAAGATAAAGCAAAGCAGTGCGACAAAAACAACAACAGAGTTACACATAAACAAACGTACAGTCAATAACACAATATAAAAATCTATGTACAGTGTGTGCAAATGTAGAAGAGTAGGGAGGTAAGGCAATAAATAGGCCATGGAGGCGAAATATTTACAATTTAGAATTAACACTGGAGTGATAGTTGTGCAGATGATGATGTGCAAGTACAGATACTGGGGTGCAAAAGAGCAAGAGGATAAGTAACAATATGGGGATGAGGTAGTCGGGTGTGCTATTTACAGATTGTTTGTGTACAGGTACAGTGATCGGTAAGCTGCTCTGACAGCTGGCAGCTGGCCATGGAGGCAAAATAATTACAATTTAGCATTAACACTGGAGTGATAGATGTGCAGATGATGATGTGCAAGTAGAGATACTGCGGTACAAAAGAGCAAGTAACAATATGGGGATGAGGTAGTTGGGTGTGCTATTTACAGATGATCGGTAAGCTGCTCTGACAGCTGATGCTTAAAGTTAGTGAGGGAGACATAAGACTCCAGCTTCAGTGATTTTGGCAATTCGTTCCAGTCATTGGCAGCAGAGAACTGGATGGAAAGGCAGCAAAACCAAGTGTTGGCTTTGGGGGTGACCAGTGAAATATACCTGCTGGAGCGTGCGCTACGGGTGGGTGTTGCTATGGTGACCAGTGAGCTGAGATACGGTGGGGCTTTACTTAGCATAGACTTATAGATGACCTGGAGCCAGTTTGGCAACGAATATGTAGTGAGGGACAGCCAACGAGAGCATACAGGTCGCAGTGGTGGGTAGTATATGTGGCTTTGGTGAGAAAACGGATGGCACTGTGATAGACTACATACAGTTTGCTGAGTAGAGTGTTGGAGGCTATTTTGTAAATGACATCGCCGAAGTCAAGGATTGGTAGGATAGTCAATTTTACAAGGGTATGTGGCAGCATGAGTGAAGGATGCTTTGTTGTGAAATAGGAAGCTGTTTCTAGATTTAATTTAGGATTGGAGATGCTTAATGTGAGTCTGGAAGGAGAGTTTACAGTCTAACCAGATACCTAGGTATTTGTAGTTGTCCACATATTCTAAGATAGAACCGTCCAGAGTAGTGACGCTAGTCGGGCAGGAAGGTGCGGGCAGCAATCGGTTGAAGAGCATGCACTTAGTTTTACTTGCATTTAAAAGCAGTTGGAGGCCTCAGAAGGAGTGGTGTATGGATTTGAAGCTCGTTTGGAGGTTTGTTAGCACAGTGCCCAAAGAAGGGCCAGATGTATACAGAATGGTGTCATCTGCGTAGAGGTGGATCAGAGAATCACCAGCAGCAAGAGTGACATCATTGATATATACAGAGAAAAGAGTCGGCCCGAGATTTGAACCCTGTGGCACCCCCATAGAGACTGCCAGAGGTCCGGACAACAGGCCCTCCAATTTGTCACACTGCACTTTATCTGAGAAGTAGTTGGTGAACCAGGTGAGGCAGTTATTTGAGAAACCAAGGCTGTTGAGTCTGCCGATAAGAATACGGTGATTGACAGAGTCAAAAGCCTTGGCCAGGTCGATGAAGATGGCTGCACAGTACTGTCTTTTATCGATGGCGGTTATGATATCGTTTAGGACCTTGAGCGTAGCTGAGGTGCACCCATGACCAGCTCGGAAACCAGATTGCATAGTGGAGAAGGTACGGTGGGATTTGAAATGGTCTGTGATCTGTTTGTTAACTTGGCTTTCAAAGATTTTAGAAAGGCAGGGCAGGATGGATATACATAGGTCTATAACAGTTTGGGTGTAGAGTGTCTCCCCCTTTGAAGAGGGGGATGACCGCGGCAGCTTTCCAATCTTTGGCGATACGAAAGAGAGGTTGAATAGGCTGGTAATAGGGGTTGCAACAATTTCAGTGGATCATTTTAGAAAGAGAGGGTTCAGAATGTCTAGCCCAGCTGATTTGTAGGGATCCAGATTTGCAGCTCTTTCAGAACATAAGCTGTCTGGATTTGGGTGAAGGAGAAGGGGGCTTGGGCAAGTTGCTGCAGGGGTGCTGAGATGTTGGCCGGGGAAGGGGTAGCTAGGTGGAAAGCATGGCCAGCCGTAAAAAAATTCTTATTGAAATTAGCGGTTATCGTAGATTTATCGATTTCCTATCCTCAGTGCAGTGGGCAGCTGGGAGGAGGTGCTCTTATTCTCCATGGACTTTACAGTGTCCTAAAACCTTTTGGAGTTGGTGCTACAGGATACAAATTTCTGTTTGAAAATGCTAGCCTTAGCTTTCCTAACTGACTGAGTATATTGGTTCCTGACTTCTCAGTTCCCTGAAAAGTTGCAAATAGCGGGGGCTAATCGATGCTAATGCAGAACGCCACAGGATGTTTTTGTGCTCGTCAAGGGCAGTCAAGTCTGGGGTGAACCAAGGGCTATATCTGTTCTTAGTTTTATATTTTTTGAATTGGGCATGCTTACTCTATATAGCCTGTCTTACTGTATATAGTCCGCTGTTTTATTTCTTTACTTACCTATTGTTCACCTAACACCTTTTTTGCACTATTGGTTTGAGACTGTAAGTAAGCATTTCACTGTAAGGTCTACACCTGTTGTATTCTGCACACGTGACAAATAAACTTTGATTTGATTTGATATTTAAGATGGTGAGGAAAACACTTTTAAAGAGCAACCAGGCATCCTCTACTGACGGGATGAGAACAATATCCTTCCAGGATACCCAGGCCAGGTCGATTAGAAAGGCCTGCTCGCTGCAGTGTTTTAGGGAGTGTTTGACAGTGATGAGGGGTGGTCGTTTGACCGTGGACCCATTACGCACAAAGGCAATGAAGCAATGATCGCTGAGATCCTGGTTGAAGACAGCAGAGGTGTATTTAGAGGGCAAGTTGGTCAGGATGATATCTAAGAGGGTGCCCATGGTTACGGATTTAGGGTTGTACCTGGTAGGTTCCTTGACAATTTGTGTGAGATTGAGGGTATCTATCTTAGATTGTAGGATGGCCGGGGAGTTAAGCATGTCCCAGTTTAGGTCACCTAACAGTACGAACTCTGAAGATAGATGGGGGGCGATCAATTCACATATGGGGCCAGGGCACAGCTTGGGCTGAAGGGGGTCTATAAAAAGTGGCAGTGGTGAGAGACTTGTTTCTGGAAATGTGAATTTTTAGTAGAAGTAGAAGCTCCAATTGTTTGGGCACAGACCTGGATAGTATGACAAAACACTGCAGGCTATCTCTGCAGTAGATTGCAACTCCGCCCCTTTGGCAGTTCTATCTTGTCGGAAAATGTTATAGTTAGCGATGGAAATTTCAGGATTTTTGGTGGCCTTCCTAAGCCAGGATTCAGACACAGCTAGGACATCTGGGTTGGCGGAGTGTGCTAAAGCAGCTAATAAAACAAACTTAGGGAGGAGGCTTCTAATGTTAACATGCATGAAACCAAGGCTTTTACGGTTACAGAAGTCAACAAATGAGAGCGCTTGGGGAATGGGAGTAGATCTAGGGACTGCAGGGCCTGGGTTAACCTGTACATCACCAGAGGAACAGAGGATGAGTAGGATAAGGGTATGGCTAAAGGTTATAAGAATTGGTCATCTTGTGCGTTTGGAACAGAGTGTAAAAGGAGCAGATTTCTGGCATAATATATTCAAGGCATAATATACAAACAAGGGTATGGTAGGATGTGAATACAGTGGAGGTAAACTTAGGCATTGAGTGACGATGAGAGAGGTTTTGTCTCTAGGGGCACCATTTAAGCCAGGTGAGGTCACTGCATGTGTTGGGGGTGGAACAAAAGGGCTAGCTAAGGCAAATTGAGCAGGGCTGGAGGCTGTACAGTGAAATAAGACAATTATCACTAACCAAAACAGCAGTAGACAAGGCATATCGAAATTAGGGAAGAGGCATGTGTAGTCGAGTGATCATAGGGTCCAGTGAGTAGCCAGGCGAGCTGGAGACACGGGCGATTCAGATAGATAGCGGGCCGGGGATAGCAGGCTAGCAGATGGGCCTTTGGGGGACGTCGCAACAGAAGAGCCTGTTGAAACCCCCTCGGACGGTTACGTCGGCAGACCAGTCGTGATGGATCGGCGGGGCTCTGTGTCAGCAGTAAAAGGGTCCAGGCCAATTGGCAAAATAGCTATTTAAGCCCAAGAATTGGCTGATGGACCTCTTCAGCTAGCCGGGAGATGGGCCTAGCTCGAGGCTAGCTCCAGGCTAACTGGTGCTAGCCTCATGACAGTGACGTTAGCCAGGAGTATCCACTCGGATAGCAGCTAGCTAGCTGCAATGATCCGATGTAAAGGTTTGGAGCTTACGGTAGGACTCCGGAGCTGTGGTAGGACTCCGGAGCTGTGGTAGAGAAAAGCAGTCCGATATGCTCTGGATTGATATTGCGCTGGGCAGGCTGGCAGGAATTGACCGGGCTGAGGCTGGCTGATGTCCGATTTAACGGTGCTAGCAGTGGCTAACTTACTATTAGCTAGTAGCTAGTTAGCTGGCTAGTTTCTAATGGGGTTTCCGGTTCTAAAGTGTAAAAAATAGCAGATTCGTACCAGATTGAGTGAGGCAGGTTGCACAAGAGTATGTTCAGTCCGTAGATGGAAATTGAGATTTAAAAAAATATTTGAAATATATACAAAAATATATAAGAAGAAAAAAATATATACATGGGACGGAACAAGACAAACAGACGTCCGACTGCTACGTCATCTTGGCTTTCAGTTCAAGCTTGTAAACTGTTG
The DNA here is from genome assembly GCF_036934945.1 of Oncorhynchus masou masou. NCBI lineage: Eukaryota > Metazoa > Chordata > Actinopteri > Salmoniformes > Salmonidae > Oncorhynchus > Oncorhynchus masou. Next base: position 63,289,121 of record NC_088216.1, read on the forward strand.
CTTTAATCACTTCCTGAAGTATGCCTATTCCCCCACTGAGACTCAAGAGTTCTAGTGGGACTGATGACGCTTATGACAATGTATTGTGACTGCTCTCCAGAGCTTTCTCACACTTTTCACATTGAGAGAGTTTCAAATAAACAATAAACAAAGGTGTGCCTTGTTAAATGCTTATTGATATCTACACAAGCAGCTTCCAACAATCCCTTGGGAAAAAAAACTCATGAGTGCAATATTTATCAATGAAGAAATAGACTAACACAATGTCAAGTCTGCTCCCTCTTGGGCCTCTAGGTCACCAGGCTGCTCGTTATAGCGCACACCTGTCACCATCGTTACATGCACCTGCACGTCATCCCTCACCTGGACTCCATCACTTCCTTAATTACCTGCCCTATATATGTCACTCCCTTTGGTTCCTTCCCCGTTTCCTGTCTGTGTGTTGTTTGTGTATCTTGTTTGTATTATGTTTCAATAATTTATTAAAACACTAACTCCCTGAACTTGCTTCGCGACTCTCAGCGCACATCGTTACACACAAAGCTTTTTACTAGAGATGAATAGTGATGGAACATGCAGTACCAGTCAAAAGTTTGGACACACCTACTCGTTCAAGGGTTTTTCTTTATTTGACTATTTTCTACATTGTAGAATAATAGTGAAGACATCAACACTATGTAATAACACATATGGAATCATGTAGTAACCAAAAAAGTGTTAAACAAATCAAAATATATTTTATATATGAGATTCTTCAAAGTAGGCACCCTTTGCCTTGATGACACTCTTTGCCTTGGTTACACACTCTTGGTATTGTGTGTAGATTGTTGAGGGAAATATGATGGTACATCACTTCTTAAATATATTGGATACAGACAGTGTACATTAGACAAATTATATATTGTCAGTGCCAACATTTCATACTGCAAATTTTGGCAATATATCATATGTCTAATGTACACTGTCCATATATTACAATGGGCATTTGCCATCACAAATTGAACACGCAGTTAAAGGGCTTAGACTAATAAAGTCCACAATTGGGAAACTGTACTGTACAAATACCATTCAAATGTGCTGTCCTTTGACTGTTTATGATGATTTAAGCAACGAGATGGCTGACTTGATGGCTGTCCAATTGCAAGGCCATATGATATATTGCAAGTTCACACTTCCATGTTAAGATATGAAATGGACCGTGTACTCTCATCATATCGACATCTGGAGGAGTATCAGTGGCCCTGAATGTGTGGCAAAAATCATTTTTGCAAATCACATTCACGGAAGCATAGTTAGACAATAACCTGTAAACCAATGTTATCCTATGGGAGAAATGTGGATGTGTCAGACTACATGAACCGCCGCACGCAGCTAGAATAGCCCCCTCCCCCCGATAACCCCTGTCAAAAATTACATGTATCTTTATGACCCAAAAGCTGCTACTAACCAGGCTTCATTCTGGCCTACTTGTTTGCACAGTCACTGCAGTCAGATTGAGTGAGCTAAGATCAAGTGGAGCACCACATTGAACTCGGACAAGCCTCAAGACTATAGTGATGCCGTTCGTTTGCCTTTCAGTGTTGATTTCAACCTGTCCATTTGGTGATGGGAAATCCCTGCTTAAATATATTGGAAATGGACATTGTCCATTTGCAATATAAAATATGGACAATGACCATTTATCATACTGCAATTGGACAGTCAGCCATCAAGTCAGCCATCAGTCAATAGGACATCATACCAGTGGAGGGTCCTCAGAGTAAGAAGGGGAGGACAATCCACCTCAGTGAATTTCATAAAAATAAAAATGTTGAAACGTTAAAAAAGTGATCCTTTTTAGATAAAACTATACTATATATATATTTACGTCACCAAATAATTGTTTTAAACACACTGTTTTGCAATGAAGGTCAACAGTAGCCTCAACAGTACTCTGTAAGTTAGCACCATGGTGTAGCCGGAGGACAAAGCTAGCTTCTGTCCTCCTCTTGGTACATTACCTTCAATACAAAACCTAGGAGTCTCATGGTTCTCACCCCATTCCATAGACTTACAAAGTCATTATGACAACATCCGGAGGATGTCCTCCAACCTATCAGTGCTCTTGCAGCATGAACTGACGTGTTGTCCACCCAATGAAAAGATGAGAGAATGAATCTTGTACTGAAAGCATAAGCTACAGCTAGCTAACAGTGCAGTGCATAAAATGTGGTGAGTCGTTGACTCAAAGAGAGAGAAAGACAATAGTTGAACAGTTTTTAACAAATTACTTTCTTCCAAAAGTAAGAAGAAAGAGAGAGATAGCGAGAGTCATTTTTTTCAGTTTTAGTTTCACTTAGCTAGCAAATGCAGCTAGCTAGTTTAGCCTACTCAAACACGCTGCTCAAACAGAGGGTTGCTATGTTAGCTAGCTGGCTATGACTATCCAACACAACACTGGAACTCTTCCAAGCTTTTGGTTTTACAAATGTATTGCCACCAGGGCCAGTGTAACTGCTAAACTTCTTACTGACTGTACACTGTAACATTACCACATGATTGTTTACTAACTCACTAGTTCTATTAGCTATGTTGACTATGATGTTACTTTAGGTAATATGGTGAAAATTATGTAGGCTGTGTGTAGTAGATATGATATGGCTTGGCATAGCTGATGTGTTGAGCATCGAAGTCCACAAGTGGAGGGAAAAGGTGAGAGGAGGAGAGTGCATAGATACAAGAAGGAATACAATGTGGTTGCTATGAAAGTGAACTGTGCGTGAGAGGTGATCAGAGGTGCGTGATCAGCGGTGTGATCAGAGGTGCGTGATCAGAGGTGCGTGATCAGAGGTGCATTCATTCCACCGATTCTGTTGCACAACGTTTCTTAAATGGAAGCGAACGAAACGGGTATAAACATACCTGAATTTGTCCAATAGAAACACTTGTTTGCAAAAAAAAGAGTCCTCTCTCATCTTAAATGTCACCAACCGCCACTGTTTACTGACACCAAACGGACTTTGTCCAACTTGTTTAAAGGCCATCGCATATGTCAGAGCCTGCCTGAAATTCATAGCTCCTTCTGTTTAAACATGAAAACACATAGTTATGTTAGAGCTACGGTCTGATTCTGAGCGGCAGGCTAAATACCTACATCCAGGGCCGGTTGGCCAGATAGCTAGGTCTGAAAACTTTCCGAATGCACTGTAGCAGACCGACTGGCCGGACCAATCTATCTGGCCCTGGCTGGACCTAGCCTGATGAACAGTTCTTGTGCTGACTTTGCTTCCAGAGCTAGTTTGGAACTTCAAATCAAAGTTTATTTGTCACGTGCGCCGAATACAACAGGTGTAGACCTTACAGTGAAATGCTTACTTACAGGCTCTAACCAATAGTGCAAAAAAGGTATTAGGTGAGCAATAGGTAAGTAAAGAAATAAAACAACAGTAAAAAGACAGTGAAAGATAACAGTAGCGAGGCTATATACAGACACAGGTTAGTCAGGGTGATTGAGGTAGTATGTACATGTAGATATGGTTAAAGTGACTATGCATATATATTGAACAGAGAGTAGCTGTAGTGTAAAAGAGAGTTTGGCAGGTGGTGGGTGATGGGACACAATGCAGATAGCCCGGTTAGCCAATGTGCGGGAGAACTGGTTGGTCGGCCCAATTGAGGTAGTATGTATGAATGTGCATACTTGGTAGTGAGTGTAACAACTGAGGACAGACAATTTTTATGCAATATGCGCTTCAGGACTCGATGGTCCCATTCTGTGAGCTAGTGTGGCCTACCAGTTGGCTGCATGGCCAAATAAGTCTGGCCAGCAAGATGGTAACAGACAGACAGACAGAGAGAGTAAGAGAGAGAGAGAGAGAGAATTTATCCGGGGCAGGGTTAATTGGAACAGTGACAGTGGAATCTCTCTCATTTGATGTCACACGTCTGTCACATGTTATGAACCATTATTGGTTGTCACATGAATGAAACAAAACAGCAATGATTTATTAATTATGCTAAATCATGCAAATATAACTTGTCTGTGTATAGCCGTATATAAGATAACTGTTGGGACTGCCCAGGCAGAGCTCCTGATTGACATGTGTACTATGGTGCATTGAGCTGGTTGGAACCTCTCCAGCGTGCTGATAATAAACGATGATTCATTTAAGATTGACTTTGAGTGTCCCTGTGTAAGAATTTCCACAACAATTTGGCATCAATGAACAGCATGATTGATTCTGCCTGCTGAGCTTTCCAGTGTGGGTCTGTGAGCACATTTTATGAAACATGAGGGAAATTCCCCGTCTGACCAAAATACAAAGAGACCCGCCCAGAACAGCCCCGCTGAGAGCTGTCTGTAGGTATTTAGAAAAAATGTCTATGTGGTCTGCAGCCACTACAAAATAACACATGGTATTTTTTAATACGGGGTGTTATTTATACGTGTAGCAAGTAGCTGTAAGAGAACCATGACTATAGATATAGTGCATAGCAAGTAACGACAAGAGATGCACAGTTGACGATGCACATGTGGTAATGCGATTACAGAGTGTGTTTGGGAATAGTAAACCCATGTCATCTGATATGTCGGAAGTATTAAGGTGTCTGAAGTATAATTCTATATACGCATGGGTTTATTAAGACTTCCTGCCCAAGATGCAGTAAACTCGATTGTGTTTATTTTCTTTCTTCCAGGACTGATGGAATGTCCACTACCAAGTTTTTATTTCATGTTTATCAGTGATTCTGTATCTCTCCCTTTGAAAGGCTTCCTGAAGCAGGTGCCTTGGGAGAGCAGTTAAAGTACCCGGATCCAGCTGTTAAGGGATCTCCCAAATTAAGCAAGGCCTGGCCATTTTGTTTGTATTAACTACGATTTTTGAGAACACACGCCAGAACCCACACACAACCCACCTGTTAATTAATATTTGTTAGTGGTGTTAATACTGATTTATGGTGTGGGATCTGTTTATTTTGGTTTAGTGGGGGTTTTCACAGATTGGAGAGGACAAAAATGAAATTTCTATTGTCAGAGTTTTGGTTGCACACATGTAAATTCTCTTGATTAGAAGAAAACCAATGTTTAATATTCCCAATTTGATTTATTGTAATTAGTTTATTTTTGATTTAACAGGCATTGTTGTTTTTTTGGGACGCACAAATCACGATGTGAGTCATATGTACCAAAATGGGAATTACTGGTCCCCCGTGGCCCTTTAGTAAATATGCAAATAAGTTTGTTTATTTTCTTAAATCTTTTTTTTTAATACAGATTAATTTAAATTGAATTACTGAAATCAGTTGCTGTCCCTCAATTGTTGGTGGATGATAAGCCTCCTCCTGGGAAGTTCACAGTAAGGGTCTGTTCTGAGCGGCTCCTCGTTGTGATATGTTCAGACAGGAATTTCCCTCATGCTTCATAAAATGCGCCACCGGTTTTCCTCGCAGACCCCCACTGGAAAGCCCCACAGGCAGAATCCATCATCATGTTTGTTGACGCCAAATTGTTGTGGACATTTTTACACAGTGACACTCAAAGTCAATCTTAAATGAATCATTGTTTATTATCAGCACGCTGGAGAGGTTCCAACCAGCTCAATGCACCATAGTACACATGTCAATAGTCAAAACCTCTCCAGCGCTCTGACAAATAAACAATTATTCATTTAAGATTGACTTTGAGTGAGGGTCACCACTTTCCCAGATTCACACAGCGCTACAGACTATGAAAAACTCCAACAATCTCAAAACCCAAACATTCATATGCAGACTTGGGACTATAGATAGGAGAGATGAAGCCATTAGAAATCAGATTCTCTCTACACAGAGACCTATACAACACAAAGATCAAACCATGGCACCTACAATCACTATGATCCACTATAGACCAACATGGTCCATTGTGTTTGTCTCAGAGTGGAACTCCAGTCTGTAAGACTCTACCAGGGCCTCCAGAGGGCGATGTTAACTGGACTTCTCTTCACTGATGTTGTGCTAGGTTGGGGAGCTCAATTTAGGTAGGTCACTCTCCATCCGGTTCTTATCAGAGGATGGCTGCAGGCTCTGGAAGTGGCTCAGCAGTCTTCTCTATGATCCTCCATTCGCTATGATCCACTCTAAAGATTCAAATTCAAGGACCATTATTCAATTTGATTTGATTATTATTTATTTCAATAATGCCATATTGCTGAGCAATGTTATTAATGACTCTCCTCTTCTTACAGCTAAGAAAGCCAGTGGTGGAGATAGTATCAACAGCAGTGTTGAGTAGCTCATGTCTCTCCTGGGTCCAGAGATCCTCAATCAGCAGCCTGACTCCAAGCTGGAAAAGTGACATCCTGGAGATGATGCTTACTGAGATGACGGCAACAGTACCAGCCAGTGAGCTCCTACTCATACTCAGCACCTGTCAATCTTGGTTACTCCAGATGTGCACTTCAGATTGTGCATGTCCTGTCCAAGGATGAGGTGAAGACACTGTCCCAGAGAAGACTGCTGAGCCACTTCCACTTCCAGCCACCATCAGTAAAGAGAAGAGTCCAGTTAACATCGCCCTCTGGAGGCCATGGTAGAGTCTTACAGACTGGAGTTCCACTGAGACAAACACAATGGACCATGTTGGTCTATATTAATGTCATATGTGTCATGGACAATAATGACAATAGGAAGATATATTCTATATCTCCTTATTCAGGAGTTTTTTAAAGTCTTGCTGTGATTGAGACTGTTAATTTCAGTTGTACTCAAGAAGTTGTACTGCTAAATGGCCTATACTATTATTGTATTATTCTAAGACAAGTGTCCATGAAAATTAGATTTTTGTTGTGTGATGGTATTATAAAATTGACATCATAACCTTTATGTTTTGTGAAATATGTGTTGAATATGTTGATTATGTGTTTATTCAACTTTAACAGTCCTCTATGAGGACTTTTACCTAAAATTACCAATATTTTTGTGATTGTCTAATGATCTGTTTTAAGGTCAAAGCTTAGAGAATAAGCAATTGTTTCCACTACATTTGTGTATTGATAAAGATTTACATAATATTGAGCATCTTATATGAAGCATGTATCAGATATCCATTTGATAATAATGGACCTAAAACTACAGCATCATTTTTCATGTGAGGATGATTTACCTAAACTGGGTAGCCTATTATACCTGTAATCATCACTCTATGTGATAAGCAAAAACGTATCTGTTTTAAGATCATAATACATTACCTGAATATGTCTATACTGAAGAAAGACTTTCTCAAAATTGTTGTTAATTTTCAACAATCCGGTGTGTCTTTTGTAAAGACAGTAAATGTAGGCAATATCCCCATACTCCACCTGGCAGCCCATACTCTGTTAGAGTATGTCTTGGAGATTTTTCCAAGTTTCTGTTTGTGATGTATAATTACTTTGCACAGTGTCTCATTGAGACGATTTTAATAAATTCAAAAACAATCAAATGAAATACTTTTTTTTCTTGTTCTTTATTTACTTTTTCTTATCTTTACTATGATAGTTTACATTTCAGTTCAATAATTGTGTAGGCGTAGGCCTAAACGTTAAATGCTTGCAAATGACCATTTTGTTATGAAGATATTCCCATCACATCAGCATGACATGCAGGAGGTTTATGATGATATGATATTGATTTTAGGTGCACATCAAATGTGTGCCGAATAGCTTCGTGTTTTACCAAATGTTCACCTATGTGTATGTATGTATGTTTACAGAAAATATCACAGAAAACCAGAGATTACCTACCACATTATCACAGAAATCCGGGGCCATGTTCAGTTGCCAAACGTTATCGAACGTTGCATATAGAAATCCCATGAATAGAACCAATTCACTGTTCTACATGTCTGAACGTTCCAAAACGTGGCGTCCTCCTGAACGCCCCAGAGATTTTTCCATTGAGGGATTATTATTTATTTGTACCTGAACGTCATTGCGCAACACAAGATGGCGGCGGAAAGTGAGAGAGTAGACAGGAGTAGTCACAGCATGGATAAAAGCATAACTCTTCCACCCAATGAGATCTTCAGGAATTTGGAAAATGCAAAGAGGTTCGCAATAGACATAGGTATAAACTAAATTAATATTTAGATCGCTACTTGAATATATTCACTTGTCTTGTTACTTTGACAACACAGCAGGCACACAAGAGGCTAGCAAGCAACGACGTGTGGCTGGCTAGCTAAACTAGCTGATTTAAGTACTGTAGTTAGCTACCAGTAGTTGCGAAGTTACCTTTGCCACATACATTTTAGCTGGCTAATTAGCGTTTGTTTATGGGCTGGATAGCTACAGGTTTCTCAAATGGCTAACTAGCTAACCAACCAGCTAATTTGACCGCTGCGCCAGAGTGGCTGAGTTGTCAATAGTTGACTGATGGAATTATTTATCTCACGTGAGACTGCAGAAATCTTTTTGTTCCTCCCACAGGTGGCTCTCTGACGAAACTCGCCTATTACTCCACTGTTCAACACAAAGTAGCGAAAGTACGGTCATTCGACCATACTGCAAAGGTATGTGGTGTCAACAAACTTTGCAACACTGTCCGTAACAAACGTTAGGTCCAATGTAGCAGATGACACCACTAAATAAGAGCTTGCGTTCAACGTGTAGTGTGCTATTTGTCGTAGGTCTCCAATGGGCCAACCTGATAAAGGTGTGTGAATGGAGCTACAGAAAAGTAAACTAACTAAGCATGTGTTAATTAGAGAGTAGCCAATATGGGATTGCTTGAGTGTGGGGTTTGTGGTAGACATATAGGCCACTGATTCATGATGTTGGGCTTCAAAAGGCTGTGTACCTTGGGACAGTGAATATGTAGACTTACTGAGCCCACTCAGGTTGCCCTGGAGGTCTCAGGTCTGCAGATTTGGTCTGGTTCCTTATCTGTGTCCCTCTTTACCAGGACACTGAGGATGACCCCCTCTATGAGATCTCAATGCAGGAGGAGATCTTGGCTCGCCTTCACTTCATCAAGTTTGAAAATGCCTACATTGAAACCTGCCTGGACTTTATCAAAGACCACCTGGTCAACACTGACACCAAAGTCATCAAAGCCACCGGTGGAGGGGCTCATAAGTTCAAAGATCTCATAGAGAAGAAACTGAAGCTCAGGTGAGAAAAGGAATATCTTTTGAGTTATTTTGTTGAAATCTAAAACGGCTTTATTTTTAAAGACAGCTTGACCGGTATAAGGTTGAGCTCATTATAATGTAGCTGCTCTTTATGTTTTGACAAGGGTGGACAAGGAGGATGAAATGACATGCCTGATTAAGGGCTGCAACTTTGTGCTGAAGAACATCCCCCACGAGGCTTTTGTCTATGTCAAGCATGCAGACTCTGAATTCCGCTTCCAGAACACTCACCCTGACATCTTCCCTTACCTGCTCATCAACATCGGCTCAGGGGTGTCAATCATCAAGGTACCAATGCCTGATACTCATCTAGATCTGGTGTGACGTTTGGCCTATGTACCAATTAATTCAACAAACAATATTTATTTCCAAACAGGTTGAATCAGAGGATACATTTGAGCGTGTTGGAGGAAGCTCCATAGGTGGGGGGACGTTCTGGGGCCTTGGAGCTCTGCTCACAAAAACAAAGGTAAAACCCCTCCTCACCCCCATGCAGACACTTCAAGCAATAGGCTTTTTAAAAAGTCAGGCTACTCAAATGAACTGATGTATAGTCTTATTTTCTGTTTGTTCTTGCCTAATATCTTGCCAGTTGACATTACTGCAACTTTTATTATCAGGAAGACTGCCTTCTGTACTTACAAGCTCTTGTTCTGTATAGGGTTCAGGGGATTTTCTGTGTGGAAAAGTCTTGGCTGGGCAGTCTGTCCAAACAGCATGCACATTATTAATGTGCACCTTGTGCTGGGGACAATAAATGCCCACTCTAAAATGTACAGTTTTGTCACACTACACAATGCCACAAATTTGTCAAGTTTTGAAGGTGTGTGCAATTGTCTTGCTGACTGCAGGAATGTCCAGTAGAGTTGTTGCCAGAGAATTGCATGTTAGTTTCTCTACCATAAGCCTCATTCGTTTTATAATTTGTCTGTACATCCTCCCGGCCTCACGACCGCAGACCACGTGTTACCAGCCCAGGACCACATCGGGCTTCTATACCTGTGTCTAAGACCAGCCACCTGGACAGCTGATGAAACTGTGGGCTTGCACAACCAAAACATTTTTGCACAAACTAAGGGAAGCTCATCTGTGTGTTAATCATCCTCACCAGGGTCTTGACCTGACTGCAGTTTGGCATCATAACTGACTTCAGTGAGCAAATTTTCACCTTTGATGGCCACTGGCACGATGAAATTCTCTTCACGGATGAATCACGGTTTCAACTGTACCAGGAAGATGGCAGACAGGGTGTATGGCATTGTGTGGGCGAGCGGTTTGCTGATGTCAATGTTGTGAACAGAGTACCCCATGGTGGCAGTGGGGTTATGGAATGGGCATGCATAAGCTACGGACAATGAACACAATTCCATTTTATTGATATCAATTTGAATGCACAGAGATACTGTAATGAGGGGTCCCGTGCGACTCAGTAGAGAGTGGCGCTTGCAATGCCAGGATTGTGGGTTTGATTCCCTCGGACTGGTACGGGAAAAAAAGTGTGAAATGTTTTCTCTCACTACTGTAAGTCGCTCCGATCAGAGCGTCTGCTAAATTGCCAAAATCTAAATTTGTTGAGATGCTAAGACCCATTGTAGTGCCATTCATCCACCGCCATCACCTGATGTTTCAGCATGATTGTACACGGCCCGTGTCGCAAGGATCTGTACACAATTCCTGGAAGCTGAAAATATCCCAGTTCATCCATAGTCTGTATACTCACCAGACATGTCACTCATTGAACATGTTTGGGATGCTCTGGATCGATGTGTACGACAGCATGTTCCAGTTCATGGTAATATCCAGCAACTTCGCACAGCCATTGAAGAGTAGTGGAACAACATTCCGCAGGCCACAACCAACAGCCTGATCAACTCTATGTGAAGGAGATGTCACACTGCATGAGGCAAATGGTGGTCACTAGGGCATAAAATTAACACCTGCTAAGTGCGGGTAGATTTAGGTAAGAATGTCTATTTCACCAGACCTGTTGGCAGGTGGTCAATTTCCATGGCTCTACATTGCGAGCATTACATTTATTAGTAAAAATAAAGTATAATCTAATAAAATTGTCACGTGCGCTGAGTACAGCAGATGTAGGTAGACCTTACCATGAAATGCTTAGATACAAGCCGTTAACCAACAATGCCACTCAATAAAAAGTTTAGAAAAGATTTACTAAACTAAAGTTTAAAAAAAAATTAAAAAGTGACATTAACGAGGCTGTATACAGGGGGTACCGGTTCCAAGTCAATGTGCGGGGGCACAGGTAAGGGAAAGGGGGATGCCTAGTCTGTTGTACAACTGAAATGTTTCTTCTGCATTTAACCCAATCCCTCTGAATCAGAAAGGTGTGGGACTGCCTTAATCGACATCCACGTCTTTGTCGACTGGGGAACAGTGGGTTAACTGCCTTGCTCAGGGGCAGAACAATAGATTTTTACCATGTCAGCTCGGAGATTGGATCCAGTAACTTTTCGGTTACTGGCCAACGCCCTAACCACTAGTTGTGGAAAATTGTACTTGAAGGTAGGCGCAAAGTGACTATGCATAGATGATTAACAGTGAGTAGCAGCAGTGTAAAAATAAAGCTGGTGTCAATGTAAATAGTCCAGGTGCCCATTTGATAAATTTTTCAGCAGTCTTATGTTAGTTAGAAAAATGCTGCAGTAGCTGTTTATAAAGTATTTATGCTGTTTTGTTTCATAGCTGATATTTAAACAAATAATTATTCATCCTATATCCCACCACTGCCTGGCAGGGGAGCTGTGCGCACTGAGTGAAGTGCTGATACTGTAGATTTTTGGAGGTGCTGAGCACAGGCATAAAACTTGGTCTAATTTACTAAAGTCTACAAAGTGAGACTTTGTCCTTGTGTTTTGTCTATTTACATTGTTTTGTTCACAAGCTTGGTGGTTTTTCAACGTTAGTTTGAGTCTGCTGCTTCAACTAATAGTCAGATCTCAGACAGACACGTGACATGACTCCAGTGGCCCCGTTACCATGGTAATCTCTCTGCCTGATTACAAGACTGGTCACAAAAAATGTAATTAAATTTAACATACCACAATTCTTGTTTTAGGAACATTAAAAAGCATGGGCATCAGATTGTTTTTATATTATAAATCTATATATTTTGACGAGTAAAAAAATATTGTACCTGCCACACTGGCTGGTGGACCAAAAAGTTAATGTTAGGCCCTGGGGGTCAAACCTGATACGACTGGTTTTCTGCTCAGTGGTTGTAGAGGGTGCAACAGGTCAGCACCTCAGGAGTAAATGTCAATTGGCTTTTTATAGCTGAGAAGAGAGGGGGGAGAGGGAGAGAAAAAAACTATACACACACTTAAGTTCACACAGGACACCACAGAAGACAGGAATTTCACCAGCACATTGACTATTGCAGCATAGATACGGGAGGCTGAGACGGGAGGTCAGGGGACACTGGCCCTGTCCGACTATACCCCCAGACAGTGCAAACCAGGCAGGATATAACCCCACCCAGTTTGACAAAGCACAGCCACCACACCACTAGAGAGAGAGCAGCTTACTACCCCGAAACAAGGCTGAGTATAGCCCACTAAGATCTCCTCCACTTCACAAGCCCGAGAGGGTGCAAAAACAGGCAGGCATATCACGACAGTAACTCAACCCACTCGAGTCAAGTTTAGCAAAAAAGACTCCTAGGGATGGCATGGAATAGTGCTAGAAGGCCAGTAATAGGGTCTGAGGCCGAGAATCCCAGAGGAGAGCCGGCCAGGCAGAGACTGCAATGGCCATTCATCTTCGCACTCCTGGGCTAGATTACACTGGGGGGGCATTTGAGGTCAGGGGTCTGCAGGCCAGTCAAGTTCATCCACACTGATCTCAACAAACCATTTCTGTATGAACCTCACTTTGTGCATGGGGGCATTGTCATGCTGAAACAGTAAAGGGGGGGGCCTTGCTCGAAACATGAAAAACAGCCCCAGACCATTATTCCTCCTCCACCATACTTTTTACAGTTTGCACTATGCATTCGGACAGGTAGCTTTCTCCTGGCATCCACCAAACCCGGAGTCGTCCGTCGGACTGGCAGATGGTGAAGCGTGATTCATCAAGACAGAACGCTTTTCCACTTCTCCAGAGTCCATTTGCGGCGAGCTTTACACCATTCCAGCCAACGCTTTGCATTGTGCATGCTGATCTTAGGCTGAAGTGAGGCTGCTCGCCCAAGGAAAACCATATTCATGACTTTCCCGAAGAACAGTTCTTGCTTGTGCTGACGTTGCTTCCAGAGGCAGTTTGGAACTTGGTAGTGAGATTGCAACCTAGAACAGACTTTTTACGCCCTATGCACCTCAGCACTTGGTGGTCCTGTTATGTGAGCTTGTGTGCCCTACCACTTTGCGGCTGAGATGTTGTTGCTCCTAGACATTTATACTTCACAATACCAGCACCTACAGTTGACCGGGCAGCTCTAGCAGGGTAGATATTTGATGAACTGATTTGTTGGAAAGGTGGCATCCTATGACGGTGCCATGCTAAAAGTCACTGAGCTCTTCAGTAAGGCAATTCTACTGCCAATGTTTGTCTATGGAGATTGCATGGCTGTGTGCTCAATTTTATACACCTGTCAGCAATGGGTGTGGCTGAAATAGCTGAATCCACAAATTTTTAAGGGATGTCCACATACTCTTGTGTATGTTCGTCAAAAGAGATCAGGGTCTAGAGTAACGCCGAGTTCCTAAAGTTTTATTTGAGACGACTTTATAACCATCAAGATGAAATGTCAGATCAAACAGCAGATCTGTTTGTTTCTTGGGACCGAGAACTAGCATCTCTGTTTTGTCTGAGTTTTAAAATGTTGACGCCATCTATTTCCTTATGTCTGAAACGCATACGTCCAGGGTAGGTAATTTTGGTGCTTCACCATGTTTCATAGAAATGTACAGCTGTGTGTCGTCTGCATAGCAGTGAAAGTTGATATTGTGTTTCCGAATGACATCACCAAGAGGTAGAATATACACTACTGTTCAAAGTTTGGGGTCACTTAGAAATGCCCTTGTTTTTGAAAGAATTCCTCACTCTTTCTATTCTGTTTAGAGCCAGTTTGCGCTGTTCTATGAAGGGAGGAGTACACCGTGTTGTACGAGATCTTCAGTTTCAGAACAACAGTTTTCAGCTGTGCCAACATAATTGCAAAAGGTTTTTCTAATGATCAATTAGCCTTCTAAAATTATGAACTTGGATTAGCTAACACAACATGCCATTGGAACACAGGAGTGATGGTTGCTGATAATGGGTCTCTGTACGCCTGTAGATATTCCATTAAAAATCTGCTGTTTCCAGCTACAATAGTAATTTACAACGTTAACCATGTCTACATTGTATTTCTGAATCAATTTGATGTTATTTGAATGGACAAAATATTTGCTTTTCTTTCAAAACAAGGATATTTAAGTGACAACTTTTGAATGGTTGTGTGTATAGATGGTGAAATCGGAACCTTGAGGAACACCGAAACAACATATAATTGATTTGTCAGAGGACAAACCATCCACAGAGACAAGCTGATATCTTTCCGACAGATAAGATCTAAACCAGGCAAGAACTTGTCCGTGTAGACTAATTAGGGTTTCCAATCTCTCCAAAAGAGTGTGGTGATTGATGTCAAAGGCAACACTAAGGTCTGGGAGCATGAGGACCGATGCAGAGCCTTGGTCTGACGCCATTAAACACTCATTTACTACCACCTTCAAATGGACTCTGCAAGGTGTTCAAAGCTTTCCAGAGATGTTGACTCCAATGCTTCCCACAGTTGTCAAGTTGGCTTCATGTCCTTTTTTGAGTGGTAGACCATTCTTGATGCACACAGGAAACAGTTGAGCATTAAAAACCCAGCAGCGTTGCAGTTCACCGGTGCGTCTGGCACCAACTACCATACCCCGTTCAAAGGAACTTACAGTTCTCTTGCCCATTCACCCTCTGAATGCAACACATACACAATCCATGTTTCATTTTTCTTGAGGCTTAAAAATCCTTCTTTAACCTGTCCATCTACACTTATTTAACAAGTGACATCATCAATAAGTGATCATCGCATTCATCTGGTCTGTCTCATGGAAAGAGCAGTTGTTGATGTTTTTATACTCAGTGTAATACATACATTGCACGTTACCCTTATACTGCTCAGGCACATGCATAATACTTTACATTTTCCCATATTCTGTCTGGTGTTCAGCCTTATGGCGGTTTAGGTATTTGAGGGACCCTATAGCATCTGCCTGAGGGGAGGAGCTGATACTAAGAGTGAAGTACATGGGATGGATCTGAAATAATTGAGCATACTACTTCTATGATTGCATGGTAAAACGAGCATTCTTTTGTTTTTCAAATATTTTTTAACTCCTTTTTCTCCACAGTTTTGTGGTATTCAATTGGTAATTAGTCTTGACCCTTTCGCTGCAACTCCCGTATGGACTCGAGAGGTGAAGGTCGAGAGCCGTGTGTCCTCACACAACCCAGCCAAGTTGCACTGCTTCTTGACACGATGGCCGATTTTAACCCGGAAGCCAGCCGCACCAAGGTGTCGGAGGAAACACTGTGCACCTGGTGACTGTCGGCGTGCAATGAGTCCGGCATGCCACAGAAGTCGCTAGTGTGCAATGGGACAGGAACATCCCTGCTGGCTGGGCCAGTTTTGTGCCGCCCCATGGGTCTCCCGGTCGCGACAGAGCCTGTACTCGAACCAGAACTCTAGTGGCACAGTTAGCACTGCAATGCAGTGCCTTAAATCACTGCACCACTCGGGAGGCCCCAGAGCATTATTTTCTGGTCAACTTCAAAAACCTTGAGTCTATGTAGGAAATGGAGGTGTTGTTGGACTCTGCAGCATGCCTTTTACTTGGCCCTTCCAGCTCAGCATATTGTCCATGTGTACACCCAGGAACAAACTAACCTGTGCTATGGCATTGTGGACAACCACAGCCACGTGGCCACCGACAGATTTAGGGTGAAACACCATTGGGGTCAAAACACCAATTTGTATTGTTTGAATATCTGACCTGTACGCAGTAGTATCAGCATCTTTAGGCATCAGACCAGGAATGGCAGTATCATCAGAAAACTGGACAATATATTTATCAGGATTACTGCTAGTTCATTCATTTGTGTACAGAGTGAATAAGATGGGTGTCCTCACACAACCCAGCGGGGCCCCCATGCTAATGTCTATAGCCTCAGAGGGTACTGTTAACTAATCTGTTGAGTACTGCTAGTCATGAATGAGTGGTACCACCTTATGGTATAGGGGTTAATGCCCATCTGCTTTAACTTGCTGAGTACGACGTGTGGCTGTATTGTGTTAAATGCTTAACTTAAATCAATAAATGGCAGTCTAGCACAGGCCTTGGGGTTTTCCAGATTCTTAACAATGATATGCACTATGGTGTTGATTGCATCATCAGTCCTGCAACTTTTCTTATAGGCAAATTGATACAGATCTTTTCAGAACTTCATTATGATGGCCAGACCAACAGGTCATTATTTTATTTTTGGGACTGGAGTGATGATGGCCTTTTTCCACAGAGATGGGACTGTATGGGAGTCTAGAGACCTCTGAAAGATAGGGCACCAAGCCGGAGTAAATTCCTCTGCACATGTTTTTAGAAGAAAAGCAGAGATGCCATCAGGACCTGTTGCCTTATTCATACAGGTGTGCTTGAAGACTAGTGACCTCTATTAGGTTGATTTCCAACCTATGAACACAATTATCAATGGAGCCAATCACATCACACTTGACAGAGAAGTCATGTACTGTGCATTCAGACCCATTGACTGTTTCCACATTTTGTTACGTTAGTCTTATTCTAAGATGTTTTTTTTATCAATCTACACACAACCCATAATGACAAAGAAACAGGTTTATAGGACTTTTAGCACATATACATATGTATTTTGACCCTTTACTCAGTACTTTGTTGACACTTTTGACAGTGATTACAGCCTCGTCTTCTTGGGTATGACACTACAAGCTTGGCACTTGAATTTGGAGAGTTTCTCCCATTCTCTGTCGATCCTTTCAAGCTCTGTCAGGTTGCATGGGGAGTGTCGCTGCACAGCTATTTTCAGGTCTCAGAGTTAATCGATAAGGGTTCAAGTCTGGGCTCCAGTTGGGCCACTTAAGGGCATTCAGAGACTTGTCCTGAAGCCATGCCTGTGTTGTCTTGGCTGTGTGCTTATGGTAGTTGTCCTGTTGGAAGGTGAACCTTTGCCCCTGTCTGAGGTCCTGAGCAGGTTTTCGTCAAGGATCTCTCTGTACTTTGCTTCTTTCATCTTTCCTTCAATCCTGACTAGTTTCCCATTCCCTGCTGCTAAAAAACATCCCCAACCTGGTGCCAGGTTTCCTCCAGACGTGACGCTTGGCATTCAGGCTAACCAGTTCAATCTTGGTTTCATCAGACCAGAGAATCTTGTTTCTCATGGTCTGAGAGTCCTTTTAGGTGCCTTTTGGCCAACTCCAAGCAGGCTGTTATACCTTTTACTGAGGAGTGGCTTCAGTCTTGCCACGCTACCATAAAGGCCTGATTGGTGGAGTGCTGCAGAGATGGTTCTCCCATCTCCACAGTGGAACTCTGGAGCGACCATCGGATTCTCGGAACACCTTGCTGACCATGGCCCTTCTCCCCTGATTGCTCAGTTTGTCTGCATGGCCAGCTCTAGGAAGAGTCTTGGTGGGTCCAAAATTCTTCCATTTAAGAATGGTGGAGGCCACTGGGTTCTTGGGGACCTTCAATGCTGCAGACATGTTTTGGTACCCTTCACCAGATCTGTGCCTCAGCACAATCCTGTCTCTGAGCTCTATGGTCAATTGCATCGACCTCATGGCTTGGTTTTGCTCTGACGTGCACTGTCAACTGTGGGAACTTATATAGACAGGTGTGTGCCTTTCCAAATCATGTTCAATCAATTTCATTTACCACAGGTTGTCTCCAATTACGTTGTAGAAACTTCTCAAGGATGATCAATGGAAACAGGATGCATCTGAGCTCAATTTTGAGTCTCATAGCAAAGGGTCTGAGTACTTATGTAAATAAGATATTTCTGTATTTTATTTTTTATAAATTTGCAAACATTTCAAAATATTGTTTACGCTTTGTAGTTATGGGTTATTGTGTGTAGATTGATGAGGAAAATTTCATTTAACCCATTTTAGAAATGCAAAGTAACTAATGTAACAAAATGTGGAAAAAGTCAAGTGGTCTGAATACTTTCTGAATACTTTCTTTGGTCAGCTAATCTGGTGTGTGCAAGTATTTATTATGTAGTGTTCATGTCAGTGATTGTGTCAACATAAGGGCCTCTTAAACATGGTTGGAAACTGCACCAATCGCCACGCTAACCACCGAAGCCCCATTTTGATCCAGAAAAAAACATGGATGTTAGCCAAGCTATTTTGTATCTGGGTTAAAGTGCTGTTTTTAAAACTACTGTACTCCCATGTCCTCCTGCTCTCACCTCCTAGAGATTTGATGAACTACTTCAGTTGGCTTCGAAGGGGCAGCATACAAGTGTTGACATGCTAGTCAAAGACATCTACGGGGGATCTTATGTGTCCTTGGGCTTGACTGGGGACCTTATCGCAAGCAGCTTTGGAAAATCTGCGACGGCTGACAAAGGTAAAGAGAGAAGAGCCCTGGCAGTATGTTTATTCTTTGGCCCCATAACCTGTTTTTCATTGTCTTCAGGAGCGGACTCCCTGGCATGCAATCTACCTGTGGAAGCTGGTGGGAGGACCTATAGGAGGACAGGCTCATTGTAATTGCTGAAATGGAATGTATGTTTGATACGTTCCATTCCAGCCATTACAATGATCCCATCCTCCTATAGCTCCTCACACCAGCCTCCACTGCCATATACTGTAATGTAGGTTACATTCCTGTTTAGCACTAACAGATTGACTTCTAACCCAGTTACTGTGGCCTTGTCCCCTCTAGGCTGTGTGGTTACTGTTGAGAAATAGATGAGGCAGACAGCCATGGAGGCAAAGCAAGCAACTCATTCACTCACTCTATTAGATAATGTTTTTAATGTAATGCCGATAATACCTGAGACAAACAGTCAATACATAAACCAACACTGTACTTACTACAATGGGACCTTGGCTTGTTGTCTAGAGTGACTCCATGTTTCTGGATCTTCACTTGGCTGTATGTTGACACTTTTACTTTTGTTTCCCCCTGAATTAGAGTTCTCTAAAGAAGATATGGCTAAGAGCCTGCTCCATATGATCAGCAATGACATTGGGCAGCTGGCCTGCCTCTATGCCCGGCTCCACAACTTGACCAGGGTCTACTTTGGGGGTTTCTTCATCCGAGGACACCCTGTCACTATGCACACCATCACTTACAGTATCAACTTCTTCACCAAGGCAAGCCCCCCCCCAATGTACCTCCTAAACAAGCATTTCTTTCTCAATCTAGGTTTTGCTGTCAGGTACATTTGATGAGCTCTAGATTTAGCCCTGAAAGAGCTTGATCTGGTGTCAGCTGACTAAAATCAGGGATATGTCCCTTGGGCCTGGCTCAGAGCTTGAACCAGCAATCCAATCTGCCTTGCTGTATTTACACAGTAGCATGGAAATATACCCTTTTTCCTGAATTCAATGTCTTTGGGTTCTGTTACGCAGCAGGTAACAGAACCCCACCTAACAGAACTCACCTCACAGGTAAATTATTTATGTTTTCAGATAGACATTTGTGTGGGCAGTTAGGAAAAAAACTAAAACATTGACATGACAGGTTTGATTATATTGTCCCCATAGGCTACTTTTACATGATACAATCTGCAAGTGTAATGAGTGTTAGAAATGGTTCCTTCTGACTGGATATGTATATTTTTTTTTTGCAGGGTGAAGTCCAGGCGCTGTTCCTGAGACATGAAGGCTATCTGGGGACTATTGGTGCCTTTCTCAAGGGAGCAGAGGAAGACAGTAAGTCGATGTTTTCCTCTATGGAATTTCTTCATGACAGAAAGTGGCACTGGCAGTCATGCCTTATTACTCTCTTTGTTTGATTTGCATTTTCCTGTTGATGAGAAGTTATTTTTGAGTCGTTTTCACTGGTATTATAATTGTCACTTTATCTAGATCCTAACCAGTACAGTTGGGGGGAGAACTATGCTGGGAGCTCTGGCCTAATGAGTACCTCTCCAGACCTGAACCCCATGCAACGTGCACGCAGTGGAACAGTAAGTCCTTTGTAGAAGAAAATACCTTAAGGTCAGCTTTGGACCACTAGGGTGCGCTCATAACCCACTTGGTGACATTTCATTAACCATTTTAGCAATTCACCCCCACCACCCTTTTATCTGATTTCTGAGATAATTGTAGATTTGATATTTTCTGTGGAAATGTCACCACCGCTGTCCTTTTTAAAATCCACAGGCCTGGTGTGACAACAACCTTCATTGATAATTTCATCTAACATTTGATTGTTTTCATCTCTTCTCTTCATATCCATCATATCTTACATCTGTTTACCTACTGTAACCCTTTCCTCAGTTTCCCGTAAGTACTTCCTCATGCTCTGTGTGTAGTGGTTTGATTAGGGATAAATATTTCCTCATGCTTCTGGCTTTGTAGCTCTACACCTGCCCTAACATTCACATTGGGTTAAGTAAGGTTTCAGAGAGACAATTGTTGCATTAACTGCCAAATGCCAGCCTTTTCCTTTCACATTGCATTGTTTAACAGCATTTGAAGTGTTGCTTTTAGCAGTCACTGTTTTGAATTATGTTGTGACGTGTTATAACCAACCCTAAAGTCACCTGAGACACTAGAGAATAGTTATCAGGTCTATTCACCTTAGACACTGAACTTAAAAGCATACTCAAGGCACTGATAGGTGTGAGAAGTCCGTATAGGGTACATCTAAACTTTGTTGTGTGTGTCGACTGCACTGACAGTGTAATTGTCCCTGAGTGATATGAAGCTTGACACATGCTATTGTCAGCTCACTGACCACTAGGTGGGGTATTGAAAACGGATATATTGGCATTTTTTGTGACGTTTGAAGGAGTCTGGTTGCTTTGGTTTTACTTTGCTGTGTGCATGAGTGCATTAGCCCTGCACTATTTTGCAGTGCTTAGTGTGTCTCTTGTCCGGCTCCAGTTTGACATGTTGGAGATGGATCGTCTGGAGAGGCAGCTTGTGAATCTGCCCCTGCTGCAGGACCCGTCCTCCTACATCCCAGACACAGTGGACCTCTCAGAGGATGCCCATGCACGGGAGTACTGGCTCTACTGCTTTGAGGAGGCCCTGGATGGGGTAAGAGGCAGAGCATCTTCTACTGGTCTATTCATCAATACACACACATTGCATTGCACACACAGCGAGTCCTCAACCTGGTTGCTTTTAAAATTGCCGATCTGGGTGATGTGCTTTGGACAGGTGGTAAAAAGAGCTGTGGCCAGCCAGCCTGATCTACCAGAGGCTGCTGAACGAGCGGAGAAGTTCCGGCACAAGTACCTGCACAAGCTGCAAACCCTCCGCCATCAGCCTTTGTAAGGGGAGCCACAGCTGCAGATCCTTTTTAAAGGCTGTTAGACTACTAGAGCTGTTTATTGATCATTTATGTAGATGCATATCTTTGAAGGCCTCCCAAGTAGTGGATGAAATTGACTCTTGTACATGATGAAGTCTCACTGTTTCCTGTGCAATCTGTATGTGTTTTTGTCTGCTAATGTAGAGTACTTCTCTTCTCACCTGTAGTGCTTATGGATCCCTCACTGTCAGAAGTCTTTTAGACACAAGAGAACACTGTTTAAACGAGTTCAACTTCCCTGACCCCTACTCGAAGGTTTGACTGGATTCTGTAGCACTCCTTTTCCTCTGTTCACGGTTCCCAATACATGTTCCAGTGCTTCTCTTTTTCTGGTCATCTAATGATGAAGCTTACACATGTGGTCTTGGGTGCATTTTGATGTCATTTCATGTCCACTTTCCTTGATTAGTGTCTGTCATTATATGATTTGCTAATGTGGTAGATTAGCTGTGAGAAGATGGAAGCTTCTGTGTCTCAGTTTTGTCTTGATCTTCCACAGATCAAGCAGAGGGAGAATGACATGGCCCTCAAGTACTTCCAGAAGGCAGTCAAGTCCTTGGAGGAGCTGAGCTGGGAGCAGAGGCAGTTTGCCTTGGTCAGGGGCCTCCTGGCTGGGAACGTCTTTGATTGGGGAGCCAAGGCTGTTTCAGAGTGGGTCTGCACTCCTTAATTTGGGACTATGGATGATTATTATGACAAATTCTGGCTATAATATATATGTGTGTGTATGTGTATGTATGTATGTGTATGTATGTGTGTATGTGTATGTATGTATGTGTATATATATGTATGTGTATATATGTATGTATGTATGTGTATGTATGTGTGTGTGTGTGTGTGTGTGTGTGTGTGTATATATATTCTTGAGAATTATATGGCAATTTTGAATGAACAAAGACTGTCGCTCACGTTTCCACTTAGTGTTCTGGAGTCTGATCCGGAGTTTGGCTTTGAACAGGCGAAACGACAATTGGAAGGTATGAAAGCCCTTGTTGACTGGGAAAACATTTTGATATTTAAAGGGATCCTGCATTTTATATTGCTGCTGTAACCTACGTAGGCTACATAATGAGTCATGTTTTCTCCATAGAGCGGCCGTGGCTTATCGACAACTATGACCAATGGCTCCAGAGACTGAATGTAAGAATTTACACTGTTTTCTGACGTTAGTATTTAAATGGATTATTTTAGCTGTATTCTTGTTATGGGCCACATCCTAACTTAAGCTCCACAGAAGTTCTGTGCCTGGATCTCAATTTAGGATTTGTCCCAAAGATGTGTATGACTTCATGCTGTGGAACAGTAATTGAATACCATGCCTACTGGCTTTCTTTTGCAGGGCCCACCTCATAAGTGTGCATTATTTTTCGTAGATAATAGTGGAATAGACATCATACTGGGAGTCTTCCCATTTGTCAGAGAGCTTCTCTGCAGGGGAACAGAGGTAAGGAACCACACTGTCCACCCCCTAATATCTTGAAATGCTGTCACCTTCACCACCCCTTCAAATACACACTGGATTTAATAAAACAAGATGACCGAAGCAAGATTAACTTTTTTCCACTTTATGATATTTTTGGGCCTTTGACACCCTGCATTTGCTGTTTTCCAGGTAGTCCTTGCCAGCAACTCAAGCCCAGCTCTGAATGATGTAACAAACAATGAGCTGCAGATCTTGACTGAAAGAATAGCTGCAATGGATCCAGTCATACAGTGAGTATTTAAATCTTTTAGCACTGCATTTGTGACTGAATTATGGATACAGTGATCCTTTCCCACCATTTCAATGCCATTTAATTTGTTTTTCAGGTCTGCTGTGAAGGAGGACAGGTTGACGCTAGTCCAGAGTGGCTCCAGCTCTCCGTGCTTAGACTTAAGGTTTGTTTTATTTCCTATGTATGAATTCTATTTCAATGTTACATACCTGTGTTAACCATGTTTAAAAACAACCTTACTGCAGGAATGACCACCAGAGCTGTTGCCAGATAATTGAATGTTAATTTCTGTACTATAAGCCACCTTCAACGTCATTTTAGAGAATTTGGCAGTACGTCCAACCGGCCTCACACCACGCCAGCATAGACTTCCACATACGGCTTCTTCTTCACCTGCGGGACTGTCAGAGACAAGCCACCCAGACAGCTGATGAAACTGAGTTTGCACAGCCAAACAATTTCTGCACAAACTGTCAGAAACCGTCCCCGAGAAGCTCATCTGAGTGCTCGTTGTCCTTACTAGGGTCTTGACCTGACTCCAGTTTCAGCGTCGGTACAGACTGCAGTGAGCAAAGGCTCAACTTCGATGGCCACTGGCGAAGTGTGCTCTTCACGGATGTATTCCGGTTTCAAGAGTACCGGGCATATGGCAGACAGTGTATGGCCTTGTGTGGGTGAGTGGTTTGCTGATGTCGGCGTTATGAACCCCACCGCCACCATTGGGCACTCTGTTATGGTATGGGAATGTACCAAAGCTGAAGAACATGTGCACATCCAGGTACTTTCTACAGGTGCTGGAGTTGTAGGCAAACTCATGGAAAGCAGAAAGGAAAACGCCGCACTCCTGCTTCCAGGTGGTATTTATTAACAACGTTTCGACCCTTCGGTCTTCATCAGACATCCATATCCCAGGTGAGGGTGGAAGGTCCTATATATAGGGGCAGTACTGAGTGACATCACTTCCTGAAACAGGAGGTAATTATTTTTATATTACTTTGTTTCGCAATAAATACATTTCAATGGATCAAAATAAATATATGATCATACACAGGGAATGTGATCAATATTTACAGTAATATACATACAATATGCAATTAGGATTTTAAAAAACTATTTGGACATTGAAACTATAAAAACGGTTTCAAGTCAAACTCCTCCATTAAGGCCAAGAGGAGAGTGTTTTCAGCCTGTGGATCCAGAAAGATTCCCTTTGAAGAAGTTAACTCTCAATGTACCCTCCCCTGTGTGACATCTTGACCATTTCTATTCCAATGTATCTCAGAGAGCTAATAGGATTCCAGCGTGTACAAAATGATCAGCAACCAGATTTTGTCTCATGTCGGGGCGGCAGGGTAGCCTAGTGGTTAGTGTTGGACTAGTTACCGGAAGGTTGCAGGTTTAAACCCCCAAGCTGACAATTTACAAATCTGTCGTTCTGCCCCTGAAAAGGCAGTTAACCTACTGTTCCTAGGCCGTCATTGAAAATAAGAATTTGTTCTTAACTGACTTGCCTAGTTAAAGACAGGTAAAAATATATATATATATATTGCTGCAGTGCTCACTGATCCGTGTCTTAAGGCTTCTACGGGTTTTCTCTATGTGAGACAGACCACAATGACATTTTCAACATGTAAATAACATTGGTGGACATGCAGGTAAACAGCCCCTTGATCTTAAGTATTTGTCCTGTACGAGGGTGGGTAAATGAGTTGCCTTTGTACGTAAAGCTGCATTGTGCACATCGGCCACATTTGTGGGGGATATTTAAAAAATGGGTTTCAATTGTGAGTCAGTATCAATAAATGTACCAGTTCTTATGGTATGGGAAGACATAAGCTACGGAAAACAAACACGTGCATTTTATCGATTCCGGTTTGAATGCACAGAGATTCCGTGATAAGATCCTGCTATTGTCATGTCATAAATGTTTCAGCATGATAGTGCACTGCTCCATGTCGCAAGGATCCGTACACAATTGCAGAAGCTGAAAATGTCCCCGTTTTTCGATGGCTTGCATACTCACCAGACATGTCACCTATTGAAAATGTTTTGGATGCTTTGGATCGACGTGCACGACGGTGCGTTCCAGTTCCCACCGATATCCAGCAACTTCGCACAGCCATTGAAAAGGAGTGGGACAACAGGCCACAATCAACAGCCTGATAAACTCTATGCAAAGGAGATATCGCGCTGCATGAGGCAAATGGTGTTCACGTCAGCTACTGACTGGTTTTCTGATCCAATCCCCTACCTTTTTAAAAATGTGTTTGTGGCCAACAGATGCATTTCTGTATTCCAAGTCATGTGAAATCCATAGATTAGGGTCTAATGAATGTACACTGCTCAAAAAATAAAGGGAACACTAAAATAACACATCCTAGATATGAATTAATTAAATATTCTTATTAAATACTTTTTTCTTTACATTGTTGTCAGCACATTCAACTATCACACAAAAATTATCAATTGAAATCACATTTATCAACCCATGGCGGTCTGGATTTGGAGTCACACTCAAAATTAAAGTGGAAAACCACACTACAGGCTGATCCAACTTTGATGTAATGTTCTTAAAACAAGTCAAAATGAGGCTCAGTAGTGTGTGTGTGGCCTCCACGTGCCTGTATGACAACGCCTGGGCATGCTCCTCATGAGGTGGTGGATGGTCTCCTGAGGGATCTCCTCCCAGACCTGGACTAAAGCATCCACCAACTCCTGGACAGTCTGGTGCAACGTGGCGTTGGTGGATGGAGCGAGACATGATGTCCCAGATGTGCTCAATTGGATTCAGGTCTGGGAAATGGGCGGGCCACTCCATAGCATCAATGCCTTCCTCTTGCAGGAACTGCTGACACACTCCAGCCACATGAGGTCTCGCATTGTCTTGCATTAGGAGGAACCGAGGTCCAACCGCACCAGCATATGGTCTCACAAGGGATCTGAGGATCTCATCTCGGTACCTAATGGTGGAGCACATGCATGAAGGGCTGTGCGGCCCCCCTAAGATATGCCACCCCACACCATGACTGACCCACCGCCAAACCGGTCATGCTGGAGGATGTTGCAGGCAGCAGAACGTTCTCCACGGCGTCTCCAGACTCTGTCACCTCTGTCACATGTGCTCAGTGTGAACCTGCTTTCACCTGTGAAGAGCACAGGGCGCCAGTGGCGAATTTGCCAAACGTCCTGCACGGTGTTGGGCTGTAAGCACAACCCCCACCTGTGGACGTCGGGCCCTCATACCACCCTCATGGAATCTGTTTCTGACCGTTTGAGCAGACACATGCACATTTGTGGCCTGCTGGAGGTAATTTTGCAGGGCTCTGGCAGTGCTCCTCCTGCTCCTCCTTGCACAAAGTCTGAGGTAACGGTCTTGCTGCTGGGTTGTTGCCCTCCTACGGCCTCCTCCACATCTCCTGATGTACTGGCCTGTCTCCTGGTAGCGCCTCCATGCTCTGGACACTACGCTGACAGACACAGCAAACCTTGCCACAGCTCGCATTGATGTTCCATCCTGGATGAGCTGCACTACCTGGGTGGGTATTCACTTGTGTGGGTTGTAGACTCCGAACCACTCCTTTATTGGGGGTGTCTTGCTAATTGCCTATAATTTCCACCTGTTGCCTATTCCATTTGCACAACAGCATGTGAAATGTATTGTCAATCAGTGTTGCTTCCTAAGTGGACAGTTTGATTTCACAGAAGTGTGATTGACTTGGAGTTACATTGTTGTTTAAGTGTTCCCTTTATTTTTTTGAGCAGTGTATTTCAATTGACTGATTTCCTTATGAACTGTAACTCAGTAAAATCTTTGAAATTGTTGGATGCTACATGTATATCTTTGTTCAGTGTA
This sequence comes from Oncorhynchus masou masou, assembly GCF_036934945.1. NCBI lineage: Eukaryota > Metazoa > Chordata > Actinopteri > Salmoniformes > Salmonidae > Oncorhynchus > Oncorhynchus masou. Next base: position 63,316,400 of record NC_088216.1, read on the forward strand.
GTTACTAAGTAATTTCTTCTAATCTACATGTTTTAAGGTTATTCCTGTAAATATGATAATTTCTCTCCCCTCAGCCGTTTGGACAAGGTGTTGGCTGGGGTTGTGCGGGAACGCCACACAGACCTGGTGATCATCGAGGGCATGGGCCGGGCCATCCACACCAACTACTATGCCTTGTTGAGCTGCGAGAGCCTCAAGATGGCAGTCATCAAGAACTCCTGGCTGGCTGACCGACTGGGAGGCAAGCTCTTCAGTGTGGTCTTCAAGTACGAGGTGCCACTAGACAAAAAACCCACCACCCTGGATCATGTTCCTGTGACGCCTTCATGATCTCATCACTCTCTTTTGAAGTCTGATTATGGGACAGGTTGAACTGTTTCCGGTACAAGTTGGAGAGGTCCAGCTAGCTGTGATGGGGTTGATTTCACCGACTCATGATGATTGATATGCAGATTGTACAGTGAGGAGATTTTAATCAGTTTCAGTGGGCTTGGATTGATTTGAAAATTTGGCAGCCTATTTTAGCAAGGATGTCAAAACAGGGTAGAGTATAACATCGCTTAGTAACCTCAATGTTTAAATGTCTTCCTTTTTTGAATATAAAACTGTACTTTGCACCATCTTGTGTTCTTGCAGATTACTGCCAAAATTGTAGTTATGGTATCAGAACAGACAAACTTGTCAGTGGTAGAGGTGTCCTCTTTGCAGATTGACTGTCTATGCAAGTGAGATCCTCTACTAACTGCATTTATAGACAGGTTATTAGTACCCTGCTGTTTACTTACAGCATCCCAATGGTTACCATGACAACAAGGTGCCCCTTTCAGTGTTGAAGAGATGCTTTGCGAGTGCTGTGCTACCAGGGTAATTATAGCAATCTGTGGTGATGCTTCACAAATATATGGTAGATGTGCCTTGAGGTGGGAGTGATAAAAAGCATAGCTCGTTCAAAATGTAACCAACCTGGTTTAATTTCTATTGCAGGAGAAACATGGGTGTTTTGTTACCAGGGGCTACATGAAAGTGGCTTTTCTATGGGTTGTGTTTAGTCTTCCTTTTGAATCCCAAGATTTTCATCACTGCCACTAGGTCAATTGAGATTATTCACTTATTTGTGATGATCATTGCCTGAGAAGCTAAAATGTTGCAGGGAATGTTTGGCACTTTATTGAGGGGTTTAAAAAATGTAATTACAGAAGGTGGCAGTATTTTCATGTGAACATGAGCTCCTAACAACCAAATTAATGATACGGATATTTTGTTATTCATTGGATGTTCTGAGAGCTGTCAATCAAAAAAGTGTATTTAAGGTAATTTTATAGCTTAATGTGCTATCTTTTTATCAATAACATTATGTTGGCAGCCTTTGTAAATTCAAGGAGTTTTTGTTGGGTTGAGGCATTGCTGTCCAAATGTTTCCATGACTTGATTTGCTTAACCTGTGGATTTATATTGTGTCATTTGTAAATACATGTGAAATAAGTGTAAATAAAATTCATTTGCATTACATGGGTTCATGATGACATTTAGGGAAATTATTGTTCTCTTTACAATCACTTGTAATTAAATGTGAATTTATTTTATTAAAGTAATGCAATTTCTCTTTGTTAATTGATTTTGGAGGGCGGTACTTAAGGAATTTTAAGGAGTTGAGATGAGTGGATAACGGCGAGGATGTGAGGGGAGTACAACGCACTGCTCGAGAATCATCAAAGCGTTTTTAGTGCCGGTGGCGCTATTTGAGAATGGAGTGCTGGTGTGTGTGGCACAGTAGTTGCTCGCTGTGCGCTCTTGCTGGGGAGTCATACTTATAATACGCCGTGCCAAGCAGGGGGTCCTCCACAACATGCTGTGCCTCAACTTCTTCATTACCCCCTACTGCCACATGAACGGATGCCGGTTCATAAAGTTATACAATATTCTTACACAAGAAGAAACCCAATTCTGTTGTTTTTATTTTTCCTGCGAAATGATTAATTGATGCACACTTGTGTACGTACACACTTTGCGTACTATTTGTTTCAACGTTCAGTTCCCATTGCATGTAGGAAACTTTGATATAATTCACGGTGATAATTGTAATCAAAGAAGGAATACATTTCGACAGTTTCTCACTTTACCGGCGAACACTGGCGACAAATTGATGTATCCTATCGCAAACTCAGGAAACATATTCCCATGCGCCTCACCTAATGGGACAAACGCTGACATAAATCTCCGCATGAACGCGCATACGGTTACGCGCTTTCAGCCGGTGACTTCAAAAACCAGATAGAATCCCAACGACCAGCACACAGACTGTGAACGGAGCCTACACAGACGGAATTTGAGTCCTGTGCGCGTTATCAAACTATATCGGTCTTCCCATATGACTGAATGCCCTTTGCAATAATAGTCAACCTCAACGGATTAACCAACGCGGGTAAGTTAATTTGCCAATTTATTCAAGTGTTAAAGAAGGTTCTCTGTCGCAATAACGAACTATAGCCAACCAAATGTGCCACCTGTATCATTCATTTAGCTTTATTTTGTTGCATTCAATAGACTACGTCTTGTACAAGCTAGTGCATTAATAACACCCACTTTCTTCTATAAAGTTATTAGGCTATATGAATTAACTCCACTGAAGGCAAGATAGAAACCGTGGCGGCCAATTATTCTAAATTTAAAGACATATATGTGAAATTGTTTGCCTTTTTATTATACCCAATAGTGCCTTCAGTATTACTAATTGCTTAGTGGTACGTTTTATGATTATCTTATCTGAATTTAACTGTGTTCTGTTATTTGGCATAGGGGAAAGTCATTCTGATATTGGAAATAAAATATGTTTTTGTTCTGTATCTTGAAAATAGCTCAAAGAGTATTAATGAACATGTTAAAAGAGACAATCATATATTGCAATTATGTAGAGAGAGAGTGAGAGATTTTAGGTAGGCTGTCTCCTTGTGAGATCATGCATTTTATTAATCAACTGTAAGTGAATATAAAGCAGAGACAGTGGGTGTACAATATTTGTGGACTCATTAATAAGCCTGTTAATTAAAAGCAAGCCAAGCAGCAGGAATGTGAATGTGAATGTGATCCCTATGAGAACTGTGGAGACACCTGATTGTGAAGCTCCTGGCAGGGCGATCTGGGGGTCACATCCAGTCCACGTTCACTATTGAGAGACATTTCATAAAAATAATAGCCAACCCAAGGAAAATATGGAAAGATTAATCATGACTTTATGGTAGCCTAACCAAGCATTAATTAACAAAAGTTATTCCTCCATTCCACTTACGTAGAAAACGTCTTAGTACACTATCACTATGCTGCCTCTTCATATAATGTGTAGGCTAGGTAAAGCAGTGAGCTGTGCCAATATAGCAAATCTCCTCCACTATGGACTACATTGATGATCTACTACCTAGCGTGGCCACCATCTCCATGTCTTCTAATGAGCGTTAAAGTGTGATATGCTGTCAACAGTGATCTTTTCGGGTTCAAGGTTGGTTCAGTCTGATTGGTTGTTGTTGTGTTTTGGTTTTTGAACAGTGGACCCAGCTGGTCTCCTTGTGTGACATCAAATGAGAGAGAGATTCCACTGTCACTGTTCCAATTAACCCTGCCCTGGATAAATTGTCTGTCTGTCTGTCTGTCTGTCTGTCTGTCTGTCTGTCTGTCTGTCTGTCTGTTCTGTTCTTGGCCTACCCTCCCCCTGTCTCTTTGTCTCTCCCTTGTCTTTCTCCTCTCAGTGGGATGTCTGTAGCTCTGTTCTCCTGGTGCTGTTTGTGTCTCAGAGCGTTGCTGGAACGTGTTTCTCTCTCTGCTCTGTGGGTATCTGGAGGAGGTTGCCCCGCTGTGAGTGTGTGTGTGTGCACTGAGCGTGCTCTACGGGAAGATAATGGCCACATTGCGGGATGTCTGTGATGTTGCTGTGCAACCGTGGCAATGTTCGATCTTGCCCCACATCTGTTGTACCTGCAACGAAATTGCCACAGAATCAGTTTGTGCCTCTTCTCTGCATCGGCTCACTTGCTGACAGATGGGCCTTCCTTATGGCTCTCATCACACTGAGCAGTTTCCAGGGGCTCAGCGGATAATGCTGCACACCCAGAGCTGCAAAAGCGCCCAGTTGATGGTATGAAATCTCCAATATTGTTCTCTAGAGAGCTGAAGAATTCAAACTGTTTAAATCAGCGGTCATCGAGCTCGCCAGCTTGTAGTCCTAAAACCCAGAAATGAGTTACCTCTGGTTCGTTCAGCTGTTCCTATGAGGAAAGAATAGGGTTTTGGGATAAACGCCGAAAATAAGGTCTGAGATTAACTCAGGCTGAAGAGATCTTATATGTTTTGTTCTATGACATATCAGTCAATTAACATGACCTTTAGGGATTATATTGCCATTATGTACTCAAAATTCACAAAAAGTGACTTTAGCTGCTGAAGATGATCTTATAGAACAAAATGTATAAGATCTCCTAAATCCATGTTTACCACATACCTTATTTTTGGCATTTATCCAAAAACCCTACAAAAATTCCATTAATTTTCTCATAGGTCGAGTTAGTGCCTACAAAAAGACGCCTTTACTATTGCTCTCTATTAATTGGGCAGTTGAAAGGCTACTTGCTGACACAATTGTTTCTAGTGCTTTCAGTAGCTTTCCTGAAGTATTTGTTGAGAAATCTGATGGAAATCAGACTTATGAAAGTTAAGTGTTGGTAAACATTGAGAATCTTATGTGTTTATTACATGGCGAACACCTGATGAACAGCATATTTTAATCGACTAATAGATACATGAATGCATCCATTGACTCTTTAAGTCTGCCAAATGATTGAGAAATCAATCCTTTCTTGGGCATTTAAATATACAGGCTATTGAATGATCTTTTTCTCTGCATTCTTATTTTGACTAGAGTGTACAGTTATCGCAGTGGATCACCAGCTGTGTTTACCACAAGACCTCCCATTTGGTTTTGTTTTGGGTGTGGGGGGGGGGGGGTTATTGGCATTGTTCACGGTGGGAGCAAAGAAATGATGGTGAATTAGTCATGCGTTTCTGGTCTGGTTGGTGTGAAGTCTGTTGTTCTCCAGTGAGCCATATGTGATGGGGACAGGGACCAGAGTCCACCTGAGCCCAGCCACCCCCTCCCTTCCTGACTTCCCATTGTCCTCTCACTCTCACATTACACAGAAGGCACACACTCTGCAACCTGACGGAACACTGCTAATCAGATAAATCATCTGATATAAATGTGCTTTTGGACATGGGCCTGTAATCTCTTTATGTAAACCCAGAATGATTCCGGGAGTTTTTGGATCTTTGTTTGGTCGTTCTTCGTGGCCACGCTGGTTGCTAGGAGAGACAACAGGACAGGAGCAGATGGCTTCTGGAGGCTTGTGGCCCAGCAGGTGAAGTTATCTATGCACATAAAACAGAGTCCACTGCCAGCCCAGTGCCCAGTGCCACTTCTTCGCCTCACCTTGCCTCGCTGCTCCCCTCACTACCAGGCCCTCTTCAAACTATCATTTCAGCTGTGTCCATGATCTGTGAAGCATGTCAGGGCCTGATTTTGTTGAGCACTGACCAATTGGTCATGGACCAGAGAGAGGTCTCAGATCTCAGTGTTTAATGAACCAGGCCTCAGAGGTGGCCCTTTGCACTCTGCTGCTAGATTACCCATCATCACTGGACCTACCTCTGTCTGAACACATCTCAATTCATATCATCTCAGTTTTTCAATAGGTTGTTCAATATGTTCACAGCTTTCCATGTGTATATAAACTGAAGGTACACCTTACACTGTATCCTACTCCTCCTCATGTGCTCTCAAAGCCCTCTCTGTCTTCAGAAAGAGTTTCACGCTTGGCCTGGCCATTTGGTTTTGCCCCCCTGGCCTGGCCACCGCCTCGGCGCCAGATGCTAACCCCTGCTGCGTCCTACCTATATCACACAGCGCTGTATAATACACTGTTTAGTAGGGGCTGCTTATCATCAGAAGATGCTGAGAACTCCACCCCAGAGTGTTCTATTTCCACCCCCATCCTGAGTCTTCTCAAAGGACCACCTGTTGACGGCTACATCAAAGGGCCAAAGGAGAAGGGGCTCTGCTAGGCAAGGATGCTCTTTGCCTCTGTGCCCCTCTCTGTTACCCACCGCCTTCCTTTTAAGGTGACAGGGCTATTCAGTCTCCGACTCGCAGTCCACTCCGTTTCTATGGAGGCGCCCCATTTCTCTTTATGTGAGAGAGAAATATTTGTGGTGCCATTCAATCAGAATGCTGCTCAGCCTCTGTCTGCGCCCCATTATCTGCACACTCATTTCAGAGGACTCTGTGATCTCCAATATGAGTCTGGGCTCAGTCAATATGTACAGTACGTCATGTGCATTTTGATGCTGTTTGCTGCCGTCTATTTTTTGGGACTGGTTGGTTTGTTCATTTTGTCAGCAAGGCCTCATTGTTCTCACTGAGCAGACCAACAAGCTAGAGTGTTTTCTTGCGATGCCATTTTTCTGCGAAGTCTCTCTGTACTGTGATTAAAAATACCCTTCTCTACCACAGCAGTGTCAAATGTACAGGGCTGGAGGATGAGATAAAGCCTAACCAAACACTTTGTGTGGGAAAGTGCACTGTACCTCTCTCTCTCAGACACACTGTAAGGTTATAGACGATAAAGGTCTCACCTCAGCAGCTACCGTCCCACTGTTGTTTGCAAACTGCACAGTGGGTAGAACTCCCTCCAGAGACAGGCAAGAGATAGCAGTTTGTGTCTAATCCCCATACAGGCCTGCTTGCAATAACACCACACATTCCCCTTGACAGCAGTTGCTTCTCCTCCTCCCCATAACGCAATCTCCTAGTCCTGGCCTGTTTTCAAAGCACCTAAATAACTCAGTGTAAACCTCAGGGTGGAGTGTTTTTGAAAGTGTGTGTGTGTGTGTGTGTGTGTGTGTGTGTGTGTGTGTGTGTGTGTGAGATTGAGAGGCAAGGCTATCGACCCACAACACCCCTGCAGCAGCAGGTCAATACTTCTCCCCTATAGATTTCCTGTATGGGCCGCACCGTCGTCTGTCTTTAACATAAAAGAGTGGCCTGCCAGGGGCAGAGCAGTCATGCTGCGTTGCCAGGGCGATGGATGGTCCAAACCCATCAGAGAGGAACAGAAAGCTCACCTTGTTCTTTTTAATAAACAACCCAAATGAACTCACATGAACTAGACCAGGGGGTTGGAAACAAGGACTCTGACATTTTACGAGGACATCCAGAGTTGAATACAAATGAAGTCGGTCAGTTAGCTAGTGGTTATTAGTCCTCAGGCCCCATGCCCATTCTCAGAAAGTCCCATCTGTACCAATCACCTTTTGATCTCCTTAGTGCAGTCAGTGGCAGTGCCACTAATTGGGTTATGTCATTATTTCTCAATCATATTGACCTCACACTTGATTCTTACTGTTATAATAAATAGACAGGTGGGTTGGAGATGCATCTCCTAGAGCCCACAGGTATACATAATGCAAGGCTGTGGTGGAGAACGGCTGAAGCATCTTATGATGAAGAGGATGACAGACCGGGAAATTCATTTTTACAACACTAAGGGTCTGTATGTCTCTGTCCTATATAGGCTCCTAAAGAGCCACTGCAGCTTGAGAGGCTAGCACAAGAGGGTAATGATTACTGCTAAGACTGATGAGTGCTGCCATAGCACAGCAACAGGGATGGTGGAAGGGTGAGTAGGCTATGATAGGGTGGTACTGAGTGCTTCTGGGAACAGAGGACAAGGGAACAGCGTACTGCCTGGGGTCTTACGAGGAGGATAGTGTGGCTGCCTGGTGGTGGACTCCATGGCGGAGGAGGATAGTGTGGCTGCCTGGTGGTGGACTCCATGGCGGAGGAGGATAGTGTGGCTGCTTGGTGGTGGATTCCATGGTGGAGGAGGATCGTGTGGCTGCTTGGTGGTGGATTCCATGGTGGAGGAGGATCGTGTGGCTGCTTGGTGGTGGATTCCATTTTCGGAGGAGGATAGTGTGGCTGCTTGGTGGTGGACTCCATGGCAGAGGAGGATAGTGTGGCTGTTTGGTGGTGGACTCCATGGCAGAGGAGGATAGTATGGCTGCTTGGTGGTGGACTCCATCGCAGAGGAGGATAGTGTAACTGCCTGTTGGCAGAGGAGGATAGTTTGGCTGTCTGGTGGTGGACTCCATGGCGGAGGAGGATAGTGTGACTGCTTGGTGGTGGACTCCATGGCGGAGGAGGATAGTGTGGCTGTTTGGTGGTGGACTCCATGACGGAGGAAGATCGTGTGGCTGCTTGGTGGTGGACTCCATGGCGGAGGAGGATAGTGTGGCTGCTTGGTGGTGGACTCCATGGCGGAGGAGGATAGTGTGGCTGCTTGGTGGTGGACTCCATGGCGGAGGAGGATAGTGTGGCTGCCTGGTGGTGGACTCCATGGAAAAAGAGGAGGATAGTATGGCTGCTTGGTGGTGGACTCCATCGCAGAGGGGGATAGTGTAACTGCCTGGTGGCAGAGGAGGATAGTGTGGCTACCTGGTGGTGGACTCCATGGCAGAGGAGGATAGTGTGGCTGCCTGGTGGTGGACTCCATGGCAGAGGAGGATAGTATGGCTGCCTGGTGGTGGACTCCATGGCAGAGGAGGATAGTATGGCTGCCTGGTGGTGGACTCCATGGCAGAGGAGGATAGTATGGCTGCCTGGTGGTGGACTCCATGGCAGAGGCTCAAATCCACAGGCACTCACAGAGGGATATCACACCAATCAGCAGTGACTGATGGTGTGAAACACTATGTTCTGTAGGGATTATATAAAACATGACGGGAGACAAGTTTGTCTACATACTGTATATTTGAATGTACTCTGGACTTTCTGAGAAGTATAGTTCACCAGCCCAGTCCATAGTGTGTTTGTGTCATCATAATGTAGCTGCTTCTGTCCATTTTCGTCATGTAAAATATAGAATGAGTGTACTGAAAACTGTTGTATTTTTACAGCAGGTGGCTCAGTGGTTATAGATGATGTCTTCCTCCTGGTGTCTGCCTCTGGCTCTCCTGTTCTCCACTCTGGCTGTTTCACACAGCGCTGAACCTGGCTCCACACATGCAAAGAGGAGACTGGCACAGCCCTCGCCAGGCAGTGGCAATGCCCTCCAGTACCCTGATCAGGGCTTCCAGAGTCACGGGCATGGGCACGTTAGGGAGCGTGGAGTGGGGCATGGTGGTCAGGGGTCCCGTGGTGCCAAAGCCAGTTCTGGGGCTGGGCTTCTCTCCCGCAGGCCCCTGCACCCCGCAGCTCGGCCTGAGGATGATGGGACGGGTCTGGAGGGCCTGAACCCGGTGAGACTGGAGATGGGTCCTGTGGGCAGGGAGCAGGAGAAGGGTCGTGGGGGCTTCAGGAACCCGTCTCATGCCCGAGAGAACCACCCTCTGGGGCCACGCAAGGGGAGGGGCCAGGGGCATGGGCACCACTTTGACCAGAGGAGACATGGAGGTCGGAGAGATAAGGGTCGGCTCACTAAAGGTGAGTCCCCAATGGATCTAGGGTTATCAGATAATGAGCCGTGAGCCTGTTTGGGATTAGTTCTCTATAAATGTAATATAAAGAGTTCTAAAAGAGCACAAATACTAATCAATTTAAAAACATAATGATAAATAAATTGATTAAGTATTTTAAGTAGTTGACCTTCTACTTAACAATGAACAAAAAAATGTAATACATTTTTCTTGGCAACAGGGAGAGATCTTGTTAGGTGTATATGATAATGTCTGGCTATCCTTCACCTCCCCCACCCCTGTTCTGTCCTTCTCTCCCTCATTGTAGGTTTTCTCCCTGAGCCTGAGCTGGGCTCTGTTCTGAAGAACAGGGATCTGTCTGAGGAGGGATCTGTCTCCTCCGCCGCTGCAGCCGCCTCCTCTCACAAATTGACCCCGCCCACTGAACCCCCCTCCCCCATTTACGTGGTCTTTGGCTCCGGCTCCTATGCGGTTTCCACGGTGATGAGCGAGCATCTCCCAACGCTGCCCCCAGCCTCCACCAAACCCCAGGTACCCCATAAAGACATGAGTGCTTATTAGAAATACCATTGTCAGTTGTGCCTCAGTGTTGTAGGGTTTATAGAGATACGTGTTCATGGTAAAGAAAGCGACTGTATTTCCTATTTGGAAATACCTAGGCACCATAATGGGCTTAATGTATCACATAGCTCATTATTCATCTCAGAAAAACGAGGAGACAGGCTTTTTAAATTACCTATCAGTTGAGGGTGGTTGGAACATAATAGCCAATATGGTAGACTGGTCTCAAGGGTTTTTAGATATGATGGATATAGTTATGCTAATCTACATAACACATGCCTTGGGGGTCAAGTTCACACCATCATTGGTCAAGTAGTAGAATAACCTCTCTGTTACTGTCTTGGTTATTATGTATTCCTGTCTGGTAAATCCATGATTGAACGTCTAGGAGGCAATGGGCTCATTTGTATGAGGAGGGGGGTTGTAGAAGTGTGGTGGGTGAGGTGTAGCAGCCTGGCCCCTCCTCCTCATAGCCATCTGTCAGTCACTTTCTCCCAGTATGCTGCCTGCCATCACAGCGCTCACACACACAGCGTTAGATATCTTCTCTGCTCCTCAAATATAAATACTCCTTCTCATCTATCATCCATCTATTAATCACAGGATGCTATCAAACCACCAACACACTCATTAGACTGGTAAATAACAGTACTCATCTGTTCCGAGGAGCCTACTCTTTGTCTGTGGTGCTTTCCTCTCCCAGGCCCATGGTGCTTTCCTCTCCCCAGGCCCATGGTGCTTTCCTCTCCCAGGCCCATGGTGCTTTCCTCTCCCCAGGCCCATGGTGCTTTCCCCAGGCCCATGGTGCCCCTCCCCAGGCCCATGGTGCTTTCCTCTCCCCAGGCCCATGGTGCTTTCCCCAGGCCCATGGTGCTCCCTCCCCAGGCCCATGGTGCTTTCCTCTCCCCAGGCCCATGGTGCTTTCCTCTCCCCAGGCCCATGGTGCTTTCCTCTCCCCAGGCCCATGGTGCTTTCCTCTCCCCAGGCCCATGGTGCTGCCTCTCCCCAGGCCCTGGTGCTCCCCAGGCCCATGGTGCTTTCCCCCAGGCCCATGGTGCTCCCCCCAGGCCCATGGTGCTTTCCTGGTGCTCCCCCCATGGTGCCCATGGTGCTTTCCTCTCCCCAGGCCCATGGTGCTTTCCTCTCCCCAGGCCCATGGTGCTTTCCTCCCCAGGCCCATGGTGCTCCCCAGGCCCATGGTGCTTTCCTCTCCCCAGGCCCATGGTGCTTTCCCCCCAGGCCCATGGTGCTTTCCTCCCCAGGCCCATGGTGCTTTCCTCTCCCCAGGCCCATGGTGCTTTCCTCTCCCCAGGCCCATGGTGCTTTCCTCTCCCCAGGCCCATAATTCCAGAGTTACTGTAGCCCTGTCTGGCTTTACTGGCCTCTGTGAGTGTTTGATGTCTGAACTGTCTGACTGCTTGGTATGCTGTTTACAAGTTGCCGGAGAACCTTGGAAACCGTGTGTATGTCTTTATTCAGGAGCTATCAGATATCGGCCTGAAGTGGAAGCCTCGCTTGGAGTGGACCTGGGTTCAATGACACAGGGATGCTGGGAGCGTTCTTAATTAATATTTGATTCCGGCTGCTGGCTAAATAAACAGCCAAGCACTAATATCCCACATCTAATTGATGTTCCTCAATATTTCCTCGGGGTGAGACGGAATGAGCTGGGATCAATGTGCACCAGAAGCCTGGTTGGTCCAGTCTCTCAAGACATCACCAGGAGACCTCTCAATGTCAAATTGACTTCATAATAACCTGCTATTATTTTGTTAACACAGCCCAGAGGTCCAGGGGATATGCATTATGTAAAGAGTTTTGTTGAAGTTTATGACATATCGGTTTTGGCTGAGTAATCCTCAGAGGAGTTGTTTTGTTAAATTTGACTTCAACTTAAAATTGCTTCGGCTCAGGGTTTAATATTGTAGGACATTGTTGACAGTGTTGGTAAAATCACAGCTGTGTGAATCAGCACAGACCTTCTCCTCTGACCAGTAGTAACACTACCATCTGATGTATGTATGCTGCCTCAGGTCCATAAACAGTGTAGTGGGTAGCCATGTCCTCCGTAGCCAACTGATTGCCTGTAAAGCACTCTGGGGTGTGAAGTCCTGGGTGTTCACAACTAACAGGCTGTTTTATGGGCCAGGTGGCAGTGCACATCAACACCCCAACAGAAACATACTGGAATGTAGTTAGAGACCAATGGTGTGAGGCTGTAATGGGGTATTTTCTCTGCATTACAGAAGTCTAGCCGGGGGAAGATGCAAGGAGAGGTGATGCCCACTCTGGACATGACTCTGTTTGACTGGACAGACTACGAGGACATGAAGCCAGTGGACGCCTGGCCATCTTCCAGGAAGAAAGGTCAGCACTTTAGATGTTTTGAGAAGATACAGCTAATGTTAATGTTGGTGGAAAGTCACACATGAATGTGTTCACTCCACCCCCCCCCCCACCCCCCCATAAAAAACATACAGATGTAGGATCTTAATTTGAGCCAGTCTACTACAGCAGGAAAATAATCCTGCAGCAACACGAAATCTGAATTATTATGTGGATTATAATTAATGGACATTTTTGTAGGGGTTGATACAGTTTCATAATGTGGAAATTACAAACTTCAGAATCATTTTAAAACCTCAAATACACTACAAATGTAACATTGCCTGGATTGCAGAAAAAGTTCTGCTATAACAGGGTGATCATATTAATGTCCTACATTTGTAATGATCCCTTGGCATGTATTGAACACGCAGCACAGAATAAACACGTGTGATATATCTGTTATTTCTATTGACATTGAAGTGTTTGCTTGATTGTCCATCTATTTGTCTGAGCCTGGGTTGAATCATTCAGTCCAAGTACTTTATTGGCAATCTGTTGTTTGTTGTTTTGCATGCTGAAGACAAGCGGCGCAGTAAGAACCTGAGCAGTGGCAATGTGACAGTGGACACTGATGCCATCGAGCCATGTGACCACCATCTGGACTGTCTCCCAGGTCAGTGACTAAACTGTCGCACATCCATTACTCTCCTGACCTCTGATCCTTGACCTCTGACCTCTCAAGTCATGGTTTCCTGAAGGATCGTTATGATAAAGGCCATGTGACGGTTGAAACATTTGTTTTTAAATTTACAACCAGAAGTCACATGGTTTCTCCCTCCATCCCCTCCTATAGGCTCCTGCTGTGACCTGAGACAACACGAGTGTAAGCCTCACAACCGGGGCCTCAACAACAAGTGCTATGATGACTGTATGTGCGAGGAAGGTGAGTAAGGAATGTATCAGGTGAAAGCCACAGAACATCAGAGATTTTGAGAGAACACAACCAACAAACAGTAGGTGATAAAGGTATTTTTATATATGTCAGTAACCTGCTTATCCATCCTCTATTGTCCTATTACTTTGTCTAAGGGTTCCGTTGCTATGCCAAGTTCCACCGGAAGCGTCGAGTGACCAGGCGAAGGGGCCGCTGCGTAGTGCCAGAGTCAGCCAACAGTGACCAGGGTGCCTTCATCACAGTGTGAGGGGCGACAGACACACACCAGAGGCCCCCACACACACCACAAATTGAACATGACCACTCCCTCTGACAAAAGACAGAACACAGGTTATACATCACCTGACAGTGATAGTTCATTCAGCATTTTCATACTACCAACTCATATCATCTCCCCCACTTCAATGCCACAAAATCATGTACATGTATGTTAGGTCCAAAACAACAACTGTGCAGTGTCTGATTATCTGTGTCCTGTACATATGAATGTCTTTTCTGAGAATGGATTGATTACCAATTGCTTTTCTACTGATAATGTTACACTACTCTTTAAAAGGTAATTAGTATGATAAGCAAACATGTTTGTTTGAGTTTCCTTTTATATGTTTAACTATATGTTTTATTTATACAATACTTCAAACAGAACTCTCTGTCTATATTGTGTTTTTTTTTTCTTCAACTTAATTGTATGTGATTAAATTCTTGTACAATGATGACGGTTGTCCCTAGTGTTATTGAGGGTTGATCTCTTGGGTGTAGGATTTAGCAATGTCAAATGTCCAGGACCTCATGTTACATCATACCACAGAGTTCCACATGATACAGAGGGATCTATGGCTCATGTGAGTCAGTGGGGGTTCATGTCCTTTAACCATTTCATGGACAGGCAGGGCAGAGGCAGGCTTGGTTAAGATTCTTATCATTATGCTACCTCGATGGATTCAGTTTGTTTAGTCACGGGGATCAGGGTCTTTTATGAAACATTATACTCCATGACACCAGTGAGAATAATTCTTCTCAGCACTCTGTGTGGAGACAGATGTGAGAGTTGGTTCCAAAGATCCACAGGAGCTCTGAGGATGGGGCTGTATGCCCCCTGCTCTCAGTGGGATGCAGTGTGTCAGAGCCCAGGGCCTCCTGGAGGAGGACAGATGCTGTCTCTTTCACTTTCTTTCCCTGTCTCTCTCTCTCTCTGCTTCTACGCAGGTGACCTTGATCCTCCACAGTCTCACTGCTGCATCCCTCTTTCACACTTTCTCTCTTGTCTCTCTTTCAAATGGAGAAACAAGGTGGTCAAACAAAAATTGAAACACAGAGTGTAAAGAAAGTGAAATAAATGACATCAAGTGCATTGGTGAGTAAAGCATTAGCTGACATGAAGTGTATTAGTGAGTAAAACATTAGCTCACACTCCCACCACACAATTGCACCTGTATCAATATTTGATCAGGCAGAGTAAGTAATACTTGTCTTTTGTCCCAAACAACCAGCACACTGGGAGCACCATGTTGCTCTCACTCTGATTTACAGTCTTGGAATAAAAGCAGTAGTGATGTATTTTTTTATAATAACCCCTGAGAAAGTGTTGTGCTACTGAGTGCACTGCTGAAACTTGGAAAGCAGCCAGTCGAATGATGGATCACACCCAGCCAAATCGTGGCAGGATACATGGGGAATAGCAGCATCAATAAGGGACCTGCCTAGACTGTAAAACAGCCCATAAAGCCTTTAGATAGAAAGGAATGGAGAATTGTTTAACACTTAGTGTATGAGAAGATGTTTCAGAGGAGTGTTACCACATATTCAATTAAATTCCGATTATTGACTTGGCTCCCAGGTGTAAAGCAAAATTACAACACAAATTAAAGTAATACATCCATCTGTCACAAACACCTCCCTCCCTCCCTTCCTATCCCTCCCTTCTCAGTCCCCTCTAGAGATAGAGGATACCCGACCAACGTGCAACGAGACAGATGTGGCTGTTTCTACGACATTTTGAGATCAAATACGTCTTTAAATTAAAATGACAGAAATTATACCCGCTTTGAATAGAAACATTATTGCATGAATTCTACGTTGGTTACTGTCGCTGATGTCACAGAGGTCAAAGAGGTCAACAGGAGGTCAGGTCAGGGGTCGCACCTGCTACGGTTGGCCAGTGGCCATCTGCCATGTTACTGTCACAACAAATGGGTTCATTACCAGCAGGGTGCAAGAGGACAGACACCTTAAAAGAATTGGGAGACACTAACGATAACCAGGACTGTTTAATCCCTGTCACACCATTAGCGATAGTTAGAGCACTCAACTTGGTTTCTAAATAGTTTTAGCATGGACATTACCATTGAAGGCTACCACCATTTTAAAGTAGTCAACTGGATGGGGATCCTTATGGGTTGGGAGCAATCAGCCAATGGGAAAATCTCAATTTCATCCTCCTCAAATCCCATTGAAGGAGAAGGTCAAAGGGGAGGGACCTCTGCCTTTCTCATCAATGGGTTTTGGGAAGGAGACAAGGAGAGAGGAGTATGAAATTGAGACCTTCCCATATATCAGAGCGAGACACTCTTTTCAAGCGGCACAGACACAGCTATGACCGGACGTGATTTTCGTAGCAGGTTAGGAGACCATTTTCGAAGTGGCGTGAAAAGAGTGTTTCTCAGATCAGAGCATTGTCTTCTTCTTCAAATTGGGTGCTATGGTTTCTAAATGGCTTCAAGCTATATCACCTCCATCTAGTGGCCACAATAAATTAATGACATACAAGATTTGGTTCAAGACTCCAGTACAGCAGGTGGCCAGCCTGGTCTCATAGACTAGACGTAACATAGTAAATGTAAATCCGAGACACTCAATTTATTATGATAAACTCAGCAACAACAAAAAAATGTCCTCTCACTGTCAACTGCGTTTATTTTCAGCAAATTTAACATGCAAATATTTGTATGAACATAACAAGATTCAACAACTGGACATAAACTGAACAAGTTCCGCAGACATGTGACTAACAGAAATGGAATAATGTGTCCCTGAACAAAGGGGGGAGTCAACATCAAAAGTAACAGTCAGTATCTGGTGTGGCCACCAGATGCATTAAGTACTGCACTGCATCTCCTCCTCATGGACTGCACCAGACTTGCCAGTTCTTGCTGTGAGATGTTACCCCACTCTTCCCCTAAGGCACCTACAAGTTCCCAGACATTTCTAGGGGGAATGGCCCTAGCCCTCACTCTCCGATCCAACAGATCCCAGACATGCTCAATGGGATTGAAATCCGTGTTCTTCGCTGGCCATGGCAGAACACTGACATTCCTGTCTTGCAGGAAATCACGAACAGAACGAGCAGTATGGCTGGTGGCATTGTCATGCTGGAGGGTCATGTCAAGATGAGCCTGCAGGAAGGGTACAACATGAGGGAGGAGGATGTCTTCCTTGTAACGCACAGCGTTGAGATTGCCTACAATGACAACAAGCTCAGTCCGATGATTCTGTGACACACCTCCCCAGACCATGACGGACCCTCGAACCTACAAATTGATCCCGCTCCAGAGTACTGGCCTCAGTGTAATGCTCATTCCTTTGACAATAAATGCAAATCCGACCATCATCCCTGGTGAGACAAAACCTCAACTTGTCAGTGAAGAGCACTTTTTACCAGTCCTGTCTGGGCCAGCGCCGGCGGGTTTGTGCCCATAGGTGACGCTGTTGCCGGTCATGTTGCTGGGGTGGAAGGTAGCCTAGTAGTTGAACTAGTGTTGAACTAGTAACCGGAAGATTGCAAGATCGAATCCCTGAGCTGACTAAGTACAAATCTGCCGTTCTGCCCCTGAACAAGTTAACCCACTGTTCCTAGGCTGTCATTGAAAATAAGAATTTGTTCTTAACTGACTTGCCTGGTAAAATAGGCCTTACAACAGGCCTACAAGCCCTCAGTCCAGCCTTTCTCAGCCTATTGCGGACAGTCTGAGCACTGATGGAGGGATGTTCCTGGTGTAACTTGGGCAGTTGTTGTTGCAATCCTGTGCAGGTGGTATGCCACTGTGAGAATGATCAGCTATCTCCCTGTCGTGCTGTTTTAGGCATCTCACAGTACGGACATTGCAATTTATTGCCTTGGCCACATCTGCAGTCCTCATGCCTCCTTGCAGCAAGGCCTCTTTAGTGTTCTAAGTTTTCATAACTGTGACCTTAATTACCTACCGTCTGTAAACTGTTAGTGTTCAACAGGTGCATGTTCATTAATTGTTTATGGTTCATTGAACAAGCATGGGAAACATGTAGTACATGGAGGTGAAAATCTGTGAAGTTATTTGGATTTACAAATGATCTTTGAAAGACAAGGTCCTGAAAAAGGGACATATCCTTTTTGGTGAGTTTATATATATTCTGAATGGTGACATTTGCGTGATTGGTTTTCTATCGCTCATTAGCATGTCACTTCAATGATATCATGTCACTTTGTGGGACTGTGGGCCAATTAACCTTGTCGGATTGGGAGTTTGGTGTTACGTTTGGTATGGTTGCATAAGACGAAGTTACTTCGCGTAAAACAAAAGGAGTGTGGTTGGTCGGGGAGGATGGGTGGGGTATAACACGATGGATGGGCATAGAACATGAACCTCTGGCAACCCAAAAGAAGTGTGTTTGAATCTCATCACGGACAATTTTAGCTACTTAGCATGTTCGCTAACCCTTCCCCTAACCCTAACCTTAACCCTTTAACCTAACTCCTAACCTTAACCCTAACCCCGAACCCTAACCCCTAGCATAGCTAACGTTAGCCACCTAGCTAATGTTAGCCACAACAAATTGGAATTAGTACATATCAAAAATATTGCAAATTCATTACATATTGTAAGAATTGCAAATTGTGACATATCATATGAATTGTCGTTTGTAACATATCACACAAAATGTTTTTTGGACATCCACAAATGAATACATACCTTAAGATATCATACTAGAGCATTGGGCCAGTAACCGAAAGGTTGTTGGATCAAATTCTCGAGCTGGCAAGGTAAAAATCTGTCGTTCTGCCCCTGAGCAAGGCAGTTAACCCACTGTTCCCCAGGTGCAAAAGATGTGGATGTTGATCTGGCAACCTGCCGCACCTCTCTGATTCAGAGGGGTTGGGTTGAATGAGGAAAACACAATTCAGTTGAATGCCTTCAGTTGTACAATTGACTAGGTATCCCCCTTTCACAATAGCTGGAAGGAGGCAGATTTACATTTACTGTGTTACAACTACCCCTGAGTTCAGGTTGCAGCAGCAGTAAATCACCAATTAGCTGTACTTTTTTATCAAACATAAAAGAAGAATAAAATGGACTACGTTAAAATACTGCTGTCACAGACACCATAACGCCACACATACAAAGATGAGACCTCTTCCACCTCTATAGTCACACCAAAGCATTTAGCATCCAGTAACTGTCTCACTGCATGAATCAACAGCCATACAAACGAATGGGGTTAGAATAAAGGATTTTCTATTGTTAGCAGTGGACCTCAGAAACAACTGTTACTTTACAGAGATGTACCTGTAGAGCAAAGGAGGCTGCTGACGGGAGGATGGCTCATAATAATGGATGGAACGGAGCAAATGGAATGTAATTAAACACCTGGCAACCTTGTGATGTATTTGATACCATTCCACAATTCCGCTCCAGCCATTACCACGAGCCTGTCCTCACACATTAATAATTATTAAGGTGCCACCAAACTCCTGTGCTGTAGAGATGCATAACAGGGTGACACTGTATATTTTGCACAGCATAGTTTCATATCTACCTCATTTGGATTTCATGAGGAACATGACAAACTGTCTATTAAGAACCCATTTAAGGTGAGTTACAGAGAGATGAGATACATTAGCAATTCCATGAAGCACTTGCTGTTCTGAGAGATCGTATTCTCTTCACGCAGGATCTGGATGTTATTACTAGAAAGACCACCTCAGTCAGTGAGATAGGTTTAATAACCATCTGCAGAGAAAATTACAAGATATGTAACATCAGCCTGGTCTCATAGACTAGACATAACATAGTACATGTACATTTGGAAAGATATGATATGTTATGTTTGGTATTGCCAGGACGGCAGGGTAGCCTAGTGGTTAGAGCGTTGGACTAGTAACTGAAAGGTTGCAAGTTCAAATCCCTGAGCTGACAAGGTACAAATCTGTTGTTCTGCCCCTGAACAGGCAGTTAACCCACTGTTCTTAGACCATCATTAAAAATAAGAATTTGTTCTTAACTGACTTGCCTAGTAAAATTAAGGTAAAAAACTAAATAACAATTGTTACATAAGACAGATAGTTACTTCAGGCAATAATGAAAGTAGGGTGTTTATTCAGCATACAACACAACATTGATGCAACCCAGAGGTTGTGAGTTTGAATCTCATCAAGGAAAATTTTAGCTAATTTTCAACTACTTGCTACTTTTTAGCTACTTTTCAACTACTTAGCATGTTAGCTAATCCTTCCCCTAACCCTTACCGTAACCATTTCAGCTGACCCTTCCCCTAACCCTAACCTTAACCCTAACCCTTTAACTCCTCACCTAGCTGACGTTAGCCAGCTATGTTACAAATTCTAGCCAGGTGGTTAACATTAGCTAGCTGGCTAACGTTAACCACCTGGCTAGAATTTGTAGCATATCATATGTCTAACATGGGTTTGCACTTCCCACTGCAGTTATGAGCTGATACAATCATATTACCAACCTGGTCTTAGAGCATTTCATATTATTATGTACGTAAATCTGAGACTCCATTTCATATGGTATCTATTAATTTGTCGATGTCCATTACACATTTCATATGATATGTTAGGAATTTCAATTCATATTATATGTTATGAATTTGCAAACGTACAATATGTTACAAATTTCCAAAATGTACGATATGTTAAGAATTTGTCAAATGTATTATATCTTACGAATTCTAGCTAGGTGGCTAGATGGCTAACATTAGGTAGCTGGCTAATGTTAGCAAGGCTAGGGGCTAGTGTTAAGATTAAGGTTGGCGTTAGGGTAAGGGTAAGGGTTAAAGGGTTAAGGTTGGGTTTAGGGTGAGCTAAAATGCTAAGTAGTTTCAAAGTAGCTCAAAAGTATTAAATAGTGGAAAAGTTGCTAATTAGCTATAATGCTTAAGTTGTCCATGAAGAGATTCAAACTTGCAACCTATGGGTTGCTGGACGTTTACATTATATGCCCACCCATCCGTAGCAAAAAAAGTAGTAAGTCGTTGAAAAGTTGCAAATCAGCAAAACATTTTCATGAAGAGATTCAAACTCACAACATTTAGGTTGCTAGACATTTAAGTTCTATGACCACCCATCCACTCACAACCATACCAAACATAACATATCATACTATTTTGAGTGTCCCGGATTTACGTTTACTATGTTAAGTCTAGTCTATGAGACCAGGCTGACGGAAGACACCTGGGTGGGAGACAGTGGAGAATAAAACCATCAGAAAGATGTTATTTGTCTTCTGTCCTGGAACAGTCATTTATAGACTCATGGGAACAACACCAGATATTTAACTTGTGATTTATATTATTTTGAACACCTTACTTTTGTGACATGTAGCCTATGAAAAGTTGCCACTGTAACCAGTTCAGCCCGAATGCTTGTAATACAGTTGATATGTTTGAACATTAACATATTTGCCCATATTCCAATAAATAGACTGGCTACATGGTCTAATGTTTATGATAATTGATTTACAGAATGGTGACCAAGATCAAGCAGCTGATGCTCACGTGTTTTTTTTTGCAGTATGAAATAATGGGGTGTGCAAAGGGTTAGGTGGAAGGAGTCAGGCTGTTGTCACATGGTTTGTGTTTGCTGCCTGGTTAGTGGGAGTGGTTGAGACATTTTTTGAGGGAAGTTGAACAGTTATGTATTAAAACTTCAGAAACCTCAAAAGTTGAAGGGGACCACAATATCTGTATTGCATTGGCCTGAAAATATGGAAATTCCTGCCGTAAACCTCAAGGTAAAGTCGGTTGATAACATGTTTGCAATAGTTGAAAGTCATACATACAATGCTGACTTTTTATTTACACTGCTCTTACTTGATACGCGCTTCGACAGTATTTGCATTTTATTATTAACGTGTCACATCAGCCCAGTTACAGGAACATAAGCGCTATGTCATTGTAGACTAAAAAATAGCAACAATTGTGTAACAATCTTTTCCCTTCTATCGTGCGTGAAATGTCTCAGGGCTTATCACGAGATGCTGAGTTCGTGGTTAAACTTCTTCAATCAATTCACGTTCTTAATTTATTGTAAATCATTGATCGTTTAATGAAATGTCAGGCATCCGTTGTCAACTCCACTTGAATTGATGCAAATTGCCTCATTGGGCACTAAAAATGTGAAAATCACGTGTATGATGTTGACTTTCTTTGTCCCCACAGGCCATAGTACTAATGCACTGGCTCCTGACCATCTGGTGAGTAAGTGGGTGGGTTGGCTCCTCTCAATGTTTTTTCATACACCTGTGGAATTTCGCTTGTTGCCGACTCCAACTGAGGAAAGTGGTCTACATGGTTCACTTGTGTTGCGTTTTCTCTGGATGGCTGCACAAACATAATGTTCTACCTGAAGACTTCATAGTTACAGTCAGTCACAGAAGGGGCTTACTTTAACCACAAGCTGATAATGGACCACTTCTCAGCTACATGCTTTGCCTCCAGAGTTTGTCAAATACAATTGTCAATTTGGAGATTTGAGGCCTACTCTTTTAGAGAAGCTTGTGTATGCTGAACATTTGGAAGTGTCTGTTGGTATTTTTTTACTGTGTGTGGTTCCTAGGGGCTGCATGGCCTGGCTACCCCCCTCCTATGCCTGGGGGAACTTCAGTGTCCTGGCTGTGGGTGTGTGGGCCATCGCTCAGAGGGACTCCATCGACGCTGTACTTATGGTGAATCACTTCCTCAAACTCCTGTACCATCTCAGACAGAAAATGCCAAAGAATAACCCTCAATTACACACAACGTTACAGAAAATGACATCGGCGCTCCAGTCCGCCCAGATTAGTCGCTGCTCAACACCATAGTAAATCAAAGAGTTGAGTTTAGCCTGCTAGCTATCAATAAGAATCATCCTACCTCATCAGGCTCTTATATGCATTTGTCTAGTTTCTCCATCTGCATTTCCCTTCCAGTTTCTCATTGGGATTGCAGTGACGATACTGACGGACATCATCCATTTTGGGATCTACTATCCGCTGGCTGAGGGTCTAGCAGAGAGGAACAGGGACACGTTCCGCTTCAGTGCGGGCATGGCCATCCTGGGCCTGCTACTCAAACCTGTCTCTTGCTTCTTCGTCTACCAAATGTACAGAGAACGTGGAGGAGATTACAATGTCAACTTTGGTGAGTGTGAGTAGAGGCAGCATGCGTTAACCATTAGTTTACAGTAGTTACTCACTGTCACTTCTAATGGTAAAAATAAGGTTTTGGGGTTTGTAGAAATAGTCTCAGGACTATCCCTGGACTGGCATGGACAAAGTCCGAAGCATGGTGTGATGTGATATCATCCTAGTGCCAAGGAGATTTTGAGAGGAAATTACATTCTCCAGGCTATAATCTTGCCTGGGCTGTTTCATGTCGTTGGACATGAGAGGATTGTAGAGCACAAGCTGGCTGCTCAGAGCCTTTGTGTAAAACTGTACTGCAGGCAGATCAAACCAGAGTCCAGCTAATTGAGTTACAGAGCCGGTCACAAGACCAATGCGCCTGAGACACCCACTAACTAGTGGACCATCCTCGCCAGGTCACATCACTGATGAGCAAAATAATCTGATTGGAGTTTGTCTTTCCCAGCTAATTGGAAGAATACAGTATACAGTAAAGGACAATTACACAGTGGAATCTATAATGGCAGTGGCAGAACTCATTCCCTTCTCAACTTGATCTAAGTCAAACTGAGATGTTAGCACAACACAAGTCCTGGGTGTTTTTGCAGAGGTTTGGTGACTGTTCTCAAAACCTACTGGAACAGGAAGGGCATGTTATGCTACCTCGTAGAGCAGTAGGACATGCCTGAAATCCATTTGAATGGTGTGTTCATACTAGATAATTTGATGGTTCTGTCAGGCCTTGTTACCCTGAATAGACAAAGATATGTTTTGTCAAAAGTTGTAAAAGTTGATCAACCCAATTTGACTCTCATTGATATTCAAATAAGAATAGAGCATTAATGAAGTTGACATGTCTGTGGTAAAGTTGAATGATGCACAGCAGGGACATGTGGCTTTGATTGGAAACGCGGTGATTAGTAAAGTTAATGTTCTAAGTTTTCAAGGTCTCTTTTAAATGCTCTCTGATTGCTTGACGTGGGGGGGGGGCTCTGGGATCAAGGTGGCGTCCTGCAGTGCTATACACCAAGGAGAAGGCAATCAAGGTGTGTGTCGATTTAAAACCATTTAACGCTGATAAGTACAGTACATTATGTAGAATTACAGTACCAGAAGTTAGTATTTTGATTGGCAGTCATAAAACCACTTCTCACATTACTTTGCCCCTTGACATTACTTACAAGAAATTATGTTGTAGCCTATTTCTTGTACCAGTATTTCTATAAGCATTCAAGTGCAAAATGTCTGCCGTACATCACCCTTCTACATTATTACACATGATATGAATAAGTAAACCATTTTATTTATTCCACTTTCATCAATAATATTAAAGGTAAACTCAGCAAAATTACATTGCCATCAGCAGCACTGCGGATATTGAGACTAGATGCAAGACTTCGCCCATACACAGTATCTGAAGGTGCATGGTAACCTGGACACCAAAACAGAGAAGTTGAACCTTGCACTTCAATGCTCTGTTATTGTGGAAATTGACCAACTATGCTGTTTACTTTCTGCATTTACTTTCTGCATTTACTATCACACTACTAGTGATTGAATGTTGTCTTTAGCTTTCTGTCTGTGAGTGGATACAATCCTCTGTCTTGTCTGTTGTATCTCTGTTCTGACCCTGTTTGCGTTTTGTCTCCATTCCCCCCCCTGCTGCTTGCCTCTGACCCCTCAGACTTAGACACCTCAGTGGACAGTCGCTGCACCACGGATAGTGCCGACAGTGCCTTTATTGGCAGCCGCTACTGATCCTCTTCTTCTTTTTCATCATTCCTTTATTTCCATCAATCCTCCCCTCACACAGGAAGTAAGGGAAACTGCTGGGCTGAAGGACGACAGCCATGCCTCTACTTCTTGTCTTGTTTTCTGACTGTCCAGTCTTACCTCTTGCCACATGACTCCAGTATCTGTGTTTGTGTCCCATCATCCTCCTCTGCTAATCACACGTCATATCTGCTTGTCACTCCTTCCTACAATTCTGAAAGTCCCATCTGCTTCACTCCATGAAAATGATCTTTACATATTCTTGCTTGAAGTTTGTGCTTTTGTTTGATTTAATGTTTTTATGACTTTATGAAGTAAAGAATATTTTGGACTGCATCTGTATTCATCAGAATAAGGTTGAATATTAAGGTCATAAATGGATGATTTGAGATTAATAACTTTGTGCACTTATATCAGTGTTAGACTTTTGAAAATTAATTTATGCAGACATTTTAAAGTAATATTTTTTTTAATAAACGCTATTTAAGTGAAAATGCTCAATCTATTTTTGCGTCAGTGTTTTCGTTATCTGATTTTCATTATCCATATTGTGGTTGAACGCTAAGGTTGGCTCTTACAAGATTGATCACATGTCGGGCACTCAATTCTATGTTCCCAGGTTTGGTTTTAGGCAGCCATTGGTATTCTGTCTGCGTGACCATACAGGACTGGGTGACTGTTCAGTATGCACTAGTGGTTCATCATGAGTGAATACTGCAGCCTGTAAGATTAGCCCCACACCTTTCCTCTTCAAAAGTGTGTTATAAATCAAGTTTGTTTGCAATGTGCTGTTTTGAAGGGACTCTCATATAGAGGGTTTTCAGTGTAAACAATTCCCAAGGAGTTTGGCTTTGTAGATATCCATTCCTTTTATCTCCTGGGTGGTGTTCTGTTCCTCCCTTTTCATTCTCTATCATTTGACTGTAAGTCACCTGACTGTGGTAGTCTAACACCGCTATGATTGTGTGAGTCCTGCAGCTTGGTGTCATTGAATGTAATTCATCAAATGTAATTTGCCATTTTCTGTATGAACCTTAACATGGAGGTCGGGTTTTATGTTGAAAAAATTATAACATTTGACAGTTTAATGTTCTGTGTATCAGCTATATTTTGAAAGATCTCTTGTCTCTACACAGCAGGCTTCCCCAGTGTAACACGAAACAGAGATGCTTACCAGTCCATTGACCAGCAGGACCAGTCCACCAGCTCGGCCAACCCTTTCAACCAGGCCGAGGGCACCAAACCTGGACCACCACACTCCTACTGAGATACAGCACTCACTTTATTCTCTTGGAATTACATGGTGTCAAGAAGACATCCATAATGTTTTTTTTCCTTTCATATGGGTATTTTACAACTGCAAAATACCTTTGTTCTGAGCTTTATTCAATCCCTTACCAGTAATGCCTCATTCTAAATACTCAGTCATGGTAAAATAATATGATCTGCTTACTGTATGCTTGATGCTCAGGGTAATGTCACATACACTGGAAATACCTTGGACTCAAGCCCAACACTAAAAGGAGAAGTGAAGTTTTTGAATTTTATGGTGTAGTAACAGTGGGATTATACAGCGGAGTTTGCCTGCCTTCTTAACAATATCTACCCTTTCCTAAATGCTACTATATTTCTTTGACTTTATTTAAAATATGCCTGATGAAAGGTCTGTGTTGTCCTAACCCTTAAAGATGGACATGAGTGTTTACAACAGTATTATTTCCAGTGTTTGGAATAACCAGTGCTCTGGTTTTGTGTTATTTTAGCAAGCATTATGTTAGTGTATCATAAGCTATTCCAGGCACCACCATCTACTCAAATCAAAATGTATTGAAGATGTAAAATAGAGAGGATAATGGTGGTGCTGTTTGTAAACCCTTCCATTTGACTATTAATTTTAACACAATGCCATCAGACATTTCCAGTTTTACCTCACCATCTATGTGACAGAGCATTACAGCTTTCAGGGAGGACTTGTATCTCTTTGTTGTAAAGTCAAATATAAACCTCTGTTAGATCCTGTTTCAGGATCAGGAGTGTTTTGAAAAGGTCAAGATGTAGAAAGCTTGCAAGTCATTTGGTCTGCAACGGTTCTTTGACATTCTTTATTGAAACTAGTTCACTGTGAGTATACTTTTAAAATCAGAATTAAGAATGAGAGAGACTTTCTGCCTTCTATACCTTACGGGTAGGATTTACCTCTGAGCTGAGAGAGAAGCAGATATCTGTTACAGCCCAGTAAATATGAACCAGGAAGAACTATTCCTGGTTGTGATTTGCATAGTTTTGTCAGTGTTTTAACATGGCACATTCTTTGTAAAATGTTAGCACTTGTGTCCTCAATCATTCCAAATGCATATTTTTTTTTATGTACCTGATCAATTTTGTTAGATTTTTGTCTTTGCCTTTCATGTGTAAATGCACTAAAGCATTTGAAATGCTTTAGTGCACTCTTAGCTTTACATTGACTGAGGCAATTTTCTTTAACA
This sequence comes from Oncorhynchus masou masou, assembly GCF_036934945.1. Taxonomy (NCBI): domain Eukaryota; kingdom Metazoa; phylum Chordata; class Actinopteri; order Salmoniformes; family Salmonidae; genus Oncorhynchus; species Oncorhynchus masou. Next base: position 63,343,396 of record NC_088216.1, read on the forward strand.
ACTAATGTGTTTGTCCCAGCAGTGTTGAGTTGTTCTCTTGATAAAATACAGAAACTCTATTGATCTGAATGAGTTACAAGCCATATTGATTTGAGTAACATGGGTGAATACCAAACATTCACAACCTTGAAATTCTATCCACAGTTAATTAAAAAAACTACAGCTCTGACATAATTTGCATTTTTCATGGAGTGTTTTATTGAAGTATAATCCAGGGTTGAGAAAAATATGCATAATAACTTTAAAAAAACTAAATGCTGCAGTACTTGCACTTAAAACCAAATGCTGTACCCTTGCATTTGTCAATTAAAACACTAGACAATCAGTTTTCTACACTTAAAAAAATATTAAAGTAACAATTTCAAAGATTTTACTGAGTTACAGTTCATATAAGGGATTCAGTCAATTGAAATAAATTAAGCCCTAATCTATGGATTTCACATGACTGGGAATACAGATATGCATCTGTTGGTGACATAGACCTTAAACAAAAAGGTAAGGACGTGGATCAGAAAACCATTTACTATCTGGTGTGACCATTTGCCTCATGCAGCACGACACATCTTTGTGTGAAGTTGATCAGGCTGTTAACATTCAATTATCTGGCAACAGCTCTGATGGGCATTGCTTCAGTCAGCTTGCCAATTGCACGCTCCCTTCTGTGGCATTGTGTAATGTGACAAAAGTGTGACAAAACTGCACATTTTAGAGTGGCCTTTTATTGTCACCAGCACAAGGTCTACCTGTGTAATGATCATGCTGTTTAATCAGGTTCTTGATATTCCACACCTGTCAGGTGGATGGATTATCTTGGCAAAGGAGAAATGCTCACTAACAGGGATGTAAACAATTTTGTGCACATTTTTTGAACAATATGCTTTTTGTGCTTATGGAACATTCCTGGGATCTTTTATTTCAGCTCATGAAATATGGCACCAACACTTTACATGTTTTTATATTTTCGTTCGGTGTAAACAACATATCTTTTACATTTGTCTTTATATAAGACAATACAGAGCACTGTTTCTACAAGGTGCACAGTACAAGACAACATGGCTATTGTTGGACACTACTTTGAAAATCATATAGCACTATAAATTGTCAATAAGTTGTTTCCATTGACTCTCCATTGACTCTTTATGGGACGGCAGGGTAGCATAGTTGTTAGAGCGTTGGACTAGTAACCAGAAGGTTGCAAGTTCAAATCCCCAAGCTGACAAGGTACAAATCTGTCATTCTGCCCCTGAACAGGCAGTTAACCCACTGTTCCTAGGTCGTCATTGAAAATAAAATTTGTTCTTAACTGACTTGCCTAATAAAAAAAATAGGAACCCACTTGAGCACATCTTAAACATATTGACATTGCTGGGACTGCCCAAGCAGAGCTCCTGATTGACATGTGCATTGAGTTGGTTGGAATCTCTCCAGCAGCCTGGATTGACTTCCAAGTGTCCCTGTGTAAGAATTTCCACGACACTACTTTGAAAAACATATAGCACTATAAATTGATCTCAAGTGGGTTCTACTATAATGCCTGTCGGACAGACAGGCTCTCCTATTTTTTTATTTTACTAGGCAACTTATATTTGCATGATTTAGCATAATTAATTAATCATTTTTTTCATGAATGTGACCGACCAATACTGTTTCATAACATGTGACAGACCAACACCTCACGAGGCTTCTTCTCTCTAAGCTGAGACCTTGAAACTGAGATATCTTTCTTTCATGCCAAATTGCAGATACTGATAAGTGAGGATTCGTTAAATTAGGCACTTGCATGAACATATAAATTGCCTATTAGAACAGCACATGAATAGAATGTAGAAATCAGTTATCAGAAAAACACAAACATTCAAATTCCTTTACAGTACTTTTTATTAAGGTGACCCCTAAACAGGCTTTACCATATCATACATCTCCCTCATGCATCATAATGATGTTTCCACCATGTCCCTTCCTTTTTCTTCTTCCCTCTCTTTCAATCTGTCCTCTCAGACATGTCTCTGATAACCTTGGCACTGCTCTCCCCTGCCAGGAGCCACTCCACAGCCCCACCACTGCTTTGATTTATCAGAGTGGACTGGACAGGACACTGATCTACCTTGGTATACAGCCCTGCCCCTTTTACACTCAACTGTATTTATTCTGTAGGTATTATATTTAATACATTGCCAAAGTTGATTTAAACTCGAAAAATCGAGGAATCGAGGAAGTATTTATTAATTGGCTTTTGGTGAGATTTCACTCTGGTATGCAATTCTTCTGCTACTGTTAGTTTACCAAAGTTACCGGAATCTTCAGTCATTTTGGTAATTAACAGAAAATCTATGGCACTCTATTGTAACTTTAGTAGTTTATACTTGAATAACTTATTTTTCAGAATTATTCATATATAGTATTCATTTTTTACATCTGTCTCCATATTTTCCATGAATTTCTAGTAGATATACCTTATGGTTCAAGATAAATTAGCCTAATTAATTTAAAAAAGCATCTAATCAACAATGACATTACTTTCAATTAACTCTGCAACGCTTCAAACTATTGACATAGTAAAAAAAATAAAGATGGGTAAAAAAAAATATAAAGGATATTTCATGCTGAAACCCTCACCCAAGACCCACTCCAATTTGCATACCACTGCAACAGAACCACAGATGATGCAATTTCAATTGCACTTCATATTTCCCTGTTCCATGAGTACTAGAGGGGAAATAACAATGTGGGAATGCTGTTCATAGACTACAGCTCAGTGTTCAACACCATAGTCCCCTCCAAGCTCACCACCAAGCTAGGGACGCTGGGACTGAACCCCTCCCTCTGCAACTGGATCCGGAGGGTGTTAATGGGAGCCTCTCCAACATAATCCAAATAGAGTCTAGGGCAGCTGTCTAGGCCACTTACTTTTTTCAATCTTTACTAATGACCTGCCATTGGCTCTGAGTAAAGCCTGTGTATCTATGTATGCCGATGACTCAACACTATACACGTCAGCTACCACAGCAAGTGAAATATCTGCAACACTTAACAAAAAACTGCAGTCAGTTTCAGAATGGGTGGCAATAAATAAATTAGTCCTAAATATTTAAAAAACTAAAAGCATTGTATTTGGGACAAATTCCACTAAACCCTAAACCTCAACTAAATCTTGTAATGAATAATGTGGAAATTGAACAAGTTGGAGTAACCCTGGATTGTAAATTGTCATGGTCAAAACATATTGATGCAACAGTAGCTAAGATGGGGAGAGGTCTGTCCATAATAAAGCGCTGCTCAACGCTATCAACAAGGCAAGTCCTACAGGCCCCAGTTTTGTCCCACCTGGAATATTGTCCAGTCGTGTGGTCAGGTGCCACAAAGAGGAACTTTGGAAAATAACAATTGGCCCAGAATGGATCAGCACTGCTGGCCCTTAAATGTACATGGACAATATGCATGTCAATCTCTCCTAGCTAAAAGTAGAAGAGAGATTGACTTCATCAATACTTGTATTTGTGAGAAGACATGTTGAATACAAGAGCTCCCTGTTTAAATTACTACCACACTGCTCAGACACGCATACCCAACAAGACATGCCACCAGAGGTCTCTTCACAGTCCCCAAGTCCAGAACAGACTATAGGAGGTGCACAGTACTACATAGAGCCATGACTACATGGAACTCTATTCCATATCAAGTAACTCATGCAGGCATTAAAATCAGATAAAAAATACACTTTATGGAACAGCGGGGACTGTTTAGAGACAAACACACAGGCACAGACACACGCATACACACATATGATAACACACTCACTATACACACATGTACACATGGATTTTACCTTCATTATGCTGGGCCCCAGGAAGAGTACCTGCTGCCTTTACAGCAGCTAATGGGGATCCATAATAAATACAAATCCTGGACTTCCTGACAGGTCGGCCCCAGGTGGTGAGGGTAGGCAACACCACCTCCACCTCGCTGACCCTCAACAAATCACATTTTATTTGGCACATACACATACAAGGGGGCCCCTCAGGGTACGTGCTCAGTCCCCTCCTGTACTCCCTGTTCAATCATGACTGCACGGCCAGGCACGACTCCAACACCATCATTAGGTTTGCTGATGACACAACAGAGGCTTGATCACCGACACTGATGAGTCAGTCTACAGGGAGGAGGACAGAGACTTAGCAATGTGGTGGCATGACAGAAACTTCTCTTTCAACGTCAGTAAGACCAAGGATCTGATTGTGGACTATAGGAGAAAGAGGTGAGAGCACGTCCCCATCCACATCGACAGGGATGTTGTGGAGCAGGTCGAGCGCTTTAAGTACGTTGGCGTCCAAATCAGGACTTAACATGGTCCACACACACCTGCACAGTCGTGAAGAGGGTACGGCAGCACCTTTTCCCCTCAGGTTGCATCACTGCTTGGTATGGCAATTGAACTGGCCTTGACCACAAAGTGCTACAACGGGTGATGCGGACAGCCCAGCATGTTACTGGTGCCGAACTCCCTGCCATCAAGGACTATACCAGGCGGTATCAGACGAAGGCCCGAAAAATTGTCAAAGACTCCAGCCACCAAGGCCATAGACCGTTCACTCTGCTACCATTCTTCTCTGCAGATCCTCTCAAGCTCTGTCAGATTGGATGGGGAGTGTCGTTGCACAGCTATTTTCAGGTCTCTCCAGAGATGTTCGATCAGGTTCAAGTCCGGGCTCTGGCTGGGCCACTCAAGGACATTCAGAGACTTGTCCCGAAGCCACTCCTGCATTGTCTTGGCTGTGTGCTTAGGGTCGTTGTCCTGTTGGAAGGTGAACCTGGCTTCCGTCTGGCCACTCTACCATTAAGGCCTAATTAGTGGAGTGCTGCAGAGATGGTTGTCCTTATGGAAGGTTCTCATCTCCACAGAGAAACTCTGGAGCTCTGTCAGAGTGACCATCGGGTTGTTGGTCACCTCCCTGACCAAGGCCCTTCTCCCCTGAATGCTCAGTTTGCCAGCTCTAGGAAGAGTCGAGGTGGTTCCAAACTTCTTGGAAGGCATTGTGTTTTTTGGGACCTTCAATGCTGCAGAAATGTTTTGGTACCCTTCCCCCAATCTGTGCCTCGACACAGTCCTGTCTCAGAGCTCAATGGCAATTCCTTCGACCTCATGGCTTGGTTTTTGCTCTGACATGCACTGTCAACTGTGCGACCTTTTATAGACAGGTGTGTGCCTTTCCAAATCATGTCCAATCAATTGAATTTACCACAGGTATACTCCAATCAAGTTGTAGAAACATCTCAAGATTGATCAATGGAAACAGGATGCACCTGAGCTCAATTTGAGTTTCATAGCAAAGGGTCTGGATACTAAGGTAAATAAGGTATTTCTGTTTTATATTTGTAATACATTTGCAAAAATGTCTAAAAACCTATTTTTGCTTTGTCATTATGGGGTATTGTGTGTAGTGTGGAAAACCTCTTCAAGTTAGGAGCGTTTGTCACAAATGAAGTGGGAAACTGTCAGCAAAATCACCCCAGAATGAGAGTTACCAGTGGGGCAAAAACGTATTTAGTCAGCCACCAATTGTGCAAGTTCTCCCACTTAAAAAGAGAGAGGCCTGTAATTTTCATCATAGGTACACGTCAACTATGACAGACAAAATGAGAGAAAAAAAATCCAGAATATCACATTGTAGGATTTTAATGAATTTATTTGCAAATTATGGTGGAAAAAAAGTATTTGGTCAATAACAAAAGTTTATCTCAATACCTTGTTATATACCCTTTATGAGCAATGACAGAGGTCAAACGTTTTCTGTAAGTCTCCACAAGATTTTCACACACTTTTGCTGGTATTTTGGTCCATTCCTCCATGCAGATCTCCTCTAGAGCAGTGATGTTTTGGGGCTCTTGCTGGGCAACACGGACTTTCAACTCCCTCCAAAGATTTTCTATGGGTTGAGATCTGGAGACTGGCTAGGCCACTCCAGGACCTTGAAATGCTTCTTACAAAGCCACTCCTTCGTTGCCCGGGCGGTGTGTTTGGGATCATTGTCATGCTGAAAGGCCCAACCACATTTCATCTTCAATGCCCTTGCTGATGGAAGGAGGTTTTCACTCAAAATCTCACGATACATGGCCCCATTCATTCTTTCCTTTACACGGATCAGTCGTCCTGGTCCCTTTGCAGAAAAACAGCCCCAAAGCATGATGTTTCCACCCCCATGCTTCACAGTAGGTATGGTGTTCTTTGGATGCGACTCAGCATTCTTTGTCCTCCAAACACGACGAGTTGAGTTTTAACCAAAAAGTTCTATTTTGGTTTCATCTGACCATATGACATACTCCCAATCTTCTTCTGGATCATTCAAATGCTCTCCAGCAAACTTCAGACGGGCCTGGATATGTACTGGCTTAAGCAGGGGGACATGTCTGGCACTGCAGGATTTGAGTCCCTGGCGGCGTAGTGTGTTACTGATGGTAGGCTTTGTTACTTTGGTCCCAGCTCTCTGCAGGTCATTCACTAGGTCCCCCCGTGTGGTTCTGGGATTTTTGCTCACCGTTCTTGTGATCATTTTGACCCCACGGGGTGAGATCTTGCGTGGAGCCCCAGATCGAGGGAGATTATCAGTGGTCTTGTATGTCTTCCTTTTCCTAATAATTGCTCCCACAGTTGATTTCTTCAAACCAAGCTCCTTACCTATTGCAGATTCAGTCTTCCCAGCCTTGTGCAGGTCTACAATTTTGTTTCTGGTGTCCTTTGACAGCTCTATTGTCTTGGCCATAGTGGAGTTTGGAGTGTGACTGTTTGAGGTTGTGGACAGGTGTTTATACTGCTAACAAGTTCAAACAGGTGGCATTAATAAAGGTAACGAGTGGTGGACAGATGAGCCTCTTAAAGAAGAAGTTACAGGTCTGTGAGAGCCAGAAATCTTGCTTGTTTGTAGGTGACCAAATACTTATTTTCTACCATAATTTGCAAATAAATTCATTAAAAATCCTACAATGTGATTTTCTGGATTTTCTCATTTTGTCTGTCATAGTTGAAGTGTACCTATGATGAAAATTACAGGCCTCTCTCATCTTTTTAAGTGGGAGAACTTGCACAATTGGTAGCTGACTAAATACTTTTTTTGCCCCACTGTATTTTGAACGGGCTGCTGGCAAGGTCAAGGATAGCAGGGTTCGGTACACGAATCGGGTTCTCGGTAGGTCCAAACGCCAACAGGTAAGTCCAAAACAGTCTAGTTCATACACGGTAAATCCAGCCGATATATATTGTCTCTTTCTCCATGGTTCACAGATCCTTCCAGCCCTCTCTCCAACTTCCTGGTTTGTCTTAACCCTTTATCTGTGGGTTGGCCCCACCTTCTGAGGGTTCCCCTTGCTTCTGGGAATTGTAGTTTTGGCAGTCGGACATTTTGTGATCTGTCGTTCTGATAGGGGTGTCCATTTTAGTGATCGGGGAGAGCCTGTTTATTAGTTCTGCCCTCACATATCTGCCATTTATCACTCGACCCCTTCTTTGCCACACATCTCCCCCCTAGATCCGACCCCCTAGGTCGTGCAAATAGCAGCAAAATATGCGTGCATGCGGGATAACCCATTCACATTTCCCATTTCCTTCCCTGCTCTGTGTTTCAAGTCAAAGTGAAACGGTTGGAGACTCAAAAACCACCGCATCACCCGAGCGTTCTTCTCTTTGGCCCGATGCATCCAGGTGTGTGGGGCTTGGTCACTGATGAGGGTGAAGTGGCACCCCAGCAGGTAGTATTTCAGACTTTCTAGAGCCCACTTTACTGCCAGCGCCTCTTTCTCAACGACTGAGTAGTTGATTTCCTGTGGTTCCAGCTTCCTGCTTAAAAACAGGATGGGGTGTTCCACCCCTACTACCTCTTGGTATAACACTGCTCCCAAGCCGACCTCTGAGGCATCCGTCTGAACCACAAACTCTCTCTCAAAGTCTGGTACCACTAGCACTGGATTACAGCAGAGATCCTCCTGTAACTTCCTAAATGCTTTGGTGGCCCTTTTATCCCATTTGACCATGTTTGGCCCCCTGGCTCTACTCATACCGGTGAGTGGGCTGGCCACTGTGGCATAACTTGGGATGAACTTCTGGTAGTAACCGGTCAGCCCTAGGAAGGCTCGAACCTGCTTCTTATTTACTGGTTTCGGTCATTCTCTAATTGCCTCCACCTTCTTACGTTGGAGTTTGATTAACCCGCATCCCAGATACTCTGTTTCCTCTAACCCCACGTAACACTTGGCAGGGTTCGCCGATAGCCCTGGCCTTCTAAGTGCGTCTAACACTGCCTGTACCCGGGGTAAGTGGGATTCCCAATCTGGGCTGTAGATCCCCACGCCAACTAAATAAGCTGCATCATACGCTTGGTGCGGTTACAGGACCTTGTCCATTAGCCGTTGAAAGGTGGCTGGGGCCCCGTGTAAGCCGATTGACATGACGGTGTATTGAAACAAACCGTCAGGGGTTGCAAATGCTGTCTTTTCTTTGGTCCTGTGGGTCAGAGGAAATTGCCAGTACCCTTTGGTCAGGTCCAGGGTCGTAATGTACCGAGCTTTACCAATTTCCTCTAGTAGTCTACTCGGGACATGGGGTAGGCATCAAACTTGGAGATTTCATTTACCTTCCAAAAGTCGTTATAGAACCACAAAGACCCATCGGGCTTGGAGACCATCACAATTGGGCTAGACCACTCACTATGTGACTCTACGATCACTCCAGCTGTCAACATTTTCTCCGTCTCTGCTCTAATCGCGGCCTGTCGAGTCTCGGGTACCCGATATGGCCTCATGCTCACTTTTCTCCCTGGTAGGGAAACGATATCATGAGCCGTAACCTTAGTTCAGCCAGGTACCTCTGAAAACACATCTCTGTTTTTCTGGATCAGGGTCTTTACTTCCTGTACTTGTGCTGGGGACAGAGTAGGTGAAATATTTACTTCGGCTGTCTCTTGAGTGTGTGTGGGGTACGTGACCATTAGTGTTTCTCTCTCTCTCCATGCTTTTAACAGGTTTATGTAATAGATCTGTTCCTGGGCCGTCGACCTGGCTGTCAGATCCGATAATTAACTTAATTAACTCCTATTCTCTCCAGTACTTCATATGGTCCTTTCCATGTAGCCAGTAGTTTGCACTCTACCGTGTGGATCAGCCCTAACACCTTATCTCCCGGTTGAAATTCCCTCAGGGTAGCCTGCCGGTTATAAGTGTACCGCTGGTGCTCTTGTGCTTGTCTTATGTGCTCTCTGACGATGGGCATGACTGTGGCTATCCTGTCTTGCATTGCGGTGACGTGCTCTATGACACTAGTATACAGGGTGGATTGGTACTCCTAGGTTTCCTGGGCGATGTCTAAGAATCCCTGGGGGTGCTTCCCACATACCAGCTCAAAGGGGGAAACCCCCAGCGAGGCTTGAGAAACCTCACTAATGGCAAACATCAGATACGGCAACATGCAATCCCAGTTTTTCCCATCCTGGGAAAAACTGGGATTGCATGTTGCCATATCTGATTACCTATCTGATTACCTACCTTCCTGAGCATTGACTTCAGGGTACGGTTGAATCTCTTAACCAGCCCGTCCGTCTGAGGATGGTAAACCGATGTCCTCAACTGTTTCACCTGCCACAATTTACAAAGGTCCGCCATAAGGCGGGACATAAAGGGGGTCCCCTGGTCAGTAAGGATCTCCTTTGGAACCCCTACCCGGGTGAACAAGAGCATTAATTCTTTGGCAATAATTTTGGAAGCCCTCGTCCGAAGGGGAATGGCTTCTGGGTAGCGAGTGGCATAATCTAAAATGACTAGAATGTATTGGTGCCCTCTGGTGTATTTGGGTAGTGGGCCCACAATTTTTATTTTTTTTACCTTTATTTAACCAGGCAAGTCAGTTAAGAACAAATTCTTATTTTCAATGATGGCCTTGGTACAGTGGGTTAACTGCCTGTTCAGGGGCAGAATGACAGATTTGTACCTTGTCAGCTCGGGGGTTTGAACTCGCAATCTTCTGGTTACTAGTCCAACACTCTAACCACTAGGCTACCCTGCCACCCCGGCATTGCTATCCTCTCAAATGGTGTTTTGATTATGGGGAGTGGCACTAACGGGAATCTAACAGCTGGTCGGGGAGCTGTTAACTGGCACTCTGGGCATTCTCCACAATGCCGAGCCACTTCAGCCTGAATTCCTGGCCAGTAAAACCTCCTTACAATCCAGTCTCGGGTTTTATCAATACCAAGGTGTCCACCCAGAATGTGCCCATGAGCTAGATCCAGTACTGTCCTCCGGTACCGGGTGGGGACCAACAACTGTTCCACCACATCAACCTCTATGTTTGAGACTCTGTACACCAAACCCTTTTTCGTGATGTAGTGGGGGAAACTATTAGGCATCATCCCATCCTTTATGGGACTACCATCTATGACTTGCACATCTGCTCTGGCTTATGCAGGGTTGGATCATGGTTTTGGGCTGTCCCGAAATTAGTCACGGACCCTGCCAGGTCTGCTGGTTCTAGATAGTCGTCCTCTGGATTCAGATCGACCCCAGCCCCACTAGTACCGGGCTGTTCATTATCAACAAGGTCTGCCACTTCATCCTCATCCTCCCCTACTAGCACCTGTGAGGTTGGCCCCTGGGAGACCTCTTTTCTTGAAGGCCCCATGCTTCTTCCTGCTTGGTCAGGGTTGTAGGCTTCTCAAATATGCAGTTCCTTTGGCCTAACTTCGCAAAGTTAGGAAAGTATCTACCCAATATTACATCATATCACATCTTTGGAACCACGCCGACCTCATATTCCAGCAGACCGTCCTCGGTTTGTATGCTCACTAAGGCAGTGGGGCACAGATGGGTATCCCCATGAATGCACGTAACACTGATATCCTGACTTGAATCCAGTTTATGAGTCGGCACTAGGTTTGCAACAACCAGGGTTAGCATACTGCCGGAATCCAGCGGTGCTTCAACCTCTTTCCCTTCAACCTTCACCATGCACATATGTTTGTTTCTTGATCATTCAAGTACAGTGGTTACCACAGGACATGAGTACCATATATCATCTTCTTTTTCACAGAGGTTACATTGCATTGACTCTTCTTTAATAGGGCAGTAGGCTGCAATATGTCCCGGTCAATTACAATTGTAATATCTATCTCTTGCTCTTCTCTGAGCAGCTGGTTAGTGTGGTGCTCGACCTGTAACGTGTCCTGAAACATTCGCATTGCATCCTGATGAGCTATTTGTTGAGCTCTAGTTGACTCTTGTTTGGCGGCCGCCGCTTGTAACAGGGCCTGTATGGCTCCCTCCATACTCATTTTCCTGAGAAACTGTCCTAACCAAACAAAGCCACAAAAGAAAACCTGAATGCTAACTGAATATTTATTTATTTATTTTTTCTACCTAACCAGCGGTATGGTTAGTCCATTGCCCGCATTCTCCACCACGTGTGGCAAACCTCTTCAAGGTTAGGAGCGTTTGTCACAAATTAAGTGGGAAACTGTCACCAAAATCATCCCAGAATGAGAGTTCTTTCGAACAGGACAGTACCTGTGTGTTTGTTTCTCCGCCCGGGTCCACCCAGGCTGAAGGCAAGGTCAAGGATAGCAGGGTTCGGTACACCAATTGGGTTCTTGGTAGTTCCAGGTCCAAACGCCAACAGGTAAGTCCAATACAGTCCAGCTCATACACGGTAAATCCAGCCTATATATATCGTCTCTATCTCTATGGTTCACAGATCCTTCCAGCCCTCTCTCCCTTTTCCTGGTTTGTCTTGACCCTTTATCTGTGGGTCGGCCCCACCTTCTGAGGGTTCCCCTTGATTCTGGGAATTGTAGTTTTGGCAGTCCAACATGTGATCTGTAGTTCTGATCGGGGTGGCCATTTTAGTGAGAGGGCAGAGCCCGTTTATTAGTTCTGCTCTCACATATCTGCCATTTATCACTCGACCCCCTTCTTTGCCACAGTAGATTGATGAGGGAAACAAATAATTCAATCCATTTTAGAATAAGGCTGTAAGGTAACAAACTGTGGAAAAAGAGAAGCGGTCTGAATACTTTCCAACTGCACCGTATCTTCCTCAAGTACCTTTCACCTCTGCACATTGATCTGGTACTGGTACTCCCTCTATATAGCTCCATTCTTGCATATTTAATTGTATTCCTCTTGTCTTAGTTACTAATTATATATATTTTTTAATTTCATAAAACTCCACATCATTGAGAAATGTTCGAGAGGCGAAGGAAGTCCAGAATGAGTCCGGGATCCAGAATGTTCTGAGTCGGAACCCAGGATCGCTCCTCAGGACCGTAACCCTCCCCGTCCATGAGATACTGGCGACTGGAGAGGATGCGTCGCACAGTGTAGGCTGGCTGTCCCGCTATCATTTGAGGCGGAGTTGGAGGCTTACTGGCCAGAACCAAAATTTATTTATATAGCCCTTTGTACATCAGCTGATATTTCAAAGTGCTGTACAGAAACCCAGCCTAAAATCCCAAACAGCAAGAAATGCAGGTGTTGAAGCACGTTGGCTAGGAAAAACTCCCTAGAAAGGCCAACACCTACGAAGAAACCTAGAGAGGAACCAGGCTATGAGGGGTGGCTAGTCCTCTTCTGGCTGCGCCGGGTGGAGATTATAACAGAACATAGCCAGGATGTTCAAATGTTCATAAATGACCAGCATGGTCAAATAATATGTCTGGGACAGGTAGCACGTCCGGTGAAAAGGTCAGGATTCCATAGCCGCAGGCAGAACAGTTGAAACTGGAGCAGCAGCACGGCCAGGTGGAATGGGGACAGGAAGGAGTCATCATGCCAGGTAGTCCTGAGGCATGGTCCTTGGGCTCAAGTTCTCCGAGAGAGAGAAAGAGAGAAAGAGAGAATTAGAGAGAGCATACTTAAATACACACAGGACACCGGATAAGACAGGAGAAGTACTCCAGAAGGAAGGTGGGATGAACCCTCATGGACCGGAGAAGACGAAGGCAATAGGCCACTGGATTGACGCGCTGTAGAACCTTGAATGGCCCAACGTACCGGGGTGTCAATTTCCTAAATTCCACGCGTAGGGGCAGATCCCTAGTAGACAACCAGACCATCTGGCCTGGATGCAGGAGAGAGTGGTCGGCCTGTCGTTGAGCCCGAGCAGAGGACCTCAGGAGCACTGACCGAGCCCTCTTCCAGGTCCAGCGGCAAAGAGACCAGGTTCTTGGGGACTTTCCAAACCGTAAAAGGATGTTCCGAACCCTCCAACCAGTGCCACCACTCCTCCAAAGCCAGTTTGACCGCAAGCAGCTTCCGATTGCTGATATTTCCTCTCCGCTGGAGTGAGACGTCTTGAGAAGAAGGCACAGGGGTGAAGCTTTTGGTCTTTAGCCGAGCGCTGAGACAGAACCGCACCCACGCCAACGTCAGAAGCAATCATCTCTACCACAAAGGGAAGAAAAGGATCCGCATAAACTAGAATGGGTGCAGAAGGAAACCGACATTTCAGGTCCTGAAATGCCCTCTCAGCAGCAGAGGGTCCAGCTTACATGCCCAGCCGAGCCCTTGGTGAGTGCTGTCAATGGCGCAGCCATAGAACTAATGTCTCTCACAAATCTCCTGTAGGAGTTAGCAAAACCCCCAAAACGCTGGACTTGCTTGACAGCGCTGGGCTGCAGCCAGTTGACCACCACTTCTACCTTGTGGGAGTCGATCCGTACACAGTCTTGAGACACAATTGTAATTATTTTTAATAACCTGCCCAGGGACTGCGGCTGAAAATTAGCCGGCTGGCTAAAACCGTCACTTTTACTGAAACGTTGATTAATGTGCACTGTCCCTGTAAAAATAAATAAACTCAAACTCAATGTACACAACTTTTTGGGCTTCAAGAACAAGTGCTGAGAGAGGAGTCTTTGAAGGACCTGGCATTAACCAGGGCCTGGAAATGGCTGGAGTATTAGTAAGTCCAAACGGCATGACACGGTACTCATAATGTCTATTAGGGGTGTTGAACGGTGTCTTCCACTCATCTTCCTGTCTGATATGCACCAAATTGTACTCGTTTTGTAAGTCCAATTTTGAAGAAACTTAGCTCCCTGGAGTCTCTCAAAAGCTGATGACATAAGAGGCAGAGGGTAACGGTTCTTTATGGTAATGTTATTCAAACCCCGGTAATCGATACAGGGACGTAATCCCCCATCCTTCTTCCCAACAAAGAAAAAGGACCAATCGTAGGACCTGTGAGGAGGTAGTTTGCTGGCCCTTTGTTTGCTGAAGACCTGACCCAGATCCCAGTAATCCTGAGGTACATGGGAAAGATCATTCCCAGCCAGGGGAACTGAAGCATCAGAAGCCACCAGACGAGCAGGACCAGAAGGATGAGAAGAGAGCTACTGGCAGGTGAGCTGGCATGAAGGACTCCATCCCAGAATCCTTCCTGAGGGCCAGTCAATTTAAGGATTATGGATAGAAAGCCACAGATGTCCAAGAACCAGGGGAAGCTCAGGAGAGTCCACCAGATGTAACTGGATAAGCTCCACATGGTAATCCAGAACTCGTAACTGAATAGGCATGGTGAGTTTCTTCAACTTCCCAGACCATAGTGGTTGACCATACAACGCAGTGACCGACAATGGAATGTCCAGCTTATTGAGAGGCAGTTCCTGTTGTCGAGCTAATGTGCAATCCAGAAAACAGCCGGTAGCCCCAGAGTCTATGAAAGCAGGAATGTCCAACTGCCCATTGTCCCACTGCAGGTTGGGCGGAAGCATGGTGCATACCGTGTCGGCCGCGGAAGACTGTATCTGACTCACCAGTATTCTCTCGTTTACTGACAAGTCATCCCATCAGCTCGGGACAGGAGCTCGGGACAGGAGGCACGGAAAGGTAAGTAAGGACAATGTTGCTCGTTAATCCTGGGCCTTCTCTCCAGAGCAGAAAGCCTTGTGCGTCCCAATTGCGTCGGCTTCTCTGAAGGGAAACCAAAGCCGAAATGAGAACTCTGACGGGGTACAGAACAAGCAGGCGCAGCATTGGGCAGTGGGACACCAGAAGAATCGACTCCTTCAGCGGGACCAGAAACACTGGAGACCACTCGGAATCCCTCCTATCCGGATGGCCAGATCCGGATGGCTAGAACGATGAGCTCATCCAGAGTGTCAGGGTTGTCCCGGGAAGCCAGTTCATCCTTGAGAACCTCGCTGAGTCCGTTCAGAAAGGCTGAGTGAAGTGCCTCTGTATTCCAACCGCCCTCAGCGGCGAGCGTCCGAAAGTCAATGGCGTAATCCTCTACGCTCCGGCTGCCCTGCCGGGGTGCAATGAGTCTTTGAGCAGCGTTTCTGCCAATGATGGGGTGATCAAAAACCCTCCTCATCTCCTGTGTGAAGCTTTTCCAATTAAAAACAAATGTCTGGTTGCTGCTCCCATATGGCCGTGGCCCAGGCCAGAGCCCATCCTGAGAGCAACGAGATGACGTATGTAACAATGGAATGCTCGGTGTGAAACGTTGATGCCTGCAGCTCGAATACCAGAGAGCATTGGAGCAGGAACCCACGACACCTCTCAGGATGCCCCTCATAGTGCTACGGTGCCGGGAGATGAGGCTCCCGAAGAGAGGAAGTCACTGAGATGGTAGGGAGTGGAAGATTAGGAACAATCACAGGAGCAGCAGCTGTTGCTCCAGTCTGTCTTGTCTGCAGAGTGGACACAAGAGTTCTTAAATCATCCGACAATGCCTGCAGCCGCACCTCATGGTGGCCAATCACAGTTCCATGGTGGGTGAGAGCCACCGTAAATGGTGGAGTTCAACATGTTCCTTGGCTTAGGTCTTCTGTTACAATGATGCTTGTACGAACTCAAACCCAGTCACAGAGAAAAACAGCAACCAGAGGTAAAGGTAAATGCAGCTCTTTACTTAAAGTCTTGACAAAAACAAGGCAACAGCACAAGAGTGCACTAAACAAAACATAAGCCCTAAGCACAGATACAAGCAACAGAGGAACCTAAATAGCAAGGCAACCAGGTGAACAGAGATGGTAATCAAAACCAGGTGAAACCAATAAGTAATAATTAGGGTGACCTGGAAACCAGAACACAAGGCAAGGGTGTCCCCCAGCGGTAACCCAAGGGAACAACAATCAAATAAACTGAACCTGTGACAATCTGTTGACTTGACCTCAAGCTGAATTCCTCGCTTCTCTCTAGTTTCCGCAGCTGGCCTGCCTTATCAGTGACTAAATATTGCCCTTCGCCTCTGTCGTGACGTTGTATTAGTTAATGTGACGACTGTTGCTCATCGAATGATTAAAAGTTTCTAATTGCGTGATTAACTGAATCAAGCAATTATTAACTCATTAGCCTGGGGCATGGGAAAATACATTTTTATTGAGTTTCTATTTCCCAAACACACTATGGCGCGTGTTACCCAAAATGGGGATTTAAAAGAGAGAGAAAAAGAGAAAGTACACGAGAGAAATATACATTTAGGTGAATTTGTCAGCTATGCTTTTTCTAACCCTAGCCTTGCCCCAAACTGCCGCTCTTATGGGTCAGAATATAATTATGTAATTACGTGGGGAAGGCTGGACCATTCAGGCTGCTCAATGACGCACTTCTCCGGCGCACCTCTCTGGTCGTCCTCACGATGTCAGTGTCCTTTTGGCTTAGGAGTCTGTTCCCTCGTCCTTGTTCTGGAAGGGCTCTTCTGAGGACAGACAGCTCTGTAGCTCATAGCTCAGAGCTCACAGCGTAGGAATGAAACAGTGTAGATACCATGATTCGATGGGAAGTAGAAGCTAGGTGGTTCGACTTGAATTCACCCGATTAGACACAGCTACTCATCCGTAGCTTGGGTGTACAAATATTTCTTTGTCTTCAAACTTGTGTTGCGTTTTGGGTTCGTTGACTTTTTAGACCTCGGCTGCAGCTTGGGTCACGTAGTCTTATCTGTAAATTCTTTACTCACAGGTTTTATACCCTTTTGTCAGAAGTGGGCGTAGCCGCCTTTAGGGCAATTCTCTGGGCGTACCTAGTTAAGAGGCAAGGTCTAGATTTTACTCAAATCCAATTTTAGACAACTAACTAACTTCACATTTCATCTTTACCAAAACATTCTCTTTGATTTGGACATTTTCCATACAACGTACAATGTATAAACATCAAACATATACTAGGTAAACTGTTGACGCTACAATGTTTTCGTAAAAACGTAATCTATTAACCTTTAATAACAAACAAAAATGACATACATTTTCATATTCCATCTATCGTCATGACCACCATTGTGGCTGACGGAAACCATTGTTCCAAAGTCCCTTTATTTCATGTTTAATGTTCTGATGCTGGTTCTCTGTAGTAACAGGAAAAAAGGAATTTGTCTGTGGCCTGAGATTTACCAGGGGCGTGAGGGGTCATAAAACCCCCACATCTTCAGAGCCCTAGATCTCTCCTCCTCTGTTGGGGTTGAGAGATAATCTGTAGGGTTGTGGTCTCCTGTAACCTGACCTGATCAGGACAGTCATGAGACCTTCTTCCTTAGAAACATGGAACAGAATATGAACTTTCTGCACTTCCCATTTTCTCAATCAGTAGCTTCCATACACCAAGTCCCTTTTTACCATTCATTGACCCCAACATATAGATTCCTTATACATGTAAAGTAATCAATAAGTTCTAGTCTGGTAACATGAATAAGTATATTTCAAGCTAGAATCTAACAATATTACACACCAATGTTATTCACTAAGTTGATTGTTCGTCCTCTTGAAACTCTAGGGGCGCAATTTCATTTTTGGATGAAAAACGTTCCCGTTTTAAACAAGATATTTTGTCACAAAAAGATGCTCGACTATGCATATAATTGGTAGCTTTGGAAAGAAAACACTCTGACGTTTCCAGAACTGCAAAGATATTTTCTGTGCGTGCCCTAGAACGTGAGCTTCAGGCAAAACCATGATGAGACGGCATCCAGGAAATGAGCAGGATTTTTGAGGCTCTGTTTTCCATTGTCTCCTTATATGGCTGTGAATGCGAGAGGAGTAAGTCTGCCCTTTCTGTCGTTTCCCCAAGGTGTCTGCAGCATTGTGACGTATTTGTAGGCATATCATTGGAAGATTGACCATAAGAGACCACATTTACCAGGTGTCCGCCCGGTGTCCTGCGCCGAAATTGGTGCGCAAAAGTCAGCTGCAAGTATTTTTCCACAGAATTCAGAGAAGAATGCAGGCTTCCACGAACGATATATCAATGAAGAGATATGTGAAAAAACACCTTGAGGATTGATTCCAAACAACGTTTGCCATGTTTCGTCGATATTATGGAGTTAATTCGGAAAAAGTTTGACGTTGTAGGTGACTGAATTTTCGGTTCGTTTCGGTAGCCAAATGTGATGTACAAAACGGAGCGATTTCTCCTACACACAGACGCTTTCAGGAAAAACTGCGCATTTGGTATGTAACTGAGAGTCTCCTCATTGAAAACATCCGAAGCTCTTCAAAGGTAAATGATTTTATTTATTTGGTTATCTGGTTTTTGTGAAAATGCTGCGTGCTAAATGCTACTCAAAATGCTAAGCTAGCTTAGCATACTCTTACACAAATTAGTCAATTGCTATGGTTCAAAAGCATATTTTGAAAATCTGAGATGACAGTGTTGTTAAGAAAAGGCTAAGCTTGAGAGCAGGCGCATTATTTTCATTTTATTTGAGATTTTCAGAAATCGTTAACGTTGCGTTATGCTAATGAGCCTGAGGCTGTAGTCACGATCCCGGATCCGGGATGGGGAGTTTCAAGAGTTAAGTTTAGGATCATTTGTTACAGCTTTGTCATTTTATTTTGTATTTATCTTATTTAATTATTTCATATATTTTACATGTCAACATTCAAATCCTCAAAAAGTTCTACAGCTGCACCATCGAGAGCATTCTGACTGGTTGCATCACTGCCTGGTATGGCAACTGCTTGGCATCTGACCGCAAGGCGCTACAGAGGGTAGAGCGGTCGGTCCAGTATATCACTGGGGCCAAGCTTCCTGCCATCCAGAACCTCTATACCAGGTGGTGTCAGAGGAAGGCCGTAAAAATTGTCAATGACTCCAGCCACCCTAATCAGAGACTGTTCTCTCTACTACCGCACAGCAAGCGGTACTGGCGAGTCAAGTCTAGTTCCAAAAGGCTCCTTAACAGCTTCTACCCTCAAGCCATAAGACTGCTGAACAGTTAATCAAATGGCTACCCGGACTATTTGTTTATTATCTATGCATAGTCACTTTACCCCTACCTACATGTACATATTACCTCAATTACTGTCACGCCCTGACCTGAGTATTCTTTGTTTTCTTTATATATTTTGGTTAGGTCAGGGTGACGAGGGTGGTATGTATGTTTTTGTCTCATCTAGGGTTTTTTGTATGTCTAGGTTTGTGTGTCTAGTCTAGACATATTGTAGGTCTATCGTGGCCAGGATTGGTTCCCAATCAGAGGCAGCTGTTTATCGTTGTCTCTGATTGGGGATCCTATTTATGTTGCCATTTTCTAGTTTGGGTTCGTGGGTTATTGTCTATGTGATGTTGCATGTTAGCACTCAGTTTCGATAGCGGTCACATTCGTTTTGTTATTTTGTTGTTTAGTGTACTTTGTGTTTTTTCGTCATTCATTAAAAGTATGTATTCACACCACACTGCGCTTTGGTCTTCTCACTACGACGATCGTGATAGAATAACCCACCAACAATGGACCAAGCAGTGTGGTAACGGACAGCAGCAGCAATCACAGGACTTCTGGACTTGGGAGGAGATTCTGGACGGCAAAGGACCCTGGGCACAGCCAGGGGAATATCGCCATCCCAAAGCAGAGCTGGAGGCAGCGAAAGCAGAGAGGCGCCGGTATGAGGAGGCAGCATGGCAGCGCGGCTGGAAGCCTGAGAGGCAGCCCCAAAATGTCTTGGGGAGGTGCACAGGGAGAGTGTTGCAGAGTCAGGAGTCAGAACTGAGCCAACTCCCCCTGCTTACCGTAAGGAGCCAAGGATGGAACCAGAGCCGGTCAGGGCGGTATTGGAGTTGAGTGAAGCTAATGGGGAGATTGGAGGAGAGAGTTATGAGGGAGGTGCTGTGTTGGTGCTTGAGGCACGACATCCACCCGACGGAGCGTGTCGGGGATTTGATGTCACCTGGGTCAGCCCTCCATATTCGTCCTGAGGTGCGTGCTAGCCGTCTGGTGAAGACTGTGCCAGCCCCACGCACCAGGCCTCCTGTGCGCCTCTCTAGCCCTGCACGTCCTGTGCCAGCTCGGCGTTACAGTTCTCCGAGCCGTGCTTACTGTGGCGGGCGTTGTACTGGTCAGGCACCATGTTATGCGATGGAGCGCACGGTGTCCCCAGTACGCGTGCTTAGCCCGGTGCGCTACATCCCAGTTCCCGCATCTGCCGGGCTATGGTGAGGATCCAGCCAGGGCGGATGGTGCCAGTCCTGCTCTCAAGATCTCCAGTGCGCCTTCTCGGTCCGGTCTATCCGGTGCCATCTCCACGCACCAGCCCTCCGGTGGCAGCCCCCCGCACCAGGCTTCCTGTGCGTCTCCAGAGCCCAGTGCTCCCTGTTTCTCCTCCCCGCTCTCACCTTGAGGTGCGTGTCCTCAGCCCAGTACCACCAGTGCCGGCACCACGCACCAGGCCTACAGTGCGCCTCATCTGTCCTGAGCTGCCAGAGTCTCCCGTCTGTCCTGAGCCGCCGGAGTCTCCCGTCTGTCCTGAGCCGCCAGAGTCAGCCAGCCAGGAGCCGCTGGAGCCGTCAGCCAGGCAGCAGCCGCCGGTGCCGTCAGCCAGCCAGGAGCCGCCGGAGCCGTCAGCCAGCCAGGAGCCGCCGGAGCCGTCAGCCAGCCAGGAGCCGCCGGAGTCGTCAGCCAGCCAGGAGCTGCCGGAGCCCAGGAGCTGCCGGTCCCCGCTCCTGAGGCGCCACCTTCGTGGGCCAAGACTGGGCCAAGACTGAGGAAGAGCGGGGTCCACGTCCCGCACCCGAGCCGCCGCCGTGAAAGAGGCCCACCCCAGACCCTCCCCTTTAGATTAGGTTTTTGCAGCCGGAGTCCCCACCTTTGTGGGGGGGTACTGTCACGCCCTGTCCTGAGTATTCTATGTTTTCTTTAAATATTGTGGTTAGGTCAGGGTGTGACGAGGGTGGTATGTGTGTTTTTGTCTCATCTAGGTTTTTTTGTATGTCTATGTGTGTGTGTCTAGTCTAGACATATTGTAGGTCTATGGTGGCCTGGATTGGTTCCCAATCAGAGGCAGCTGTTTATCGTTGTCTCTGATTGGGGATCCTATTTAGGTTGCCATTTTCCAGTTTGGGTTCGTGGGTTATTGTCTATGTGATGTTGCATGTTAGCACTCAGTTTCGATAGCGGTCACGTTTGTTTTGTTATTTTGTTTGTTTAGTGTACTTCGTGTTTTTTCATCATTCATTAAAAGTATGCATTCGCACCACGCTACGCTTTGGTCTCCTCACTATGACGATCATGACAATTACCTGGACTAACCTGTACCCCTGCACATTGAGTTGGTACCAGTACACTCTGTATATAGCCTCGTTATTGTTATTTTATTGTGCTACTTTCTTTCTTACTTTTGTTTATTTAGTAAATATTTTCTTACCTCTTATTTTTCTTAAAATTGCATTGTTGGTTAAAGGGCTTGCAAGTAAGCATTTCGCAGTAAGGTCTACACCTGTTGTATTTGGCGCATGTGACAAATAAAATATGATTTGAATTGATTTGAGATGAGCTAGATTGTGATAGATTACATAAAATCCTTCAACGATGCCAAAATTCTGGCAGTTTTCTGATAAACTTTGAAAGTAATATACCCTCCCTTTGCAACCCTAGTTGTGAGTGCCTTTCTTCTTCTTCCTCCTTCCTCCTTTTCTCTTCCTTTCTTTCTTTTCTCTCTCTCCCCTCTGTGAGAGCATCTGGGAGAGGTCTTAATTAACGAGTAACCGATCTGTTAATGATTCATTCCTGCTGAGCTCCTAACGAGAACGGAGGCTGATGTCCGGGAGGAGGAGGAGGAGGAGAATGGGGAAGAGAAGGAGGAGGAGAGCAGGGGGCTGGCAGCCCCAACGAGCTGTTGATTAATACAGGGGCTGCTGGGCTGTGTCTCCTGAGTCCTGCATGGCGCCCTGCTGGGTTGACACATCCTCAGGCACACACACCTGTGATTCCTCCCAGTCAAGGACACGGTGACTGCCTTTGTTGTTCTGAGCATTAAAAAGAGCTCTCATTGCATTAGAAATAATCCTCCAGAGAGGCTTTCTGTGAGTGAATTCCAAAGCCATAAAACTATGGATTTTCAGCATTGTAGAAAGTGCCTCATCAGTATTGGATCAAACATACTGTATGTATGCTTTTTTTAGCATCACTTTGGAATTTCGTAAGTATTCTGTGTAAAAGAAGAAGGAATGACAATGAGGCTGTTCCCTAAAGAAGATAACTAACCACGCACACCGTGTCAGCCTCACATACAAGGCATACAGTATTTACCACTACGCATGTGGTTATTGTTAGGAGGGGTCAATAGGTCCCTCTTTTCTCCTCCTACTTCCTTCCATACTGCGATACTCAGAGGCAGATAGAAGGGAATCAAGAGAAGGCCAAGGTTCCAGTGTATTATCTTGAGCTGTAACACACTATATTATGATGTATTTATCTGTTCTCCACAAGAGTGTGACAATACAGATAGCTGGAGAAAGGCCTTCCATCACTCCTCTGTGTGTGAGTGACCCAAACGGTGTGTGTGTGTTCCTGCCTTGGTATCTGGATCCACTGTGTGGGCAGGGCACTGTGTTCTTGTCACTCTGTTCCATCAGAATCTCAGCTCCTAGTCGGAGCCCTGGCGACAGAGGACAGTATGACCTTCACAGAGACAGGGGTCAGATTAGAAACCCTATGCCGAAAGACAACCTTCAATTATGCAGATAAGAGACAGGGACTAGTAAAGGAAATTGACTTGCATTAACATGCATTGACATTGTCAGTGAGTGTGTGTGCGTGCACCTGTCTGTGCGTGTATGTTCATGTTGAGTGGCGATGTGTGTCTGTGAGTGTGTACGTGAAGAAGTTGGTTTGGTGCTAGTGAGATATGTTTTTTCCTTAAAGATCAACAATCCCATGGGACTACTCTCTCTCCCTCTGACCTTTTGACATGGCTGCCCCTGCACCTGTCACCGTGGTGATCAGGGCATCAACATTGATTCCAATTACTGTCCAACACTGGCCATCAGGCTGGGATCAGTCACGGCTCATCAACATCACATCCTCTATAGTGGACAGGGGATGAAATAAGGTTTGGTTTAGTGGCCTATATCCCAGAAGAATATATGGGTTCTGAGGATCATTTTGGTCCTTTAATCTCTGTCGACTTTTCCAATGGATTTGTGCAATATTACAGGATCATTCTGTCATGCATGTACACAACTGTAAAGCTTACAGGAGTCTGTGTTTAAGGCTGTTGCAAGAATGATCTGAAGCACAATAACCAACCAGTAAGTGTGTAGAGAGAGGAAGAGGAGCCAGTGGTTCAATGAGGGGAGATGATATACGACCACGGGGAGGCAGTGGAGGCCCAGAGCAGGGGCACAGTCATTTTTTACTCTGCTGTCACAAATGTATTTTTAATGAGTGTGCACCCCTGACTCATCTGCACAGGAAAGGCTCTGTTCTTTTCTGTAGGGCCAGCCTGACCCTGATATTTTCTGAGAAGCAGCAGGGATGAACAGACCCAGACCCACATACTGTAATGGAAATAACCTTCAGCTTCCGCTCTATAGAAACATCCATCTGCCTGTGTCCTGGTTTTACTGCATAATTATTATACTTTTTGTTGTTGTTGTGAAGGGTTCAGATCACAGACAGGATTTTTTTCCCAAAAAGTACATACGGTCCATTTGGAAAGTATTCAGACCCCTTGACTTTTTCCAAATTGTGCTGTTACAGACTTAGTCTAATATTGATTAAATACAATTATTTCCTCATCAATCTACACAAATACCCCACAATGACAAAGCAAAAACTGTATTTTAGAATTATTTCCAGAAATACCTTATTTACATAAAGTACCAATCAAAGGTTTGCACACACCTACTCATTCAATTTTTTTTTGTTATGTTGACTATTTTCTACATTGTAGAATAAAAATATATTTTCTATTTGATATTCTTCAAAGTAGCCACCCTTTTCCTTGATGATAGCTTTGTAGAGCTCTGAGACAGTATTGTGTTGAGGCACAGATCTGGGGAAAGGTACCAAAAAATGTCTGCAGTATTGAAGGTCCAAAAGAACACAGTGGCCTCCATCATTCTTTAATGGAAGAAGTTTGGAAACACCAAGACTCTTCCTAGAGCTGGCCACCTGACCAAACTGAGCAATCAGGGGAGAAGAGCCTTGATCAGGTTGGTGACCAAGGACCCGATGGTCACTCTTACAGAGCTCCAGTTTTCCTCTGTGGAGATGGGAGAAACTTCCAGAAGGACAACCATCTCTGCAGCACTCTACCAATCAGGCCTTTATGGTAGAGTGGCCAGATGGAAGTAAGTCCTTAGTAAAAGGCACATGACAGCCCACTTGGAGTTTGCCAAAAGGCACCTAAAAGACTAAAACCATGAGAAACAAGATACTGTGGTTTGATGAAACCAAGATTTAATTATTTGGCCTGAATGCCAAGCGTCACGTCATGAGGAAACCTGGGAACATCTCTACGGTGAAGCATGGTGGTGGCAGCATCATGCTGTGGAGATGTTTTTCAGCGGCAGGGACTGGAAGACTAGTCAGGATTGAGGGAAAGATGAATGGAGCAAAGTACAGAGAGATCCTTGATGAAAACCCCATCCATAGCGCTCAGAACCTCAGACTGGGGCAAAGGTTTACCTTCCAACATGACAACAACCCTAAGCACACAGCCAATACAACAAAGGAGTAGCTTTGGGACAAGTCTCTGAATTCTGCAGGATCTGCAGAGAAGAATGGGAGAAACTCCCAAACTTCCAAATAGAGGTGTGCCAAGCTTATAGTGTCATACTCAAACAGACTTGAGGCTGTAATCGCTGCCAAAGGTGCTCCAACAAAGTACTGACTAAAGGGCCTGAATACTTATGTCCTGTCTTTGGCTATGCCAGATTACGTGATATGACATGTTATTCTATAAAATCCTTTCTCTGTAATTAATATCACCTGATTGAGCTAATCATGTAAATGTAATTAACTAGAAGGTCGGGGCACTACGAAATAATATTTATAGAGCAGTTATTTTCCAAATACACTCTTAAAGACCTAGTAATATTTTACATCAATAGCAGTCAATATTAATCGTCACCTTATTTCAGTCTCATCTGAAAGTTATAAATTCTTGCTTATCTTCACGAACCCTGGCTAACAAGTTGAATCAGCAATACAAAATTGGGATTAATTATTTATTTACTAAAGGGGAGGGATTTATGACTGTCATAAACCTACCCCCAGGCCAGCGTCATGACACTTATGTACATTTGATATTTCCATCTAAAAACATTTTCCTTGTGGGGTATTGTGTGTAGATTGAAGAGGGGAAAAATGATTGAATCAATGTTTGAATAAGGATGCAACGTAACAAAATGTGGTTTAAATTAAAGGTGTCTGAATACTTTCCGAATGCACTGTGTGTAAAGAAACGAAAAATAATAGAGAAAAATTATTATAAGCATTATTTGTCCTGTCTGTCCCATTTTCCCTCTCCCTCCTTAGTAAGTGCGACCAATCGCTATTCCCCTCTCGCTCCTTTCCGCCCTCAGGTCATTCCTGTTTCTATCCACAATATAAGAGATATTATACTGAAAGAAATATTAACACAACATGCAACAATTTCAAATATTTTACTGAGTTACAGTTCATATAATGATATCAGTCAATTGAAATACAGTAATTAGGCCCTAATATATGGATTTCACATGACTTGGAATACATGCATCTGTTGGTCTCAAATACCTTATACAAAAAGGTAGGGGCGTGGATCAGAAAACCATTTAGTATCTGGTGTGACCACCATGTGCCTCATGCAGCACAACACATCTCCTTCGCATAGAGTTAATCATGCTGTTAATTATGGCCTGTGGAATGTGGTCCGACTCCTCTTCAATGGAGACACACACACAGGTACAGCCACACATACACACACACTCTAAACCCATGTACGTTGTAATATTGTTGTATGGTGGTATTATACATTATACATTTTGTAATGTGGATATTTAGTGGTGTAATATTGTTATATTATGTACTGTTTTATCTTGTTCTATGTGTGATGGAAGTGCCTTAATGTGTTTGGACCCCAGGACCCACTTGGCAGCAGCTAATGTGGACCCTAATAAATACAAATACAAATAAATACAAATGACTGTGCGAAGTTGCTGGATATTGGCGGGAACTGGAACACGCTGTTGTACACATCGATCCAGAGCATCCAAAACATGCTCAATGGGTGACAAGGCTGGTGAGTATGCAGGCCCTAAAAGAAATGGGACATTTTCAGCTTCCAGGAATTGTGCACAGATCCTTGCGACACGGGGCCGTGCATTATCATGCTGATGAATGGCACGACAATGGGCCTCTGGATCTCGTCATGATATTTCTGTGCATTCAAATTGCCAACGATCAAATGTAATTGTGTTTGTTGTCTGTAGCTTATGCCTGCCCATACCATAATCCCACTGCCACCTTGGGGCACTCTGTTCACAACCTAGACATCAGCAAACCGCTTGTCCACACAACGTCATACACATGGTCTGCAGTTGTGAAGCTGGTTGGACGTACTGCCACATTTTCTGAAACAACTTTGGAGGCGGCTTATTGTAGAGAAATTAACACAAAATTCTCTGGCAACAGCTCTGGTGGACATGTTGCATTTATATTTTTGTTCAGTGTACTTACTGGTGAAGCAATTACTTTCAAAGGAATATTTTGCACCTAGTAGCCTATGTTGTGGACCTTATTATACAAATAAATATTCAAAAGACAAGTAACAAAAAACAAAATACACCAGATAGAAATGTACAGTTAAATCTTTATTGAATTCAAAATGTAATTGTGTGCAATCTATGTTTACCTGGTACAAAAAGGGACAAAGAGGATTATGGGGGAATGGAGAATAAGAAAGAATGATGGAAAGAGGGTGGTACAGAGAGAGAGAGAAAGATGCAGAGAGTAGCCTGCTGATTTCCTGGTGGTGGAAAACCCTGGAGCATGCTGCTGACACTTTACTAATGTGCTGGAGGAGAGGACAGGGAAGAACACGAAGGAATACATTTACTAGGCTGTGCCTGTGCCTCGGAGGGATGGAGAGAGAAGGAGAGAGGGGGGGCGGGGGAGAGAAGAGGTGGCAGGAGAAAGGGGGAAGGGATGCCTGCCTGTGCCTTACATACATTTCACCAATTTGCCACTTATTCTTGGGTAAATTAAGGAAACCATACTGTCAATACTCACCTCATTTCACCATGATTAATGCACAGGTTACATGCACATTAATGCATTATACAGATGACTGCACTTTACATTTGGACTGTTCTATTTGTTGGTGTCAAACCAGAACTATCTATGACCTCCTGAGGATGAAGACCAGCATCACCAGATAGGTACATTCCCTTATGTAATGTATATGACAACTAGTTATCATATGATTCAAATACAACAATTGGTTTTAGAACCATACAATCAGACAGACTTGCCCATTCAGGATAACTCACAGCATAACAGCATATTACAATTTCAGTAATATAGACTATGGAAGCACTCTTCCTCTGTATGCTATTGTATGTCTGAACCATGCATTGATGATTGAGAAATGGTAGTCAGTCACTTCCTCAGCATAAAACTCCAGATCCTTCATCCATTCAATCCATAATGAGAGGTGAGTCCTTCAGATTGATCGTTTCATGTTGAGGAGTGAGATCGGAGGGGATTCACCACCCTCTCAGTTTGTCAATTTACTCTAGTTAGTGAGTCATTGAGTACAGTTCGTGACTGATTGAGTCCAGTGCGTGTCAGTGTTAAACAGGTCTCAGAGGACTGCAGTGTCTAAGGGATGACAACTCCTCTATGCCAGGAAATGTCACCATTAGATGTCAGGAGCGGCTATATGAACAGAAGAAGAGGTCACATGCTGTCTCTGCCCTGTTGTGTGTGGGGGCCAGGGGCCTATTTAGACACAGAGCTGGGGACCACACAGGAGGGAGGGCAGTCTAATATGCTGGCATCTCATTGTGATTGGCTGTCTGCCTTCCTGGCCAATGGTAGTCGATGGTCTTGATGAATGCTGTTGTAGAAAACTAAATCCAAAGATTATGCAGAGACTAATTTATGATTATAATAGCGAATATTTAATACATACGGGCAGCTGTAAGGCAGATCCGTCTCTGATCGCAGTCAGGGAGCTCGAAGAGTAAGTGGTTACATGTCCCTTATGTCTATCATATCTATATATATACAATCATATTGTTTACACAACAGTTATTTTATACAAGCAACAGTTCCAGAACACAATGGCCTTCTGTTAAGGTGCAGTGATAACATGAGTCTATGAAATGCATAACATCACAGAACAGAGAACAAAGACAGAACAAAGACAAAACCCCAGCTCACTCCACTTCTGCCACAGCAATTACCCCTTTGATGCAATGGATATGTGATATATCTGAGCTGTTGTCAAACAGAACTTAAAACCTTTTGGTTTATGGGAAATTGTCATTTTACACAGAAAGGGGTGGTCTGAATGGAACTTCTGAAAGGTAACTTTATAATAACAATCTGGCGAAAAGGAAGGTTCATAGGGATCTGTTTTGTAGAGCCGGCTACAATGGTCCTCCTATACAAGTGGGAGAAATTGTGATTTGTGGGTACTGGGGTAGCACGCACAGCAGGAACAACATAGGCAGCATAGCATGATCCTGACCAGTTTGTAGGCAGATAAGAGTAGGCTTTCTCCCACACACATACATAGTTCCACTTACTGAGGAAGTATGTTTAGCATACACACTGCCATTCGTGAGTCTATAATGCATTCTCAATGACATGTTAGGGTGGAATGTTCCATTTCTCAACAGTAAGGGTAGGGTAAGGTTATTGTATACAGAAAGGTTATACTTACAATTACTTTCCCACAACTGGGGACCAGTTCCATTTTCTATATAACCCAAATAACCTGGGGGAGAGTATACCAGGGTGATGGGTTGCTTGGGCAGAGAGATGTGATTATTAAAATCAAATCTTCTCATATAAAAACACCTCATCCTCCACCCAATCAAGCTCTCAATCTGAAAGGTTACCTGCTTTGGTCCACATCAATATTACATAAGCATTAAGGGGTATAGCTAGCAATGGCATAGTCTCAGCACTGTCTGTCAACAGTCCAAAAACCCAACAATCTGATACATTCTGTAGCACAGAAACATTATTAGTTACTTGTAAGAAAGTGTTTGACCCGGGGGAAACCCCATAATGTTTATGTCCTCTTTTTCTTCTCTTCAGCTCAGCGGGGTCACCAGGGTCCAGGTTCAGGTCAACAGGGTCATCTACTTCTCATCTACTAGCAGGGTCATCTACTACTTCTCGGCTTCCACAGTTTCGTTGGACTGAAGAGGTCGGGGAGAGGTTACTAGCACGTTCTCCCGCCTCTGGCTCGAAGTCTGCTACCACCCAGAGGATGCCCACAGCCACAATATCTGCGAGTCCCAGGGTAAGCAGAGCTCCTACTGGATTCTAGGAGTAACAGGAGTAGCATCTTCTTCTGGCTCTGCTACTTGCTTACAGTGGGATACGTGGATCCAGGTGTCTTTGCTGCCGTTGGGGTGGTGAGGGTGGTCCCTTCAACCTGGGTTTTAAAGCTTTTTTTATTTTTAAATTTGATTGATATGTCTGTCGATGTGCAGGGAGCGGTCCAGTATCTCCCCATGGTGTCTGTGTTGATGAGGGAGTGGCGCTTGGTCAGGTCCCTGTGTAGCTCCTGTACCTGGACCTTCATGTTCTTGATCTTAGTCTGGAGGATCTGGGACAATAATAAACACTCACGAGCGTGCACACACACACCACAACACTGTCACCCTATGGCCGTGCCCCGGGGCATGTCACTGAGGGACGGGGAGTGGCAGGACATGGAGAGGGGAGGCCCAACCACAGGGCATTAGGGTACCTTCACTCTGTCTCATATTTATTACGGTATTTCCTTGCTGCAATAGTTAAGGTGTTGAAGGATCAAGTGCCACCCTCAAGGGTTATACACAAATACTTCAGATGAGGATGAGGTAAAGATAATATGGTAAATTTTAAGGCTCTAATTATGTACTTGTGTATCTTTCCCAGCTTATCTATCCCATATCCCATTTTAATTTTGTTCATCCCTCCCTGCTAATGTTCAAGTGATTCTCCAAGAGTGTATATTAAAACTTTAAGACAAACACAAAACATTTGGACATAATTGCTATAAAAATGGAGGACAGTAAAACCACAGTACTTTGCTCAATATATTTGCAACAAATGCCAACTACTGACCTTGAGTCATTGCATTGTTGAGGCTTACTGACTACTAGTTTAAGACAAAGACAACAGGACATGCACAGAGGGCACCTGGCACACCACCACTACTACTACTACTACTACTACTACTACTACTACTACTACCACCGCCACCACCACTACTACTACCACCGCCACTACTACTACTACCACCACCACCACCACTACTACTACTACCACCACTACTACTACTACCACCACCACCACCACTAATACTATTGCCACCAACCCCACCACCACTACTACTACTACTGCCACCACTACTACTACTACCACCACTACTACTACTACCACCACCACTAACACCACCACTACCACCACCACCACTACTACTACTACCCCACCACCACTACTACTACCACCACCACTAACACCACCACCACCACTACTACTACTACTGCCACCAATACCACCACCACTACTACTGCCACCACCACCACCACTACCACTACTACTACTGCCACCAATACCACCACCACTACTACTGCCACTAACCCCACCACCACTACCTACTACTGCCACCAATACCTCCACCACCTACTACTGCCACTAACCCCACCACTACTACTACTACTACTACTACTACTACTACCACAACTACTACCACCAATACCACCACCACTACTGCCAACACCATAACCAACACTACTACTACTGCCACCACCACCACCACGACTACTATTGCCACCAACCCCACCACCACTACTATTGCCGCCAACCCCACCACCACTACTACTACTACTACTACTGCCACCACTACTACTACTACCACCACCACCACTAACACCACCACTACTACTACTACTACCTCTAAGAGCACCAATACTACTGCCACCAACACCACCACCACTACTACTGCCACCAATAACACCAACACTACTACTGCCACTAACCCCACCACCACTACTACTACTGCCACCAATACCACCACCACTACTACTGCCACTAACCCCACCACTACTACATTTAACATTTACATTTAAGTCATTTAGCAGACGCTCTTATCCAGAGCGACGTACAAATTGGTGAATTCACCTTCTGACATCCAGTGGAACCCACTTTACAATACTACTCACTAAGGGGGGTGAGAAGGATTACTTATCCTATCCTACCATTCCTTGAAGAGGTGGGGTTTCAGGTGTCTCCGGAAGGTGGTGATTGACTCCGCTGTCCTGGCGTCGTGAGGGAGTTTGTTCCACCATTGGGGGCCAGAGCAGCGAACAGTTTTGACTGGGCTGACCACTTCCTCAATGGTAGGGAGGCGACCATGAACCACCCTTGCTTGGGTGTAGGGCCTACAGACCTGGAGGTACTGCGGTGCCGTTCCCCTCACAGCTACCACCACTTGTAGCACTTCAACTGGAAGCCAGTGGAGGGAGCGGAGGAGCGGGGTGACGTAGAGAACTTGGGAAGGTTGAACACCAGACGGGCTGCGGCGTTCTGGATGAGTTGTAGGGGTTTAATGGCCACAGGGAGCCCAGCCAACAGCGAGTTGCAGTAATCCAGACGGGAGATACTGCCTGGATTAGGACCTGCGCCGCTTCCTGTGTGACAGGGTCGTACATGAACCTACAGGAACGGGCCACCGCCATGACGACAGGGTGTTGTCCAGGATCTACTTAGCTCTGGGAGGAGGACACAATGGAGTTGTCAACCGTGATGGCGAGATCATGGAACGGGCAGTCCTTCCCCGGGAGGAAGAGCAGCTCCGTCTTGCCGAGGTTCAGCTTGACCATCCACACTGATATGTCTGCCAGACATGCAGAGATGCGATTCGCCACCTGGTCACAGAAGGGGGAAAGGAGAAGATTAATTGTGTGTCGTCTGCATAGCAATGATAGGAGAGACCATGTGAGGTTATGACAGAGCCAAGTGACTTGGTGTATAGCGAGAATACCTAGAACAGAGCCCACTGGGGGACACCAGTGGTGACGCGTGCGGGAGACAGATTCTCGCCACGCCACCTGGTACGACCTGTCAGGTAGGACGCAATCCAAGCGTGGGCCGCGCCGGAGATGCCCAACTCGGAGAGGGTGGACTGATGGTTCACAGTACTCTAGAAGGATGAGAGCAGAGGAGAGAGAGTTAGCTTTAGCAGTGCGGAGCGCCACCACAGTCTCAGTTGAATGACTAGTCTACCTGACTGATTTGGATCAAGAAGGTCATTCTGAGAGAGATAGCGGGAGAGCTGGCCAAGGACGGCACGTTCAAGAGTTTTGGAGAGAAAAGAACTGGTCTGTAGTTGTTGACATCGGAGGGATCGAGTGTAGGTTTTTTCAGAAGGGGTGCAACTCTCGCTAAGACGGAAGGGACACCAGCGGTCAGGGATGAGTTGATGAGCGAGGTGAGGTAAGGGAGAAGGTCTCCGGAAATGGTCTGGAGAAGAGAGGAGGGGATAGGGTCAAGCGGGCAGGTTGTTGGGCCACAAGAAGCGAGATTTCATCTGGACCAGAGCACACCACTGTGAGCAGAACCAGCGGTGTCGTTTGACTTAGCAAACGAGGATCGGATACTCGACCTTCTTTTCAAAGTGGTTGACGAAGTCATCTGCACCACAGGAGGGAGGAGAAGGTGGCAAAGAGCCCTAGGGTTAGAGGCAGATGCTTGGAATTTAGAGTGGTAGAAAGTGGCTTTAGCAGCAGAGACACCACCGCAGGGAGGCGAGTTTTCCTCCATTTCCGCTCGGCTGCCCGGAGCTCTGTTCTGTGACTACAATACATCGAGCCACGGAGCAGGGGAGGACCGAGCCGGCCTGGAGGATAGGGGACATAGAGAGTCAAAGGATGCAGAAAGGGAAGAGAGGAGGGTTGAGGAGGCAGAATCAGGAGATAGGTTGGAGAAGGTATGAGCAGAGGGAAGAGATGATAGGATGGAAGAGGAGAGAGTAGCGGGGGACTATCCGAGTAGGGGCAGTGTGGGAAGTGTTGGATGAGAGCGAGAGGGAAAAGGATACAAGGTAGTGGTCGGAGACTTGGACAATGAGGTTAGTGGAAGAACAGCATCTAGTAAAGATGAGGTCGACGTACCTGCCTTGTGAGTAGGGGGAAGGTGAGAGGGTGAGGTCAAAAGAGGAGAGGAGTGGAAAGAAGGAGGCAGAGAGGAATGAGTCAAAGGTAGACGTGGGGAGGTTAAAGTCGCCCAGGACTGTGAGAGGTGAGCCGTCCTCAGGAAAGGAGCTTATCAAGGCATCAAGCTCATTGATGAACTCTCCGAGGGAACCTGGAGGGCGATAAATGATAAGGATGTTAAGCTTGAAAGGGCTGGTAACTGTGACAGCATGGAATTCAAAGGAGGCGATAGACAGATGGGTAAGGGGAGAGAGAGAGAATGACCACTTGGGAGAGATGAGGATCCCGGTGCCACCACCCCGCTGACCAGAAGCTCTCGGGTGTGCGAGAACACGTGGCGGACGAAGAGAGAGCAGTAGGAGTAGCAGTGTTATCTGTGGTGATCCATGTTTCCGTCAGTGCCAAGAAGTCGAGGGACTGGAGGGAGGCATAGGCTGAGATGAACTCTGCCTTGTTGGCCCACCACTACCGGAGACCTGGAACTACTTACCACGCGGTGTGGAATGGTCTGTGCAGAGAGGAGAGAACCACATAGTTGACACTACACTACGCTAATGCAAAGGAGATAATGACTGGACTACACGTAATGTTCCAAGAATCTTATTGACAAAATGATTGAAATGATACAGTACTGCTGGACTACTACTGCGACACTACACTAATCAAATCTTCCGTCGAGTGTAATAGTTTCTACAGTGCTGCTATTCGGGGCTAGCTGGCTACAGGTTGATTGCACGTTACCTTAAAAGAATGACAATAGCTGGCTACTAACCTACTAAAATCGCTCTAGGCTACCAATTGTCTTAGATACACCATGTAGCTAGCTAGCTACGATCAAACAAATCAAACCGTTGTACTGTAATAGTTTCTACAGTGCTGCTGTAATAGTTTCTACAGTGCTGCTACTACTACTACTACCACCAATACCACCACCACTACTACTGCCACTAACCCCACCACCACCACTACTACTGCCACTAACCCCACCACTACTACTACTACTACCAATACCACCACCACTACTACTACCACCACCACTACGACTACTACTACTACTGCCAACACCATAACCAACAATACTACTACTACCACCACCACCACCACCACCACTACTACTATTGCCACCAACCCCACCACCACTACTACTACTACTACTACTGCCACCACTACTACTACTACCACTACTACTACCACCACCACCACCACCACCACCACCACTACTACTACTACTACTACCACCACCACTACTACTGCCACCAACACCACTACTACTACTCCTACTACTACTGCCACCAATACCACCAATACCACCACCACTACTGCTACTGCCACTAACCCCACCACTACTACTACTACTACTACTACTACCAATACCACCACCACTACTACCACCACCAGCACTACGACTACTACTACTACTACTGTCAACACCATAACCAACACTACTACTACTACCACCACCACCACTACTACCACCACCACTACTACTACTGCCACCAACACCACTACTACTACTCCTACTACTACTGCCACCAATACCACCACCACCACTACTACTGCCACTAACCCCACCACCACTACTACTACTACTACTACTACTACTACAACCAATACCACTACTACTGCCACTAACCCCACCACCACTACTACTACTACTACTGCCACCAATACCACAACCACTACTACTGCCACTAACCCCACCACCACTACTACTACTACTACTACTACCACCAATACCACCACCACGACTACTGCGACTAACCCCACCACCACTACTGCCACTAACCCCACCACTACTACTGCTACTACTACCACCAATACCACCACCACTACTACTACCACCAATACCACCACCAATACCACCACCACCACCACAACTACTACTACTACTACTACTGCCAACACCATAACCAACACTACTACTACTGTTGCCAACACCACCACCACTACTGCTACTACTACTGCCAACACCATAACCAACACTACTACTACTGTCGCCAACACCACCACCACTACTGCTACTACTACTGCCAACACCATAACCAACACTACTACTACTGCCGCCAACACCACCCCCACTACTACTACTACTACTACTTCCACCAATACCACCACCACTACTACTGCCACCACCACCACCATCACTACTACTACCACCACTACTACTACTACTACGACTACCACTGCCACCACCACTACTACTACTACTACCACTGCCACCACTACTACTATTACCACTGCCACCACCACCACTACTACTACCACTGCCACTACTACTATTACCACTGCCACCACCACCACTACTATTGACACCAACCCCACCACCACTACTACTACTGCCACCACTACTACTACTGCCACCACCACTAACACCACTACTACTACTACTACTACTACTACTACTACAACTACTACTACCACCACTGCCACCAATACCACCACCACTACTACTGCCACTAACCCCACCACCACTACTACTACTGCCACCAATACCACCACCAACACTACTACTACTACCACCACCAATACTACTACCACCACCACCAATACCACCACCACCAATACCACCACCACTACTACTACCACTGCCACCAACACTACTACTACTGCCACTGCCACTAATACCACTGCCACCACCACTACTACAACTGCCACCACTACTACTACTGCCACCACCACTAACACCACCACCACTACTACTACTACTACTACTACTACTACTACTACTACTACTACTACTACCACCACCACCACTACTACTGCCACCACCACCACCACCACTACTACTGCCACCAATACCACCACCACTACTACTGCCACTAACCCCACCACCACCACTACTACTACTACTGCCACCAATACCACCACCACCACTACTACTACCACCACCAATACTACTACCACCACCACCAATACCACCACCACTACTACTACTACCACCAATACCACCAATACTACTACTACCACCAATACCACCACTACTACTACTACTACTACTACTACTACTACTACTACTGCCAACACCATAACAAACACTACTACTACTGCCACCAACACCACCACCACTAAATACTACTACTACTACTACTACTACTGCCACCAATACCACCACCACTACTACTGCCACCAATACCACCACCACCACCACCACTACTACTACTACCACCAATACTACCACCACCACTACTACTACTACCAACCCCACTATTACAACTACTACTGCCACTAACTCCACCACTACTACTACTACTACCACCAATACCACCACCACTACTACCAAACCCACCACCACCACCACTACGACTTCTACCAACCCCACCACCACCACCACCATTACTACTACCAACCCCACCACCACCACCACTACTACCACGAACCCCACCACTACTACCAACCCCACCAACACCACTACTACCAACCCCACCACCACCACCACCACTACTACCAACCCCACCACCACCACTACTACTACCAACCCCACCACCACCACCACTACTACCACCAACCCCACCACCACCACCACTACTACTACCAACCCCACCACCACCACCACCATTACTACTACCAACCCCACCACCACCACCACTACTACTACCAACCCCACCACCACCATTACTACTACCAACCCCACCACCACCACCACCACTACTACCACCAACCCCACCACCACTACTACCACCACTACTACCACCAACCCCACCACCATCACTACTACTACTACTACCAACCCCACCACCACCACTACTGCTACTACTACTGCCAACACCATAACCAACACTACTACTACTACCCCCACTACTACTACCTACTTCCACCAATACCACCACTACTACTACTGCCACCACCACCACCATCACTACTACTACCACCACTACTACTACTACCACCACCACTGCAACCACTACTACTACTACTACCACTGCCACCATTACTACTATTACCACTGCCACCACCACCACTACTACTACCACTGCCACTACTACTACTACCACTACCACCACTACTATTGACACCAACCCCACCACCACTACTACTACTGCCACCACCAACTACTGCCACCACCACTAACACACTACTACTACTACACCACTACTACTACT
The DNA here is from genome assembly GCF_036934945.1 of Oncorhynchus masou masou. Taxonomy (NCBI): domain Eukaryota; kingdom Metazoa; phylum Chordata; class Actinopteri; order Salmoniformes; family Salmonidae; genus Oncorhynchus; species Oncorhynchus masou. Next base: position 63,381,111 of record NC_088216.1, read on the forward strand.
ACTACTACTACTACTACTACTACTACTGCCACTAACCCCACCACTACTACTACCACTAACCCTACCACCACCACTACTACTACCACCAATACCACCACCATACCACCACCACTACTACTACTACCACTAACCCCACCACCACTACTACTACTGCCACCCACTACTACTACTACCACCACCACCACTACTACTACTACTACTACTACCACCACCACCACCACTGCCACCACCATACTACACTACTACTACTACCACCACTACTACCACCACCACCACCACTACTACTACTACCACCACCACCACCACCACCACTACTACTACCACCACCCCAACCCCACCACTACTACACCACCACCTACCTACCACCACCACTACTACTACTACTACTACCACCTACTACCACTACTACTACCACCACCACCACCACCACTACTACTACCAACCACCACCACTACTACTACTACTACTACACCAATACCACCACCACTACTACTGCCTAACCCCACCACCACCACTACCACTACTACTACCACCCACCACCACCACCACCACCTACTACTACACCACCAATACCACCACCACTACTACTACCACCTACTACACCACCTACTACTACCACCAATACCACCACCACTACTACTACTACTACTAACCCCACCACTACTACTACCTACTACCACCATACCACCACTACTACTACTACCACCACCAATACCACCACCACCACCACCACCACTACTACTACTACTACCACCAACACTACATACCACCACCACTACCACCACCACCACTACTGCTACTACTACTACCAACTACCCACCACCACCACCACTACTACTACTACTACTACTGCCAACCACCATAACCAACACTACTACTACTGCCACCACCACCACCACTACTACCACCACTACTACCACCACCACTACTACTGCCACCACCCCACCACCACCACCACCACTACTACACCACCACCACCACCATCACTACTACTACCACCACTACTACTACCACCCCACCACCACTACTACTACCACCACCACCACCACCACCACCACTACCTACCACCCCCACCACCCCACCACCACCACTACTATTGACACCAACCCCACCACCACTACTACTGCCACCACTACTACTACTACCACCACCAACCCACCACCACTACTACTACTACCACCACCTACTACCACCACTGCCACCAATACCACCACCACTACTACTGCCACTACCACCACCACTACTACTACTGCCACCAATACCACCACCAACACTACTACTACTACCACCACCACCACCAATACCACCACCACCAATACCACCACCACTACACTACCACTGCCACCACCACTACTACAACTGCCACCACTACTACCACCACCACCACTACTACTACTACCACCCACCACTAACACCACCACTACTACTACTACTACTACTACTACTACTACTACTACTACTACTACTACCACCACCACCACTACTACTGCCACCACCACCACCACCACTACTACTGCCACCAATACCACCACCACTACTACTGCCACTAACCCCACCACCACCACTACTACTACTACTGCCACCAATACCACCACCACCACTACTACTACCACCACCACCAATACCACCACCACTACTACTACTACCACCAATACCACCAATACTACTACTACTACCACCAATACCACCACTACTACTACTACTACTACTACTACCAACCCCACCAACACCACCACACTACTACTACTACTACTACTAACCCCACCAATACCACCACCACTACTACTGCCACCAATACCACCACCACCACCACCACTACTACTACTACCACCAATACTACCACCACCACTACTACTACTACCAACCACTATTACAACTACTACTGCCACTAACTCCACCACCACTACTACTACCACCAATACCACCACCACTACTACCAAACCCACCACCACCACCACTACGACTTCTACCAACCCCACCACCACCACCACCATTACTACTACCAACCCCACCACCACCACCACTACTACCACGAACCCCACCACTACTACCAACCCCACCACCACCACTACTACTACCAACCCCACCACCACCACCACCACTACTACCAACCCCACCACCACCACTACTACTACCAACCCCACCACCACCACCACTACTACCACCAACCCCACCACCACCACCACTACTACTACCAACCCCACCACCACCACCACCACCACCATTACTACTACCAACCCCACCACCACCACCACTACTACCACTACCAACCCCACCACCACCACCACTACTACCAACCCCACCACCACCACCACCACCACCACTACTATTACCAACCCCACCACCACCACCACTACTACCACCCCACCACCACCACTACTACTACCAACCCCACCACCACCACTACTACTACCAACCCCACCACCACCACTACTACTACTACTACCAACCCCACCACCACCACTACACCACCACCACCAACCCCACCACCACCACTACTACCAACCCCACCACCACCACCACCACCATTACTACCACCCCACCACCACCACCACCACTACTACCACCAACCCCACCACCACTACTACCAACCCCACCACCACCACCACTACTACCAACCCCACCACCACCACTACTACTACTACTACCACCAACCCCACCACCACCACTACTACTACTACTACCACCAACCCCACCACCACCACTACTACCACCAACCCCACCACCACCACTACTACTACTACTACCAACCCCACCACCACCACCACCACCACCACCACCACTACTACTACCAAACCCACCACCACCACCATGATTACTACCAACCCCACCACCACCACTACTACTACTACTACCACCAACCCCACCACCACCACTACTACTACAACTGCCACCAACACCACCACCACTACTACTACTAACCCCACCACCACCACTACTACTACTACTGCCACCAACACCACCACCACTACTACTACTACTACTGCCACCAACACCACCACCACTGCTACTACTACTACTACTACTGCCACCAACACCACCACCACTACGACTACTACTACCGCCACAAACACTACTGCTGCCACCAACACCACCACCACTACTACTACTACTACTGCCACCAACCCCACCACCACTACTACTGCCACCAACCCCACCACCACTACTTCTGCCACCAACCCCACCATTACTACTACTGCCACCAACCCCACCACTACTACTGCCACCAACCCCACCACTACTACTGCCACCAACCCCACCACTACTACTGCCACCAACCCCACCACTATTACCATTACTACTGCCACCAACCCCACCACTATTACCACTACTACTGCCACCAACACCACTACCACTACAACTGTCCAAATCCCACCACTATTACCACAACTACTGCCACTAACTCCACCACTACTACTACTACTACTACTACCACCAATACCACCACCACCACTACTACTACTACCACCAACCCCACCACTATTACCACTACTACTGCCACCAACACCACTGCCACCAACACCACTACTACTGCCACTAACTCCACCACTACTACTACTACTACTACTACCACCAATACCACCACCACCACTACTACTACTACCAAACCCACCACCACCATCACTACTACTACTACTACCAACCCCACCACCACCACCACTACTAATACCAACCCCACCACCACCACCACCACCACCACCACTACCACCAACCCCACCACCACCACCACTACTACTACCAACCCCACCACCACCACCACTACTACTACTACTACCAACCCCACCACCACCACCACTACTACCACCAACCCCACCACCACCACTACTACCACCAACCCCACCACCACCACTACTACTACCACCAACCCCACCACCACCACCACTACTACTACCACCAACCCCACCACCACCACCACTACTACCAACCCCACCACCACCACTACCAACCCCACCACCACCACTACCAACCCCACCACCACCACTACTACTACCAACCCCACCACCACTACTACCAACCCCACCACCACCACCACTACTACCAACCCCACCACAACCACAACTACTACCAACCCCACCACAACCACCACTACTACCAACCCCACCACAACCACCACTACTACTACTACTACTGCCACCAACACCACCACTACTACTACTGCCCCCAACACCACCAACACTACTACTACTACTGCCACCAACACCACCAACACTACTACTACTACTGCCACCAACACCACCAACACTACTGCCACCAACACCACCACCACTGCCACCACCACTATTACCCCTACTACTGCCACCAACCCCACCAATATTACCACTACTACTGCCACCAACCCCACCACTATTACCACTACTACTGCCACCAACACCACCACTATTACCACTACTACTGCCACCAACACCACTACCACCACTACTGCCACCAACCTCACTACCACTACTACTGCCACCAACCCCACTACCACTACTACTGCCACCAACCCCACTACCACTACTACTGCCACCAACCCCACTACCACTACTACTGCCACCAACCCCACCACTATTACCACTACAACTGCCACCAACCCCACCACCACTACTACTGCCACCAACCCCACCACCACTACTACTGCCACCAACCCCACCACCACTACTACTGCCACCAACCCCACCACCACTACTACTGCCACCAACCCCACCACTACTACAACTACTACTGCCACCAACCCCACCACTATTACCACTACTACTGCCACCAACCCCACCACTATTACCACTACTACTGCCACCAACACCACTACCACTGGAGTAATAGTTACAGTGCCTTCAGAAAGTATGCATACCCATTAATTTATTCCACATATTGTTATGTTACAGCCTGAATTAAAAAATAATGTAATATTATTTTCCTTCTGAATCATCTACTCAAAATACCTGTAACGATCAATGAGTGAATAGGTGTGGAGTCAGGCGCAGAGAGCAAAGGATGCGGGAAAAACACGCTTTAATGTCCAAAATAATCACAGGAACAAAAATAGTATACCCAAACCTGGTATACTGAAGCGTGGTACTCAGTGATGTGTTGTGTTGAATTTGCCCCAACTTAACGCTTTGTATTCAGGACCCAAAGTAAATTTCTTTGCCAATTTTTTTGCAGTTTTCCTTTAGTGCCTTAGAGGATGCATGTTTTGGAATATTTGTATTCTGTACAGGCTTCCTTCTTTTCACTCTGTAATTTAGGTTAGTATTGTGGAGTAACTATAATGTTGTTGATCCATCCTCGGTTTTCTCCTATGACAGACATTAAATTCTGTAGTCACCATTGATCTCATGGTGAAATCCCTGACTGGTTTCCTTTCTCTCCGGCAACTGAGTCAGGAGGGACGCCTGTATCTTTGTAGTGACTGGGTGTATTGTAATTCATAATTTCACCATGCTCAAAGTGATATTCAGTGTCTGCGTTTTTGTATTTTTACCCATCTACCAATAGGTGTCCTTCTTTGCGAGACATTGGAAAACCTCCCTCGTCTTTGGCTGAATCTGGGTTTGAAATTCACTGCTCGACTGAGGGACCTTACAGATAATTATATGTGTGGGGTACAGAGATGAGGTAGTCATTCAAAAATCATGTTAAACACTATTATTGCACACAGAGTGAGTCAATGCAACTTATATGATTTGTTAAGAGAATTGTTAGTCCTGAAATATTTAGGCTTGCCATAAAAAATGGTTTGAATATTTATTGACTCAAGGCATTTCAGCTTTGAATTTTTTATGAATTAGCCAACATTTCTACAAACATAATTCCACTTTGACATTATGGGGTATTGTGTGTAGGCCAGAGACACAACATTTCAATTTAATCCATTTTAAATTCAGGCTGTAAAACAACAAAATGTGTAAAAAGTCAAGGGGTGTGAATACTTTCTGAAGGCACTGTAGCTATTCCATTATATTGTATACCACTTTAACAGCCCTTCCTAACAGTTAATATCACAATTGTTACCAAATGTTTTCCACAGTTTACCATTGTACTGTAAAATATGAATGAGATAGGGCTACTGTATGTATGTTGCAAATAAAACATAGAATAAACTGAAATATATGAAAGTTGGAAATACTGTATCATTAGCCAGTAGGTAAAGACAGATATTCTATAATTACGGGGAAAGTTTATTGGCACACAACTAGAGAAGCCATGCAGCTTACCTGGGCTCTGGGATGCTTTTAGTCCAGATTTTCTTGCCTGGCACATGCCCTGATACAGCAGTAGAACTATCCCTAGAGTAAGTCTGTGATTGTTTGCTGTGAGCATCGCTCTCTCACCCTGCCATACACATTTAGTCCTGTGAGCATCGCTCTCTCACCCTGCCATACACATTTAGTCCTGTGAGCATCACTCTCTCACCCTGCCATACACATTTAGTCCTGTGAGCATCGCTCTCTCACCCTGCCATACACATTTAGTCCTGTGAGCATCCACCTGCTGCCCCCACCACTGATACTAATTTAAGACATTGGCAAAGTCAGTGATAACAGTGGCATATAACAAATTGGCCCCACCACTTCTGTGTGTGCCTAGCTATCAGATGAATCCTGGAGATTTCTGTGAAATTCTGGTAAAAAATAGTGCCAGCCTGCTCAGTCCCGTCCCCGCCCACTCCGCATCTTACATGGAGTGGCACTGGTTGGGAGGGAGGACAGTCAGTATGGTGGGGGTTTGGGAAGCTGTGAACGGTTGGGAGTAATTGATGTGGAAAATTGGTCAGGGAGCATGCTTCACTTGTGTCCACATGGCCAGAGACAGAGTTTGCATCTGAATGAGTTTGTGATAACAAATGGCTCCATTCTGACAACCAATGACCCTTTCTGTCTGTGTCAAAAACCTACAACTATAGCTTACGCCAACTAAGAATCAAGGCTCTCGAGGGAGACATTTAGTTTCTGTTAAAACTCTGGTAACAGCTAAGCCCAATGCTTGAATTTGGGTCCAGGCGTCCTCACTGGATCTTATACTTCAGCCAAATACATTCATACCCAGTTTGTGTGTGTATAGAGAGGCACACTGTCATATGTGTGTCAAGGTTGGCTAGGGATCCAAAGTGTGCTGTGATATCCAGACAGACACGACTGTAAAACAGAGCATTGCAGGAAAAAAGCTATTTCCTGGAACCCTGGCTTTGCGCTGGTCGAGCTATTATCAGCAGTCTTTCTGGCACAGACAGAACGGGACTAGTGCCTGCTATAACAACAAGACCGCCACCAAAAAGGTCAGTTACGTAGCCTTTTATTTAACCTTTAGTTACATAGCCTAAGCATGTCTGTGGCCTGCGCTTACAGACAGACAGAATAACTGACCTAGGTGGGGTTCATGGCATCTCCTTCCCTCTCTCTGTGGTTATCGCCATCTGCTAGTTGTGCTTCCTAGCATTTTTCATATTATATCTCATCTTTTACTCTTAAGTTTGGTTCCAGAGTTTCATAAAAATCCCCCACCATATCATCATGATATTGAAATGTTACATTCAACCTGTACACTGAAAGATAGAGATTAAGGGAGATTTCAAAGCCTTTCAAGCCAACAATTATATTTTAAGCCCAAAAAGATTCACGGGGCTGCGATACTAGTTGCCCCGGTGACGGAGGCTGGGTGGCGTTGTCCCAGCAGCAATAAGGGCTGCAGACAGTGAGCAAATTCACCCCTGTAGTATGTGCTAATCTGAGGGGAGAGAGAGATCATCTAGGTCAGAGCTTGGCTAGCACCTTTCTTTGAGGGAAGGGACAAGACATTTACTGTAGTTCTAGTAAACCGTATACAATACTAATTCTATGACATGACAATGTTGAGTAAAATCACATTGTTTTGTAAGATCAGAGTAGACGGGTCACACTCACTTTGCTGCTTTGCACTGGTCACATTCAATGAGGGAGCTTCACAATCCTCCTCAGCCTCAGTTTCTGTGGAAGAGAGAAACCATGTGTGATGCAAACCTCTGGTGAATTTACCCATTCTATCTTTGATTCTCCCCAGAATATGAAGTGCCAGTACTCACATATCCCATGTCCAGACACTCAAACTTGTTGGCTGAGCTGAGGAAGGCTGAATGAACCTTGGAGAGGGCATCAGTGAGGGTCAGCAGTCAACCACACTGGAGGGCTGGTGAATAATTAACTGTTCAGGTAATAACTAACAATCTATCCCCACTGTCAATTTTATTTATGGGTATAATTTAGTTCCATGTGAGATCAGCAATTAGTTGGAGATATGGAGATATGAGTTAGGGGTGTCTGATGACCTAACCTGCAGGGTTGGCAGGAGGTCAGCAAGGTGTGACATCTGCGCTCCTTTAGCGCCTTTTCCTTTTCTTCATGTTGGCTGCAAACACACACACAACATTACCACTACACAACTATCCCCTCGATGCAGAGGGTTAACAAATACCCACACAACAACACAGAAACTCATGCTCTATATATCCAGGTCCTTATCTATAGTCTGCTTCCCATTACAAACACATACACACAGACAGACACACAGACACAGAGACGGAAACACACAGCCTTCCATAAATAGCCTTTAACTCCCTTCCGGGAGTTCATACAGTCACTGGTCTCCTTCCAGGCAGCGGGCAAGAAAGATGGAGGACTAAGGGCACACAAATCTCATTAAAAATCTCTACACAATGCAATCTGATACACTTTCTCCCTCACACACTCCAGAGACAGTAATGCTGCCGTCCAGTGGCCCCCAGGCTGTAGCTTCCTGCTCCACTAGCTGTGATGGACTGCTCCCAGCTCTCAGAGGTTATCTACACACATTTTTCATGTAGCCACGAACTGCAGTCGTGGAACGATGAGTATTGTTTGAAGCAGTCTTCACTCTGTTTTCCTTGCCATTCTTGTTTTAACTGTGTACTGTAAAGTCTCTCTCATGGGGCCAAATGGAAACTAGCCTACACCAGGGTTCTGGCATAAAATGTCTGCAATACTTTCTTAGTGGTAAATTAGGTTTGTTAACCCTGTACAATGTAAGGCACCTTGAGACCTTGGGGAAATTGCTAACTTCAATCCTTGCCTAACAGATTGCCTATCCATTGTCTTTGTGGCATCAAAGCAACCGTTTCAAAGCAAAGTAATGCAGTACCTGTGAGCCACTCGCAACAGAATTTTCTTCCTCTCTTTCCTGACAGATGAGAGCAGAGAAACTGTTAACCACAAGAAAAATGTGCCTCAGTTGGTAGAGCAGGCATTTGCAACGCCAGGGTGTGATATGTGGGCTTGATTCCCACAGGGGACCAGTGCAAACAAATATGAAAACGTGTAAGTCGTCGGGATAACCGTGTCTGCAAAATGACTCAAATGTCAAATGGCTGTGGGCTATGACGTTGTCTGCTAGTAGTAGGCCTACCGTGAAAAAGACTGTGGTCCTTGTGCAACCCTCCATTTGAGCAAATAACTGTCTGGGGATTTAACTTGTAGTGAGTTTTCTCTAAAATGTAATTTTGTGGTAAACATTGTCTTGTAATTGTACCAGTAAGTGTTTGGTTTAACTCCATTGATAAAGTGTTTGTTGAGTGCAGAAGACCTTTCAATCTTTTCACAAAGAGAGCAAGAGAGACACTCAGTGGTCCAGCACCATCATCACATCTTCAAATATGGAATTATATTTATTGTCTTGCACTTAGATAGTCACATTTCATAATGTTTATATAATACATTCGTATCTCAATAACAACATTATCAATAGCATCTGTTTTTCTTTCAGGTGACCTGAAAAGAGTTCTTTAGTGAAGTTTTACCTGTATACTGTTGCAGAGGTCACAGTTTGCGTTCTCCTCTTCCTCGATATTGGAGCACACCTCCCCTTTCATGGCCCTCAGCATGAGAATAGCTTCACGGGCCAATGTCTGCAGCTCTTTCACTGCCTACAGAGGAAGCAAGGCTCACGCATGGACATGGTAGAAATGCTCATTCACCTGGAACTAACCTGTAGCTAAACCAAACACACATGATCATATGCTTTATCTCAAACCCAAGACCCAGCCTGTAGCTTTTCAAAAACAACACAAGGATCCTATACTATGGCATGTAAAATACAGCATGGAAACAAATCAGAGCTACTACATAGGCCATGGAGTTGAGGACTATACAGATAAAACATGGATTTTCAGAGGGGGTGACTGCGAACCATCGATGTTATAATACACAATGTATGAAGAGAATAAAAGTAAATCCACTCACCAGCACTGCCTGCTCTAGTATCTCACATCCTTCCCAGCTAGAACATTTGGTTCCTTGGAAGTCGTGGGAACATACATTTTTGGTTTCCCATTGTTTCTGGGAACAAAGTCATAAGTTTCCTGACCGATAAAATGGAATGTTTTTTAAACATTCTGAGAACAGAAGTGAACATTTCGACTGTTCTATTTTTAGGATGCATAGAAGTTCTGAGAATGTTTTACTCGGGTTCCTTCTGGGATTTTTTATTTACTCTGGTTCCTGGGAGGTTTAATTAATGCTCTGAGAATGGAAATTATAGGTTATTGTTTTTGTTTTTTATAACTCCTTAAAACTTTCACTGAATGTTTCAATAAGACTTGCTATCTTATTTTGGGTCAACTTGTTTTTTTACTCCAAGCACAGATAGGACACATGGAAATTAATTTCCTTAGGCATTAATCATGCAAACACATTTTTTTATTTATTGTGATACGTTAATGAGATTAAAACCTATAATCGTCTATTCTCTATACATGGAATTAGTCTATTGCACCACCAAGATGGAGCTAGCATACCATGTTGGTTTTCACACATACAAAGCTGTTCAGTTTAGTCTATTCAAACAGACCCCATTTCAAAGGAAACTCCTTAACCTCAGGTGTGGCCAATTAGTGGGCGTTGCCAACACACTGAACAAAATAGAGCATAGTTGTTGTTGATGCTGAGAACAGAATGTTTAAGTTTTTAAATAGAACATTCTCTGAATTTTACTAAAGTTTTCTTTAATTTTTAAATGTTACCCCATTTTCCTCCACAATTTCATGGTATCCAATTGTTAGTAATTACTATCTTGTCTCATCGCTACAACTCCCGTATGGAGAGACAAAGGTCAAAAGCCAGGCCTCCTCTGAAACACAACTCAACCAAGCCGCACTGCTTCTTAACACAGCACGCATCCAACCCAGAAGCCAGCCACACCAATGTGTCGGAGGAAACAACATGCACCAGGCGACCTTGGTTAGCGTGCACTGCGCCCAGCCCGCCACGGGAGTCGCTGGTGAGACAGGGATATCCCTACCGGCCAAACCCTCCCTAACGACGCTAGGCCAATTGTGCGTCGCCCCACGGACCTCCCGGTCGGCTGCGACAGAGCCTGGGCGCGAACCGAGGGTCTCTGGTGGCACAGCTGGCGCTGTGATGCAGTGCCCTAGACCACTACACCCCCAGGAGGCCCATTTCCTTGTGGTTTTATGGAAAGTTTACTTAACGTTCTTGGCACAATTTGAGACCATGACTTTGAATACAACCATGAGGTAACCTGTAGGAAACGTTATGCTGAAGTACTGAAAATCCCACAGAAGAACTGAAGTACTGAAATTCCCACAGAAGAACGTTGTTTCTTAACGTTCTTGGAACAATTTGAAAACTGTAGGAAACGTTATGCTGAAGTACTAAAATTCCCACAGAAGAACATTGTTTCTTAATGTTCTCTGAATTATTTCCAAACATTCCCAATGCCAAACCAATTGGATAATGTTTGAAATGAAATGTAACCATGTTTGAACTTTTAGGAAACGTTCTGATAAAGTAATGAAATACCAAGAAAATTATGTTTCTTTGTCAAGTTCCTTAAATGTGCTGAGAATGTTCAAAAGCCAAGCAACTATCTTGCACCATTCCCAGATTGTTATGGGAAGGTTGTATGTAAAACAACCATAGCATAACCACGCTCTCACCAAGCTCTAAGAAACATATGGTTCTCCAAAAAGTGCTAGCTGGGTTGCATGTATTCTGTTGCAATGAGCAGGAGATGTTCACCCCTCCTCGTCCAGACTGCAAATTAATCGCGCATGCGGGAAGCCACCGCTGACTGATCCCGCCGTGGCTTACATTCAGGGAGGGATGTAAATATAAAATGTTCTTTGTCTAAAATAAATCACTGCACAAAAATAAATCACTGCATTTGACTCACACATCTTCAGTCACTTACTCACCTTGTCCACTGTGTGTGCCTCTCTGTGACATGAGCTAAACATCTAGCTGGCTAGCTCATTATGTCTCAGTCTAAACTGTACAATCAAAAATACAGAAAGGAGTGGGAATCAAACCCTGAATTCAAAGGCTGGTTGAAGCCGTGTATTGGAGATGATACACGGGCATACTGCCTGTATTGTAAGGCTGATTTCTACGCCAAACTGAGTGATGTAAAAAAAACACATGACAACTTAAAAACATACTCAAAAGGAAAAGCCAGTTCTACCCAAAACAAGCTGCCATTTATGGTTAAAAAATGTACTCTGCAAAAAAGGCTGAGGCCACCATGGCATTAGCTATCGCTGGACACTGTTCCATTCTGGCATGTGATCACATTGGAGAAGCATGTAGAGCTGCTTTCTCAGACTCCACTGCTTCTTCCCACTTCAAAATGCACAGGACAAAGTGCACAGAAATTATTAATGGTGTCCTAGCACCATACTTTCTGAAAACGTGGGTTGCAGATGTGGGTGACCAGCATTTCAGCCTACTTACTCCTCGATGAGTCCACGGATGTTAGTGTTTTTAAGTACCTGGGAGTTGTGATAAGGTACTTTAGTGACACCAAGCAGACAAGTGTATCAACATTTCTGGGGCTTGTTGAGTTGGAGGGAGGAGATGCAATATATATTGCCCATGTCGTTGTGGCTTTCCTGGAGAAGTGTTGTCTTAAAGAGAAACTCCTGGGGATAGGGACTGTCAATGCCTCTGTTATGACGGGGATTAACAATGGGCTCCATAAAGTGTTGGAGGAGTATGGCCTCAAATATCTGGTTCTTATTCGTTGTGTGTGCCACTCTCTGCAGATTGATGTAAGTCATGCTTCCAATGACACCATCCCCTGTAGTGTGGAGTACTTGGTACAAGAGACTTATAACTGGTTTTCAGTGTCTCCAAAGTGCTAGGAGGCCTACAAGGCCATATATGAGACCATCAACTGTGGGGAGAAACCTTTACAGATAACCAAGGTGTGTGCCACATGTTGGCTCTCCATTGAACCTGCGGTTTCATGCATTTTGGACCAGTGGGAGGATCTTAGGCTGCTTTTCGCAGTCACCAAGTCCAGTGAACACTGCTACATGGCTGAGGTTTTATACTCCATGTACAGTGATCCTCAAAACATATTGTTTCTGACTTTTTCGAAGTCATAGCTGGGTGAGGTACAGTTGGCCATCAAGGCTTTTGAGCGAGAGCAAGTAGATCCTCTTAAGCTACTTGACAGCTTGGTTAGCTTGATCAAGTCTGTCACGCCCTGACCTTAGTTATTTTAGTTTTCTTTATTGTTTGGTTTGGTCAGGGTGTGACAAGGGTGTTGTGTTTGTTTTTTTGTATTGTCTAGGGTTTTTTGTATATCTAGCGTGAAAGGAAGGAACAGCGCTTGTTGGAAAAAATGGACCCGAGAGAAGGATGAGTGGGAGACAACCTGGGAAGAGATAGAGAGGTGGTCGATCGATCCAGGGAGAGTGCCAGAGCCTGCCTGGGATTCAATGGAACAGTGCGAGGAGAGATACAGGAGAATGGAGAAACGGCGACAATATAAGGGTACATGGCTAGCACGGAAGTCTGAGAGGTAGCCCCAAGATTTTTTGGGGTGAGTCAGGTAGGAGACCTGAGCCAACTCTTTGTGCTTACCGTGGAGAGCGTGTAACTGCTCAGGCACCGTGTTATGCAGAGATGTGCATGGTGTCTCCAGTGCTATTCTAGCCCGGTGCGCTCTATTCCAGCTCCTCGCATTGGCCGGGCTAGAATGGGCATCCAGCCAGGAAGGAGGGTGCCGGCTCAGCGCTCCTGGTCTCCAGTGTACCTCCTTGGACCAGGATATCCTGCGCCGGCTCTGCGTACTGTGTCTCCGGTGAGTCTGCACAGCCCTGCATTTGCAGGGCGAAAATAAACATCCAGCCAGGACGGGTTGTGTCAGCTCTACAGCCCTCCAGTTCGCCTCCAGGGTCCAGTACTCCCAGTTCCTGCTCCTCAAACTCGCCCTGAGATGATTGTACCCAGCCCGGTAGCACCAGTGCCGGCACCACGTACCAGGCCTATAGTGCGCCTCGGCAGTCCAGTACGCCCTGTTCCTCCTCCCCGCACTCGCCATGAGGTGCGTCCTCAGCCCGGTACCACCAGTGCCGGCACCACGCACCAGGCCTACAGTGCGCCTCGCCAGTCCAGAGCGTCCAGCAACAATACCTAGTCCAGAGCGTCCAGCGACAATACCTAGTCCAGAGCGTCCAGCAACAATACCTAGTCCAGAGTGTCCAGCGACAGTACCCAGTCCAGAGCGTCCGGCGACAGTACCCTGTCCAGAGCATCCGGCGACAGTACCCAGTCCGGAACCTCCGGCGACGGGCCACAGTCCGGAACCTCCCACGACGGGCCACAGACCGGAAACTCCCACAACGGGCCACAGTCCAGAACCTCCCACGACGGTCCCCAGCCCGGAATCTCCCAAACAGGCCCCAACCCGGGGTCTCCAGCGACGGTCCCCAGCCCTCAGTGTAAAGAAGGGGGGCGGCGTCCAGAACCAAAGCCGCCACCAAGGTTAGATGCCCACCCAGGCCCTCCCATATAAGTTTAGGTTTGCGGCCGGGAGTCCGCACCTTTGGCCTTTGGCGGGGGGGGGTACTTTCACGCCCTGACCTTAGTTGTCTTTGTTTTCTTTATTATTTGGTTTGGTCAGGGTGTGACAAGGGTGGTGTGTTTTTGTTGTGTTGTCTAGGGGGGTTCGTATGTCTAGGAGTTTATATGTCTATGGTTGCCTAGATTGGTTTTCAATCAGCTGTTTATCGTTAGCGCGATAGCGCGCTGGACTTCAGGCTAGAAGATCGAGGGTTCGAGACCTGCTCCCTACCTCTTTCATTACACTATATAATTATTAATATATGCCTACTGTACGCCTACTGTAGCCTGCCTAGCTACTTCTGAAGAAGGAAAATGTTTTATTTCTACAATTTCCAAAAGCTAACCAAACAAAAATATCATTACTTTTATGAGATGTTTGTGCATTTGTCGCACAATTTCTAACTTATTTACATTCGTTCTTACTTACACTTGTATGTTGACTCTAATATTGACGTTGAGGTTAATATTTGTTTTCTTTTTTAAAGTAAGTATGATTTTTTTTTGTATATATATATATAAGTGTATATATATATATATAAATAATATACAAAGGACAATTAGGCGAGAGGGTACAATATCACATTACACAAGGACCTTACATACACTTATAATTCTAACAGCTTTTATGTTAGTAGAGTATTTAATTGTCTTTAAAATATAG
This sequence comes from Oncorhynchus masou masou, assembly GCF_036934945.1. Taxonomy (NCBI): domain Eukaryota; kingdom Metazoa; phylum Chordata; class Actinopteri; order Salmoniformes; family Salmonidae; genus Oncorhynchus; species Oncorhynchus masou. Next base: position 63,396,627 of record NC_088216.1, read on the forward strand.
TTACATTTCTTTTTGTAAGGCAAGAAAATGTGGTGTTTTGTTTGTAAATGTACATTTGTGAATATGAAATTTGTCCGAAGTTGTTTCAATTGTTATCGTAGGTAAAGTATCAAAGCAGAATATTTCTCCACAATAATGTAAAATCTTCATTAATGTGTTCAATTATACATCTACTGATGTCTTGCTACAGTTTCCTTACATGAATACAATGCCAAAAAAGATGCAACACCATTTCTGGGTTGTCATTTGTCACGTCCGTCGTAAGAAGGAGACCAAGGTGCAGCGATGTAAGCGTACATTCTTAATTTATTAAACGAATGAACACTGAAACAAAATAACAAACAACCGAACGAACCGTGAAGCTATACATATGAGTGCAAACAGGCAGCTACACATAGACAAGAACCCACAAATACCCAAGGGAAAATGGCTACCTAAATATGGTCCCCAATCAGAGACAACAATAAACAACTGCCTCTGATCGGGAACCAATTCAGGCCACCACAGACATACATATACCTAGACTTACTAAACCCCTAGACTTACAAAAACCCTAGACAATACAATACAAGCATACCCACCCTCGTCACACCCTAACCAAAATAATAAAGAAAACAGAGATAACTAAGGTCAGGGCGTGACATCATTACAAAATGTACTATTTGAGTTTAAAAAGAAACTTCATATAGTGGTTGACAGGATAATATAAATATTTTAAAGGAAACTTCCTTAATGTTGTTAACAAGTAGGTATGTGTGTGGCAACATCCAAACTTTTTTCCAACAGATATTATCAATAAAACCATTCCAATAAGGCATGACATAAGGTATAGATACAACATCCTGCTGAAACAAGGATCGTATCGCTCTGTTGTTGAATGGACCAAAGAGAAACAAATCTTTCCTACTGACGAGTCAACAGGGTTAATGGAAGGCACAGTTGAAGTCGCAAGTTTACATTCACTTATGTTGGAGTTATTAAAACTCATTTCTCAACCACTCCACAAATGTCTTGTTAACAAACTATAGTTTTGGCAAGTCGGTTAAGCATTTACTTTGTGCATGACACAAGTAACAAGTGTTTACAGAAAGATAATTTCACTTATAATTCACTGTATCACAATTCCAGTATGTCAGAAGTTTACATACATTAAGTTGACTGTGCCATCAAACAGCTTGGAACATTCCAGAAAATGGTGTCATGGCTTTAGAAGCTTCTGATAGGCTAATTGACATCATTTGAGTCAATTGGAGGTGTACCTGTGGATGTATTTTAAGGCCTACCTTCAAACTCAGTGCCTCTTTGCTTGACATCATGGGAAAATCAAAAGAAATCAGTCAAGATCTCAGAATTTTTTTTTAGACCTCCACAGGTCTGGTTCATCCTTGGGAGCAATTTCCAAATGCCTGAAGGAACCATGTTCATCTGGACAAACAATAGTACGCAAGTATAAAAACCATGGGACCAAGCAGCCGTCATAACGCTCAGGAAGGTGACGCCTTCTGTCTCCTAGAGATGAACGTACTTTGGTGTGAAAAGTGCAAATCAATCCTAGAACAACAGCAAAGGACCTTGTGAAGATGCTGGAGGAAGCAGGTAGAAAAATATTTATATCCACAGTAAAACAAGTCCTATATTGACAAAACCTGAAAGGCCACTCAGCAAGGAAGAAGCCACTGCTTCAAAACTGCCATACAAAAGATAGAATACGGTTTGCAACTGCACATGGAGACAACAATCATACTTTTTGGAGAAATGTCCTCTGGACTGATGAAACAAAAATAGAACTGTTTGGCCATAATGACCATCGTTATGTTTGGAGGAAAAAGGGGGAGGCCTGCCAGCAGAAGAACACCATCCCAACCGTGAAGCACGGGGGTGGCAGCAGCATGTTGTGGGGGTGCTTTGCTGCAGGAGGGACTGGTTCACTTCACAAAATAGATGGCATCAATAGGTAGGAAAATTATGTTGATATATTGAAGCAACATCTCAAGATATCAGTCAGGAAGTTAAAGCTTGGTCGCAAATGGGTCTTCCAAATGGACAATGACCCCAAGCATACTTCCAAAGTTGTGGCAAAATGGCTTAAGGACAACAAAGTCAAGGTATTGGAGTGGCCGTCACAAAGCCCTGACCTCAACCCTATAGAAGATTTGTGGGAAGAACTGAAAAAGCATTTGCGAGCAAGGAGGACTACAAACCTGACTCAGTTACACCACCTTTGTCAAGAGAAATGGGCCAAAAGTCACCCAACTTATTGTGGGAAGCTTGTGGAAGGCTACCCAAAACATTTTACCCAAGTTAAACAATTTAAAGGCAATGCTACCAAATTCTAATCGAGTGTATGTAAACTTCTGACCCACTGGGAATGTGATGAAAGAAATAAAAGCTGAAATAAATCATTGTCTCTACTATTATTGTTCTAACATTTCACATTCTTAAAATAAAGTGGTGATCCTAACTGAACTAAGACAGGGAATTTGTACTAGGATTAAATGTCAGAAATTGTGAAAAACTGAGTGTGTTTGGCTATGGTGTATGTAAACTTCCGACTTCAACTGTAAGTGTCATGACATGACAAAATTGACAAGCACCCAAATGCTTTATAACAGCTTTATGTTGGGCACACTTGTTGTGCTGAATACAGTACATGGTGAATAGTTACTGCCAGACAACATGGTGTATTGTAGACAGATTCTTTACCTACTCTCTGTGTAGCTTGTCCTCTGTGGTCCTCACAACCTTGTCCTGTTCACACAACATGCTCAGCTTGGCATCAATATCAACCTCCTCCGGCCTACACATGTAGGAGTGTTCCCTGGGCTCATCCTTTTTCCTTGCAGAGACTGGGTAGTGATGGTCTGGACAGGGATTGCTGCTGGCATCAACCTCCTGTCAGGCAGATAGGCATACTGGTTGTCCTGTGTCATCTGTCTATTGTAACATCCCTCCGGTGTACAGGCAAGGCCACCTCAGACCTACTGGAGCTCTTGACAGGCTCAGAGTGCACCAGGGCAGAATCTGTCATCACTTTCATCCATGACTCCATGTCTTTGTCTGTGTCTGTGCAAAAGTAGTACGTCACCATGTTGGGATGTGTCGCCTTGAAGGCATATTTCCTGCTAAAGTGGTAGTCGGCAGACAGCATAGATATATGAAAGCTAGGTAGGAGGATGCTGCCGAGTATACCCTCCACTTTCTCATCTCTGTACTAGTACAGGAACATGTCTGACAGCATGAACCACTTCTTCTTCCATAGCTTCATCCCGTGCTGTCCTAATTGTAAAGCCAGTTACTCTTAATGACCATTGCATTGGGGTTTCTCCGTATCGAGCTGGATCTCTTCCCAAAGTTGTACATTTTTTGGGGATCACAGAAGCTATGCTACAATGTTTTCATTGCAGTACATTACGGTACTTTGTATTACAAGCAAGACGAATGGCATCTCATAAACATGGAAAATGTAATCCATTTTAGAGCAAGGCATGCACCCTCTAACATTGACACACAGTATTGGGAAGTGCCATTGACTGGAAAAGAATAGGAGAACTACTCATTAATCCTTGGTAATATGCTGCTAAACAATATTAAAACATACTTGTATTGGTGAATTGGAAGACCTTCAGGAAATTCCTCTTGCTTCTGTTAGTCCCTTTGGTAGGTACCCAGCTAGCACATTTAGTTTCTTGGAAGCTATGGGAACATATGTTTTTGTTTTCCCATTGGTTCTGAGATTGAAGCCATACATTTCCAGACCGGTAAAACTGATTTTTTTTTTTAAACGTCCTGAGAATGGAATATTAGCATTGCCTTATCTGGGAACCTACATTTTTAAGCTGCAGGAAGATTCTGAGAACACTTTTCTATGGTTCCCTGGGAGGTTTTATTAATGAGAGAGAACATAAATTGTCATTTTTTGGATAATTTATTTTTTCACTGAATGTTTCAATAAGACTTTTAACAGCATTGGTTTGTTTTGTTTCAAACACATATAGGACACATGGAAATGAATTTGCTTAGGCATTATATCATACAAACACATTCCATTTTTATTATGGCACGGCATCAGTCAGATTCAAAGCCATGATCTTGCGCCATGGAATTAGTCCACTGCACCACCAGGACGGATGCCATGCTTTTTTCACTCATTCAAATTTTTGTCTATTCAAACAGACCCAATTTCAAGGAAACAAACACTCATTAAGATCAGCTGTGGTCAATTAGTGGGCGCGGCCAAATCTGGCCCGCCAACAATATTATTTGGCCCCCAAAAGACTGCCAAATTAATTATAAATATTGTTTTCAGAAAAAAATCTAAGAAAAATAAGAAAAATCTCAGACCTGAGATGCAGAAACTCCCAAATGCAGTGTCCCAAGAAGGAAGTTACCCTACCTAAATAATTCAAAAGTTCATTAATGAGGAGAGAGAATGCAGGAGACAGTCAACTAATAAAGCAGGCAGCGGACCATTTTTTGGTGCTGAAACGTAAAGCTGCAACCATAGCGCAATCAACAGGAGGTGAACAGCGCCTGGTGCTGAAAATATAGCTAACTTGTTACACAAGTGTTGCACAGCGACAGATTTAGAAAACCTACACCAGTCGAGAAATTAATTTTAACCATAATCTTTATTTTAATTTGTTTTTACAAACCACAAGAGGGCTTAATTGGAGTCTTCTTTATTCCGAGCCTAGGCCTATATTAAATAACAACTGGCTGAGGTAGGCTATAAAATTTAACAGTATATTTCACAATAAAAAAATATATGGCCTAATAGAAGTGAGATTTTTTTTATTAGGCCAATTAACAATTGCAACTGGCCAAAAATGTAGCATCCTGCATAAATAATAAATAATTTAAAGAAAAAAAGGCGATATCTGTGTCTGAATGTCTATTGGGATAGCCTGCTCCTGTAACGACAGAACAAACAGAAAACAATGTCAGCTTGAGACCTAAATATTCCTGGATTAGCACTCACAATAATGTATTTATTTACTAAATGAGGGAATACTTTAGCTCCCAAATCGTGATATTTCAACTTAACATGTAGGCTGCTCTACTGCACATACCCCCGACTCCTTTTAGAAGTAAGAGTTATTGTGTACCCCCAGCCAATCACAATCACTCTATTAAAGTTGTGGAAAAGGTACTCAATTGTCATACTTGAGTAAAAGAATAAGACACCTAAATAGAAAATGACTCAAGTAAAAGTGAAAGTCACCCAGTAAAATACTAATTGAGTAAAAGTCTAAAAGTATTTGGTTTTAAATATACTTAAGTATCAAAAGTAAATGTAATTGCTAAAATATACTTACGTATCAAAAGTAAAAGTATGAATAATAAAAAAATCCTTATATTAAGCAAACCAGACAGCACAATGTTCTTGTTTTGTATTTATTTACGCATAGCAATGGGAACACTTCAACACTCAGACAAAATTTAGAAACAAAGCATTTGTGTTTCATAAGTCCGCCAGATCAGAGGCATTAGGGATGACCAGGGATATTCTCTTCATAAGTGTGTGAATTGGACAATTTTCTGTCCTGCTTAGCATTTAAAATGTAACGAGTACCTTTTGATATAAGGGAAAATGTATGGAGGAAAAAGTACATTATTTTCTTTAGGAATGTAGTGAAGTAAAAGTTGTCAAAAATATAAATAGTAAAGTACATATACCAAAAAAACTACTTAAGTAGTAGTTTAAAGTATTTATACCCAAGTACTTTACACTACTGCTCTATTGAGACATTTTTCAACGAGTGCAGACTCGTTGAAAAACATGTTGGTAATCTTTTTAAGAACAAACATGAGTACATATCTTTCCATGATTTATCTAAGGATGAAAAACAAGCTTTGCTTGATTTACAATCCGTTATGTCAATCCTTACCCCCCTGCTGATAAGGGTGGGTCGGTTGTACTCATGGATAGGACAGTTTATGTAAATTAGTGTCATAGACAACTGCTTGACAACACCTTTTACAAGAATCTCAGAACACTATCTTAACTGTCCTAGATAGGTATTTAAGTTCTGTTCAAATCACCAAAAAAATAACACAACTTTTTGGCTTTTCAACACTGTAAGTGGTGCGTACTGGGGGCAGAGAAGTCAGACGCAGGAGAGCAAAAACGGTGTTTACAACGGAGCAGTTTAATAATAAAACCACGAGAATCAGAACAAACAATCAATGGCTACAAAACCCGTCGCACACCAGATAAACGTGCACATGCACTTACAATAAACAATTCCAAACAAGGACATGGGGGGAACAGAGGGTTAAATACACAACACGTAATGATGGAATTGAAACCAGGTGTGTGGGAAGACAAGACATACAAATGGAAAATGAAAAGTGGATTGATGATGGCTAGAAGACCAGCGACGCCGACCGCCGCCCGAACAAGGAGAGGAACCAACTTCGGTGGAAGTCGTTGATAAAATAATGTATATGTTGAAAGATAATGATAACATAATTCCACTCTGAAACCTTAACTGTATGAAAATGATTACAATAATAAAATTATAATCTGATGATGTGTGTAGTTTTAGTCAGAATTAGAATTTTTCCACTGTATAGTAGAAAAACACAGACTGTCTGAGCAAGGCGTAACTTATGATTTGAACTTGTATGTGTGTGCTGAAGAAAAAAAACGAGAACAGTTAAACTGTGTTTGGACCGACCTGGCTAGGCCTCTGAGGAACCTATGATAGCATAGGTAGTGCTTCTCAAGGTTTCCCTAATCTCGGGGGAATGGAAATGTCGGCTGGGCGGTGATACACAGTGGTGAGAACTATAGAGAAGGATAGAACTCACCTACTGTTTGTGTGGAAGTATGTGCGTAGGATACCTACTGTTTGTGTGGAAGTATATGCGCAGCTATGAAATGGAAGTCATTGTATAATGGACTTTAGAAAGCTCTCTGAATAAACTTTAATATCTTTTCGCATAAGCTGAGTCTTTGACTGATTATTATTAAACCCATGGTCTTACAGATCTCGGGGATTGGTCAGAGCTATTGATTGTTCAATCCCAATGATAATAACTGACAATCTCATGACAAATACCCTAAAATTGCCACTTTCTATACTTTGCCAAAATTACACAAGAATGTTACATAATCTCCAAGACATCCTATTATTCAAATCAAATCAAAGTGTATTTGTCACGTGCACCGAATACAACAGGTGTAGACCTTACAGTGAAATGCTTACTTACAGGCTCTAACCAATAGTGCAAAAAAAGTAATAGGTGAACAATAGGTAAGTAAAGAAATAAAACAACAATAAAAAGACGGTGAAAGATAACAGTAGCTAGGCTATATACAGACACAGGTTAGTCAGGCTGATTGAGGTAGTATGAATATATGATGAACAGAGAGTAGCAGTAGCATAAAAGAGGGGTTGGTGGGTGGTAGGTAGGACACAATGCAGATAGCCCGGTTAGCCAATGTGCTTGAGCACTGGTTGGTCGGCTCAATTGAGGTAGTATGTACATGAATGTATAGTTAAAGTGACTATGCATATATGATAAGAGAGTAGCAGCAGTGTAAAAAGAGGGGTTGGGAGGAGGCACACAATGCAAATAGTCCGGGTAGCCATTTGATTACATGTTCAGGAGTATTATGTATTGGGGGTAAAAACTGTTGGGAAGCCTTTTGGTCCTAGACTTGGCACTCCGGTACTGCTTGCCATGCGGTAGTAGAGAGAACAGTCTATGACTGGGGTGGCTGGGGTCTTTGACAATTATCGGGTCCTTCCTCTGACACGGCCTGGTGTAGAGGTCCTGGATGGTAGGCAGCTTAGCCCCAGTGATGTACTAGGCCGTACACACTACCCTGTATAGTGCCTTGCGGTCGGAGGCTGAGCAATTGCCGTACCAGGCAGTGATGCAACCAGTCAGGATGCTCTCGATGTTGCAGCTGTAGAATCTTTTGAGGATCTCAGGACTCATGCCAAATCTTTTTAGTTTCCTGAGGAGGAATAGGCTTTGTCGTGCCCTCTTCATGGCTGTCTTGGTGTGTTTGGACCATTCGAGTTTGTTGTTGATGTGGACACCAAGGAACTTGAAGCTCTCAACGTGCTCCACTACAGCCCCATCAATGAGAATGGGGGAGTGCTCGGTCCTCCTTTTCCTGTAGTCCACAATCATCTCCTTTGTCTTGGTTACATTGAGGGATAGGTTGTTATTCTGGCACCACCCAGCCAGATCGCTGACATCCTCCCTATAGGCAGGTCTCGTCGTTGACGGTGGTCAGGCCTACCACTGTTGTGCCGTCTGCAAACTTAATGATGGTGTTGGAGTCGTGCCTGGCCATGCAGTCGTGGGTGAACAGGGAGTACAGGAGGGGGCTGAGCACGCACCCCTGGGGAGCTCCAGTGTTGAGGATCAGCAAGGCAGATGTGTTGCTACCTACCCTCACCACCTGGGGGCGGCCCGTCAGGAAGGCTAGGATCCAGTTGCAGAGGGAGGTGTTTAGTCCCAGGATCCTTAGCTTATTGATGAGCTTTGAGGGTACTATGGTGTTGAACGCTGAGCTGAAGTCAATGAATAGCATTCTCACATAAGTGTTCCTTTTGTCCAGGTGGGAAAGGGCAGTGTGGAGCGCAATAGAGATTGCTTCATCTGTGGATCTGTTTCGTCGGTATGCATATTAGAGTGGGTCTAGGGTTTCTGGGATAATGGTGTTGATGTGAGCCATTACCAACATTTCAAAGCACTTTATGGCTACGGGCGTGAGTGCTACGGGTCTGTAGTCATTTAGGCAAGTTGCCTTTTGTGTTCTTGGGCACAGGGACTATGGTGGTCTGCTTGAAACATGTTGGTATTACAGACTCAATCAGGGACATGTTGAAAATGCATATCAAGATTAATATTCAATTTGTTAAATATTTCATGGTCCGTATTGATTTTTTGTTTTTACATTCACTGATCATTTCAAAATAATATTTCAATTCTATCTTAAATAATGTGAAGAGGGGTTTGTTCTCTGCCCACTTCATTTTATGGACAAAGAATCTTCTATGAAAGATAAACAAATGAACAATGAAAGTTAAATCAGGGTCCATATCATTTGGTTCAAAATAAAACATAATATCAGAGTCTTTCAAATTAACATTAATAGTTGTTTCTTTCAAAAATAAAATCTTCTAACTCACACCAAAATCTTCTGCCATAAGAGCAGTCCCAAAATAAATGGTCAAGAGTCTCTGGGTCACAATCACAAAATACACATTTGTTATCAATAGCTATTTTAAATCTGTGTATAATAAAGGTCTTTACAGGGTAGATGCTATGAATGAGTTTGTATGATAATTCTTTCACCTTATTTGATATACAATATTTACCAGATAACAACAAAACTTTGTTCCAGTTCACTTGTCCTAGGGCTGCATTCCAGTTCACTTGTCCTAGGGCTGCATTCCAGTTCACTTGTCCTAGGGCTGCATTCCAGTTCACTTGTCCTAGGGCTGCATTCCAGTTCACTTGTCCTAGGGCTGCATTCCAGTTCACTTGTCCTAGGGCTGCATTCCAGTTCACTTGTCCTAGGGCTGCATTCCAGTTCACTTGTCCTAGGGCTGCATTCCAGTACACTTGTCCTAGGGCTGCATTCCAGTACATTTTAGCAGAGGAAATAGTAACATATTGACATAGTTTCCGTATATTCCTTCTAATAGTATTGAGGCTACAAAATCCTCAACAGTTGCACTTGGAGTATTGTTATATTCTCCTAAAAGAAGAATAGCACCTTTAGGGATGGCTCTGACAACAATTTGATACTCCTCGAGAGTGAATGTAACATTGTGTGTTCTAATAAATTCTGGATAATCATATAGTCTGCCAAATGACTTAAATGTAAATGTAGTTGTCCATCATTATTCAATAATTGTTTGACCCAAATAATGTTGTTGTCAAACCAGTTCTGGAAAAACAAAGACTTGTTTTTGTATTTTACGTCTTTATTATTCCAGATTGTATACCTATGAGGGGGAAAATTGTGTTTGTACATGAGGTTCCAAGTTAGAAGTAAAATCCTTATATCTTAAATAGTTTTGTATCCATTTAATCTTAAATATTATATTAGAGGTTTTAAAATCCAGAGTATTCAACCCTCCCTCACCTCGGGTGCTACATATTACCGCTTGTCTTAAATAATGAGGTTTATTCCTCCATATGAAGTTAAATAATTTAGTATCAACCATTTTAGTTACTGACAGAGGAACATCCAAGGCAACGGAGGTATAAACTCATCTGGACAGACCTTCAGATTGTGATAAAAGTACACATCCAGATAAAGAAAGATCTCTTAATAACCAGGAGTTAAATCTCTTTCCAACTTTCTCTACAATAAGAGAGAAATTTAAGCTGGCCCTTTCTCTCTGATCTTTGCTAACTGTAATACCAAGATATGTGACCACATCTTTTACAGGGATATTACATACTGAGTTTAAGTCACATCTTTTCAATGCAAATAATTCACATTTCCTAATATTCAGAGATAAACCTGATACATGTGTGAAGGCATTAATACACTCAATAGCTTTCTTGATTTCATTATGATCTTTCAAAAAAATGGTGGTGTCGTCAGCCAATTGTGAACATTTGATCTCTTTGTCTTGTATCTGAATACCCCTAAAACTATCCTTATTTATATGAAGTGCCATAATTTGTGTGACCATTAAAAATAAGAAAGGATAAATTGGGCATCCTTGTTTAATTCCACGTCTAATGTCGAATCTTTGTAAAGTTCCATGGGATAATTTAACAGAGCTGTTACTATTATTGTAAAGTGTCTTAATTACACTTTGAAAATATTGACCAAAACCCAAAAATCGAAGAGTATCATAAAGAAAATAATGTTCAACTGTATCAAATGCCTTGTAAAAGTCTACAAATAAAATAAAGCTATCTTCCATGATGTGCTCATTGTAGTCCAATACTAGTCAAATATTATTACATATATGTCTGCTCTTCATAAAACCAGACTGGGTTTCATCAATGATTTGGTCAATACCTGTTTTAAGTCTTTCTGCAAAGATGGATGCAAGTAGCTTTCCATCATTGTTCATTAATGTGATTGGTCTCCATTTTTCTAAAAACAGAGAATCTTTGTTTGGTTGGGGTATTACAGAAATTAGGCCCAGTGTCATAGAAACAGGCAGGACCCCTAAATCAATTGCCTCCTTAAAAACATTAAATATAAATTCAATAATATCCTCCTGAAAATATTTATAGAATTCACTGATAATGCCATCATTCCCTAGAGATTTCTCTCTTTTAACTTGCTGATACATTTTTATATTTCATTAATAGAAATAATTTTATCACAAGACTTTTGGAAGTCTTCATCTATGAATTTTGCACAGTCTTTGACAGAGTCTAGAAAGGCAGATATGTCACAAGTAGGACAGGCATTACTGGTTACCATTGAATTCTGAAACATATTTTGAAATATCTTTGGGGTTTTCATTTTCTTTGCCATCTATATTGAGCTTATGAATAGATGTAAATTCAGAATTTTTTTCTTTCTAAATTGTAAAAGTATTTTGTATTTTCACCTTCCTCCAAACATCTCCATCTTGATCTTACAAATTCCCCTTTTGCTCTCTCTTCATACATCCGGTCCATTTCTAGTTGTAAAGAGAAAAACTGACCCTTTCCTTCTTCCACAATGTCCTCCATAGAGATTAGAGAAAGTATTTCCTTAACAAGTTTATCTTCGCTCAATCTTTTAAGTTCAGCAATTTCTTTACCTCTCTTCATGGCTGTTTGTCTTATTTCATACTTCATTCATTCCCAATATTTCCCATAAGACTTAAATAGTTGGGCTTTCCTCCAATTGTCTTGTATAATATCTTTGGCATCCATCTTGAAATTATCATCTTCCAACAGTCTACTATTGAGTTCACAATAACTCCAATTCGGTATAACATCAGATCCAATAATATTTAAAGGTAAGAATATAACTTTATGATCAGTAAGAATGGATGGTTCAATTGATACCTTGACTACAGAATTATCTAATGAATTAGAAATCAACCAGAAGTCAATTCTTGACTGTCTGGACATGTTCTTCTTACTCCAAGTGAATTCCTTTTTATCAGGATATTTAGATCTCCAAATGTCGACTAATCCAAGACATATGTTATTAAACTCAGAATTAACTATACTGGATCTGTAAGGAGGGGGATATCTGCCAATCATCCCATTAGATACAGAATTAAAATCTCCACCTAAGATAATTTTGACATCCTGAAATACACCTATAACTCTATTAATTTCTTCTTCAAATTCTTGAAATAATATCCTGTTGTTTTGTTTGATGCATAAATATTCCCTATTTTTTTATTTTACCCTTATTTAACCAGGCAAGTCAGTTAAGAAAAATTCTTATTTTCAATGACGGCCTGGGAACAGTGGGTTTAACTGCCTGTTCAGGGGCAGAACAACAGATTTGTACCTTGTCAGCTCAGGGGTTTGAACTCGCAACCTTCTGGTTACTAGTCCAACGCTCTAACCACTAGGCTACCCTGCCACCCCAAATAAAAACATTTCACTGTTGAAATTTACTGTTGAAATTAACCAATGTCCAGAGTGGTGAGTCTTACTACTGATGACCTTCCCTTTAAATGCACCTCTTAAACTGCTACATCTGCAGGGTGGTTGTTGCCATATGATAACCAGATATCGTTACCCCATTGATTTTTCCAAAAAGATAGATTGGAAGAACAAGCATGAGTCTCTTGTAAAAAGTAAAAGTCTGCATTAAACCGTTTGCAATACAGGAAAATAGCCTTACGCTTGAGTAAATTACGAATAGCCCTGACATTAATTGAACAAAGAGATAAAGACAAACTTCAAACAACAACTTTGTTATGCTAATATAAGCTTTTCCTAGGGATATGTAACTCAAAAGGATTTCCATCCCATTACTAACCTCTCCAAATGAAAATCCCCCAAAATATTGGTCATAAAGTTACCAAAGTATTCTTACTCCCACAAGGGGGAGACATTGTGTAGACTTTACAATAAGCAGTTATTCACCTATAGTTAGTGTTTAGTTTACCAGTTCTCAGGTCAGCCTTTTCTCATTCAAGTGTTTGTGTACATTTTTATAATAAAAGGCTGCTTTTCATCTGGTAATCAGTTTTTTGGCCTGACAGTTCTGTCCGAGTTAGACCCTGGCTTTCACTCAAATGTTCTGATTTGGCCGAATTTCTTTCCCATCGACGATCACTCTTGCGCCGATAAAAAAATGCAGTTTACCCTGCCTTTCGAGCTGCAGCCACCATCGGTGACAGTTTCACTCTTGTCACTTTGTCTGCTGAGGTCAGATCCTCCGTGAACCTCAATTTTTGCTTGATGAGGAATTCACAATTCTTCGCTCGCCTCCAAAGAAGATCCCGTGTAGATCTGTTGGTGAACCGGATGATGGTTGTCCTCGGTCTCTTGTCTTGATCCTTAAGTCTTCCCAAATGATGGACGATGTCTACATGCTCCTGAAGTTTGGCTTTTGATTCGGAAATGACAGCTCCACAGATGTCAACAACTCTGCATTTGATGTCCTCACCCGCCTGCTCTGGAATTCTATGGAGCCTCAGGTCTACCTGCGCTGGTATGTCTCCGCCTCATTCACCTTCTGCTCGAGTTCAGCCACCTTCTTTTAATTTTCCTGGCAGATAACTTCCACTTTCTTCATGTCACTTTTGAGGGTTTTCACTTCTCCAAAGATAAAGTCAACAGATGGCCTCAATTTTAATCGTTATCTCCCTAAACATGACCTCCAAGCCATTTGCCCTTTCATCTATGTTTGCTGTCAAAAGCATTCCAATATTGTTTTGCATGTCAAGAAGTGACAGACCCTCTTGGCCTCTCATGTTTTCCCCCTGGGGCTTGACTGGAGTGCCAGGGTTGTAAGGTAAAGGCCTGAGCTGGGGACTGAAGGGGCGCAAGTTGTGAGCATTGTTGTCCGTGCTCACCACATTTTCATCACCCATTGCAGTATTTCCCCCCAGTTACATTCTGAAGAGGAGTACCCAAAATCATACTATCTTTTGTGGTTAGTTATCCATCTGACGATCCCTCCATTTCTTTTCTTTTGGTTCTGGTCGTGGCAGTTTCCATGGACGTTCGACAAGCTAGTTTTTGAGCTAGCTAAACGTATCAGGCTATCTAGTATTGTCGCAAACTTAGTTTTAAAGGTGAATAACTTGCAGAAAGTAATCAATTACTTTGCTAAATAAACTAACCCATATTCATACGGGGTTTAATGACCGTAGAATGAATCCAATGGTCATAATTGGGTAAGGAAATCCAATAATTCCTTCAGCTACCAAAACAAATGATCTACACTGACCGCCATCTTTTGCGCGCCTTCGGCTGAAATAGTTCTAAATTATTTGTTTATTCAGGCGAAGGGTCCTGCCATGGGATCCCCTATGGCTCATAACTATGCTAATGTGTATGTGGGTTACATGGAGAAACAGTCAATTCTCAATCCTCTCGAAAATGTTTCTTGCCTACCATTATTATTTGGAAACGTTACATTGATGATATTGATTTTCTATGGAGGGGTGATGCAAAACAGCTCAAGGCATTCTATGCTTTTCTTAACTCTTGTTCTGTGCACCTGAGATTTACTATGCAATTTGTCAAATCAGTTTCCTTAAATCTTCTGATTTTGTGTGAGGATAATTTTCTATACACTGATCTTTACACGAAACCCACTGATTGTAACAGTTTGTTGAGTGCTGAGAACTGCCACCCGCTCTCCAAGGAAAACTTTTGCCCTACAGCCAATTCTGTCGAATCAAAACAATTTGCAAAAAACAATCAGATGTCGACAGAAATATGGCTGAGAAGCAAAGAAAACTCAAGGAGGGGAGGGGAGGGGAGGGGGGGGGGGCACAAAAATGGTCAGATTAATACTGACATTAAGAAAATCTCAAATAAATCGACACATGATCTCTTTCAAGGACAGTCTCGCAAAAATAAGCATTCTTGCGTTCTTACTGCCCGCTATTCAAAGTGCTCTGAACAAATTGTGGGAATCGTTCACAAACATTGGTACATTCTAAAATCCGATGACAGTATCGGTAATGTGTTTTCGGACACTGCCTTGGTCGTATTCTCGCGGGGCAGAAGTCTCAGAGATCAATTGGTCAACTCTGATTTCCCACTCCAAAATACCCTGCACAACGTCTATTTGCTCCTCTACCGGATGGGAACTGCAAGTGTAATGGCTGCGCTCAATGCAATGGCACTTACACATGTGGATTCTTCAAAACACCCCCAAACAGAGAAACAAATCCCAATTAAAGGTGTTATCACGTGCTCCACTAAGGCAGTTATTTATCTTATAATTTGTCCTTGTGGTAAAAATTACGTGGGTAAAACGAAGCACGAATTAAAAGTACGAATCTCAGAGTATCGTAGCATTATATATGTGCAAAAACTTGACGTACCCAGATGCGGCCCACTTTTTGGGAGCGAACCACTCGATTTCGTCCCTACGTTATATCGGCATCGAACACTTCACCCTCCCTAGGAAAGGGGGTGACCTCGAAAATTTATGGTTAAAATGAGAGGCTGTCTGGATCTTTCATTTAAAGACCCTTTCTGCCTTCGGTCTCAACGTAGACCTTGGTCTAAAGTCATTTTTTGTGATTTTGCTATTAATTGAAAATGTTTGTAGAACTATGTAGCCACATTATATCTATGATCCTGTGCTATCCATTTATGTTTCTTATATGTTCTATTTACATCTGTAAATTAACAAATGATATCAAGCCACACACCGACATGATTACAGACACCTGTGTGTGTCCTTTGACACTATATAAACTAGTGACCCGCAGTGTTAGTCATTATACCCTGAAGAAGACAGCTTGTCTGCCGAAACGTTGGTTATTCAGTTATTGCATCTGAGCGCCTAGTGTGCGGCTCTCCTTTTCACGGATTTACTAAATACCGTCATATAGGCCACTAAACTACTCACTCAATAGATTGCATTTCCCCTCTGACACGATCTTGTGGCTGTCTCGTGAGATGGATGAGATTTTGATGGCAGGCAGTCCTCCGATTGATTTATGTGAAAGCAGGTCCTGTCCTATATTGCGTTCATAGAGGAAAATGAGGACTCGCAAGTGTAAGTCTTTACGAACATTGTTAGCACATAAAATGCAAGTGTCTTAATTGGCTGTATTCCTCTGACCATGCCACCCAAAACACATTCCTGATTTTAGCTCAATGTCTGGAATTCAATCGGTTCAGTTTGAATTACGGCCGCATCCAGCAAGGGTATCGTTTTCTTAGCAAGGGATGAGAATTCTCCACCTGGGCGGACTGAGAGAAGCATGTACAAACGAAATGATATCCTTAGGCATGCTGTAGTCTTCAAATCTGGTGAAGTTGTTCCTCAACTGCTTGATGAATCCCTCCATGCTGCGACCTGGTCCCTCGTTTCTTCAGGTGCTGAAGTGTAGTAGCCTTCCAGATGACAAGTACAAATCGAACAACTCAAGTTTCCTAAGAATGGCCTTAAGTTGTTCCACCATGTCCACGACTGTTTAAGCTTTTTCTTGTAACTGGAGATTTAACGCGTTTAAGTGGCAATGTCAGTAAAAAAAACTGCAACATTTTCATTGCAAATAAGATGCACTGGCTTGGCATGGGGAAGAAATGGTAAGGTGAACACATGTCTCTGTACATTCTTCCTTGAAACTATGACTTTCTTTATCCACCTTTCTTTTTGATATGTTTGAGTACAATTTTCTCTGGCTATCAAGCCTATTCTGAACGAATGTTGACTTAAAAAAAAGGTAGTGTAGCCCAGTGGCAAGCTGTCGTTCAGGGCAGGTGGGGCATTAATGTCACAAAAGTTTGCAAACAATGTAACAAATATATATTAAGTTTATAAAGCTGCGTACAAACATGGTCTCTTTTGATTTCTTAAGGCAACTTCAAAATGCAGGTGTTTCAGCCTAGTTCAGTGTTTTCTGTGGTGGGGCAAGCCAGCAGAAAATACAGAACATTGCGCCATGATTGGCTCAGTGTTCTGCCACTCATGGAGACACTATGTCACCACCAAGTCTAAGGATAGAGCTCTAAAATTCTAGTCCCTTGTACTTCCATAGAGTTGCATTAGAAGTTCCCATCAAGAAGAATCAAGGTCAATGGCCACAAATGTCAAATCAAGTTATACCTACAGTAGCTTTGATTGGCCTTTGAAAGTCTTAGCTAGTAGTCATCATGAATCAAGTCGACAATCTACTGCCAAATCCTTTTTAATCCTTATATGAAGAGAAAATCTAGATAAAACGTATCGGTGCTCGTCGGCCATTGGAGATCGAATATTCAACAATGAGTGGTTTGGAAGGAATCGATGGCTAACTAAAAGCATTGCAAAGCAATCATTAGCCTGCTATTCAGTGGCGTGGCCCCAAATCCTAGTTTTTAAAGTTATAAACATTAAACATTGGCCATGCTGTCAATGAAGCATGATTTGTGCTGTGCTCAAAACAAATCAGAACTGCAAAATTTGACTTTGGTGAGTTCAAGACAATTGGGAACTCGGGGAAAAATGAGCTACAACTGGGAAAATAGGTTTAACTTTCATCCAACTTGGAATTGGTAACTTGGGCCTCTTTCTAGTGCTACGACCTGAAAATCACTTATGTCATCATGATTCACCCCTCCCCGAGTTCCCAGTTGTCTTGAAAGCACCATAAATCCAGACTTTGAGCACAGCACAACAAGGTGAGTCCAAATATGTCTTGTATGCTGCTACATAAGTGATGTAATATGCCAGGGAGATATGTATAATGTAGCTAAGAAAATAATACTAAGTATATTGTGTTGTATGTTCTTAGTAGCCCATGTGCCTGCCCCACCCTAATAATTTGGTCTATTTTCACCTCTTAATTTAGCCTACTGTTCTGACTTGGTGGTGCATATGTAGTCTATAACCTGTTTTTGAAAAATGTAGTCATCGAATATTGTAAGGGTTTTCATTGTCTGCTTATATTCCCCCTTTTATTTATCCTGCAGTTCTGACTTGGTGTACAGGGAGAACACTGTAAGAACGGCCCATGTTCTGAAATCTGTCGCTGTACATTTCAGAAGTGCTGAACAAAGTTTTATATTGACTACGTCCTTCCTAGCTCGCTCATTAATGTCTTAATCAAAATTACGGATGGCCTCTTATCCAATTGTCGTCCCCTTATGCCATAGTTTGTACATCTCAATTGTCAGTAGAAATCACATTTCGGCCATATCAGCATTTTTTTTTAAAGTCAGTAAATAAGGCTGAATGAACTGTTTTTCTGCCAGACAAGGCTCAGTTGATAGCCAGGTGTAGCAGTGGTAAAGTGCAATTAATGTATTGTTTAGTGTTGTGACTTTGCTGGCATGCATCCCACATTTTTTTAATATATATTTTGGCCCCACCAATATTTACAGGCTAAAATCGCCACTATTGTAGGCTACAGTAGACCTGTTTTCCCCCACCAATCAATGCACAGAAAAATATACTTAACTAATAATTGAATTGATACATGGTGATTTTTATGAGTGTAATCAGATATTAACCATTTTGGTCAATTTGTAGTGTAGGCCAATTAATTGTGCAAATTATGTTCTGGCTGACTGACTATTAGCTCAGAAAAAAATGGGCCCAAGGCGAAACCTAATTGATGAACCCTCAAGTATAGTCTGAGCCTTTGTAGTACAGTGGCTTGCGAAAGTATTCACCCCCTTGGCATTTTTCCTATTTTGTTGCCTTACAACCTGGAATTAAAGTAGATTTAAAAAAAAACTTTATATAATTTGATTTACACAACATGCCTACCACTTTGAAGATACAAAATATGTTTTATTGGGAAACAAACAAGAAATAAGACAAAAAAAACAGAACCTGAGTGTGCATAACTATTCACTAAGTTAATACTTTGTAGAGCCACCTTTTACAGTAATTACAGCTGCAAGTCTCTTGGGGTAGTTTGGTTTATTAATTTGACCATTTAAAAAAAAAGCCCACATAAAACTTGAAAAAGCCATACATGCACATGAATAAAATCATTGAGGATAACACACAAAGTCTGAGACTTATTTCCATTGTGGTCCTCTTGAGACAAGATGGCTAGACAAGATCGAACACAGTATGGCAGTGAAATAATAAAACAAAAACAGAAGAACATCGATCGTCATTCCAGTTACATTATAGGGTTTCTTCATATGGGCACAGAAGACATCAAACATATTTTTACTTTATTTTTTAAAGCTGCCCAGAGAGGACGTTGTTTTTATGGGCAGAGGCAACTCATTCCATTCTGAGGCTCCAGTATACAAGAAAGTACCTTTCCCAGCGTTACTCCTAAACCTGTATAAGCACACATCAGCAACACCTGATCTGGTGCTGTGATTGTGTGCATCCCTAACACAAGGATAGTAATCACTTAGATATTAGGTGCATGTCCATAAATACTCCTGTAATCCAAACCTAGTCTAATCTGGGACATCCTAGCCTCAACAGAAAGCCAGTTTAGTTCCTGAAAGCAGCTCCTGCCTATGTGACTATGTGGACTCACCTTCAATACTAGCCCAGAATAAACTGATCAGGGTATCTGGAGCTTCCCCTTCATGTTTAGATAATCCCCCAAACCAGAAAGTACTAGCATAGTCAAAATGGCATTGAATGAGGGCTGTAGCTAGCACTTTCATGGAGTCCTTATCAAGCAGCTTGGACTTTCTGGCCAAAAATTTAGTCCTGGCATTAACATTCCCTAGCACCTTATTGGCCATGCTCACACCTCCCATGCTTCCATCAAGGATACATCCCAAGTAGCAAACAGAGGTTTTAGTAGTCAGCACCTCACCCCCTAACTCCACTCTGATTTCAGATGACCTACATAATTTAGGTCTGGGTCCAAAAATAATTGCTTCAGTTCTCCCTAAGTGCAGAGAGTTATCTCTAAGCCATTTGCTAATGTTAGTAAGCTCTGTGCTAAGTATGCTCTCCAACATAGTTTTACTTTTGTGAGACACCAAAAGTGTAGCCATCTGCATAAAGAAAAAGACGGCAAGAACAAGCATCTTTCATATCATTAATATACTATAAAAACAGCAGAGGCCCAAGCACGCTCCCCTGCGGAACGCCACAACTCACTGGTTTTGCCTGAGACAGTGAACCATTCATCTCTACTACTTGCTCCCTTCCTGATAAATATGACTTTACCCAGCCTAGAGGGATACTGCTTAACCCCCAGTGCTAGTTTGGAGTTTAGGAGACAGATTCCAAGAACACAGGATGAGATGTTACTATCCGTTGTGCAAGCACTTCCAAGAGTTAATAAACAGTGAACGTGGTGAAATTTGGGGAGCGCATCGTCAGTAGTGTACCTTTGGTTCCTAGGGTGTTTCGGCCTTTCACACTATACACCCTCCCCAAAGGCGGCCAGAGACAGGGTGATCAATCCTACGCTTGCGTCCCATTCCCAATTAGTCATAGGAGTTGCCTTGTTGTTGATAGCCAACATCCCATGGGACTATGCATGGCAGGGGCGTCCTCCTCCCTGAGTCAAGCATTGTTGACCGCATACCTCCTGGCCCTCTCACTTCGGGGCCCAGCTGGGGTCTTTCCTCTTCATCCAGAGCCACTGACTGCTGCCTTCTGCCGCCTCTGATACAGCTTTGATTGCCGAACGCTGGCTCTGGCCCTTAATTCCCAGGTCTCTAAGCAGTCTGGTTGTAGATGTTGCCACAAAACCTCTGCAGCCCACCTCCACTGGTCGGACTTCTGTGTTCCAGCCATGATGCCGTGCTTCGGCAGCTAGATCAGCATAGCGCAGATGTTTACGCTCATAAGCCTCATCTACTGAGTTTTCCCAGGGTACTGTGAGCTCAATGATGAAGACCTTATTGAGTGAACGGGACCAGAGCACCATGTCAGGTCTTAGGGTGGTGGTTGCGATCTCCGGAGGAAACACAAGTTGCCGGCCAATGTCAGCTAGCATTTTCCAGTCGCGGGCCAAGCGCAGCTGGTCTCGCTCTAATGGTGTAGAGCCGCTCTTCGGTGGTTTAACCCCTTCGCGGACAAAGTTTGTCCGTAAGGAGTGTGATGCTGCTGTGGGTGGTAGGGAGTTGGTGGCAGCTCGCTTGTCCTCCAGGGCGGACGCAAGGTTTTTAAGGACTTGGTTGTGACGCCAAGTGTAGCGTCCTTGGGTGAGGCTTGTTTTACACCCTGTGAGAATGTGCCTGAGGTTGGCTGGCATGGAACAGAGGGCACAGTCCGTTAACTGTCCGACAGTGGTTAACTGTATCAAAAGCCTTCTGTAGGTCAAGCAGTACCATTCCACACAGATTTCCCTCATCAATCTCTTTCCTGATGAAGTCAGTCAAGTAAAGCAGACATGAATCAATGGAGTGTTTTTACAAAACCCGACTAAAAATCATGCATTAGACCCTGTTTGATAACATATTCATACATTTGCTCATGTACAATTCTCTCCAGGATCTGAAAATTCACCCAACTTATTGTGGGAAGCTTGTGGAAGGCTACCTGAAACGTTTGACGTTTGACTGTAAGTAAACTTCTGTCAGGAGAACGCTACCTGCCCAAATGCGTAGTGCCAACTGTAAAGTTTGGTGGATGAATAATGGTCTGGGGCTGTTTTCATGGTTTGGACTAAGCCCCTTAGTTCCAGTGAAGGGAAATCTTAATGCTACGGCATATGACATTCTAGAATATTCTGTGCTTTCAAGTACACGAACGCTTATAAGGAATCCCGCTACGCCCTCCAATGAACCATCAAACAGGCAAAGTGTCAATACAGGACTAAGATCAAATCCTACTACACCGGCTCTGATGCACGTCAGATGTGGCAGTGCTTGCAAACTATCACGGATTACAACGGGAAACCCAGCCACTAGCCTCCCAGTGACGTAAGCCTACCACACCAGCTAAATGCATTCTAGGCTCGCTTTGAGGCAAGCAACGCTGAACCATGCGTGAGAGCACCAGCTTTTCCCGATGACTGTGATCACTCTCCGTAGCCAATGTAAGACCTTTAAACAGGTTATCATTTACAGACAGATTATCAGGACGCATGCGCTGGCCAGCTGACAAGTGTATTCACTGATTTTCAACCTCTGCCTGACCCAGTCTGTAATACCTACCTGTTTCAAGGAGACCACCATAGTCCCTATGCCCAAGAACGTCAAGGTAACCTGTCTAAATGACTATCGCCCCGTAGCACTCACATCTAGAGCCATGAAATGCTTTGAAAGGCTGGTCATGGCTCACAACATCATCTCAGACACCTTGGAGCCACTCCAATTTGCTTACCGCCCCAACAGATGCACAGATGCAATCTCTATTGCACTCCACATTGCCCTTTCCCACCTGGACAAAAGGAACACCTATGTGAGAATGCTGTTCATTGACTACAGCTCAGCGTTCAACAGCATAGTGCCCTTGAAGCTCATCACTAAGCGAAGGTCCCTGGGACTGAACACCTCCCTCTGAAACTGGACCCTGGACTTCCTGACGGGCCGCACACTGGTGGGGAGGATAGACAACGACAAATCCGCCATGCTGACCCTCAACACGGGGGCCATTCAGGTGTGCATGCTTAATCCCCTCCTGTACTCCCTGTTCACCCACGGCTGTATGGCCGCACACAACTCCAATGCCATCCATTATGTTTTCAGATGACAACAGTGATAGACCTGATACAATCAAATCTAAATGTATTGTTCACATACACATGTTTAGCAGATGTTATTGCAGGTGTAGCGAAATGATTGTAACTACGATGACTACTGACTATGATGAGAGAGCCAATAGGGAGGTGGTCAGAGACCTGGCAGTGTGGTGCCAGGACAACAACCTCTCCCTCAATGTCAGTAAGACAAAGGAGCTGATCTTGGACTACAGGAAACGGAGGGCTGAGCACAGGGCTGCTGCAACTTCCACAAGGCTGTGGTTGAGAGTAGTGCGCTTCAAGTTCCTCGGTGTCCACATCACTACGGATCTATCATTGTCGAAACACACCAACACTGTCGTGAAGAAGGCACAACAACACCTTTTCTCCTACAGGAGGCTGAAAAGCTTTGGCATGGGTCCTCAGATCCTCAATATTCTACAGTTGCACCATTTGAGAGCAATTCTTTTTCTTTGACAATTTTTTTGGGCCTTCCTTTGAGACAACATCTGGTATAAAGGTCCTGGTTGGCAGGAAGCTTGGCACCAGTGATATAATGGACCGTACGCACTACCCCCTGTAGTGGCTTGCGGCCGGAGTCAGAGCAGTTGCCATACCAGGCAGTGATGCAACCAATCAGGATGCTCTTGATGGTGCAGCTGTAGAACCTTTTGAGGACCCTAAATCTAAACAATTTAGTGAATACCTGTAGCCCGGAGCCATGTATTTAGAACTCTATAAGCATATGGCTCTGCTGTAGCCCACATATGCCTGTTGACTCTATAATAATTGTGGAGTAGTCCTACTCTCAAAATTGGGTTCCAAGATGATTTCAGCTGATACACAGTTGAAGTGTAGAAAGACGATACAACTGCTTTGCCAAAATAATACTTTCAAGCAGAAAAATAAATAAAATGATAAGAAAACTAAGTCAGAAACATCTCACTCAAACTGGGGCAAAGAATATCTCCTGGCCGAATCTATCCCCGATTCATGGATTTAATCTATTTATCTAGACCGGATATAGGGTTGTAATAAACCCCGCCTCTTCCTTTCTGGACAAGAATCGTTGGCCAACATGGCTCCGATTGTGAGTACTCACGGTGAAATATGTTGTATAGCTATCTATATTATGTTTTTATTGTCTGTCGTTTATTGTACTTCATGTGCACGTAATAAATCCATATTGGACTGTGTTTCCGTGAGGCCAAATAAGTAAAGGAGTACCAATAAATGGCTTTGTTTACCAGTTGGGCCTGCACCCAATGAACCACGTTGTAGCAATTTAGTTTATGCGTTACCTAGCTATTCGGCAACTGTTATCTTAAACGTGAACCATCGGCACACCAGCTGGCAATGCACTAGATAGAAGTTGTCGGGCTAAATACAATCCGATTAATGTCACTTTTAAAATTAATACAAATAACGTTGGGCCCGGTTTCTCAAAAGCGTCAGTCAGCATGTGTCGGTTCGAATTTGGTTAGGCGAACCAGACGAGTGTGCTCGCATACTTAATTTAAGATCTGAGACTTTCGCTTGAAAAACGAGAAAGAACCGGCAATAATACCATGTCCATATTGGGCACCGTAGTTCGTAATATACGTCCTCAAAATAGTCTGTATTAATCTAAGGGTGCGTTCGTATAGTCACTCTGGCGATCTACTCCGATTTCAGAGCGCACTCGTTTGAGTGCCAGAGCGGAAAATAACTGATTAATTTACGAACGTGCAACACCCGTTGAATATGGCCGGTGTCAGTAAATGTAGCATTGAAACGTGATTAAATTGTTGCCAGCAGTACAATTGCTCACCAAAGCTGTAAACAGCCAAACCAGCTCTGCTAGGGCTGGTAAAATGGTCAGTGAGGTGTTCTCTCATTTGTGACTGGAAGTAACTATCCAACTTTATCCAGCAAACTTGGGTACTTGACTGGCCAAATTTTGGCTGTGCACGACCACACGAAAAACCTTTTTATTTAATTAGGCAAGTCAGTTAAGAACGAGTTCTTATTTCCAATGGCGGCCAAACCGGACAAAGCTGAGCAAATTGTGCGCCGCTCTATGATTATGCGCCGCTCTATGACTCCAGATTATGTCCTTTTGTGATTCAGCCCGGGATCGAACCAGGTTCTGTAATGACACCTCTAGCACTGAGATGCAGTGCTAGAGTGCTACCGCTGCACCACTTGGGAGTAGAACTTGCAGGAACACCAAAATGAACAGAAACGTTACAAAATATAATATATGCACAAACTGATGGGAATAATGCGTGGAGCTCAACAGTTCTAACAATATACTTAAGCATTTGGGAAACCGGGCCCTAGCCAGTTTGATAACACACACCAAGTTAGCTAGTTTTGAAAACAGATTATCCATTATATTATTGTCAAGGCTACCCCAGGGTGGCAGGGTAGCCTAGTGGTTAGTGCGTTGGACTAGTAACCGGAAGTTTACGAGTTCAACCCCCGAACTGATAAGGTACAAATCTGTCGTTTGCCCCTGAACAGGCAGTTAACCCACTGTTCCCAGGCTGTCATTGAAAATAAGAATTTGTTCTTAACTGACTTGCCTGGTTAAATAAAGGTAAAATAATAAAAAAAAATGGCTGATATAACAATGGAAATAAATGTTTTCAAAAATAGAAAGCAGTAAGGAGGCAAGATCTAGGGACAATTCTAGCCCATGAGAGGGCAGGTAGATGTGTACCTAAAAGTTTCCAGAATGTTACCTGGCCTAATTATATCAGTACATTCATAAAAACCTATGCATCACAACTTCTATTAGATCAAATAAGACCCATGTGGCTCAGTTTGGCGAGCATGGCGCTTGCAACACCAGGGGGTGGTTTCGATTTCCACAGGGCACCAGCACAACAAAAATTATCCACTCACTACTGTTAATTAAGTCTGCTAAATTACAAATTGTAAGATTTATTTTTATAGTTGACCAAATTCAACACCATCTCATTGACTTCCATACAAAAACTCCTAGCTTGGTGAGCGGGAAATACCGACACCTGCTGGAGAATGATTTTGAGCCCAGTTATCCCTCTCGCTTCGCCTCTTCCTGTTTTTAACAACCAAGCACCAAAGACAGTACAATATGCAGATTGGCAGAAATTGCTTCTGTAAATAAGAATTTGTTCTTAACAGACTTGCCTAGTTAAATAAAGATAAAATAAATGTTAAACACTGCTAGCACGTTAGATACTTAAACGAAACTGCCAGTGGTGTATTCATCATGCCAACTGTTTGGAGTAAAAATATTTACTCCAAACAGAAATCGTTTTGCAACAGAAACAAGTTTCTATTGGACAAATTCGGGTCAGTCCCTCCCTGTTCCGTTTGGTTCTTAAATGGTAATCGATTTCCTTTGCATGACAATGTATTTATCAAGTCATTTGGAATAACGTTAGCCCCTCTGCAATGTCTTGACAGAAGAAGCAGGTCATCAAAAAGACCAAAACAGGTGGCAAGAAGAAGAAGCAGGTCCTGAAGTTCACCCTGGACTGCACTCACCCAGTGGAGGATGGCATCATGGATGCTGCCAACTTTGTAAGTGGCCAATGTTAGAGAAAATAACATGCAATATCCTAGGGCTGGGAATTGCCACGAAGTTCACAATATGATATTATTGCGTTTCTCACTATTCTATATGTCTTGCGATTCGATACTATTATTGCGAGTGACGTTCCAAACAATTGCTCACTGTTGCAAAGAGATGAAAAATTATTTTTGATCAGTCATGGAAATAAGTTCTGTAAACACGTTGGCTCCCTATTTTAAAAAGATGAAGAACAAGCCTTGAGATGAAAAATACCAGTGTTTTGTCACAGGCACAGCCGACTAGCACTAGCTAATGCTACCTACCCATGTGTTGGTCCCATGTTTCATGAGCATTATTCAACAGCAGTCAAGGTTGTTCTGGCTCTGAGGCCTATAATGCGCTAATGTATTAAGTGGACAATACGGAATGTTTTTTAATTTAAAGACTAATCAAAACTGATTTTACAGGGGTGTGAGTTCGCTGATGCTCTCTATTGGCCTATATGTCCATTCAGAAAGTTTCCTAAAGTAGCCTATCTAATATGAATCAAACACTCCTGTCATGATGTAATCTTGTGAAAGGCCCATTTTCAGTAGCTTAGACTACATTATTTCTCTCATTATGGCCTCTTCTCTTTGAAGAACCACCCCCGAATGGTTATGTCGGTGACAGTGTTCATTGGCCTGGCCAATTACCGTGACCTCAAATTCCAAGACTGGCACAGCCCTAATTGTAATGTTATTTTTGGTGTTGATGAGTTACTCCGGTGATGGGAGGATAAACTGCATTAAGTAATTAGCCTAGGCACAGAGGCCTGCTAGCCAGTTGCACAGATGGGACACATTTGCAATGTGTTATTTAGCTATGGGACACAATTCACTGGTATGTAGCTATGTTTTTATCTATTTGTAGTGCTTTTGCCACTGAATTCTAGTAGTTTTTACTTGAAAGAATAAAACGTCAATCACAAAATTTGCCACTTACAGCTAATTTTGCACCACACTGCATCTCGTCTGGGTTGTAGCCTCAGCAAACGGCGTGGGGCACTAGCATTCATCATGGATGTGGGGGTTGTAAAACATGAATTTGGACCCATCCCCGACAACCCATATATCAAACTTTAGCTACTAAGCTCTACTTTGTAACTTTCTGTTTGTTTTGTCTCTGATAACATTTGAATGACAGTAGTGATGAAAACCTTTACTTCATATTTCTGTCAAAATATGTCCTATGACTTGAAACACCCTCAGGACTTTCCCACACTTCTTGGAAATACAATGTTGCATCGGTCTTACTGTGGTATGTTTGGGAATACTCATCGCAAATATGAAAACAGATTTGGCAAGTTTCACAAATTGGGCAGTCCCACAGATCTGAATGTTCTAAGCACGGCACCTGCTTTACATTTGGGCTCATATCATGTTAATATCATAAAGCACAGTATTGGGATTGTTAGACATGGGTAACAACTGCCACAATAATGTTTTCAAATTAGTTATCTATTTTGACAAGCATGTTATTAACATTTCATGGGGAGAAAAATATATTTTGGGGGGTAGAATCCATTGTTGCGTCAACCTAACGCCATAATAATATCGCCGAAATGTAACTATTGATTGTATTTTTTATTTTTTTCACTACAATATCCTATTAAATGTCTTTATTACTAGAGAAGGGCCCTATTATTTCGATGTAAACATTGCATGGCACAAATGATTCATAATCCAGATACTCCTGGTTTATCCACGTTATGCTGATACTGGCCTGTCTTCAATGTAGTTACGCTACAACTGTAATGGGTAGTGGGGTATGATATTTTGCAGTTGGTGTATTACACCGCAGGCAATTAGGATTCAGATTAGTGCTGAGCGATTAGGGGTTTTTGAGGTTGGTTTCGGTTGGATTATAAACAAATAATCACGTTTTTTGGTTTCAATTATTTTTGTGGGTTGACTGCTGTAATAACACCATATCTGATGGTGGTGACTGCCCATTACTGGTTCACTTACTAACCATAATTTATTTACTTTAATAAAATATTTGTTTTACGTTATGATGTATCAGTATTTTGGACTAACATATTGTTTGTTGGTCAGCTCGGGCCCAGGTTATTACAGTTGTGAAACGTGAATGCCATTTGTGGCTAGCATTAATGCAAGGTGACTCTACATCTGGGCCTTATTTAATGGGGGTCAGGGTTCAAATTATACATTGACTCTTGGTTAGCCCCAAAGTGTTCTGGGGGTGCCCGACGTATCCTGATAGTTGCAATGACACTTGTACTTGTCTTCTCTTATTTGCACTGATTTTGCTGTTAGGTACGACAACCACATATAGTCATGCTAACTACAGTTAAATGCGTTAACTAAATTCCTCTGAATTAGAGCGTCTACTAAATGTTTAACATGTAAATTATATTGACAGAATATTTGCAGCAGTATGTAGCAGTCATTACAGCTAGTATCCATATTTGGGAGAAAGACTGTCCTAAAATACACCTTTGGTCTTGTTGGTTAGGAGCAATTCCTGCAGGAGCGCATCAAGGTCAACGGTAAAGCTGGGAACCTGGGTGGTGGTGTGGTGTCCATTGAGAGGAGCAAGAGCAAAATCGCTGTGAATTCTGAAGTGCCCTTCTCCAAAAGGTATGTTTAAATCTAGATTGGATTAATCTTTTGAAATGCCCTGCTTGCAATGTGATGTGCCGAGCAACATCACTTGCCATTTTATGTTGTTGTCTGATGGAGGGACTTGGTTTGTCTCCACAGTTATGCATGTAAGGGTTATTGCATTTTCACTTGTTCAATTAGGAAGTTGGAGCTGTCTTTTGCTTTATGTGATGTTTTCCATGTTGCTTCCTGTTATGGGGTCATGTCACTGTTTTGTAATCGATGTTAGGCCTTTATTGGTTTTATTGTTTTGTCTGATGGACAGTCTGGAGCAAATCCATGTATAATTAATTATTTGAAGTGCTTTTAAAGTGATTAGCGTTTGAAATAAGGTCTGAGGCTCATAAAATTACTAACATTAGGCGGACTGAGATGTACATGAATAGAAAAAGTTAAGCGACATGGATAGAACGCATGTTATTTTTGGACTTCAGTCAGTTTTATTTCCACAAGTGGAGATGCTGTGATCTGATCAATGTATCCAGCTGTGAACATGATTTTTGTCAGTTCTATTAATTTTTTTTTTTCCATGTCACCATGTATCCTCAGACATTCATTGATTCTTAAGCACCGACTGAAGCGATATTTAACCCTATATGACATGAAATTATAGAACACTAGCAACCCCCCCCCCAACCTGGTAAATAATTGGAAATTTATAATCATGGATTTTTTTATATTGTGCTTTTCATAACAAGAACAATCTCAAAGTTGCTTTAAAAACAAAATTGGGGATCAGGCAGTTCTTTCGCATCCCCCGATGACAGGCAGTTCGGAAAGGTACAGTTGAAGTCAGTTTACATACACTTAGGTTGGAGTCATTAAAATAGTTTTTCAACCACTCCACAAAAGTCTTGTTATTCAAACTATAGTTTTTGCAAGTCAGTTAGGACATTTAGCAATTTTCCAACAATTGTTTACGGAGGGGGGGGGGGTCCTCACATTGATGTTTCAATTGTGACGAGGGAGTCCTGATTTGTTATGGGGGTGCAAATTGTTTAGAAAATTGCAGATAGAAAAGTTAAACATGGAGTTGATTCAATGTTCTGCATGTCATTTTGTCCTAATTGCACTTTCTGATGAGTTCTCAAAATATAAATCTAACAAATGTACAGTACACCTTTGTCACAATGTAATTTTCAATGGTTTTTACATTGCTGACACTGCTGGTCTTTCCTCTCCTTTCTGACAGGTATTTGAAATATCTGACCAAGAAGTATCTGAAGAAGAACAACCTGAGGGACTGGCTGCGTGTGGTGGCCAACACCAAGGAGAGTTATGAACTGCGCTACTTCCAGATCAACCAGGATGAAGAGGAGGAGGAGGACGAAGATTAAATCCATGCCACTGTCTTTTGTCAATAAAATTTCAAAGGAACGAAAGCTTCTCACATGGTTTTATTTGCTGATTTGAGACTAAACCTGCACGTTTGAAAAGGTGTACCTACTCTTGCAATGCGCTGGTTAGACTTGAAAGCCCATATTCTTTATCATGCAAAAATGTTTGTGCTCTGTGTTTACATGGAGTTGTCTGGGGAAATATTGCAAGCAATAAATGTATTTGTTACCAACAGCTTTCTACTTTGACAACATTCAACCTTGAAACTGACAGTTGATTTGCATTCAGATTTAGTTGTGTGTTTGTACATAAAAATAATGATTCCATTTATCAATTAATGCTTCAAATAGTAGTGTGTGTTGGCTGAAATTACTTCTTGAATCTGCTTTTAGATAAATGGCGGGCTCTAAAATGACGCTTCCTTCGTTTTATGTGGTCCAACCATAGTGTATGGGCAAAGATGGTTTAAATTATCTAGAAACTCCAAAAACTCGGTTTCTTTCTCCAAAAGAAATCGCTGATCATGCCTGCAGACGATGTCATGGTGACGTTGGCTGGCTAGGCACATGCGCAGAAACACGTCATTTGGTCGTTTCGCAACGAGTTGCGCATGTGCATCCCGTCAGTCACTCAGAAGAAAATGAAAACGTTTGTCTATTTTATATAACCAGGCAAGTCTGTTAAGAACCAATTCTTATTTACAATGACGGCCTAGGCAAAGGGTTTCATGTGGGGAAGGGGGATTCAATAAAAATATAGGACAAAACACATCACGGCGAGAGACACCAAAACACTACATAAAAAAGAGACGTAAAGTCAACAGCGTGGCAGCACAAAACATGGTTCAAACATGATTGGGCAAAGACCACAGCACAAAGGGCAAGGTAGAGACAATACATCACGTGAATCAGCCACACTTTCCAGTAAGAGTGTCCATGATTTAAGTCTTTGAATGAAGAGATGGAGATAAAACTCCAGTTTGATTGTGGTTTTTTTGCAGCTCGTTCCAGTCGCTAGCTGCAGCGAACTGGAAAGAGGAGCGACCCAGGTATGTGTGTGGCCGAAAGGGTGGAGGATGAGGGCTGCAGTAGGTATATCAGGAAGGGGAGAGAGGCCTAAGAGGGTTTATAAATAAGCATCAACCAGTGGGTCTTGTGACGTGTATACAGAGAAGACCACTTTACAGAGGAGTATAGAGTGCAGTGATGTGTCCTATAAGGAGCATTGGTGGCAAATCTGATGGACGAATGGTAAAGAACATCTAGCTGCACCCTTACCTGCCTATCTATAAATGACGTATCCATAATCTATTAAGGGTAGAATGGTCATCTGAATCAGGGTTAGTTTTGCAGCTGGGGTGAAAGAGGAGCGATTACGATAGAGGAAACCAAGTCTAGATTTAACCTTAGCCTGCAGCTTTGATATGTGCTGAGAGAAGGACAGTGTACCGTCTAGCCATACTCCCAAGTACTTGTATGAAGTGACTACCTCAAGCTCTTAAAAACCCTCAGAGGTGGTAATCACACCGGAAAAGAGGGACATTCTTCTCACCAAACCGCATGGCCTTTGTTTTGGAGGTGTTCAGAACAAGGTTAAGGGCAGAGAAAGCTTGTTAGACTAAGAAAGCTTTGTTGTGGCGAGTTTAACACAAAATCCTGGGAGGGGCTAGCTGAGTATAATACTATCTGCATATATCTGCATATAAATGGATGAGAGCGCTTCCTACTTTCACGAGGTAATATCAAGTTCAGGCACTTAAAACATTGTCTTGAATCAATGTGACTTTTATATTTCAAGAAAATGAACTAAGGAAGAATGTGTCGCTTCTCTCATTGACTTCTCAAACCCTGTTCTGCCGACTGCTTCACAAGCTTTCCCGGAAGTATCGCGATGTTGGACCTATGGGTTTAGAAACTCTGGTCTGATCACACGAGCGTCTTGTTCCCGCGGTGGTAACCTTGACAACTATTCAAGCAAGCGACTGCACAGGCTGCACACTTGCCAATAAACTGTATTTCTTGCCAGTGAAAGGAAGTTTGTTGAATGCATGCCTTTGCTAAATACTTTCTAAAACCTAAAGGAAATGGACTACTATACTTGAAATTGCAATTTAACCAAATCTACTCTAGGCTACAATGTCACGAACGAATACCCTCTCTAATGTAGGCTAGCTGATTATTTACTTCGTAATATTCGCACTTCGGCACGCATCAATCAAGATACAATATAGCCAAAATTACCGCTACCTAAAATCGATATAATTATCGTTAAACAACGTAATTTTGGCGGTTATTCAAACCCAGTTTGACTTAGATCGATTGTCTTACTGGATACATGATTACGTTGCATTGAATCCATTTGGAACGACATGCAAAGTGGGGACTCGCGAGGGGATTGAATCCCCCACTCCCCATACCCTGGTGTAACCTCAATTTCTTTGGACTTGCTTGGGAAAATGGGCAAAGCGACAGGCTGGTGGTGCACACAGTGGCATTGCTACTTGCAGCACTGCTCACGACTAGTAAAAGTAGTAACTAGGGGAGCATGCCTAACTAGTTGTGGTGAAAATTATGGGATGGATTGTCATGGCAACAGACCAGACGTCACAATTTGGGCATGTGTTCCATTTTTGTCTTTCTTATATTCAGACTGGAGGACTTAGATAGTGAAGAGTGGAAAAGGAAACAGATTTTTCCCAACAAAAAGAAGGAAGCCATCTTTCTTGAAAATAAATGGTATTTACACAAGTATCATACAATTATTTTCCGGGAGGCACGAAGAGGTGAACAGTGGCATTTTCAGGGTTAACTTTCAGAGAGGTTTTTTTTTGTATGCGATAAAGATGCCTGGGTCGTTAAGCAATGAAGACGAGGGACAAGACGACATGGATTTTGAAGACGAGATACCAGGTGAGGGAATGAAGTAAGGGGAGGGGGAGTTTCTGCCCTGAATATATTTTGCGCTGCTATACGCCTAGTTGAATGTGGGGGAAAGGGCTTGCCCCACGTTCTAGGAGAAAAGAGGAGGGGTGGGGTGCAGTAAGCATTCCAATTTATTATTTTAGTACTACCCGTTTTCCTCGGGCACAGGTTTGCAGGGGTCGCCAATGTGTCATCTTCAAATGATGATATGATATGGCCGAATAAAAAGCCGCCATCTGTGGTAGCCTACAGAAATGACCCGGTCCGAGAAAAGAACAGCCGCAGGCAGGCATCAGTGCGTTCGTGTGAAAAAAATATATGAAAACCTCCGATGTTAGGCCACCGAACTCCATTTTACTTTGACTGCGATCAGCATAGATAGGCTACTTGATTTTTGTTATTAGATTTAGGCACATGCACAATTTTGTTGGTGCACCGTTTTATGCTCTTACCATATACTGTTTTTTATTGTTTCTTTATGAGGTCAGAAGTTGCACCGATCGATCACATGCTGTGACAGCTGAATAAAAGGTATTCGTTGTCTATAAATTAATATCAATAAACGTCCCATCTCACCCAGGTGCTACTGCCCCGTTATCAAAAATTGTGCAGCTGTGTCCCAATTGTTTTGAGGCTCTTGTCCAAAGTCAGCAGTGGCCGCAGAGGTGCTGGGCTGTGACTATGAAAACACGTGTAACAGGAAAACAATAGTTTAGAGCAGGGGCCCCCATTCCATTCAGCCATGGGCAGATTTTTCCTTGAGTGGATGGTCAGGGGACCAGAATATAGTTGTAAATCATTTGTACACTGCTAATTGACCGCAATAATCCCAAACAGTGCCGAAAGAATGTATTCATACCACATGATTTATTCCACATTTTGTTTTTAAGGTCTGAATTCAAATGTGGATTAAATATATCTATTTTTTTTCTAACCCATCTACACACAATACCCCCGCACAATGACAAAGTGAAAACATGTTTTTATAAATGCTTGCTAATTTATTGAAAATTAAATACAGAAATATCTAATTTACATAAGTATTCACACCACTGAGTTAACACGTTGTAGAAGCTCATTTTGCAGCGATTACAGTTGTGAGTCTTTCTGGGTAAGTCTCTGAGCTTTCCATACCTGGATTGTTTGCCCATTATTCTTTTCAAAATTCTTCAAGCGCTGTCAAATTGTTTGTTGATTATTGCTAGACAACCATTTTCAGGTCTTGTCATAGATTTTCAAGTAGATTTATGTCAAAACTGGAACTCGGCCACTCAAGATTATTCATGTCTTCTTGGTGTGCAACTCCAGTGTAGATTTGGCCTTCTGATTTAGGTTATTGTCCTGCTGAAAGGTGAAATCATCTTCCAGTGTCCGGTGGAAAGCAGACTGAACCAGGTTTTCCTCTAGAATTTTGCGTGTGCTTAGCTCAATTCAGTACCTTTTTTTTCAATTCTGAAAAATTCCACGGACCTTAACGATTACAAGCATACCCATAACATGATGCAGCCACCACTATGCTTGAACATATGGAGAGTGTTACTCGGGAATATGTTATATTGGATTTGCCCCAAACTTAACAGTTCGTATTCAGGACAAAATGTTGAATGCTTTGCCACATTGTTTTGCAGTATTACTTTAGTGCCTTGTTGCGAACAGGGTGCATGTTTTGGAATATTTTTTATTCTGTACAGGCTTGCTTCTTTTCACTCTTGTCAAATAGGTTAGTATTGTAGAGTAACTATAATGTCGTTGATCCATCCTCAGTTTTCTCCTATCACAGCCATTATATTCTACCTGTTTTAACTTCACCATTGGCCTCATGGTGAAATCCCTGAGCGGTTTCCTTCCTCTCCGGCACCTGACTTAAGAAGGGAGCCTGTATCTTTCTAATGACTTTGATGTGTAACCTTTATTTAACTAGGCAAGTCAGTTAAGAACAAATTATTATTTACAATGATGGCCTATACCCGCCAAAGCCGGATGACGCTTAGCCAATTGTGCACCGCCCTAATGGGACTCCCAATCATGGCCGGTTGTGATACAGCCTGGAATCGAACCAGGGTGTCTGTAGTGACACCTCAAGCACTGAGATACAGTGCCTTATAGCCGCTGAGCCACTCGGGAGCCCAATACACCATCCAAAGTGTAATTAATAACTTCACCATGCTCAAATGGATATTCAATGTCTGCTTTTTTATTTTTTACCCATATACCAATAGGTGCCCTTCTTTGGAAAACCTCTTTGGTCTTTGTGGTTGAGTCTGTCTTTGAAATTCACTGCTGAGGGACCTCACAGATAATTGTATGTGTGGGCTACAGAAATTAGGTAGGCAATTAAAAAATAGTTAATGCAACTTATTATTTGACTTGTTAAGCAAATGTTTACTTGAGAACTTATTTAGGCTTGCCATAACAGGGTTGAATATGTATTGACTCAAGACAATTCAGTTTATCATTTTTTATTAATTTGTAAACATTTCGAAAAAAACAATTCCACTTTGGCATGATTGGGTATTGTGTGGATGCCAGTGACAAACTCCATTTAATCAATTTTAAAATCAGCTGTAATACAACAAAAATGTGGGATAAAGTAAAGGGGTGGGAATAGTTTTTGAAGGCACTGTAGTATTTGAAAAAACCTAACTTCAAACCTTGATTACATTAGGATGCTTCTCTATTAATGTGTAGGAATACTTGAACAGATTTCCTAAATTAAAATCACTATGAGCTCATTTCCTGGTGATTTTACAGTCTTATGTCCAAGAATGAAAATTATATAAAATAATAAATATACAGTGCATTTGTAAAGTATTCAGACTCCTTGACTTTTTCCACATTTTGTTATGTTACAGCCTTATTCTAAAATGGATTAAAAAATATATATATTCTCATCGATCTTCACACAATACCCCATAATGACAATTTTGCAAAGTTATTCAAAATAAAAAGCTGAAATATGACATTTACTTAATAAGCATTCAGACCATTTACTTAGAACATTGTTGAAGCACCTTTGGCAATGATTACAGCTTCGAGTCCTCTTAGGTATGACGCTACAAGCTTGGCACACCTGTATTTGGGTAGTTTCTCCCATTCTTCTCTGCAGATCCTCTTAAGCTCTGTCAGGTTGGATGGTCTGTAAACCTACACTTTTGAATGCACTCAAGACCATGGCCATGTTCAGTTGCCAAATGTTTTAGAATGATGGAGATAGAAATACCATGAATAAAGCCAATGTGATTCCTTATTCTTCATGTAAGAGAGGCGTGTTTGTTCTACATAGCCAATTTCTATTTGAACATTCAAAAATGTTGCGTCCTACTGAACGCGCCCCATGTGAACCCTCCAAACCTTAACATGGTGAGAGCATGGTAGATGACATCTTTAAACCCATCAACTCATCTCTTATTTACACTGCTAGTTAAATAGGGTGCCCCCTGAGCCTGGTTTATCAATTTCTCCATCCATGGCAGTCAACCAGGTCCTAAATATCTGGGGAGCCAGTGTCAGGCCAGGGGTGATGTGATGAAGTACCTTACAGGAATGGTCCAGGCCAGGAGCCTGCCTTTTTATTCCACCATGTCAGTTCACTCAATACAATCATTGCATTCATAGTTTTTCTCCTCCAGATAGCTCCAGGCCCCAGATGATTTACTACTGGATTAGCAGCCAGGGCTGGGGTTGCACATTTTGGGGAATATTCAGAGGTGGAAACTTTCTGTGGGAATTAACGGGAATATATTGGAAATAACGGAAATATATGCAAATTAATATTAATACCATTTAAATGTAGATGTTTTTTTACATTGGATATATTTACCATATCATATGGAGACAGAAACATAATTCTTTTACCTTATCATAAGTAGACATAATTGAAAATGATGAAATCCTTCCAATAGAAATAAAAAAAACTATTTTAGTTAAGAATTGAACTTTAATTAAATGAGTTGACTCTTCACATGGGATGACTTCACTGAACAACAAAAGAAAGGGAATGATCCCCAATGATCCATCGCATCTTTTCAACATACATCTGTAAAATGATAGTCTAGAAACTAAAGCTTTGGTTTTCTTTCTCTCAGGCTTCCATGTCTTCTCCCTGAACCTCCTCAATGTCCACCCATTGAACATCAGACTCTAAGACCTCATCTTCACTATCACTTTCCAACCTAGTTAAGGATGGCTCTTTGTCAGGCTCAAAAAGCCTCAAATTTGTCCGGATGGCCACCAATTTTTCAACCCTTGTATTGGTCAGCCTGTTGTGTGCTTTGGTGTGTGTGTTCCCAAACAAGGACCAGTTGCGCTCTGAGGTGGCTGATGTTGGTGGGATTTGGAGGATGATGGAGGCAACAGGGGAAAGAGCCTCAGATCCACAAAGTCCCTTCCACCAGGTGGCTGATGAGATATGTTGGCATGACTTGGAAGTGTACTTTGCCCGACTGCCAAGAACCTTGCACTCATCCAGGCCAAAGTGGCGAGACACGGTAGTGATGACACCATAGGCCTTGTTGATCTCTGCATCAGACAGGATGCTCTTGCCAGCATACTGGGGTCCAACATTGCTTGGAGCAACAGTGAAGTGGGCAGGGCAGTACGGATTCTTTCTCTTACATCAGCAAGCGGAGTCTGAACATCAGACAGGATGGCATTCTTTCCCTCAATATGTGCAATGGCTACTGCTATAGGTTTCAGGCTGCTTACCACTCTCTCCCAAAATACATCATCCAGGAGGATCCTCTTGATGGTGCTGTCCATATTGGCAGACTGTGATATGGCCATTTATTGGAGAGACTCCTTCCCCTCCAGGAGACTGTCAAACATGATGATAACACCACCCCAATGGATGTTGCTGGGCAGCTTCAATGTGGTGCTCCTATTCTTCTCACTTTGCTTGTTGAGGTAGATTGCTGCTATAACTTGATGACCCTTCACATACCTAACAATATCCTTGGCTCTCTTATAGAGTGTATCCATTGTTTTCAGTGCCATGATGTCCTTGAGGAGCAGATTCAATGCATGAGCAGCACAGCCAATGGGTGTGATGTGAGGGTAGAACTCCTACTTTAGACCAAGTAGCCTTCATGTTCGCTGCATTGTCTGTCACCAGTGCAAATACCTTCTGTGGTCCAAGGTCATTGATGGCTGCCTTCAGCTCATCTGCAATGTAGAGACCAGTGTGTCTGTTGTCCCCTATGTCAGTGCTCTTATAGAAAACTGGTTGAGGGTTGGAGATGATGTAGTTAATTATTCCTTGCCCACGAACATTCGACCACCCATCAGAGATGATTGCAATACAGTCTGCTTTCTCTGTGATTTGCTTGACCTTCACTTGAACTCTGTTGAACTCTGTATCCAGCTAATGAGTAGAAAAAGCATGTCTGGTTGGAGGCGTGTATGCTGGGCGAAGAACATTCAGAAATCTCTTCCAATACACATTGCCTGTGAGCATCAGAGGTGAACCAGTTGTATACACAGCTCGAGCAAAACATTCATCAGCATTTCTCTGACTATGTTCCTCCATTGAGTCAACAAAACCTCTGATTCCAGGGGGACCATGAGCTGTTGCTATCGATAAGGTGTCTGATTCATCATTTTCAACTCGAATAGAAGTAGAGCGACTTTTGTCAGAGGTTGCTTGTTGTGAGCGCTAAGAGAACTTTATGCACTTGGCCAGATGATTCTGCATCTTTGTTGCATTCTTCACATATGATTTGGCACAGTATTTGCAAATGTACACAGCTTTTCCTTCTACATTAGCTGCAGTGAAATGTCTCCACACATCAGATAGTGCCCGTGGCATTTTCCTTTAAAGATGAGAAAAAAATGAGTAAAATAACCCAAATATACAATTTTAAATAGTTAAGCAGTTAGATTAAACAACTCCTTTGTAAGATACATGTTTTAAAATGAAACGTGCATGGAAACAGGTGAATTAACACTCCTCAGTTAGCAGGCTCAAGCAAGCTAAAACCAACATGGTAGCAAAAACTAACTAGCAGAAATTGTTAAGTTAGAAATGATTTAAACACACTTTGCTGTAGTCTACTATTTATTAGTTAACAAAAAATCATGTATGTCATATAAAATGTATTCACCCCACCAAGTATTGTAATCAAACCTTACCAAAAAGCATGTAGTCCTTGGCTCAGACAGTGTAGTAGTGTCGGCTCATTATTTATTTATTTTAATTTTTATTTCACCTTTATTTAACCAGGTAGGCTCGTTGAGAACAAGTTCTCATTCGCAACTGCGACCTGGCCAAGATAAAGCGTAGCATTTCGACACATACAACAACACAGAGTTACACATGGAATAAACAAAACATACAGTCAATAATACAGTAGAACAAAAGAAAACAAAAAGTCTACATACAGTGAGTGCAAATGAGGTAAGTTAGGGAAATAAATAGGCCATGCTGGCGAAGTAATTACAATATAGCAATTAAACACTGGAATGGTAGATCGGCAGAAGATGAATGTGCAGGTAGAGATACTGGGGTGCAAAGGAGCAAAATAAATACATAAATACCAGTATGGGGATGAGGTAGGTAGATAGGCTAAGTACAGGTGCAGTGATCTGTAAAATGCTCTGACAGTTGGTGCTTAAAGCTAGTGAGGGAGATGTGAGTCTCCAGCTTCAGAGATTTTTGCAATTCGTTCCAGTCATGGGCAGCAGAGAACTGGAAGGAAAGATGACCAAAGGAGGAATTGGCTTTGGGGGTGAACAGTGAGATATACCTGCTGGAGCTCGTGCTACGAGTGGGTGCTGCTATGGTGACCAGTGAGATGTGATAAGGCGGGGATTTACCTAGCAGAAACTTGTAGATAACCTGTAGCCAGTGGGTTTGGCGACGAGTATGAAGCGAGGGCCAACCAACGAGAGCGTACAGGTTGCAATGGTGGGTAGTGTATGGGGCTTTGGTGACAAAACGGATGGCACTGTGATAGACTGCATCCAGTTTGTTGAGTAGAGTGTTGGAGGCTATTTTATAGATGACATCACCGAAGTCGAGGATCGGTAGGATGGTCAGTTTTATGAGGGTATGTTTGGCAGCATGAGTGAAGGATGCTTTATTGCGATATAGGAAGCCGATTCTAGATTTAATTTTGGATTGGAGATGCTTAATGCTTAATAGCATCTCATTAGTGTGCAAGATCTTGAGAATAAAGTGTACATGTGATGGAAGAGTGCACTGCACATGATGGAAGAATGCACTGTGCATGCAGAGTGTTGCCATTCCATTGAATGATAGTTTAACCAAAATATGCCACAAGACCTAGAATTATCTTATTTGTATCGCACAAAAAAGGTTCACTGTTATAAGCTAACATTTTTGATGAATTTAAGCAAAATCCACAAAATTCCCGGGCTTAACGTCCTTGGTAAAGTTTTATCGACCCTTTGCAACCTTAGCCAGGGTAGACTAAAATGCCCTCTTGCATTTTGCATTAGCCTATCAGTGTGTAATGGTTGGCTGGTTATGGCACCAGTTTGTCATGGTGCAATAAAGAATAACCTCGCATTAGGCCTAGCAGTGCAGTGAATGGTTTTGTATGTTGTGTTTTTTTGTTAAAAAATAGATTTCTTTGTTTATGTATATGCTCTGGATAGTTTGACGTTTGCACTAGGCTTACACGGAACCCAAACCAGCTGTGTGCGTGCGCCATCTTGCATAAATCTATTTTGTCCCCTTACACCAAACACGATCACGACATGCAGGTTAAAATATCAAAACCAACTCTGAACCAATTATATTAATTTGGGGACAGGTCGAAAAGCATTAAACATTTATGGAAATTTAGCTAGTTAGCTTGCACTTGCTAGCTAATTTGTCCTATTTAGCTAGCTTGCTGTTGCTAGTTAATTTGTCCTGGGATATAAACATTAGGTTGTTATTTTACCTGAAATGCACAAGGTCCTGTACTCCGACAATTAATCCACACATAAAACGGTCAACCGAATCGTTTCTAGTCATCTCTCCTCCTTCCAGGCTTTTTCATCTTTGAATTTATATGGTGATTGGCATCTAAACTTTCATAGTATTACTACACCGACCGGCAATGAAGTTCGTCTTTCAATCACCCACGTGGGTATAACCAATGAGGAGATGAAACGTGGGTACCTGCTTCTATAATCCAGTGAGGAGATGGGAGAGGCAGGATTTGCAGCGCAATCTACGTCAGAAATAGAAAGGAGCTCTATTTTAGCCCCTGGCAATGCAAACGCTCGCGAGCAGTGTGGGTGCAATAATTAAATAACATAGATTTCAAAATTTATTTTGCAACGCTCGCACACGCATTACGAGCGGTGTGGTCAACTTATTAGCGTAAATAACAGAATGCCTATGTCTGAGCTCCTCTCTGATATTAGCCTTAGCCTGTTACATAAAAACATGTACATTATTATAATTTACGACAACATTTGACATTGGAGCATACATAAAAGGTTATTTTATGTGTAGTGCATTCGGAAAGTATTCAGACCCTTTGACTTTTTCCATATTTTGTACTTTACTTATTTTAAAATGACTGAAATAAAAATAAATCTTCATCATTCTACACACAATACCCTATAATGACAAAGTGAAAACAGGTTTTTAGAAATTTGTGGTAATTTATAAAAAAATAAATACAAATACATTATTTACATAAGTATTCAGACCCTCTGCTATGAGACACGAAATTGAGCTCAGGTACATCCTGTTTCCATTGATCATCCTTGAGATGTTTCTACAACTTGATTGAGGTCCACCTGTGGTAAATTCAATTCATTAGACATACACTTGTCTACATAACACCTGTCACACAGTTGACAGTGCAGGTCTGAGCAAACACCAAGGCATGAGGTCAAAAGAAGGCGCAGATCTGGGGAAGGGTACTAAAACATTTCTGCAGCATTGAAGGTCCCCAAGGACACAGTGGCCTCCAGTGACCGCCATCATTCTAATGCATCACAAAAAAACAAAAATGTATTGAATTTGAGAATAAGGCTGTAACGTAACAAAATGTGGAAAAAGTCAAGGGGGCTGAATACTTTCCGAATGCACTGTAGTCATGGGTGTTATGGAGCAAACCGACTCACAAAATACTGTACCTTAAAATGATTTCTATTGGTACAATTTAATTAAGACCAGCTTAGCTTCAGAAAGAGGAGTTCTTTGCAATTTTAGCACATAGTCTGCCAGCCACTGTCACGCCTTGGTCTTAGTATTTTGTGTTTTAGTTAATTACTTCGTCAGGCCAGGGTGTGACACGGGTTTATGTTATTATGTTGTCGTATTGGGTTTTTTGTAGGCATTGGGATTGTGGTTGATTAGGGGTGTGTTTAGTTTAGGTTTGGCTGCCTGAGGCGGTTCTCAATCAGAGTCAGGTGATTCTTGTTGTCTCTGATGGGGAACCGTATTTAGGTAGCCTGGGTTTCACTGTGTATTTCGTGGGTGATTGTTCCTGTCTCTGTGTAGTGTTCACCAGATAGGCTGTAATAGGTTTCACGTTCCGTTTGTTGTTTTTGTATTTATTAGTTATTTCATGTATCGTTCCGTTTTTCCTTCATTAAAGACATGAGTAACCA
This sequence comes from Oncorhynchus masou masou, assembly GCF_036934945.1. Classification (NCBI taxonomy): domain Eukaryota; kingdom Metazoa; phylum Chordata; class Actinopteri; order Salmoniformes; family Salmonidae; genus Oncorhynchus; species Oncorhynchus masou. Next base: position 63,439,366 of record NC_088216.1, read on the forward strand.
CCACGCTGCTTTTCGGTCCGACTCTGGGCTAGATTGAGCGTCGAGCCAAATGCCATGAAGCCGGCTCTACGCATCTGGTCCCCAGTGCGTCTCCTTGGGCCGGCTTACATGGCACCAGCCTCGCGCTCGGTGTCTCCGGTTCGCCTACATAGCCCAGTGCGGGCTATTCCACCTCGCCGCACTGGCAGGGCAACCGAGAGTATTCAACCGGGTAAGGTTGGGCAGGCTCGGTGCTCAAGAGCTCCAGTGCGCCTGCACGGTCCGGTCTATCCAGTACCACCTCCACACCCCAGCCCTCCGGTAGCAGCTCCCCGCACCAGGCTTCCTGTGCGTGTCCTCGGCCCAATACCACCAGTGCCAGCACCACGCATCAGGCCTACAGTGCGCCTCGCCTCTCCTGCGCTATCAGAGCCTTTCTCCACTCCTGCGCTGTCGGAGTCTCCCGCCTGTTCAGCGCTTCTAGAGCCTTCCTCCTCTACAGCGCTGCCGGAGCCTCCTGCCTGTTCGGAGCAGCCTGGGCTGCCAGTCTGCATGGAGCAGCCAGAGCTGCGAGTCTGCATGGAGCAGCCAGAGCTGCCAGTCTGCATGGAGCTGCCAGTCTGCATGGAGCTGCCAGTCTGCAAGGAGCTGCCAGTCTGCATGGAGCTGCCAGTCTGCATGGAGCTGCCAGTCTGCATGGAGTTGCCAGTCTGCAAGGAGCTGCCAGTCTGCAAGGAGCTGCCAGTCTGCAAGGAGCTGCCAGTCTGCATGGAGCTGCCAGTCTGCATGGAGTTGCCAGTCTGCATGGAGTTGCCAGTCTGCATGGAGCTGCCAGTCTGCATGGAGCTGCCAGTCTGCATGGAGCTGCCAGTCTGCATGGAGCTGCCAGTCTGCAAGGAGCTGCCAGTCTGCAAGGAGCTGCAAGTCTGCAAGGAGCTGCCAGTCTGCAAGAAGCCGCCAGAGCTGTCAATCTGCATGGAGCAGCCAGAGCCGCCAGTCAGCATGCAGCAGCCAGAGCCGTCAGTCAGTATGAAGCAGCCAGGATCCGCCAGTCAGCCAGACTCTGCCAGGATCCGATCCGCCAGTCAGCCAGACTCTTCCAGATCCGCCAGTCAGCCAGACTCTTCCAGATCCGCCAGTCAGCCAGACTCTTCCAGATCCGCCAGTCAGCCAGACTCTTCCAGATCCGCCAGTCAGCCAGACTCTTCCAGATCCGCCAGTCAGCCAGACTCTTCCAGATCCGCCAGTCAGCCAGACTCTTCCAGATCCGCCAGTCAGCCAGACTCTTCCAGATCCGCCAGTCAGCCAGACCCTTCCAGATCCGCCAGTCAGCCAGACCCTTCCAGATCCGCCAGTCGACCAGACCCTTCCAGATCCGCCAGCCGACCAGACTCTTCCAGATCCGCCAGCCAGCCAGGATCTGCCGGATTCAACTGCCTGGTTGGGCTTCCTCTCAGTGCTGGGCTTCCTCTCAGTGCTGGGCTTCCTCTGTCCCGAGCTGCCCCTCTGTCCCGAGCTGCCCCTCTGTCTCGAGCTGCCCCTCTGTCTCGAGCTGCCCCTCAGTCCAGTGGGGTACTGGGTGAGGACTACTAGGCCATGGTCGGCGGCAAGGGTGGATTATCCCAGGACGCGTAGGGGAGGAACTATGACATTAATGGAGTGGGGTCCACGTCCCGAGCCGGAACCGCCACCATGGACAGACGCCCACCCGGACCCTCCCTATGGTTTTGAGGTGCATCTGGGAGTCCGCACCTTGGGGGGGGGGTTCTGTCACGCCTTGGTCTTAGTATTTTGTGTTTTAGTTAATTACTTCGTCAGGCCAGGGTGTGACACGGGTTTATGTTATTATGTTGTCGTATTGGGTTTTTTGTAGGCATTGGGATTGTGGTTGATTAGGGGTGTGTTTTTAGTTTAGGTTTGGCTGCCTGACGCGGTTCTCAATCAGAGTCAGGTGATTCTTGTTGTCTCTGATGGGGAACCGTATTTAGGTAGCCTGGGTTTCACTGTGTATTTCGTGGGTGATTGTTCCTGTCTCTGTGTAGTGTTCACCAGATAGGCTGTAATAGGTTTCACGTTCCGTTTGTTGTTTTTGTATTTATTAGTTATTTCATGTATCGTTCCGTTTTTCCTTCATTAAAGACATGAGTAACCACCACGCTGCATTTCGGTCCGACTCTCTTCCAACAAACGAAGAACGCCATTACAGCCACATCCTGAGGGATAACGCAATCACTGATGCACGACGCCAATAACCAAAGACTTGTGGTTAAAAACGAAGTGTAAATGCATGCAAATAGCTATGAAAATGTGTGATTTAAATGAATCCTTCTTGTTATGTTTAAGTTGATTATTTATATGTTTTATATATTTTCTCCCGGTGTGTTCTACACTGAGTGAAAAAAACATTAGGAACACCGTTCTAATATTGACTTGCACCCCCTTTTGCCCTCAGAACAGCCTCAATTTGTCTGGCATGGACTCTACAAGGTGTCAAAAGCATTTTACAGGGATGCTGGCCCATTTGCCTGGATGTCCTTTGGCTGTCGGACCATTCTTGATACACATAAGAAACTGTTGAGTGTGAAAAACCCAGCAGCGTTCCAGCTTTTGACACTCTGAAACTACCATACCATGTTCAAAGGCACTTAAAGCTTTTGTCTTGCCCATTCACCCTCTGGATGCACACACACAATCCATGTCTCAAGGATTGAAAATCCTTATTTAACCTGTCTCCTCCCCTACATCGACACCGATTGAAGTGGATCAATAAGTGACATCAATAAGGGATCATAGATTTCACCTAGTCAGTCTGTCATGGAATGAGCAGGTGTATAATTTTGCATGCAGCATGTTAACCGTGCATGATACTTTGATGTGAGTGTTTTTCATATAGACCCAGCCAGGCTTGACAGCAGTCTTAAGGAATTTCAGGATTGGCCACAAGCCATGGAGGGAGAGCCGAGGACCCACAGTACAGTAGCTTCCACTGTTAGCTGTCACAGCCATACAATCACCACTCACTGTCAAATCATTCAGTTGTCCTTCCCATTGTCACATTTTATTTGTCATGTCACTAGCACTGCCCCTGTGTCTCAGTTTTACATGTTTCTACTGCATCTCTTTTTTTCATGGTTTCATCCTTCTCTGAAATGTAAAGATTATCATGGGCTTTTGTGTGCCTACTAAAGTCATCCCTGATTGGTGGGGCTATTTTTGGAGGCTCCACTGTGAAAGCTGACACCTTTTTTTGTCCAACTGTGTGTGTGTGTGATGCTTGCCCGAGTAAATGTGTATTATACTTGGGCAAGCATCACCTTTTACACTAGTTACCACTACATTTGTGTTCAACTGCACATATATGTTCTAATTACACTGTCATAATATACTACTACCATATAATATTTATGAATGGGTGAGCAAGAATAGCAAAATATATAAGGAGCTGTAATGCTCTGTTACATCTGCCACCACCAGGCTCCTGCTGACCAGGCTCCTGCTGCCCTGAATTGTCTCACAGTACACAACTAGCTCACTCACACACCATCACTCTGTACCCTTAGATATACACTGCCCTGCCACCATTTATTATCACTAACTTCCAAGACCCAGGAGCAGGAAAGTGAGCTTACAGTCAATGACTACTGCTCAAAACAGATTTTCTTGCACAGATTTGTAAGAAGATGGCTTACAGAGTATCATGAAGTCCTACAGTCTGCAATTCAGAATGCTACGCTATGACGGCATATCCGCTGCTAGATTGACCAAACTTTGGAGTACATGTGTGTGAGTTCACTTTTGTGTTTCCCAAGACATGACTAGAGTGGGCTAGAAACACCTCAATGAGGGGAGAACCCTGAAGTCACTCTCCACAGGGCACCATTAACTGGTTATTTCTATAAGGAGCCTGTCAAAGAGAGAGGCCCAATGCGTTTTCTGTAAATGCTGAACTTTCAACAAGGGAGAAGGTCATGAATCTCCCCTCTAAGTGAGCGGTCCAGTGGCCAAGCCCTTGCAGGAAGTTCAGAGCGGTACTGCCTGCCCACCGTCCGTGCTTTAAAGTGGACACAGTGTGCGAAGTTGGGCTGCAGCCTGGTTCAAACAGGACGTTTGTGGTTCAAACAGGGCCTTGTGCCAGCTGCCCTTTGACACGTGCCACAGTGATCCCCCTCAACACCTGGCACAGTCAGATACGCACAGCCAGCCACCAGGCTGGTTACTAGACTGCCACCTCTGGAAGACATCACAGAGCATTTTGAGTAATAGCTGCGAGCTATTTTATTAATCAATATGCGCCAAATCAAATTGTATTAGTCACATGCGCCGAATACAACAGTTGTAGACCTTACAGTGAAATGCTTACTTATAAGCCACTAACTAACAACGCAGTTAAAAAATCTGGATAAGAAATAAAGTAACAACTAATTCAAGAGCAGCAGTAAAATAACAATAGCAAGACTATATACAGGGGGGTACCGTAACAGAGTCAATGTGCGGGGGCACGGGTTAGTTGTGGTAATATGTACCCGTAGGTAGAGTTATTATCATGACTATGCATAGATGATAACAACAGAGAGTAGCAGTGGTGTAAAAGTGGGGGGTGCAATGCAAGTAGTTTGGGTAGCCTGTGATTAGATGTTCATGAGTCTTATGGCTTGGGGATAGAAGTCTATTGGACCTAGACTTGGTGCTCCGGTACTGCTTGCTGTGTGGTTGCAGAGAGAACAGTCTATGACTAGGGTGGCTGGAGTCTTTGACAATTTTTAGGGCCTTCCTCTGACTCCGCCTGGTATAGAGGTCCTGGATGGCAGGAAGATTGGCCCCAGTGATGTACTGGGCCGTTCGCATTGTAGTGCCTTGCAGTCGGAGGCCGAGCAGTTGCCATACCAGGCAGTGATGCAACCATGCTCTCGATGGTACAGCTGTAGAACCTTTTGAGGATCTGAGGTCCCATGCCAAATCTTTTCAGTCTCCTGAGGGGGAATAGGTTTCATCGTGCCCTCTTCACGATTGTCTTGGTGTGCTTGGACCATCTTAGTTTGTTGGTGATGTGGACACCAAGGAACATGAATCTCTTAATCTTCTCCACTACAGCCCTGTTGATGAAAATGGGGGCGTGCTCGGTCCTCTTTATCCTGTAGTCCACAATCATCTCTTTTGTCTTGACCACATTGAGGGAGAGTGTCACGACTTTCGCCAAAGTCGGTCCCTCTCCTTGTTCGGGATTGCGTTTGGCGGTCGACATCACCGGCCTTCTAGCCATCGCCAATCCACTTTTCATTTTCCATTTTTTTTGTTTTACACACCTGGTTTCAATTCCCCAATTACATGTTCATTATCATCTGTTTTCCTCATGGTTTTTGTGCGTGATTGTTTTATGTATGTTCGGTCCGTTATTGTGGGCTCAGTATTACGTCATGTTATTGGAATATTTGAGTAAAGTTACTTGTGTTACTCATCTCTGCTGTCCTGTGCCTGACTCCTCTGCACCAGCTACACCCAGACCATTACAGAGGTTGTTGTCCTGCTACCACACGGCCAGGTCTCTGACCTCTTCCCTATAGGTTGTCTCGTCGTTGTCAGTGATCAGGCCTATCACTGTTGTGTCATTGGCAAACTTAATAGCGTTCTCACATAGGTGTTCCTTTTGTCCAGATGGGAAAGGGCAGTGTGCAGTGCAATAGAGATTGGATCATCTGTGGATCTGTTGGAGCGGTATGCAAATTGGAGTGGGTCTAGTGGGTCTAGTGTTTCTGGGATAATGGTGTTGATGTGAGCCATGACCAGCCTTTCAAAGCACTTAATGGCTACAGACTTAAGTGCTACGGGTCGGTAGTCATTTAGGCAGGTTACCTTCGTGTTCTTGGGCACAGGTACTATGGTGGTCTGCTTTAAATATTGTTGGTATTACAGACTCGGACAGGGAGAGGTTGAAAAAAACATCCTGGTAATCCGTCTGTTACGCGGAGTGGAACAGGGGAACCCAAGAGCAGACTAGGATAAGGAGACTGGGATGAAGTAACCAAGGTATTTATTGAAACACAAGGGGGAGATGGAATGCAGGTCAGGGGATGCTCGTGCGGGTTGCTGGAAACCAGGTGCGGAGGCTGAGGCTGGATTGAGAGGGCTTGAAACAGGCTAAGCAGGTCGGGAGGGAAATCCAAGGGAGTAGTAGAGTGGGGAATCAAGGACAGCGTAGCAGGATGACGAGACGTGGGACTGGAGACAGGGACCAGAGTCAGAGCGGGAAGAACTGTAGCAGAGAGGAAAACAGCATCAGCCAAGGAAAACAGGCATAACAGGTATAATAACAAATGGCTAGAAACAGACTGACTGAGCAGAGATTACGATCTGGCAGGGCAGAGTATTTGTAGAGGTCTTTGTTATGGAACAGGTTGCAGTTGGTGGGGATCTGCTCTGAATCCAACACACCTGTTTCTGCCCACACAATCACACACATAGAGAGGGAGAGGGAGCGAGTACTGGGGGAGTGTCGGCAGGTCAAGGAGACACAGGATGAGCAGTAGAGGGCGTCACAGGAGCTGATGTGACAGTCTGGCCCTGCGGCCTTGTGAATGTTGACTTGTTTAAAGGTCAAACTCACATCGGCTGCGGAGAGCATGATCACACAGTCTTCCGGAACAGCTGGAGCTCTCACGCATGTTTCAGTGTTTTTTGCCTCGAAGCGAGCATAGAAGTAGTTTAGCTCGTCTGGTAGGCTCGTGTCACTGGGCAGCTCTCGTCTGTGCTTCCCTTTGTAGTCTGTAGTGGTTTGCAAGCCCTGCCACATCCGACGAGCATCAGAGCCGGTGTAGTACGATTCGATCTTAGTCCTGTATTGATGCTTTTCCTGTTTGATGGTTCGTCGGAGGGCATAGCAGGATTTCTTATAAGCGTCCGAGTTAGAGTCCCGCTGCTTGAAAGCGGCAGCTCTAGCCTTTAGCTTAGTGCAGATGTTGCCTGTAGTCCATGGCTTCTGGTTGGGGTATGTACTACAGGTCGACCGATTATGATTTAACGCCGATACCGATTAATCGGACGATTTTTATATATATGTCTAACAATGACAACAATACTGAATGAACACTTTTATTTTAACTTAATATAATACATAAATAAAATCAATTTAGTCTCAAATAAATAATGAAACATGTTCAATTTGGTTTAAATAATGCAAAAAACACAGTGTTGGAGATGAATGTAAAAGTGCAATATGTGCCATGTAAAAAGCTAACGTTTATGTTTGTTGCTCAGAACATGAGAACATATGAAAGCTGGTGGTTTCTTTTAACACTAGTCTTCAATATTCCCAGTTAAGAAGTTTTAGGTTGTAGTTATTATAGGACTATTTCTCTGTATCATTTGTATTTCATATATCTTTGACTATTGGATGTTCTTATAGGCACTATAGTATTGCCAGCCTAATCTCGGGAGTTGATAGGCTTGAAGTCATAAACAGCGCTGTGCTTCAAGCATTGCGAAGAGCTGCTGCAAATGCAGGATAGTGCTGTTTTAATGAAGGCAGCAGCAGGCTCATAAGCATATCAACCGCTCAGTCAGACTGCTCTACCAAGTATTAAATCATAGACTTAATTATAATATAAGAAACACACAGAAATACGAGCCTTAGGTCATTAATATGGTCAAATCTGGAAACTATCATTTCAAAAACAAAATGTTTATTCTTTCAGTGAAATATGGAACCGTTCCGTATTTTATCGAACGGGTGGCAACCCTAACTTTAAATATTGCTGTTACATTGCACAACCTTCAATGTTATGTCATAATTATGTACAATTCTGGCAAATTTAATTACACTGTTCGCAACGAGCCAGACGGCCCAAACTGCTGCATATACCCTGACTCTGCTTGCACTGAACGCAAGAGAAGTGACACAATTTCCCTAGTTATTGCCTGCTAACATGAATTTTTTAAAACTAAATATGCAGGTTTAAAAAAAAATACTTGTATATTGACTTTAAGAAAGGCATTGATGTTTATGGTTAGGTACATTGGTTCAACGATTGTGTTTTTGTTAAATCATCACCCGTTTGGTGAAGTTGAAGTCGGCTGTGATTCGATGATAAATTAACCGCATTGATTATATGCAACGCAGGACAAGCAGGTTAACCTAGTAATATCATCAACCATGTGTAGTTAACTAGTGATTATGTGAAGATAGATTTTTTTAAAAATAAGATAAGTTTAATGCCAGCTAGCTACTTACCTTGGCTCCTTGCTGCGCTCGCGTAACAGGTGGTCAGCCTGCCACGCCGTTTCCTCGTGGATTACAATGCAATCGGCCACAAACGGCGTCCAAAAATGCAGATTACCGATTGTTATGAAAACTTGAAATCGGCCCCAATTAATCGGTCGACCCCTCGTATGTATGTACGGTCACTGTGGGGACGTCGTCATCGATGCACTTATTGATGAAGCCAATGACTGATGGTTGTGTACTCCTCAATGCCATTGGGAGGAATCCCAGAACATATTCCAGTTTGTGCTAGCAAAACATTCCTGTAGTTTAGCATCTGCTTCATTTGACCACTTTTTTTATTGATCTAGTCACGGATGCTTCCTGCTTTAATTTTTGCATGTAAGCCAGAATCAGGAGGATAGAATAATGGTCAGATTTTCCAAATGGAGGGCGAGGGAGAGCTTTGTATGCAACTCTGTGTGTGGAGTAAAGCTGGTCACTGGTTGCACATTTAACATGGTGATAGAAATTTGGTAAAAACGTATTTAAGATTCCTGGCATTAAAGTCCCTGGCTACTAGGAGCGCCGCATCTGGGTGACCAATTTCTTGTTTGCTTATGGCGGAACACAATTCATTCAATGCTGTCTTTGGGCCAGCCTCAGTCTGTGGTGGTATGTAAACAGCTACGAAAATACAGATGAAAACTCTCTAGGTAGATAGTGTGATCTACAGCTTATCATAAGATACTCTACCTCAGGCGAGCAATAGCTCAAGGGTTCCTTAGATATAGCACACCAGCTGTTATTTACAAAATTACATAGTCTTCCGCCCCTTCTCTTACCAGACACAGCTGTTCTATCCTGCCGGTACAGCGTATAACCAGCCAGCTGTATGTTGATAGTGTCGTCGTTCAGCCACGACTCCGTTAAGCATAAAATATTACAGTTTGGATGTCCCGTTGGTAGTTTAATTTTAATCTTCCGCGTAGGTCATCGATTTTATTCTCCAAAGATTGCACGTTTGCTAGCAGAATGGAAGGAAGTGGGGGTTTATTCGATCACCTACGAATTCTCAGAAAGCATCCCGCCCTCTGGCCCCTTTTTCTCCGCCTCCTCTTCACGCAAATCACGGAGATCTGAGCCTGTTCCCGAGACAGCAGTATATCATTCGCGTCGGGCTTGTCAGACTCGTTAAAGGAAAAAAAGATTCTGCCAGTCCATGGTGAGTACATTTAGATGTGGTGCCTTACATACATTTCTACATGTGCGGACATCATGTGTTTATCTCAATTACATTTATTAAATTGGCCATTTGTGGTCAACTTGGTGGTAGATAATGGGGGGTGTCACATATCAGCAAGGAGGAGTGTTCTTGAACCGGAAACAGACAATTACTTTCTTTCTCAACCTGCCTGTATTTCAACTGCATTTCTCCTCATCTCAGTCAATTGCATCATCAGTGCAATTGAATGAACTACAACATTAGCTGTGTTGTTGTGATGTCATGCCTGGCAGGCAGCAAACATGGACAGTAGCTCAGACATGAAAGAGCTCCTATGAGATACTGCAGACATGTTGGCTTATTAACTATGGAGCTTGAGGCACTAGCTGCCATTATACATGTTTATGAGAGAGCCTCAATCTACACAAGTGGGATGATGCATCCAGTTTAGCCAGTGGTGAATGGGAATGTATAAATAGAGAATTCTATGAGTCTCTCATTGATAATGAACCTTGGAAGCCCCTAGTGTCTGTGTATCCCCTCCTGACTAGCCTGGCTAAATGGAGTATAAGTACATTGCAAGTCAAGGTTTGTGCTTAGGAGACAGGGAACCCCTATTCAGTGTTCCTCTGGGAGTGGTAGGCTGCAAGGCTAGCCTAGTGTTGACTGGCTGAATGACTGATGCACGTGCTGCATATTTCATGCCCTCCAGTCTGTGTGTTTGTGAATGAGGAGTGTGTCTCTTTATAATGATGTACTGTCTACTGTCTCTTATTCCTCTGTGACCCACTATGGCCACACTGAAGTCTAGAGCGCCGTAGTACACCCTATTCAGCATGCTTCTATGTATACCAGAACATTGATGCAATACAGTTGCTGGATGACTAGCACCTCACTATGAGTTTTACCTGGCTGATAGGATATAAGGTAAAAGGGGAGGGTGGATAGGTGATAATGACTACCAGAACCCCTATGAAATTTGTATGAGTATTACGGTAAGAGTAAAGGTTGTATAGAGTACCAGTCAAACGTTTGGACACAGCTAATCATTCCACGCTTTCTCTTTATTTTTACTATTTTCTACATTGTAGAATAATAGTGAAGACATCAAAACTATGAAATAACACGTATGGAATCATGTAGTAACCAAAAAAGTGTTAAACAAATCAAAATCTATTTTATATTTGAGATTCTTTAAAGTAGCCACCCTTTGCCTTGATGACAGCTTTTGCACACTCTTGGCATTCTCTCAACCAGCTTCATGAGGTACTGGAATGCCTTTCAATGAACAGGTGTGCCTTGTTAATTAACTTCTTAGGGCTGCAATCCCGTTACCGGGATTGATATGACAACAGCCAGTGAAAGTGCAGAGCGCCAAACAACAGAAACAAAAATCTCATAATTACAATTCCTCAAACATACATGTATCTTAAACCATTTTAAAGGTCATCTTGTTGTTAATCCCACCAAAGTGTCCAATTTCAAATAGGCTTTACAGCGATCAAATAGGCTTTACAGCGATTAGCACCACAAACGATTATGTTAGGTCACCACCAACTCACAGAAAAACACAGAGAGGAGTCACAAAAAGCAGAAATAGAGATAAAATGAATCACTAACCTATGATGATCTTCATCAGATGACACTCATAGGACTTCATGTTACACAATACATATGTTTTGTTCGATAAAGTGCATATTTATATAAAAAAATTCAGTATACATTGGCGCGTTACGTTCACTAGTTCCAAAAACATCCGGTGATATTGCAGAGAGCCACATCATTTTACAGAAATACTCATTATAAATATCGATGAAAATACAATTGTTAGACATGGAAATATAGATACACTTCTCCTTAATGCAACCACTGTGTCAGATTTCAAACAAACTTTACGGAAAAAGCAAACCATGCAATAATCTGAGTACAACTTTCAGACAACAAAGCAGCCAAAAAGATATCTGCCATATTGGGTAATCAACATTATTCATAAATAGCATTATAAATATTCCCTTACCTTTGATGATCTTCATCAGAATGCACTCCCAGGAATCCCAGTTCCACATGAAATGTTTGATTTAGTTCGATAATGTCCATCATTTATGTCCAAAGAGCTACTTTTGTTAGCTCTAACAAATCCAACAAATCCAAGTCATGAAGTGCGTTCCCTAAAAGCAGACGAAATATCAAAAAGTTCCGTTCCTGTCCGTAGAAACATGTCAAATGATGTATGGAATCAATCTTTTCTCCAACCGGAGAATTCCACTGTCTTCAGAAGTGCGATGGAACAGAGCTCCCTCTCATGTGAACGCGCATGGTCAGAGCATGGTCAGCTCATGGCAGACCTTACTCATTCCCTTCGCATTCGGTTCCACTTCACAGTAGAATCCTCAAACAAGTTTCTAAAGACTGTTGACATCTAGTGGAAGCCTTAGGAAGTGCAACATAACCAATATCCCACTGTGTATTCAATAGGGGCTGGGTGGAAAATTGACCAACCTCAGATTTCCCACTTCCTGTTTGGATTTCTTTTCAGGTTTTTGCATGCCATATGAGTTCTGTTCTACTCACAGACATCATTCAAACAGTTTTAGAAACGTCAGAGTGTTTTCTATCCAATACTAATAATAATATGCATATATTAGCAACTGGGACTGAGGAGCAGGCCGTTTACTCTGGGCACCTCTGGGCACCTCTGGGCACTTTTCATCCAGGCTACTCAATACTGCCCCTGCAGCCATAAGAAGTTAATTTGTGGAATTTCTTTCCTTCTTAATACGTTGAGCCAGTTGAGTTGTGACAAGGTAGGGGTGATATACAGAAGTTACCAGCCTCCAGAAATTGCATCCCAAATAAATGCTTCACAGAGTTCAAGTAACATACACATCTCAACATCATCTGTTCAGAGGAGACTGCATGAATCAGGCCTTCATGGTCAAATTGTGGCCTCCCAGGTGGCGCAGTGGTTAAGGGCGCTGTACTGCAGCGCCAGCTGTGCCATCAGAGTCCCTGGGTTCGCGCCCAGTCTCTGTCGTAACCGGCCGCGACCGGGAGGTCTGTGGGGCAACGCACAATTGGCCTAGCGTCGTCCGGGTTAGGGAGGGCTTGGTCCTTGAGGGATGTCCTTGTCTCATCGCGCACCAGCGACTCCTGTGGGGGGCCGGGCGCAGTGCGTGCTAACCAAGGTTGCCAGGTGCACTGTGTTAAGAAGCAGTACGGCTGGTTGGGTTGTGTATCGGAGGACGCATGACTTTCAACCTTCGTCTCTCCCGAGCCCGTACGGGAGTCGTAGCGATGAGACAAGATAGCTACTACAACAATTGGACGCCACGAAATTGGGGAGAAAAAGGGGTAAAAAAAGAAGGAAAAAAAAGAAGAAGAAGAGACTTGCTTGGGCCACGAAACACGAGCAATGGACATTAGGCCGGTGGAAATCTGTCCTGTGGTCTGATGAGTCCAAATTTGAGATTTTTGGTTTAAACCGCCTTGTCTTTGAGACGCAGTGTAGGTGAACGGATGATCTCTGCATGTGTGGTTCCCACCGTGAAGCATGGAGGAGGAGGTGTTGTGGTGCTTTGCTGGTGACACTGTCTGATTTATTTTGAATTCAAGGCGCACTTAACCAGCATTGTTACCACAGCATTCTGCAGCTGGTTTGCGATTAGTTGGACTATAATTTGTTTTTCAACAGGACAATGACCCAACACACCTCCAGGATTTGTAAGGGCTATTTGACCAAGAAGGAGAGTGAAAGAGTGCAGCATCAGACGACCTGGCCTCCACAATCACCCAACCTCCACCCAATTGAGATGGTTTGGGATGAGTTGGACCCCAGAGTGAAGGAAAAGTAGCCTACAAGTGCTCAGCATATGTAGGAACTCCTTCAAGACTATTGGAAAAATCCTTCCAGGTGAAGCTGGTTGAGAGAATGCCAAGAGTGTGCAAAGCTGTCATCAAGGCAAAGGGTAGCTACTTTGAAGAATCTAAAATAGAAAATATATTTTGATTTGTTTAACACTTTTTTTTGGTTACTGCATGATTGTTATTTCATAGTTTTGATGTCTTCACTATCATTCTACAATGTAGAAAATAGTAAAAATAAAGAGAAACCCTTGAATGAGTAGATGTGTCAACACATTTGACTGGTACTGTACCTGTATCATGTGTTTCTGAATGCCATGTTTGTGTTTGTGTGTCAAGATGAGGATGAGGAGGGCGAACACAACACTGTCCCGCTCACATCTCTGGACAGCTTCTTCTCTGACGACGACTCCCTCAAACAACAGAAGAAGAAGAAACCTAAAAAGATGAAGGAGGGCAAGATGCCCAAAGTCAAGAAGAGGAAAAAGGAGGTGAGCTCTATCAGACTGCAAACATTTTTGTGCACAATAACACACAACCTGTAAGAAGCTACAGTAGATGTTGTGCAATAAACTGTAGTAGTCTCTTTGTGCCATTTAGACTGTGGATCAGGAGGAGCTCCTGTGGTAGTCAACATGGACGGTAGGTTAGGAGTGCTAGAGCGTGTACCAGTGGGTGCCAGTAACAGCGTTGTAACAGAGCTGTTCTGACAGCTGAACTCTCCCAGGCATTAGTTCCTGACATTCAGGCAACAGGCTTTAAACAGCAGCACTGAGCGGGGACTCTCCATAGACCACACCACAACCATTATATCAAAACAGACATCAAACAACTCCTGAACTTTATTAGTTTCATGGCTGCTCTTTAGATTATTGGCTAATTGAGGTTAACCAATGTGTGCCTTGAAAGAGATCATAGAGGAATCAGTGGGAAGTGTTCGGTGTAACACAGTGATCCAGGAGAAAGTGTTTGGGGTAACACACCCACATGAAAAAATACTAGTTTACTATAGAATACTACAGTACTTACTATAGAAATATGGAGTATACTATAGAGTACTATACTGCACACTTACTATCCCTCAAGCATGTAGTTTTGTAGTATACTGTAGCATACTATAGTATTATCCCCCAAAACACTGCAGTAAATACTATAGTAATGTCTGCAAAAACACGGCAGGTAGTACGTGGTTAGTACGTTGGGCCTCTAACCGAAAGGTTGCTAGATTGAATCCCCGAGCTAACAAGGTACAAATCTGTTGTTCTGCCCCTAGACAAGGCAGTTAACCCACTGTTCCTAGGCCGTCATTGTAAATAAGAATTTGTTCTTAACTGACTTGCCTAGTTAAATAAAGGTTAAATAAAATAAAACAATACAACAGTCCACAAAAACACTACAGTAAATCCTACAGTATACTACATTCCGCAAAACACTACAGTAATTACTATAGTATATACAACAGTAAATACTACAGTATTCACTCTGTGACTTAAGTCTGCAAAAACTCTACAGTGAATACTGCAGTAAAGTCAGCAAAAACACTCCAGTGACTACTACAGTATTTATACCATAGTATACTATGATCTTTTTTCATGTGGTTATCTGTATGCCATTTGAGGGCCTTGCCCGTTATACAGTTTGTGTTGGCTTTGTGGTGCCTGTTTATCATCTGTGTGTCCTCTGCCTGGGTTTGGGATTGACCAGTGTTCTGAATAGTGGTGGTGACAGAACGGGGAGGTCCCTGTCAACGGCTGCCAGCGGTACTAGAAGGAGCTTTGGCTGGCCGCGAAAAACACAGAGCACTGGACCCTGTCATGCTAATGAGGGGTCGCCTCATCCCTTTCCCCTCTGTTACACTCTCTTCCTTTCCATCCCTCTCTCTTACCATGCTCAATTCACAAGCTCTGCTCGACGTGTTCATCGGGCAGCACTGACTGCTAAGGGAAACCACATCTAGCTGTTATTCACTTACAATCTCTCCCCGAAGTCTAGTGTCAGTAATGGGCCACGGATCAATGGAGGTTACTGCCCCACCAGTGGGTCTCTCCCCCCAGGTTGTCTCAGAGCTGAAGGAAGGAACCAGCTGTGCTCAGACTCCCTCCAGCAGGGCCCGAGCACGCCACAGGAGAGCTGTTAGTACTGATGCTAGATCTGTTTTAAGGAGAAAATCCCTTTGGGGGACTGTGCATGTTGATAGTAAGCAGTGTTTTTTTCACACTATACAATTGTAAGGCTTGGAGTGTTTAAGGTATCGTGAGGATATGACTTTGTATATTCAACCTGACATTTATTTCTGACATAATGGCTGGACAGTATGTACTAATTTAATTTAGTTCTGAAAGTCCTTAATTAATCTGAAATGAAGTTGATACAAAGGAATTTTCTTTAAGACTTTCTTTATTTTTCTTGATCTCCCAGCAGAGACCTCCTCTTTGTTTCCACCCTGATCTTGTGCCCTGTGATGCGTTTGTGAAACATTGAACCCTCTACATTGTGCGGTCAGGGGTTGGGTGAAGACTCTTCTCTGTAGTTACTCTCTCTGGATTAACAGTGGTTCTGCTTCCCTGCCTCCATCACCCTCCACTCCATTTTCATTTGGACCCCCCCTCCACACTCATTCTCTCCCCTTCTCCGTATGCATAAATGAGATTTGTCTAGACGGGCGCTGGAACACAGGCTCTGCAACCACAGGCCTCTGCATAACAAGCTCGTTATGCAAACGTGTCTGATTGGATGGCGCTGTTCCATTGGCTGCTGCTGCTATAGAGTGAGGGGGAGGGGGAGAGAGAGAGAGCTCCAGACTGCACAGTTTGGTCACCATAGCAACACAGACGGACTGGCGGTGGGGTTGGCAGGCGCTGCGGCAACATGATCCTTTCCTCTGCGCCGCAGAGCAAGACGCCTGCGAGTCTCTCCATGGATCCACACAGGCCTACTGTGCAACGTTCATGCACGCACACACAAACACACGCACGAGGGTGCATGCACCCACGCATACAACCCAATGCCAGTGCTCACTCATACACTCCATCTATAAACGTTCAACTGCGTAGCCTTACAGATGTTGCTATAGCAAGGCCATGGAGACAATACATAGAGACAATATATGCCTTAGACTTATTGACTGGCTAGGAGGGGGAGATGTGATTGGCTGGGCTTCTGAAGGTGTATGTTGCTTTGTTGTTGCTGTTCTCTATGTAAGCAGAAGGTTTAGAGGTGAATGTGCCTCTGATCATGCCATCTATGGAGCTCTCAACAAGCAGGGAGATAGATATGAACTCAGTTGATTAAATGTTAATCGTTATCCAGATGGTATGGGGGTGGAGGAGTAGGAGGTCAAGTCAAGAAATTATTCATGTTTTTTGGATGTATGCTCTTTCTCCCTCTTTCCTCTTCAAATATGAAGACTGTGTTAGTGATATTTGCTGACTCATTGTCTGTGTATAAAATGTCTCCTGATTGACAGACAGAGGGGGTGGGATTGTATACTGTAAACGGTGTGTGTGTGTGTGTCAGGGAGGAGGAGGTGGCGGAATAGGAGTTGGTGGCAATGACCAGGAGGAGCAGGCCTTGGAGCGGGAGGATGACCATCCACTGCAACGTCCAGAGATTGGCTCAGAGAGCGAGAGCAGCACCTACGCCCCTGCCCCCACCACAAAGAAGAAGAAGAAGAAACCAAAGGAGAAGAAAGAGAAGAAACCCAAACGGAAGAAGAGAGAAGAGGAGGAGGAGGAGGAGGATGATGATGATGATGACGACGACGATGATGATGATGAAAATAATAAGGTACATTAAGCGTGTCTCTGTTAAACCATCTGTCTAGTTTGACCTGTATTTGTTGTTGTCATAGACTGGACTCGCACTTGTGTTGTTCTGCCCCAGGAGCCCAAGTCATCCAGTCAGCTGATGCAGGAGTGGGGTCTGGAAGATGTGCAGTATGGCTTCACAGAGGAGGACTATACAACCCTCACCAACTACAAGGCTTTCAGCCAGTTCCTCAGGTACTCAACATGTAGGGTCATCATTTATTGCTTTTCTTGTCTATGGATGGCTGTCATGTCTGTGTTGTTAGTTGTTGCTTGAAGCTATCCTAATTAAAACTGCACAGAGAAACTGGAGCAGTGTGTTGAACATTGGACCTTTTTTTTTGGGTGGGGGGGGGGGTTGTATGACAGCCTGGAGGTTCAGAGACTGAATGTATTGACCCAATATATTAGAGAGGCCACTGTGCCAAACCACAAGACATTGGCTGACAAATCACAAGCATGCCATGCACACAACACAGAGGCGACGTTATACAGAGGCGACGTTACACAGAGGCGACGTTACACAGAGGCGACGTTACACAGAGGCGACGTTACACAGAGGCGACGTTACACAGAGGCGACGTTACACAGAGGCGACGTTACACAGAGGCGACGTTACACAGAGGCGACGTTACACAGAGGCGACGTTACACAGAGGCGACGTCACACAGCGGCGACGTTACACAGAGGCGACGTTACACAGAGGCGACGTTACACAGAGGCGACGTTACACAGAGGCGACGTTACACAGAGGCGACGTCACACAGATGGGTCACCACTAATACTGGGGAATAAAGATACAGGTCACTCTAGTGCAGGTTGTTATATAATTAACTGAGAAAATAACAAGGTAAGACAACAGTGTTCTTTCCCTGACTATTCTCAGGCCACTTATTGCCAAGAAGAACCCTAAGATCCCCATGTCAAAGATGATGACAGTGTTAGGGTCCAAGTGGCGTGAGTTCAGTGCCAACAACCCCTTTAAAGGCACCTCCGCAACTGCTGTGGCTGCCGCGGTGGCTGCTGCTGTGGAAATGGTCACTGTGGCCTCGCCCATCTCTGTCAAAGAGGTGACTACCCTACCAAGCTCTCAGCCTGGGCCAATCAGAAAAGCCAAAACCAAAGATGGAAAGGGTAAGGGCTGCCAATCAAGCATGCGGTATATCAGAATGTATAGAGATATAGTAATAAAGCACCCTCTATACCTCTCTGGTCTGTGCCTGATCTTGTTGTCCTATAGGGCCTGGGGTAAGACGGAAGACAAAGACTGTAAAGGAGGTGAAGAAGAAGAGTAAAGGGAAGAAGACCAAATCAAAGAAGAAAGCATCCTCGGTAGGGTTTGGAGCGGCACACGTCTCCTTTCTTACTTTCAGTCACATTACTATGACTTAGAATAGATACAGTAGGTTGTTGTTCCCAAACTCTAGTATGGATGAGGTATGTGCTTATTGTGTTAGTTATGTAGTTGCTGATTGACTGAGGTTGTGAATGACTCCGTGTCTGTTGGCAGAGTGAAGAGGACTTTGGGCTGGAGGAGTCGGACTTTGATGATGTCAGCATCCACAGTGCCTCAGTGCGCTCTGATACCTCGGGGAATGCCAAGAAGAAAGCCCGGAAGGGTCGGAAAAAAAGGAAAAGTATGCTATGTCTTATCTACACTAACCAGTTCTACTAGCTTATATCCTCCCTTCTTTCCATAACCCTCATAACACAATGACTGTTACTGCTGTGTGTGTAGACACAGACTACATTGACTTGAATCTGAGTTTCCTGTCTTGTGTGCAGGAGAGGATGGGGACGGCTATGAGACAGACCACCAGGACTACTGTGAGGTGTGCCAGCAGGGAGGGGAGATCATCCTGTGTGACACCTGTCCCAAAGCTTACCACCTGGTGTGTCTGGACCCCGAGCTGGAGAAGGCCCCCGAGGGCAAGTGGAGCTGCCCCCACTGTGTGAGTAATACACCTTAACCTTGACTGTCACTAAACACAACAGAAGTACATCATCCCTATCACATTATGACAGAAGTGCATTGTTACAACAAAGTACATTATCACTATCCCTCATCTGTGCATTCAGGAGAAGGAGGGCATCCAGTGGGAGGCCAAAGATGATGAAGATGATGAGGAGGAGGAGGAGGAGGTTGCGGTTGAGGAAGAGGATGACCACCTGGAGTTCTGCAGAGTGTGTAAAGATGGAGG
Source organism: Oncorhynchus masou masou (assembly GCF_036934945.1). Classification (NCBI taxonomy): domain Eukaryota; kingdom Metazoa; phylum Chordata; class Actinopteri; order Salmoniformes; family Salmonidae; genus Oncorhynchus; species Oncorhynchus masou. The sequence goes on from NC_088216.1 coordinate 63,458,632, forward strand.
GGAGTTGCTGTGCTGTGACACCTGCCCCTCCTCCTATCATATCCACTGCCTCAACCCTCCCCTGCCTGAGATACCCAATGGGGAGTGGCTGTGCCCACGCTGCATGGTGAGTGACAAGTTCTCCCACGAATCAGTGTTCAGTCAGTGTCACATGCTCCACAATGGTCCAGTTATTGAGTCATGTTATTTGTGAGAATGCACTTTGTTCTCCATTAAATAAAATAGACTGCTAGAAACAAAATGGAAAGTGTCACTCTCTGTGTAGGCTCCCAAGAGAGAACAGAGATAGACTAATGAGGATAATACCATTCTGTCTCACATAACTCTCTTTCCCCCTCTAGTGCCCACCACTGAAGGGGAAGGTACAGAGGATTCTCCACTGGACTTGGGGGGATCCCCCTTTACCCACTGAGGTGCCCCCTGGCCCTGATGGAGAGATGGTGGACCCGCTGGTCAAGCCCCCCCTGAAGGGCCACCCGGAGAGGGAACTATTTGTCAAGTGGGCTGGTCTCTCCTACTGGCACTGCTCCTGGGTCAGCGAACTACAGGTGAGACAATAATCTGTCTGTTTGTCTGACTGCTGCTGACTGCTGGGGGTTTGTCAGAGTTATCACAGTGTTTGAAAGTCAGCCATGTTCAAATATAGTGGCTTACAAGCAGGGCCGTGCACAGGGGGCAGGTGCTACAAAAAAAATGAAAAAAGGACACCCCCCTTGAAAAATAAATAACTGACAGATGTGCTGCGCGTTACCCACTGTACGCTTCACACAATCCAAAGCTTTTAAAAAACTAAGCTATTGTTCCCTCTGCTAAGTCTGGAACCAATAGGACCCCGAACAGCTTCTACCTCCAAGCCATATGACTTCTAAACAAGACTGCTAAATAGCTAATCAAATGGCTAGCCATGTTATTGTCTGCTCCCTGTATTCTCTATAGCCATCTTATTGTCTGCTCCCTGTATTCTCTATAGCCATGTTATTGTCTGCTCCCTGTATACTCTATAGCCATGTTATTGTCTGCTCCCTGTATTCTCTATAGCCATGTTATTGTCTGCTCCCTGTATTCTCTATAGCCATGTTATTGTCTGCTCCCTGTATTCTCTATAGCCATGTTATTTTCTGCTCCCTGTATTCCTGTATTCTCTATAGCCATGTTATTGTCTGCTCCCTGTATTCTCTATAGCCATGTTATTGTCTGCTCCCTGTATTCTCTATAGCCATGTTATTGTCTGCTCCCTGTATTCTCTATAGCCATGTTATTGTCTGCTCCCTGTATTCTCTATAGCCATGTTATTGTCTGCTCCCTGTATTCTCTATAGCCATGTTATTGTCTGCTCCCTGTATTCTCTATAGCCATGTTATTGTCTGCTCCCTGTATACTGTATAGCCATGTTATTGTCTGCTCCCTGTATACTGTATAGACATGTTATTGTCTGCTCCCTGTATTCTCTATAGCCATGTTATTGTCTGCTCCCTGTATTCTCTATAGCCATGTTATTGTCTGCTCCCTCTATTTTCTATAGCCATGTTATTTTCTGCTCCCTGTATACTGTATAGACATGTTATTGTCTGCTCCCTGTATACTGTATAGACATGTTATTGTCTGCTCCCTATATACTGTATAGCCATGTTATTTTCTGCTCCCTGTATACTGTATAGACATGTTATTGTCTGCTCCCTGTATACTGTATAGACATGTTACTTTCTACTCCCTGTATACTGTATCTTTAACTGTGCATTGTTGGAGAAGGACTCATAAGTAAGCATTTCACTGTTAGTCTACACCTGTTGTATACAAAGCCTGTGACAAATAATATTTGATTTGATTTGAAATTTTAGGCCGACTCATGGTGTAATAGACTATTCTGAATGATTTATTTTCTGTCTGATCAGGAAATAAATGAAGTGCTGCACGTAGGCTATCAGACAATCAAACCGAATATCGATGATGTAAATCAGGTGTTATCAAGTGTTATGCTGCTGTGGCAGTACTGTTGATATTTACACTAAGTAGCTTGCTACACACACTCGACCTGTGACTGCATTTCAAGCCATGCATGTTTGGATACCGGGCGTGCGGAATCTCTGTACAGGCAAGGGTGGGGGGGTGAACTTGTGGGTTCAGAACAGCGGCAACAAAAACTGTATACAAATGTTTTTATAATTATACCACCACCCAAAAGGGCACTTGGCCAGTGAGAGGTCAAAGGGGAAGGTATACCGCTGTTTGTGGACTTGCCTGCTTACAAGACAACACGTCACAGCACATTGTCACAAATATGACAAGAATATGTAAGGCAACTTCATGTCATACTTTTTCCGCAGCATTGTTGGTTAAGCCATGCCCTTGTCTCTGGTGTGTGCAGTTAGAGCTGTACCATGCGGTGATGTACCGTAACTACCAGCGGAAGAACGACATGGACGAGCCCCCTCCGTACGACTACGGCTCTGGGGAGGAGGAGCTGAACAACGAGAAGAGGAAGAGTAAAGACCTGCAGTATGCTGCCATGGAGGAGAGATTCTACCGCTACGGCATCAAGCCAGAGTGGATGGTCATCCACAGGATCATCAACCACAGGTGCTCACTTCATACACACACTGTCCTCTCGTATAAGGACTTTCTCTCACCCAGACTCACACTCACCACTTTATATACAATGGAGTAAAGACAGTCATATCTACAGCATCATAAAACATTGTTGTCCCAGGTTTGAAATGTGTACAAGTAATTGTCTTTGTATTCAGAGGTTCAATCCAAAAGCTCACAGAGTTTTGACTGTCATTGTTCCTTGCGGTCCTTGCAGTTATGATAAGGATGGAGATGTGCACTACATGATCAAGTGGAGAGACCTGCCCTATGACCAGTGCACCTGGGAGGTGGATGACTTTGATGTCCCTGAGTATCACCACAGCAAACACTCCTACTGGGACCACAGGTCAGCTCAGATCTCACACTTTGTTTTATCTCTCTCTCTGTCTCTCTCTTTCTTTCCCTCTGTGTCTCGCTCTCCCTCTCTCTCTGTCTCTCTTTCCCTCTGTGTCTGTCTCGCTCTCTCTTTTTCCCTCTGTCTCTCTATCCCTCTCTCTGTGTCTCTGTCTCGCTCTCCCTCTCTGTCTCTCTCGCTCTCTCTAGTACACGCACAAGCATATTTGTTTCACATGATTTCACATCCTGAGTTGACTATTTGTTAATATCTACTGTGATTTGACAGGGAGCAGATGATTGGTGATGACCAGCGCCCCTTAGTGGTGAGAAAGGGAAAGAAGGGTAAAGAGGAGGAGAAGAGGAGGGAGAGAGAAATCCCCCCCGATGCCCCAATTATAGATGTGAGTGGCCATCATTACTCGGGACTAAGACATACAGTCCTATTAGCTTAACAATCAACTGATATACCTCTGGTTATTCTCTCTCTGTCACTAGCCTACCATCAAGTTTGAACATCAACCCTGGTACATCAATGCCACTGGGGGCACCCTGCATCCGTACCAGCTGGAGGGTCTAAACTGGTTACGGTTCTCCTGGGCACAGGGCACAGACACTATCCTGGCAGACGAGATGGGCCTGGGCAAGACTGTCCAGACCATCGTCTTCCTCTACTCACTCTACAAGGAGGTGGGTGAGGAGGACAGGCTCATACAGAACAGGGGTCTATTTGTTTGGTATTAATGTTCTATGACGTTATTAAAGGACAAGTTTTATTTTTTACAACCAAATGTCTATTTTATAGAAGGGTCCAGACACCTTTTTCTATAACATACCATTTACATCAAAAATAGACATTTGGTTGTATAAACGAAAACTTCTCCTTTGGGTAAATACAACACAATAGAATCAGTACTGATTAAAGTAATACAATTTATGTTGCATATATTGTCAAATAGTATATTTAGTCATGACTGAAACATGCCCCCCCCCCCCCTTCAGGGTCACTCCAAAGGGCCATACCTGGTCAGTGCCCCCCTGTCCACCATCATCAACTGGGAGAGGGAGTTTGAGATGTGGGCCCCAGACTTCTACGTGGTCACTTACACTGGGGACAAAGATAGCCGAGCGGTCATCAGGGAGAACGAGTTCACATTTGAGGACAGTACAGTCAAGACAGGCCGCAAGGTCTTCCGTATGAAGGTATCCCCATGAACTACAGTTACAATGTATTGAATCTCAGTGAACATCGACAAGCGTGTAATTTACATTGAAAGGAGAGTGGTTGTCATATCTAGAATCTCTGTTTTGGTCTTGACAGAAAGACAGTGCCATCAAGTTCCATGTGTTGTTGACATCATATGAGCTGATTACCATTGATCAGACCATTCTGGGCTCCATTAACTGGGCCTGTCTAGTGGTGGACGAGGCCCACAGACTGAAGAACAACCAGTCAAAGGTAACCCGACACCTCAAATTAAACCAATGCGTCCAACAAATTGATATAATTGGTCATTATTGTATTTGTCACTGGTAAATTGTCTAATAGTCCGTTTCTTAAGATCTAAAATCTGATTTCTTTACAATCTGTTATCAATATATTATCCATCTCCTCCCTTTCAACTTCATCAACTTCGTATATAATTATTACTCAACTCTATTTGTGACTTGGTTGAGCCTCTAATGTCTCTGTCACTGTTCCATAGTTTTTCAGAATCCTCAACGGTTATAAGATCTACTATAAGCTGCTACTGACTGGCACTCCTCTGCAGAACAACCTGGAGGAGCTGTTTCACCTGCTCAACTTCCTCACCCCAGAGAGATTTAAGTAAGAGCTGTACTGTACCCCTCACTGGGGCCCCTCCATTAGCCTGGCAGTCTACCTATGGGGCCTGCTATCTGCTGCTGTAGCAGAGCGTAAAGAGCTACTGCTTAGGGAGATGCAATGGTGACCACAGGGTCCTCCTTACAGTACTGCCTGAAGCCAAGGCTTCCATTGCTCATTTTAACATTGACTGTACCGTCTTTAAAAGGTATCTATAAACTGTTTTGCTGTGTCTGTGCTCTCTCTTTCTGCAGTAACCTGGAGGGCTTTCTGGAAGAGTTTGCAGACATCTCCAAGGAGGACCAGATCAAGAAGCTGCATGACCTGCTGGGCCCACACATGCTCAGGAGACTGAAGGCTGATGTCTTCAAGAACATGCCTTCCAAGACAGAGCTCATTGTACGAGTGGAGCTCAGCCCCATGCAGAAGTTAGTTAGTCCTCTTCTAGTACTTTTCTATTGGACCTCCCATTGTTGTATAAAACCTCTTCTGCGTTGTACCCCCAGGCTTAATCCCGCCTCTCACCTTTGACCTCTGACTAACAGGAAGTACTACAAGTTCATCCTGACGCGGAACTTTGAGGCGCTCAACTCCAAGAGCGGGGGCAACCAGGTGTCCCTTCTCAACATCATGATGGACCTGAAGAAGTGTTGCAACCACCCCTACCTGTTCCCAGTGGCAGCTATGGTGAGGGAGGGTGGAGAGATGGGGGAGGGGAGAGAGAGTGATGAGGAGGAGAGAGGGCAAAGGGAAGTTATGTATTGTAGAAGTTTATAGGTTGCCAACATGCAGGTATTTGTGTTTATCAGTGAGAGTTGACTGTCTCTGTGTGAGGTGCTGTGCTTTCTCATTGGGTTATTTGCTCTTTGTGTAAATGCAGGAGGCGCCAGTGTTACCCAATGGCTCTTATGATGGGAACCAGCTGGTCAAGTCCTCAGGCAAACTCACCCTGCTCCAGAAGATGCTGAAGAAACTCAAAGATGAAGGACACAGAGTTCTCATCTTCTCGCAGATGACTAAGATGCTGGATCTGCTTGAGGACTTTCTGGAATACGAGGGCTACAAATATGAACGCATCGATGGAGGCATCACAGGGGGGCTACGACAGGAGGCTATCGACCGCTTCAATGGTGAGTTACGCTGCTGTTCTGTCTTTGTCCAGCAGGGAGCAGCACAGACAGCACTTATACTCACACACTTGCGTGCACACTCCATGACTGTGTGACTTAATTTCTACTGCAGCACCGGGCGCACAGCAGTTCTGCTTCCTGCTCTCCACCCGAGCTGGAGGCCTGGGCATCAACCTAGCCACGGCAGACACCGTCATCATCTACGACTCAGACTGGAACCCTCACAACGATATCCAGGTACTGTGGGACATGGTACACACTAAGACAGGCTACATAATAAACTGTTGTCTGTATGCATTAGAACCCTCACAGAGTTGTGAATAGTCTGTTTCCATTTCTCTTCCTCCTTGACACCCTGTTCTGTTTCTGTATCGGTCTCTGCTCCTCTCTCACTCTCTCCCTCCCTCCATCTCTCTGCTGCAGGCATTCAGCAGGGCCCACCGTATAGGTCAGAACAAGAAGGTGATGATCTATCGCTTTGTGACACGGGCCAGCGTGGAGGAGCGTATCACCCAGGTGGCCAAGAGGAAGATGATGTTGACCCACCTGGTGGTGAGGCCCGGCCTGGGCTCCAAAACCGGCTCCATGTCCAAACAGGAGCTGGACGACATCCTCAAGTTTGGCACTGAGGAGCTCTTCAAGGATGAGATGGAGGCGGCCGCTCGGGCCATGGGTTCCCACCAGAAACTGTGTAAGACTAATGATGCGCGTACTGACTACACTGACTACAATGTGTCACAATTATAATTCCTTTCTGTATGAAAAAGTCAAACCTGTTTTGCCAGGAACAGATTGTAGTTTTTAACTGATTTGAACAAGATGTAAGTCTGTGTTCCTCTGACACAGTATATTGTGAATCGTGTGTTTACTCCAGGGGATATAAAGGATGGAGATGAGGGCAGTGTCATTCACTATGATGACAATGCCATCTCCAAGCTGCTGGACCGTAGCCAGAATGCCACGGAGGACACTGAGATCCAGAACATGAACGAATACCTCAGCTCCTTCAAGGTGGCCCAGTATGTGGTCAAAGACGAGGACGCGGAGGTAAGGACACACACACTCAGTCAGCATTGGAGGTGTCTATGTCTAGGAGTGGCTCTGTTATGTATTCTCACAGTGTGTGTATGCGTATTCAGTCGTCTCACTTTAATCAGTAGTAGCTAAGGTAACCACTTTGTTTACCCAGTAGTTTCCTTGTTTCCTTGTTCAGTATTCTCACTGTGTGTGTGTTCCTGTGTGTGTCTGTGGGTGTGCGTGTGTTCAGGAGGAGCCCCAGCGGGAGATCATTAAGCAGGAGGAGAATGTGGATCCAGACTACTGGGAGAAGCTGCTGAGGCACCACTATGAGCAGCAGCAAGAGGACCTGGCCCGTAACCTGGGCAAAGGCAAACGCATCCGCAAGCAGGTCAACTACAACGACACGTCTCAGGAGGACCAAGGTTTGCCTCATACTGTACTGTACACTCTGGCCTGCATTTCTCTTCTGCTTTAACAGGAACTATATGATTATTCCCCCTCCTAGGGAAAAGTTTAGTGAACTAAGCATCCCTCTAGATATACCTCTGGTAACACGAGTGGCACACTCTACCTCTTTTTGGTTATTTGTGTGTAACTATAGAAGCTTGCTTGAAAATAGTGACACATTTAGAAGCTGTATTGCTTTATATTGCTTTAGCTTTACAGTATGTAAGTTGTGTTGAGGTGCTCTTTAACACGTTCCCCCATAGTTCAACAATAGGTATTTGAGACTGAAGGGGAACTGTTTTAAAACCCATCTAAAGCAAATGCACACTCAGAGACGAAGTGTTGATGAAGTGCACAGTCCACCAGTGTCGTGGCTGGGAGGACCGAGCAGACAGAGGCTCTGCTGCTAGTCAGTAGTAGTCAGTAGAGGATGCCTGCCCCCTAGTGGAGTAGTGTGCATGCCCACTGTAGTGGTCTGCAGTGCCAGCCCCCCCCTAGTGGGCCCCTGCAGAAGTGAATGCACTGTGCTGTTTCTCTCTGATCTGATCTGTGGCTCAGAGTGGCAGGATGATCTTTCAGACAATCATTCCGAGTACTCCGTGGGGTCCGAGGACGAGGACGAAGATTTCGAGGAGAGGCCGGAAGGTGGGTGTCAATGAGACCTGCGTAATCACTACGTTATAGATAACTCGCTCAGTGCCAGCTCTGCTCTGTGTAGATGGGCCTGGAACCTATCATTGGTAAGATGTTACTGAGGCACCTGTCTGATGGTGGGGGTGTTTCTCTGTAGGTGGGCGCAGGCACTCTCGCAGACAGCTGAAGAGTGACAGGGACAAACCTCTGCCACCCCTGCTGGCACGCGTAGGGGGCAACATCGAGGTAAGGAAGGAAGCACTCTGGTTTTATTTTAGAAGACAACGTGTGTGCATGTTGATTTGACTAGTGGGTATAATGCCCTGTGCCAGGTGCTGGGGTTCAACACCCGTCAGCGGAAGGCCTTCCTCAACGCTATCATGCGCTGGGGCATGCCTCCTCAGGACGCCTTCAACTCTCACTGGCTGGTCAGAGACCTGAGAGGGAAGAGTGAGAAAGAGTTCAGGTATTTTAAGCTCATCTTGTATTCAGGAGTATTTTAACTGGGATTCAACGGCATCTCAACAGTCTCTACTGTTCACTATTACGTCCCATTCAAATGCATACCCGTCTGTGTATGATGTCTCCCTGTCTCTCTAGGGCCTATGTGTCCCTGTTCATGAGACATCTTTGTGAGCCGGGGGCAGACGGAGCGGAGACCTTTGCAGACGGTGTCCCACGAGAGGGGCTGTCCCGCCAACATGTCCTCACCAGGATCGGAGTTATGTCTCTGGTCAGGAAAAAGGTACACATCAACCAATCATTAAAATTAACCAACCAATCACATAAATTAAACCCAGCAGAAAACAACTAGTTCCCCTCATAACTGGGATGAGCAATGTTTAGATTTAGTAAGGCTGGTTCCCTGCTTTAGCATCTGGTTTTAGATAGCATGCCTTCAATACAAAGTGTAGAATGGTGGAGTAACCCAGTGTCCTCTCATAGATTGTTAACTCACTGGTGTGTCTCTATCCAGGTCCAGGAGTTTGAGCATGTCAATGGAAAGTACAGCACTCCAGACCTGATCCCACTTGGACTAGAGTTGAAGAAACTGACTGAGAGTCTGTCCTCTGACCCCAACACCCCTGTCCCTGCCAGCCCTGTAGCCACACCCCAGCCTCCTGGCACTCCAGTCCCACCAGGTCAGAGTCACATTTGTTTTTTAGTTTTTTGCCAGGTTAGTCTCATTGAGATAAAAATTTAAAAAACTATTTTCCAAGGGAGACCTGGCCAAAATAGCAGCACACAGTTTCAGACATAATTACAACATAAAACACAAAGCACCACAGTTTAAAAACATACATTTACACATTGAGCAGGCAATAAATATTTGGGAAAGTGTGGTGCATCTAAGGGTCAAAACATCACTTTATTGCCCACCAGAGATTTGAGCCTAACTTTGAACTCATCCAAGAAGACCAGCTCCTGCAGTTTCATGTCCATTTGTAGCTTCTTCCAGTGTGTAGTGTGTGTGTTTGTTTGTGTGTGTGTTTCACTTATGTTAGTTCATTAGATTTATTAAACAGGGAATGAGAGACAATGTTGGTGATTGATTTGCTGTTTTTACAGAGAAGATGGATTCAACCTCAGGGCCTACTGAAGACAAGGAGACCACAGAATTAGAGTACAAGAAGCTACCAGAATTGGAGGTCAGAGTTCACTCCTCTTCTTCTGAAATGTTCCTTAATTGCCCTGTCTCTTATCCTTCTTTTCCCTCTATCTTTTACTCTCTTCATACTGTTCTTTTCCTCTACATCTAATTTAATCGTTCTTATAATTCAAAACATATGCCACCTTCTAACTATCACCTTTTAATGTAAACTGACTCTCTGTCTCTCTCTCGCTCTCTCTTTCTCCCCAATCTGTCTCTTCCTCTCCGTCTGTGATGGTTGTCTCTCCAGACTAATCTAAGTACAGAGTCATCTTCCCAGGTAGGGAAGACAGACAAGGCTGCTGACTGGGATGAGACAGTGAAGTGCAGCACAGAGGACAAACCAGTCTCCTCAGAGGAGAGTAGTGAAAGGACAGACACACCCTCCACACTTCCAGAGCCATTCACCAATCCTAAAGAGCCTCCATCCAAACAGACAGAGCTGTCGTCCAATCAAAGCTCACCAAAAGGTGAGTGGTGCATTACATGGTTATTATGATCCAACGAGATGTTAATGGTTAATGTATTGGCTTTGGTTTGTACCACCTCATAAAAGTCAGTTGTGACATTTCTCTGTTTTGATTTGGCCATGTGTCTGTCTATGACCCCTTAGCGGAGCCTTGTAGAGAGACAGAGAAGTCTTTAGATAAAGGAGACAGTGATCCTGCCCCAGCCAAACGTGAGGAAAAGGAACTGAAGCCAGGTAAATGCAGAACAAGAAAAACCTGAAAACCTTCACTCTTTGAGTGGCAAGAGTGAAAGACACATTACTGTATATTAGTGAGGTAACGCTTTTTCCTGAGGGTGGAACTCAAAAATGGAATCTTGTCAATCCATTTACTTAGTTTTTTCAGACGAGCCCAAGAGCGAGGACATGCCAGTGCCCGAGGGCCGGCTTAACGGTGAGAAAGAAGCACAGGAGGAGACGGAGGACATCAGGAGGGAGGTGGAGAAGAACGGCTTCAAAATGAGGTTCATGTTCAACATCGCCGACGGAGGCTTCACAGGTGAGGGATGAGCAGGAGATACAGGTAGTATAATAATTTAATATATGCCATTTAGCAGACACTTGTATCCAAAGCACTTATTCATGCATGTATTTTTTGTATGGGTGGTCCCAGCAGGAATCAAACCTACAATCCTGGTGTTACAAGCGCCATGCTCTACCAATTGAGCCATACAGGACAGCTAAGGTATAGGAAGGAACACTACATGTTTGGTCAGGTCTAATGTTTGTTAATCTCTGTCAGAGCTACACACCCTGTGGCAGAACGAGGAGCGGGCCGCTGTGTCATCTGGGAAGATGTATGACATCTGGCACCGTCGCCACGACTACTGGTTGCTGGCTGGCATCGTAACGTATCCTTCCTCTGCATCTTACAGAGCTGGTCAGAATTCACAGTGCACAGTAATTCACTCGTCTGGTCTCAGAGGAGCTGAAGTCTTAAAGCTATTTGTGATGTGAAGTTCTTTTATACTGTTTGTTTTCACTGATGGGGGAACCTCAGACATGGCTATGCCCGCTGGCAGGACATTCAGAACGACCCACGTTATGCCATCCTCAATGAGCCATTCAAGACTGAGATGCACAAGGGGAACTACCTGGAGATGAAGAACAAGTTCCTGGCTCGCCGCTTTAAGGTGAGATGCTTTTTGCTGTCATAAAAACACATTTGTGAACATCCTGAATCTGAATAGTGGGCAAAACAACATTCAATATCTCTCTCTCTCTCTCTCTCTCTCTCTCTCTCTCTGTCTCTCTCTCTCTTTCTGTCTCTCTGTCTCTGTCTCTGTGTGTGCATGCTGGGAGCATTTTGTAGTTGAGAGGCCATGTGGAGGGCTCTGTCCATACATATTTTCTTGATTCTTTCCTTGGTCTTTTCTTTCATTTTTTTTTTCCGATGGTGGAGGATTAAAGCACTATTAGTTTAGTGGTATCCACTGTTTGTTTGTTTTTTTTAAGTTAGAGAGGAAGAGAACAGCGTTTTAGGGGGCCATGGAATCGCAGGCCGCAGTGGCTGGGCCAAGTCATGCTATAGATGGTGGTGTAGTTGAGGCTGGGCCTAGTCATGCTGTAGATATTGGTGTAGATGAGGCTGGGCCAAGTCATGCTATAGATGGTGGTGTCGTTGAGGCTGGGCCTAGTCATGCTATAGATGGTGGTGTAGATGAGGCTGGGCCTAGTCATGCTATAGATGGTGGTGTAGATGAGGCTGGGCCTAGTCATGCTATAGATGGTGGTGTAGATGAGGCTGGGCCTAGTCATGCTATAGATGGTGGTGTAGATGAGACTGGGCCTAGTCATGCTATAGATGGTGGTGTTGATGAGACTGGGTCTAGTCATGACATGGATGGTGGTGTAGATGAGGCTGGGCCTAGTCATGCTATAGATGGTGGTGTTGATGAGACTGGGTCTAGTCATGACATGGATGGTGGTGTAGATGAGGCTGGGCCTAGTCATGCTATAGATGGTGGTGTAGATGAGACTGGGCCTAGTCATGCTGTAGATGAGGCTGGGCCTAGTCATGCTATAGATGGTAGTGTGGATGAGGCTGGGCCAAGTCATGCTATAGATGGTGGTGTAGATGAGGCTGGGCCAAGTCATGCTATAGATGGTGGTGTAGATGAGGCTGGGCCTAGTCATGCTATAGATGGTGGTGTAGATGAGACTGGGCCTAGTCATGCTATAGATGGTGGTGTTGATGAGACTGGGTCTAGTCATGACATGGATGGTGGTGTAGATGAGGCTGGGCCTAGTCATGCTGTAGATGAGGCTGGGCCTAGTCATGCTATAGATGGTAGTGTGGATGAGGCTGGGCCAAGTCATGCTATAGATGGTGGTGTAGATGAGGCTGGGTCTAGTCATGCTATAGATGGTGGTGTAGATGAGACTGGGCCTAGTCATGCTGTAGATGAGGCTGGGCCTAGTCATGCTATAGATGGTAGTGTGGATGAGGCTGGGCCAAGTCATGCTATAGATGGTGGTGTAGATGAGGCTGGGCCAAGTCATGCTATAGATGGTGGTGTAGATGAGGCTGGGCCTAGTCATGCTATAGATGGTGGTGTAGATGAGACTGGGCCTAGTCATGCTATAGATGGTGGTGTAGATGAGACTGGGCCTAGTCATGACATGGATGGTGGTGTAGATGAGGCTGGGTTTAGTCAGGTTATGCTAGTGGATGAGGAGAGTATAGTGGGGAAGGGGAAGCGACTGGAGGGGTGTGTGGAGGACGGTGTCAAGCGGAAAAGGAAAAAGGGGGGAGAATACAGGAGGCTGGAGGCTGGTGTGGTCAAAGGCGCAAAGGAACATTTGCCTGGTGCTGGGGGGGGTTTGCTGTCTGGGAAGTTTTGTAAGATCAGTACAACACGCTATGAAAAATGAGGGGCATGGTGTCCTCTCACCCGGAAACGTTTAGGTTGAGGAAGTAGGTCACAACCGTGCGGAAGGGTTTACCTTCAGACACTGTTTAGATTCATCATTTTTTTCTGGCACTGGAGCTATTTGAGCTTTGCTATTGGTCTTATTCTTTGCTGGTTTTTCTCCCACTTCTTATGGAGACTCGTCGGGTCGGCTCGCTCAATATAAATGGCACCAGAGATGTGGGAAAGCGTATGTGTTGGGTGAATATGTAAAACAAATAAAGTACAGGTGTTGTTTCTGCAGGAGATGCATAGTGATGTGGTGAATGAAGTCGATTGGGGGCTCTGGTGGAAAGGGGCAAGTGTGCTGAGCCATGGAACAAATGTTAGTGCAGGGGTGGCAGTCGTTGCACCGTGCCTGGCCGTAAAAATGTGCTCCTCAAAGGAGGTGTGTAGGAGTAGACTGCTTGTAAAATACTCAAAAAAAACTTGTCCTTATAAATGTGTATGCACCTAACACAGGGAGAGAGAGAGGGGGTGTCTGTTTGAGTGTCTTTGCCAGGAACTCTCACAGGTAGTGCCTGAGGAGACGCTGGTGGTTGGCGGGGACTGGAACTGTACGATGGATTATACAAAAGACTGAAATGGGGAGGAGCCTCATTCAGGCTCAGTGCTGGTGTTAATGGACATCATTAAGCAGTTTGACATAGTGGATGTTTGGAGAACTAAACATCCCAACACAAGATAGTATACATGGGGGAAGGTCTTTGGGGCTCGGGTGAGTGCAGCCCGACTCGATCAGTTTTACATGTCCAGGAATCAGAGTAATAGGCTGCTGGGCGCTACCATTCTCCCGGTAGGTTTTTCAGATCACCACATAACCATGGCTCTGCTGTCTGTTTCACCAGGGCATCGGCAGGGATCCTATTAGAAGTTTAATGTAAAGTTCTTACACTTTTTGCTCAGGCTTCCAGACTTTTTGGGAAAGATGGGGGCATCGAAGAGAGGAGTATCAGTCTCTGAGTCAATGGTGGGATATTGGAAAAGTCCAAATTCGGCTTTTCTGTCAACAGTATACAGCTCTCTCATCCTCAGAGGCTAGGGGAACTTGAGCATAGTATCAGTGAAGTGGAGGTAGAGCTGGCGGGGCAAGGCAATGTAGGCCTTCAGGCTAATTTAGGTGAATTACGTAGGGACTTGGGCAGTTTACATAGGGACCTTAGTATAGAACCGTGGAGTTGTTTATGGCAGAACTGTGTGATCCTATGTGTGCTGAGGTTTTATTTGCAGAAATCCCTAAGCGCTCTCTGGCACATAGGTATGAAATGGACATTCCCATGAACTGGCAGAGGCCATAACCCAAATGTCCCCCGGCCGTGCACTGGGGGTCGATGGACTCCCAGTACAGTTTTATAAAAAATTCTGGGGAATAATTGGACTGGACTTCTTTTGCGTGTTGCATGAGTGCATCGAAGTAGGAGAGTTGCCAATGAGCTGCCGTCGGGCTGTTCTGACTCTATCCCAAAAAGGGGGACTTGTGTGAACTTGGGCGGCAGTCTAGTGGTTAGAGCATTGGGCCAGTAACCGAAGGGTTGCTAGATCGAATCCCAGAGCTGACAAGGTAAAAATCTGTTGTTCTGCCCCTGAACAAGGCAGTTAAACCACTGTTCCTAGGCTGTCATTGTAAATAAGAATTTGTTCTTAACTGACTTGCCGAGTTAAATGAAATTTGCAAAATATTTTTTTTTAAAGAACTGGAGGCCTTGTTAGATGGGGGTGGGGGGGTAAAGCCTTCTTCAACCTCTGCATTAAGGTGAGGAACATTAGGAGCCTTACAGGAGTGAAGGCACATCAGTGGCAGGGGGTATATGGGGCGGAGAGAATGGCGGGTCTTAGATGGAGGGGTCTCTGAACTTCCAGTACCAAAAAGGTCAGGGGACCACCAGTGGATGGTTCTATGAGGAGCCCTGGCCACTAACAGCTGGTTGGCACGGGTCGACCCGGGAGTCAGACAGGGGTGTGTCCTTTCTGTGTCATGAGTGAAACTGTGAAACTGTGATTCATGTGTTTTCTGTGTGCACCAGGTTAATGCCTTTAATGTCTCTGTTGGAATGTTTGTGTGAGAGGTTGGGAGTGGAGTTTACTGTCGGGATGTTTATAATGGGGTACAGGTATTCAAAAAAGGAAAAGTCCAGATTTGTGTTTCGGTTTGCTCAGGCAAAGTTGGCTATTTAGCTAACAAGGAGGAACAGGGTCAAAGGTGGGGGGATAACAGACCCTTTACTATTATTTAATGGGACGGTCTCTGCGTGTCTTAGGGTGGAATGTGAGTTCTGTAAAATTATAAAAAGTGTGTAGATGTTTCAGGAGACACAGTGGGGCAAAAAAGTATTTAGTCAGCCACCAATTGTACAAGTTCTCTCACTTAAAAAGATGCGAGAGGCCTGTAATTTTCATCATAGGTACACTTCAACTATGACAGACAAAATGAGAAAAGAAAATCACATTGTAGGATTTTTAATGAATTTATTTGCAAATTATGGTGGAAAATAAGTATTTGGTCAATAACAAAAGTTTATCTCAATACTTTGTTATATACCCTTTATTGGCAATGACAGAGGTCAAACATTTTCTGTAAGTCTTCATAAGGTTTTCACACACTGTTGCTGGTATTTTGGCCCATTCCTCCATGCAGATTTCCTCTAGAGCAGTGATGTTCTCCCCCAAGATGACTGACTAAATACTTTTTTGCCCCACTGTATGTTGTGGGGGGGGGTTGTCTGTACAGCTGGAGAAGATGGGTTTGATATACGGTTGTAGAAGCAGTGAGATTTGGTTAGTCTAATGTGTTGTTTTGTATCGTGGGGTAGAGGGCAGTACAGGGGATATTCATTTTTTAAAGGGGGGTGGTGGTGAGGTTTTAATAAAATTAAATGAGGATGTATTATTAAAGAAAGACAATGTCAAAAGTCTCTCTCTCTTTTAGCTGTTGGAGCAGGCTCTGGTGATAGAGGAGCAGTTAAGAAGGGCAGCGTACCTGAATATGACCCAAGACCCCAACCACCCGGCTATGGCCCTGAATACCCGCTTTGCTGAGGTGGAGTGTCTGGCTGAGTCCCACCAGCACCTGTCCAAGGAGTCTCTGGCCGGGAACAAGCCAGCCAACGCTGTGCTGCACAAAGGTCTGTCATCTCCCAGTGTGTACACAGCAGCAGGACTAAAACACTGTCTACAAACTCAAGATCTGGGTGAATAAAAATTAAGTATTGCATCAACTGTAGATAAGATTGGATACATTAGTGCATTCTTGTCATTGACGGTGTCTGTGTGTTCCAGTACTGAACCAGCTGGAGGAGCTGCTGAGTGATATGAAGGCAGATGTGACGCGGCTTCCCAACATGTTGTCCCGGATCCCCCCCGTGTCTGCCCGTCTGCAGATGTCTGAGAGGAGCATCCTCAGCCGCCTCACCAACCGCGGCAATGAACCTCCGCCCCAACAGGTACTGTACAGGCATGGGCTCGGTTATGGCGATAGGTGGGTTAGGATTGGTATAATTAGGTTTAGTTTCGTTGGAGCAAGGTTAGGCTCAGGGTACTGTAGGTTTGGCTTGGTTTAGTTGGGGTGCTTTGGTTTGGTAAGTCATTTTGGTCGTCATTGACAAGATGTGTAAATTGTGTTCTGTACTCTACCTCCAGCCGTTCGGCCAGAGCTCATTTGCCTGTTCCCAGATGTACAGCACTGGTTTTGGGGGCAGCTTCCGGGGGCCTGTGGGAGGAGCCATGGTCAACTACAGCCAGATGCCCCTGGGACCCTACGTCAGTGGTAAGAGGCCTGTCTCTGCACGACTGTAGGTCTAACTGTAAGATGAGATGTTCCTTATCTGAACAGCTGAGGACAGAAACTGCAAGATAACTGAAAACGATGGAGCACTGTAAGATGAAATGCTGCTCTGTGTCCCTTTCTAATAATATGTTAGGGAATGAAAAGCTTAAAATGTTTTATGTGGGTCATTTATTTTTCTGAGCAGCCTTTCTTTGGTATCCCTGTTTGATATCCCTTCACCCCCTCCCCCCAAATTATTCCCCCCCGGGGCCCCCTCTTCTAGTGTCCAACGGCCCCCCACCCCCGTCCAGCCACCTGGACAAGAAGTCCTGCGACCCGCTGAGGGACGTCACCACCCCTGACCTCAAGTCAGGCAAGCCCAGTGATGTCATCTGTATTGAAGATTAGATCAGCTATCCCAAAATTGATCTGGAGTCAGCCAAGCCCAGGGATGTCAACTATTATATAAATGATTACAGAATCTTCGCACCCCCCCTTCCTCATCCTCCCCTCTCCTGTAAGAAGCTCTCTGTCTATGGATTAGAGGATAAACCTAGGAATAATACACAGATGTATTTATCTATCGTATGAATTGCACTTCTATCTTTCGAGGATTCTTCAACATACTTCATGCAGTAGCTATTTGCTTTTATGACTTAGGTTGGTGAGTCAAGCAGAGGAACTGTCTATTAGGATGTGAGAGTCAAACGACCTCAGACGCCCGGCTTCTGCTAACTGACACGTGGAAGGGAAGTGATCTTATAGAATGACTGGAACCGCCCTGTCTGAAGGGGAAAGTATTGGCTACAGGAAGAGCTGCAAAAAGTGAAAGTACACATGGTGGATGAACCGGTGGAGGTGCCAATGCTCCGGAGCTGCTGGAATGAGAATCATCTGTGTCTATTCATTGACTTTAGGCCTGGCTCTGCTCCTTCATTCTGGGTCTCTTCCTTCTGCATTCATCTTTTGCCTATTCTTTGTGCATCGGGACCGACCTCTGCTGGAGCAGTGTGCTTTAGCTACGTACACATAGAAGGAAAATAGAACTATGAAGGCATAAGGCTCCCTTCCTAGAATTATAGAGATCATAAGTGGGTGCTGATACGGCAGCCAATTCTCTCATTATGTTTACTACGTGTTTGTTTTTATAGTTTTATGGCAGAGCCTTGAGTTGGAACTTGTAAGAGTAAGTGTGACTTTAAGGAAGTACAGCTACACTATGCCTCAACCCCTAAAGACTGCCATCTCCCGCCTCTGGAGAAAGGGATCCTAGTTACAGAGCTGCATTAGCTATTAATATACTAAGGGGTTCTCCCTTGTAATGTACATAGTTCAAGAGACTGCTGTTTATTTTGCCTTGCATTGTCATTGTGAATTTGACGCATACATGCATAAAACTGTAACAGGCTGGATTAGTGCAAAAAGTGAAGATCACATAGAAGTTACTAGCCTATTTCTGCAAATGTACATGTATTTCTTTAATATTTGAATGTGATTATTGGCCAACCTCCGGGGCCATGACTAGTGTGTGTTATAAACAGAATTTTCTCCTGTCTGTCATATGGTTGGGATGTCAAGCTAACTGTGTACTGGACATGGTGCTGGATGGGAGTAATTCTGTTGCCTTTAACACATACAAGTTATGGTGTTATAGTTCCCCAAAGCGCCTCCTTCCCTCCCTCTTCCATTGTGAGAAATTAAAAACTAAAAAGTGCTTATGACACTACGTCACCTTTTGGCCTAGGTTTCATGTTTTCCATGAAATGTGCGTTATTGTGTGTGCTTCTTTTTAAGGTAAAGTGTTATTTCAGAATGTACTGCTTTAGTGCCACTTAAAGAGGTCTGCTCACTCCATGGCCCTGATGGCTAATGTCCCAGATTGTATGCTTGATAATCTTATAAATGGGTGGAATTATTTCCATTGAGAACTGAGGGCAGTGGTTGAATAAGATAGCTAATTCAATCATCAATAGATTATAATCTTCATAGAGTTTTTGATAGCCATCAAGGACCAAGGTTGGATAGCCATACAGTAAAAGTATCAAAAGCTGTTTTTGTTTTCTTGTTTTTTGATGTTTTGTTTTATATGGGTTCCTTGGAAGGGAACTGTTTATTGCATTACATGTTGTGAGGACTAAACCGTATCAGAGCGACAGCATGGATTCACTTGACAATACTTTTTATTCCATCTGTCTGCTAATGTGATTGTCCAAAGTGAAACTACCTTTTTATATGTTCAATGAGACTTAATTTGTTGAGATTTTTCATGAATGTGTGTATTACATTTACTCATTGAAAACCTTAAAGGCCCCAGTGCAGTCAAAAACGTGAATAACCTGTGTTTTATATATATTTCCACACTATGAGATGGAATAATACTGTGAAAATGATGATAATGCCCTTTTAGTGTAAGAGCTTTTGAAAAGACTGCCTGACATTTCAACCTATTTTCATGGGAGTTTTGGCCTGCCTGGTGACATCACCAGGCGGTAAATTAGTTAACAGACCAATTAGAAAGATAGCTCCAAACCTCTCAATAACAGCTAGTTTTCAGTTTACCCTCCCCACTCAAGATCACTCCCAGACAGTCCTGGCAAAATTCTTGCTTGAGATATTGCTCTTTGCTAAAAAAATAAAATAAGCTTTTTGTTTCATTTTTATCATTTTAATCGAAAACAATCACAGTAAGGCACTTAATTGTTACCCAGAAATTATTTTATATTGAGATAAGAACGTCTGCATTGGACCTTTAAATGCGATGTTTGCTCTTATTGTTCTCCAAGACTAGAGGCATTACACTACCGTTCAAAAGTTTGGGGTCACATAGAAATGTCCATGGTTTTGAAAGAAAAAAATAGCATCAAATTGATCAGAAATACAGTGTAGACATTGTTAATGTTGTAAATGACTATTGTAGCTGGAAATGGCATATTTTTTATGGAATATCTACATAAGCATACAGAGACCAATTATCAGCAACCATCACTCCTGTGTCGCAATAGCATGTTGTGTTAGCTAATCGAAGTTTATCATTTTAAAAGACTAATAGATCATTAGAAACCCCTTTTGCAATTATGCTAGCACAGCTAAAAACTGTAGTCCTTTTTTAAAGAAGTAATAAAACTGGCCTTCTTTAGACTAGTTGAGTATCTGGAGCATCAGCATTTGTGGGTTTGATTACAGGCTCAAAATGGCTAGAAACAAAGTACTTCTGAAACTCGTCAGTCTATTCTTGTTCTGAGAAATGAAGGCTATTCCATGCAAGAATTTGTCAAGAAATTGAAGATCTCATATAACGCCGTACTACTCCCTTCACAGAACAGCGCAAACTGGACCTAACCAGAAAAGAAAGAGGAGTGGGAGGCCCCGGTGCACAACTGAACAAGAAGACAAGTACATTAGAGTGTAGCGGAACCCCTCCGCAATAGAAAAGTGCATGGCGCCAAATTCAAAACAACAAAAATATCATAAATAAAATTCCTCAAGCATACAAGTATTTTACACCATTTTAAAGATAAAATTCTTGTTAATCCAGCCACAGTGTCTGATTCCCAAAAGGATTTACAGTGAAAGTACCACAAACGATTATGTTAGGTCACCACCAAGCCACAGAAAAACACAGCCATTTTTCCAGCCAGAGAGAGGAGTCACAAAAAGCAGAAATAGAGATCAATTTAATCACTAACCTTTGATGATCTTCATCAGATGACACTCATAGGACTTCATGTTACACAATACATGTATGTTTTGTTTGATAAAGTTCATATTTATATAAAAAAAATCTGAGTTTACATTGGCGCATTACGTTCATTAGTTCTAAAACATGCGGTGATTGTGCAGAGAGCCACATAAAATGACACAAATACTCATAATAAACATTGATAAATTATACATGGAACTTTAGATAAACGTCTCCTTAATGCAACTGTGTCAGATAAAAAAAAACTTTACAGAGAAAGAAAACCATGCAATAATCTGAGTACAGCCTTTAGACAACAAAGCAGCCAAAAGATACCCACCATATTGGGTAGTCAACATTACTCAGAAAAAGCATTTTAAATATTCACTTACCTTTGATGATCTTCATCAGAATGCACTCCCAGGAATCCCAGTTCCACCATAAATGTTTCATTTGTTCGATAATGTCCACCAGTTATGTCCAAATATCTTCTTTTGTTAGGGCGTTTGGTAAACAAATCCAAAAGCTCGTTCAGGTCGCGCCGAACGAAAAGTTCAAAAAGTTCCGTTACAGCCCGTAGAAACATGCCAAACTAAGTATGGAATTAATCTTTAGGATGATTTTAACATAAAACTTAATTTAATGTTCCAACCGGACAATCCCTTTGTCAGTAAAAATGAAGTGGAACATAGCTACCTTTCACGTGAGCGCCCATGACCGAGGCTATGGCACTCTGCCAGACCACTCACTCAAAGAGCTCTTATGAGCCCCTCCTTTAGAGTATAATCTTCAAAACAGGTTCTAAATACTGTTGACATCTAGTGGAAGCCGTGGGAAGTGAAACATAACTAATATCCCACTGTATCTTCAATGGGGGCTGAGTTGAAAAACTACAAACCTCAGATTTTCCACTTCCTGGTTGGATTTTTTCTCTGGTTTTTGCCAGCCATATGAGTTCTGTTATACTCACAGACATCATTCAAACAGTTTTAGAAACGTCAGAGTGTTTTCTATCCAAATGTATTAATTATATGCATAGTCTAGCTTTTACGGCTGAGTAGCAGGCAGCTTAACTTGGGCATGTTTTTCATCCAAGCTACCCAATACTGCCCCCTACCCCAAATAAATTAATTTCTCAGAACAAGAATAGACTGACGAGTTTCAGAAGAAAGTTCTTTGTTTCAAGCCATGTAATCGAACCCACAAACGCTGATACTCAACTAGTCTAAAGGTCAGTTTTATTGCTTCAGTAATTCAGGACAACAGTTTTCAGCTGTGCTAACATAATTGCAAAAGGGGTTTCTAATGATCTATTAGCCTTTTAAAATTATAAACTTGGATTAGCTAAGACAACGTGCCATTGGAACATAGGAGTGATGGACAAAAAATTATTTTCTTTTAAAAACAAGGACATTTCTAAGTGACCCCAAACTTTTGAACGGTAGTGTACCTATTTGTATTATTTTTAATGACACGGCTATAGCCCTCATGTGGAGGTCTTGAGAAAGGAATTGTAAATGGACTGTCCTGAACTGAAGAGATTACTGTATACAGGGTGTGATTGTAGCTCTGCTCTATAGGCTTTTTATATGAATGTTCTGAGGTGCTCTGTTGGCTGAAAAGTGTTACTGCACAGTGTCTGCCTGTGTCTGACTGTCTTCTCAGACAAAGCACTTTACCTGAAGTTTAACTGAGTGCAGTATCACACGGCCTTGACTGACCTCATTCAATTACAAACACAACAATAGATATTGGCCAGTTGAAATAGGAATAACAAATAGGGCACATGTCAGTTCTTAGGCTACTATTTTGCCCCCAATTTAGTGTGTGTTTATCAGTGCTGTTCTGTCCATGGAGTGTACAGTCCCAGTGTTTCTGTTCAGCCTGTTACTCCATTTGTAAGTCATGTGAGGATCACTGTGTGGACTAGCTATAGTGTAGGTTTGGACAAGACCCACACACCTTGTCATTGATTGAAATAGTGTTACTGGATAGCAGCATATAACAACGTTATGTAAATACTAAGATTTACAGTGCTTTGTCTCTCTCATACTCTTATCGATCATGTACCTAACTACACAGTATGCATGAGAGAAACTGAATGTTGCAGGGTAGTTGCCATAGAACTGCAATGTGCGCACAGGATGTGTTCAATCAAATCCACATGTCTGTTTCCTTACGGAGTGCTGAAGTGACTATGAAATGCAATCAAACTGAAGTCAGTATGAATGTAATGTGTTTGTAAGAAGGCCTCAGTCTAATACTATAAATATATTTACAGTGTATGTACATGCTTATAAACAAGGCTTCAAAAGCTAACATATGACCCTGGTAAAGGCACCTATGTTGCAGTGAATGTACAGCATGTGAAATCTTTTGTATGAAGGTTCACTTTGGTAAAGTTCGTAAAGTTCAGAGATGGTTGCTCTGTGTAGCTAGCTTTGAGAGAGACATTGAATTCAAGCAGTGTTATAATGGTACAGATGTTTGTGCTAAATTGCAAATGAATGAAAAAAGTGAATTGTCATCTTTTACTTTGTACTCTGTGTATTTGTTCAATGTGTTTTAATAAATCCCCTCAACAACAATAGACATACCTCATTGCTTAAATGCAGATCTGAGAAAATAAGCTAATTCTCAGTTTGAGTATGTGTGAGCTGTGAAGTTCTATATTTTAAGGTGACTTTCTTTTGCTGAGAGTGAAACCCAGAGGGCAGAAGGAAGGTTGGCTGCCCAAAACAGACATGGAACAGCACAAATGAGGAGAAGATGAAGGCAGGAACCACCTGGAATGAAATCAAGAAAACGTTCCAGAACAGAGTTTTCTGGAGTTGCAGCTCTGAGGCCTTTGTTCTACTAGGAGCTGAAAGGAATAAGCCAAGTAAGTCAAGTTGCCTTGAAACATCAATAAAGAAAAATAATAAATAGTTTGATTTTAGAACTGCAAGCTTGTTAATGGGGCTTGACCCCTGATGTCTGCCAGTGATCCAGGTCACTCACTGCAAAGTAAATGAACTTAGGAGCAGAAATTGAGCCATTGACATATTAAGTCAGAGTTCAAGACATTCAGCCAATCACAGCTTTTACGGTACATTATTGTCTTTCCTTGAATATATAAATTGACCAAAATGTTTGTACCTAAAAAGGAGATGTGTTTACTGACAATTGTTACACGGTAGTTATAAAACACATATTGCACTAATATTCTCAGGTACTTATCTTTCCTCTCTACTGATGTCCATCTTAGTTCAGTTGACATTAGTATTTCTTTATTTTAAAATTTGTATTCCTCAAGTCCTTGGCTTGGTGATGTAATCACTAACATTGTTCCAATCTATTCCCCCTTTCACCCAAGTTTCCCATCCTAATACCTCTTAGCCCACCCTCTACATCTGCATATCTGCTCTGATTGGGCATGTGCCATACTTTAGCATTTCTATTGGCCGAAGCCAAGACTTTTGCTCTGCCATTGGCCAATCAATGCTGAGAAAGCCCTTTGGCCTGCTTTGTGTCTGTTAAGCAGCAGGGGGCAGGAGATTGGAGGAGGGAGGGAGGGACTAAACATAAGGGGAGAGAAAAAGTGGGAAGAGGGACAGAAAGACAGGGCAAGAAATTGTGAGAAAGAGAGCGAGAGGGAGGGACTGAACCATAGAATCGAGAGAGGAGGGAGTAGGGGGAGCCTCATTCAGAGCAGCTAGTGTGAGGAGTGGAGCTGACCTAATGTGGGAAAGTAAACATTATTTCCAGTCTATTCTGCCGGAGCCCTAGGAGCTCTTAAAGCAGACATACAGGGGAATGAGTGAGGAACCTGCCAGTATATAATCAGGATGTTCATGGGAGTTAACCAGGATTAAAGAGTCCACAGGGAGTAACTGAAGCTTGTTGGAGGAAATACTACCGAGGACAAGAAGGTGAGAGATGTATTTTTATTGTATTCTACTATACACACTCTCCCTCTTTTTTTGTTTCACTTCTCTGCGTGTTCACCAAGACAAGAGCTTTGTTGAAGGGGCCATGGAGGGAGTGGGGGTGGGTGGGTGTGTTGTTTTGTGCTCTCAGACCCTGGGTCCGAGAGCTTGCAGCTTCGGGCAGCGGAGTTACAGAGGAGGAAAGGAGAGCAGAGGCAATACCCAAAGCCGGGTGGCCTCTTTGTTGAATACACTCTTTCACAGACGATTACACCAGGACTAACCTTCAGAGAGGGCTGTGTATGGGGCTTGGCTACCCATATTATCAAGGGAAAGACCATGAGGCACTCTGGTCCAGAGACATACACCATCTATAGGGAGGATCTATACATTGATTCCAGGCAGAACTGGGCCATAGATACTCCACTCCAGTATATACATTACTGTACCCCCTCCATAGCCCCAGGCTGAAACAGGAGTCGTCTATCCAGCCCTAGTCTTGGGGCTCCTTCCTGGAGTACAATAGCCCCTCCCTGAATGAATTTCACGCTGCCTCATCCCCACAGAGGAGAAAGGAATGGGGAGAGGGGGACCTCTGATCTGCATTTTGGAAAGATGTAGTGTTTCCCGCTTTAGTCGGATGTCCCAGCATTCCCTGAGTCAGACTGTTAAACTTTTGTTCGACAATCAAGTTCCATTAATTAATAGTCCATGCATGTCTGGCCTGGAGCTTAAACCACAAAGATTCTCCTATGAATGGGACCCCACTCGCCTTTTCCTCTCATGCCATAGTGAATACACAGCTGAGGCCTTCCCACTCCCGGAAGCCCTAGGGGAATTAGTACAGACAGTTATGGATGAAGACCGGCATGAAAATAAAATAACCGTCATAACCACTTAAAAAAATAATTAGAAAGAATGGCTGACTGAAGACGGGACGGTCGGACATTCGTGGCCGTTTCCGCTGTAACGTGAAACTTTATTGCTCCTCGCTAAAACAAGCAAGGTGTTGTAGCGAATCATTATTTTAGGCAACGACCCCTCCCTGCAGCAGCAGCACACATAGAAATATAATATATTTCAATGGCAGCATATGCAGTCAGGAGCAAAGGGGGAAAAAACGTTTTAACAGTGAGCGCGGTCATTTGGCTGACCAATAAGTCATTCAAAATTCCATGACCATCACAGCCCTACCATCTCTCTGTACTGTGTCACATCCTTCATGCTTGCTGTAACTGTGCTGTAAGTTGCATTCATACATTAATAGCAAATTTCAAATTCCTACGACTGCATCAAAGGGACAGCTCAACCCCCCTCTGTATTGTAACAGCTAACAATTCTGTATAATGATACTGAACAACAACCCTGGCTGGCCAAGACTGAACAATAGGGAAGTATCAACAATGAACATGTACACAAAGCTTCAAACCGAGCTTTCATTGGCCCAAGAAAAGATCATTCAGATGCGCCATTGACAGAGATCACAATGGAGAGTGTGGGAACAGGACACCCAGGTCAGTGAACCTGCTGTCACACAGTGACGTTTTGGTCATTCTGACACCCAACCATAAACCCTAGATGGGAATGTTTGATTAAGGACTTACCATACACCTAGAATGTTTGATTATTAAGGACTTACCATACACCTAGAATGTTTGATTATTAAGGACTTACCATACACCTAGAATGTTTGATTATTAAGGACTTACCATACACCTAGAATGTTTGATTATTAAGGACTTACCATACACCTAGAATGTTTGATTATTAAGGACTTACCATACACCTAGAATGTTTGATTATTAAGGACTTACCATACACCTAGAATGTTTGATTATTAAGGACTTACCATACACCTAGAATGTTTGATCTTGGTTAAACTCCACGTGCTTTTAACATCAAATAACATTTTATTTGTCACATACACAGTTTACAGCAGGTATAAAAGGTGCAGTGAAATGCTTACATGCTAGCTCCCTCAACATTGTAGTACGTTATCAATATCAATAAAAATAATAATACAAAATAAGTCAATAGAGAAAGGTAGTATGCATAGTAATAAAACTGCTATGTACACAGCAGGATGTACAATATACATTTATGAATGTGCAATGTCAACTATGACTGCGTTACAAATATAAAGTGGATTTATACTATAATTACATTGCTATTAGTGAAGTGACTTACCTGCAGTGTTTGGACTTAGGTATGTACTGTGATAAGGTATGTACTGTGACAAGGTATGTACTGTGACAAGAAAAAGTATGTGAACCCTTTGGAATTATCTGGATTTCTGCATAAACTGGTTATAAATTTAGATCTGATCTTCATCTAAGTCACAACAACAGACAAACACAGTCTGCTTAAACTAATAACACACAAATTATTGTATTTTTCTTGTTTATATTGAAAACGCAATCTAAACATTCACAGTGTAGGTTGGAAAAATGATGTGAACCCCAAGGCTAATGACTTCTCCAAACGCTAATTGGAGTCAGGAGTCCGCGAACCTGGAGTACAATCATTGAGACGAGATTGGAGATGTTGGTTAGAGCCACCCTGCCGTATTAAAAACATTCACAAAATTGGAGTTTGCTTTTCACATTGCCTGATGTGAACCATGCCTCGAACAAAAGATATCTCAGAAGACCCAAGATTTAGAATTGTTGACTTGCATAAAGCTGGAAAGGGTTACAGAAGTATGTCAAAAAGCCTTGATGTTCATCAGTCCACGGTAAGACAAATTGTCTGTAAATGGAGAAAGTTCACCACTGTTCCTACTCTTCTTTGGAGTGGCCGTCCTGTAAAGATAACTGCGTGTGCACAGCGCTCAATGAGGTTAAGAAGAATCCTAGTGTCAGCTAAAGGACATGCTAACATCTCTGTTGACGAGTCTATGATACGTATAACACTAAACAAGAAGGGTGTTCATGGGAGGACACCATGGAAGAAGCCACTGCTGTACAAAAAAAAACTTTCCATGTCTGAAGTTCGCAAAAAAACATCTGGATGTTCCACAGCACTACTGGCAAAATATTCTGTGGACAGATGAAACTATAGTTGAGTTGCTTGGAAGGAACACACAGCACTATGTGTGGAGGAAAAAAGGCACAACACAACACACCAACATCAAAACTTCATCCCAACTGTAAAGTATGATGGAGGGAGCATCATGGTTTTGGGCTGCTTTGCTGCCTCAGGGCCTGGACGGTAATGCTATCATCGACGGAAAAATTAATTCCTAAGTTTATCAAGACATTTTTCAGGAGAATGTAAGGCTATCTGTCCACCAATTGAAGCTCGACAGAAGTTGGGTGATGCAACAGGACAATGACCTAAAACACAGAAGTAAATCAACAACAGAATGGCTTCCACAGAAGAAAATACGCCTTCTGGAGTGGCCCAGACCGAGTCCTGACCTCAACCTGATTGAAATGCTGTGGCATGACCACAGAGTTTTGCTGTGGCATGAGTTTTGTAAAGAGGAATGGTCCAAAATTCCTCCTGACCGTTGTGCTGGTCTGATCTGCAACTACAGAAAACATTTGTTTGTTGCTGCCAGAGGGTCAACCAGTTATTAAATCCAAGGGTTCACATACTTTTCCCACCCTGCACTGTGAATGTTTACACCGTGTGTTCAATAAAGACATGAAAATGTATAATTGTTTGCGTGTTATTAGTTTAAGCAGAGTGTTTGTCAGATTTTATGACCAATTTATGCAGAAATCCAGATTTTTCCAAAGGGTTCACATACTATTTCTTGCCACTGTATAGTCAGTACAGTCAGTGGTCAGAGCCCAGATGGAGAAACAGTGGAGAACAGTAACACTCACTGTGACCTTGAGTAGTGTGACTACCATCACAGACTACCTTCGTGCACAGTGGGCACAGCAACAGCTTCTGTAGTGGAGGGCAATTGAAGGCCAATGTGGCTCTTGTATGAATAATGTATACCTGCATGTCTGAACAGTGCCGACCATGGCAGTGCGTATGAAAGCAGCGCATCATGAATGTTTCACTATGCTGTCCATACAGTCTATGATGCTGACACATATTTGTTCTCAATGTTCAGTAATCAGTACACTATAACACAGCTTTCTGTACTGTAGCTTACAATGGAGCTTACATCAGGAGAAAAACAAACTGAGTTCTGGTTTATGATAAATTCTACTCTGAGTTAAATCTGACAGTCAGATAATCTAACAGGTCCCTATGCTCAATGTTTGGCAGGAGTTAGTTGGGAATCAAGGAGGAGGCATACAATCCATTACTATGTGTTACAAACACTCCCACTCACAGCTCTGTTTTTGACAGCTAAAGGATGACAGACAACTGCTTCTGAGCAGATTAACTGTTTCTTGCGTCTAAATGGGTTGTCTCACATCCCTATCTCTTCACGACAAGACTATTTCCTTTGGGGATCTTGATATTCAGAAAAAGGAGGAAGAACTTCTTTGGACTCCTGTCTAGTAGAGAGTGGAAGTTTGGAAACCAGTCAAACCACCCTCCATAAAACCAAGGAAGAGCCTAGATAAAAGAAGGCTGTTTTAGCTGCCTTCTGTAAGAATTCCGTTGCTGTTTATTCAGTCTATACTCCACCAGCTGCGGCTCTGTTCTATTGTCCATTGATGCACCCTGACTCCCTCTCCCTGCCTAACCAATGACTGCCCCGGCCTGGGCCTTATGCGGGCAGCCAGCACTGGACTCAAGTCTTTGTGGGGGATATTGCACATTCAGTTCAGCAGATCTCTCCCATCTCATGTTCGAATTCAAACATCTCTATGAATCCAGCTTGCAGTTGCACATTCTATACTCCCAAACATTGAATCATTAGGAAATATGTGCCTTCCTCCTGTCTGTAATTGCACCATCTGCTTTTGCATCCAGCAGTGAACAGGGAAGGTTCTGGAAGTCAAGGTCCAACCATACCCCAAAGACCTCCTTGTCGCCTCTGCATCTTCTCCAAATATTACCACACCACGGCTGGGCTGAACTCTTTATTTGTGTTAGGGTGTGTGGTTGTGTTTGTTTCATTTTAATTCTGCAAGGTACTGTATCCAATTTCCTCAAGAATGCCTTTAGGACAGAACTAGTTCAAGCTTAGTTTCCACTTATCCTAGTCTCTTTTGACAGGCAGTCTAAAAGATTTTTCACTTCGAGTTTGGTCTTTAAATGTATGTTGTACAAAAGTATTTCAACAAAAGGAGGGTGGTTTCCTGAGTTTGAAGAGGCTATACATTCATGTACATACTACCTCATTTGGCCTGACCAACCAGTGCTCCCACACATTGGCTAACCGTTCTATCTGCATTGTGTCCCGTCACCCATCCCCGGCCAACCCCTCTTTTACGCTACTGCTACTCTCTGTTCACCATATATGTATAGTCACTTTAACCATATCTACATGTACATATTACCTCAATCAGCCTGACTAACCAGTGTCTGTATGTAGCCTCTCTACCTTTATAGCCTCACTACTGTATATAGCCTCCCTACTGTTACAGCCTCACTACTGTATATAGCCTCCCTACTGTTATAGCCTCACTACTGTATATAGCCTCCCTACTGTTATAGCCTCACTACTGTATATAGCCTCCCTACTGTTACAGCCTCACTACTGTATATAGCCTCCCTACTGTTATAGCCTCACTACTGTATATAGCCTCCCTACTGTATATAGCCTCACTACTGTATATAGCCTCACTACTGTATATAGCCTCACTACTGTATATAGCCTCCCTACTGTTACAGCCTCACTACTGTATATAGCCTCCCTACTGTTACAGCCTCACTACTGTATATAGCCTCCCTACTGTTACAGCCTCACTACTGTATATAGCCTCCCTACTGTTACAGCCTCACTACTGTATATAGCCTCCCTACTGTTACAGCCTCACTACTGTATATAGCCTCCCTACTGTATATAGCCTCCCTGCTGTTACAGCCTCACTACTGTATATAGCCTCCCTACTGTTACAGCCTCACTACTGTATATAGCCTCCCTACTGTATATAGCCTCCCTGCTGTATATAGCCTCCCTACTGTTACAGCCTCACTACTGTATATAGCCTCACTACTGTTACAGCCTCACTACTGTATATAGCCTCCCTACTGTTACAGCCTCACTACTGTATATAGCCTCCCTACTGTATATAGCCTCCCTACTGTATATAGCCTCCCTACTGTTATAGCCTCACTACTGTATATAGCCTCCCTACTGTATATAGCCTCCCTACTGTATATAGCCTCACTACTGTATATAGCCTCCCTACTGTATATAGCCTCCCTACTGTATATAGCCTCCCTACTGTATATAGCCTCCCTACTGTATATAGCCTCCCTACTGTATATAGCCTCCCTGCTGTTATAGCCTCCCTACTGTTACAGCCTCACTACTGTATATAGCCTCCCTACTGTTACAGCCTCACTACTGTATATAGCCTCCCTACTGTATATAGCCTCCCTGCTGTTACAGCCTCACTACTGTATATAGCCTCACTACTGTATATAGCCTCCCTACTGTATATAGCCTCCCTACTGTTACAGCCTCACTACTGTATATAGCCTCCCTACTGTTACAGCCTCACTACTGTATATAGCCTCACTACTGTATATAGCCTCCCTACTGTATATAGCCTCCATGCTGTTATAGCCTCCCTACTGTTACAGCCTCACTACTGTATATAGCCTCACTACTGTATATAGCCTCCCTACTGTTACAGCCTCACTACTGTTACAGCCTCACTACTGTATATAGCCTCACTACTGTATATAGCCTCCCTGCTGTTATAGCCTCCCTACTGTTACAGCCTCACTACTGTATATAGCCTCACTACTGTATATAGCCTCCCTACTGTATATAGCCTCCCTACTGTATATAGCCTCCCTACTGTATATAGCCTCACTACTGTTACAGCCTCACTACTGTATATAGCCTCCCTACTGTTACAGCCTCACTACTGTATATAGCCTCCCTACTGTTACAGCCTCACTACTGTATATAGCCTCACTACTGTATATAGCCTCCCTGCTGTTATAGCCTCCCTACTGTTACAGCCTCACTACTGTATATAGCCTCACTACTGTATATAGCCTCCCTACTGTATATAGCCTCCCTACTGTATATAGCCTCCCTACTGTATATAGCCTCACTACTGTTACAGCCTCACTACTGTATATAGCCTCCCTACTGTTACAGCCTCACTACTGTATATAGCCTCCCTACTGTTACAGCCTCACTACTGTATATAGCCTCCCTACTGTTACAGCCTCACTACTGTATATAGCCTCACTACTGTATATAGCCTCCCTACTGTATATAGCCTCCCTACTGTATATAGCCTCACTACTGTATATAGCCTCCCTACTGTTATAGCCTCACTACTGTATATAGCCTCCCTACTGTTACAGCCTCCCTACTGTATATAGCCTCACTACTGTATATAGCCTCCCTACTGTTACAGCCTCACTACTGTATATAGCCTCCCTACTGTATATAGCCTCCCTACTGTATATAGCCTCCCTACTGTATATAGCCTCACTACTGTATATAGCCTCCCTACTGTTACAGCCTCACTACTGTATATAGCCTCACTACTGTATATAGCCTCCCTACTGTATATAGCCTCCCTACTGTATATAGCCTCACTACTGTTACAGCCTCACTACTGTATATAGCCTCCCTACTGTTACAGCCTCACTACTGTATATAGCCTCCCTACTGTTACAGCCTCACTACTGTATATAGCCTCCCTACTGTTACAGCCTCACTACTGTATATAGCCTCACTACTGTATATAGCCTCCCTACTGTTACAGCCTCACTACTGTATATAGCCTCACTACTGTATATAGCCTCCCTACTGTATATAGCCTCCCTACTGTTACAGCCTCACTACTGTATATAGCCTCCCTACTGTTACAGCCTCACTACTGTATATAGCCTCCCTACTGTTACAGCCTCACTACTGTATATAGCCTCCCTACTGTTACAGCCTCACTACTGTATATAGCCTCACTACTGTATATAGCCTCCCTACTGTATATAGCCTCCCTACTGTATATAGCCTCCCTACTGTTATAGCCTCACTACTGTATATAGCCTCCCTACTGTTACAGCCTCACTACTGTATATAGCCTCACTACTGTATATAGCCTCCCTACTGTTACAGCCTCCCTACTGTATATAGCCTCCCTACTGTATATAGCCTCCCTACTGTATATAGCCTCCCTACTGTATATAGCCTCACTACTGTATATAGCCTCCCTACTGTATATAGCCTCCCTACTGTATATAGCCTCCCTACTGTATATAGCCTCCCTACTGTATATAGCCTCCCTACTGTATATAGCCTCCCTACTGTATATAGCCTCCCTACTGTATATAGCCTCCCTACTGTATATAGCCTCCCTACTGTATATAGCCTCACTACTGTTACAGCCTCACTACTGTATATAGCCTCACTACTGTATATAGCCTCACTACTGTATATAGCCTCCCTACTGTATATAGCCTCCCTACTGTTACAGCCTCACTACTGTATATAGCCTCACTACTGTTACAGCCTCCCTACTGTATATAGCCTCCCTACTGTATATAGCCTCCCTACTGTATATAGCCTCCCTACTGTATATAGCCTCCCTACTGTATATAGCCTCACTACTGTATATAGCCTCCCTACTGTTACAGCCTCACTACTGTATATAGCCTCCCTACTGTTACAGCCTCCCTACTGTTACAGCCTCCCTACTGTATATAGCCTCCCTACTACTATATAGCCTCCCTACTGTATATAGCCTCACTACTGTATATAGCCTCCCTACTGTTACAGCCTCACTACTGTATATAGCCTCCCTACTGTTACAGCCTCCCTACTGTTACAGCCTCCCTACTGTATATAGCCTCCCTACTGTATATAGCCTCCCTACTGTATATAGCCTCACTACTGTATATAGCCTCCCTACTGTTACAGCCTCACTACTGTATATAGCCTCCCTACTGTTACAGCCTCCCTACTGTTACAGCCTCCCTACTGTATATAGCCTCCCTACTGTATATAGCCTCCCTACTGTTACAGCCTCACTACTGTATATAGCCTCCCTACTGTTACAGCCTCACTACTGTATATAGCCTCCCTACTGTTACAGCCTCCCTACTGTATATAGCCTCCCTACTGTTACAGCCTCACTACTGTATATAGCCTCCCTACTGTATATAGCCTCCCTACTGTATATAGCCTCCCTACTGTTACAGCCTCCCTACTGTATATAGCCTCACTACTGTATATAGCCTCCCTACTGTTATAGCCTCCCTACTGTTACAGCCTCCCTACTGTATATAGCCTCCCTACTGTTACAGCCTCACTACTGTATATAGCCTCCCTACTGTTACAGCCTCCCTACTGTATATAGCCTCCCTACTGTATATAGCCTCCCTACTGTTACAGCCTCCCTACTGTATATAGCCTCACTACTGTTACAGCCTCCCTACTGTATATAGCCTCCCTACTGTTACAGCCTCCCTACTGTATATAGCCTCCCTACTGTTACAGCCTCCCTACTGTATATAGCCTCCCTACTGTATATAGCCTCCCTACTGTATATAGCCTCCCTACTGTTACAGCCTCCCTACTGTATATAGCCTCCCTACTGTTACAGCCTCCCTACTGTATATAGCCTCCCTACTGTTACAGCCTCACTACTGTATATAGCCTCCCTACTGTATATAGCCTCCCTACTGTTATAGCCTCCCTACTGTTACAGCCTCCCTACTGTATATAGCCTCCCTACTGTTACAGCCTCCCTACTGTATATAGCCTCCCTACTGTTACAGCCTCGCAACAGTTATCTTTCATTGTCTTTTTACTGTTGTTTTTATTTCTTTACTTACCTGTTGTTCACCTAATACCTTTTTGCACTATTGGTTAGAGCCTGTAAGTAAGCATTTCACTATAAGGTCACCTGTTGTATTCAGCGCACATGACAAATAAACTTTGATTTGATTAGTCAGGCAGCAAACTATTTTCTGCCAGCAATGTCAAGTGCATTTTTTATGCAAAAAGTGACATCTCATTAATTTTCATTGTGCAATTGTATTGTGTTAGAGTATTTAATACATATTGCTCAATGTCAAAGAACTTAGGGGATGCTCTGCTCGAAAGATCATATCAATTACACCAACAGAACCTATTATGAAAGATTATTTTGCCAATCCTGCTTTTCCTTCTCTGGAAAAAACCCTGGTGATTTTTCCATTATACATGGCGGTAGACTACTAAAGTATTTAACTCGGAGGGAGGAGCAGTTCTCATTGATTTTATCCCACAGATCCTCCATTATACTGAGCAGAGCATGGCTCTGACATATCACATACAGCACAGCATGTCATCACCCTCTGACCTGTGATCTCACTCCCAGACAGTCCAGCAGTTCAGTGACCATTGCAGAAACAATGCTTTCTGAGAGTGAGCAGAGCTTTTCCCCTACAAAAGGCTCATTGTTTATTAGAGCAGTAAGTGGGCCGTCTGGAGAAACTGGGTTTGTGGTACAGCGAAGAGGATAGAGGCCGTGGTGGGCTGGGTCCACACATGACTAGAATTGCACCGACCGAGTGAGGATATGGTCTTAGTATTACCCCTGAAGAAAAGTGACTGCAATTTTCAAACCTGGCCTACTTTGCCACTCATGTTTAATACGTCTCAAATTAAGATTAGAAAAGTATCCCTGTTTAGTAGTTTCAAGCCATCACCATGCCAACAACATTACAGTACCCCACTCCCTATAACTGACCTAATTTCCTGATAGAACTGTCAGGAGAGGGTTGAGTCAGACTTTGTATTCGGTGGAGGATTTGGGATGAAAATTAATTGTGCAATGATTTCCAAATGGGCCAGCTCCAAACTCTGTTGCCGCCCATGGTCTGGTCCACCCCACTTTACCCTATGCTGTCATTCCCCAAGGGGGCGTGCAAACAGGCCAATCAGGGCCAGGAATGTTCCTGCAGAGGAAACAGTTCAGCACTAATCGAAATGTAAAGCAGATGCTGCACTATGAGACTTCACCAGAACTCCAGGACTCAGGAGTGGTGCTCTGCTAAGGATACAGAGCCGCCCTCTACATGTAGGGAACCCCCCCCCCCAGCTATGAGGTTGAGGTATTTAGACCAGACGCGTTGTATGTAGTGAGAGGAACACCCTATTAAAATGACAGAAACAACCCGTATGGGCTCATCACCGTCAGGGTATAGATATCTCCTTTAATCTTCAGGTAAGCCCTGTCAGACTGTTTAATTATGCTAACAGCCTTTCTCAGCAATTTTGTCCTGCTTTTATACTGGAACTGTAATCCCCTCTCTGTTGCATGTCTCTTCCTTTGTGGTTCTGGAGGCAGCCATAATTCTGCCGTGCTTAAAGGATTGGAATTTTTCACAGTCCTGAGAAAGCAAACTAGTCAAAACAACCTGTTGCTAGTGACCCACATTCAGTAATGTAGGTAATACAGCGTAGTGGTCACAACAACTCAACTCTGACCAGACTTAACTATTATTTTTTTTAAATTTACATCAGATGATCCAGTGAAAGGATTTAGTGACCTGTGAATCCAGGAATAGACTGTTTCTTCACAAAATATCTTGCAGTTGTCTAAATATTATTTAGTATTACAATACATGTCTATGTAAACAGTATGAGGCTAATGTTTCCAAACATAGTAAATGTACATCTGGGACACTGAAATTAGTATGATATATTAAGTTTGGTATGGTATGTATTCATTTGTCCATCATCCATTTCTTATGATATGTTACAAATTGCAATTTGTTGTGGCTAATGTTAGCTTGGTGGCTAAAGTTAGCTAGGCTAGGGGTTAGGGTTAAGGTTAGGGTTTGGAGTTAGGTTAATAGGGTTAAGGTTAGTGTAAGGGTTAGCTATCATGCTAAGTGGTTGCAAAGTAGCTAAAAGTAATAAGTAGTTGCAAATTAGCTCAAATGCTGAAGTTGTCTGTGATGAAATTCGAACACACAACCTTCGGGTTGTTAGACATTTGTGTTATACACCTACCCAACCACCCTACTTTCATGTTTGCCTTAAGTTACCTTCTGTCCTATGTAACCATACCAAATGTAACATATTATACTAATTTCAGTGTCCCAGATTAACGTTTGCTGTTATGTCTCATCTATGAGACCAGGCTGATGTTTCCACCATTGTTTTTTTCTGGAATTTAGATTGGAATGAAACTAAAACCAGTGGTGGAAATAGTACCCAATTGCCATACTTGAGTAAGGGGAAAGGGAAAGGGGGATACCTCGTCAGTTGTACAACTGAAGGCATTCAAGGCATTCCACGTTTAACCTGAAGATAATGACTTAAGTAAAAGTGAAAGTCACCCAGTAAAATACTACTTGACGAAAAGTATTTGGTTTTAAATATACGGTACTTAAGTATCAAAAGTAAGTATATAAATCATTTCAAATTCCTTATATTAAGCAAACCAGATGGCACCATTTTTTTCCTTCTTTTTACGGATCGCCAGGGGCACACTCCAACACTCAGACATCATTTACAAATGAAGCATGTGTGTGTAGTGAGTCCGTTTTCCTGTCCTGCTAAGCATTCAAAATGTAACGGGTACTTTTGGTTGTCAGGGGAAATTAAAAAAGTACATTTTCTTTAGGAATGTAGTGAAGTAAAAGTTGTCAAAAATATACATATAAGTACAGATAATCAAAAAATTTGTAATAGGGGGAACTGGAGCCCATTCCAACATAATTCCACCTTTTAAGTTTTCACCCTGAGTTCTCAGCAGCCAGCACCCATACACAAACTACAGATTAGAGTCTTAGTACTGTGTAAAGTTTAAACAACGATTAGTCATTGAAAAAAGAGCACAAAGTAAATAAGCTTTACCAAAATAGTTTGTCATGTATATGAAATGGACATTCCACTTGAAGTGTCTTAAAACCTTTGCATGTTCATGGTGGTTACATAGATACCTTAGTACACTTTATTAGTACTTACAACTGTTATACCTTTTTGTGGTTTGTGTATTTATACATTTAACTATTTATATGTGTTTGCTTTGTAAACAAATACTCCAATCAGTTTCTAAATTGTAGCAAATTTTGGGAAGTCAAGTGCATGTCAGTTTTTGTCAGACAAGGAACATTATTTCTGTTTTTTTCTTCAACATTTGTACTATCCCTTTGTCTCTATTCTCTGTTCCAGAGCTTATGTCCACTGTGAATTATCAGCAGCAACAGAGGGAGGAAGAGGAGGAGGAAGATGAAGAGCAAGGAGAGAAGTTTGAGTTTGATGACAGTGCTGATGAGAAAGACCCAGTGGAAGCCATGCAAACGGCAAATGAGTCATCTATGGAGGCCACAAGCCAACCACATGACAATGCAGTAACAACACCCCTTGCACACTCACAACAGCACCTCAATGCAATGCCCCCTGCTGGTCAGGAGGACAATCCCTCACAGGGACAAGACTCCACGGCCTCTTCAGGTAAAGTGTTCTTTCTATTACAACACATTGTGAGTGACTCTTCTCCACTGGTCTCATAAGGTGCTGCCCGTTCTTAAATAGATGCTAATTACACTCCTTGCTAAAGAAGGAGATTTAAATCTATGTGAACTTCTGTCGGACAAAAGGAAGCGATTAGTGCTTAATTAAAATACTTCTCACGAAGCCTACGCGTAGTAATCCGTTAAGTGGGTTGTGGTGCATTTCTCGACTGGGGAATTCTGGGGTTGATGATGCTGTACGGTGGAAGCCTGTTACCCAGCGGATGGTGGAGGACACGGGTGTCCGGCTGGGACGTTGCCCTCCCAGGTAAGATGAGGGGGCTCACATTGTCTCTGGATAAATTAAATAATAGTTTGAATAGGAATATCTTCCATAAAAGCTGATTTGCACACAGGACCTATATAGCGCTAATAATACAATTCCTGTGGTCTGTTTTCATCAGCGATTGTCTTCTTGGAGACACAGGACCTACCGCTCTTCATAAAACAAGGTCAATTAAGATGAAGTAAAGAGGAAATAAGATATACTTTTCTATACACATTTCCTCACATTGAGACCTATCTGGATGTATCCCAAACTTGTTAGCTGTCCTTCCCATATGGTACATGCTGTACAAGTTATAGTAACAAACACAAGCATGACGTTATATTTAAAAAAAAGATGTCTAATGTCTCCCGCTTCATTTCTCCCCACAGATGTTCCAGTTAGCAACCCACCCAGGCGGTAAGAGACTCTCTGCTTTCTATCTGCATTCCATCTTCAGGGGTTGTGTGGTTTGGCCTCATAGGAGGAAACATCTGTCTTCATTAAGTTATCAATATACTGTATTAGCATGACCCAAAATCAGAAACATCTCTTTTTTCATAGAGAAGGGGCGTGTCAAAGTAGAAAGGTATAGTACTGATATGTTTAAAAAGGAAATCAAAGGAGATGGCAAATCTGTGACAGAGGCTATGTTGGAAAAAAAACTCTTCCATGTCTAACATATTGAATCAGTAGCCTAAACAGGTACTCTGTAGTCTGCAGGTTATAGCAGTTTGCAGTGTAAAAAGTTGTATATGAGTTAGGGGGTTCACTAGAATGTACATTAGAAACATGTTATCAACCTTTTAATTTGGGGTCCCCTGTCTTGGTGGGGGGCACTGGTCCTGGTTAGGTCCCAGCATGATGGTGTGCTAGGAAGTGTGCTGGGAAACCCATGCTGATAGGAGAGCCAGGGCCTGTCGTTCCTGTGGGCTTTCCTGTGCTGAAAAGCTGGGTGTATGTGAGTGACTGTGATAGTGTGTATCTCTCAGTGTGTCTGTGTGTGTGTATGTTTGAACAGGGTTGGATTGTGAGAGAAGGGACTGTGGTTTCTGCGATTTCTCCTCTGGAAGATTTCTGCTGAGTAGACTGTTTCACTGCGGGTCAATATTCTCCCTTTCCTAGTGGAGCTATCAATAGCTTTTTCCTCCAACAAGGTGTAAGTTGTGTGTCAGCACGTTTGCTCTGTGTGTCTGTTTCAGCTCAGATTCAGATATATTTGCATCGCAAAGAATACTTTGTAGTAGAAACATTGTTGTAGAACATGCATCACATGTCTACAGGTCTATTCAAGTCAGGAAAGCAGTGGTATTGTGTGTGCGTGCGCGTTTCTAGGTGCATCTGTTGATTCTAGGACCTTTGACAGATAGCTTTCATTAAGTGAGACCCTTAAGATGAAAAGTCCTGGACAATGGTCACCATGACAACTTGACACTTGACATTTATATGGCTCTGCTTTATGTTCTGTTGAGCTGTAGCCTTAGACTACAGGGGCTCACCTTTAGCACTCCCCCGAAGAAACCCCACTTTACAACACTCCCATTTCTGCTTAGTGGTAGATCTGCAAGCTGGGTTTGCAAGCTGTTCAAGTAAACAATGTTACAAAAGACACCGATGCCGTATACAGACCTGTGTACACTGTCAGGGCGCAGACGCAAGATGCAGTTGCTATAGCAGATGGTGTGTTGTTTGATTCGACTCGTTATAGTAACTGTAGTTACAATGAAGGTCTAGCTAGCCCATCATCAGCATGGTCAGCACTATTTCCATAGAGACGGGAGGAAAGCCAAGTAAACATGGCTCCCTGGTTGACTGTGTTCTGTAGTTAGAGGGCGTTGAAACACATCTAAGGCCTTGCATTCAGGCTGCTCACTGTGCCTCCGTCTGTTCTATTTGCATTGAAACACGTTTGCCATTTCTTCTGCTATAGGCCTATGAATCACAGGGGCTTGTATAGACAAGTGAAGGGCGTAGGCCTACAAAGATGAACCATACAATATATACTTTTCAGTCTTTTAAACATTGAAATAGTTTGTGTTCTCAAAAAACGTCTGGTTAAATACCCATTTGAAACCACAGTAATGAGACATGCGTTCTGTATGAATTTTACAGAACAGGTTTCTTGTGTTTCATGATGAGGTATGCTGTGTTATTAATATGTCTGAGGCACATTATACACCAGCATAGTTTTTCTTCTCATTTATTTTAGAAAGTTCTTATTCATAGAAAACTGCTTGAGTAGACATTACTCTGTAAAAACTCTTAGCTGTAATATGTTGGGTTGTCTTTGCCAGCCCCGTGAGCTGCTTCCTGACTGAGTCTGGTGTCTTTGGGGAGGCAGTGCAATGTGAACAGTTGAAACGTTTATTAGCGGACATTACTAGGAACTGGGTTTGAAGTTTCAACATTACTCAAA
The DNA here is from genome assembly GCF_036934945.1 of Oncorhynchus masou masou. Taxonomy (NCBI): domain Eukaryota; kingdom Metazoa; phylum Chordata; class Actinopteri; order Salmoniformes; family Salmonidae; genus Oncorhynchus; species Oncorhynchus masou. The sequence goes on from NC_088216.1 coordinate 63,499,274, forward strand.
CAAGCTTTAGCTTATGCCTTTTTGTTGTCTTGCCAAAGAAGGTAATGCAATAATATATACAGAAAGTCTGGCCAATAGGTTACTTGCAAGCTATATTTGGCTTCAAAATATTTCCTACACAACTAAACTGAGTAATTCTGTAAACATTGAGGACTGTCAGGCATGTCTGGATCAGGGGAGAGGTACAGTATCTTGCTGACTGATTGACATATTGGCTGTTGGCAAAGTCGAGAGGGATGGTGGGAGGGATGCATTTAATGAGATTGGTTTCTCCTCCATCCCAGATCTAGCTGTATAATCAAGCATGTGGGAGGATTGCTGTAACTCTCACTGGTAGCTTGAAAACATAAGAAAGTGGTAGCTCTTTACAGAATACCTACAAGATCAGTATTAGGAGATGTCTCAAAGGCAATATTCCAGGGCCAGTCATTATTATGGTTAGGCTTTAGGAATGTCAGGTGATCAATGGCTATCATTTAGGGGGATCTTTCATAGCTCACAGTTAATATATCAAGCAGGAGGTAAGGTCACATTATCATATTCATGGTCTCACATGAGTTTACCTGGATCAGATGACTCTCTCCATCCCTCACAACAGCAGTCAGCAGAATCATCACACCACAGTGAATAGGACTGACCAACCTATCAGAAATGAGCTGCACTAGGAACATATAGCTGTGGCAGGTTTAAGGAAGTGTTACACCTCGTTCACATCAACAGCGTCATTGCGTTTTGGTACACCAGAAGTTAATTAATTTCCAATGGAACTCTGTATTTAACTTGTAGCATTGCGTTGCAGTTGCAGTGTGTTGTGTGGTGCAAACGTTGGATTTATCGAACATGTGCATCAAATGCATAGACGGCTTGACAAAAATGCATAGACGGCTTGACAAAAATGGTAACTTTTGTTGCACACATTTCCAGATTATGCTGCTCACCATTTTGTGCAATGACACTGTCTGTGTGATCAAGGCGTTAACATGCTGGGACAGCAGTGCTTCAGACTCTTTGCCCCGCCTACTTCACCTTTCCTCCTCGACCTCCTCCTCCTCCACACTGCAATTCACTTGTAATGAGCCACACAGGACCCAGCCTAGAGTGGTCATAACTGCTTTCAATACTCTGCCTGGTATGTTCCAGGGTCTCTGGCCCGGTTGAGCTGGTTGAGCCCATCGCTGCAGCACCTTCAGTGGGAGAGCAGCCCAGGGAGGAGTCCAAGGAAAGGTCTGGTCCTGGAGACATGTTACCAGTGGAGAACCAGACCGACTCGGAGGACCATAGCGTGGAGACTGAGAAGAAGAGCTCCAGCTTGAGAGAACACTCTGAAGGTACAGAACTACATAGATATAGATACATGAAACATGATATATACAGAAGAGAGCAAGCTTACACCAATTACAGTATAGGCCTTCATAACTTCCATTGTTTTACAGTAATAAAAGAAACTGTATTGGTCTGTCATCGTTGTGTGGAACTTCCAAAGGGCAACAGCCAGCACACACTCTCTCCCTCCCATGATTTGATTTCAACATGGACATGACAGGAATTCAATTAATTCAGGATGAGGATCAATAGTAGACTATTGGCCTATTTCCACCGAGGGAAATTGCTCTTGCTGACATTAGGCTATTTGAAGGTGGTCCACTAAGGACTCTGTAAGGAGCCTGACGAAGCCAGGCTCTGCTCAACTTTATTTCACCTTTCTCTTTAGTTGTCTTTCACATACTCCCTGTTCTTGTTGATATTAAAAAATGTATGCCTTAGTTTATAATAGTGTGGTGTAAACATTTTCAGCATCATGCATGGATACTGTAGAAATCTGATTTAACAATCTGTACCTCAGTTTTGTGATCAGTTCCTCTGTCCAGTGTCTGTGTCCTTTTCCCCATCTTAATCTTTTATTTTTATTGGACAGTCTGAGATATGGCTTTTTCTTTGCAACTCTGCCTCGAAGGCCAGTATCCTGGAGTCGCCTCTTCACTGTTGACGTTGAGACTGGTGTTTTGCGCGTACTATTTAATGAAGATGCCAGTTGAGGACTTGTGAGGCGTCGGTTTCTCAAACTAGACACTGTCTTTGTCCTCTTGCTCAGTTGTGCACGTGGGTCTCCCACTCCTTTTCCTATTCTGGTAAGGGCCAGTTTGCGCTTTTCTGTGAAGGGAGTAGTACACAGTGATGTACAAGATCTTCAGTTTCTTGGCAATTTCTCGCATTCAATAGCCTTAATTTCTCGTAACAAGGATAGACCGACGAATTTCAGAAGAAAGGTCTTTGATCTGGCCATTTTGAGCCTGTAATCAAACCCACAAATGCTGATGAGCCAGATACTCAAACTAGTCTAAAGAAGGCCAGTTTTATTTCTTCTTTAATCAGAACAACAGTGTTCAGCTGAGCTAACATAATTGCAAAATTGTTTTCTAATGATCAATTAGTCTTTTTGAAATGATAAACTTGGATTAGCTAACACAACGTGCCATTGGAGCATAGGAGTGATGGTTGCTGATAATGCGTCTTTGTACGCCTATGTAGATATTTCATAAAACATCTGCTGTTTCCATCTACAATAGTCATTTACAACATTAACAATGTCTACACTGTATTTCTGATCAATTTGATGTTATTTTAATGGACAAACAATTAGCTTTAAAAAAAAAACAAGGACATTTCTATGTGACCTCAAACTTTTGAACGGTAGTGTATATGTAGGGTCGAAGTAACTATGCAACAGGATAGATAATAGACAGTAGCAGCAGCTTATTTGGTGAGTGTGAAAGTGTGTGTGTGAGTGTACAGTGTACAGTGAGTGTACAGTTGAAGACATACACCTTAGCCAAATACATTTAAATTCAGTTTTTCACAATTTCTGACATTTAATACAATTTTGTAAAAATTCCCCGTCTTAGGTCAATTAGGATCACCACTTTATTTTAAGAATGTGAAATGTCCGAATAATAGTAGAGAGAATGATTTTATTTCAGCTTTTATTTCTATCATTACATTCCCAGTGGGTCAGAAGTTTACATCCACTCAATTAGTATTTGGTAGCATTGCCTTTAAATTGTTTAACTTGGGTCAAACCTTTCAGGTAGCCTTCCACAAGCTTCCCACAATAAGTTGGGTGAATTTTGGCCCATTCCTCCTGACAGAGCTGGTGTAACTGAGTCAGGTTTGTAGGCCTCCTTGCTCGCACACGCTTTTTCAGTTCTGCCCACAAATGTTTTATAGGATTGAGATCAGGGCTTTGTGATGGCCACTCCAGTACCTTGACTTTGTTGTCCTTAAGACATTTTGCCTCAACTTTGGAAGTATGCTTGGGGTCATTGTCCATTTGGAAGACCCATTTGTGACGAAGCTTTAACTTTCTGACTGATGTCTTGAGATGTTGCTTCAATCAATCCACAAACTTTCCCTCCCTCATGATGCCATCTATTTTGTGAAGTGCACCAGTCCCTCCTGCAGCAGAGCACCCCCACAACATGCTGCTGCCACTCTCGTGCTTCACAGTTGGGATGGTGTTCTTCGGCATGCAAGCCTCCCCCTTTTTCCTCCAAACATAACAATGGTCATTTTGGCCAAACAGTTCTATTTTAGTTTCATCAGTCCAGAGGACATTTCTCCAAAAAGTATAAATATACTTTTTCTTTGTCCCCATGTGCAGTTGCAAACCGTAGTCTGGCTTTTTTATGGTGGTTTTGGAGCAGTGGCTTCTTCCTTGCTGAACGGCCTTTCAGGTTAAGTTGATATAGGACTCGTTTGACTGTGCATAATGATACTTTAGTGCCTGTTTCCTCCAGCATCTTCACAAGGTCCTTTGCTGTTGTTCTGGGATTGATTTGCACTTTTCGCACAAAAGTACGTTCATCTCTAGGAGACAGAAGGCGTCACCTTCCTGAGCGTTATGACGGCTGCTTGGTCCCAGGGTGTTTATACTTGCATACTATTGTTTGTACAGATGAACGTTGTATCTTCAGGCATTTGGAAATTACCCCCAAGGATGAACCAGACTTGTGGAGGTCTGCAATTATTTTTCTGGGGCCTTGGCTGATTTCTTTTGATTTTCCCATGATGTCAAGCAAAGAGGCACTGAGTTTGGATGTAGGCCTTGAAATACATCCACAGGTACACCTCCAATTGACTGAAATTATGTTAATTAGCCTATCAGAAGCTTCTAAAGCCATGACATAATTTTCTGGAATTTTCCAAGCTGTGTAAAGGCACAGTCAACTTCTGACCCACTGGAATTGTGATACAGTGAATTATAAGTGAAATAATCTGTCTATAAACAATTGTTGGAAAAATGACTTGTGTCATGCACAAAGTAGATGTCCGAACCAACTTGCCAAAACTATAGTTTGTTAACAAGAAATTTGTGGAGTGGTTGAAAAACTAGTTTAATGACCTAAGTCATGACCAACCTAAGTGTATGTAAACTTCCGACTTCAACTGTATGTGTGGCGTCAGATTCAGATCAAATTGTATTTGTCACATCTGTCGAATACAACCGGTTTAGACCTTACAGTGAAATGCTTACTTTACAAGCAGTTTGCATGTGTGCTCGTGTTATGTGTGTGTGTGTTGTGGTATCAGTCAGCGTAAGTATGTGTGAGTGTGGGGAAGCATCCAGTGTGTTTACACTGTTATTGCAAAAAAGGGTCAATGAGATAATTAAATGACTACCTGGACTAACTATTTAGCAGTCTTGTTAAACAGTCTTATGGTTTGAGGTTAGAATTTGTTCAGGTTCCTGTTGGTTTCAGACTTGGTGCACTGGTACCACTTGCCATATGTTAGCTGAGAGAACAGTCTATGGCTTGGGTGGCTGGAGTCTTTGACAATTTTTTGGGCCTTCCTCTGACACCACCTGGTATAGAGGTCTTGGTTGGCAGGGAGCTCGGCCCCAGTGATGTACTGGGCCGCACTCACCGCCCTCTTTAGCACCTTGTTGTCGGGTGCCTTGCAGTTGCCGTACTAAGCGATGATGCAGCCAGCAAAGATGCTCTCAATGGTGCAGCTGTAGAACCTTAATTTCAGCATTCCGAGGGGGAAAATATTATTTTTTGTCCGCTCTATAACTGTATGGGTGTGTGTGGACTTACATTCCTCTAGATTGATACAAATCTATTTGACACATTTGATAACACTGTTGCCATTTAGTCGTACTACAGTATGGATGTTCTGTGTTACTATCAGTACTGGATTACTACAGTGTAATAGTAACTTTGTAACCGATTCAAAGATTCTGGTACCTGGGCTCTGTCATTGAGTTCGATACCAGCTTTACATTTTCTTCTGGTCCTAACATTACGACCAGTCTGGGTCCTAATCCCAGGACTACCGTCAAGAAATGCCATACTGTGCTAAAAAGGTTTTCACCAAACCAAGGTGAAAATTGCCTGAGTTCTGTTGTGTTGCCTTCTGGGATTGTTGGGGAAAATGAACTCAGCTTGAAGAAATACACTCAGGCTTACACCCAGGCTGTTTGAAATAATGAGCACTGTTCAGAAGACTGAGTCAGTTACTTTGCAGATCTGCAGATAGTCAGGCTGATAGCCAAGATTCAGTTATTCCTCTTTCATTCGGTACACATTCTTCACAGAGAGAGGATGTGTGCGTGTCTGTGTGTGTGCACGATTACGTATTTAATTCCTATTGTAGTAGAAGAACACTGGCTGTTTTGTCTCTCTCTTGGATTGTGTCCAAGGTTATTTAGAATCTTATATAGAGCTGTGGTGGCTAATCCATGTCAGAATACACATCTCTCATCAGATTAATTGAATCCAGTGATTGTTGATGTTTGAGGTTTATAAGGAACCGTTCCAGACAAATCACAATTTAAAAACGAATCAATAAAGCCCCTAAGCTAAATTAGGCTGAAACACTCCCAAAGCAATTAATTACAAATCCTGCAGACCGTGGAGATAGATAGGGTCGATACATTACAAACAAGGTGGATATAATCATGTTGCCACAATTCCATAGCACAACCCCACACTTACCACAAATAACAACAACACACAGGGCCTCCCTGCTAAGTCCCTGCTAATATAATCAATGAACTGTTGATGTTTTCAAGACTATGATATACAGTGGCAAGAAAAGGTATGTGAACCCTTTGGAATTACCTGGATTTCTGCATAGATTGGTCATCAAATTTGATCTTCATCTTAGTCACAACAATAGACACACATAGTGTGCTTAAGCTAATAACACACAAATTATCGTATTTTTCTTGTCTTATATTGAATACTTCATTTAAACATTCACAATGTTGGTTGGAAAAAGATTGTGAACCCCTAGGCTAATGACTTCTCCAAAAGCTAATTGGAGTCAGGAGTCAGCTAACCTGGAGTCCAAACAATGAGACGAGATTTGAGATGTTTGTTAGAGCTGCCCTGCCCTATTAAAAACACTCACAAAATTTGAGTTTGCTATTCACAAGAAGCAATGCCTGATGTGAACCGTGCCTTGAACAAAAGAGATCTTAGAAGACCTAAGATTAAGAATTATTGTCTTGCATAAAGCTGGAAAGGGTTACAAAACTATTTCTAAAAGCCTTGATATTCATCAGTCCAAATTGTCTATAAAGGGAGAAAGTTCAGCACTGTTGCTACTTTCCCTAGGAGTGGCCGTTCTGCAAAGATGACTGCATGAGCACAGCGCATAATGCTCAATGAGGTTAAGAAGAATCCTAGAGTGTCAGCTAAAGACTTACGGAAATCTCTGGAACACGCTAACATCTCTGTTGACGAGTCTACGATACGTAAAACACTAAACAAGGATGGTGTTCATGAGAAGACGCCACTGCTGTTAAAAAAAACATTGCTGCACGTCTGACGCTTGCAAAGGTTCACCTGGATGTTCCACAGCGCTGCAGGCAAAATATTCTGTGGACAGATGAAACTACAGACAGACAGTTTTCCTTGTTTGGAAGGAAAACACAACACTATGTGTGGAGGAAAAAAGGCACAGCTCACCAACTTCATCCCAACTGTAAAGTATGGTGGAGGGAGCATCATGGTTTCGGGCTGCTTTGCTGCCTCAGGGCCTGGACTATTATCGATGGGAAAACATATTCCCAAGTTTATCAAGACATTTTTCAGGAGAATGTAACGCTATCTGTCCGCCAATTGAAGCTCAACAGAAGTTGGGTGGGCAACAGAAGAAAATACACCTTCTGGACTGGCCCAGTCCGAGTCCTGACCTCAACCTGATTGAAATGCTGTGGCATGACCTCAAGTGAGCGGTTCACACCAGACATCCCAAGAATATTGCTGAACTGAAACAGTTTTGTAAAGAGGAATGGTCCAAAATTCCTCCTGACCGTTGTGCTGGTCTGATCCGCAACTGCAGAAAACATTTGGTTGTTGCTGCCAGAGGGTCAACCAGTTATTAAATCCAAGGGTTCACATACTTTTCCCACCCTGCACTGTGAATGTTTACACGGTGTGTTCAATAAAGACATGAAAACATATAATTGTTTGTGTTATTAGTTTAAGCAGACTGTGTTTGTCTATTGTTGTGACCTAGATGAAGATCAGATCAACTTTTATGACCAATTCATGTAGAAATCCAGATTTTTCCAAAGGCTTCACATACTTTTTCTTGCCACTGTACATCTCACTGATGTAAATGGCACTGACAATTACAACATCGAAGTTACAGAACCTTGGGCTATAATGCTTGTGGTTTTGCTCTTGAAGTTTGGTTGCCATGCAAAATAATCACTGACAAACCCTCCTCCTGGCTCTGTGGCTTGGGGTTGTGACTGGTCCTTACTGTCTTCCCCAATAGGTGAGGGGGTGGATGATGATGAGGCCGATGCAGCACTCCAGACAGGGAGCCCGGAGGTGATCTATGATGACGTGCCCTGTGAGGGACCACTCTCCCCTGACGAAGGTGAGTTCTGGGGCAGGGGCTCGGGCCACTGACTGCTTTTATTGAATGTCTCCACTCTCTGATACTGCACCATCAGTCTTTGGATCAATGCACATCAGACCTGGGTTCAAATGGCATTTGGTTCCTCTTAAATACTGAGCTGTGCTTGATTGAGCTTGAGGATCTGCTGTCTGACAATGCACTGTCAGTCCTTGGATCACTGTACAGTCTTTGTGCTTTTTTGATGTCAGTATATCTATGTGTGTGTGTGTGTCTGTCAGGGGACATGATCTACGAGGATGTGCACAGAGAAGAAATGCCCCAGGGTGCAGGCAATGGTTGGAGCTCCAGTGAGTTTGAAAGTTACGACGAGCAGTCTGATACCGAGAGCAAGCTACCAACCCGCAGCAAGGTAGGAGAGATGGCGTTCTGTTGTCTGTCTGTCTGTCTGTCTGTCTGTCTGTCTGTCTGTCTGTCTGTCTGTCTGTCTGTCTGTCTGGTCTGTCTGGTCTGTCTGTCTGTCTTCAATGCATAAGACATGACTCAAAGAGAATATTTCACCCAATGCTACTGCTCTCCCACCACAATTATTTTATTCATGTGAGAAACTGTTGGGGAAAATACAAAGAACATGAAACATGTATCAGCCCTGTCTGGGTGGGTTAATATTCTCGCTTTGTGGCCTGAGAATAAACAAGCTTCCTTCTCACTTGAAAGGCATCAAAGTCATGACACTGTCCAGAAGCTGTATGTTATAACCATACTGTAGGTGACTGTAGGCTCTCTCTCTGCCACATGGGGGCAGTATATACTCATTGAAGTTGTGCGCTATTCTGGTCAGACTTGGTCCAGGCTCATCCCTGTGTATATACCGTGTATGTCGAGTACACTATGGGGACGTTTTGCCAAAACATATTTGACAGAGCTGGTGCTATTGATACGTAGATTGAGAAAACATTCTATGAAATGATATCCATATACAGAGGGGAGCGATGACCTGCTTGTTATGAACACTTGCTTGTTACGTTTGGGCAGAAACGATGGTGGCTTTACTGAAATGAATATCACAGCAGGAGGTAGTCTATGAACATCCCCTCCTCCCTCTTCATGTCTGCCTCAACCTCCCCCCTGCACTCACTTCCTTCACCAAGATCATTGCTATTAGTCCAGGCTGACATTACCCTTTGACCAGCGCAGTGCTCTAAGCTTCCGCTCTCCACCCTTGTGATTAATCCAGGTGTTGCCTTGCTTGTTTTGTCTTGATCCCTTTTCCCTCAATATTCTGCTGTCTCATCTCCCTTCCTTCATCCCTGTGTCCTGCTGTGTGGTTTAACACAACCTGCCCTGACCTGCTTCGCACCACACTGCCCAACACCTGTGGCGTTCCCGTACTCTAGCAGTACTCCCCTGACGTGCGTCGGCTGAGGGAGCGTTGTGCCAGGACCAAACGTGAAATAGCCATGAGGCTGGGTGGGAAAAACAACTATGACACCAAGGTATATAACTGGCAGTAAGAAAACACAACATGACATCAATTTAGAACTCAAAATTACAGCATCCAGAAGGCTATGCAATGATTACAATATTACCGAAGCCAAAATATGCCTGCTGTAGTATGAAGTGCATTATAATGATTCACTTTCTTTACCATCCTGTCCTTGCTAATGTTTCTCTGCTTTCCTCCAAACAGTCGTTCTCATGAGAGATTTGTCTCTCCTTCTAGTTTAGTATGAGGACAAGTTTTAGGGATACATGCATGAGTAAAACACATTTGCATCCATAAACACATTGCCAGTTTTTCCAAGTTGATAACCTAGTTTCCTGAAGTGGCATCATTTAAAAATACCACCACCATGGGTATATTCTGGGTCTGTGTGCATCACGAGTCTGCCAGGCCTCAGTGATGCTCAGGGTGGGGTTTGTGGTTCGCAGAATCTATGATCTCCTCATAGACTTCCTGATTAGTGACTAGATCAGACAGTTACAGACCAACTGAGAGGCGCATATGGCAGTATTCATGGCTTGATGCATCCAGTGTCCCATCTCTCTCTATCTCTCCTTGTGGATTACTCTGCAGTGTTCCCTGGCTCTGTCCTCTCTCTCCTCGTGGACTAACTGTTTTGGCCTCTTTGTCCTTTTGAACCAGGTTCATCAGCTAATGAAGGCCGCTAGAAGTGGGACCAAGGATGGATTGGACAAGACCAAAATAGCCTTCATGCGGAGAGTCTCCTTCCTGCACAAGAAGGACCACTCAGGTAATCTGGGAAAAAGTTCTTCAAAATGACTTTTTGTCAAATGACTGTCTCAGATGAAAGTATCCCTTTTATGGAGATATGTGTAAATTTGTTGTGAAATGAGAGTTTCTGTGGAAGACAGGAGTTCACATACATTTCATCTGCCGCTTTGAATTAAGCTGCTGTGGAGAACTTGTGTGACGCTAGCCGAGCCAAAAGTAATGTTAGCGGCAGATAGAGAAGAAAGCCTCCCATTTCCTTTCCAATCCCAGCTTTAAAAGAGAAAAGACTCGTGGCAAATGATCTAAACGATGTAAGATATTTCAAATGACACAGCTGGGATAAGTCGAGCGGCTCGCGCCGATTAAAGACATACTCTGTGGCGAACGGAAGGGTTTGATGTGTGGGAGAGGAACGGGCAGAAAATCTCACATGACAGAGGTTGTACCCCAGGAAGCCTCGGTACACAATGGAACCAGATTACCATCCGTTAATGGAGTGTCGAGCAGCTCCAGAAACCACAGATAACAGAGCCACAAATCAAATAATTTTCCTACAATCAAAAAGAGGTAAAGAGGCCAGTGGTTCTATTTGTAGCTGTTGATCAGGGGGAATCTGGGCAGCATTATATATTTCAGATACTGATACACGATTATCGTTCCAAAGTCATTAATTGGAGTGGTGTTGGCTGGCGAAAATCAGTTTTAGTATCTATGTCTATATGGTTGCAGGGAAGTTTGGATTTTGTTGAGTGCCTTCTGAACACCTTTGTATTCATGCTGTTCATTTGCAATATCTTTTCCCCTCCTAAGTCTTTCATGCAGAGTGCAAATCTCTTTATATTTTAGAGATAATAAAGTTGGAGTGCATCTGGGATTGTGGCTCCAGTTGAGATGTGAAAGCTGTAAATGTGCCTCTGAGTGTGCGTGTGTGTGTTCCCCTGTGCAGAGGATGTGGAGGATGATGCAGGGTACCTGGATGTGGCTGTGTCGGAGGTGAAACAGCCTCCTGCACAGCTGAGCCCCATGCCTGAGGGGCTGAGCAGCCAGCAGGTGTGTATGTGTGTATACAGATGTTTGCATTTGTGTGGGTGTCAGAGTATTCTGTGAACATCTAAATTCATGTGATATGCAGGCAATGATGCAAACAATTTTTTTTTAGATTGGCAACACTGACTCGGTAGTACAATTTGGGAGAAATATGTCTGTTACAGTTAAGTACAGGGCTACTCATTTCAAGGGAAACCTCAGGGTAAATCCGGGCCTCATGAAAAGAAGGCTGCCCAACCCAAACTCTCTTACCCGATTACAATCACACGCCCAGGCATGACTACAGTAGCCTAGTACTATCAAACAACCTGTCACACACTCCCATCATGCCGTTTTCTTTGTGTGATCGTTGACCTCTCACCTGTATGTTTCCCTGCCTGGCCTCCTCTCTCAGGTGGTTAGACGCCACATCCTGGGTTCCATCATTCAGAGTGAGCGCAGTTATCTTGAGTCCCTCAGGAGAATCCTTCAGGTGAGTGCTTTACTCCCTACCATCCCTTCTCCGCCCTATGCTTTTACTCTGACAGATGTAATACTTTCATCTTTTCAGCATTTAAGAATGCGTCTGAAAAGGAAACTGGAGATGAGTATGAAATTACCAGGCTTGCTCCGCATAAATAATCGTGATAGAACAGATTCCTCTCACATCTTTGGTGCACTGCTGATGCTAAGAGAGAGATTCTCTCTGTCAGGTTTTCACAGAATCACAGAATGGGATTCTCTCTTCTCTTTTTCTGTGGTGGAGAGAGAAGCATTCGTTATCTCCCCTCAGAGATGAAGAGACACACCAGCTGAAATGGAAACAGGCGCGATCAGTGGGAGGGTTATGTTTTCTGTTAAGATACAACACTGTACTACCTTTGTTTTGTCACGAGATGATTGTGTTTGATAATTGGAATGTTAATCCTTGTTTTGTGATGTTGCTTTCCATTCAACAAGGCCAGCTCACTGCTAGAGGAAACATAAAAGAAAAAAGCCATTACATTAAGAACTGCGACTTCAGTCCTATAAAATCAGAAATTGCCTGTGTTATGCCCCCTGTCCATATTCCACTTGTCGATAATTAATTTGCTGTGGAGGATTTATGGTTGGGCAGGGGAAGCTTGTAAAACAACAATAGCAGCACTAGTCTATCATCTATTGTTGTTTCCAAACATTGACTTTCATTGCTGATTTTCTGCTTACTGCATCTGGCAGTTTCTGATTTCACAGATTACATTTGCCATATTTAAATGACTCACTTTAAAAGACATTGCAGTAATGTGCACATGTTTTACACAGTCGACTAGTTTTGATACTGTACAGCATCTTAACTAATTGCAGTTGCTTATAGGAGTGTTACTAACTGACGATTGCATCAATGTGCCTTCCAGTAAGGGTCCAAGCCCTGTTGGATGCTGCTGTTGTATCTGTTGAGAGATGTTGCTATTGATGTGTGGCTTTTTTATGATCAGGGCCTAGCTGTGTATTTTATATCATTCTCTACCGTAAAGCACACCTAATCCAAGTTAACTTGGGTGTACTGTTTCCCCAGGAGTACCAAAGGCCCTTGCTAGAGGCGGACCCACGCATTCTGAGCCCACGGAAGATCCGGCCCATATTTCACCGTCTACGGGAGATCACTCAGTGTCACTCCATGTTCCAGATCGCACTGGCATCACGTGTGGCTGAGTGGGACAGCAGTGAGAAGATTGGGGACCTATTTGTGGCCTCGGTTAGTGAGAGTGAGAGAGTGTGAGAGTGAGAGAGAGAGAGATATTTTATTTGTCCAACTAAAAGTAGTCAGTTTTCCCATCAGAAGACAATTTCCACACACACAGTTATAATGAGCTGCACTTAAAATTGAGAAAACAACACTAACCTCAAACATGGAGATAATTACATTTTAGATGAATATCTCTTTTGCAGCAAATAATCTCAGAATATGTGTGTTTATTGCATTGGCACTGGTCCATTGGACTAATCTATGAGTGTGCTGCTGTGACCCTCTGCAATGTGCTCACCCATAAGGCTTGCTCATTATTTACCTATCAAAGACACCATTCCGACCCATCTGCCTTCCTACTGGCCCTGTTTATTGTGATGTTTCATTAATATCCTGACACCAGCCAAAGGAGCCTGTTGTTGGAGAGTGAGAGGGGATTTCTCTTTTTCACCTGAGTCTGGATTTGTAACCCAGATGTTAATGATTTATGCTATAGGTCTCACACTTGCATCTGTGTGTTGTTTTTCCCTGGCCTGAAGAACAGGTGAAGTAAAGGGTTCATTTCTATGTGAGACTGGGTAATTTTCCAGCTACTGCTCCTCCAGCTACTGCTGCTGTCAGCAGCCCGCTTAGTGTTTAATCAAAGGAGAGCGAAGGACTGTGCTGTCACAGCCGCGTCTCAACATCCCCACCTCACCCCCTCTAAAGGATTGTGAAGGGTGTTAACAGATCGGGGTATTAAATACCACATTTAAATGGCAATTTTCTACCCTCCGCAACATTGAAATAACCTGTGGATTTCCAGTATTAGGATTACGAGATGAGCTGTTGAATTTCTAGGAACTTCGAAGATCTGTCAGAAGAAAAATATTGTCAGATGTTTTCACAGATCAAATAACCAAACATGACTTGTCCCTGAAATAATTTGTTTCATGAAAAAGCCACCAGATTCCTGATCTGATATCCAAAGATTTTGTGTTTCCCATAATCCCACCTTTCTGGGTTTCCACAGTTTTCCAAGTCCATGGTGCTAGATGTTTACAGCGACTATGTCAATAACTTCACCAATGCCATGGCCCTCATAAAGAAGGCATGCATGTCCAAACCAGCTTTCCTGGAATTCTTAAAGGTGAGTTACAAAGTAGACTTGTCTATGTGCTTTTTTTCTCTCTAATACACTATTTCTCTTTAAATACTCTCTAACCAACGGTAACAGCTACAATTTAATTAGGCTCTAATATTATACTATATTCTACTAGTGTCTTGATACTTGGTTAAAAATGTAGTTACTTTATTGTTTCTCTTTCAACAACTCGAAATCCTTCGTTTTATTTATATATATATAAAAACAAACAAGATATATATATATATATATATATATATATATATATGTATATAAATATATATAAAAACAAAACGATATATATGTCATAGTTGAAGTGTACCTATGATGAAAATTACAGGCCTCTCATCTTTTTAAGTGGGAGAACTTGCACAATTGGTGGCTGACTAAATACTTTTTTGCCCCACTGTATATATATTTCCCTCATTAAAATGCAAATCAATTTCTAACATTTTTGACATGCGTTTTTCAGGATTTTTATGTTGTTATTCTGTTATTCTGACTCTCACTGTTTAAAAACAACACGATGTATATATAAAAACAACATTAGCAATTAGCAACTCTTACATACTGTACAGTGCACCTTCTCAAACCTGAAGTTTCACACAGTAGACTGTATTTAAATTGTATTTAATGAAGAACCTGTTCGGATGATGTCAGTGTAGCACATTGTGGCTGTTATTATCAGCAGTTTTCTATTCATACACAGCCGTAGCACTTCACTCCCTGTGTTATGACCTACACCCACACCCATATACTGTACACTGACCACCTCCATTTACTCATTCTCTACTGACCAGCACAGACACCAAAGTCTGTTTCTCCACACCTTACTAACCTAAACCCACTCCTACTCCCACACTCCTAAACTCTATATATCTTGTTCCTCAGAATAAGCACTAAAGGTGTCTTTCTCTTAGTGTATGGATTATCTTCTGACTGTACTATGCTATGTTGTTCATGTAAACCTACTTGTCCTGTGTTGTGTAGAAGAAGCAGGCATCCAGTATTGATCGGATCACCCTGTACGGCCTCATGGTGAAGCCCATCCAACGCTTTCCCCAGTTCATCCTATTACTGCAGGTATATGCCTTTACCAGGATCTTCATCACTGCTAACAGTGACTAGATAATGTCATATTAGAAAACATAACTATAAACAATCTGAGATTTACACCAGACAATGTTTTATTGACCTAATCAAGAGTTATGCACATGGCATGATACTGTACATTGGGCAGATGGAATCTACTATAGCAACATTTTCTAAATCCAACACCAGACATGGCTCTACTTAGCTTGGGCTGCCAAGTGCATAACCATATTAGCTTTTCATGCAGTCAACTCCTTTTTCTTTACTCCTCCTCTCTCAAGATTGTGTGTGCAAAGATTTTGATTTGAACTTGCGTACTGGAACAGCAGTACCTCATTTCATCCCTCAGTAGGCATCGATTATCCATGAATTCAAAGATAAGTTATGAATATGAATTAGGCGTTTTCCTCTTGCCTAAAACTCAAGACTCCGGAGAAGGAGTGTCTGTGTTAAATCATACATTACACAGGGAACTAAATTTAAAGCAGTTAAACCCTTCTGGGACTCACACACAGAATACAAGGACATATTTCTGCAGGTCCACAAGAACACACAGTTTCAGGTAAGCCAGACACCACACACACACACACACACACAGATCTGTGATGAAGCTCAATAAATCCTTGGATTTTTTTCATAAATATGAAAACTTAAACGATGGGCTTTTACATTTTACACACACACACCAACACCTATTCACTTTATTTAATGTTTGTTTCTGTGTCTGTCTCTTAGTACATGCTGAAGAAACTTAAATGATGGGCTTTTACATTGCTCTGGGCCTTACACACAGAAGCATGCGCACACACACACACACACACACACACACACACACACACACACACACACACACACACACACACACACACACACACACACACACACACACACACACACACACACACACCTATTCACTTTATTTAATGTTTGTTTCTGTGTTTGTTTCTTAGGACATGCTGAAGAACACACCTAAGGGTCACGTAGACCGCCTGCCTGTGCAGCTGGCTCTGACTGAACTGGAAATGCTGGCCGAGAAGCTGAATGAACAGAAACGTGTGGCCGACCAAATAGCTGAGACTCAGCAGCTAGCACGCAGTGTCAGCGACCGCTTGCTCTGCAAGGTGACCGAACCACTGCGATACACATGGACACACACTTGCACAAACACAGAAAACACATGCATGGCATAGCATGCACATGCATGCACACACACTTGCACACACAACACACACAACGACACAGCAATCAACCTGCTCACTATGTGGCTAAACCCCAGAGCTCTTCCTCTACCCCCACTGTGGTATAAGCATGCGCTAAACATCTATGCATTAGGCTATATAGCCATCACTTACATTACCATCCCAGACAGTCTAGGAAAGCATTTTTATTTAGAAAAATCATTGCCCAGAAATGATGCCCATTATCGCCCCTGAACAGCATCCAAACACCACGGCAGGGGCGTTTCTTCTCCATTACCACACTGGAATTACAGTCTAGACACTGCAAATCTGAACAAATGCATTTCTGAAAAAGAGGAATTAGGGGGTAAATGAGACATTTAATTGGAAACCGTGAGAGAGTTATCTCTCCCCAGTCTCTCGCCTTCTCCTTTCCCTCTCGTTTCCACCTCCCCCTCCTTTCCTGTTGCTGTTCTTTTCTTCCCTCTCCATCTCTTTCTCTTGCTCCCTTTCTCATTCTTCATCTCTCTCTCTCTGTCTCTCTCTCTGTCTCTCTCTCTGTCTCTCTCTCTGTCTCTCTCTGTCTCTCTCTCTGTCTCTCTCTCTGTCTCTCTCTCTCTCTTTCTCTCTCTCGGTCTCTCTCTCTCTGTCTCTCTCTCTCGGTCTCTCTCTCTGTCCTTTCTTCTCTCTCTTTCTTTCTACTGGTCCATGATGGTGAATTTTCCAGAGGCCTGAGATGAGCTGATTCGGCCAATCTCGTCTGCTCCACACATAATTCCATTTATTGCAGTGAGACTGCAGAATTGCAATACGAAGCAGCTCTCTTCTATAACCGTCCAGTGAAATATTAATTATTTCTCTCTAAGTATCTAAGTCAGTGGAATAGGGGAGATAACTCTGTGAGTGGGAACAGGTTGAGGTTTCCATTTTACTCTATCTCTGACACAAAACAGTCACTCATGCATACACATGGTTGACACTTCTGAGGGGAGCTTCCATAACTTACATCTGTCTGCCTGTTGAGGGTGCTGTAGTTCTGTGATCATAGAAGACAGGCTACTGTTTGACTAATGACTCATTTCCCAAGCCATCTGAACAAATGCCAAGCACTGTTACTGATTCCCCACAGATATAACAATCAATTTTGTGAGATGTGACAGGATGTAGAGCACTGTGTATTGTAATATGGACAAAACAAAAATGCACTATTCATAAAATTGTGAGTCTATGGAACAAACATAAACATTAAAGTGGGACACTGTATCAGAGTTGCATATTTGTACTTTAGCGTTCGTTCAGTCTTTCGGCTTTACTGTTGTTGTAATTACAACTTTTTCAGAAGATTGTTTTAGAATTCATAAAACTGACTATTGATTCAGCTGAAAATAAGAAGTTACTGGACCAAGTAATACAACTACTTCCTATTATATTACCCTTTGCCATGCACTTTAGGAAAGTATGCCTTGTGTGTTTTCACATACTGTAGTATACAACAACATTTCTGTGAATGTGTGAGCGTGTGAATGTGTGTGCGTGTGTGCGTGTGTGTGTGCACGTGTGCGTGTGTGTGCGTGTGTGTGTGTGAGCCTGTGAGCGTGTGTGTGTGTGAGTGTGTGTGTGTGTGTGTGTGTGTGTGTGTGTGTGAATGTGTTCTGTTTGTCCTGACTGCACAACCCTACCTTGATCTGCTACTGATTCCCAATGAGACACTCACTTAACCAGACTTTAGCCTGCCTGCTGTGCTCCTTAGAAATTGAACTGAAACCCTGGGGAATTGGCACTTTGTAATGTGTCTTGAGACATTGTCCTGATTGCTCTGTCCCTTTAGCAACTGAACTCAGACCAGGGGTCACTGGTGCTTTGTGAGACGTTGATTGAGACGGTGTACGGGGAGCGTGGCCAGGTCCTGAAGTCTAAGGAGCGCAAAGTCTTCCTCTTCAACGATATACTCATCTGTGCCAACATCAACATCAAGTAAGTGGTGGGTGGTTCCACCTCAAAAAGAACAAGAAAGACGATTTCAACACCCACCATGTCAGATTGTTCTGAAATCCTTTCTGTAGTTAGAAACAGATAAGATAAGCATTCCTGCAACATTATTTAGTTGAAATGTAATTTGATCTCTGAATAATTAAGCTAATTGATTGCACCAAAATTGGCGATTTTTAAATGATAGTATTCATATAATATTAAATAAATATAATACATAACATCCGATTTCGACCCCCAAAAATAGAACAATGAGTCAGACATGAGGATTCCAAAGAAATGGTCAAAAGCCTCTCACAGACCCCCCATTGTCTCTCACTGACCCCCCATTGTCTCTCACAGACCCCCCATTGTCTCTCACAGACCACCTCATTGTAAATGAGAACTTGTTCTCAACTGACTTACCTGGTTAAACCTCTTGAAACTCCCCATCCCGGATCCGGGATCGTGACTAAAGCCTCAGGCTCATTAGCATAACGCAACGTTAACGATTTCTGAAAATCGCAAATAAAATGAAAATAATGCGTCTGCTCTCAAGCTTAGCCTTTTCTTAACAACACTGTCATCTCAGATTTTCAAAAATATGCTTTTGAACCATAGAAATTGACTAATTTGTGTAAGAGTATGCAAAGCTAGCTTAGCATTTTGAGTAGCATTTAGCACGCAACATTTTCACAAAAACCAGATAACCAAATAAATAAAATCATTTACCTTTGAAGAGCTTCGGATGTTTTCAATGAGGAGACTCTCAGTTACATACCAAATGCGCAGTTTTTCCTGAAAGCGTCTGTGTGTAGGAGAAATCGTTCCGTTTTGTACATCGCATCTGGCTACCGAAACGAACCGAAAATTCAGTCACCTACAACGTCAAACTTTTTCCGAATTAACTCCATAATATCGACCGAAACATGGCAAACGTTGTTTGGAATCAATCCTCAAGGTGTTTTTTCACATATCTCTTCATTGATATATCGTTCGTGGAAGCTTGCATACTTCTCTAAATTCCATGGAAAAATACTTGCAGCTGACTTTTGCGCACCAATTTCGGCGCAGGAAACCGGGCGGACACCTGGTAAATGTGGTCTCTTATGGTCAATCTTCCAATGATCTGCCTACAAATACGTCACAATGCTGCAGACACCTTGGGGAAACGACAGAAAGGGCTGACTCACTCCTCTCGCATTCACAGCCATATAAGGAGACAATGGAAAACAGAGCCTCAGAAATCCTGCTCATTTCCTGGATGCTGTCTCATCTTGGTTTTGCCTGAAGCTCACGTTCTAGGGCACGCACAGAAAATATCTTGGTAGTTCTGGACACGTCAGAGTGTTTTCTTTCGAAAGCTATCAATTATATGCATAGTCGAGCATCTTTTTGTGACAAAATATCTTGTTTAAAACGGGAACGTTTTTCATTCAAAAATGAAATATAGCGCCCCCAGAGCATCAAGAGGTTAATGAAGGTGAAATAAAAAGAAAGCAGAAAAACAACCCCACGCCAACAACGAGTATACAGTATCAGTTCTCTATTGTTTTACAAGTAGTATGGAGCTGCAGTTCAGAGTATTGTTTCTTCATCCTATGTAATGCATTCTCAGTGAATTTAGGGATGCCCCCCCTGTTCAGAGAAGTGAGTCATTGAAGTTTTTAGGTTTATATCCCATCCGAAATTCTGTTATGACCAGGTTCAGACCACTAGATGGTGCTGTTCCTGCTATTAGATTATATAAAAAAGAATCCACCCCACCTCAATGTTAAAGGAATAGTTCACCCAAATTACAAAATTACATATTGGTTTTCAATGCAAGGAAATGGTTATATTAGGACTTTCATCAGGGGGGTGAAAACATGACCAAATTCACAGAGAATGCAAATCCACAACTTTGTCCCATATTTTGTTGTGTTACAGCCTGAATTTAAAATGGATTTAAAAAAAAAATGTGTTTGTGTCACTGGCGTATACACATTACCCCATAATGTCAAAATGGAATTATAATATTCAAAATGTGTAAAAATGAATTGTAAATGAAAAGCTGAAGTATCTTGAGTCAATAAATATTCAACCCTTTTGTTATTGCAAGCTTAAATAAGTTCAGGAGCACAAATGTGCTTAACAAGTCACATAATAAGCTGCATATAAGCTGCATGGACTCACTCTGTGTGCAATAATAGTGTTTAACATGATTTTTGAATGACAACCTAATCTCTGTACCCTACACATACAATTATCTGTAAGGTTCCTCAGTCGAGCAGTGAATTTCAAACACAGATTCAACCACAAAGACCAGGGAGGTTTTCCAATGCCTCACAAATAAGGGCGCCCATTGGTAGATGGGTGAAAAAAGCAGACATTGAATATCCCTTTGAGCAAGGTAAAGTTATTAATTACACTTTGGGTGGTGTATCAATACACCCAGTCACTACAAAGATACAGGCGTCCTTCCTAACTCAGTCGCCAGAGAAAAAGGAAACCTCTCAGGGATTTCACCATGAGGCCAATGGTGACTTCAAAACAGTTATGGAGTTTAACGGCTGTGATAGGAGAAAACTGAGGATGGATCCACAACATTGTAGTTACTCCACACTACTAACCTAAATGACAGAGTAAAAAGAAGAAAGCCTGTACAGAATAAAAAATATTCCAAAACATCCATCCTGTTTGCAATAAGACACTATAGTAAAACTGCACAAAATGTGGCAAAGAAATTAACTTTATGTCCTGAATACCAAGTGTTGTGTTTGGGGCAACCACAACACATCAATGAGTACCACACTTCACATTTTCAAGCATGGTGGTGGCAGCATCATGGTATGGGTATGCTTATCATCGGCAAGGACTAAGGAGTTTTTTTTAGGATAAAAAGAAACGGAATAGAGCTAAGCACAGGCAAAATCCTAGAGGAAAACCTGGTTCTGTCTGCTTTCTAACAGACACTGTGAGACAAATACACCTTTCAGCAGGACAATGACCTCAACAAGGCCAAATATACACTGGAGTTGCTTATGAAGACGACATTGAATGTTCTTGAGTGGCCTAGTTACAGTTTTGACCTAAAAATGTCTGTCTAACAATGATCAACAACCAACTTGACAGAGCTTGAATAATTTAAAAAATAATAATGTGTAAATATTGTACAATCCAGGTGTGCAAAACTCTGAGAGACTTACCCAGAAAGACTCAGAGTATGTAATCGCTGCCAATGGTGATGCGAACATGTATTGACTCAGGGATGTGAGGAAATAGGAATACTCAGGAATACTTAAGATCTGTAAATGAGATATTTCTGTATTTCATTATGTGGTAATGTGTGTAGATGGGTGAGAAAAAAATCTATTTAATCCATTTTGAATTCATGCTCTGTAAAACAACAAAATGTGGAATAAGTCGAAGGGAATGGATACTTTCTGAAGGCACTATAAGATAAAGAAACAATACTCCGAGCTGTAGCTCCATACTGTTTGTCAAACATAGTGATGTTGTGTAGCTGTTGTTGGGTTGGGATTGGAGGGGGGTCATCGGGTGGCTTCTGGCCATTTCTTTGGAATCTTCAGCTTTTACACATTGTTAGAAAAAACGTGGTCCAAATCGGATGTTATGTTTCTATATTTATTAAATATTATATTAAGCCTAATAATTTAAAATGGCCAATTTCAGTGCAACAAATTAGCTACATTTCTCAGAGATTAAATTATATTTCCACAAAATAATGTTGCAGGATTGCTAATATTATCGGTTTCTAACTACAGAAATTGTTTTCAGAACAATCTGAGATAGTGGGTGTCATGGCTTGCTGAAATGACATGGAACAAGTCTGGTGTCTCTGTAGAGTAGAATAAATTCTGCTAAACAGCTCTTCAGTAAAAATACTCAAACACCTTCCCGGCGCCACAGCATTAGCACCACGAGGCTCAGCCTACAAGGCTTTACAGGGATATATTTAGGCAAACTGCATAGCAAAGAGTAATATAGCGTTCTCTAGCACTATCTGGAGTTACCAGAGTTTTATCAGCTTTTAACAAATGGCAGGCAGCTTAACTAGAGCAACAGGAGTTTTAGATTACTGACATAACATATTTCTTGGTCCCTCTCCAATTTATCCTCTATGACAGCACCATTGATCACATCTTCTCAGAGCTGAAGGTAAACAGGAAAGATTTTCCTCTATTTGCAAAGCTCCTGTCTGAGACGTTCATACCTCAAAGCTCTCTTGTTCAGCCTTCAAAGTAATTATCACCCCATGTTTTGTTCAACTTGATTCCCCTGAAGTTGACTTTGCCTGCCCTCTAGAATCTTGACAAACTGATCACAATGTTGATTGTGTGCTTGATTACAGGAATATATTAATATAAAATTAACCCTGCTCACAGCCGGGGGTCCTGCTTCTGCCGTGAACACTGCTGATCAGACAGATTCTAATTATGCTCTCCAGCTATTTTTGTGATAATTCAAAGAGTGACACCTCGGTTCTCCTCCTGATGGTGGTTTGGGATTAGTGCTTCTGTTAGGAGGAGAGGAACGCTGGGAAGAGCTTTGATTTAACTTGTATTGTTTTTTCCACCACCAGGGGCCCCTGATATCAGCAGCCTGGTCCCTGTTGGGCCAAAGTACACAATGAAGTGGAGTGCCCCCCTGCTGCAGGTCCAGGTGGTGGAGGTGGGTCAGGAGGCCTCCCAGGCCAAGGATACCTTGTTCCAGCATGGCGGTGCCAAGCACCCTGGCAGTGCCTGTCCCCCAGGTTGGTAAGCCTCCTGAGTCATCCTTCCATGACCTTTCTATCCCTGTTCATCATCTCCTACATGTAGTCCAGTTAATCTCATCACTTGGCCAGACTCCTAGTCTCACCCCCTTGGTCTGACTCAGCACAGCCCTCTAATCTGTTTCCTACTGTCAACTGTCCAAGTGAATTCTGGTGACACAGAGCTGTCACTCTGATTGAGGATGTGTTTGTGAAAAAAATAGCGACGATGGAAAACATTGCCGCACCCTCCACAGTCTCATTTCACTCTCTGATAGACCACAAACATATCTGGAGTGGTGTCATCAATCTGCAGAGATTATTCCCTTCCTCTCCAGCTCCAATTAGAGAAGCAGCAGCACTAGATAGGAATGGAATGGAGTCCTTTTACCCCCCCTCACAGCGCATACAGCTTGGTGGAGAGATCCCTGATAAATGTGCCATGTAAAGGAGAAGATACAATGCCTTATCAGGATGTCTTGGGGCTGCAGGGTAGCGCTGGTTAGAGCGCTGGACTAGTAACTGGAAGGTTGCAAGTTCAAACCCCCGAGCCGACAAGGTACTGTTGTTCTGCCCCTGAACAGGCAGTTAACCCACTGTTCCTAGGCCATCATTGAAAATAAGAATTTGTTCTTAACTGACTTGCCTGGTTAAATAAAGGTAAAATTTAAAAAAAAAAAAATTTTTTAAGTTGGAGCTCCATGACTTCAATATTAATGGCGACTTTTACAGTAGCGCCTGACCGTGTCACGCTCAGCGAAGAGAAACAGTTTAACAAGGAGGCCAAGATTAGGCTTAGATTCTCTGCAGATTAAGCCTTACAACACTGTAAGATCATTTAACGGTAAATTTAAATCTCTCTCTCTCGTGTTTGAAAAGCTATGGTTAAATAAAACATTTTGCACTGGCCCAATGCAAGTCATTCCCTTAATCATGCCTTTCCAGGAATTTTCCTCTGTGCATCTGTTGAATTACTTTCCAGCCTGCCAGTCACACAGGCTGGCCCCTCTATTTATAGTTCCCCGTCCCCTGTGATGTAATTCGGCAGGGCGTCCTGCCTAAATCCCACGCTCCCACGGCTTTGTGAGAAATTGACACAATTTTCATCTCTGGCCCTAGTCCCCTCCTTTATTGATGGAGAAGGGATCTCTCAATACTCTCTCTCTCTCTCTCTCTCTCTCTCTCTCTCTCCCTCTCTCTCTCCCTCTCTCTCTCTGTGTGTGTGTGTCGCAGTCTCTCTCAATTCAATTCAATGGGCTTTATTGGCATGGGAAACATGTGTTAACATTGCCAAAGCAAGTCTCTCTCTCTGTGTCCCAGTCTCTCTCTGTGTCCCAGTCTCTCTCTGTGTCCCAGTCTCTATCTCTCTATATTGGGGATTTAGAAGCAGTGGCTGCTGTGAATTCCCTCAGGTCATGTCCCAGAGCTGGATGCAGCACCAGCTACATGGATATTCCTGCTGGCTGCTGTTACATGAGGTGGCTGCCCTTGGAAGGATGGGCAGGGTCCCCTGTGGGCTCAGCCCTGCCTTGCTGCTACGTGCCCGGCGGCCACTGTGAATAACCTTGTCTGAGTGTGAAAACCAATCCTGCCATACCAACGGGATTACGCTGGATTACAACTCAGCACATTCACCTCCGGGGCTGAGTCCAACTCCAGGCGTGCGGGGACACAGCGGACCTGTGTGCCAGCGAATCCCAAAGCCTCACAGGTTCAGGGAAGCCATTGTGTACAGAGGCTCACGGCAGGCACACCTCTTTATATTCAGATGTCTGCTATTGATCGTGTCTCACAGATGACAGATGTCTGTGCCCGTCCGTGTCAGAGATCCCATTAAATCCCCAAAGGTTACAAAGGCTCTCTTTAAGATAACAATACTTGTCTCTCTCCATTCTCGCTGGCTCTCTCTCTGTCTATTTGTGGATACAACCACACACCTAGCTCCACAAGCCACGAGACTCCCACAAAGGACCATGCTTCAGTAACCTGCCTTTTGACGAAGCTGCATAGCTACTTGATTATGTAGTTGTGGTGACAGCACAGGACAGGACAGCTCCACAGCTACATCTTGCTGCAAATGTAATAACGCCACTCTCCTGGAGCGGTGTGTAGAGATGTGGGCCAGGGCAGAAAGGAGGGAGAATGGGAGTGAGAGGCAGGACTATTGATCCCCTGAGGTTGGAGACGGAAAATGTGAAGACAGTATGCTCCCAAATTGATTGGTGAATCTCACGTCCAAATGGCCACATTTCTCTATCTGCTTTTTAGTTATACATCCAGACTACATTCAGATTGTTCAACAAATAACGGCAGTGATCGATCCATCAAATATTGATCTCCTTTGGTACTTCTACTAGTGATTGTAGTTCAGGAAAGTAAACCATTGCAGTTCCATTGGGGATTGCAATAGCTGTTTGAACTTGAGCTCTTACAAGGCCCTCACCCTCCCTTTGGCAAATCAGACCATAAATTTATCCTCCTGCTTACAAGCAAAAATTCAGCAAGTACCAGTGATGTACTCAATACAGAAGTGGTCCGATGAAGTAGATGCAGAGCTACAGGATTGTTTCCCTAGCATAGACTGGAATATAATATTCCATGGATTTATCCAATAACATTGAAGAGTTTGGAACAGGCCCTCAGATCCTCAAAAAGTTATACAGCTGCACCATTGAGAGCATCTTGACAGGCTGCATCACCGCTTGGTACGGCAACTGCAAGGCACCCAACCGTAAGGCGCTACAGAGAGCGGTGAGTACGGCCCAGTACATCACTGGGGCCAAGCAGGACCTCGATACCAGGCGGTGTCAGAGAAAGGCCCTAAACATTGTCAAAGACTTCAGCCAACCTAGTCATAGACTGTTCTCTCTGCTACCTCACGGCAAGCGGTACCAGTGCACCAAGTCTAGAACCAAAGGACCCACACTGGATTCTACCCACACTCACACCACACACACACACACACACACACACACACACACACACACACACACACACACACACACACACACACACACACACACACACACACACACACACACACACACACACACACACACACACACACACACACACATTATTGTTATTCACATTCCTTGTGTCACTATTTCAAAAACATTTTTGGTTTAAATCTTTAACTCTGCATTGTTGGAAAAGGACCCGTAAGTATTTCACTGTTAGTCTACACCTGTTGTTTACGAAGCATGTGACAAATAACATTTGATTTGATGTTAATAATGTAACCTGTTGATGTGTGTACTGTAGTGTGACAGGCCATGTTGTGTTTTGTCCACAGGGAAGGTGATCCTGGGTCCTCCTCGGCTCTACCAGGAGCTCCAGGAGCTGCAGCACGACCTGTCTGTGGTAGAGGAGATCTCACTACTGGTGGGAACGCTACAGGGGACATACCAGGTACACCCCACCCCACTACCCCACCCCACTTCACTACTTAGAACACAGCCCAAACCCCAACCTGTGGGTCTACTATAGTAATTTTTCGCATCACTACACAGCCCAGACTGCCTCAGAGTTACTCACAAAAGTCTATGTCCAAATTACCCACTTTAAAAACATGCACTGCAATCTGACCTCTTACTTGAAATATATTTCATTTGCAGCTTGACAAATTATAAATAAAGCTGATATTTCTAAATACTGCTTGCAAATGTAAGGTTGATCAAAGGCGATTTGTTTCTACTACTACCCAACTAACTACAGGTTTAAATCCCTGAGAACGCATAATGCTTTGAACATGAACAAAGTGTTATTTTGTAAAATGCTCAGTGCTGTACAACAACAACTATGTTAATTACACATAGATAGAGAAGAAGGGCATTTGGGGTCATCTCTTTCCGGAAACCTTCTAAATGAGATTCAAAATGCAATTCAAACATGAGCAAAGAAAAGCTACAAATCTTTCTCGAATCATCAATTGATACCATCATGAATTCATTCAATATCCCCATGCAAACAGTGCCACAATAGTGATCATATGTGACCCTTCAAATCTGTCACATCTCTGAGCCTATCTCCTGAAGAACGGAGTGCCTCTCTCTTGCAGTGAGCTATGCTGTCTTCAAATCAGGACACCTCAGTAGTGTGTCTGTCTGCCATCATGACTTTAAAGTAACTGTACATAACATAGTCACAGTATACTCCAGCAATCACCAAAGAGCCTCTCAGTGGAAAGGTGGCCTCTGTTTTTAATGACCACAATGTCCTTAGGTGGAGTACAATGGGCTTTTCTCCATATCACTGATTTTCACACCCCACCCAGTTATGATATAAATGTCCACCAAACAAATATAGGAAATACTTCTGCATGGATCATTGATTATATTTAATGTGGAAATGACGTGTAAATGTTATATTTGATGGTATGAAAGTACTTTGGCCATGAGTTGATGAAAGGGTGTATAAATCAGAGCAGTTTTACGAGGAGGGTGTGGTCGGTTCTTTTAATAGAGATTGTATGTCATTATAGTCCATACATGATGGTGTGACTATAAGCATGGCATACATATATTATGGTTGTGAATGGAAGGTTGTGAATGGAAGCAGCATAGCATGGACATGGGAGTATGTACTGCTATATTTTCATGTCACAGCTGTATGTTCTTATGTGTTTGTGGATCATAGAACCTGAACACGACCGTGGCCCAGGACTGGTGTCTAGCTCTCCAGAGACTCATCCGGATCAAGGAGGATCAGATTCAGAGTGCCAACAAGTGCCGCTTACGCCTGCAGGTGCCTGGAAGACCAGACAAGTGAGTATTACCTCAATATTACTGGACCTTGTTTTAAAGTCAGCCATACTGTAGTACCATCAAATGTGTGGATTTCATCCACTATCTTCACTTGTGTGATTTTATGATTTAAAGGGGCCAAATTGAACTGCGAGGGCTTGTTTTACACTGCCGCCTTGACTCCAGAAAACAGGTTGCTGGAGAAATAGCCTAATCCATAACTCGGAAAACAGGCCGTCACACGAGCACATAAAGATAATAGCTGGTGACAAGTATTTTAATGTGCCTGAGCGCTAACGTTATGATGATGAAGGAGCCTGATGCTGCATTCACTTACCCTCAAAGAGCACATTACCTGGCATTATGCTCAGCCAGTGTTAAAAGCCTGCCCCCACCCACCTCTGCCAAGCAGGCTGGCAAATGAGGTCTGGACTGCACACCACGATGGGACATTAACTGATCGTTACATACAGTATTCACTTCCTTGAGAACTCAAATGGAATATTTGACAGCATTGGCCATGTTATTTTCATAGATTAAATGTGTTTCTCACTTGTTCAGAATCCTTTTTTTAAAATGTTATTGTAGTTCACCTCAAGGACACACAGGAAGTGGTCTTTGACTGACAGCTCATTTTGTAATTTTTAGATGTACCAAATCTAAAGGTCTAATGGGAGCTTATATAATTCTGTCTCACTGTGGTGAGTCTGAATGTGCTTATCGTATTGTGCTGAAGTGGCTACGGACTCAGCTGAGAGTAGAGGAGGTGGATTGAGAATGAAGACAGATTAAAGAGGGAGTCGTGCTGTGGCTGCTAGTGTGTGAGGATGAGAGGAGGATGAGAGGAGGAGGGGAGTATCATCCAGGGAGGGAAAGAGACCTTGATCCACCTCCACCACAGGAACATGGCTTGGTAGGGTGACAAAGGGGGATACCTAGCAGCAAAGACCTAAATGTCCATATCAAACCTAAGGTGACAGCTTGAGCAGCAGAGCACTGCAGATTGGTACCCCCCCCCCCCCCCTCTCTCAGTGGGGCCACAATGGGTCTGCCCGGTCAAGCTGCTTACTCTATGTTTGGTGTAGCTAGATGTCATGCAGGCAGGTTGGTCCCAGCTTCCCTTGTGAGGACTACCCCACCCATGTCATTAGCAGCATCATGGACCAGCGCGGGAGATCCCCTACCCATCTCTGTGAGCAGTATCACATAGTGTAACACTATTTGTTTGTAGCAGCCTACAGACCTCATTCTGCCACACAGATAAGCAGGTTTCTACAGCGTTGAGTGGGGGGTGCTTTGAGCAAGTGAAGTCCTATAGAGACCTGGACCTGTAGATTGTGAGAAGCATGAGATAAAACCCGAGGATGAAAAAGAGAGAGCTCCTTTAGGAGAGAGAGCTGGGCAGGGACTCTGATAGCAGACTAATTGAGGCCAGGCCTCTGTGGCGGGTGCCTGTCTGGTTGCTTGGCAGGCAGGGAAGTGGGTTGGAGGTGGCAGGGCCAGCAGAGGGCCTTAGGGCCTTAGGGCTAGGGGTTGGTGGTGATTGGTAGTGGTGTGTGTGTGGGGGGGTGGGGGGGGGTGGTGGTGTGTCAGGTGGCGCATCTCTCTCTCTCTACCCTTCTCTCTTTCAATCACGCACACATGCACATGCACACACGCTGATATTCTACACAGTCTAGTTGTGTCTCTGTGAGAGTGGTGGTGTTAGAGTGGGTCCACCGCAGGGCTGCCCTGTACCAAGTTAGTCCTCTCCTGTCAGCCTGGGAGCGTTTCCATCGCCAGGAAGGCAGCACATCACAGCATCCCCTTCCCTCCATCCCTTCTCACAGAGCAGGGACAGGCTGAGCTGAGGACATGAGGGGATCTGCTGCTGCCGCAAAGGCACTGCGGTATGTTGTCAGCACATCGTTAGCACTCGCTTTATCTATGGCTGCTTTAGTATGGGGCTCACACACACACACACAGGCCAAATGTATAAAGAACAGCAATCATGGGTCAATGCCAAGGCTGTGCCAGATGACTCGTGGTTTATTTTCTCTAGTGTTCTCTATTCTTTGACTTGCTGCATGCCACCTGCATGTCTTTTACTCCTCTCTCAATGAGCAGCTAAGTTGTGACTTTCCCAGTCCAGCCAGGTCCTGGTCTAGGCACACTGTATCTCCCACAGGAGTCTCTGACTGACCTCTATCAATGTCTGGACAATGGGTGTGTGCCGCCTCTCGCTCACACTCACTCCAACATCTGTCCCGTCCTTGTGCGTTAGTGTCCCATGTGTGCCACAGCAGTGACCCACAGTCATGTACCAGCCTGGGTCCAGGCTGCAGGGCTGGGATCTTACTCCACACCGCTCGACTCTGTTCCGCCAGCGTGCCCATGCCTACTTCCCCCATTTCTACTTCCCCATTCTGCCCATGTACCAGCACACCAGCACACTTGTCAATCAGCCGGTCCGAGGACTTAGAGTCCGCTCTGTTTAGCATGTTTGGAGCTGTGAGAGCATAGAGTATTACCCTTCCTGGCAATCCGATGAAGGGAGCAGTTTCATTCTCATCGTTCTCCCTCTCTTTCCCCTCTCGTCTCGTCTCTCGTTCTTCAACAAATTGCTTCTGCTGTATTTAAGCAGTGAAGGGTATGAATTACATCTCGGTGTGAAAGCTCCACTTTTGTCAAAGAAGTTGGAGATCTTACTTACATCTTCCTGTCCTTGTCTACTCTCTCGCTCTCACTCTCTCACTCTGTCTGAGTGAAAATGAATTGGGTGCGGGCCGGGCAGCAGGCAGGTATGACAGAAGCAGATTCTCAGGCTGCACACCGTTCTCCACTCAATTACCCTCTAATGATGTCTGAACGGCTGAATGTGAAATGCCTTCCCTTTGTGAGTGTGTATGTGTGGGTGGGGTGTGTGTGTGCATGTCAGGAATGTCTCTTTAACAAGCAGGGCATTGGGTACAGTGACAAATGCACCTTCACTGGCTAAGTGAAGAGAGAGGGAGAGAGATACAGAGACAGAGAGGAATGTATGAGAGCTTCACCTTTAAGATGGGGCCAACTTTCAGGGAAAACAGCTATCTGGAGGCCTGCTGCTGAATCGAGTCACTGGAGATGTGTACTGGTGTTATATATTTTAGCCTGGCACTCAACCTAAAGCAAGTAGTATCCGTGTCCCTGTTTATTCATGTAGAACAGAAGAAAAACAAACAGGTATTTTGCATATACAGATGTAGGATCTTAAGGTTACCTATATTGTCACAGCAAAATAATCCTGCAACAATAGGATTTGAACGTTTAGTCCATAATGTTGCTTGATCAGTGGTTAGGCTATACATGGAAAGTGCAGTACTGTTACTATAACCTTGTGTTAGTGTGGATTTTCAGTGAATTGATGTAAATCACTAACTCCTAACTCATCTGCAGTGCAGGAAAATTCTCAGCATCAAAAGAGTAATCAAATTAAGATCCTATGTCTCTACAGACTGCAAGGACGAGAGTGTGAGCCGGGGGACTTGGTGGATGTAAAAGTGTGTGGCATTATGAGAGGTAACCTGGTGGCTGGTTCACAGCTGCTGATCTCAGGGTACTGAGCCCCTACCGGATGCCTTTGACCTTTAATAGTTCTACACTGAGCTCCCCCCGTTCAAGGATCACGTTATTCCCACATGCAGGACCAGAACGTTCGGCTCTTACACAGAGTGTAAAAGGCATGTCCAGGGGCAAGGAGCAGAGGGTCTCTTTCTTTGTGTGTTAGCAGCTCATGCTCCCCTCTCATCCCCTCTCTTATCTGATCTGGGCATCTCAGTGCGGCGGTGACTGCACGACAGCCTTCAGGGTCAAACGGAGCGCTGCATCATCTGACCTTCACATCACTTCCACTATCCTGATTAAAACGGGGAGAAATGTGCTGTTTGTCACAGCTCCGTGGTTATAAGACTCTGACGCTTTCTTCTCCCTCTCCTCTCCTCCTCCTCCTGCTCCCAGAAGGGCCTCCAAAGGGGAGGAGTAGGCAGTCTTATAGTACACTAGAATAAAACGACAGTATGTTTTTAGTTTTCCAGCGGGGGGTTTGTTTACAACATGTGTAAAATACATCACAAACCGCTTCAAGAAATCACATTAAAATATGTTTACACAATCAGGAGCCCAGAATCATATAATCCAACCATATCACAATCTCATGAGATATCCAAAGAAACCCAACATATATCCATAGAACAGACCCATAAAACACAAATGGGCTTTTAACTGCTGCTTTGCTGTGGCCAGTAGAACAATGATCTTGATGAGGTCCCCACAGAGCATGAGTCAGATGTTTTACGTTGTGTGTGTGGGTATTCCCCTCCAGGTCGGGACGTCCTGTCAGCTTCATGGTGGTTTTCAACACCCCCAGTCCCCTCAGCAAGATCTCCTGGGTCAACCGGCTGTACCTGGCCAAGGTCGCACAGCGTGAGTACTACATAACATTACCCTTCCTTACCCTTACTGAAATCAATGGGGTGTGGATACAAAACACCAGTTTCGTACTTAATACATATTTACAGCTGCAAATTACACATGGTGAATTGATTTCTGTGGTGTTGTTTAGGCTTTATAGAGTAGTGGTTAAAACATTTAATTTACAAATACTTGCAAAATAGCAGTAATATATCAGACACAGTGGTTCAGGCACATGCTCCAGCTCAGGCCCTGTGTGGTTTGTTCTATGGTCATTGGCTCAGTGAAAGTCTGGTGATATGTGTTATTGAATCAGATTAACCAAAGACCTCCCTCAGGGATAATGTGTGTGTTCTGTATAATGTGTGCTTGGCCTCAGAGGCGGGGCCATATTGAGCTGAGCATGAAAGCACACTCACAGTCTGAGGGGACTGCACCAGCGCTGGTCCCTTTCCAGCAGGGAGCAGCACTGTGCTTTCCTACTGCCTACCACTCCAGCCTCCCCCTCGCCACTACCGAAAGCCTGGCTGTATAGCCTGACTCCACCCATTGATTCTGGAGACCATCCATTGGGAGGTTCATCAAAGCATGTTCTGATCAACTGGCCCGTGCAGAGCCAGGCAGGGCTACTGCACATGATATTAATCTGATTATTTGGCCATGGTGACACTAGCTTCCCCGCAAAACCATGAGTGGGTTATGTGTGTGCGTGTATGTTTGGATGAGGGTATGCTTGTGTCAGGAGGGAGTGCCTGGGGTGATGATCATTCCTATTTCCCCATCACCCCAGGCACTCCCTCCTGACACACGCATACCCTCATCCAAACATACACGCACACACATAACCCACTCATGGTTTTGCGTCTATGGTGTTGCTCTCTAAGCGCTCTGATATTGTGTTGCTTGGGCACTGCTCTGTGTTAGGCTGCTTAACTCCCAGAGGCCGTTGGTTACACAGTAAGCTCCCGCACAGATCTGTAAAGGTTTCAAAGGAAGTTACTGGAACCAGATTAAATACCACAACATGAAATGCATTTTACAGATGAGCAGCCAGAGATGCAATTGAACAACATCCTGTTGTGCAGCCCCAAGGGACAACTCACACAGTGACTGATGGGGCCGGGATTAAGCGTCATGTGTTATAGGCTAAAGTCGTGTCTGTTTGGCTATCCCCGGTGTTCGTTTCTCCATCAGACATCTGAATATCTGTCCTCAGAAATACCAGTGAAAAGACCAATAAAGTGGATCTCTGCATGGTGCTGCAGCTCTCACAGGGTGTGAGGTTGTGTGCTGGAGTACATCTGTAGGCTCTCCAGCAGAGCCTGTGATGTTGTCTGACTGTGTCAGAAAGGAATTTAAAAAAATCACCATTCACCGCTGCCCACACTTACATCAACAACACAGCAGGAGTACTGATTAGGACATGTGATCTATATAAACTGTAGCATATAGATAGTTTATAGCAATCATAGCTACCACCCTACCCATATGATAATTGTTTGGTGGTTGCTTATATTTGTCCAGTTTCACACAAGTGTGTATTATACAAATGGTAAATGGAAATATGTTTTTTTTGCATATACCAACTCTGTCGGAGACACCCTCGGAGAGTGTGCTCAAGGCCAGGGTCAGCCATAATTAGCAGTGAGCCTGGATCAATTAGGGTTAACTGCTTTGCTCAAGGGCACATTGACAGATCTTTTCACTTTGTCAGCTCGGCGATTCGAACTAACAACCTTTCTACTACTGGCCCAATGCTCTAACCACTAGGCTACCTGTCGCTCATTGGACGAAATGCAAAGCCAAATTACTTTCAAAACACATTTTAGTACCATTCTGAAAGCTTTAGTCTGCGCAGCATATTCTCAATCCCATTACCGTAGAAACAAAATGGTTTTCTAAGACGAGCTAGGACAACAACAGTGTGGAGATGTGGTTTGTTTTGTATTTGTTTGGTATTTTGGTTTGCGTTGTTCCCTCCGCTTCCCCAGCTTTTGCCAAGTGCTTGTATCATCCTTTTGGCAGAGCTTTTCAACCTCTGCCATATTGTGGATTCAGAGCTATCTATCTTGTAGAAAACAGAGGGTTGTCTTTAATGGAAGCTTCTCTAATGTTAAACATGTAAAGTGTGTTGTACTGCAGGGCAGCTCCCTTGGCCCTCTATTCTTTTCTATTTTTACCAATGACCTGCCACTGGCATGAAACAAAGCCTGTGTGTCCATGTATGCTGATGATTCAACAATATGCGCATCATCAACCACTGCTAGTGAAATCACTGCTCTCTAAACAAACCTAGTGGAGAAGGTGGAAAGTTTTAAGTTCCTCAGTGTAAACATCACGGACAAACTGAAATGGTCCACCCACGCAGGCAGCGTGGTGAAGAAGGCGCAACAGCGCCTCTTTAACCACATGAGGCTGAAGAAATTTGGCTTGTCACCAAAAACACACACAAACTTTTACAGATGCACAATCAATAGCATCCTGTCGGGCTGTATCACCGCCTGGTACGGCAACTGCTCCGCCCACAACCGTAAAAGGCTCTCCAGAGGGTAGTGAGGTCTGCACAACGCATCACCGGGGGCAAACTATCCTGCCTTCCAGGACACCTACACCACCAGATGTCAAAGGAAGGCCTAAAAGATCATCAAGGAAAGCAACCACCCGAGCCATGGCCTGTTCACCCCGCTATCATCCAGAAGGTGAGGTCAGTACAGGTGCATCAAAGCTGGGACCGAGAGACTGAAAAACAGCTTCTATCTCAAGGCGATCAGACTGTTAAACAGCCATCACTAACATTGAGTGGCTGCTGCCAACATACTGACTCAAATCTCTAGCCACTTTAATAATAAGTATCACCAGTTACTTTAAACAATGCCACTTAATATAATGTTTGCATACCCTACATCTCATATGTATATACTGTATTCTATACCATCTACTACATCTTGCTTATGCCGTTCGGCCATCGCTCATCCATATATTTATATGTACAAATTCTATTCATTCCTTTACACTTGTGTAAATTGTTAGATTACTTGTTAGATATTACTGCATGGTCGGAACTAGAAGCACAAGCATTTTGCTACACTTGCATTAACATCTGCTAACCATGTGTATGTGACCAATACGATTTGATTTGAAGAGTTGCAGTCAGTTTTAGAATGGGTGGCCAGTAATAAACTGGTCTTGAACATCTCTAAAACTAAGAGCATTGTATTTGGTAATCTGGAAATGAATGGTGTGGCTGTTGAGCAAGTTTGAAGAGACTACATTATTTGGTGTTACCCTAGATTGTAAAATGTCATGGTCGAAACTTAAACTTAAACAATTAATTAATTGTGTGTAAAGATGGTGAGAAGTTTGCCTGTGATAAAGAGAGACGCTTTTTTGACACCACAATCCACAAAGCAAGTCCTGATTTTTTTTTTTAAGCTGCAACTGGCCCAGAACAGTGTGCCACATTTTGCTCTTCATTGTAATCCTAAGGATAATATCAATACTATGCATGCCAGTCTCTATTGGCTAAGAGTTGAGGAAAGACTGACTGCGTCGCTTCTTGTTTTTATAAGAAACATTCATGTGTTGGAAATTCCAAATGATTTGCATAGTCGTCACACACTTACCCCACCAGACATGCCAACAGGGGTCTTTTCACAGTTCCCAGGTCCAGAACAAATTCAAGGAAACATACAGTATTATACAGAGCCATGATTGCGTGAGACTCCCTTCCATCTTATGTAGCACAAGGGAACAGCAAATCTGCTTTCAAAAACGAAATAAAGCAACACCTCACGGTACAACGCCTCTCCCCCATGTGACTTGATTTTTGTGTGTATGTACTGACATGTATGTGTAATTGATAGATGCGCGCACACTACATGTTCATGTTTTTAAATGTATGTAAATTATAAAGTCTTTTGTCTGTAATGTCCCTTTTGTCTGTAATGTCTTTTTCATTTTTGGCCCCAGTAAGACTTGCTATCGCCATTGGAGTC
Organism: Oncorhynchus masou masou; assembly: GCF_036934945.1. NCBI lineage: Eukaryota > Metazoa > Chordata > Actinopteri > Salmoniformes > Salmonidae > Oncorhynchus > Oncorhynchus masou. The sequence goes on from NC_088216.1 coordinate 63,535,422, forward strand.
AGCAAATGGGGATCCTAATAAAATCAAAAAGTCATCCATTACTAGGAGAGTGAATGTTTTTGCAGAATACACTGGCTGCACAACAACGGCAACCCTCCCCAATGCCAAGCTCACGATGCTTCACAAAATGTTTTTATGGTGATGAGCAAATAACAATCTGGGCTGACACTAATACGTGGTTTTTGGGGTCTAAGGGTAAAGATCCCTGAAGCACAGATTCAGTGAGAGGGACATGCATTTTCAACAGCCTATTTAGATTTCAATCTTTGGAATGTTTTTAATACAAAACATCACAACCTGCCCTAAGACTTTCTCTCCATCACTTTACCTGCTTGTATGCACTCCATATCCATTTATTTCTCTGGCTTCCTAATGTCACAGGTAATGCTCACTATGCATTATTGCGGTAGTTACATAGATTAGAACTATAGGTTTAGAGACTTATCAACACCGAGAAAATGTGTCTATGCAGGTTTCCATGCCATATTTCCATATTTAGGGGAAAATCCATTGAGGTGTTGTTTGTTGAATCTCTGGTGTGAAAGAGAATGAATCGACACCAACCTGGCCAGAATGTCAATTACATGTTAATTGCATTAAACACACACTTTGCCTTCCCCATTTAACCAAATGTAATTACAATAAGGGAGTTGTTGATGCGATTTTACGCATGGCCTGCAGTCACTAGGCTCTCCTGTCATTTCATGGTAATGCAGGCCTGATGCACGCCCTGGGGAGTCCTTCAGTTCAATCAGCAGTTGCACTCCACTCAGCTGTATCCTGTATGGACAGAGGAGTGCAATGCTCCAAAATGTCTCCAAATGGCTGATGCCCCAAATAGCAAACGCTTTTATGCATGATTTAGTGAGCGATTAGACATCACAAAGCTCATTTTGGAGCCAAACTCTGTACCAGCGTTTATGACTGTTACCGCCATTTATTTAACACACTTATATCCCTCAGGTATGTTTTCATGTACACTCCTTACTGTACTGCACAGAATACGCGTCGTTCCAAATGCTATCCCCAAAGTGTACTTTCAAAACACACATCTCATCTCAGTTCTTACACTTAAGCTACAGTACAGGAATATAATTGTATGCCTGAGGTACAATTTGAAGCACATTTATAGCATGAGTTGTCTTTTAGTGTAGCTCTTTGTCTTGGGCATTGACATTATATATACAGTACGGAAATCTGCCAGATATGAAAAGTTTGCTGATGTAGAGATAGTTTTTACTTAGGATGGGACCAGCACCGAGGCATAACATCACAGATAGAATATAGAACAGATGCCTCCAGTAAACAACATTTGTCACTTTTAGACCACATATGGTGCAGTTATGAGGCCTGGAAATGGAATGGGAGAATTGCCCCACATCGGCGCTGCAGCGCACTCAGAGCTCTGGGTGCCATTAATAATATGAATTGGGGAAAGCAACGTGTTCCACAGCATCTCCCATGCCGCTTCAAGTTAGCCTACTCTTTCTGAGGGGGTCCTATAATAACATAGCCAAGAGCATAGCTTAATGAATGGGTTGATTCTTTGTAGAGCAATTAATTGCTATTTCAATGTACGGACCTCCAGCCTTTCCAGGCAGGGTTAGGACTGCTGATTTGATGAGGCGCTGAGACAGAGAGACGGAGGAATGGATGGAGGCATGAAGAGCGATATTGAAAGGAGGGAAGGGGGAGGGGGTGTGTGGAAAGGATGATTGAGACAAGCAATCAGTCCCACCACAGGGAGCAGAGGGCAGGCAGGGGGCTGTTGCCTGCGGTTACCCTGCTATCTCTAAGTGTGTCAGACTCTCCTCCCCAGCAGCCGATCAATAGACAACGCCTGAGAAGTGGAGTGTGGCTTGACCGTCCCGGCACACACTCTGACACGCCCTCTTAATCCACTGCTAGCCAGCACTATGGTGAAGCACCAGGGAGCAGAATACAGGAGACAGGCCATGTGCTTTCTGTACAATGCTGTAGGTACAAATAATTGTCCTTACATGCTGCAGTTTCAAGTACTGTAGCAATTACCACAATGGCATTGGTCAATCTCCTTCAATTTCAAAGCAGGAGGATTCATGTTATGTATTCTGGTTGTTATGCGGTGGCATACCAAACAGCCCTGCAGCCAGTGCAAGGCAGGGGGGCCCACGAACTCTGGGGACCCATGTGCCTGTCATCTATGTCTATTTTCTTTAATTTAATACATAGTTTTGACATTAACCATCCAAAAAGTCATCCGTATTAACCTTTATAATTTACATATGTATGGACAGTTGAAGTTGGAAGTTTACATACACCTTAGCCAATACATTTCAACTTTTTCACAATTCCTGTCATTTAACCCTAGTAAAAATGTCCTGTCTTAGGTCAGTTAGGATCCCCACTTTATTTTAAGAATGTTAAATGTCAGAATAATAGTAGAGAGAATGATTCATTTCAGCTTTTATTTCGTTCATCACATTCCCAGTGGGTCAGAAGTTTACATCCATTCAATTAGTATTTGGTAGCATTGCTTTTAAATTGTTTAACTTGGGTCAAATGTTTTGGGTAGCCTTCCACACGCTTCCAACAATAAGTTGGGTGAATTTTGGCCCATTCCTCCGGACAGAGCTGGTATAACTGAGTCAGGTTTGCAGGCCTCCTTGCTCTCACACACTTTTTGTCCTTAAGGCATTTTACTACAACTCTGGAAGTATGCTTGGGGTCATTGTCCATTTGGAAGACCCGTTTGTGACCAAGCTTTAACTTCCTGACTGATGTCTAGAGATGTTGTTTCAATATATTCACATAATTTTCCTGCCTCATGATGCCATCTATTTTGTGAAGTCCACCAGTCCCTCCTGCAGCAAAGCACACTCGCAACATGATGCTGCCACCCACGTGCTTCACGGTTGGGATGGTGTTCTTTGGCTTGCAAGCCTCCCCTTTTTTCCTCCAAACATAATGATGGTCATTATGGCCAAACAGTTCTATTTTTGTTTCATCAGACCAGAGGACATTTCTCCAAAAAGTATGATCTTTGTCCCCATGTTCAGTTGCAAACCATAGTCTGGCTTTTTTATGGCGGTTTTGGGGCAGTGGCTTCTTCCTTGCTGAGAGGCCTTTCAGGTTATGTCGATATAGGACTCGTTTTACTGTGGATATAGATACTGTTGTACCTGTTTCCTCCAGCATCTTCACAAGATCCTTTGCTGTTGTTCTGGGATTGATTTGCACTTTTCGCACCAAAGTACGTTCATCTCTAGGAGTCAGAACGTGTCTCCTTACTGAGCGGTTTGACGGCTGCGTGGTCCCATGGTGTGTATACTTGCTTACTGTTGTTTGTACAGATAAATGTGGTACCTTCAGGCATTTGGAAATTGCTCCCAAGGGTGAACGAGAGTTGTGGAGGTCTACAATTTTTTTATCTGAGGTCTTGGCTCATTTGTTAGGATTTTCCCATGACGTCAAGCAAAGAGGCACTGAGTTTGAAGGTAGGCCTTGAAATACATCCACAGGTACACCTCCAATTGACTCAAATGGTGTCAATTAAAAATCAGAACCTTCGAAAGCCATGACATCGTTTTCTGGAATTTTCCAAGCTGTTTAAAGGCACAGTCAACTTAGTGTATGTAAACTTCTGACCCCCTGGAATTGTGATACAGTGAATCATAAGTGAAATAATCTGTCTGTAAACAATTTTTGGAAAAACGACACAAAGTAGATGTCCTAAACGACTTGCCAAAACTATAGTTTGTTAAAACAAGAAATTTGTGGAGTGGTTGAAAAACGAGTTTCAATGATTCCAACCTAAGTGTATGTAAACTTCCTACTGTACTAGTGCTTCAGTTTCTTGGGCTTCAGGAATGTGACTGAAAATGTTTCTCAGGCCTTGAAAAATATAGTTTTTACTGATTGAACATATTTTTAGTGTATGTGGACACCTGCTCGTCAAACATCTCACTCAAAAATAAATGGCATTAGTATGGAGTTGGTCTTTGCTGCTATAACAGCCTCCACAGTGGGACATTTTCCACTAGCTTTTGGAACATTGCTGTGGGGACCTGCTGTCATTCAGCCACAAGAGCATTAGTGAGGTCGGCACTGATCAATCAATGAAATGTATTTATAAAGCCTTTTTTCCATGATCTGTTATCACAAAGTGCTGATGTTGGGGGATTAGACCTGGCTTGCAATCGGTGTTCCAATTAATTCCAAAGCTGTTCGATGGGGGTGAGGTCAGAGCTCTGGTGTGGAAGAACTTGACTGACCTGCACAATCTCAACAAACCATTTCTGTATGGACCTTGCTTAGTGCATGGGGGCATTGTCATGCTGGAACAGGAAAGGGCCTTCCCCAAACTGCTGCCACAAATGGGCCTAGCCCGAACCATAAAAAACAACTCCAGACCATTATTCCTCCTCCAAACTTTACAGTTGCCACTATGCATTGGGGCAGGCAGCTTTCTCCTGCCATCCGCAAAACCCAGATTCGTCCGTCGGACTGCCAGATGGTGATCCATGATTCATCACTCCAGTTTCCACTGCTTCAGAGTCCAATGGCGACGATCTTTACACCACTCCAGCCGATGTTTGGCATTACACATGGTGATCTTAGGCTTGTGGGAGGCTGCTTCGCCATGGAAATTAATTTCATGAAGCTCCCGACAAACAGTTCTTGAGCTGACGTATCTTCTAGAGGCAGTTTGTAACTTGTAGTGAGTATTACAACCGAGGACAGACAATGTTTATGCGCTACATGCTTCAGCACTCAGCCGTCCTCATTCTGTGAGATTGTGTGGCCTACTGTACCACTTTGTGGCTGAGCCGTTGTTGCTCCAGATGTTTCCACTTCACAATAACATCACTTAGAGTTGAGCTCTAGCAGTGCAGAAATTTGAACTGACTTTTTGGAAAGGTGGCATCCTATGATGGTGCCATGTTGAAAGTCCCTGAGCTCTTCAGTAAGGCAAATGTTTGTCTATGGAGATTGCATGGCTGTGTGCACGATTTTATACACCTGTCAGCAACAAGAGTGTGGCTGAAATAGCCAAATCCACTAATTTGAAGGGGTGTCCACATACTTTTGTATATATAGTGTATAAGGTGTATATAGTGTAAAATGCTGTGGTCAAGGATACGACGGTGCCAGTTCAAGGAGAGGAGCTTACTCAGGCTTTCAAAAGCGCATATCAGACCTGGAGCATAATGTTTCTTAGCTAGTTTATGAGTTTTAGTTTAGCAAACAATCTCTCTGCAGAAACGACAGTTACAGGATGGTAAAAACAGCTTGATTGCTGTAGCAACTTCAGGGATACTGCAGTGAATGGTGCTTCAAATACAGCTATTCTGCAACATCTTTAATTGAGCCTCTCATTCTTCTTAATAGCCGGCCTCAACACGTTACGGACAGAGATGAACTGTATAGGAAGATCTGGGGACAGGTCGTCTGGTTACTGGACAGCCAATCAATTGGCAGATGTCACGTCCTGACCTTAGTTAGTCTGTGTTTACCATACAGAACTGTTTCGTGTCGTTCACTCTTTGTTGTTTTTGGTCATTTAGTGTTCTGTTTATTTTATTAAACATTGTGAACACTTACAACGCTGCACCTTGGTCCTCTTCACCTTCCACCTACGAATATCGTTACAGAACCACCCACCACAACCGGACCAAGCAGCGTGGTAACCAGGAGCAGAGGGTTCTGAACTCCTGGACATGGGAGGAGATTTTGGACGGTGAGGGACCCTGGGCACAGGCTGGGGAATATCGCCACCCCCGTGAAGAGCTGGAGGCAGCTAAAGCTGAGTGGTGGCGTTATGAGGAGTTAGCACGGCAGCGCAACATGGATGAGAGGCAGGCACTGTGCTATGCCGTGAGGCGCAGTGCGCAGGCATAGCCCGGTGGGCTACATCGCATTTCCTTGTATCGCCCGGTCTAGAGTGGGCATCGAGCCAGGAGCAATGAAGCTGGCTTAGCGCATCTGGTCTCCAGTGCTTCTCCTCGGCCCGGGTTATATGGCACCAGCCCTACGCACGGTGTCCCCGGTTCGCCAGTACAGCCCAGTGCGGTCTGTTCTACTCCGCCGCACTTGCCGGGCTACGGGGATTATCCATCCAGGACAGGTTGTGCAGGCTCGGTGCTCGAGACCTGCAGTGTGCCTCCACGGTCCGGTCCATCCGGTGCCTCCTCCACGCACCAGGCCTCCGGTGGCAGCCCCACGCACCAGGCTGTCTGTCCATCTCCTCCCTCCAGGTGCTCCCTCCTGTCCAGCGCTTCCAGAGTCTCCCTCCTGTCCAGCGCTTCCAGAGTCTCCCTCCTGTCCAGCGCTTCCAGAGTCTCCCCCTGTCCAGCGCTTCCAGAGTCTCCCCCCTGTCCAGCGCTTCCAGAGTCTCCCCCCTGTCCAGCGCTTCCAGAGTCTCCCCCTGTCCAGCGCTTCCAGAGTCTCCCCCCTGTCCAGCGCTTCCAGAGTCTCCCCCCTGTCCAGCGCTTCCAGAGTCTCCCTCCTGTCCAGCGCTTCCAGCAAAGTAGTTCCTTTTTTATGTCTGTGTTTACCATTCAGAACTTTTGTTTTTGGTCATTTAGTGTTCTGTTTATTTTATTAAACATCACGAACACTTACCACGCTGCACCTTGGTCCTCTTCACCTTCCACCTACGAATATTGTGACAGCAGATGCAAACAGATTATCATATTTAGAGGACAACAGTTTGAGGGCTTGAACAAAAAAAGCGGTTTGCGATTTTGTTCATACTAGTGAACTGGTGTTTGAGTTGTGTGGTTGCAATTATCAACAGTCCCGTATTTCTTCTATATCTTGGCGTGCATCATTCAAGACCAAGTTTAAATTGTGTACAGCGCAATGGACATATAATGCAGAATGTCTCAGGATGACTGTCTGGGTTGGCAAAACAGTCGGGCCCTCAACCTGAACCTACAGGCTGTGGTGAAAACATTTGCACACAAAAAAGGAGGATTTCAGGAGCCCAGGGAGCTCTCAAGTTGGATTTAATGTAATTTACTTTGATTATTGCAGCCCATTTGTGTAAGCTATTAGCCAAACAAAACCTGCTGATTTCAACAATAAATAGCAGAGTGGCTGAATTTATCCTCAAGCCAACTACATTTTCCCTCATTGCTAGGCTATTTGATGTGTCATTTTTCAATATTTTTTGACACATTCAATTTTTGGGGGACAAACTCCGACCTTGCTGGGGTCCAAAGAAACTGTTATGCGAGTGTTGTTATGGCAACTGCAATTCATTTGCTTTGCTCAAGCAACATCCATTTCAATATACAGTGCTCAAAAAAATAAAGGGAACACTTAAACAACACAATGTAACTCCAAGTCAATCACACTTCTGTGAAATCAAACTGTCCACTTAGGAAGCAACACTGATTGACAATACATTTCACATGCTGTTGTGCAAATGGAATAGACAACAGGTGGAAATTATAGGCATTTAGCAAGACACCCCCAATAAAGGACTGGTTCTGCAGGTGGTGACCACAGACCACTTCTCAGTTCCTATGCTTCCTGGCTGATGTTTTGGTCACTTTTGAATGCTGGCGGTGCTTTCACTCTAGTGGTGGCATGAGACGGAGTCTACAACCCACACAAGTGGCTCAGGTAGTGCAGCTCATCCAGGATGGCACATCAATGCGAGATGTGGCAAGAAAGTTTGCTGTGTCTGTCAGCGTAGTGTCCAGAGCATGGAGGCGCTACCAGGAGACAGGCCAGTACATCAGGAGACGTGGAGGAGGCCGTAGGAGGGCAACAACCCAGCAGCAGGACCGCTACCTCGGCCTTTGTGCAAGGAGGAGCTGGAGGAGCACTGCCAGAGCCCTGCAAAATGACCTCCAGCAGGCCACAAATGTGCATGTGTCTGCTCAAATGGTCAGAAACAGACTCCATGAGGGTGGTATGAGGGCCCGACAGCCCAACACAGCCCAACACAGTGCAGGACGTTTGGCATTTGCCAGAGAACACCAAGATTGGCAAATTCGCCACTTGCGCCCTGTGCTCTTCACAGATGAAAGCAGGTTCACACTGAGCACATGTGACAGACGTGACAGTCTGGAGACGCCGTGGAGAACGTTCTGCTGCCTGCAACATCCTCCAGCATGACTGGTTTGGCGGTGGGTCAGTCATGGTGTGGGGTGGCATTTCTTTGGGGGTCCGCACAGCCCTCCATGTGCTCGCCAGAGGTAGCCTGACTTCCATAAGGTACCGAGGTGAGATCCTCAGACCCCTTGTGAGACCATATGCTGGTGCGGTTGGCCCTGGGTTCCTCCTAATGCAAGACAATGCTAGACCTCATGTGGCTGGAGTGTGTCAGCAGTTCCTGCAAGAGGAAGGCATTGATGCTATGGACTGGCCCGCCCGTTCCCCAGACCTGAATCCAATTGAGCACATCTGGGACATCATGTCTCGCTCCATCCACCAACGCCCCGTGGCACCACAGACTGTCCAGGAGTTGGCGGATGCTTTAGTCTAGGTCTGGGAGGAGATCCCTCAGGAGACCATCCGTCACCTCATCAGGAGCATGCCCAGACGTTGTAGGGAGGTCATACAGGCACGTGGAGGCCAGATACACTACTGAGCCTCATTTTGACTTGTTTTAAGGACATTCCATCAAAGTTAGATCAGCCTGTAGTGTGGTTTTCCACTTTAATTTTGAGTGTGACTCCAAATCCAGACCTCCATGGGTTGATGAATTTGATTTCCATTGATAATTTTTGTGTGATTTCGTTGTCAACATATTCAACTATGTAAAGAATATTTCATTCATTCAGATCTAGGATGTGTTATTTTAGTGTTCCCTTAATTTTTTTGAGCAGTGTATTATTTGATGTAATTATACAGCATTGCTAAACTTTAGAATTTCCACACCCCAAAATGTATCTGTCAGACTGCAAAGATTATCTCAACATCTCACTGTGCTCAAATGTGGGAAATATTTATGATGAGTAAACATTATCAGGGCAGCCAGGTGGAATAGTGAAGGAGCCCCATAGCTGCATTCAAGACTGGAGTGGATGACTGTTTAACCTCCACAGTATCCAACCTCAGTATCCATCCTTAGTGTATTGGTACTAAGGTTTCATTTCGAGTGGTTGACATCTGAAAGCTTCCACACGCAGCTCCTGCCAGCAATTTTTTGTGATGGAGTGTGAGCCGTCACAACTGATCTATTCAAGGCTTTGGCAGTGGTGTACTGACCAGTGGTGTACTAAGTGGCTAGCCCAAGCTCTCTCTTTCCGCTCTCTTTCATTCAGACCTCCTGATGAGACTCATTGTTGTTGTTGTTTATCATTCTCCATGAGGCTTCAGTTTACATCCCTTCATCAAACAGAATAATGGCAGCTGCAGAGAGCGAGAAACAGAGAGAGCGAGAAACAGAGAGAGCGAGAAACAGAGAGAGGGGGAGAGAGAGATAGAGACAGAAAGATAGGGATTTGGCTGTGGAGCTCTGGCTTTCTGCTCTGTCTGTGAAAGGTTTAGGGGGTCTTATGTGAATAGAATGCTTTATCTCGGATTCATTAGTGACTTTGCCCCTGTGTGTGTGTGTGAAGTGACTGTCTGTCCTCATTAAGGCCTCTGATAGAATGGCTCTGTATTTACCATTTGTTCCGAAGGGTAGGCACCATTATTTGTCGTCATTAATACATAGTAAAGGCTGAAGGCCAGAGACAGGGTGTGTTCACACACACTGGCAGCATTTCACTTCTCCCGTCCTTCATGCACACAGTACTTATGGAAATCAGAATGGGTAAACACGGCCTTGGGCTTAGTCAGGTATTTAATCATATTTAATAACACCTTCCACGACAAATAACAACAGCAGGACCAATACCTTTGCTGACCCAATAATCACTTGGACGGCGGACATAGCGGAGTGTTATTCATACTAATTGAATGATTAGCTGAAGAAAGTTGCTGAGCGGTTCAGGTGCAAAGGAAAGCAGTGGACCCTCTGACCCACACCAACCAGTCCTGGCAATATGCCTTCAATTACAGCCTTTTAATGAATGACCCTCAAAGCCCTGATCATCCCTGGGAAAGGCTATATCTGAGACAGACTCAGAGGTCATCTCAGAGGGGGATCATTAAGAAATCCTCTGCAGGAACTGTATGAAGATTTTATACATGATTGCAACCCAAACACTAAATAGCCCAACTTCATCATTATTGATTATTCAATCTATGATCTGGCTGAGCCTGCTCCTCTAATTGTTCAGGTAGTCTTCTCTGGGAGCAGAGACTTCATCTTGTTGCTCCTGTCAAATACCATGTCTATTATCAATTGTTCATACATAGAGCATGTGCACTACTATTTTAACTATCAACACATTTAAAAGTTACAATATATCCTAATTTGCAACCTACCTTTCAACATGGTCCTAAATACTGCTCCTCAGTCATCATAGCAATGCAGTATCATAAGAAAATCTTAAAAATCTCTAAGCATTGTTGTCAAAATACCTCTGAAATCTTTCATTCAAAAGACACACTCAAGTTTCCATCGATCCTATTCACAGTGGTTCTGGGAAATATGGAATAAGTTATCATATGAAAACATCTCAACAGAAGGGGCTTTTGTTTTTGAACAATGTTAACGTCGACCCTGTCCTCTCACTCTCTCTAAACATCACTGCGTGGATGAATATTCTGAAGGTAATCAATCTCAATTAGGTTATTGTACTGTATCTCAATTATTGTCATTGTACTGGAAATATATGTTTTAACTGTGGCTTGTTAACATAAAGTTATGCAGAATTCAGAGGTGTTGAATGTATGTGTCTCTAGTATACAGTACCAGTCAAAAGTTTGGACACCTACTCATTCCAGGGTTTTTCTCTATTTTTCTTTATTTTCTACATTGTAATAATAAAAGACATCAAAACTATGAAATAACACATATGGAATCATATAGTAAACAAAAAAGTGTGAAACAAATCAAAATATAATATTCTTCAAAGTAGCCACACTTTGCCTTGATGACAGCTTTGCACACTCTTGGCACTCTCTCAACCAGCTTCACCTGGAATGCTTTTCCAACAGTCTTGAAGGATTTCCCACATATGCTGAGCACTTGTTGGCTGCCTTTCCTTAACTCTGCAGTCCAACTCATGCCAAACTATCTCAATTGGGTTGAGGTCGGGTGAATGTGGAGGCCAGATCATCTGATGCAGCACTCCATCACTCTCCTTCTTGGTCAAATAGCCCTTACACAGCTTGGAGGTGTGTTGGGTCATTGTCCTGTTGAAAAACAAAAGATAGTCCCATTCAGCGCACATCAGATGGGAGGGTGTATCACTGCAGAATGCTGTGGTAACCATGCTGGTTAAGTGTGACGAATTCAAAATAAATTGTGACAGCGTCACCAGCAAAGCACCCTCAAACCTCCTCCTCCAGATCATCCGTTCACCTACTCTGTGTCTCACAAAGACACAGCGGTTGGAATCAAAAATCTCAAATTTGGACTCATCAGACCAAAAGACAGATTTCCACCGGTCTCATGTCCATTACTCGTGTTTCTTGGCCCAAGCAAGTCTCTTCTTCTTATTGGTGTCGTTTAGTAGTGGTTTCTTTGCAACAATTCAACCATGAAGGCCTATTTGACTCAGTGTTTGTAACTTGAACTCTGTGAAGCATTTATTTGGGTTGCAATTTCTGAGGCTGGTAACTCTAATGAACTTATCCTCTGCATCAGAGGTAACTGCGGGTCTTCCTTTCCTGTGTGGGTCCTCATGAGAGCCAGTTTCATCATAGCGCTTGACGGAGTTTGCGACTGCACTTGAAGAAACTTTCAAAGCTCTTTACATTTTCCGGATTGACTGACCTTCATGTCTTAAAGTAATGATGGACTGTCGTTTCTCTTTGCTTATTTAAGCTGTTCTTTCCATAATATGGTCTTGGTCTTTTATCAAATAGGGTTATCTTCTGTATACTATCCCTACCTTGTCACAACACAATGGGCTCAAATGCATTAAGAAGGAAAGAAATTCCACAAATGTACTTTTAACAAGGCAATTCTGTTAATTGAAATGCATTCCAGGTGACTACCTCATGAAGCTGGTGTAGAAAATGCCAAGAGTGTGCAAAGCTGTCATCAAGGCAACGGGTGGCTACTCAAATATAAAATATATTTTGATATGTCTAACACTTTTTTGGTTACTACATGATTCCACATGTGTTATTTCACAGTTTTGATATCTTCACTATTATTCTACTATGTAGAAAATAGTAAAAATAAAGAAAAACCCTGGAATGAGTAGGTGCGTCTAAACTTTTGACTGGTACTGTATATTTAGGCAATAAGGCACAAAGGGGTGTGGTATATGGCCAATATGCCATGGCTAAGGGCTGTTCTTATGCATGACGCAATGCGGCATGCCTGGATACAGGCCTTAGCCTTGGTATACTGGCCATATACCACAAACCTCCGAGGTGCCTTATTGCTATTATAAACTGGTTACCAACGTAATTAGAGCAGTAAAAGGTTTTTGTCATATCTGTGGTATACGGTCTGATATATCACGGCTATCAGCCAATCAGCATTCAGGGCTCGAACCCAGTTTATCTAATTATCTTTAGAAAAGCAGAATAAGGGTTTAAAAGCAGTGCAACATCCTGCGGTAGTATATCACCTGCAAATTGACTCCCTCTTTTTTGTGTACCAGTCCTGTTAAGAGAAACCATCTGAAATGTTATGATTTGTGGAGACCAAACTCAACTAATTGGCCCTTAAGTCTGCTGTATTCCTATCTGCACTGCAACAGGCAAACAACAAGTAAACAACCATGCCTGTCAAATGAACTGGTCGCACATCTCAAACCAAATGAGGAGTTTAGGCTACACTGGGATGTTAACGCTTTGGAAACAGCAACTCTGTATTTCTGTGGCTTATTACATATTGATGTATGCAGTTATGCACAAGACACAGGGAGTAAATTAAAACAAGCTGTTTGATTGCACACAAAATTGTGTTTTAGTTAGTTGCAATTGACAGTTACTAAATTACTTAATGGAGGAATGTTGGCAGATCTGTGTTGTGCCTGGTGAGGGGGTGCATAGTGGCTTCAAGGTATTCAGACAGCGTGCACAAGCCAAATTCTCTCCTTTATTAACTACAATCCGGCAGATGCCTTTCTCCTGCTGTGGTGGAATCTTACTGTTGTTTTGAATCTCATAAAGGCTCATTACCAGTACCTTAATCAGTGTTGAGGCCTAGCGTGGGGCTGCTACGCGTGGGCTGTACCTGGCCCCATCTCTCCCTGCCTCTGGCTGATTACACACACACACAATGCTAATTATCCTACATACTCATATTTCTTACCTGAAGCCAATTCATTGTGTTACACTTTGTTTCTGAAACAAGAAAATAGACCTGTGCCCACTTTGTTCAGGTATTGCACATTTTTAAGAAGCATAGGAAGCTTTTTGGAGTGGGTCCTAAAGAAATATATAGTTATTTAGGCCATTAACAACGTATAATTGAGTGGTAGTTAAACCTGTCATCCTTTTCTAGGAGAGGAGAACACACCAGGATGGTTCTGTGCAGAAGATGAAGGGAAGACCATGGCACCATTTTGGCCTTTACTCACCTGCCGTGTGCCTGTCTTCGCCACCAAATCCTCGGACAGGAAGGTGAGTTCCAGCTTCAAAAGCCTCTTTGCTCGGCTCAAGTTGTCTAGTTAAACAGACTAGTGTGCGGTCTTCAATAGTTTTAAGGATTGTTTCTCAGACATGAACTGAGATACACTGTATGGCTTAACAGAATGGCCGCGGCCCATCGACATCACCACTCAATCAATAATCACAGCATCTACAAGCAGAGAATGAGGGGCATGTCTACTGTGCTACATTGCAGTGCAGTTAAACACAGTCTTTTCCCATTGACGGGTAATCAAAGAGTACTTGCTGCTGCACCCCAGGAGCTAAAAATACACCATCTCAGGGAGGATCTCGCTCCAATGGTCCTAGAGTCTTGGAACAGTACATTCCCCAGCAACGCTGGCTAGAAAGTGGCGATCAATAGAGCCTGTTAAGAGTTGGGAGCCTCGCATAAATCAACTGGCAAACTGTAAGAGATGAACTAAAAGGTTTTCAGGACTCAGTCAAAAAGGTATCAAATCAATTTGCAGTGGCTGGAAGATGATATTTCTGACTACATTTTCAGCTATAATGTAGTTACAGGGCTTGCAGTGCAAGGTGGGTGGGGGATGCCAAATTACCATGGCCACCAGGGGAGGACGTTATAAAGTGATCATGCAATTACCTTAATGGCTATGGGACACCTAAGCATAAATCAATGTTCTGACATTAGATTAAGATTCCACACAACCCAATAGTCTGTCTGGAAGCCATATGGGCAACGGAGCAAGGGGGGTCCTCGGCAGCTGGAACAGTGGAGTCTGGAGGAGACAAACATCCCTCTGTATTATTGTGGGTTTTAGAACGTTCCCAAAGGATCGCATGGGGCTTCTGGATTCTTCTACTAATGTCTGGTACACCTGCTGAGAGAGTGAGCCAAGGCAATTAATGGATTTGGAGCCAGCAGGACCACACTGCCCCAGAGGATTTGCCCACATTCTCTTTTCCTAACACAAACAAATGAGACACCTGAGCATGCCAACCAAAGGGCATGGAAACCATGTCTGTCATATGAGCTGACCACAAAACTGCCTGATAGCGAATTATTTTCTCGGGATGAGAGACGTTGTTGTTGTGTTTACATGAATGTGCAGGTGAGTTTCTGAAATGTATGTGTTTATGCATGTGTGTGTGCCTGCACTGTGTGTCTGTGTTCACATTAGCTGTTGCTGGAGCGCATGTGGAAACAGGGGGCTGGAAGAAGGTGACATTAAAGGGAGTGACTAAGTCTTCCATGCAGAACAGCCTTTGATTAGGGGCTTAACTCAACAACAGACCCCTCCCCCCCTCTTTTTCTATCCCTCCCTCTCTCTGTCTTTCTCTCATTCTTTCTCCCTCTCTTTATCATCCTCTCTTTCTCTCACTCTGTCCCTCCCTTTCTGTCTCTCTCTCTCTGTCTCTCTCTCTCTTCTCTCTCCAGCTCAGGCTTTGCACTTCCACTGGGAAGCACACGTCTATACGTGCCAAAGCTCCCAACATCTCTTTCTCCAGTGTTGGCAGCCTCACTTGGCAGTCTGACTTACAGTGAGGGCGAGAAAATAAAAAGAAGAGATGTGGCTGAAGGAGCCAGAGCCGTTTCCAACAGAAAATAAAGTTCTAAAGCAGCGTAGCATGAACATGTGAGCAGAGCGCGGGTCACCTGAGGGAGCTCTGCCAACTGATCACTGCTGTGCGCTCTGGACTCTGCTCACTGGGAGGTGGAGTGGGCTGCTGGGCAGATTCGTTAGGCACCGGAGTTAACCCTTATCACAAGTCTCTGTTGAGTGAGATCAGTAGGGATTGACTGACACACACTCACACACTTACGAGACCCAGTCTATCTGGCATGGTTTGCCCCACTTCTGAGGCACATAAGCAGAAGCTGTTATCGCTAATGTAGCACATCCTGTAGCCCTTTGTTGTGCTTGAAATTAATTATAATCTCTCAACCATGCAATTCCTCAAACTTTAAACTCTACTGTATGTTGAAATCAGGTCTTTGTAGAATATATTATATACATTATGCTATTAGGACACCATACCTCTACCCCATGTGAACTTGATGTTCATTTAACTAATACTGAGGGGTGAAAGAGATGGCTGTTTCAAAATGCCCAAGGAGCTGGCCGTAGGCTGCTGCCTGTGTCTAAGTGTTGGCTGGTAAAATAATTTTAGTTGGCTTACAGTCTGTGGTGCTCAGCTTGAATCCCCCAGACAGGGCCCAGCTCTCCTTCCACCACTTCACTTTCCTCCAATCTCAATTCTGAGTAGGCATCTGAATGTCACAGGGATGTGGTCTGCTGTGTTTCCAAGGCCACCCATTTCCATTCCATCTAGCATATGTCACACTCAGACGCTCCAAGGCCGGACTAATGGAGCGGATGCAATGATGATGATCCCCACTATCCTAGAGCAGATGAGTGGTTTAGTGTATCATATAGCAGCTCCATTGAGAACTTTGTATGTGTGTGTATGTATGTGAGCATGCGTGTGTGTGTGTGTGTCTGTGATGAACCTGTCTTTACACAGCAGAAACCCTCCACGTATCCTCCAGACTGAAAAGGCTACATCCTCAGCCCCTCATAGGGCTCTCACAGATCCAAGACCACAAAGAAAATAAATGTTACCATATTCCGTTTATGAGGCATTAGGAGAAGGAAAGAAGCTGGTGATGGCTGGTATGCAGCAGTAGAGCTCTTATACTACTTTTAGGGGTTTTCATCATGTAGGCTTTGAAGTGGAGAATGACAAGCTGGAAAAAGGGTTTGGGCTGCATCAGGTTAGCCTCCTTTTTCACTTTTTTTTAAGAGGATTATCTCCTGTGTCTCGGAACAGAGACTGGCTGGCTTGCATCTCGGCCTAATACACTCAATTAGTTCACAGAGATCACTAGCCTGGCTAAGCAAGGTCACTGTTATTTGTTTTTAAAATCCATTAAACAGACGTCATGGCAAGACCATCTTCTTTGTTCTCTTCATTGAGTACAGTGGAGAAACATTAAACATGGTCACTGGGGTCTCTGTGCAGTGGAGAAACATTGAACATGGTCACTGGGGTCTCTGTGCAGTGGAGAAACATTAAACATGGTCACCGGGGTCTCTGTGCAGTGGAGAAACATTAAACATGGTCACTGGGGTCTCTGTGCAGTGGAGAAACATTAAACATGGTCACCGGGGTCTCTGTGCAGTGGAGAAACATTAAACATGGTCACCTCTGGGTGGAGAAACATCTGGTCTGTGCAGTGGAGAAACATTAAACATGGTCACCGGGGTCTCTGTGCAGTGGAGAAACATTAAACATGGTCACTGGGGTCGGGTGGAGAAACATTCTCTGTGCAGTGGAGAAACATTAAACATGGTCACCGGGGTCTCTGTGCAGTGGAGAAACATTAAACATGGTCACCGGGGTCTCTGTGCAGTGGAGAAACATTAAACATGGTCACTGGGGTCTCTGTGCAGTGGAGAAACATTGAACATGTCACCGGGGTCTCTGTGCAGTGGAGAAACATTGAACATGTCACCGGGGTCTCTGTGCAGTGGAGAAACATTGAACATGTCACCGGGGTCTCTGTGCAGTGGAGAAACATTGAACATGTCACCGGGGTCTCTGTGCAGTGGAGAAACATTGAACATGGGGTCTCTGCGCTGGACTTGTTGTGCGTGTTTGTGCTGCTTGCTGTGCATGTCCCTCCCGCTCTCCGTCTCATCCATCTTTCCTGCTGATGGTGGGGATAAGAGAGGAGGCAGTGGCGTGTTCTACGACTGGCCCTAAAGGAGTGATTCAGTGCTGGAGAGGAGTTTGTAGGGGGGCCATCATCACTGGTCTCAGGCTGTAAGTGTTGGAGTCTATTTATAGCTTTGTTGGGTTTGAAAGAACTGCTGATTTACGACAATACTGACTTAAAGCTGTTGGTGACAAAGGTGGCTCGATTGGAAGGCTGTATGTGTGTTGCTCACCACACTGTAGACGACGTGCCCATGAAATATGGATCAAAAAAGAGGGAGAAAAATGGAAAGGGAGAAAGCCTTTTCCCTGATGATGCAACATCTGACTGTTGATTTCTCTCTCTCTCCCCAACATGGTTTTGGTAAAGTCATCAAAATGACACCTTATGCAATCGCTCTCTTCCTCGTTTCTTCATGAAGGTCGTTCTTTTCTTTTCTGAGCAGCAGATATCATCCTCCTCTCTGATTTGTGGGGAACAGATGCCACAGCATGGATTAAAAGCTCTTCCTTGACACAGATCCGCTGGGGCGTAGCAGGCTCCCTTTCTAGTCTGCAGCGCTATCCCTCTGGCAAACACAAACACACAAACAGCAGGGTGCAAAAGTGCCTGAGCCTGTCTGTTTGGAAAGTACACACTGTCCCCACAGCCATGTTCCCCAGCTCTCATCAAGGCTTTGCTTTATTAATTGCTAAAGCCGTAACCTCCCCAGCTCCCCTGTCTCACAGGAGTGGTGTGATTCATTAGGAGGGCTATAGATTTTTGGTGAAGGAGGGTTCATTTCAAACAGCCCTAATCTGCTGCTTGTTTATTCATCTCATTCTCCTCTCTCCTGGCGTGTCACCCAGCATCAGAGGAGAACTGATCTCTCCACACAAACAGACTGCCGCTGCTCATCCCCACAGTTCAAACGGGGTAAGGCGACAGGCCCTCGGAGGGAGGATTATAGGGATGCAGGAGGAAGTGTCAATCTGATTTCTCTGTGCTAGCTGGATCACAGCCGACGTGTCGCTTGGACTGATACGGCCAGGCCTCCTGGTCAATGCTGCGGGGTTGCTGGGCTCAGCAAAAGAAAAACTGCTTCAGTCCACCTTGTCACCATCGCGGGGACACAGTGACAGCACACAATCTCATACTGCTTAATACTCCTCATCAAAGAACCACTCACTACAGGGTCAGGGCAAACTTCTGTCATTTAGAGAAAACAACTCACTATTCCAACATCTTCACCAAGGTGTAGTGTAGACAGTGGCCAAGCTCTCATCTTTGTGGATCTCTTTATGTCAGCACTAAAGACTATCAGATGCCAAGTGTATTGAGTCAAGATAATGTTTTATATTGATGGTGATAGTCAGCACAAACTCAGCCCACCTCAGACCAATCTACACAGCAGAAGGCTATCTCTCCTGTGAGTAGTGTTACTGCTGTGCCGATCTGTAGGAACTTCAGAGGTAAACTCAAAAAGCACTGATGAAGTATGAGTTGTATTTGAAAAATACCAAAATTATGGTAATTAAATATGTATGAAGACAGGATTAATCACGTGCTTTACATTATCATCCTTTCAGGCCTCTGAATGATGTCGACATCATTATGAGTTGTTTGTGTGATTACCATGGAATTTAAATGGTTTTCACAACCCTCTGTTTTTCCTTGCTTAAAGCTCTTTCAGTCTGGCTTCCATCCATGTCTTCTTTTCTCTTTTCTACTGCTCTCCATACCAACAGAGGGCAGTGTGGTGCTAGTGTTCAGATGCAGGGGCAGCCTGAGCCAATGCACTGTTTGACTGCGAGGTCATCTGCATCTTGGCTGATCCATCGTTGTGACAGTTAACATACTAATTACTGTAAATAATACGTTCTCTAGCAATGCCTTGGAGAGGGGAGTGCCGCTCCCGTCCTCCACCCCCCTCCACCAGTGTCTTACTTCACTCTGTTCCTGTCAAGATAGTGCACAGACAAATTGTACAACCAGGAGGGGAACACAGCAGATGGGCTAAATGTTAGCCTGCTGATGTAAACATTCCTCCTTTTGTATGATATAAAAGGATACTCTAATGTGTCAGAATATGAAATCCATGCATCACTGAAGAGGAAGGAAACGAGTTCTGCATCCCACCCTGTTCTACCCTGTTCTGAATGTTCCAGTGTTCCTGTGTGTTTATTCTGTTGGTTTGTTCTGTCTTTCTCACAGTTTGTTCTCTCCTTCTCTGTTCTTCTCTACTAATTACTCTGTCAGTCTCTCCTCTACCTGAACAATACATGGCCCACTGCCAGGTCTTACAAGAACACTAGCTACCTACATCTAGAAAACTGTAAGACAAAACAAGAGGGCACCCTCTTTTGAGCACATAGTGGCTAATTGACTACCGTGTTCATATTCTATAATGTAATAGTTCTTCCCTGTTGCCAGAAGTTGGCTTGATTTTCTTACTGTCCAGAAAAGTGGGTGAGCAAATGAATCAAGTCTTGACTTACAAAAGCAGAAAACGTATTAATATTTTTGAGAGACTTTGCATTGAATTCCTGTTTTGTTGAGAACAATCTGGCCACAATAGAATGGGTTCCAAGGATGGCAGGGGAAATTTGAAACCCAAGATATTACTCCTTGATCCTATGTAGAGACGGCCTGGCAACGGTGTCCAGGTCCCCCTGTTTTTGTCTCAGTGGCTACCAGAGAACCCTTTGTTCTGAGTTCCATGCCATCTGATCAGGAGGATTAAACAGCCTCTGCCACACACCCTGTGCCTCCCGTTTGGTGCCATCCAGGACCCCTGTCGAGACAGAGTTGTGGTTGTGGAATCTTATAGGTGGGCAGAGATCACCATAGCCTAGCACAACTGGGCCTCATGCAGATAGGTGCCTGGCAGGGATAGATGGAGGGAGGCGATTGACGCCACAGATAACTCTTGGCCCGTGGTCCTCTTTTGAAACCCATTATTTGACGGACAGTCCATCGCTTTCATCCAGGGAAGTTGGAGCCGCCTGCCATTGCTGCTGGAGCCAGCGGGGATGGAGAGAGCAACATGCAGAATGTGCATCACATTGGCCGGACGTGTTGCTATTGCTCAGCGAGCAGCTGAGAAGGACACGTGGAACAGACAAATCTGTGTTGAGTCACGAATATCAGTTTGTGATTTCCTGACAATGGCAGGCCATGCTCAGAGCAGATGTATGCAAAACTATTCTTCCACTTCATTCCACTCATTGCCTGATCTGATCTGTGGAACAGCCAAAGGAGATACCGAATCTTTACTTTACAGACAATACTTATTAAATTGAAGGAGACATCCCTGGCCAGGCTTAATAATACGCTGATATTAGTATGTTTATCCCAGAACTTTAACCACACTGTGAGCTTAGCTTCATGACAATAAAGAGTTAAAAACAGAAAGCAGCTGCACCCTATTCAATCCATTCCTACTGCTGCAGATGGTTTAATCTTAGTCTTTCAATAACTTTGAACATTCTGAGTAGTAGAGGGCTGCAAGCACAGAAGGTGGTTGACGCTCATTTAATTTAAGTCACTGGATGACATCCAGATCATGAAATGATAACATGAGCAGAGTGTCTTAACTTTGATCCAGCCATCCTTCTGGGTTAGATTCACTGGAGGATATTGAACAACAACTAACAAGCATACACAGGGCTGTCCCGTTGGTGGCAGTGCCATGTGCTCCTTAGACTGGAAGCTGTCTAAGAGAGTGTCTCTGCACATACTGACACTGACTGTGTGTGGGCTTTAACTGACTGCTACTCTATTGATTAAATGCAATTGGGTGCGAGTGCTGGAGCCAGTCAATTATCAGTTAATAAACAGCAGAAGTTTTCTATTAGTGCCTGTTAGTGCGTGTGATAGATTGTTGCTATGTGGATTTGACCAGGAGAGGGGAAGGGAGGTGATGGGAGGAGAGTTGCCTTGGGTGTATTACACCTAACTCCATTGGGTTGCTTTGTCTTGGCCGGTTTTGTTATTGTAATACTGAGCTTAAAATATAATACATCTGCAAACAAACTCACAATTCTCTGCTGGGCAGGCCCAAACTGTAAGCTCAGGAATCACACTCCAGAATGAATCCCACAATTGGTAATACAGCACACTATCCAATAAAGAGAATCCATTACACAAGAAAGAATGGAGCCAGACAATGCAATGCCTGCTTGCTGCAGTGTGACTACTCATTGATAACGTTACAAACCTCCAGTGGGTTCGGTGCATGTGCCTCGTAGATGTGCGCACAGCGATCATCACACATCTAATGTGTGGTAAATTTAGACACAGTGGAGCATAGATTTCACAGCAGATGCACAGGAACATAACACGTCCACCTGTGTTTCCCTCAGTAAGTCATCCCTCCCTTGTGGAACCAGAGACAAAAGCCTGACAACACATGCCAACTGTATAAATAGTATAAAACATGGTTCTGTTGTGGACTGTTACCAGTGACAATACCTTCAATCAAAGGCCAGATTTTTGGATTTGACTGCAGGTGCTAATGCATATTACTTTCTGGCTGCCATTGATGCAAGCTAAAACATGAATGGTGACTATCATAGGGGGGAGGCCAGTCCCTGATGATGTGTGTAGGGATATCTACGGCTATAGCTCCTTCCCCTGTCTTCCAGCATGCTGCAATGCAGGCTACGGCATACACTAACCATAGTGGCCACCTAGAGGTGGCATATGGGCTGGCGCCCCCTTGGGGTAATGGGTGGGACGAACCCCAGTGTCGGGAGTTGGGTCATTGGGAACCTACAGCTGGGAGACTGCCCTCTCATTCCATCGACAAACCACAATTAGCTCACCTGCTGATCTCCTGCTGATCACTAGGTAGCCTAGTGGTTAGAGCTAGATTGAATCCCAGAGCTGACAAGGTAAACATTTGTCGTTCTGCCCCTGAACAAGGCAGTTAACCCACTGTTCCTAGGCCGCCATTGTAAATAAGAATTTGTTCTTAACTGACTTGCCTAGTTAAATAAAGTTTAAAATAAAAAAATAAACCCCCCCTCCCTCTCTTTCCCGCATTCCCCAAAGTCCTCCATCAAATATCCCATTCGATCTGGCTTACCTGCCTCCCTCCAACTTGGATCTCCTCTTCTGATTGACAATTGCCTTAGCGGAATCTTGTATCACAATGATTTTTAAATGGTTCCTCACTGCTACCTTATTAGTATTGGCAACCTCAATGACGTGTGCATCGATCAAAACCCCACGTGGCCTCTGTACCTTTCAATGCTGATTTGAGGTTGAACTGGTGTTTATACAGCTTGATTTGTTTACACCTACCAGCATTACTTTTAAGGTATTTTGATTTGTGATTTATATTATCGAGTGTACACTTCAGCGGTGGGCAATCTATCTTGCTGGGAGCATTTAATTCCATTCGGTCGAGGTCCTAGCTACATGTGTATATATACAGTATACCTGGGACAGGAAGGGTATATATAGAGGGACAGTTCTGATAGAGTAGGGATCCCTTTAGTATTAGCAGACTTTCTCCAGAGAGTGCTAACAGACAAAGCAATTGCCGTCTGTGAAGATTGCCCGCGAAGGCTAGCTGTCTCCGATGACTGATAAAACCCACCGTCTGCAGCCCACAAAACCACCAGCATCCCATCGCTACTGCTGCTGTCCCTCTGGTTCAGCTACCAGCCTCTTCCTCCTGACCTCAGGGCTTCCATATGGGGCCCTATTATGACTGCTGTTTAATTACCAATCAAAAAACAGCTCACTCCTCTTAAGGGATGGCTAGCCGAGAGGGAGAGACAGAATGAGAGAGAAATAGCTCACATGGGCTCTTTAAGCAGAGACAGAAGACAAAGGGTGAGGGAGAGCAAAAAATTGATGGAGAGAGAGAGAGACAGTGCCTCTGCATGATGAATGTGAATAGATGTAGAGAGACAGAGGGAGTGTGGAGGACAGATGGGCAGAAGCAGTCATCTGGCCGACATAATTTTTCTGGGGATGTGTTGTGTTTGTGTTTACAAACAGACCCTGCCAGGGAGAGAGGGAGGGACTTAGCAAATTAATGTTATAAATTATCCATGATTTATGTTTGCTGCCTTGGGGACAACAGTAAAAGGCGTGCATCATCCATAGCTGACCCGGCTGAGCCTTATCCCCACCCTAGCACCACACAATTAGATGTTCCGTCTGCCACATGGCCCAGCATCACCACTTACACACATACATAATAATAAACATTCCCTCACGGCCATGGTGTCGGTCAGGTAGGCTGCGTGCCTGGACAGATGGTCATTTGCAAAGGAGACCTAGGTCTCATGTCTTCCCTGTTAAAATAAAGGTTAAATTAAAAATAAATAAATGCTCACAGTGCTGTGTCTCATGGGGACACTGAGGGATAGAAGCAGCAATTCATTGGCCAACACTGAAAGCCTCCAAGCCTAAGACAGCTGTTGTTGCTATTATTCTCTGGATGTCTATTTCTATACTTTTACAACTGACTCATGGATCTGAGAGCTGTGCTATTCTACGCCAGTCATTGGCTTTTCATTGCAGCCATTCATACCGCTCCAACTCTGGACTGGTCTGTTATTGTCTACTCTAGACCCCCAGGAAATCTCAGGTAGGAGCCATTTCATGTCACACTCCTCCTTTTTTCCCCATGTATACTATAACTTTACAACCTTTTAAGGAATAGAAAATGTGTTGATGCTAAAGTGTCTCTTTCAACATCTATTCATACACCCCCCAAAAAAGCTTCACTCGGGAGTAACGGAAAACAGATTGTCTGTAAGTGCTCTGCTGGTCCCAGGTACTAGCTGTGGTCTTTCACTTGTGAGGGCGCAATTTGATGGGGTGTTGGGAAACAGAAGCTACAAAGGGCTGTGGGCAGTTGGTAGGATTTATCTAGACAGCAGTGAAACACAGGGTTTCCATTATAACCGTAAGAGCTATGGAGACCATTGTTCAAAATCTGGCCAGTTATTTTAGCCCAATCTAGCTATGAGACAGTCATGAAAGTCCTTCGTAACAGGAGGTCACTAGTACAATTGACAAATGAAAAGCCTACATCTGTGTATTTGTTTATTTCGACTTTCGAAACAGTGGGTCCCAATCAATTTCCCAATGTGGTACTGTCAGTTTGTCAGTAGGAGAACTGTGCTGTGAGCACTGCTTGAAAGGGTGTTACCAATAGGAAATGAGTGGCTTTTTTAGACAGCTGGTTATTTAAATCTAAAAACACCTCGGTTGACAACTTAGAGCTGCTGGACATGGCAACACTTGTTGATAATGGAACACGTGAACTGACCCCACACCACTGAGAAACGGGCCTACAGTATGTCATGGATGAGTCTAATCCTCCTACTAACCTCTATAAGCTGAGACAGATAGATCAGTCTCCCACTATAAGAGCAACAGTATCTCAACCATATGGGGATGATGCATATTGAATTATCTAAATGAACAAAACAACATGTACTATTTATGGTTACTTAATATTTGTTTTGTATCCCTTACAGCTTGAAGCTGCCCTTCACAATCCGGTGCAGTGTGCTTTGCTGGGCTTCTCTGCAGCGAGCACCTCGCTACCTCAAGGCTATCTCTGGGTGAGTGACTTACACATACACAGTTTACAGGCACACATATACATACATGCATGCATGCACACAGAAGTATTTAAAAAAAACATTAACCATGACACCCTTTGATACAAATATATCCTCTGTAATATTACATTTGTAGTGGCCTCAGGGTTGATCACATCTATTAATCAAAAGTACAAAAAATGTGGCAATGAAAGGGATACAAATAGTTTTTCTCTACAAAAACAAGCGTTGCCATGCAAACTGACCCTTCACTTTCATTTAGTATAGACCTTTTCAACTGTAAAAACCATAACAAGTTCTATATGTACCCACTATAGGTTCTCCAGTAAACATCTGGCGCTAAAGAGCCCCATAATTGCTAGCTAGCTAGTTGGGGTGGCAGGTAGCCTAGTGGTTAGAGCATTGGGCCAGTAACCGAAAGGTTGCTAGATTGAATACCTGAGCTGACAAGGTAAAAATCTGTCGATCTGCAGCTGAACAAGGCAGTTAACCCACTGTTCCTAGGCCGTCATTATAAATAAGAATTTGTTCTTAACTGAATTGCCAAGCTAAATAAAGGTTAAATAAAAAATGCAATAAAAAGTTGGCTAGCTAGCACAAAATGACAAGTTCGTATTTCTTGATCCAACCAAAAAACAGAACAAACTAACGTAAACTCACCCCATTCCGTACAAATGTGCGCATCCCCAACATTCAAATGAGACTACAAAGAAAACTAATGTGACTGTAGCGACTGTGTTGACTTCAAAACCGGGGGTGTGAACTAGGTTTCTATTCAAGCGTTGATCGACATGGTAATGGCTCTATAGTATTGGAGAAAAGTTGAAAAAACTGACGCTCTGTTACATCGTGACGTGTCATGTCGTAACGTACAGCACGCATAAAGCAACTATTTCTGTCTTACAATCTCTCTCCACCAGGTGGAGCACTTCTCTCATCGTTTAAAAACAAGAAATGGACAGTGACGGGGGTAAATACCAAGTAAATACCTAGTCATTTTTTGCATCATCATTGCATGCAATCATCATTCTCAAAGCCTCTGTTTACGTCTAAGATCACTTTAGCACCGCCCTAAAAACCCAATTCAAATTCGACACAAACCTTCAAATAGGTGTAATAATGACACATTATATAAACTCTTTATAGCATTTTATTTACATTTTAGAGCCGATAAGGTGATAAGTTGGACAGACCGAGTGAATAAAAGCAATTTTCCCATACAACATCTCTCCTTCTCACTATCACGCATTAGTTTTGTGAGTGAGTTTACGTTAGTTATATACACACATTGACTTGTTGCTATCAGATCCACTAAACAAAATCATCAGACAATGTTTATTTCCCGTTAATTATCTGTTTGTTCTGGTGGTGTTACATATGGCTAGCACAGCAAATAACCACAGAGCTAGTGTGATATGAAGGTAGAGAAAGATGAACTTACCTTGTTAGCCAGCTAATGTTAGATGCATTTTTCCCACGGCAGCCAACATTACAACTAAATTAAATGTAGCTAGCATACGAGTACAATGTTTGAGGGCCACATTGTTTCCGTCAAAAGTTAGCCAGCAGCAGTAATTAGCCCACTATCAAACTCTCTCCCCGTTCACCAATCTGTTTCTCCTAGCTCTTTGTTTGCTTCCTCCATAACGCAACTATATTTTAGCCAGGTGTATTGCCTAGGTGTTTTACCAAGGTATATATGAACCACTAACTTGTGCTAGGCATGAATTATGGACCTCACGTTACGAGACCTAGCTAGTGGTTTGTTTACATGTTGTAAAGCTAGACTACACAAATGCTAGCGCCTTGTGGTGATAATGTTAAACTGCATATTAATTGCACCAGGATGATACATAACATGAAGCAAACAAATTGCAACTTTATGTCAACTTTATTATTTTGAAATGAAGTCTAATTAACCATAAAATATTCCTTTCTGCACACCCTCGTGATCGTGATATTTAAGTGTTAATGCCCTCGAAGCCGGTGTTTGGAGGATATATTGGCACGGGTGTTGTTAGGCCTGAGACAAACTTGAGGGCCGGCAAACAGTGCCAATATATCCTCCAAACACCGGCTTTGAGGGCATTATCAATTTTTTTTTTACAACGGGTTACAAACATATTAAAATAATGATTGACATATTTTAATTAAAAATGTTATTTTGATGAATTTCTTAATACTATTTCATCCTTCCACAAGATATAGTCTCGATACAAATCTAGGGTTGCTACCCAAGCCGACAGAATGCAACCCAGTTGTTCAGTCTTTTTGTTCTGTATCTATGGACGCGACCCAGCCGTTCGTTCTAAATGTTCAATTGTCATACTGGCTGGCAACATTCTGAACCCTTGCTTGTTAGCTAGCCAACTATGGCTAACTAAGTCACATCTAAAAGTGCAGTCAGAGTAACAGCAAAGTAGCTGCATTTGCATTTATGTAAACTGTTTTCTAGAGACATTTATTTGGATACATCCATAACATTGAGCAAATGAGGTGCGATTTCGCCTGGCATAGAAAATGTGCTCACTCATCAGGACACTGTTGTTCAAAGGAGCTAGCCAACAACACCACTAACACAAACACTTCAAACTGAAGCTGGAAAGACTGCAAACTAGCTGAATTGACCTTTTTTCAATTGACATTTCTTTGTATAAAGTTGAAGTCGGAAGTTTATATACACCTTAGCCAAATACATTTAAACTCAGTTTTCCCAAAATTCCTGACATATAATCCTAGTAAAACTTCCCTGTTTTAGGTCAGTTAGGATCACCACTTTATTTTAAGAATGTGAAAATGGCTTATTTCAGCTTTTATTTCTTTAATCACATGGGTCAGAAGTTGACATACACTCAATTAGTATTTGGTAGCATTGCCTTAAACAATTTAAACTTAGGTAAAATGTTTCAGATAGCCTTCCACAAGCTTCCCACAATAAGTTGGGTGAATTTTGGTCCATTCCTCCTGACAGAGCTGGTTTAACTGAGTCAGGTTTGTAGGCCTCCTTGCTCGCACATGCCTTTTTTCCTTCAAACATAACGATGGGCATTATGGTCAAACAGTTCTACTTTTGTTTCCTCAGACCAGAGGACATTTCCCCAAAAAGTACGATCTTTGTCACCATGTGCAGTTGCAAACCGTAGTCTGACTTTTTTTTACGGCGGTTTTGGAGCAGTGGCTTCTTCCTTTCTGAGCGGCCTTTCAGGCTATGTTGATATAGGACTCGTTTTACTGTGGATATAGATAACTTTGTACCCGTTTCCTCCAGCATCTTCATAAGATCCTTTGCTGTTCTGGGATTGATTTGCACTTTTTGCACCAAAGTACGTTCATCTCTAGGAGATAGAACGCGTCTCCTTCCTAAGCAGTATGACGGCTGCGTGGTCCCATGGTGTTTATGCTTCTGCACTATTGTTTGTACAGATGAACGTGGTACCTTCAGACGTTTGGAAATTGCTCCCAAGGATGAACCAGACTTGTGGAGGTTTCCAATGTTTTATCTGAGGTTTTGGCTCATTTGTTAGGATTTTCCCATGATGTCAAGCAAAGAGGCACTGAGTTTGAAGGTAGTCCTTGAAATACATCCACAGGTACACCTCCAATTGACTCAAATTATGTCAATTAGCCTATCAGAAGCTTCTAAAGCCATTACATCATTTTCTGGAATTGTCCAAGCTCCTTAAAGGCCCTGTCAAGTTAGTGTATGTAAACTTCTGACTCACTGAAATTGTGATACAGTGAATTTTAAGACTGTCTGTAAACAATTGTTGGAAAAATTACTTGTGTCATGCACAAGATAGATATCCTAACCGACTTGCCAAAACTATAGTTTGTTAACAAGAAATTTGTGGAGTGGTTGAAAAATGAGTTTTAATGACTCCAACCTCCAAGTGTATGTAAACTACTGACTTCAACTGTATATCCATAAAAATGATGCCAGCTTATTCATGATTTTGGCTGTTTGAGAAACGCTGCCTGCCTGTCTGTCTCGTCCCAACTCCCGACACGTTCAATACGATGGGACAGTTGGAGATCGAATTTGAATATTGAAACAATGTTGCAAATGTCAGAGAGACAGACAGCAAGGTTTTTACAAATCTCCACAGTTGAAAATGGCAATGTTAGTCGAAAATAAAAGTGAGATAATGTCTACATGCTTTTTATAGTGGAGATCACGTTTTTAAATTGCTTGGCTGATGAGACAGTGGATTGTGCAGTCAGATGGAACAGAGTAAATAGGCATTTTAACGTCATAGATTTAGCCGGTGGTAACTTGTGGAATAGACACCGGCTGGTATGCGGTTTTATCCAATCAGCATTCAGGATTAGGCCCACCCGTTGTATAACTGCTAATAATGTCTCTCTCCTGTGCATGTCAACCTTAAGGTCTACCTTCATTACAAGGATAGGGCTTGCACTAATCCAATTCATGGGGGCATGTACAGTAGCTGTAGAAGTCAAACCTGGTATCCTTCAACATGGTTCGCCTCATTAATGGCATAATAAAAATAGAAACCCACACACACTGATCTTGCCAGAATCAGCCTTTTATTTTCTTTCAAGTTGTTAACAAATGATTCCCACACACATAAGTTCTCAGATGTGTGAGTACTTTTCTTATTTCTAATAGTATCATTTCAAATGAAAGAAACAAATTAACAAAATGTAAACAATGTACAAGCCACATATACAAGTGCATTGGACATGCCCACAAGGCTAATACTAATCCCATTATATGTCTGCATTGGACATGCATGCCATAAGTAATATCACTTCTACTGTGACCAAAAGGGTAGAGCACAGATAGTGGAGGCAAGAGAAAAAATACCCTGTAGAGTGACCACAGTAAATGGTCACTTTTACATGGGCTGCAGAGTAGCCATGTCATGTATGAGTTCCATCCCTGTATGGCTGACCGGGCCGGGATGCAAACCTTAATCAAATGACATTTGTAGCTAGCATGCCAACCACTGGAGATGGATGATAATGAGTGTAGCAGAATGAAGCAAATCAGGGCAAAATTGCATAAGGAGAACCTCCCGCAGCTGAGATGCTTAAAGTATTAAAATATAGATACATTCATGATAGACAGGAGGAGACACTACTTGAAGTCTCAGGGGGATGACATCACAGTGGCTACTCGAACTCACTTGCAGCTCACCTCTGCTACAGTTACACCCCTTTCACCTCCTATGCCACCGACAGTATAACTGAGCTGCCACAACTTACCCATTACTGTCCATGCAGGCAATACGGTGCGCTGCGATGCTTCTTTGGGAAATCTATGAACTTTTCTATTCTAAAATAGAATCGTCCCCAGACGTAAAGGAACCATCTCACCTTAAAATACACTTAAGAAAACAACTATGCTAAGTTAGCTGGCTAGCTGTTTACAGCTACAACGGCACAATTGTTGTTTACAAATGCACCCAAAGTTCTTTGAGGTTCCAGAGTTCACTTCCGCTCCAAAAGCCATTAAAAAGGTATATACCAGAGTGTGGGAGAAATAAAAGACGACAGATGGGTTTTTTTATGAGTGGAGCAAATTGCACTGGCAGAAAAAAGTGCCACAGTCCCTGGACTTGTTGGAATTTTGCTGGTTTTAAGAGGAACACTTTCTGTGAAAAACCTTGCCTCAGAAAATAAATTGTCTGTTAATCTTAAAGCAAAATGTTTTGGTGCCCCCTCCTTTCTGGGAAGAGTGGGCATTTTGTTGGGTAATTCCTGTAAAGCACGTGGATAAACCAGCTGGATAAGGCCCTCTAGGCCCCATCTAGACAGACTCAGCTCCCTCCCACTAAGTGTTGTTTCAACATAGTCATTTTTCAACGTATTGTGACGTGGAATCTATGTGTAAAATACATTGGATTTACAAAGAGTCATCAACATAAACAGTTGTTTTGAGGTTGCAATTTCAACCACAGGATCATATCATAATCTAACCAATTTTCACCATAGACAAAGGTTGTTTAAAATATGTTGAATTTGTACCTCTGAAACAATAGACCTTCAGTATTATTTTTTATTTATTTAACCAGGCCAGTCAATTAAGAACAGTCTTATTTACAATGATGGCTTGGCACGAGGCAAAAGGCCTCCTGTGGGGACCGGGATTAAAAATAAAACAATGTAAGACACGGGCATCAGCACAAATACAACAGACAACAAACAGTAGGTGTGTGTGTGTGCGAGCAGGCATGTGTGTGGTATGTTTGAAGTAAAACAACATGCTTCCTTACATAGGGCAACACAAACTAGTGACATCGGGTCTCAAGAACCTGTTCATCTATTTGTCATTTGAACTGCTCCAGGGACACCAGGTCCTGGAATTTAAGGTTGGCTTGGAGGGAATTCTAAGACCAGAAGGCTGATTATTGAAAGGACCTTTTTCCATGCTCGGTTCATTTTTAGGACTGTTAGCATAAAACAAGATTGAGAGCTTAAATTAGTTTTAATTTCGAGCTAGAAGAGAGGATAGATAAAATGGCACTTTTCCTAAAATGAGAATGAACCAGTGTTTGAGCCTGTTCACCCGACAGCACTGTAAAAATCATAATGGTGAGTTAGACGTCTCTGATTGGTGACAAAATCAAGGGCTGAATGACACACATAGTCAAGAGCCTTCAGTGTAGCGCTTGAAGCTTGCACATACAGTAAATAGTAACACCATAGTCCAACACTGACAGAAAAGTACAACGAAACAACTATTTTCTGGCGGCAAAGGAAAAAACAAGCTTTGTGACAGTAATAAAACCCAATATTTACATTTGCATTTTTGTCATTTGTGACTCACAACCTGGATTCGGTCTTATGAGGCAAAATTTGAAATTGTGTTTTTTTTTTTACATTGGAAAAAGTAGAGAGCTTCAAAATGGGAAAGTAATTCTGTTTTCAAAGTTGATCAACTTGTAAACTCACTTTTGAGAAAACGGCCTTTGAATTAGGGCTGAGCGAGAAATTTAGTTTTTAAGACATATTCAAGTTTATGTTTTAGCTCTGTATCGCAAGAATCGAGGTTCTGTTATAACGTTATAATGTTTTACAAATGCAGCATCTCACTGTCTCTTCTCTGTCAGCCCAATGCCGAATCATGTCCCAATTGTATGCAACACGTGCACAGAGGTTATCCACCAATCACAACCCTAGACAGCCTTTCACAAATTGTAACCACGCTGGAGAATTGTAGCGGCGGTAAAACTTCCACCAAAATGGAAAATGAGGAAGCCAGCTCAGCCTCTCGTGAGGATGAAATCATCCCCAAAAAAGGCAGCAATATGTTTTCAGTAATATGGAAGTGGTTTGTGTTTAATTAGGTCTGATGTTCAGGAAACGAATGGCCTGTGCAAAATGTGTCAAAAGACAATTGCCAAGAAAAGCAGCAGTACAACTAACCTCTTCCATCACCTGCAACTGAAACATGCGGTGGAATGGGAGGAATGCCAATTCCAGTCGCCCCATTTCCCAAAACGTCTGCTAAAAGACAAACTACCATAGTCGCATCCTTTTCAAACGTAATCCCTTATGACAAGAAAAGTTAGAGGTGGAAGGAGATAACGGATGCAGTGACCATGGCGAAAGATATGGTACCAATCTTTACAGTACGAAAGCCAGGCTTTAAAAAGCTGCTAGGTACAGTTGACCAGAAATATCAGCTGCCAAGCCCGCAAGTATTTCACGGAAGAAGCCCTGTCGTGATTATACACTGCTTCCCGCGAAAGAACCGCAGAGAAGCTGGCTAGTGTTTCTTATTTTTTAACCACAGCTGAGTTATGGTCGAGCAGAACGACAGAGCCATACCTACGTTTTGACAGTCCACTACATAAATGAAGACTGTAAATTGCAAAATGTCTGCCTCCAGATGTCTTACTTCCCCGATGATCATACGGGTGAAGTAATATCCCAGGGTCTCAGAGACTCTCTGGCATCGTGGAATATGAACGAAGACTGAAAGGTGTGCTTGAACAACTGGACCCACCTGCAGTGCTTTGGGCACAGGCTTCACCTTGCCATAGGTAAGTGTGACATTGGATAATTAAAGTGCATCCAAAAAAAGTTATGTTCTGTAGGCTAATGTTTTAGTAGTTATCATTCTGCCAATCCAATAGCAAATAACCACAGGCTGTTTTAATTATAACAACACATTAACTAAATTAATACATTTTCAATCAAATCATTATATAAATTACATATTCTAACAGCTAGTGGTCTAACATTCTAAACAATAGAATAGACGTGTGGGTGTGTGTTGTTAAGTTGTTTTGCACAAATAGGCCTTGAGGCCTTGTATATATAATTTTATTTTAATAAAGAAGATTCAGTTAAGAATTATGTCTTGGCCTTTTTTAATATGTTTAGAGAAAAACAAGAAATGTAGATATATATTGTGAATCTTCCAAACCTCTGAAAAAAATTGAGATTACTTTTAGGCCTACTTTGAATGTTTTGGTATCTAGTGAAGAGCTCTTCTTTGTCTACACCCATTCAGCATCATTCACACCCTCTTAAGCTTTAGCCCCACCCATCTTGTTTTGATCTCGGAGCATTCAGAGCGCACACTTGATGCTTTGGCCAATGATTTGTTTACCTCTGGATAACATGAAAACAGCCTAACCGGCTCTGCTGGCAACAAATTAATTCAGATTTTTTTTCTGACGTTTGCTGACACTGGCCATATTCAACAGGTGTTGTACACTTTAGCTTAAGACATGTAGCTAACTAACGTGAACTCACCCCATTCCGTACAAATATGCGCAACCGCAACATTCAAACTAGGCTCCAAAGAAAACTAATGGGACTGTAGCGACTGTGTTGTCGTCAAAATCGGATGTGTGAACTAGGTTTCTATTCAAGTGTTGATCGACATGGTAATGGCTCTATAGTATTGGAGAAAAGTTGAAAAAACGGACCCTCCGTTACATCTAGACGTGTCATGTCGTAACGTACAGCACGCATAAAGCAACTATTTCTGTCTTACAATCTCTCTCCACCAGGTGTAGCACTTCTCTGATCGTTTAAAAACAAGAAATGGACAGTGATGGGGGTAAGGGGGGGATACCAAGTCAGTTTTTGCGTCATCATTGCATGCAATCATCATTCTCAAAGCCGCTATTTACTTCTAAGATCACTTTAGCACCGCCCTAAAAATCTGATTCAAATTCGACACAAACCTTCAAATAGGTAATGACACATTATATAAACTATTCATAGTGTTTTATTTACATTTTAGAGGCAATAAGGTGATAAGTTGGACAGATCGAGTGAAAAAACACACTACATCTCTCCTCACTATCCCGCATTAGTTTCGCTTCCCCACCCGCCATTTTTAAAAACACTGGACGGGGCTCATTTGCCTGCTTGAATTATGCAGAAACGGGCAGCGTTTTGGTCAGGTCATTTATTTTCTTGGAAAGGGGAGAAATTGTGCTTCACAATGGTATTGACATTACAGTTGATCTGGAAGTATTACGTT
The DNA here is from genome assembly GCF_036934945.1 of Oncorhynchus masou masou. NCBI lineage: Eukaryota > Metazoa > Chordata > Actinopteri > Salmoniformes > Salmonidae > Oncorhynchus > Oncorhynchus masou. The sequence goes on from NC_088216.1 coordinate 63,569,806, forward strand.
TTTGGGGCGCTAAAATATGTGCAATTGTACGGACCAAGGCGATGTACGAGTTTACGTGAGTTTACTATAGATGGGTAAACAATGAATCTTGGTAAACAACGTGTAAGATCACACATGTCACGTAATTTTAGATAATGAGCCAGCCAGCTAACGTTCGCTAGTTGAACATAGTGCCAAATTATGTTGTTTCTACCCTGCATGAATCTGCTGGGAGCTAACCAACCAGGTTCAATGTTAGCTAGCTAACATTAGGATCAAACTAGCAAAGGACACGGCTCTGGGATACGAATAATAATGTCAGCTAGTGAGCCAGCAGCTAACTTTAGCTAGCTAGCTAATAGTACACTTTAGTTTAAGACATGTAGCTAGCTAGCTAGGTAAACATTTACATTACATTTACATTTAAGTCATTTAGCAGACGCTCTTATCCAGAGCGACTTACAAATTGGTGAATTCACCTTCTGACATCCAGTGGAACAGCCACTTTACAATAGTGCATCTAAATCATTAAGGGGGGGGGGGGGTGAGAAGGATTACTTATCCTATCCTGTGAACCTAGCTAGAAAATGAACCTAGCTAGAAAAACAACGTGTAACATCACACACGCCACAGAACGTTAGCTAACGAGCCAGCCAGCTAACGTTAGCTAGTTAAACAACAATGAACATAGTCCCATATCATGTCATTACTACCCTGCAAGAATCTGCTGGGAGATAATCCAACCAGGTCCAATGTTAACTAGCTACTGTAGAAAAGCAAACGGTTCTGGGTTACAAAAAATATTACACGTAACATTAGCTAGCTAGCTAATAGTACACTTTAGCTTGAAATGAAACCCCTTTCTGTAAAAATTAGAAACGTGTAATATTTGAAAATGTAGCTAGCTAACGCATGATGGATGCATCTCCCTGTCACGGATGCTATGCCACAGTTGCCCTTAGTTTGAAGATGCAATCCGGAGACAGGTGTTTTCTCCATCTCTTTAGCCATCATACTCTAATTCTACTGATTTCGATACTCGATCCTCCAGAAAGTGGAGAGCAACACTTATACAGCTCCACTACACAATATTTTTTTAAAGCAGCGTTCGACAGGATTACCAACACAGACTGACCAGCTCAAATAGACAGAAGCCTGCTATGTGGCAGACCAATCTGAACTCCTCTCTTGGCATGTCCAGGCCATTCATTATCCCAGACAATCATGGCTAGTGGGAAGGTTCGCTCTCTTTTTCTGTGGCTTAACCAACAAGGCTTGTAATTTAGCAATGTTATTCGTATTTACCCATGGCATACACGTTTGTTATTAAGCACATGAAAGTTCAAAAAAGTTCATCTTAGCAATAACATTTTATTTGATATTTAAGTATATTTAAAACCAAGTACTTTTAGACTTTTACTCAATTAGTATTTTTCTGGGTAGCTTTAACTTTTACTTGTGTCATTTTCTATTAAGGTATATTTTACACAAGTATGACAATTGGGTACTTTTTCCACCACTGTGTACTTCCTGTTGACGAAATTCATACTAATGTTAGGTTTTTGAGCTAGCGCCCAATTGACTCCCATTATTTCCTTGAAGGAGAGCTCTCCTTGTCCAGAATTGCCAGAATGCACTGCGTGGCCCATTGACGTAGAATGGGCAATGTGCACAATGGGCATTAATACGATTCCTATGGAATTTCCCATCTCCTCAAAAGTTTCTCTGTTCTTGTGAATTCCAGACTCCACTCTGTGAGGCACATCAACCTGTAGGTTGAACATGGTGAGATTGTAGACTGCTAAATTGATAGTGCAGTTTGTTGATAGTGCCAGCCGATAGAGAAAACATTACATTGTGGATTTTGTAGTCAACTTGAGCTGCAAAAGATTTCCACAACGATTTTCACATGTTGCTACCAACATTATTATAACGCCAAAATCAAACATTTGTTCACAAAAAAATATTGTTCTCACGCATTCATGTTATTTAACACTGTAAATTATAGGAATGAGTGGTTTTGGGTGGATTTTTCCTTTAACACACTGGGTTCTTTTTTATTTATTTTATTTAACCCTTATTTTACCAGGTAAGTTAACTGGGAATACATTCTTATTTACAGCAAAAATCTGGGAAATCGTTACAAGGGAGAGGAAGGTTGATGAATGAGCCAATTGGAAGATGGGGATGATTAGGTGGCCATGATGGTATGAGGGCCAGACTGGGATTTTAGCCTGGACACTGGGGTTAGCACCCCTGCTCTTACAATAGCACCCCTGCTCTTAGTTACCACAGTGAGTCAGGACATCCGTTTAATGTCCCATCCAAAAGACGCCACCCCTACACAGGGAAATGTCCCCAATCATTTTCCTGGGGCATTGGGATATTTGTTTTAGACCAGAGGAAAGAGTGCCTCCTCCTGGCCCTCCAATACCACTTGCAGCAGTATATGGTCTCCCACTAGGACCAACCCTGCTTAACTTAGGAGGCAAGCTAGCAGTGGGATACAGGGTTGTATGCTGCTGGTTATGCTGCTGGTTCAATTTGACAAGTAGTTCACAAACCACTCCGGAGCATGACAAGTAATCCCAATACACTTCAATCTCTGCACCAAGACAGTATGGTCCACAGTGTTAAATGCCTTTGACAAGTCTATGAATACAGATACACAATGTAGCTTCTTATCCAGGGCACAATGAATATCATTCAAAATCTTAAAAGTTGCTGTGACAGTGCTGTGGCTAGAACTGAAACCTGATTGCATAACACTCAAGGTATTGTTTTCCTGGAGGAAGGCTTTAAACTGCTTATTGACTAGGAACTCCAATACCTTTACCAGAACAGACAATTTAGATATGGGGCGATAGATATTCAGTAGAGTGGGATAACCTACTTTCAAAAGAGGTAGGACAAATGCTGATTTAAACATCTTGGGGTTTCCATTACAGTCTATGGTGATGTTATAGATGCATGTTAAATGGGGAGCAATGATGTCTGCAGCTAATTGTAGTATGTGGGGGTCTAGATGATAAGGGTCAGGGGATTTTTTTACATCAATTGTTTCAGGGCACTTCTGAAACAGAGAAAGGCAAGAAGGAGAACCAGGAGAATGAGTGCTCAGGAGTGTCAGGTAATTTCACATGGGGCTCATGTTGACCTCAAGTTGATCAAATAATCTGCCTGCATCAAGAAAATGTTGATTGAAAGAGTTCAGAATAGAGGTTATCACAGTTACCACCTGTGAGTCAACCAGCAGTTCTTTAGGGAGCTGTGCATCTTTAAACCTTCCTCTACTTGCCCACATTTTGAGATAGTGGTCTGCTTTCAGCTTTCGGTTCATAGCCACACCCTTATTCCAAAGCCTTATGAATTCAGACTAGTTCATCTGACAACTAAGGGTTGTCTCTGACGTTAATTTTGTATTGTTTGAAAGGGTCGTGCTTGTTGCATACATCCTAGAATGCTTTATGGAGGTAAGAAAATGCTAATCAGAGATGTTCAACTCTATTCCTGGCAATGTTAAAAACATAATGAAAAAAACCCTGAGTATCAAACTGTAACGGCGTTCTTCGTTTGTCGAAAGAGAGTCGGACCGAAATGCAGCGTGTTGGTTACTCATGTTTTTTAATGAAACAAATGACGAATACATGAAAATACTGAGACAAATACAAAACAACAAAACGGAACGTGAAACCTATCTGGTGAAACTACACAGAGACAGGAACAATCACCCACAAAATACACAGTGAAACCCAGGCTACCTAAATACGGTTCCCTATCAGAGACAACGAGAATCACCTGACTCTGATTGAGAACCGCCTCAGGCAGCCAAACCTAAACTAAACACACCCCTAATCAACCACAATCCCAATGCCTACAAAAAACCCAATACAACAACACAATAACATAAACCCATGTCACACCCTGGCCTGACCAACTATTTAACTAAAACACAAAATACTAAGACCAAGGCGTGACACAAACTGCTTCCAGTTTATTTTCATGTAGATACTGTACATGGAGGTAGTTTAGGAATTGTACCATCCCTTACACAAGCAACAGCACAGTGATCATTTATCATTTGCAAATACACCAGAAGCATTAAAACAATGTGGAGTGTTTGTTAAAATAAGAACAAACAAAGTTGATTTTATAGGACACCTTGCAAACAATTTTTAACAATCTGATTAAAATTATAGGTATTACAAAGATTCTTGAGTTGATCAGAGTTGGATGTCAACCAGTCTAGGTTCAGGTCAGGTCGCCCATAAGCACAAATTCAGATTTCACATTCTGTGATAATAAATAAAAAATGCAATCCAGAGAGCCAGCAATCGCAGACGGGGGTCTATAACAACAGGAGACAACAAGATTCAAGGATGCACAGAGATTTATTTTCAAGGACAAATATTCAAATTGCTTGGGTTTGGTAACAAAGGTCAGAATAGTTGCCAAAAATGTGTCTTTTATGTATATAGCAACACTACCAACGTTAGATTTGCGATCTGACCAAAAAACATTCTAAACATCACTGCCATGTCTTTGTCAATGATAGATTTTTTTTGCCAGGTTTCAGAAAGACCCAGAGGTATATATGCTCTCTACGGTTTTAATTCAAATATTCACAAAATCAAGTTTTAAAGAAGCCTTCTTACATTTATGTGCAGAAACTTCAGACCATTCTTACTTTTTAATTCAGATGGGGTAGAAATGGTTAGGTTAGATTCCACATTTCCTGACATTAAAAGCAGTAAAATAATGGCAAGTTTAGATAGAATTTTACAACTTTTGGATTCAGAGACTAAAGTTGAGAGGAACAAGTCTTTAATACAAGGTATTTCAAAAGGTGCGTACAGTCCAGAGACATGATTAAGTACCGAAAGAACAATCCACACATGTAAACGCAAGCATGCAGTTTCTTCCTTGTCGATTGGGAAAAACTTGCAAAGTTCTCCAGTGCAATAGCCTGGCAAGCGTATGGTTTGGGAAAAACACTCACATTTCTCAGCATTTAACCTGTTTTGGAGATTGTTTTTTGTTCGAAATTTTGGATGACTGACGTGCCCAAAGTCAACTGCCTGTTACTCAGGCCCAGAAGCTAGGATATGCATATACTTGGTAGCATTGGATAGAAACCACTCTGAAGTTTCTAAAACTGTTAAAAAATGTCTGTGAGTATAACAGAACTGATATGGCAGACGAAAACCAGAGTAAAATCCAACCCGGAATCTTCTCTTTTTTTGAGGTCACAGGCCATTTCAGTGCTTGCCTATGGGAAATACAAATAGATAGGACCCAGATTGCAGTTCCTATGGCTCCCATTAGATGTCAACAGTCTTTAGAAAGGGTTTTAGGCTTGTTTTTTGAAAAATTAACAGGTAGTTGGAAGAACTACAAGGAGTCGCTCATTAGAAAAGTGGTCTTGTTGGCTTGTGAATGAGGTGTGCGCTCTTCGTTATTTATCTTCCCTATTCAACATACTATTCTCCATCTTAAATATTGTAGTTTATTTCGATGTTAGAGTACCTGAGGATTAATTACAAACATTGTTTGACTCGTTTGGATGTACTTTACTGGTAACTTTTTGGATTAGTTTGTATGCATGTTGAAAGAGTGGATTACTGTATTTTTGAAATCTGACAACCCGGTTGGATTAACAAGAAGTTACACTTTTAAATGATGTATGACACCTGTATTTTCATGAATGTTTAATATTACGATTTTTGTATTTTGAATTTTGCGCTCTGCAATTTCACCGGAATGTTGTCACAGGGTGTCCCACTAGCGGTTCATGCGCCTAAGAGGCATAACCATAGAAAACTTCAATAAGTAATCTATAATAAAATAACAATAAAGGCCAAGTAATACAATCTTAAATGCATACAAGTTCTTGAGTCAAAGCTCACAGATGTCCACAGGCTTCAGGTACAATTCAGATCAGAGACTGTAGTTTGTAAGTGTACGTGTGTGCGGAAGCAGTGAGCGAAGCTTGGGGGTACCTGTACCAGACGGGGGGAGCAGGCCTGTGTAATCAGGAGCAGACCGAATGGTGGTGACCAAGCAGTGCAGCACACCATGGGAAAAGCCTAGGTATCACACTCACTTGGTAGAGGCTTGTGTCGGGAGGCTGGGTAGAAGAGGAGGCTTTCAACCAGACAGGTGCATGGCCCAATGTGGTTAGGTAGACAGGTAAGGGCAGCAGGCAAGGGCAGCACCTTCTAGTGGAAAATGTATATAGCAAGTAATTTCTTGACTATATCAAAATATTACTGGAGTATTTGGAATTATAAAAAAACCCACACGCAAACAAACAGAAGCGCACAAGACACACGGGTTCAGCTGCCCTGTTGATGAGAATATGGACATATATTAAATTCTTTAAAAAAACCAACTTATTCCTAATCAGATTACTGAAGGAAATGGCCTAGGCTTTCACCTGGAATTGTTTATTTATGTTGGACAAAAAATTAAATAATTCAAACAATATTTAAATTCCATGCATCTTATCTTATAAACGCTTCATAAACACTACATAAATGTGTCACAAATCATCTATAACCGTATGTCATGCTCTATAAAGGGTTCATAGCCCACTGTCAAATATGACAAAAAGCTTTGCTTTATAAATGGTGGCATAAGCACTGCTCAATAAAGGCTTTATAAATCATATTAAATTGAGGCTTCACAAAGTATTTATAAACTTGTATTTTTGGTAGAGCATTGCAACACCAGGATAGTGGGTTCGACTTCCGTGACCACTCTGTCACGCCCTGGTCGAAGTATATTGTGTTTGTCTGCATTTATTTGGTCAGGCCAGGGTGTGACATGGGTTTTTTGTGGTGTGTTTTGTCTTGGGGGTGTATAGCATAGTCTATGGCTGCCTGAGGCGGTTCTCAATCAGAGTCAGGTGATTTTCGTTGTCTCTGATTGGGAACCATATTTAGGCAGCCATAATCTTTGAGTATTTTGTGGGTGATTGTTCCTGTCTCTGTGTTTATGTTCACCAGATAGGCTGTATAGGTTTTCACGTTCCGTTTGTTGTTTTGTATTGTTCATTTTTTCATTCGTCATTAAACATGTCTCAAAGATACAACGCTGCATTTTGGTCCGCTTCTCTTCCACCAGACGAAAGCCGTTACAGATTCACCCACCACAACGTGACCAAGCGGCCTTTTAACAGGCAACAGCAACAGCAGGAGAAACATAATAAGGATTTCTGGACTTGGGAGGAAATCCTAAACGGAGAAGGACCCTGGGCAGCCTGGAGAATATCGCCGCCCCAAAGAAGAACTGGAGGCGGAGAGAGCTGAGAGGCGCTGGTATGAGGAGAAGCAACAGCGGCAGCAGGAGCAACAATATCTGGACTACACAACTTGGGAGGAGATAGACAGGTGGGCGGTCTACCCAGGGAGAGTGCCGGAGCCCGCCTGGGATTCGATGGAGCAGTGTGCAGAGGGTTACGAGAGAATGAGGTTGGCGAAGCAAGCATGGCGGCGCGGAAGGAAGCCCGAGAGTCAGCCCCAAAAACTTATTGGGGGGGGGGGCTCAGGGAGAGTGTGGCAGAGTCAGGAGTCAGACCTGAGCCAACTCTCCCTGTTTATCGTGAGGAGCCAAGGAGGAGACCAGAACCAGAGCCGGTGTTGGAGGTGAGCGAAGCAGAGACTGTGAAGGAGTTAATGGGGAAATTGGAGGAGAGAGTAATGAGGGAGTTGCTGTGTTGGTGCTTTATGCATGATATTCGCCCGACGGAGCATGTCGAGGATTTGATGGCACCTGGGTCAGCGTTCCATACTCGTCCTGAGGTGCGTGTTAGTCGGCTGGTGAAGATGGTGCCAGCCTCACGCACCAGGCCTCCTGTGCACCTCCCTAGCCTTGCACATCCTGTGCCAGCACTGCTCTCAAGCTCTCCAGTACGCCTTCACGGTCTAGCCCATCCTGTGCCACCTCCACACACCAGCCCTCCGGTGGCAGCTCCCCGCACCAGGCTTCCTGTGCATGTCCTCGGCCCAGTACCACCAGTGCCAGCACCACGCATCAGGCCTACAGTGCGCCTCGCCTCTCCAGCGCTGCCCAAGCCTTCCTCCTCTCGTGCGCTGCCGGAGTCTCCCGCCTGTTCAGCGCTGCCCGAGCCTTCCTCCTCTCCTGCGCTGCCGGAGTCTCCCGCCTGTTCAGCGCTGCTGGAGCCTTTCTCCTCTCCTGCGCTGTCGGAGTCTCCCGCCTGTTTAGCGCTGTCAGAGCCTTCCGCCTCTACAGCGCTGCCGGAGTCTCCTGCCTGTTTGGAGCAGCCAGAGCTGCCAGTCTGCATGGAGCAGCCAGAGCTGCCTGTCTGCAAGGAGCTGCCAGTCTGCAAGGAGCTGCCAGTCTGCATGGAGCAGCCAGAGCTGCCAGTCTGCAAGGAGCTGCCAGTCTGCAAGGAGCTGCCTGTCTGCAAAGAGCTGTCAGTCTGCAAGCAGCTGCCAGAGCTGCCACTCTGCATGGAGCAGCCAGAGCTGCCAGTCTGCAAGAAGCCGCCAGAGCTGCCAGTCTACATGGAGCAGCCAGAGCCGCCAGTCAGCATGGAGCAGCCAGAGCCGTCAGTCTGCCAGGATCCGCCAGTCAGCCAGACTCTTCCAGATCTGCCAGTCAGCCAGACTCTTCCAGATCTGCCAGTCAGCCAGACTCTTCCAGATCTGCCAGTCAGCCAGACTCTTCCAGATCTGCCAGTCAGCCAGACTCTTCCAGATCTGCCAGTCAGCCAGACTCTTCCAGATCTGCCAGTCAACCAGACTCTTCCAGATCCGCCAGTCAGCCAGGATCTGCCAGAACCGCCAGCCAGCCAGGATCTGCCGGATCCAACTACCTGCCTGAGCTTCCTCTCAGTGCTGAGCTTCCTCTCAGTGCTGGGCTTCCTCTCAGTGCTGGGCTTCCTCTCAGTGCTGGGCTTCCTCTCAGTACTGAGCTTCCCCTCAGTCCCGAGCTACCTCTCAGTCCCGAGCTTCCCCTCAGTCCCGAGCTGCCTCAGTCCCGAGCTGCCCCTCAGTCCCGAGCTGCCCCTCGGTCCAGTGGGTTTCTGGGTGAGGACTACTAGGCCATGGTCGGCGGCGAGGGTGGACTATCTTAGGACGAGAGGAGGAGGGACTAAGACATTGATAGAGTGGGGTCCACGTCCCGCGCCGGAGCCGATACCATGGACAGACGCCCACCCGGACCCTTCCCTATTGTTTTGATGTGCGTCCGGGAGTCTGCACCTACCACGCTACATTTTGGTCCGCTTTTCTTCCACCAGACGAAAGCCGTTACACACCCATACTTAAAAATGTATGCACACATGAGACTGTAAGTCGCTTTGTATAAAAGTGTCTGCTAAATGGCATATATGATTTTGTATTATATTACTCAAAACCAAATATTTCACCTTCTTTATTACTTTACATGTGATAGTCAAAATGGGGGAAAGGGCCATGAAAAACGCTATTTTTCTTTATTCAGATGACTCTGGGTAAGTAGAGAAATGACCTACATCTCTCAGTATCCTTTTTAAACAGTGCTTTACGTGCCCATGCGGTGTTTGTTATGGTATGTTAGCTCACAAAACAGAATATCCTTTAAACCTTAATAAATAAAGCATTACATTTAGAGGATTTGCTTGATATTATCAAGTGCTGGAGTTATGTAGGCCTAATGTGTGACAAGTTGCAACACATGACACGTTAACTAACTTGAAAGATCAAGTGTTTTAAGCACCTAAGTAAATGTTCTTTCCAAGACATGTCACATGCCTGTATTTTATTCCATAACATCCCAAAGTTATGAGAAAAGGGTTTAATAAAATACACAATATCATTATAATTGGATCCATGAATAAACATCTGATCAAGTGGTCTGCTCGGCTCACTCCCCCACTTGTCTCAGATCTACCTCCCTGGCAGGCTTGTCAAATGAGGGATGACACTAATCATGTTAAAGTGAGATGGGCTGGTGGGATTCTCCTGACTTTGATCAGAGTAATGACATTGTTTCTAATCAACCTGATTCACATGAATTTCCCTATTTGCCTACATTACCGGTTCACTCCACTTTTCTGACTGGTGTTTTCCCACGTATACCATAAATGAATTTTCCTCTCACCCACTCCATACTTCAGACAGGTTCAGATGAATCCTCATGGTGTGTAAAGGTGTTCAAAACAGCAGGTTTGAAACAGAACACGAGATAAAGTTTAGAATGAGTCATTGTCAACCTTAGAAATGGTTCATTTTAACACATTGTGACTAATAACATGGACTTGAGCATTCATTCAGCGTCCCCACCATGGCATGTCCATGATCATCCTCTCCCACTGCCTCCCTCGGTCCAGACCGATCTAATTTCTGGGGCTCCCGAGTGGCGCAGGGGTCCAGCACACTGCATCTAAGTGCTAGAGGCATCACTACAGATTCTGGTTCGATTCCAGACTGTATCACAACCTGGCCATGATTGGGAGTTCCATAGGGCGGCGCACAATTGGCCCAACGTCGTCCGGGTTAGGGATTGGCCTGGGTAGGCCGTCATTGTAAATAATAATTTGTTCTTAACTGACTTGCCTAGTTAAATAAAGGTTAAATTAATTAACACTGGTAGAGTTAGTTACTTTCAGGAAGTTTCTTATGCACTCTGACAAAACAGATATCTATTCCCACAAACAAGTAGTGATGAGTTTGTCAGGGCACAGTCATTTCACTGGATCTGTGAAGGAATTGAATGAGTGAGTGCTTAAGTGTAGGAGAATGTTGAAGTTGGGGTTGCTTAGGGCTGTGGTTGGACAGAGCCATTTGCCTTTAAGCTTTGTTTTTGGGGAGCTCGTCTCTGTGCAACAGTCCATTATTTTCTCTGGCTCGCTCTCCAGAGCCCATGGGACTACTCCTGTCCAGCATGCTGACACAAATCTAACAAATGATTGCATGCAAAAAAGGCCGGGCAGGGGGGTGGAAGGGGCTAAAGACTATATTTATCCTATGTCTTATTCCCATAATGTGAATCGGGGAAAATCCTTATTTGATCTTCACTGTCAGTTTTTGTGAGGAACATTACACTACAGTTGGACAGTTGCACCAGTCCCATATCTAGAGAAAAACAACTTTGGTGAAAGAATCCTGTGAAAACCTATGAAGATTTCACTTATGATTGGAGAGTGATTTGGAGCCTCCTAATTGAAATTGCTACAGATCCAGGTTTACCCCCTACCTCTCTTCCCTTCCCCTGTATTGACATTGGCAGGCTTGACACAAGGCCAATATGAGTGTGACACTTGCAGAATCAAGCCTCTATTCATGCATGCAGCCACTCAGGCCTACAGCAGAGAGTGTGGAACCCCAAGGGGGAGTTGGTGATGATTGCCTGGCGGTTTTTTGATTATATGAGGTCCGCTCTCTTGTTTTGTCAGGGATTCTTATTGGATTTTGGACTTTTTTAGAAGTTGGACTGCTATTCATGACTCACTCAGAGTGTGTTGGTGAATAGGCTATGTCGAACTCAGCCCTAGCAGACACTATAGACTGTGAGTAAAGGAAGACCACCAACATACAACAACTGCTCAATGTGCCCCCTCCTAATGACCAAAAACCTTGTACCATTCTGTCCATTCAGTGAAGATGAGTTTTAATGGGGTCACCTTGTCTCCTAATTCAACAGTCAACTGCTGTATTTCATCCCTTCATTGGGATTGAGTGTGTCATTGCTAAGTCCCCGACTCAAGCATTAGATCAATCATCATCTTATACAAACCCTCAATTGTCAAGCGATGCACAGTCTTTGAAAGTCTTTTTTTCCCTTGTCTGTTCTCTGCTGATGAAAAGATCTCTGTTTTAGAAATGGTTTGATGTTCTAGAGATGACATTGTGAACCCATTGCGGTTTGTGGTGTCTGAATCTGAGGGATATTTAAAAGTGAGGGAGGAATATAGACAGGATTTGAAAGGATATTTGATTTTAACTTTACACTTTGCTGAAACTGCCTGGATTTGCTAACAGGTGCGGATATCAGAGCTAAGACGTATTACAGGAGAGTGTTCTGTGTCTTCTAAAATTATTCAGAAATTCTACAAAGACTTAAGCATGAGCAAGTAACTCTCCTATGCTACAGTACATTTTCTAAACGACCATCCACCCTCTCCACCTGTGCTATGTTAGCCGTTAATTGCTGTGACCTACAGACTTTACTGACCTTTAAATGGACACCTCTTTCTCTCTAGGTGGCTAGTGGAGAAGATGTCTTGACCCAGATATATCTTATTGACTATAGATGCCCACGTGTCTCTCTCTCTCTCTCTCTCTAGGTGGCTAGTAATTGAGTATCTTACTGACCTTACATACCTAACTTCCCTCTCTGTAGGTGGCCAATGGAGGAGTATTTAAATGTCTCTCTCTGCAGGTGACTAGTGAAGGAGTATTTTACTAACCTTTATACCCACTTTTCTCTCTAGAGGTGGCCAGAGGAGGAGAATATCTTACTGACCTTGGATACCTACCTTCTCTCTCTGCAGGTGGCCAGTGGAGGAGATGCTACCCAGGGGCAGGTGGAGATCTTCTCCCTGAACAGACCCACACCACGCCCAGTGAAGAGCCTCCAGGTGGGGGCCCCAGTGAGGTGTCTGGAGTATGTGCCTGAACCCAGCACCCCAGAGGAGATGGAGGCTGTGGCCCTCAGGAGCTCTACTGGGGTGGGGAACACCATTTGTCTGGGACTGGATGATGGAAGGTGAGGTCAACACAGCTTTTAGAGAAATTGCCAAATACAATGGTGTAAGTTACATTTAAGTAATGTGGATGGATGCATGGATGGATGATGATGATACAGAAATATTATTGTATTTATTATTGTTGGTCACCACTATTATCCTACTTACAAAGTCTATTTGTTTTGACAGAGTCATATTCTGTATCACCATGCAGTATAGTATGTTAGGTTAATCTCAAGACGAACAAAATCTGTCAATAGTAGATGGGACGAAGAAATCAGAGTTGATTTCATACACCTCAAATCCTGGTGCTCAACCATATCTTATTTTCCCATCTACTGTTTATATTTTCAGATTTTACTGCATGTAATGGAGGAATAGTTGAATCTCAAACTGTTACAGTCCTGGTGATTACATTACTTTCTAAGAGAAAACAGTCCTCCTGCATCTCATATTGCCAGTTGACTGTAGTTATTTTCCTCTGCAATTTGTTTGGTAATCATTTGGGCACCAGAATAAAATGAAAAGTGTGCAGTTTATTTGTTTATGTTGACTCATTCACTATATGTGTCCTGAGAGGAGGGAAAATACAAAGTGTAATAGAAGCACAATTTCAGCATTTATTTTTGTGGAACACAATTGACTGTCAACTAGTTAACATTCTCTTTCGAGAAATACATACATTTTTACAAAGGTGTGCATTTGTTCATTGTAAATTTAGGAAAAATGTGCAGAACAGTCAGTGAAGTTCAGATGGAATCTTAAACACAAGAAAGAGCAAGGGGCTGCACACACATTATAAGGTCCAAAGTGCCCAGTTACATCAAGGTACTCAGTCTTCATAAATGATATTCATTTATCATGTACAGTGTACATTGTTCCTGCTCCTTTTGCCACCAGCATCCTGGTGTATGGCAGTGTGGACACTGCAGCCCAGTGCCTGTTGACCCTGTGTAACCCTCAGCGCTGTCCTGTCCTGTGCCTCAAACACTCCATCAACTTCCTGTTCGCTGGGCTCAGAGATGGAACCATGATGGTGTATGGACGAAGTAATGGTGGTAAGGTCTTTCCAAGGTCTCCCCCTGTATGTCAGGAAGATAGTCATCAGATTTCAATCCAAAATGACAGAATTCTTGAATCATCACATTACTAACATAGCAATTTATTTAATGTTAGCTACATAGAAGTATATGTTTCAAGCCATCACCAATATAGCAAGGAAAGCAATCACAGCACAATTAAAGCAGGAGAATGGAATAATTTTATAATTACGTTACGCCACTAATGCTCTTAGCTAGTCATTTGTATTAATTCAGGTAATCATTTCATTCACTCATTAGCCTACTGTAGCAACAATGTTTAAGCATTGTATTGTATGAAATGTGACATTAAAATGGAATAGTTATTTTGACATTAGACATTATTAACATTATTAAAATGGCCTTTAATTAAGTAATCAATCATATTAGTAGTGCAAATATTAATCTTATTGTTTCCTAGTTTCAATTTGTACATCTTTCAAATTCCCATGTATGTCTCTTTCTTTTGCAGTGAATGCCTCCGTGAGTGTGTGAGAAATATAATTTCTGTCATGCGTTCAGTCTGCATGAGTAGACGTGCTATGAGTGATAGGATTTTCAGGGAATCCATCAAGTGGATGCGTTTGCAAAAGGCCAATTAATTTCAGACAAGCAACCTTGGAAGATATTTTAAATACTTAAAGTACCTCTTTTCATGCCCATTCTTGGTGATCTTCGCTACCAGTTAGTGTAAGGAAATGACTCCTGAAGTCACCATACAGTGGTTGGTGTGCTCGTGTTGTGGTCAGACAGGCATATCATAGGACTAGGAGCACCATCTCAACACTCATTCTCCCAGTAGGTCATCACAGCCTGCGGTAGCACATTGGCTGCCCGGTTGCTGTGTGGTGAGTCTTACCTGGCTGTGTCAGTGTGGCTGCCTGCATCCACCCAACACTCTGCTGTCCTCTCACCTCCAGCCAAGCAGAAAGGATGATTAATTACGCCAGTGTGCTGCGTGCCGATTAAATATTACTATTCATGTTATGTAAAATAAATAAATAATAAAGAGGTAGAAGACGGTGAACAAGCTCTGGAGTGGAGCATGGATGGGGCCAGGCAATGTTTGTGCATTCTGCACAGCTGTTAAAGATTGATGCCCCTGGATGGCACACTGCTGCCTGGAAACCATGTCTGCAAGAGTAGGAAAATATCAAGTCTTCACATGGGATTTCTATCAAAATGCATATGAATAGCCTGCCCAGCACATTGTTGCTTAGCGGAAAATCCCAATTTCTTTTCTCATATAAATATAATTCATACAGTTCATAGAGTTGAAGGTCTGGGCTTCAGAAACTTATTTAGAAAATCTTTTGATGGTCTGAACCCATTTTTGACCATTTTCCAGTGTTTTGCGGTGGTGCGTGTGGTAGAGCTGTGACATGGCCAAGGCTTGTGCATGGGGCTAGGGGGACTTAAAGGAAAGTGAATTAAAAAATGTGGAAGAATGACATTTAGAACACGCCAAGCAATTAACCTGAGGAAGTCAGAAGGCATTGTGAAGCTATTCTGATTTGAAAGGCATGAAATAAACAACTCAAAATGTTAATTAAATGTCTGGGCGCACTTCCTTCTTTAATTTTGCTTCATTAAAGCACAGCAAAGGAAAAGCTTATGTAAGGTGCTTCATAATGCACTGCCAGGGTAGCTGCAATGGGTGCCCTGTGTTTACAACTCAAACCAATAATGTCTGCTTCATTTTCACACCGACGGGCGGAAAAAATGAAGTGGCGATAAGGAGGTTAGGAAGCTGATTAAATTGTATGGCAGTTGTTAGCATTTGGATGTTAGGAATGCCTTTTTGTTTAGTCTCAAAGTATAGTCCATAGACACTTTGTTTTCATCAAATTGTGATTCATGCTGGTTTTTGTGTGTGTGCGTGTATGTCTCTGTGTGTGTGAGTGCATGCTTAGTTGCACATGCACGTGTGTGAAACAGTAAGTGTAAGTATTTTCTTGTGTTTTCACTTCGGAATATTTGTCTAGAGAACACCAGGGCAAGTTGCTTGAGTGTAAGTAGAAGCAATGTAGTTTAATTGCCTTGCTCAAGGCAACAGCTGCTGAATCACCACACTGCGCAGTCAAACGGAAAGTTTTGCATGTATTTAAAACATAATCATAAACTGGCGATAACAAGTCATGATTTTGTTAGCTGTTTGAGCAAAACTTTGTTTTCTTCTTAGTATGGTAAGAGTTTAAAGGGTTCTGATTCTGAGAATTTGTTGTGTTGTCTTCTCAGGTGAGCTGTGGGAGCCAGACACCTGCAGGACTGTGAGTGTGGGCCCGGAGCCTGTGCGAACTCTTCTGGTACTGGAGGACTCTGTGTGGGCCAGCTGTGCCAACTCTGTGACCGTCATCAAGGGCTCCAGCCTTTCCACTCAGGTACAATAGGAGATGCACCAAGTGCTTTATAGTTTAAACAACAGCACACAAATACAAGCCTCTCGAAATGCTCCAGGAAAGCATCTTCACCTCCATCTTGCATCCTTTTCACAACTGCTTAAGAGCAGAGGCTCATGCACAGAATTTTCTCGACAATACACTGTCCTTTCCTTCACCTAAACACACTTTATGTTGGAACTATAAACTATATTGGAACTCAAAACTCCTTGAGTTCTACATTGATACTTTGACCTAAAGTATTTGTGGGGATGTTGGCATCAGAATGTGTTTTCAGGCAGCAGTGGATCTTTATGCTTGTACACTTTCCTCCCTGTTCAATTCTCTGGAGATCAGAGCTTAGCCAGCTGAGTGACCACGCAAAGGAGACAAGGTTCTGTCTGGCTCGTCCCAGCGTATCCCCTCTGCATGGTGAACAGGCATGTGTGCTTGCGTCGGTGCTGGTTGCACCTCTCTTAGTGGGGGGGTGTCAGGATCGTGATCGCTCAGACTTACCCCTCTTCTACTTTAGCGGTCTAGCCCGCTTGCCTAAGTCAGATCAGCCTTATTGTCCTCCTCCCCCCACTCCTCCTGTGTGTGTGCTTGAAGGGACCCTTGTGTGTGCTCTGCATTATGACAGAGCTCCGGGAATGACCCATGTGCCCTAAAATAAAGAGAACTGTCATCAGAGCCTAACCAGGCAGGACTGTGAGGATGCAGGGCATGGCATGACTCCCTCAGGGCATGGCATCCCTCCCTCCCTCCCTCCCTCCCTCCCTCCCTCCCTCCCTCCCTCCCTCCCTCCCTCCCTCCCTCCCTCCCTCCCTCCCTCCCTCCCTCCCTCCCTCCCTCCCTCCCCCCTCTTCTCTCTAGAAGAGAGGATGATGCTTAGTCCCCCCTCCCTCTCCTCTCTGTCCTACCCATGCCCACTCCCCTCCTTCCTCCACCTCCGTGGCTGTGGATTTGCTCCTCCTGAGAACAGACACCTTGTCACCCAGTGTAATGCAGGGCTAATGAGCTGTTCAGGCAGTGGGGCTTTAGCGCTGGGTCTTTAGCCTGCAGTGATTCTCCCCTCTGCTTATGAAGGACTTGGTGCTGCTGTTTGTGTGACAGAAGTGCTGGGTGGAAGGGGCATTTTAACTCTGTCACACTGCTACCACTCTCATGGCTGTAAGCAATGCAGAACTCATCTCGCTAATACCAGTGTGTCAATTGGGTGAACAGTTGTTGCCATCAGTTATTTGACACCATCCATTTTTAGAAGAGACCTTAGTACCAAATATCTGCTCTGATAGGCTCTCCAGGCAGTATCCAATTTTGTCAAGGCTGGCAGTCATGCAGCCCTGTAAACAGATCTCACTTCCACTAACCTCTTCTATTCAATTACCCTACCAGTTAATTCATTATTATTACAGTAGCTATGGCATTGTTTTACATTTGGCCTCACTGGGATACAGGGGACAGATCAAATTGAAAGCAGTCAGATAATGACATATCCAGTGAAACATATGCTAGACAAGGTGTCATGATGACTGGGTGTCAACTAATAATTAGCCTGTTAATTAACAATTTGTCTGTTCATGCCAAAATCACAGATTTAAACCCGCCCCATGATTTTCTAATGGTTCACTGACATTTTCAATGCTCTTTTAATTATGATTTTTTAAAAACTTTATTTGTATTTAGTTAGTCAATTCTTTGAAATAGGGCTCTTTGAACTTAAATATTTTATAGAATTTAATGGTTGCACTTGAAAATGGAAGGGATGCGATTTCCTCTCTTCCTAGGTGGAGCAGAGCAGGCACCTTCTGCCGCGGAGTCAATTAAAAGAGAAAACACATCAAAGGGTTCTCTCCTCTCCCCACTCTCAAACAAAGGAGGTCCCTCTGGCAAGAGCACACAAACAGGTGGTAATCCCCGTCCTCCGGTGCACAGGGGGGAGCACCCCTCCTCAGCCGTCTCCCTGACTAATCTCTCATCCCCGGACTCATGAACCGAGAGTGATAGGAGCGGGGAGACGATGCCAGAGCCAGCCCCTGTCATGGTGCAGACCTCGGGGGGTAGCATGCCTAACTATGATAAGGCGCGCTGCTCTTCCTCAGCTACTCATTAAGAATGTGTGCCTGAAACGCCTCCTCTTTTGCTGTGGTCTTGAGAAATTGGAGGGTGGGAGGAAGATGTATACTGACACAGTAGAAAAGATGCCCCTGTCTGTGAAACATTGGTGCAGTTCATTACAATCTCAAGAGAGACACGCTATAGCCTTTTCTGGGTTGGTGCAGGGTTGTTAATTTCCAGTCATCTGGCCGACTTGGGTTTCGTGAAAGAGCTCTAAAGAGGGGTACTCAAACCTACGCTCAGGCATTCTATTAGTCTTTTGTTAACAAGTAATATCCGAATGTAATTTGTTAATGGTGTTCATGTGTAATTCACTTTGTATGATTATGTCTGAGCACATTAGCAGTGTTGTCCATGGATACAGTGAACTAGAACTCCTGGAGAGGGGTTCTTATGACATGGATGCACGATACTTTATGCATTTGTTTAATGAAGTCATACTGTAGATCTAGGATATTATAACTTCATTATGGATTGGATGTCTACGTACAGAGACATACATTTAACAATGTGCAGAGCAATGGTAAAGAAGCAATTACAGACAGTAACATCACACTTTATATGGTAATCAGTTATCCATAGAAACATATTATAGATTTCCAGATTTCTGTAAGAACCCCCCCCCCCCCCACCCCGGACTGGACCCAAGTACCTCAGTAGTTTTTCCCATTATCATCATATCTGACAGCAGAGAAAGCCAACCCAGACAAAATCCCGTCTCTAATCTTTTCATATCAAATTCCTGACAAGGCATCTCACATCTGTTTTGTTGTATTTAGACCAAGATGTCTGCATGTAACATTGATCGGATTCATAAAAAACTCAGGTCTACAGTATATTTCATTTAAAAGACCAATGTCAACCGGGTCTAAATGGGGCTATACTGTTTATTTTAACTACATGTTCTGTGTAAGCATTTGCTTGGCAGCTCTATGCCAATTCTCTATGCCTAAGTCCCATCTCTACTATAGTTTCCAATACAGTTATTCACTGCTTCTCTCCTTCTCTCTTCCAGAGGTTTGAGGTGCACCCAGAACCCATGGTGAGCGTGGCCCATATGGTGCGGGCTGGAGGAGGAGTCTGGATGGCCTTTAGTGAGGGCTCTTCTATTCGCCTGTTCCACACTGAGACACTGGAGCATCTGCAGGAAATCAATATCTCCACACGAGTATCTTTGCACAACCCAGGTACAGTTCAAAACGCCTACACTCGGGTTGCTATAGGGATTCGTCTTGACCTCCTCATTCCGGGGGTCATCTCCACACGTCTTTGCTAGGGTTCTGTCACAAAATCTATTTTGTCATGATTCTGACCTGCTGTATTTGTGGGGTTAGGAGGAAAACATATGGCATACATTAGTTCATTTTTGGGGGCCCTCATTGTACAAGAGCAATGAGATGGCACCAATTAAGCCACGTCGATACTGCACTTCTCGCTGGAATGATATTCTGGTCTTGTCTTGCTGGAGCTGCTCCTTTGGCCCTGCACTCCGGGACTGACCTGAATAAGTAGCCATCTAAAGACCCTGAGAAGCTCCGATGGAGCCATATGGTGAGAGGCAGGAATTCACAAAAGTACAATCATTGACGAGCTGTTACAATGCTGCCAGACAAAGGTTTTCATTGCACGAGTTGCCATGGAAGCACTCGTCTTTCCTTCAATATCCTGGCAACACTTGTATTATGCCAGGTTTGTTTTCTTTTTACCTGCGTCTCTATTTTCTTTTCTTCTCTCTCTCACGCTTTCTCTCATCTTATCTGTCTCTCTTTTATTTTATCTCTCACTGCAGCCCCTTTAAGATGCTGTATACATTTTCCTCACTCTCCATCTTCCTTCATGATGAATGAAATATTTATCAACCAATCCAGGTATTTCCAGTGTTAGTATGGGGGAGTCAGGGTAAACACGTCGGACTGGCTGAAACAGAAATGAGCCTGTTTCAGGGTGGTCTTTCCACACATTTTATCAATTTGATTCAATATCAGTCCAGGGACCCATGGCCCACGGAGCCATTACAGCCTAAAATCCTGCGGCCTCAACTCAGTCAAGCCTGTGCTCCCTTTCTCCTAATGCTGTCTGGATTTATTCAGTTTGATATTCTGCACGTAAAAAGGACTGAGGATCAGAGTCAGACAGAACTCAAAGGAGAGAAAGGCAGTGCACCAAATCAAGCTTCAGCAGCCGGACACAGGGAGTTTTTATTTAACCAGGTAGGCAAGTTGAGAACAAGTTCTCATTTACAATTGCGACCTGGCCAAGATAAAGCAAAGCAGTTCGACACATACAACAACACATGGAGTAAAACAAACATACAGTCAATTATACAGTAGAAAAATAAGTCTATATACAATGTGAGGAAATGAGGTGAGATAAGGGAGGTAAAGGCAAAAAAAGGCGAGAAGGATCGGAGGACCAATATGCGGCGTGGTAAGTGTCCATGTTTCTTTTAATAAGAAATACTCAACATGAAGACAACTGATACAAAAACAATAAACGTGAACTGAACGAAAACCAAAACAGTACCGTGTGGTGAAAAAACACAGACACGGAAACAAACACCCACAAACAAACAGTGAAACCCAGGCTACCTAAGTATGATTCTCAATCAGAGACAACTAATGACACCTGCCTCTGATTGAGAACCATACTAGGCCGAAACATAGAAATCCCAAAATCATAGAAAAACAAACAGACTGCCCACCCCAACTCACGCCCTGACCATACTAAATAATTACAAAACAAAGGAAATAAAGGTCAGAACGTGACAATAGCAAGTAAAACACTGGAACGGTATATTTGCAGTGGAAGAATGTGCAAGGTAGAGATAGAAATAATGGGGTGCAAAGGAGCTAAATAAATAAATAAATAAATAAATACAGTAGGGGGAGAGGTAGTTGCTTGGGCTAAATTATAGATGGGCTTTGTACAGGTGCAGTAATCTATGAGCTGTTCTGACAGCTGGTGCTTCAAGCTAGTGAGGGAGATAAGTGTTTCCAGTTTCATAGCTTTTTGTTGTTCGTTCCAGTCATTGGCAGCAGAGAACTGGAAGGAGAGGCGGCCAGTTACTGTCAACAGGTCCATTGTTGTTGTCCTCTTTCAGAAGTTGGATGGAGAAGGAAAGAACAAAAAGAGACATGGTTCAGAAAGCCCAAACTTGTCTTTCTCCGGTCAAAGTTTTTTTTTTTTTTTGAAATGTCTTCTTTGTCAAGTGCCTATCGGTCAAGATGTCTAGACTTTATATAGTTCGGTGAACCTTAGGTCATTTCCTCCCTACTCCAGCACTTCCTGATGAAATATGCAGGATGTTTGAGAATGAGAGAGGGAGGCAGGTTGGCCTCAGGGGAAGTTAGGAGACAGGGCACGAAGGGGGTTTGGGGGGCTAGGATGAGGGGTGGTTAGAGGGCTCCTGCTTACTCTCTCTTCTGCTGTTCCTCTGGATACACATGAAACATGGAATACGGATACAGTTATTACAGATCAATGCACTTCCATTCCCATCTGCCTCTCCCTTAATTTTGATAGGACAAGAATTAATGATCTACTGCCCAAATCCTCGCCCTTTAATGTGCTGCTCCTCATCGGGGGGGGGGGGCAAGCTCTAGGAGGGGTCTTGTTGGTTCCAAACGTCTTCCATTTAAGAATGATGGCGGCCACTGTGTTCTTTGCTGCAGAAACATTTTGGTACCCAATTCCTTCGGCCTCTTGGCTTGGTTTTTGCTCTGACATGCACTGCCAACTTTGGGTCTTTAAATAGACCGGTGTGTGCCCTTCCAAATCATGTTCAGTCAATTGAATTTACCAAAGGTGGACTCCAATCAAGTTGTAGAAACATCTCAAGGATGATCAATGGAAACAGGATGCACCTGAGCTCAATTGAGTCTCATAGCAAATTGTTTGAATACTTATGTAAATAAGGCATTTCTGTTTTTTTTATTTGTAATAAATGTGCAAATATTTCTAAAAACCTTTTTTCACTTTGTCATTATGGCGTATTGTGTGTAGATTGATTAAATATTTTTTAAATTTAGTCAATTTTTGTACAAGATTGAATTCTTCACTGTGCCTTTAACTCTGTCCTGATCCTCTGAGATATTTTTCCTAAATACCTCGCTCTCTGCAGAAGCTTAACATGCACCTCAGCGATGCTGCCTCAACTCCCTCCTTGCACAGCACTGCTGCTGCTTCCAAACATGGGCTGTGTTCATGCGTGATGAAATGAATCAATTAAGGCGCTTTCTAAGCACTCAAGCGAATCACACGTCATAATCTGAGCGTGACACAGAACAACCATGTAAATGCAGCTCTTTATGTAAATTAGCATTCTCTCAGTAGTGATCACATGACTGATGTTGTAATTCAATGAGGTGGTTGCCGTGGATATTAAGTCAAACTCTACATATCAGGACCACAAGAGCCGATAAGCCAATGACAGAGACCAGAAAACCATAAACATCATGTATTGGCTCCTATTCTGTGTGTAATTTCACAATCATACCGTTTGCATGTACAGTTGAAGTTGGACGTTTACATACACCTTAGCCAAATACATTTAAAAACTCAGTTTTTCACAATTCCTGACATTTAATCCTAGTAAAAATGCCCTGTCTTAGGTCAGTTAGGATCA
Organism: Oncorhynchus masou masou; assembly: GCF_036934945.1. Classification (NCBI taxonomy): domain Eukaryota; kingdom Metazoa; phylum Chordata; class Actinopteri; order Salmoniformes; family Salmonidae; genus Oncorhynchus; species Oncorhynchus masou. The sequence continues at coordinate 63,592,678 of NC_088216.1, forward strand.
TCACTTTATTTTTAGAATGTGCAATGTCAGAATAATAGTAGAGAGAATGATATATTTCAGCTTTTATTTCTTTCATCACATTCCCAGTGTCAGAAGTTTACATACACTCAGTTACTATTTGGTAGCATTGCCTTGAAATGGTTTAACCTGTGTCAAACGTTTCGGGTAGCCTTCCACAAGCTTCCCACAATAAGTTGGGTGAATTTTGTCCCATTCCTCCTGACAGAGCTGGTGTATCTGAGTCAGGTTTGTAGGCCTCCTTGCTCACACATGCTTTTTCAGTTCTGCCCACAAATGTTCTATACGGTTGAGGTCAGGGCTTTGTGATGGCCACTCCAATACCATGACTCTGTTGTCCTTAAGCCATTTTGCTACAACTTTGGAAGTATGTTTGGGGTCATTGTCCATTTGGAAGACCCATTTGCGACCAAGCTTTAACTTCCTGACTGATGTCTTGAGATGTTGCTTCAATATATCCACAATTTTCCTGACATCTATTTTGTGAAGTGCACCAGTCCCTCCTGCAGCAAATCACCCCCACAACATGATGCTGCCACCCCCTTGGGATGGTGTTCTTCTGCTTGCAAGCCTCCCCCTTTTTCCTCCAAACATAACGATGGTCATTATGGTCAAACAGTTCTATTTTTGTTTCATCAGACCAGAGGACATTTCTCCAAAAAGTACGATCTTTGTCCCCATGTGCAGTTGCAAACCGTAGTCTGGCTTTTTTATGGTGGTTTTGGAGCAGTGGCTTCTTCCTTGCTGAACGGCCTTTCAGGTTAAGTTGATATAGGACTCGTTTGACTGTGCATAATGATACTTTAGTGCCTGTTTCCTCCAGCATCTCCACAAAGTCCTTTGCTGTTGTTCTGGGATTGATTTGCACTTTTCGCACCAAAGTACGTTCATTACTAGGAGACAGAGAGATAGAACGCGTCTCTTTCCTGAGTGGTATGACGGCTGCGTGGTCCCATGGTGTTTATACTTGCGTACTATTGTTTGTACAGATGAACGTGGTACCTTCAGGCATTTTGAAATTGCTCCCAAGGATGAACAAGACTTGTGGAGGTCTACAATTCTTTTTCTGAGGCCTTGGCTGATTCCTTTTGATTTTCCCATGATGTCAAGCAAAGATGCACTGAGTTTGAAGGTAGGCCTTGAAATACATCCACAGGCACACCTCCAATTGACCCAAATGATGTAAATTAGCCAAGCAGAAGCTTCTAAAGCCATGACATCATTTTCGGGAATTTTCCAAGTTGTTTAAAGGCACAGTCAACTTAGTATATGTAAACTTCTGACCAACTGGAATTGTGATACAGTTAATTATAAGTGTAATAATCTGTAAACAATTGTTGGAAAAATGACTTGTGTCATGCACAAAGTAGATGTCCTAACCGACTTGCCAGAACTATAGTTTGTTAACAAGACATTTTTGGAGTGGTTGAAAAACAAGTCTTAATGACCTAAGTGTATGTAAACTTCCGACTTCAAATGTATACTGATAACTAATGCCCATTGTACTGAAAGTGCATGGAAACACAACAGCACAACACGCATAACTGTGTACTGTTGAATGATACTAATAACTGACGTTATGTAAACATACTGTATGTGGTGCCAGAAATAATAATGCGGTTTTAACAACAATAACCGTAACATGAGTTATTGTTTCATTTCCATAATGCTATGAATACAGTACTTCGTACGGATAGGTGGGACAGTTGCGTCTCACTTGGGCAAAAATCAGGGAAAATGCAGCACGGCAAATTCAAAAAAATTATATAAAATCAAGATACTCAGTTAAAGCTACACTCGTTGTGAATCCAGCCAACATATCAATTTTTAAAAAGGCTTTTCGGCAACAAAAAGCATAATAAGCTATTATCTGATGATAGCACCAGCAGCAAACAAAGAGGATAGCATATTTCAACCCTGCAGGCGCTACACAAAAAGTAGAAATAAAATATAAAACATGCATTACCTTTGACAAGCTTCTTTTGTTGGCACTCCAATATGTCCCATAAACATCACAATTGGTCCTTTTTGTTCGATTAATTCCATCCATCTATATCTACAGTGCCTTGCGAAAGTATTCGGCCCCCTTGAACTTTGCGACCTTTTGCCACATTTCAGGCTTCAAACATAAAGATATAAAACTGTATTTTTTTGTGAAGAATCAACAACAAGTGGGACACAATCATGAAGTGGAACGACATTTATTGGATATTTCAAACTTTTTTAACAAATCAAAAACTGAAAAATTGGGCGTGCAAAATTATTCAGCCCCTTTACTTTCAGTACAGCAAACTCTCTCCAGAAGTTCAGTGAGGATCTCTGAATGATCCAATGTTGACCTAAATGACTAATGATGATAAATACAATCCACCTGTGTGTAATCAAGTCTCCGTATAAATGCACCTGCACTGTGAAAGTCTCAGGGGTCCGTTAAAAGCGCAGAGAGCATCATGAAGAACAAGGAACACACCAGGCAGGTCCGAGATACTGTTGTGAAGAAGTTTAAAGCCGGATTTGGATACAAAAAGATTTCCCAAGCTTTAAACATCCCAAGGAGCACTGTGCAAGCGATAATATTGAAATGGAAGGAGCATCAGACCACTGCAAATCTACCAAGACCTGGCCGTCCCTCTAAACTTTCAGCTCATACAAGGAGAAGACTGATCAGAGATGCAGCCAAGAGGCCCATGATCACTCTGGATGAACTGCAAAGATCTACAGCCGAGGTGGGAGACTGTCCATAGGACAACAATCAGTCGTATATTGCACAAATCTGGCCTTTATGGAAGAGTGGCAAGAAGAAAGCCATTTCTTAAAGATATCCATAAAAAGTGTTGTTTAAAGTTTGCCACAAGCCACCTGGGAGACACACCAAACATGTGGAAGAAGGTGCTCTGGTCAGATGAAACCAAAATTGAACTTTTTGGCAACAATGCAAAACGTTATGTTTGGCGTAAAAGCAACACAGCTCATCAACCACAACACACCATCCCCACTGTCAAACATGGTGGTGGCAGCATCATGGTTTGGGCCTGCTTTTCTTCAGCAGGGACAGGGAAGATGGTTAAAATTGATGGGAAGATGGATGGAGCCAAATACAGGACCATTCTGGAAGAAAACCTGATGGAGTCTGCAAAAGACCTGAGACTGGGACGGAGATTTGTCTTCTAACAAGACAATGATCCAAAACATAAAGCAAAATCTACAATGGAATGGTTCAAAAATAAACATATCCAGGTGTTAGAATGGCCAAGTCAAAGTCCAGACCTGAATCCAATCGAGAATCTGTGGAAAGAACTGAAAACTGCTGTTCACAAATGCTCTCCATCCAACCTCACTGAGCTCAAGCTGTTTTGCAAGGAGGAATGTGAAAAAATTTCAGTCTCTCGATGTGCAAAACTGATAGAGACATACCCCAAGCGACTTACAGCTGTAATCGCAGCAAAAGGTGGCACTACAAAGTATTAACTTAAGGGGGCTGAATAATTTTGCACGCCCAATTTTTCAGTTTTTGATTTGTTAAAAAAGTTTGAAATATCCAATAAATGTCATTCCACTTCATGATTGTGTCCCACTTGTTGTTGATTCTTCACAAAAAAATACAGTTTTATATCTTTATGTTTGAAGCCTGAAATGTGGCAAAAGGTCGCAAAGTTCAAAGGGGCCGAATACTTTCGCAAGGCACTGTAAATGTCAATTTATAAATTGCGTTTGATCCAGAAAAAAAAGCTTGCAAAAAACGCAAAGTCACTAGAAATGATTTCAAAAGTTGCCTATAAACTTTGCCAAAATATTTCAAACTACTTTTGTAATACAACTTTAGGTATTTTTAAACATTAATAATCGATCAAATTGTAGACGGGTCTTTCTGTGTTCAATACAGGAATGAAAACAAACCAGCGATACCTTTCACGTCTTGCGCAACTCTCAACAGTGGACCCAGTTCCTACTTCTTCATTGCACAAAGGAATAACCTCCGCCAAATTCCAAAGACTGGTGACATCCAGTGGAAGCGGTAGGAACTCAAAACCAGTTCCTAAGAAATATCGTTTTCCAACGAGAACTCACTGAACAGAAAAAAATATTCTGAACGGTGAGTCCTCTGGGTTTTGCCTGCTACATAAGGTCTGTTATACTCACAGACATCATTCAAACAGTTTTAGAAACTTCAGAGTGTTTTGTATCCAAATCTATGAATAATAAGCATATCTTATATTCTTAGCGTGAGTAGCAGGAAGTTGTAATTGGGCACGCTATTTATCCAAAAGTTAAAATTCTGCCCCCTAGCCCCAAGAGATTTTAACAAAACTCTCATGTTTCCCTATTCCTATGTCATAGGCCAGAAGAGCATGCGTGTCACCAGCCTGCTCCTCTGCCAGGGGCTTCTGTGGGTGGGGACTGCCCAGGGAGTCATCATCACCCTGCCCGTGCCCAAACTGGAGGGCATTCCCAAAATAACAGGTACAGATGAGGGGAGGAGGATATTAAGGTTTTCACTATGACAAATTATCCATTATCAAAATGGGAATACTAATTGCTTCTGGGGATATGTATGTCAACATTGTGCTTTTCTGGTTGTGTCTTTGTCCTGCAGGAAAGGGGATGACCTCTCTGAATGCCCACTGTGGTCCGGTGGACTTCCTGGTGGCCACCTCCAGCACCCTGTCCGCAGAGCTGCTGAAGAGGGACTCTGTGGGGGATGGACCCGACTCTGCCTGCGGAGGGGAGGACCGCAGTGACTCCTCCTCCCAGGAGTCTCTTCAGCAGTCAGGCTGCTCCCAGGGGGAGGGGCGGGGCAAGGGTCGGGGTGTGCTGCTACAGTACAGGCTACGCTCCACGTCGGGGTTGCCGGGGCGAGCACTGACGGCACGGGGCGACGAGGCGTCTGACTCCTCTCTGGAATCTTTGGAACAAAGACTGGAGGACGGCTCCATCTATGAGCTCAGTGACGACCCTGAGATGTGGGTGCGGGGGCGCCCCTGTGAGCGAGATAGGGGGCGTAGGGACAGGGTGACCTCGGCCGCGGTCATATCCGGGGGCAGGGGCTTCCAAAGACTGAGGGAAGGGACAGCAGAGTGCACGGGTGTGGAGACTTCAGAAACAACCCTGATGGTATGGCAAATGCCACTAACTGTGTGACCTGGACATCAACATTCATGCAGTGTAGAGTGGAGAAACAGCTCTTTATCCCCGAATCCTCTCCATTCAATAATGACAGGAACTTGAACCATGTGAGAGAAGTGTGTTAGTGCTGGCACAGAGCACAAGGCCAGGCAGATGGCTCCTTGTGTGGGTTCAGGAACTCCTGCATGCTCCATCTGAGGAGACCTGCTGGTGGCCTGTGAGGCATGGGGCACTGACATCCCATTGGTGGCTCTGTGTGTATCCTCTTCCTCAGCCATAGGCCCAGGGCATTTCTTGTGACAGCTTAAACTAGTCCTCTCCCCTCCTTGCCAAAATGGATATCCCGAAATCAAGCGTCATTAGACTGACTGTGCTCACCTCACACACATTTATCTCTCACAGTTGACAGCATTCCTCTGTAACAATGGACCACATTCCTTTGAGAGCGACCGTTTGTTGAATTTACCATGCTGCAGTGCTGGAGATGGACATCTTTTATCTGATCCTTTGGGAGAGAACCCATCAGTTTAGAGCTGAGAAACTACTGTTGGTTTACGAAGGACTTATTTAGTTCTGTTAGTTCAGTAAGCCTCGTGCTCACTCCCTGGCAATGTGAAATATGTGAAATGTCTGTCATAGTGTGTCACAATTGAATCTGTGCCTCTAGGAAATTAAAGTGTGTTAGACACTGACTATGAGTCCTTAATCGTCTGATGTTTTACAGTATACTGCATAAATATGCGGGTTATCTGAGGTATCATTGACAAAGAGGATTCCTAAGAGGGAATAGAAGGCAGATGTGTCCTGGTCTACATCAGTTTAGAGGTTTTAACTTTAAATGTTCCTACTCGCATTACTGCAAAATAGATACCATACTGTAGATCTTTATTGTCGATGACAAAGACATTGTACATTGTTAATTTTAAGTTAGTTAAGCAAACATATAGGCTCACAATTATTTAACCTTTGTTACACATCAAAAGGCCTACTGAATTAACTGTCTCCTTTCCTTCACTTCCTTTGTGAAGCCATTGCCATCGGTGGTCTGGTGTGCTAACAGAGACATGGTATTATCCTGCCCTGTTCCTGTTTCTATTCTTCCACAATGGAAAAGACCTTTGACAACATCTTTGAAAAGTGTTCATTTACAAATTAATTGAGATGTTTGGCTATGAATGCATGGCATTGAAGTGTTCTTTTAAATTGCCTGAACTGCTGGATGGAAGTGATGGTTGATTACATATTTTGTCACGACTTCTGTAGAATCTGTTAATAATTCCAGTTACATCTCCACATCTGACTACTCTATTTCATCCCAGTTGAAGGCCATGCTTTCTATGGTTTTGAAACATTCTTTGTCATTTTACTTAATCTCCCTGGCATTGACAGACAGCAGCTTTTCAATAGAAAACACAACTCAATACAGAGCGTTGAGGTGTTTCTATCCAAACGTACACATGAGAAAAGCTGTTTAAAGCATACTGTCAAAAACCACAGAACCTATTTAGTGTTTCTATGATAATACTATTCCACAACACTTTTCTGGAGGTCCCCAACAAGTCAAGGTTATTTGGATGTAGCCAGAGGGTATGATTGAGTAACCTTTATGTAGTATAGATTATTCATCCACAAACACTACCTGTATGTACAACAATTGTTTCAGTGGTTTGCCTTTCCCACTGCTGGGGTGTTTGCTCAGACGTTATTGCACCATATATCTTAGTGTGTTTCCATCTCTCTCATCCATTCACACTCATTATTATTTGATCTATTCAAACTCCTAAATGGAGATTGTCCATTATAACTTCACACTCATACCGACCATACTGTCTGTTCTTATAAAACCGATTTGTGCAGCTTTTTGAAGCTTCCCTTAATTCAACTTTCATTCACATAACTGAAAATAATGTGCACTTATAATACTAAAGACTTCGACACACCTGTGGTAGAGGAAGAGGCTTGTGATGAGTCGGCTGGTTTAACTTTTGATTATGATGAAATAATTATGTGACTCAGTTGTGTACGTTGATAGAGTGAGAAGTCTTTAACATTAGATTAATAATGTTAAGTTACATTGCACATATAAAACATTGCTTTTCTCCATTACATGTCAATTCCAATGTCCTATTGGTACGTTACTAAACACATGCTTACATACTGTACTGTAAAAGTGTTTCATCATTCATGTGTAATATGGCAATGTTAAATAAATACTTCATAGTGATAACATGAGTCTAATTATCTTTTGTGGGACTCAAATTAAGGTTGGTGTGCTGATTTGAAGATTTACAAGTCTGAACCAGTTCAATGACCCACAAACCATAAAATATGTCAACATTTTGACCCATTTTGTGAAGCCTAATAAGAGTCTGTCTGTTAGAGGCCACTGTATCCAATCCCTTGGCTCATCCCCAGATTTCTCTGGACCCAGACTTCACATTTCTCTGTTCGTACAGCCCATAGCAGTATGGTCTAACCCAGTATGTTGGAAAACTGGACCTGGTGTGGCCCTCTGTGCTCAGTCTGCCCATATGTCTCCACACCTAGGGTTGCAAAGGGAGTGTATATTACTGGAAACCTTCTAAATTTACCAGTAAACTAACAGAATTGTATGTAATCACAAGACATCAAGTGGCCCGTTTGGGTACTTCAGATAATCACAGGCATCTGTAATTACCTCTGGCCCTCTTATCACATAAAATATATTACATCATTAAAAAAGGGTAGTGGCTCCTAATGTGTGACAGGATCTTTCATTTCTGAGGCTCCATATCCAGTGCGCAAATTCTCCCAGTATCTCACAGGAATTTGGGACTTCACTCATTTTCTCATGCTGAAACTGGATTAGATACATACCTGTAGTTAAATCCAAGTTGAATGACAAAAAGGTGATATTCACAATATCACAAAACAAGACAACAATAGCCACTACACTGTCAAAACATGATTTTGTCATGACTATGGTGTAGCGACATTAGCTAGCTAGCTAATGTTAGCATAGCGTCTGCTACTTGATAATCAGCTCGCATTAGCTGCCTAGCTCAGCCTAGCTAGCACCCGCCCAATGGAAATTGATGCAACCCTGCTGGGTAAGTGGCTATCCTGATGACCAGTGGTGACAGTCAAATCAAATGTATTTATATAGCCCTTCGTACATCAGCTGATATCTCAAAGTGCTGTACAGAAACCCAGCCTAAAACCCCAAACAGCAAGAAATGCAGGTGTTGAAGCACGTTGGCTATGAAAAACTCCCTAGAAAGGCCAAAACCTAGGAAGAAACCTAGAGAGGAACAAGGCTATGAGGGGTGACCAGCTCTCTTCTGGCTGTGCCGGGTGGAGATTATAACAGAACATGGCCAAGATGTTCAAATGTTCATAAATGACCAGCATGGTCAAATAATAGGTCTGGGACAGGTAGCACGTCCAGTGAACAGGTCAGGATTCCATAGCCGCAGGCAGAACAGTTGAAACTGGAGCAGCAGCACGGTCAGGTGGACTGGGGACAGGAAGGAGTCATCATGCCAGGTAGTCCTGTGACATTGTCCTAGTGCTCAGGTCCTCCGAGAGAGAGAAAGAGAGAGAATTAGAGAGAGCATACTTAAATTCACACAGGACACTGGATAAGTACTCCAGATATAACAAACTGACCCTAGCCCCCCGACACATAAACTACTGCAGCATAAATACTGGAGGCTGATACAGGAGGGGTCAGGAGACACTGTGGCCCCATCCGATGATACCCCCCGGACAAGGCCAAACAGGAAGGATATAACCCCACCCACTTTGCCAAAGCACAGCCCCCACACCACTAGAGGGATATCTTCAAACACCAACTTACCATCCTGAGAAAAGGCCGAGTATAGCCCACAAAGATCTCCGCCACGGCACAACCCAAGGGGGGGCACCAACCCAGACAGGAAGATCACATCAGTGACTCACCCCTCCTAGGGATGGCATGAATGAGCCCCAGTAAGCCAGTGACTCAGCCCCTGTAATAGGGTTAGAGGCAGAGAATCCCAGTTTAAAGAGGGGAACCGGCCAGGCAGAGACAGCAAGGGCGGTTCGTTGCTCCAGAGCCTTTCCATTAACCTTCACACTCCTGGGCCAGACTACACTCAATCATATGACCCTCTGAAGAGATGAGTCTTCAGTAAAGACTTAAATGTTGAGCCCGAATTTGCGTCTCTGACATGGGTAGGCAGACTATTCCATAAAAATGGAGCTCTATAGGAGAAAGCCCTGCCTCCAGCTGTTTGCTTAGAAATTCTAGGGACAATTAGGAGACCTGCGTCTTGTGACGGTAGCGTACGTGTAGGTATGACGGCAGGACCAAATCAGAGAGATAGGTAGGAGCAAGCCCATGTAATGCTTTGTAGGTTAGCAGTAAAACCTTGAAAATCAGCCCTTGCCTTGACAGGAAGCCAGTGTAGGGAGGCTAGCACTGGAGTAATATGATACATTTTTTGGGTTCTAGTCAGGATTCTAGCAGCCGGATTTAGCACAGTGAGGTCCTTATGAGATTCAAGGCTTTAATCAGTGTCATCATGCAGAAATTGCAAGAGAAAATATTTGATGAGCTAAGTTAGCTCGCAAGACTGCTATGACAGTTACCAGTGGGCATGCAGAAATGCATGATGACACATTGTATCGAAGTCAAGAATTCATGCAGAACTGACTGCCTCTGGACTTCCCCATCTAGCTAGCTAGCTAGCCAGTAGAGAGGTACAAAAACACCGGTACATAGATGCATAGCTCATACAATTATATTTTGTTCAAGTCAATGACAATACATGTTGCAAAGTAAATATCTGCATCAAATATATCTCATTGCACTGCATGCTAGTCCATAAAATATCTAGTTGTGTTCTTTTTGTTTTATAGGAAAGGGGACTCACCCAACCTAAAGCTTGTGAAGGGGGATACACGTTTATGATGGAATTGGCCGAGAATGAAAAACCCAGTGACCACTAGATGTCCTCGTATACCCATATTTACTGTAGATCAAATGGACTTGATTTTTCATCAGTACTGTTTGAATGACAAGCCCATTCAATCTATTTTGTGTATCTATAATCATATGTATTTTTTGTACTCAGCAGGAAGGGGGCCTACGTACTTCCGAACATTTGTGTTCATGAATGGTTTAATGTAAGCTTGGTTGCATCCCCCATTTTAATGTGTAAGAAGGCATTTGATATCACAAAGTATGCTGTATTTCCATTTCTCCTGGCTTGCCATTTAGTTAGCCCAGCCTCACCCTAGAAATACAAATCAGTTGTCAAATTAATTTAAAGAGAAAATACATAGTGTGTACTGTGTGTCAAACATATCCATAAGGATTCTCCAAAATATGTTAATATACAAATAATATGCAATAGTGACATTTGACACCAGCGCAGAAAGTGGACTCTATCAGTGCTTAATTTGTAAAAATCGGGAGGTCCCAGAACAAATTGTGAGCTCGAGAACGGAGAGTGATCTAGGAGGCTCTGAGGTACCTGAAGGCATGAGAAAAAGAGTGACAAACACAACTTAGCAGTTCAGAAGACGGAGTAAACAGCCATGTAACCTGCCATATGCATAGCCTATAGTAAGCAATACTCAGGTATGTGGGCAGTGGGGCTTCCACAAGTCTGAATTTCATATAGCCTTATTTTCAAGACATCAATGTACAGAAACATTTGTAGACATCAAAACACCTGCCATATGCATATGCACAGATACACATCTGTGTGGCTTACAAGACTCAAATTTCATATACATTTCAAGACATCATAGTAGCAGTAAAACAAACGTCACAATTTCTGAATATACACTACCGGTCCGAAGTTTTAGAACACCTACTCATTCATGGGTTTTTCTTATTTTGACTATTTTCTATGTAATAGAATAATAGTGAAGACATCAAAACTATGAAATAACACATATGGACTCATGTAATAACCAAAAAAGTGTTAAACAAATCAAAATCTATTTTGAGATTTTTCAAACAGCCACCCTTTACCTTGATGACAGCTTTGCACACTCTTGGCCTTCTCTCAACCCGCTTCATGAGCTAGTCACCTGGAATGCATTTCAATCAACAGGTGTGCTTTCTTAAAAGTTAATGTGTCATTTCTTTCTTAACTTCTTGGCGCACCCATCCCATTAGCGGGATCATTTGTCAACATCCACTGAATTGCAGAGCGCCAAATTCAAATTAAATGACTAAAAATAATAAATTGTCATTAAATCACAAGTGCAATATAGCAAAACACAGCTTAGCTTGTTGTTAATCCACCTGGCGTGTCAGATAAAAAAAAGCTTTACAGCAAAAGCTATCCAAGCATTTATGTTAGGACATCTCTTTCAGCAGACAAAACATTACACACAGCAAGCAGCAAAGTAGATTGGTCACGAAAGTCAGAAAAGCAATAAAATGAATCGCTTACCTTTGATGATCTTTGGATGTTTGCACTCACAAGACTCCCAGTTACACAATAAATGTTCCTTTTGTTCCATAAAGATTATTTTTATATCCAAAATACATCCATTTGGTTGGCGCATTTTGTTCAGAAATCCACAGGCTCGAGCGGTCACGACGGGGAAATTCCAAATAGTATCCGTAAAGTTCGTAGAAACATGTCAAAGTTTTTTGATAATCAATCCTCAGGTTGTATTTACAATAAATAATTGATAATATCTCAACGGGTCCATAGCTTTTTCAATAGGAGAGAGAGAGAAAATGTCTGCTCCATGCTGTTGCTCATGCTGTCACGGTTTTCTTCTATCTCCTCCTCTGATGACGAGGTGTAGCAAGGATTGGACCAAAATGCGGCGTGGCTATTTAGATTCATGTTTAATAAAACAAATAAACAAACACTACAAAACAAGAAACGTAATGTGAAAACCGAAACAGCCTAAACTGGTGCAAACTAACACAGGAACAATCACCCACGAAACACTCAAAGCATATGGCTGCCTAAATATGGTTCCCAATCAGAGACAACGATAAACACCTGCCTCTGATTGAGAACCACTTCAGGCAACCATAGACTTTTCTAGATAACCCTACTAATTCACAATCCCAACACCTACAAAAAACCCAAGACAAAACACACCACATAATAAACCCATGTCACACCCTGGCCTGACCAAAATAATAAAGAAAACACAAAATACTAAGACCAGGGCGTGACACATGCAAAACTCTGCTGGCACCCAGCCATCCACTGACGCGATGTGATGGTTGTCGCTCATTTTTCAGATGTGTGCATTTCCAAATGATGTCCAATCAATTGAATTTACCACATGTGCACATGTGCAAACATTTCTAGAAACCTGATTTCCCTTTGTCGTTATGGGGTATTGTGTGAATAAGGGCTTTTATAGAATAAGGCTGTAACTTAACAAAATGTGGAAAAAGTAAAGTGATCTGAATACTTACCAAATGCACTGTATAGTGTAGGCCTTAAATTTTCGCAAAGATCCTATACGGTTGGTTATGGGAAACGATATCTAATGAGCCAATTTATATTTTCTGCAAAAAACTACCACCTGTCTCTAAAAATGCGCTCTCTGTGAATAAAGTGTTCCAAATCTTCCAACAGATCATTCATCTCTCATTCCATTTCCCATTATATCAGTTATTTTTTCACGATAATAATCTATATAAAGTACAGTATTTCAACAATGGTTTTACTTTCACGTGTGCCTCAAATTTAACAAATTACTGTACTTTACATAGATAATTATCCTAACAAATGCACTGATGAGGTGAATTAATACTTTATGTATATAGCCTGTCAATAATTGTTGCATGAATTCACAATGGAAATACAATTCAATGGAAAAATTATTTAACTATTACTCTCACGATTATACAAATATATTTCCCCAATTTCATGCTTGACAAGCAGTTCTCTTATTCCACCACTTGGCACTGTGTGTACGCATGGTCATGTCTGTGGGTAAATGTACACACACTCAAGCAAACGTTCATGTTGATAAATCTCACACTTTGCGTGGATATGATCCCACGCATTAGTTTACTCACAGATTTGTGCCTACACATGATTGATTAATGAGGCCCCAGGAATGTTTCACAATGTTGTCTCTCATATGGTTTGCATGTCAGTCCAGGATGGGGGAATATGATCACTACAGGTGTTCCTCAATTTTTAAAAATACTTACACTGGATCATGGGTAGAATATCCTTTCAAATACTAGTGTCCTGCACTCAAAAGCACTTGTGGTTTAATTATTGTGTCCATTATCCACATTGGCATAAGACATCAATGTACTTACTGTCTAATATGTATTCTCTTCCAGAACGCTCTCTGGTTTTTAACACTCCCATCAAGCCACTGTGACTGACAGTAATGAAAGGACACATCAATTATATATGCTCTGTTAAAGTCTCCTGATATACATGCAATAGTGTTTAATATGAGTGCCACTTGTTTTCACTGTGTGAATGCCACCAGTTTTAGCATCACCATCTTTGGTAAATGGATTATCATGAAACATTCAACTGATATGGGCCATTATGCCAAACTGCCAACATAAAAACACGTTTTCTGACTACACTGGCCTTGTTTCAATAAAGTAGATAGATGCACAAAAAGTATCTCAGCTAACGAATCAATGAATTAGTGGTCCCCACATCTGCCCTTTGAGTGTTATTCTTTTCAAGGGAACATACACTTCTCATTCAGAACAGCAATACACACCACAGCCTTACGGCAAGGCACTAGGGATCTTGCAGTAGATGTTGATCAACTATCAGCTGATCAAATGTTTCCCTCATTGCAGCCTATTCTCTGCAACATAATGCATTGAGTTACAATTCCACAAACACAAACCTAGGCAGAAGAGAATGTATCCTAAAATAGGAACATAATGCTGGGAACAGAATGCTGATCTGATAAAGCTCTGCTGAATTGCAGCTTTTACGTGGGTCAGCAATAGAACGCATCCTTCCCTGGAAGCAAAATGACACATTGAGAAAAAGCCCAAAATGCTGTGTAAGCTTTTTGCTGTCAAATAGAACTCAAACAGTACTGCTTTATGTGTGTCCTTATTTTCCAGGGGAACTTCAGATTCCCCTTTGTAAAGCATTCTAAAGATATTTCTGCCAATTAACCCCTGCCCCAGGGGAGATCTCCCTATCTTGAGCCCCAGCTTTGCGCCTGTGCAGCTGGCAGCGTCACTCTCCCTGTGTCTCAGGTATAATTTGCATGGCTCGGTCAAGGCTAAACTGGAACTGATGAAGCAATGCAGTTTGGAGGTCTTCTTGCTTTATCTGTTGGCTCCTAAAAGCTGAGCGTATTTGCATTGCTTTTAACTTCCGCTAGCTCGGCAGCACACATGATAAAGGAAGAACAAATCAAAATCAAATCAAATCAAATTTATTTATATAGCCCTTCGTACATCAGCTGATATCTCAAAGTGCTGTACAGAAACCCAGCCTAAAACCCCAAACAGCAAGCAATGCAGGTGTAGAAGCATGGTGTCTAGGAAAAACTCCCTAGAAAGGCCAAAACCTAGGAAGAAACCTAGAGAGGAACCAGGCTATGTGGGGTGGCCAGTCCTCTTCTGGCTGTGCCGGGTGGAGATTATAACAGAACATGGCCAAGATGTTCAAATGTTCATAAATGACCAGCATGGTCGAATAATAATAAGGCAGAAGAGTTGAAACTGGAGCAGCAGCACGGTCAGGTGGACTGGGGACAGCAAGGAGTCATCATGTCAGGTAGTCAATTTGTAAGTCGCTCTGGATAAGAGCGTCTGCTAAATGACTTAAATGTAATGTAAATGTAGTCCTGGGGCATGGTCCTAGGGCTCAGGTCCTCCGAGAGAGAGAAAGAAAGAGAGAAGGAGAGAATTAGAGAACGCACACTTAGATTCACACAGGACACCGAATAGGACAGGAGAAGTACTCCAGATATAACAAACTGACCCTAGCCCCCCGACACATAAACTACTGCAGCAAAAATACTGGAGGCTGAGACAGGAGGGATCAGGAGACACTGTGGCCCCATCCGAGGACACCCCCAGACAGGGCCAAACAGGAAGAATATAACCCCACCCACTTTACCAAAGCACAGCCCCCACACCACTAGAGGGATATCTTCAACCACCAACTTACCATCCTGAGACAAGGCTGAGTATAGCCCACAAAGATCTCCGCCACGGCACAACCCAAGGGGGGGCGCCAACCCAGACAGGATGATCACATCAGTGAATCAACCCACTCAGGTGACGCACCCCTTCCAGGGACGGCATGAGAGAGCCCCAGTAAGCCAGTGACTCAGCCCCTGTAATAGGATTAGAGGCAGAGAATCCCAGTGGAAAGAGGGGAACATGCCAGGCAGAGAGAGCAAGGGCAGTTCGTTGCTCCAGAGCCTTTCCGTTCACCTTCCCACTCCTGGGCCAGACTACACTCAATCATATGACCCACTGAAGAGATGAGTCTTCAGTAAAGACTTAAAGGTTGACACCGAGTTTGTGTCTCTGACATGGGTAGGCAGACCGCTCCATAAAAATGGAGCTCTATAGGAGAAAGCCCTGCCTCCAGCTGTTTGCTTAGAAATTCTAGGGACAATTAGGAGGCCTGCGTCTTGTGACCGTAGCGTACGTGTAGGTATGTACGGCAGGACCAAATCAGAGCAAGCCCATGTAATGCTTTGTAGGTTAGCAGTAAAACCTTGAACTCAGCCCTTGCTTTGACAGGAAGCCAGTGTAGAGAGGCTAGCACTGGAGTAATATGATCAAATTGTTTGGTTCTCGTCAGGATTCTAGCAGCCGTATTTAGCACTAACTGAAATTTATTTAGTGCTTTATCCGGGTAGCCGGAAAGTAGAGCATTGCAGTAGTCTAACCTAGAAGTGACAAAAGCATGGATTAATTTTTCTGCATCATTTTTGGACAGAAAGTTTCTGATTTTTGCAATGTTACGTAGATGGAAAAAACAGCACACTTTACTAGGTTTTCTAGGTTTCTTCCTAGGTTTTGGCCTTTCTAGTGAGTTTTTCCTAGCCACCGTGCTTCTACACCTGCATTGCTTGCTGTTTGGGGTTTTAGGCTGGGTTTCTGTACAGCATTTTGAGATATCAGCTGATGTACGAAGGGCTATATGAATAAAATTGATTTGATTTACTAACCGTCCTCGAGAAAGGAAGCTGGAGCTGATGTTTTGCATTGAGAGAATACAAGGATAGGGCCCACATACAGTACATACAGTACACAGTCATATTGGGTGTTATTATGGGCCTCCAATGCTCTTGGTAGATGTATTTGGAATAGGCACAGCTCAGGTTAATGCGATGGCAAATGTTGGTAATACTGACCATTTCAAGCTCATATGAATAATCATAGGCCTATTCTGAGAGGTTTCCAGAAGCCATTGTGTTAAGTTTCCCAGACAGATCTGCCATGCAGTAGGGGTAACCAACTCCCAACATGTTGCTCTAATTGTCAGGCCCATCACTCTCTCATTGCTCTGGGAAGACCTTTGTGGAGGCTTTGTGAAGGCTCATGGAGTGACTCAACCATATATTTTATTTATCACCTTTTAATCATGCAGAGGATTTATGAAATGTTGATTGCTGTACATTATTCAGCCTGTCTCCTAGGAGACGGTCTGCTCCATGGCTTGACACCATGGTGCTACTTATCTTCAGCGATTGTACAATATATCTCCATGTCCAGAGACTGGGAGAAGGGCTATTGAAAAATAGATGTTCTGCCTTCTTTTCACACATCATAACAATGACAGCTTTATTTTCTTGTGAAGTACATTCACTGCTCCCTAGTCCCAGTCCTTGATGTTACGATTTATTTGCAACAGTCTGTAAAATCATAATAGGTATAAAGCAACATAGGATTTTACAGGCAATGTCCTCAAACCTCTCATGCTACAGGTGCAAGATTGTAGCCCCTTGTCCTTATTTACCTTACGAAGTATAAAACATTTGACACACAACTTTTTTCCCTGAGCTGCAGCATTTATTTCATGAGAATTTTTGAAGGGTGACCTTCAATTCATATATTTATTGCTGTACGTCTCTTCTACTATCTCATTGGGACCTCCGTGAAGGAGATACATTTTTGTTTTATGTCTTGCAGTGAATCAAATCGCTTTTATGTCAACATTTCTCCCACTATTCAAACAAAATGAGAGCATAAGCATTCAGGTCTCTCCTCTTCCCATCTCTGTTGAATTTGGATGATGTCCAGAACAATTCAGAGGTAAATAATATGCATTGAATATGACAACAGCCCGGTTGTGTTTTACAAGGTGAGCAAAATATGACTTGCTGCATCCCCAATATAAAAAAGAACAACAACTAATCTATACTTTTCCCCCTGGGTATCCATATTGAGAGGCTATTATTTCACTGTGTGTCTGTTTGGTGCCCAGAATCAGTACTTGCTGCTCCTATCTTCTCCATCTGACAAACGCCCAGTAATCCCACACAATTTCCTTTCGGTATCCTTTGTATGACAGCTGTACCACCAGCCAAGACCCTGGTGGGCGAACATTGAGCAGTATAAACCATATCGGTCCCATGTCAGTCTCTCACTCAGTCTCTTACTTTGTCTCTCTCTATTTGTGTCTCTCTTCATCTGTCTCTGTCTCTCTCTTTCTTTGTCTGTTGCTCTCGCTGTCTCCCTCTGTCTTCAACTGTCTCTCTGTCTGTCTTTGTCTGTGTGTCTCTCTCTGTGTCTCTCTTGGTCTCTGTCTCTCTCTCTCAGTCAGTCTCTCTCTCTCTCTCTCTCTCTCTGCCAGTCTCGGTCTCTCGCCCTCAGTTTGTCTCTGTGTCTCTCTCTGTGTCTCTGTCTCTCTCTGTGTTTCGGTCTCTCTCTCTCTCTCTCTCTGTGTCTGTCTCTCTCTCTGTGTCTCTGTCTCTGTGTCAGTGTCTCTCTCTCTGTCAGTGTGCCTCAGTCTCTCGCTCTGCATCTCAGTCTCTCTCGCTGTCTCAGTGTCAGTCTATCTCTCACTTTCAGTCTCTCTCAGTCTCTCAGTCTGTCTCTCTCTCTGTCTCAGTCTCTCTCAGTCTGACTTTCTGTCTCACTGTGTCTCTCTATCTCTCTGTCTCACTCTGTCTCTCTCTGTCAGTCTCTCTCTCTCTCAGTCTCTCTCTCTTTCTTTCATGAAAATGACCATATCTAAGCTAAAAGGCTGTCAGTTCCACTTTAAGGTTCGGTTGAAGACCTTTTTTTGGTTGGTGATAGAATAACCAAATAATCAGCATATAGCAGGTAGCTCTGTATCAAATGGTGTGAGTGGTCCAACATGTCTGCTAATTCAGTGATATAAATGTTGAACAGGGTTGGACTCAAACAGCAGCCTTGTCTCACATCTTGATGTTGCGAATATAATTACGTTCTTTGGTTTTGGATTTTTATTGCACACTTGTTTACTGTGTACATAAATTTCATTAAGTCATACAGCTTACTTTCAAGCCCTATTTGTATAATTTTGAAGAATAGACCTTCATGTCAAATATAATCAAAAGCGGGGGCCCACAGTCTTTGGTAGCAGGCCGCGACTGGTGCTGTATTATCCTCAAAGCGGGCAAAGAAGATGTTTAGCTTGTCTGGAAGCATGACGTCAGTGTCCGTGACGTGGCTGGTTTTCTTTTTGTAGTCCGTAATTGCCTACAGACCCTGCCACATACATCTTGTGTCTGGGCTGTTGAATTGCGACTCCATTTTGTCCCTATACCGACATTTTGCTTGTTGAATTGTCTTGCGGAGGGAATAACTACACTGTTTATATTTGGCCATATTCCTCGACCTCTTTCCAGGGTTGAATACTGTGGTTCGCGCTTTCAGTTTTGTTTGAATACCGCCATCTATCCCCGGTTTCAGGTTGGGGTAGGTGTAAATAGCCACAGTGGGTACAATATCTCCACTGCACTTCCATACATGAAGAGCACTTTTCAGCATTGCTGTATGATCGATGAGAATGTCCATATTGCAAATGTATGGTCCCTTACTAGACTTCCGCGAATGTTTGTAAAATTCGTCGACGGCGGCGGGCCGTGCACCGGGGCCAGATTTTCCAGGAAGTTATCGAACAAAGTCTCTCGGACATTCGGTATCCGTTTTAGAAAATGTTCAAATTTTGGTAATTTTTCGGAAAAGATTTCGAAGACGAAACTTGGTGAGCATAGGTTTGGACTAATGGGCTGTTAGCCCAGAAACAAGATGGCATCGAGGCCTCAACGCTTTTTTAAGTTAACTTCTTGGTGACAGGGGGGCACTATTGAGTAGCTTGGATGAATAAGGTGCTCAGAGTAAACTGCCTGCTAATATATGCATATTATTAGTAGTATTGGATAGAAAACACAGAGGTTTCTAAAACTGTTTGAATGATGTCTGTGAGTATAACAGAATGAATGAGTCAGGTGTCTGGTAGAGTGCCACAGGCTCTGAGGCGCGGTCATGAGAGAGGTAGCTCTCGTTCCATTGCTTTTCTACAGACATAGGAATTCTCTGGTTGGAACATTATTAAAGATTTATGATAAAAACATCCTAAAGATTGATTCTATACTTCGTTTGACATGTTTCTACGAACTGTAATATGGCTTTTCGTCTGAACTTTCGCCTGGACCTGCCTGCGCCTCGTGAGTTTGGATTGTGTACTAAACACGAGAACAAAAAGGACATATATTATGGACTTTATCGAACAAAACAAATATTTATTGTGGAATTGGGATTCCTGGGAGTGCATTCTGATGAAGATCATCAAAGGTAACTGAATATTAATAATGCTATTTCTGACTTCTGTTGACTCCACAACATGGCAGGTATCTGTATGGCTTGTTTTGTTGTCTGAACGCTGTACTCAGATTATTGCATGGTATGCTTTTTCCGTAAGGTTTTTTTTGATATCTTACACAGCGATTGCATTAAGCAGAAGTGGATCTAAAATTCCATGCATAACACTTGTATCTTTTAGCAATGTTTTTTTATGAGTATTTGCCCATTGAAACATATTGCAAATGGACAGCCATGTACCTGGTGATTGTAATGGGTTGTTTAATACCTTTAGGGGGTGCAAGGGGTTCAGGGAGCACCCCACCCCCACCCGTGCCCATCCAATAGGGTGCGCCTCTGGTAATTTTGGACGTTTTTCAAAGAATCATTTAAAAACAAGAGTCCCACTTCTCCCTCATCATACATGACAAATAGACCATTTAGGTTGATTCTTGGCTTAACATAGTGATATATACAGTGCCTTGCGAAAGTCTTCGGCCCCCTTGAACTTTGCGACCTTTTGCCACATTTCAGGCTTCAAACATAAAGATATAAAACTGTATTTTTTGTGAATAATCAACAACAAGTGGGACACAATCATGAAGTGGAACGACATTTATTGGATATTTCAAACTATTTCAACAAATCAAAAACTGAAAAATTGGGCGTGCAAAATTATTCAGCCCCTTTACTTTCAGTGCAGCAAACTCTCTCCAGAAGTTCAGTGAGGATCTCTGAATGATCCAATGTTGACCTAAATGACTAATGATGATAAATACAATCCACCTGTGTGTAATCAAGTCTCCGTATAAATGCACCTGCACTGTGATAGTCTCAGAGGTTCGTTAAAAGCGCAGAGAGCATCATGAAGAACAAGGAACACACCAGGCAGGTCCGAGATACTGTTGTGAAGAAGTTTAAAGCCGGATTTGGATACAAAAAGATTTCCCAAGCTTTAAACATCCCAAGGAGCACTGTGCAAGCGATAATATTGAAATGGAAGGAGCATCAGACCACTGCAAATCTACCAAGACCTGGCCGTCCCTCTAAACTTTCAGCTCATACAAGGAGAAGACTGATCAGAGATGCAGCCAAGAGGCCCATGATCACTCTGGATGAACTGCAGAGATCTACAGCTGAGGTGGGAGACTCTGTACATAGGACAACAATCAGTCGTATATTGCACAAATCTGGCCTTTATGGAAGAGTGGCAAGAAGAAAGCCATTTACTAAAGATATCCATAAAAAGTGTTGTTTAAAGTTTGCCACATGCCACCTGGGAGACACACCAAACATGTGGAAGAAGGTGCTCTGGTCAGATGAAACCAAAATAGAACTTTTTGGCAACAATGCAAAACGTTATGTTTGGCATAAAAGCAACACAGCACATCACCCTGAACACACCATACCCACTGTCAAACATGGTGGTGGCAGCATCATGGTTTGGGCCTGCTTTTCTTCAGCAGGGACAGGGAAGATGGTTAAAATTGATGGGAAGATGGATGGAGCCAAATACAGGACCATTCTGGAAGAAAACATGATGGAGTCTGCAAAAGACCTGAGACTGGGATGGAGATTTGTCTTCCAACAAGACAATGATCCAAAACATAAAGCAAAATCTACAATGGAATGGTTCAAAAATAAACATATCCAGGTGTTAGAATGGCCAAGTCAAAGTCGAGACCTGAATCCAATCGAGAATCTGTGGAAAGAACTGAAAACTGCTGTTCACAAATGCTCTCCATCCAACCTCACTGAGCTAGAGCTGTTTTGCAAGGAGGAATGGGGAAAAAATTTCAGTCTCTCGATGTGCAAAACTGATAGAGACATACCCCAAGCGACTTACAGCTGTAATCGCAGCAAAAGGTGGCGCTACAAAGTATTAATTTAAGGGTGCTGAATAATTTTGCACGCCCAATTTTTCAGTTTTTGATTTGTTAAAAAAGTTTGAAATATCCAATAAATGTCATTCCACTTCATGATTGTGTCCCACTTGTTGTTGATTCTTCACAAAAAATACAGTTTTCTGTCTTCATGTTTGAAGCCTGAAATGTGGCAAAAGGTCGCAAAGTTCAAGGGGGCCGAATACTTTCGCAAGGCACTGTATATATTTACGCTCAGTGTGTCGTCTTGATTGCTGTTAAACAGTTTCTGTTGGAGAGCTTTCTCTCTCTCTCTCTCTCTCTCTCTCTCTCTCTCTTTGTCTCTCAGAGTGACATTGATTCATTTCATTATAGAATTTATGTTTCGGCGGTTTTCGTTCTTCGCGTTCAATGATATCGAATTCCTTAGCTGCAGACGAGTAATTAATATCAAAGACTTGTTCTTATTCTGTCGTATCGATATTCTAAGAGTTTAACCATGTGGTATGGTTGAGATTCAGCAATGGTCTGCAACCTTCGTCCCTTCTTAATGGAGAAAAACATGGTCTCCTGAGAATTTCTAAAAGTTGGGGTTTTATTCGGAATTTCAGAAAAGAGGCTGTCCCAGGATGCCTGACCCAAACTGGGCCCATGGGCGGTCCTCTGATTTAATTAACTCCTTGCGTCGAGCAATCCCGGATCCGGGATACTATTTATAGCCTTAAGCTCATTAGCATAACGCAACGTTAACTATTCATGGAAATCGCAAATGAAATGAAATAAATATATTTGCTCTCAAGCTTAGACTTTTGTTAACAACACTGTCATCTCAGATTTTCAAAATATGCTTTTCAACCATAGCTAAACAAGCATTTGTGTAAGAGTATTGATAGCTAGCATAGCTATAAGCCTATAATTCAGCCAGCAACATTTTCACAAAAACAAGAAAATAATTCGAATAAAATCATTTACCTTTGAAGAACTTCAGATGTTTTCAGTGAGGAGACTCTCAGTTAGATAGCAAATGTTCAGTTTTTCAGAAATATTATTTGTGTAGGACAAATCGCTCCATTTTGTTCACGTTTGGCTATGAAAAAACCCTGTATCCAGTTATAGCCTCAAGCTCATTAGCATAACGTAACGTTAACTATTTATGAAAATCGCAAATGAAATGAAATGAATGTGCCAGCTCTCAAGCTTAGCCTTTTCTTAACAACACTGTCATCTCAGATTTTCAAAATATGATTTTGAACCATATCAAAACAAGCATTTGTGTAAGAGTTTTGATAGCTAGCGTAGCATTTAGCGGGCAACATTTGCACAAAACCAGAAAAGGATTCAAATAAAATCATTTACCTTTGAAGAACTTTGGATGTTTTCAATGAGGAGACTCTCAGTTACATAGCAAATGTTCAGTTTTTCCTGAAATATCCTTTGTGTAGGACAAATCGCTCCGTTTTGTACATCACGTTTGAGTACATAAAAAAACGAAAATTCAGTCATCAAAACGGCGAACTGTTTTCCAAATTAACTCCATAATATCGACTGAAACACGGCAAACGCTGTTTAGAATCAATCCTCAAGGTGTTTTTCACATATCTCTTCATTGATATATCGTTCGTGGATGTCTACTTTCTCCTCTGAATCGCTTGGAAAAAGACGTGCAGTTGAAGATGACGCACCAATTTCGACGGAGGACACTGGGCGGACACCTGGCAAATGTAGTCTCTTATGGTCAATCTTCCAATGATATGCCTACAAATATGTCACAATGCTGCAGACACCTTGGGGAAACGATAGATCGGGCAGGCTCATTCCTTGCGCATTCACAGCCATATAAGGAGACAATGAAAAAGAGAGCCTCAAAAATCCTGCTCATTTCCTGTTTGAAGTTTCATCTTGGTTTCGCCTGTAGCATCAGTTCTGGGGCACTCACAGACAATATCTTTGCAGTTTTGGAAACAAGTTTTTCCAAAGCTGTCAATTATATGCATAGTCGAGCATCTTTTTGTGACAAAATATTGCGCTTAAAACGGGCACGTTTTTTATCCAATAATGAAAAGAGCGCCCCCATAGATGTAAGAGGTTAAGAGCAGTTGGAGGTCACGGAAGGAGTGTTGCATGGCATTGAAGCTCATCTGTAGGTTAGTTAACACAGTGTCCAAAGAAGGGCCAGATGTATACAGAATGGTTTCGTCTGCGTAGAGGTAGATCAGAGAATCACCAGCAGCGAGAGCAACATCATTGTTGTATACAGAGAAGAGAGTAGGCCCGAGAATTGAACCGTGTGGCACCCCCATAGAGACTGCTAGAGGTCCGGACAACAGGCCCTCCGATTTGACATACTGAACTCTATCGGAGAAGTAGTTGGTGAACCAGGCGAGGCAATCATTTGAGAAACCAAGGATGTTGAGTCTGCCAATAAGAATGTTGTGATTGACAGAGTCGAAAGTCTTAGCCAGGTCAATGAATACGGCTGCACAGTAATGTCTTTTATTGATGGCGGTTATGCTATCGTTTAGGACCTTGAGCGTAGCTGAGGTGCACCCATGACATGCTCTGAAACCAGATTGCATAGCGGAGAAGGTACGGTGAGATTTGAAATGGTTGGTAATCTGTTTGTTAACTTGGCTTTCAAAGACCTTAGAAAGGCAGGGTAAAATAGATATAGGTCTGTAGCAGTTTGGGTCTAGAGTTTCTCCCCCTTTGAAGAGGGGGATGACCGCGGCAGCTTTCCAATCTATGGGAATCTCAGACAATACAAAAGAGAGGTTTTATACAGGCTCGTAATAGTGGTTGCAACAGTTTCAGTAGATAATTTTTAACCGGCTGTTGACCGGTTAGGGGTAGCCAGGTAGAAAGCATGGCCAGCCAAAGAAATATGCTTTTGAAATTCTCAATTATTGTGGATTTTTTTTAAATTATTTTTTATTTCACCTTTATTTAATTAACCAGGTAGGCTAGTTGAGAACAAGTTCTCATTCACAACTGCGACCTGGCCAAGATAAAGCATAGCAGTGTGAACAGACAACAACACAGAGTTACACATGGAGTAAATAATAAACAAGTCAATAACACAGTAGAAAAAAAAGATATACATTGTGTGCAAAAGGCATGAGGAGGTAGGCGAATAATTACAATTTAGCAGATTTACACTGGAGTGATAAATGATCAGATGGTCATGTGCAGGTAGAGATACTGGTGTGCAAAAGACCAGAAAAGTAAATAAATAAAAACAGTATGGGAATGAGGTAGGTAAATTGAGTGGGCTATTTACCGATGGACTATGTACCGCTGCAGCGATCGGTTAGCTGCTCAGACAGCAGATGTTTAAAGTTAGTGAGGGAGATATAAGTCTCCAACTTCAGAGATTTTTGTAATTTGTTCCAGTCACAGGCAACAGAGAACTGGAAGGAAAGGCGGTCAAATGAGGTGTTGGCTTTAGGGATGATCAGTGAGATACACCTGCTGGAGCGCGTGCTACGGGTGGGTGTTGCCATCGTGACCAGTGAACTGAGATAAGGCGAAGCTTTACCTAGTTTGGACTTGTAGATGACCTGGAGCCAGTGGGCCTGGCGACGAATATGTAGCGAGGGCCAGCCGACTAGAGCATACAGGTCGCAGTGGTGAGTGGTATAAGGTGCTATAGTAACAAAACGGATGGCACTGTGATTTATCGGTGGCAACAGTGTTTCCTAGCCTGGGAGGAGGTGCTCTTATTCTCTATGGACTTTACAGTGTCCCAGAACTGTTTTGAGTTTGTGCTACAGAATGCAAATTTCTGCTTGAAAAAGCTAGCCTTAGCTTTCCTAACTGCCTGTGTATTTGTGTTCCTAACTTCCCTGAAAAGTTGCATATCACGGGGGCTGTTCTATGCTAACGCAGAACGCCACAGGATGTTTTTGTCCTCGTCAAGGGCAGTCAGGTCTTGGGAGATTCAAGGGCTATATCTGTTCTTGGTTCTACATTTTTTGAATGGGGCATGCTTGTTTAAGATGGCGAGGAAGGCACTTTTAAAGAATAATCAGGCATCCTCTACAGATGGGATGAGGTCAATTTCCTTCCAGGATACCTGGGCCAGGTCGATTAGAAAGGCAACGGGGGGTTACAGGTGCCCTAATGGGACAAAACTAGAATATCAATACACAACATATTCCTCCCCCTTTACTTTTGATGACTCATAAGGAAAAAGTAAAATTTCATATGTTTTGCCTATTGTTTTCTTTTTAAAATAATAATAATGTAAATAAATGAACTTTTCAGAATAACCTTTTCTAAAATAGGGAAAGAGGGAAGACTGCCTCAGTTCCCAGACTTAACCCTGGAGTGTATTCTGCCCCAATGTCAGAGGGGCAGATAATAGTCAACCTGTCAAGGGGTTGTCTTTCTCTTGCAGGGTAATGACGACGTACAGGTGAGTCTACAGTCACATGGTCTAAGAGTCTGAGTGGTGATGGTGTATTCCCAGACTGGGGTGCAACAGTACCCTGAGTAGGTAGGCACTCTGGCTGGTTCAGGTGAGTCTGGAGCACTTTCCACATTTGTAGGTTGCTGCAGTGGATGTTCAGGCGATGGCCCGTAGTCATGGTAGGTCTCCAGTAGCAGATCTTGGTTTGTTACTTGACAGGGGTCATCTCTGAGGTTGGTTCCTGTCAACAGTTGATCCACGTGTCTCCTCCAGATGATGTTTTCCGGTGTGTGAACTGTGTAGGACACAGGCCCTGTTTGTGCAACCACTGTAGCTGGTATCCACTTTGGACCTTTGCAGTAGTACCGAGCAAGAACTCTCTCTCCAGCTATGAAGCTTCTGTCTTTTGCTTTGCTCTGTCTCTCCACCTGTGCTTTCTGTTGTGTCTGTAGAACCTGTTTAGTCTTTGGAGGTCTCAGGAGGTTGAGTCGCGTGCAGAGCTGTCTTTTCATCATGGCTGACGCGGGTGCCACTTTGGTTGTAGTGTGGGGAGTGTTTCTGTAGGTTAACAGGAATGTGTTTAGGCGCCTATTGAGGGAGCCATTCCCTTGTGATGATTTTAAAGCTTGCTTTATCGTTTGGACAAACCTTTCAGCGAGGCCGTCCGTTGCAGGGTGATACGGCGCTGACTTGATGTGCTGAATTCCATTTGCTTCCATGAATGACCGGAAATCTTCGGACACCAGTTGGGGGCCATTATCGCTAATGAGTTGCGTTGGCAATCCGAAGCGACTGAAGATTGACCGTAGCTCTTCAATGGTTCTCTCTGCGGAGGTGTGTCCAGGCTAAAGTTCAGATGAAAAGTCATATTACAGTTCGTAGAAACATGTCTAACGAAGTATAGAATCTATCTTTAGGATGTTTTTATCATAAATCTTCAATAATGTTTCAACCGGAGAATTCCTTTGTCTGTAGAAATCTAATGTAACGCAGCTAACTCTCACGGGAGCGTGCGAGACTGAGCTCATGGCACTCTGCCAGACACCTGACTCAATCAGCTCTCATTCCCCCCTCTTTCACAGTAGAAGCCTCAAACAAGGTTCTAAAGACTGCTGACATCTAGTGGAAGCCTTGGGAAATGCAATATGACCCCATAGACACTGTATATTCGATAGGCAATGACTTGAAAAACTACAAACCTCAGATTTCCCACTTCCTGGTTGGATTTTTTTTCAAGTTTCTGCCTGCCATATGAGTTTTGTTACACTCACAGACATCATTCAAACAGTTTTAGAAACTTCAGAGAGTTCCCTATACAAATCTACTAATTATATGCAAATTCTAGCTTTTAGGCCTGAGTAGCAGGCAGTTTACTCTGGGCACCTTTTTATCCAAGCTACTCAATACTGCCCTCCAGTCCCAAATAGGTGAATGGTGACTTTGAAATCCCCACAGAGTCTGAGTGATCCATCTTTTTTCATGACTGGAACAATGCATGTAGCCCATTCACTAATCATTCACTGGATCCAATACTCCATTCTCAACAAGTCTGTTTAGCTCAATTTCAACATTTGGTTTTATGGCTTATGGGACAGGTCTAGCTTTGAAGCATTTAGGCTTGCTGTCAGTTTAACTGTTCTGTCCTTCATACTGCAAAGTTCTCCTTTGAACACAGCCGTGTGTTTCCTCAACATCCCTTGCAGGGTTGTGTCTTCTTTTACAAACATGTGAATTTCCTGCCAGTTTAGTTTGAACTTTTCCAGCCATGTGCATCCTAGCAATGCTGGATGGTTGCCTTTCACAATGTAGAGTGGTAGCTTTACCTTCTGTTTGTTGAGCTCCACTGTAACAATCGCGCTTCCTCTCACTGGAACAAGCTCACCGGTGTATGTTTTCAATGTCATCTTTGTGGGCTGTAGTATGAGGTGATGTAGTTTCTCCTTGTATACAGCCTCAGACAGCAAATATATGGCTGCTCCAGTGTCCAATTGCAACCGTACTGCGTCTCCATCCAGTAGCGGTGTCACCCAGTATCCGTGTCCATTGTCTGAAATGAACAAAACATGCAAAGATTCTTCCCTTCAGACAGGGTATCACTTTGTTCATCCTCTGTGTGCTCCATTTTATGCATTTTCCTTTTGTACTACCTGAAGTCGCTTTTCTTTTGTTTGTCTCTTTTTTTGTTTTTACATGCACGTTTGATTTGACCCTTTTTCCCACAACTTCGGCATCTAGGTCTTTGCACCAACACTGGTATGGTATGGTATGGCCTGGTATGGGTCCCAATCAGAGGCTGTCTCAGTCAATCATGGCTAATGGGAAGGTTGCTGACTTTTTCCATGGCTAAACCAACTAGGGTCCTAATTTAACAATTTTATTTGTATTTAAAGATGGCATTCAAGCTTGTTTTAAGGCACATATTCCAGAAGGCATTTCTGCCCAAAAACACATTTTGATCAAATAAATAAAAAAATGTGTTAAATGGCGCTCCAGTGAAGTAGTGACTGTTTCGTGAAATAAGTCACAATTGTAATCCTAGTGCAGCAAGATTGACCCTCACTTTAATCATATGTTCTGCTTGAGCAGGGGTAGCTTTATGCCTGAGATCACCGCTGTTTGCTTTGTATGTGCAGTTACATTCACAAAGAAGGAAAACAATATTTATTCTAACTACATCATCATTTTGTCCTTAGGTTCTCCATTGAACACAAGTAGGTTTGAAAATCTTCTCAGGTGCATTGCAAATATTTGCTAGAGTGTTTTGATAGACCAAGGCACACAATGATATCTCAATGTTTGATCACCTCTTGTCTACAACAGTTCTAAGACGACTGGCTGTCAGCTATACTGCATGTATCTGTTTAAATTTTGGGCTTTTAAATGATAAGCAATTTTCATTACTGTGAGTACCAAGCATCACTGTTAAAATGAAGAAATTAGTGACTGCTAGTTGTCCAGGAATATGACATCACCTTCCTGAGATCTCAGTCAACTGTTGTTCCCATAACAAGCTGGCTGCTTCTAGACCCTTCTATAATTGCCTGGAATCCTATTAAATCCTACAGTGGGCTGTTACAGTACATAATTCAAACTGCAAATTGAACATTGAAATAAAAAATAAAATCTATGAAGAGCGGTATTCATAACCTCTTTAATTAATAGTGATCCACACCCTTCAGATGCTATTGTTAAGACAATGTACTACAATGCACAAAAGCTCCAACCTTTTAACCCAACCTCTCTGAAATCACACATACAGTGCATTCGGAAAGTACTCAGACCCCTTATTCTAATATTGATTTAATTGTTTTTTCCCCTCATCAATCTACACACACAAAACCACATAATGACAAAGCAAAAACAGTTTTAGAAATGTTTGCAAATGTATAAATAAACTGAAATATCACATTGACATACGTTTTCAAACCCTTTACTCAGTACTTTGTTGAAGCACCGTTGGCAGCGATTATCGTCTCAAGTCTTCTTGGGTATGACACAACAAACTTGGTACACATGTATTTGGGAAGTTTCTCCCATTCTTCTCTGCAGATCCTCTCAATCTCTGTCAGGTTGGATTGGGAGCGTCACTGCACAGCTATTTTCAGGTCTCTCCAGATGTGTTCGATCGGGTTCAAGTTCAGTCTCTGGCATGGCCACTCAAGGACATTCAGAGACTTGTCCCAAAGCCACTCCTGCATTGTCTTGGCTGTGTCCTTAAGGTCATTGTCATGTTGGAAAGTGAACCTTCGCCCCAGCCTGACGTCTTCAGTGCTCTGGAGCAGGTTTTCATCAAGGATCTCTCTGTACTTTGCTCTGTTCCTCTTTCCCTTGATCCTGACTAGTTTCCCAGAGTTCAATCTTTGTTCCATTAGACAAGAGAATCTTGTTTCGCATGGTCTGAGAGTCCTTTTTTTGATTTTTGGCAAAGTCCAAGTGAGCTGTAATGTTCCTTTTGCTGAGGAATGGCTTCCGTCTGACCACTCAACCATAAAGGCCTGATTGGTGGAGTGCTGCAGAGATAGTTGTCCTTCTGGAAGGTTCTCCCATCTCCATCGAGAAACTCTGGAGCTCTGTCAGAGCGACCATCGGGTTCTTGGTCACCTCCCTGGCCAAGGTCCTTCTCCCCTAATTGCTCAGTTTGGCCTGGCGGCCAGGTCTAGTAATTATTGGTGTTTCCAAACTTCTTCCATTAAAGAATGGTGGAGGCCACTGTGTTCTTGGGGACCTTCAATGCTGCATATATTTTTTGGTACCCTTCCCCAGATCTGTGACTCGACACAATCCTGTCTCGGAGCTCTACGGACAATTCCTTCGACTTCCTTGCTTGGTTTTGGGACCTTATATAGACAGGTGTGTGCCTTTCCAAATCATGTCCAATCAATTGAATTTACCACAAGTGGACTCCAATCAAGTTGTAGAAACATGTTAAGGATGATCAATGGAAACAGGATGCACTTGAGCTCAATTTCGAGTCTCATAGCAAAGGGTCTGATAAATAAATAAGGTATTTCTGTATTACTTTATTTATTTGGATTTTTATCATTATGGGGTATTGTGTGCAGAATGATGAGGAGAATGTTTTTTTAATCCATTTTAAAACAAGGCTGTAACAACAAAATGTGGAAAAAGTCAAATGGTCTTAAAACCTCTCTGGGGTAGGGGGCAGTATTTTGACATCTGGATGAAAGGCGTGCCCAAAGTAAATTGCCTGTTAATCAGGCCCAGAAGCTAGGAAATGCATATAATTGGTATATTTGGATAGAAAACACACTAAAATAATGTATGTGAGTATAATAGAACTGATATGGCAAACCCCGAGGACAAACCATCCCAAAAAAAGAAAATTCAGCTTACCACTATTTTCAATGGCTTGTATTTTAATAATAAGGCGAAGTCCTCCCAGATTGCAGTTCCTAGGGTTTCCACTAGATGTCAACAGTCTTTAGAAAGAGTTTCAGGCTGTTTTTTGGAAAAATTAGCCAGAAATTGTAGTTTTTCTAGGTGGCGCAAAAGTTTATTAGTAACGTTTGGGATTCATTTTGTATGCATTTTGATGGAGGGAAACTGAGTGGATTATTGACTGAAGCGCGCCAGCTAAACTGAGTTTTAATGGATATGGACATTATCGAACAAAAGGACCATTTGTGATGTAACTGGAACCTTTTGGAGTGTCAGCAGAAGATGATCATCAAGGTAAGGCATTTTTTATATTGCTATATCTGACTTTTGTGTCGCACCTGCCTGGTTGAAATATGATTGTCATGCTTTTGTATGTGGGGCGCTGTCCTCACTTAATCGCATGGTTTGCTTTCCCCGTAAAGCCTTTTTGAAATCTCCAAAAATAGGTTAACCTCTTGAAGCTCGGGGGCAGTATTTTTATATTTGGAAAAACAACGTTCCCAAAGTAAACTGCCTATTTCTCAGGACCAGATGCTAGAATATGCATATAATTGACAGCTTAGGATAGAAAACACTCTAAAGTTTCCAAAACTGTAAAAATATTGTCTGTGAGTATAACAGAACTGATATTGCAGGCGAAATCCTGAGAAAAATCCAATCAGGAAGTGACTCTTATTTTGAAACCCCTGTCTTTCTATGCATCCCAATTGCCATTGAAAGTGATAACAACCATATTCCTTTTTCTGTGGCTTCCCTAAGGTGTCTACAGCCTTTAGACGTAGTTTCAGGCCCTTATTTTGAAGAATGAGGGTAAACGTCCACATTGCGTAAGTGGTAAGTGGTCTCAGTGTGATTTTTGCGCAACACGGAGAGGTAGCTATTTTTCCTCCCGGTCCTAGTGAAAAGCCAACTGTCCCGGTTGCTATATTATTGAATAGGTATTTGAAAAACACCTTGAGGATTGATTACAAAAAAACGTTTGCCATGTTGCTGTCGATATTATGGATATAATTTGGAATTTTTGTCTGCGTTGTCGTGACCGCTATTTCCGGTGGATTCCTAGGCATAATGCATCAAACTAACGGAGGTATTTGGATATAAAAAATATCTTTATGGAACAAAAGGAACATTTGCTGTCTAACTGGGAGTCTCGTGAGTGAAAACATCCGAAGCTCATCAAAGGTAAACGATTAATTTGATTGCTTTTCTGATTTTCATGACCAAGCTTCCTGATGCTAAGTGTACATAATGCTATGCTAGGCTATCAATAAACTTACACAAACACTTGTATTGCTTTCGCAGTAAAGCATAATTTCTAAATCTGAGATGACAGGGTGATTAACAAAAGGCTAAGCTGTGTTTCGTTATATTTCACTTGTGATTTTCTGAATATTTGCTAGTAATATTTTTTGACTGTTGTGCTATGCTATTCAGCGTTGCTGATGACAAATATACCGGATCCGGTATGGGTAGTTCTAAGAGGTTTTAACAAGAAGTTAGGCTTTATTTTGAAGTATAACACATATATTTTCAAGAATGTAAAATACTTGAATTGAGTATTTTTGAATTTAGCGCTCTGCAATTTCACTGGATGTTGGCCAGGTGGGGGACGCTACAGTCCCACGTACACTAGAAATGCACTGTATGTATCTGTTTAACTATACCGCAATGGGTCAATAGACTGCAGGGCTAGAATCCATTGACTTCAGGGCTAGAGTCCACCTACTGTAGGGCTAGAGTCCATGTACAGGGCTAGACCCACTATCATAAAAAGAGGATAAAATCAAGCTGCAGGACTCTGTCTTGCTGTTTCTTGATCTTTTGCCATTTGAAGAAGACCATGGAAAGGTTACTACTATGTTAGACATTCTGGGAGGGAGGTTAGAATTGCATTAATCGCTTTCAGGAAAGAGAATGTTTGAATAGTCTCTACCTTCTTCATAAGAATATTAGTCTTTAATTCGGCCACTGCATACTGCTAATGGTAAATCGACATATGCATGTTCAAAGGATTCAATCAGCCGGGATTACTTAATAAGAAAATTAGTAGGCTACTAAAAAATTCCACCCACAATTTCCTTCCAACAAATGTCACGGTAACACAGTTCTTTTGATGTTTATGTCAAAACACATTTACGTGATCTTTTCCACGCATATCACTAGAAGAAAAGCTCTGAAGTTCCATTCAGGGCAGAACCATGAAGCATCCATTGTTGGTTGCCAAGGATGTGCAGAAGGGAATACTTCAACAGCATAGAAAGCTACACAACTCTTTATGAAAGTGTTTTTTCCCTTTGAACATTATTATAGTGTACTTTGGTCACAGTAAATTAAAATGTTTTGAGATGCAATGTTATCTGATGGCTCAAAGAGAAATCCTTAACCATTAATGAACCGTTAATAGGTTATTTGAAAGAAGTCTTTATGCTTCCACTTTTAAACCGTTAAGTGACCTATGGATGTCATTATATGGTGCCCTGCTGTTGCAGATGTTGCAGTAAATAGAAAATGACATTGACTGTTTGCAATTGACAGTTTAGGCATTCCCCATCCATAATGTTGGACACATGGGGCTGGCCTCTAATGAGGCTGAGTGTTTCTGTATGTGTCTCCCATTACCCACAGCTAAATTCTAACAAGGGCGTTGTAGAGACAATGCTGTCATATCACCCTCTGTGTGAGTACAACGGTGTCTGCATTCGGTGGGCTTTCTGTTCCATGAATAATGCAGAGATACCTAGTCAGTCAGGTGATACATTTCAGAATATAAATCTACGAAGCAAATCGGTTAAGTGAATTGTATTTTGACAGCACCTTAGTCAAATGGAGTGAGTTCATATCCATCCTCTACAGAGAGCTTGATCCTCCAATAACTTCAGTTTAAACAGCTTAGCTGAAAAGGTAATCAGTTGTATTAGGTAGGGGGTGATCAGACATCTTTTCTTTGTTAAATCTGTGTGGGCCCTATCAAGCCACCCAATTAAATGACTAATGAAATGTCATACATTGGAAATACGAGTGACTCTGAAATGACAATTATTCTGGAAAATTGCTTTATGACTGTGGTACTTAGATTACCTAATTCAGAGACACCCAGTTATTTAGGATGATGTCATCACAATAACCAATGACAATCAAACAACTGGAAAACATGTCTCACGAAACAGGAATGGGCTAAGCTGTGGTGCAATGTGTAGGCCTATGTAAATACAGGCCAATGTGTAGGCATATGTAAATACAGGCCAATGTGTAGGCCTGTATTTGAAAATATGAACTGTTGATTAAAATGTTATTTTTCATTCATTGAATGATCACTTGATGGATGATTATGAATTACCTAAGCTGTGTTTACACAAGCAGCCCAATTCAGATCTTTTGACAATTATTTGCATATCATTCTCTGATCTTCTCCCTAATGTGTAAACAGCAACATAAAAAAACATGTACTTTTATTTAGGATCCCCATAAGCCGATGCCAATGGCAACAGCGAGTCTTACTGGGGTCCGACACATAACGAAAAAGACATTACAGACAAAAATACCTTACAATTACTTGTAGACATTCCAGACTTATGCACTTTTTAAAAGACAACTAAAGACCCTCAAAACAGCCTCAATTCATCGGGGCATGGACTCGACAAGGTGTTGAAAGCGTTCCACAGGGATGCTGGCCCATGTTGACTCCAATTTTTCACACAGTTGTGTCAAGTTGGCTAGATGTCCTTTGGGTGGTGGACCATTCTTGATACACATGGGAAACTGTTGAGCGTTAAAAACCTGTCAGGGTTGCATATTGTACACATACCGGTGCGCCTGGCACACCTTCAAGGGCACTTACATTTTTTGTCTTTCCCATTCATCATCTGAATGGCACAAATACACAATCCACGTCTCAATTTTTTAAGGCTTAAAAATCCTTTAACCTGTCTCCTCCCCTTCATCTACACTGATAAAAGTGGATTTAACAAGTGACATCAATGAGGGATCATAGCCATGTCATGGAAAGAGCAGGTGTTCTTAATGTTTTGTATACTCAGTGGATACCACCTCCATATGTGGATCTGAATCCAGATACAAACCCAATCCTCCATATGCAACCTGTGTCTGGATGCTCGGATCAGATTTTTTTGCACATGCTCTGCAGTTACCATGACAATTACCCCAAAATGTGAAGGAACAGTGACAGAAAATGAGCATTGCATCTGTGTGCTACTTCAGAGGCTACATGAATGCACACATTTGATATGTAAAACTGAGTGTTGACAGTCATAAAAAAATATTGGATATAGAAAGAAAATCAAATGTGGGTTATTAGGGTGGCTGTGTAAATACAGCAATGGAGACACAGATGCTAATTTCAGATACAGTACTTGACCAAAATGATGTAATACAAAGGAGTTGAGTGTTAAGCTGTACTGTAGATGTTTTACTCTTTTCAAAGTGTTGCTTTTCTGTCACACATGATGAATAAGGAACGGACAAGAGATAATTGAAATACTATTCTACTCTTGATGAACCCCTTGTGTTCATTAAAAGCAGCAAACAAATGATCTGCCTACCGCATTAGCATAGTGCCTTCGCTACTTTGAATGCAAAGAGATCAATTGCTATTTAATGGTCTTAAAGAGCAATGTGACAGCTGTGTACACATTAAATTCTCAAATTGGAATAAATTAAACAAATCAATTAAAAAAGAAGAGGTGACTCGTTATTAAAATCACCTAAGTCTCTGTTTGTGTTGTTGTGTTGGTGGTTACCCTGCACATCAATATGCTGGCATCATTGGTGTTCATGTTCATCCATTTTCTCTGAGAGGGTATAAGCTCACTATTTGGACTCTGTAGAACGTAGTCTTTGTGCTTAGTCACAGTTTGACTTCGAAATTTAAGTTGAGACACTGTTACCAAATCGAACACTCAAGTCGGGCTAGGGGTTTCACATCTCGGAAGGGTTCAAGTTTGGGAAAGGCATCCACCATCCCCGTCCAAAAACACCCTAGAAAGCCTCCAGGCTACTTGAAGGTAATAGATCTCACTGTTGCCCACTGGTGGCCGGTTTTGAAGGCAATTCTAGATGTTCTTGGGACCTGGATGGACGTTGAACTTTGACTTCAAACTAGAGCGATCTCCCTGTTGGACGCCCTTACCACAGCCCAAGTCCCATAATTCCCCTCTCTGACCAGGTATGACACTTTTATACAGACATGAGCAGCACTTACCCAGAGCTTACGACTAATTGGTGTAATTGTCTCCGTCCGAACCAGTCTGGAATCAACCGATTTTCAATTACTGCCATCTTTCCAAATTGAAAGGTGAGTCAGCTACAGCACACTGGTGGCCATCTCATTAATCCTCAGAGCAATGAGGAAAAACAATGGCCAACTCGCTTAATCAGCAATTAACTGGCACTGCCACCAGAGAGTTCATAATTATCCACCCGTTTATTTAATTAAAATCAGAGGTGATTCACGTCCCTCTAACTCTAAAGTACAAAAACCAATCTCCCCGATCAAAGTAGTGTTTAGATTTGTAGTTACCTCTATAATTTGAGAAACAGCATCCATAAAACCTTTGAAGCGCTGGTGTCAAATTGGAGCGCCAGTCTACTCTACGCTATGGTATCTCCTTGGATGCTGTAGACTTTGGGTTACTGGTAATATGTTTACTCCAATCATGAAAACTGAGTGCTGTGTCTCATGTTCAAGCTTTAAACCATATTGATTTCTACATTGTAGAGCTGCAAATCAATTATTCATTTATTTTATGTATAGTCAATAGGTGGAAACATGGCGTAGAGTGAACTGTAGAGTGTATCCGTTCTATATTGAAAGGAATCCGTTGGCAAGGGTATTGAGCTGTTTGCAGACTGGGGGCGAGAAAAGCAGTAAAAATGTCTATAAATTATTCCTGCACGCACATTAAAAAGGAGACAAAAAAGCTACACTTTGTACCACTTTTTTTGTATTTGTGAGACAGCATTAATTAAGATATGTTATTGCCATGCACAGTGTCAAAGTAATCTATATTTGACACATATGTCTGTGTGTACATGCCATGTATGCATGTGTGTGTGTGTGAGTATGCTAGTGCTATACTGTATTCTGATCATGCATTCCTATGAAAGCACATAGTTGTTCCTCTTGTAAAGCACATCATTACTTTAATGCATGTCATTTCACCCACTGCATTGCATTCATATTTACATGAAAATACACAATAAAACAATTAATGCCTAAAATGAATGAAACCATGTGCAAATGTATTTACCTAGCAGAGTTCCCAGTGTCTGATTTAATGTTGAGAGCAAGTGTCTAGTCTATTGCATTGCCTCAAGCCTTTTACATGTAAGCTTATGTGATTATCATGCTTATTATCTCTCACTTTTCACAATCTTTGTCCCCCTCAAGGGGAAGTGGGTTTAGCAATTACCTTCAGCCTCCTCACCCCTCACCCTACAGGAATGCTTGTGAATAACCCAGCAGACTGAATCTATAGAAGGCACTGTTCTGCTATGGTTCCTAGAAAGATAATAGGTGGAGAGGAAACTAAAGGTACTGTATCAACGAGTATGGATAGGCATTCATGTGACAGCACACATGGTGGTGTGGTGCATATACGTCCCTGGTTGACCAATTTGTTGAGTGGATGGTTGATTCATTTAGCTGTTTCACATGGGCACGTTGAGTGTATTTTGAGCATTAACTATATTTTTTCATAGTTGTTACAGATTTCATTCCTCCTAGGAACCGGCCCTCCAATTCATTTCTGTAACATTCTCAACAATACGTGACTAAACCCTAGATTTGAAGAGCTATCTCATATTCCCTTTATTGTGTCAGAAATGGGATGATTTCCTCATAGCAGACATTATTAATTTAACATATTATTGTAAATCAGGTTAGTAGGGTCTTAAAAAAAATCTATTTTATGTTATGAACAACTGTCAAAGTTAAAGGTTATGTGTTACAGAGGGTAGATGTGTAAGCAAGAGAGGCAGAGATTTTTTGTGGAATAATATGAGGTATAGGTTCAGTTGGAAAAGAGGAACAGTGTAATAATAACATGGAGGGAAGCAAGGCAAAAATAACCTGTGGATACAGAACCCTTTTATGAATCTTCTCAGCGTATACCAACAATAAATTACAGTTCTGTGTCAAATTGTAATTATTTGAGATTAAAATGATCAGATTAACAAATGCAGGGTAAAACAAGGTCAGTGCATAATGTTCCAGCTCTGTTCAGTAGCTGAACCTTAAAAGGAAGACAAACTGAGAGAAAAACATCCTCCCCCTCAATTTCACTTCATCAGTTTAAAAGTACATCTACATGTAAATGCACTCATGCAAAGACATAGCTTCCAATTGTGTAAACAATTTTGGGACTGTTTTAACACTGGTAATGTTCAATCATGTTATTTTTAATCATACTCTTAAATTCTATTTGAAAAAGGTAGGGGATATAAAACACTTGGTAGGTTAACCGTAAACAAGCTGTGTTTGAGCACAGTGGTTGAATGATGAAACTGAAAGCACCATTCTACAATACATGATAGTCGGGGAGATGTAAAGAGCTTACACTCTTCAGGGCTTTGGTCTTGTGCAACAGGTAACTCAACAGACAACCTCGTGCGAGCATGACCATCCTCAACCTCCAGTCATTCATTGATGCAGTTAGAGAGGTGGTCAAAGAGGGATTGATTGTGTGGGGGATTGCCTTTTGACTTGGTCAATTACCCACCATTGTTATGTTGTTGTTCAAGTTGTGTTTGTCCTCTCGGTCTAGAATTAAACCTATGTGCCCAGAGGGAGCCAGATAAATGGGGTATGGATTTCTCCACCACTGTGTCCAAGTCAAGGGAGTCTCTTGCTGTAAAAAGTTGTACACTTAGACTGTGCTATGTGGTGTCTCAACCATATTTAAAGGAACTCTTTAACGTCTTGGATCAATATTATTCTATCAGTAAATTAACAGACATGTTAACAGCATGTTCTAGCTGGCATACCATTATGCTTGACAAGGATTCATTCTCTGCCTCAATAAAGTGGTCAATTGAATAGTCAAAGCCATGACAGAACACGGTGATTTCATCTGGAATCACAGACAAACATTGTTTTAATGAGTAATGGGTGTCCAAATCGATTTGAGTCACCAATTTTCTAAATAGCAACCAGTGTCTGCACTTTACAGTCATCAAACATCTTTGGCTGTGATAATTCCATCACCCTTTTGTTCTACCACTGCTGGAAGCAGATAAAGAAATCCTGGCTCCCATTTGCATGGCTTGTACAACATCACAAAGCTGCCTTTTGAAAGGGGAGGTCAAAGCTCCCTACCAAGCAAACATGGTGTGCTGTTGTCTGATGATGGCCCCATACTGTTTAGTAAAAAGGACACTGCTCAACTGATGAAAGTGCACAGCGTGATGCATCACATCCAGGCTTCACCAACGCCAAAAGGGTAATCTTGTTTTGTGATTTAGCTAATCTTGTCCTGTGAACTGAACCAAAACATAGCCTCAGCCATTTGCAATGAGACACAAA
The DNA here is from genome assembly GCF_036934945.1 of Oncorhynchus masou masou. NCBI lineage: Eukaryota > Metazoa > Chordata > Actinopteri > Salmoniformes > Salmonidae > Oncorhynchus > Oncorhynchus masou. The sequence continues at coordinate 63,632,277 of NC_088216.1, forward strand.
ACTCATATTAACTGTGGTAACCAAGTTGATTTGTCTGCATCTTCTATTTGTAGATGAGTGTGAGTCACAATTACCTCAAGAAGGAAAATGAACCAGCAGTTCATGTATGTTTTGATGCAAGTTTTTCATTCTGTCTTGAAATTAAGTATAATTTCTTCCCTGGCGTATGGACAACGAATCATACATTTAACACCATGAATTGTTTGTGAAATACTGGCTCTGCAAAAGTGTGATGTCAATTGTGTTAGGCAGATGTGTAGATACTGTTACAGGCTTTGGTTTTTCCATTTATATTTAGAGGTTTGGCACTGATTGTGTTACACCTGTGGTAGCTTCTCCATCTCATTAGTTGGAAGGTGTTTCACCTTCCAGTTGGCATGAGAGATGTGGAGGGTTAACACCTTTAGTTTGCTCTCCCTATTTGATTTCTAGAAAAACAATCCTTTATCTCATCTTCCCTGTTTTTGTTTTGAGACACTTTTTGGTTCGCTTCCTGTGTCTACATTTATTGTGGATTTTTCTTTTGTTTGCCTCTACTTGGGTAAATGTAGTTGGCGCTCATGATGCCGGTCTTAGGTCCCAACTTTCAGTGGACACCCCAATGTGTGTCTTTCAGAACCCCTCCTAAAACCTTACCTGTTTTGTTTTGGTTGTTGTCAGTGACGTTGTTAGTTCTTTCTGTATGCGTGACAATTTTTGGTTTTCTTGCTGGGGAAAGTAACAATACAACCAAAAATGTGCACCATTTCTTACTTTGCTATTTTACCCTTGCTAATGTGTTGGAGGTTGCAGTTACTCCATTAGAAGGACCCATTAAAATGACATTATGTGAGATCATGTGATAATCCTGTGAAAGAAATCCAAGGCATGTAATATGTGATTGTTTTGTTAATATCTTCAGGAGTACTGAAACTAATATTTGTGATCCATTCTGTCATATTTTGTTTAATATTATAAACTGGATGGATCAAGCCCTGAGTGCTGATTGGCTGACAGCCGTGGTATATCAGACCATATGCCAAGGGTATGACAAAACATGTATTTTTACTACTCTAATTACGTTGGTAACCAGTTTATAATAGCAATAAGGCAACTCAGGGGTTTCTGATGTATGACCAATATACCACTAAGGGCTGTTTCCAGGCACACCGTGTTGCGTCATACAAAAGAACAGCCCTTAGCCGTGGTATATTGGCCATATACCACACCTCCTCTGGCATTATTGTTTAATTGTATCACATCTGTTGTGGTGCGTTTGTGGAATAGTATTGCAAAACAAATGACCCACAGGAAAAAGGAATGGATTGATATTTTTATTTTTCCTGATAGTTCTGCTTCTTCAGCAAGTCATCATTAATTCAAAATCTAAAGGAGTACGACCAAAGCCATATTTGCAGTATAATAACCATATCTTTATATGGCTATGTAGATGACAGTAAAATCATCACAAAGGAAAAATCTGACTGCAGTTCTATGAGTTGCCTGCTGCTTTGATAACAATTGGTTATTCGGGTTTTTTCTGCATTCGTTTGTGACAAGAAAACAGGATATGACTATGTGGTATATTGCATAACAGGAGTCATATGGATGAGAGAGGTTTAAATATAGTCCCTGTCGATGTTGGTTACAATGAATGTCCACCCGCTAAGACCTGACAGCTCTCAGAATGGTATGCTTCCTGTGCAGGCTCCAACCTCCTCTCCTCATGATATCAGAAGCAGAATTTCATTTTGAATAAATATAATGTCAGTCACCATTGATATTGATTTTCACTCCATTTGAAAACTATGACTCCATAACCGTGTCATGTACACTGGAAAAATATATAAACGCAACATGTAAAGTGTTGGTCCCAAGTTTCATGAACACAAAAAGCTTATTCTTCTTAAATTGTATGTGCAATTTTGTTTATGTCCCTGTTAGTGAGCATTTCTCCTTTCCAAGATAATACATCCACCTGACAGGTGTGGCATATCAAGAGGCTGATTAAATAGCATGATCATTACACAGGTTCACTCTAAAATGTGCAGTTTTGTTACACAACACAATGCCACAGATGTCTCAGGTTTTGAGGGAGCGTGCAAATGGCATGCTGACTGCAGGAATGTCCATCAGAGCTGTTGTCAGAGAATTGAATGTTCATTTCTCTACCATAAACTGCCTCCAACAATGTTTTAGAGAATTTGGCAATACATCCAACCAGCCTCACAACCGCAGACTACGTGTATAGCGTTGTGTGGGCAAGCCGTTTGCTGATTCCAACTTTGTGAACAAAGTGCCCCATGGTGGCTGCGAGGTTATGGTATTGTCAGGCATAATCTATGGTCAACGAATACAATTACATTTTATATATGGCAATTTGAATGCACAGCGATACCGTGACGAGATCCTGAGGCCCATTGTTGTGCCATTCATCCGCACACCGTCATCTCAGTTTCAGCATGATAATGCACTGCCCCATGTCGCAAGGATCTGTACACAATTGATGAAGATGAAAATGTCCCAATTTTTCCATGGCCTGCATATTCACCACACGTCACCCATTGAGCATGTTTGGAATGCTCTGGATAGACGTGAACGACAGCATGTTCCAGTTCCTGACAATATCCAGCAACTTCGCACAGCCATTGAGGAGGAGAAGGAAAACATTCCACAGTCAAGAATCAATGGCCTGATCAACTCTGTGCGAAGGAGATGTGTTGCGCTGCATGAGTCAAAAGGTCTGACTGGTTTTCTGATCCACGCCCAAACTTTTTCAAAGGTATCTGTGACCAACAGTTGTACATCTGTATTCCCAGTCATGTGAAATCCATAGATTAGTGCCAAAGGAATTTATCACTCAGTTAAATCTTTGAAATTCTTGCATGTTGCATTTATAATTTTGTTGAGTATATGTGCAAGTCAGTCCAGGGGCCCTGTGGAAAAGTCCATTATCCCACCGTACTTCCTTACTCAGATTAAAGATCAGCCTTGACAGGGATGGTTAGACCCTTTCCAAATAAACTTTGGAAAGCCTAACAGAATAAAAATAACCACTGCTGCTACCCTACTTTATACACAGAGAGAGAGCGATGATACTCAGTGTCCCTCAGGCTACAGTGAAAGTTTACTACCATCAAACATAAAAATGTTAAACCGGGATAGGTCTCGGGTGGAATCATCATTTGGCAGAAGAAGGACTTAGCACTGAATTAAATTTAAAAAGATACTTACCACATTTGGCAAAAACTTAACATAGGTGCAATGAATTGTGACAATGATGTATACATACAGTAAGTTTGGACACCTACTCATTCATGGGTTTTTCATTATTTTCTACACTATAGAATAACAGTGAAGACATAAAAAACGATGAAATAACACATATGGAATCATGTAGTAACAAAAAAAGTGTTAAACGAATCCAAATATATTTTATATTTGAGATTCTTCAAAGTAGCCACCCTTTGCCTTGATGACAACTTTGCACACTCTTGGCATTCTCTCAACCAGCTTCATGAGGTAGTCACCTGAAATGCATTTCAATTAACAGGTGTGCTTTGTTAAAAGATCATTTGTGGAATTTATTTTCTTCTTAATGCGTTTGAACCAATAAGTTGTGTTGTGACAAGGTAGGGGTGGTATACAGAAGATAGCCCTATTTGGCAAAAGATCAAGTCCATATTATGGCAAGAACAGCTCAAATAAGCAAAAGAAACACGCGCAATGGACATTAGATCGGTAGATATCTTCCCTTTTGTCAAATTAGTCCAAATTTAAGATTTTTGGTTCCAACCGCCGTGCCTTTGTGAGATGCAGAATAGGTGAACAGATGATCTCCGCATGTGTGGTTCCCACCGTGACGCATGGAGGACAAGGTCTGATGGTGTGGGGGTGCTTTGCTGGTGACACTGTCTGTGATTTATTTAGAATTCAAGGCACACTTAACCAGCATGGCTGCGTCAGCTTCATCCCATCTGGTTTGCACTTAGTGGGACTATCAGTTGTTTTTCAACAGAACAATGACCCAAAACACATTTCCAGGCTGTGTAAGGGTTATTTTACCAAGAAGGTGTGCTGCATGATGGAGTGCTGCATCAGATGACCTGGCCTACACAATCACCCGACCTCAACCCAATTAAGATGGTTTGGGATGAGTTAGGCCGCAGAGTGAAGGGAAAGCAGCCAACAAGTGCTCAGCATATGTGGGAACTCCTTCAAGAATGTTGGAAAATCAGTCTAGGTGAAGCTGATTGAGAGAATGCCAAGAGTGTGCAAAGCTGTCATCAAGGCAAAGGGTGGCTACTTTGAAGAATCTCAAATATAAAATATATTTGGATTTGTTGAACACTTTTTGCTTACTACATGTGTTATTTCATACTTTCGATGTCTTCACTATTATTCTACATCATGGAAAATAGTAAAAATAAAGAAAAACCCTTGAATATCCAAACTTTTGACTGGTACTGGATGCGCAGCTTATTCTCTTTCAGATTCATCATATTATGATCCGTTGTTTTACAATCTCCAAACAAAAATCATTCAATTTTTGGCAGAGGGTAAAGTACTTATTCGTGGAGATTTCAATGTGAGAACAAGTTCAGAGCCTGACTACACTGATGTGGGAGGTGACCACCACATATTTGGACACCTCTCCTTGTACAGTAGTTACATCTCTGTCGTGCCTTAGGCATGTACATGCTTAATGGTAGAATCAGAGGGGAATCTTTCGGTCAGTTTACTTGCTGGTCAGCCCTTGGTTCAACTGTAGTCGATTATGTCATCACTGACATGGACCCCTCTTCCATTAGTGCATTCACTTTCAGACCATAGACACCTTTGTCAGATCACATTCAATCGACATGTTTCTGAAGAAATTAACCAGCAATACTCAATTAAAAAATAAACTGTACAACCTGAACCAATCGTACAGATGGGCTCCAAACAGTGCAGAGAAATTATTTTAAACATTGAAATTAAATGAAATGATGAATACCGATACTTGTTCTAGCTCCCAAGAAACAAAGAGATCGTCTGTTGAATCTGACAATTAATCTTAATGGTTGAACAGTCATCTCAAGAAAACTGTGAAGGATCTCGGCGTTACTCTGGAGCCTGATCTCTCTTTTGACTAACATATCAAGACTGTTTCAAGGACAACTTTTTTCCATCTACGTAACATTGCAAAAATCAGAAACTTTCTGTCCAAAAACGATGCAGGAAAATGAATCCATCCTTTTCTTACTTCTAGGTTAGACTACTGCAATGCTTTACTTTCCGGCTACCCGGATAAAGCACTAAATAAACTTCAGTTAGTGCTAAATACGTCTCCCAGAATCCTGACTAGAACCAAAATATTTGATCATATTACTCCAGTGCTAGCCTCCCTACGCTGGCTTCCTGTCAAGGCAAGGGCTGATTACAAGGTTTTACTGCTAACCTACAAAGAATTACATGGGCTTGCTCTTACCTATCTCTCTGATTTGGTCCTGCCGTACATACCTACACGTACCCTACGGTCACAAGACGCAGGCCTCCTAATTGTCCCTAGAATTTCTAAGCAAACAGCTGGAGGCAGGGCTCCTATAGAGCTCCATTTTTATGGAATGGTCTGCCTACCCATGTGAGAGACGCAAACTCGGTCTCAACCTTTAACTTCTTAGAGATAGGGGGCGCTCTTTTAGTTTTTGGATAAAAAACGTTCCCGTTTTTAACAAGATATTTTGTCACGAAAAGATGCTCGACTATGCATGTAATTGACAGCTTTGGAAAGAAAACACTCTGACGTTTCCAAAACTGCAAAGATATTATCTGTGAGTGCCCCAGAACTAATGCTACAGGCGAAACCAAGATGAAATTTCATACAGGAAATGGTCCAGATTTTGAATGCGCTGTGTTCCAATGTCTCGTTATATGGCTGTGATTGCGCAAGGAATGAGCCTGCACTTTCTGTCGTTTCCCCAAGGTGTCTGCAGCATTGTGACGTATTTGTAGGCATATCATTGGAAGATTGACCATAAGAGACTACATTTACCAGGTGTCCGCCCGGTGTCCTCCTCTGAAATTATTGCGTAATCTCCAACTCCATGCGCGTTTGCATTTGCTTCAGAGGAGAAAGCCAACTGCCACGAATGATTTATCATCGATAGATATGTGAAAAACACCTTGAGGATTGATTCTAAACAACTTTTGCCAACAGAGCGATTTGTCCTACACAAATAATCTTCTTTGAAAAACTGAACATTTGCTATCTAACTGAGAGTCTCCTCATTGAAAACATCTGAAGTTCTTCAAAGGTAAATGATTTTATTTGAATGCTTTTCTTGTTTTTGTGAAAATGTTCCCGGCTGAATTCTAGGCTTATAGCTATGCTAGCTATCAATACTCTTACACAAATGCTTGTTTCGCTATAGTTCAATAGCATATTTTGAAAATCTGAGAAACAGTGTTGTTAACAAAAGGCTAAGCTTGAGAGCAAATATATTTATTTCATTTCATTTGCGATTTTTATGAATAGTTCACATTGCGTTATGCTAATGAGCTTGAGGCTATAACTGGATACATGTTTTTTTCGTAGCCAAACGTGATGAACAAAATGGAGCGATTTGTCCTACACAAATAATATTTTTTGAAAAACTGAACAATTGCTATCTAACTGAGAGTCTCCTCATTGAAAACATCTGAAGTTCTTCAAAGGTAAATGATTTTATTTGAATGCGTTTCTTGTTTTTGTGAAAATGTTGCCGGCTGTATTCTAGGCTTATAGCTATGCTAGCTATCAATACTCTTACACAAATGCTTGTTTAGCTATAGTTCAATAGCATATTTTAAAAATCTGAGATGACAGTGTTGTTAACAAAAGTCTAAGCTTGAGAGCAAATATATTTATTTCATTTCATTTGCGATTTTCATGAATAGTTAATGTTGTGTTATGCTAATGAGCTTGAGGCTATAAATAGGATCCCGGATACGGGATTGCTCGGCGCAACAGGTTAAGTCTTTACTGAAGACTCATCTCTGAGTCATATGATTGAGTATATGATTGAGTATAGTCTGGCCCAGGAGTGTGAAGGTGAACAGAAAGGCTCTGGAGCAACGAACCGCCCTTGCTGTCTCTGCCTGGCCGGTTCCCCTCTTTCCACTGGGATTCTCTGCCTCTAACCCTATTACAGTGGCTTACTGGTGCTCTTTCATGCCGTCCCTAGGAGGGGTGCGTCACTTGAGTGTGTTGAGTCACTGATGTGATCTTCCTGTCTGGGTTGGCGCCCCCCCCTTGGGTTGTGCCGTGGCGGAGATCTTTGTGGGTTATACTCGGCCTTGTCTCAGGATGGTAAGTTGGTGGTTGAAGATATCCCACTGGTGGTGTGGGGGCTGTGCTTTGGAAAAGTGGGTGGGATTATATCCTTCCTGTTTGGCCCTGTTCGAGGGTATCATCGGATGGGGCCACAGTGTCTCCTGACCCCTCCTGTCTCAGCCTCCAGTACTTATGCTGGGACTAGGGTCAGTTTGTTATATCTGGAATACTTCTCCTGACTTATCCGGTGTCCTGTGTGAATTTAACCAGTTGGAATTAGGGGGAGCTATTTTAATTTTTGGATGAAAAACGTTCCCGTTTTAAACAAGATATTTTGTCATGAAAACATGCTTGACTATGCTTATAATTGACAGCTTTGGAAAGAAGACACTCTGATGTTTCCAAAACTGCAAAGATAATGTCTGTGAGTGCCACAGAACTGGCGAAACCCAGATAAAAATCCAACCAAGAAGTGCCGCATTTTTTGAAACCGCCTCTTGCCAATGACTCCTTATATGGCTGTGAATGAGCTACGAATGAGCTTATGTTTTCCACGTTTTCCCCAAGGTGTCTACTCCATTGTGACGTCTTTTTAGGCTTTTGCATTGAAGAATGGCCGTAAGGGACCATATATGGCATTTGGTCACATGGTGTCTAATGCAGAAAACCTCGCGTAAAATACTGAGGTAGCCATTTTTCCAATCGCTTCTTATGAGAAACCAACTGCCTCGACGGATATATTATCGAATATATTTGTTAAAAACACCTTGAGGATGGATCCTAAACAACGTTTGCCGTGTTTCTGTCGATATTATGTAGCTAATTTTGAAAAAAGTTTGGCGTTATAGTTGTAGCATTTTTCGGGCGATTTCTCAGCCAAGCATGGTGAAGAAACGGGAGCTTTTTCGCCTACAAAAATAATCTTTTTGGAAAAAAGGAACATTTGCTATCTAACTGGGTGTCTCCTGAGTGAAAGCATCCAAAGTTCTTCAAAGGTAAATGATTTAATTTGGTTGCTTTTCTTATTTTCGTGAAAATGTTGCCTGCTGCCAGCAGAGCCTAGCATAGCATTATGCCATGATAAACTTACACAAATGCTTGTCTAGCGTTGGCTGTAACGCATATTTTGAAAATCTGAGATGACAGTGTTGTTAACAAAAGGCTAAACTTGTGTTTGAATATATTTATTGAATTTCATTTGCAATTTTCATGAATAGGAAAAGTTTATAGGGGTATTTATGTCCGTTGCGTTATGCTAATGCGTTTGAGGCTATGATTACGCTCCCGGATACGGGTTTGCTCGTCGCAACTGGTTTTAAGTATGCTCTCTCTATTTTTTTCCCCTTTAATTATTAAGGGAATATAAGGGAATATCCCCCTGAAATGGACAAAAATGAATGGGAACTTATTGGCACCATATGAAACATATACATGATGTACAATACCATTCAAATGGATGCCATTTAATTCAAAACGCATTGCAAATGTCGTATGACAAATGCCAAGTGTCACACAGCAAAAATCCAATAGATGGCGAGCGCGCTCCACAGTAAATGTTCATATTGCAAATGCACATCAAGTCAAGACCCAAGGGTCAAATTTTGAAAATGTGAAATATTTTTGAAAAACTTATCACCACCTTAAAGTGCTTTCTGGATTTTTTTTCGAAATTCTTTGCAATTGTTTTGTCAATTATACATGTATTGCAACTGTATGAACATACTTTTGTCATATTCTATTGTCATATTTTTTTTTACTTGTCCATAAGGCATATGTTTTGTCCATTTGCAATATGATTTCATAGGGAGTCAAAAGTCGAAGTCAAAAGTCGATGAACCATTGCCAAATGCCATAAGAAATGTCCAAATGCAATATGAAAGTATCAAAAGTGCCAAATCAGGATGTTTTGTACATTTGCAATATCATATCATAGGAAGTCAAAGTCGAAGCCAAAAGTCAGTGAACCATGTCCAAATTGCATTTACAGTGCCTTGCGAAAGTATTCGGCCCCCTTGAACTTTTCGACCTTTTGCCACATTTCAGGCTTCAAACATAAAGATATAAAACTGTATTTGTTTGTGAAGAATCAACAACAAGTGGGACACAATCATGAAGTGCAACGACATTTATTGGATATTTCAAACTTTTTAACAAATCAAAAACTGAAAAATTGGGCGTGCAAAATTATTCAGCCCCCTTAAGTTAATACTTTTGTCGCGCCACCTTTTGCTGCGATTACAGCTGTAAGTCGCTTGGGGTATGTCTCTATCAGTTTTGCATATCGAGAGACTGAAATTTTTTCCTATTCCTCCTTGCAAAACAGCTTGAGCTCAGTGAGGTTGGATGGAGAGCATTTGTGAACAGCAGTTTTCAGTTCTTTCCACAGATTCTCGATTGGATTCAGGTCTGGACTTTGACTTGGCCATTCTAACACCTGGATATGTTTATTTTCGAACCATTCCATTGTAGATGTTGCTTTATTTTTTGGATCATTGTCTTGTTGGAAGACAAATCTCCATCCCAGTCTCAGGTCTTTTGCAGACTCCATTCTTCCAGAATGGTCCTGTATTTGGCTTCATCCATCTTCCCATCAATTTTAACCATCTTCCCTGTCCATGCTGAAGAAAAGCAGGCCCAAACCATGATGCTGCCACCACCATGTTTGACAGTGGGTATGGTGTGTTCAGGGTGATGAGCTGTGTTGCTTTTACGCCAAACATAACGTTTTGCATTGTTGCCAAAAAGTTCTATTTTGGTTTCATCTGACCAGAGCACCTTCTTCCACATGTTTGGTGTGTCTCCCAGGTGGCATGTGGCAAACTTTAAACAACACTTTTTATGGATATCTTTAGTAAATGGCTTTCTTCTTGCCACTCTTCCATAAAGGCCAGATTTCTGCAATATACGACTGATTGTTGTCCTATGTACAGAGTCTCCCACCTCAGCTGTAGATCTCTGCAGTTCATCCAGAGTGATCATGGGCCTCTTGGCTGCATCTCTGATCAGTCTTCTCCTTGTATGAGCTGAAAGTTTAGAGGGACGGCCAGGTCTTGGTAGATTTGCAGTGGTCTGATGCTCCTTCCATTTCAATATTATCGCTTGCACAGTGCTCCTTGGGATGTTTAAAGCTTGGGAAATCTTTTTGTATCCAAATCCGGCTTTAAACTTCTTCACAACAGTATCTCAGACCTGCCTGTTGTCTTCCTTGTTCTTCATGATGCTCTCTGCGCTTTTAACGGACCCCTGAGACTTTCACAGTGCAGGTGCATTTATACGGAGACTTGATTACACACAGGTGGATTGTATTTATCATCATTAGTCATTTAGGTCAACATTGGATCATTCAGAGATCCTCACTGAACTTCTGGAGAGAGTTTGCTGCACTGAAAGTAAAGGGGCTGAATAATTTTGCATGGCCAATTTTTCAGTTTTTGATTTGTTAAAAAAGTTTGAAATATCCAATAAATGTCGTTCCACTTCATGATTGTGTCCCACTTGTTGTTGATTCTTCCCAAAAAAATACAGTTTTATATCTTTATGTTTGAAGCCTGAAATGTGGCAAAAGGTCGCAAAGTTCAAGGGGGCCGAATACTTTTGCAAGGCACTGTATATTGATTGCAATTGTTCCCGAATGAGTGAGCATTCATGTGCAAAGGATTAGCATTTCAATTGTTATAATTATCAACTCTGTAGTGACTTCTCAGCTGACCCCCACTCCCCCTTTTGTCCACCAAGCTGCGATGCCGGTCTAGGACACATTCTCCTGTCATTTCTTGTAACCATATTTACTTTGTTTGTTTGTGTGTGCACTTCTGTGACTGTTTAGTTAGTTAATAAATAAATTATTTAAGACAATTGATGTATGGATGACTCATTGTGCAGATAACCAACAATTTACGACGTTTGAAATGAGACTAGCGTGAGTTAAAGTAAATAATTCATTAATCAGAAGACTATTGATCTGATATGAAAATATCTGAAAGGTTATATTAGGAAATTAGAACTTTGTAATCTGAATATTTTCCTTGGTGCCCCGACTTCCTAGTTAATTACAGTCACATGATTAATCAGTTTCATAGCGTAATACTAATTACAGAGAATCTTTCATAGAAACTATACGTTTTCAGTTTAATGATAGTAAAGACACGACAACACCTTATGCACAGCTGTTGTGCGTCTTTATTTGCAATTTCCATTGACGTACTCACTTCTATTGATCTCTGCAATGTTAAGTTACTCTTAGTCAAAAGTCACGTATTGGGTCACTCATTGATTGCCCAAATTCACAGTGTTCAGATAACTGTTTCAATACAGCCACAAACTGTGAGATTGATTCCCCCTCCTCTTGATTTCTCTTATGAAACCTGAATCTCTCTGCAATTATCAGTGGTTTGGGAAAAGAATGTCCTTTTAAGGTAAGCACAATTTCATCATATGATTTATCATCAGGTTTTTCAAGGGCGTTACTAGGCTGCGCAGTAGATTGTATGTTTTTCCTCCCATAACAGTCAAACATGTTGGCACAATGACTTTGCTTTAATTCCACTTGCCAACACAAAGTACTCAAAACATTCTGTGTAAGAACTCCACAGATTCACCAAATGTTCCTATATTTCCAACCAATGCAGACATTTTCGGTTTATTTTTTTTTCTCACACTTTTCAGACAGTCCCTTACTCCCAGACCATTTTTCTTCTTCTTTTAACTCATGATTTCACTTACTCCCGGAGCAAAACTCTTCCAATTCCTCGAGGCTCTCTGTCACGCATGACCTTAGTTATCTTTGTTTTCTTTATTATTTTGGTTATGTCAGAGTGTGACGACGGTGGTTTGTTTAGGTTTTGTATTGTCTAAGTTTTTTTGTATGTCTAGGGTTTTTTGTAAGTCTATGTGTTTTTGTATGTCTAGGTGTTTATATGTCTATGGTTGCCTAGATTGGATATCAGTTCGGTTTGTTGGTTTGTATAGTTTGTTCAGTGTTACTTCTTTAATTAAAAAAGTATATATGCTTACCACACTGTGCCTTGGTCTCCTCCATATGACGACCGTGTCACACTCGTTGCTGTGACATCAAAAGCTAGCTCGCATCACTCGACTGGCTAGCTCCACGTTTTGTTTGCTTCTTTCTATAGCAAAAAAATAACGAATTTAATTCAGACTTTCTGCCAAAAATAATGAGCACAAACGTGAAAACATTTCTTCCTCGTCGCCAGCTTTGTTGTATAGCACACTGTATTACTTATACAACTAATATAAGGAAAGGACATGAGACGAGTAGAAATTAACGTGGGCATTGCTTCATGCATTTCCAAGCATTTTCAACATTCCAAGCATTTAGGTAAGCAAGGGGGGTTACAGGTGCCCTAAAGGGACACAACTAGAATATAAATACACAACAATAGTCTCACATGTGAATCCTTAAAGAGATGAGTGGGGCTAAAGCTTAAGAAGTTGTGAACAATACTGAATGGGAGTAGACAAAAAAGAGCTCTCCAGTAGGTAACAAAATATTCAAGTGCCATTTTAAGAAAAGTGAAGTTACAAGTTAATCAACTTTCAAAGCAGAATTACTTTCCCATTGTTCCTTAACTGTAGTGTATGATATAAAATTGTCTAGCTCTGAGTCTCTACTTTTATCCAAAGTTTTAAAAAAACATTTCAAATTTTGCTACCTATGACCGAATTGAGCTGGTCAGTCACAATTAAGGTACAGTGCCCACCTGCACACAGGAAAATGGTTAAGTAAATGTGAATACATAATACCACATGTATCTAATTATCAGATGATATTGAAATAATGTGAGTGATTTCATGAATTTTTGAATTTCACATCCTTTCAAAAACATCAGTTTGCATCAGTTTGCCAAGCAGACAAGAGGATGAGAGGACCTGCAGATTGTTCCTGTCTCGTTGTGTCCCAGTGATGGCTGTGTCGCAGGTAGAGATCTTCACGAATCCACCTGTACCCGAATACCCTGGACCCAATCCGGGCCCGAGCGGGAACAAATCCAGAATTCTAAATCACATTACTAGTCTGGGTAGGATCTGATATGATTGTCACAGGTAAATGTCCTGAAGGACCCATATAGATCCAAACATGACTGTTGCAGTAGAAAGAGAGAAATTGTATAATTTATGCTGCTGCTCTTTGCTTTTCACGAAAGTGCCACGTGTAGCTTGTTGTTGTTGGCCCATCCTAAATCATCAAAGCGGCAATAGGCTACAGTCATAGAACCTCGGTGCAAAAGTTAGAAGATACAGTATCTAATCAATAGAAGATGGAATTAAAAGTTAAAGGGGAAGGATAGGCTACAACAAAAAGCAACTTTATATTCTGAATGGAGTTGTTGTTTGTAACTATGTAGAATGAGAAAGTGCATGCATCCTCAATTAGTTAAGCTAGCTAGCTAGGCTAACTTCTCCCGGTTTGATGCAGTCAAGACAGATACTACTAATCATATTGGATGATAAATAACCTAGCTATGGCAGCTATTAGTCTACTATAGTGCAAGTCTCTCATCTCTCCTTCCTTCCTGCCTGAGTCTCTCATCTCTCCCTCCCTCCCTCCCTCCCTCCTCCTTGATCCCCATTATGTGTCACTCGCTCATCTTCACAGTAGCCGATACACACAACAAGGTCCCTGCTACAGCGTCACCTCTCTTTACCTTCTCTCCCTCATGCTTTATCAGCTCCGGTTAATAAAGTAGCTTAAAAATGTACTTTTCTGTTTCCTTCGGATCGGACCGGGTCTGGATTCGACTAGGTCTTTACGGAACAGGTCGAGTTGTCTTCGGGACCGTTAGGAACGGGTCTCTATATTAAAAAATGTATTTATTTATATCGATTCTGGATGGGAAAGCCCCAGGTCCATTTCGGAATGGGTCAAACTTTTTGGACCCATGAATGCCTCTTGTCCCAAGCTGCACGCAGACACGGACACTGGTGAGTGACAGCCAGCTCAGCATGGACAGTGGCAGATTCAGATGTCACATGCAGCACAGGCCCAGCTTTCACCTCGTAATGGTGAAGAGAACACATATCACATTACAGGAGGCACAAGGAATCACAGGAGGGGGACGGGAGGGCAGGGAGGGTGCGTCAAAGTGAATGAATTACCATCTTCTGAATTTAGGAAGAATACTTTCCCTTCATTATTTGTTGTAGCTCTCACTGATTGTTTCTGTGTAGCCCGAGAAAAATGTATAAAGCTTATTGGAAGTGCTCCTGGTGGCTTTGAGAAGTTAACATTATCACATGCTGTGGTCTAATTCAGCATGAATGACAAACACCAACCTCCCTTCAGGTTGAGAAACTGCTCCATCTCAAACACACTCACAATCCACTGGAGGAATACCCGCTCAGTGATCTCAGAGTGCTGGAGCCCAGAAACTCCCGTCACACTCTTCATGACTCCGCTGTCAAATAACATCATCCGACTGGCCATGTTGAAAATATGTAGAGGCAGTTATGCAATTCAAAAGAACAGACAGGCTAGATTAACATGCATATAATAGGTAGGTTTCAGAGGCTGTCTCAATGCAGCTGACTCCAGCTGCCTAATTAGATATGACAAAGTTCAGAGTCTCTCGGGGTAAGGATTAAGAACACAGTGTGTGACGCAGGCGCCTCGAAAGAAATCGATTATGACAGAAATCCTTGATGAATAATGAATGTGGTCATTTAGCAGGGGAATACTGCTGTTGGAAGGCTGATGTGTGAAGATAAAGACAGAGTGGCCAGTAGGAATGAGTTTAACTGAGCCATTCCCAAAAGTATGATGCTGTGAGAGATCCCTCAGCCATCAATATCATTACAAACAGGGTCAAGGTTGTGGATACAACTGTCAAGACAGAGTTTAAATGAGTGATCTACACACTTAGAAAAAAGGTTTTATCTAGAATCTAAAAGGGTTCTTCGGTTGTCCTCATAGCGGATCCTTTTGAAAAACCCTTTTTGGTTCAAGGTAGAACCATTTCCACAGAGGGTTCCACAAGGAACTCAAAGGTTTCTACCTGGATTCAAAAAGAGTTCTTCTATAGGGACAGCCTTGGAACCCTTTTTCTAAGAGTGTAACCAGTGTTGGGGAAGTTACTTTGAAATCATAGTTTACCAAACTACCAATTACTTTACACTGGAAGACGCTGGTGAATTGACATTAGCTGACTTGGTATGAATCAACTGCAGCTTTGTGATAAAAGCACATCCCCACCATATAACAAAGGCTGAACCCACCCATGTTCTCATCAGGGAGAGTGTTTCAACACCTGATTACATTTTTCAACTCTTCTCCTTAGTAATGTTAAGTCAGTCTGGGTTGAACATCTTACTGTAGGGTAAAAATGAATGAAAATGCTTGATGTGTTATAAGCAATGAATCTGAGTTGCCAACTCCTTTGGGGGGATATTAACTCCCACCTCCCAAGCAGTATAAGACTTTGAATAATTTAACACATAAATACTATGTGAAGGATGTGTTGGCTGAAAATCAATTGAGTGTCCAGTCTCATCTGTTTCCTTCCCTGCATTGATACCTTCAGACTCAAGGCATTTTCTGAGAGATATAACAGACGTCCTCGAGATCCAAACCGCAGATAGAGTTCCTCTTTGTAAAAAGAACATTGGATCTGGGAGAAAGTACAATTTAAGCCATTTAAACTTTTCAGCATGGAGACTGTGAGTAGGAAGACCACGGTTTGTCACATCATGATCCAGCAGTATTTCCTATTTCTGTTTAATTATGTTCCAATGGTAAGTGAATGGAGATCTGTGAGTCTTGACAAACAGGGCCTCCATAGTAGCTTGTGTTTTTCTCAGTCCCCCCCCCCTAGCCCAGGAGATTCATGAGTGGAGCTGGTCTTGCTACTGTAGATCACTCCTTTTATAACAGCGCCGGAGCTGGACTTCTGATTTATGAACAGTCAAGGGCCTATTCAAGAATCCATTAACTATTGAGACATGAGGAGTGAGAAATGTATAAATTAAATGAAAATGCAAGATTTCATCCCTCTCTCTAAGTTAGTTTTTTTTTATGAAAGTGTGATTGAACTTCACTGAGGTAAAAAAAAACTACTTTACAACTCCCCTGACTCCACCCTACTCACCCACCGCTCACGTGTCAGGAAGCAATTTACTGCAAGTGTCTATATGTGCGTACGTGCATGCGTCCATGAACACTACTGTCATCAGTGGGTTAATGTTGTGGTTTGTTAGTTTTGAGTCTACTGTGTATGAGGACAGAGACATGCCACCCAGCATTACTATGGTTTTGGGACACACAAATACAGTTGAGTTCTTTCTCTGTCTTTAAAATTCCAGAGAGTTGCTGCGCTGATCCAAGCACTTCTACCCCAACGGAAATATGTGTAGTAATTTAAATGATTTGACAGGTACATCCGCTCTGTGACAGAGGCAGGCTATTACAATGAGTCTGTGATTCATCCTATGGGCTGAGAAGAGACAGCTTTGCAACTTACAGAAGCAGACAATCCCTTTCAGCCAAGCTCATCCCCCTGAAAAAGCCAGTGAAACTACCATGTAAATGGTTTTGGAAGGAAATTCAGCTCAATACAACAGATGCCCCAAAAAGTCAACAACTGAATCTAGATTCCCCTCATTACATTACCACGAAATAAACCATTTTAGATAGGAGAGGTGTGAAATGTACAGTATCATCACTGTTCATATACAGTACGGGGGTTGTCTTATGGGATATCATTACAGAAACAACTGACAGAATGCAGTTATATTACAGGTTAAAGATGTCACTATGGGCAACCCCTTTACACACCTGTGTTCTCCACTCAATGGATACTTATGGGCACATGACAAAGTGTTCATATCTTTCCTTCTATTGTACATAATTGTTTCAAATGTTTTATTGTATACCCCTTTTTCATCAACCCACGTCTAAGTCAGAGCCCCTTGTCAGGTTAACTGTAGAATACACAAATTAGACAACATGTTTGTAATACCACTGTACTTTTCATGGGGCAATTATCATTGTGACCTAAATGTATGCATTCATCACCAATGACAAAGGTACTATATATCCCCTGGATGATGCACCAAAGGGATGATGTCCTGGGGAAGGCTATTGTTCCTCTTTACCAAGGACTGTCTTTTAACAGTGTTTCTTTTTTTAAATCAGTACAACAAATACATGCTTGACATAATTGCAAAACATAAGAAGGCTTAATGGAATTAATTAATGAACACAAAAGATCGAGGCCCCAAATATAAATATAGAGAGGGGGAATAACAAAGTGTCTTGTGAAAAATATAGTTGTCTTTATTGTTGTTGTCAGGAGTAATTATCAAATTTGACATGAGGTTGATAAGCTGTAAATATACAGTACGTTATCACCCTGGATTCAAACTCATTATTTTCAGTTTTGTAAAACAGAGATTGATGTTCCCTTTGCTTTGGTCTTTTGAAACACTCAGATGAAATGTATCAGACTGTGGATAACATTATTTTTTCAGATGCCAGAGTCTGTGCCACTCAGGAGTTGAATCAAGCTGCGGAACTGTACACCACCACCACTGCATATTCCTCTGCATATACTCTGAGCTGTTTAAAAGTGTTGAAGTCAAAGGTCCTGCTGATACTATCTGGACTGTGACCTCGCCAGTGACTTTCCTTTCTCCCACGCTGTGCCCTCGTACCCCTTTGTCCTCTCAGAGCTGTAAACTGATCTATAAATGTGCCAGATTAAATAACCTATGAATATTAAAAATATTCTAACACACTGAGAGGCGGAAGAATGAGGCATATGGTTAAATTATGCATTCTAGAGTATTGAGCTCATTAGGCCCCAGGAGGCCTCTTCATGGGATAGGTGGTCTAGATTAGAGGCCTTCACGGGTTCAAAAGGTTTCCCATCCAGAACCGATATGCATAAATATTTGTTTAAATATAGAGACTAGACCCGTTCCGTTTAGACCCGGTCTGCTCTGATCCAAGTGAGGGAAGCAGCACAAAAGTCAATTTTTAAGATACTTTATTCACCAGAGCTGATAAAGTGCAAGTGAGCGGAGGTAGAAATAGGTGAGTCTCCAGCAGGGGCCTGCTATGTGTGTGTAGGCTACTGTGAGTGTGAGCGAGTGACATGGGAGGAGGGAGGGGCAGATGAGAGATTGCAACCAGCCAAGCAGACTTGCGCTGTAGTAGACAAATATCTGCCATAACTACAGGTTATTTATCATCCCATATGATTATGAAGTACCTGTCTTGACTCCATCAAACCGGGAGAAGCTAATTAAGCTAACTAGCTAGGCTAATTGAGGCTGCATGTGCTATCCCATACTACACAGTTAAAAACAACAACTCCATTCAGAATATTAAGTAGCAGCCTACCTGTTGGCTCTTGGTTGTTGTAGCCTATCCTTGTCCTTTAACTTTTAATTCCATCTTCCATTGATTAGATATCTCCTAACTTCTGCCCAGAGGCTCTAGGACTGTAGCCTGTTGCCATTTTGATTACTTATGATTGGCCAACAACAACAGCAACATCAAGTGACATGCGCCACTCTGGGGCCTCCCGGGTGGCGCAGTGGTTAAGGGTGCTGTACTGCAGCGCCAGCTGTGCCATCAGAGACTCTGGGTTTGCACCCATGCTCTGTCGTGACCGGCAGTGACCGGGAGGTCTGTGGGGCGACACACAATTGGCCTAGTGTCGTCCGGGTTAGGGAGGGCTTGGTCGGTAGGGATGTCCTTGTCTCATCGCGCACCAGCGACTCCTGTGGCGGGACGGGCAGAGTGCGCGCTAACCAAGGTTGCCAGGTGCACAGTGTTTTCTCCAGCACATTGGTGAGACTGGCTTCCGGGTTGGATGTGCACTGTGTTAAGAAGCAGTGCGGCTGGTTGGGTTGTGTATCGGAGGATGCATGACTTTCAACCTTCATCTCTCCCAAGCCCGTACGGGAGTTGTAGCATTGAGACAAGATAGTAGCTACTACAACAATTGGACACCACGAAATTGGGGAGAAAAAGGGGTAAAAAAGAAGAAAAAAAGACATGCGCCACTCTAAAGGAAAGCAAAAAGCAGCAGAATAAATTCCACAGTACAATTTTCTCTCTCTTGGTCTCTACTGCAGCAGTCACATTCGGCTCTATAGGGTTCTTCAGGAAAAGTCAGTTAAAATTACACACACCTGAGAGAGATCTCCCCATATCAGATCCGACCCGGACCCGTGACATTATTTAGAATTCTGGATCTGGTCCCGCTCTGGTCCCGGATTGAGTCTGGGGTATTCTGATACAGGTGGATCCTGACCTCTAGTCTGGATACCAATGCAGCACTCCATTTACAACCTATAGGACACATAAAATCACTTTTTGAATCTGTACTAATGGTTCTAAACCTGACTAAAGCGACCTGATAATGCCACAATAGTCACATAATGAAATCAAATTAGATCCTTCCGTCTCATATTGTACTATCCATTACTAACTGCAGGTTAACCATCCATCTGCAAGTGATTCATAACAGCTCTTTATGAGTCATTTCCCTGAAGATTGTGTGTAATAAAGACTGCAGAAGAAAATAAAAGTGTTTGATCACACATCAGTCTGGTGATATGGCAGGCTAATCCAATAAGGACTCCTTTAGGAGGGTCATGCTGAAAACCTTAGGCTTCTCTCACAGAACACAAGGGCATTACAGGGACATTATGTAAGGTTATGATCACCCAGTGCAATTATGATGATTGTCATGCCTAGGAGGGTGTGCCATTTTAGAACAGCACTCTCAGTACTAAGTCATATCTTTATTTGTCACACAGCATGACCTGTCTGTGTGGACACTGACATGTTAAAGCACAAGCAATGTACTGTATTAATCAACTCACCTCAACTCACCAACATGATCAGACCTACAGGTATACCTGTTGTACAGTAGCCTACTCCAAATGACTGTTTCCTTGGCTGAAACATCGGTTTAAAGACATCCCACTGGTCTAGAAAGTCTATTTTCTAGACCAATTAATCTAATTACCACCCAGTAGAGCGGGACCTGCACTCAGTGGAGGTGGATGGTCTCTCTGGGAGCGCCACTGCTCCCTAACAGACCCACAATCTTTACTGCTCGCTGCTTGGAGAGCGAGTTCCTGGTGTGATATACACCTCCACATTAGTCCTTGACAGGAAAGGGTTGTTTTTTATGAAGTGCAGTGCTTTGGTGACAGCCTCTTCTCTCATGAAGAATATTTACACGTGCTCAACTGGAGGGCTGTAAATAAATGTATTTGTGGTGAACCGCAAAGCCAACAAAGCCATTCCTACAGAAAGGTGGAGAAATCTGGTGAGGCTACTATCTCTCTATTTTCCATCCTCTTAAAAAATGCAGTCATAGTGCAATTATATACAACATCGGGACAACAAGATTAATAGAGTCTGTCTGCCTGTGGCTTGGTGGGAGTGAGCGGACAAGCAGAGGAAGAGTGTTCTCCCTTTGTATTAAAGACCAGAGAGGTTCTGTGTTTGATACAACACTACGGTATGCATTTGCTACAGTTTGACATAAGAGCATCTGCAGTTTCACCCTCAAGCTTAAAGCACATTTATGTGGCAGGTGGTACTTGGTGATATCCCGGGTAAAACATTTAGCCTCTGCAGTAAGAGTACTGTAGGAGCAGCAAGGTATTGAATTCAACTGTCTTCAGTTTTTAAATGGAGGGGAATAATTACAGGCACCTGACAGTAATGGTTAATCAGTTGGCTCCCTCTGGAGCAGATATTTCTCTCTTCTGTCACTGTGCGCTCAATGAGATGTTCCTCCTGGCTGTCAGGTCGGCGGTTGACAGGGTTGCTCTGTGTGGTCACCCTGAAAGCAACACCATTAAATGAAACAGTGTGTGTCTGAAGGCTGTCCATGAGCCGCGCTATTGGCTGGGCTGGGCTGGCCTGGCACACAGAGAGGCTGTCTGGAGCAGATGGAGCTACTGTACCAAACACAAGTGCCACACTTTAATTAAATAAAAAGTAACTTCTGGGAGAGATTAAAGAAATGTACTGACAATCACACTGTTTGCCTCAATCAGGTGAGTTGACTTGTGTTACGCACAGTGTAATTAAAATCTGTCAAGACTGGAGTTACACTATCAAAACATCTGGTGTTTTTTGGCACTCAGTGCCAATTGCATTCATGCCTGAGTTATGTGC
Source organism: Oncorhynchus masou masou (assembly GCF_036934945.1). NCBI lineage: Eukaryota > Metazoa > Chordata > Actinopteri > Salmoniformes > Salmonidae > Oncorhynchus > Oncorhynchus masou. Next base: position 63,653,711 of record NC_088216.1, read on the forward strand.
TGTTACTTTTATCTGTCTGTTGTCTTACACGGAAACCAAACCGGCTGTGCGCCATCGTGCGCCATCGTGCATACATTTATTTTGTCCCCCCACAACAAACGCAATCACGACACGCAGGTTAAAATATCAAAACGAACTCTGAACCAATTACATTAATTTGGGGACAGGTTGAAAAGCATTAAACATATATGGAAATTTAGCTAGCTAGCTTGCACTTGCTAGCTAATTTGTCCAATTAAGACAGCTTGCTGTTGCTAGCTTCTTATGGCTGGGGGCAGTATTGAGTAGCTTGGATGAATAAGGTGCTCAGAGTAAACTGCCTGCTACTCAGTCCCAGAAGCTAAGATATTATTAGTATATTTGGATAGAAAACACTCTGAAGTGTCTTAAACTGTTGCAATGATGTCTGTGAGTATAACAGAATTCATATGTCATACAAAAACCTGAGAAAAAAGCCAACCAGGGAGTGGGAAATCTGAGGTTTGTAGGTTTTCAACTCATTGCCTATCGAAGATGCAGTGGGATATTGGTCATATTGTATTTCCTAAGGCCTCCACTAGATGTCAACAGTCTTTAGAACCATGTTTGATGTTTCAACTGTGAAGTGGGGGTGAATGAGAGGAGAATGAGTCAGAGGTCTGCCAGAGAGCCACGAGCTCAGTCTCGCATGCTAACGTGAGAGCGAGCTCTGTTCCATTGCATTTCTACAGACAAAGGAATTCTCCGATTGGAACATTATTGAAGATTTTTGTTAAAAACATCCTAAAGATTGATTCTATACTTCGTTTGACATGTTTCTACGACCTGTAATATAACTTATTGGACTTTTCATCCGAACTTTCCGCTGGACTTGCACATCCGTCGGGAGTTTGGATTTGTTTAGCAAATGCGCTAACTAAAGAAGATATGTGGACATAAATTACGAACTTTATCGAAAAATCAAACATTTATTGTGAAACTGGGATTCCTGGGAGTGCATTCTGATGAAGATCATTAAAGGTAAGTGAATATTTATAATGCTATTTTTGACATCTGTTGACTACACAACATGGATAACAGCGGATATCTTTTTGGCTTGTTTTGGTCTCTGAGCGCTGTACTCAGATCATTGCATGGTTTGCTTTTTTGGTAAAGTTTTTTTTAAATCTGACACAGCGGTTGCATTAAGGAGAAGTTTATCTAAAGTTCCATGTATAACGTGTATTTTCATCAACATTTATGATGAGTATTTCTGTAAATTGATGTGGCTCTCTGCAAAATCACCGGATGTTTTTGGAACTACTGAACATAACACGCCAATATATACTGAGATTTTTTAATATAAATATGAACTTTACCGAACAAAACATATATGCTTTGTGTAACATGAAGTCCTATGAGTGTCATCTGATGAAGATCATCAAAGGTTAGTGATTCATTTATCTCTAGTTCTGCTTTTTGTGACTCCTCTGGCTGGAAAAATGGCTGTGTTTTTCTGTGAATAGGCACTCACCTAACATACTCGTTTGTGGTACTTTCGCCGTAAAGCCTACTAGAAATCGGACACTTTGGTGGGATTAACAAGACATGTATCCTTAAAATATGTTAAGGTTTTCTTCCGGTGAAGGAGAGGAGGACCAAAATGCAGCATGGTTATTTCGATAAATCTTTAATAAAGATAATAACGAACAATAAAACACTAAACGTAACGTGAAAAACCGAAACAGCCTTATCTGGTGCAAACAAACACAGAGACAGGAACAATCATTCACGAAACACTCAAAGAATATGGCCGCCTAAATATGGCCGCCTAAGTATGTTTGAGGAATTTTAATTATGAGATTTCTGTTGTTTGAATTTGGCGCCCTGCACTTTCACTGGCTGTTGTCATATCGATCCCGTTAGCGGGATCTCAGCCATAAGAAGCTAGCTAATTTGTCTTGGGATATAAACATTGAGTTGTTATTTTACCTGAAATGCACAAGGTCCTCTACTCTGACAATTAATCCACACATAAAACGGTCAACAAATTGTTTCTAGTCATCTCTCCTCCTTCCAGGCTTTTTCTCCTTTGGACTTTATATTGCGATTGGCAACTTTCATAAATTAGGTGCATTACCGCCACCGACCTCGTTCGTCTTTCAGTCACCTTTGTGGGTATAACCAATGAGGAAATGCACGTGGGTACCTGCTTCTATAAACCAATGAGGAGATGGGAGAGGCAGGACTTGCAGCCCAATCTGCGTCAAAAATAGAACTGACTACATTTATTTTGCAACACTCGTGGACGCAACGCGAATGGTGTAGTCAGCCTGTTACGGACAGCTATGGTGTAGTGACAGAAGTAGTGATAGGCTTCGCTATGTGATATTAGATTACTAAGCCTGATAGATTGGTTTAAAAAGAAAACATTGTTTGTCCTTGTGAATGTAACAAAGATTAATAGATATTTTATTGGGCAGTGCATTCTTTGACTATTATAATGGACATCGTGGCATAAAAAAATCTAAGTGCCTACACACCACTGGTGAACAACCTTAAACTTCATGTGAGATTGTCACATACAGATTTCCATTAATTGAATATTAATATTGTAAATTTAACCAGTGTATTTAGAATGTTTAGCATATTATACATACTGTATATAATTATGAAACATCAGTATAATCTTTCATAATATTTTTCAGAGAAAAAATACATTATGCGTGACCAAGTACAACAGAGCTATAGGTACCATACTGTATATAACTAATTGATTGATGTTCAAAGTGTTTATGTAACAGTTACAAGTGTACAAGTCCAAACCCATCTTTAGCCACATCTTCTAATCTGACAGATGGTGCCTAAGACTGACATTTTCAGAACAAATGTATGATTTTAAATCAACAATCTTTCCTTGAGCCACTGTAATTTAGCAAAAACCAGAAAGCACAATTATCTTTCTAATTTTCAAAGTAAATTATTCCTGTGCATTATTTCACATGGACAGCTGTTGTACGGTGTCTCTTTTCTCTTGGTGAGGTATGGCTTTGGAAATGCATGAATCGGTGTGAAGCCAATCATCTTGCCATACATTCTGCATATCTCTATTTCTAATCTATCTGGCTTATTATCTCTCCTTTCATATCTCTTTGTAATTCTATCTTCAATTGAATCTATTATTTCCTCCTCACACATATTTTACCCTTTTATCTTGACACAGATAGCATCAGCTAAAGGAAATAACAGTGTACTGAAATTATTAGTTGCAGAACACATTCACGCACGACATTACACATGCGCGCGCGCGCACACACACACACACACACACACACACACACACACACACACACACACACACACACACACACACACACACACACACACACACACACACACACACACACACACACACACACACACACACACACACACACACACACACACACGCGCACACACACACACACACACACACAAATGGATAGTCCTAATTATATAGCTGATAATAACATTATCAGCATACATTCAACTGCATAATAATTAGTATTCCATCCAAGGTTCACTGTTGGTTCTTTTTCCATGATTTTTTCCATTATGTATCACAGTAATGTATCACAGTAATCTCTAGTACTAATGTGCTACACAAAAAAACAACTAGTGCTGTATCTGTTATGTATGCACATAAGGCACACAGAAATGAGCAGTAGGCTAATATGCAGACACTCTCAAATGCTCATTATAAAGCAGGCAGACAAATGCATACAGTGGTAATGCAGTGTACTGAAGGCCTGTGTGGGCTGTGGTGCGCCAGGCTAACAAGGACACATGGTGAGCCTGTCTTCATGTGGCTCAGCAGGGGTTATGCTGGGCTGTCCTCCACATTCTCTGTGCCCCTCAGAGCACCACTTATCTGCTCCCCCAGAAAAATGGTCTGCCTTGTGTTTTGACTCATCCCAATGGCCCATCCTGGGACTCCACAGCATTCCTTTGTGAAGAAGAAGGCAGGTTAATACCTGGCCTGTTTTGCAATGCTCAGGAGCACCTTATCACAAGCTGGCAAAAACCCTGGTCGGTGGATCGGAGACAGCGGGCCAGTCTCATTGGGTTGGGGGCTGGAGCTGCAGAACCAAAGGCAGGTGAAACCTTATCTCAGTGTGAGCAGCCATGGCTCCCCTACCTACCCCTATGAACTCCATACAAGCCTCTCAGATTAGCACCCCCTCTCCCAATTCCCCTGTTATCCACCTCCCTACCTCCCCTGTTCCCCTGTACAGACATCATTACCCTGATTATTACTGGTTATCAGCCTGATGAATGGGGGACAAAGAATGGCCCTTTTGTTTTGAATGGCTTTGTTCTGGTCCTATGTGGGTTCATGGCTGTATCAGGAGTGTTGGATAAATGTGCACACAGGCCCAAAGGGGAGAAAGATTCCATTGGACAGTCAGCTGGGAGTCTGATAAAAATGTTCTCCACACCACGTAGAACACATCAACAAAACCCTACCATATTCTCAGTAAGGAAAACCCTATCTGATAGGTCCAGTGTTTACCAGTACACCAAGAGCAAGAAAATCCAATGTTTTTTCATTGCTTTGCTGAATTACAGTGACACTCTTCCTAAAGTGATCTGACATCAGACACATACTAATCAAAAATACAAATGCATCATGTAAAGTGCTGGTCTCATGTTTCATGAGCTGAAATAAAAGACATCCATACAATTTCAATACGCACAAAAAGTTTATTTCTCTCCGATTTTGTGGACAAATCTGATAATCCATCCACCTGACAGGTGTGGCATATAAATAAGCTGATTAAGCAACATGATCATTGCGTAGGTGCACCTTGTGCTGGGGACAATAAAAGGCCATTCTAAAATGTGCTGTTTTGTCACACAACACAATGCCATATATGTCTCAAGTTTTGAGGGAGCATGCAATTGGCATGTTGACTGCATGAATGTCCCCCAGAGCTTTTGCCAGAGAATTGATTGTTAATTTCTCTACCATTATTCGCCTCCAACGTTGTTTTAGAGAATTTGGCAGTATGTCCAACCGACCTCACAACTGCAGACCATGGGTAACCACACCAGCCTAGGACCTACACTTCCGGCTTCTTCACTTGCGCCATCGTCTGCTGTCAGCCACCAGGACAACTAATGTAATTGTGGGTTTGCACAACCAAAAAATGTCTGCATAAACTGTCAGAAAACATCTCAGGGAAGCGTACCTGCATGCTCGTCGTTCTCACCAGGGTCTTGATCTGACTGCAGTTCGGCATTGTAGCTGACTTCACTGGGAAAATGCTCCCCTTCGATGGCCACTGGCACGCTGGAGCTGGAGAAGTGTGCTCTTCACGGATTAATCCCAGTTTCAACTGTACCAGGAAAATAACAGACAGCTTGTATGGCTGATGTCAACTTTGTGAACAGTACCCCATGGTGGCGATGGGGTTATGGTGTGGGGTTATGGTATGGGCAGGCATAAGTTACGGACAATGATCTCTATGGCAGTTTGACTGCACAGAGATACCATGACGAGATCCTGATGGCCATTGACGTGCCATTCCACACACAATTCCTGGAAGCTGAAAATGTCCTAGTTCTTCGATGGCCTGCATACTCACCAGATATTTCAACCATTAAGAATGTTTGGGAATCTTTTTACGACAGCATGTTTCAGTTCCCACAAATATCCAGCAACTTCACACAGCCATTAAAGACGAGTGTGACAATATTGCACAGGCCACAATCAACAGCCTGGTCAACTCAATGCAATGGAGTTGTGTTGTTCTGCATAAGGCAAATGGTGGTCAGACTAACTGGTCTTCTGATCCACGCCCCTACCCTTTAAAAAAAAGGTATCTGTGACCAACATATGCATATCTGTATTCCCAGCCAAGTGAATACATTTAAATTGACTGATTTCCTTCTACAAACTGTAACTCAGTAAAATCTTTGAAATTGTTGCATGTTGGGTTTATATTCACTCAAATGCCAATGTTATTTACACTTGACACTCTGTCAGACCCTCACAGGTGTTCCCAAAATTCTATTGAGCAATAACAAACAGCATTATTTATTGTGTTAAGTGAAAGGGTACTGATTTATATTTCTATGTAACCTTTCGATCTAAATGGTGGCCTCTAGTATAAAGTGATATAGTGTTAAATAGCATTAATTAATTTGATATACAAAAAGCATATTATTTAAACTGCATTATATGAAGTATTATGAGTAAAGTTTTGACTTGTGGTGGGGAGACATCAGCTAGACTGTGGGCATCTGTTGACATGACAACCAACAGGCATCTTAATTAAATCGAAAGTGGTTTATGTGAGGGCGTTATTCAAATTAGACCATGTTTGTCTGGGAAATTATGTAGGAATGTATTTGAAACGTGAAGTCAAAGATACTCAAAAGAGAGCAAAATCGTTTAATTAAATCCCCATAGTTGTCATTAGCTTGCAAGCTTACGGAGCCCTGGTCACAGATTACATGTGAAGTGCTAAAAAGCTGACGAGCACTTTCATTCAAAAGTTATTAACTTTTTAAGCACCCAATTACGTCTGCTGGATCGAAAGCACACAATTTATAATCTTCTAAAGGGAACTTTGGCTGAAAATCATTGTATTTCTGAAGTATGGCCAATTAAGCTGTGTTAAGACTGACAGTGAAGACTAAGGGTCCAATTCAAATGTATGCCTTTCCTACTCACACATTTCCTACGCACTTTTCAGTAGTTGGTATTCAGACTTACCTTATGCAGGTGCTTAACAAGATTTGCAGGCGTGGTTTCCTTGCACATGCTGAATGCATGTTATTCAACCACTGAAAACCCTTTTACTTGCTGGCCAACAGATTTTCTTGTGGCGTTTGCATTCAATAGGTTTTTCAGTATAGTTATCTTAAGCCTTCCCTTTAAATACGGTGTACGGTGTACCATTAATTTGAGTTTTGACAACAGACTCACTAGAATACATTGAGAGCGTGAGTTCAGATGATAGGGATCAATGAAAGAAAGCCATCTAAATATATACATATTCGACTCTGTTTCAGCACCAACTGGTGGATAAAGAAAAACTCTGATCTTGTAAATTATGTAGGCAAAATGTTGGGTTGGGAATGTATGAATCATAAAAAATGTGTGGTCTGAGTTCCATAGTGATTCAAATAGGCTACATGTCCCAAATTATTGCACAAAGTTAACCTAATATGATCTACTATTGTGAGTAACCCTCAGGAACAACTACATGGACATGACACAGGAAAGACAGGAATGGAATGATGCAAAATGTAGGCTACAAATTGAAGGAAACTAACACTAAAGTGACAGTTATAAATGTGTGTGGGTATTACTGACAGTGGCTCCTGATAGCCCTAATATTTAACATGATACAAATTGTAAAATAAAACTGAGAAAAGCCCGGGTCTCCAAATTTCATCAAAGCGAATTAGGAAGGCATACAATAAAAATTCTGAATAACGACACAGCTATTCATAGCCTATTTCACTGTGGAAAAGGGTTCGCAATACATGTCATGTTGATATGATTTTCAGTTTGCTTCCATATGTTTGATTTCACATTCATCTCCAGGGATCAGAAGGAAAAATCATCTAAAGCAATTGCTATGTGTATTTACATACCCCTTCTCCAAACGGATTACTCATTTATCTAGCTCTTATCAATTTTTGAATTACAGTGCATGGAGATTCTGTTGAAGAAACGAAAGTAGATGCTTTTTCTACTGGAAACCGGCAGGTACGCTCAACCTGATTCCTGGTGGAATAAAGGTGGTGGAGTTATTAGGGAATTAAATCAAGGTCAGAATACGGTATATCTGTAGATACACCTCCGCTTATTTGATCTCTACCCCAAACGAATAGCTGGTGAACAGCATGCTATTGTTATGCTTAAATTCAAGCTCAGAATACGTGTAGAGAGAAAAGTGCATACAAATATTATTTTGTTCCATTTACGAACTCAGGTAGGAATTCCCCACATAGAGACCAGTTGTGTCCCTACTTTTTGGGGTACAAAGATCTGGAGCCACTTTATATTTTATTTTTTATTTAACTAGGCAAGTCAGTTTAAGAACAAATTCTTATTCATAATGATGGCCTAGGACCAATGGGCTAACTGCCTTGTTCAGGGGCAGAACGACATATTTTTACCTTGTCAGCTCAGGGATTCAATCTAGCAAACCTTTTGGTTACTGGCCCAATGCTCTAACCACTAGGCTACCTGCCACCCCTATATATTGAGGAGGACGATGACAAACCCATAGTAGATTCAATTGCATCCAGAGTTATTTAAGTTAAAAGGGCAACCCGCAGTTGAAACAATAAAGCGTTATCCCGCCACTGTTTCAGTAAAAAGCTGAGGGATGGGGCTGGAGAAATGTAACCACTCTCAAAGTCATAAACAGAGCTATGGATGCAAGGACTGACCATCGACATATAAAGTTTTTCTTTACATTTACTTCGTTTACAAACATTGGAGTAAAACAAGCTTATGTTTTGGGTTCTGATGGGGTATGACAGTTGAAATATATAGTATATACTTGTTGAAATCTTCTAAACAGAGACAAATCTCAAACCACTCTCAAATCATACATTAATTTCTACCAAAATGTCAGATTTACTTCAAACTTGATTTACGATACTTTGGCACTTGCCTTCTAATGACCCTATGCAGAAGCAGTCCTTTGTCTCATCTAGTACTCCATGTACTTATCCCTTCTGTCATGGAAACAACCTCTGTGTTATCTTCACCAGCACCCCACTTTAAAGAAAACAGGAACTTGTCATTCTCTTCCTATTCTGTTTGCCAACAGTAAATAATGTGCTGACGTGCGATAACCACAGGATGGCAAGCAAAGTATCTGGCTACGACAATGTCTACCTTCTTATAGCAACGCCTGCTTAGACAGATGAGGTACCATTATGCTGTTGGAAAGACAGTAAATAACCAAATGTTTTCCAACCACTTTGAGTTTTAGAAATGTACATCTGCAATATATATAGCAACATGTACATGATCAAGTGCATCTCATGACAAGTAGTGTCTATTTGAGAAAATGTTGACACATTTTGAGCATTTTATATGTAAATTATGTGCATTGTATGTGTCCATTTACAATAAAGGGTGGGCACCTTTCCAGAGGACAGAAGGCTTGGTATTTGTCAACCCTTTGCCATGCTGGAATTCAGGTAGGGAGAGAGGAAACCCATGTTGTGAAATTGTCATTGCAGTGACTGTATGGGACTTAAGGGACGTGGGTCAGTTGTCAAAAAGCAGAGCGAAATGACAGGGAATTCTGAACCCTGAATGTTTCCTGGGGTGAATGGCATTGTATCACACACTCCTCTACCAGGGACGACACAGCGTGGACCTCCTGCATTTCTGCTGCTTTGGATCCATCCAGTCACCTGTCACTACCTCTCTCTCTCTAACCCCTGACCTGGTCTCCTTCTCTCACGCAAGCTTAGGGACACAGTCATGCCTTTGCCATACGATTCATACGATTCATCACAGAGCAGAAGAGGAAGATATCCATTCATTTCACATGTATTAGTGTAATTTTATGCCTTGATAATGATCTTATCAAGTTATTCACAATATAAATACTACATTCAATGTGAAAGTCAGATAACTTTGTCACCCAATGTCATGGAGAAATATGAACCGCTCTATGCATGTTGCCTTTCTAAAATGGTTAGATGCTTGTGCAGTCGGTCATAGGCTTTCCTCATTCCACATCTCACATTGTATAAGATGTTGCAAAAAAGTATTTAAATCCCCCACTAAGCTAGCAACCAGGCCCGACACCAAGCCCTAGACTTAAAGCTGACATGCAAGTGAATAGCACTCACCCAAGCCCCTAGTTTGACAAAACTATATTTGCTTTTAATCTTCTTATTGAGTCCAACACTAGCCTTTTAAGGACCACTGGAAGGAATTTAAATCACATAAAAATGTGAAATAATTCTGATTTTTCAGTCCGCTTGTCCCTCAGTGACCACATCTAATTTTCAGACTAAGTTTATCAGCCTTGGCAAAGCGGTCAGTGGACTAAAGGAGCTGATATCTGCCAGGCCAGTCACTCAGCCAGGACAGGGAACGGGAAGGGAGGGTCAATTCTGCATTTCACTGTTACTGTGATCAAATGAGCATACTGGAGCTAATCTAAATTCCATGGTCAAGAAAAAAGTCTAATTGCAGACATGTTTAAATGGGGAGTGCATATTTCTACACTATGAGGTCAAAATAACACTCTGAAATTGTGAAAATAAGATAATGGACTTATTAAGAAGTTAAGAATTAAAATGGGCTTCCATTATAGGAATAGATCATGCCTTTCATTAAATAGCAGAAAACCAATCATTCAGTCGACATTCACACCGGTTATAGACTATGGTGATATCATTTATAAGAATGCAGCTGCCACTCTATTGAAGCCATTCGACACATTTTATAATGCACTACGCTTTATTATGGGTGACAGGATCAAATCAAATCAAACCAAATCACAATTGTATTTCTTACATGCACCGAATAACACCGGTGTAGACATTATGGTGAAATTCTTACATACAAGCCCTTAAACAACAATGCAGAATGTTTTAAAAAGTAAGTTACAAAATATTTGCTACAAATAAATAACGCTTGATTATCGAAGCACATGTTGAGACAGGAGAACAAGTTGGCTTTGAACTAAATTAGCTAGCATGGATTAACGTGACACAATCTGTTGTTTGCATGTTATCTTGTTGCATCTGCTTTGCCATATAGTAGCTTGGTTTGGTTGGAAGCAGGTCGAGTACAGAGCAGACAACATTTTGTAGTCATTGTTGTATTAATATTTGTGCTGAGCGGTGAGGGCTTTCTTTTGGTCGGTTCGACTTAGGTTCGATTATTAAAAAATGATCACGGTTTTCGATTTTGGTTTAAACAAAATACATTATGCACTATGAGGGTTGAACGCTTTAACAACACAGAATAATAAAAGTCCCATGATGGTTATGTTAATTGCTCATGGGCCAAATCTGGGGTGTCTCTATATTTATATATTTACAAGCAACTACCTCTGTTCCAAATTTGGTGCTTTTATCACAAACGTTGGTTTTGTTTTACTATTGATTCCACATTTTCAGTTTATCTGCGCACCACAAGTGTATAAAAGAGAGATTATTTATAACACAGAAAGCATTGAAAACTAATATTTTACGCTGGTAAGTAGTTGCTTGACAATGATCAAAAAAAGGACAATAAAAAAAGGGTTTCAAAATTGAGATTTGTTTTAACCCTGTTGGTGCTTTTAGGGTTAATTATTAAATTATTAATAACCCTCAAGCTACCAACTGGGGTCATTTTGACCCCAGAGGCATATTTTTGATCATAGCCAAAGGTGGTTTATTCATTTCTTGACTTTGTAAACCCTCCTGATGTGTTCCGGTCGAATTTCAGAGTTTTCTCTCTGAAAAATGTAGTTAATTTAATCTGATTGTCATAAGGTTCCATGACTTTGTTCACACAGGGCATCTGAACACACAAAAAACATTTGTATGATTTTCATAAAATTTTGAGTGTTTTCTTTAAAAAAAAGAGTTTTGTACACCTGCGGTGTTCCCGCTCATTAGAAATGACTGGGTGAGACTACAATTAGTGTATAAAATTGAGTTCAGGCACATGCCCATTCATCAGATGGACACTCTTCCTCTCCTAGACCCTCACATGCATGTGTGTTTGTACACACACACACACACACACACACACACACACACACACACACACACACACACACACACACACACACACACACACACACACACACACACACACACACACACACACACCTCACTCCCATTCTTGGCTTCCATGGTAAGCCCCAAGCACCACGGGAACCTTTCCCCAATAGAATCTTTGCCTCATGGGAACCACACCTGTTGGCATTCACACAAACAATCACAACATTGTTTCAATAATATATAGAACTTTTCTCGCAGCTCTGGTATAAAAAGCTTTTTTAAGGCCTTGCTCACAATTCATTCTGTGGCAGCACAATGACCAAACAATATACTGTATGTGAGGCTCTTGATCATATCTTTGATCATGACACTGGTGAGGAGATAGTCCTTGTTAAACATTGACACAAAGTGGTAAATAGTACAATATGTTTCATCTGAGTATTTGTTACAGTCAAAAGAATTCATACATTATGCTTTTTTATTTTTTTTAACTCAAAAATGAGTTGTATGAGCTCAGGTCAATTATGCCTACAGGCCATAAATAGCAAATAGAAGTTCAAAACGTGTAATGTTCACTTGATAAAAAGATCTAACACAACATTTGGTGATAATATATGTATTATTATCAATTTTAAACATAATTAATTAACATGAATCTAACACAACAGGAGGGTTAATCAACTTGTCCTTAACACATTTAAATGAGTGTTTCTGTAGCACTATGGCGCATCTTGTCTTGTTGCATCACCACCTGGTATGGCAACTGCACCTCCCTCAACAGCAAGGGTCTACAGAAGGTGGTGCTGATGGTCCAATAAATCACAGGGGGCGAGCTCCCTGCCATCCAGGACATTTACACCAGCCGGAGGGAGGCCCAGAAGATCGTCAAGGACTCCGTCACTGGAGTCACTGACTGTTCACTCCGTTACCATCTGGCAAAGGTATCGGAGCATCTGTCTCGGACCAACAGGCTCCTAGACAGCTTCTACCACCAGGCCATTAGACTTTTGAACAGCTAGACCCCAGCTGTCTACCCGCTTGCACCTTAGAGACTATTTGGACCGACTCTCTCTCACACACACACACACACACACACACACACACACACACACACACACACACACACACACACACACACACACACACACACACACACACACACACACACACACACTGCTATGAAACCAATAACACACACACCTACAGGTTACTACTGGATTTCTTAACACGCTACACATAGTTGACACATTTAATTGCAGACAATTACTGTCTACATCGAGGCTACTCTTCTGCGAAAACTAACTTCTTGAAGACCAGCCTTTTAATAAATAATTATCACATTGTAAATGAAAGTGACATGGATTGCAGAAACATGTGATAGACAATTTGAATATCATTATAACAAAGCTCCTTGCATCTGTTTCTATGGTTAAAATAATGATAAATTCCTCTCTCTACCACATTTCTTTACACTTCAGACACTGTTTCTTCAATAAAGTACAATATGCCACCCTGTATGAAAACAAAGGTACGACATGAATTGCTATCATGTTGTTCTACAGATAAATAAATAATCTCCACAAGCCACACAACATTGCAAATCACTACCAGCCTAACCACGAACAGCTCATCACACACAGACAATCATGCCAAGCTGTATGCTGTTAATATGTTGTTTTGTTTTTGAAAGTGATATATAATTTTGCAGAAAATACTTATTTCTCTCAAATTGGGTGCACAAATATGTTTACATCCCTGCTAGTGAGCATTTCTCCTTTGCCAAGAAAATCTATCCACCTGACAGGTGGGGCGTATCAAGAAGATGATTAAACAGCATGATCATTACACAGGTGCACCTTGTGCTGGGGAGAATAAAAGGCCACTTTAAAAGGAGCCGTTTTGTCATACAACACAATGCCACAGATGTCTCAAGTTTTGAGGGAGTGTGCAATTGGCATATTGACTGCAGGAATGTCCACCAGAGCTTTTGACAGAAAAATAATGTTTATTTCTCTACTCTACGCTGCCTCTAATACCAACATGTTTCAAGCAGACTACGATAGTCCCGGTACCCAAGAAAGCGAAGGTAACCTGCCTAAATGATTACCACCATAACACTCACGTCAGTAGCCATGAAGTGCTTAAAAGGCTGGTGATGGCTCACATCAACACCATCCCCCTGGACCCACTCCAATTCGCATACCGCACCAATAGATCCACAGATGAAGCAATCGCAATCGCACTCTGCACTGCCCTTTCACACCTGGACAAAAGGAACACCGATATGAGAATGCTTTTCATTGACTACAGCTCAGCGTTCAACACCATAGTGCTCTCAAAGCCTATCACTAAGGTAAGGACCCCGGGACTAAACACCTCCCTCTGCAACTGGATCCTGGACTTCCTAACCGGCTGTCCCCAGGTGGTAAGGGTAGACAGCAACACATCTGCCACGCTGATTCTCAACATGTGGTACCCTTAGGGGTGCGAGCTCAGTCCCTTCCTGTACTCCCTGTTCACCTATGGCTGAGTGGCCAAGCACGACTCCAACACTATCCTTAAGTTTGCTGACAACACAACAGTGGTAGGCCTGATCACCGACAGCGATGAAACAGCCTATAGGGAGGAGGTTAGATACCTGCAGTGTGGTGCCAGGACAACAACCTCTCCATGAACATGAATAAGACAAAGGAGATGATTGTGGACTAATGGAAAAGGAAGGCCGCACATGCTCCCATTCAAATTGACGAGGCTGTAGTGGAGCGGGTCGAGAGTTTCACGTTCCTTGGTGTCCACATCATCAACAAACTAACATGGTCCAGTCAACCCAAGACAGTCGTGAAGAATGCATGACAACACCTTTCCCCCTCAGGAGACTGGCATGGGTCCCCAGATCCTCAAAAGGTTCGACAGCTGCACCATCAAGAGCACCCTGCCCAGTTGCATAACTGCCTGGTATGGCAACTGCTCGGCATCTGACAGTAAGGCGCAACAGAGGGTAGTGCGTATGGCACATTACATCACTGGGGCCTAGCTTCTCGCCATCCAGGACCTACAGTTGAAGTCGTAAGTTTACATACACCTTAGCCAAATACAGTTAAACTCAGTTTTTCACAATTCCTGACATTTAATACTAGTAAAAATTCCCTGTCTTAGGTCAGTGAGGATCACCACTTTATTTTAAGAATATGAAATGTCAGAATAATAGTAGAGGAAATTATTTCTTTCAGATTTTATTTCTTTCATCACATTCCCAGTGAGTCATAAGTTTACATTCACTCAATTAGTATTTGGGAGCACTGCCTTTAAATTGTTTAACTTGGTTCAAACGTTTCAGGTAGCCTTCCACAAGCTTCCCATAATAAGTTGGGTGAATTTTGGCCCATTCCTCCAGACAGAGCTGGTGTAACTGAGTCAGGTGGTTAGGCCTCCTTGCTCGCACACACTTTTTCAGTTCTGCCCACAAATTTTCTATAGGGTTGAAGTCAGGGCTTTGTGATGGCCACTCCAATACATTGACTTTGTTGTCCTTAAAAGCCTTTTTGCCACAACTTTGTAAGTATGCTTGGGTCATTGTTCATTTGGAAGACCCATTTGTGACCAAGCTTTACCTTCCTGACTGATTTCTTGAGAAGTTGCTTCAATATATCCACATAATTTTCCATTCTCATGATGCCATCTATTTTGTGAAGTGCACCAGTCCCTCCTGCAGCAAATCACCCCCACAACATGATGCTGCCACCCCCGTGCTTCACGATTGGGATGGTGTTTTTCAGCTTGCAAGCTTCCCCCTTTTTCCTCCAAACATAACGATGGTCATTATGGCCAAACAGTTCTATTTTTGCTTCATCAGACCAGAGGCCAAAAAGCACATTATTTGTCCCCATGTGCAGTTCCAAACCGTAGTCTGGCTTTTTTATGGCGGTTTTGGAGCAGTGGCTTCTTCCTTGCTTAGTAGCCATTCAGGTTATGCCGATATAGGACTCATTTGACTGTGGATATAGATACTTTTGTACCTGTTTCCTCCAGCATCTTCACAAGGTCCTTTGCTGTTGTTCTGGGATTGATTTGCACTTTTCACACCAAAGTATGTTCATCTCTAGGAGACAGAACGCGTATCTTTCCTGAGCGGTATGACGGCTGCGTGGTCCCATGGTGTTTATACTTACGTACTATTGTTTGTACAGATGGACGTGGTACCTTCAGGCGTTTGGAAATTGCTCCCAAGGATGAACCAGACTTGTGGAGGTATACAATTTATTTCTGAGGTCTTGGCTGATTTCTTTTGATTTTCCCATTATTTCAAGCAAAGAGGCACTGAGTTTGATGGTAAGCCTTGAAATACATCCACAGCTACACCTCCAATTGACTCAAATGATGTCAATTAGCCTATCAGAAGCTCTTAAAGCCATGTCATAATTTTCTGGAATTTTACAAGCTGTTTAAAGGCATAGTCAACTTAGTGTATGTAAACTTCTGACCCATTGGAATTGTGATACAGTGAATTATAAGTGAAATAATCGTTCTGTAAACAATTGTTGGAAAAATTATTTTTTTCATGCACAAAGTAGATGTTTTTACTGACTTGCCAAAACTACAGTTTGTTTCCAAGAAATTTGTGGTGTGGTTAAAAAACGAGTTTTAATGACTCTAACCTAAGTGTATGTAAACTTCTGACTTCAACTGTATATACTAGGCGGTTCCCAATATTTTCAAAGACTCCAGCCACCCAAGTCACAGACTGTTCTCTCTGCTAACGCACGACACGTGGTACCGGAGCGCAACATCTGGGTCCAACAGGCTCCTTAACAGCTTCTATCCCAAGCCGCAAGACTGCTGAACAATAAATCAAATGGCCACCCAGACTATTTACATTAACACCCCATTTGTTTTTACACTGCTGCTACTCGCTGTTTATAATCTATGCATAGTCACTTTACCCCTACCTACATGTACAAATTACCTCGACTAACCTATACCACTGCACATTGACCTGTATATAGCCTCATTATTGTTATTTTATTGTGTTACTTTGTATTTTATTTTTATTTTATTTTGTAAATATTTTCTGAACTCTAATTCTTGAACTGCTTGTTGGTTAAGAGCCGACTTAGGGCTAGTCCTATTTTTCTCAATTTCCAACTGATTGACCTGCCCAAAGTACACTGCGTGTTGCTCAGGCCCTGAAGCCTGGATATGCATATAATTGGTACCATTGGAAAGAAAACACTTAGAAGTTTGTATTAATGTTAAAATAATGTAGGAGAATATAACACAATAGATATGGTAGAAGAAAATCCAAAGAAAAACGAACCTGATATTATTCTTTTGAGACCATCCACTTGAAAATTAGCCCCCTGCATGCAATTCCTATGGCTTCCACAGGGTGTCAGATGTCTATGTTCAAAGTGTCAGGCTTGTAACTTCAAAAACAAATAAATAATATCAGTTTTAGTACAGGGACAGCCTTGGAAATTCGTGTTTGCGCTCGCCATGAAGACAGGATGCACCTGTTAAAATCGGTTTCCTATTGGACATACTTCTTTCCGCAATAAATGTTATAGTTTGATTACATTTTAGGGTATCTGAGGAGTACATAGAAACGTATTTTGACTTGTTGAAACAAAGTTTAGGGGTAGATTTTGGATTCCTTTCTCTGCATTTTGAACGAGTGTATTAGTCAAATCGATGGTGCCAACTAAACATACTTTTTGGGATATAAAGAAGGATTTTATCTAACAAAACACCACTGCATATTATAGCTGGGACCCTTTGGATGACAAATCAGAGATAGATGTTCAAAAAGTAAGTGAATATTTAATCGCTATTTGTGAATTTATGAAACCTGTTCCGGTGGAAAAATATTTTGATATGGGGTACCGTCCTCAAACAATTGCATGGCATGTTTTCACTGTAATAGCTACTGTAAATCGGACAGTGCAGTTAGATTAACAAGAATTTAAGCTTTCAACTGATATGTACCTAAATGTTTAATATCCATAATTTGTATGATTATTTGACATTATGTTTCATTGGTGACATTGTGAAGCTTACTTTTACATGTGTCCTATATATAAACTGTATGTCGTGCACACGATCCAATCGTTAGCTGCAGCATACCAAACTTGTTTGAAATTAAAGGATAATTCCACCACTTTTCAACATAATTTTTATTATCTCCAGCACAATACCAGCGTCTACATATATGAAAAAGGCGCATTTCTACACTAGATTTTTTTTCCTACCCGATGACATCATCAAAGTTAAAACATTGACAACAATGATTTTCAAACATTGAGATTCATGGTGATGTGGAGAGCAAGAAAATACCCTCCATCTGGCTAGAAACTCGTTGCAGGTTTTGATTAATGCTACCCTGTGCCGACACACAGAAGCATTATTTTAGGACCTTTCTTCTTGTCTTTTTAACCCCAGATCATAGAAGTGCCCATTTTCACCTATGTAGACACTGGTACGATGCTGGAGATAATGAATATGAGGTTGAAAAGTAGCGGAATTGCCCTTTAATTGCTGTGCCAGTTATTTGAGATGTTACGGTTATTTTTTTTATATCTCCACAATGTTGCCCAATGCCCACTTTAGCAGCCTAAAAATGTTTCCTTACTGTCTGTTTACCAGATTCAAAGCATCAATAAAAGTACTTTCAACATGTTGCTCTGCGAGGATAGTTTGAGTAGCATGTATTGATCGAAGATAAAGTAACACTGTAACCCTCCTCTAAAATGAAAGGTCACAATCCCAAACTCTATATCTGTAACGACGTTCTTCGTTTGTCGAAAGAGAGTCGGACCGAAATGCAGCGTGTTGGTTACTCATGTTTATTAATGGAACAAACGTGGTACATGAAATAACTGATACAAATACAAAAAAACAACAAAATGGAACGTGAAACCTAATTACAGCCTATCTGGTGAAACTACACAGAGACAGGAACAATCACCCACGAAATACAAAGTGAAACCCAGGCTACCTAAATACGGTTACCAATCAGAGACAATGAGAATCACCTGACTCTGATTGAGAACCGCCTCAGGCAGCCAAACCTATGCAACACCCCTACTCAGCCGCAATCCCAATAACTAAAAACCCCACTACGAAATACAACAACATAAACCCATGTCACACCCTGGCCTGACCAACTAATTAACGAAAACACAAAATACTAAGACCAAGGCGTGACAGAACCCCCCCTAAGGTGCGGACTCCCGGACGCACCTCAAAACCATAGGGAGGGTCCGGGTGGGCGTCTGTCCATGGTGGCGGTTCCGGCTCGGGACGTGGACCCCACTCCATAAATGTCATAGTTCCTCCCCTTTGAGTCCTGGGATGATCCACCCTCGCTGCCGACCATGGCCTAATAGTCCTCACCCAGAACCCCACTGAACTGAGGAGCAGCTCGTGACTGAGGGGCAGCTCGGGACTGAGGCAGCTCGGGACTGAGGGTAAGCTCGGGACTGAGGGGCAGCTCGGGACTGAGGGGCAGCTCGGGACTGAGGGGCAGCTCGGGACTGAGAGAAAGCCCAGCACTGAGAGGAAGCCCAGCACTGAGAGGAAGCCCAGTACTGAGAGGAAGCCCAGTACTGAGATGAAGCCCAGTACCGAGATGAAGCCCAGCCAGGCAGTTGAATCCGGCAGATCCTGGCTGACTGGCGGATCTGGAAGAGTCTGGTTGACTAGCGGATCTGGAAGAGTCTGGTTGACTAGCAGATCTGGAAGAGTCTGGTTGACTAGCAGATCTGGAAGAGTCTGGCTGAGTGGCAGATCTGGAAGAGTCTGGCTGACTGGCAGATCTGGAAGATTCTGGCTAACTGGCAGACCTGGAAGAGTCTGGTTGACTGGCAGATCTAGTAGAGTCTGGCTGACTGGCAGATCTGGAAGAGTCTGGTTGACTGGCGGATCTGGAAGAGTCTGGCTGACTGGCAGATCTGGAAGAGTCTGGCTGACTGGCAGATCTGGAAGAGTCTGGTTGACTGGCGGATCCTGGCAGACTGACGGCTCTGGCTGCTTCATACTGACTGACGGCTCTGGCTGCTCCATGCTGACTGGCGGCTCTGGCTGCTCCATGCAGGTTGACAGCTCTGGCGGCTTCTTGCAGACTGACAGCTCTGACTGTTCCATGCAGACTAACAGCTTTGGCAGCTCCTTGCCGACTGGCAGCTCCTTGCAGACTGGCAGCTCCTTGCAGACTGGCAGCTCCTTGCAGACTGGCAACTCCATGCAGACTGGCAACTCCATGCAGACTGGCAACTCATTGCAGACTGGCAGCTCCATGCAGACTGGCAGCTCCTTAGCTCTGGCTCCTTAGCTCTGGCTGCTCCATGCAGACTGGCAGCTCTAGCTGCTCCATGCAGACTGGCAGCTCTGGCTGCTCCATGCAGACTGGCAGCTCTGGCTGCTCCGAACAGGCAGGAGGCTCCGGCAGCACTGGAGAGGAGAAAGGCTCTGATAGCGCTGAACAGGCAGGAGACTCCGACAGCGCAGGAGAGGGAGAAAGCGCTGGCTGCGCTGAACAGGCGAGGCGCACTGAAGGCCTGGTGCGTGGTACTGGAACTGGTGGTACTGGATCGAGGACACGCACAGGAAGCCTGGTGTTGGGAGCTGCCATCGGAGGACTGGTGTGTGAAGGTGGCACAGGATGGACTGGACCGTGAAGGTGTACTGGAGAGCCTGAGAGCAGGACTGGCACAGGACGTGCAAGGCTAGGTAGGTACACAGGAGGCCTAGTGCGTGAGGCTGGCACATTTTTCACCAGCCGACTAACACGCACCTCAGGACTAGTATGGAGCGCTGACCCAGGTGCCATTAAATCCCCGACACGCTCCGTCGGACGAATCTTGTACCTAAAGCACCAAACTAGCAACTCCCTCATTACTCTCTCCTCCAATTTCCCCATTAACTCCTTCACAGTCTCTGTTTCGCTCACTTCCAACACCGGTTCTGGTCTCCTCCTTGGCTCCTCACAATAAACAGGGAGAGTTGGCTCAGGTCTGTCTCCTGACTCAGCCACTCTCCCTCTGAGCCCCCCCCCCAAGAAATTTTTGGGGCTGATTTTCGGGTTTCGCTCTGCGCCGCCGTGTCTTTCTTTTTGACTCCATTCTCCTATAGCCCTCTTCGCACTGCTCCAGCGAATCCAAAGCGGGCTCCGGCACTCTCTCTGGGTCGGCCGCCCACCTGTCTATTTCTTCCCACGTCGTATACTCCAAGCCTCTGCTGTCCATAACGTGCTCCCTTCGCTGCTCCAGCTGCCTGTTAACACGCTGCTCGGTCCGTGTGTGGTGGGTGATTCTGTAACGACGTTCTTCGTTTGTCGAAAGAGAGTCGGACCGTAATGCAGCGTGTTGATTACTCATGTTTATTAATGGAACAAACGTGGTACATGAAATAACTGATACAAATACAAAAAAAACAACAAAACGGAACGTGAAACCTAATTACAGCCTATCTGGTGAAACTACACAGAGACAGGAACAATCACCCACGAAATACAAAGTGAAACCCAGGCTACCTAAATACGGTTCCCAATCAGAGACAACGAGAATCACCTGACTCTGATTGAGAACCGCCTCAGGCAGCCAAACCTATGCAACACCCCTACTCAGCCGCAATCCCAATAACTAAAAAACCCCACTACGAAATACAACAACATAAACCCATGTCACACCCTGGCCTGACCAACTAATTAACGAAAACACAAAATACTAAGACCAAGGCGTGACAATATCCCAAAAGGCTTCCTGTCAACTGCTATCATAAACAGTATTAACGGAGCTCTCTGGAAATCCAGCAGATATCCCACCAGCAATTTTCACGATCTAAATGAACTGTCATTCGCTTGTCTCTAACAGATTCTCATCAACTCATCTCCTAAACAGATACCCCAAAAGGACAGAGATACAAAAAGGAATCGAGGAATCAAGTTTTAGGTAATTTGACAGTCAGTGTACAATATCTTATGGACAAATAGCTAAAGCTCATGTCAGCAACAGTCCTCATACATTCACAAACTGTTGAAGGAAATTTGACATTTTCTAGGATTTTGAATGCATTGCTGAGTTGAATGGAGACTGCCACATTCTTGCAGTATTCAAATGTTATCTAAGTCCAATGCAGTATGCATTACCGACTCACTCAACTCTTAAAGAGCTTAAAATGTTCAATTACATAGTTAGATGGCCATTATGACTACATTACCAAGTGACAAAACTGAGTCATTGGAACGGGTTATGATGCTTGAAGTTATTTATATTCAAATTGTGATTATGTAAATTCTGATAAATATTGGGCAAAATAATTGCAGTTGTCTGATAAAACTCCCAACACTACTTCCACTGCACAACTTCCAAGCATAACTTGTTGAAGTCGAATTCTGCCTTAAGGACACAAAGGACTCAGGCGTTAATTCAATAACTTTTTACTTCTGACTTTGGACTGTCACTATCATTCAAGTCTTTTGTCAAATTCCGTATTTTCTTCACCACCGCCTGTCAGAAATATTTTCTTCACAGTCCACATCTGTGCCAGTCTCATTGATGCATGCTTTTGATGGCAGCCAACTGCAAAATACCTCCATCAAAAGTGGAGGTTTGTTTTCATATTTCAGTTCCACTATGACTCGTGTTGATGTTTTTCTTGCTCAGGCAGTCTTTCTGTTTCATATGCGTGCATCTGTCATATCAGAGCAGCCTCTGTATGGTGATGGCTTTGTAAATCACATCCCCTCATGCATAGGTAGACAAGAAAATCCCCCTCCCATATACTTTAATACTTTTAACCCTGATATCCCTGCTATTTATTGCTACTCTCCTCATTTCTATTATACCTCTTTCTTTCTTTCCTTCCTTCCTTCCAACACTGCTCTTGTATTTGATACCTTATTTC
This sequence comes from Oncorhynchus masou masou, assembly GCF_036934945.1. Classification (NCBI taxonomy): domain Eukaryota; kingdom Metazoa; phylum Chordata; class Actinopteri; order Salmoniformes; family Salmonidae; genus Oncorhynchus; species Oncorhynchus masou. The sequence goes on from NC_088216.1 coordinate 63,676,319, forward strand.
CCAGAAAATCCGTGAGCAAAAGGGCACCAATGTAGAAAAAACCTGGACAGGGATTGGTTATATTACTATCACAGTCAAACCCAGCGACAGATGACAGAAACATTTATATTTTGCTCCTGTTTTGCAAGTCAGGTTCTGTGTTTTATGTGTACAATTAGGAAAAAGGTGGTGTCATTCTTTCAAGGCCTCATATTTATCTAAGAAATGTTTAATTCTAGAAACACATATTTTGGGGCAAACATAGAAATTCAATCTCATAGTTCAAACACTACCTATTTCAATTAAAGTGTTATTTCATTGAGGTCTGTTGACGTACTGGAGGTTCACAGATATTACAGTTGGTAAATTAAAGAAGTTTCCTATTGCTCTGATTAGTCAAAAACGGAATATCCACACATGCATCCTTGTGTGATTTGATTGCCGTGCTAGCATCCATATTGACAGATCCATGTGGGTATCAAAGATAAAGAGCATTGTCTAATAATAATGCTGCATGGTAGATGGCCCTTGTTATATTCCACTTTTTTTCAGAATGCCCTCCTAGTGTTGTGTATACTGTGTGGCAGAGCCTGGCATGCTGCAAAAGTCATTTGGAGGAATGGCATCAAATGTGCTTTTCTGTATCGATCAGAATTGTTTTGATATTTAACCAGGCTTTTCCAAAGCTCTCTTTTGAAGTAGGAATAACAGATGGTGTTAATTAGCATTTAAACTGCTATTAATGATTAGGGTTATTGATCAAATAAAATCCAGTTTATTGATGATTGATAAAAATGCTAAAACATTCGGTTGAAAGTGTGTCAAGGGTAATAACTACCTGTTGTTTTCTCGCTAAGTTTATAATTTGTTAGCATGTTTCTTACTCCCCTACCCTTGGATCTATGACATTGGGGCACTCAAAGACACCATTCCCATGTTCTATTATCAAGTGATACAAGTGTTCTTCAATTAAAGATCTCATTAAACCTACTTGATAAGTCCATTTATCCCTGGGGGGAATCAAGAAACTCATTAAAATCCCTAGCCAGGATAAAGGCTCCCCCATTCACCGTCACATTACCAGCTTGACAGATCTGAGGGGTGTTTGCGTGTGTGGGGACTATAAGAAGAGAGACTCTTCACTCTCCGGACACAACTGGTTTTCTCTGCTGGTGATTAGTCTGATCCACAGCAGGATTTAATGGTGTGAGCTCAGTCTTTGTGCTCGACCGGGTCCCCTTACCCTCCTTGACTTTCTCCTACAGAGGCGGCTGAAGAAAACTGCTTTAGTGTTAGGCGATGTCATAAAAAGGTGCACTCATCACACATCCTGTATCACCGGTATATTTTACTCCCAAGGTACACTCATCACCAACCCCCTCTTGCATCTGTACTCCTGGCCTCTTGATTGTGACATTACAGACCTTGTTAGTAGCAATAGATTAGCATTTTGAGGCCTTTTACAGACATTAATAGTGAATTGGTCGCACCCCTTTTGCACTTGTAATACAGTGGGGAGAGCAAGTATTTGATAACCTGCAAAATCGGCAGTGTTTCCTACTTACAAAGCATGTAGAGGTCTGTCATTTTTTTAATCATAGGTGCACTTCAACTGTGAGAGACTGAATCTAAAACAAAAATCCAGAAAATCACATTGTATGATTTTTAAGTAATTAATTTTCATTTTATTGCATGACATAAGTATTTGATACATCAGAAAAGCAGAACTTAATATTTGGTACAGAAACCTTTGTTGGCAATTACAGAGATCATACGTTTCCTGTAGTTCTTGACCAGGTTTGCACACACTGCAGCAAGGATTTTGGCCCACTCCTTCATACAGACCTTCTCCAGATCCTTCAGGTTTCGGGGCTGTCGCTGGGCAATACGGACTTTCAACTCCCTCCAAAGATTTTCTATTGTGTTCAGGTCTGGAGCCCGGCTGGGCCACTCCAGGACCTTGAGATGCTTCTTACGGAGCCACTCCTTAGTTGCCCTGGCTGTGTGTTTTGAGTCGTTGTCATGCTGGAAGACCCATTCACGACCCATCTTCAATGCTCTTACTGAGGGAAGGAGGTTGTTGGCCAAGATCTCGCGATACATGGCCCCACCCATCTTTCCCTCAATACAGTGCAGTCGTCCTGTCCCCTTTGCAGAAAAGCATCCCCAAGGAATGATGTTTCCACCTCCATGCTTCACAGTTAGGATGTGTTCTTGGGGTTGTACTCATCCTTCTTCTTCCTCCAAACACGGAGAGTGGAGTTTAGACCAAAACGCTATATTTTTGTCTCATCAGACCACATGACCTTCTCCCATTCCTCCTCTGGATCATCCAGATGGTCATTGGCAAACTTCAGACGGGCCTGGATATGCGCTAGCTTGAGCAGGGGGACCTTGCGTGCGCTGCAGGATTTTAATCCATGATGGCGTAGTGTGTTACTAATGGTTTTCTTTGAGACTGTGGTCCCAGCTCTCTTCAGGTCATTGACCAGGTCCTGCCGTGTAGTTCTGGGCTGATCCCTTCATCTTCCTCATGATCATTGATGCCCCACGAGGTGAAATCTTGCATGGAGCCCCAGACCAAGGGTGATTGACCGTCATCTTGAACTTCTTCCATTTTCTAATAATTGCGCCAACAGTTGTTGCCTTCTCACCAAGCTGCTTGCCTATTGTCCTGTAGCCCATCCCAGCCCTATGCAGGTCTACAATTTAACCCTGATGTCCTTATACAGCTCTCTGGTCTTGGCCATTGTGGAGAGGTTGGAGTCTGTTTGATTGAGTGTGTGTACAGGTGTCTTTTATACAGGTAACGGGATCAAACAGGTGCAGTTAATACAGGTAATGAGTGGAGAACAGGAGGGCTTCTTAAAGAAAAACTAACAGGTCTGTGAGAGCCGGAATTCTTACTGGTTTGTGGGTGATCAAATACTTATGTTGTGCAATAAAATGCAAATTAATTACTTAAAAATCATACAATGTGATTTTCTGGATTTTTGTTTTAGATTCCATCTCTCACAGTTGATGTGTACCTATAATAAAAAATTACAGACCTCTACATGCTTTGTAAGTAGGGCAACCTGAACAATTGGCAGTGTATCAAATTCTTGTTCTCCCCACTGTCAGGATTTGGCCAGGGTTGTTCCGGGTTTTGGTCAGTAGATGCCCCCATTGTGCTTTTTGTCCTTATGTTTTTCCCTTGATCCCCATTAATTATTTGCACCTTTGCCTCGTTTCCTCTAATTGTATTTAAACCCTTAGTTTCCCTCAGTTCTGTGCTCTGTGTTTGTATGTTAGCACCCTGCCCTAGTGTTCTGTGTACTCTTGTCGATTCCGGGTGACACTCTTGTGGTATTCTGTTTTTTGTTTTTGTTTATTTTTTGTGAGTTTCTTTTGAGGCCTTTTTGTGCTTTTCCTACCACCTTTTGGATTTGCCATTTTTTGTATTTAAGGATTTTTTCTTTATTAAATACACCGTCTTAAGTACTGCTGTGTCTGCCTCATCTTCTGGGTTCTGCTGACTATTTGTGGCTCAGTTGGTTAAGTGACTGTTTCTCACTCCGGAGACCCAGGTTCAAACCGGGTCCTGACAGAAACACAGAGCCAAAAATGAACCCAGAGGCAGCCAGTTCCCAGAACCTTTTGCCACGCTGTCCCACCACCAGGAGACTGTCCAACGCCACGAAGCAGCCCTGGTTCAGCAAGAGGCCTTAATGGCTAGACATTCTCATCTTCTGTCGGAGATGCTGACTTCCATTAAGCAAATATCTGATCGACTCACCCCGGCAACAGTTCCCGTCCCAGTACCTCAGGTTCACGTACCCATGGCAGTTAACCCCCTGGCTGAACCTCGTCTTCCACCTCCCCAACGGTTCTCAGGTGATCCAAGTGCTTGTAAAGGGTTTCTCACTCAATGTTCTCTCTCCTTTGAGCTGCAACCTCGTCGTTTCCCACCGACCGGTCTAAGATCGCATATATCATCACCCTGCTGTCGGAAAAAGCCCTGGCCTGGGCTACTGCTGTGTGGGATGCCCATAGTTCCTGCTGTGCCAGCTACTCTGCCTTTGCTGAGGAATTCAAACGAGTGTTTCAAGGCCCAAGCAGTGGTTCTGACTCAGCCAAACAGCTCCTGACTCTCCATCAAGGTTGGCGCAGCGTGACGGACTATGCCATCCAGTTCCGCACGGTGGCAGCAGCGAGTGGCTGGAACAACGAGGCGCTCACGGTGTGCTTTCTGAAAGGCCTTTCCGACACTATCCAAGATGAACTGGCCACTCGGGAACCACCGGACAATCTCGAGTCCCTGATCAAGTTGGCCTCGCGCATTGACCAGCGTCTGAGAGAGAGAGAACTCAACCGTAGACCTCTAGCCCCTATCAGTCCCAGCTCCGAGTCCCCACCTTTATCATCGCTGGCTCCACCGGAACCCATGCAGATTGGACGCATCTCCCAGGCTGAGAGAGACCGCCGGATGAGGGAGCGACGCTGTCTATATTGCGGCAAACCTGGCCATTTCCGTTCCACGTGTCCCGGGCTCCAGGGAAACGCTCTGTCCCGTACAGACCGGGGGAACTGTAACGGGAAACATAACCTCCTCCCATCCGTCCAACTCCCGTCTGCTCATTCCAGTCACCCTCTCCTGGGACAACCACAAGCTTCACCTTCAAGCCTTGGTAGACTCTGGAGCCGCAGGTAACTTCATGGATGGTGTCTGGGCGAAGGAGAATGGCGTTCCCTCTGAACCTCTAAGTGACCCCATGAGGGTTACTACATTGGATGGAAGCCCTTTGGGATCTGGACTTGTCACTCATGTCACTACCTCCTTGAGACTTTCAGTTTCACAACACCAGGAATTGATGAACTTTCATTTGATCTCCTGTTCCGAGTTCCCTCTCGTCCTTGGATACCCCTGGCTTCACAGCCATAACCCTCACATCGACTGGTCTGTGGGCACTATCAAGCAGTGGGGTCCTACGTGCCAAGCTACTTGTATTTTCCAGAATTCCCCGAGTTCTACTCCCGAGTCTTTAGAATCCATCGACCTGACCCGAGTTCCCGAGTGTTACCATGACCTCAAACTGGTGTTTAGCAAACAGAGGGCCACCATGCTACCACCCCATAGACCTTACGATTGCCCCATCGACCTGTTTCCGGGCACTTGCCCCCAGGGGTCGGATCTTTTCCCTATCTCCACCCGAACGAGCTGCTATGGATACCTACATCAAGGACGCTCTGGAAGCAGGCCTCATGCGTCCATCCACCTCCCCGGCGGGAGCAGGGTTTTTCTTTGTGGCCAAGAAAGACGGTGGATTACGTCCTTGCATCGACTACCGGGGACTCAATGCCATAACCGTCCGTAACCGTTACCCGCTACCCCTTATGGCCACAGCCTTCGAGCTGCTCCAGGAAGCAGTTGTTTTCACTAAGCTTGACCTGCGGAACGCATACCATCTTGTGCGGATCAGACCTGGTGACGAGTGGAAGACCGCTTTCAACACGCCTACTGGTCACTATGAATACTTGGTGATGCCCTTCGGCCTGACCAACGCCACAGCGGTGTTCCAAGCGCTCATAAACGATGTGCTTAGGGATATGCTTAACATATTTGTGTTCGTTTACTTGGATGACATCCTCATCTTTTCGAGCTCCCTTCAAGAACACACTAAGCATGTCAGACAAGTACTCAAACGCCTCCTAGACAGCCATCTGTACGTTAAGCCGGAAAAATGTGAATTCCATTCATCCCGAGTACAATTCCTGGGATTTGTAGTGGAACCCGGTCGAGTCCAAATGGACCCTAGGAAGGTAGGGGCGGTAGCGGATTGGCCCACCCCAAATCCGTTAAGGATGTTCAGCGTTTCCTGGGCTTCACAAACTTTTACCGCAAGTTCATCAAGAACTTCAGTTTGGTGGCAGCTCCTCTCTCAGCTTTAACCAAAGGTGGCAATGCAAGGTTTTTGTGGGGAAGAGAAGCTGAGACGGCCTTCCAAGGACTCAAGCAGCGCGTCCTCTCTGCTCCCATCCTGATACTACCGACTACGGATGAACCATTTGTGGTGGAGGTAGACGCATCAGAGGTTGGTGTTGGAGCTGTCCTGTCTCAGAGGGGTGAAGACAAGAAGCTTCATCCGTGCGCTTTCTTCTCACACCGGCTTACCCCGACTGAGAGGAACTACGATGTGGGGGATCGTGAACTCCTAGCGGTTAAGATGGCATTGAAGGAATGGAGACACTGGCTCGAGGGGGCTTCTCACCCGTTTCAAGTGCTTACGGACCACAAAAATCTGGAGTATATCCAGCAGGCGAAGCGATTGAACTCTAGACAAGCTAGATGGTCTCTTTTCTTCAATCGATTCCAGTTTATCCTCACCTATCGGCCCGGGTCGAAGAATCTCAAACCGGATGCCCTGTCCCGAGTCTACGCTCCTGCCATTCGAGATGACACGGACATGCCTGTCCTTCCTGCTGCTAAGATTGTGGCTCCGATCTCGTGGCAAGTTGAGGATACCGTGAGACGTGCTCAAGCTAGCGAACCGGACCCTAAAGGAGGCCCTGCCAATCGGTTGTTTGTCCCCAAGGCAGTGAGGACTCAGGTCCTTCTGTGGGGGCACTCCTCTCGCCTCACCTGTCATCCGGGCGTAGGTCGCACCTTGGAGTTCATCCAGCGTAAGTTCTGGTGGCCTACCATAAGAGAAGACGTTGCCACTTTCGTCAATGCCTGCCCCGTGTGCTGCCAGGGCAAATCTTCTCACCTCCGCCCTCAAGGACTCCTTCACCCTTTACCTGTTCCCCACAGACCCTGGTCCCATATCTCATTGGACTTTATTACTGGACTTCCTCCATCCCATGGCAATACTACTATCCTAGTCATAATCGACAGGTTTTCAAAGGCGGCCAGGTTCGTCCCTCTGACTAAGTTACCTTCTGCCAAGGAAACGGCTGAGTTGGTAATTAATCATGTGTTCTGAGTCTTCGGCATTCCTCAAGATGTGGTTTCTGACAGAGATCCCCAGTTCGCCTCAAGGTTTTGGAAGGCCTTCTGCCAACTCATGGGGCTTCTGCCAGTCTATCTTCAGGGTACCATCCGGAGTCCAACGGCCAAACAGAGAGGATGAATCAAGAGCTGGAAACCACCCTCCGATGTATGACTCGTGACAACCCGTCTACATGGTCATCCTTTATTGTTTGGGCCGAATACGCGCACAACACCTTGCGCTCCTCCTCCACTGGTATGTCCCCGCACGAGTGTCAGTTTGGCTATGCTCCTCCATTGTTCCCGGACCAGGAGGCAGAAGTCAGAGTGCCTTCAGCCTTGAAGTTCGTCAGACGCTGTCGGCTTATGTGGAGGAAGACCCGTCTTAATCTTATGCGTTCCTCACAGAGGTATCAACAACAAGCCAACAGACGTCGCCGTCCCGGGCCTACCCTGCGCCCCGGCCAGAGAGTCTGGCTCTCCACAAGAGACTTACCTCTACGGGTGGAGTCTCACAAGCTGTCCCAAAAATACATCGGTCCCTTCAAGGTTGCCAGGAGAGTTAACCCAGTTTCTTATCGCCTACACTTACCCAGATCCCTTAAGATTAATCCCACATTTCACATTTCATTGTTAAAACCTGTTGTTTTTTCTCCCCTTGTCCCGGCAGACAGAACTCCCCCTCCGCCTCGTGTCATTGGAGGCCAGCCGGCTTATACCGTCCACCGGATACTGGATTCCCGCCGGGTGCAGCGGTCCTGGCAGTATCTGGTGGACTGGGAAGGCTACGGTCCTGAGGAGCGCTCCTGGGTTCCTGCCAAAGACATCCTGGACCCTGACCTCATTCGTCAGTTCAGGGTCCTCCACCCTGAGAGAGCTGGTAGGAACGTCAGGAGCCGTTCCTAGGGGGGGGATTCTGTCAGGATTTGGCCAGGGTTGTTCCGGGTTTTGGTCAGTAGATGCCCCCATTGTGCTTTTTGTCCTTATGTTTTTCCCTTGATCCCCATTAATTATTTGCACCTTTGCCTCGTTTCCTCTAATTGTATTTAAACCCTTAGTTTCCCTCAGTTCTGTGCTCTGTGTTTGTATGTTAGCACCCTGCCCTAGTGTTCTGTGTACTCTTGTCGATTCCGGGTGACACTCTTGTGGTATTCTGTTTTTTGTTTTTGTTTATTTTTTGTGAGTTTCTTTTGAGGCCTTTTTGTGCTTTTCCTACCACCTTTTGGATTTGCCATTTTTTGTATTTAAGGATTTTTTCTTTATTAAATACACCGTCTTAAGTACTGCTGTGTCTGCCTCATCTTCTGGGTTCTGCTGACTATTCGTGGCTCAGTTGGTTAAGTGACTGTTTCTCACTCCGGAGACCCAGGTTCGAAACCGGGTCCTGACACCCACTGTATGTATAATTCATGTTTGCCTCTCGAACAGTTTCGACCAAGTCCCAAGTCACATTTAATACACATTTTACATGAAACACACACTTATGGGTGAGAAGGCCCTATCTCGAGGTAGGATTCAGCCATCATTAACTCGTCAATGACGGAGACTTTGGCTGAATTCCTCAAACTACATTCAATATCTAGGGGCAAAGACGTACAAGCTAACTTTCAGATGTGAGTACTGTAGTGGAATAAAGCTTTTATCTCTTTTTTTTGGACCCAACTCATTACTGTTCCACACCTAAACTAATAGGCATACAAGAATCAGGCAAACAAGTGTCTTACATTATATTAAATGTCTGGATGAGAGTTACAAAATTCCTGGAACATTCAATACATTTCCTGGTTTTGCAGAAATCCTGCCTGAAAGATTTCAGGAAAACCAGCAAATTTATTGAAAGTTTCCAGAATTTTGCTAACCTAGTCTGGATTCATTCAGCAACTTCCCAGTGGTCTATGTAATTTTTGCACTTACCCTCACAGGTGGCATCATTATCCCTCTCTTCTAACCATGGCAACAGGCCCAAAAGGTAATTTGTAATAATAAGATAATAGGCATACATATTTCAGATATAGCTAGATGTGCCATGTGACTCGGCCCACAAAGAGAAGCCGAGAGGGAAACATTCCATTTCACATTTACCGTGGGAAATAATGTTAATTGGTCAAACAATTTATTGCTGGTCTTATCATAATTACCTTGCCTTGAATATCTCTTAGTGCTTTAGCAATGGAAAAGAGATGGGTGTCCAACAGAATCTATATGGATCCATTTGGGTGGAGATATCATGTAATTGTCCAGCTAATAGCATATATGCCAATTCATCACCAGGCTCATCTACTGGTCAGCTGAATACCATTCAGCTCTCTAGTGCGCTAAAGGGGCATCTTCTAGTCTGTGCACATTAAACCTCCCGTCATACATTGTAGGTACATTAAAGGTGTACTCTGACACCAACATTAATATGAAATGCAATCGGAAAACCACTTTTCCTGTAGGTGAATAGAAAACAGACAGTGGTTGATGAGGTATTTTCTGTATCTGTTGGGTTTGAATCCCTGTTCACTAGAAGAGCATCACAAAACAGCACATGACAGATTTCAGATCAACCTCCTTCCTAAGCCAACAGTAATGAGACTGTAAAAAAACAAACATAAATTAGCTTTAGGATGTATCAAGTCTATTAATATCTGAAATGCTTGCCTGTGGTGTTTGTTGTATTTTACTTAGCGTTTGCTATTTTTAATTCTTTGAGAAATTAAGACGCTAATTAGCTCCTATTGCCTGAGAAGCCTCAGGAAATGACATTTTAAATGGCCCCAGAACATGCACCCCTTGGTGAAATTAGAGCCAAGCTCTTGCTTGGTTATTAATTTGAATGACATTTTTTACCCTCATCACCCTCCCCTAAAGAATAACCTTTAGAGTACAAATATAATTAAACAATTCTGGCCATGGATCTTCTTCAGAATATCAAGATATTACTCAACTTTGCCAGAGGCCTACTGGTCTTCTGTTCTAACCCCCTATTACTACATCATGTAACACTCATTTTACACAATCTGATTAGGTAGGTAATCACTGTGACCAATCCCCCCCCCATTTAACCCCCATTTGACTTCCTTAACAAATGTATTTGTATAACATTGTAATCTATATGAACCATGAAGGCTCATCTTAAACAGCAACTGGGCCTATCAGAATACTATGGACAGTCCCAGTCAAAAGTTTGGACACACTGTCATGACGTTGGCCTGGGGGTAGGTTTATGACAATCATAAATACCTCTACCCCCCTTTTTCCTCTCTACCCTCCTGAGGTTAAATTTCAAAACCCTTGTTGACATAGAGATTCTGGGAACATCAGAAGGTGGTGGTGAAGTGAACTATATTCTGGCAATCCGATAAATTGGACATATGCTGTCGTACTTAATGGATATGATGTCAGTTCGGTTGTCATCTGAGACATTCTCATCAATGATAAGATGACAAACTCCATAGTTGAAAGTCTACACGTCAGAGTTATCAGATTCACATATAATTGTTGTTCAATTTAAATGTTTGAATATGAAATTATTTGTGATGGGATGAAATGTGATTTTAGCTTCTAAAATGTGAGATTTGGGTTTTCATAAGATAGGGCTCTGCTCAATCAGTGGCCCACCCCTGTGAAGGGACAAGGGTTATAAAACACGCCCTCCTCTCCCTTCCTATATAAGCCCTTGACGACAATATAACCTCCTGATCCCAGGATGTAGGAAGACGGCCCTATGTCAGAATGGTTCAGATAATAACTACAGAACGAAGCCAACATCAGCGTGAGCTTTGGTTGCGAATGGCATGAACTTTGAACTTATTCACTACAGAAGTGATACCTCTTAGCCATTGAGTTAGCAACAGCAGATGCAACGAGGGTTAGGAAGGAACAGACAGAGTACCCGGCCAAAACATAGAAATACAAAATCATAGAAAACAAAACATAGAATGCCCACCCCACATCACACCCTGACCGAACCAAATAGAGAAATAAAACGTCTCTAAGGTCAGGGCGTGACAGGTGGCTACTTCGAAGAATATATCAAATATATTTTTATTTGTTTAACACGTTTTTGGTTACTACATGATTCCATATGTGTTATTTCATAGTTTTAATATCTTCACTATTATTATACAATGTAGAAAATAGTAAAACATAAGAAAAACCCTTGAATGAGTTGGTGTCCAAAATTGTGAATTGTACCTCAGGTAAAATTTAAATAAATGCTCCATGAAAGTTTTTAAAAATGCATTATTCCCATGAATGATGGATAATCAGATCATGATTTATGGTCATAGGTTGTGATATAACTCCAATCTCAAAAATAACTGACCACCACATTTGAATGTTTGCTATGATAGGTTGCACCCACAGCTTTTAGAATGTACCGCCTAGACACGCCTCCTAAAAACTTCTTAATTCAAACATTGGTGGCCTGGTGTGGCTATTTCTCCTGCTGCATTTGTCCAGATATGACCGTTTTCAGATACCTTTGCCCTGACAGAGTAGGAGGTTGAAATGTAAATGTCACACCAGCAATTAGGCATCCATTGCTCATCATCACATAAATACCTTAATAATGTAACACCTTTGCTGTGACTTCAGATTGCATGGTCAACGTCTACCATGGTGTAACGGCGTTCTTTTGTTGTTGAAGGAGAGTCGGACCGAAATGCAGCGTGTAAGTTACTCATGTTTATTATAAAGACAAAACGAACGAACTAATACACGAATAACTAAATAAATACAAGAAAACAACAAACAGACCGAAACCTAATACAGCCTGACTGGTTTTATAAAAAATAATTTATTATCATCAGTACCATTCATTCTTTACAAATCATAATTTACATACATACACAAAAAGATATTTTTAATTAAACTAATTAAATGAAACTAAACATAAACCCCAAACAAAACCTCAGGGGAGCATCTTCCCTCCCCGTCACCCTACAAAACACCTTTCCCTATCTCCCCGTCCCTAATCTAACCTCTTACAAATCTAAATGACACCCAGCCCTAAACCCCCCTTCCACCTCTCCCGAGCAGCATGCTGCCCCCACTTCCTCTCCTCCCTCTTCATCCTCCCCCTCAAATCTCCTTCCACTCTCCTCACTATCCCTTCCACCCCCCAATCTCTCCCTGTCTTCACCATGTTCTGCCTGGCATCCCACAGCCCCCGTTTAAAGAGACTCATGAGAAGCCAGAGCAGAAACCTGTCCCTATCCGTCCCTCTCACTCTCCCTACACCCCTCTCTAACCTGGCCCACGTCAATACAAAATCCCCCTTTACCAAACCTAACAACACCCGTGCCCTAGCCCATACTACTCCGGCAAAGGCACAGTCCCAAAAGACATGACGCACAGTCTCCTCCCTGCCACAAGAGGATCTTGGACAGGTGGGGGATTGCACTAAACTAAACCGGTACAAGATGGAACGTACCGGCAAACGCTTATGAAGGCTCAACCAATTCAGGTCCTTGAGCCTGTTGTCCAGACCCCGCACCTGCACTCCCTCCCAGACCGCTTCCGAGATACCTACTACAGGCGCCCGACTCTCTGCCTTTCTGGCCTCCTCGTACAGGTGCCTATGATCTAAACCTACTCGGGCAACTTCAACCTCAGGGTGCGCACGCAGCCACTTGGCCGCATGACCAAAGTGCCACGGCAGCTGTTCCGCCCGAGGACCCGTGTTAGACCACACCATTATGCTTCTCGCCTGATACGAGAAAAACACCCGCAGGAAGTAACCGGACGGGTGTATCACTGGCTGAGCAAGCTCCGTTAACAAGAAAGAAACAAAAATTGTGTCCAGCTTGAGGGGGAAATGTGGTACCCCCTACCTCCCTCCCCGATGGGACAGATCATACGTGCCCTGGCGACCCACTCATACCTGCCACTCCACATAAACTGAAACACAAGCTTCACTAGAGGCCTTCTCAGACAAACCGGCAATGGGTAGATGTATGCCAAATACAAAAGCGACGGCAACACATCCACCTTTAGGACCAGGACCTTGCCCATAAAAGACAAAAACCTAGCTTTCCACATTGCTAGCTTCCTCTGTACCACTGCAATACACATGTTCCAGTTTAGCGTCGCAGAGCCGGAGGTCTCAAAATGGACCCGAGAATCCTCAGGGCCCCCTTACAGAGAGATAACCCCCAGGCACATCCGTTCTACCGCGCCATCTTCCGAAAAACTTGACGGAAGACTTTGCATGATTCAGAACTGCTCCCGACGCTCGAGTGAAATCCCCAAAGATGGCAAGGGACCTTGTCAGGCACGAGTCCTTGCACAACAACAAGGAAGTGTCGTCGGCGTACTGCGTCATCTTAACACGCAGTCCACCACTTCCAGGGATCAGCAGACCTTCCACCCCTGTGTCTGCCCTAATGGCAGCCCCAGAGGCTCCATGTACAGAACGAAGAGGAGAGCCGAGAGTGGGCACCCCTGCCTGACCCCAGACGAGAGGTCAAAAACGTCACCCAAGTGACTATTTACACTAACTCGGCACCCCGCTCCGACATATAATGTACGAATCCATCCTATAAACTTCTCCCCAAATCCTAATCGACCTAACACTCTGAATAAAAAGGATCTATTCACGCGATCAAAGGCTTTCGCCTGATCTAGCGCTGCTACCATAAAAGGCAGTCCTCTATCTTCAACCCAAGCGATGGAGTCCCTGATTAACTGTAGGTTCCATCTAATAGAGCGGCCCTCTACCCCGCACGTCTGATCCTCATGAACGACGTAGGGAAGGGCTGTGCGCAACCGGTCTGCTAAAACCTTTGCAAGTAGCTTGTAATCTACACACAGCATGGTCAACGGCCGCCAGTTGCCAAGGTCAGTTACTTCCCCCTTCTTATATAAAAGTGACAGCACACCAACAGCCATTGATCCCCCGGGACCCCCGTCTCAAGGATGGCCTTCAAGACTTCGAGGACCACTGGTCCAAGTATACCCCAAAACTTGAGATAAAACTCAGCCGGCAGCCCATCCATCCCAGGCACCTTCCCTTTTCCCATCCTCCTAAGAGCGCTCTCAACCTCTTCTAGTGAAATCTGGGCCTCCATCACTTCTCTAATGTCCTCCGGCAACCGCCTGGACAAGTGTTCTAAAAACACATTTCCCTGCTCTACATCTATTTCCCTTTCCTTAAATAAACCTTGGAAATGATCAGTTGTCACCCTGACCATATCCTCTGGTTCTCTAACTATACTACCATTTTCTTCCCTAACACCAAGCATTACCTTCCTACTCTGTCTTGCCCTAACCGACTTAAAGAACATAGCAGAACAAGTCTCATTATGTTCTAGAAAGCCGCTATGCGCACGCTCCAGGAAAACTCGAGCCTTCCGCTCCTGCAACTCCCTGAGCTGCGCCTTTAGGGTTGAGGATCTCTCCCAGTCAAACGACCCGCCGAGGTTGCCTGCCTCGTATTCGAGATCAATTAACCTTTGGATACGATCCACCTCCCTCCTCTCCCTTTTTTTCCTCTTGCAATACCCTATTATAAAAGCCCTAATCCTCACCTTAACTAATTCCCACCACTCTAACACCCCCTCGCACATGGACCGGAGACCCTCAAGCCTCCTAAAGAAAACATAAAACCCGTCAACAAAAGCCTGCTCCTCCAGCACGTCCCGATCTAGCTTCCAGTACCCCTTACCAAAGAGGCAGACCGACGACCCCACCTGCAGGAGCACCCCGTCGTGATCCGAAAAGAAAACAGGCAACAGCCGCCCAGACAACTTTCCCAAAGACCTGGGTACAAAAATATAATCGAGCCTCCGCTCAACCCCCCTGGAGTTACGCCATGTAGGACCGTCCATTTTCGGAGTAGTGTGCATACCACCATCTACCAGACCATGGCAAGCCATTAGCCTAGCAATGGCGCCTGCACTGTTATCCCCCCCTCTTCCTAAATCTGTATTAAAATCCCCCCCTATCACTAATTTCCTATTTGTAACACACAGGGGCGTCAGACAGTCCACCATCTCCTTCCTGTCTGCCACCCCCTGTGGCCCATACACCACCACTAATCTAAATTTACACTCCCTTATCGTGACATCCACCCCTATAACTCTCCCCTGCATTACAACAAAGGAATCTTCTACTTTTACCTCCCTGTGTCCACACAAAATCCCTACCCCAGATGAGTGCACCCCCCCTACACCCCAAACCGACTCTCCCTTGTCCCACTCCCTCTTAAATCTACTAACATCCCCTCCATCCCTCAGTTGAACCTCCTGTAAAAAACAAAAATCAAAACCCACACCCTCCAAATAACTAAAAACCGCCCTCCTCTTAACAACATCTCTTAAACCCCTTACATTTAAACTAACAAAAGTAAAATTAGACTCCATGAAGAAAATAAAATACAACATGTAATATACTCAAATACTAAACCCAGACAGAAAAAAAAAAAAAAAAAAAAAACAGGAGACTCACCCGATGCTCCCCTGCTCCATATCTACCGGTGAGAACACCATCTGTAATCCCGACATCCCCCCCTCTTCCTCCATCACACCATCCCAGGATGCAGGAATAGTGTTTGGCTTCGGGGTACCCTGCACCCTGGGTCTACCCCCACAATCCTCCCCCTCCCCAGTGTTGCAGCTGGTTTGGAAGAAAATTGGGGAGGCTGAGTCCCCAAACAAAAACCCCCACCTCCTCCTGTACCCAGTCCTGAGTCTTGTTAGGTGTGTCACCACCCAAATGAAGTTGAGAGTCTTGGGAAACCAGCAGCAACCCAGAGGTTTCTCCCACCCCCATTACTCTCTTGGCCATCCCCACCCCCTCACTGTCGGCCAATCGCACCCTCCTCTTCATTCTCTTCTTTGGTGATGGCGGCAGTGGAGAGATACCACCCCCTCCCCCGCCAGCTCCTCCACCATACCCCTCATCTCTTCCACCATGTCACTTTCCCCCCAGTCCACTTGCTCTTCCACCGTCTTCTTCTCTAACATTCCTCCCTCACTTTCTTCTCTCTCATTCTCCTCCACTCGGTTACCTTCTTCCACCGCTTTTCCTGGTTCTCCTACTCCCGTGCCTTCCGTTTCCTTCTCTCTTCCATCCACCGCTTCTTGCTCCTCCTTCCTTGTAGCCTTCCCCTCTGGACTTGTAGTCTTATCATGAGGCATGTTTCCTTCCCCTCCTCTTCTTCCCCCATCCCCAGCTCCTGCCCCCCCCCAGCCGCAGACGCATATGACCTCTGACGGGCCGGGCACTCGCGCCACAGGTGTGCTGACGAGCCACACCCATGGCATGTCTTAGGCTTGTCACAATCCCTCGCCTCGTGATCCTCAGATCCACAAAATCTGCATTTTCTCATGCTGCATGAGGCAAAAATGTGTCCATAGGCCATACAGCGCCTGCAAAATGGGGGCTGACGTGCATAAAACAAAGTCCCCCTGTCAGCCCCAAGGGAGAACATAGCAGGAGGATGAAGGTATCCACCATGTCCCTTTGGGTCCTCCCTGAGGAGGGCCTGGAAACCTCTCCTCCCATTCCAAAACCCAAGGGAGTCTTTGAGGTGCCTAGCTGAGGAAACGTTATCCATGTATCTCCCCAGAAAAGCCCTCACCTCTTCATCCTTAACGTAAGGGTTATACATGTTAACAGTCACAACCCTAAAGTTATTCTTCGCCAGACTTGATATTTCGTAGTGGCACATCGGCCTCTCTCCTCCCACTGCTCTTGCCCTTCTAAGGATATCATCATGCTTTTCTTCAGAATATAGCGCGACGTCGTATGCTCCCTCCAACGAGTTGCCTTGGAAACAAAACACGTCCTTCACCGTCAGCTTTAGAATCCCCATCAATATAATTCTTCCAAAAGATTCTCGTCCTAACGGCTCCAAATCCTTTTCCTTCCAAGCAAAACGAATCGTGTTAGCCAGCCCAATCCCAGGGATCGACCATGATGATGTATTTAGCACCATCTCCGCAAGGAGAATGGCGCTCGTTCTTTTCTCTTCCGATACAAGAAAAAACGAAAATCCAAAAGTGACCGCAACTGTCCGGTGAAAACTAGCACAGAGACAGGAACAATCACCCACGAAATGCAAAGCGAAATCAGGCTACCTAAATACGGTTCCCAATCAGCGACAACGAGGTGCACCTGACTCCGATTGAGAACCGCCTCAGGCAGCCAACCTAATAAACACACACACACACCCCTAATCAACTACAATCCCAACTACTACAAACCCCAATATGAAACTACAATACATAATAACCCCATGTCACACCCTGGTCTGACTAACTAATAAACTAAAACACACAATACTAAGACCAAGGCGTGACACATGGACACAACTATTTACTAGTGTGGGTTTCTTATGGTGAGACACTGGGGATAAAATAAGGTGCCCTGGAACTGTCATTCCTCATGAAAAATATGTTTACTGATTAAATACGTTTTCCCAAATGGTGGATGAACCTATTGAGTGGCCTTTGCCCTTTACAGTTCTGTGTTCACAGTGATGGGAACGCCAGGACCGCCACGTTCACATTGTAGTTGGTTAAAGTTAAAGTGATGTACGGAGTGCTACTTTGTGCAAAAAGTCAGGTGAAATGTATTGGTTTAATTAGTCATTCTTAATGCTATTAACATGCACTATAACATAGATATGGAACTCTTTAATTGATCATCTCCTGCACGAACCCAACATCAACATATGTGAAAATGCACGTTTCTATGTTTTGCAGTCAGAAAGATAGAGGAAGGTACGTTTTTCCAATGTCATCATCTGGTGTGCATCATGTGATTTCAATCAATTATGAGTAGGCATTGCCTACTAATTGCCTACTTATTGGTTAAAATCACATGATGTTGATGTTGGTGTAGTGCTGGAGATGATGAATATGAAGTTTACTTTTTTGAATTTCGCTTTAACATTACACTATGTGATAAAAGGAGAAGGTTAGCATTTTTTGTCATGAATCTTGTTCTTCAGGGAGCTCAGCATAGTGGTCACTAGCTGGCAAAGCCACAAAGTAATACAATCTGATTTGAAACTTACCCTAATCTTAACCCTAACCTTAACCACACTGTTAACCTTAATGCTTAATCCTAACCTTAAAGCATATTTTGGTTTTCATGAATTTTTACAATATAGCCCGTTTTTACTTTGCAGCTGGCCTATCTAAGAGGAAATTGCTCAGTTCTGCCTCCAGGACAAGACTGCGGAGACACAAAAGCAAGTTCAGAATGGAACAGGGTCGAATCTGGGGGTGTTTAATTAAAGCTTAGTTGGTCATTTTTGACCACAGAGGGCATCAATCTATTATTCATTTATAATTACCTCTCTGTTTAAGGTCTCTGGTCAGCTCTTTTGTTTATTTTTCTGTAATCATGAACCCCTTCCAGGCCCAACAATCCAGCAAGCATACCTTAAGCTTTCAAAGACAGGATGATGTTTCATTTATTTTCAGCAGTTGCCTATACATGTAATAACCAATATTTTACCTCAGAAATAATGAAGCAATTGTATATATATACGTGCAATACAAAATCAATACAGTTCTGACAGTATTTTTCAGAGATGTATTCGCTGTTCCACTATGTATGATACTGTGTATATACAGCAAGTGTGAGTGGGATGATAATATTCAGATGCAATTCATACACCCTTGATTGATCACCAAGCACTAATCCACAGAATAAACAGAGATTAAGATACTTGACTATTAATGTTCTTGAATTGTATACATTTTCTGGCAGTGTGCAAAGCAGAAGGATAAGTGTGTTTGTAAAAATATGTCAAAGCAAAGAGTCATGTTGTTTTAGTTTAGCTGACTTATAAAGAGATGATTCCTGAGTCCATTTTGACAACTACATGAA
The DNA here is from genome assembly GCF_036934945.1 of Oncorhynchus masou masou. NCBI lineage: Eukaryota > Metazoa > Chordata > Actinopteri > Salmoniformes > Salmonidae > Oncorhynchus > Oncorhynchus masou. The sequence goes on from NC_088216.1 coordinate 63,695,097, forward strand.
ATAACATGCATCTACTTCTTACCAATATCCAGCTAGGAAACTAGGAAAGGGCAGGCAGGATACCGAGTTGTTATTCAAACCAAATATAATTGTATTTGTCACATCTTTCCGGCGCCGACAGAGATGGCCGACAGAGATGGCCCCCTCGCTTTGTGTTCCTAGGAAACTATGCAGTTTTTTGTTTTTTTACGTGTTATTTCTTACATTAGTACCCCAGGTCATCTTAGGTTTCATTACATACAGCCGAGAAGAACTACTGTATATAAGATCAGCGTCAACTCACCATCAGTACGACCAAGAATATGTTTTTCACGACGCGGATCCTGTGTTCTGCCTTACAAACAAGACAACGGAATGGATCGCATGCAGCGACCCAAAAAAACGACTCCGAAAAAGAGGGAAATGTGGCGGTCTTCTGGTCAGACTACGGAGACGGCCACATCGTGCCCCACTTCCTAGCATTCTTCTTGCCAATGTCCAGTCTCTTGACAACAAGGTTGATGAAATCCGAGCAAGGGTAGCATTCCAGAGGGACATCAGAGACTGTAACGTTCTGTGCTTCAAGGAAACATGGCTCACTGGAGAGACGCTCTCGGATGCGGTGCAGCCAGCGGGTTTCTCCACACATCGCGCCGACAGAAACAAACACCTTTCTGGTAAGAAGAGGGGTGGGGGTGTATGCCTTATGGCTAACGAGGCATGGTGCGATGAAAGAAACATACAGGAACTCAAATCCTTCTGTTCACCTGATTTAGAATTCCTCACAATCAAATGTAGACCGCATTATCTACCAAGAGAATTCTCTTCGATTATAATCACAGCCGTATATATCCCCCCAAGCAGACACATCGATGGCTCTGAACGAACTTTATTTAACTCTTTGCAAACTGGAAACCATTTATCCGGAGGCTGCATTCATCGTTGTTGGGGATTTTAACAAGGCTAATCTGAAAACAAGACTCCCTAAATTTTATCAGCATATCGATTGCGCAACCAGGGGCGGAAAACCTTGGATCACTGTTACTCTAACTTCCGCGACGCATATAAGGCCCTGCCCCGCCCCCCTTTCGGAAAAGCTGACCACGACTCCATTTTGCTGATACCTGCCTACAGACAAAAGCTAAAAAAAGAAGCTCCCACGCTGAGGTCTGTCCAACGCTGGTCCGACCAAGCTGACTCCACACTCCAAGACTGCTTCCATCATGGACTGGGACATGTTTCGTATTGCGTCAAATAGCAACATTGACAAATACGCTGATTCGGTGTGCGAGTTCATTAGAACGTGCGTTGAAGATGTCGTTCCCATAGCAACGATTAAAACATTCCCTAACCAGAAACCTTGGATTGATGGCAGCATTCGCGTGAAACTGAAAGCGCGAACCACTGCTTTCAATCAGGGCAAGGTGTCTGGTAACATGACTGAATACAAACAATGCAGCTATTCCCTCCGTAAGGCTATCAAACAAGCTAGGCGTCAGTACAGAGACAAAGTAGAATCCCAATTCAACGGCTCAGACACAAGAGGCATGTGGCAGGGTCCCAGGCAGACTAAATAACTTTTTTGCCCGCTTTGAGGACAATACAGTGCCACTGACACGGCCTGCAACGAAAACATGCGGTCTCTCCTTCACTGCAGCCGAGGTGAGTAAACATTTAAACGTGTTAACCCTCGCAAGGCTGCAGGCCCAGACGGCATCCCCAGCCGCGCCCTCAGAGCATGCGCAGACCAGCTGGCTGGTGTGTTTACGGACATATTCAATCAATCCCTATACCAGTCTGCTGTTCCCACATGCTTCAAGAGGGCCACCATTGTTCCTGTTCCCAAGAAAGCTAAGGTAACTGAGCTAAACGACTACCGCCCCGTAGCACTCACTTCCGTCATCATGAAGTGCTTTGAGAGACTAGTCAAGGACCATATCAATTGTGCAAGTTCTCCCACTTAAAAAGATGAGAGAGGCCTGTAATTTTCATCATAGCTACACTTCAACTATGACAGACAAAATGAGAAAACAAATCTAGAAAATCACAATGTAGGATTTTTTTATGAATTTATTTGCAAATTATGGTGGAAAATAGGTAATTGGTCACCTACAAACAAGCAAGATTTCTGGCTCTCATAGACCTGTAATTTCTTATTTGAGAGGCTCCTCTGTCCTCCACTCGTTACCTGTATTAATGGCACCTATTTGAACGTGTTATCAATATGTCCACAACCTGTCCACAACCTCAAACAGTCACACTCCAAACTCCACTATGGCCAAGATGCAAAGAGCTGTCAAAGGACACCAGAAAAGAAATTGTGGACCTGCACCAGGCTGGGAAGACTGAATCTGCAATAGGTAAGCAGCTTGGTTTGAAGAAATCAACTGTGGGAGCAATTATTAGGAAATGGAAGACATACAAGACCACTGATAATCTCCCTCGATCTGGGGCTCCACGCAAGATCTCACCCCGTGGGGTCAAAATGATCACAAGAACGGTGAACAAAAATCCCAGAACCACACGGGGGGACCTAGTGAATGACCTGCAGAGAGCTGGGACCAAAGTAACAAAGCCTACCATCAGTAACACACACTATGCCGCCAGGGACTCAAATCCTAAAGTGCCAGATGTGTCCCTCTGCTTAAGCCAGTACATGTCCAGGCCCGTCTGAAGTTTGCTGGAGAGTATTTGGATGATCCAGAAGAAGATTGGGAGAATGTCATATGGTCAGATGAAACCAAAATATAACTTTTTGGTAAAAACTCAACTCGTCGTGTTTGGAGGACAAAGAATGCTGAGTTGCATCCAAAGAACACCATACCTACTGTAAAGCATGGGAGTGGAAACATCATGCTTTGGGGCTGTTTTTCTGCAAAGGGACCAGGACGACTGATCCGTGTAAAGGAAATAATGAATGGGGCCATGTATCGTGAGATTTTGAGTGAAAACCACCTTCCACCAGCAAAGGCATTGAAGATGAAACGTGGCTAGGTCTTTCAGCATGACAATGATCCCAAACACACTGCCCGGGCAATGAAGGAGTGGCTTCCTAAGAAGCATTTCAAGGTCCTGGGGTGGCCTAGCCAGTCTCCAGATCTCAACCCCATAGAAAATCTTTGGAGGGAGTTGAAAGTCCGTGTTGCCCAGCAACAGCCCCAAAACATCACTGCTCTAGAGGAGATCTGCATGGAGGCATGGGCCAAAAAACCACAACAGTGTGTGAAAACCTTGAGAAGACTTACAGAAAACATTTGACCTCTGTCATTGCCAACAAAGGGTATATAACAAAGTATTGAGATACATTTTTGTTATTGACCAAATACTTTTTCCCCACCATAATTTGCCTATGAATTCATGAAAAATCCTACAACGTGAATTTCTGGATTTTTTTTCTCATTTTGTCTGTCATAGTTGAAGTGTACCTATGATGAAAATTACAGGCCTCTCATCTTTTTAAGTGGGAGAACTTGCACAATTGGTGGCTGACTAAATACTTTTTTGCCCCACTGTAAATGGATATGTACTCTCTACCTTTGTTCTAAATTATGTTATAAACATTGGTCAAATTAAATCTTACTGTGTGATATCATCTCATTAAACCAATGTGATATTTGAAGTCTCAACTTAATACAAAAAAGTATGACTGCACATTATAGGTTATCAGTGGTTATAGGTTACCAATGAGGTATTTCAATTAATAAAAGTGACAGTTATTTAATTATGTCAGGCATTTAATCCAATGCAGACGTTTTACATGCTAAGCATAAACTCATAGGCAGTTTTGATACCCCATCTTTGTTATTATTTTACTTAAAGGGTAATTTCACCCTGGCTCTTCCAAGGCATATAGTTATTACTATATTAACAACATTACAATTTTACATAAACATCACAATTATCCAAACCACAAGCTAGAACACGCACATTTTCATTTAAAATCAAATCAAATTTAATTGGTCACATACACATGGTTAGCAGATGTTATTGCGAGTGTAGCAATAACTGGTTGAACCGCTCCCTGTGTATCGTCTACTCACAGTGAACCACAAAGTCTGGCATTCATAGTGAATGATGATACCACTCGCTAGGTAGAGGGAGCGTGCCCACAAACTTGAATAATGACATTGTTTACTTCGAACGACCAACACACAGTAATCTCAGAACTTCTCTTATTTTTATGTTTGTTTTTCGCTAATGTTTGGCACCATGCCTGTGTGGTGTTCTGTGCCTGGCTGTGTTAATTACAAACAAGCGCAAAAATGTGTTACGTTTCACCGATCTATCGATTTTCTTTCCCTCCACAACAAGACGGAATATTTTCAATTAGAGGTAACCTAAAATTAGCTAGCTAGCTAGAGTAAACATGTTTGTTGTTCACTCTATCATTGACTGACTTTAGCTAATGTAAGCTAGCTAATGTTGCCCTGATTTGGTATCTCAATTTGGTAGGCATCTATTCCACCCTTGTCTCGAAAAAACACTCTGTTAATAACATTGTATTGTCAATATAGCTTACTCAATCTCTATTTTGTGTTGGTAGCAATGATGAATGTGTATAAAATCATCTGTTTGGTTAGTTGGTTCTCAGCCAGTCTCAGTTGGCTAGAAATCTTTCTGCCAATTTAGTGACTCTAGTTAGCTAACAATATTGAAATGTCCATGTTAGCTATGCTTAGCTAGCCAGTCTAATGGATATCATTACAATTAGTGGGGTGGTTAAATTGTATATTTTTATGTATTTGTTGTAAGTAGTACAGCATTGGATTTCACCAACTTGCGCTTCCAACCCCAAGCTCTGCACAATGTGAAGGTAAATTGGTCATAATATTTACAAGCTGACGGCTAAGAAAGCTCAATTTACAGTACGCATAAACATGTATTGGCTAGTTTTTGTATGGTTTGTGCTTGTGTTATGGGGTTACAGGTGGTTCGAGGTAGCCTGAGGACTACAAAGTACCTTCCAGACCATGTAATCAATGTATTCCCCTCTTCTCTTTTTACCTTTTTGTTTTTGTAAAATTCAGGATATCTGGAGTGATTCCACAGTTGCCTGCTGAAAAATACCCCAAAGCGGGGGCATTTGGGGTACACAAACATGAGAGATGGAGGCAGGGTAGCCTAGTGGTTAGAGCGTTGGACTAGTAACCGAAAGGTTGCAAGTTTGAATCCCCGAGCTGACAAGGTACAAATCTGTTGTTCTGCCCCTGAACAGGCAGTTAACCCACTGTTCCTAGGCAGTCATTGAAAATAAGAATTTGTTCTTAACTGACTTGCCTAGTAAAATAAAATTAAAAAGAGCAGACACACCTTGCAGTTATGGATCACAACAGGACAGTGGGACAGAAACCATCAAGGAGCACTGAAAGGTATAAAATCAAGACTACAACAGTAATGTCACAACAACTTAATTCTTGTCTCTGCAATACAAATACATGTCTACAAAATCCCCCTGCAAAGGATTACTATTGACAAGAATGATCTGTCAACGTCAATGGGCTGGGGGAGGTTTGCAGACAGTACTTTGAGATAAGGATGGGGCTTTTGGTTGTGCAGACTTGTGCTTAGACAGTAAATGTATTGTTGTGTATGAGAACGATTGAGGTGCCATTTCTCCTCAATCTCCCATACACAACAATTCATACTGTGTAAGAACTGCCTTCCTAAGACTTTTCACATCTTTAGTCTCCCAGCCCATTTACTTTGTTGACTGATCTCTCCTTTCAAAAGCAGCTCCCAATGTCCCCTCACTGTCACTTAACATTAGGCCAGACGGTCCCATTCGGTTGATACATTTACCAACAAAGGCCTGTTGCCCTACGTTCCCTCCGCGAAACGTGTAAAATGCTAACACCGCAACGATGTCTTTCCAGGAGACACACAGTATCAGCAAATCTTCCGCAAGAGGACGAAACCGTTGGTGATTAATTAGACCATACACCACGTTCGGTAGAGCATTATCCAGCTGGTCGTTCACCGCAGACAGGACAAGCCCATCGCCATGAGAACAAATAATCTCAGCTTCCCCAGTCCACCATGTCAAACACAACTGCCAGTGTACTGAAGCCGGATAAAGGACTATGGCTGCATTTACACAGGCAGCCCAATTCTGAGCTTCTTTTCACTAATTGGTATTTTGACCAGTCAGATCAGTCCTGAAAAATATCTGATGTGATTAAGACCAATTAGTGGAAAAAATATCACAATTGGTCTGCTTGTGTAAACACAGCCAGTGTGGCTCAGCATAGGACCATGTATAACAGGGGTCTCCAACCCCTGTTCCTGGAGAGCTACCCTCCTGTAGTTTTTTTTGATGCAACCCCAGTTGTAACCAACCTGGTTCAGCTTATCAACCAGCAAATTATTTGAATCAGGTGTGCTAGATTAGGGTTGGAGTAAAAACCTACATGACGGTAGCTCTCCAGGAACAGGGTTGGAGAGCCCTAATGTAGAGCCACAATAAAATTAATATGAATATTTTTTATCAATCGTATATGTATATAAGATGACATTCAGATAGTTGTATTTGTTTATTTGTCAAATTCTAAAATACAGGGGAGTGTACACCATTTAATGCTAACTCAAAGAACTGGGTATTCAAGAAGAATGTTATATGGTAAAAGTAACATGCAATTTTTTTTTTGTATAAACAGTGTAGTACATTTCAGTGTGTCCGAGTGTGTTTCAGGAGTACAGACACACAAGTGAAGAGAACTGTAGCTACTCTACAGATTGTGACACCAGATATTGTGATTTACGCAAAGACTTTGGCCGACATCTTTTCTATTTCAAGCAGTGGTGGGCCGTCAGGGCCAGCAAGGCCTTCTCTGCTGGCCTAAACATCATCAGAATATATATATTTTTTAAATATATTTTCCCACAAATATGTGTTAAATTATTCCCCAGAGTAAGAGTTATACTCTTCATTTCATAGCTTTCCTCTTGGTTGCACTGCTTCCAGCCCCAGGTTGAGATTTGCAGGGCTGGTCTTTATGTTAGATCTTTTATCCAATCATATTCAGCCATCATGTGTTGCCAAGGGTCTAAAATCTGTCCCCGGGCCTTCAGAATCAACAGTGCGGGCGCTTGTAGCTTAAAGTGAATGGAAATTAAACTTTAGTGTCAACCAATCAGCTTTAGAGTTGGCTATTGTACGTCTGCTGGCTGGCTCCAGTGTTACACAGGAACCAGCTAGCAGGCATAGTGCATGCTCGTCTTTTGATTGAATTACCAATATTGAGAGGCAGGTCCTATGGGCAGGTATATGCAGAACCTTAGAACTAGGAAACTGAATTTGATAAACAAATTAATTTGCGTACTACTAAGCTGTTTTTTCAACCCACAATGGCGGAAGAAGGAGAAGATATCGATTTGGTCGAGGATATAATTATAACGCCATTCTCAAGACGAACATTTCAAGAAAGGTTAGACATTGTAAGGAGAGGTCGCCCGACGCCGATGCTACAAAGCCTGTCACAGGTGGGAAAGGGGTTCGTTCGCCACTTTCAAAGTTCCAACTACGAGCGCTATCAATGGCTCACAGGCTCCGAGAAGCACTGCAAACTGTACTGCTGGGAATGCCTATTATTTGCAAGTGATTGATTTGGTGTTTGGAGCCACACTGGCTTTGCAAACTTGAGTTGTCTAAGCAAGGCAGCAACGAGACACCAAAGTACGGCTGGGCACTTACAAGCAATGGTGCTTTTGAAAACTTTTGGGGACACCCGAGTGGATCTACAGCTCAACGAACAAGCGCGCAGGGCAACGGAGCTGCACAATGAAAAGGTGAAGAAAAATAGGGAAATATTGAAAAGACTCATTGATTGTGTCATGTTTTTGGGTAACCAGGAACTTTCATTTGGGGGACACAATGAAAGTGCTGACTTCACAAACAAAGGGAACTACGTGGAGCTTCTTTCTTTTCTTTCTGAAAGCAACACAGATTTACAATACCACCTGTCCACTAACAAAGTGTTTATTGGGACGTCAGGCAAAATACAAAATGACCTAATTTATGCTATTGCTGAAGTGATGGGAGAAGAGATCAAAATGGAGATTAAAAAAGCTCCCTTTGTTGCTGTTATGGTGGACGAGACAACAGATGTGGGAAATGCAGCACAGCTCTCACTCGTCCTGCGTTATGTGACGGACACAGGAGTCAAGGAGCGATTTAACCGATTTGAAGATATGACAAGCGGCAAGCGAGCTGATGACATTGCCGCTCTTATTTTCAGTTTCTTGGAGGAAAATGAATGTAGTCTGGATAAAGTTGTGGCACAGTGTTTTGATGGCGCGGCAGTCATGGAATCTGGACTCAATGGGGTGCAGGCTAAAGTTAAGGAGAGGGCACCGATGGCCTTATTCATTCACTGTTATGCACATTGACTAAATTTAGTACTGACTCAAGGAGCCTCAAAGCTTAAAGAATGCAAGGTCTTCTTTGCCAACCTCAATGGCCTTGCAGCATTTTTCTCACGATCCCCTAAGCGCACGCAACTGCTGGATGACATCTGCAAGCGTCGTCTTCCTAAGGTTGCACCAACGAGGTGGCAATATAAATCTAGATTGGTTAATGCAGTCTTTGAAAAGAGAGTTGCCCTAAAGGAGCTGTTTAACCACTTACTGGAACATCATGATGACCATGACGGGGATACTGTGCATATGGCTGATGGATTTAATGCACGTTTGGATGATTTTGAGTTTTGTTTTTTTGCTTGAAACATTCAATGGGATTTTTAATTATTCGGATGTGCATTTTGGAATTCTACAGAAACAAACTTTGGATGTACAATTTTGCCTGACAAGGGTGAACGAGTTTTGTGACACAATTGAGCGAGAGAGGCGCAAGTTCAATCAAATCTACGATGACACAGCGCGCATCTCAAGTTCACCCAGCGCATGCAGAGGCCCAGCACCAGGAGAAACTCGCACATACTACCAACAACTCCACAGCAATATTCTGGACAACATTCTTTGCCACATACGAAACAGGTTTCAAGACCACGAAAAATTAATGTTTCTCTCCCTCCTGGACCCCCAGCACCTTCAGAACTACCGGAAAAAAATCCTGCAAACAGCCTTCTCCAGTTTAACAGAGAGTCACGGAACACTGTTCGACCTATCCAAGCTAAAAACAGAACTGACTGTAATGTATGCTATGACTGATTTTGAAGGGAAAAGTCCCTCTGATCTCCATGATTTCCTTAAGCAGAAAAATATGAATGAGGACATGGGGCAACTTTACACATTGGCATGTGTGACAGTGACCATCCCTGTGTCCACGGCTTCTGTCGAGCGGTCATTCTCGGCCTTAAAGCGAATCAAAACATATTCCAGAACTGCTACTGGACAGACTCGGCTTTCAGCATTAGCCTCCATGTCGATAGAAAAGGACTTATTGGTGGAACTAAAACGCACAGATAGACTGTACAACAGAGTCATTGAAGTCTTCTTGAGGAAAGAAAGGAGGAAGGATTTTGTGTTCAAATAATCAGTCTTTGGTGAGTAGGCATACAATGCATTTTATTTTTTATTAAATGTGTATGTATGTTTCGTTAATATTAAATAGCCTATATATTAACAAAATAAAATGGCAAATAGCCTATGTTGCAAATTATTTGTTTTCTTTCTTTTATTTTAGTTATACTTCCCTGCAATTCTCGGAATAAAAAATGTCAATTTCAAGGTGACGCAATGCCTGGTTATCCTGCGTTTCTGTCTAAATGTATAGTGTCTAGAGCCATGGCATCATAATGATGGTAATAAGAGGTGGATTAATTCGGGTGGGACTGTGTAGGACCTCACTGAAGGCCCAGGCCCCAGGCCCACGGCACGCTACTGATTTCAAATCTTCTCTCATTTGATTGAGACAGGTGGGTGTCCACCCCAAAGTGCTGCATGTCATGATGACAGAGACCTGTCTCAATCAATGAGTGAGAAGACTTGAAATAGACTTGATGGTGGTGCATATATTGTTGGATTACTTTATGGAGCTATGAAAGTATGTATTTTAATAACAGAGCATTTTCTAAGTTCAAACTGAGCCAGAGTTGCAAAGAAAAAGCCATATCTCAGATTGGCCAATAAAAATAAAAGATTAAGATCGGCAAATGAACACAGACACTGGACAGAGTAACTCTGCCTAGAAGGCCAGCATCCCAGAGTCACCTCTTCACTGTTGACGTTGAGACTGGTGTTTTGCGGGTACTTTTAATGAAGCTACCAGTTGTGAGGTGTCTGTTACTCAAACTAGACACTAATGTACTTGTCCTCTTGCTCAGTTGTGCACCGGGCCTCCCATTCCTCATTCTATTCTGGTTAGCGCCAGTTTGCACTGTTCTGTGTAGGGAGTAGTACACAGCATTGTACGAGATCTTCAGTTTCTTGGCAATTTCTCGCATGGAATAGCCTTCGTTTCTCAGAACAAGAATAGACTGATGAGTTTCGGAAGAAAGTTCTTGTAATCGAACCTACAAATGCTGATGCTCCAGATACTCAACTCGCTGAATGACTCAAATGTAAAATGTAAATGTTTTGCATACACATCTCATAACTGTACTGATATATATTAAAACCTGTTAGGGATTGGGGGCAGCATTTTCACTTTGGATGAATTGCGTGCCCATAGTGAACTGCATCCTACTCTGTCCTAGATTGCTAATATATGCATATTATTATTACTATTGGATAGAAAACATTCTGACGTTTCTAAAACTGTTTGAATTATGTCTGTGAGTATAACAGAACTCATAGGGCAGGCAAACTTCCAAACAGGAATTAGAAATTCTGGGGCTGGTTGATTTTCAACTCATTGCCTATTCACGTCCACATAAGATATGGATATGTCTGCACTTCCTACGCCTTCCACTAGATGTCAGCATTCAGTAGAACGTGGAATGGAGCCTCTGGTGTGAACTTTGACCGAATGAGAGGTGAATGAGTCACTGTCCAGACAGAATGCAATTTCCTGGTTGCGCAATTGTCTGTTGATATCACCTGTGTTCCATTTGACTGCCGACGAAAACGAATGCTCCGGTTGGAACGTTATTAGATATATATGAAAATAACATCCTGAAGATTGATTCTCTACTTAGTTTGACCAGTTTATTTGACCTGGAATATATATTTTTGAAGTTTTCGTCCGATTTCGCCAGCGCCAGCTTTTGGGCACGTGAGCTGAAAGTGTAGCAAATGCAGCTAATTGGACACTAGTAATGGATGTTATGGAACAAAACAACTATTTATTGTGGAACTAGGACTCTTGCACTGCATTCTGATGAAAGATCATCAAAAGTAAGGGAATATTTATTATGTTTATTATGTAAATTCGTATTTCTGTTGACTCCAACATGGCGGAGAAATATATTTACGTCTTAGCGCCGTTTTAGATTATTGCATGGGATGCTTTTTTTGTAACGGTTTTAAAAAATCTGACACAGCGGTTGCATTAAGATCCAGTGTATCTTTAATTATATGTAAAACATGTATCTTTCGTCAAAGTTTATGATGAGTATTTCTGTTATCTGATGTAGCTCTCTGTAATTACTCCTGATATTTGAGGCATTTCTGAACATGCCGTCAATGTAAACCGATATTTGTGGATATAAATATGCATATTATCGAACAAAACATAAATGTATTGTGTAACATGATGTCATATGAGTGTCATCTGATGGAGATTATCAAAGGTTAGTTGATTAGTTGAAATTAGTTGAAATTTTTGAATTTCCCACGCCACCTTTTCAGCTGAATGGGGGGGGGGTGTTCCTTTTGAGGGACTCCTAGTCATAACACGTTTTTAAAACAGCTTGATAGTTTTTTAATTAAATAAAATAAATCAAAAATGCATTAAAAAGATTCACTGTCCATGGGTTAATGGTGAGAACGTACATGGCTTGAATGCATTGCAATTTTGTTTAAGTGCAAAAATGATCTTTAAAATTGTTCTGATGTTTATAAAACATTACATTTGCGAACATATATGTTATAATATGTGTTATAACAGGGAGTGGACATTCTCCCTTTCTCTTGATATTGGCTTTTTATTCAGCTCCCATGGAAACTTTTGATGTGGGTAAAACAATCCATAGTCTAACTTGCCTCGTCTGTATTATACACTCACATACGTCTGTATTTTTTTATTTATTTAACTCAGCAAGTTAGTTAAGAACAAATTCTTATTTTCAATGACGGCCTAGGAAGAGTGGGGTAACTGCCTGTTCAGGGGCAGAACAACAGATTTGTACCTTGCCAGCCCAGGGGTTTGAACTTGCAACCTTCCGGTGACTAGTCCTACGCTCTAACCACTAGGCTACCCTGCCGCCCCAATTATTATACACCCCAATTATTATGGTGCTTGTACTGTAATTGTATTTAGACAAACAGATTGTTTCGTTTTTATTAGAATTGCTGTCTTTTTAAGCTTTATCAATAGCTTAGTGAATTTAATCTTGCTTATTGACTAAGTTTGGCATGTCTATGTCCAGACTGCGTCTTACAGTAGGTCTAGCCCCTATATCAGTGTGAATGCTATAGCCTGTTTGATTGGCCAGTGTGGGGACTAGCCTTCGACATTTATTCAACAAAACCCAGGCCTTTCGCGCCACCGCCAGCTACTGAGCCCATAATTCCGGTTGTGAAAAAAATTCTGACACACCACCAAACCTATAACACTACTGAAAGCACTAAGATTTACCATTGCTTTAGTTTATTTTAAATAGAGCCCTCTATTGGCAGATTAAAATAAACACATTTATTATACAGTAATAAACTAGTTTGAATAAATTGTCTCAGAGCGCCCTCAGCTCTGTGACCAGGGCTGTTGCACTGGGGAATGGACCCAAACAGAGCACTCTGCTGCAGGCCAAACTGGCAATAGATTTTTAAGGATGTATAGCAGTCTCTGGTCACTGCAATGTTTTTTGCAACATACATATTTTGACTTCAATTGACATTTTTGAACCATTATGCAAAATACTTTAGACCTCACAATGTGAGTTCCGCATTATGCAATAATAAACATATGACTATAGACTTTTAAACAAGTAAATTAAATTGTTGCTGTTTTGCACGCTGGGAGAGGACTTTGTCTCCAAAAAAATACAAACTACACTATCAACAGAGAATATAATATGTGTAAGATCATATATATACTGTCGTGGAAATTCACCACCATGTCATGTAAAATACCACCAGGGACACTCGAAGTCAATCTTAAATGAATCATCCTTTATTATCAGCACCCTGGAGAGGTTCTAACCAACTCATTGCACCATAGTACACATGTCAATCAGGAGCTCTGCTGGGGCAGTCCCAGCAGTTGTCTTGTATACGGATATACACAGACAAGTTATATTTGCATGATTTAGCATAATTAATGAATCATTACCATTTTGTTTCATTCAAGTGACCGACCAATACTGGTTCATGACATGTGACAGACCAATACCTCACGAGGCTTCTTCTCTCTAAGCTGAGACCTTGAAATTGAGATATCTATTGTTCTCAAAACAAAGGTCTGGGCATACTGACAAATTGCAGCTACTGAGAGTGAGGATTCGTTCAGTCAGTCACTTGTATGAACACAGAAAACATTTATGAGAAAAGCACATGAATATATTACAGAAATTAATTATTAGAAAAGCACAAACATTAAAAATATAATCAGGTCACCAAATAATTGATTAAAACAAACTATTTTACAAAGAATGTCGACAACAGCAGTCTATCGGGTAGTGGTGTAAAGTGCTTAAGTAAAAATACTTTAAAATACTTAAGTTATTTTTTGGGGTATGTGTACTTTACTATTTATATTTTAGACAACTTTACTTTTACTTCTTACATTTTCTCTATCACCCAAAAGTAATTTTTACATTTTGAATGCTTAGCAGGACAGAAAATGGTCCAATTCACAAACGTATCAAGAGAACCTTTCTGGTCATCCCTACTGCCTCTGATCTGGAGGACTCACTAAACTCAACTGCATAGTTTGTAAATTATTTCTGACTGCTGGAGTGTGCCACTGGCTGTCCGTAAATAAAATAAAATGCAAGAAAATTGTGCCGTTTGGTTTGCTTAATATAAGGAATTTAATACTTTTAGACTTTTACTCAATTAGTAATTTACTGGGTGATTTTCCCTTTCACTTTAGTCATTTTCTATCTTTACTTTCACTCAAGAATGACAATTGGGTACTTCTTCCACCACTGCTGTCAGTTAGCAGCATGGTTTAGCCAGAGGACCGCTAGCTTCCGTCCTCCTCTTGGTACATTGACTTCAATACAAAACCTAGGAGGATTGTGGTTCCCACCCCCTTCCATAGATTTACTCAGTAATTATGACAACTTTAAAATGATGTCCTCCAGCCTATCAGAGCTCTTGCAGCATGAACTGACATGTTGTCCACCCAATCAAAGGATCAGATAATTAATCTAGTACTGAAAGCATAAGCTACCGCTAGCTAGCACTGCAGTGTATAAAATGTGGTGAGTTATTGACCAAAGAGAGAGAAAGACAATAGTTGAACAGTTTTGAACAAATTCATTTATTCCAAAATGAAGGAGAAGAAAGAGAGAAATAGGCAGAGATTGTCATTTTCTTCAGTTTCACTTACTTAGCTAGCAAATACAGCTAGCTAGTTTAGCATACTAAAAAACCCTGCTCCAAAAGAGGGAAGCTATGTCAGCTAGCTGGCTATGACTTTTCAACACAACACTGGAACTATTACAAGTCAAGGTAATGGTGGTCTTTGCGACCGCACTTGAAGACACTTTCAAAGTTCTTAATATTTTCAGCATTGACTGATCTTCATGTCTTAAAGTAATGATGGACTGTTATTTATCTTTGCTTATTTGAGCTGTTCTTACCATAATAGGGATATATTTTGCATACTGGAGGAAACCTGGAACCATTTCAATGTTGAAGCATGTTGGTGGCTTTGCATATTTGAGCTGTTCTTACCATAATAGGGATATCTTTTGTATACTGGAGGAAACCTGGCACATCTCTATGTTGAAGCATGTTGGTGGCAGCATCATAATGTGGGTATGTTCTTCAGCAGCAGGGGCTCGGAGACGAGTCAGGAGCAAGGCAAAGATGAACGGCGCAAAGTACAGAGAGATCCCTGATGAAAACCTGCTCTAGAGCGTTCATGACCTCAGACTGACAACGCAGCAGTGGCTTCGGGACAAGTCTCTGAATGTCCCTGAGTGGCCCAGCCAGAGCCCAGATTTGAACCCGGACTTAAACATCTCTGGAGTGACCTGATATAGCTGTGCAGCAATGCTCCCCATCCAACCTGACCAAGCTTGAGAGGATCTAGGAGAAACTCCCCAAATATATGTGCCAAGCTTGTAACGTCTCAAGGCTGTAATCACTACCAACGGCACTTCAACAAAGTACTGAGTAAAGGGTCTGAATACTTATGTAAATGTGATATTTCAGTTTTATATTGAATAATATATTGAATAAATTAGCAACATTTTCTAAAAACCTGTATTTTCTTCGTCATTATGGGGTATTGTGTATAGATTGATGAGGGGGAAAAATGATTGAATACATTTGAGAATAAGGCTTTAACCTAACAAAATGTAGAAAAAGTCATGATCTGAATACTTACCGAAAAAAAAATACTTATTTCAAATGCTGTTGGCAGTCTTTTTTCTGCAGGTGGGGTCAGATTGTTTTTCACTGCGGGTTGCAGGTCTTCCAAGCCATATCCACACAGGTCTCTTGTGCAATGGAGCCATAGAAATGTTCTCGCTCATCTAATTAGAGCCAGTGATGGACTGGCTGAGAGATATAACACCTCACCCAGTCTCCATAATCTCATGGCAAATAGGGTAGGTATCCATCTCTCCATGCCACAAAGAGTAATGCTCACACTTTCTATTCACCCATTCCAAAGTGGTGGGGCAGACATGCCGCTCATCCTCCCTCTCTGTCCTCTGCTCATTGGGACCATTCATCACAGGAAGTCCCACTGATGAAGCAATTAAGGAGTGGGTGTGCCTGATCTTCACTGTCTTCCTGAATAGAAAGAGATCTGTGATTTGGAGCTCAGAGCCTGTATTCAAAATAATTTTCCATTGGACTGACCATTTAAAATAGGCTGTCAGTGTTTATAGATTTTCTCTGATATGAACGACAACATTACTTCACAGTTTGCCTTTCTTAACTGATACACATTGAGAGGATGTTTTTGTGGCTTTGTGAAAACCATCATTGGACACTTCATACATTTCAGAGCTTGTATCATCCTCTCTACAAGCCATGGCAGTTGGTATGTAGAGCTACATTTTGCTCTGCAAATCACTATTTTCTAATCATTAATCGTCTTCACAAAAAATGCTGTTCATTTTTACCTGTGGCTTTGTGAAAACCATCATTGGACACATTATACATTTCAGAGCTCTTATCATCCTCTCTACAAGCCATGGCAGTTGGTATGTAGAGCTACATTTTACTCTGCAAATCACTATTTTCTAATCACTAATTATCTTCACAAAAATGCTGTTCATTTTTACCTGTGGTAAAACACAATCCATATGAACGATCCACAAGTTCTGAAAATGAAAGCAGGAAATATGTGCAGTATATTGCCCTTGATATGCTCGTGTACACTGAGTGTGCCAAACATTAGGAACACCTTCCTAATATTGAGTTGCCCCCTCCCCTTTTGCCATCAAAACAGCCTCAATCTGTCATGGCATGGACTCTACAAGGTGTTTAAAGCGTTCCACAGGGATGCTGGCCCATGTTGACTCCAATGCTTCCCACGGTTGTGTCAAGTTGGCTGGATGTCCTTTGGGTGGTGGACCATTCTCGATACACACGGGGAAACTGTTGAGCATGGAAAACCGAGCAGAGTTGCAGTTCTTGACACCCTCAAAACGGTGCGCCTGCCACCTACTACCATACCCCGTTCAAAGACACTTAAATATTTTGTCTTGCCTATTCATCCTCTGAATGGCACACACATACAATCGATGTCTCAATTGTCTGGAAGAAATGTTCAATGAAATACTGAGAAAGCTTTTAATCAAACTCAGACTAGGTGGACAATACTTTATACTGCATCTAATATCGTACACTCTGATCCTCTCCAGATATGAATACTTTTGTTTGTAATTTGTAACCAATTATCCAATTCAGAACAATAGTTGATGTACTCAGAAAGACAAACTAGCAGTCTATTAAATTGGGTTCATTAAAGCTGTGAAATGAGGGAAACAACTAATGACTAATGATTCTCTAGGTAAGTGACTTTGAAGCATTGTGCACTTCATTCAGACTGTTTTCAATCATAGCCACCGGCTGATCTACCACCTACTGTGAAAATTGAATAGCAATTGATTCACCAGCTAAAATCTGTAAATTCTTTAAAAAATATATGAGCCGTTAGTCTCACTGAACATCAGTAATTTTGATTTTTCATTACTAAACTCTGAACCATTTATTTCCTCCTCCTTTTTCATCCACACATACTGTATAATGCTCTTACTGGTATGAAAGGTGTACAGGTTGTGCATTAGAAAGTCTTGATCGATACCTTTAGGAGCTCTGTTAAGGCCTGTTAAGTGTTGTTGTGCAGGCATGTTTGCAGCCACTGCTTTCCCTTTGGGCCAACTAAGTGACAGTTTCCAGATGGGGCTAATTTAATTTGCACTTAGACCTACCGCCTTGCCCTTTCCTCTAGATTACTCCTCTCTGTGTTTAGAGTCTGTTTAGAGACTATGGGGCAGACTGTGTATTTGAGAGTGCTGCTGAACATGAGTTGCTGTGATCCTTACTGCATACTGTATGTAAACGCATATGTAAGTGTCTGCCATTTCTCCAGTGCAAACTGGTGACAAATGGTTAAGTGTTTTATCTGATAAGGAGAAGAAGACTTTTTTTTACTCTGTCCATTAAAATAGAATCAGATGACGGGTAGGTTGAGGATTAAGCACAACAAGCAATGTAGTTGTTCTAATACACTACATTGTGTATGATGGCCTCGGGACCATGTGGCCTCTCCTATAAACAAGAGTGTGAACTCAGGTTACTGATCGAAAAGCTAAAGAAGAGATACCAATTCTGCAACCCCATCGAAAGTGAGTCTCCACAGACATATAAGTGAGAATGAAGACAGGAAACATATTGAGGGAATTATTTTTTCCCCGTTGCCAATGATCAGTAATCACTGAAGCGTAGAGGAGAGTAATCTCAGAGAGTGGTTCAACAATTCTGTCCTTCCTGAGATTACATTATTTCCCCAAATTGCAACTGAAGCCACTCAATCCCCCAGCCCCTGAATCAGCACTGCAAAGAGAGCTGGAAGAGACCCATGTGCCATGCCATACCAGGCAAGGCGTTGAGTCATTCCATGGAGGAATGAGGCCTCCAACTGGGAATACTGCAGCACAAAATGACAAAGCCAAACCACACACTAGATTCACCTGCTGGGAATAGCACACAATGGAACAAAACATCTATTCACAATCAGTCTCAGAATATACTTCACTACAGGGCCAAACAATGGACCATATACATACGTACCATAAAAAATAACATCAGGGAACTGGACCTTGTAATTGGAATCACTTAGTAATCTTACCACTGAATGATTGATTCACACGCTTTGGCAATCATCTAACACAGGGATGGGAAACTTTGATTGGGGTGGTAGCCACAAAAAATCTGAACTCATCTTGAGGGGCCGCAGTGGCTTACGGGTCTGCATACCCACCTCCTTATCCACGCTTACAGTCAGCATTTTGAGGGCTCTAAGTTAAATTGTGTTTCACCTTGCGAGCCAAACATTTTAGCGCCTCCCCCCTTAACAGCGGAGAGTAAAATATATATAGTTTTAGAGTTAATTTCCTGCAATTCTGCACATTTCGCCATGGGCCAGAGAGAAAAATTTGCAGTTTTACAGCTAATTTCCTTCAATTCTACACATGTTGCCATAGGGTGGAGAGAAATGTTAGCAGTTTTTAATATGAAATCTGAGTGAGAGTGACTAACAAAATCAATGGGGGTCCCCCAGTCAATAATTCGACCTTGATTACTACAAGTTGAGATACTGTAGCTGGCTAGACTAATTTACCAATCTAAACAATTATAGCTGACATGGGCTAATTAAGTGACTGTCAGTGACTGACATAACAAGAGAAAAACTGCTGATGCACAACCAATTTTTTGAAATTGCACCTTTTCTTTGACCATTTATCTGCGGGCCTACAAAAGGCTTCCAGTTGTCTATCCCTGATCTAACATTTGTTATAAGTGAACATGTACTGTATCACATGAGAGTTTGAAGCACAAGAAGATAACACATTTTGTTGCATAGCTGTATGACTGAATAAAGTATCTTCATATGGGTCTAACTGAATAGCTTCACATGGCTAGACAAGTTTCCCATGAGGTGATTGATTGAATTAGTGTTAAGCATCAGATATGTATTAATTCTGTGTGTGGCCTCTGGGATGGCTGTTAATTACTGACAAAGAACAGGTCGGATGGTTTATAAATACTAAAGCACCCTGGAATGCAAAGGGGGAAAATTAGTCCTGGAAATCTTAATATCAGTTGTATGAATGCTTTTCTTGGCTAATCTTTGAAACAGTGTTCAAAGAGAGGCTTACACGTTTTGCATTTTTAATTTCTAATTTAAAAGCTAATTATATAAGTCTACCTGATAACGCTGATTGTCTTGTCAGTCACATTGAAAAAATGCTGAAGACAGGATGAGTCATGTGAATATGTTTGTGAATACAGGAATGATATTACAAGGGTGGAAAAGAGTCACATACTTTAGACCTGCAATACAAAACAGAAACATGCTTGTCTTGTACAGAGGTACTTCTAAAGTGCTAGATGATGGAGAGGGTGAAGGGATGTCTGTTGAAAGTAGGATGTCTGTGTTTACGCCCTCTCTCAAAGGACTAAAACCTGTCTGTAAAGTGTTCTTTGGAAAGCAGCAACTTTATAGAAAAGTGTACATCAAGGTGTTTGGTTGGCAAATCAATGAGTTCGAACTGAACAGGCAAGAGGCGTTTAGTACCATCGAATCTTAAACACTTCTCCAATACAGTCTCCAAGTACACATACACCTTGTTATGTAGACCATAGAACATGGAAGCACAACATTAGAAAAGCAAGCATTCCTAGAAACTGCTCAATACAACTCTACTTTGTTTTTATTAACCTTGTCTCAAACATTCTAGTCATGTTCTATATAGCTTGAAGATTGTACGAAACTGGATGTTCAGCCTCCCTTTCTGCTGCATCAAATATTCACAATACCGATCCACTCTACTGCAGACTGGAATTACTATGAAAACATCTTGAAACTCCACAGAAAGAAAAACTAACAATGTGCATGTAGCCCCTCAGGCTGTTTTCATTAAGAAAGTGCAATTTTAAATGCTTTTGTTATGTGCTGCGTTCACAATAAGTGTTTTTTAAAGAATTTGAACATACATTTATCCAGTAATAGTTCACCCGGAGCTGAATTGGTGGCAAATAAGCACCAATACGCTACATACACTTCAAAATACTAAATGAATGCATTTACAAAGCATGTGGGATGTTTGTAGAAGAAGTGCCTCAAAACTATACAACTATTTAAGCCAGTGAAGCAAAACTGGCTAATTCGTTAATACCAACCTACACACCAATCTGAGCCTTAATAATGTCTGTTGTTTTTTCATCCTGTAGCCTACATGCTTTGTCTGCAACTCATTTTCATATTGTTTACTTTAACTCTGAATAAAATAGTTATATTTACCTTTATTTAACCAGGCAAGTCAGTTAAGAACAAATTCTTATTTTCAATGATGGCCTAGGAACAGTGGGTTAACTGCCTGTTCAGGGGCAGAATGACAGATTTGTACCTTGTCAGCTCGGGGGTTTGAACTTGCAACCTTCTGGTTACTAGTCACACGCTCTAACCACTAGCCTACCCTGCCACCCCCTGCTGTAATCTTGAGCTGCAGGATTTCAAACTTATTTTAGATGAGCTTCTGCCCTGTCTATTTGATTTGCCTCCAATTTTTTATGCAACTAAACTAAATGTACCATGACATTCTTCAGCATTCCCGATTGTGTGCTGCGTCATTCAGAGCAATGAGTAGTTGTTTTTGAAACATTACAAATGTTCCATTATATGATTTAATTGGATCTGGTGGCCAATAAATGAAAGGAGAACTGTTTCTGGTTGTTTGAGTTTCAAGTTGAAACTGAATTTTCTATTACCACACATTGTATGCAGAAATATATTTCCAACTTATTCCATCTTCCCTAGGGTGAGGTTCTGTAATTATTGACACGAGAGTAAACACAATCAATGTTGTTGTGCTTGTCAACTCTAAGTGGTGAATGCATGAATGCAAAATGTGTTGGTCCAACATTATCTATACCGTCTAATGATGCATCATTTAGTTATTATCATTTTTGTTAGTCATTAACATTTAGTTATTTAGTATAATTTAGTTATTTTATTAGTATTTACCACAGATATAGGATATTAATATAATCACTTTTTTGTGTTGCTGAGACTTTTCCTGCTCTGCATGAGCTTCACGATTTACGTAAATTTATTGAAAACCCGCACTAACACAGAGTTATATTAACAGTATTCCACTTTTCATGTAGCCTAATTTTGACCAGCTAATTGCCTAACCCCAATCAAGCAACATTATTGGCTAAACACTCAAATCCTGTTGCTGCAGGATTATTTTGCTGCGACAATACAGATCAAATTAAGATCATCCACTTGTAGTCCAATCGTGTGACAGATTGATTGACAGGGCAATGTTTGACCAACCATATCATGCGAATCACATTCACACTGCTTTGCCTAATCTTAATTAGTGACTAGACTTCCTATGTGGCTCTCACCATGGGAAATCAGCCTGGCAAACAGACTGGAAAGCCCTGAAGAATCCCAGTCACCATCCTCCCCACAACGCATCACATAGCTTTTCCCAGTTCCTCGCTGGACTGCCAACAGGAGCAGGTTACAGTGGTAAAGTTATGTGCTCGATCTAAACCAACAGCTCCATCCTTACCCATATTTCGGCAAAATTGATGCATGATTACGAGTGATGCGGTTACAATAAAGTGACAAAAATGACAAGAAAGTCCTGCCAAAATGCACTTAAAGCAACAATCAGCAGTTGAAACAATAGCAGAGCCGTAAAAAGCTGAGGGGTGGGGCTGGGGAAACCACTCTCAAATTCATAGACCAAACTACGGATGCAAGGACTGACTATCCATGATATCAAAATAATGATTTAGGTATATATATTTTTTAAACATTTACTTTGTTTACAATCATTGGAGTAAAACAAGCTTATATTTTGGGTTCTGACGGGGTACGACAGTTGGATTAAACTCATTTATGAGTTTGATTAGTCACGAATCAATGGGCACATATCAGTGGAGATTGTTGACGGAAGGACGTTTCATAAAAATGTCCAGACTGGAATGGTATTAAGTGCAAGGTCCCGTGTAGTTCCGTTGGTAGGGAATGGCGCTTGCAATGTCAGGATTGCAGGTTTGACTCCCATGGGGGACCAGTACAACAATGTATGCACTCACTATTGTAAGTCGCTCTGGATAAGAGTGTCTGCTAATTGACACAAATGCATGATTTTTAAATGTTTGATTTCACTCCATTACAGCCATTATTATCAGCAGCCTCCCGGTAAATATAATTAATTAATAAGTCAAAATACAGTACCAGTCAAAAGTTTGGACAAACATACTCATTCAATGGTTCTTCTTTATTTGTACTATTTTCTACATTGTTGAATAATAGTGAAGACATCACAACTATGAAATAACAGATATGGAATCATGTGGTAACAAAAAAAGTGTTAACAAATCAAAATATATTTGATATTTTAGACTCTTCAAAGTAGCCACCCTTTGCCTTGATGACAGCTTTGTACGGATTATCAAACTTTTGACTGGTACTGTATGCCAGTTAGGATTAATGTGCTTAATTTTAAGAAGTTATTTGGCCACTTTAGTTGTGATACAAACCATCACAGTATTCTTGACTTCATCTTAAAATCAAATAAAATCAAATGTTATTTGTCAAATGCGCCGAAAACAACAGGTGAAATGCTTACTTACCAGCTCTTAACCAACAACGCAGTTTTAAGAAATAATTAAAGAGCAGCAGTAAAGTAGCGAGGTTATATACAGGGGCTACCGGTACAATGTACAGGGGCACAGGTTAGTCGAGGTAATGGAGGTAATATGTAAATGTAGGTAAAGTTAAAATGACTATGCATAGATAATAACCAGAGAGTAGTGGCAGCGTAAAAGAGGGGGGGATGGGGGCAACGCAAATAGTCTGAGGAGTCATTTGATTAGCTGTTCAGTAGTCTTATGGCTTGAAGGTACCGCTTGCTGTGCGATAGCAGAGAGAACAGTCCATGACTAGGGTGGCTGGAGTCTGACAATTTTTAGGGCCTTCCTCTGACACTGCCTGGTATAGAGGTTCTGGATGGCAGGAACCTTGGCTACAGTGATGTACTGGGCCATACGCACTAAACTCTGTAGTGCCTTGCAGTCAGAGGCCGAGCAGTTCCATACCAGGCGGTTATGCAACCAGTCAGGATGCTCTCGATGGTGCAGCTGTAGAATCTTTTGAGGATCTGAGGACCCAAGCCAAAACTTTTCAGTCTCCTGATGGGGAATAGGCTTTGTCGTGGCCTCTTCACGTCTCTATTGGTGTTCGTGATGTGGACACCAAGGAACTTGAAGCTCTCAACCTGCTCCACTACAGCCCTATCAATGAGAACGGGGGTGTGCTCAGTCCTCCTTTTCCTGTAGTCTACAATCATCTTCTTTGTCTTGATCACGTTGAGGGAGAGGTTGTTATCCTGGCACCACATGGCCAAGTCTCTGACCTCCTCCCTATAGGCTGTATTAACGTTGTCGTTGATCAGACCTACCACTGTAGTGTCATCAGCAAAGTTAATGATGGTGTTGGAGTTGTGTCTTACCATGCAGTCATGGGTGAACAGGGAGTACTGGAGGGGACTGAGCACACAACTTTGAGTGGCACCCGTGTTGAGGATCGGCGTGGCAGACGTGTTGTTACCTGCCCTTACCACCGGGGGCAGCACGTCATGAAGTCCAGGATCAAGTTGCAGAGGGGGGTGTTTATTTCCAGGGTCCTTAGCTTAGTGATGAGCTTTGAGGGCCCTAGGGTGTTGAACACTAAGCTGTAGTCAATGAATAGCATTCTCACGTAGGTGTTCCTTTTGTCTAGGTGGGAAAGGGCAGTGTGGAATGCAAAAGAGACTGCATCATCTGTGGATCTGTTGGGGTGGTATGTGTCTAGGTTTTCTGGGATGATGGTGTTAATGTGAGTCATGACAAGCCTTTCAAAGCACTTCATGGCTACAGACGCTATGGGTCGGTAGTCATTTAGGTGAGTGCTACGGGTCAGTAGTCATTTAGGCAGGTTACCTCAGTGTCCTTGGGCACTGGGACCATGGTGGTCTGCTTGAAAAACGTTGGTGTTACAGACTCAGTCAGGGACAGGTTGAAAATGTCAGTGAAGGCACTTACCAGTTGGTCAGTGCATGCTCAGAGTACAGTACACATCCTGGCCTTGTGAATGTTGACACCCCCCTATCCACATCGATGGAACAGTAGTGGAGAGAGTAGCAAGTTTTAAGTTCCTCGGCATACACGTCACAGACAAACTGAATTGGTCCACTCACACAGACAGCATCGTGAAGAAGGCGCAGCAGCGCCTCTTCAACCTCAGGAGGCTGAAGAAATTCGGCTTGTCACCAAAAGCACTCACAAACTTCTACAGAGGCACAATCGAGAGCATCCTGGCGGGCTGTATCACCGCCTGGTACGGCAACTGCTCCGCCCTCAACCGTAAGGCCCTCCAGAGGGTAGTGAGGTCTGCACAACGCATCATCGGGGGCAAACTACCTGCCCTCCAGGACACCTACACCACCCGATGTTACAGGAAGGCCATAAAGATCATCAAGGACATCTACCACCCGAGCCACTGCCTGTTCACCCCGCTATCATCCAGAAGGCGAGGTCAGTACAGGTGCATCAAAGCTGGGACCGAGAGACTGAAAAACAGCTTCTATCTCAAGGCCATCGGACTGTTAAACAGCCACCACTAACATTGAGTGGCTGCTGCCTACACACTGACACTGACTCAACTCCAGCCACTTTAATAATGGGAATTGATGGGAAATGTTGTAAATATATCACTAGCCACTTTAAACAATGCTACCTTATATAATGTTACTTACCCTACATTATTCATCTCATATGCATACCTATATACTGTACTCTATATCATCGACTGCATCCTTATGTAATACATGTATCACTAGCCACTTTAACTATGCCACTTTTACATACTCATCTCACATTTATATACTGTACTCGATACCATCTACTGTATCTTGCCTATGCTGCTCTGTACCATCACTCATTCATATATCCTTATGTACATATTCTTTATCCCCTTACACTGTGTATAAGACAGTAGATTAGGAATTGTTAGTTAGATTACTTGTTGGTTATTACTGCATTGTCGGAACTAGAAGCACAAGCATTTCGCTACACTCGCATTAACATCTGCTAACCATGTGTATGTGACAAATAAAATTTGATTTGATTTGGAGAAAAAAAATGTTGACCTATTAAAACCTCTTGGAACTCCCTCTCCCGGATCTGGGAGAATTGTCATCAACTGACACTAATTAGCATAACGCAACGGACAAAAAATATTACTCAAAAATATTCATATTCATGAAATCACGTTTCAAGTGAATTTCAAGTGAAATATATTGAAACACGGCTTAGCCTTTTGTTAAACACCCTGTCATCTCAGATTTTGAAATTATGCTTTACAGCCAAAGCAAGACTGGCATTTGTGTAATTTTATCGATAGCCTA
Source organism: Oncorhynchus masou masou (assembly GCF_036934945.1). Classification (NCBI taxonomy): domain Eukaryota; kingdom Metazoa; phylum Chordata; class Actinopteri; order Salmoniformes; family Salmonidae; genus Oncorhynchus; species Oncorhynchus masou. The sequence continues at coordinate 63,721,013 of NC_088216.1, forward strand.
GCATAGCATTATGCCTAGCTAGCAGCAGGCAGCTTGGTCATGAAAATCAGAAGAGCAATCAAATTAAATTGTTTACCTTTGATGAGCTTCAGATGTTTTCACTCACAAGACTCCCAGTTAGACAGCAAATGTCATTTTGTCCCATAAAGATTATTTTTATAGCCGAAACACCTCCGTTTGTACTTCACGTTTGGTTGAGAAATCCACCGGAAACTGCGGTCACGACAACGCCGAAAAATATTTCAAATTAGATCCATAATATCGACAGAAACATGGCAAACATTTTTTATAATCAATCCTCAAGGTGTTTTTCAAATATCTAGACGATAATATATCAACCGGGACAGGTGGCTTCTTAGTAAGAAAGAGAGAAACAATGGCCGCATTTGTCTTTTATACACAAAACACTCTGAGAGCCTCCAGCTGACCACTGACGCAATGTTGTCGTTCAGGCTAATTTTTCAAAATAAAAGCCTGAAACTATGTATTGTGACACTAGACACATTAGGGAAGCCATAGAAAAAGGAATCTGGTTGATATCTCATCTCATTCACTACTCAATAGGGACGTATAGGAACGCAGAGCTTTCTAAATAAGAGCCTGATTTTTCTCAGGCTTTCGCCTGCAATATCAGTTCTGTTATACTCACAGACAATATTTTTACAGTTTTTGAAACTTTAGAGTGTTTTCTATCCTAAGCTGTCAATTATATGCATATTCTAGCATCTTGCCCTGACAAAATAGCCCGTTTCCTTGGGAACATTATTTTTCCAAAAATGAAAATAGTGCCCCCTAGTTTCAAGAGGTAAAAAGGTCGTATAGAAGCGAGCATAGAAGTAATTTAGCTCATCTGGTAGGCTAGTGTCACTGGGCAGCTCGCGGTTGTAGTAATAGTTTACAATCCCTGCCATTGGAGTCGGTCCTGGAGCCGGTCCTCAATCTTAGACCTGTATTGACGCTTTGCCTGTTTGATGGTTTGTCTGAGGGCATAGCGGGATTTCATATAAGCGTCCAGGTCAGTCCCGATCCTTGAAAGCGGCAGCTCTACTCTTTAGCTGAGTGTGGACGTTGCCTGTATCCATGGCTTCTGGTTGGGGTATTTACGTACGGTCACTGTGAAGACGACATCATTGATGCACTTATTGATGATGCCAGTGACTGATGTAGTGTACTCATCAATGTCAATGGAAGAATCCCAGAACATATTCCAGTCTTTGCAAGCAAAACAGTCCTGTAGCTTAGAATCTGCGTCATCTGACCATTTCTTTATTGACCGAGTCACTGGTGCTTCCTGCTTAAGTTTTTGCTTGTAAGCAGGAATCAAGAGGATAGAATTATGGTCAGATTTTCCAAATGGAGGACGAGGGATCGCTTTGTATGCGTCTCTGTGTGTGGAGTAAAGGTGGTCTGGAGTATTTTTCTCCTCTGGTTGCACATTTAACATGCTGTTAGAAATTTGGTAAGTTACCCTGCATTATAGTCCCCGGCCACTAGGATCGCCGCCTCTGGATGAGAGTTTTCCTGTTTACTTATGGCCTTATACAGCTCATTGAGTGTGATCTTAGTGCCAGCATCGGTTTGTGGTGGTAAATAGACAACTACGAAAAATATAGATGAAAACTATAGGTAAAAAGTGTGGTCTACAACTTATCATGAAATACTCTACATTGGAGAGCAAAACCTTGAGACTTTCTTTATATTAACATTAATCTTGCCTTTACATACAGTACATACTGTTGAAGTCTGAAGTTTACATACACTTTAGCCAAATACAGTTAAACTCAGTTTTTCACAAGTACTGACATTTAATTCTAGTAAAAATTCCCTGTCTTAGATCAGTGAGGATCCCCACTTTATTTTATTAAGAATGTGAAATGTCAGAATAACAGTAGAGATAATTATTTATTTAAACTTTTATTTCTTTCATCACATTCCCATTGGGTCAGAAGTTTACATACACTCAATTAGTATTTGGTAGCATTGCCTTTAAATTGTTTAACTTGGTTCAAATGTTTCAGGTAGCCTTCCACAAGCTTCCCATAATAAGTTGGATGAATTTTGGCCCATTCCTCCTGACAGAGCTGTTGTAACTGAGTCAGGTGGTTAGGCCTCCTTGCTCGCACACACATTTTTTTTCTTGCTCGCACACAAATTTTCTATAGGGTTGAAGTCAGGGCTTTGTGATGGCCACTCCAATACGATGACTTTGTTGTCCTTAAAAGCCCTTTTGCCACAACTTTGTAAGTATGCTTGGGGTCATTGTTCATTTGGAAGACCCATTTGTGACCAAGCTTTACCTTCCTGACTGATTTCTTGAAAAGTTGCTTCAATATATCCACATTATTTTCCAACCTCATGATGCCATCTATTTTGTGAAGTGCACCAGTCCCTCCTGCAGAAAATCACCCCCACAACATGATGCTGCCACCCCCGTGCTTCACAATTGGGATGGTGTTCTTCGGCTTGCAAGCTTCCACCTTTCTCCTCCAAACATAACGATGGTCATTATGACCAAACAGTTCTATTTTTGTTTCATCAGACCAGAGGACATTTCTCCAAAAAGCACATTATTTGTCCCCATGTGCAGTTGCAAACCGTAGTCTGGCTTTTTTATGGCGGTTTTGGAGCAGTGGCTTCTTCCTTGCTGAGTAGCCTTTCAGGTTATGTCGATATAGGACTTGTTTGACTGTGGATATAGATATTTATGTACCTGTTTCCTTCAGCATCTTCACAATGTCCTTTTCTGTTGTTCTGGGATTGATTATGTGACGACCCTCCCACTCTGTCTGCCGTATTCTGTCTTTGTTCTTGTTTCCTTATTAGGATGCCGGTGGGCGGAGTTGGGGAGGGTCGTCAGCTACATGGGAAACACCTGGGCCAGGTGTGTCCCAGGATAAATAGACCTCTTCCACATTCATGGAGGAGACTCTCTCCATGCAGACACCTTTGTAGATTGTGTTGTGGATCTTGGTGGCATTTTGTTTGTTTGCATTGGCACCTTTCAACACCCTGCATTATCACATTCATGCATGCAAAACACTCACTTACACTACTGATTACTGATTACAGAACAGGGCTCCGGGCAGCCGAGCGGAAATGGAGGAAAACTCGCCTCCCTGCGGACCTGGCATCCTTTCACTCCCTCCTCTCTACATTTTCCTCCTCTGCCTCTGCTGCTAAAGCCACTTTCTACCACTCTAAATTCCAAGCATCTGCCTCTAACCCTAGGAAGCTCTTTGCCACCTTCGCCTCCCTCCTGAATCCTCCTCCCCCTCCCCCCCTCCTCCCTCTCTGCAGATGACTTCGTCAACCATTTTGAAAAGAAGGTCGACGACATCCGATCCTCGTTTGCTAAGTCAAACGACACCGCTGGTTCTGCTCACACTGCCCTACCTTGTGCTCTGACCTCTTTCTCCCCTCTCTCTCCAGATGAAATCTCGCTTCTTGTGACGGCCGGCCGCCCAACAACCTGCCCGCTTGACCCTATCCCCTCCTCTCTTCTCCAGACCATTTCCGGAGACCTTCTCCCTTACCTCACCTCGCTCATCAACTCATCCCTGACCGCTGGCTACGTCCCTTCCGTCTTCAAGAGAGCGAGAGTTGCACCCCTTCTGAAAAAACCTACACTCGATCCCTCCGATGTCAACAACTACAGACCAGTATCCCTTCTTTCTTTTCTCTCCAAAACTCTTGAACGTGCCGTCCTTGGCCAGCTCTCCCGCTATCTCTCTCAGAATGACCTTCTTGATCCAAATCAGTCAGGTTTCAAGACTAGTCATTCAACTGAGACTGCTCTTCTCTGTATCACGGAGGCGCTCCGCACTGCTAAAGCTAACTCTCTCTCCTCTGCTCTCATCCTTCTAGACCTATCGGCTGCCTTCGATACTGTGAACCATCAGATCCTCCTCTCCACCCTCTCCGAGTTGGGCATCTCCGGCGCGGCCCACGCTTGGATTGCGTCCTACCTGACAGGTCGCTCCTACCAGGTGGCGTGGCGAGAATCTGTCTCCTCACCACGCGCTCTCACCACTGGTGTCCCCCAGGGCTCTGTTCTAGGCCCTCTCCTATTCTCGCTATACACCAAGTCACTTGGCTCTGTCATAACCTCACATGGTCTCTCCTATCATTGCTATGCAGACGACACACAATTAATCTTCTCCTTTCCCCCTTCTGATGACCAGGTGGAGAATCGCATCTCTGCATGTCTGGCAGACATATCAGTGTGGATGACGGATCCCCACCTCAAGCTGAACCTCGGCTAGACGGAGCTGCTCTTCCTCCCGGGGAAGGACTGCCCGTTCCATGATCTCGCCATCACGGTTGACAACTCCATTGTGTCCTCCTCCCAGAGCGCTAAGAACCTTGGCGTGATCCTGGACAAAACCCTGTCGTTCTCAACTAACATCAAGGCGGTGGCCCGTTCCTGTAGGTTCATGCTCTACAACATCCGCAGAGTACGACCCTGCCTCACACAGGAAGCGGCGCAGGTCCTAATCCAGGCACTTGTCATCTCCCGTCTGGATTACTGCAACTCGCTGTTGGCTGGGCTCCCTGCCTGTGCCATTAAACCCCTACAACTCATCCAGAACGCCGCAGCCCGTCTGGTGTTCAACCTTCCCAAGTTCTCTCACGTCACCCCGCTCCTCCGCTCTCTCCACTGGCTTCCAGTTGAAGCTCGCATCCGCTACAAGACCATGGTGCTTGCCTACGGAGCTGTGAGGGGAACGGCACCGCAGTACCTCCAGGCTCTGATCAGGCCCTACACCCAAACAAGGGCACTGCGTTCATCCACCTCTGGCCTGCTCGCCTCCCTACCACTGAGGAAGTACAGTTCCCGCTCAGCCCAGTCAAAACTGTTCGCTGCTCTGGCCCCCCAATGGTGGAACAAACTCCCTCACGACGCCAGGACAGCGGAGTCAATCACCACCTTCCGGAGACACCTGAAACCCCAACTCTTTAAGGAATACCTAGGATAGGATAAAGTTATCCTTCTCACCCCCCCCCCCCCTTAAATGATTTAGATGCACTATTGTAAAGTGGCTGTTCCACTGGATGTCAGAAGGTGAATTCACCAATTTGTAAGTCGCTCTGGATAAGAGCGTCTGCCAAATGACCTTTGTTACAGGCTTTGAGCCGGTTCGTGACAAAGAGTACTTTTTACACCAAAGTATGTTCATCTATAGGAGACAAAATGCGTCCCTTCCTGAGCGGTATGATGGCTGTGTGGTCACATGGTGTTTATACTTGCGTACTATTGTTTATGCAGATGAACATGGTACCTTCAGGTGTTTTGAAAACGCTCCCAAGGATGAACTAGACTTGTGGAGATCTACAATTTTTTTTCTGAGGTCTTGGCTGATTTCTTTTTCGATTTTACCACGATGTCAAGCAAAGAGGCACTGAGTTTGAAGTTAGGCCTTGAAATGCATCCACAGGTACACCTCCAATTGACTCAAATGATGTCAATTAGCCTATCAGAGGCTTCTAAAGCCATGACATTTTCTGGAATTTTCCAAGCTGTTTAAAGGCCCAGTCAAGTTAGTGTATGAAAACTTCTGACCCACTGAAATTGTGATACAGTGAATTATAAGTGAAATAATCTGTAAACAATTGTTGGAAAAATTGCTTGTGTCATACAGATATCCTAACCGACTTGCCAAAACTATAGAAATGTGTGCAGTGGTTGAAAAACAAGTTAATGATTCCAACCTAAGTGTATGTAAACTACTACTAAAATTAATTACAGGACTATGTTTTTCCTGTGGTTCATTTTCATGCCAAGCAGGTAGGCTGTACTCCTGTTGTAAAGAGAAGCAATGTGCTAAATATTAGGAGAACTGGATCCTCCTCTTTATAATAGAGGCCATCACTCTGTTCTCATGCAATTGCATAGCCTATAGAAATGTAGTGCAACATGAGCTCATGGGCTCTCATTAAGTGATTGATTAGATACATTTGCATTGACGTCAGAGTGATTATAGGGACAACATTGTGCTGAGTCCCAGGCAGTTAGCAAGTTTGGTAGGCTACTGATGATTATCAGCAGCATCAGAGCTTGGAGATGCGTAATAACCGTGACTAAACGGTCACGTGGAATTTCACTGTCATCATGACTCGTGACAGCAGGTCTGGCGGTAATACAGCCACCTTATCAGCCCTAGTAGTAATTTCAGATTGCCCCTTTAACTGGTATTCACAAACAACTAAATGTATCTTTAAACTGACTGACAAGCAAGGTAAGCAACAATGCCTCCGTGTTATGATGATGACCGAGGGTAGGTGTCTGGAATGTAAAAAAGAGATACGTCCCATTGGTTCTCACTGCATTGCCCCATTTATCTTAAATGGGTATTGACATCTAGATAAATGTATTAATTTTTTATTTCACCTTTATATAACAAGGTAGGCCAGTTGAGAACAAGTTCTCATTTACAACTGCCACCTGACCAAGATAAAGCAAAGCAGTGCGACACAAACAATAGCCAGCAGCATACTGCTGGCTTGCTTCTGAAGCTAAGCAGGGTTGGTCCTGGTCAGTCCCTGGATAGGAGACCAGATGGTGATGGTGGGCAAGTAGGAGGCACTCATTCCTCTGATCTAAAAAAAATTATCCCAATGCCCCAGGGTGGTGATTGGGGACATTGCCCTGTGTAGGGTGCTGCCTTTCGGATGGGATATTAAATGGGTTTCCTGACTCTCTGAGGTCCTTAAAGATCTCATGGCACTTATTGTCAGAGTAGGGCCGTTAACCCTGGTGTCCTGGCTAAAATCCCAAGCTGTGCCTCATATCATCATGTTCACCTAATCATCCCCAACTTTTTAAAATGTTTCTATTTTTATTTCACCTTTATTTAACCAGGTAGGCTAGTTGAGAACAAGTTCTCATTTGCAACTGCGACCTGGCCAAGATAAAGCATAGTAGTGTGAACAGACAACACAGAGTTACACATGGAGTAAACAATAAACAAATCAATAATACAGTAGGGAAAAAAGAGTCTATATACATTGTGTGCAAAAGGCATGAGGAGGTAGGCAAATAATTACAATTTTGCAGATTAACACTGGAGTGATAAATGATCAGATGGTCATGTACAGGTAGAGATATTGGTGTGCAAAAGAGCAGATAAGTAAATAAATAAAAACAGTATGGGGATGAGGTAGGTAAAATTGGGTGGGCTATTTACCAATAAGCCTATGTACAGCTGCAGCGATCGGTTAGCTGCTCAGATAGCAGATGTTTGAAGTTGGTGAGGGAGATAAAAGTCTCCAACTTCAACTTTTTGCAATTCGTTCCAGTCACAGGCAGCAGAGAACTGGAACGAAAGGCGGCCAAATGAGGTGTTGGCTTTAGGGATGGTCAGTGAGATACACCTGCTGGAGCGCGTGCTACGGGTGGGTGTTGCCATCGTGACCAGTGAACTGAGATAAGGCGGAGCTTTACCTTGCATGGACTTGTAGATGACCTGGAACCAGTGGGTCTGGCGACGAATATGTAGCGAGGGCCAGCCGACTAGAGCATACAAGTCGCAGTGGTGGGTGGTATAAGGTGCTTTAGTGACAAAACGGATGGCACTGTGATAAACTGCATCCAGTTTGCTGAGTATAGTGTTGGAAGCTATTTTGTAGATGACGTCGCCGACGTCGAGGATCGGTAGGATAGTCAGTTTTACTAGAGTAAGTTTGGCGGCGTGAGCGAAGGAGGCTTTGTTTGCGGAATAGAAAGCCGACACTAGATTTGATTTTCGATTGGAGATGTTTGATATGAGTCTGGAAGGAGAGTTTACAGTCTCGCCAGACACCTAGGTACTTATAGATGTCCACATATTCAAGGTCGGAATCATCCAGGGTGGTGATACTAGTCAGGCGTGCGGGTGCAGGCAGCGAACGGTTGAAAAGCATGCATTTGGTTTTACTAGCGTTCAAGAGCAGTTGGAGGCCACGGAAGGAGTGTTGTATGGCATTGAAGCTTGTTTGGAGGTTAGATAGCACAGTGTCCAAGGACGGGCCGGAAGTATATAGAATGGTGTCGTCTGCGTAGAGGTGGATCAGGGAATCGCCTGCAGCAAGAGCAACATTATTGATATATACAGAGAAAAGAGTCGGCCTGAGAATTGAACCCCGTGGCACCCCCATAGTGTCTGCCAGAGGACCGGACAGCATGGCCTCCAAATTGGCAATTGGCTCATTCATCCCCCTCCTCTCCACTGTAACTATTATGCAGGTTGTTGCTGTAAATGAGAACGTGTTCTCAGTCAACTTACCTGGTAAAATAAAATAAAAATAAAAACACAGTTACACATGTCAATAACACCGCCGAAGTCAAGGATCGGAAGGATAGTCAGTTTTACGAGGGTATGTTTGGCAGAATGAGTGAAGGATGCTTTGTTGCGAAATAGGAAGCTGATTCTAGATTTAATTTGAATTGCAGATGCTTAATGTGAGTCTGGAAGGAGAGTTTACAGTCTAGCCAGACATCTAGGTATTTGTAGTTGTCCACATATTCTAAGTCAGAACCATCCATAGGGATGCTAGATGGGCGGGCAGGTGCGGGCAGCAATCGGTGGATGCATTTAGTTTTACTTGCATTTAAGAGCAGTTGGAGGTCACGGAAGGAGAGTTGTATGGCATTGAAACTCATCTGGAGGTTTGTTAACACCGTGTCCAAAGAAGGGCCAAGAGCAACATCATTGATGTATACAGAGAAAAGAGTCGGCCGGAGAATTGATCCCTGTGGCACCCCGATAGAGACTGCCAGAGGTCCGGACAACAGGGCCTCCGATTTGACACACTGGACTCTGTTTGATAAGTAGTTGGTGAACCAGGCGAGGCAGTCATTTGAGAAACCAAGACTGTTGAGTCTGCCGATAAGAATTCGGTGATTGAAAGCCTTGGCCAGGTTGATGAATACGGCTGCACAGTATTGTCTTTTAACGATGGCGGTTATGATTTCCAGGTCGGAAATCAGATTGCATAGCGGAGAAGGCACAGTGGGATTCTAAATGGTCGTTGATCCATAAATCAATGGATATTTCAATGACCTAATTGCATAACAGGTTCACCATCAAGTAAATGGGGCTGAAAACTTGTTGGGGATCTTGCCTTAATGTTTTACAGACCATAATAAGTCACAGTGATTGCATTTTAATGCTGTGTGAATTAGTTTTTTTGAATAGTGGTTGAGTGTTGGCACTGCACATAACATTGACAGAGACTTATTTTGCCTACAGCTGAGAGAAGTCAAGGGAAGGCTGCTGCCAAGTGCTTTGTGTCTGTGTATGTCTCTGCTGGAATGGTCACAGTCATCATGTTTCTCTCTAGTATGGCTGCACTCACACTTCCTCTTCTAATGACTAATCCATCACATTTTCCTCTGACATTTTCAATAACAAACAGGCAACTCATGTTTATTACAGCATTTAAATTCAATAAAAAATCATTTACTGACCCTCAGTAAAATTATTTTTAAGTAGTATATTAACTTTTTAGAAGGTATATTCTTTTCAACTTTGGATAACTTGTATTGTGTCTACTTAGATGCAAATCAAACTATGTCAAAAATAATAATCTGCTGACTGTTTCAAATTGTACTAGCCAACTCTCCAAACATCCAAACTCTCCAAACTTCAGGAGTGAGGACATGATCCAGTATGCTGTCCGTCCTTTAGAGGTGACATGAGGTCGGGATTCTTATGGTGGTCAGTGGACAGTCTTTACCCCTCTGAGTGGAAAATTACCAAGGTATTTTTACAGGGCACTGCATGGGGAGGGCCGCACAAACAATCAATCACAGAGGAAAGGGGCCAGGGTGTGTGCAGAGGGATGAGGGTTGAATCTGATTGATGAGTAATTGCAGGACAGTCCTGTCAGTGATGCTAGCCAGCAATTAATACCACTCCCAACAGCTGTGCTGGGGTCTGGAGTGGGCCTGATGGAGCAACTGATTTTAAAGCACAGTTAATGTTTGGGTCCAGGAAACAAACCAAATTGTAACGTCTCTTACATCTGCTGTTTGAAATGCAGTACATTACACAGAGAATCAATACTCACCTCTTTTTAGATCAGGTTAATCCTGTGACTTTGGGAAAATGTATCCACTGTATGTATCAAGTTAATGCCTTAGTGCTGACTGCATTTGCCACTCAACAAGGGCCAAATTAGTGCTCATACGAGGCAGAAATAATTTGTTGTGGATAATTGTGAAATTAAAATAATTTCATGAAAGCCTTTGTCATTTAACAGTACTCCCATTGGTCATGGGCTGGGGCCTGTAAATGTAGCTAAGGGTTTTGAGCGATGACTGACTTTAGATGAAGACGTGAACGCCATACTGAGCCCAGGGGCACTGATGGCTAGGCAAGACAATGAAAATATGAAAATGATTGAAAACATCCTATTAAATAACTTAACTTGTTGTTTATTATATTACATTTTCCCTCAACACATACAGACCCCCACCTTTATCACTAGTCCATGCATACACAAGAAAAGTAGGCTGTTTTAATTGAAACATTTTCCCATGGGGCTGACTGAAGATGTTTGGAAGGGTTGGAAGAAAATGAAAAATGCTAACCTCTAGTTTATAAGATTTTTCATTGCAGTGACAAAAAAATATTTTTTTCAATTAGTGGTTTGGAATAACTGGTGAACAGAAGTCAAGATCACTATGATTTCAGCTAAAAGACTGCATGTAGACTAGCCAGGGTACCAGACTGTCTCTGCTCTCTTGCCAACTCCTAATGTAATTGTCATGCCAAACAGATGATATGTTTGGTATGACAATGACAGCAATGGAGTTGGCAAGAGCACAAACAGATCTGGGACCAGGCTACACAGAGACAGACGTTGGAGAGAATGAATCATACAACTCCTCAGCTGCCATTTTTCTCTTCAGATCTCTGTGCTCTAGTAAATGGCAAGGAGACAGACTAAAAGACTAGTATGAGTGAAGTTGCCTTAGTTCTTACAACAAACTTGTGATTGTAGGTCTGGCTGGCAGTCCTTTCCATACATGCCCTTGCATAGACTCAAAGCATGTGTTACAAATTTGAAATTCATACTATAATATTCAAACCACTGTAACGGGTTTCTTCCAACTCCTCCTCTGACGAAGAGGTGGAACAAGGATCGGACCAAAATGCAACGTGGTTCGTTCGATACATCTTTAATGAAACAAACGTCGAAAACCGAAACAGCCCTGACTGGTGCAACAAACACAGAGACAGGAACAATCACCCACAAACACACAGTGAAACCCAGGCTACCTAAATATGGTTCCCAATCAGAGACAACGATAATCACCTGACTCTGATTGAGAACCGCCTCAGGCAACCATAGACTAATCTGTACACCCCACACAACCCCAAGACGAAACACACTACAAACAAACCCATGTCACACCCTGGCCTGACCCAATAAATGAAGAAAACATAATAAATATAGACCAGGGCGTGACAACCACAAGTAAATATGTTATCTTATAGGGTACAGTACACATTATCTGGCTCATGATGTTCAAGTCAAGGACATCTCAGGAATTGCTTAGTGGGCCCCTCTGCTCTATTTAGGGATAGGACTTGTTACTTTGCATGGGGAGATTTTAGTTGGCTGATTCACTCTGTCAATCCAGTGCATCAAAACCTCATTGCATGCAGAGGGAGATCTCAGAGATAGACAGGATCCCTCAGTCAGAGTCGGCCCACTTCACACACTTTGTTCCTTCCTTAGAAACACAAGCCCCTACTGAGCACAGCTCAATAATGCACACTAGTCAGCAGGGGAGTTGAGAGATTTGCAGCCGACCTCAGAACTCAACATTTAAGTGGATACCCAGCAAACCAAAAAATTCCCAGAACATTAGGTACGATTCCCATGAAGTTCTAGTTAGGGTTTTATCTAACATTAGAATGACAACATCCCAAAAACATTCAGAGAATGATTTTCATAAAATCTCTTTATTTATCAAATGATGAAATATCCTTGGAATGTTCTCCCAACATTCACTCACATGTTGTGCACAACATATGCAACAACCACCACAGAACATTTTGCATACAACAATTGCCTGATGTTGCAAGAACATTCCTATAACATATTTAATATGTTCCATAAAAGGTTCCCATAATGTTTTATTAGGTTGTGGGAACAGTCTGGTGGGAACATTGTGGGGACATCACAGAATATATGTTCCCAAAACACATGAACTGTCCAGTTGTGCAGATGTTTCTACACTGTTTCTTTTACATTGCAAAAAAACAACAACATTAAATTGATGTTACAAGAACGTTCCCACAACACATTTTGTCTGTTCTTTAAAGGTTCACCGAATGTTTCATTAGGTTGTGGGAACAGTCTGGTGGTAACATTGTGCTGACATTCAAATAATGTTTGTATCAGGGTGCACAAAACATTCCTTTGATGTTGCAAGAATGAAATAAGTCTGTTTTCATTATATTTGATTTAGTTTAAACATAATATTGTGGTCTTGGAGGTTAGACCATTTCAAGAACACTTAGAAAATGTTATGTTTAAGTTTTACCACAACATTCTCAGCATGCAAATTAAAGAAGATTGGAATACATTACCATTATCTTTGTCTCCAGATTTAATGCCAATTCACATTAGAGAACTCTATTGTAGATGATATAGAGACACATGGCATTTTATCTTAATTCATAGGACATTTGAACAGCATTTAATCATATAAGCACAACAATATGTTTTAATCTTCATATGTAAACAATCTACACATGCGGTGTTTGAAACTGCAATGTTTGGTTCCCAAGCCAGGGCTTTTATCATCTGCACCACCAGGTAAATGCTTTTTCATCGTCTTCTTTTCAGTATATGGCCATGGCAGTAAGGTCAATCAGGAATTCCATGCTTCCTTTTTATTCTTCTTAGACATAACTAACCCAGGGAAATACTGGTAACTGGGTTATTCACCACCACTTCACCCATCCTCTTCAGATGCTGCATACGTCTGGGCCCATATTTACAAGGTATTAAAGACTGAGTGGTAATATAGGATCACTTATGCTTTTCAGATCTTGAAAAATAAGCCAGGAGGGACCATATCAAGAGTCTCAAAGTAGGAATTATATCTGGTGCGTTTTTAAAAAGTTGAACAGTACATTTTGACACAATGTAAAAGGTTTTACAGTTAGTCTACACTGGATTTGTAAATCAGGCCAAAATAAAGATATCCTCTTTTTTAGTAGAGTATATCTGAGCATCATTGTCATTTTTCTTTCTAAGAAACATGGTTACAGAATATGTGGGATTCAACCTGCAATATTCAGAACTGAAGGAAGATAATTAACCGTCTGCGCCACCATAGGATCGCTGTTGTATGTTTTTTTTTCCTCTGTCAAATATGGTCAGTTATTAAAATGTTACCATCCTCTTCATATGCGGTGTACTTGTAACACTGTATTTTATGATTTTCTTTCGTCATCATGTGTTGAAAGCCTTATGTGATTTTATACTGAACAAAAATACAAATGCAACATGCAAAATGTTGGTCCCATGTTTCATGAGCTGAAATAGAAGATCACAGAAATGTTCCATGCGTACAAAAGTATTCTTTTGCACGAATATGTTTATGTCCCTGTTAGTAAGCATTTCTCTTTGCCAAGACCATCCATCCACCTGACAGGTGTGGCATATCAAGAAGCTGATTAAACAGCATGTACATTACACAGGTGCACCTTGTGCTAGGGACAATAAAATGCCACAGATGTCTCAAGTTTGCAATTAGTATGCTGACTGCAGGAATGTCCACCTGAGCTGTTGCCAAATAATTGGATGTTCATTTCTCTACCATAAGCCGCCTCCAATGTCATTTTAGAGAATTTGAATTTGGTTTCTTCACCTATGGTATTCCCTGAGGGGCACCGGTGTTGAGGAGTGATTAGGGAGTAATTTATGAATTTATTTATATTGACAGATTTCCTTTTAAGAACTGTAACAGCAAAATCTTTGAAATTGTTGCATGTTCCGTATATATTTTGGGAGCCTGGGTTAGTTATGTCTAAGAAGGATAAAATGGAAGCATAGAATTCCTGATTGACCTTACTACCATGACCATATATTGAAAAAAGATGATGAAATAGTATTTCTGTCTGTAATAAACTGTTTTTGTGGAGAAAACTCATTCTGATTGGCCGGGTCTAGCTCCCCAGTGGGTGGGCCTATACCCAGGCCAGCCCACGGCTGCTGCCCAGTCGTGATATTCATGAATTAGGCAGTTATTTGTTTCATTGATTCATTCATTTATTTATATTGACTAATTTCATTTTAAGAACCGTAACTTCGTAAATTCTTTGAAATTGCTGCATGTTGCATTTATATTTTTGTTCAGTGTTGATGGATTGAGCTTCCTTTAAAGTATTATTGTATAGTCATATGATTCTATAATACAGACTCAGAACCTTCAAACCAAATAATATATTGTTTTACCTTCTCAATTTCAAAATCACGTTTCATTAGACTTTCAACATGTGATGAGAGAAAATCATAAAATATTGTGTTATAAGTACACAGTATATGAAGAGGATGGGAACATTTTAATAAGTGTAATGTGTTCTGTGTCCTGATTGACCATATTTGACAGAAGAAAAAAAAAATACAAGGTCACTGCTATCCCCTGGTAGTGCAGAGGGTTAACGATCTGGCTAGGGAACCAAACATTGCAGTTGTCAACATATGAAGAGCAAAACATATAGTTGTGTTTATATGATTAAATGTTCAAATGTCCTGTAAATTAAAATTCTATGTGTCTCTATATTCTTCTCAAATGTGAACTGCCAATACATCTGGAAGGAAACATACCAGGGATAATTTCCAATCTGCCTTCTTATGCTTTAAGGATATACACATTTGCATGCGGAGGAAGTTGTGGTAATGTTAGGTGAAACTTCAATATAAATTTTTTAAATGTTCTTGAAATGTCCTGAGGACCTCAAATACAAAGTAAAATGTATATTGTGTGAACATCAATGGAATGTTATGTTAAACCTAAAACAAATACACTATGTATGTCATAGAAATTGACTTACTTCATTCTTACAACATTAAGGCGATATCCTGCGTAACCTAGCATAAAAATGGTATCATCACAACTGAGCATGTTTTGTGTTTTGGAGACCTCTATCTTGTAATGTTCCCACACTGTTCCTAAAATCTAATTACATTTTCTGGGTACATTTAAAGACCTAAGAAAGGCTGTTCTGTCAACATTCTTGCAACATCAAAGGAATGTTTTCTGCACCCTGATATGAACATTATCTGACTGTCAGCACAAACCTAAATACATGTTTTAGAAACTTTTAATAACATAAAACATGTGTTCTAGGAACATTCTTGCAAAATCAGGCAAATGTTTTTTGCAACCTAATAGAAACAATGCAATAATCAGCGCAAACAACATTTTTTGTGTTTTGGGACTATCTCCAGTCATGTCCACACAATGATCCCAGACTGAAAAACAGCTTCTATCTCAAGGCCATCAGACTGTTAAACAGCCACCACTAACATTGTGTGGCTGCTGCCAACACACTGACTCAACTCCAGCCACTTTAATAATGGGAATTGATGGGAAATGATGTAAAATATATCACTAGCCACTTTAAACAATGCTACCTAATATAATGTTTACATACCCAACATTATTCATCTCATATGTATACGTATATACTGTACTCTATATCATCTACTGCATCTTTATGTAATACATGTATCACTAGCCACTTTAACTATGCCACTTTGTTTACATACTCATCTCATATGTATATACTGTACTCGATACCATCTACTGTATCTTGCCTATGCTGCTCTGTACCATCACTCATTCATATATATTTATGTACATATTCTTTATCCCCTTACACTTGTGTGTTTAAGACAGTAGTTTTGGAATTGTTAGTTAGATTACTTGTTGGTTATTACTGCATTGTCGGAACTAGAAGCACAAGCATTTCACTACACTCGCATTAACATCTGCTAACCATGTGCATGTGACAAATAAAATAAAATTTGATTTGATTTGATCTAATGAAACATTAGGCTAAATGTGTTCTGGGAACGTTTTTTTTAATACCAGGTGAATGTTTTATACACTCTGAAATTAACATTGTATAATCGTCCAAACAACTGGACAATTTTTGTGTTTTGGGAACACATATTTTGTGATGTCCCCACAAAGTTCCCGACAACACTGTTCCCACAACCTAATGAAACATTCTAGGAACCTTTAAATTACCTATTAAATGTTTCCTTGGGATGTTCTTGTAACATCAGGTGAGTGTTTTTGCACCCAAAAAAGAAAGAATCATGTATAATCAACTGGAACGTTTTTGTGTTTCGGGAACATATATTTTGTGATGTCCCCACATTGTTCTCACCAGACTCTTCCCACAACGTAATGGAACATTCTGTGAACCTTTAAAAAACAGATTACATGTGTTCTAGCAATGTTCTTGCATGATCAGGCAACTGTTCATTACAAAGATTCTATAATAATAATTTAGGGTTGCTGGGTATTCTGTTAAATTAAGCAAGTACAGGGCAGTGTCACTTCTGCAAAATGTTGTACCATGTTTATATGACTTAGGATGGATACACTATCCTCGCTAACGTGTGTACCACATAGGCTTTCCTCAAGATGGGTTCACAGAGTTTTCTGACTGTGTCCTCTGCAAAGGCCATCTAGAGTATGCACTATTGTCTACCCTTGATGATTTTAGAAAAAAATATGTATTTTGTTGACATTACACAATCAAATATTCAATTAATTTTATGGAAAGATACCAAAAATTATACATAACCTACGTAATATTTGATCATATGCAAGCTGCAAAGTTGTGCAAGAGGACTGTTTCACAGGAAAGAGATGCAGTATAGGAGAGGACACTACAAGGAGAGGAGAGGACACTCTGCAACCCTGAGTGGATATTGTCTCGACACCCTCTTTTGTACTTTAGCTATTTAGTTCACTTTTAACCCCTCTACCATTAGCCACAAGGTGAATGTGTTTATCTACTCCCTTCACCTTCTATCCTGTGTTAGAATAGGTCAACTGCCAAAGCAAACATGCAAGCCATGCCAGCCTAGCTCAGCAGTTGAAAGTTGATTACCACATTTCTTTGTATGTTGGTATTTATTACTGATAAATCACTGTACGGATTACTGTTCCCAATTTCATAAATACATGGCTCTCTTCATCCTTCACAATACACTCGTTTCTCTGCCCAATCTACTTTGAAGACACTGCATTGTGAATCACACGTATCCAATAGTTTCTTCTATGTACTATAACGTCCACTGGGCTCCCCTTGCACCGCAGGGTTATTCTCACCCAAGAGTGCATGGAGGCATGAAATTCTGGCTCCTGCTGCAGGCGTTTTCCATGTCATTTGCCATCCATGGACATCAGAGTAATGCTATAGCCCAGGGAGGGATACAGAGTTATGTAGACAAAAAATAAATCAGCGCTTGGGATAACAGAGCTTCGCAAATTCAGCCTGATGCCAGCTGTGGCTGATCATTCATGCATGTCTCTTTAATCAAAGGTGGAGGGAAGGCAGGACTTTTCCTTCAGGAAAATCAGGGTTGATCCAGAGGAGATTTAAACATCAAATCACAGGTTAAGACCAAAAGACAGAACATACTCATACTCTTATCATTACATCCAGTTAAGATAACCCATTTCTACCGTTTTCTACATGAATTATCATCAAATCAAATTGATTTGTATAGCCCTTCTTACATCAGCTGATATCTCAAGGTGCTGTACAGAAACCCAGCCTAAAACCCCAAACAGCAAGCTATGCAGGTGTGGAAGCATGGTGGCTAGGAAAAACTCCCTAGAAAAGCCAAAACATAGGAAGAAACCTAGAGAGGAACCAGGCTATGAGGGGTGGCTAGTCCTCTTCTGGCTGTGCTGGGTGTAGATTATAACAGAACATGGCCAAGATGTTCAAATGTTCATAAACAACCAGCATGGTCAAATAATAATAATCAGGGTAGTTGACGAGGGTGCAACAGGTTAGCACCTCAGGAGTAAATGTCAGATGGCTTTTCATAGCCAATCATTGAGAGTATCTCTACCGCTCCTGCTGTCTCTAGAGAGTTGAAAACAGCAGGTCTGGGACAGGTAGCACGTCCAGTGAATAGGTCAGGGTTCCATAGCCGCAGGCAGAACAGTTGAAACTTGAGCAGCAGCACGGCCAGGTGGATTGGGGACAGCAAGGAGTCATCATGCCTGGTAGTCCTGAGGCATGGTCCTAGGGCTCAGGTCCTCCGAGAGAAAGAGAGAATTAGAGAGAGCATATACTTATCCTGTGTGTGTGTGTAATTCATCACAGGACACCGGATAAGACCCAGCTCAGAGAAGTAATCTCCAGATATAACAGACTGACCCTAGCCAAGACAAGTCGCCCATGGGCATACACTACCCGTAGGTGAACTTTGTTAAATACACTAGTTAGAACTGGGCGGACCACCCACTGTAAACTGTTGTTAAAGTAGGCTAGTCTAGCTTATTGTTTCTTTCCTTGGGTCCAGCCCAGTCACAATAATAATTTGCATGAGTTATGTTACGAGTCTCATTACCATCCCCCCTAGACTGTCGGGCCAAAAGGGATTCGTAACAGAGAGCATACTTAAATTCACACAGGACACCGGATAAGACAGGAGAAGTACTCCAGATATAACAGACTGACCCTAGCCCCCCGACACAAACTACTGCAGCATAAATACACAGCA
This sequence comes from Oncorhynchus masou masou, assembly GCF_036934945.1. NCBI lineage: Eukaryota > Metazoa > Chordata > Actinopteri > Salmoniformes > Salmonidae > Oncorhynchus > Oncorhynchus masou. The sequence goes on from NC_088216.1 coordinate 63,739,775, forward strand.
GACACTGTGGCCCCATCTGATGATACCCCCGGACAGGGTCAAACAGGCAGGATATAACCCCATCCACTTTGCCAAAGCACAGCCCCTACACCACTAGAGGGATATCTTCAACCACCAACTTACTATCCTGAGACAAGGCAGAGTATAGCCCACAAAGATCTCCGCCACGGCACAACCCAAGGAGGGGGGGGGGGCGCCAACCCAGTCAGGAAGATCACATTTGTGACGCACCCCTCCTAGGGACGGCATGGAAGAGCACCAGTAAGCCAGTGGCTCAGCCCCTGTAATAGGGTTAGAGGCAGAGAATCCCAGTGGAGAGAGAGGAACTGGCCAGGCAGAGACAGCAAGGGCGGTTTGTTGCTCCAGAGCCTTTCCGTTCAACTTCACACTCCTGGGCCAGACTACACTCAATCATATGACCTACTGAAGAGATGAGTCTTCAGTAAAGACTTAAAGGTTGAGACCGAGTCTGCATCTCTCACATGGGTAGGCAGACCATTCCATTAAATGGAGCTCTATAGGAGAAAGCCATGCATCTTGCTGTTTGCTTAGAAATTCTAGGGACAATTAGGAGGCCTGCGTCTTGTGACCGTAGCGTACGTGTAGGTATGTACGGCAGGACCAAATCGGAAAGATAGGTAGGAGCAAGACAATGTAATGCTTTGTAGGTTAGCAGTAAAACCTTGAAATCAGCCCTTGCCTTGACAGGAAGCCAGTGTAGGGAGGCTAGCACTGGAGTAATATGATCAAATTTTGGGGTTCTAGTCAGGATTCTAGCAGCCGTATTTAGCACTAACTGAAGTTTATTTAATGCTTTATCCGGGTAGCCGGAAAGTAGAGCATTGCAGTAGTCTGACCTAGAAGTAACAAAAGCATGGATTAATTTTTCTGCATCAGAAAGTTTCTGGACAGAAAGTTTCTGATTTTTACAATGTTACGTTGATGGAAAAAAGCTGTCCAGTCATATGTTTGTCAAAAGATAGATCAGGGTCCAGAGTAACGCCGAGGTTATAAATATATTGTGAGATTGAGCTCATATTTATTTACATAGAATTCTACATAAGCAGTTATTTAAAAAATATAGCTCACGTTTTAATAATCATACAAACCATCCAAAAGACTCAAATGTTTTATATGACTGTTGTTGCAATTCTGTATAGATTGGAGTTGCATTAATACAATACTGAGATTAAATACATCCAAAGCTCTGAGCGAAGGATGCATTGTTTCTGTCCTCACCCCAAACGTTTACTTTTGATTGTAACCTCTGTTGGTGACCATTGTCCCTTAAGATGATAGATGCTTTTTTAGGGCTGTCAGACTGTCAGCAACACCATCTGACATGTACATACGGCACCAGCAAGAAATCAGTCAGAAAAAAGGTGACTATCAAACTTTTTCCTCATACTGAAATAGTTGACCCCAATTAGCATACAATATTTAATCGTCTTTTTTATTTTCCTGAAGCTCCATTGGTAACTCCACATACTGCCAACAACAAATGATCATGAACAACCTTTTGACCTCAGCAATAATGCTCTATGCTACACTAGCATCAGGTCACTAGCCTGAGGATCGCATACAATGTAAAACATGCTAGATGAGGGACATAGACTTGTTTCAAAAATGGTATTACCATTTGCTGGTATAATCAAAGTGTGATTTGCAGTCATTCCTTGTTCATAAACTGCTTTTAAGGCTAGGACTCAAATAACACAATATCAAGCATTCTTATTACAAAATGGCATCGCAAAAAAAACAACTTTTGTCAAATAGTCTCAAAAAAGCAAATTGCTGACACGAAGTAAAGGAATCAACACACTGTGGAGACTTCTGCAATTGTTTTCTGATAATTTTAGCTTCAAAAATGAGGATAAGAACAAGACCTGTAGATGAACTGTTGACATCAAAGGAAATATACTGTGACCTACCCTTCACCTCTGTTTACAATTTGTTTGTATTTAATTTGCTTCCCAATTTGCTTTAATGTTGTTATTCTTTTGATCTCTTTGAACGAATACCAAAACATAATAAGGAATATAATTAAATGCTGCTAAACATAACAGTAATCAGGATTTTAATGCGAGAACTTAAAAAAAAAAATAATAATTTGTTGTAACATATTAAATTAGAAGCTGTGCTGGAACTAAATGGGAAATGACAGGGATATAGTAGGCTAGTTATTTTACAAACTGTTTGGACCTTCATCACTAGTGCTGTGCGATTCATTAAGAACTCATTAGCAGAGGTACAGATAGCGCAGATCATTTTGGGAAACTGATATAAACGTTATAACCTAATACACAAGTAAAAAATTCAAAAGACTCACAAATATACATGAAATCAGAAAGCAGAGGCTTTTCCATCTAAGTCGCTGTGTGGATAACATGTTAATTCAAAAAGATAGATACAATACTGCATGAAATCAAAAGCTCTCTACAAAGACTGCCTGCCTTTAATTTCACTTTCATTGTTCTTACTGCATCAAAACCCCAAGCTGTTCATTCACTCTACATTTAAAGGACATACAAGGTGTGGGGTAAAACACACTCTGTCATGGCAGGAGACACCTGTCTGACAGAAGGTGGATGGAGGTTGACCGCACTAAGAAACCTAAATATTGCAAGCCAATCAGAGAGATGCTGTAGGAGCGTCTGGCAGGCAAGGAGATTTGCTGAAGCGAGACGCAGGGTTCAGAGATCATATCAGCATGGCACGTCTAACAAACTATGCCGACAATCCCTTTCAACTCCCCTCCGAGGTGGTTGGCATGTGCTGTTAAGTCAATAGTGAAATGTGGGGAGCATATTGATTTTCTGCTGGTGTCTCCCATACATCATGGCATGTTTTGGCCTCTAGATTCTGACAGTCGGAGAGCTGGTCCAATTTAAAATCTCATGGCTCATTTCAGTTAACTTTTATGATATGATCTGAATACAGAGAGATGGTTTTCTGACATAATAAAAAGACAAGTGTATTGTAGCATTATTTTTCTTGTGTCAAATAGAAAACAATTAATGTGTTTCAGAAAATAGTTTCATGCATAGTAAAATAAAATGTTAACACCTCGCTGAAATGGCATTTTCCTCAATCAAGTGAACAAGTTAACACGTTAACTTCGCAGTAATTCAGAAAGAAATTAGGCTAGTTCTTCCTGCTCATGTATAAATTCAATCTCAGAGTTGTACACTCTTAGAAAAAAAGGTGTTATCTAGAACCTAAAAGGGTTATTTGGCTGTCCTCATAGGATAACCCTTTTGAAGAACCATTTCTGGTTCCAGTTAGAACCCTTTTTGTTACAGTGAGAACCCTTTTGGGTTCCATGAAGAACCCTTTCCACAGAGGGTTCTTCATGGAACCCAAAAGGGCTACACCTGAAACCAAAAGATTTTTTTAACTGGAACCAAAAAGGGTTCTCCTATGGGGACAGCCGAATAACATCATTCAGACACATATCAGAGCAACAAACCATACCCTGAAATGATTATACATTTATATACAGTAATGCATACTGGACAGCATAAGACCATTAGGTTGTCGAGGTCTGTGATACTCTTTGCCAGGTACAGATACCATTATGCTGCTGATGTCCAGAGTTGGAACAGCTGAATGCTTACATATTGGTCAAAGATAATACATTTCATGAAGACTATAAGGCTATCTGGACTGTGGACAGAAGTTTTAGACAGAGGTCATATGTCTTTAAGTATATCATTTAGTGTTGATAATACTGTCTGACCAGCAGGAGCATTAATGCAGTACGTGGAAATGGTTAAATAGTATAACTGATGTTTGACAACAATTTCTGTCTTCAATGGGAGGCCAGACTAATTCAATTAATTTGAGTTCCATTTAAATGTATAAAGTGTTTTATTTGAGTAAAGTACAGAGAGCATCTGCCAATCCTCCCTCCTCTCCTTTGAAAGTGCTGGCAATGTTTATCTGCTCACAGCGTCATTGCTCTCAGTCAAATTGAAAACCCATCAGGACAAAGGTGTGCTATAATTGCTTTTTCGGATGAAATAAATAATATCAGGAAAATATTAATGGATTATTGGACCCTGGTGGTCATGGTTAGAGCGTTGGGCCAGTAACCGAAAGGTTGCTGGATCAAATCCCCGAGCTGACAAGGTAAAAATCTGTCGTTCTGCCTCTGAGCAAGGCAGGTAACCCACTGTTCCCCGGGCGCCGAAGATGTGGATGTCGATTAAAGGCAGCCCCGCACCTCTCTAATTCAGAAGGGTTGGGTTAAATGTGGAAGACACATTTCAGTTGAATACATTCAGTTGTACAACTGACTCGGTATCCCCCTTTCCCTTTCTTCGCCAAACTTTGGTTGCAGGTGCAAACGACTAAAAACTGATGAAATATTTATTAAATTATGATTTTAGCATTCAAGGATATTATGATATTTAGCATGTATTTATTGCACAACATTCACCGTAAAGGATAACTTTCTTAGAACAAATCAACATTTCTTAAACCTTCTTGAATGTCCCACCATCACATAGAATTTGGTAAAGTTGTGAGTGCAAGTGCATCCTAAAAATAGTATCAGTAAAGGGATCATCTATGTTCACTGGTAACAGCTATTGAATTCCAACTTGCTAAGATTGAATGTACATTTTTAAATCTGCTTGTGTGCAGAAAATCTCCAACTCAGGTCTGCTATGATGATCCACCTGGTATTCCAGTTCAGAAAACAAACGTGCAGATTGAGATTTTTTATGTTCGGACAAGAATATGTAATCTACAAGCTAGTTTGGGAAGAGAAGAATATCTATATAGAAAGTGTAACTCACTTTTGCAGTGCACCTTAAAGCCAAGTTGGCCTCATTAAATAGCTTTTTATGGCTTTTGAAACATAGCATGTTTGTAAAGCTTCAGTTTTACAATCTCTACCTTTCCGTCCCATATTGCTGGTGCTGAAATAGAATGTGTTCCATTTTCTCCATCTCCTCCTAACAGTAGTCACACCTCCTAGTCAGATGTTTTCCTACCAATTTCAATGTACTATTGAGCCTACTATTGAGCCTACTATTGAGCCTGCCTTCTCCCTCAATTTGAGGACCTCCCTGCCCTCACCTTCTCATTGATCCTATATGTGTCTTCTCTTTCCCTCCCTCTTCCACAATTCTTACCATTTGTTTTTAGCCACTGTTCTTATCAACCCCTTGGCTTCTGTTTTACTGATTGACAATTCCATTTCAACATTAGGATGTTTGAGAACCTGCTTGGCGAGAACATCTACCTCCTCATTCCCCCATACTCCCACATGAACTGGTACCCAGAGGAACATCACAAATACCCCCATCTGTTTCACCCTATACAAACACTCCAAAATCTAATACAATAGATAGTGTCTGCTCTGAGACACAAACACATTTAAGCACATCAGTTCTGTGCAGGAGTCAGAATAGATGGCTACCCTGTTTGGCCTCACCTTCCCCACACTCTGCAACCAAGAGTATAAGCAGCAACTCCATTGTGTAACCAGATAAATGATCTGTTGCTCTTTTTGTCACTGACACCTTAAACTCAGTAACACTAAAAGCTCCTTAGATCCATCTGTGAATATATTAAATAAAGCATAGTACTGTGTTGTTAAATGTTTGATTACAATATTTACTGGATCTACTCTTTCTTCACCAGCTCTTACCCTCTCAAGCAACCCTAGGTCTATCTCCATCGGCTTCATGAGTTGTGAAGCTATAAGGCCTCACCTCAGTGGATTCCTGGTGTAGCTGCGCTTTCTACTGGACACTTTGTGAACCTAGCTAGACCAGTCAATTTACATTTAATGTGATCAACAAATCATACTAACATAGCAAATTGCCTTTATTAGGTTAAATATAATAATGAATACTCTCAGCATCACACTGAAGAAATGTATAATTAGTGTGTGCGTTTTGAAATAAATATTGAATCAGTAGCCTACGAATTAGCAATAAAAAAGCCCCACTCATAGTCTTTGAAAATTAAACTACACTAGTGTGGAACACAAGTCTACCAAATACAATAACACCAAAGAGATTATATCAAACAAGCACAGCTAATTGCATTCTGAGGTCAAGTGTTAAAAATATAAAAAATTCAATTCCATCACTTTATAATATAACCAGTAATACCACAACTCCTGGACTGCATTGAATCTCCCAGACTGCAATGCTCCACTGGCTAATATTAGCAATTAGCAAGCCCAGCCAAAGTCTCAATATACATATAATTTTTTATTTTATCTTTATTTAAAAAGACAAGTCAGTTAAGAACAAATTCTTATTTTCAATGACGGCCTAGGAACAGTGGGCTAACTGCCTGTTCAGGGGCAGAATGACAGATTTGTACCTTGTCAGCTCGGGGTTTGAACTTGCAACCTTCTGGTTACAAGTCCAATGCTCTAACAAATAGGCTACCCTGCCACCCCACATTTACTATGGGTTAGAACCATATTATAATGCTCACATGAATATAATGCTGAATACATGTCCATTATGATGGTTAGCTAGCATACTAACTATCCCAATTGCCACATCCAAAATAATGGTGTTTGCAACAATAACAGTCCAGATTACAGTTTTTCCTAATTGTTTACTCACTAAAATTGGAGCTTGAAACGCAATCACCAAAAGCTGAAACTCTTGTACCAAATCCCTAAACCAAGTCTGCAAAGTTTCAAGCACAATTCTTGCTTTACACTCAGTTTTCAATTCTAAATCACACTTTTTGCTTAACACTACACACAGCTCTCTACATTAGGCACAACATTCAAAATTAAAATATCTTTAGTCCCTTTGGAAAGCAACCCCAATCACAATGCCAAGCTCTATACACCAATTGGCAACACCCACTCCTCACAGGTGTAAACACTAGTTGCTGAATTGTTCACATAGAAATCAGAGCTTTAGCACTATAAAAGGCCACAGATGAGCTCTCCTGTTTTGGAGGAAAATGAAAGTTAATGGTGAAGCAAGAACTAGAGGTGAAGGGGTGAGAGTAAGAGGAGGAAGAGGAGGACTAGGACAAGAAATGACAGTTGTCTCAGATGAGATCAGGGCCACATTGGTTAACCATGTGCTCATCCATGGATTGAGTATGAGGGAGGCTGGGCAGAGAGTTCAGCCCAACCTGAGCCGCTACACGGTTGCATCTTTCATCCGTACATTCAGAAATGAGAACCAATAAGTTGCATACCATCTACACTATGCTCTTTATGTATGCATACTGTAGTATACAGCAGTTCAACATATTAGTAGACCTATGTTACTCAGTGATTGTTGGCCAATTTCACAGTAATGTCATTTCATATTGAAAGAAAATAGATTTGTTTAGCTTACTGTAACCAATCATATCATATTTGTGGATCTTCTGCAGAACTGAGAGATGGCCAGGCCATGGTGGAAGACGCTGTCTGTTCACACCAGAACAGGAGACCTCTATTGTGAAAATGTGAGTGGATGGAAAACAATACCATTAGAATAGGAGAAATCCAGAACCACATAATTGCAGACAACACAATATTCAATCATATTCACCAGATGGGCTTGTCTACATTGAACCGTGTATTACAGCGGTACCGAATCTGAACAGCGCTATGATTATGTGCAAGTAAGTACGATACTATGAATTTACTATCATATCAGCACTTTATAGACAAATTACAGTACTGTATTCCAGTGCATTGTGCCTCACCATATTGACTGCTCTAGGTCTATGTCACATATTGTCTTGTCTGTTTCAGAAAGTCTTGGAGCTGGATGGCGCTGTAATTCAGAACGTTTATATTTACATTGATGAGGCTGGCTACAACCTAGCCAAAAGAAGGGGATGGAACATTATTGACTGCTGTGCCATTGTGAATGCCCCTGGACAGCGGGGAGGAAATATCACCATGTGCGCAGCTGTTTTGCTAACAGTGATTGAGTTATATTATTAGCCTAAATTATGACCTTCATAACCCACTTTACCATACCCTGGGTTTAGATGAACTGACACTAATGCATTGACATCTGTGTGAGTCAAGACATCTGTGTGAGTCAACCACCAAAGATCTTTCAAGTAGTGAGTGACAACTTACTGTATGCAATTAGCTTAGCATAAGCCATGCATTAGCATCCACTAACACATACAAGTGAAACCATATTTGTAATGTTGACTGTGTAGGCTATATGCATATATCTAAAGCATCTAAATCTTTAAAAAACCAGTGGGCTCTGAGGGTAAAGGCTATTTTATTTCCCCCACTATGAGTTTGCCAAAAAAGAAACCAAGGTTGTTGTTAAAGGTGAAATAGAACAGTGAGATGAGGCCGCTCAGCCTAGCCTGCTTATCGGACTACCAGTAGGCTACTTTATCGATCCCAGGACCTCATCAAGATGTTTGCTGTGGATGGGTAGAGACACTCTGAAGAAGTCTATATCCAATCTGTTTTTTTTTTGCTCATCTAAAACGTTGTCTTACTGTGTTTACGGACAGAAAAACCTCCTAAGAAAATGTTAAAACAAGTAATAAATCATCCAATTAAAAATGGATTTACATTAGGGTAGGTAGACTTCTTCCTAAGGAGCCTTGGCAGGAATCAGCTACTCTGTCTCCGTCTAAGTTCAAACATATTTTAACGATGCTGACATACTGTACTATCTTTTCACAATGGTAATTTCTATCTCACATGCCTCTGTGAGATAAAATAATGGCTCCATTTGTGTGTCAAATGAGACAGCCTGTGGAAAGTCCATGCACAGTGTCTTTTCATTGCCTCGATGCAAGCGTTTCATTGCCCGGCAAAAATGGCCCCTCCTGCCATTATGGGAGCTTGTCAAGTGTTTGTGCTTTCATCTGTCTTCCTCACATAGCCCGAAGTACAAAACATCAAGTCACCACTACAAAAGGCCAACCTCTTACTCCACCTTCTCACACACCCTTTCAACGAAGTCTCCATTCTGATGCATGAGTTTGTTATCTGACAAATAGGTTAATCTTCTTCCTCAGCATTTTACTGGCTCAACATAACTTCTATTGAGCTCTGGCTACTACATTAACTAATTGCTAAAAGGTTAAGGCTAATGAGGGAACTTTCAGCTTCAGTTTGCTGTGATTTCTCTCTTTTTTTTTTACAAGTCAGTAATATCTCATCATTGGACACTCTGGAATGCCGTGGGACTTGCAGCCTACACTTGTCAACATCTGTCAGGAGCAGGGGAACTGATTATAGGATAGAAAACTGGTATTTAGTCTGTAAACCAATCACACAACTTTATTCAAAATACAAATTTGTGTCTCTCCAATGCCAGTCACAAAGGTGATCTTAATCATGTTTGACTGTTCAATAAATCTCAAGCCATAATGCAAAAGAAGCCATGGGAAATTATGAATATCACTATACAAATTGTAAGTGGTTTGAACATCCTCTTCAACCCTTATTGCTATTCAGCTTATTTCTTTCACAACCCATGGCAGCAACAGGCACACAAAAAAGGCAGCAACATGTTTTTAGTTGGATGTAGCTTCTTTAGATAGACAGGTACGAAAGCTCCAGCTTAACAACAGGATTCGGAAATGGGAAGCTTGTCACCGGTAACAACACTGCTGGTAACACAATCTGTTTGTGTCCCTAGCTAAACATGAACACAATTTATGCCCGCATTTTAAGCCTGCCTACCCAAACTCTTGGTTTGATGGGAGAGATGACTGTCTGAAGTGGACCATCCCCCAATAGTTTTTTTCCTTTCAAAATGTCAGAGAGAAGCCAACATCCTCCTTAGAACTTGTGCTATTGCTTAGCTTACGTTTCTTGAAGGTTTGGGATATGCAAAACTAAGTTGGATGCACAAAATAATTACATTGTCAATTCATCAAATTAAATATGTATTATTGATATGAAAATGAAAGGGTGCACCTAATTTATGTCACACTTTTAGATTTTTTGAAACATTTCAGATGATTTATAAAATGTGTTTTGGATAGCGCAATTACTAGATGGGAAGAAGAAAAAATATTAAATAAATAAATACATACCCCCTGTCCATATAAACGGTACCAAATTAAAATAATTGTTACAAAATTGTTTAGCTATTTCCATTCTTCCAACATGTGGTTGCCTGACAGGTCAAATTTGACTCTAATTGGATCCTTTCTTCCCTCCCCATTGACACTGCAGGTGAACAGAAAAGAAAGGAACTGCATACATGGCCAAACCAAAGTAAATACCGTCGGAACCTATTATATTCTTCATTCAACACAAAAAGTAATGTATGTTCCATGACTAGCAGTGTCGCATTTTATGAACTGATTACTATTTCATTCACAGTGGTGAGGCATTAGCCTGCCACGGTGTCGGAAATAACACATAGTTCATGTGATGGTTGTTTATAAAACATTCGATATTAGATCAGAGTAAATCGATGCCTGCATGTTTACTTATTTACCTATCAAAATCAGAGGTATAAGCGAAACAAGGATAGAGGTGTTCCCAAACCGTAGACCATCTCGTCACTCAACAAGCACAACCTGAACTATCAAAGGATTTGATGGATGGAGTTCTTCAGACATTTAATGACATCTCCCATGTAGAAAAATAGATTTTTTTTAATCATCACAACTCTGTCTGATAATTCAAATATTTGTGTTTGCTTGAAGCAAGGTTTTTACTTGTCATCAGCATGAAGTGCATTCTGAGTTGTTTAAGTTAAAAGGCATAATATGTTGTTGGGTGATTCATTGAACAGATATTGTATTTTTCTGGGATGAGCTCTAGCAGCCCACAGCACTTCATCAGATGTTCTAGCATAATGTCACATTGTTCTGCCATGTGGCGTCAGTGCAAAGAAAAAACTGGAGCCTTTGCAATCTGTTGCTCCCAAGAGTAGATTACCTGAGGATGGTCGATGGCCTTATCATTTCGGCCTAGTTTCTAAATCTACAACCATATTGTTATGAATGAAGTTAATGTGGAACAATTTGACTATAAATTGTACCCAGTGTAAATAAACCATAAGATACAGTTTCACAAGAGCATGATTTCAGAGACTGTTATTTCTATAGCTGCATGGCTTTTCAACATGACTTTCCCTTGCACATTGTTGCTTTTGTTCTTGCTGAATATTTGCCATTGATCCCTCCATACTATTGATATCCTCCAGCAGTTGAGCACATTCTCTCTCGCAGCCTTTTGTCCTTCAGTAACAATGTTTGAACAGCTCCTGTCGAGACTGTTTTACATCATCTAAACCCTCTATGATACCATTTCCATGCCTACACTGCAAGGGTCTGTTCTTATGCACATGCCCAAGAAAGCCGTCTAATAGGAAATACTCCAGGCACATAGTGCCATAATCACATGCTGAACCAGATATTCCAATTTGAAAAATAAAAAAATAAAAAGGTATGTTAAGCATTAAATTAATAACAAGAGGAAAATGTCACGTCTGAAGTCATTTCAGTGTGTGTTCCTTGTGTTGATTGCCACTACTATGTGTGGAAGTTCTAAAGTTATTTCCATAGAGACCATCTATCCTACGTTTTTCATGTTGATTCTTCTAGAGGGTTTCTTGAATATCAATCAGGGAACCATGTTTTCATTCACTATGTTTTCCACAATCATTATTTGCTTGATGTTGATCACCTTCTTTGTCTAACATTGATTTGGAATCAATGGCTATCAACACACTGGTACAGCTTTTATTGAGAGAATTATCGTTGAACTAATTATTTCATATTCCAATGTTATTTAAAAAAAAAAGCCTAAGCGTTGTTGTTCACTAGTTTACTCCAATTAGAAGAGGGGTGGTAGGGTTAGAAAGTAATAAAGGAAAACACAATATTTAAAAAAATGTATATGTGTCACATTCGTCATAACGAGGAGACCAAGGCGCAGCGTGATATGAATACATTCCTCTTTAATGAAAGAGAACACTAAACAAATTATACAAAACGAACTTGACGCCTCATATAACGAGTGCTGACTTGCAACTAACCATAGACAATAACCCAGAAAACCAAAATGGAAATGGCAACCTAAATAGGATCCCCAATCGGAGACAACGATAAACAGCTGTCTCTGATTGGGAACCAATTCAGGCCACTATAGACCTACATTTACCTAGACAATACCAAAATCCCATAGAAATACAAAAAACCCTAGACAAGACAAAACACACATACCACCCTCGTCACACCCTGACCTACCAAAATAATAAAGAAAACAAAGATAACCAAGGTCAGGGCGTGACAGTATGTATGTAAACTACCATTAAAAAGTTTGGGGTCAGTTAGAAATGTCCTTGTTTTTGAAAAAAGGAAAGAAAGTCCATTAAAATAACATCAAATTGATCAGAAATACAGTGTAGACATTGTTAATGTTGTAAGTAACTATTGTAGCTGGAAACGGTAGATTTTTTATGGAATATCTACATAGAGTGTGATTTTCTGGATTTTTGTTTTAGATTCCGTCTCTCACAGTTGAAGTGTACCTATGATAAAAATTACAGACCTCTACATGCTTTGTAAGTAGGAAAACCTGCAAATTGTATGGCAATAATCTGATGGTCCGACCTCATTATGTCCCTGATCAACACTTTTAAAACTTTTGGTGCCAGCGAGAATGACATAAGAAAGAAGTCAAGACGACTAGCTTGAATGGGCCTCGGTCATGTATACATCACTATGTCAGGATATTTAAGCCTCCCTATATCCACTAGTTCCCAATATATTCATGACATTCACAATTTCCTTATGAGCATGAGGGTGGTAGTTTGTAGTGTGATTTCCTAAATGGTCCATTGAGGTATTTAAAACAGTAGTATAATCTCCCACCATAATAATAGAGTATTGTATTGCTTGTAGGGTTGACCATTTATTATATATATTTTCAAAGATGTGTGGATCATCATTATGTGTTCCGTAAAGGTTAATGAGCCATATCTGTTTATGGTCCAATGACATATTATATTTTAATAGTCACAGTGGGTACAACATTTCTGATGCACTTATTTATAAATGCACTCACCGAATCAGCGTATAGATCGGTACTGTTCTCTGAGGCTCACAAGAACATATTCCAGACCACGTGATCAAAACAATCTTGAAGAGTGGCTTCCGATTGGTCAGACCAGAGTTGAATGATTCTCGTCACTGGTACATTCTGTGAGTTTCTGTTTGTAAGCCGGGACGAGCAAGATTGCGTCGTGGTCGGATTTGCCGAAGGGAGGGCTGGGGAGGGCTTTGAATGTATCGCGGAAGTTAGAGTAGCAGTGGTCGAGAGTATTAGCCCTATGTGTTGTGCAATCAATATGATGATAGATTTTAGGTAGCATTGTTCTCAAATTTGCTTTGTTGAAATCACCAGTTGCAATAAATGCACCCTCCGGATATATACCAGTTTACATAGTTCAGTGAACTTCATTTGAGGGCCGTCTTGGTGTTCACTTGAGGGGGGGGGTGTACACAGCTGTAACTATAACTGACAATAATTATCTTGGTAGATAGAATGGCCAACATTTGATTGTAAGGAATTCTAGGTCAGGTGATCAGAAGGACTTGAGTTCCTGTATGTTGTTTTGATTGCCATGAGTTGTTATTCATAAAGCATTCACCCCCGGCCTTCCTCTTCCAGAGAGGTGTTTATCTCTGTCGGCGTGATGCATGGAGAAGCCCGGTGGCTGAACCGATTCCGACAACATATCTCGAGAGATCCAGGTTTCCGTGAAACAGAGAATGTTACAATCTCTGATGTCTCTCTGGAAGGCAACCCTTGCACGAATTTCGTCTATCTTGTTGTCAAAAAACAGGACATTGGTGAGTAGTATACTCAGGAGCCGTGGGCGATGTTCCCGTTTATGAAGCCTGACCAGAAGACCACTACATCTGCCCCGTCTGCGTCGCTGTTGTTTGAGGTCAGCTGCTGGGATTAGATCCATTGTCCTCGGTGGTGATCTGAAGAGAGGATCCGCTTCGGGAAAGTTGTATTCCTGGTCGTAATGTTGGTAAGTTGACGTTGCTTTTATATCCAATAGTTCTTCCCTGCTGTATGTAATAAGACTTAAGATTTCCTTGAGTAACTATGTCAAAAATGATTTAAAAAACAAAATACTGCATAGTTTCCGACCATCTCTGTCGGCGCCTATGTCTTCTGTTTGCTGTGTTTTTATCTCCAGTATATTTGTGATCCAATTAGTGATATTTGAAGGTGTATCATTGTGCTAGTTACCCTTTCATCTGATGCTATCTTATACATTTATAAAATACTATAAATGGAAAATGACCTATGGGACTCCCAATCACAGCCGGATGTGATGAAGCCTGGATTCAAACCGGGTACTACCTCTTACACTGAAATGCAGTGGCTTAGACCACTGCACCACTCGGGAGCCCAACAAATTATTTTACAACATTCCCTATCTTGAAAGGTGTAGTGTAGTTGTAGTTTATTTAACAATTGTTTTAGTTTATTGCTTTTCTATCTATTTTTGATTTATTATTACAATCCCTACAATGGCTAGTATTGGGTGTTCAATTATTTGAGAACCTCTATGAGAACTTTTAAATGTTTAGAATAGCCATGGAGTAGTCTTTGTGTTTCAGAACATTTGTTTGTCCGTATAAAGTTTATCGATTATGAGAACTACACGCTTCCCTTTTAATCTATTTTCCGTGAAGATTGGGTACATAACGTCGCGCTGTTCTGCAATCTCAATCAAATGTACTTATAAAGCCCTTACATTGGCTGATGTCACAAAGTGCTGTACAGAAACCGAGCTTAAAACCCCAAACAGCAAGCAATGGGTAGAAGCACAGGGGCTAGGAAAAACTCCCTAAAAGTCCAGAACCTAGGAAGAAACCTAGAGAGTAACAAGGCTATGACTGTGCCGGGTGGAGATTATAACAGAACATGGCCAATATGTTCAAATGTTCATAGATGACCAGAAGGGTCAAATAATTAATAATCACAGTGGTTGTGAAGGGTGCAACAGGTCAGCACCTCAGGAGTAAATGTCAGTTGGCTTTTCATAGCCGATCATTGAGTATCTCTACCGCTCCTGCTGTCAGGGTTCCAGGTCAGGGTTCCATAGCCGCAGGCTGAACAGCTGAAACTGGAGCAGCAGCATGGCCAGGTGGACTGGGAACAGCAAGGAGTCATCGGGCCAGGTAGTCCTGAGGCATGGCCCTAGGGCTCAGGTCCTCCGAGAGAGAGAAAGAAAGAGAAAAAGAGAGATAGAGAGAGAAAATTAGAGAGTGCATACTTAAATTCACACAGAACACCGGATAAGACAGGATAAATACTCCAGATATAACAGACTGACCCTAGTCCCCGACACATAAAATTCTGCAGCATAAATAGTGGAGGGTAAGACAGGAGGGGTCGGGAGACACTGTGGCCCCCGGACAGGGCCAAACAAGCAGGATATAACCTCACACACTTTGCCAAAGCACTGCCCGCACACCACTAGAGGGATATCTTCAACTACCAACTTACCATCCTAAGAAAAGGGCGAATATAACCCACAAAGATCTCTGCCACGGCATCAACCCAGACAGGAAGATCACGTCAGTGACTCAACCCACTCAAGTGACGCAGCCCTCCTAGGGACGTAATGGAAGAGCATCAGTAAGCCAGTGACTCAGCCGCTGTAATAGGGTTTGAGGGTTTGTTGCTCCACTGCCTTTATGTTCACCTTCACACTCCTGGTCAGACTGCACTCAGTCATAGGACCTACTGAAGAGATGAGTCTTCAATAAAGATTTGAAGGTTGCGACCGAGTCTATGTCTCTCACATGGATAGGCAGACCATTCCATTAAAAATGGAGCTCTATAGGAGAAAGCCCTGCCCCCGGCTGTTTACTTAGAAATTCTAGGGTCAGTAAGGAGGCCTGTGTCTTGTGACCGTAGCGTACCTGTAGGTATGTACGGCAGGACCAAATCGGAAAGATAGATAGGAGCAAGCCCATGTAATTCTTTGTAGGTTAGCAGTAAAACCTTGAAATCAGCCCTTGCCTTAACAGGAAGCCAGTGTATAGAGGTTAGCACTGGAGTAATATGATCAAATTTTGGGGTTCTAGTCAAGATCTTAGCAGCCGTGTTTAGTCCTTACTGAAGTTTATTTAATGCCTTATCTGGGTAGCCAGAAAGTAGAGCATTGCTGGAGTCTGACCTAGAAGTGACAAAAGCATGGATACATTTTTCTGCATCATTTTTGGACAGAAAGATTCTGATTTTTGCAATGTTGCGTAGATGGAAAAAAGCTTCCTTGAAACAGTCTTGATATGTTTGTCAAAAGAGAGATCAGGGTCCAGAGTAACGCTGAGGTCCTTCAAAGTTTTATTTGACACGACTGTACAATCAAGATTAATTGTCAGATTCAACAGAAAATGTCTTTGTTTCTTGGGACCTAGAACAAGCATCTCTGTTTTGTCTGAGTTTAAAAGTAGAACATTTTCCGCCATCCACTTCCTTATGACTGAAACACAGGCTTCCAGGGAGGGCAATTTTGGGGCTTCACCATGTTCCATCGAAATGTACAGCTGTGTGTCATCCGCATAGCAATGAATGTTAACATTAACAAAGTTTCCGAATGACATCACCAAGAGGTAAAATATGTAGTGAAAACAAAACACCAACATTTATAGTTGATTTGTCAGAGGACAAACCATCCACAGAGACAAACTGATATCTTTCCGACAGATAAGATCTAAACCAGGCCAGAACTTGTCCGTGTAGACCAATTTGGGTTTCCAATCTCTCCAAAAGAATGTGGTGATCAATGGTATCAAAAGCAGCACTTAGGTCAAGGAGCATGAGGACAGATGCAGAGCCTTGGTCTGATGCCATTAAAAGGTTATTTATCACCTTCACAAGTGCAGTCTCAGTACCATGATGGGGTCTAAAATCAGACTGAAGCGTTTCGTATACATTGTTTGTCTTCAGGAAGGCAGTGAGTTGCTGTGCAACAGCTTTTTCTAAAAAAAAATTGAGAGGAATGGGTAATTCGATATAGGCCGATAGTTTTTTATATTTTCTGAGTCAAGGTTTGGCCTTTTCAAGAGAGGCTTTATTATTGCCACTTTTAGTGAGTTTGGTACACATCTGGTGGATAGAGAGCCGTTTATTATGTTCAACATAGGAGGGCCAAACACAGGAAGCAGCTCCTTCACTAGTTTAGTTGGAATAGGATCAATGTGCCATCAATGTGTCAAGAGATATGATACTGAAAAACTTGAGTGTCTCCCTTGATCCTAGGTCTTGGCAGAATTGTGCAGACTCAGGACAACTGAGCTTTGGAGGAATTTGCAGATTTAAAGTAATTTGCTTTCTTAATCATGATCTTTTCCTCAAAGAAGTTCATGAATGTATCACTGCTGAAGTGAAAGCCATCCGCTCTTAGGGAATGCTGCTTTTTAATTAGCTTTACGACAGTATCAAAAATAGATTTTGTATTGTTCTTATTTTCCTCAATTAAAGTTGGAAAAATAGGATGATCAAGCATCAGCGAGGGCTCTTTGATACTGCACGGTACTGTCTTTCTAAGCTAGTCGAAAGACTTCCAGTTTGGTGTAGAGCCATTTCCGTTCCAATTTTCTCTAAGCTTGCTTCAGTGCTTGGGTATTTTCTGTATAGCAGGGAGCTAGTATCTTATGACAAATGTTTTTGTTTTTAGGGGTGTGACTGCATCTAGGGTATTGCGCAAGGTTAAATTGAGTTCCTCAGCTAGGTGGTTAACTGATTTTTGTACTCTGACGTCCTTGGGTAGGCGGGGGAGTCTGGAAGGGCATCTAGGAATCTTTGGGTTGTCCGAGAATTTATAGCATGACTTTTGATGATCCTTGGTTGGGGTCTGAGCAGATTATTTGTTGCGATTGCAAAAGTAATAAAATGGTGGTCCGATAGTCCAGGATTATGAGGAAAAACATTAAGATCCACAACATTTAATCCACGGGACAAAACTCGGTCCAGAGTATGACTGTAGCAGTGAGGAGGTCCGGAGACATGTTGGACAAAACCCACTGAGTTGATGATGGTTCCGAAAGCCTTTTGGAGTGGGTCTGTGGACTTTTCCATGTGAATATTAAAGTCACCAAAAAAATGAACATCATCGACCAAGACTACAAGTTCTGATAGGAACTCAGTGAGGAACGCAGCATATGGCCCAGGAGGCCTGTAAACAGTAGCTATAAAAAGTGATTGAGTAGGCTGCATAGATTTCATGACTAGAAGCTCAAAAGATGAAAAACGTTGTTTTTTTTTGTTAGCAACACTTCCACCTTTGCGGGATGCGCGGGGATATGGTCACTAGTGTAACCAGGAGGTGAGGCCTCATTTAACACAGTAAATTCATCAGGCTTAAGCCATGTTTCAGTCAGGCCAATCACATCAAGATTATGATCAGTGATTAGTTAATTGACTATAACTGCCTTGGAAGTGAGGGATCTAACATTAAGTAGCCCTATTTTGAGATGTGAGTAATCACAATCTCTTTCAATGATTGCAGGAATGGAGGAGGTCTTTATTCCAGTGAGATTGCTAAGACAAACACCGCCATGTTTAGTTTTGCCCAACCTAGGTCGAGGCACAGACAGGGTCTCAATGGTGCTAGCTGAGCTGACTACACTGACTGTGCTAGTGGCTGACTCCACTAAGCTGGCAGGCTGGCCTGCACCCTATCTCATTGTGGAGCTAGGGGAGATAGAGCCCTGTCTATGTTCGTAGATAAGATGAGAGCAGCACTCCAGCTCGGATGGAGTCTGTCACTCCTCAACAGGCCAGGCTTGGTCCAGTTTGTGGGTGAGTCCCAGAAAGAGTGCCACTGATCAAATTCTATCTTTTGGGAGGGGCAGAAAACAGTTTTCAACCAGCGATTGAGTTGTGAGACTCTGCTGTAGAGCTCATCACTACCCTAACTGGGAGGGGGCCAGAGACAATTACTCGATGCCGACACATCTTTCTTGCTGATTTACACTCTGAAGCTATGTTGAGCCTGGTGACCTCTGACTGTTTCATCCTAACATCGTTGGTGCCGACATGGATAACAATATCCCTATACTCTCTACACTCGCCAGTTTTAGCTTTAGCCAGCACCATCTTCAGATTAGCCTTAACATCAGTAGCCCAGCCCCCGCGTAAACAGTGTATGATCGCTGGATGATTTGTTTTAAGTCTAATATTGCGGGGTAATGGAGTCGCTGGTGACTGGTGAGTTTTCAATTTGTTAGAGCTAATGGTGGGAGGCTCAAGCGTCTTCAGATGCGAGAGGAGTAGAGACCAGAGAAAGCTTGGACTCTGACTCCTACTCGCTGCTTAACTTTTTATGTCTGCAGGGGCAGTACTGAGTAGCTTGGATGAAAAGGTGCCCATATCAAACGGCCTGCTCCTCAGTCATAGTTGCTAATATTTGCATATTATTATTAGTATTGGATAGAAAACACTCTGAAGTTTCAAACACTGTTTGAATGATGTCTGTGAGTATAACAGAACTCATACTGGCAGGCAAAATCCTGAGTTGAAATCAAAACAGGAAGTCAGAAATCTGAGCTTGTATGTATTCACCAGAGTCCCCAATGAAATCCCCTTGAGATATGATTGATGTTGCACTGCCTAGGGGTTCCACTAGATGTCAACCATCAATAGAAATTATAATGAGGCTTATATGTTGTTGTGTGAGTGAATGAGAGCAGAATATATCAGCTGTCCATCAAGCAGACATTTTGTGATCCCACTTTTTCCTCATGGTAGTCACTTGCGTCCCATTGCTCACGAAGTCAAGAAAGAATACTACGGTTGGAACTTTATTGAAGCTATATGTTAAAAACATCCTAATGATTGATTCTGTACTTAGTTTGAAATGTTTATTCGACCGGTAATATCACTTTTTTAAGTTTTTGTCCGATATAACGCGGGCCAGAATTAGCGTTTGGATATGTATACCAAACGCTCTAACAAAATAAGGTATTTGGACATAAATAACGGACATTTTCGAACAAAACAAACATTTATTGTGGACCGGGGATTCCTGGAGTGCTTTCTGATGTAGATCATCAAAGGTAAGGGAATATTTATCATGTAATTTCTTGTTTATGTTGACGCCATCTTTTCGGCTGTGGTATTATTATTGCATGCATTTCTTTTTTAATTAAGGAGAGGTATATCTATAATTCCATGTGTATAACTATATTATCATCTACATTTATGATGAGTATTGCTGTTGAATGATGTGGCTATGCAAAATCACTTGATGTTTTTGGAACTAGTGAATCTAACGCGCCAATGTAAACTCAGATTTTTGAATTTTATCAAACAAAACATGCATGTATTGTGTAACATGAAGTCCTATGAGTGTCATCTGATGAAGATAATTCAAGGTTAGTGATTAATTTTATCTTCTGTTTTTTGTGAAAGCTATATTTTGCTGGAAGATGGCTGTGCTTATTGTGGTTTGGTGGAGACCTAACAATCGTTTGTAGTGCTTTCGCTGAAAAGCCTATTTGAAATCGGACACTTTGGTGGGATTAACAACGAAAACAGATTTTAAATGATATAAGACACATGTATGTTTTAGGAATTGTAATTAGGAGATTTCTGTAGTTTGAATTTGGTGCCCTCTATTTTCACTGGTAGTTGTCATATCGAGATCGGGATTGCAGCCATAACAGGTTGGGTTGAAGGTTTCTGTAGGCTGAATGAGTGACACAGCAGCACTTAAACAAGTCTACAAGTTGTAACCGGGAATGAAAGGAATCTCCCTTGGGAACTAATCATTCATGCCTATTTTCAAGCCAGCGAGTCTTTTATCCAGGCTTTTAACCATCACGTTATCCTTCAACAAAGCACATTTGGCAACGATTGGGTGCTCATAACTAACAAGCTTCAAGGGGACATCTCAGTAACCGTAGGGCCAAATAAATAACTGTTCCAGCTATTTGGTCAACACCTTTGGGTCTGCAATTTCAATAAAATTATACATAAAATGTTGGTATGTTGCTTTAAGTTGACCCATTTTAAAACTAAATTTAAGTTTTGTATTTTTATTAAATGATGTTACTTTCTCTGATTGGAGTTTTCTACTTGATGCATCAAGGCAACGCCACCTGCCCTTCAGCAGTCCGATGGTGCTCTCCACAACCAACCTTGTTCTGCCATGCACCAAATTGTAGCGCATTTCCTTTGCTGTTTGGGGATCGGCAAAGGGAATGAGGAGCCACGTTTTCAGTGGAAAAATACAAAACTCATATTTAGTTTTAAAATTCAGTTTCCATCTGGAATGTCCCAGTAGCGAGAAATCCCAGAGTGGACAGTACTTGGACAGATAAGGCTTGATTACAACATGTCTTCCTTTCCAGAATAGGGGCTAAATCCGCAACTAAATCTAACTTGACATTTCTTGGGAGACGATAGTGATTTATAAGCCATGGATCATCATGCGCAAAAAAGTCATTCTGGTCTCTGAAAACTCTCTCCCTTCTAAACACACGGTTTTCAATGTCTTCCAATGATGCAAGAACAGCCATGGTTACTAATTTGACACACTATCGAAGATCGCATCCTGTTTTTAATTCAAAACATCTTGTGTCTGGCAATTAATTCCTCACACCTTTAATTGATCAATCATAGCTTTATGAACAATTTGTTAATGCAAAGTTCACAGGCTTGGACGCATATGCGTCCCAAACTGCAATACCCCTAAATAACCAGCAGGCAAATCCCTTATGCCAAGTCTAGACTTTGCCTAGAGATAAGATCATTTCAAATTCAAAGTAAGGTTTTATAAATAACTACTTATACATGGTTTTCTGCATAAATCATACTTAAGACCAAAATGGATCGTAAGACCGTTTTATAAATGAGGCCCCAGGAGTATTAAAAAGCCAACTATTTTTTTTCCATAGTCTTTTTTTCGTGGGAATGTTATAAATATAGCAACACTTTGTCTAACCACTAGTTATGGTTGCTTGACTTACTCGTTTCATTTCAACTAAATAGAATGTAACAATAATTTAGCTCCGTAACACCCTACTGTGTGGGGACTGTAGGTGCCATCAGCCAGGTCAACACTGTATCAGGCCTGTGTACCACATTTGCTTAATGCAGAAATCCAACAGCTAGTTTATTGTCACCCTCATATTCTTCATTGATAGTCACTTGGGCTGACACTGAACAAAGTTTAGCATGAGCAGTGCATGAGATCATCACTTTAATATACTGTGACAGTTGCTCTTATCACTTTCCTAAAACTAATAGATCCCTCTGCTTATCAGGTCTAATGCAGAGAGGAAGTGACAAACTAGTTTTCAGCCATTCTTTTGATATGATGTGTAACAGTTTCCCAGGAAACTCATTCACCTTCAACCAAAGACGAATACCAAACAACATACAGTGGGGTCAAAGCTTGTCCAGAAACCATCAGATCAAACACATTGTCTCTGTGTCAACATTTATCAGAAAATATAGATATTATATTTTCACACTTTGAAAGTCAATGTTATTTATGTTAGGGTTAACTTTCTTGCAAAATACTTATATGAAGTTCTGCTGATTGCAGCATTTAGTGGAGATTCCAATAGCATAAAACCATTATTCCTCTCAGCACGATGGATGGCTTGTTTGCTCATGGTCCTCTGGGGCCTGGTGCTTCTGTTCTTTCACACTGCATGTCTGCCAACAGCCCTGCTACATGGTTAGCAAACACGGTCTTAAAATTGGATTAATCTAAAAGAAAAGCCATTTAGCCAGGTATCAATTTTTATACGCAAGAATGCTTGCTCTATTGACCTCAACCTTCACTATCAGTGCACAGTTTAGAGACCACCATATAGAGAGAACCATCTTCAAAGTAATGTTATCTGTAAGAACTGATATACAAAAAGCAATGCAAAAGTAAACCTTGTTACCAGGATTGATTAAATATGGACCTGGAATATTCTGGAATATACAGATCATAATGGTATTAAAGATGATAAACAGTTAATGCATTATTGGTTACTTTATTGATGCAGATTTTTCAATATTATTAAGGCACATGAAAGTTCACATGTTCGAGAAGGCATTTTGCCAAAAAACACATTTTGATAAAACATATTTTTTTAACAATCTCCTGTGAATTCGTGACTTGCAACATACGCCGAGTTTCCTAAAATGGGTCGCATATGATAAATGTATCGAATTCTGTTACCTAACTTCATTAGCATACTGGTTATTGTCTGGAATTTCGGATGACTGACGTGCCCAAAGTAAACTGCCTGTTACTCAGGCCCAGATGTTAGGATATGCATATACTTGGTAGCATTGGATATAAAACACTCTGAAGTTTCTAAAACTGTTATAATAACTTATATGGCAGGTGAAAACTAAAGGGAAATCCATCCAGATAGATTTTTTTTAGGTCAGAGGTTATTTCAATGTTGCCTATGGGATATACAAATAGATAGGACCCAGATTGCAGTTCCTATGGCTTCCACTAGATGTCAAGTCTTTAGAAAGGTTTTCAGGCTTGTTTTTTGAAAAATAACGAATTAGTTTGAAGAACTCCAACGAGTCTCTCATTATAAAAGTGGTCTTGTTGGTGCGTGAATGAGGTGCGAGCACTTCGTTATTTATCTTCCCTATTCAACATACTATTCTCTGTCTTATATATATAATAATTTATTTAGAGTATCTGAGGATTATTTGGAAACATTGTTTGACTTGTTTGTTGAAATTTACTGGTACATTTTTGGATTAGTTTGTATGCATGTTGAAAGAGTGGATTACTGAGATCATTAGTGCCAACTAAACTGACTTTCTTTGGATATAAAGATGGACTTTATCGAACAAAACGTCCAATCATTGTGTAGCTGGGACCCTAGGGATTGCAAACCGAGGAAGATCTTCAAAGGTAAGTGATTTATTTAATCGCTATTTGTGATTTTTGTGATGCCTATGCTGGTTGAAAAAGTATTTGTGTGGGGCGCTGTCCTCAGATAATCGCATGGTATGCTTTCGCCATAAAGCCTTTTTGAAATCTGACAACGAGGTTGGATTAACCTCTTACACTTATGGTGGCGCTATTTCATTTTTGGAAGAAAAACGTTCCCGTTTTAAACAAGATATTTTGTCACAAAAAGATGCTCGACTATGCATATAATTGCTACTGTTCGAAAGAAAACACTCTGACGTGTCCAGAAATACAAATATCTTCTCTGTGCGTGCCCTTTAACGTGAGCTTCAGGCAAAACCAAGATGACTTGGCATCCAGGAAATGACAAGGATTTTTGAGGCTCTGTCTTTCATGATCTCCTTATATGGCTGTGAACGCAAGAGGAATGAGTCTGCCCTTTCTGTCGTTTCCCCAAGGTGTCTGCAGCATTGTGACGTATTTGTAGGCAGATCGTTGGAAGATTGACCATAAGAGACCACATTTACCACGTGTCCGCCCGGTGTCCTGCGCCGAAATTGGTGCGCAAAAGTCACCTGCCAGTATTTTTCCATGGGGCACAGAGAGAAAGCAAGCTTCCACGAACTGCATGTCAATGAAGAGATATGTGAAAAAACACCTTGAGGATTGATTCCAAACAACGTTTGCCATGTTTCGGTCGATATTATGTAGTTAATCCGGAAAAAGTTTCACGTTGTAGGTGACTGCATTTTCGGTTCGTTTCGATGTAGAAAACGGAACGATTTCTCCTACACACAGACGCTTTCAGGAAACACTGCGCATTTGGTATGTGGCTGGGAGTCTCATTGAAAACATCAGAAGCTCTTCAAAGGTAAATGATTTTATTTATTTGGTTATCTGGCTTTTGTGAAAATGTTGCGTGCTACATGTACACAAAATGCTATGCTAGCTTTGCATACTCTTACACAAATTAGTCAATTTCTATGGTTCAAAAGCATATTTTGAAAATCTGAGATGACAGTGTTGTTAAGAAAAGGCTAAGCTTGAGAGCAAACGCATTATTTTAATTTTATTTGCGATTTTCAGAAATCGTTAACGTTGTGTTATGCTAATGAGCCTGAGGCTTAGTCACAATCCCGGATCCGGGATGGGGAGTTTCAAGAGGTTAACAAGAAGTTACGCTTTTAAATTATGTATGACACTTGTATTTTCATGAATGTTTAATATTATGGTTTTTGTATTTTGAACTTCGGTAGGTGTCCCGCTAACGGGACATGCACCCAAACAGGCTAAGGAGACATCTCAGTAATTGTAGTGCCCATTAGTAGTGGAAGTTTGTTTGACAAGAATATTGGGGTGTGCAATTTCAAACCTAAATATAAAATGGACTGTTTTTAAGAATTATTGGTTTCCCTCCCCAATCAAAGGTGACACGCATAATAATGCCATGTGGTGTGCTCCACAACATAGCCCTGAGGCATGGTATTGAAATGGATGCGGAGTTTAGAATGGACCCCCAAGAGCCTCCTAACCCACCACCCAATGGAGTACATGCCCCAACTGATGCAGTGAAAAGGAGTCGGCAGCTCATACCGAGATTGTAAATTGTCTGGCATTCTGTTTCTTACCAAAGCATAGGTTTTCTTTATTCATGTTATGGAAAACATTCAACAATTACATTAGGTAAAGGAATCAAAATCCTGCATATTCTTCCGAGTTCAGTCACAATCTGCCCAACCAATGTGTTTAACTTGTTCTTCGTTGCAGGACTGAGGTGGTCAACACACGCACTCTAGATGTGGATGCAGATGTGGACGGACCCTCGACACCTGTGGACAAACATTCCCCCTCACTCTTGTCACCTGCGGGTCTGTGACGCTTATGAACCGGGGCCTCACGGACTTCATCCTGGAGCATGGACGCAGATGTGGACGGATCCTCGACACCTGTGGCCAAACCTTCCCCCTCACTCCTGGCACCTGCTGATTTGGGAGACTCACACACTTTATCCCTGGGTGGAGGGAGCATGGGCTGCAACACAGCTTCCCTTGGTGGAGCGGGCACCTTCACCCAGTGCATGGGCTGCAACGCAGCTTCCCCCATTTATATGTGTATAAGAGAATGTTTAATAATAATCTTCATGTGGATGTTGATCCCCACTTGGGAACTTTCCCTAACACCCTCAGCTGGAATGTGGCGCATGGAACGCAAAAAATATTCTTAAAAATATTTAGCCTCCACACATTAACAAGTCCAATAGCTTAAATGAAAGATAAACACCTTGTTTATCTACCCAGCAAGTCAGATTTCTAAAATGTTTTACGGCGAAAACATAGCACATATTTATGTCAAACCACCAAAGACACAGCTAATTTGCATAGCCAAGTTGAACAAAATATGCAATCAACAAACGCAGGATTAAAAGAAAAATAAATCACTAACCTTTTGAAATCTTCATCAGATGACAGTAATATAACATGTTACACAGTACATTTGTTTTTTTCAATAATATGCTATATATATCCATAAATCTCTGTTTACAATTACGCATTGTTCAAAAAAATGCTACTCAAATGTCCGGAGAAATGACGATAGCTCCGGCAGATAACGTCAGATAACAAGCAATACACATCATAAACTTTAACTAAATATGCATGTTCTACATATATATAGAAGGATACACTTCTTCTAAATGCAATTGCTGTGTTACATTTATTTTTAACGTTACAGAATTCGTTCACTAGGCTATAATGAGTCGGCGCTCAGAAATTAGCATGATGGCTCCTCTATCTTGGAGTCCACAGAAACCCAAATTTAACACATAAATTTTCCCTTACCTTTGCTGTTCTTCCATCAGAAGACATGGAAGGAATTATACTCACCAAAAACATTGTTTAGTTGTGAAGTCTGTGTCTTTCGGTTATCAAACACGGCATATTTCGGTTGAAATGCAGCCAAAAGTCAAGCGGATGCCACCAAAACGTCGAATTTACATATTATATGTCGACTAAACTTGTCAAACTATGTTCATAACCAAGCTTTAGCATGTTATAAAGGTGCACAACAATTCTCAGGACGAACAGAAACACACGCGTCGTTTAATTAGTCTAGGAAAAGAGTGACCTTTTTTTTCGCGTGACCGAAAGGTTTCGGGAGGCCAAAACTCTCGTGAGCGTGCTATTCTCACAATGAGAAGCCCCATTGAAAGCAGACATCGCGCTGAAGACATAGAATCTGTTCCCAGGTCTGTAGGCGCTTGGGAAGGGTGGGGGCGATGACGTCAAAGTTGGGCCAACTTTTATGATGACAAGAGAGAGTTTGGGAGAATTACATTTACATTTAAGTCATTTAGCAGACGCTCTTATCCAGAGCGACTTACAAATTGGTATGACTGCCCTGAGAGTTCTGCTTTACATACAGACATAATTTCAACGGTTTTAGAAACTTTAGAGTTTTCTATTCAATAATATTTTTTATATGCATATATTAGCAATTTTTGAAAGATTTTTTCTGTTTAATATGGGCACGCAATTACTCCAAAGGGGGCAGCAGACAGCCCTATCCTTAACAGGGTTTAAAAATCAGTGCTTGTCTTGTACATTAAGTTACTGACAACCAAGTTTCACATTCTCCTAATTACTTACCGTGATGCAGTCTTCGGGTTTCGCACTCTGACGTCACTTTCCAATGTCACTGATAAACGATGTAAAAGTTGGGATTAAACCATATGAAAAATAGAAGAACCTCACCTTCTTTAACATTCACCATTGCCATCGGAGCATGTGCCAGTGTATGCGCTTTCCCCAATGATTTCCCCGATCCGCTGGCCCATTAGGGAGAGATCCGGCGTGCCGGGCCCCCTCTCGCTGCCTTAATGCTGCGGTTATGTATGGCTATTATTTTTTTCACTTGCAGTTTAAGGTCTGACCATTTCATTTTCACATCAGCCACAGTTCTGTCTTGCTGCCCCGCCTCGTTCACAGCATCGGCAACACACTCCCAAGCTACCTGTCACGCCTTGGCATTAGTATTTTGTGTTTTAGTTAATTTGTTAGTCAGGCCAGGGTGTGACATGGGTTTATTGTTTGTTGTATTCTTAGTGGGGTTTTTTAGTTATTGGGATTGTAGCTAATTAGGGGTGTGTGTTACTTAGGTTTGGCTGCCTGAGGCGGTTCTCAATCAGAGTCAGGTGATTCTCGTTGTCTCTGATTGGGAACCATATTTAGGTAGCCTGGGTTTCGCTTTGTATTTCGTGGGTGATTGTTCCGGTCTCTGTGTTAGTTTCACCAGTCAGGCTGTAATAGGTTTCACGTTCCGTTTGTTGTTTTGTATTTATTAGTTATTCGTGTATAGTTCGTTTGTTTGTTTCACTAATAAACATGAGTAACCTACACGCTGCATTTCGGTCCGACTTTCTTGCGACAATTGAAGAACGCCGTTACACTACCTGTTTGGCTTTGTTTGTCAACCCACTATTTAGTCCACCGAAAAATACATGTTGCATGTCTTCAATCTCCTCTACCATTGCCTTGATCTCGTCTTCCAAAATGTTTGCTTTTCTCTTTCGGTCCATGGCTATTCCTGACTAAACCCTAATTTGTGCTAGCATTCTACAACAGGAAATCGCTGATTGTAAGGCACGCTTCAGGTGCCGTCAATTTTAAGTTAATTTGAGATTTATTGATCACAGGTGCATAAGTTACAAATGGGCTTCTTAGAACCTGCATAGGCAAGGTTTTTTTATGCTCAGTATCTTTTATGAATTGAACGTAAGCACACTGTCGGAAATTCTTACAACTAAGTTCAAGTATAAATCGAAGAACATTTTTATAAATGAGGCCCCTGTTTTCGTACATCCATGTCATTAAGCTGTATACCTCCCATCATTTATTACGCCTGTATCAACACATACTTAATGAATGTTTTAGAGTGAACTCAAAGACCTCCATTAGTCTGATGTGTTTTGACATGGCATTATGTAATTACGTCCTCCTCAACATCACAAAAAGGCCTTCTGCTTCTGTCTTCTGAAATAATGGAAGCCATTGTCACCATCCATCATCGAATAGGAGACCTGGCTGTCTCTCCAGTCTCACCGTCACAACACTCCCAATGGATGTGACTTTCACCTCCATTAGGGATTGGTTTATCTTATTGTTTAAACAATAATTGAATCCTACAGACGAAGAACCATATGTGACATTTAATTTAAAAAAAAAGATTTACATGAAAAATCATTATTGGACACCATTTTTCTATAGTGAACCGGTTTCACGCGCTAATTAACAATAATTTTACATTTAAAGATAGGCTCTCGTGGAATAACCGTTTATGTGCACCACTCAGAATGAACGGACAAGCGCACAACCTTTCTGTTGCTGATGAAAATCGCAGAAATGTGGGAAAGAAACGTAAAACAAAACTTTTTATTTTACCAGGCAAGTCAGTTAAGAACAAATTCTTATTTTCAATGACAGCCTAGGAACAGTGGGTTAACTGCCTGTTCAGGGGCAGAACGACTGATTTGTACCTTGTCGGCTCGGGGGTTTGAACTTTCAACCTTCTAATAACTAGTCCAACACTCTAACCACTAGGCTACCCTGCCACCCTGAATGGAAAGACAGGCAAAGGAAGATCTTACAGGATGCGGGAAAACCCTATACAAATTGGGAAAAACTGTCCAAAAGAGGTATGTGGAAGAACCGTATATCAAACAATCAAGCTCGCTAGCTATAGAGTACAGTAACTAACATGTATGTTCTGGGTTGTCTAATTTATAACTATAGAGAAAACATATTAGCAAAAGTTCATTGGCTACTAACTCATACATTATCGTTACACATGTTATTGCTAGATTATAGAAGAAACATAGCTAGCTATTTTTTCTCCATCCACCGGATGATTCGACATGGCTACAGTAGCTAGCAAGTTACACGGTATCCTGCAGGGAAGAGCGTGTTCCACGAAATGCAGAAAGGATTGTGGAAAGTTGACTGATGAACGCAAGCTGCATCTGTTCAACAGTTTCTATACTGTTCCATACGAGAAACAACAAGCGTTGATTCTCTCTGGCTTAGAACAGGTTAGAAATAAGACAAAACACCTATTATTATAATAGCTATATTCAACACAGTTTAACTTTGACAGTAATGAAACGTACATTAACGATAACTCTAAAAGTGCTGTGTTACACAATGATGCAATACAAACTCATTCTGTGTATAGGTTGGGAGTGTGTGAAAGATGGAGGTCCTGATCAAGCAATATCCTGAATGTGCTACAGTATATTCAATTCTGAATTTATCATTATCAATTTTTATTGCAGCATGAGGTGAAACGGAGATGTAAACCTGAGGATACAAAGGAGAACAAACGACGGAAACACTAACTAACATCCCATCAACATGCAACATGTTGTTCTAACAATAAAATATCCTAATGCTTGACTGTGAAAGTTGTTTATTGATGTCAGGAACTTAAAATGTTTCTGTTCTAATTTCAGTTGAGGATCCTTTGTATCTGTACACCAGACAGAGCCACAGTCTATTTGAGGGATGGAAATCGTGGCTGATCTCCAAACCAAAACAAGGAGCTACACCTCAACCTCCCTATTTTGCAAGCCACTACCCTAGAGCATATGAGAGTCCTCTGCCCATCAAAAAAAACAAGTACTAAGATCTGATGACCATGCTCAACTACTTGCCAGCTGCTGCACGCTCTTTTTAAAAATCACTGCAGAGTGAATAATTTGTTGTTAAACCAAGCTACATAATTAACTGTTTTTTTCTGTGAGTTTATGATCCCCTGAACCTGTATAGTATGTTGAATCTGAATACATTTCAGAAGACATGTCACCCATACTGTAGGAAATTAAATCAAATCAAATCAAATTTTATTTGTCACATACACATGGTTAGCAGATGTTAATGCGAGTGTAGCGAAATGCTTGTGCTTCTAGTTCCGACAATGCAGTAATAACCAACAAGTGATCTAACTAACAATTCCAAAACTACTGTCTTATACACACAAGTGTAAGGGGATAAAGAATATGTACATAAAGATACATGAATGAGTGATGGTACAGAGCAGCATAGGCAAGATACAGTAGATGGTATCGAGTACAGTATATACTATATGAGATGAGTATGTAAACAAAGTGGCATAGTTAAAGTGGCTAGTGATACATGTATTACATAAGGATGCAGTAGATAATATAGGGTACAGTATATACGTATACATATGAGATGAATAATGTAGGGTATGTAAACATTATATTAGGTAGCATTGTTTAAAGTGGTTAGTGATATATTTTACATCATTTCCCATCAATTCCCATTATTAAAGTGGCTGGAGTTGAGTCAGTGTGTTGGCAGCAGCCACTCAATGTTAGTGGTTGCTTTTTAACAGTCTGATGGCCTTGAGATAGAAGCTGTTTTTCAGTCTCTCGGTCCCAGCTTTGATGCACCTGTATTGACCTCGCCTTCTGGATGATAGCGGGGTGAACAGGCAGTGGCTCGGGTGGGTGTTGTCCTTGATGATCTTTATGGCCTTCCTGTAACATCGGGTGGTGTAGGTGTCCTGGAGGGCAGGTAGTTTGCCACCGGTGATGCGTTGTGCAGACCTCACTACCCTCTGGAGAGCCTTACGGTTGTGGGCGGAGCAGTTGCCGTACCAGGCGGTGATACAGCCCGCCAGGATGCTCTCGATTGAGCATCTGTAGAAGTTTGTGAGTGCTTTTGGTGACAAGCCGAATTTCTTCAGCCTCCTGAGGTTGAAGAGGCGCTGCTGCGCCTTCTTCACAATGCTGTCTGTGTGAGTGGACCAATTCAGTTTGTCTGTGATGTGTATGCCGAGGAACTTAAAACTTACGACCCTCTCCACTACTGTTCCATCGATGTGGATAGGGGGGTGTTCCCTCTGCTGTTTCCTGAAGTCCACAATCATCTCCTTAGTTTTGTTGACGTTGAGTGTGAGGTTATTTTCCTGACACCACACTCCGAGGGCCCTCACCTCCTCCCTGTAGGCCGTCTCGTCATTGTTGGTAATCAAGCCTACCACTGTTGTGTCGTCCGCAAACTTGAAGATTGAGTTGGAGGCGTGCATGGCCGCGCAGTCGTGGGTGAACAGGGAGTACAGGAGAGGGCTCAGAACGCACCCTTGTGGGGCCCCAGTGTTGAGGATCAGCGGGGTGGAGATGTTGTTGCCTACCCTCACCACCTGGGGGCGGCCCGTCAGGAAGTCCAGTACCCAGTTGCACAGGGCGGGGTCGAGACCCAGGGTCTCGAGCTTGATGACAAGCTTGGAGGGTACTATGGTGTTGAATGCCGAGCTGTAGTCGATGAACAGCATTCTCACATAGGTATTCCTCTTGTCCAGATGGGTTAGGGCAGTGTGCAGTGTGGTTGAGATTGCATCGTCTGTGGACCTATTTGGGCGGTAAGCAAATTGGAGTGGGTCTAGGGTGTCAGGTAGGGTGGAGGTGATATGGTCCTTGACTAGTCTCTCAAAGCACTTCATGATGACGGAAGTGAGTGCTTCCGGTAGTCGTTTAGCTCAGTTACCTTAGCTTTCTTGGGAATAGGAACAATGGTGGCCCTCTTGAAGCATGTGGGAACAGCAGACTGGTATAGGGATTGATTGAATATGTCCGTAAACACACCAGCCAGCTGGTCTGCGCATGCTCTGAGGGCGCGGCTGGGGATGCCGTCTGGGCCTGCAGCCTTGCGAGGGTTAACACGTTTAAATGTTTACTCACCTCGGCTGCAGTGAAGGAGAGACCGCATGTTTTCGTTGCAGGCCGTGTCAGTGGCACTGTATTGTCCTCAAAGCGGGCAAAAAAGTTATTTAGTCTGCCTGGGAGCAAGACATCCTGGTCCGTGACTGGGCTGGTTTTCTTCTTGTAGTCCTTGATTGACTGTAGACCCTGCCACATACCTCTTGTGTCTGAGCCGTTGAATTGAGATTATACTTTGTCTCTATACTGACGCTTAGCTTGTTTGATAGCCTTGCGGAGGGAATAGCTGCACTGTTTGTATTCGGTCATGTTACCATTCACCTTGCCCTGATTAAAAGCAGTGGTTCGCACTTTCAGTTTCACGCGAATGCTGCCATCAATCCACAGTTTCTGGTTAGGGAATGTTTTAATCGTTGCTATGGGAACGACATCTTCAACGCACGTTCTGATGAACTCGCACACCGAATCAGCGTATTTGTCAATGTTTTTGTCTGACGCAATACGAAACATGTCCCAGTCCACGTGATGGAAGCAGTTTTGGGGTGTGGAATCAGCTTGGTCGGACCAGCGTTGGACAGACCTCAGCGTGGGAGCTTCTTGTTTTAGTTTCTGTCTGTAGGCAGGGATCAGCAAAATGGAGTCGTGGTCAGCTTTTCCGAAAGTAGGGCGGGGCAGGGCGTTATACGTGTCACGGAAGTTAGAATAACAATGATCCAAGGTTTTGCCAGCCCTAGTAGCGGAATCGATATGCTGATACAATTTAGGGAGTCTTGTTTTCAGATTAGCCTTGTTAAAATCCCCAGCTACAATAAATGCAGCCTCAGGATGTATGGATTCCAGTTTGCAAAGAGTCAAATAAAGTTCGTTCAGAGCCATCGATGTGTCTGCTTGGGGGGGAATATATACGGCTGTGATTATAATCGAAGAGAATTCCCTTGGTAGATAATGCGGTCTACATTTGATTGTGAGGAATTCTAAATCAGGTGAACAGAAGGATTTGAGTTCCTGTATGTTTCTGTGATCACACCACGTCTCGTTATCCATAAGGCATACGCCCCCGCCCCTCTTCTTAACAGAAAGATGTTTGTTTCTGTCGGCGCGATGCGTGGAGAAACCAGCTGGCTGCACCGACTCCGATAGCGTCTCTCCAGTGAGCCATGTTTCCGTGAAGCAAAGAACGTTAGTCTCTGATGTCCCTCTGGAATGCTACCCTTGCTCGGATTTCATCAACCTTGTTGTCAAGAGACTGGACATTTGCGAGAAGAATGCTAGGGAGTGGTGCACGATGTGCCCGTCTCCGGAGTCTGACCAGAAGACCGCCTCATTTCCCTCTTTTACGAAGTCGTTTTTTTGGGTCGCCGGCTGGGATCCATTCCGTTGTCCTGGTTGAAAGGCAGAACACAGGATCCGCATCGCGAAAGTCATATTCTTGGTCGTACTAATGGTGAGTTGACGCTGATCTTATATTCAGTTGTTCTTCTCGACTGTATGTAATGAAACCTAAGATGACCTGGGGTACTAATGTAAGAAATAACACGTAAAAAAACAAACTGCATAGTTTCCTAGGAACGCGAAGCGAGGCGGCCATCTCTGTCGGCGCCGGAAGTTCCACATGCGCCGGAAGTTCCACAATTAAATTAAATGTATAGTAGGTGTTTTCTATGTGAATCAATTTGTGTATGATTTGAACCAGCACAATATATTGAATGAATTTAATTTTATGATGTTGTTCCTCGTGTAGAAAATGTTATGTACAATGTGTTCTGTTCAAAACTTAATTGCTGATCATAGTGTTAAACACAAAGAGAATGGTTTTCTGAACGTTTTGTAATATTGACCTTAGGGACCTGCATATTGGCACATCAAATTGATCCATATTTGATATTTACAAGTTGTGCTTGTTTTGATTGAATTAATTTAATTGTATTCTATTTTTGTAGTTCTATGGTATGTTCACATTGAGGGCTTCATTTTAAATGAGATTAAGATTTCATGACTCAACTTTTAAGAATAGTCATCAGTGCTAAAGTTGATAGACCACCTTTAAATGAACCTCCATACAAATTAATTAACTGCATATTGCATTTAAGTTATTTACATGAAGGGCATCTGTACTTGAAAGTACTTAACATCATATCAGGTGTTAAAAAAGGACATCTTACAAGAGTCATGCAAAATGTCACATATACTGTTCTTCCACATTCTAAAAATTAAAATGGCACTAAAAAAAGTATTATTTGAAAAAAATATAAATTGTTGTTGGAAGATATGGGTATGGTGAATTATTTGTCAACCATAAAACACCTAATGTGGTACACACAATTAATAATATAAAAATAACTGAAAAATTGTCACATATGGTTCTTCGTGGCCAGTCCTCTTCTGGCTGTGCAGGGTGCAGATTAAAACAGATCATGGCCAAGATGTTCAAGATGAGCAGCAGGGTCGAATAATAATAATCACAGTAGTTGTCGAGGGTGCAACAGGTCAGCACCTCAGGAGTAAATATCATTTGGCTTTTCATAGCCGATCATTCAGAGTATCTCTACTGCTCCTGCTGTCTCTAGAGAGTTTAAAACAGCAGGACTGGGACAGGTAGCACATCCAGTGAACAGGTCAGGGTTCCATAGCCGCAGGCAGAACAGTTGAAACTGGAGCAGCAGCACAACCAGGTGGACTGGGGACAGCAAGGAGTAATCAGGCCAGAACGTCCTGAGGCATGGTCCTGGGGCTCACATCCTCCGAGAGAGAAAGAAAGAATTAGAGAGAGCATACTTAAATTCACGCAGGACACAGGATAAGACAGGATAAATACTCCAGATATAACAGACTGACTCTAGCCCCCCGACACAAACTACTGCAACATAAATATTGGAGGCTGAGACAGGAGGAGTCGGGAGACACTGTGGCCCTGTCCGACAACACCCCCGGACAGGGCCAAACAGGCAGGATATAACCCCACCCATTTTGCCAAAGCACAGGCCCCACACAACTCGAGGGATATAACCACCAACTTACCATTCTGAGACAAGGCCGAGTATAGCCCACAAAGATCTCCCCCACGGCACGAACCGCCTACCCGACAGGAAGATCACGTCAGTGACTCAACCCACTCAAGTGACGCACCCTCCTAGGGACGGCATGGAAGAGCACCAGTAAGCCAGTAACTCAGCCCCTGTAATAGGGTTTGAGGCAGATTATCCCAGTGGAGAGAGGGGAACCGGCCAGGCAGAGACAACAAGGGCGGTTCGTTGCTACAAGACCATGGTGCTTGCCTACGGAGCTGTGAGGGGAACGGCACCGCAGTACCTCCAGGCTCTGATCAGGCCCTACACCCAAACAAGGGCACTGCGTTCATCCACCTCTGGCCTGCTCGCCTCCCTACCACTGAGGAAGTACAGTTCCCGCTCAGCCCAGTCAAAACTCTTCGCTGCTCTGGCCCCCCAATGGTGGAACAAACTCCCACATGACGCCAGGACAGCGGAGTCAATCACCACCTTCCGGAGACACCTGAAACCCCACCTCTTCAAGGAATACCTAGGATAGGATAAAGTAATCCTTCTCACCCCCCCCCTTAAATGATTTAGATGCACTATTGTAAAGTGGCTGTTCCACTGGATGTCAGAAGGTGAATTCACCAATTTGTAAGTCGCTCTGGATAAGAGCGTCTGCTAAATGACTTAAATGTAATGTAAATGTTGCCTCAGTGCCTTTCCGTTCACCTTCACACTCCTGGGCCAGACTACACTAAATCATAGGACCTGTTGAAGAGATGAAGACTTAAAAGACTTAAAGGACAATAAAGACTTAAAGGTCGTGAACGAGTCCACATCTCTCACATGGATAAGCAGACCATTCCATAAAAATGAAGCTCTATATGAGAAAGCCTGCCTCCAGCTGTTTGCTTAGAAATTAGAGTAAGGAGGCCTGCATCCTATATAGGTATGTATGCCAAGACCAAATAAAAAAGATAGGTAGGAGCAAGCCCATGTAATGCTTTGTAGGTTAGCAGTAAAACCTTGAAATCAGCCTTTGCCTTAACAGGAAGCCAGTGTAGAGAAACTAGCAATTTTGGGGTTCTAGTCAAGATTCTAGCAGCCGTGTTTAGCACTAACTGAAGTTTATTTAGTGCTTTATCCGGGTAGCTGGAAATTAGAGCATTGCAGTGGTTTGACCTAGAACTGACAAAAGCATGGATACATTTTTCTGCATCATTTTTGGACAAAGTTTCTCATTTTTGCAATGTTACGTAGATGGAAAGAAGCTATCCTTGAAACAGTCTTGATATGTTCGTCAAAAGAGAGATCAGGGTCCAGAGTAATGCTGAGGTCCTTCAAAGTTTTATTTGACACACACTGTACAATCATCAAGATTAATTGTCAGATTCAACAGAAAATGTCTTTGTTTCTTGGGACCTAGAACTAGAATTTCTGTTTTTGTCTGAATTTAAAACTAGAACATTTGTCGCCATCCACTTCTTTATGTCTGAACACAGGCTTCCAGGGAGGGCAATTTTGGGGCTTCACCATGTTTCATCGAAATGTACAGCTGTGTGTGATCTGCATAGCAGTGAGAGTTAAAAATTCTTAGGGTTGAGTCCTTTATAAATAATTTCTGCCTGACTGCCATGCCCAAAGTAAACTGCCTTTTACTCAGGCCCAGAAGTCAGGATATGTATTTAATTGGTAACATTGGATAGAAAAAACTTTGAAGTTTGTACAAATGTTAAAATAATGTATGAGACTATAACACAATTGATATGGTAGGAGAAAATCCAATGATAAACCAACCAGATTTTGTTTTTTTTGAGATCCCATGTTTTTTCAATGGTAAACTATGGGTCCTAGGCAATTCCAGCTCCCAGATTGCAATTCATATGGCAACCACTAGATGTCAACAGGCTTTGTTCAAGGTTTCAGGCTTTTGTCTTCCAAAACGAGGAAGAAGTTTGAGTTTTGGTACAAGGAGTCACAGTTGGAAATCTAATTTTGCTTTTCTATTGAACATACTTCTTTCCGTATGAAATATTATAGTTAAATTATATTTTAGGGAACCTGAGGATTAAATAGAAACTTAGTTTCTTGTTCCTTCTTGTGACTTGTTGTAATAAAGTTTAGCGCTAGCTTTTTGGATTCCTTGGTCTGCAGGTTGAACGAGTGGATAACTGAAGTTGATGGCGCCAACTAAACAGACTTTGGCAAATAAAGAAGGATTTTATCTAAAAGAACGACCATGCATGTTGTAGCTGGGACACTTGAGGTTGCAAAGAGAGGAAGATTTTCAAAAAGTAAGTGATTATTTAAATCGCTATTTGTGATTTTATGAAGGCTGTGCTGGTTGAAAAATATGTAGACGTGGGGCGCCCTCCTCAAACAATCGCAAGGTATGCTTTCGCTGTAAAGCCTATTGTAAATCAGACAATGCAGTTAGATTAACAAGAATTTAAGCTTTTAACGACATCACGCTACCACGTTCCCCAAGGGAACCCCCCCATGCTCAACTCAAAAGATGGCGCGCAGAATGCAAATATATTCTTAGAAATATTTAACCTCCACACACTAACTTCTTGTGTCGAGCAATCCCGGATCCGGGATCCTATTTATAGCCTCAAGCCCATTAGCATAACGCAACGTTAACTATTCATGAAAATCGCAAATGAAATGAAAAATATATTTGCTCTCAAGCTTAGACTTTTGTTAACAACACTGTCATCTCAGATTTTCAAAATATGCTTTTCAACCATAGCCAAACAAGCATTTGTGTAAGAGTATTGATAGCTAGCATAGCTATAAGCCTAGAATTCAGCCAGCAACATTTTCACAAAAACAAGAAAATCATTCAAATAAAATAATTTACCTTTGAAGAACTTCAGATGTTTTCAATGAGGAGACTCTCAGTTAGATAGCAATTGTTCAGTTTTTCAAAAAATATTATTTGTGTAGGACAAATCGCTCCGTTTTGTTCACGTTTGGCTATGAAAAAAACCTGTATCCAGTTAACCTGTTGATGCTCTGGGGGCGCTATTTCATTTTTGGATGAAAAACGTTCCCGTTTTAAACAAGATATTTTGTCACAAAAAGATGCTCGACTATGCATATAATTGCTACCGTTCGAAAGAAAACACTCTGACGTGTCCAGAAATACAAAGATCTTCTCTGTGCGTGCCCTATAACGTGAGCTTCAGGCAAAACCAAGATGAGATGGCATCCAGGAAATGACAAGGATTTTTGAGGCTCTGTTTTCCATGGTCTCCTTATATGGCTGTGAACGCGAGAGGAGTAAGTCTGCCCTTTTCTGTCGTTTCCCCAAGGTGTCTGCAGCATTGTGACGTATTTGTAGGCAGATCATTGGAAGATTGACCATAACAGACCACATTTACCACGTGTCCGCCCGGTGTCCTGCGCCGAAATTGGTGCGCAAAAGTCACCTGCTATGTTGGAGTCAACAAAAATACAAAATTACAACATAAATATTCCCTTACCTTTGATGGTCTTCGATCAGAATGTAGTGGAAGGAGTCAAACTTACCCAATACATTGTTTGGTTTCAAGTTGTGTGTCTCTGTATTAGCATATGCTAACAGCTTCAGCTGAAATGCACCCAAAATGACTTCTGGTCCCGCACAGTTGCGCATCAAAACTTCAAAATGACATATTATATGTCGACTTAACTGGTCAAACTAAGTGCAGAATCAAGCTTTAGGATGTTATTAACGTACAAAACAATTGGCGATTCGACCGGACAAAAGCAGCTCCTCTCAGGCAATCTGGAACGAAGGCATGACTGTGTACCATTCGCGCCAGAATGCGCGTCTATTTTATAGCGACACCTAGTATTTTGGCTGCCAAAAGGTCAAAGCTCGCGGGATTTTCTCCATTACTCGCCCCATTGAAAGAACACACTCCGCCGACGACACAGAAACTGATCCCAGATCCGTAGCTGGTTGGGAAGGGTGGGGGCGATGACGTCAAAGTCAGCCCAACTTTCCTGATGAGAGAGAGAGTTTGGGAGAATGGCTTTACATACAGACATAATTCGAACGGTTTTAGAAGCTTTAGAGTGTTTTCTATTCAATAATTATTATTATATGCATATATTAGAACTTTTGGACAGATTTTTTTTCTGTTTACTATGGGCACGCAATTCCTCCAAAGGGGGCAGTATTGTGCATAGCCTAAACAGTTTAACCAATATAAGATACTTATATATTAATTGCCCACCCTACAATTTCACCGGATGTTGTCGACAGGTGTTCTGCTGACTGGACGCCTCGTCCTAAGAAGTTTTTAACATTATGTTTCCAAATGACATCACAAAGAGGTAAAATATATAATGAAAACAATAGTGGACCTAAAACCTAGCCTCGAGGAACCACCAAAATTTACAGTTGATTTCTCAGAGGACAAACCATCTAGAGACAAACTGATATCTTTCCGACAGATCTAAACCATTCAAAGGTTTATCTTTATTTTTACATTGTAGAATAATAGTGAAGACATCAACTATGAACTAACACATATATCACACATATCATCTAGTAATATTCTTCAAAGTAGCCACCCTTTGCACATTCTTGGCATCCTCTCAACCAGCTTCACCTGGAATTTACTTCCAACAGTCTAGAAGGACTTTCCACATATGCTCAGCACTTGTTGGCTGCTTTCCTTCACTCTGCAGTCCATATCATCCAAAACCATTTAATTTGGGTTGAGTTCGGGTGATTGTGGAGGCCAGGTCATCTGATGACTCTTGGTCAAATAGACCTTACACAGCCTGGAGGTGTGTTTTGGGTCATTGTCCTGTTGAAAAACAAACACTAAGCGTAAACCAGATGGGATGGCGTATTACTGCAGAATGCTGTGGTAGCCATGCTGTTTATTAAGTGTGCCTTGAATTATAAATAAATCACTGACAGGGTCACCAGAAAAGCACCATCACACCTCCTCCTCCATGCTTCATGGTGGGAACCACACATGCGGAGATCATCCATTCACCTACTCTGCGTCTCACAAACCAAAAAATCCAAAAAAATGGACTCATCAGACCAAAGGACAGATTTCCACTGGTCTCATGCCCATTGCTCATGTTTCTTGTCCCAAGCAAGTCTCTGATTCTTATTGGTGTCCTTTAGTAGAGGTTTCTTTGCAGCAATTTGACCATGAAAGCCTGATGCACGCAGTCTCCTCTGAACAGTTGATGTTGAAATATGCCTGTTACTTGAACTCTGAAGCATTTATTTGAGCTGCATTTTCAGAGGTTGGTAACTCTAATGAACTTACAGTGGGGAGAACAAGTATTTGATACACTGCCGATTTTGCAGGTTTTCCTACTTACAAAGCATGTAGAGGTCTATAATTTTTTATCATAGGTACACTTCAAATATGAGAGACGGAATCTAAAATCCAAAAAATCACATTGTATGATTTTTAAGAAATTAATTTTCATTTTATTGCATGACATAAGTATTTAATACATCAGAAAAGCAGAACGTAATATTTGGTACAGAAAACTTTGTTTGCTATTACAGAGATCATACGTTTCCTGTAGTTCTTGACCAGGTTTGCACACACTGCAGTAGGGATTTTGGCCCACTCCTCCATACAGACCTTCTCCAGATCTTTCAGGTTTCGGGGCAGTTGCTGGGCAATACGGACTTTCAGCTCCCTCCAAAGATTTTCTACTGGGTTCAGGTCTGGAGACTGGCTAGGCTACTCCAGGACTTTGAGGTGCCATTCCTTAGTTGCCCTGGCTGTGTGTTTCGGGTCTTTGTCATGCTGGAAGACCCAGCCACGACCCATCTTCAATGCTCGTACTGAGGGAAGGAGGTTGTTGGCCAAGATCTAGCGATACATGGCCCCATCCATCCTCCCCTCAATACGGTGCAGTCGTACTGTCCCCTTTGCAGAAAAGCATCCCCAAGGAATGATATTTCCACCTCCATGCTTCACGGTTGGGATGGTGTTCTTGGGGTTGTACTCATCCTTCTTCCTCCTCCAAACACGGCGAGTGGAGTTTAGACCACAAAGCTCTATTTTTGTCTCATCAGACCACATGACCTTCTCCCATTCCTCCTCTGGATCATCCAGATGGTCATTGGCAAACTTCAGACGGGCCTGGACATGCGCTGGCTTGAGCAGGGGGGACCTTGCGTGCTCTGCAGGATTTTAATCCATGACGGCGTAGTGTGTTACTAATGGTTTTCTTTGAGACTGTGGTCCCAGCTCTCTTCAGGTCATTGACCAGGTACTGCCGTGTAGTTCTGGGCTGATCCCTCACCTTCCTCATGATCATTGATGCCCCACGAGGTGAGATCTTGCATGGAGCCCCAGACCGAGGGTGATTGACCGTCATCTTGAACTTCTTCCATTTTCGAATAATTGCGCCAACAGTTGTTGCCTTCTCACCATGCTGCTTGCCTATTGTCCTGTAGCCCATCCCAGCCTTATGCAGGTCTACAATTTATCCCTGATGTCCTTACACAGCTCTCTGGTCTTGGCCATTGTGGAGAGGTTGGAGTCTGTTTGAGTGTGTGGGCAGGTGTCTTTTATACAGGTAACAAGTTCAAACAGGTGCAGTTAATACATGTAATGAGTGGAGAACAGGAGGGCTTCTTAAAGAAAAACTAACAGGTCTCTGTGAGCCGGAATTCTTACTGGTTGATAGGTGATCAAATACTTATGTCATGCAATAAGATGCAAATTAATTACTTAAAAGTCATACAATGTGATTTTCTGGATTTTTGTTTTAGATTCCATCTCTCACAGTTGAAGTGTACCTATGATTTAAAAAATACAGATCTCTACATGCTTTGTAAGTAGGAATACCTGCAAAATCGGCAGTGTGTCAAATACCTGTTCTCCCCACTGTATCCTCAGCAGCAGCGGAAACTCTGGGTTTTCCTTTCCTGTAGTGGTCCTCATGAGAGCCAGTTTCATCATAGCGCATGATTGTGTTTGCGACTCTACTTGAGAACTTGAGATTTACCGGATTGACTGACCAAGTCTTAAAGTGATGATGGACTGTCGTTTCTCTTTGCTTATTTGAACTGTTCTTGCCATACTATGGACTTTGTCTTTTACCAATTAGGGCCTTCTTCTGTATACCCCCCCCCCCACACACACACACACACACCTTGTCACAACAGAACTGATTGACTCAAACACATTAAGGAAAGAAATTCCACAAATTAACTTTTTAAGAATGCACACGTTAATTGAAATGCATTCCAGGTGACTACCTCATGAAGCTGGTTGAGAAATTGCCAAGAGCGTGCAAAGCTGTCA
This sequence comes from Oncorhynchus masou masou, assembly GCF_036934945.1. NCBI lineage: Eukaryota > Metazoa > Chordata > Actinopteri > Salmoniformes > Salmonidae > Oncorhynchus > Oncorhynchus masou. Next base: position 63,782,643 of record NC_088216.1, read on the forward strand.
TCAAGGCAATGGGTGGTTACTTTGAAGATTCTCAAATATAAAACCTATTTTGATTTGTTTAACACTTTGGTTACTACATGATTCCATATGTGTTATTTCATAGCTTTGATGTCTTCACTAGTATTCTGCAGTGTAGAAAATAGTAAAAATAAAGGAAAACCCTTGAATGAGTAGGTGTGTCCAAACTTGTGACTGGTTCTGTATGCTGCATAAAGGGGGCATGGTGCACAACACGACCCAAAGTAAAACATTCAAATGAATAAAATTGTCACAGTTTGTAGTGTGCACATTGTGCAGCTGCTGTCGGCATCCAGAGATTATCCAACTTGAATAAATGCTTGGAGGTAAGGATGACAGCAGTGTTGTAGTCTACGGCGATACGGATATCACTTATTATTGATATCTACATAGCACATTGATGTGAATCACACTGCTGCTCTCTCATTTAGCTGTTTGCGCCTCACAGATTGTGGTTGTTGTGGAAGGCTGTTCGCAAATCTAAATGTGTATTTGAACCCAATAATGGTTGAATTCAAGAACTTTAAGCTGCCTATAAATGATTTTTTTTGAAACCAGTGGACAGCCAAGAATGAGCTCTTACAACAGCTGCATACTGCGGATCCCAGCCTATGGAATAAAAGAGGGGCTTTTATTGCTCAATTTAATTCATGTTGATAAAAATAAATATCCATAGGCCTAATGGACACATGCTCAAATTCACACACAAATATATATTGATGTAAAGATATAATTGAATCTTGTTATCATATGTAGTAAAAAGTGATGGGTTTGAAAAGCCTACATAACTAAACCATCAAATGTAGCATCCATATATGGCCAGCTATGTAAACTTTAACATCGATTTATCTTGCAATAGATATCGTTAAATTGGTAAGATACATTTTTGTCTTCTTCGAATGCCTCTTAAAGGGAAAATAATCTAAAAGTAACTATGTAATCAGATTACGTTACTGAGTTTGGGTATTCCAAAAGTTACGTTACTGATTACAATTTTGGACAGGCATTTAGTAACTGTAACGGATTACATTTAGAAAGTAACCTACCCAACCCTGATTTTCAGTCAGCAAAACACCCATTACAACAAGTGCTTATCTTTGTTGCTATCTTTACAAATAAGAACCCAAAGCACTGATTTGACCCTAAAAAGAGGAGCTCCACTGCCTCTCCCAGTTTTCAAGTTTACTTATATGTGTTGGTCTATCACAAAAACACGTCATGCATGGCACTCCGGGGCCATGGTTGCCAGCGTTGTAAATTACCCCGGACTTACCCACCGCTGTAAAATACGTTTTAACATCTTAAAGTATGACATTGACTACTACCTACAAGTCCTATCCAAATGAATCAGAGGGTTGATATGGCTGAGTGAGACCACTGGGGACATATATGGGCATACTGTCTAACAAACAGATTTAGTATTCTTTGTCTAGGGACTCATTTACAGAATTCTCTCCAAAGGCTGAACACAGGTGCTTGTTAAAATCCTTAAAATAGTACAGCGTCAGTGATGTGACTGGCCAATCCATCTGAAAGGGATGACTTTCTACTATTTCTGAGTAATGCAAATGATTATGCCTATTGCTTGTGCACACTGACTTACTATATATATATATGTGTATGTATGTTGGTGCATTGCTACTTATCTTTTATATATAACATGATTAAATTGCCATGTCTAAAATGGTTTCAGGGGAGATGGTGATTGGCTTGTTCTCTGGATTCCTGCATAGATTATGTGCACTGGCTTTCCGATTCACAATTAGCTAGTTCATTGCCTGTGGGGAGATTGGAATGTTCCATTTACTTCATCGTCTGGCCATGTCTCCAAATCACCTGTGCCCATTACACCACTTCGGGACATTAGCAGTAAGGTGATTTGAAGAAAAATATCCAGATATCATATGTGACAGCTCTTATCTGTCCTTCAGGAAACACATTTGCAGGTAGGGATTAGTCTGTGCATCATATGGAAGATGCACAGCCAAGACAGGTGCCAATAGAGCTGTGCTGGAGTGAACATTGAGAATTTCTCTGTTAATCCATGACTGGTGCCTGAAAATAACACACGTGCGTGTGTGCACAAACACATTCTTGTACACACGCATGCCATATCCTTACGTCTTCATTAAATAATAGTCCAAATAAATATTCAGTGGGAAATGTTTGACCTAACAGTCAGAGACATATACTGTAAATAATAATTTGGTGATTGCTTATAGTTGTAATTTTTCACACTTGTGTATTATACACATTTGTGAATTGGAAATGTGTTTTTTTGCATATCCCAACTCTCCCTGAGACACCCTGGGAGAGAGTAATCCAAGTAAATATTCAGTGGGAAATTATTGATCTCACAGTCAGAGACATGTTCACCTGCCATTGTCGAATATGCATGAATTGGATTTCTAATATATTTCCACATGATACAGACCTTCATAGGACTCAATCAGAATGCATGCTGTTCACAGCAGATGTTACATTGCAACTTGGATTTGAAGGGGAAAACAATAGCAAGGAGACCAACCAACAATCTGCTCCTCAACAGCACTATTTTATGAGATATTATTCTGTTATTTATTTGTATTTAAATGGGGTGTCACGTGTGCTCCCTCTCCGGCCTCTAGGTCACCAGGCTGCTCACTATGGCGCATACCTGTCACCATCATTACGCGCACCTGCACGTCATTAGACTCACCTGGACTCCATCACTTCCCTGATTACCTTCCCCATATGTCACTCCCTTTGGTTCCTTCCCCAGGCGTTATTGTTCTGTTTCAGTTTCATGTCTGTGCAGTGTTCGTGTTTTGTATTATGTTGCATTTATTTATTAACACACTTACTCGCTGAACTTGCTTCCCGACACTCAGTGCACGTCATTACATGGGGATAATACAAGGTACATGCTTTTGGCTTTGGAGATGCTGTATTGTTTAAAGCATAATAACTTGACCACAAAGGGTATTGGAAATATAGTGCTGGGACTCGTCAACTAAAACCAGTTTACAAACAATGTGTGCATTAGCCTAAATCCAACTGACTATGGCTCCACTCCCAAGAATATCCTTCAATATCCCAGAGCATGGCTTTGTATAGTAAACAGAACACAGTGCAGAATGCCTCCAATTGATTCTGTGGGGAATAGATGGGGACTCTTAGAGCAACTTCAGAGCTAATTAGATCAATTCAGTCAATCACTCCCCCTCATTCGCTGTTAGGGAAGCAGGCTTTATGATAATTTCTAAAGGTAAAGTCTGCAACAGACAAATACCATTATTACAGTAACAGCCACCTTCACAATCACGGTAATGATCTTTAGCATATTTACTGTAACAAAGACTAATGCACTATAACCAACAGAAATGTGATAACTGCTAAACAAGCAAATAACAGATGAGAAGCAGGTACCATCTCTGAATGTCTATATTTTGTGCTTGAGGCAGTGTATCAAGAAATGTTCACTATATTGATACAGAAAAAACGACTAGCCATGCTTTGGGTATTTCATTTGCCCACAATCTGAACCATTTGGTGACCTAACTGCTCTTTATGGAAACGTAAAGTCTGGGCTGGATTTATTAAGCCTTTGAAGAATGGTGCAACGTTTGCATACCAGCACTGGTCGGGTCAGCCAGTGCTCATAAGATTGCTGATTTGATTTCTTTATCAAGTGTTAAGTCCGTTTACCTGGCTGGTACAATCTGCTCTGCAAATGAAATGCACCTTTGAAATCAGTGGATGTACCTTTCACCCAAGCTTCAAGCTTCCAAGGTGAACAGACTGGGAACATTTCAGACCCGACATTAGTCAGCCATTTCCAGTGCTACTTAAAGTGTCATTACAGAGAGGGATAGGCTAAATAAAAGAAAGTCCTGGTACATTCTGATAAAAGAACATCCTGGTTGATCTCACATCCCTCTAAATGCCACAGAACCACAGGGTATTTACTGCTCCTGGTCCCTAGCAAGGAACCACACTGAGAGCACAAGAGACACTTGACATCTACTTCTCCAGCTCTCCAGGACACTACCAGCAGGATATATTGGTGTCTACCATCACTGTAAGGCTCTGTGCTTGGCATCATGTGATTTTGTCATATTAGCTCAGGTATACAACTCCGAACCATGCCAGTGTGTGATTCAATACATCAATCCAGTCTTTGATTGTCAAAGTCATTGTTGTTCATCCAGAATGGAAAATTAATCCCTTTTGAGGTGTTGTAGCCTACACTTGAAAGGATCACAGAACAGTTTACAAACATCAGCTAGATGCTCTACAGATGGTCATTATCAACAAACTATGGGTTAGGTTTAGGGTTAGTGTTAGGTTTAGAGTAAGGGATACATTTAGGGTTAGGATAAGGGTGAAGGTTAGGGTTAGAGCTAGGGTTAGGGTTAGTAGATAGTTTACATTTTTCTGATAGTTTGTAAATAGTCTGTAGAGCATCTACAGATGGACTATCCAAATAGTGTTACTGTGTGCTGAAATGTACATTGGATACACACATCTTTTTTATTCATTCATTTGACCAAGCTTTTCAACTAAATGAATGAAGACATGTTTGGGCCTTTTAACACATTATATTTCAAACAGTTGTTGTAATGAGAGCATCGATGACCAATTTCCATGACCAGGACGCTTGATCCAGACATAATAAAAGTCAACATACAGTAAAAAGGGGTGATCAGACCCATGGAGAACGCATGCTCTAACTTAACATCATGACCAGTTGATTAAGGTAAACCCCCCAAAAATTACCTCTACGAGCTCTGAGACAAACAGGGACAACAGGAATGATTATGACTGTTGTCCACCATATCAGACTTATAGGGCCCTTCCTCCTCAAGCATGTCATTACTGACACAAATCATGCAGAGATAATGCATTCCATTTGCAATTAGCATATATTTGACAATAATGCCATATCTACCATGGGATGCAGAGGCTCTTACAAGATGTCTGCATTTTGCAATAAGAGTTAAGTGGACTCTTACCATGAATCAACAATATCTCATCTAAAAGCGTAATTGTATATACTGCAATAACTACAAGATGAACTGTTAAAGAATTGAAATGAAGCAGGTAGGTGGAGGTAGGTGCTTGTCTAAAGAGAGACAAAAAGTATGATTTATGTTCGATTACTTTTTTTGCAGGATAGGCCTACTCCTGGACATGTTTGATTTGTATGTGCCTGTGTTCTGTTGTCTGTGGTTATGTGCTGTAAATGTCTTTTGTAATTATATGGCATATGACATTTTTTACTACCCGTTCACTGGTTTCACTGTATTATGTTGCAAGATGATGACCCTATTGTGACCACATCCTTAGTCAAAGAAGCATATTCAATAGATAGCACCCACTGGTGACCCGGCCACCATTGGGTAAGGTGTGGTGGGGGGGGGCATGAGCTATGGGGGCCCATGCGCCTCTCTGATATTGGTGTACAGTGCCTTCGGAAAGTATTCTGACCCCTTGACTTTTTCCACATTTTGTTACGTTACAGCCTAATTTTAAAATGGATTAAATACACACAATACCCCATAATGACAAAGCGAAAAACAGGTACTTAGAAATGCTTGCATATTTATTAAAAATAAAAAACAGAAATACCTTATTTGCATAAGTATTCAGACCCTTTGCTAAGAGACTTGAAATAGAGCTCAAGTGCATCCTGTTTCCGTTTATCATCCTTGAGATGTTTCTGCAACTTGATTGGAGTCCACCTATGGTAAATGCAATTGATTTGGAAATGGGCATGATTTGGAAAGGCACACACCTGTCTATGTAAGGTCCCACAGTTGACAGTGAATGTCAGAGCAAAAACCAAGCCATAAGGTCAAAGGAATTGTCCGTAGAGCTCCAAGACAGGGGAAGGGTACCAGTAAAGGGTGAGTAAAGAGTCTGCATACTTATGTAAATGTGATATTTCCTGGGGGTTTTATTGCTTTGTCATTATGGGGTACTGTGTGTAGATTGATGATGAAAAAATCAATTTTATCAATTTTAGAATAAGGCTGTAACATATTTTTTTTTAAATAGTCAATGGGTCTGAATACTTTCCAAATGCACTTTATATATTTTATATTTCATAAATAATTTAGTCAGTAACCCTCAAACGTCATTCATATGTACTAGGAAGCTAAGTATGTGTTTCTTGGGCTTGAAGAATGTGACTGATCAAAGTGCCTCAAGCCTTGAAAAATACATAATTTATCTGATTGATAGTAAGGGGATATCGGTGAACAAATGCCATGGTCAAGGCTACGGCAGTGCCAGTGCAATGAGTTGAGCTTACTCAAGTGTTCAAAAGTGCATATCAGAAGCATAATGCTTCTTAGGTAGTTCTTCAAAAGTTTTAGTTTAGAAAATGATCTCTCAGCAAAAGCGACAGGTACTGGGATGCTTAAAAACAGCTTGATTGCCGTAGCAACATCAGGGAAACTGGGCAGAAGGGAGTGGTGCTTTAAATACAGCAGTTTTGAAACATCTTTAATTGAGCCGCTCATATTCTTCTTAATTGCCGCCCTCAACACGTTATGGAAAGAGATGAACTGAATCGGAATCTTTGGGATAGGTCATCTGGATATTGGATAGTGAATAAATTGGCAGATGCAAACAGATTTTCATCTTTACTGGACAACAGTTATTGAGGGCTCAAACAATATCAACAGTACCTTATCTCTGGTATATCTTTGTTAAAATTTTGTGCAGCGTAATGAACATATAATGGACAATGTCTCAGTAAAAACTGTCTGGGTTGTCAATACTCAGTATAGAAAATATTCGGGCCCTCAACCTGAACCTACAGGCCTTGGTGAAAACTTTTGCCCACAAAAATGCAAGGTGACGCAGTCAAATACTGTAGCTACTATAGGCATCTACATAGAAAAAAAGATGAGCATTAATAGACTGGTTTTACACACAACTTTCTATTCAAGCTGGGAGAGAGTGCAAGGACGGCTCATGTCATGACGGTTCAGGTAGGCTATACAGGACAGTTGTATATAAAAAAATATACAGTATATTGGTTGCTGATTCGTATGCTGTTGTTTCGAAAATGTATTTTTAACAAGCTCTGGGTCTCCACACGGGTACCCCCAGGGTTGAGTGCTTAGCCACACCCTGTACACCCTGTTTACCCACGACTGTGTGGACACACGACTCAAACCCCACCTTCAAGTTTGCTGATGAAACGGCTGTGGTTGGCCTGATCACTGACGCCGGGGGTCAAATGTTTCAAGTTCCTCACAGTCCACATCACTGAGGACATAACATTGTCCTCTCACACCAGCACAGTTGTGAAGAAGACATGACAGCACCTCTCCCCCTCAGGAGACTGAAGAGATTTTGCATGGCCCCTCAGATCATCCAGAACTTTTACAGGTGTACCATGGAAAGCATCTGGTTGTAACATTGCCTGGTATGGTAACTGCTCCGCTCACAACCGCAAGGCCCTACAGAGGGTGGTGTGGACGGGCCAGAAAATCACTGGGGGTGTTCTCTCTGCTGCCATCCATCAGGCGGTACCAGCATCGGGTCGCGGATCAACAGGATCTGAAGGAACTTCTATCCCCAGGCAATATGACTGTTTAATAGCTTAAAACTGATGACAAGCAAACTACCCCTGCCCTCTCTCTCCGGACTGACTACCTGCATGACTCTATTCCCATCCTCAGGTCCGACCGCAAGGCACTACATTCCTTTCTCAATCACTCCAGTACCCCTGCACGTTATAATAACGGCACTGGCACGGCACTGACCTGTGTATAAGACCTGTATATAAGACCTGTATATAAGACCTGTATAAAATACCTAAATCAGCATTTTAATTGTGCAACCAAGGTGAAAAAGTTCTAGACCACCTTTACTCCACACACAGAGATGTGTACAAAGCTCTTCCTCGCCCTCCATTTGGCAAATCTTACCATAATTACAGTATATCCTCCTGTTTCCTGCTTACAAGCTAAAATTTAAGCAGGAAGCACCAGTGATTCAGTCTATAAAAATGTGGTCAGATGAAACCGTTGCTAAACTACAAGACTGTTTTGCTGGCACAGAATGGAATATGTTCCGCGATTCTTCCGATGTCATTGAGGAGTACACCACATAAGTCACTGCCTTTATCAATAAGTGCATCGAGGACGTCGTCCCCACAGTGACCGTACGTACATACCCCAAACAGAAGCCATGGATTACAGGCATCATTCACATTGAACTGAAGGGTAGAGCTGCCGCTTTCAAGGAGTGGCACTCTAACCCGGAAGGTTACAAGAAATCCCGCTATGCCCTCTGACGAACCATCAAACAGACAAAGTGTCAATACAGGACTAAGATTGAATCGTACTACACGAGCTCCAACGCTCGTCGGATGTGCCAGGGCTTGCAAACTATTACAGAATACTAAGGTAACCTGCCTAAATGACTACCGACCCGTAGCACTCACGTCTGTAGCCATGAAGTGCTTTGGAAGGCTGGTCATCAACACCATTATCCCAGAAACACTAGTCCCACTCCAATTTGCATACCGCTCCAACAGATCCACAGATGAGGCAATCTCTATTGCACTCCACACTGCCCTTTCACACCTGGACAAAATGAACACCTATGTGAGAATGCTATTCATTGACTACAGCTCTACATTCAACACCATAGTGCCCTCAAAGCTCATCAATAAGCTAAGGACCCTGGGACTTAACACCTCCCTCTGCAACTAGATCATGGACTTCCGGATGTGCTGCCCCCAGGTGGTAAGGGTAGGTAACAACACAAGCGCGACGCTGATCCTCAACACAGGGGCCCCTCAGGGGTGCATGCTCAGTCCCCTCCTGTACTGCTTGTTCACTCGTGACTGGCCGTGCAGTCATAACTCCAACACCATCATTAAGTTTGCTGATGACACAACAGTGGTAGACCTGATCACCGATAACGATGAGACCGACTATATGGAGGAGGTCAGAGACCTGACCGTGTGTTTTTTTAATTATTTTTATTTTACCTTTATTTTACTAGGCAAGTCAGTTAAGAACAAAATCTTATTTTCAATGACGGCCTAGGAACAGTGGGTTAACTGCCTGTTCAGGGGCAGAACGACAGATTTGTACCTTGTCAGCTCAGAGATTTGAACTTGCAACCTTTCGGTTACTAGTCCAATGCCACTACCACTAGGCTACACTCCATGACATCAACCTCTCGTTCAATGTGATCAAGAAAAAGGAGATGATTGTGGACTACAGGAAAAGGAGGACAGAGCACGCCCCCATTCTCATTGACGGGGCTGTAGTGGAGCAGGTTGAGAGCTTCAAGTTGATTGGTGTCCACATCACCAACAAAACTAACATGCACACCAAGACCGTCGTGAAGAGGGCACGACAAAACCTATTCCCCCTCAAGATTTGGCATGAGTCCTCAGATCCTCATTGTTTTACAGCTTCACCATCGAGAGCATCCTGACGGGTTGCATCACTGCCTGGTATGGCAACTGCTTGGCCTCCGACCGCAAGGCACTACGGAGTGTAGTGCGTGCGGCCCAGTACACCACCGAGGCAAAGCTTCCTGCCATCCATGACCTCTATATCAGACCTCTATATCTATATATTCTTATCTCTTACTTTTTTGGGGTATTTTCTTAACTGCATTTTTGGTTATGAGCTTGTAAGTAAGCATTTCACTGTAAGGTGACGTATTTTTCGCATGTTACAAATACAATTTGACTTGATTTTATATAAGCCCTGTATATAAGCCCTGTATATAAGACTTGTATATAAGCCCTGTATATAAGCCCTGTATATAAGCCCTGTATATAAGACCTGTATATAAGCCCTGTATATAAGCCCTGTATATAAGACCTGTATATAAGCCCTGTATATAAGCCCTGTATATAAGCCCTGTATATAAGCCCTGTATATAAGACCTGTATATAAGCCCTGTATATAAGCACTGTATATAAGCCCTGTAAATAAGACCTGTATATAAGCCCTGTATATAAGCCCTGTATATAAGCCCTGTATATAAGCCCTGTATATAAGCCCTGTATATAAGCCCTGTATATAAGACCTGTATATAAGCCCTGTATATAAGACCTGTATATAAGACCTGTATATAATTGCATTCTTTTTCTTTTTCTTCTCCCATTTCACTGTACTGTTTTACACCTGCTGTATCCTGTGCATGTGAAAATAAAACTAGAAACTTGAAACACACTAATAATAGCTAGGCCTATTACAGAATGTAATTAAACAAAGAAAAACACAAAAGATGGTGAGGCTATCTTTAATCTTATTATCATTGTTAAAACTGCAACCAATATGTTTAAGGACTGCAACCCGGCCAGCGCATTAAGGTATAGTGGCTATAGATTGCTACGGTATAGTAGCTATAGATTGCTTAAAATTTAACGTCAAATAACTACAGTATCATTGGTTGTTCAGGTGAACATTACTTGGATAACTTCTGGTGAAGGCCAGTTACTGTAATGCAACGGATATACAGAGATTTCCAATGACAAACCGTATGATTTATTACACAGCTGACATGGCCAAGACAAAGAATGAGTAGCACCTTTCCTGAAGTCAAATGAACAAATTGCCCTTTTTATTTTACCTTTTTTTAACTAGGCAAGTCAGTTAAGAACAAACTCTTATTTTCAATGACGGCCAAGGAACAGTCAAATCCAAATCAAATCAATGTTAATTTCATAATTAATAAACATATGTCAAACGGTTTCATTATACTTCAGTTATCAGCGATGTACGTATATAAGCTGTAATATTGGGATGCAAACTCAAAATTGCATACATACTTCTGTTTCAAAGTAGATTTGTTTAATTAAGACTACCAAGAAACCCTCTGTGTGACCTTGATTTATCCCACTGCAGTAAAAGGCTAAGGCAATTGGACTGCTTCAAGATCCTTCACACTCACCAGGCATTATGCTTCTATTCAGCCTACCTATGCACATTGACTCAATCATAAGCATACATTAATAACATTAGTCATAATGGATAAAAACACTTATGTTGAGTACAGGGCCTTTAAGTTGTTTGAAAGAATCATAAAAAATAGCATGAGGTACAGAATGTAGATTTGCTATACATGCAATTCATTGTATGTAATCAGTGGTGACAGAATATTCATTATATAAGTAAGATTCATAAAAAAACTGAATTGAAAGAAAAATGGATCTGGTTTCATATCTCTACATCTGAGTGGGCTCATATGTCCACGAGGGAATTTGTTTGATCTTGAAAATAGATGCAATTTTTTACTTACTGGAAGACAGACCACTTACACAATTATATGATGTCTATGTCTAGGCTTTGTTCCCTGCCGGAGGAGAGTTTTTGTTAAATAAAGAAATGTATTGACAAACTATATTATTACTGTTATTCCTAAAGTATTATTATCACTGTTACTATGGTATTATACCCACAAAAACTCACACAGCGGGTTTAATGCGAGTCAAAAACTGAAGCTCCTGAAAATGTGCCGATGGACTATATTTAATTGAGAAGGTAGCCTACTGTACCTATGTAAATCCACCCTGAGCTCCAGGAAAACAAACTGAAATGTGTCAATGGACTATATTTAATTGAGAAGGTAGCCTACTGTACCTATGTAAATCCACCCTGAGCTCCAGGAAAACAAACTGAAATGTGTCGATGGACTATATTTAATTGAGAAGGTAGCCTACTGTACCTATGTAAATCCACCCTGAGCTCCAGGAAAACAAACTGAAATGTGTAGATGGACTATATTTAATTGAGAAGGTAGCCTACTGTACCTATGTAAATCCACCCTGATCTCCAGGAAAACAAACTGAAATGTGTCAGATGGAAATTTAATTGAGAAGGTAAACTGTACCTAAAATCCACCCTGAGCTCCAGGAAAACAAACTGAAATGTGCAGATGGACCATATTTAATTGAGAAGGTAGCCTACTGTACCTATGTAAATCCACCCTGAGCTCCAGGAAAACAAACTGAAATGTGATTCATGAAGCAAAGTTTGGAAGTAAGCAGTGTTTCACCTTGCCATCTGTTTAAATCCCATGTTCTTGATGATTTATAATTGCAATGGAGGTCTTGGCTGGTATATCAGAAAGGAGGCTAGTTACAGAGGTATGCAACTGTTTAATTAAATCACTCACTCTCCCTCCCTCTCTCTCACAACTCCTCTATTCAGTCACGTACCCACTAATTCAAAAACAACACAAACAAAGGATCCATCTGAATAGTTAGGAATAATAGGAATTTCTGTCAGATGAGAAAATGAGCTGCTTGAAGTTTGTCTCTATGGATGTGCTGGCCTCTGTGCTAGAACAGAGCTGAATGAGAAATTACATTTTGACTGACAGTCACCAAATAACAGATTGAATTGTCTATACATGAAGAAGTGAAAAGACTATACAAACCCAGATTTTGTGTGGATTCAACTTCAATGTGATTATCTAAACAGGTAAGGCGTTGCTTGCTCCCTGAGTAACAGGCAGAGTTGTCCAATGAGGACCCTGAGCAGCCATATGTTCAGCATGGATGACCAGAGAATTGAGGTTAAACTTTATAAAATTAGCTAGGTGATGTAATCTCCCTCTGTTCAAGCAGTCTCCCCACTTCAACTCTGCTCTGCACAGGGGCCCTGCGGTAGTGTGTGTGTGAGTGGCCTAGTCAAATAACAGCAGCGTGTCCCAATGATTTATTAAGGAGCACATGAAAGCTCAACAGGTTGTAAATTCTGTGTAGTATCCTCCCATATCAGTAACATCTGCCTAATTGCCACATTGATTGCCAACACCTAAGGATTGCTTGACCATCGAGCAAGTGCCAAAAGCGATTGTTCTTTTGGATGGGCCAACTTGATTAGAAGAGACTGGGAATATTTCTGCTGAAGGGCCCCTAGAGAAGGTTGCTTGTTCATTTGTATAGGAAGCCCCTGGCCAGTACACCTAATGACCACTAACACACTTTATTCCTAACCTGCCAATGGTTTAATTTCAGGTCCAACAGCACTTAATTGTCAATAATTATTTCTGTCATTGCCAAAGTCCCCATCCTTTCGCCACACAGGTCCCAGGCCACATTTACGCAACATGCCACAACAAACGTTAATACTTCTTCCCTCATGCCTTGGCACCTTACACAGAAAAATGGAGGATTAATAGTGTAATGGTGCCCACAGATAATTGTAATAACAATAATGACCCTTTCTTCCCTACTATATCTGTTTTTAACCTCTCTGGGATATTCGGGATGGTATCGTCCCACCTCAACAACAGCCAGTGAAAGTGCAGGGCGCCAAATTCAAAACAACAGAAATCCCATACTTAAAATTCCTGAAACATACAAGTATTTCAAACCATTTTAAAGATAAACTTGTTGTAAATCCAGACACCGTGTCCGATTTCAAAAAGGCTTTACGACGAAAGCACACCAAACTTTTATGTTAGGACAGTACCTAGTCACAGAAAAACAAAGACATTTTTTTCAGCCAAAGAGAGGAGTCACAAAAAAGCAGAAATAGAGATAAAATTAATCACTAACCTTTGATGATCTTCATCAGATGACACTCATAAGACTTCATGTTACACAATACATGTACATTTTGTTTGATAAAGTTCATATTTATATCCAAAAATCTCAGTTTACATTGGCGTGTTACGTTCAGTAGTTCCAAAACATCTGGTAATTTTGCAGAGAGCCACATCAATTTAGAGCCATACAGATACCTGCCATGTTGTGTAGTCAACAGAAGTCAGAAATAGCATTATAAATATTCACTTACCTTTGATGATCTTCATCAGAATGCACTCCCAGGAATCCCAGTTCCACAATAAATGTTTGATTTGTCCGATAAAGTCCATAATTTATGTCCAAATCCCTCCTTTTTGTTTGCGCGTTTAGTACACAATCCAAACAACGCACGGGCAAGTCCAGGTGAAGGTCCCGATGAAAAGTCATATTACAGTTCGTAGAAACATGTCAAACAAAGTATATAATCAATCTTTACGATGTTTTTATCATAAATCTTCAATAATGTTCCAACTCACGTGAGTGCATGTGACCAGCTCATGCCACTCTGGCAGACCTCTGACTCATTCAGCTCCCATTCCCCCCTCCTTCACAGTAGAAGCATCAAACAATGTTCTATTGTGGACTTCAGGAAACAGCAGAGGGAACACCCCCCTATCCACATCGATGGAACAGTAGTGGAGAGAGTAGCAAGTTTTAAGTTCCTCGGCATACACATCACAGACAAACTGAATTGGTCCACTCACACAGACAGCATCGTGAAGAAGGCGCAGCAGCGCCTCTTCAACCTCAGGAGGCTGAAAAATTCGGCTTGTCACCAAAAGCACTCACAAACTTCTACAGATGCACAATCGAGAGCATCCTGGCGGGCTGTATCACCGCCTGGTACGGCAACTGCTCCGCCCTCAACCGTAAGGCTCTCCAGAGGGTAGTGAGGTCTGCACAACGCATCACCGGTGGCAAACTACCTGCCCTCCAGGGCACCTACACCACCCGATGTTACAGGAAGGCCATAAAGATCATCAAGGACATCAACCACCCGAGCCACTGCCTGTTCACCCCGCTATCATCCAGAAGGCGAGGTCAGTACAGGTGCATCAAAGCTGGGTCCGAGAGACTGAAAAACAGCTTCTATCTCAAGGCCATCAGACTGTTAAACAGCCACCACTAACATTGAGTGGCTGCTGCCAACACACTGACACTGACTCAACTCCAGCCACTTTAATAATGGGAATTGATGGGAAATGATGTAAATATATCACTAGCCACTTTAAACAACGCTACCTTATATAATGTTACTTACCCTACATTATTCATCTCATATGCATACGTATATACTGTACTCTATATCATCGACTGCATCCTTATGTAATACATGTATCACTAGCCACTTTAACTATGCCACTTTGTTTACATACTCATCTCATATGTATATACTGTACTCGATACCATCTACTGTATCTTGCCTATGCTGCTCTGTACCATCACTCATTCATATATCCTTATGTACATATTCTTTATCCCCTTACACTGTGTATAAGACAGTAGTTTAGGAATTGTTAGTTAGATTACTTGTTGGTTATTACTGCATTGTCGGAACTAGAAGCACAATCATTTCGCTACACTCGCATTAACATCTGCTAACCATGTGTATGTGACAAATAAGATTTGATTTGATTTGATAAAGACTGTTGACATCTAGTGGAAGCCTTAGGAAGTGCAATATGACCCCATAGACACTGCATATTCGATTGGCAATGATTTGAAAAACTACAAACCTCAGATTTCCAACTTCCTGGTTGGATTTTTTCTCAGGTTTTTGCCTGCTATATGAGTTCTGTTATACTCACAGACATCATTCAAAATGTTTTAGAAACTTCAGTGTTTTCTATCCAAATCTACTAATTATATGCATATTCTAGCAACTGGGCCTGAGTAGCAGGCAGTTTACTCTGGGCACCTTATTCATCCAAGCTACTCAATACTGCTCCCCAGTCCCAAAGAAGTCAAGGTCAACATTAGCTGTGAGATGACGCAGAATCACTCAGGAGTCAGTTCTCTGAAGTGAAAGACTCATTCATTGTCATCTTCTATTCTGTCAAATCTTTGCAATTTTTTCACTATTACTCTTTATATGACCATCTCAGACTAACCCATTATGTACAACACTTACTCAGCTGATGCAAAGGAAATTGAACATTGATTTCTTTCTTTCTAATAATTTGTTTTAGGTTAAGAGATTTGATGATGGGATTGTACTTTAGGATGGAGTTCTAGTAAATCTGTATCATAAAACTATAAATATAGATGTAATATCAATTCCTATGCCATGTGTATGCTTATAGTAACTGCCCAGTGGAAATCTCACTTTTAAAAGTTCATATTCTGTTAATATTTAAAAGTTCACATTCAAATAATGCTGTTGACACATCCTATACTTATATTTGTGGAGAGAAAAAATATTTTTGGAGGAAAAAAACCCCATCAAACTTGTATTTCAAACAGACTGGTGTCATCTTCCTGAGGAGGGTGGGCTGGCCATTCAATGGTCTAGAGGAGGATGAGCTCGTGGCTAGTTAGTTAGCAGTGCATGCTAGTACTTTAGCATTTTAATTGGTGATGGCACTTGCTCTAAGACCTTGAAATAGTTGTTTCCTTTGCTCTGCAGGTGCCTGGGCTTTTTTGGGGCAATAGGTAACGATGCTTTGTGGGAGGCAGTTGTTGATATGTTCAGAGGGTCCCTGGTTTGATCCCAGGTTGGGGCAAGGAGAGGGATGGAAGGAACACTGTCACATTGGTATCGTGACCCGGCTCTGCCCAGCTGCTGGAGTTGCAACAGAGAAGGAGGAGGGTCAAAGGTGGGTGATTGTAACTGGTGTGAAATGGCTAGCTAGTTGGCGGTGCATGCTAATAGCATTTCAAATGGTAATCTCACTCGCTCTAAGCCCTTGAAGAATATGTTTACCTGGTCGATGGTTTGAGCCCAGGTTGGGGCAAGGAGAGGGATGGAAGGAACACTCTTACACTGGCTAATCAGCGGTCGACTTGTGTGAATATTTGTCATAACTGGTATATGCCCACACCGTCTTGTTGTTGGGGTACGCCCACAACATTAAAACAGAAAAGCTGCTTTTTAACATACTCAGTTACCATTTGGAAGGAAAACTCTTGCACTCATATTGTAAGGATGATAGGTCATATGTCATAGAAATCTGGAAACACTGGGCAGTTACTTTTAAGGTGCAATATGCAGAAATTGCGCTGCCATTTCCTGATTGCTTAAATTAAATTTGCGTAGTTCGCCTAATTTCAGTTTGTGACAAACAAGCAATGTATAGTGTAGAGAATTATTGTAAAATCTAAACAGCGGTGGAATATATTTTCAATAACCAAAAATATTGTATTTTCAGCTGTTTGAAGCTGGTGTACAACACTGAAAGTAAAAGAAGCAAAAACTAAACTTAAGAACGGGAAGCATTGGAATAGCGCACGTAGAACAGATCTACCACTTCTTAGACTTTCTTTTAATGAGAATGAAAGATATATAACTCACATTTCTATGTGAATGTGGGCAGGTTGCCCAAAAAGTTACATATTGCAGCTTAAAGATTGGAATACACATTTTATCAAATAAAATTAAATGTTATTTTTCACACGAATACAACAGGTGTAGACCTTACAGTTAAATGCTTACTTACGAGCTCATAACCGACTGTGCAAGAATAAGAGACAAAAGTAACAAGTAATTAAAGAGGAGCAAAAAACAAAGAACAATATATACAAGGGGGTTCTGGTACAGAGTCAATGTGTGGGGGCACCGGTTTGTTGAGGTAGTATGTACATGTGTTTCGAGTTCATTAAAGTGACTATGCATAGACGACGACAGAGAGTGGTGAGGAGAGTGGAGGGGGGGGGGCAATGTGAATAGTCTGGGTAGCCATTTGACTAGATGTTCAGGAGTCTTATGGCTTGGGGGTAGAAGCTGTTTAGAAGCCTCTTGAACCTAGACTTGGCCCTACGGTACCGCTTGCCGTGTGGTTGCAGAGAGAACGGTCTTTGACTAGGGTGGCTGGAGTCTTTGATAACTTTTAGAGCCTTCGTCTGACGTCACCTGGTCCTGGTCCTCTAGGTCCTGGATGGCAGGAAGCAGTACAGTGATGTACTGGGCCGTTCGCACTACCCTCTGTAGTGCCTTGCGGTCGGAGGCCGAGAAGTTGCCATACCAGGCAGTGATGCGACCCGTCAGGATGCTCTCGATGGTGCAGCTGTAGAACCTTTTGAGGATCTGAGAACCCATGCCAAATCTTTTCAGTCTCCTGAGGGGAATAGGTTTTGTCGTGCATGCTTCACGACTGTCATGGTGTGCTTGGACTATGTTAGTTTGAACTCCAAGGAACTTGAAGCTCTCAACCTTCTCCACTGCAGCCTTGTCTATGAGAATGGGTGTGTGCTCGGTCCTCTTTTTCCTGCAGTCCACAATCATCTCCTTTGTCTTGATCATGTTGAGGCAGAGGTCTCTGACCTCCTCCCTATAAGCTGTCTTGTTGTTGTCGGTGGCCTTCCACTGTTGTATCATCGGAAAACTTAATGATGATGTTGGAGTCGTGCCTGGCCGTGCAGTCATGAGTGAACAGGGAGTACAGGAAGGGACTGAGCACGCACCCCTGAGGGGCCCCTGTGTTGAGGATCAGCGTGGCGCTTGTGTTGTTACCTACCCTTACCATCTGGGGGCGGCCCGTCAGGAAGTCCATGGTCTAGTTGCAGAGGGAGGTGTTTAGTCAACAGGGTTCTTAGCTTATTGATGAGCTTTGAGTGCAGTAGAGACTGCATCATCTGTGGATCTGTTGGGGTGGTATGCAAATTGGAGTGGGTCTAGGGTTTCTGGGATGATGGTGTTAAAAGGCTGGTCATGGCTCACATCAACACACTTCATGGCTACAGATGTGAGTGCTACGGGTCGGTAGTCATTTAGGCAGGTTACTAGGAGCGCCGGCTCTGGTTGAGCATTTTCTTGTTTGCTTATGGTGAAATACAGCTCATTCAATGCTATCTTAGTGCCAGCCTCTGACTTTGGTGGTATGTAAACAGCTACAAAGAATATAGATGAAAACTCTCTCAGTAGGTAATGTGGTCTGCAGCTTATCATGAGAAACACTACCTCAGACGAGCAGTAGCTCAAAGACTTCCTTAGATATCATGCACCAGCTGTTGTTTACACACATACGTTGACCACCGCCCCTTGTCTTACCATACACCACTGTTCTATCCTGTCGGTACATCGTATATTTTATTGGGGTGGCAGGTGGCCTAGTGGTTTGAGCATTGGACTAGTAACCGGAAGGTTACAAGATCAAATTCCCGAGCTGACAAGGTTCTGCCCCTGAACAAGGCAGTTAACCCACTGTTCCTAGGCTGTCATTGAAAATAAGAATTTGTTCTTAACTGACTTGTCTAGTTAAATAAAGGTGTAATTAAATTTAAAAAACAGCCAATTGTTATTGTTGTTGGTTAGTCATGACTCCATGAAGCAAAAGTTTTTAATTAAAAACCTCTTTGGGCTAGGGGGCAGTGTTCGGAAGTTTGGATAGACTGACATACCCAAAGTAAACTGCCTGTTACTCAGGCCCAGAAGCTAGGATATGCATATATGTATTTGTGTATTTGATGTAAAACACTTTGAAGCTTCTAAAACTGTTAAAATAATGTATGTGAGTATAACAGAACTGATATGGCAGGCGAAAACCCGTGGAAAATCCATCCAAAAAATGTGTTTGAGCACCCAGGCCATTCCTATGTTGGCCTGTTGAATTTCCAAACAAATAGGACCCAGATTGCAGTACCCATGGCTTCCACTGGATGTTAGTGTTTATAAAAGGTTTCAGGCTTGTTTTTTGTTTTTAAATGAACAAGTAGTTGTAGTTAATCCAAGGTGTCCCTCATTAGGACACTAGTCTTGTGGCGCGCGTGAATGAGGGCGCACTTCGTTATTTATCTCCGGTATTGAACATACTACTTTCCGTCTTAAGTTGTATTGTTTATTTACATATTAGGGTACCTAAGGATTGATTAGAAACGTTGTTTGACTTGTTTGGACGAAGTTTACCGGTAACCATTGGAATTCCTTTGTCTGCATGATGAACGAGTTGAACGGGTGGATTACTGAATCAAACACGCCAACTAAACTGACTTTTTTGGGAAATTAAAATGGACTTTATCAAACAAAACAACCAGTTATTGTCTAGATTGGACCCTTGGGATTGCAAACAGAGGAAGATCTTTAAAAGGTAAGTGATTTATTTTATCGCTATTTGTGATTTTTGTGACGCATCTCCTGGTTTGAAAAATATTTTCTTGCGGGGTGTATGCGGAGCGCTGTCCTCAGACAATCAAACGCTATACTTTCGCCGTAAAGCCTATTGTAAATCGGACAAAGCGGTTCGATTACCAAGATTCTAAGCTAAAGAATCATGTATGACACTTGTATTTTTATGAATGTTTAATATTATGATTTTTGTATTTTGAATTTCGTGCTCTGCAATTTCACCGGATGTTGTTGTTGTGGCACGCTAGCGTGACAGCAAGTCCAGAGAGTTTAATCTTCCCAATAACTTAATAATTGCATGTTTGCGAGCAGAAGGGGAGTGGGGGTTTATTCAATCGCCTCCTACACCTCAGAAGGCAGCCCGCCCTCCGGCCTCTCTTCACCTCCTCTTCAAGCAGATCACTGGGGTCAGAGGGCCTGTTCCCGAGGGAGCCGTATATCCTCCACCTCTGGCTCATCAGAGTCGTGAAAGAAGATGTGATTAGAGAGGGACTCAGTGTTTTAATATCTGTTTTGAGCTGTACTTTAAAAAAAACTGTACTTGCCATTGGGCATGTTGTTAATGTCCCCTCTCTTTTGGCAGACAATATTGAATACCTGTAAGGACGTGAACAAAACATTGGTAATGCAGGTGTCCCTCAGTTCACACAAATACAAGGCCTTGCCCCTGGCAAGTGTGGCTATGGAAATCCACTCAGACCTTCCTTAAGATTAAACAATTGAACTGTCACAGAGTAGACTGTAGAAACAGAGGGACCAATATGGCTACGTCTCATTATGGTGTGGGTTGAGAGGGTTGACCCAGGTTAACCTCCAGCACCTCTCACTGTTGCCCACCATTTCCAGCTGACACTTTAATCAGTGTCACCATGTTAGCAGCAGCTGTAGCACCAGCAGAAAGTCTGGACATAGAAGTTAAGAAACTTGCCTGATGGGGATCATTTCTTCAGTCAGGGGTAAACAACTTAGTACAAAGGGATGCTCCTGCATTTAAATACTTCAAGGAATCATTAATCATTCCTTTTGTATAGAATTCTCTTCTAGCCACCAAGTCCTAACTTGAACCTCTAATAACCTAGTATGAATATTGACTTTTAATTAGTCTCATCCAAATGACTAATGTCAAAAGAAAAATAATCATGTCTACAAAACATGCGACAGATGACTGTGATGTATGACAGATGGCAGTGAAGTGTTTTTATTTTATTTCATTCGATCCAATGAGTGGAACAATATTTCTGTGACTTTTACTCCTTCTGACAGATGTGTCACTGAAACAAACACGGGGGACGAGGCCCAGAGGGAGAGAGCTATGTCTCTGGCTTGACTGACTCATTGATTTCCTTTTTCCTTTTAACCGTTTCATTTTAACTCGCAGGCCCATGCGTTAGCTCCCTTGGTCGCACAATCATTTCTCTGAGTCAATACGATCCATACAGCAGCTCTGTATGGACACCAAGCCTATGTAATTACTGCCCAGAGCCAGATCTATCCAACCATACTCCCTGTGTTCTATCACCTGACTGACGACTGCAGGGGGATCACCAGTCTAGTGGGCCATTACTCATAGAGGTTGGTACTTGTAATAGAGCCAAAGCTCTACAGAGTGGAGAAATCTCATTCTTCAATAAAGGAACATGGATTGATTCCACCAGATGTTGGCAAACTCATGGATCATTCCAACCCAACTCTCCACTTGTGTCTTTTACTTGCCTTCAAATGTTAGGATCCCTTATCTATAGTTTAAATAGTTTGAATTACTTTTGGTTGCCGGGACCAAGACAGATGTTTCAGACAATTTCAAGACCTCGTTTTATTAGAATGGAGACAAGGAAAGGTGTCTTTAAAAATACAGTTCCATACAAGCAGAGATTACAAGCAGAGACCAGAATTGAAAAATGTAAGAAAGTAGATTTATATCTGTGTTTCCAAGATAAATGACAAAGAATGATATATGCCCAAAGAATTCAGCCTGAAAAGGGGACTGTACCCAATGGTGCTTTGATAATTTATTGAATTATTTTGACATAATCAATGGAAATATACACACTGTACGATCTGTATCTCTTTGATCTGCAATGATGTGGAGCCCTTCTTTAAAAGCTCTTAACACTTCCACAGTGATTCCCACATCTTGCATGGTGGTGTGTCACGGGATGCCATATAAATTATATGGACAAGTTACCAATGCAATGGGTGTGAATTAAATTCAAAGATGATATACTAACATGACAAGCAAACAATAGTATGCATTTGTACCGCAAGTAGTATGTATGTACGAATGTACTGTAGCCTACAGTATGTATACCCCTCATCAAAAATCCTTCAATTTTAAATATAGATATTTTAGCCACCCTATCCTGTTATGGTTACAATCCCGATACCGGGATCGATATGACAACTACCAGTGAAAATAGAGGGCGCCAAATTCAAACTACAGAAATCTCATAATTACAATTCCTAAAACATACATGTGTCTTCTATCATTTTAAAGCTTTTCTCGTTGTTAATCCCACCAAAGTATCCAATTTCAAATAGGCTTTTCAGCGAAAGCACTACAAACGATTGTTAGGTCTCCACCAAAACATAATAAGCACAACCATTTTCCAGCAAAATATAGCATTCACAAAAAGCTGAAATAAAGATACAATTAATCACTAGCCTTGAATTATCTTCATCAGATGACACTCATAGGACTTCATGTTACACAATACATGCATGTTTTGTTTGATAGATTTCTTTGATATAAATAGGAACTTTGAGTTTACATTGCTGCGTTAGATTCACTAGTTCCAAAAACATCAAGTGATTTTGCATAGCCATATCATTCAACAGAAATACTCATCATAAATGTAGATGATAATACAAGTCATACACATGGAATTATAGATATACCTCTCCTTAATGCAAACGCTGTGTCAGATTTCAAAAAAACTTTACTGAAAAAAGAAACATATGCAATAATCTGAGACGGCGCTCAAAAGTAAAAACAACACAGCCGCAAAGATCAACATAAACAAGAAATTATATGATAAATATTCCCTTACCTTTGATGATCTACATCAGAAAGTACTCCAGGAATTCCCGGTCCACAATAAATGTTTGTTTTGTTCAAAAATGTCCATTATTTATGTCCAAATACCTTCTTTTGTAATTGCGTTTGGTATACATATCCAAACGCTAATTCTGGTTAGCGTTATATCGGACAAAAACTTCAAAAAGAAATATTACCGGTTGAATAAACATTTCAAACTAAGTACAGAATCAATCATTAGGATGTTTTTAAAACAATAGCTTCAATAAAGTTCCAACCGGAGTATTCTTTCTTGTCTTTGTGAGCATTGGAATGCAAATGACTACCGTGAGGAAAAAGTGGGATCACAAAATGGCTACTTGATGGACATCTGATATATTCTACTCTCATTCATTCCCACAACAACATAGAAGCCTCATTATAATTTCTATTGATGTCAACCATCTAGTGGAACCCCTAGGCAGTGCAATATCATTCATATCTCAAGGGGATGTCATTGGGGACTCTGGTGAATACATACAAGCTCAGATTTCTGACTTCCTGTTTTGATTTCAACTCAGGATTTTGCTTGCCAATATGAGTTCTGTTATACTCACAGACATCATTCAAACAGTTTTAGAAACTTCTGAGTGTTTTCTATCAAATAGTAATAACAATATGCAAATATTAGCAACGATGACGGAGGAGCAGATTGTTTGATATGAGCACCTTTCATACAAGCTACTCAATACTGCCCCTGCAGCCATAAGAAGCTATTATCCATGTTGGTAATTTTGGGGGTGCTCAAGGTGGCCTGTGAACAAATGAAACATTAATGAAATGAGGAAAGCCATCTGCAACCAGATACATTACTCTGGATGGCAGCAGGAATTCCATTCAATCCTGGCAAAGGAGGCTGACACCCATTGTCTGAGCCAAAGAAAAGCGGCATGAACGTTGAATGTGTCAGTGGGGAAAATGACACCCATCAAGGTATTTTTGGCTAGAGGGAGTTTTGACAGTCTGTGTATCTGTAATTGAATAGAAAGGCATTAGTCATTGTAAGCCAAATTCATATCTGATTCCAAAGCATAATTAGACAGATTTAGCATCAATGAAATTGTCTTTTTGTCTTTTTCCTTTTTGTTCATTTATCATTATTTCAGTGTTATTTGTGACGGTGCACTTTGTTAACTGAAAATGTATGTATTTATTTTATCCCTGAGATGTTCTGTGATTCTTATTCTATTCAAAACATTGTGAACACCTGTTCTTTCCATAACATTGACTGACCAGGTAAATCCAGGTGAAAGCTATGATCCCTTATTTATGTCCCTTGTTAATTATATCCACTTCAATCAGTGTAAATGAAGGGGAGGAGACAGGCTAAAGAAGGATTTGTAAGCCTTGAGACAATTGAGACACTGATTGTGTATGTGTGTCATTCAGAGGGTGAATGGGCAAGCCAAAATATTTAAGTGCCTTTGAACGAGGTATGGTAGTACAGTAGTTGCAAGGCACGCCGGATTTTGTCAAGAACTGCAACTCTGCTGGGTTTTTCAAGCTCAACAGTTTCCCTTGTGTATCAAGAATAGTCCACTACCCAAAGGATATCCACCCAACTTGACACAACCATGAGAACCACCGGAGCCAGCATCCCTGTGGAACGCTTTTGACACCTTGTAGTCCATGCCCCAACAAATTTATATGGGGGGGGGGAATTCAACTCTGTGTCACTTTGGCTCAACCGAGACGTGAATAGACCCAATTTTTTTACCATTAAGACATCAAAATGGCATGGCATATAGTCATACAAGACAATATTATCTTGTGTAATTACGTTGACAGCGCAGGTGATAATAAACACATTTTCTGAACATACACTACAGACTAATGTAAATCAAATCTAACACCACTCACACTATGAAAGTATCCTGTGTTTCTGAATGGTGTGTTTTATTGAGGCTTTTTGCAGAAGGCCCACTTTTAAACAATGGTGAGTGGAGGTTATTACTGTATAAGTAGCTTTACAAAACTCACCAAACACAGAATGATCCTGCTTTCACTTATGTGCAATTTAAAAGAGGATTTAGGGAAAATTGTTCATATTGTGTAACTCTGTTTTCTATAGACTTACACTACTGTTCAAAAGTTTGGGGTCACTTAGAAATGTCAATTTTTTTGTCCATTAAAATAACATAAAATTGATCAGAAATACAGTGCAGGCATTGTTAATGTTGTAAATGACTAGCTGGAAACTGCATTTTTTTTGTTGATATTCCATAAGCGTATAGAGCCCCATTATCAGGAACCATCACTCCTGTGTTCCAATGGCACGTTGTGTTAGCTAATCCAAGTATATCATTTTAAAAGGCTAATTTATCATTCGAAAACCCTGTTGCAATTATGTTAGCACAGCTGAAAACTGTTGTTCTGATTGAAGAAGCAATAAAACTGACCTTCTTTAGACTAGTTGAGTATCTGGAGTGTCAGCATTTGTGGGTTTGGTTACAGGCTCAAAATGGCTAGAAACAAAACTTACTTCTGAAACTCGTCAGTCTATTCTTGTTCTGAGAAATGAAGGCTATTCCATGCAAGTAACTGCCAAGAAACTGAAGATCTCGTACAACGCTGTGTACTACTCCCTTCACAGAACAGTGCATACTGACTCTAATCAGAATAGAAATAGGAGTGGGAGGCCCCAGTGCACAACTGAGCAAGACGGCAAGTACATCAGAGTGTCTAGTTTGAGGAAAAGACGCCTAACAAGTCTTCAACTGGGAGCTTCATTAAATAGTACCTTCAAAACACGAGTCTCAACGGCAACAGTGAAGAGGCGACTCCAGGATGCTGGCTTTCTAGCCAGAGTTGCAAAGAAAAAGCCATATCTCAGACTGGCCAATAAAAATACAAGATTAAGATGGGCAAAAGAACACAGACACTGGACAGAGGAATTCTGCCAAGAAGGACAGCATCCTGTAGTCGCCTCTTCACTGTTGACATTGAGACTGGTGATTTGTTGGGTACTATTTAATGAAACTGCCAGTTGAGGACTTAAGAGGTGTCTGTTTTTATATTTGAAGACAATTAGGAGACTTGAGGATATGCAGAACTTTTTGCAGAAATCTGTCTTGTTATGAATAGGCTCATCCCAGCATCTTCATTAATGGGAGCTTTTGCAGCTGACCCTGTTCTTTCAATGGAATCCTATCCAGAAAATAATCAAAAGCCCGAAGACCTGCTGAATGCAGTTAATAGCTTTGTAGTGGCATGAAACCAGAAACGTGAGTGAAAAACTAAAATCAGAAAGTGTTTGTATGACAGCTAGCTAAAGGTGTACTAATTATGCTTAATGAAGACATTGAATATAACGCTATCAGGGTGATTTTCTGAGGAAAGCAAAATAGTGTATGTGTGAAGTTGCAGTAAAAGTGCAAAGGAATACACTTTTGGCACCGTTAGAAAGACACACAAAGGACAATTACACTCATCTCCTTACTTTTTCTGGCAATCAACCTGACAGTCATTTATTAGTAAAAGATACTTTATATCCTTCACCTTTTTAAACACTTGATATAAATGTGTATACAAAGTCCCTTGGGCACTGTATTTCAATTATTTTGTTTGGAAAACTCAGAAATTAACAGTGTAAATACTCTCTCAACCTTTTGAAGTATATTTTCAGGTGACAAACCTACGGTGTCTTTCTTCTCCACTCTTTAGGACATTGAAGTGAACTGTGTCATGCCCTGGTCTGTTTCACCTGTCCTTGTGCTTGTCTCCGCCCCCTCCAGGTGTCACTTATTATCCCTGGTGTATTTATCCCTGTCTTTCCTGTCTCTCTGTGCCAGTTCATCTTGTATGTCAAGTCAACAAGTGTTTTTGTGTCTCATGTCGTGTCTTTGGCATCATTAAACTGAAGAATGTTAGTTTTTCAAATCCATTCTCCGTAACTATTATTACGTGATTAACTAACCAGATAAATGTAATTAACTAGGAAGTCGTGGCACCAAGGAAAATATTCAGATTACAAAGTTATAATTTTCCTAATATTATTTTAAGATATTTTAATATCTGATCAGTTAGTCTCCTAATTAATTCATTATTCTTTACCTCATGCTAGTCTCATTCCAAACGTCGTAAATTGTTGGTTATCTGCACAAACCCAGTCTTCCCTAAGAATCATCCATACATCAATTGTCTCAATCATTTATTTATTAACTAACTAAATAATCACAGAAATGCACACACAAACAAAGTAGATATGGTTACAAGGAAATGATAGGGGATGTGCCTTAGTGGGCTAAACCGGTATGGCGGCTTGCTGGACAAAAGGGAAGTGGGTGTAGACTGAGAAAGGCGGGAATTACGCAAATGAATCACTGCACACTTGATAATTCTAACAATTGAAATGATAATCCTCACTAATTCTGGAATAATTGCAATTAATACATATATTTACGCTCAGTGTGTCGTCGTGATCTCTGTTGGAAAGTTTGTTTCTGTTGGAGAGTTTGTCCAGCCTCTCTCTCTGCCGTGATTAGAATGGATAGTTCAGAGTAACATTCCGAAATGTTGTTATAGATTCGATGTTTCGGTGGTTGTCGTTCCTCGCATTCACATAATTTCTAGCTGCAGACTAGTAATTAGTATCGAAGAGTAGCTCTTATTCTGTCAGATCAATAGTCTGAGTTTAACCACGTGGTATGGTTAAAAGATTCAGCAATCTACTCAAACCTTAACTTGTTATGGCTGCAATCCCCCTATCAGGATAAGTGTCATCAACAACCGCTGAATAGCATAGCGCTACATTCAATAAATATTACTACAAATATTTATATTCATGATATCACAAGTGCAACATAGGAAAACACAGTTTAGCCTTTTGTTAATCCACCTGTCAGTCAGATTTTGAAATTATGCTTTACAGCGAAAGCAATCCAAGCGTTTGTGTAAATTTATCGATCGCACGACAAAACATTAAGTACACTTATAGCATCAGGAAGCTTGGTCACGAGAATCAGAAAAGCAATCGTTTACCTTTGATGATCTTCGGATGTTTTCACTCACGAGACTCCCAGTTACACAAGAAATGTTCCTTTTGTTACATAAAGATAATTTTTATATCCAAAATCCCTCAGTTTATTTGTCGTGTTATGTTCAGAAATCCACAGGAAAGAGCGGTCACGACAACACAGATGAAAATTCCAAATAGTCTCCATAATGTCCACAGAAACATGTCAAACGTTTTTTATAATCAATCCTCAGGTAGTTTTTAAAAGAATCGATAATATGTCAACCGCAAATGTCTTTCACAGTAGGCGAGGGAAAAGCAATACCTATCCAAGCTCTGTTGCGCGAGCAAAATTCATGTGACCACTTGACGCGATGTTATTGTTCTGACTCATTTTTCAAAATAAAAGCCTGAAACTATGTCTGAAGACTGTTGACACCTTGAGGAAACAATAGGAAAAGGAATCTGGTTCATATCCCTTTAAATCCAGCAAAGGGAGGCTATGGAACATGTAGTTTTCAAAATAGAAGCCACTTCCTGTTTTGATTTCCCTTAGGGTTTCGCCTGCAATATGAGTTCTGTTATGCTCACAGACAAGTTTTTGACAGTTTTGGAAACTTTAGAGTGTTTTCTATCCAATACTAATAATAATATGCATATATTAGCAACTGAGACTGAGGAGCTGGCTGTTTACAATGGGCACCTTTTCATCCAAGCTACTCAATACTGCCCCTGCAGCCATATGAAGTTAACTCCCTCTGTGATGAGGTACTGGTCTGAAGGGAATTCTTCCCGTTGGGGGCTATATTTGTAAAACGGGGCTGTGCCATGACTCCAGATTAATGTCTGTGCTCATTGGGCAGGCCAATGATTTAGTTAAACTCCAAAGGGAATTGGAGTTTCCTTCATTAAACATTTAAAATCACATTACATAATTTCACAAATAGTTTAACCTTTACTCATTCCTTTTATACAACAATTAGATGCAAGGTAATGTGGCTGTATTGTCTTTCCTGAGGTCACCAAATTGTACAAAATGGACCAGTTCGTAGCTGGCTACTTCACCGACCGTTTATACCTTCTCCAGAACATGGATATTGTTCAGTTCTCAAGTTCTGTGATGTGGAAGAAGTTCCTTTGTTCTCTCTATGAAAACTCACTCTCTCTTATACTCTGGCCACGAGGAGAGAACTCCTCTAGGAATTTATGACCTGCCTAACAGAGCCTGTTGGTAGAGGGAAGAGAGAGAGACGTGGTGAGAGAGGTAGGGGGATGGAACAGAGAGAGGGGGATGGTACTCACAATCCCCAAAGAGGGCAAAGTCATGACACTCAGCTCCTGCTTTTCCCAGACCCTCCTGGTTTTGACCCTTGCCTGTTCTGACTCTGAGCCCACCTGCCTGACCACTCTGCCTGTCCTGACCTCTAGCCTGCCTATCGTCTTGCACCGTTTGGACTTTGACCTGGTTTATGAACTCTCACCTGTACCCTACCTGCCTTTTGCCTACCCCTTTTTGTTATAATAAATATCCAACCATCTGACTCCTGTGTCTCCATTTGGGTCTCGCCTTGTGCCCTTATGATCTTAGATTCTGCTTCTTTGACAGGAACAACGTTAGGGAATGCTTGGGATGAGAGAACCTCAGATTTCAGCCCAAGCACTTCCTTTGCTTTTCAGGGTATATTGAAATAGATTTAAAACAACACGATAGGGAAGATTTATCAAAAGTTTATACAGGGGACATGGGCGCAAGAATTATAAGCAACATAAAATTTGCTATCAGTAAATACTATCAAATCAGCCTTTCAAAGCACTTCATGGCTACAAATGTGAGTGCTATGGGTAGGTAGTCATTTAGGCAGGTTGCCTTGGTGTTCTTGGGCACAGGGACTTTGGTGGTCTGCTTGAAACATGTTGGTATTAGAGACTCAGTCAGGGACAGGTTAAAATGTCATCGAAGACACTTGCAAGTTGTTCAGCGCATGTTCGGAGTACACAACCTGGTTATCAGTAATTAAAAGTAATTTCCTCTCCATCTTAGATAAGCATGCCAATTCAAAAAATGCAGAACTAAGAACAGATATAACCCTTGGTTCACTCCAGATCTGACTGCCCTTGACCAGCACAAAAACATGCTGTGGCGGACTGCAATAGTGTCGAATAGTCGCCGCAATATGCAACTGTTCAGGGAAGTCAGGAACCAATACACGCAGTCAGTCAGGAAAGCCAAGGCTAGCTTTTTCAAACAGAAATTTGCATCCTGTATCTCTAACTCCAAAAAGTTCTGGGACACTGTAAAGTCCATGGAGAACAAGAGCACCTCCTCCCAGCTGCCCACTGCACTGAGGCTTGGTAACAAGGTCACCAACGATAAATCCATGATAGTCGAAAATTTCAAGAAACATTCCTCAACGGCTGGCCATGCCTTCCTCCTGGCTACTCCAACACCGACCAGCAACTCCACCCCCCCCCCCCCCTCAGCTACTCGCCCAAGCCTGCCCAGCTTCTCCTTTAACCAAATCCAGATAGCAGATGTTCTGAAAGAGCTGCAAAGCCGGGACCAGTAAAAATCAGCTGGGCTAGACAATCAGGACCCTATCCGCCGCCACGGTTGCAACCCCTAATACCAGCCTGTTCAACCTCTTTTTCGTATCGTCCGAAAACCCTAAAAATTGGAAAGCTGCAGCAGTCATCCCCCTCTTCAAAGATGGTGACACCCTAGACCCAAACTGTTACAGACCTATATCCATCCTGCCCTGCCTCTCTAAAGTCTTCGAAAACCAAGTTAATAAACAGATCACTGCCCATTTCAAATCCTACCATACTTTCTCCGCTGTGCAATCCGGTTTCCGAGCCGGTCACGGGTGCACCTCAGCCACGCTCAAGGTACTAAGCGATATCATAACCGCCATCGATAAGAGACAGTACTGTGCAGCCATCTTCATCGACCTAGCCAAGGCTTTCAACTCTGTCAACTCTGTCAATCACCATTTTATTATCGGCAGACTCAATAGCCTTGGTTTTTCTAATGACTGCCTCGCCTGGTGCATCAACTACTTTGCAGACAGAGTTCAGTGTGTCAAATTGGAGGGCATGTTGCCCGGACATCTGGCAGTCTATATGGGGGTACCACAGGGGTCAATTCGGGCAGACTCTTTTCTCTGTATACATCAATGATGTCACTCTGGCAGCAGGCGATTCCCTGATCCCACCTATATGTAGACGACACCATTCTGTATACTTCTGGCCCTTCCTTGGACACTGTGCTAACTAACCTCCAAACGAGCTTCAATGCCATACAACGTGGCCTCCAACTGCTCTTAAATGCTAGTAAAACCAAATGCATGCTTTTCAACCGTTCGCTGTCCGAACCCGCCCGCCCGACTAGCACGGTTCTGACCTAGAATATGTGGACAACTATAAATACCTAGGTGTCTGCTTAGGCTGTAAACTCTCCTTCCAGACTCATATTAAACATCTCAAATCCAAAATCAAATCTAGAATCGGCTTTCTATTTCGCAACAAAGCCTCCTTCACTCACGCTGCCAAACTTACCCTAGTAAAAGTGACTATCCTACCGATCCTCGACTTCGGTGATGTCATCTACAAAATAGCTTCCAATACTCTACTCAGCAAACTGGATGCAGTCTTTCACAGTGCCATCCGTTTTGTTACCAAATCACCTTATACCACCCACCACTGCGACCTGTATGCTCTCACTACATACTCGTCGCCACACCCACTGGCTCCAGGTCATCTATAAGTCTATGCTAGGTAAAGCTCCGCCTTATCTCAGTTCACTGGTCACGATAACAACGCCCACCCGTAGCACACGCTCCAGCAGGTATATCTCACTGATCATCACCAAAGCCAACACATCATTTGGCCGCCTTTCCTTCCAGTTCTCTGCTGCCAGGGACTGGAACGAATTACAAAAATCGCTGAAGTTGGAGACTTTTATTTCCCTCACCAACTTTAAACATCAGCTTTCTGAGCAGCTATCCGATCGCTGCAGCTGTACATATTCCATCTGTAAATAGCCCACCCAATCTATCTACCTCATACCCATACTGTTTTTATTTACTCTTCTGCTCTTTTGTACACCAGTATTTCTGCTTGCACATCATCTGCTCATTTATCACTCCAGTGTTAATCTGCTAAATTGTAATTATTCGCTCCTATGGCCTATTTATTGCCTACCTCATGCCTTTTGCACACACTGTATATAGACTTTCTTTTTTTCTTTTGTTTATTGTGTTATTGGCTTGTTTATTGTTTATTCCATGTGTAACTCTGTTGTTGTCTGTGTCACACTGCTTTGCTTTATCTCGGCCAGGTCGCAGTTGTAAATGAGAACTTGTTCTAAACTACCCTACCTGGTTAAATAAAGGTTAAATAAAAACATTTTAAAAATCAGTCTGCTACTGCACCTTGTGAATGTTGACCTGTTTAAAGGTCTTACTCACATCAGCTATGGAGAGCGTGATCACACAGTCATCCGGAACAGCTGATGCTCTCAGGCATGCTTCAGTGTTGCTTGCCTAAAAGCGAGCATAGAAATTATTTAGCTCGTCTGGTAGGCTTGTGTCACTGGGCAGCTCGCGGCTGTGCTTCCCTTTGTAGTCCGTGATAGTTTGCAAGTGCTGGAGCGTCGGAGCCGGTGTAATCCTCAATGCCATCGAACGAATCCGGGAACATATTCCAGTGTGTGCTAGTAAAACAGTCCTGTAGCTTAGTGTCTGCGTCATCTGACCACTTCCTTATTGAGCAAGTCACTGGTACTTCCTGCTTTAATTTTTGCTTGTGAGGGAGAGATTTGTACTCGTCTCTGTGTGTGGAGTAAAGATGGTCTAGAGTTTTTATTCCTCTGGTTGCACATTTATTGTGCTGGTAGAAATGAGGCAAAACAGATTTAAGTTTCCCTAGTCCCCGGCCACTTGGAGCGCCGCCTCTGGATGAGAATTCTCTTGTTTGCTTATGGCCTTATACAGCTCGTTGTGTGCTGTCTTATTGCCAGCATAGGTTTGTGGTGGTAAATAAACAGCTACAAAAAAATATAGATGAAAACTATTGGTAAATAGTGAGGTCTACAACTTATCATGAGATACTCTACCTCAGGCGAGCAAAACCTTGAGTATCAGTATCTATTATTAAGGTTTTTGCTGCAACAAACACAAGATAATTGAAGGATCTTGATTATTGTGGCGTGTCTGGCATATATATTAGTTATATAGTATGGAATATCTGCAGATCTGTATCGTAGAAACATTTGGTTAAAAATGAGCTTTGGTAAAAACGACATTAGCCATGATTTGGATCTTTTGTAGTGGGAAAACGTGCATTAATTAACCATATACAGGCTTGATGCGGTCATTTGTTGCACACAGATAGAATGCAAATGATAAACAGTTATCAGAAAGAGCCTAATGGACACCACTTGAATACAGTAACACTTACAAATTGTGAAACATGACAAACATGGATCCACTTCACATTTCAATTATTTCTCCCAATTATTGATGCACTTAATATCCAGCTCTCTCATGCTGTCACCTATACTGTAGGAATATATTAACACTACATCTTCAAAGGGTTGTTCTGAACAGAAGTACACAGTACAACAGGTTGGACATTGGCCCAGGATAAGGGGTGTGTATGGAGTAAGAGGATTTTTTAATTTACCTTTATTTAACTAGGCAAGTTAAGAACAAATTCTTATTTTCAAAGACGGCCTAGGAACAGTTGGTTAACTTCCTGCAGAACGACAGATTTGTACCTTGTCAGCTCAGGGGGTTGAACTTATAACCTTCTGGTTACTTGTCCAACGCTCTAACCACGAGACTACCCTGCCTAGATACAGTTAGTTAGAGCATATGGGACTCAGTTCTGAACATTTCTACTTTCAGGGGCCAGTGCTGTGTAAGATATTTTGGATAAGGAATGCATTATGATCAGCTTTGCACAAAAAAGGTTATCTATTGTACTTACTGTAAAGGCATAGATCAAATATGTGATTTAGTGAGTTATTTTTTGTAGATGTTTGCACATTTTGGGGCATAGTAATTAGAAGAGAAAAATGAAGCCAGTGTGTTCTGGCAATTAATAGGTGATTGTGAGAGTCTTTAAAGAGGCTTGTAGCCAATAGGACAGTTGAGTAGTACCAGAATAAAGCCCCATAATTACTAATTAGAAGTCTGGCACACTCAGTCACACCCTCAATCATCCAAAGATTGCATAACTTCCTCTATCTTCCTCAGAACTTCCTCTGCCTTCCAGCAATCACAGTAGATCCCAGTGGAGAGACTGATGCTCATGACAATACCCTGGATGGTGACTATACAATGGCCAGGAAAAGTGGACACAATGACACTGAGGGAGACTTTGTGTGTAGAAGACTAATAGAGACCATGAGTTCATTTTATGTAGCCTAAAGACTGTACGATCTTGGACTGTTTACATATTATTACCTAATACACTAAACATTTGAAGAGTTTAATTCCAAAACACTTTATTACCATTTTCATAAATGCTGGGCTATTAGCTTTTATTGTTTAAAGACATTATGAGTGAGTTTTTTCACTATCTAATCATGTTATGGAGTTCAATGAGAGACATGTATTTGTTTAAAATCTCTCACTTAATGTTTTCCTTTCACACTGTTGTCACGCTCTGGGCGTAGTGGGTGCGAGAGTGTACAGAGTAGTGCACACACGGCGAACATAAGCAACCCCACAAAACAGTGGGCGCACACAAAACAAATGCCCCAAACACGGGGACTCAAACAGTCCGGAGAAAAGCCCACGAACGAAAACACGTCAACCTCAAACGTGCACAGTAGCAACACAAAACAATCCCTCACAAAGAGCAGGCGGGCCTACTGGCTAACATAGCCCGACAAATCAGCCTACACACAAAACAGGTGAAACCAATAAACAGAAAGAGGAATTAGTGGCAGCTAGTAGGTTGGTGACGACGAGCACTGAGCGTCACCCTTACAGGAAGGGGAGCCCCCCCCCGACGCGCTGACATCGG
Source organism: Oncorhynchus masou masou (assembly GCF_036934945.1). NCBI lineage: Eukaryota > Metazoa > Chordata > Actinopteri > Salmoniformes > Salmonidae > Oncorhynchus > Oncorhynchus masou. Next base: position 63,817,564 of record NC_088216.1, read on the forward strand.
CCTCGAGGGCGACCCGGAGGGCAAGGCGCAGGGCGATCTGGATGGAGGCGATGGAAATCCCCCAACAGTGACGGTCCAAGATGTCCCCCACCGGTACCCAGCACCTGTCCTCTGGGCCGTAACCCTCCCAATCCACATGGTACTGCAGGTCCCTCGTCTGTCCAGAATGGCACATATTGTGTACGCCGGGGACCCCTCGATGTCCAAAGGGGGCGGAGGGACCTCCGGCACCTCACCTTCTTGCACGGGACCAGCTACCACCAGCCTGAGGAGAGACACATGAAACAAGGGGTTAATACAATAATAGAAAGGGAGTTATAATCTGTACCACACCTCGTTTATCCTCCTCAGGACTTTGAAGGGTGCCACACTCTGCGGCCCCAGCTTCCGGCAGGGCAAGCGGAGGGGTAGGTTTCGGGTCGAGAGCCAGACCCTGTCCCCCTGTCAGCACTCCTCTTCTGCCGTCCACCGGCTTACTTGAGGGATTCATGAACGGCTCTCCAGGTCTCCTTGGAGCGCTGCACCCACTCCTCCACCACAGGAGCCTCGGTCTGACTCTGATGTCATGGTGCCAGGACTGGCTGGTAGCCCAACACACACTGAAATGGTGATAGGTTCGTAGAGGAGTGACGGAGTTAGTTCTGGGCCAACTCCGCCTATTGGACGTACCTAGACAACTCCCCTGGCCGGTCCTGGCAATACAACCGCAGAAACCTACCCACCTCCTGGTTCATTCTCTCCACCTGCCCATTACTCTCGGGGTGATAACCGGAGGTCAAGCTGACCGAGACCCCCAGACGCTCCATAAACGCCCGCCATACCCGGGACGTGAACTGGGAACCTCGAGCAGAGACGATGTCCTCTGGCACCCCATAGTGCCGGAAGACATGTGTAAATAGCACCTCAGCAGTCTGTAGGGCTGTAGGGAGACAAGGGCAACGGGAGTAGATGGCAGGACTTAGAAAACCGCTCCACAAGAACCAGGACCGTAGTGTTCCCCTGGGATGGGGGAGATCGGTCAGGAAAGGAAATCCACTGACAGGTGAGACCATGGCCATTGTGGAACGGGGAGGGGCTGTAACTTCCCTCTAGGAAGGTGCCTAGGAGCCTTACTATGGGCGCACACCAAACAGGAAGAGACATAGAACCTAACGTCCCTAGCCAAGGTGGGCCACCAGTACTTCCCCTTGAGACCCTGCACTGTCCTCGCCACACCAGGATGACCCGAAGAGGGTAGTGTGTGAGCCCACCGAATCAATTGATCACGAACACCAAGCAGCACATACTTGCGACCTGTCGGACACTGAGGAGGCGCAGGTTCCACCTGTAACGCCCGCTCGATGTCCGAGTCCACCTCCCATACCACCGGTGCCACCAGTGTAGAGGCTGGAAGGATGGGAGTAGGATCGATGGGCCAATCCTCCGTGTCATAGAGACGGGGCAGCGCGTCGGCCTTCGTGTTCAAGGAGCCTGGTCTATAAGAAATGGTGAACCTGAATCGGGTGAAGAACATGGCCCACCTTGCCTGACGCAGTCTCCTAGCTGCCCGGATATACTCCAGAATCTGGTGGTCGGTCCAGATGAGAAAAGGGTGCCTAGCCCCCACAAGCCAGTGTCTCCAGACCTGCAGGCCCCTTACCACCGCTAACAACTCCTGGTCCCCCACATCATAGTTACGCTCCGCCGGACTGAGCTTCCTCGAAAAGAAAGCACAGGGGCAGAGTTTCAGTGGCGTACCCGAGCGCTGTGATAGCACGGCACCCACCCCAGCCTCGGACGCGTCCACCTCCACTATGAATGCTAAAGAGGGGTCCGGGTGCGCCAACACGGGTGCATCGGTGAACAGCGCCTTCAACATATCGAAGGCTCTGTCAGCCTCTGCCGACCACCACAAACGCACCGGCCCCCCCTTCAGCAGTGAGGTAATGGGGGCCGCTACCTGGCCAAAACTCCGGATAGACAGCTGGAGCATTCTTTAATCCACACAGCATGACGAGGTACTCATAATGACCTGATGTGGTACTAAATACGGTTTTCCACTCGTCTCCATCCCGAATATGCACCAGATCATACGCGCTCCTGAGGTCGAGTTTTGTGAAAAACCGTGCTCTGTGAAATGATTCCACCGCCGTAGCGATGAGAGGTAGAGGGTAACTAAACCCCACCGTGATGGCATGGCATTTAGACCTCCATAATCAATGCATGGTTGCAGACCTCCCTCTTTTTTTTCACAAGAAATAAACTCGAGGAGATGGGTGAAATGGAGGGCCGAATGTACCCCTGTCCCAGAGATTCCGTGACGTATGTCTCCATAGCCAACGTCTCCTCCTGCGACAATGGGTACACATGACTCTTGGGAAGCGCAGCGTTTACCTGGTTAAGAACATCTGCTAAATTACCAAAATATCAAATGTAAATGTTTTATATACATATCTCATATTACTGTAGATATAATGGGATTTGATGTAATTGTATCTGTTGCCAATGGCCTTGAGTCTTCTTGGGTGGACACTTCTAATGTAACTCTATGACAGCACCCAAGGGGCTTGAATTTTTGAGCTCTACCCTTAGATTTGTCTGTGACGTAGTGTCCCCATGAGTGACAGAACACTGAGCCAATCACTCCACAACTAGAGAGCATTACCAATCCCTATGCTTCCTATTTTCCGCTGGCTGTCCCACCACCACAGAAAGCACTGAGCTTGGCTGAAACCTGCATTTTGGAGCTGCCTTACTCAAGAAAGACAAAAAGAGATCATGTTTCTATGCGGCTTTATTTACTCAATGATTATTTGTATATTTTTTGCAAACTGATATGTGACACAATAACATGCAAAACTGGCAACCCCCCCACCTGCCCTGAAAAGATGGGTCGCCACTGCTGTTGATAATGATGTTGCTCCCTCATTAATACTCTAATTAAAAGAAACATTTTCACATACAACGACAGGAATGTTATTAGTCTCATATCACTATGACCTGACATGTACATTTGTAGTAACCTTTGGCCTATTATTGCAACAAACACGTTATTAGAGGTGGTTAAAATTGGAAAGTAACAGATGATACGTACTTGATACTATGCAGGTGTAACTATAATATATGGTGGTAATTCATTGACACGATAAATATAGGCTATCAAGTACTTGACTTTAACTTTGTCACACCTACATCATAACACTATCACTATCGGCAATCATTTTCATCAATTCAATTATTTAAAATATAAAATAATGTTACTTTAGCCATGCATGCACTGCAATGGATGTATATGCTATTTGAAAAATGGGTACAACACAATCCATCTGTCGTATCGATGTAAATCTATCCTAAATCTCTTCATACACTGTTTTACACAAAAGTGTTATTAAGAAATAATAGCATAATGGGTGACATTGCTGTCCAGTTTCATATACAGAGCGTATTATATTGTTAGAAGCCACTTGAAGAGCCATTTAGTAAATGCCAGAAGGCAGCTCTGATTCCTATTTGTCAGCAGGACCTAATAAAAGTGTCACATGCAGTGTTTCTGAGACGTATAGTAGCTTGGTCCCATTAATGACAGTCACTACTGATTTAGCTACTGCAAGCTTCCTAATTAAGCAGGCAGATGATTTTCAGGTGCTCCCCACAACTATGACAGCGGTAGTGGGGCTTTCTGTGGGCATAAGAGAAGGGGATGGAGGCATCCCTCCACACAGTCAGCTCCTTCAGTAACAGTTCTTATTATGCACATGTTATCCTCTAGTTCTGCACTCATTATAGACACCTAAAATGTAAACGCTTTACATATCACATTGACTGTAATTTACACTGTGGTGCTGAATATGACGTAAGGGCAGACTGAGATAAATTAGTATGGGGGCAGCCTGATCACTGGAAATAGACTTTGATTAACCACTCGGAATGAATGTCTAAACTGTTAACTTTTTGAGTTTGTTTCTGTTTAAACCCTGTAACCACACAGAATTTACCCTGTAACCACGCGGAATGAATGTAAAAAATAGACATTCATCCATAAAACGTTGAATTTAAGTCTCAGTTCCACAAATAAGATGCCTTGTTATCCTGATTGTGACCACCTCAGCTGAGGACATGGAAATCTGCTTCAAAACTGAAACAATTTCTCTCTTCCCCATGTCGAAATGGGTAGAATTGCAGGAAATTAGTTGTACAACTGCAAAAAAATATATAGAATACTGATACTACTGACTGGGCTCATTTTGACCATATATTTTTTATCATTGCCCAACAGTGGTTTATAAAATTCTTCAAATTCTTCATAAAAACACCTCAATCCACCTATAGTAATTTGATAGATAGGACCTTTATTTGAATCTAGGTTACTCTGGAGACATAATAAGAAGTCATCCATACCCCCAGAGGGTGGAAGGGGACCTGTATCAGTGATTTTGACCAGATAGACAGGTCATCTGCAAAGATTTAGTTCCCCATGTACCTTGCCCAAGATTGGACCTTTTCTCTACCATGTATCGTATGACTGTACAAAAGCATAATTTGGTGCATATAAAAATATGGCAATTGTATACAAAATATGCCAATGGTTTTCAATAATTGATAAAACTTCATAACTAAAATACACTCTGAATCTACAAAGAGAGCAGTATCAGTGTGTATTCTGTGAAAAGTAGTTATTTTACACTCTTGTAAAAAAAGTTCCAAAATGGTTCTTTGGCTGTACCCATAGGATAACTCTTTTTGATTTCAAGTAGAACCCTTCTTGGTTTCATGTAGAACCCTTTGTGGAAAAAGTTCTACTTAGAAACAAAAAGGTTATCCTATGGGGATACCCAAAGAACCCATTTAAGTTCTAGATAGCACCTTTTGTGGTGTAGAAAAACATATATATACAAATTTGAATCCAGGTTTGTTTGCAGACTTAATATTAAGTTATACATATCCTCAGAAGGTGAGGGAGACCTGTATCAATGATTTTGACCAGAACGACAGATCACCTGCAGAGATTATGTAATTGTTATATATAATTGGCTATAACTAGGTGCGGCCGAGTACAAAATCAAAACAACCTGACATTGTTTTATTTTATTTATTTTTTATTTCACCTTTATTTAACCAGGTAGGCTAGTTGAGAACAAGTTCTCATTTACAACTGTGACTTGGCCAAGATAAAGCACAGCAGTGTGAACAGACAACAACACAGTTACACATGGAGTAAACAATAAACAAGTCAATAACACAGTAGAAAAAAAAGTCTATATACATTGTGTGCAAAAGGCATGAGGAGGTAGGTGAATAATTACAATTTAGCAGATTAACACTGGAGTGAAATGATCAAATGGTCATGTGCAGGTAGAGATACTGGTGTGCAAAAGAGCAGAAAAGTAAATAAATAAAAACAGTATTGGGATGAGGTAGGTAATTTGGGTGGGCTATTTACCGATGGACTATGTACAGCTGCAGCGATCGGTTAGCTGGCCAGATAGCAGATGTATATCGATAGCGGATGACACACAGCTGTACATTTCAATGAAACATGGTGAAGCCCCAAAATAGCCCTTGCTAAAAGCATGTGTTTCAGACATAAGGAAGTGGATGGCTGCAAACTTTCTACTTTTAAACTCGGACAAAACAGAGATGCTTGTTCTAGGTCCCAAGAAACAAAGAGATCTTCTGTTGAATCTGACAATTAATCTTAATGGTTGTACAGTCGTCTCAAATAAAACTGTGAAGGACCTCGGCGTTACTCTGGACCCTGATCTCTCGTTTGAAGAACATATCAAGACCATTTCAAGGACAGCTTTTTTCCATCTACTTAACATTGCAAAAATCAGAAACTTTCTGTCCAAAAATGATGCAGAAAAATTAATCCATGCTTTTGTCACTTCTAGGTTAGACTACTGCAATGCTCTACTTTCCGGCTACCCGGATAAATCACTAAATAAACTTCAGTTAGTGCTAAATACGGCTGCTAGAATCCTGACTAGAACCAAAAAATTTGATCATATTACTCCAGTGCTAGCCTCCCTACACTGGCTTCCTGTCAAAGCAAGGGCCGATTTCAAGGTTTTACTGCTAACCTACAAAGCATTACATGGGCTTGCTCCTACCTATCTCTCTGATTTGGTCCTGCCCTACATACCTACACGTACGCTACGGTCACAAGACGCAGGCCTATTAATTGTCCCTAGAATTTCTAAGCAAACAGCTGGAGGCAGGGCTTTCTCCTATAGAGCTCCATTTTTATGGAACGGTCTGCCTACCCATGTCAGAGACGCAAACTCGGTCTCAACCTTTAAGTTTTTACTGAAGACTCATCTCTTCAGTGGGTCATATGATTGAGTGTAGTCTGGCCCAGGAGTGGGAAGGTGAACGGAAAGGCTCTGGAGCAACGAACCACCCTTGCTGTCTCTGCCTGGCCGGTTCCCCTCTTTCCACTGGGATTCTCTGCCTCTAACCCTATTACAGGGGCTTGGCGCCCCCCCTTGGGTTGTGCCATGGCGGAGATCTTTGCGGGCTATACTCAGCTTTGTCTCAGGATGGTAAGTTGGTGGTTGAAGATATCCCTCTAGTGGTGTGGGGGCTGTGCTTTGGCAAAGTGGGTGGGGTTATATCCTTCCTGTTTGGCCCTGTCCGGGGGTGTCCTTCTCCGGAAGGTGGTGATTGACTCCGCTGTCCTGGCGTCGTGAGGGAATGTACGAAGGGCTATATAAATAAATTTGATTTGATTTGATTTCAGAAATAGAGGGTGCAGATTGTCAAGACCAGCAGATTTGTACGGGTCCAGGTTTTGTAGCTCTTTCAGAACATCTGCTATCTGGATTTGGGTAAAGGAGAAGCTTGGGAGGCTTGGGCGAGTAGCTGCTGTTGGCTGAGGTAGGAGTAGCCAGGAGGAAGGCATGACCAGCCGTTGAGAAATGCTTGTTGAAGTTATCGATTATCATGGATTTATCAGTGGTGACTGTGTTACCTAGCCTCTGTGCAGTGGGCAGCTGGGAGGAGGTGCTCTTGTTCTCCATGGACTTTACAGTGTCCCAGAACATTTTTGAGTTAGAGCTACAAGATGCAAATTTCTGCTTGAAAAAGCTGGCCTTTGCTTTCCTGACTGACTGCGTGTATTGGTTCCTGACTTTCCTGAACAGTTGCATATCATAGGGACTATTCAACGCTATTGCAGTCTGCCACAGGATGTTTTTATGCTGGTCGAGGTCAGTCAGGTCTGGAGTGAACCAAGGGATATATCTGTTCTTAGTTCTGCATTTTTTGAATGGAGCATGCTTATCTAAGATGGTGAGGAAGTTACTTTTAAAGAATGACCATGCATCCTCAACTGACGGGATGAGGTCAATATCCTTCCAGGATACCCGGGCCAGGTCGATTAGAAAGGCCTGCTCGCAGAAGTGTTTTAGGGAGCGTTTGACAGTGATGAGGGGTGGTCGTTTGACTGCGGACCCATAGCGGATGCAGGCAATGAGGCAGTGATCGCTGAGATCCTGATTGAAGACAGCGGAGGTGTATTTGGAGGGCCAGTTGGTCAGGATAACGTCTGTGAGGGTGCCATTGTTTACAGAGTTAGGGTTGTTTAGCTGCAGTCAAAACAGCTCATAAAAGTCTGTCAGTGGTATGAATACCTGTTAGAACTAATACAGAAACCAGCTACCCTCTAAATGTACTCATAATGCTGTACTAGTGTGTATTCTATGGGAAATGTTACATAAATACCAGAATTCCTATAATGTCCTCCAATATTCTATATGTGTAACTTCTTATGGTATTTGGGTTGCTATAACATTTGTGACTCAGGATTTGGGCATGAAGCCTCTTTCCATAGGCCCTACCATTCCCATTGTTCTCTAGAAGTGATGCTAACGCTGGCTGTGGGGTAAGTGAATAAAGAAAACAAAGCCATATTATTGATCATTGTCTCCCAGGATCAATGTATTGAAATACGTTTTGTCAATAATATGAAGTATACTTAAAATGTTGGTGTACTGGCATTTAAATAGCAGTCGTTTTATACCACATAAAATATTTGAAATAACATTATTTACATGTGTAATGATGTTTTTTTTAAAGAAATAAGTTGATATTTTGCTATGATTGTTACTTTTTCCAATAGTTTCCTCTTGGGGCCAGTTGGTAATTGTTAGGGGATTTTATATGAATAATGACTAAATGATGTATACATTTAACATAGAATTCTAACTAACAGAATTCTACCCTGTCTTTCTAGTAGTGGTAAATAATGTTTGTTCATTAGGAAGGGGTTATATGGCATGGACCTAGGAAGAAAGGAATGTATGTGGGTGTAGAAAGAGAATGAAGAGGGGCATTAACCTATGTTTGAACCGACCTGACTGTAACTCTGGAGAGATAAGATAGGACAGGGAGAGCCCCTCCAGAGCTCTAGTATCTGGGGGAGACTGGAACTGTCAGCTGAGTGGTTATAAACTGTGGTGAGACTCATGAGAAAATCACTATGTTGATGTGTATGTATGTGCGTAGGTTAGAATGTTATAAAAGGAACGTATGTGTATGCACGTCAGAGCTCTCGCAAATGAACTTGGATCTGATCAATTGTGAACTGGGAATTCTGTCAGTTTTATTTAAGACCAGAACTTTACAACCTCTGGGTATCAGACAGATAAAGATCATTTGAATTTATGAACATTGATTACAAAATTACTGAACAGTAATCCAAGTATTTACATTATGTTGGTAGTGTGAGGGTTAAAACTGAAATGTTTTTCCAGCCTTCAAGAGGGGGCCACCAAAATGTTTTGTCCCCAAAATGGGGCCCTAAGCATTGAGCAAAGGAAAAATATTAACAAATCATGTGCCTCAGTCCTAAAGGCATTCTTTCATATAGTGGGATTAATGAGTCGCTCCTACTCCCTACACTAGGCTGTGCTGTTCCAGACGGTGGGACTCTGCTCTAACCCATCCCACTAAGCATCGGTGCCACATTTGGCCCAGATACATAGGTGGCCTTAATCTCTGCCCTTAGCTGAGACAGATTAATCCCGACAGTGCTGACATTATCTCCCGTTCTACACAGTGGCACTGGACACTGGAGGACACCCCAGCATCCTCACTTCTCCAAAGCAAAGATCTTCACTGATCCAATTGTGTCCAGAACCCCATGGAGAACCATCCAGCTAGTCCAGAGCCCAGTCCATCGTCAGGGCCTTCGGTTATCAATGACTATTCCAATTGACATTCATAACATATTATAGTAAATCTATTGATTTATTTCAATCCTGTCCAAAACAATCTGATAGTGATCATATATGTTTCATACAATCCAAGACCGTGTGAAAAACAGACAAAGGAAATGATTAGTGTGTATAACCTAGTTGAGGTGGTTCAAGGCTTTTGCTTATCAGAGTTTTACTTGTTTTTCTAATAATGACATGTAAATTATTTCTAAAGCACATACATGTCAGATGTTTGTAGTGGAAGGGAATTTAGTATTGAGTATTGGAGGATCCCCCCTCCTTCTTTTTAAGTACTTTGATCCCATGGGCTGAATCATCCCTACATGAAAAGCTTGTCAAGTGGGCTGATTAAAAGTATTCGGTGATAAATGATTACCTCCCTGTGTGACTTCCTGTGGCAATGATGTGGTTGAAAACAAGGAGCCTGGAGGTGCTGCTGCAGCCGTACTCTGACGAAAGATACATTATAAATAATCTTTATAATTTATAAGCCAGGAGCTGTTTGATGCACCGTGACAGATTGTTATAATAAAGATGGAGCACAGTGGACGGAGCTGCACTGGAAAGCTTGTTTTATTAAAACAAAGCAGGCTCTTCTCCTTTACCATGGTAACAGCAACTTCAAAGCAGACTTCATGCACTTTTAAATAATAAACTATTAGCTTCTGTTCCAGAATTTATTTCCCCTCAATCTGTCAACCACAGAGTGTTTTGCCAGAAATGCAGTAGGCTGTGTGCAGAATGTAAATAAAATAGGCTGAGAATGTACAGTAATGGTGAGCATTTTGAGACCTCATGGCTCTTTTGACCTTTTCCTATCTCAGCACAGTTACACCACCTGGCTTTTAGTGACATTAACAGGATCTTAGAAGGTCAAAGAGTCCATTTTGACTATGGATACAGGTCTTTTAGAAATCTGCCTTGACTGGAATCACTTTCACACTTTCACCACAGTTGTATTATCATCATACTTGGATGTGGCAAAAGGAGACAAGATTTATATTTAAAAATATTTTGCACAGATTCTTGTCAGACATGCTGCTGTTGGTGGTGCACAATGTCCACACTCCATGATCTACTGTATCTCTGTTCACTGAGACTTTCGGCAAAGCAGTACAATCTGTAAATCAAGTGGATTTTAGAACATGCTTTGCTTGCTGCTGGGTCTAGTAATAAAAACACCTCAGCCCACTCCCACCCCAGATGAGCATGCATCTTTATTAACCCCTATAACAGAGACTCACAAACACTGCTGAGGGAGGCCTTCATCTCGTCCTGGCCACACAGCCATTCCTGTCACTGGACTGAGAGATAACCGGCTTTACTAAGCTTGTCCTTTATGTGGATGTCAAAGTATCCATGCAGGGGCCATGACACATCAGTGAGAGTCACTGTAGTCCGCAAATAACCCTGCTTCAGCAGCTAACTGCCTCCAAGAGGGAGCGCTTACACTCCTCAGTTCCTTGGCTAGAGCTCGGCCACCTATGCTGGGTGTTAGAGTACATATAGGAGCCTACAGGAGCAAAATAGAGACATTGAAAAGTCTCCCAGAAAATCACATAGAACATTTTAGGTTTCCCATTCTCTCAATGTCTGGTTAACTTCTAACTTTATATGGAAGCTTCCAGGGAGTTGAAGTTTGCACTTTTAATAAAGTGAATTTTTTTGCAACCAAATCACAATTTCTGATATAAATGGCATGTTATAGAAGAGTATGGGGGCCCCGGAAAAAAAATGAACAAAAGGCTCAAAATCACCCAAATGTGTCCTTTTCGTTTGATCAATGCGCCTTGGCATAGATTCTTAAAGGGTCTGGAACTTCCTGTGTGGAAGCACCCCATGCTTTCAACCTCTCGGCCCCTCATTTATTGAAGTGTTTCCTTTACTTTAGCAGTTCCCTGTAGAATGGAGGGAGAGGTGTCACTCGAGTCGCAACAAAATGGAATATAAAATTGTAGATAAAGTTCAGAATTACACAATTTCATGTGTACAACATTTAAAGACCTTCATCCCTATACTGAGAGCTTTGCGATTTCTAAAATGACATATTTTTATGTTTTTGGAGCCTTTATTCATGTGTTTTTGGTGGGCCCCATATTACATAATGACAACGAGGAAGTGATTTGCTGTTTTAGGAAAGTTTCTCTAAAACGTGAAATCACAAAATTTGTGTCTGGATCCATTCCATTTACATCAAAAATAGAGATCTGGTTGTAAAAAATTAAAACTTCTCCTTTAATCATCTGGTCCAGACGGTACTCATCGATCACCACTCTATCACGTTAAACTCAAGTTGTGGGTGTCAACCCGGACAGTTCTCCATCATTCCATTGTCAAAGTCACAAGCCGGCCACCCGGGATTACATTTATTTAATCAGTTGCTTTATCCTTGGCAAAAGCAGTAGACAAAATCATATTGGAAATTACTGAAAATAACTTACAGTTGAAGTCTGAAGTTTACATACACTTAGGTTGGAGTCATAAAAACACATTTTTCAACCACTCCACAACTTTCTTGTTAACCAACTATAGTTTTGGCAAGTCGGTTAGGACATCTACTTTGTGCATGACGCAAGTAATTTGTCCAACAATTGTTTACAGACAGAATATTTCACTTATATTTCCCTGTATCACAATTCCAATGGGTCATAAGTTAACATACACTAAGTTGACTGTCTCTTTAAACAGCTTGGAAAATTCTAGATAATTATGTCATGGCTTTAGAAGCTTCTGATAGGTTAACTTACATCATTTGAGTCAATTGGAAGTGTACCTGTGGATGTATTTCATGGCCTACCTTCAAACTGCACTGCCTCTTTGCTTGACATCATGGGAAAATCAAAAGATATCCGCCAAGACCTCAGAAAACCAATTGTAGTCCTCCACAAGTCTGGTTCATCCTTGGGAGCAATTGCCAAATGCCTGAAGGTACCACATTCATCTGTACAAACAATAGTCTGCAAGTACATACACTATGGGACCACATAGACATCATACCGCTCAGGAAGGACATCTGTTCTGTTTCCTCGAGATGAATGTACTTTGGTGCGAAAAGTGCAAATCAATTCCAGAACAACAAAAGCCCCTGTGAAGATGCTGGAGGAAACAGGTAAAAAAGTATCTATATCTACAGTAAAAAGAGTACTATATCGACATAACCTGAAAGGCCGCTCAGCAAGGAAGAAGCCACTATTCCAAAACCGCCATAAAAAAATCCAAAATACAGTTTGCAACTGCACATAGGGACAAAGATCATACTTTTTGGAGAAATGTCCTCTGGTCTGATCAAACACAAATAGAACTGTCTGGCCATAATGACCCTCGTTATGTTTGGAGGAAAAAGGTGGAAGCTTGCAAGCTGAAGAACACCATCCCAACCGTGAAGCACGGGGGTGGCAGCATCATGTTTTGCGGGTGCTTTGCTGCAGGAGAGACTGGTGTACTTCACAAAATAGATGGCATCATGAGGATGGAACATTATGTGGATATATTGAAGCACCAGCTCAAGACATCACTCAGGATGTTAAAGCTTGGTTGCAAATGGGTCTTTCAAATGGACAATGACCCCAAGCATACCTCCAAAGTTGTGGCAAAATGGCTTAAGGACATCACAGTCAAGGTATTGGAGTGAACATCACAAAGAAATCCTAAAGAAAATTTGTGGGCAGAACTGAAAAAGCATGTGCGAGCGAGGAGGCCTACAAACCTGACTCAGTTACACCAGCTGTGTCAGGAGGAAGGGGCCAAAATTCACCCAACTTATTATGGGAAGGCTCGCTGAAACGTTTGACCCAAGTTAAACAATTTAAAGGCAATGCTACCAAATACTAATTGAGTGTAAACTTCTGACCCGCTGGGAATGTGATGAAAGGAATAAAAGCTGAAATAAATAATTCTTTCTACTATTATCCTGACATTTCACATTCTTAAAATAAAGTGGTGATCCTAACTGACCTAAGACAGGGACGTTTTACTAGGATTGAATGTCAGGAATTTTGAAAAACTGAGTTTAAATGTATTTGGCTAAGGTTTATGTAAACTTCCGACTTCAACTGTAGCTTTCACTTGCTATGTAAATAATCTTCAGTTTCCAGCACAAACTCCAAGGTTCATATTCAGGTTGTGGGGGAAATGTATACGAGAGCAGCTCATCTCCTCTCCAACAGTTGTAAGTATGCTGATGGTCCAAACCAAACAGCTTATATTGCAAGGTCATCAGACTGTTAAACAGCCATCACTAACATAGAGAGGCTGCTGCCAACATGCAGACTCAAATCACTGCCCACTTTAATTAATGGATTTAATAATGGTATCACTCGTCACTTCAAGTAATACCACTGTAATAATGTTAACATATCCTACATTACTCATCTTATATGTATATACTTTATTTTATACCATCTATTGCTTCTTACCTATGCAGCACGGCCATTGCGCATTCCATATATTTATATGTTCATATTCTTATTCCATCCCCTTACATTGTGTGTATAAGGTAGTCGTGGTGAATTTGTTAGATTACTTGTTAGATATTACTGCACTGTTGGTACCAGAAGCACAAGCATTTCGCTACACATTAACATCTGCTAACCAGGTGTATGTGACCAATTAAATTTGATTTGATCAAATTTGATTTGATTTGAATCTACTCAGGTGCAATAGCAGAGATACTTTTCATTAGAACTGAGATGGTCTCGCTAAGTATAATATAAAACATTGTATCATTCAGATTGCTGATTGAGGATACAGGCATAATGAGAAGAAATAATGACGATGGCATCACTGTTGATTTGCAAAGTACTGGAAGTGGTACTGTGGGTACAGTATACTCTCTGGAGGCAAGGCCTCCCCTGAGCTTGGCGAACCCTTGCATCCTGCAATAAATATTTCAACATTTGGCAGAAAAGGTCAGTTTTAAGGCGTGACTGACATCCGGTTTAAATAAAGTCTCTAAAGTACTGTGACGCATCCAAAGGCTCCCAATGGAGCCTGAATTAAAGAATCCCAAATATTGACTGAATTTATCAATTCAAAATGTAAAGTCATTTACTTTACAAAAGTTACTCTTACTACATTCATCTCCTTTTCTATGTCATTATAAACTATGCATAACAACAGTACATTTTCTAAACCACAGAAGTATAGGTTGTGGGCATTTTAAGTGGGTTAAATTGGCATCTTCCCTGGGCACACCTAGAATTAATCCAATTGAAGGGTTTAGCTACACAGTATTCACTCAAACTTCACCACATTCCACCCACACGCTCGCATACACACATGCTCACATGCACACCAACTCTGTAAAAAGATCCTGTTGTTTTACAGTAACTTACTGGCAGCCCGTTACCTATAAGTTATTGTAAAAAGTGTATTTATGTTACCGTAACGTTTAACAGTAATGTACTGTTAAACCAAAGTTTCTTTGGAATTTTCGGTAACATACTGTTACTTTTTTAAAATGTTTTTTAAAGTTCATGTCATAGGTTGACAGGAGACACAAGGAAGTGTAGTAAATGTGGCGCACCTGTAGCATATTGAGCCAGCTGAAACCGGAAGGGAACTAGGGATAAATAGAAAGGTTATTCCTCATGCTCGGTCTGGTATAGTAGGCAGGGACCGAGAAGCTGAACACTTTGCAGCAACCCTGGATTGGAGAGTGTGAGAGAGGGAGAAGGTTGATTGCCTTCCTGCCTGCCTGCCTGGTGTGAGCTTCAGGTGATAGAAATCTGAACACACTACCAGCACTTTGAAAAGATGAAGTAATTTTACTTTCCTTTGGATATATTTTCCCACATTCCTACCTCCAAAAGGACCAACTTTAGTTTTTCTTTTTTTATTGAACCTATATGTAAGGCAAGTCAATAAAGAACAAATTCTTATTTACAATGACGGCCTACCCCGGGCCAAACCCTAACCCGGATGACACTGGGCCAATCATGGCCGGTTGTGAAACATCCTGGAATTGAACCAGGGTCTTGATGATCCAAGATGGCGTAGCAGTAAGACGTGTCGTGTCCCTTGTCCCGTGTATATTTTGTCTTTTACATATTTTTTCTTCGCATATCTTTTAAAACATTTTGCTAAACCTCAGCTTCCAAATATTCTCCTTCAACCCGCCTCACCCAATGTAGCTATTTTTTTTCCCCTAAAGTATTTAGTATTTATATTTACTTCGGAACCGGAACTCCTCATCTGAAGCTAGCCAGCTAACTACCAGCTATGCTAGTGGTCTTCAGCTAACCTTTAGCTCGGAAAGCTCTCGCCAGTTCGAAAAACGCGACTCTAACCAGAGCATAACGGACCTATTTATTTTTTATCCCCGGATTCCCGCCACAAACGGAACATCTTTCAGTTGGATCTTCACAACTAGTTATTTAGCTAAACCGCAACCCTGGACAATTACTGCTGGCTAGCGCTTCCACCCACTTAGCCTGAAGCTAGCCCCGCCAGAGGACCTGTGCTACCACCGTAGCATACTCCTGGGCTACAATACCTACCACCGTAGCATACTCCTGGGCTACAATTACCCGGACCCACGACCGGTCTATCGATGTTACCACATGAAGAGGAATAAACAGACTCACCCCATCGCGACGTCCCCCAAAGGCTAACTCTCTAGCCCTTGCTATTTCCTTGCTTGCTATTTCGGCCTGCTAACTGCCAGCTTGTTTAGCCCCGGTCCGCTAACTGCTACCTTGTTTAGCCCCGGCCTACTAACTGTTAGCTTGTTAGCACAGGCCTGCTAACCGTCTGAATCACCTCGTCCTAAACACTCACTGGACCCACATTTACTCTCTTATCTCTTTTCGATTTTTAATTTGTTTATACCTTCCGGTAACCTGCCTCACCCAATGTGATACGGAATCGCTATTATTTTTAATTTTTAGAACACACTCAAGAACCTCCAGAAGCTAACTAGCTACAAGCTATTTAGTCATTGTTAGTTTTTTTAACCTGGATAACACTCACTAATCCAGCTTCCCTGCCCCCTGGACACTGATCACTTGGCTACATAGCTGATGCACACTGGACTGTCCATTAATCACGGTACCTCATTCTGCTTGTTTATGTTTTATCTGTCGGCCCCGTTGCCTAGTCAACACCATTTTACCTGCTGTTGTTGTGCTAGCTGATTAGCTGTTGTTGTCTCACCTACTGTTTTAGCTAGCTTTCCCAATTCAACACCTGTGATTACTGTATGCCTCGCTGTATGTCTCTCTCAAATGTCAATATGCCTTGTATACTGTTGTTCAGGTTAGTTATCATTGTTTTAGTTCACAATGGAGCGCCTAGTTCCACTCTTCATACCCCTGATACCTCCTTTGTCCCACCTCCCAAACATGCGGTGACCTCACCCATTACAACGAGCATGTCCAGAGATACAACCTCTCTCATCATCACCCAGTGCCTGGGCTTGCCTCCGCTGTACCCGCACCCCACCATACCCCTGTCTGCGCATTATGCCCTGAATATATTCTACCATGCCCAGAAACCTGCTCCTCTTATTCTCTGTCCCCAATGCTCTAGGCGACCAGTTTTGATAGCCTTTAGCCGCACCCTCATACTACTCCTTCTCTGTTCCGCGGGTGATGTGGAGGTAAACCCAGGCCCTGCATGTCCCCAGGCACCCTCATTTGTTGACTTCTGTGATCGAAAAAGCCTTGGTTTCATGCATGTCAACATCAGAAGCCTCCTCCCTAAGTTTGTTTTACTCACTGCTTTAGCACACTCTGCTAACCCTGATGTCCTTGCCGTGTCTGAGTCCTGGCTCAGGAAGGCAACCAAAAATTCTGAGATTTCCATACCCAACTATAACATCTTCCGTCAAGATAGAACTGCCAAAGGGGGAGGAGTTGCAGTCTACTGCAGAGATAGCCTGCAAAGTAATTTCATACTTTCCAGGTCCATACCCAAACAGTTCGAACTACTAATTTTGAAAATTACTCTCTCCAGAAATAAGTCTCTCACTGTTGCCGCCTGCTACCGACCCCCCTCAGCTCCCAGCTGTGCCCTGGACACCATTTGTGAAATGATCGCCCCCCATCTAGCTTCAGAGTTTGTTCTTTTAGGTGACCTAAACTGGGATATGCTTAACACCCCGGCAGTCCTACAGTCTAAGCTAGTTGCCCTCAATCTCACACAAATCATCAAGGAACCCACCAGGTACAACCCTAACTCTGTAAACAAGGGCACCCTCATAGACGTCATCCTGACCAACTGGCCCTCCAAATACACCTCTGGTCTTCAGCCAGGATCTCAGCGATCACTGCCTCATTGCCTGTATCCGCTACGGAGCCGCAGTCAAACGACCACCCCTCATCACTGTCAAACGCTCCCTAAAACACTTCTGTGAGCAGGCCTTCCTAATCGACCTGGCCTGGGTATCCTGGAAGGACATTGACCTCATCCAGTCAGTTGAGGATGCCTTTTCATTCTTTAAAAGTAACTTCCTCACCATTTTAGATAAGCATGCTCCGTTCAAAAAATGCAGAACCAAGAACAGATACAGCCCTTGGTTCACTCCAGACCTAACTGCCCTCGACCAGCACAAAAACATCCTGTGGCGGACTGCAATAGCATCGAATAGTCCCCGCGATATGCAACTGTTCAGTGAAGTCAGGAACCAATACACGCAGTCAGTCAGGAAAGCTAAGGCCAGCTTCTTCAGGCAGAAGTTTGCATCCTGTAGCTCCAACTCCAAAAAGTTCTGGGACACTGTTAAGTCCATGGAGAACAAGAGCACCTCCTCCCAGCTGCCCACTGCACTGAGGCTAGGTAACATGGTCACCACCGATAAATCCATGATTATCGAAAACTTCAACAAGCATTTCTCAACGGCTGGCCATGCCTTCCGCCTGGCTACTCCAACCTCAGCCAACAGCTCCGCCCCCACCGCAGCTTCTCGCCCAAGCCCTTCCAGGTTCTCTTTTACCCAAATCCAGATAGCAGATGTTCTGAAAGAGCTGCAAAACCTGGACCCGTACAAATCTGCTGGGCTTGACAATCTGGACCCTCTATTTCTGAAACTATCTGCAGCCATTGTCGCAACCCCTATTACCAGCCTGTTCAACCTCTCTTTCATATCGTCTGAGATCCCCAAGGATTGGAAAGCTGCCGCAGTCATCCCCCTCTTCAAAGGGGGAGACACCCTGGACCCAAACTGTTACAGACCTATATCCATCCTGCCCTGCCTATCTAAGGTCTTCGAAAGCCAAGTCAACAAAACAGGTCACTGACCATCTCGAATCCCACCGTACCTTCTCCGCTGTGCAATCTGGTTTCCGAGCCGGTCACGGGTGCACCTCAGCCACACTCAAGGTACTAAACGATATCATAACCGCCATCGATAAAAGACAGTACTGTGCAGCCGTCTTCATCGGCCTTGCCAAGGCTTTCGACTCTGTCAATCATCATATTCTTATCGGCAGACTCAGTATCCTCGGTTTTTCGGATGACTGCCTTGCCTGGTTCACCAATTACTTTGCAGACAGAGTTCAGTGTGTCAAATCGGAGGGCATGCTGTCCGGTCCTCTGGCAGTCTCTATGGGGGTGCCACAGGGTTCAATTCTCGGGCCGACTCTTTTCTCTGTATATATCAATGATGTTGCTCTTGCTGCGGGCGATTCCCTGATCCACCTCTACGCAGACGACACCATTCTATATACTTCCGGCCCGTCCTTGGACACTGTGCTATCTAACCTCCAAACGAGCTTCAATGTCATACAACACTCCTTCCGTGGCCTCCAACTGCTCTTAAACGCCAGTAAAACCAAATGCATGCTTTTCAACCGATTCGCTGCCTGCACCCGCATGCCCGACAAGCATCACCACCCTGGATGGTTCCGACCTTGAATATGTGGACACCTATAAGTACCTAGGTGTCTGGCTAGACTGTAAACTCTCCTTCTAGACTCATCTCAAACATCTCCAATCGAAAATCAAATCAAGAGTCGGCTTTCTATTCCGCAACAAAGCCTCCTTTACTCACGCCGCCAAACTTACCCTAGTAAAACTGACTATCCTACCGATCCTCGACTTCGGCGATGTCATCTACAAAATTGCCTCCAACACTCTACTCAGCAAACTGGATGCAGTTTATCACAGTGCCATCCGTTTTTGTCACTAAAGCACCTTATACCACCCACCACTGCGACTTGTATGCTCTAGTCGGCTGGCCCTCGCTACATATTCGTCGCCAGACCCACTGGCTCCAGGTCATCTACAAGTCCATGCTAGGTAAACCTCCGCCTTATCTCAGTTCACTGGTCACGATGGCAACACCCATCCGTAGCACGCGCTCCAGCAGGTGTATCTCACTGATCATCCCTAAAGCCAACACCTCATTTGGCCGCCTTTCGTTCCAGTACTCTGCTGCCTGTGACTGGAACGAATTGCAAAAATCCCTGAAGTTGGAGACTTTTATCTCCCTCACCAACTTCAAACATGTGCTATCTGAGCAGCTAACCGATCGCTGCAGCTGTACATAGTCTATTGGTAAATAGCCCACCCATTTTCACCTACCTCATCCCCATACTGTTTTTATTTATTTACTTTTCTGCTCTTTTGCACACCAATATCTCTACCTGTACATGACCATCTGATCATTCGCCTACCTCATCATGCCTTTTGCACACAATGTATATAGACTCCCCTTTTTTTGTACTGTGTTATTGACTTGTTAATTGTTTACTCCATGTGTAACTCTGTGTTGTCTGTTCACACTGCTAAGCTTTATCTTGGCCAGGTCGCAGTTGCAAATGAGAACTTGTTCTCAACTAGCCTACCTGGTTAAATAAAGGTGAAATAAAAAAATAAATAAAATAAAACAGTGATGCCTCTAGCACTGAGATGCAGTGCCTTAGACCGCTGCGCCACTCAGGAACCTAACTGGATTGACAGCCATTAAATAATGTAATTTTATTCAACATTCTGGCTTGTAGAGGTCATGAGAGGAAACATTTCTGATTCCAATGCTCATTTCTGCCCGACATAGAATTCAATGCAATTCTACATCAGTTTTCCAAGCAACATCTGATGCAGACAGTCCAACAACTGCAAGATTTACTGATACGGCTACACACCAAGACACAGAAAAGGGATGTGATAATGACCTTATTTGTGTGCTTATGGGGGATCCTCTGCTGGGTTAATTATATTATCTGTTTTGCTGTACCTGACCAACAGGGCTGTAATGGAACAGGTTGAGAGCTTAACGTTCCTTGGTGTCCACATCACCAACAAACTATCATGGTCCAAGCACACCAACACAGTCGTGAAGAGGGCACGACAAAACCCATTTCCCCTCAGGAGACTGAAAAGATTTGGCATGTGTCCTCAGATCCTCAAAAAGATCTACAGTTGCACCATCAAGAGCATCCTGACTGGTTGCATCACTGCCTGGTATGGCAACTGCCTCTCACCGCAAAGCACTAGAGGGTAGTGCATATGGCCCAGTACATCACTGGGGCTAAGCTTCCTGCAGTCCAAGACCTCTATACCAGGCGGTGTCAGAAGAAAGCCCTAAATATTGTCAAAGACTCCAGACACTCTAGTCATAGACTGTTCTCTCTGCTGCCGCATGACAAGCGGTACCGGAGTGCCATGTCTAGGTCCAAAAGGCTTCTCAACAGCTCCTTCCCCCAAGCCATAAGACTCCTGAACAGCTAATCAAATGGCTACCCAGTCTATTTGCATTGCCTCCCCCCTTCTTTTACGCTGCTGCCCCTCTCTGTTTATCATCTATGCATAGTCATCTATGCACCCGCACATTGACTCTGTACTGGTACCCCCTGTATATAGCCTCACTATTGTTATTTTACTGCTGCTCTTTAATTATTTGTTACTTTTATTTCATATTTTTTACTTATGTATTTTTTACTTAACACGTATTTTTCTAAAAACGGCATTGTTGGTTAAGGGCTTGTAAGTAAACATTTCACTGTAAGGTCTACACATGTTGTGTTCGGCACATGTGACAAATAAAATTTGATTTGGTTTGATAACTGAAAGCAACGCCGGTTGACGCAGTTGTTTATGGAGCAGAGGCGGACCTGGACGAGGCCAAAATCAAACTTTATTTGTCACATGCGCCGAATACAACATGTGTAGACCTTACCGTGAAATGCTTACTTACAAGCCCTTAACCAACAGTGCAGTTCAATAAGAGTTAAGAAACTATTTACCAAATAAACAAAAGTAAATGATAAAAAGTAGCACAATATCATAACAATAACGAGGCTATATGCAGGGGATACCAATACCGAGTCAGTGTGCGGGGGTACAGGTTAGTTGAGGTCATTTGTACATGTAGGTAGGGGTGAAGTGACTATGGATAGATAATAAACAGCAAGCAGCAGCAGTGTTCAAAACAAATGTGGGGGGGGGGCAATGTAATAGCCCGGTGGCCATTTGATTAATTGTTCAGCAGTCTTATGACTTGGGGGTAGAAGCTGTTAGGAGCCTTTTGGTCGTAGACTTGGCGCTCTGGTACCCCTTGCCATACAGTAGCAGAGAAGGCAGTCTATGACTTGGTCCAGACCCGGCACAACCTGAGATAATCCACACCAGGGGCCGGAGCTCAAGATTTCTCACTTCTTTATTTATTTTTATACTGAACAAAAATATTTGCGTAAAGTATTGGTCCCATTTCAAGAGCTGAAATAAAAGATCCCAGAAATTTTCGATACACACAAAAAGCTTATTTCTCTCAGATTTTGTGCACAAAATAAAATAAATAAAAGGCCACTCTAAAATGTGCAGTTTTGTCACACAACAGAATGCTACAGATGCCTCAAGTTTTGATGGAGTCTGACATGCTGACTGCAAACCATGTGTAACCATGTCAGCCAAGGACCTCCACTTTTGACTTCTTCACCTGCGGGATTGTCTGAGACCAGCTACCTGGACAGCTGATGAAACTGATGAGTATTTCTGTCTGTAATAAATCCCTTTTGTGGGGAAAAACTAATTCTGATTGGCTGGGCCTGGCTCCCAAGTGGGTGTAAAATCATAGAAATGGTTGCATATTGCATTTATATTTTGGTTCAGAATTTAAAAAAGAATTGGGATACGGTTCTCTTCCACAAGTGTGGCCAGTTGAATGAGAGGGAAGAAAACGTATCCCCATTATCCCTAAAGTGTTTGTCCTGTGTGTCTGTGTGCCTCAAGGGCTTTGTCATTTCTACTGGCAGGGTGGGGTAGGTTACTTTTTAAATGTAATCCTTTCAATTACTAGTTACCTGTCCAAAATGGTCATCAGTGACATAACTTTTGGATTAATCAAACTCAGTAATGTAATCTGATTACTTTCAGTTACTTTTAGAATATTACCATTTGAACGACATCTATTGCAGGATAAATCAATGTTAGAATTTACATAGCTGGCCATAAATGGATGTTGCATTTTACTATATGGGTTGGTTATGTAGACGTCTTCTAACCCACTGCTTTCTACTTCAGGTAATAATACTGTTAAGCTTTATCTTTACATTAAAAAACAAAATATGTCAGATTTCCAGTCATTCCAATTAATTGAATACCACTTGATCTTCAAGAATAGGACTTAGAAATATAGATGAGCCATATTGTTTTACCTGAGCATAACCCAAAAACAAAGGATTTATTAGCCTACTCTGTTGTTTTTTGATGACGTTGTCATGGAGGACTGATTAGGCAGGTTGAGTCTTGTCCTTGAGCCAGAACTGAGGGATTTCCACTAGATGGGCCAGCTGCAAAGTCAAAATTTGCTATATTGTGAAAACAAAATGTGCTTTTTGGTCTTCGTTTAAGGTTAGGGTTAGGCATTATGGTTAGCAGATTGTATGACTTTGTAGCTGTTGAGCTAATAACCACTGCAGTACTGCCTCCTGAACAAGATTCATGGCGAAAAACGGTAACCTGCACTGATTGGGCTCATTGCTTCGAGTTGAAAATGAAATGCTGCTCTCATGGAATGGCATGCTTTGAGGACTAACGTAAAGTGCTATTTGCATGAGAAAATGTATCCCATATGCTGCATTTGCTATAGGCTTATTGTTTATGTTTTTGTTGGTGACCATAATTTGTAAATGTGTAAGTCCATCAGAATAGCACTAGTGTGAGCATGTCTGTTAGGCCTATGGAATGAATCAGCAAGAATTAGATTGAGCAATAAGAGCCTCACTCATGGTGTTCTTAAATTAAAAATGTTTTTGACAGTATGGAGCACAAGACCTCGAAGGAGTTTAGAAGGGAGAACCTCTCTCAAACTTTTATTACATAGAGTGCAAGGAGTGCATTTTCACTGGCTGTCCACTGGTCACTGAAACAATGATTGATAAGCGGCTTAAACTTTTTCAATTCAACCATTATTGGGTTAAAATAAACATAAACATTTGTGAACAGCCATCCAAAACAACAACCATAATCTGTAAGGCGCAAATAGTTAAATGAGAGACCAGCAGTGTGATTCACATCCATGCAATATATAGATTTTAATGATAAGGGATATCTGCACCGCCTGTAGACTACACCACTGCTGTCGTCCCTACCTCCAAGCGTTTATTTAAATTGGATAATCTTTGGATGCTGGCCTTCAGTCGCACCATTGGAAGACATAGAAAAGCCTATATCTGCTCTTTCCCACGATCCATCAAATGCATTTGGTGTGTCATCATCGTGTTCTCTGACTTGTGGTCAGACTCGCTCAGGTGGAACAAACTTAAATTTGGGCCTTTTTTCAA
The DNA here is from genome assembly GCF_036934945.1 of Oncorhynchus masou masou. Taxonomy (NCBI): domain Eukaryota; kingdom Metazoa; phylum Chordata; class Actinopteri; order Salmoniformes; family Salmonidae; genus Oncorhynchus; species Oncorhynchus masou. The sequence continues at coordinate 63,841,481 of NC_088216.1, forward strand.
TGCTGATTTGAATGTCATTGAGAAAACAGAAAAGTGTCAAAGAAATTGTTTTCGCAAACATCCTTTCTGAATTTAAAAGTAATTGTCATGCCCTGGTCGAAATATATTATGTTAATCTTCATTTATTTGGTCAGGCCAGGGTGTGACATGGGTTATTGTGGTGTGTTTTTGTCTTGGGGTTTTGTGGAGTGTCTAGCATAGTCTATGGCTGCCTGAGGCGGTTCTCAATCAGAGTCAGGTAATTATCGTTGTCTCTGATTGGGAACCATATTTAGGTAGCCATATTCTTTGAGTATTTTCGTGGGTGATTGTTCCTGTCTCTGTGTTTGTAGTCTTCCAGATAGGGCTGTTTTCGGTTTTTGTATGTTTGTTATTTTGTTAGTTTAATCGTGTATAGTTTCCTTATTAAATAAAATGAATCACAACTACGCTGCATTTTGGTCCGCTCCTCCTTCTACAGACGAACGCCGTTACAGAATCACCCACCACAACAGGACCAAGCGGCGTGGTAACAGGCAACAGCCGCAGCAGGAGCAGCGTAACAAGACTTTCTGGACTTGGGAGGAAATCCTCGACGGGAGAGGACCCTGGGCTAAACCAGGGGAGTGTAGCAGCCCCAAGGTGCAGCAAAGAGAGGAGTGGACATGGGAGGATGAATTGTTCGGAGAAGGACCCTGGGATCAGCCTGGAGAATATCGCCGCCCCAAAGAAGAACTGGAGGCGGAGAGAGCTGAGAGGCGCTGGTATGAGGAGAAGCAACAGCGGCAGCAGGAGCAACAATATCGGGACTACACTACTTGGGTGGAAATAGACAGGTGGGCGGTCGACACAGGGAGAGTGCCGGAGCCCGCCTGGGATTCGCTGGAGCAGTGCGAAGAGGGTTATAGGAGAATGGAGTTGGAGAGACAAGCACGGTGGCGCGGAAGGAAGCCCGAGAGTCAGCCCCAAAAATTTCTTGGGGGGGGCTCAGGGAGAGTGTGGCAGAGTCAAGAGTCAGACCTGAGCCAACTCTCCCTGTTTATTGTGAGGAGCCAAGGAGGAGACCAGAACCAGAACCGGTGTTGGAGGTGAGCGAAGCAGAGACTGTGAAGGAGTTAATAATGGGGAAATTGGAGGAGAGAGTAATGAGGGAATTGCTGTGTCGGTGCTTTAAGCATGATATTCGCCTGACGGAGCGTGTCGGGGATTTGATGGCACCTGGGTCAGTGCTCCATACTCGTCCTGAGGTGCGTGTTAGTCGGCTGGTTAAGATGGTGCCAGCCTCACGCACCAGGCCTCCTGTGTACCTTCCTAGCCTTACACGTCCTGTGCCAGCACTGCTCTCAAGATCTCCAGTACGCCTTCACGGTCTAGCCCATCCTGTGCCACCTTCACACACCAGCCCTCCGGTGACAGCTCCCCGCACCAGGCTTCCTGTGCGTGTCCTCGGCCCAGTACCATCAGTGCCAGCGCCACGCATCAGGCCTACAGTACGCCTCGCCTCTCCAGCGCTGCCGGAGCCTTTCTCCTCTCCTGCGCTGCTGGAGTCTCCCGCCTGTTCAGCGCAGCCAGAGCCTTCCTCTACAGCGCTGCTGGAGTCTCCTGCCTGTTCAGGGCAGCCAGAGCTGCCAGTCTGCATGGAGCAGCCAGAGCTGCCAGTCTGCATGGAGCAGCCAGAGCTGTCAGTCTGCATGGAGCAGCCAGAGCTGTCAGTCTGCATGGACAGACGAACGCCGTTACAGTAATTCTAGATGTAATCACCTAGTTTCTTCAAAGTATCTGTAATCTAATTACAATATTTTTGCTGGTAACATAAGGGATTACACTTACCGTTTTTTTGTAATCAGTTACATGTATTCCCCAACCCTGTCTAATGGGCCATTATACTCCCCCCAAAAGCAGTACAGTGGGTCCCACTAAGTCAGTGGTTATTCTGGGGCGGGGCTTTTGTTTGAGAACACCATTGAAACAGTTTTCAGTGACAGAGAACCAGTCAAACAGTTTGCAGTGACCGAGCAAGATCTTTATACCGTTTGCAGTAGATTGTGTTTTTCAGCATATTTATTCCTCTTATCAATCTAATATATATTCATACTTTGTGGGCACAATGATTTCTCCCTGAGCCAGAGTTTTCTATTGTCCTGGAAAGGGTAAAGGTTAGCCAGCGGGGGTGGTATACAGCCGTGGAAGCAGGAGGCCATACATATTTTCTGTAACCCTATTAATTTAGGCAATAAACTACTTTGGTTGTTTTTACCTTTTGTCCTGATCTTCTGTGTGTGTTGGGAACTCAAGGGATAAAGTCCTGCATGGGTGGAGTATTCAGAGTGGTTGCTGCTCTTGAAGTTTCAAACTGTGACACTGACATACACACAGACACACTCACTCATACATGGTATTAATGGTTAATGCCCCATGATGATGATCTCATGTCCTGGTCATACGTTCTCTATACATGCGGAGAGCACTCTGGACATTGAAACAATAACTTTCAGTCTGATAAATCAAATGTTACCCGCTCACCCTGTAGTACAAAGTCCATCTGTAGAATGTATCAATGAAGTTCATTGGATTTACTGCATTTAATCCCAAATGACATCTACAATCTAGAAGGTTGTGTTAAACTCTCAGGTCAGATGCATGATCCATCTGTTGGATTAGAAAAACAAAATCATCCAAGCTGATTATTTTTGTGTCTATTCCCCATCCTAATGAATATTCCGTGGCTATCCTCAACGACTGTGTTCTCTGAGGGGGAACATGGGTGGATAAGGATCTGTACATGAAACACAAATGAATGAAAGTGTAGCGTGACTGTCTCCAGGGCCCTATACCCCCATCTTCAGCATCAACTCTGCCTAAGGGCAAAACAACTGAGAACGGCACACTGAAGTGTGCAGACGAAGGTTACATTTCTTCCAACCTGGTAAACATCCATTACTACTGTATACAACATGGAGGGGGAGTGAGGTGTTCAAGCTCGTTTCCCTGGCATTTAGTGGCCTAAAATCTATCGTATCAACCTGAATGTTTAAATGGCATACGATTGTTAATCTGTTGGAGGAATTGTGTCCCTGTTGTCGTTATACTGTTCCATCTGTCCCTTGGGATGTGTTGTATGTCTAGTAAGCAAGAAATTAGATACCAATCCAGCAAAATACTTTACAATGAATTAACAGCTGAAGATTTGTGTTGTAACTAGCTTACCTTTGAGCCATGTTTGAGTCATGAGTGATTCTAATTTATTGGTCAAAATAATACATTTGGACTTCAAGGACACTATGCAACTTCCTTGATTAAATCATAAATGGTATTCTTCCCCTCAGTGTCACCTGGAATCATACTGAAAACTGAAAACACTCCTATCCACTTCCTGTTTACAGGAATGAATGATACATACAGGAATAGACTGACTGTGGCTGATACTTTGTGGTTTACCATTGCTCATAATGACGTTGACATTAACAATACAATACTAAATTGTCTACCCTGTGTAAGGTTCTGTATTCATGTTCTTGGTCAACCTTGTGTTCTGTTTCGTTGTGTTCTTGAACGTAGCCCTGTTCCTTTGTGTTCTTGAACGTAGCCCTGTCTTTCATTTTGTTCATTGATTTCACCTATGTTAGTTACTCACCTGGTCTCATCAGCTCCTTATTTAGTTCAGTTCATTCTGTTGTGCCTTTGTGAGGTATTGTTTGTTTTGACTATAGCCTTTCCATTCCTAGATTTGAGTCACATTCCTGTTTGCCTACTTGTGTATGACCATTGCCTACCTGTGACCACGATTCCTGCCTTCTGTGAAGGTGAAATAAACACCTGCCACGCTCTGCGCATGAATCTACACCTTTTTCTCCCTGAGTATTTATTACAGAATACCTAATCTAAAAGCAGAATGATTCAGTGGAGCTACAGCGGCGCCTAAACCCAGCAAGAGGAGCATATGGAGGAAATCTAACGTCTTCTCCGCCAGCCTACTCCTCCGATGACAGGTATGTAACCCATAGCCTTCCATTCATATCCATGCCTGGAGAATATGACGGTTCACCTGGGAAATGACAGGGATTTCTGATGCAATGCATTGAGCACAACCCCACTTACTTCGCCACCGACAAGAGCAGGGTGGATTTTGTTGTCTCTACTCGCAGGCAAAGCCCTGGATTGGGCCACCGCCATATGGACTGCCAACAGCACAGAACTCTGATCCGAGACCCATTTCCACATCCTCTTCAAAGAGGTATTTGATCACTCTCCTTCCAGTCGTCCAATACGAGACCTCCAAACAACAAGGACGCAATTCAGCTGCCGATTATGCCCTCGAGTTCCGCACCATGGCTGCAGGGAATGGATGGAGTGAGACTGCTTTACTTACCGTCTACCGATGAGGGCTCAACAGGGAACTTCAGGCGGAGCTGGCCTGTAGAGGTGACCTTCAGGATTTAAATCATTACATTCATATGTCCATCGACCACCTCATCGCCGACCGCCAAAGAACTCTGCCACCCAGGAACCTGAAACCTTCTCTTTCCATGATTCCGTCTCCCGTCTGAGTCTTCCAGAGCCCATGCAGTTGGGCCAAGCTCTTCTCCCGTGTATCGAACGTCAAAGGCTGATCCAAGAAGGGCTCTGCCTATACTGTGGAGGGAAAGATCATCTTCTCAGCCATTTCCCTGTTCGCCCCCCACGAAGAGAAGGGTCCCCTCCGCTGCCATGCAGGTAGGCGTGTCCTTATTTCGAAATATCTCCCCGTCGCAATTCTCCATCCCGGTAGTGATAACGGCGAAGGGGGTTGCTAAGTACGCAGAGGGCTTGATAGATTCGGGAGCAGCAAGTAATTTTATTGAGCACCAGCTAGTACAAGAGCTTGACATTGAGCTAACACCTGTCACCCCATCTACTGGAAGCCCTAGGAACTGCAATCTGGGAGGTATTCCATTGATTTTCCCATAGACAGGAATTTTAAATGGTGTCACTTCCCCCAAAAAAAACAATTTTTTGGGATGGATTCTCCTTGGGGGATTGTGAAGACTGGTTTTTGGCCAAGTTTTAGCCCCTTATCAGAGGCAACCAGGTTTTTGGTAAAAATGTCCAGGTTCTGAGTAAAGTTCATGATGCTGTTGACCTTAAGTGCCCCAGGCACACAAGTGGTGGGTTTGACATAGAAATATGGATGCAGAAAGTAACCCCATAGTGTGTGTGTGTGTGTGTATATATATATATATATATTATACACACAGACACCACTTTTGTTTTTTTTAATTCAATAAATTCTTTATATTTTTAAATTGTACATTATAACATGACATCCAGACAAATTAGCCAACATGGCACACATACAGTCAAATCATATCATAAGCTTCAAAACATCCTTTCAGAAACGTAGCAGTAATGTACATTCCCAAACTGCATGTGAAGCTGTCCCAGTGTCTTTTTGGCATTTCCAACAGAGAATTGTTGGTCAGCACCATCTTATGAAGCCTTGTTGGGGTACAATTAAACCTAGGTATCTTATTGAGTAAGTTCACCTGGCATCGCTTGTCTTCCTCCCTGAGTTGGACAAGATCTTTAACCAGGTATCATCCTCAATATCACACTTAAGGTCAGTTTGAAATATTGTTCTGAGGTTTTTAGTCTTTACTCTGCAGATGATTAAATATTAAGTAAAAAATGGTTGCTTTATGTGTGGGTAATTCCAAATGCTCCGCTATTGGGTTTTTTCCTGGATTTTGTTCATAGCCGGTTATATATTTACAGAAATGTCCCTTGTTTCCCACATCTTTTGTACCAAATCTGAGTATGACATTAAACACCTTAATTGTACATATCACCTACTGTAGAGTATGAATTCCTTTCATTAGCCAATGTTTTTGGTACACAGACTTTTCTATCCGTAGCTTAGGATTGAGTAACCTTGTTTTCGATGTGAAATTCCACATATCTTGTGTACTGTTCTCCACACCTCTTGAGTTTAACAAAATTGGGTTGGGAGTTTAAGGTTACATCCTTATTAAGAGGGGGAGAGAGAGTACTGCAGCGCCAGCTGTGCCATCAGAGTCCCTGGGTTCGCGCCCAGGCTCTGTCACCGGCCGCGACCGGGAGGTCCGTGGGGCGACGCACAATTGGCCTAGCGTCGTTAGGGAGGGCTTGGTCGGTAGGGATGTCCTTGTCTCATCTCCGGCACATTGGTGCGGCTGGCTTCCGGGTTGGATGCGAGCTGTGTTAAGAAGCAGTAGAGCTGTGTTAAGAAGCAGTACGGCTGGCTGGGTTGCGTATCGGAGGACGCATGACTTTCAACTTTCGTCTCTCCCGAGCCCGTATGGGAATTGTAGCGATGAGACAAGATAGTAACTACTACAACAATTGGATACCACAAAATTGGGGAGAAAAAGGGGTAAAAAGAGGGAGAGAGAGAGACTCTGTGGTCCATTACATCCGTTTTGATTAAAAAAATGTTTTTGAATGATATTTGCAGTGCTATGATTAAGAGACATAAGAATTCAGTTGAATTATTTTTTAATTAATGAGGCTTATAATTAAGTCGATGTTCTAAACAAAAATGTAATTCCGCTCCCTCTCAACCACATACCAGTTTACTTAAATAGAAAGTCTTACTTTCATGGCAACTATGAATGCTCTTAGTGCTTACTTAGCAATCACATACATATGCATGTACATACAGTGCGTTAGGGAAGTATTCAGACCCTTTGACTTTTCCACATTTTGTTACGTTACAGCCTTATTCTAAAATGTATAAAATAATTGTTTTGCCTCAATCTATACACAATAACCCATAATGACGAAGTGAAAACATGCTTTAATAATTGTGTGTATCTATATAAAACGTATTTACATAAGTATTCAAACCTTTGCTATGAGCGACGAAAATGAACTCTGGTGCATCCTGTTTCCATTGATCATCCTTGAAATGTTTCTTCTAATTGATTGAAGGCCACGTGTGGTTAATGATTGGAAAGGCACACACCTGTCTATGGTTCCACATTTGACAGTGCATGTCAGAGCAAAAAACCAAGCCATGAGGTCAAAGGAATTGTCAGTAGACAGGATTGTGTCGAGGCACAGATCGGGGGAAGGGTACCCAAAATATTCTGCAGTATTGAAGGACAACTATCTCTACAGCACTCCACCAATCAGGCCTTTATGGTAGAGTGGCCAAACAGAAGCCACTCCTCAGCAAAAGGTACATGACCGCCCGCTTGGAGTTTGTTAAAAGGCACCTAAAGGACTCTCATACAATCAGAAACAGGATTCTCTGGTCTGATGGAGCCAAGACTGATCTCTTTGGCCTGAATACCAAGTGTCACATCTGGAGGCAAAATGGCACCATCCCTAAGGCTATCTCCCTCTCTCAAAGAGTGCAGTGTATAAAGTCAGAACATCTGCCTGCTGTCTCAGCCACTGCTTGTCACCAAGATGGTACCCCAAGCCTCGATCCTAGGCCCTACGTTCTTCTCAATTTACATCAACAACATAGCTCAGGCAGTAGGAAACTCTCTCATCCATTTATATGCAGATGATACAGTCTTATACTCAGCTGGCCCCTCGCCTGATTGTGTGTTAAATGCTCTGCAACAGTTTTCTTAGTGTCCAACAAGCTTTCACAACCCTTAACCTTGTTCTGAACACCTCCAAAACAAAGGTCATGTGGTTTGGTAAGAAGAATGCCCCTCTCCCCACAATTGTGACTACTACCTCTGAGGGGTTTTAGAGCTTTAGGTAGTCACCTCATACAAGTACTTGGGAGTATGGCTAGACAGTACACTGTCCTTCTCTCAGCACGAATCAAAGCTGCAGGCTAAAGATAAATCTAGACTTGGTTTCCTCTTTCATAATCGCTCCTCTTTCACCCCACCTGCCAAATTAACCCTGATTCAGATGACCATCCAACCCATGCTGGATTACAGAGACATCATTTCTAGAATGGCAGTGCTCTCGAACGGCTAGATGTTCTTTACCATTGATGTTCATTCGGCCATGCTCCTGAAAGGACACATCACTGCACTCTATACTCCTCTGTAAACTGGTCATTGCGGTATACCCATCGCAAGACCCACTGGTTGATGCATATTTATAAAACCCTCTTAGGCCTCACACCCCCCCTAATCTCAGATATGTACTGCAGCCCTCATCCTCCACATACAACACCAGTTCTGCCAGTCACATTCATCCCCAAAGCGCACACATTGTCACGCCTTGGTCATTGTATTTTGTGTTTTCGTTATATATTTGGTTAGACCAGGGTGTGACATGGGTTATTGTATTGTATTTTCATATTGGGGTTTTGTAGTAGTTGGGATTGTAGCTGATTAGGGGTGTGTGTGTGTGTGTGTTAATTAGGTTGGCTGCCTGAGGCGGTTCTCAATCAGAGTCAGGTGCTTCTCGTTGTCGCTGATTGGGAACCGTATTTAGGTAGCCTGTTTTTCGCTTTGCATTTCGTGGGTGATTGTTCCTGTCTCTGTGTAGTTTGCACCAGTCAGGCTGTATTAGGTTTCGTTCTGTTTGTTGTTTTTTTTGTATTTATTTAGTTATTCGTGTTAGTTCATTCGTTTTGTCTTCTCTAAATAAACATGAGTAACTTACACGCTGCATTTCGGTCCGACTCTCCTTCAACACACATCCATGGGTGGCTCGTCTTTTCAGTTCGCTGCAAATAGCGACTGGAATGAGCTGCAACAAACACTCAAACTGGACAGTTTTATCTCAACCTCTTCATTCAAAGACTCAATCATGGACACTCTTACTGACAGTTGTGGCTGCTTTGCCTGATGTATTGTTGTCTCTACCTTCTTGCCCTTTGTGCTGTTGTATGTGCCCAATAATGTTTGTATCATGTTTTGTGTTGCTACCATGTTGTCGTCATGTTGTGTTGCTGCCTTGCTATGTTATTGTCTTAGGTCTGTCTCTATGTGATGGTATGTTATCTCTTGTCGTGATGTGTGCTTTGTCCTATATTTATATATTTTTAAATTTGTATTTTTAATCCCAGCTCTCATCCACGCAGGAGGTCTTTTGGTAGGTCATTGTAAATAAGAATTTGTTCTTACTTGCCTAGTTAAATAAAGGTTAAACACCGTAAAATCCATGGAGAATAAGAGCACTTCCTCCCAGCTGCTCACTACACTGAGGCTAGGAAACACTGTCACTACCGATAAATCCACAATAATTGAGAATTTCAATAAGCATTCTTCTACGGCTGGCCATGCTTTGCACAGTAACTCGCCCAAACCTCCCCCACTTCTCCTTCACCCAAATCCAGATAGCTGATGTTCTGAAAGAGCTGCAAAATCTGGACCTCTACAAATCAGCCGTGCTAGACAATCTGGACCCTCTCTTTCTAAAATTATCTGTGGAAATTATTGCAACCCCTATTACTAGCCTGTTTAACCTCTCTTTTGTATCATCTGAGACTCCCATAGATTGGAAAGCTGCCGCGGTCAACCCCCTTTTCAAAGGGGGAGACACCCTAGACCCAAAATGCTACAGACTTATCTATTCTACCCTGCCTTTCTAAGGTCTTTGAAAGCAAAGTTAAACAGATTACAAACCATTTCGAATCTCACCGTACCTTCTCCGCTATGCAATCTGGTTTCAGAGCTGGTCATGGGTGCACCTCAGCCACGCTCAAGGTCCTAAACGATATCATAACCGGCATCGATAAGAAACATTACTGTGCAGCCGTATTTATCAAATTGGCTAAGGCTTTTGACTCTGTCAATTACAACATTCTTATTGGCAGACTCAACAGCCTTGGTTTCTCAAATGATTGCTTCGCTTGGTTCACCAACTACTTCTCCGATAGAGTTCAGTATGTCAAATCGGAGGGCCTGTTGACCGGACGTCTGCCAGTCTCTATGGTGGTGCCACAGGGTTCAATTCTCAGGCCGACTCTCTTCTCTGTATACATCAATGATGTCGCTCTCGCTACTGGTGATTCTTTGATCCCCCTCTACGCAGACGACACCATTCTATATACCTCTGGCCCTTCGTTGGACACTGTGTTAACTAACCTCCAGATGAGCTTCAATGCCATACAACTCTCCTTCCGTGGCCTCGAACTGCTCTTAAATGCAAGTAAAATTACATGCATGCTCTTCAACCGATCGCTGCCCGCACCTGCCCACCCGTCCAGCATCACTACTCTGGACGGTTCTGACTTAGAATATGTTGACAACTACAAATACCTAGGTGTCTGGTTAGACTGGAAACTCTCCTTCTAATAAACATCTCCAATTCAAAATCAAATCTAGAATCATTTACAAAATAGCCTCCAACACTCTACTCAACAAACTGGATGCAGTCTATCACAGTGCCATCCGTTTTGTCACCAAAGCCCCATATACTACCCACCACTGCGACCTGTATGATCTCTTTGGCTGGCCCTCGCTTCATACTCGTTGCCAAACCCACTGGCTCCAGGTCATCTACAAGTCTCTGCTCGGTAAAGCCCCTCCTTATCTCAGCTCACTGGTCACCATAGCATCACCCACCCGTAGCACGCGCTCCAGCAGGTATATCTCACTGGTCACCCCAAAGCCAATTCTTCCTTTGGTCGCCTCTCCTTCCAGTTCTCTGCTGCCAATGACTGGAACAAACTGCAAAAATCTTTGAAGCTGGAGACTCTTACCTCTCTCACTAGCTTTAAGAACCAGCTGCCAGAGCAGCTCACAGATCACTGCACCTGTACATAGCTCATCTGTAAATAGCCCATCCAATCTACCTCATCCCCATACTGTATTTCTTTCTTTTCTTGCTCCTTTGCACCCCAGAATCTCAACTTGCACATTCATCTTCTGCATATCCTACCATTCCAGTGTTTTAATTGCTATATTTTAATTACTTTGCCACCATGGCCTATTTATTGCCTTACCTCTCTTATCCTACCTCATTTGCACATGATGTTAATAGATTTTTCTACTGTATTATTGATTGTATGTTTGTTTATTCCATTTGTTACTCTGTGTTGTTGTATGTGTCAAACTGCTTTGCTTTATCTTGGCCAGGTCGCAGTTGCAAATAAGAACTTGTTCTCAACTAGCCTACCTGGTTAAATAAAGGTGAAATAATTAAAGAAGTAAATAATAATAAATTAGGTAAACATGGTGGTTGCAACATCACGCTGTGGGCATGTGTTTCAGCAGCAGGGACTGGGAGACTTGTCAGGAGGGAGGGAAATATGAACAAAGTACAGAAAGATCCTTGATGAAAACCTGCTCCAGAGCGCTCAGGACCTCAGACTGGGGTGAAGGTTCACCTTCCAACAGGACTCTAAGCACACAGCCAAGACAATGCAGGAGTGGCTTTGGGACAAGTCCATGAATGTCCTAGAGTAGCCCAGTCAGAGCCTGGGCTTGAACCCGGTCTAACATCTCTGGAGAGACCTGTGCAGCGATGCTCCCCTTCCAACTTGACAGAGCTTGAGAGGATCTGCAGAGAAGAATGGGAGAAACTCCCCAAATATATGTGTGTCAAGCTTGTAGCGTCATACCCAAGAAGCCTCGTGACTGTAATTGCTGCTAAAGAAGCTTCAACAAAGTACTGATTAAATGGTTTCAATGCTTATGTAAATGTAATATTTCGTTGTATTTTTTTTTCATTTGCAAAAATGTCTAAACCTGTTTTTGAAATGTAATTATGGGGTATTGGGGTGTGTAGATTTGATGTGGAAGAAAACATTTAATCAATTTTACAGTAAGGCTGTAGCGTAACAAAATGTGGAAAAAGTCAAGGGCTTGTATAGATTTACCCTTTTGAGGGTTCTGTAAGTGCCTGTATAGAGTAATAGATCAAGTTTTTCCTCAAGGATCTCAGTTGTATGCTAACACTATGCTTAGTAGCAAAGTTTTCATTATCAAGCATCTTAGCGCATTACAGGGTGGAAACTACTGTAGAGTTCAAGTCTAAAGAAAGGCGCAACAAGCTATCAGAGCGTGTTATGTTATTACAAAAAGTATGTTGGTAGAATGAATGAATAATCTAATAAAAGCATGAGCTGGCGCGCACACCCAGAGAAAATTATTTTGTGCTTACTAACACCAAATAAACTGTAAGCTTTTAAAGTAAATAGAGTCGCGCACTCTACATATAAACTCCCAGTAATTTATTTCACTCTCTTTATTTTGTGAATAATGCCAAAGTGAAAAGGAGAAATACTTCAGCATGGGTAACAGCGAAACAGACGAAAAATGTAGTCATTCAGACTATAATAGTGTATGTCGGACATTTCGCTTAAAAAATCATAGAAATACATTAAAACTTCCTAGAATTGATTGACACACCCATGAGTCAATCATTTAACATAATAAAAAAAAATCTCAATCAATATCCATCTGTTTAAGATAGTGACATGTTTTTTTTGGTGTGGGCTGCATCTCAATCCGCCCCATCCGCCTATGTCGGCCTTCTGCATCTGGTGGTGGAAAGTGGTAGAGCTACAATGCAGTTTGTCAAAATCACTCCTTCTCACGAAACCGTCTGTAGCTTCTGAACGGTTTGACTAGCATGACTCTATGAGAAGGTAAGACTCTCACGAACACAATGGTGTTGTCCATTTTGTTCTGCGACCCTCACAAGTGTCACAGGACTAGTTTGAAGGTAACCCAATTCTAGTTTTTAAAAATTATTGAAGTTGGAAGTAGTTTTGTGGCCCCCCAAAAAAGGGGTTAAATATTTGTAAAAAAATAAAAATCCTGAGCTTTCTCATACAGTATCTCCTAGATATAGGACAGACACTTCACAATCTTTTTCCTTATGATACATTTTTTGGACTGTCTGTTTTGCAATTTATGAATGTGTATATAAATGCTTTTCTATGGGCTATAGTGTAAAAGGCCAAATTCAATATTTTATCAATCTACAAGGGTCTTAACATTCTAAATCAAATAGCTAAATGAACCATGGTATGACCATTAAAACAACTCCAATGTCAGCATAGACTTTTAGGGGTTAAATCACCAATTTGTTTCTTCCTATAGTAAATAAACGGACCATATAGAGACAGAGTTGAAATTATCACTTTTTCAAAACAGCAACAATGATTGAGTAGATAGTCAAAGACCCCACTTTTCCCGTTTCCTATTTCTAGCATTGTATTTTTTGTTCTGTTATGAGTCATTGGACCTGTTGAGATGAGAGGATGCACATCTATATGGAGAGAGCGCTGTTGGAGTAGGCTCTTAGAGAGAAATTAGCAATCATGGCTTGTCATTGTCTGCCTCTCCTCATTGGGCTGACCTTCCATTGAAGTACCATCTCATCGCTGCACATCAAAAACGAGTGAGGAGCCTGAAGACTGCACCATTTATCATAGAGACTGAAGATCATATTTAAAGTTTGAGGAAGGTATAAAAGTAACCCGGATGAAGGTATAGGCTAACTAGGGTTGAGGCCTCAGTAATTGATGGTCAGATTGAGGCTAAAACACAAATTGGAGTAATTATCATATCAAATGTGTAATACAAAAGTATAAAAGGAAAGTGATTTCAACCACACACAGTTCTATCCCTGCATCACATACCTATTCTAAACATAGGATTCATACATTAAAATGTTCCAACAGCTAATGAAAAGCTAAATAAGTCCTATTTGAATTCCCTAGCAGGGAATTGAGTGATTATGTGCCCTGGCTGAATTTAGCAGAAAACTATGGGAGGTATTTATAATCCAGCCCACGTGAGGGTCTTCTATTCAGTAGGCAACGGCATGAGCTTCCCATGACTTTTCCAATCAGGTCATGGGATGTGTGACAACCCTTATGAGTGGATTAGATATAAGGTAGTGAAGCAGGTTGCAGCAATTAATTGGCAGTATTTTCCGACACACACCATTTTCAACTCCACTCCCCTGCAGAAGAATGTCTCACTGTGAGACACAATGGCTAATTGAGTGAGCCTTCTGATGATAAAGGCATTTCATTGCACACTTACTATCTTTTCAGTGATATTCAATGTGCCATTACGAAAACTCAATTAAGGAGAGAAAAGGGTAATAGGTATGTGAAAAATGAGCAGTCATTAAAAACGTTCACAGCAAACCAGTGGCGTAGAGCAGTTTCGTGGGGCAACCTCTCAAGGTCTGAACAATATATACACTACATAACCAAAAGTATGTGGACACATGCTCGTCGAACATCTCATTCCAAAATCATGGGCATTAAAATGGAGTTGGTCCCCTCTTTTGATGCTATAACAGCCTCCACTCTTCTGGGAAGGCTTTCCATTACATTTTGGAAATGTCCATTTCATCTCAAAGGTGATCGATGTGGTTGAGGTCAGGGCTTTGTGCAGGCCAGTCAAGTTATTCCACACAGATCTTGACTAACCATTTCTTTATCAACCTCGCTTTGTGCACAGGGGCATTGTCATGCTGAAACAAGAAAGGGTCTTCCCCAAACTGTTGCCACAAAGTTGGAAGCACATAATTGTCTAGAATGTCATTGTATGCTGTAGTGTTAAGATTTCCCTTCACTGGAACTAAGAGGCCTAGATCAAACCATGAAATACAGTCCCAGGGGATCTTAGGCTTGTGTGCGGCTGCTCGGCCATGGAAACCCATTTCATGAAGCTCCTGATAAACAGTTCTTGTGCTGACATTGCTTCCAGAGGCAGTTTGGAACTCGGTAGTGAATGTTGCAACCGAGGACAGACTATTTTTACGTGCTACACACTTTATTTATTTTTTTCTTTATTTTTACTATTTTCTACATTGCAGAATAATAGTGAAGACATAACAACTATGAAATAACATATATGGAATCATGTAGAAACCAAAAAAGTGCTAAACAAATCAACACATATTCTATATTTGAGATTATTCAAAGTAGCCACCCTTTGCCTTGATAACAGATATGGAAACTCTTCGCATTCTCTCAACCAGCTTCACCTGGAATGCTTTCCAACAGTCTTGAAGGAGTTCCAACATATGCTGAGAACTTGTTGGTTGCTTTTCCTTCACTCTGCGGTCCAACTCATCCCGAAAAATCTCAATTGGATCGGGTGGTTGTGTAGGCCAGATCATCTGATGCAGTACTCCATCATTCTCCTTCTTGGTCAAAGCCTGGAGGTGTGTTGGGTCATTGTTCTGTCGAAAAACAAATGATAGTCCCACCAAATGCTAACCAGATTGGATGGCGTATCGCTGCTTAGCCATGCTGATTAGCCATGCTTAGCCATGCTGATTAAGTGTGCCTTGAATTCTAAATAAATCACCCACAGTGTCACTAGCAAAGCACCCGCACACCATCACACCTCCTCCTCCATGCTTCATGGTGGGAACTACAAATGCGGAGATCATCCGTTCACCTAATCTGCGTCTCACAAAGCGGTTTGAACCAAAAATCTCAAATTTGGACAGATTTTCACCAGTCTAATGTCCATTATTTGTGTATCTTGGCACAGGCAAGTCTCTCCTTATTATTGGTGTCATTTAGCAGTGGTTTATTTGCAGAAATTTGACCATGAAGGCCTGATTCACACAGTCTCCTCTGAACAGTTGATGTTGAGAAGTGTCTGTTACACGAACTCTGTGAAGCATTTATTTGGGTTGCAACTTCTGAGGCTGGTAACTCTAATGAACGTATCCTCTGCAGCAGAGGTAACTCTGGGTCTTACTTTCCTGTGGCTGTCCTCAAGAGAGCCAGTTTCATCATAGCGCTTGATGTTTTTTGTGACTGCACTTGAAGAAACTTTCAAAGTTCTTGACATTCTGCAGATTGACTGACCTTCATGTCTTAAATTAATGATGGACTGTCGTTTCTCTTTGCTTATTTGAGCTGTTCTTGCCATAATATGGACTTGGTCTTTCACCAAGTAGGCGTATCTTCTGTATATCCTCTGCAGCAGAGGTAACTTTGGGTCTTCCTTTCCTGTGGCGGTCCGCATGAGAGCCAGTTTCATCATAACGCTTGATGGTTTTTGCGACTGCAATTGTAGAGACTTTAAGTTCTTGAAATTTTCCGGATTGACTGACATTCTTAAAGTTATGATGGACTGTTGTTTTTCTTTGCATATTTGAGCTGTTCTTGCCATGATATGGTATTTTACCAAATAGGGATATCTCTGCCTACCACCCATACCATGTCACTATACAACTGATTGGCTCAAACGCATTAAGAAGGAAAGACATTCCACAAATTAACTTTTAACAAGGCACTCCTGTTAATTGAAATCACTTCCAAGTGACTACCTCATGAAGCTGTTTGAGAGAACGCCAAGAGTGTGCAAAGCTGTCAACAAGGCAAAGGGTGGCTACTTTGAAGAATCTCACTTTTGTTGAACACTTTTTTGGTTACTACATAATTCCATATGTGTTATTTGAGATTTTGATGTCTTCACTATTGTTCTACAATGTAGAAAATAGTCCAAATAAAGAAAAACATTTGAATGTGTAGGTTTGTTCAAACTTGACTGATACTGTATGTAATGACCTTGTAACAGGTACAGGTTCAGGTAAGCAAGTACATTCAGGTACTTAGCATTGTTCATTCTGCTTTCCACAAACAGAACCAAATATGTAGTTTATAATGTACTGCATGTACTTGCTTGCAACAGGGAAATTGTGTACATTTTCACTGGGATATACTTTGGTATACTTTGAACAATTCCTGTTTTATATAATTATCGTTTGTTGTTGTTGATGTGTTATTATGGGTGGCTTCATGAGGATAAATCATGATTCTGCTGTTCTGGAATCTGAGGGTTTAAATGCTGCGGATGGAACGATGACCTTTTCATTTGCTCCATACAAGATCGATTACCTGCAAGTTGCTTGACATAGTACAGAAAGTGTAGTTGTTAAAGGCAGTACAGGACCTCAGAGTTAGCAGAATCAACCAACCTCCAAACTCTCTTAACTGGTACAGAGGCCTTTTAAAGTGGGCAATTGGTAACTCCTATTAAGTTATACTGTACTTCGACTCTATTTTGTGATTCCTTCCCCTGTCCATCTCTCCCCCAGCTTTTCTTCACATGCTGTTCTAGGCCCTGGCATTTCAACATGACCCTTGAAAAACATTGGCTAATTAGTTCCCAAGGAAGCCACAATCCATCTTCCTGAGCTAGTGCTGTGTCCACCTCCCCATTCATACTCTCTCAGACTGAAATTAGAATGTCTCAAACTCCAGCCAGGGGCCTCGCAGAGAGAATAGACAAAACATTCTCACCACTGGACACTGAGAAAGCTTCTGGTCAGGTAAGATACCAAAATAAATAGTGTAAAAACAGAGAAATAATAGTAATACTTATATATTGTTTTACAGATATATTGTTATTCTGACCAAATGCTTTATTACAAATACACCACTGAGCGTCAGCTGCAGCCATACATTCTCCTAACAAATCCTATGTTGGTCCATCCCCTATCATAATTTTCCAGGATTCTGTGTCAAATGAAGTAGCACTGGGTCAATATATTTCAATAGCTTTTCAAACTAGTATACCATATAGTATATCCAAAACTGCAGATACAGTAGGCTGGTAGTTATTTTTCCTGGAAGACTTACCCATTGTTCTCATGATTCATGGAATGCCTACCTGTCACGCGCTGGTCGAAGTATTTTGTGTTTGTCTTCATTTATTTGGTCAGGCCAGGGTGTGGCATGGGTTTTTGTATGTGGTGTGTTTGTATTGGGATTGTAGCTTAGTGGGGTGTTCTAGTTAAGTCTATGGCTGTCTGAAGTGGTTCTCAATCAGAGGCAGGTGTTTATCGTTGTCTCTGATTGGGAACCATATTTAGGCAGCCATATTCTTTGAGTGTTTCATGGGTGATTGTCCTTAGTGTCCTGATGTCCTTGTTCTTTGTTTATTTACACCAGTATAGGCTGTTTCGGTTTTCGTTACATTGTTTTGTAGTGTTTGTAATTGATTCGTGTTTTACGTTTGTTTATTAAACATGGATCGCAATCTACACGCCGCATTTTGGTCCGACTCTCCTTCCCACCTAGAAAGCCGTAACAGAATCACCCACCACAACAGGACCAAGCGGCGTGTCAACAGGCAGGAGCAGCAGGAGAAGCAACAGCAGGAGAGGCAGCAATGTCTGGAGTATACGACTTGGGAGGAAATAGACAGGTGGGCGGTTGACCCAGAGAGAGTGCCGGAGCCCGCCTGGGATTCGCTGGAGCAGTGCGAAAAGGGTTATAGAAGAATGGAGTTGGAGAAGCAAGCACGGCGGCGCGGAAGGAAGCCCGAGAATCGGCCCCAAAAATTTCTTGGGGGGGGCTCAGGGAGAGTGTGGCAGAGTCAGGAGTCAGACCTGAGTCAACTCCCCCTGTTTATCGTGAGGAGCCAAGGAGGAGACCAGAACCAGAGCCGGTGTTGGAGGTGAGCGAAGCAGAGACTGTGAAGGAGTTAATGGGGAAATTGGAGGAGAGAGAAATGAGGGAGTTGCTGTGTTGGTGCTTTAAGCATGGAATTCGCCCGACGGAGCGTGTCGGGGATTTGATGGCACCTGGGTCAGCGCTTCATACTCATCCTGAGGTGCGTGTTAGTGGAGCAGCCAGAGCCACCAGTCATGGAGCAGCCAGAGCCACCACGGTCAGCCAGACTCTTCCAAATTCCGCGTGTCAGTCAGCACCACGCATCTCTTCCAGATCTGCCAGTCTCCTGCCTGTTCAGCGCAGCCACTCTTCCAGATCTGCCAGTCAGCCAGACTCTTCCAGATCCGCCAGTCAGCCAGACTCTTCCAGATCCAGACAGCATGGAGCAGCCAGACTCTTCCAGATCAGCCAGTCAGCCAGGAGATCCCCCAGTATGGAGCCTGACTGTTCTGCAGGATCCGTCAGTCTGCCAGGATCCGCCAGTGGAGCAGCCAGAGCTGCCAAGCTGCATGGAGCAGCCAGAGCTGCCAGTCATGGAGCAGCCAGACTGTCTTGCAGATCTGCCAGTCTGCCAGACTGCTTCCAGATCCAGTCTGCAGTCAGTCTGCCATGGAGCTCTTCCAGATCCAGCCAGTCCAGTCTGCAGGATGCCAGAGCTGTCAGTCTGCAAGCCAGACTGCCAGTTCCAGATCCGCCAGTCAGAAGCCACCAGAGCTGCCAGTCTGCATGGAGCAGCCAGAGCCGTCAGTCTGCCAGAGCCGCCAGTCAGCATGGAGCAGCCAGAGCCACCAGTCAGCCAGACTCTTCCAGATCCGCCAGTCAGCCAGAATCTTCCAGATCTGCCAGTCAGCCAGACTCTTCTAGATCTGCCAGTCAGCCAGACTCTTCCAGATCCGCCAGTTAGTTATATGTTACAGTTATATGCTGCTACAAAAATTATGTAATATGAAAGGGAGATAAAGCCCTTGCAAGGGAGATAAAGCCCTTAAATTCAATTAAATTGATATTTATACTGTAGCTAAGAAATAAATACTTAGTGTATGTTGTGTAGTAAGCTTTTAGTAGCACATGTGCCTCTGACTTCACCTCTTAATTTCGCCTAATGTTACTGTTTTGGCTCAATGGTGCACATGTAGCCTTTAACTTGTTTTTGAGAAATGTAATCATTGCATATTGTAAGAGCTTTCATTATCTGGTTATATGCCCCCTTTATTTATCCTACGGTTCTGACTTGGTGTACAGGGAAAACACTGAGAACGGCCCATGTTCTGAATTCTGTCACTGTACATTTCAAAAGCGCTGAACATAAAGATATATTGACTACGCCTGTCCTGTCTCCTTCATTAATGTCTTAATCGAAATTATGGATTTCCTCTTGTCTGCTTGCTGTCCCCTTTTGCCATAGTTTGTACATCTCAATTGTCACTCAATTGGCACTGTTTGTCACCACAATTAATGTATTGTTTAGTGTTGTGTTGTTTAGTGACTTTGCTGGCATGCACCCCACTTAGATTTTTTTTTGCCCCACCAAGATTCACATGCTAAAATCTTCACTGCTTACCATTGACCAAAGCCTACAGTGATTTAGAAAAACATGATATTACTGTTACTGTGTCATTCATACAGTTCGGCAGATACAGGGAGAAATTTATATTTATGAATGCAAAACGACCATGGCCATGTGTTTTTGTAACGCTCGTTGTTGTAAGAATGGTCGGACCAAGATGCAGCATGTGGTAGGTTAATCATATTTATTAATGAAAACCAGCAACAAAACAAGAAAGAGAAAACCAACGAAACGTACAGCCTTGTAGGGCTCAACAGCAACAATACAAAAACAAGATTCCAAACAAAACAGGTGGGAAAAGGCTGCCTAAATATGATCCCCAATCAGAGACAACGATAGACAGCTGCCTCTGATTGGGAACCATACCAGGCCAACATAGAAAAGCAAAAACTAGACTACCCACCCTAGTCACACCCTGACCTAACCAAAACAGAGAATAAAAAGGATCTCTAACGTCAGGGTGTGACAGTCTTGTTACCTGTAATCTGAGAACTTAAAGTGTCCCACTGATCCTCCTGTATTTCCATGAGTAAATGTGACATGCTATAGTAATCTGTATCATTCATTCAATCAATATGATGCTTTGTTTGTCAACATGGCCGTCATCATGTATTTTCAGGTAGACAATTTTACACAACACAATTTTGCTAAAATTCTAAATCTGGAACAGCTCTGTATGTATTTTTCCCCCTTTCTCTCCTGCAGTGCACTATAACTTTTGTTGATTCGTATAGTGTTCTGAGACTGCCTACTGTTTTTGAAAAAGTGGTTCCCTCAAAGCATCACTTACATACAGTACCCCTCATTCATTCCCTTTACAATACAAGAATATCCTCTGCAAAGTACATTTTGTAAATAAAAACAATCAGATCTTAACATGACCACGGTATAATGTGACTTCTGTCCCATTTCCATTTCCATAAATATTTCCTTTATTTGGTTGTAATAACATTGCACAGTATGGGTGCCCATTTAACGTGAAAATAAGCTTTAGGCCTATTAAGTATGGCTTACCATTATCTCAATTTGTCAGTACTGGAAAATTAAAGAAGCATGCAGAATTTGCAGAATGCTTTGTTTGGATTAATGGTGCTGCAGTCCAGTGCACACACATTCATGTGGTTATTACTATCAATAAGAAGCTGAGGGTAGCGGGATAAGTGGGTCTGGTCCCTTTAGCCCATTTAGTCTGATAAAGTCAGGCAGAGACAGCGACAGGGTTATGGATAGAGATTCCATGATGGAAAGCAGAGGAAGATGAAAGAAAATGTAGGTCTGTGATGTAGGCAAGCAACCAATGCTGGCAAAAGGCATTACCTTTTAATGTGCATAGTGGGTGGGGGATCTTCTCCTGTAAGAGCTTACCAACTACATTGTGTCTCAATTGTTGTTTTCAGCATAGTGAAAGAACAACTTAATGTACTGTATGGGTCTACACTGAGTGTACAAAACATTAGGAACACCTTTCTAATATTCAGCTGCACCCCCCTTTGCCCTCAAAACAGCCTCAATTCATCTGTCATGGAATATAAGGTATTGAAAGCGTTCCACAGGTATGCTGGCCCATGGTGACTCCAATGCTTCCCACAGCTGGATGTCCTTTGGGTGGTGGACCATTCTTGATACACGCGGGAAACTGTTGAGCATGAAAAACTCAGCAGCGTTTTAATTCCTGACACACTCAAACTATGTGTAGCCATAAAAGGTGGTTGGATGAATTATCAGCCACAACCTCTTCCCATGATCACTGACTAAAACCCATGGATAGTATGTACTTGGCAAGTTTCACAGTCTTCAACATCTTGAAACAGCAACACTGAGGAAGTTAAACATTTTTTCAAGGGGTCTGTGGCACTATTAGTGGCACCATGGACAGTTCAGCACCATGGACAGTGTCGTGCAATGCATTGCTACTGAACAGATCCAAGTTCATGTACATCACAGCTCAATGCAGCACCACTGAGGAACAGCACTTCTGTCCAGGATTTCTAGAAGCCCACTCATTTCCTTAGTCATAAATCCTCTCTGGGATAGGGTCTAGTTTCCTGAATTTCCGCCTGACTGACGTGCCCAAAGTAATCTGCCTGTTACTCAGGCCCAGAAGCCAGGATATGCATATCATTGGTAGCATTTGAACACTTTGAACACTTTGAAATTTCTAAAACTGTTAAAATAATGTCTGAGACTATAACAGAATTGATATGGCAGGCAAAAATCCAACCAGAATATATTCATTTTGAGGTCCCAGGCTTTTCTAATGGAAAACTATTGTTCCTATGTAAATCCATCTCCCATATTGCAATTTCTATGGCTTCCAATAGATGTCAACAGTCTTTTTTCAAAGTTTCAGGCTTGTGTTTTGAAAAACAAGCAAGAATCTGGAGTTTTGGTGAGAAGAGCACCGGAACAATAGTCTTTCGGCGGGCGAGGGAGAGGGTGTGCGCTTACTAATTTTCCTTTCCTATTGAAGATACTACTTTCCGAATGAAATATTATAGTTTATTACATTTAGAGTACCTGAGGATTAAATAGAAACATTGTTTGACTTGTTTGGACGAAGTTTAGCAGTAGCTTTTTAGACTCCTTTGTCTGCATGTAGAACAAGTGGATTACTGAAACTGATGGTGCCAACTAAATTGGATATAAAGAAGGATTGCAAACAGAGGAAGATCTTCAAAAGTAAGTGATTTATTTAATCGCTTTTTGTGATTTTAAGAAGCCTTTGCTGGTTGAAAAATATGTTGATGTGGGGCGCCATCCTCAGACAATCGCATGGCATGCTTTCGCCATAGAGCCTATTGTAAATCGGACAACCCTGTTAGATAAACAAGAATTTAAGCTTTTTAATTATATAAGATACTTGTATGTTAATGAATGTTTAACATTACAATTATTTATTTGAATTGTGCTCCCTCCAATTTCACCAGATGTTGTTTGGCTGGTGTCCCTCAAGCATTACATTTCAGAAGCTACATTTTGTAATATTCGGAAGAATATTGTCTGAGAAAAGATTTGTACAGTTGTTCTGTCAGGTTTCCGGTCCTGTCTTCTGTCCTTATTGTCCTTGTTCAGCATGTGACACTCCAAGTATGTGAGTGTATCACAAAGTTTGTCTAGGGACACACAATTCTTGTTGTATTTTTCAAATATCAAATAGAGTGCTCAGAAGTAGAGGAAATATCCAACAAATTCATAGAATTTGACTCAGAATTTTGCTTGCGACAAGACAGACATCTGAGAAGACATATGAGCCATGACATTGGGAGAAATAATAGGCAATAAACATAAATCCCCAATAGGGGGATGTTCAGTTCACTTTTCTTAGGTATTTCTCAACTTTAAGGGTTTTCTGTGCCCAGTGCATTTTATTTTGTTGTCCAGTTCAGGATAATTCAATCCATTTGAATGGACAGTGGGCCACTGTTAAGAGGCACTCAGTGAGACTAATGTAAAGTGACCTTCAGGAAAGCTGGTCCGTTGGTCAAAATCCATCTTGTGATCCAGGTTTATTTCTGGCTGGAGCCTTGCTAGTATTATCTTGCAGTGCATTGCGCACATATAGAAGATGTGTCCTACAGTTAGTTATACGCCTGTTGCGCACATATAGTTTAGCAACACAAGTTGTGTAAATACTATGTTTCTAGTGGATCGCGTCTAATAATTTATGACATCTATTTAATAATGTTAACCGCACAACATCAATTTCCTGATGAAATAGCAGTTAGCACCTTGCAAAGATGCATTGGGAACATCTTAAATCTGACCAAACACCCTGTGAGGCATGGTGAAACACATTCAGTTAAAGATTAACAAATGACAATTAAAAAGAATATCAAACCCATCTATGCCTAGCAGCGTTGCAGTTCTTGAGACACTTAAACCAGTGTGCCTGCCCCATTCAAAGGCACTTAAATATTTTGTCATCAAATCATTCAAATCATTCACCCTCTGAATGGCACACGTACACAATTCATGTCTCAATTTTACCGGTCTCCTCCCCTTCATCTACACTGATTGAAGTTGATTTAAGGTAACATCAATAAGGGATCATAGCATTCACCCGGATTCACCTTGTCAGTCTACTGTATGTTATGGAAAGAGCAGGTGTTCCTAATGTTTTTTACACTCAGTGTATATATTGTATCACATCCACTCTGAGCTCAGCTGGCACTGTGAGCTTAACTAAGGGCTCAGTTCAATCAAACCAACATTGTCATTTTTTTGCTTTTTTGCTTTCCCCGTAGACAAATACATTGGTTTTGTTATTATGTTTAAGACACTATAAAAACAGTACATGGACTCCTCTCACATACAGTTGAGACCTTCAGTTGTCAGAGTGAGAAGTGTATGTGTGCAAACAGCTGTTGTGTAAACAAAGGCACTGAGTAAACATTGCTATAGTAAGATTGATTGAATCTGGCCTTAAGAAAGCCCCTCTGCCTTCCTCTCCAACCCCACATGACATCACAAAGAGATACATGTGATCTTGAGAGTCCTCATGTAGGCCAACCCAACCAGGAGGAGTGGGAGGCTGATCCAGTGACACATCCTGTGATTCAGGACTTTAGCATTGTTATTAAGACAATAACATTATGTTACTATAGTACAGCATGTGCTCAAGTGCATCTGTAATTCTTATAGTACCTGTGAATGCTTTTTAAAGATCTAGATCATCCTGTAATATTTCAAATTCCTAGAGGTCTTACAAACTAATTCAGTTGGCCAAAAGGCCACAGCTCAATCAAATATACATGACTATAGCACAATATCTTTCTACAGGTCGTGAGAGGTAGCATGTGAGGTAGCAGCTCTAGGAAATACCTTAAGCTGACATCAAGGTTTTATTGTCTGTACCTATTCAGGCTGCATGACATAAAATGTTGCAGCTCCAGCATGTCTACAGCAGGTTTTAACCTGGTCAACCCCTCAAGCCTGTTCTCGTCCCATTTTCAGAAATCAGCCCTAATCGGTGGGGATGGTAAGGGCACATTTCAATGTGTTTCACACTGGAAGACTTCTGAGTCGACTCCCATGCATAATATCCATGCAATTCTGCCTCAGACAGATATGTGCTGTAATCTCTTTGAAAATGAGCACTTGCACCATATAAGAACCTCAAACCGCTGAGTTTCAGGAATAAGAGGGAGGAAAGGACAGAGCCATATTGTACTGTACACATGCCCTTGCTTTTGAGCATAGAATGTGTTCTTTGGTGCAAAAACCTAACTATTATTATGTTCCAACCAGCAGCAGAATATCATAATTACATTTACAAGACACTCTTATCCAGAGCGACTTACCGTAGTGTGTGAATACATACAGTACTTTTTTTCCATACTGTTCCCCCAAAGCCCTGTCGTTGCAAGCATATTTTTTTTTTTTTTTTACCTTTATTTAACCAGGCAAGTCAGTTAAGAACAAATTCTTATTTTCAATGATGGCCTGGGAACAGTGGGTTAACTGCCTGTTCAGGGGCAGAACAACAGATTTTCCTTGTCAGCTCGGGGGTTTGAGTCCATCGTTTAGCTCAGGGGTTTGAGTCCAACGCTCTAACCACTAGGCTACCCTACGTCCTGCCGCCCCAATGAACTGAGCCATGATGTTCAGAAACCTTGATGTAACTGCTTAAAGAGATTGACTGGGATCTTAAGCACTTACAAATTCGTAACATACCAACTGCACAACAAAAAATTTTGCAGGACGTAACATATCATACAAAATGGATGACGTTGTACACAATTGTGCAACATTTATGCTGACCCGTTTTTGCTCACGAGCGCTACTTTCATAACTACTGGTAAAAAATGGGGCGGCAGGGTAGCCTAGTGGTTAGAGCACTGGACTAGCAACCAAAAGGCTGCAAGCTCAAGTCCCCAAGCTGACAAGGTACAAATCTGTTGTTCTGCCCCTGAACAGGCAGTTAACCCACTGTTCCTAGGCTGTCATTGAAAATAAGAATTTGTTCTTAACTGACTTGCCTAGTAAAATAAAAATTATGCAAAAGCTCTGTACCATCACCTTAAACAGACCCTGGAAACAAATCTTCCTTACTGCAATGTATTTTCCTTTTTTTCTGTCCTGAAGCAAAACAAATGTGATGAGTGGCAAAGGATGGTATGACAGGCTATTGCATGCATGTAGTATACAGTACAAAGTGCATTTTTAGTACACGTGTCAATGAAAACAGAGAATGTCTACCGACGAGTGTAACGTAGTTAAAGATAGATACAAATAAATACTGTGGAAGGTATCTGAGACAAAATAAAAGAGGATTTAGACTCAAGCCTATTTACCTATCTGCCTCTGTGTCAGTCTGACTCTCCCCTGCTGTCCTTCAGTCCACAAATAAAGGAATAAACACCATTTACGGTTTATCGAACCAACGGCATCCCTTTGTGTCCCCTAACTTAATTTCTGTTGGTATGAAACCTGTGCTGGCCACACCATACATGACAACAGTAGAAGATGTGTATCCCCTCGAGACTGCAAACCCCTCTTTGTTCATGGGGCAGGTGCCATATGGCAGGAAGACGTTCAGCTCTGTTGCCTCAATAAATTGTTGTTGACACTGCCCTCTAGAGATGTGTGATAGTGCATTAGTACTGCAGACCTTATCCCAGACAGCAGTCTTCTGCACTGAGGCCAGTTCCTCTACAGCAGTGCAATTAAATGCTCCAAGGAATAAGACTGTCTTTAGCCATTTATGACAAATTTTTCCTTCTATTTTTCTATTTTTTATGTGATCTCTCTCCTTGTTTTATAGGCAAGGTCATTCAAAATACAAATATCTTTATACAATCCACTGACCAAAGAGAATCAAATATGCCACCATTTGCTCCAAATCCATTGTTGTAAGCTACTGCTATTTATCTAAAAATCAGAGTGCATACTTTATACTCAATAATATTGGGGATTACAACCTGGTCTGTGGGTGGAAGGGAACATAGGATAGGATAAACCCTACAAATATTTTGCATTATGTGAACATTGAAGCAACTTCAGGTGTCTGTGTACAGTGAGAAGATAGAATTTCATCTTGATTTGTTCCAGTAGCAACGCTGTCTCTGAGTTCAAAATCTAACTCTGCTGATTTGATGACATTTTGTGAGCACCTGCAGTGAGTGCATAGAGGATAACATATGCATATGACTTATTCAATCTATTGGGGTTGATTTTCAAGAATTGGCCAAAGGGACAAATGCAGACCTTACAATTAAAGTATGTGTGGACACTAAATTCACAATAACATCCATACCTCATTTGTATTTGGTCATGGGACATACTCATGATAAAGAGTAAAGGAGAGAAACTGACATAAGCCTACACTTGCATTAGGAGCTTGGCGCAGGCTACTAAAATGTGAATATTGGGGCAAAGGGTTTAATGTTTTTTTTAATAGAGGGGCAAGGTGCACTTTGGGATTAATTCATAGTTTTTCATGGTGATGACGCTCATGGTTTTGGTGCTATAGTATAGTGCCAGCTAAAGATGCTGAAACTATCCAGGTTCATTGCGTTAATGTACAGTAGAATAAGGCGTTGCAGTATTCAGGAGGTTATAATGATCTTTAAAAACCTTTTCGCTAAAGAAAAACAAAATCCTGCAGAAATAAATCGGTTTAGTGGACAGAATTAGAGGGGAAGGGTTTAGAGCCAGGGTAGGATTAAGGAAAATTGTGTGAAATAAAGAGCGAGTGATCAGGAGTGACTGTGTGTTTGCGTGTGTGCTGGAGGGCGGGGGGATAGAACGCGCGGGTGAGAGAGAAGAGCATTGACTGAGAAGCATAGATTTTCATCCAACCTATATCATTTTTTTCTAATCATCGACTGCACTGCTTAACGTTGATTGTCGAGCAGGAAAATATTTTTCTACGTATTTGAGGAACCGTTTCAGTTGACGATTATTGGTCCTCTTTGCTGTAAATTAAATGTTCTTGGAACGAATTTATCATATTTCTATTTATACTTGAACTGCATCATGAACAGTTTGTGGGCACCTCTCGATCTCACACCTTTGGAATGGTGGGGATTACGCAGCCGACAAATGGGGAGCATGTAAAAGCAGATGGAGTTTGGGATTTATTGCAAAATAAGGGAAAGATGACTGTCTTCTCTTTGTGTCTCCTCTTGTTCGCAGATCTGCTGGATTTAGCCGTTGGTAAGTCATCATTTATGCATAAACACAGTATGTGAGAGTTGAATAAGAAAAAGCCTCTCGCATTTTAAGAATTCGTGAGGTCATAATTTCGGATACACTGTGGAAGGCAGATGGCTGAGTCCATGTACATTTGAAACAGTTTAAATGTTGGCCGCTCATATTATGAACCATAGCATTCAATATGTATGCACATAGAATTTCCTAAACTTTTCCCCATTCCGATAAAGTCAATGGTTTCCTTGAAGACCCTAGAATGGTATTCCTCCGCAGCTTCAGTTTTGACTGCTGGTATCCTCAGATATGGTATCGTTGGGTACTAGGGTTTGGTGATGGAGGAAGTGTGCGTCACACATCATAGTATTTCTTGCAAATGGTCCATAAACTTTACAGTGTGAAATCAAGTAATTATCTTCTTCTTGTTATTTTATTACGATTGTTATCATTACTACTTCAGATCGCTAACAGATTTGCTGTCTATGAGTTCTGGCATTCAACTACCGTTATGTTTCGAGCTCCTCGGCGACTCATATTGAATGCAGCCTTAGCTCAAGTGTTCTCCACAGCCCATGAATACAGCCAGGACCAGACTTCTAATAATAACAAAATATCTGTAGCCTTCTATCTGTGAATGAAGACAATTGATACATTTACTTATCTCCTACATATAATAGTTATAATGGAACTTTAAATGGAACTACTGGAACTTTCTCATAAGATCAAGGCATTGTGTACTGCTGCATATTTTTATAAACAATGTAAGGCTATTCCATGGGCTCCTGGGGTCTTGCATTAGTCTTACATTTAAGATGTAGATCAATAACTTTTATTTAGCCAATCTAGGCTACAGCATAGTCACTGTTAGAGTAGATTTTGGTTATTTGTCTGACACTCAAAGATCTGACCAGATTTTACAGCATTGAAGCACACATTTTTCCGTAAAGCAGCAATATGTAACTTTTTAGGCCACCTGACTAAAGTCACATAGAAATGTGATTTATATATACACTACCGTTCGAACGTTTGATGTCACTTAGAAATTGACTTGATCTGGAAAGAAAATCATTTTTTGTCCATTAAAATAACATCAAATTTATCAGAAATACAGTGTAGACATTGTTCATGTTGTAAATGACTATTATAGCTGGAAATGGCATATTTTTTATGGAATATCTACATAGGCGTACAGAGGCCCATTATCAGCAACCATCACTCCTGTGTTCCAATGGCATGTTGTGTTAGCTAATCCAAGTTTATAATTTTAAAAGGCTAATTGATCATTATTAAACACTTTGGCAATTATGTTGCACAGCTGAAAACTGTTGTTCTGATTAAAGAAGCAAGAAAACTGGCCTTCTTTAGACAAGTTGTGTATCTTGAGCGTGAGCTTTTGTGGGTTTGATTACAGGCTCAAAATGGCCAGAAACAAAGAACTTTCTTCTGAAACTCGTCAGTCTATTCTTGTTCTGAGAAATGAAGGCTATTCCATGCGAGAAATTGTGAAGAAACTGAAGATCTCATACAATACTGTGTACTACTTCGTTCTCAGAACAGCGCAAACTGGCTCTAACCAGAATAGAAAAAGGGGTGGGAGGCCCCAGTGCACAACTGAGCAAGAGGACAAATACATTAGAGTGTCTAGTTTGAGAAACAGATGCCTCACAAGTCCTCAACTGGCAGCTTCATTAAATAGTACCTGCAAAACACCAGTCTCAACGTCAACAGTGAAGCGGCTACTCCGGGATGCGAGTTGCAAAGCCAAAAAGCCATATCTCAGACTGGCCAATGAAAATAAAATATTAAGATGGGCAAAAGAACACAGACACTGGACAACTCTGCCTAGAAGGCCAGAATCCCGGAGTTGCCTCTTCACAGAACACTATTGGCAATCTCTCAACCAGCTTCACCTGGAATTATTTTCCAGCTTTCTTGAAGGAGTTCCCACATATGCTGAGCACTTTTTGGCTGCTTTTCCTTCACTCTGTGGTCCAACTCATCCCAAGCCATCTCCATTTGGGTTTGAGGTTGGGTGATTGTGGAGGCCAGGTCATCTGATGCAGCACTCCATCACTCTCCTCGCCCTTACACAGCCTGGAGGTGTGCTGGGTCATTGTCTTGTTGAAAAACAAATTATAGTCCCGCTAAGCGCTAACCAGATGGGATGGCACTTCGCTGTAGAATGCTGTGGTAGCCATGCTGCTTAAGTGTGCCTTGAATACTAAATAAATCACAGAGAGTGTCACCAGCAACGCACCCCCATAAACTCAAAAATAAACCAAAAATTGGAACCAAAAATAAAACATTTGGACTTATCAGAACAAAGTACAGATTTCCACCGTTCTAATGTCCAGTGCTCGTGTTTCTTGGCCCACGCAAGTCTCTTCTTGTTATTGGTGACCTTTAGTAGTGGTTTCTTTGCAGCAGTTCGACAATGAAGGCCCGATTCACGCAGTCTCCTCTGAACAGTTGATGTTGAGATGTGCCAGTTACTTGAACTCTGTGAAGCATTTATTTGGGCTGCAATCTGAGGTGCAGTTAACTCCAATGAATGTATCATCTGCTGCAGAGGTAACTTTGGGTCTTCCTTTCCAGTGGCGGTCCACATGAGAGCCAGTTTCATCATAACGCTTGATGGTTTTTGCGACTGCACTTGTAGAAACTTTAAGTTCTTGAAATTTTCCGGATTGACTGACATTCTTAAAGTAATGATGGACTGTCATTTCTCTTTGCATATTTGAGCTGTTCTTGCCATCATATGGTATTTTACTAAATAGGGATATCTCTGCATACCACCCATACCTTGTCACTATACAACTGATTGGCTCAAACGCATTAAGAAGAATGAAATTCCACAAATTCACTTTTAACAAGGCACTCCTTTTAATTGAAATGCATTCCAGGTGACTACCTCATGAAACTGGTTGAGATAATGCCAAGAGTGTGCAAAACTGCCAACAAGGCAATGGGTGGCTACTTTGAAGAATCTCAAATATATAATATATTTTGATTTGTTAATCACTTTTTTGGTTACTACATGATTCCATGTGTGCTATTTAATGGTTTTGATGTCTTCACTATTATTCTACAATATAGAAAATAGTCAAATAGAGAAAATCCCTGGAATGACTAGGTGTGTTCAAACTTTTGACTGGTACTGTATATTTAAGATTCTCATTGATAGATCTGGTAGATCTGTTCTTTGTGTGCTATTTCTATGTTTCATTCTTAAATTCAGTTTTTGCTCTTTTACCCTTCGGTTTTGTACACGAGCTTCAAACAGCTGAAAATACAATATTTGGGGTTATGGAAAATATATATTTCACAGCAATTTAGATGGTACAATGATTATCTACACTATACTTGCTTGTTTTATCACATAAACAGAAATAAGTCTAACTATTCTAATTTTAGCAACCAGGAAATGGCATAGCAATTTATGCATAGTGCATCTTTAATACCTAGATGCAATCTATAGGCTGCCCTTTGACTGTCCTATTCCATTCATAAAAGGTTTGAAACATGTAAGAAATTTGAAATACAGTGATTGAGCAGTCTAATCAATTGGTCACTGAATGCAAAGGATGGAGGCAAAATACTATAAGTCATTAGTTTTCATTTGAAGGAAAGGGAATTGAGGTGAAGTGAAAAAATGTGGGCAGAGTAAATTGATTCTGGTGGGTGGAGTGAGGCGAAAAGGTTAAGGAAAGGGAATGCAAATCATCAATGATGCTGCTGCACCTTTAACCAATTGAGGGAGTGAAAGCTTTGACACTTTCCTATTCAACCAAGCATGACACTGATTTTGAAGTTGCATGCAGGGCTACCTCATCAAGACAACATGAGCCTGGCTCATGTCCTCTACATATACCCCCTATGACCTCCTACCCCATGAAAGACCGTCCCACAGTTGGGCGCCATTGTCACGGGTGGGATCGGAACCCTATTCTGCCACATGAGAAAACAACATCATGACCATTAGACCAAGAAGCAACTCCCTCAAGGGCTGAGGGTGATACTAATTTTGAAGTTGCAGGCAGGGCAACCTCATCACGATTTCATTAGCCAGACTCATATCTGCTACAAAATATCAGGGGACAACTCTGTTTCTAGCGAAAGCGTAGTTAGGAATGTCGGGCTAGATCCATGCTGCCCTGAAAATGCAGTGCATATGCCTACATTGCCCACTGCATTCTAAGCAGCATCAACCCTTCACTTCCCACTCCACTCAAGTCAGTGAGCCCTCCATTGACGTTTCACTGACGCTTTCCCAAGGGAGCTCTTATTGTTCGAGGGTGAGAGAACGAGGGGAAGGTGTCATAGTATCTTAGATTATAACAGCCCTTTAGTCTCTCTTGTATTATTTTGTGTGTGTGTGTGTGTGTGTGTGTGTGTCATAACCTGACATTGAAAGAGTAATATTGTTGACAAGGACAGAGTCTGGCCACAATTGTGTAACAATATAAATCAATTATAATAATACAGACATTTATATAGTATTTTTCAATGGATCTAAAAATCTGTACACTGAGAAACACCACATCCAGCACCAATGTATAGCACCTACCTGGGTAATGCATGACAGCCATTTTAAGATACTACTCACCTCACATCAGCTATCACAGTGGAGAGATGAGGGAGAGATGTTCCATTATTAGATGGCCTTGATTATATGAGGGTCCAGGTTGGAAGTTTTCCCACACATGTACTAAAAACACATTCTGTTTTACCCACATAACAATGGACATGGTATAGATACACAGCAATAGTTTCTCATTTAGTGCAGCAGGTAGTCCATCGGTTAAGAGGTTGGGCCAGCAACCTAAAGATTGCTGTTTTGAATCTCTGAGCTGACTAAGTTAAATCTGCCGATGTGCCCTTGAGCAAGGCACTTAACCTTAATTGCTCTGGATAAAAGTGTCTGCTAAATGAGAAACAAATTTAAGAATCTACTCCTTTTGCATTCCAATGCAGCTCTGTCTTCAATGTTTCTTGGCAGCATTGTCCAACTATGGGCATGTGTGTTCTCATTTAAACGTGTTGCTCTCTTTTGTTCTCTGTGAGTCAACTCTGCCAGAGCAGCTGAATGCCTAGTGGTTGTTTATATGTCTAGCTGGGCACTCTTTGTAAGTACCCCCATATGGAGAGATGTTTTTATTCATCTATATGGATGTGCACATTGTGCTGCCACAATGTTGTCTCTTATTGCTGAATCTCAAAAACTTGTATTTAATTACTGTCCCTGTCATGTTTTGAGTCTGTGAATAACACACAAGCCTAAGGATATTTTGTATTGATTTATAACCTGCTGTAATGTATTCCATGTCAATTATTCAGGTCATAGAGCAGAGTTTAACTTTCTACAATGAACTACAGTAGCTAGCCATAATCCTATTTCCCCACATTGCCCTCTCCTCCACAGGGTCAGGGTCTAAATGCAAACAGAATAAAAAATACATGAGAAACCCAATATCATTGCAGAGGACACATTTTGCCAGCATACATTTTACATGAGTGATGCGTTTTTTCATGCTTTATACAATTTCCTATAAATTGTTTGTAAATACCACTAGATAGATTCATTAGATATTGTTTTGTAATATAACATCCTTATTATGTGGATACATGGTCTTGGTAAACCAATATGAAAAGGAAATGAAGTTCAAATCTCAACTCTAAACAGCTGGAAATGGGTTCAAAGGGCAACGTGGGGAGAACAATGTCATGTGTTTTGAATTGAATCAGGAAAAAGGATGTGGTCTCATGATGTGTTGCTGGTGTTATCTGATAGGAACATCTCTCCATTACAGGGATAAGGATAGTAATAATCGCTGTTCAGGCACACCAGGGTCAGAGGGCATAGGGATACTGAACATCATGTGTTATTCCAAGTCCACGACACAAATACTGTGTGGTGGTTAAGCACTGTAGTTGAATTTCGGATCTGTTATAGGCCAATGTGCTGATTTAGTTTTAATCAACCCACATCTCGTGATTGGATAATGAAATATTTGATATTGTAGTTTTACATACATCGTTCTTTTTTGGTTTGGGCTTTTAGTCTGTTTAGTCCCTTTCTAGATCAGTATAAGTCGCTATCTTGGACGTTTACTTTGATGGCTTGCTTCGCTTCATGGCAGGCTGTCCAACATGCAGTGGATCATAACAGTGGGGGGAGATTTAGTGGGGAGTTAAAAAGTTATGTGTTGGAGTTGATCGGAGGCTTTCCTGTTCACTGTCCTCGTCTGCTAGTGACAGCTGGGCTTGACTCACAGGAAGTATGAATAGATATTGGCAGGAAAGTGGGCTGTGGTGGTCCTCCATCAACCAATCACCAGGCTTTATTTCAGCAGTTATATAAAATGATTATGAACAAATCTAAAGCCGACCCTCTGTGTTTTTTAATTTGCATTTTATTTCGCTATTGTGTGGTCAGCGCAGCTACCTTATTCATTTGATATGTGTCTTTTTTACATGCAGGGTCATCAACCATGCATTGTGTTTCCGGAAACATGTTTGAGATAAGAGCGGGCATCTGTTACGAACAATATCCTGAACAATGTTTTAGTAGAGATGTTTGTGTTCCGCCTAGAGTATAGAACAATAATTGCCTGTTGAATTGCCAGTGACTATTGTCCACAGAAAGTTAATTTTGAACTTTTTTAATCTTGCAATTTGGACCTTCTGAAGCCTTGTGACGCCTTAATGTCAAAAGAGGGCTGTACAAATCCACAAAGAACACTGTGACTCACATATTACAACTTTTCTTCAAGATTTTCAACGTTTCCCTCCATGTAAACCTATAGCGTGCAAGTTATTCGGCTGTTATAGAACATCAAACTGACCTTACATTGCCTTTGTAGTATTGTGTAGCTCAATATGCTGTCCCCCAGTTTTGTGTTCTGTCAAATGAAGAAGAGAGAATGAAGAGGAGAGAGGAGGTGGGGCTTGAGCCTTCTTCCTAATTAACTGTAATGTGTTGTTTAGATTCCACCAATACACAATGTTCCACTCTGCTGCTCAATTATGCTGCTCAGCTGCCGTATAAAAACACTAGTATAAACCGGTGTGTACTCATCTGGTTTACTCATTTTCCTATCATCAAATAGACCCTACAGAGTTTGTCTTACATTGCCACACTCAAGAATGTATGCCAGTATTTTTGTATACTCTCTTCTTCAGATAGTGGTATAGTTTGGGAGGAATGGCCTTAATTTAGTTTTTAGTTCCTAATCACAGATTTTTTAAAGATTCATGTCATGATATGGCAATATATGAATCTGTTTTATATTTTATGGCACTATATTGAGCCACATGTTAAGAATAAACTGAGGAAACCACCAAAGCCCAGAGGGTATTTGCATTTGTCAGATCTATTTGCTTTTCAGGTAATGGGTAAACCATGCCTCTAACATTTTGGGACCAGCTTAAAATGCTCTCTTTGTTAAAAACAGTATTTGTAAATCCATTAAAGGAGGAGTTAGCTTTTGTTTCACAACCAAATATAAATTCTTGATGTAAATGGGATGTAATAGAATGGTCCAGACAAAAACATATTTTTTAACTTACCGCAACAAGCGATTAATTTCCTCATCCTCGTTGTGCTGTACATGGGCTCTGAAAAAAAACAATGTGTCATTTTAAAAATGGAAACGGTCTCAGTATAGTGATGCAGGTCTTTGGATGTTGTACACATGAAATTGTGTTTTTTTTGTTGTTGCTTATCTGCAACGTTATATTCCATTTTGTGCAATTTGAGCTGCTTCCCCTATCCAGCTGTTCCATTGTATGGGTAGCCTGCTGCTACAGGTAACTGCAAAAATAAAGGAAACACCAACATAAAGTGTCTTAATAGGGCGTCGGGCCACTATGAGCCGCCGGAACAGCTTTAATGCTCCATGGCATAGATTCTACAAGTGTCTTGAACTTCCTGTGTGGAAGCACCTATTTTCAATTTATTGTTTCTTAGGGTGGCAGCGTAGCCTAGTGGTTAGAGTGTTGGACTAGGAACTGAAAGGATGCAAGTTCAAATCCCCAAGCTGACGTGGTACAAATCTGTTGTTCTACCCCTGAACAAGGCAGTTAACCCACTGTTACTAGGCTGTCATTGAAAATAAGAATTTGTTCTTAACTGAGCTAGTTAAATAAAGGTAAATAAAATAAATATTTTCGCAGTTACATGTAGACTAGATCAAATCAAATCAAATTTTATTTGTCACATACACATGGTTAGCAGATGTTAATGCGAGTGTAGCGAAATGCTTGTGCTTCCAGTTCCGACAATGCAGTAATAACCAACAAGTAATCAAACTAACAATTCCAAAACTAATATCTTATACACAGTGTAAGGGGATAAAGAATATGTACATAAAGATATGAATGAGTGATGGTGCAGAGCAGCATAGGCAAGATACAGTAGATGGTATCGAGTACAGTATATACATATGAGATGAGTATGTAAACAAAGTGGCATAGTTAAAGTGACTAGTGATACATGTATTACATAAGGATGCAGTAGATGATAGAGTACAGTATATACGTATACATAGGAGATGAATAATGTAGGGTATGTAAACATTATATTAGGTAGCATTGTTTAAAGTGGCTAGTGATATATTTTACATCCTTTCCCATCAATTCCCATTATTGAAGTGGCTGGAGTTGAGTCAGTGTGTTGGCAGCAGCCACTCAATGTTAGTGGTTGCTGTTTAACAGTCTGATGGCCTTGAGATAGAAGCTGTCTTTCAGTCGCTCAGTCCCAGCTTTGATGCACCTGTACTGACCTCGCCTTCTGGATGATAGCGGGGTGAACAGGCAGTGGCTCGGGTGGGTGTTGTCCTTGATGATCTTTATGGCTTTCCTGTAACATCGGGTGGTGTAGGTGTCCTGGAGGGCAGGTAGTTTGCCCCCAGTGATACGTTGTGCAGACCTCACTACCCTCTGGAGAGCCTTACGGTTGTGGGCGGAGCAGTTGCCGTACCAGGCGGTGATACAGCCCGCCAGGATGCTCTCGATTGTGCATCTGTAGAAGTTTGTGAGTGTTTTTGGTGACAAGCCAAATTTCTTCAGCCTCCTGAGGTTGAAGAGGCGCTGCTGCGCCTTCTTCACGATGCTGTCTGTGTGAGTGGACCAGTTTAGTTTGTCTGTGATGTGTATGCCGAGGAACTTAAAACTTACTACCCTCTCCACTACTGTTCCATCGATGTGGATAGGGGGGTGTTCCCTCTGCTGTTTCCTGAAGTCCACAATCATCTCCTTAGTTTTGTTGACGTTATTGTCCTGACACCACACTCCGAGGGCCCTCACCTCCTCCCTGTAGGCCGTCTCGTCGTTGTTGGTAATCAAGCCTACCACTGTTGTGTCGTCCGCAAACTTGATGATTGAGTTGGAGGCGTGCGTTGCCGCGCAGTCGTGGGTGAACAGGGAGTACAGGAGAGGGCTCAGAACGCACCCATGTGGGGCCCCAGTGTTGAGGATCAGCGGGGTGGAGAGGTTGTTGCCTACCCTCACCACCTGGGTGCAGCCCGTCAGGAAGTCCAGTACCCAGTTGCACAGGGCGGGGTCGAGACCCAGGGTCTCGAGCTTGATGACGAGCTCGGAGGGTACTATGGTGTTAAATGCCGAGCTGTAGTCGATGAACAGCATTCTCACATAGGTATTCCTCTTGTCCAGATGGGTTAGGGCAGTGTGCAGTGTGGTTGAGATTGCATTGTCTGTGGACCTATTTGGACGGTAAGCAAATTGGAGTGGGTCTAGGGTGTCAGGTAGGGTGGAGCTGATATGGTCCTTGACTAGTCTCTCAAAGCACTTCATAATGACGGAAGTGAGTGCTACGGGGCGGTAGTTGTTTAGCTCAGTTACCTTAGCTTTCTTGGGAACAGGAACAATGGTGGCCCTCTTGAAGCATGTCGGAACAGCAGACTGGTATAGGGATTGATTGAATATGTCCGTAAACACACCAGCCAGCTGGTCTGCGCATGCTCTGATGGCGCGGCTGGGGATGCCGTCTGGGCCTGCAGCCTTGCGAGGGTTAACACATTTAAATGTTTTACTCACCTCGGCTGCAGTGAAGGAGAGACCGAATGTTTCTGTTGCAGGCCGTGTCAGTGGCACTGTATTGTCCTCAAAGCGGGCAAAAAAGTTATTTAGTCTGCCTGGGAGCAAGACATCCTGGTCCGTGACCGAGCTGGATTTCATCTTGTAGTCCGTGATTGACTGTAGACCCTGCCACATATTGTGTCTGAGCCGTTGAATTGAGATACTACTTTGTCTCTATACTGACGCTTAGCTTGTTTGATAGCCTTACGGAGGGAATAGCTGCACTGTTTGTATTCGGTCATGTTACCAGTCACCTTGCTCTGATTAAAAGCAGTGGTTCGCGCTTTCAGTTTCACGCGAATGCTGCCATCAATCCACGGTTTCTGGTTAGGGAATGTTTTAATCGTTGCTATGGGAACGACATCTTCAACGCACGTTCTAATGAACTCGCACACCGAATCAGCGTATTCGTCAATGTTGTTGCCTGACGCAATACGAAACATGTCCCAGTCCACGTGGTGGAAGCAGTCTTGGAGTGTGGAATCAGCTTGGTCGGACCAGCGTTGGACAGACCTCAGCGTGGGAGCTTCTTGTTTTAGTTTCTGTCTGTAGGCAGGGATCAGCAAAATGGAGTCGTGGTCAGCTTTTCCGAAAGAGGGGCGGGGCAGGGCCTTATATGCGTCGCGGAAGTTAGAATAACAGTGATCCAAGGTTTTGCCAGCAACAATGAATGCAGCCTCTGGATGTAAGGATTCCAGTTTGCAAAGAGTCAAATAAAGTTTGTTCAGAGCCATCGATGTGTCTGCTTGGGGGTGAATATATACGGCTGTGATTATAATCGAAGAGAATTCTCTTGGTAGATAATGCGGTCTACATTTGATTGTGAGGAATTCTAAATCAGGTGAACAGAAGGATTTGAGGTCCTGTATGTTTCTGTGATCACACCACGTCTCGTTAGCCATAAGGCATACACCCCCGCCCCTCTTCTTACCAGAAAGGTGTTTGTTTCTGTCGGCGCGATGTGTGGAGAAACCCGCTGGCTGCACTGCATCCGAGAGCGTCTCTCCAGTGAGCCATGTTTCCGTGAAGCAAAGAACGTTACAGTCTCTAATGTCCCTCTGGAATGCTACCCTTGCTCGGATATCATCAACCTTGTTGTCAAGAGACTGGACATTGGCGAGAAGAATGCTAGGAAGTGGGGCACGATGTGCCCGTCTCCGGAGTCTGACCAGAAGACCGCCTCGTTTCCCTCTTTTACGAAGTTGTTTTTTTGGTAACCGGCTGGGATCCATTCCATTGTCCTGGTTGAAAGGCAGAACACAGGATCCGCATCGCGAAAGTCATATTCTTGGTCGTACTGATGGTGAGTTGACGCTGATCTTATATTCAGTAGTTCTTCTCGACTGTATGTAATGAAACCTAAGATGACCTGGGGTACTAATGTAAGAAATAACACGTAAAAAAACAAAAAAACTGCATAGTTTCCTAGGAACGCGAAGCGAGGCGGCCTTCTCTGTCGGCGCCGGAAGTACATGAAGTACATGAAGAGGTATCGCTCGAGTTAAAAAAAGAAAGTAATATAAGGTTGTGGATAAAGTTTTGAATGACACAATTTCATGTGTACAACATGTAAAGACCTGCATCACTATATTGAGAACTTCTCCATTTCCAAAAGGACATATTTGGGTGTTTTTGGAGCATTTGTTCATATTTTTAAAAGCCCCCATACTGCACCTCAAGGATTAGGTAATCCATCTCTGGTTGGGGTAAGTTTCTCAAAAAGATTTGAAATTGCAAACAAAGTGTCTGGACCCTTCTTTAAAGTAACGTTTACATCAACTGTAGAGATTTGGTT
This sequence comes from Oncorhynchus masou masou, assembly GCF_036934945.1. Classification (NCBI taxonomy): domain Eukaryota; kingdom Metazoa; phylum Chordata; class Actinopteri; order Salmoniformes; family Salmonidae; genus Oncorhynchus; species Oncorhynchus masou. The sequence continues at coordinate 63,881,396 of NC_088216.1, forward strand.
GTAAAAAAAAGCTTAATTAACCTTTAACATATTTTATTAACGGAATCCACATAAATGGGTTCTGCATCCAAGATGACTTGTTGCCAAGTTATCTTAGGTCCTAGGGAACACAAAAGGGCTTACATCTCCCCCAATGTGAATAATGCAACAGAATCTGTAGCCATTATGCCAAATTGATCTTCCCTCGCTGCCATAATACCCACCTCTTGTGTAGGGTAGTTGGAAGAAATAAAAGAGAAAGTCCTGGCAGATGAACTTTAAGTGGCCTGTATGGATGCAATGCAGTCTGCCATCCCAGTCAATGGGATCAGTCAATATGATAAAAACTACGATGAGTGGAGATAAGTAAATGCCAGGGGCAAGAGAGTTCAAAAAGCACTGTAACTTCCCTCTCTGCCCTGAAGTCCTGCACTGATTTGAATTGAATTGATTTGATTTTGGACTGTGTTGAAAAGAGCTAGGTTGCTGCTCTGTTTGACTTGTGTGAGATGTTGAAGGTACTCTGATTCCTCTAGAAGCTGTTGGTGCAGAGATAGGTAAACAAAGGATAGGCTTGGCTCTCGGGTTCAAACAGTTAAGCATAATATTTCAAATCAAATCAAATGTTATTTGTCACATGAAATGTTTACTTACAAGAAAATATTTATTAAATAAACTAAAATAAAAAATAAAATAATAAGTAACCCCAAAAAATTACATAACAATATTTGTTGTGGCCTCTTTCCATGATCTCTATAGAGCACATGGTGGAATTTAGAGGTAGGTTCCATCCCTTGATAGAAAAATTGCAAAAATCCTGAGATCTTTGGCAGTATACAATAAGCGTCACCCGTTATAACGTGGTATGTGTGAGTCGTTTGTACATGAAAGCTTTGTGCCTTGCTCAAAGTAGCATAATACCAGTCGCGATTTTAGCATGTAAATCTTGGTGGGGCAAACGAAAAATATGTTTTTAGATGCATACCAGCAAAGTCACTACACAACACAACACTAAAAAATACCTTAATTGCACTATAACGGTGACAAACGGTGCCCACAAACTGTTAAGGCCTACATAAAGCTGTCCCAACATCAGAGCTTTCTTTTCAGCAACATGGAGTGAATCCTTACCACTGCTACACCTGGCTATCAGCGGAGCCTTGTCTGGCTGTGAAACAGTTCATTCAGTCTCATTTACTACCTTTAAAAAAACATAGATGATATGGCTGACTTGCTTAAACAAATGTGGTTTCTACTGACAATTGAGATTTACAAACAATGTCATAAAGGAACGATGACCGGATAAGAGGCAATCCATAATTTCGATTAAGACATTAATGAGCGAGCTAAGACAGATGTAGTCAATATAACAATTTGTTCAGTGCTTTTGAAGGAAAAAGGAAACGGCACACTGCTCGATAGTATCACTGATATTTAATAAGCCTCACGGCCTTTGTCAGAGCTTTTGTGATTTTTTTTCACCCTTATGTAGACCTAGCACCACCCACATCCGTTCCACGCATTGAAAGGGGTTGGAGGCGAAGGAAAAACAAATAAGTGCTACCAAATATAACAATATGCATTTCATAAATATTACAAAAGTGTGTAAATAAGACGTATTAAACACGTCTGTAAAACCACAATGAGGACATAGCAAGTTTTCATGATTCATTGGGTACATCGTACGAAAAACATCAGAATTATCTTAAATAGGGACATAATTCATGTTCAAATTCACAACATAACATACATACATAGGCATTTCATCATTAAGTCCTTTAGGAAATAATGTCTGGAGGGTGAAAATCCCAAAACATTCTCTTTTACTCAGAGTATTATTAATTTCACCTCCCCTGTCTGATATCTTAACTTTCTCTATGCCACAAAATCTAAAGGTAGAAATGTCATGCTTTAGGTCATTAAAATGTACTGTGACTGGATAATCCCTGTCGTTTCTCCTGATTGAACGTTCAGCACTTTTGAAATATACAGCCACAGAATTCAGAACATGGGCCGTTCTTACAGTATTCTTCCTGTACACCAAGTCAGAACCATAGGATAAATAAAGGGGGTATATAAGCAGACAATGAAAGCTCTTACAATATTCGATGACCCCATTTCTCTAAAACAGCCTATAGGCTCATGTGCACCACCAGGTCAGAACAGTAGGCTAAGTTATGAGAGGGAAATGGACCAAATTATTAGGGTAAGGCACGTGGGCTACTAACATCTTACTACACAACATACACTGAGTATAACTTTTTTTAGCTACAGTATACATATCTCCCTGGCATATACAATAATTTATGCAGCAGCATACAATCAATTTCTAGACTCACAGTTGTGCTGTGCTCACTTGAACAGGAAGGTGGCGCGGCAGTCCTTCTTGTGAGGAAACTTTGTCATAAGACTTTGCCATCAAAGTCTGGCATTCTCTGGATTTTTTGTTCTTTCAAGACAACTGGGAACGAGAGAGAGAGAGAGAGAGAGAGAGAGAGAGAGAGAAAAAAGGGTGAATCATGACATCAGTTATCTTCCAGTCGGAGCCCTAGAAAGAGGACCGAGTTCCCAAATTGTAATTCCAAGTTGGGAGACTTTTCAAAACATATTTTCCCAGTCAGAGCTAGTTTTTTTCCTGAGTTCCCTGTTGTCTTGAACTCACTGAAGTCTGAGATTCCCCAGTTATGATTTTCAAGTTGTTTTGAATGTGGCAGAAGTCATGCTGACTTGACAGCATGGCCAAGGTATTCAACATTTTCTGGGCCATGGTGTTGCTTGTGAATATTATCCTTTTTAGCTTGGAAAAGAGACTCTTGAACCCAGATTTGAGTTTTTTTTTAAACCCAGACTCCACCGAATAGCAGGCAGGGGAAACAAAATAGGAATTGCATTTGCAACATTTGCAGTTAGCCACTGATTCCTTGCAAACCACTCATTGCTGAATTTGCATGACGATAACTGCTTGTCTAGCTTGCTAGCTAAGATTTTGAAAGTATGATGTTGACATGATCAGTCCAATCAAAGCTAATAGATATAACCTGATTTGACTTCATTTTATCTGTGGCCAATGATCTTGAGCCTTCTTGGATGGGCACTTCTAATGTAAATCTATGGCACTACCCAAGGGGGACTTGAACTTTCAAGCCTTCCTTGTAGATTTTGCGGTGACGTAGTGTCCCCATGAATGTCAGAACACTGAGCCAATGAGCCAATCACGGCGCAACTAGAGAAGATTACCAACCGCTACGCTGTGTGCAAAGAGTGTGCAAAGTTGGGCTACTTTGAAGAATATAACATATAAAAGACATTTTGATTTGTTTAACAGTTGTTTGGTTACTACATAATTTCATATGCGTTATTTCATAGATTTGATGTCTTCACTATTATACTACAATATAGAAAATAGTACAAATAAAGAAAACCCTGAATGAGTAGGTGTGTCCAAACTTAAGACTGGTATATATATATACACATGCATACACATACATATACACACACACACACACACACACACACACACACACACACACACACACACACACACACACACACAGTGCCTTGCGAAAGTCTTCGGCCCCCTTGAACTTTGCGACCTTTTGCCACATTTCAGGCTTCAAACATAAAGATATAAAACTGTATTTTTTTGTGAAGAATCAACAACAAGTGGGACACAATCATGAAGTGGAACGACATTTATTGGATATTTCAAACTTTTTTAACAAATCAAAAACTGAAAAATTGGGCGTGCAAAATTATTCAGCCCCCTTAAGTTAATACTTTTTAACGCCACCTTTTGCTGTGATTACAGCTGTAAGTCGCTTGGGGTATGTCTCTATCAGTTTTACACATCGAGAGACTGAAATTTTCCCCCATTCCTCCTTGCAAAACAGCTCGAGCTCAGTGAGGTTGGATGGAGAGCATTTGTGAACAGCAGTTTTCAGTTCTTTCCACAGATTCTCGATTGGATTCAGGTCTGGACTTTGACTTGGCCATTCTAACACCTGGATATGTTTATTTTTGAACCATTCCATTGTAGATTTTGCTTTATGTTTTGGATCATTGTCTTGTTGGAAGACAAACCTCTGTCCCAGTCTCAGGTCTTTTGCAGACTCCATCAGGTTTTCTTCCAGAATGGTCCTCTGTATTTGGCTCCATCCATCTTCCCATCAATTTTAACCATCTTCCCTGTCCCTGCTGAAGAAAAGCAGGCCCAAACCATGATGCTGCCACCACCATGTTTGACAGTGGGGATGGTGTGTTCAAGATGATGAGCTGTGTTGCTTTTACGCCAAACATAACGTTTTGCATTGTTGCCAAAAAGTTCAATTTTGGTTTCATCTGACCAGAGCACCTTCTTCCACATGTTTGGTGTGTCTCCCAGGTGGCTTGTGGCAAACTTTAAACAACACTTTTTATGGATATCTTTAAGAAATGGCTTTCTTCTTGCCACTCTTCCATAAAGGCCAGATTTGTGCAATATACAACTGATTGTTGTCCTATGGACAGAGTCTCCCACCTCAGCTGTAGATCTCTGCAGTTCATCCAGAGTGATCATGGTCCTCTTGGCTGCATCTCTGATCAGTCTTCTCCTTGTCTGAGCTGAAAGTTTAGAGGGACGGCCAGGTCTTGGTAGATTTGCAGTGGTCTGATACTCCTTCCATTTCAATATTATCACTTGCACAGTGCTCCTTGGGATGTTTAAAGCTTGGAAAATCTTTTTGTATCCAAATCCGGCTTTAAACTTCTTCACAACAGTATCTCGGACCTGCCTGGTGTGTTCCTTGTTCTTCATGATGCTCTCTGCGCTTTTAACGGACCTCTGAGACTATCACAGTGCAGGTGCATTTATACGGAGACTTGATTACACACAGGTGGATTGTATTTATCATCATTAGTCATTTAGGTCAACATTGGATAATTCAGAGATCCTCACTGAACCTCTGGAGAGAGTTTGCTGCACTAAAAATAAAAGGGGCTGAATAATTTTGCACGTCCAATTTTTCCGTTTTTGATTTGTTAAAAAAGTTTGAAATATCCAATAAATGTCGTTCCACTTCATGATTGTGTCCCACTTGTTGTTGATTCTTCACAAAAAAATACAGTTTTATATCTTTATGTTTGAAGCCTGAAATGTGGCAAAAGGTTGCAAAGTTCAAGGGGGCCGAATACTTTCGCAAGGCACTGTACATACATATATATATATATATATATGAGAGGGAAATGGACCAAATTATTAGCGTAAGGCACGTGGGCTACTAACAGCTTACTACACAACATACACTGAGTATATATTATATATTAGCTAAACAGGTGGGTCCCAAAATGGGTTGTGCTCTGACATCTCTTCATCAGCAATTTCACTGTAGTCTTTCCTCACTGTTTCCTACATCCTAATATGGATTATGTGGTTTTGCTTATTGTGTTCAAACATGGCTGCTGAGTAATAACAATTTCTGTGCCACTGTGTGCCCACATTAGGCCCCTTATTAGAGGCTTGGTAAAGTGTCTCAGCGTACAATAGTGTTCCACTTATATCTGGGTTCATGGTTCATCACAGTGGGCTTAAGCCTCTAAGAATAGCACTCCTAAGCACTGGCGATTTCTCATCTCTGTCAACACCTTAACTCATTCTTATCCTTTTCACTTCTGTCTGCCATTCATACAATGACATTCCTAAAGAGAGCCAGAACATCTGCCTGCCAGGCAGCGCTAGATTTATTCAACGTCACCATGACCTCAGCTTTAAACCGTAGGCTTCTGCTTGTCCTTGATGCGTGCTATATCAAGGTTAGAAATTCACATAATAAAGTATCAACACGGATTCCATTAGCATTTATAAAGTATGTCAAATTTGAGATGATAAGACGAAAGATATGTCTTCACGCTGCGGTGCCTGTTCTAAAAAATGAAATATATAAGGAAGCACAGGCACATTTACTGGCAAAAATATTCTTCAAAGATCATCCTCAATGATTTGGTCTCTGTGGCAGGGAGCGTCTTGCTTGGAGTAATGAGCGTGCACATTTAAATGTCTGAACTGTACTGCTGGTGCTCTCAGCCATTGCAGTCCCAAGCCCTCCCGTGCAATGAACCCAGCAGAACCCTATAAATGTGTGTGCCAGTGTATGCAGGTGCTTTATCTTTCTTCCTCTGCCTTCATCTGACAGTGATACCTGCCAGCACTGACAGTGATACCTGCCATTTTCACCCTATACCATCTGCTAGGACCCCTCCTCCATCCTTGAGGGTCTGTTTCCTTAAGGCCTCCTTAGCTACATACATGTAGGCATGTATCCTTTATCTGCATTTCCATCAACATAGCATTGTTGTCTGCAATAGCCTAAGATTCTACCTGCAAATATTTTTTTATTTGACATGATGTTTGCATAGTGAGGGACTCCAGTTACTTGCATCTTCAGTTACAGTATCTAAACGAGTATTCCCTACAGTGAATGCACCATCTTTGGGTTTCATGAAAGTCCAGCTGTCAGATTAGGTGAGGAAAAAAAGAGGAGAAGCATCCTAATCTGCACTTTGACGTCAGTCTGGATGGGCCAGAGCTGTGCAGGCGGGCGGGGATGAGGGGGGGATTGTGTGGGCTGTGCATTTTATGACAACAGATTATTTCCCATTATTCATGGCAACTTCTTCCCTCTGAACCACAGACAAGGCTTTTTTTCCTGGAGATTGCATTCCTGAGGTGTAACTGTCGAGCGGGAGACAACCAAAAATCATAAAGACGTAATTTAGCCAAATCCTCAGCCACTGGAGGTCTTAGCCAGAGTATTTGGGAAGAGTTCCATTCATCAATTTCATTGCCCCTATATAAGCACTACAGTACATAATCAACACATAACATCTGTAATATAGAACAACATTCACCCAGCTCGCTAAAACCTTTGATCCATCGCAGGACTTGCCACACAAATTCACTGAGTTAATTTCCCATGTCCCCCCCAAAAATAGATCGTAGTGGCACTCGGTTAATAAAAGGCTGCCATGTGTTGGATAATGATAATGTGCATACTCTCAAAGCTTTCTTCAGCTTCTACTGATGTGTCACTACTTTTATAGGACCAGCAATAGTTGTGGAAGTAGATCTAGCGTGGAACACTTTGTAGTAAACATCATTACGTTTTTGAAGTAAATCGATGCAGGTTTATGTGAGTATTTGACAGCATTGCAAACACTGTCCCCCCCCCCCAAAAAAATCAGAATTAAAATATCATCTTCAAATTCCATACCCAGCAACTCAAAAAACAGTCCCTGGGTTAGAGCATCAAAGGAATTTATAGAAAGTTTATACCAAAAAATATATGGAGTTGCATAAATTCACTGCTGGAGATTAACATAAGAGTAAAGACTTGCCCTGCATGACTACAAAATATCTAATAAGTTACCTGTAAACTTTGTCCGAACATTTCAAACAACTTCCTAATCCAACTTTAAGTATTTTAAAACTTAAATAATCCATACATTTTTAAGGTAGTGAAATAAAATGTTGCCCTCTTAGAGATAAATAGATCAATTTAGATTAAATGTCAGGTAAATTGTGTGGCTGAGGTTTTAAAACTTCTTATGGATCAAATCCCACTAGCGGGATCGATTTGACAACATCCGGTGAAATTGCAGAGCGTGAAAATAAAATATAAAAAATATTCTAAATATTAAATTTTTACACATTCACGCGGGACGTGGAACCCACTCTATAAATGTCTTAGTCCCCCCTCCTCGCGTCCTAGGATAGTCCACCTTCGCCGCCGACCATGGCCTAGTAGTCCTCACCCAGAACCCCACTGGACTGAGGGTCAGCTCGGGACTGAGGGGCAGCTCGGGACTGAGGGGCAGCTCGGGACTGAGGGGCAGCTCGGGACTGAGGGGCAGCTCGGGACAGAGGGGCAGCTCGGGACAGAGGCAGCTCGGGACAGGGGCAGCTCAGCACTGAGGGGCAGCTCGGCACTGAGGGGAAGCTCGGGACTGAGAGGCAGCCCAGCACTGAGAGGAAGCTCAGGCAGGTACTTGGCTCTGGCAGATCCTGGCTGGCGGATCTGGAAGAGTCTGGTTGACTGGCGGATCTGGAAGAGTCTGGTTGACTGGCGGATCTGGAAGTCTGGCTGACTGGCGAATCTGGAAGAGACTGGTTGACTGGCAGATCTGGAAGAGTCTGGTTGACTGGCAGATCTGGAAGAGTCTGGCTGACTGGCGGATCTGGAAGTCTGGCTGACTGGCGAATCTGGGCAGACTGGCGGCGCTGGGCAGACTGGCGGCACTGGGCAGACTGGCGGCACTGGCGGCGCTGGGCAGACTGGCGGCGCTGGGCAGACTGGCGGCATGGCGGCGCTGGGCAGACTGGCGGCTCCTTGCAGACTGGCAGCTCTGGCAGCTTCATGCAGACTGGCAGCTCTGGCTGCTTCATGCAGACTGACAGCTCTGGCTGCTCCATGCAGGCTGGCGGCTCTGGCTGCTCCATGCAGGCTGGCAGCTCTGGCTGCTCCATGCAGGCTGGCAGCTCTGGCTGCTCCATGAAGGCTGGCAGCTCTGGCTGCGCTGAACAGGCAGGAGACTCCAGCAGCGCAGGAGAGGAGGAAGGCTCTGGCTGCGCTGAACAGGCGAGGCGCACAGTAGGTCTGATGCGTGGTGCTGGCACTGGTGGTACTGGGCCGAGGACATGCACAGGAAGCCTGGTGCGGGGAGCTGCCACCGGAGGGCTGGGGTGTGGAGGTGGTACTGGGTAGACCGGACCGTGCAGGCGCACTGGAGCTCTTGAGCACCGAGCCTGCCCAACCTTACCTGGCTCGATGCCCATTCTAGCCCGGCCGATACGAGGAGCTGGAATATACCGCACCGGGCTATGCACCCGCACTGGGGACACCGTGCGCACCACTGCATAACACGGTGCCTGCCCGGTCTCTCTAGCCCCCCGGTAAGCACAGGGAGTTTGCACAGGTCTCCTACCTGGCGTAGCCCTACTCCCTGTGAGCCTCCCCCAATAAATTTTTGGGGCTGACTCTCGGGCTTCCTTGCCAACCGTGTTCCCTCATATTGCCTGCTCCTCTCTCCGGCTGCCTCTGCTCTCCTCGCTGCCTCCACCTGTTCCCATGGAAGTCGATCCCTTCCCGCCAGGTTCTCCTCCCATGTGTAGCAACCCTTGCCATCCAATATATCGTCCCATGTCCAATCCTCATTGCGCCGCTGTTGCTGCCTTTGCTGTTTCTCCTGTGGCTCCTGCCTGTTGACACGCTGCTTGGTCCGTTTGTGGTGGGTGATTCTGTAACGGTTTTCATGCGGTGAAGGAGAGTCAGACCAAAATGCAGCGTGTAGATTGCGATCCATGTTTAATCAGCAAACGTAAACACGAATCAATACAAATACTACAAAACAAAGAACGCAATGAACGTAACGAAAACCGAAACAGCCTATACTAGTGTAAACTAACACAGCGACAGGAACAAGGACACTAAGGACAATCACCCACGAAACACACAAAGAATATGGCTGCCTAAATATGGTTCCCAATCAGAGACAACGATAATCACCTGACTCTGATTGAGAACCACCTCAGGCAGCCATAGACTAACGCTAGACATCCCACAAAACCCCAAGACAAAAACACACCACAATAACCCATGTCACACCCTGGCCTGACCGAATAAATGAAGAATAAACATAATATATTTCGACCAGGGCGTGACAAAATTAAAGTTTAACTTGTTAATCTAGCCACCATGTCAGATTTCAAAAACGCTTTACGGCGAAAGCAAACCATGCGATTATCTGAGGACAGTACCCCATCAAACAAACACATGACAATCATATTTCAACCCGCCAGATGCGACACAAAACTCAGAAATAATGATATAATTCATGCCTTACCTTTGAAGAGCTTCTTCTGTTGGCACTCCAATATGTCCCATAAACATCACAAATGGTCCTTTTGTCCAATTAGTTCCATCGTTACATCCCCAAAATGTCCATTTATTTGGCGCATTTGATTGAGAAAAATACCGGTTCCAACTCGCCCTGCATGACTACAAAATGTCTAATAAGTTACCTGTAAACTTTGTCCAAACATTCCAAACAACTTTCCTAATCCAACTTTTAAAACGTAAATAATCGATACATTTTAAGACGGGATAAACTGCATTCAATAGCCGGATAAAATGAAAGTGGAGCGAGCTTCAGGTCACGCCTCCAAACAAAAGAGTACACTTGGCAAAACACCCAAGAAAGGAAATGGCTACTTCTTCATTTCTCAAAATAAAAAATCTCAACCAATTTCTAAAGACTGTTGACATCGAGTGGAAGTTATAGGAACTGCACGCATATTTCTATTAAAACAGGTTTGCCATAGGTAAACCATAGATTTACCTAAAAAAAGAATCCCTGGATGGATTGTGCTTGGGGGTTCGCCTGCCAAATCAGTTCTGTTATAGTAACAGACATTATTCAAACAGTTTTAGATGAGTCAGAGTGTTTTCTATCCGAATCTACTAATAATGTGCATATCTTAGCTTCTGGGCCTAAGTAGCAAGTAGTTTACTGTGGGCACGAATTTCATCCGGATGTGAAAATCCCGCTCCCTATCCCCGAGAGGTAAATAGCACTGTGTGTTTTTTGAGGGAGAAACAGTGGTAGTAATCTGCTCCTCCTCTCAGTTGGTTTACAGTAATTTCCTCAGTTAGACTGACCTATGTTTTCAGATATGCAGATTACCCATGTGACTGCTTGGCTCTATTCTAGGAGACTGGCACATGAGGGAAGGCTCACATTAGTCCTGGTCACAGCTGACTGAACATCACATTCTGCAGGGTTCTGAGACCTTGAACATGTAGCAGCAGCATGCTGGAATGTGAAATGCCAGTTAAAGAATGCGTTAGGATTGTAGATAACCGCATCAGCCATATTGTTTTCTATATTATCCATTCCCCCAGACCACGCTCATGAATATTCATCCACACGTTTCACAGTAATATGAATAAATAATGTATCATATTGTACTGTATATGTTTGTAGCTTTGATCGTATTTTGGGTAATGTTGGTGACGCTACAATAACAACAAGACCACTGTGATAAATAATACTATAATTACAAATAACCTAGTTTATTATTTTGATTCCATTCTATAAAAAAAAGGATGGGCAGCCCTGCACAAAGGAGCATCCAAGCATGATTAATTTCCTGTTAGGCTCACCCTGAGACCTTTTTCTGGATGGAAGAAAGGACCAAAGGTCAGTGCCCCAGATTCCTAGTGTGGCACAGCAGAGATGCTCTACACAATATTAGAGTTTTAACACCCAGTTTCAAATATCTGCCTGAATGTTTGTAAATGCTGCAGAGGCTAAATGTCACAATAGCCAGCAAACTTTAAAATGGCGCCGGAAGTATTGGCAGCAGTTTTACGGGCGCCCAACCAATTGTGCTATTATGTGTTTTTTTTCACGTTATTTGTAACTTATTTTGTACATAATGTTTCTGCAACCGTATCTTACGACAAAAAAGAGCTTCTGGATATCAGGACAGCGATCACTCACCTCAGATTAGACAAAGATTTTTATTTCAACAAGCAAGACGCACAGGACATTATTCGCCAGTGAATGACGACATGGATATTCAGCTAAAGGGATATACGCTGCACCGGCAAGATAGAACAGCATAATTTGGAAACGAGGGGGGTGGTCTGTGCATATTTGTAAACAACAGCTGGTGCACGAAATCTACTGAAGTCTCTAGATTTTTCTCGCCTGAAGTAGAGTATATTGTGACTAATTGCAGGTCACACTACTTGCCTAGAGAGTTTTCAGCTATACTTTTCGTGGCTGTTTATTTACCACCACAGACAGATGCTGGCACTAAGACCGCACTCAGTCAGCTGTATAAGGAAATAAGCAAACAGGAAACCACTCAACCAGAGGTGGCACTCCTAGGGGCCGGAGACTTTAATGCAGGGAAACTTAAATCAGTTCTACCAAATTTCTATCAGCATGTTAAATGTGCAACCTGAAGGAAAAAAATTCTAGATCACCTGTACTCCACACACAGAAATGCGTACAAAGCTCTCCCTCACCCTCCATTTGGTAAATCTGACCACAACTCTATCATCCTGATTCCTGCTTACAAACAAAAATTAAAGCAGGAAGCACCAGTGACTAAGGTCTATAAAAAAGTGGTCAGATGAAGCAGATGCTAAACTACAGGACTGTTTTGCTATCACAGACTAGAACATGTTCCGGGATTCTTCCAATGGCATTGAGGAGTACACCACATCAGTCACTGGCTTTATCAATAAGTGCATCCAGGACGTCGTCCCCACAGTGACTGTACGTACATACCCCAAACCAGAAGCCATGGATTACAGGCAACATTCACGCTGAGCTAAAGGGTACAGCTGCAGCTTTCAATGTGCGGGACTCTAACCCGGAAGCTTACAGGAAATCCTGCTATGCCCTGCGACGAACCATCAAACAGGCAAAGCGTCAATACAGGGCTAAGATTGAATCATACTACCCCTGCTCTGACGCTCTTCTTATGTGGCAGGGCTTACAGACTACAAAGGGAAGCACAGCTGCGAGCTGCCCAGTGACATGAGCCTACCAGATGAGCTAAATCACTTCTATGCTCGCTTCGTGGCAAGCAACACTGAGGCATGCATGAGAACATCAGCTGTTCCGGACGACTGTGTGATCATGCTCTCCGTAGCCGATGTGAGTAATACCTTTAAACAGGTCAACATACACAAGGCTGCGAGGCCAGATGGATTACCAGGGCGTGTGCCCTGGGCATGTGCTGACCAACTGGCACGTGTCTTCACTGACATTTTCAACATGTCCCTGATTGCGTCTGTAATACCAACATGTTTCAAGCAGACCACCAGTGTCCCTGTGCCCAAGAACACGAAGGCAACCTGCCTAAATGACTACAGACCCGTAGGACTCACGTCCATAGCCATGAAGTGCTTTGAAAGGCTGGTCATGGCTCACATCAACACCATTATCCCAGAAACCCTAGACCCACTCCAATTTGCATACCGCCCAAACAGATCAACAGATGATGCAATCTCTATTGCACTCCACTCTGCCCTTTCCCACCTGGACAAAAGGAAGACTTATATGAGAATGCTATTCATGGAATACAGCTCAGCGTTCAACACCATTGTACCCTCAAAGCTCATCACTGAGCTAAGGATCCTGGGACTAAACACCTCCCTCTGCAACTGCATCTTGGACTTCCTGACGGGCCGCCCCCAGGTGGTGAGGGTAGGTAGCAACACATCTGCCACACTGATCCTCAACACTGGAGCCCCCCAGGGGTGCATGCTCAGTCCCCTCCTTTACTCCCTGTTCACCCACGACTGCATGGCCAAGCACGACTCCAACACCATCATTAAGTTTGCAGATGACACAACAGTAGGCCTGATCAACGACAACGATGAGACAACCTATAGGGAGGAGGTCAGAGACCTGGCCGGGTGGTGCCAGAATAACAACCTATCCCTCAATGTAACCAAGACTAAGGAGAATATTGTGGACTACAGGAAAAGGAGGACCGAGCACGCCCCCATTCTCATTGACGGAGTTGTGTGGAGCAGGTTGAGATCTTCAAGTTCCTTGGTGTCCACATCACCAACAAACTAGAATGGTCCAAACACACCAAGACAGTCGTGAAGAGGGCACGACAAAGCCTATTCCCCCTCAGGAAACTAAAATGATTTGCCATGGGTCCTGAGATCCTCAAAAGGTTCTACAGCTGCAACATCGAGAGCATCCTGACTGGTTGCATCACTGCCTGGTACGGCAATTGCTCGGCCTCTGACCACAAGGCACTACAGAGGGTAGTGTGTACGACCCAGTACATCACTGGTGCTAAGCTGCCTACCATCCAGGACCTCTACACCAGGCGGTGTCAGAGGAAGGCCCTAAAATTGTCAAAGACCCCAGCCACCCCAGTCATAGACTGTTCTCTCTACTACCACATGGCCAGCGGTACCGGAGTGCCAAGTCTAGGACAAAAAGGCTTCTCAACAGTTTCTACCCCCAAGCCATAAGACTCATGAACAGGTAATCAAATGGCTACCCAGACTATTTGCATTGTGTGCCCCGCCTAACCCCTGTTTTACGCTGCTGCTACTCTCTGTTTATCATATATGCATAGTCACTTTAACTATACATTCATATACATATGTACATACTACCTCAATTGGGCCGACCAACCAGTGCTGCCGCACATTGGCTATCCGGGCTATCTGCATTGTGTCCCACCACCCACCACCTGCCAACCCTTCTTTATGCTTCTGCTACTCTCTCTCATCATATACAGTGGGGCAAAAAAGTATTTAGTCAGCCACCAATTGTGCAAGTTCACCCACTTAAAAAGATGAGAGAGGCCTGTAATTTTACACTTCAACTATGACAGACAAAATGAGAAGAAAAAAAATCCAGAAAATCACATTGTAGGATTTTTTTATAAATTTATTTGCAAATTATGGTGGAAAATAAGTAATTGGTCAATAACAAAAGTTTATCTCAATACTTTGTTATATACCCTTTTTTTGGCAATGACAGAGGTCAAACGTTTTCTGTAAGTCTTCACAAGGTTTTCACACACTGTTGATGTTATTTTGGCCCATTCCTCCATGCAGATCTCCTCTAGAGCAGTGATGTTTTGGGGCTGTTGCTGGGCAACACGGATGCAGCCGCCACCATGCTTGAAAATATGAAGAGTGGTACTCAGTGATGTGTTGTGTTGGATTTCCCCCAAACATAACACTTTGTATTCAGGATCATAAAATCATCCTTGCCACATTTTTCCAGTTTTACTTTAGTGCCTTATTGCAAACAAGATGCCTGTTTTGGAACATTTTTATTCTGTACAGTCTTCCTTATTTTCACTCTGTTATTTAGGTTAGTATTGTGGAGTAACTTCAAGGTTGTTGATCCATCCACAGTTTTCTCCTATCACAGCCATTAAACTCTGTAACTGTTTTAAAGTCACCATTAGTCTCATGATGAAATCCCTTAGTGGTTTTCTTCCTCTCTGGCAACTGAGTTAGCAAGGACGCCTGTATTTATGTAGTGACTGGGTGTATTGATACACCATCCACAGTGTAATTAATAACTTCACCATGCTCAAAGGGATAGTCACTGTCTGCCTTTTACGTATACTATATATATATATATATATTTATTTTATTTAATTTCACCCCCTTTCTTCTCCCCAATTTTGTGGTATCCAATTGTTAGTTGCTTTTTATATTTTTACCAATCTACCAATAGTGCCCTTCTTTGCGAGGCATTGGAAAACCTCTCGTCTTTATGGTTGAATCTGTGTTTGAAATTCACTGCTCGACTCAGGGACCTTAAAAAGAATTATGTGTGTGGGGTACAGAGATGAGGTAAAAAATCATGACTTAATGACTTTAAAAAATCATGTTATACACTATTATTGCACACAGAGTCCATGCAACTTTTTCTGTGACTTGTTAAGCACATTTTTATTCCTGAACTTTAGGCTTGCCATATCAAAGGGGTGGCAAAACCCACTGATTGATGCTTATTTATAAAACCCTCTTAGGCCTCACTCCCCTCTATCTGAGAAATCTACTGCAGCCCTCATCCTCCACATACAACACCCGTTCTGCCAGTCACATTCTGTTAAAGGTCCCCAAAGCACACACATCCCTGGGTCGCTCGTCTTTTCAGTTTGCTGAACCTGGTGACTAGAACGAGCTGCAACAAACACTCAAACTGGACAGTTTTATCTCAATCTCTTCATTTAAAAACTCAATCATGGACACTCTTACTGACAGTTGTGGCTGCTTTGCGTGATGTATTGCTGTCTCTACCTTCTTACCCTTTGTGCTGTTGTCTGTGCCCAATAATGTTTGTACCCTGTTTTGTGCTGCTACCATGTTGCTGCCATGTTGTGTTGCTACAGTGTTGTTTTCATGTTGTGTTGCTTCCATGCTGTGTTGTCATGTGTTGCTGCCATGCTATGATGTTGTCTTAGGTCTCTCTTTATGTAGTGTTTTGTTGTCTCTTGTCGTGATGTGTGTTTTGTCCTATATTTCATTTGATTTATTTTTATTTTTAATACCAGTCCCAAATCCCCGCAGCAGGCCTTTTGCCCTTTGGTAGGCCGTCTTTGTAAGTAAGAATTTGTTCTTAACTGACTTACCAAGTTAAATAAAGGTTAAATAAATTCAATAATTATTAAAAGGTGGTGAATACTTATTAACTCAAGACATTTCAGCTTTTCATTTTGTATTCATTTGTAAAAATGTCTAAAAGCATAATTCTATTTTGACATTATGGGATATTGTGCATAGGCTCGTGAGACAAAATCATAATTGAATCCATGTTAAATGTAGGATGTAACGCAACAAAATGTGGAAAAAAATCAAGGGATGTGATTACTTTCTGAAGGCACTGTAGGCTCGACCCTAATTTATGTGCTTTCACCAATGGCCCAAGACAATGCCTAAGGGTCAGTACCCCTCCCCCCCTCCACTGTATGCAATTGTCCTCTCAGGAATGTGTTTTTATCGCTATTGTACCCAGTCCACTCCCTTCTCAGGTCATCACACATAGATGATTGATATTTTCTAATTTCCTAGGCTTCTAGGCATCTGGTCTAGTATGCTTCTCTTAGTTAATTATTTGTCTTGTAATTAAGTTTAGAATTTATATGCCTAGAATTATGCTTTGTTAATTGCTTAATCTTATTATGGGTCACTATGAGGTATGTATAATATCATATATATGATGTACGACCACACTACATAGACATCTGTCATCACTGAGAGCCAGGCTATGACGACACCTCCCTCGTCATCGTCCCCTTCCCCAATCTCTCTCTGTACTGTGTGAGGTCCTCGGATGGCCATGTAGGGGCAAGTCTTCGAGGCATGATAATATCGCAATACACCTTAAAATGAAATGCAGCATGTCCCAGCCTTAAGGTATAATCCAGTCAATCCGGAAAATGAAATTCGATCACCGCATATGTGGTTTCCACCGTGTGATGATGATGTGATGGTGTGGGGTGCTTTGCTGGGGACACTGTCTGTGATTTATTTAGAATTCAAGGCACACTTAACCAGCATGGCTAACACAGCATTCTGCAGTGATACGCCATCTCATCTGGTTTGCACTTAGTGGGACTATCATTTGTTTTTCAACAAGACAATGACCGAAAAACACCCCTCCAGGCTGTGTAAGGGCTATTTGACCAAGAGTGAGAGTGATGGTGCTGCTTCAGATAAGCTGACCTTCAATCAACCCAATTGAGATGGTTTGGGATGAGTTGGACCGCAGAGTGAAGGGAAACCAGCCAACAAGTGCTCAGCATATGTGGGAACTCCTTCAAGAGCTGTTGGAAAATCATTCCTCATGAAGTGTAACGGCGTTCTTCTTTAGTAGAAAGAGAGTCGGACCGAAATGCAGCGTGTAAGTTACTCATGTTTATTAGGAAGACAAACGAACGAACTATACACGAATAACTAATAAATTCAAAAACAACAAACAGAACGTGAAACCTATTACAGCCTGACTGGTGCACACTACACAGAGACAGGAACAATCACCCACGAAATACAAGGCGAAAACCAGGCTACCTAAATACGGTTCCCAATCAGCGACAACGAGAATCACCTGACTCTGATTGAGAACCGCCTCAGGCACCAACCTATTTAACACACATACACACCCCTAATCAACTACAATCCCAAACACTACAAACCCCAAAACGAAAATACAATACATAATAACCCCATGTCACACCCTGGTCTGACTAACTAATAAACTAAAACACAAAATACTAAGACCAAGGCGTGACAGAACCCCCCCCCCCCTAAGGTGCGGACTCCCGAACGCACCTCAAAACCATAGGGAGGGTCCGGGTGGGCGTCTGTCCATGGTGGCGGTTCCGGCTCCGGACGTGGACCCCACTTCATAAATGTCATTGTTCCTCCCCTTCGCGTCCATGGATAATCCACCCTAACCGCCGACCCTGGCCGAATAGTCCTCACCCAGAACCCTACATAACAGAGGAGCAGCTCGTGACTGAGGGGCAACTCGGGACTGAGGCAGCTCGGGACTGAGGGGCAGCTCGGGACTGAGGGGCAACTCGGGACTGAGGGGCAGCTCGGGACTGAGGGGCAGCTCGGCACTGAGGGGCAGCTCGGCACTGAGAGGCAGCCCAGCACTGAGATGAAGCCCAGTACTGAGAAAAAGCCCAGTACTGAGATGAAGCCCAGCCAGGCAGTTGAATCCGGCAGATCCAGGCTGACTGGCAGATCCTGGCTGACTGGAGGATCCTGGCTGACTAGCAGATCTGGCAGATCCTGGTTTACTGGCAGATCTGGAAGGGTCTGATTGACTGGCAGATCTGGAAGGGTCTGGTTGACTGGCAGATCTGGAAGAGTCTGGTTGACTGGCAGATCTGGAAGAGTCTGGCTGACTGGCAGATCTGGAAGAGTCTGGTTGACTGGCAGATCTGGAAGAGTCTGGCTGACTGGAAGAGTCTGGCTGACTGGCAGATCTGGAAGAGTCTGGCTGACTGGCAGATCTGGCTGCTCCATGCAGACTAGCAGCTCAGGCTGCTCTATGCAAACTGACAGCTCTGGCTGCTCTATACAGACAGGAGGCTCCGACAGCGCTGTAGAGGAGGAAGGCTCTAGAACCGCTGAACAGACGGGAGACTCCGACAGCGCAGGAGAGGGAGAAAGCGCTGGCTGCGCTGAACAGGCGAGGCGCACTGAAGGCCTGATGCGTGGTGCTGGCACTGGTGGTATTTGGCCGAGGACACGCACAGGAAGCCTAGTGCGGGGAGCTGCTACTGGAGGGCTGGGGTGTGGAGGTGGTTCTGGATAGACCGGACCATGCAGGCGCACTGGAGCTCTTGAGCACCGAGCCTGCCCAACCTTACCTGGTTGAATACTCTCGGTTGCCCTGCCAGTGCTGTGAGGAGAAATAGCCCGCACTGGGCTATGTAGGCGAACCGGAGACACAGAGCGCAAGGCTGGTGCCATGTAAACCGGCCCAAGGTGACGCACTGGAGACCAGATGCATAGAGCCGGCTTCATAGCATTAGACTCGACGCTCAATCTAGCCCGGCAGATACGCGGACCTGAAATATACCGCACCGGGCTATCACCGTGCGCACCACTGCATAACACGGTGCCTGCCGGTCTCTCTAGCCCTCCGGTAAGCACAGGGAGATTGCGCAGGTCTCCTACCTGACGCAGCCATACTCCCTGATACTCCCAGCGCTTTCTCCCTGATACTCCCAGCGCTTTCTCCCTCTCCTGCGCTGTCGGAGTCTCCCGTCTGTTCAGCGGTTCTAGAGCCTTCCTCCTCTACAGCGCTGTCGGAGCCTCCTGTCTGCTACCTAAATACGGTTCCCAATCAGCGACAACGAGAATCACCTGACTCTGATTGAGAACCGCCTCAGGCAGCCAACCTATTTAACACACACACACACCCCTAATCAACTACAATCCCAAACACTACAAACCCCAATACGAAAATACAATACATAATAACCCCATGTCACACCCTGGTCTGACTAACTAATAAACTAAAACACAAAATACTAAGACCAAGGCGTGACATGAAGCTGGTTGAGAGAATGCCAAGAGTATGCAAAGCTGTCATCAAGGCAAGGTGGCTATTTGTTTAACATTTTTTTGGTAACTACATGATTCCATATGTGATATTTCCTAGTTTTGATGTCTTCACTATTCTTATACAGTATAGAAAATAGTAAAAATAAAGAAAAACCCTTGAATGAGTAGGTGTGTCAACTTTTGACTGGTACTGTATATATATTGTGTACAACAGCATTGAATAATTGTGAACCTATTTAGTGAATTTTAACAATTAGAGACCATCCTTATAAAAATACACTATTATATCGACTCGAATAGTCCCTGTTCAAAGTTAGGAGTCCCTTGTCCCTATTCAAAGTTGAATAGTCACTTGTCCCTCTTTTTAACTGAAAGTACAATGTTTCTAGTACTTTTGAAAGTTGTCTTTGCCTTCACAATTTAACTATTTAATTCAATTTAGGGACACTGATCTGAAAGCTTGCTGTTTCATAACTAGACTTCAGTCAGACTTCTTTACTCTTTTAAAAAGCATTTCCATTAGAATAGAAAGCACAGTTTGACTGAGAGGCGTTTTGTGTTTTTATTCTCGGTCTTTGAAGATGGAATTTGGAAATCATGTAATAAATCCTACAGCTGAATGAGAGACGAAAGCTTTCCAGTGTCCTTGCTGAGTCTGATGGAATCATTATTCTACTGATGTTAAGAGCTGCACATTAAACACTTTCACACTGCTGGTGGCTGATTGCTGATATCTCTTTTTAGCTCTACCTCACATCTTTTATGTAGTTTAAGAATATTGCATCTCTGATGTAAATGAACATGGCTCATCCCATACTGTCAGCTCAGTCCAAGCTGCATCACAGAGAGAAAGACAATGTAATTTTTTCTAAACAGAATGGCGTCATAGATGATCTTTAGCGCGGATAAGGAGAAGAGGTCAGGGTGGTTGGATATGTGTGAAATTGCAAATGGAACACATAAAGGACACTGATTAGATCAAAAACCAAGAGGTTGTCAAGGAAGTGGAGGGCTGATATGTGACAATATGTGGGGCTAATTAAGAAGAGAGCAGCGAGGGCAACCCAGAGAGGCTATGGCTCATTTTCTGCTCCTCCATGTTCTAATAAAGGACTGACAGCTTTTGTGATTTACACAATGGTGGCGGTTCTATCCTTTGACAATAACTTTTTTCTTCTGCTTTTGTCATTTTTCATATTACAGAGATACACATTTGTGGACATTTATGGGAAATGTGAACGTATTCCCACTTCTTTTATCTAAGTTATATAATTTATTGTGACATTCATATAGCATATTTAAAATTAGATTGTAGAAGTCGTGATAGGTGAAGGAATCTCACAACCAGCAATCCAGGATTGCATTGTTATTAGTTTTTTTTCAATTTTCTAGACTAGCAAAACAAATGATATGGAAAGAAATGTGATAGGTGGCTATGCCAATCGGTACTGAATATTGACATGTTTCTCTGAGTAAGTCTACTCTGATTGATAACTTTCAGCATTCAGTCAATAATTAGTCAGTGACATGACACTGTTCCCCTAAATTTCAGCTTTACTAAGAAATAAAGAAAATGGACTAATGATTTTGTCTAATGGTGTTATTTGTCACATTCTGACCTTAGTTCCGTTGTTTTGTCTTTGTTTTAGTATGGCCAGGGCGTGAGTTGGGGTGGGCAGTCTATTTTCTTTTTTCTATAATTTGGGATTTCTGTGTTTGGCCTGATATGGTTCTCAATCAGAGGCAGCTGTCAACCATACTTAGGTAGCCTAGTTTCACCTTTGATTTGTGGGTGATTATTTTTCCGTTTCAGTGTTTGCACCATTCGGGACTGTTTCAGTTTTCATTTTGATTCTCTTGTTCTTTTGTATTTTGTATTCATTTTCCATTGAATCACATTATACATACCACGCTGCATTTTGGTCCTACGATCCTTCCTACTACTCCCCCTCAGAGGAGGAAGAAGAAACCCGTTACATTATTAAGGAAAGAGTGTGAGGAAAGTGGGTGTTTTGGTCATACATTGGATGACATGTTAGTTTCTCAATGTATACAGTACATTACATTACTTAAAATAGCTCCTATGGTATGTAACACTGCTACTGTAGCTGTATTTCTATTTCTAAATAAGATATGAATGAACATGAGGTGTATACATTCAGTTTATTAGGTCCACCACCCCACTCATGAAAATGGTTCGTTGTTACAGACAGTGAGTCAAGTGGCCGTGGCTTGCTATATAAAGGAGGCAGACAGGCATCTAGGCATTCAGTCACTGGAAAAACATTGCCTGGTCCGAAGAATCATGGTTCCAGTTGCGTCATGCTGACGGCAGAGTCAGGATTTGGCGTAAGCAGCATGAGTCCATGGCCCTATCCTGCCTGTCAACAGTACAGGCTGTTGTTGGTGGTGTAATGGTGTGGGGCAGGTATTCCTGCCGTCGGGGGTACGCCAAATAAAAATGTGATTCATGTTTAAAAAAATATGAATGTAATCACATTTTCAAACAGTCCATTTATATTTTCCAACGGGGCTATACTTGGGGTGAGGTTTTTTTCTCGCCTGAGTAGCCTCGTTTCACTGCCAAAAATAAAATTAAACTAATCTAGTGTTCCGCAAAATAACAAAACAATGTCAAATACAGGTAGCCTAGTCAAATAATTAACATCCAATCACATTAACCATTACTCTTTCGCAGGAATTCCACTAACTGTCCGTATGTAGCCAAACGCAACTGCTGCTCATTCCGTTTGCTCGAAAATGGATAAATTTTTTAAAAGTAAGGCCAGCGTACATACAGACACATACCAGCTCTACAGGTGTAGTACTGCTGGTAGTAGCAGTACTACACCTGCACCTGTAAATGACACAAGTTGTTCTGCTTCCACGTGCCCCACCAAATGCTAGCATCAGTATTTCTGCATCTGTTGTTAGCCCAGCTAGCATGGAGACTGACAGTTGTGAATCTGATTCAGCCGAAAAGCTACTGCCCCCTTACCCGGGAAAGCACTGAACAACAGACAGGGATGTTGGACCATCGAAGAGGAGCAAATATGATGAGAACTACATTGATTTGGGGTTCACTTATATTGAGAGTAGTGCCTTTTCTCAGCCAGAGTGTGTTATGTGCAAAAGTACTATCTCACAACTCGATGAAACCTTCACTCTTGTGAGAACATTTAGAAACAAAACATGCCAATTTGAAAACTAAGATGACTTTCGAATAGTAAGACATGTATGAAAGTAACAGATACCATTAATAAGAAGGGGCTAGAAGCGTCTCATATGGTGAGCAAACGAGTGGCTAGGACAGGCAAGACCCATACTATTGTGGAGGACTTCTTCTTCCTGCTGCTGCGGATATGGCTAGGACAGTGTTTGGGGAAAAAGACAAAAAAACTATACAGACAATGCTTTCATCAAACAACACTGTTTCACAACGCATCAGTGACATGGCAGGAGATGTTTTGAAACAATTCTAGTCTTGTAGTAGCAGACCGATATAGACGTCTGTCGCGTGGGCGACTAAAAATGCTCACCCATCCCGCCCTCCCCCCTCCACATCAGCGAAATCGCAGCACCCCCACCTGCCAACATCTTCCTGTGGCTTTGACTGAGTGTATATAGACTCGGTCAAAATGGCAGATATTTGCAACCAAATTCCATTTACAATATGTAATGAAGCAACTAAGATTTCATCTGCCCGTATGGCCGAGGACATGCAGTCTGCAGAATAACATCCCTGCTAATATTGAGACTGAGTTGGCAGAGGCAATCATCATGATAAAATAAGTGGAGAGTCTATGAATTACAAAACCCACAGCTCTTTCATCAGGCCTATCTTTAATAGAGCTCTAGCCACATAGACCCCTCGGCAGAAACATATTTTACAGTAATACAGTATGTCTGACATTATGCCTGAAGCTCCCTCAACCTTTATTTGGCTCACATAAATATTGTAAGTAAACACAATTGCCTTGTTCCCTACAACCACTGCATTAGTGGTTATTTTGTCAAAGCCTTGGCCTGGTGCCTTAGGAATAACCAGAGATAGTTAAACTGTAATCTCATATAAATTCCATGTTCCAAGGGCTGTGGTCAGACAAGGCTGTGATCTTCTGTATAAAGTCAGTGGCATGGAAATGGGCAGGTGACTGAGCTCAGACTGTTTCATATTCATTCCTCCAGATGACCTGAGTGCATAGTAAAATGCCCTTGCAGTAACAAGGGAAGGGACACTAACATCATATTGAGACTTTAAAGTCTAAATGTCAGAGGTTTTAGAAATTTCATGCATTTATTGTAATTTAGTTTTTGTTATTTGAGTGATAGGTATAAGGGGTGAGGTCAGATCTGGTAGCATGATATTATGATATTACATTTAGATATGTATATTTAGATACGATAATCTGTGAATGACTATGGAGATTCCTTAGTTTGAGTTGAATTGAAGTGCTACAGCACTAGACAGGACAATTAAAGACCGCCCCCAGGTGTTCTGGTCACTGTAATATATGACCGTGTTTCATGTGAATGCTAAAGTCAAACGGCCAGGGGCAAGCATGAGTGTATTGTTTGAAGCTGACCTTGGCTAGGACTCAACATGTTTGTTGTGTCTGTACCTTCATTGTTTACACCCACTGCACATGTGAGGTTATATAGCAGTTAGAGAGGCTATGTAGATTCTTTGGAATGTATTTTCTGACATTTTAGGAAGGTTTATACCTAAAACCATTTAGGTATTTAATTGCAATCCTAGAGAAGAAATGGTTTCAAAGGGATTCTTTGGCTGTCCCCATAGAATAACCCTTTGGGGTTCAATGTAGAACCCTCTGTGGAAATGGCTTTACATGGAACCCATAGGGTTTCTACCTGGAATCAAAAAGGTTTTACCTAAAACAAAAATGGTTCTTCAAAGGGTTCTCCTATGGGGACAACTGAATAATTATTTTAGGTTCTAGATAGCACCTTTTTTTTCTAAGAGTGTGTTTAACACCATCATTGGCTTGCAGTAAACTTGACTATTATTGTGTCCTATGAGGCCAACAGGGCAGGTGCTTCTATGAATGGAGAGTGGAGGGAGACCAAAGTATATACAGGAAGCCAGCCAAGTCTCCCCACTTGGGTTTATAGTCCTCCTCATAAGTGTGAAATGTCAGCGAAGGTGGGCACCTCCAGTAGGTGTCTCACCACAAGTATTCTTCTTTAAAGTATACCCAGACAATATCAACCTCTTGCAAAGTGTCAGCATTGGACAATCAATACACATTTACAGAGAGAGAGAAACAAATTTTACAGCCATCAGCATGTGTTGGTGTGCTTGTACATCCTGAACATCACTTAAAAGTACCCACTTCCTGTATATCAGGAAAGTTTAGCTCAAGCATCATTTTGACATTGTTGTGCTTTTTTTAGTTTCATATTAGAATTTTTTTAGACAGTGAGAAAGAGAGGGGAGAGAAGAAAGGGAACAAAGAGTAGAGAAAATGGGCACCACAGAATGCAACTCATTTGGGGCAGATACAGTGCATTTGGAAAGTATTCAGACCTCTTGACTTGTTCCACCTTTTTTTTTACGTTACAGCCTTATTGTAAAATGTATTTACATATTTTTTTATTTTAATTGTAATTTATTTTTATTTATTTTTACCCCATTTTCTCCCAAATGTCATGGTATCTAATTGGTAGTTGCAGTCTTGTCTCATCGCTGCAACTCCCGTACGGACTCGGGAGAGGCGAAGTTCGATAATCGTAAGTCCAAAACACAATCCAAACAAGCCGCACTGCTTCTTGGCACAATGCCCACGTAACCGGGAAGCCAGCCGCACCAATGTGTCGGATGAAACACTGTACACCTGGCGACCGTGTCAGCATGCACTGTGCCCAGCGCACCGCAGGAGTCGCTAGTGCGCGATGGGACAAGGACATCCCTGCCAGCCAAACCCTCCCCTAACCCGGACGACGCTGAGCCAATTGTGCGCCGCACCATGGGTCTCCCGGTCACGGCCGGCTGCGACAGAGCCTGGACTCGAACTGGACCACTGCACCATTCGGGATGCCATTATAAAATGTATTAAATTGTTTTTTCCTCCTTATCAAACTACACACAATACCCCATAATGACAAAGCAAAAACAATTTTTTAGACATTTTTTACATTTACATTTTTACAAAGAGCCTGGACTCAAACCCAGAATCTTTGGAGGCACAGCTAGCACTGCGATGCAGTGCTTTGGACCACTGCGCCAACCGGGAGGCAACCTTGTGTATGTAGACCTGTTTAAAGGTCTTACGTCGGCTACAGAGAGTGTGATCGCACAGTCATCCGGAACAGCTGATGGTCTCATGCATGCCTCAGTGTTGCTTGCCTCGAAGCGAGCATAGAAGTGATTTAGCTCATCTGGTAGGCTTATGTCACTGGGCAGCTCGCGGCTGTGCTTCCCTTTGTAGTCTGTAATAGTTTGCAAGCCCTGCCACATAAGATAAGAAAAGCATCAGAGCTGGTGTAGTATGATTCAGTCTTAGCCCTGTATTGACGCTTTGCCTGTTTGATGGTTCGTCTCAGGGCATAGCAGGATTTCTTGTAAGCGTCTGGGTTAGAGTCCCGCACCTTGAAAGCAGTAGGTCTACCCTTTAGCTCAGTGCGAATGTTGCCTGTAATCCATGGCTTCTGGTTGGGGATGGATGCACTTATTGATAAAGCTAGTGACTGATGTGGTGTACTCCTCAATGCCATCAGAAGAATCCCGGAACGTATTCCAGTCTGTGATAGCAAAACAGTCCTCTAGTTTAGCATCTGCTTCATCTGACCACTTTTTTTATAGACCTTAGTCACTGGTGCTTCCTGCTTTAATTTTTGCTTGTAAGCAGGAATCAGGATGATAGAGTTGTGGTCAGATTTACCAAATGGAGGGTGAGGGAGAGCTTTGTACGCGCTTCTGTGTGTGGAGTACAGGTGATCTAGAATTGTTTTCCTTCCTTTCCTGGTTGCACATTTAACATGTTGATGGAAATTTGGTAGAACTGATTTAAGTTTCCCTGCATTAAAGTCTCCGGCCCCTAGGAGCGCCGCCTCTGGGTGAGTGGTTTCCTGTTTGCCTATTTCCTTATACAGCTGACTGAGTGTGGTCTTTGTGCCAGCATCTGTCTGTGGTGGTAAATAAACAGCCATGAAAAGTATAGCTGAAAACTCTCTAGGCAAGTAGTGTGGCCTGCAATTTATAACAATATACTCTAATTCATGCGAGCAAAATCTAGAGACTTCCTTAGATTTCCTGCACCAGCTGTTGTTTACAAATATGCACAGAAAGACCCCCCCCCCCCTCCCCCCGTCTTGCCGAATTGTGCTGTTCTATCTTGTCGGTGCAGCGTATATCCCGCTGGCTGAATATCCATGTCGTCATTCAGCCAGGATTCCGTGAAACATAGGATAATACAGTTTTTGATGTCCCGTAGGATATTCGTGATTGTACCTCGTCTAATTTATTGTCCAATGATTGCACTTCGGTGAGTAGTATTGACAGTAATGGCAGCTTTTCCACTCGCCTTTTCCGGGTCCTGACCAGGCATCCGGCTCTTTGTCCTCTGTACTTCCGTCGCTTCCTCTTGCAAATAACAGGGATGTTGGCCATGTCGGGTGTTTGGAGAATGTCCTGTGCGTCTTGCTTGTGGAAGAAAAAATCTTTCTCTAATCCGAGGTGAGTGATCGCTGTCCTGATATCCAGAAGCTTTTTTTTGCCGTTAGATACGGTTGCAGAAACATTATGTATAAAATAAGTTACAAATAGCGCAAAAACCCCCACATAATAGCACAATTGGTTGGGTGCCTGTAAAACTGCTGCCATTTCCTCCAGTGCCATTTTGTCGGGCCTGAGCGCTCTGGAGTAGGTTTTCAACAATGATCTCTTTGTACTAAGCTCCGTTCATCTTTTCCTCGATCCTGACTAATCTCCCAGTCCCTGTTGCTGAAAAACACCCCCACAGCATGATGCTGCCACCAGCATGGTACACTGTAGGGATGGTGCCAGGTTTCCTCCAGACGTGAATCCTGGCCTTCAGGCCACAAATAGTTCAATCTTAATTTAATCAGACTAGAGAATCTTGTTTCTCATGGTCTGAGAGTCTTTAGGTGCCTTTTGGCAAATTCCATGCAGGCTGTCATGTGCCTTTTACTGAAGAGTGGCTTTCGTCTGGCCACTCTACCATAAAGGCCTGATTGGTGGAGTGCTTAGAGAACCTTCCTTAATCTCCACAAAGGAACTCTGGAGCTCTGTCAGAGTGACTATGGGGTTCTTGATCACCTCCCTGACCAAGGCCCTTCTCCTCCGATTGTTCAGTTAGGCCAGGTGTCCAGCTCTAGGAAGAGTCTTGGTTGTTCTAAATTTCTTACATTTAAGAATGATGGAGGCCACTGTGTTCTTGGTGACCTTCAATGCTGCAGAAATGTTTTGGTACCCTTCCCCAGGTCTGTGCTTTGACACAATCCTGTCTCGGACCTCTGCGGACAATTCTTTCTACCTCATGGCTTGGTTTTTGCTCTGACATGCACTGTCAGCTGTGAGATCTTATATAGACAGGTGTGTGCCTTTCCAAATCATGTCCATTCAAGGATAATCAATGGAAACAGGAAGCTCAATTTCGAGTCTCATAGCAAAGGGTCAGAATGCTTACAGTACCTGTCAGAATTTGGACACATCTATTCATTCAATAGTTTTTCTTTATTTTTACTATATTCTACATTGTAAAATAATAGTGAAGACATCAAAACTTTGAAATAACACATATGGAATCATGTTGTAAAGAAAGAAGTGTTACACAAATTCTTCAAAGGAGCCACCCTTTTTCTAGATAACTGATTTCCACACTCTTGCCATTCTCTCAACCAGTTTCATGAGGTAGTCACCTGGAATGCATTTAAATTAACAGATGTGCCTGGTTAAAAGTTCATGTGTTGAATTTCTTTCCTTCTTATTGCGTTTGAGCCAATCAGTTGTGTTGTGACAAGTTAGTGGTGGTATACAGAAGATAGCCCTATTTGGTAATAGACCAAGTCCATATTATAGTATGAACAGCTCAAATAAGCAAAGAGAAATGACAGTCCATCATTACTTTAAGGCATGAAGGTCAGTCAAGGCGGAAAATTTCAAGAACTTTCAAGCGCTATGATGAAACTGGCTCTCATAAGGACTGCCGCAGGAAAGGGAGACCC
Organism: Oncorhynchus masou masou; assembly: GCF_036934945.1. Taxonomy (NCBI): domain Eukaryota; kingdom Metazoa; phylum Chordata; class Actinopteri; order Salmoniformes; family Salmonidae; genus Oncorhynchus; species Oncorhynchus masou. The sequence continues at coordinate 63,910,204 of NC_088216.1, forward strand.
AAAGTTACCTCTGGGTCTTCCAGAGCATAAGTTCATTAGAATTAACTGCAGCTAAGATTGCAGCCCAAATAAATGCTTCACAGAGTTCAAGAAACAGACACTTCAGAAAACATGCGAAACGGACATTAGACCGGTGGAAATCTGCTATGCCGTTATGGGGTATTGTGTGTTGATTGAAGAGGAAAGAAATGTATTTAATCAGTTTTAGAATAAGGCTGTAACGTAAAAAAAAATGTGGAAAAAGGCCAGGGGACTGAATACTTTCCGAAGGTAAGAAGACATTCATTCCATAATGAGATATATCCATTTTCAGAAATGTTGGAACATTTACATAAATTAAAACACATTGTGTGAAAGGGATAGAGCTGTTGTTTTTTTCATCTTATCATGACACTTTATTTTATTTTTTATTTTTTTATTTCACCTTTATTTAACCAGGTAGGCTAGTTGAGAACAAGTTCTCATTTGCAACTGCGACCTGGCCAAGATAAAGCTTAGCAGTGTGAACAGACAACACAGAGTTACACATGGAGTAAACAATTAACAAGTCAATAACACAGTACAAAAAAGGGGAGTCTATATACATTGTGTGCAAAAGGCATGAGGAGGTAGGCGAATAATTACAATTTTGCAGATTAGCACTGGAGTGATAAATGATCAGATGGTCATGTACAGGTAGAGATACTGGTGTGCAAAAGAGCAGAAAAGTAAATACATAAAAACAGTGTGGGGATGAGGTAGGTGAAAAAGGGTGGGCTATTTACCAATAGACTATGTACAGCTGCAGCGATCGGTTAGCTGCTCAGATAGCACGTTTGAAGTTGGTGAGGGAAATAAAAGTCTCCAACTTTAGGGATTTTTGCAATTCGTTCCAGTCACAGGCAGCAGAGTACTGGAATGAAAGGCGGCCAAATGAGGTGTTGGCTTTAGGGATGATCAGTAAGATACACCTGCTGGAGCGTGTGCTACGGATGGGTGTTGCCATCGTGACCAGTGAACTGAGATAAGGCGGAGCTTTACCTAGCATGGACTTGTAGATGACCTGGAGCCAGTGGGTCTGGCGACGAATATGTAGCGAGGGCCAGCCGACTAGAGCATACAAGTCGCAGTGGTGGGTGGTATAAGGTGCTTTAGTGACAAAACGGATGGCACTGTGATAAACTGCATCCAGTTTGCTGAGTAGAGTGTTGGAGGCAGTTTTGTAGATGACATCGCCGAAGTCGAGGATCGGTAGGATAGTCAGTTTTACTAGGGTAAGTTTGGCGGCGTGAGTGAAGGAGGCTTTGTTGCGGAATAGAAAGCCGACTCTTGATTTGATTTTCAATTGGAGATGTTTGATATGAGTCTGGAAGGAGAGTTTACAGTCTAGCCAGACACCTAGGTACTTATAGGTGTCCACATATTCAAGGTCGGAACCATCCAGGGTGGTGATGCTCGTCGGGCATGCGGGTGCAGGCAGCGATCGGTTGAAAAGCATGCATTTGGTTTTACTAGCGTTTAAGAGCAGTTGGAGGCCATCGGTTGAAAAGCATGCATTTGGTTTTACTAGCGTTTAAGAGCAGTTGGAGGCCACGGTAGGAGTGTTGTATGGCATTGAAGCTCGTTTGGAGGTTAGATAGCACAGTGTCCAAGGACGGGCCTGAAGTATATAGAATGGTGTCGTCTGCGTAGAGGTGGATCAGGGAATCGCCCGCAGCAACATGGGCTAGTGAAAAGACCAAAATGTTTTTGTTTGAAATATATTGGAAGGTCATTTTATTTTAGAAAGACAAATAATCAAGTTTTGTAAAAAAAAATGCTATATATCTACCCCAAACAACATAATCCAATAGAAAAATTATCCCGATTGGATTTTAAATAGCTACATGTAGAAAGTATTGATACATATGTCTTAGAGGTTGACCGATAAATCGGAATGGACGATTAATTAGGGCCGATTTCAAGTTTTCATAACAATCTGAAATCTGTATTTCTGGAAACCGATTTTGCATTTTTTTTTACACCTTTATTTAATCTTTATTTTACTAGGCAAGTCAGTTAAGAACACATTCTTATTTTCAATGACGGCCTAGGAACATTGGGTTAACTGCCTCGTTCAGGGGCAGAACGACAGATTTTCAGCTCGGGGGATCCAATCTGCAACCTTACAGTTAACTAGTCCAACGCAATAACAACCTGCCTCTCTCTTGTTGCATTCCGTCTGTTATGCGAATGCAGTAAGCCAAGGTAAGTTGCAAGCTAGTTAAACTTATCTTGTAAAAAACAATCAATCAATCAATCATAATCACTAGTTAACTACACATGATTGATGATATTATCTAGCGTGTCCTACGTTGCATATAATCTGACTGAGCATACAATCATACAAGTATCTAAGTATCTAACTGAGCGGTGGTAGGCAGAAGCAGGCGAGTAAACATTAATTCAAACAGCGTTTTGCCAGCAGCTCTTTGGTGTGCGTCAAGCATTGCGCTGTTTATGACTTCAAGCCTATCAACTCCCGAGATGAGGCTGGTGTAACCCAAGTGAAATGGCTAGCTAGTTAGCGGGGTGCGCGCTAATAGTGTTTCAAACGTCACTCGTTCTGAGGCTTGGAGTGGTTGTTCCCCTTGCTCTGCATGGGTAACGTTGCTTCGAGGGTGGCTGTTGTCGATATGTTCCTGGTTTGAGTCCAGGGAGAAGCGAGGAGAGGGACGGAAGCTATACTGTTACACTTGCAATACTAAAGTGCCTATAAGAACATCCAATAGTCAAAGGTTAATGAAATACAAATCGTATAGAGGGAAATATTCCTATAATTCCTATAATAACTACAACCTAAAACTTCTTACCTGGGAATATTGAAGACTCGTGTTAAAAGGAACCACCAGCTTTCATATGTTCTCATGTTCTGAGCAAGGAACTTAAACGTTAGCTTTTTTTATATCGTACATATTGCACTTTTACTTTCTTCTCCAACACTTTGTTTTTGCATTATTTAAACCAAATTGAACACGTTTCATTATTTATTTGAGGCTAAATTGATTTTATTGATGTATTATATTAAGTTAAAATAAGTGTTCATTCAGTATTGTTGTAATTGTCATTATTACAAATAAAGAAAAAGTTTTAAAAATTCGGCCGATTGATCGGTATCGGCTTTTTTGGTCCTCCAATAATCGGTATCGGTATCGGCGTTGAAAAATCATAATCGGTCGACCTCTACATGTGTATGTGACAAACCTCTACATGTGTGTGTGACAAATAAATTTGATTTGATTTGATGTGTGTGTATATATTATTTGTTTCAACTATATTGTTTCAACTATATTGTTTCAACTATATTGTGCAAATTGTGCAAATAGCCTATCATTGTGCAAATAGCCTATCACATATCCAATGTATTGTATCCAGAGTGAACAGTGTATATACATTGTGTGTTTTCTTTTTGGACATTAAAGGCTGCAATGTGTAACATTTGGGGTGACCGGGACGAATTCAGAAAGAAATGTAAATTATAGATCTGTCATTCTCATTGATATCAAGTCTAAGAAGCAGTAGATCTGTTCAATGTGCACTATTTCTATGTGTCCCGTTTTTAAGTTTCTTTTTGACGTCTTTTTCTTTCACTTTTGTACACCAGTTTTAAAAAGCTTAAAATAAAAATATTGCTTTTTAAAATTATATTTCACAGCGCTTTAGATAGTACAATGATTCTGTGGATATTGCTTGTTTTATCACAAACTGAAATTAGGCCAACTATTTTTATTTTACCAACCAACAATGTTTATGGGGACTTTTTTTTACCATTTTTTTACCATTTTTTTTCATTAGCATCAGTCAAGGGAAGGTTTTTGAGTTTATTACAAGGAAAGTATGCCACAATTAATTTACCGGTCAAGGATGGATTGATTCTTACTGTCAGAGTGACCCAATTCTTTGTTTGCGGTCTCCGTATGTTTGCAGTGTTTCCCATCGCTGGATCTTGGCTCTCTCTTTTGAGCTTGTTTAGAAAGTTTAGTCTTTCGGGCCAACAGAAACAAATACTCAACATGACCAAAAGTATGTGGTCACCTGCTTGTCTAACATCTCATTCCAAAATCATGAGCTTTAATATGGAGTTGGTCCCCCCTTTGCTGCTATAACACCCTCCACTCTTCTGGGAAGGCTTTCCGCTAGATGTTGGAATATTGCTGCAGGGACTTGCTTCTATTCAGCCTCAAGAGCATTAGTGAGGTCGGGCACTGATGCTGGGCGATTAGGACTGGCTCGCAGTCTGTGTACCATTTCATCCCAAAGATATTCGATGGGCTCTGTGCAGGCCAGTCAAGTTCTTCCACGCTGATCTCGACAAACCATTTCTGTAAGGACCTGGCATTGTGCATAGGGTCATTGTCATGCTGAAGGGCCTTCCCTAAGCTGTGGCCACGATGTTGGAAGCACAGAATCGTCTAGAATGTCATTGTATGCTGCAGTGTTAAGATTTCTCATCAGTGCAACTAAGGGGGCTGAACCATGAAAACAGCCCCATATCATTATTCCTCCTCCACCAAACTTTATAGTTGGTACTATGCATTCGGGAAGGTAGCGATCTACTGGCATCCGCCAACTGCAGATTTGTCTGTCTGTCTGCCAGATGGTGAAGCGTGATTCATTTCTCCAGAGAATAAGTTTCCACTGCTCCAGAGTCCAATGGTTGGTGAGCGTAACATCACTTCAATGTACGCTTGGCATTGCGCATGGTGATCTTAGGCATGTGTGCGGCTGCTCGGCCATGTAAACCCATTTCATGAAGCTCCCGATGAACAGTTATTGTGCTCACGTTGCTTCCAGAGGCAGTTTGGAACTCAGTAGTGAGTGTTGCAATCGAGGGCAGATGAATTTTACGCACATCACGCTTCAGCCCTTGGCGATCCCGTTCTGTGAGCTTGTATGGTCTACCACTTTGCGGCTGAGCTGTTGTTGCTCCTAGATATTTCCACTTCACAGTAACTGCACTTACAGTTGACCGGGGCAGCTCTAGCAGGCAGAAATTTTACAAACTGACTTGTTGAAAAGGTGGCATTCTATGATTTGGGCTCCTAAGTTAGGCTGCCGTGTGACGCAGCGGTCTTAGGCACTGCATCTCAGTGCTAGAGGCGTCACTACAGACACCTTGGTTTGAATCCAGGCTGTATCACAACCGGCCGTGATTGGGAGTTCCATAGGGCGGCGCACAATTGGCCCAGGGTCATCCAGGTTTAGTCAGTGTAGCCTGTCATTGTAAATAAGAATTTGTTCTTAACTGACCCGCCTAGTTAAATTAAGGTTAAATTATATATTTGTTTTAAATGATGGTGCCACGTTGAAAGCCACTGTGCTTTTAAGTAAGGCCATTCTACTGCCAGTGTTTGTCTATGGAGATTGCATGGCTGTGTGCTCGGTTTTATACACCTGTCAGCAACAGGTTTGGCTGAAATAGTCGAATCCAGTAATTTGAAGGGGTGTCCACATACTGTCGAAGGGATCTATAATAATCAAAAGGTCCACAACACTCAAGAGCTCAAAACTAACGTAACGCTAGGTATCCAGTCCACAAACAGTTGATAGAGATAGCTGCATCTGCATCTGGCTGACTAAGCCAGGGGTTAGCCTAAATTAATAAGATTAGGTTCTGAATACGTACGTAAGTGTGGAAAAAATATTTAGAAAAACCAAACTTTTGACTGAATAGACAAATATAATGGAAATCATTTGCTAAATGCAAATTTTGCGCCCGTTGCTAAAACCATGGAACGTTCCATGCATCTGGACAGTGGATATAGCCAGAGCCATAGAGATCATATTACATTAATAGTATTGTAATTTCTAATTATATTGACAGATAAAAAAATGCAAATGTGAAATATTAGCGTTTATCGCGTTTTGGAATTAAACCCTTTATTTGTCACTCACATGGAGAGTCCAGCTGCATAGCTAACTTTCACTGTGTCTTAGTTAGAAACAGCAGTAAAACAGGTGGGACTGTCTGTTGGTTAACAAGGTCAATCCTTTTTAAAGGGAGTCAAAAGCACTCAAATGTGTCAAGCAGGGAGATCCTAGGCTGTGCGTTCCCTAAACACTGCTGACATACTCATTAAACTCCCTCCTCCACTATACCACTAAAGCCACCCCGGCAACTGGCATGAAGCCAGCAGCCTAATCAAATCCTCTGTGTTCAAGTAAACACTGATAAATTGGATTTTAAGGGCTATTGCATTTCTCATGTCTCCTGAAAGACATTAAATAGAAGATTCACCTCCCCAAAATGTGATAGCACTTTTTTTCAGCTCTGGAGACTGTTGTATGTGTTCAGAGAACAGTTCAGGGCATCTGTCTTGTCCAAAGACTTTGCCAGCCGTGAAAGCAAAGAACAGGTTGAGTTACTTTTGCTCAATCTGGCCACATTACAAGGGACAGTTTGATCGCTCCCCCGTGTTCCACCCTCATAATTCTAACCAGAGTAGGCTTTTCCAATCGACGGGCAGCTACTTGAAATATGAATCTTTCAGTGTTTGTGTGGCGTGTGAACACTACTTATTTTGTCAGGAGAGGCAGTGTGAAAGAAAGGAATAACATTAGAGGTGAATACTATGGGAATTGTATTAGACTGCCAGGGGGCCCGGGAGGCAAAAAAAATAACAAATGTTCTAAATACAGCAAAGAGCATAATTTTGCCAAAGAGAATCAATAATTTCTAAAAAATAACTGTGGATTAAGTTTTATCACAAGCACATACAGGTAGCTGCCAAAATAAAGGGAACACCGACATAAAGTGTCTTAATAGGGTGTTGGGCCACCACGAGCCACCAGAACAGATTCACTGTGCCTTGGCATATATTCTACAAGTGACCCTATACTATGCCAAGAAAAAGTACCCCACATCTTTCCTTTACTCAAGTGTATATAAAATACCAAAGCCTCAAGGTCTATGATTTCTTAATCCGGCCCTGTAGACAGCATAGAAGTAGAAGTAGTAGTGCAAGTAGAAGTAGTAGAAGTCAGTAGAAGTAGTAGTGCAATCTTGACTGAAGGATGGAAGACAACATTTAAACAACAACAGAAAAATAAAAAGTGATTTCTAGTGTGAACTCCAACTATATTAAATGTAAGAAATGAAACCGTAATGAAAACAGTGAATCCTTCCTTTAAATACTCATCATATCCCAGGACATGCTCATACTGTGACAATGTTTTGTTGTTGTTTATAATGCTTCATTTTGAATGCCCACCTCAGAGTGAGTTACCAGACATCTTGCTATGGTAAGCATTGGAAATTCACCTTCGGTCTGTTTTATCAAATGCAGTTCTGCTCTCTCCTTTTTAATATATATACAGTATATTTTTTATACATTTTTTATGCAGGCTGGGTCAGGAAAAAGATCCAACCAAGTAGTATCCCTAATAATAAACCACATATTGAATGTGAATACCGACCATTGGTTAGTGCTGAGCAATTAGTGCTTTTTGAGGTAGGTTAATTTCCAGTTTGATTATTAAAAAATAATCATGTTTTTTGATTTTGGTTTTGGTTATTATTTTAGACTTTAAATGCACTGTGCATTATGTGGGTTGAATGCTGTAACAACACAGAATAAAACAATTAATCCTCCAAATGCCAGCTTCGATGGCATTATCCCTTTTATACAACAGGTTACCAACATATTCAAATAATGATTGACATATTTTAATTGAAAACTTTATTTTGATGAATTTATTCCTACTATTTCATTCTTCCACAAGATATAGTGCCGAAACAAATCTAGGGTTGCTACCCAAGCCGGCTGGTCGTTCGTTCTATTGGTTCAGTTGCCAGAGACGCGACCCAGTTGTTCAGTCTTCTTGTTCTGTATCTATGGACCCAGTCGTTCGTTCTAAATGTTCCATTTCCATACTGGCTGGCAACGTTCTTATCCCTTGCTTGCTAACTAGCCAACTACTGCTAATTTACAGTCACGTCAAACAGTGCAGACAGAATAACAACAGTAGCTGCATTTGTTTAAACTGTTTTCTAGTGACATTTATTTGGATACATCCATAACAATTAACAATTAATTTCCGCTGTTGAAAACTAAAGGTTAGTCTAAAAGAAATGTGAGATAATGTCAAGATCCTTTTTATAGTGGAGATCAAGTTTATAACTTCCCTGCCTGGGCTGACAGTGGATTGCACAGTGAGATGGAGCAGAGTAAATAGGCATTTTAACGTCATAGATTTAGCAGGTGGTAATTTGTGGAATAGATATTGGCTGGAATGCGTTTTTAACCAATCAGCATTCAGGATTAGACCCACTCGTTGGAGAATTTCTCTTAGTCTCCATGTCTTGCTCCGCACAGACCAGACAAGTTTAAGCGACCACGCATGATTATGGTCATTGCAGTTAATTACCATGTTTTCTGCACTAAATTATGTAGAGTATTGCCCTGTTGGAGACTACAACTCACTTCTACATTGCACAGTTCAGGCTTGATCTCCACCTGGCAGAGCCAGAAGAAGACTGGCCACCCCACATAGCCTGGTTCCTCTCTAGGTTTCTTCCTATGTTTTGGCCTTTCTAGGGAGTTTTTCCTAGCCACCGTGCTTCTACACCTGCATTGCTTGCTGTTTGGGGTTTTAGGCTGGGTTTCTGTACAGCACTTTGAGATATCAGCTGATGTACGAAGGGCTATATAAATAAATTTGATGTGATTTGATTTGATTTTGTTTTGATGTGATTTATCTCTACATAAACTGCACATGGAGCTCACAGAAAAGAAACTGAACCATATGGAATTCAAATAATTGAACCGACGTCGGTCATTTAGTTGTTTAAAAAACAAAAAATAACAGGAATTTCAGTTAATCGCTCAGCACTACCATTGGTATTCATCGATGGTAGACATTTGATCTCTGATTGAGTTAGCCAGGCTGTGTCAGTTTGCTGTGCTTGGCTGGGGTGAGTGAGAGAAGAGAGAGGCCTAGAAGGGGAAGACCAAAACAGGGAAGCTACACAGCTGTACATGGTGAATTGATTAAATGCCCGATTAAACGCTAGGCAGAGCAATCTGGCGGCATAATTCAAAGGCATATGCAAGTAATCACGTTTTGTAGATTATTTCCCTCTTGCAAACATGCAAACACACACACACACACAAGTGAGTGTCCACCCCAAGGATACATTTTTATCAACGGCATTGTGTGCCTCAGGTCTCAAATTGCAACAGCACTGAACTGTGGAAAAATTCTCTAATGCACCAATTGCATGCATTGCATATATGCTTAAAGGGTTTAGATGGCACCAGATAATGGAAACACACTGTTGAGAAAAGTTATTAGAAGTTTATATTGATCATTTTTTTCTGGTATGCTTGTTCAGGTGATTTGTTTGTTGAGTTGTCTGATGTAATGAAGCCAGTTTAGAAGTAGACAGCAGGGTTCTGTAGAGATCCACCATATCATCATTATCCCTCATCCTGCAGTCTTTAGACATTGTATTTAAGGACATGCAAAACTGATGAGCTCAGCTCTCCCTGGAGCTGCTAAACTAATAGGAAATCCTATCATTAACTAAATCAATACGCTCCCCAGTTTCTGGAAGGTCATACATCTCATTGTCCAGACTTATTTGGGTACTAAGAGTGAACAAACAGGGCCCTACTTTGGTGTTCAGTGCTTAACCCTTTTTCTTTTATACTTTAAGTGTCCTTTTTCTCTTGGTTATACTATGTTTACTGTATAGCATGTGAATAGCTGTACCAGACTTTTTTGAGGGTAAGTTTGTGTCAAGGTCATGCAAGATCCATGGGAGCAATTTTCTGTTCTTCATCTTCTGTGATGTAGGATTTCATTTGATCACACTTCTGTTGCTGAAAATTTTCCTGTGGCGTAGGAAATGCAGATGAGCTTTGTGATTTACATAAATTCACTGAAAACCCACACTAACACACGGTTATATTAACAGTATTCCACTTTTCATGTAGTCTCATTTTGAACAGCCAATAGCCTAACCACCGATCAAGCAATATTATGGACTAAATCTTAAAATCCTTTTGCTGCAGGATTATTTTGCTGTGACAGTACATGTCAAATTAAGATCCTACATCTGTATACACTCTTCTGCTCAAGATCACCTTTTACTTTGACATCTGTCAGTACACTCTCTCTCTACATTGTGTGAATGAGTATCGCTAAACCAAAATGAGAGAAATTTGCTGCAAATTATCACTCATTGCATTACTATCACATAGAAAATTGAATTAGACTAAGTAGCGGTAACACATGGCTAACATACAATTTAGACAAAATGATCATATTTAATTAGCTAAAGAGTCTTTAAATTTAACAAAGGCCTGTCATCCTCTTGCTGGAGAACAGAGAGGGGAATTCAATGGGTCATCTTTTAACGTTAAAGCTTATTTTTTTCTGCCAAGCCAATCTTGAGACTTGCTTACTAAGCAAAGAACAAATTCATTCTCATTATTGTAAATCATTCAAATCACTGTCTTTAACCTCCTTGAACATATTAAAAACATCTGAATATGTAAGTAATTATTGTTTGTTTTAACACGTTTCTTCCATTTCAGTGTAATCATAAACATAATTGCTTAATAAAACAGTAACAAAATAGCCTAAAATTTTCTCCAACATGCAATCAATGGGATCTTCCATTTTTCATGAGTAGCATAAGTTATATTCTGCTGGAGTAATGGCAATAGGTCTTCTTTGAAAATGATTTGACGAGCACAGGCCGAATCGCCTTTCTCTGATGAGCCTCATAATACATTTGTTTGATCTACAGTATTTCTAATAAGTCTATCTTCCACTGTAAATGTTTTTAAAATGTGTTATTCTGTTGAACTTAGGTTGTGAGAGGGGACTAATACAAATAATGTCATGGTATTTCTGGGAGAATATAGAGATGGTTTTCTCTGAAACACAATAGTTAATGACTCATTATTCCGGTCAGCCACTGAAAATGGATGAGATAGACATTTTATCCTGATTAACGCCCCTAATGGGTTTGCTCATAAAACCAACCTGTTCCTTCAACGATGCATGCTGAATCTGTCTTCTTGTATTTTTTGGTCGATAATGCATATGCTAATCCATCAAGATTGACAGTGATCATTAGAATAATAGGGGAAGCAGATATTTGATATGAACCCTTCTGTTAGCTGTTTCCAGGAGAGTTAAATTGTCTGAGACAGGCAAGCAATGCTGGCTGGAGAAGCCAATAAAGTGGAAGAACTTTCAGTTCGAAACTGATGGACTTTTCTCAGGCCAGTTAGAGTGTATTATATTTTGGGTCAGTATACTGTAGTCTACCTGTGCCTATGCTTCAGTAAGGATAAGCTCCACAGTAAAATCAGCAGAGGCATATTACAACTAATTGTGTTAAGCTCTACTATCTCGGACCTCTACTGACAATTTCTTCGACCACATGGCTTGGTTTTTGCACTGTCAACTGTTGGACCTTATATAGACAGGTGATGGGCTCCAATCAAGTTGTAGAAACATTTCAAGGATGATCAATGGAAACATGATGCACCTGAGCTCAATTTCAAGTCTCACAGCAAAGGGTCTGAATACTTATGTAAATAACGTATTACTGTTTTTAATATTTTATACATTTGCAAACATTTCCAAAAATGTTTTTCACTTTGTCATTATGGGGTATTGTGTGTAGATTGATGAGCAAAAAAAAGTATTAAATCAATTTCAGCATAAGGCTGTCACATAGCAAACTGTGGAAAAAGGGACGGGGTCTGAATACTTTCCCGAATGCACTTTACATCAATGAAAATGTATGCTGTATAAGATTGACAAAATAGTTATAGTTGAATAAACATCACAGAGGGACAAACAATTGAGCAAAAATAATTACAATTATTTAAAATTAACTGAAAATGGAGAGAGACTGATCACTGGCTCCATCAGAATGCCTAGCCTGTAAGTAGCGGAAGACAGGGGGCTGACTGAAGGACAGCCGAGGATAGATGTGGAGGATGGACAGAGGACCAGCTGGAGTGGAGGTCACAGACAGAGGCCCAGCCAGGCACAGGTGTCGAGGGCACGGACAGAGACCCAGCTGGTGGAGTAGCCTGTATAGGAGCGGAGGACTGATGTGGGTAGAGGTGTGGACTGGATGCTGACATGTGGGGTGGGACCTCCAGGTACTCCTTGAAAGTCATCTGATTGGCAGCATGGTTTTTCACATCACTCCTAGCTTGCTGAGTGGCAGATTCTGCATCGATGCCACAAAATACCCAGCATACCCCTGAGCATGTTCAACCACCCACTTGAAGGTCTGCTTCCTGTAAAGGCTAAACTGCATCTCCTGTTAACCCAGCAAGTGCGTTTTATTACTGGGTTGCCACCTCTGGCTGAATTTATCCAGAGACATAGCCCTGGTGCACTCTCCTTTATAACTGAAATGGTAAGTATCCTTACTGTCAAAAATCAAATCAAATTAAATTAAATCTAATGCACGTTTATGAGTTATATACACAGGATACAGTTGGGTGTAAATGGTGCAATGAAATATAAAAATATATTATATAAAAATATAATATCAAACATTAACACAATAAGGCATGTAGTAAACACATATAAAAAGGTTTAAAAGTAGTAGTAAAACTATCAGTAACGGTATGTACTATGAAATGTGCTATGTCAACCAAGTAGATAAATTGAGCAGTAATAAATAATAGCAACAGTGTGTGAGAGAGAGAAAGAGAGAGAGAATGAGAGAGAGAGAGAGAGAGAGAGAGAGAGAGAGAGAGAGAGAGAGAGAGAGAGAGAGAGAGAGAGAAAGAGAAAGAGAAAGGGAGAGAGAGAGAGACTGTGTCTATATATAAGGGCAGCAGCTTTTGTGGGCCAGTAGGTAATGATGCTTTGTGGGTTTCAAGTTGTTAATGTGTTCAGATAGTCCCTGGTTTGAGCCCAAGTTGGGGCAAGGAGAGGGATTGAAGCAATAATGTTAAGAGAGTCAGTGGAAATAGTATCTTAAGGTGCAGGTGAACAACAGGTTGTGCAGGTGGGCAGCTAGGCTTTTCAACAGTCTTATGTCCTGGTGGTGGAGGCTCCGGTATCGTCTGCCAGACAGAAGCAGAGAACAGGCCATGGCTGAAATCCTTAGTGATCTTCCGGGGGGCGGTGCAACTGCCTATACAGGTGGTGATGCAGCCAGACATGATGCTCTCAATGGTGCGTTTGTAGTAACTGGTGTCTTTCAGGAAAAGGCTCTCAAAGGCTCACATCTGGCCACGCCATGTCTGCTGTTGAAATAAGAGGGAAAGTTTATAATGATAAGTATAAGATGTCAATCACAGTGATCAATATGGGGTATTGTGTATAGATTGATGAGGAAAAAAAACAATTTAATACATTTTAGAATAAGTCTGTAATGTAAGGTAAGGGGGTCTAAATACTTTCCGAATGCACGGCCAATTCTTGGGTTCTTTTTGGTTGCAGATGGCGATTATGATTGGTTGTCATTGTCATAACCAGAAGTCACAATTAACATTGATTGTAGAGCCATACCATTTTATGACTGGGATATGTTCACCATTTTACATTGCTTTCATGGTAACTTAAATGAAGGGGGTATACATAAAGCATTCATAACATCTGGCATAAATACTTCATAACATCTTAATAAGTGTTTTATTTTGGCTGGCAACGTTCTTATCTCTTGCTTGCTAGCTAGTCAACTACGGCTAATTTACGGTCACATTAAACAGTGCAGCTGAATTTGCATTTGTGACCGACCGCCTCAAATCGGTCTTATGTAGCAACATTTGAAATTGTGTTTTTTACATTGGATAAAAGTAGAGACTCAGAGCTAGAAAATGGTATATCATACACTGCATTTGAGAACAATGGGAAAGTAATTCTGCTTTGAAAGTTGATACATTTGTAAACACACTTTTGATAAAATAGTTTTGGTATTATTACTGGAGAGCCCTTCTTTGTTTACGCCCATACAGCATCGTTCACACCCTCTTAAGCTTTAGCCACACCCATCTCTTTAAGGGTTGATCCTAGAGTTCTGTACTGACAACAGCAGTCAAGCACCCAAACTAACTTCCTAGCTACTCACAGACACAAACATTACTCGGCCTAGAGGAGCTGGTTATGCTGTTATGTCTTCCAGAGTGTTGGTGACTGCAACTGTGCTGTCAGATTGTCCATTAGTAGAATTCAGAGCGTTTCGCTCTCAGAGCGTTCAGAGCGCACACTGGACGGTCTGGCCGGAGAGTAGGGTTGATCCGAACGTTCTGGCCTCACAACGGCAGTCAAGCACCCAGGCCTGGCATTGGCTAGCTTGCTTGCTACTTCCAGACACAAATGAGAGAACACCCCACTGACCATTTTACTCGCCCTAGCAGAGCTGGTTAGGCTGTTTTATGTTATCCAAAGCATTGGTGACTGTAACTGGCATTCTGAGAACAATACTACACACAGAGCATATACATAATGTTAGCTAGCAAGCCAGCCATCTATCGTCAGCTAGCTAGCTAACAGTAAGCTTTAACTTGCATTGAAAACAATTTTCTGACAAAATTAGAAACGTATAACATCTGAAACTGTAGCTAGACTCTTACCCGTATACATGGAGGAACTCTTCACGGCAGACTGCAACCCCTTTCATTAAATACGACGTCTTGTGTCGTTTCCATTTTGTTTGTACAGCTTGGTTGGCCCATTCTGTTCGGTCACTCAGATTCACACTGACCGTGTGCAATGCCATAAGAATCATCAGATCTTTCTCCCTCTCTGTCACGGATGCCATGGTTGCCCTTCGTTTGAAGATGTAATCCAGAGAGCTGTTTTACACAACAGCCTTCTGTGTTCTCTTTTCGACTCCCTCTGCATTTGCAATCAAACGCCAGAATTGTATTCCTCTACTTATCATACTCTGCTTCTACTAGACATTCCACTGATTTCAAACTTCTTCCGTGACAACAACACTGTTAATCGCTGTTTCTTCCCCATCACTGTCATCAGAAGACTCAACAATGTCTTCTTCAATTAAAATGTTTTTACCTTAATCAGGGATCTGCTCATCGTCTGAATAATTTTAAGACAGAAGATGCTACATCACAGACCAATCTGAAACTCATCTCTCGGCATGTCCAGCCCACTCCTAATCTCAGCCAATCATGGCTAACGAGACGGTTCCTGACATTTTCTGAGGCTAAACCAACTAGGCTCAGAATTTAACAACTTTATTCGTATTTACAGATGGCATTCACGTTTGTTATTAAGGCACATGAAAGTTCAAATGTTCCAGAAGGCATTTCTGCCAAAATAAATGCATTTTGATAAAAATAAAAAATAAAATAACGTTCAAATGGCTCTCCTGTGAAGTCGTTTTCTGAAACCGGTCACAAATGTGCTATCTCGCCAACACAGCTAACACAATCACTTCAAACTGAAGCTGGAAAGACTATAAAATAGTTGCATTTCATTTAGTTGTACCTTTTTTCAATTCACATTTCTTTGTATATAGCCATAAAATTATGCCATCTGATTCATGATTTCAACTGGCTGAGAAACGCTGCCTGCCTGTCTCTCTCATCCTGACTCCCGACACGTTCATTACTATGGCACAGCTGGAGATCGAATTTGAATATTGAAACAATGTTGCAAATGTCAGAGAGGCAGACAGCAAGGTTTATACAAATCTCCGCTGTTGAAAAATACATTTTGGTCTAAAAGAAATGTGAGATAATGTCTTGATGCTTTTTATAGAGGAAATCAAGTTTATAAATTGCCAGGCTGGGCTGATGAGACAGGGGATTGCGCAGTCAGATAGAACAGAGTAAATAGGCCTTTTAACGTCATGGATTTAGCTGGTGGTAACTTGTGGAATAGACACCGGCTGGAATGCATTCAAGATTAGAACCACCAGTTGTATAAAAAGTATTTATGTAACAGCTGTGTCATTTATGAAATAAATGTGGGACAGTGTGTCAGTTTATTTTGCTAACTATTTCAAGTCCTCATAAACCATGCTGTTTTCTGTCATAATGTTATGTTACTGTTTTCATTTGGCAAACTTATAGTATGTTGCAGTCAGTGGAGGATGTTGTAAATGAGCATAGATACTTGAATAACAATAATAACTTTTCAAAATTATAGTCATTAGATACACATGGCTTTGATAAAGTATAGTTGTTCTAATTGCACTCATGGTGATTTATTGTAGGCAATGTATTATTTGAGTTTGTAGATGCATATTTTTTTCTAGAGAGCCCCATACCTCTCATTGTGATGGGTCTGCATTCCCATTCTTTCTTGCCATTTGTCAGTGGATCGTTTGAATTAAATCCTTGTAGCTCCTTTTGAGTGGTTAACCACACGTCCCATGCTGCTTTCTTCAGTGTCAAGCCTTGGGATCATTTTTATAGTGTAATCTGTATGCCTCTTAGGCCTCATACACACGTACTCATACACACGTACACTTTAGTTAAAAAGTCCCACTATACCTTAAAAGGCCCACTCCTACAGTATGTGGGCTACAAACAATACAGAGAGGACCTATAAAGAAGTAAGGTTAATATTTATTCAATCTAATGTAATATTTTTATTGGTGCGTGATATGAAAGCTATCCATTTTGCTTTTAACACTAAAACCGCCTGACTTTTCAGCCTATAAATACCCGCTAGAGAACAGTGCCGGGCATCTCCGTTAGCATATGAATTAGTTGCATATCAACCTGCAAAAATGCAGGTGCAGCAATAATAAGCACAATGCTTTATAAATAGTGCATGAGCAATTATAAAGGATTAATTGCATGAAGAAATATTAGTGGAACTAAAAAATAACAACAACAGTTATTTGTTTAGATAGAGTGATGGGTATGTTTTGTATAATTCTACAAAGTCCTAGAACACAAGTGGCCATTTATCCTTTTTTTTGTTTCCCTTACAATAAAACATTACAGTGTAATCTATTTGATCAACTGTATTTGTAGATTAGATTAGTAATAGAGTTATAGTAATTAATAAAGTCCAGTTGCAGATTATTTTGACAAAGTAGAAACTAAGAAGATAATAATATAATCAGCCAGGTGCACAGGTAAAATCATTTGCTTTATTCCTAAACAAAAGCACCAGTGCGTGAACAATTGTAAAGTATGAATTGCATAAATAAATATTAGTGGAAATATATTCACGACAAGATATAAAAACGGTAATTTGTTGATGGTATTGTGCCCTTATAGGCGTTACCTTTACGCATTAATCGATCTTGTCTTCTCTTTATGTTTTGGGTCCACAGTCAGCACACAGCTTCAGGGCTTTGTGTGAGCAAGCCCCACAAACAAATCGGTTGCACTGCACATAGTTTTCATTAACCTTGTTTCGTGTGCATCTGCCACAGGAGTCGCATAATCTCTCTGAAGTGGTTGCGTGGCATGGTCTCTTAGAAAAAGTACTATGAGATGAAAATGACCCCACATCCATGCTCTTTCCTTCATATGCCCCGCAGACATACAAGAGTGTAATAAATGCTTAGAGATCATCCATAGCCATATCCCACCTACATTTTCCTTTTCTGTGTGCATGAGCAACAGATCGTCGATGTTCTGCAACATCTCCATGTCACATAAACTCATTACTCTACCCAAACCCCGCCATCTCTCCCAGACTCCTGTCTCACTGTAGCAGTTTGGAATCAACGTCTCAGTCAGCTCAGTTACGGTTTTTCTGCGGCGAGGCTCAGGCATCGGTGGTGGAGGCTCGAAGTCAACATCAGTTTCTCGCTTTGGGCCAGTAACCGGAAGGTTAAAAAGGTAAAAATCTGTTGTTCTGCACCTGAGCAAGGCAGTTAACCCACTGTTCCCCGGGCGCCAAAGACGTGGATGTCGATTAAGGCAGCCCCCACCGCACCTCTCTGATTCAGAAGGGTTGGGTTAAATGCGGAAGACACATTTCAGTTGAAGGCATTCAGTTGTACAACTGACTAGGTATCCCCTTTCTTCGTGTACAATTCCACAACTGATAGGCCTAATATTGTCACTCATCAGATTATTGTCAATTTAATCTTGTCTATAGGCTAACTCTTATTATGTGTGAAGTTAGTATCGATATAGTTTAGGCGTAGTTTCGATGGGCCGGCTGTGCAGGCTGACTGGCATCGTTTGTTTCCCGCTCATCAAGTTGGATAGAGTCAAGGATATGTTTTGTATTATTTTAAGGGCTTACTGCAACACGAAGCATGTTTTCATTTCCCTTACAATACATTTGATGATGCCAGCTAATTTAAATTTGATTGTGAATTAACTTGCACAGTGATCGCCCATTCCATCCATTTGTCATTTATTCAGTGGGCTGGCATCTTTTGCTTCGCTGGATAGAGTCAAGGATATGTTTTGCTTTATTCTGAAGGCCTACAGCAACATGTAGCATGTTCTTGTTTCCCTTACAATAAATTTGATTAGTAATATAGTAAATCAAACAGTCTCATAACAGCTTATTTTTACAAAGTAAAACGTAAACGAGAATGGTATCAACTTATTTTCTGCTGATAAATAGGCATAACACAAACGTATTATTACACTATTGTCTTTCTAAATTAAATAAACCTCTTCACCCCCCTTATCATTCAGTTAGGCCTAATTTAAATTCAATAGTGAAGTTAGGTGTACAGTAAGAGTTAGAATTAAAATGCTGATTTTGTCTTAGCAGGATGAACACATATTTTACTTTGCCTACTGATAGAAGACGATATCTATCTCAATGCAGGGCATAAAGCTTACTATGGCCATTAAAACTAGAACCACCATAGGCCAATGGCCATTGACTCTTGATTTTGTCATTAATTCAGCGAGGAGAGAGAGACGCATTACCGCCTGGCTGGGTACCATTGGTACCATCCTACAGCACATTGTCTTGGTGGGTTAAATTAGGAATAGGTGTGAAGAAAAGGCTCTAAATACTTTTCTGTTTGTAACAAAAGAGCAGTGTAAGTTCTAAACATTTAGGAAACGTCAGGGTAGGAAGAGAACATAGCTTTTTTTTGGCAGATTTTTTATTTTTTTACAAAATCAAAAGTCAGTGGTCATTGGCCTATGGTGGTTCCAGTGTTAATGGCCATTGTAAGCGTTATGCCCTGCTTTGAGATAGTATCTATCTTCTATCAGTAGGCAAAGTAAAATATGTGTTTGTCCTGCTAAGACAAAATCAGTATTTGAATAATAGCTCTTACTTACCTGCCCTTCAATTCTACCTCTGCTTAAATTTGAAGTAGTAAAGCCATTTCATAATGCTATGAGTAAATACATGTAACATGCAACACTTTCACCATGGTAGTTCTAATAGCCTAGAGATACACTACAGCGGCACCATGTTCAGCAGGGAAAATTCCTGATCTGAATGGAATATACCCTCTTTTTTTTAGTTTTCCTTAGTTCTGCTTACCTATGCCTTTTTAACATTTGTGGAATTTTTAAAGATTTTTGATAGAGATAACCATGACCATGGTCCTATTCCTATGTAATTATCATTTACATTGACACAAGTCAATTTCAAAGCTCTAATTGGTATAAGCTCATGAAATATTGTGACATGCCTGCACTCAATTTGCTCCTCCCTGCTCTCCTGAATTGACAGTGAGTAATTTATATAAAATCACAAACAATTTGTGACACTTGTCACATCTGATTTACTTGATGGAGGAGGAATTCCAGTCAGCAGTACTCCAATTATCACCCATGACTCTATAGAATAGTATGCCTCATATTTCTATCAGGTCAATTGCTTCTGTCAAGTAGTACAGCGTCTTGTTTTCATGACTCAACAAGAATCTTGGAGAGATGGAAGATGGATTGTCGAAATCCTGTACACGTTGCTCTCTCAATACAAACTTTTGAATCATCTGCTGAAATTAATCGGTTTCTATTAGTATTTTAGAATGTAGTTTCCGATTCAAAAGTGCAGAGCAAACAGTTGCAAAAGTCAGGTATTAACATGGCATAAGCTTTTTTCTTCCTTGCTCCTAGAACATATTTGACAAAAGTTACAGTGTCACCCCACTGTGTCCTAAGGGAATGCATTCAAACTGCAGACTAGAGACTAGAGACAGGAAGATTAAAACACTCTAGCATCGTCAGAAGATTATTTTCAAAATGTATTTTTCTGTCACGTTCTGACCTTTATTTCCTTTGTTTTGTATGTATTTAGTATGGTCAGGGCGTGAGTTGGGGTGGGCAGTCATTTTGTTTTTCTATGATTTGGGTATTTCTATGTTTCGGCCTAGTATGGTTCTCAATCAGAGGCAGGTGTCATTAGTTGTCTCTGATTGAGAATCATACTTAGGTAGCCTGGGTTTCACTGTGTGTTTTGGGTGATTGTTCCTGTCTCTGTGTTTGTTTTCACCAGATAGGCTGTTTAGGTTTTCTCACGTTTATTGTTTTTATTAGTTTATTCATGTATAGTGTCTTTATTAAAGTACCATGAATAACCACCACGCTGCGTTTTGATCCGCCTCTCCTTCAAGTAAAGAAAACTGTTACATTTTCAAGACAAAAAAGTATTGCTCCAAGCCCCTTTCCTTTTCTACCCAGAAAAATATGGAAATTGATTATATTTTATTCAATCTAATATATTAATTTAGTTGTGCTTTGCAAATGTTCCCGTTTTCATAAAAACACATTTTCAAGGGAATCTTGCTCGATCAATGTATTTCACACAATGCAATGGTAACTTAGTGCCAAAGGCAGGGGGTGCATACAAAACAGACACATTCCTTTGGAGGGAACATAGAGGATAGGGTACAGCAGGAGAGTACAAGGTGTCCCTTCAGTTGGGTTTCCACTAGATAACACAGCTTCAAAGTCAGATTCTACAGCCACAGGTTTTTGGTCTTCATTTAAGGTTAGGCATAAGGTTAGCAGTGTGATTAAGGTTAGGGGGAGTGGGGGTGGGAGGGGGATAAAGTTAAAAAGGTGGGCAAAATATTACCTAAGGTCACAGACTACTTAACAATTCAAACTGTGATTGTCTGGTAAACTTAGCTGATTTATTTTACTTAGTAATGCTTTTTAAAACAGTTTTTGAAACTTTCCAAGAATCTCTCTCTTACAGTACTTGACACATAATTTACGACTCTCAAGAAATTGCTTAAAAAAGGCCAAGCATTGCACCATGGTCTCTTTCTCTCCAGCACTGTGTCACATTGTGCTAAACCACCTCATTAAACCATGTAAGTGGAGTGGCTGTCATGGTTGACACAGGTGTGCCTTAGTCCAGGGCTAAATTGTGCTTGTGTTGGCACCCTGTCTGCACCCTGACTGTCACCAATTTTGGAGTGTTGGGGAAAAGAGATGTGAGTGCCAAGCTGACCCTTAAGAATGATCACACCCCCACCATGGCTTGTCAGTCAGGCCAGGATTTGCCGACGTCTGTATTGCTGCCCTAAACTGTGCTCCTCTATGTGGGATGGAGAGAGGCGAGAGGATATGAGGAGATTGATTGGCAGATATTTATGTGTGGTCTCACACCACTGGCTCCCAAAGAGCAGAAACCTAATAGCTCTAGTTAAGTGTGATTTCCTTGGAGAGATGGGGGAAAAAGTATATTTTGGCAAGTGAGTAGATACGTCAAATGACTCAATTAATCAATTCCCGTGCTAAATTGAAGGCATTTAGAATATGTTGTTTCAACATAAAGCTCATGCTGTTGCTCATTATATTTATTTTGCTCCCTGAATCTCAATTATTAGATGGTACACTTCCCATTCATAGCCATAATTCTGTACAGTATACTGTAGCCCTGTCTTGTCTCAATGTAGTACCCAGTATTCTGCAGTTATTGCTGCTTATTTTTGGATTCTTCTTAAATGGGATAGTCAAATGGAGTGTTGTATCCATTTCGAATAAGCAGTTTGGTTTTTCAATGAATTCTGAGTGGCCAGTAATGTATTGCAACAATGTTTCCATCTGACTGCTCTGCAAACAGTGGGGCTACAGATGCTACTTTGCCTGGTGCCTCTCTGAGCTGAGTTTCAACGATCTATTATCTCCTCATTACGTCCATTTGTCCATTTCAGTGTAAACGTTCTGCTCGCCAGACCAGCCCTGCCAGCCTTTTGAAATGTATTGAAAAGTGAAATTATAGAGATTTCAACCCATGGATCAACCTCCATTGTTTCTGTGAAGGCCTTTCAAAACAATGTCTAAACGAATATATTCAGACATTCTGAATACAAGGCCGCACTTAGGCCTAATCTGAACAACTAACCACTTTCACAATTAGCATAAAATACATACTATATTCAACTTGTAATGTTTAAGGTGCCCTGGAATTACTATCGTAAATTCCAATAGTCCCAAGTGCAATATACAATTAGGAGCATTAGGATAATTTTAAAACATTTTATTACAACATGCTTTCATATAGATGGGTTGGTTGATAAGCAACAAAACTATGCACAACTATAGGGCAAAACAGACAGGGTTGGCTTGTTTTGTTCACAACATCCAAACTATATATCGTCTCCAATGTTTATTGATGTTACAGTTGTTGGCTTGCTAGCTAGCGAATTTCTTGCCATATTAGCATTGACATGAAATCAGTCAAAACACCTCAAAACAAGACATGGTATCAACGAGCTGAAACGAGCCACTTACGATTTCCCACATGGGAAATTTTGTTGTTCTTGCCAGCAATCTGGTCATCCAGAATCACAACACAGACTTCTGCCACATAGAAGCGTGCACATTGTTTTAGTGACATAGTCAGCTAACCCATCTATAGGAAACAAAGAAAGTTGTAATTATTCTACATTAATTCCATAAGCATCTGTTGAAGTAGCCTACAAATAATATATCTGCAAGCAATTGCATTGCACCATGCTCTCTAGCTCTAAACAATGATTATTCCATGAGAAGCACAGGACAGCTCTATCCATCATTGAGTTCAGTGTGCCACAGTCTTCCACTACCCCTCTGTTAGGTCTGTTGAATCGAGGTCTCCTTTTTTCTGAAAGCATTATGACTTACTTTGTTATTTGTTCCTATCCGGCCCAT
Organism: Oncorhynchus masou masou; assembly: GCF_036934945.1. Taxonomy (NCBI): domain Eukaryota; kingdom Metazoa; phylum Chordata; class Actinopteri; order Salmoniformes; family Salmonidae; genus Oncorhynchus; species Oncorhynchus masou. The sequence continues at coordinate 63,933,216 of NC_088216.1, forward strand.
TACCCTAGTATTTCATAGCTAGGAAGCAAGTAATAACAAAGATTTCAAAGGAAATCAGTCATAATGGTGAATGTAGTATTTGGTAAGTTAAAATGCAATACCAAATGCAATTTTCTCCTCGTTTTCACAGTAAAAAGTACAGATGTATAAGCCAGGGGTTCTCTAATTGGGGTCTGCAGGGGTTCTTCGGCCAGATCTCAATATATATATATATATATATATATATATATATATATATATATATATATATATATATATATATATATATATATATATATACAGTACCAGTCAGAGTTTTGGACACACCTACTCATTCAAGGGTTTTTCTATATTTGTACTATTTTCCACATTGTATAATAATAGTGAAGACAAACATACTAGGAAATAACACGTGGAATCATGTTGTAACCAAAAAAAAGTGTTAAACAAATTAAAATATATTTTATATTTGAGATTCTTCAAAGTAGTCATCCTTTGCCTTGATAACAGCTTTGCACTGTCACGTCTAATCAAGGTGGGTGGAATCAGGCGCAGAGAGCAGATAGCGATATAAAGTTTATTCTCCGGTGAAACAAAAACAAACAACGGTCAACCCAAAATACAGACAGGGTGAAATATCCAACACAGGATAAAGACTAACCGGAGAATAACAAACAGCAAACACCGACAGACAAAACGAAATGACAAAATAAACAATCCCGCACAAAACATGGGCGGGACAACCTACATTAAATACAGACACTAATTAACTAAACAACACACAGGTGAAACCAATTAGACAAAACCAACAGATACACGAAAAAGGGATCAGTAGTGGCTAATAGGACGGTGACGACGACCGCCGAGCACCGCCCGAATGGGCAGGAGAGCCAACTTCAGCGGAAGTCGTGACATGCACACTCTTGGAATTCTCTCAAACAGCTTCATGAGGTAGTTGCCTGGAATGCATTTCTATTCACAGGTGTGCCTTTTTAAAAGTTAATTTGTGTCATTTCTTTCCTTCATAATGTGTTTTAGCCAATCAGTTGTGTTATGACAAGGTAAGGGAGGTTGTGGAACAAGTCCATAGTATGGCAAGAACATCTCAAATAAGCAAATAGAAAAGACATTAAAACACATTTTGGCCAAGGAATCCGTGGATTAAGTTTAGAGGGTCCAATAAAATACAATACAATAAAGTACAACATTATATTTTTAATCTACATTGTATGTTCTTAACTCTGGGCAACATGGGCCTGGGAGGCTCACAGGGATATTGTTATCCACAGTGCTCCACCAATTATAAATTTTTCAACATAATACTTCTTGTATTTTTTTTAACGTACAGTAAATGCCCTGTAATTTAAAGTTATAATCCTTAGTTGCTACATCCATTTTTTTATATGGAAAACATTGTTAACCTATCATTTTGATATCATGGATGGTCAGTCCTTGTATATTATGTTGTCCATGAATTTGAAAGGTTACATTTCTCCAGGTCCATCCCTCAGGTTTTTGCCAAAACATAGACGTGTACAGTTGCAGAAAGTTTGCTTGAAAACTGCAAAATGTTCTCTTCGAAGCCAAGAGGCAGGCCTTTAAAATGTTCCTTGCCGGGGCACAAGTCTTGGTCCGCCCGGCCATGCAATGCTGAAGTCATAAAATGAGTCTTGTCGTCTGACCACTATGCTGAACTGGCAGGACAGCTCAGGACCTACAACATCTCTCACATCACTGTAGTAGACCAATGAGGCTGTCACACCCTGACCTTAGTTATCTTTGTTTTCTTTATCATTTTGGTTAGGTCAGGGTGTGACGAGGGTGGTATATGTGTTTTACCCTATCTAGGGATTTTGTATGTTTATGGGGTTCCCCGGTCTAGGTTTTTTTATGTCTATGGTTGCCTAGATTGGTTCTCAATCAGAGGCAGCTGTTTATCGTTGTCTCTGATTGGGGACCATATTTAGGTAGCCATATTCCTTGGGTATTTCATGGGTTATTGTCTATGTTATTAGACAATTGTCTATGACACAAGAGGTATGTGGCAGGGTCTACAGTCAATCACGGACTACAAAAAGGAATCCAGCCCAGTCACGGACCAGGATGTCTTGCTCCCAGGCATACTAAATAACTTTTTTGCCCGCTTTGAGGACAATACAGTGCCACTGACACGGCCTGCAACGAAAACATGCAGACTCTCCTTCACTGCCGCCGAGGTGAGTAAAACATTTAAACGTGTTAACCCTCGCAAGGCTGCAGGCCCAGACGGCATCCCCAGCCGCGCCCTCAGAGCATGTGCAGACCAGCTGCCTGGTGTGTTTACGGACATATTCAATCAATCCCTGTACCAGTCTGCTGTTCCCACATGGTTCAAGAGGGCCACCATTGTTCCTGTTCCCAAGAAAGCTAAGGTAACTGAGCTAAATGACTACCGCCCCGTAGCACTCACTTCCGTCATCATGAAGTGCTTTGAGAGACTAGTCAAGGACCATATCAGCTCCACCCTACCTGACACTCTAGACCCACTCCAATTTGCTTACCGCCCAAATAGGTCCACAGATGATGCAATCTCAACCACACTGCACACTGCCCTAACCCATCTGGACAAGAGGAATACCTATGTGAGAATGCTGTTCATCGACTACAGCTCGGCATTTAACACCATAGTACCCTCCAAGCTCGTCATCAAGCTCGAGACCCTGGGTCTCGACCCCGCCCTGTGCAACTGGGTACTGGACTTCCTGACGGGCCGCCCCCAGGTGGTGAGGGTAGGCAACAACATCTTCACCCAACTGATCCTCAACACTGGGGCCCCACAAGGGTGCGTTCTGAGCCCTCTCCTGTACTCCCTGTTCACCCACGACTGCGTGGCCAGGCACACCTCCAACTCAATCATCAAGTTTGCGGACAACACAACAGTGGTAGGCTTGATTACCAACAACGGCGAGACGGCCTACAGGGAGGAGGTGAGGGCCCTCGGAGTGTGGTGTCAGGAAAATAACCTCACACTCAACGTCAACAAAACTAAGGAGATGATTGTGGACTTCAGGAAACAGCAGAGGGAACACCCCCCTATCCACATCGATGGAACAGCAGTGGAGAGGGTAGTAAGTTTTAAGTTCCTCGGCATACACATCACAGACAAACTGAATTGGTCCACCCACACAGACAGCATCGTGAAGAAGGCGCAGCAGCGCCTCTTCAACATCAGGAGGCTGAAGAAATTTGGCTTGTCACCAAAAGCACTCATAAACTTCTACAGATGCACAATCGAGAGCATCCTGGCGGGCTGTATCACCGCCAGGTACGGCAACTGCTCCGCCCACAACCGTAAGGCTCTCCAGAGGGTAGTGAGGTCTGCACAACGCATCACCGGGGGCAAACCACCTGCCCTCCAGGACACCTACACCACCCGATGTTACAGGAAGGCCATAAAGATCATCAAGGACAACAACCACCCGAGCCACTGCCTGTTCACCCCGCTATCATCCAGAAGGCGAGGTCAGTACAGGTGCATCAAAGCTGGGACCGAGAGACTGAAAAACAGCTTCTATCTCAAGGCCATCAGACTGTTAACCTCTTACATCTATGGGGGCGCTATTTCATTTTTGGATGAAAAACGTTCCCGTTTTAAACAAGATATTTTGTCACAAAAAGATGCTCGACTATGCATATAATTGATAGTATTCGAAAGAAAACACTCTGACGTGTCCAGAAATACCAAGATATTCTCTGTTCGTGCCCTAGAACGTGAGCTTCAGGCAAAACCAAGATGAGATGGCATCCAGGAAATGACAAGGATTTTTGAGGCTCTGTTTTCCATTGTCGCCTTATATGGCTGTGAATGCGAGAGGAATGAGCCTGCCCTTTCTGTCGTTTCCCCAAGGTGTCTGCAGCATTGTGACGTATTTGTAGGCAGATCATTGGAAGATTGACCATAAGAGACCACATTTACCAGGTGTCCGCCCGGTGTCCTGCGCCGAAATTGGTGCGCAAAAGTCACCTGCCAGTATTTTTCCATGCGATACAGAGAGGAAAGCAAGCTTCCACGAACTGCATATCAATGAAGAGATATGTGAAAAAACACCTTGAGGATTGATTCCAAACAACGTTTGCCATGTTTCGGTCGATATTATGTAGTTAATCCGGAAAAAGTTTTACGTTGTAGGTGACTGAATTTTCGGTTCGTTTCGGTAGCCAGACGCAATGTAGAAAACGGAACGATTTCTCCTACACACAGACGCTTTCAGGAAAAACTGCGCATTTGGTATGTAACTGAGAGTCTCCTCATTGAAAACATCAGAAGCTCTTCAAAGGTAAATGATTTTATTTATTTGGTTATCTGGTTTTTGTGAAAATGTTGCGTGCTAAATGCTACTCAAAATGCTATGCTAGCTTTGCATACTCTTACACAAATTAGTCAATTTCTATGGTTCAAAAGCATATTTTGAAAGTCTGAGATGACAGTGTTGTTAAGAAAATGCTAAGCTTGAGAGCAGACGCATTATTTTCATTTTATTTGCGATTTTCAGAAATCGTTAATGTTGCGTTATGCTAATGAGCCTGAGGCTTTAGTCACAAACCCGGATCCGGGATGGGGAGTTTCAAGAAGTTAAACAGCAACCACTAACATTGAGTGGCTGCTGCCAACACACTGACTCAACTCCAGCCACTTTAATAATGGGAATTGATGGGAAATGATGTAAAATATATCACTAGCCACTTTAAACAATGCTAACTAATATAAGGCAGGGTAGCCTAGTGGTTAGAGCGTTGGACTAGTAACCGAAAGGTTGCAAGTTTGAATCCCCGAGCTGACAAGGTACAAATCTGTCGTTCTGCCCCTGAACAGGCAGTTAACCCACTGTTCCTAGGCCGTCATTGAAAATAAGAATTTGGGTTAACTGCCTAGTAAAATAAAGGTAAAATAAAAATGTAAAATAAAAATTGTTTACATATCCTACATTATTCAACTCATATGTATACGTATATACTGTACACTATATTATCTACTGCATCTTTATGTAATACATGTATCCCTAGGTACTTTAACTGTGCCACTTTGTTTACATACTCATCTCATATAGTATATACTGTACTCGATACCATCTACTGTATCTTGCCTATGCTGCTCTGTACCATCACTCATTCATATATCTTTATGTACATATTCTTTATCCCCTTACACTTGTGTATTAGACAGTAGTTTTGGAATTGTTAGTTAGATTACTTGTTGGTTATTACTGCATTGTCAGAACTAGAAGCACAAGTATTTCACTACACTCGCATTAACATCTGCTAACCATATGTATGTGACAAATAAAATTTGTATAGTTGCCGTGTCAGCACTTGTTGTTCATAGAGGTTTGTTGTTGTGGTTAGTTTGTTTTAGTGTCCTTCGTGGTCTTCCTTCATTAAAATAAGAATGTATGCTAATCACACTGCGCTTTGGTCTCCTCTTTACGACGAACGTGACAGAATAACCCACCAAAAAAGGTCCACACTGTCGCGCCCTGGTCAAAGTATATTGTCTTTGTCTGCCTTTATTTGGTTAGGCCAGGGTGTGACATGGGTTTTTTGTGGTGTGTTTTGTCTTGGGGTTTTAGTAGGTATTGGGATTGTGGCTTAGTAGGGTTGTCTAGAAAAGTCTATGGTTGCCTTAGGCGGTTCTCAATCAGAGGCAGGTGATTATCGTTGTCTCTGATTGGGAACCATATTTAGGCAGCCATATTCTTTGAGTATTTCGTGGGTGATTGTTCCTGTCTCTGTGTTTGTTGTCACCAGATAGGCTGTATAGGTTTTCACGTTCCGTTTGTTGTTTTTGTATTGTTCGTGTTTTTTCATCGTCATTAAACATGCCTCAAAAATACCACGCTGCATTTTGGTCCGCTTCTCCTTCACCAGACGAGAACCGTTACAGAATCACCCATCACAACAGGACCAAGCGGCGTGGTAACAGGCAACAGCAACAGCAGGAGCAACAAAGAGAGGAATGGACATGGGAGGACAAATTGTTCGGAGAAGGACCCTGGGCTCAGCCTGGAGAATATCGCCGCCCCAAAGAAGAACTGGAGGCAGTGAAAGCGGAGAGGCGCCGGTATGAGGAGGCAGCACGGCGACGCGGTTGGAAGCCCAAGAGTCAGCCCCAAAAATGTCTTGGGGGGGGGGGGCTCAGGGAGAGTGTGGCAGAGTCAGGAGTCAGACCTGAGCCAACTCTCCCTGTTTATCATGAGGAGCCAAGGAGGAGACCAGAACCAGAGCCGGTGTTGGAGGTGAGCGAAGCAGACAATGTGAAGGAGTTAATGGGGAAATTGGAGGAGAGAGAAATGAGGGAGTTGCTGTGTTGGTGCTTTTTGCATGGAATTCGCCCGACGGAGCGTGTCCGGGATTTGATAGCACCTGGGTCAGCGCTCCATACTCGTCCTGAGGTGCGTGTTAGTCGGCTGGTGAAGTTGGTGCCAGCCTCACGCACCAGGCCTCCTGTGCACATCCCTAGCCTTGCACGTCCTGTGCCAGCACTGCTCTCAAGATCTCCAGTACGCCTTCACGGTCTAGCCCATCCTGTGCCACCTCCACACACCCGCCCTCCGGTTGCAGCTCCCCGCACCAGGCTTCCTGTCCGTGTTCTCGGCCCAGTACCACCAGTGCCAGCACCACGCATCATGCCTACAGTGTTCCTCACCTCTACAGCGCTGCCGGAGCCTTCCGCCTCTACAGCGCTGCCGGAGTCTCCTGCCTGTTTAGCGCAGCCAGAGCTGTCAGTCTGCATAGAACAGCTAGAGCTGTCAGTCTGCATGGAGCAGCCAGAGCTGTCAGTCTGCATGGAGCAGCCAGAACTGCCAGTCTGCATTGAGCAGCCAGAGCTGCCAGTCTGCAAGGAGCTGCCAGTCTGCAAGGAGCTGCCAGTCTGCAAGGAGCTGCCAGTCTGCAAGGAGCTGCCAGAGCTGCCAGTCTTCATGGAGCTGCCAGTCTGCAAGGAGCTGCCAGTCTGCAAGGAGCTGCCAGTCTGCAAGAAGCCGCCAGAGCTGCCAGTCAGCATGGAGCAGTCAGAGCCACCAGTCAGCATGGAGCAGCCAGAGCTGCCAGTCAGCATGGAGCAGCCGGAGACGTCAGTCTGCCAGGATCCGCCAGTCAGCCAGACTCTTCCAGATCTGCCAGTCAGCCAGACTCTTCCAGATCTGCCAGTCAGCCAGACTCTTCCAGAACCTCCAGCCAACCAGGATCTGCCAGATCCAACTACCTGCCTGAGCTTCCTCTCAGTGCTGAGCTTCCTCTCAGTGCTGAGCTACCCCTCAGTCCCGAGCTACCCCTCAGTCCCGAGCTACCCCTCAGTCCCGAGCTACCCCTCAGTCCCGAGCTTCCCCTCAGTCCCGAGCTTCCCCTCAGTCCCGAGCTTCCCCTCAGTCCCGAGCTTCCCCTCAGTCCCGAGCTTCCCCTCAGTCCCGAGCTACCCCTCAGTCCCGAGCTACCCCTCAGTCCCGAGCTGCCTCAGTCCTGAGCTGCCTCTCAGTCCCGAGCTGCTCCTCAGTCCAGTGGGGTTCTGGGTGAGGACTACTAGGCCATGGTCGGCGGCGAGGGTGGATTGTGGCTTAGTAGGGTTGTCTAGAAAAGTCTATGGTTGCCTGAGGCGGTTCTCAATCAGAGGCAGGTGATTATCGTTGTCTCTGATTGGGAACCATATTTAGGCAGCCATATTCTTTGAGTATTTCGTGGGTGATTGTTCCTGTCTCTGTGTTTGTTGTCACCAGATAGGCTGTATAGGTTTTCACGTTCCGTTTGTTGTTTTTGTATTGTTCGTGTTTTTTCATTGTCATTAAACATGTCTCAAAAATACCACGCTGCATTTTGGTCAGCTTCTCCTTCACCAGACGAGAATCGTTACACACACGTGAAGATTGGTTGACGAGGAGTCAGGTAGGAGACCTGAGCCAACTCCTCGTGCTTACCGTGGGGAGCGTGTAATTTGTCAGGCACCATGTTATGCAGAGATGTGCACGGTGTCTCCAGTGCACTATTCTAGCCCGGTGCGCTCTATTTCAGCTCCTCGCATTTGCCAGGCTTGAATGGGCATCCAGCCAGGACATATTAAGCCAGCTCTATCTTCTGGATCTCCAATGCATGTCCACGGTCCAGTGTATCCTGATCCTCCTCCCCGCACTCGCCCTGAGGAGTGTGTCACCACCCCAGTACCACCAGTGCCAACACCATGCACCAGGCTTCCTGTGTGCCTTCAGAGCCCAGTACGCCCTGTTACTCCTCCCGACACTTGCCCTGAGGTGTGTGTCCCCAGCCCGGTACCACCAGTTCTGGCACCACCCTCCAGGCCTATAGTGCGCCCCCAGGGTCTAGTACACCCTGTTCCTGCTCCTTGCACTTGCCCTGAGGTGCGTGTCCCCAGCCCGGTACCACCAGTTCCGGCACCACGCACCAGGCCTCCAGTGCGCCTCCAGGGTCTAGTACGCCCTGTTCCTGCTCCCCGCATTCGCCCTGAGGTGCGTGTCACCAGCCCAGTACCACCAGTGCCGGCACCACACACCAGGCCTACAGTGCACCTCGGCAGTCCAGAGTGTCCGGCGACAGTACCCAGTCCAGAGTGTCCGGCGACAGTACCCAGTCCAGAGGGTCTGGCAACTGTACCCAGTCCAGAGTGTCTGGCGACAGTACCCAGTCCAGAGCGTTCAGCGACAGTACCCAGTCCAGAGTGTCCGGCGACAGTACCCAGTCCAGAGGGTCCGGCAACAGTACCCAGTCCAGAGGGTCCGGCGACAGTACCCAGTCCAGAGGGTCCGGCGACAGTACCCAGTCCAGAGGGTCTGGCGACAGTACCCAGTCCAGAGGGTCCGGCGACAGTACCCAGTCCAGAGGGTCCGGCAACAGTACCCAGTCCAGAGCCTCCGGCGACAGTACTTGTATGCAGCTTGTATGCATGGAGGCCTGGCGATGCTAAACCTGTTCATGCTAATTAACTGTCAATTACTGTAAAACCGTCAAACTTTTGCATAACAAGACCCGGCTGAGAAAATGTTATGACAGACACAGCTCTAACTCTGAGTACCTGCTTTCACCCTTTCTTGCACTAACTCCCTTGCAATGATTCTGCACTCAGTATACAAAACAATATGAACACCTTCCTAATATGTGACCGACTGTATCGAATCTGTCTTACATAGCAAAATTTGAAATTGTATTTTTACATTGGATAAAAGTAGAGAAATTGAATATCATACACCACATTTGGGAAAGTAGTTCTGTTTTGAAAGCTGATAACCTGAAACATCACTTAAATTTTTATTTTACCTTGAATATTTTAGGTTTCCTACTGGAGAGCCATTCTTTGTCTACACCCATTCAGCATCGTTCACACCCTCTTAAGCATTAGCCCCACATATCTCTTTAAGGAGTCACGTGAGACCAGTGCTAAACAGTATGGTGAGTACGGTAGTGTACTAAACCACCAAAGATTTCAAGACTAAATGCTTGTTTATGCTATTTCTATCGACATGTCTGTATACAGTTGTCACAGTGACATTATAAACATTATATTGTCGTCCGACATCAAACTTGACATCAAACTTGTCATTGTCGTTATGAAAAAGTATAAACACAAACAAGACAGGCTGCTTGACATCAGCAGCCTGCTGGTCCAAAATAGCATGACTGGTGTATTTTAACACCAATAAACTCATCCATTTAAAAATGTATTTAGTATACACCAATCAATATAGCAAACCAAGCAACTAAAATCAACTTTCTTAACAATGTTTTGGTTAGATTCTAGCTAATGATACATTAGCTGGCTTGCTCGTTCAAATAATGAGTATCATATAGCTGACAACGTCTTAACTTTAGCTAATTTGTATTCAAAATCAACGCACAACAATATTATTTACAAGTTATTTGCAAGCTAACTACAGAAAATAGCTTACGATTGTGAGTGTGACAAAATAAAAGCAGGCCATTCTACCAGAGAATTTTAGAACTTGGACACTGTCTCATTAGCCTAACGTTATATCCTAATTTGACTTTTGTGCAGGTCATGTTGTTCGTCACATTACCGTCTCTGGTAAACACACACTATATCAAATAAAATGTTAGTTTATTTGTCACACAGGATACAGAAAGTGTAAAAGGCACAGTTAAATGGTTACTTGCATAGTGGAGTCTTTTGTTTAGACATGTAGCTAGCTAGTTAACTAGCTAAACAATGAACCATAATCACAACTCATAATGTTACTACCCTGCATTAATCTACAGGTAGCTAAAGCTAACCAACTACGTTCAATGTTAGCTAGCTAGCTAACATTATGCTATAACTAGCAATGTAAATGGCTCTGAGATACGAAGGATATTAGTACACAGATCATACATGTAATGTTAGCGAGCCAGTAAGCCATTCAGCCAGGTAACGTTAGCTAGCTAGCAGTATGCTTTAACTTGCAACAAACAATGTATAATATCTGAAAATGTAGCAAGCTACACTATCTTAGCCGTATACATGGATGAACGCTTTTCGGCCTATTCAGCCCATCCATTATCTCAGCCAATCATGGCTAGCTGGAAGGTTCCTGTCTTTTCAATTTGCTAAACCAACTAGGCTTTTAAAAATATTTATTTTCTCATCAATCTACCCAAAATACCTCATAATGACAAAGAAAAAACAGGTACTTGGTAAAAACAGAAATATCTTATTTACAAAAGTATTCAGACCCTAGCTCAGGTGCATCCTGTTTTCATTGATCATCCTTGAGATGTTTCTGCAATTTGAATAGAGTCCACCTTTGGTAAATTCAATTGATATGACATTATTTGGAAAAGTGCACACCTGTCTATATAAAGTCCCACAGTTGATAGTGCATGTCAGAACCTTCCAAAAGGACAACCATCTCTGCAGCACTCCACCAATCAGGCCTTTATGGTAGAGTGGCCAGACAGAAGCCACTCCTCAGTAAAAGGCACATGACAGCCCACTTGGAGTTTGCCAAAAGGCACCTAAGACCATGAGGACTCCCAAAATGACTCTCAGGCCATGAGAACCAAGATTCAAATCTTTGGCCTGAATGCAAAGCGTCACCTCTGGAGGAAACCTGGCACCATCCCTACAGTGAAGCATGGTGGTGGCAGCATCATGCTGTGGGGATATTTTTCAGCGGCAGGGACTGGGAGACTAGTCAGGGTCAAGGGAAAGATGAATGGAGTAAAATATAGAGATCCTTGATGAAATCCTGCTCCAGAGCGCTCAGGGCCTCAGACTGGGGTGAAGGTTCACCTTCCAACATGACAACGATCCTAAGCACACAGCCAAGACAATGCAGGAGTGGCTTCGGGACAAGTCTCTGAATGTCATTGAGTGCCCTGACTTGACAGCCAGTGCCCTGACTTGAACCCGATCAAACATCTCTGGAGAGACCTGAAAATAGCTGCCAAAAGTGCGTCAACAAAGTACTGAGTAAAGATTCTGAATTCTTATTTAAATGTGATATTTCAGATTTGGATTTGAATAATAAATTAGCAAACATTTCAAAAAATCTGTTTTTTCTTTGTCATTATGGGGTATTGTGTGTAGATTGATGGGGGGAAAAAAGATTTGAATCCATGTTAAAATAGGTCTGTAATGTGGAAAAAGCCAAGGGGTCTGAATACTTTCTGAATGCACTGTACTAGTTTGTTACTAAGGCACATGAAAGTTCACATGTTTCAGAAGGCATTTCTGCCCCAAAACATATTTGCAGTTCTTGACATAATCAAACCGGTGCGCCTGGCAACTACCATACCCGATTCAAAGGCACTTAAATCTTCTGTCTTGCCCACTCATCTTCTGAATGGCACACATACACAATCCATATCTCAATTGTCTTAAAGATTAAAAATCCTTCTCTAACCTGTCTCTTCACCTTCATCTACAGTGATTGAAGTGGATTTAACAAGTGACATCAATAAGGGATTATAGATTTCACCTGGATTCACCTGGTCTGTCTGTCATGGAAAGAGCTGAATGTTTTGTACATTCAGTGAATACACACACACTGGACTCTATCCAACATACTCACACATTCTTGCACTGACATCAACACACACACACACACACACACACACACACACACACACACACACACACACACACACACACACACACACACACACACACACACACACACACACACACACACACACACACACACACACACACACACACACACACACTTAGCATGTGCACACATGCATACTGATGCCACACACACATACTCACACACACAAAATATTTGGCATGGGCTCTCAAAACGTTCTATAGCATCTTGACTGGCTGCATCACTGCTTGATATGGCAATATCACCACCCTCGATAGCATGGGACTACAGAGGGTGGTGCAGACAACCCAGTACATCACTTGGCCTGAGCTATCTGCCATCCAGGACCTCTATATCAGGCGATGTGAAAGAAAGGCCCAGAAAACCGTTAAGACTCCAACCACCCAAGCCATAGACAGTTCTCTCTGCTTCCTAACGGCAAGTGGCACAGGTGCAAGTCTGACACCAACAGACTCCTAAACAGCTTCTATCCCCATGCCATAAGACTGCTAAATAGATAACAAAATAGCTAACACAATGGCTACTATCTGAGTTGAACTTTGTATTTTATTTTTGCACTCTCACAGGGCAATACACACTACCCACACTAATACTCCATCACACAGAAACACTCACTCCATCATTTGCTCACACACACAACATGCACACAGATTTATACTGACTCTACACACACCCGCTCACATGCAATCATCATATATGCTGCTGCTACTCTGTTTATCATATACCCTGATGCCTCGTCACCTTACCCTGATACATACTGTATCTACCTCCATCAATCCAGTATCCCTGCACATTGTAGATATGGTACTGGAACAGACCCTGTATATAGTATGCTTACTTACTTTATTGTGTTCTTATTATTTTTATATCTTGTGTGTTTTGGTTCTGTTAGTATTTTTAGTATTATGTTGTTATTGATTACTGCATTGTTGCGTTTAGCGCTTGCAAGAAAAGCATTTCATTGTACTTGTGCACATGACATTAAAAACTTTAAACTTTAAACATTCCCCACATACGCTGCTGCTACTGTCTATTATCTATCCTGTTGCCTAGTTACTTTACCCCTACCTACTGAATGTACATAGCTACCTCAATTATTAGCTTGTACCCCTGCACATCGACTCTGTACTGGTACTCCCTGAATATAGCCATGTTACTTTTACTTGTTATTGTCATTCGTTATTCACTGTGTGAATAATGTCTTAATTGCATGTTTTAATTCAATGTTTTTTCTTTCTCTTAACTCTACATTATTAGAAATACAATATGATTGTCCTCTCCTGACATTCATAATGGCTAAAGGACACAGTGAGCCTCCAAAGCCCTCCTCCCATGTCGCTTTATGACAGGCTCAGACACTTGGCAATCTGGTGGCACCCAGCTACCTTCACTCCAGTCATTATCTCTAGAAACCCATTCCATTCGACCTTTGCTGTTGATGCACATTACTCACGATAGGGAGAGTCTCCCACACATGGAAACACACCTCAGCACAGGTGAGACGAAGAGGGAGAGGGGGAGAGGAAGGGAGGGAGACAGCAACAAAGAGAGTAATGAGTTAAACAGCTAAGGGGAGTTTGAACACAAACAGAGAACTGAACTCAAGTTAAAAACATTCAAATAAAAACAAAGTGACCGCTGAACGTCTCCACCCCATTGGTAGCGTCCCCCCTGCCTCCTCATTAACATGTAAGTGCACCTTTAATGTGCAGGGGAAGAAATCTGCGTTCCAGACAAGACTAATGAATGTGAGGAGTGTCTCTACGTTTCTCTGTCTGATGCTATAGCCGTGACTCTGTTCATTAGAGAGGGATCCTTGACGTAGATCCTTCAGGGCCCTAAGAGCCAGTCATTATATAATTTAACAAATTACTCATAAAATCATTACCATGGAAACCTATTGAGATTAAACCTCTTTTTGGATCAAGAGCAGGTAATGACGCTATGGAATACATACAGTATTGGGTGAAGCGTCTACAGCTGAGGATGGATATGATCATGATGCACTAATGTCTGTTCCTGCATCTCTCTACACTTCTGGGCAAGGCCTCAGTAACATTTGTCATAAAGAGGAGTCCAAAGCGCAGCGTGATTAGAATACATTCTTTTAATGAAGGAAGACCACAAAGAACACTTAAACTAACCAAAATGACAAAACGAACGTGACGCTATGAACAACGAGTGCAGACACAGGCAACTATACATACACAATAACCCACAAAATACCCAAGGAATATGGCTACCTAAATATGGTCCCCAATCAGAGAAATCGATAAACAGCTGCCTCTGATTGAGAACCATTCTAGGCAACCATAGTATAAAAACACCTAGACTGGAAAACCCCCATAAACATACAAAAACCCTTGACAGGAAAAAAACACATACCACCCTTGTCTCACCCTGACCTAAGCAAAATAAAGAAAACAAAGATAACTAAGGTCAGGGCGTGACAGTACCCCCCCAAAGGTGCGGACTCCCGGCTGCAAACCTAAACATACAGTATATGGGAGGGTCTGGGTGGGCATCTAACTTTGGTGGCGGCTCTGGGTCTGGACGCCGCCGCCCTTCTTTACATTGAGCCCTCCGCCCTTGTAGCACTGACCCGTGGATCCTCGCCGGAGGCTCATTACTGCAGATCGTCACTGGCGATCCCGGGCTGGGGACCATCACTGCATGGATCATCACCGGAGGTTCCGGGCTGGGGACCGTCGCCGGACGCTCTGGACTGGGTACTGTCGCCGGAGGCTCTGGAAAGGGTACTGTCGCCGGATCCTCTGGACTGTGTCCTCCGATACACAACCCAACCAAGCCGCACTGCTTCTTAACACAGCACCATCCAACCTGGAAGCCAGCCGCACCAATGTGTCGGAGGAAACACCGTGCACCTGGCAACCTTGGTTAGCAGGCACTGCGCCCAGCCTGCCACAGGAGTCACAGGTGCGTGATGAGACAAGGATTTCTCTACTGGCCAAACCTTCCCTAACCCGGGCGACGCTAGGCCAATTGTGCGTCGCAGTACAGCGCCCTTAACCACCGCGCCACCCCGGAGGCCCTCGAATTGCCTTACTTAAAAGCTCAGTGACTTTCAACGTGGCACCATCATAGGATGCCACCTTTCCAACAAGTCAGTTCGTCAAATTTCTGCACTGCTAGTGCTGCCCCGGTCAACTGTATGTGCTGTTATTGTGAAGTGTAAACGTCGAGGAGCAACAACGGCTCAGCCATAAAGTAGTACAAGCTCACAGAATGAGACCAACATCAGCACAATAACTGTTCGTCAGAAGCTTCATGAAATGGGTTTCTATGGCCAAGCAGCCACAAAGACACCTAAGATCACCATGCTCAATGCCAAGCGTCGGCTTGTGTAGTGTAAAGCTCACCTCCATTGGATTCTGGAGCAGTGGAAACACGGTCTCTGGAGTGATGAATGACGCTTCACCATCTGGCAGTCCAATGGACGAATCTGGGTTTGGAGGATGCCAGGAGAACGCTACCTGCCCCAATGCATAGTGCCAACTGTAAAGTATGGTGGAGGATAAATAATGGTCTGGTGTTGTTTTTCATGGTTCGGGCTAGGTCTCTTAGTTCCAGTGAAGGGAAATCTTAACAGTCCAGCAATGACATTCTATACAATAGTGTGCTTCCAAATTTGTGGCAACAGTTTGGGGAAGGCCCTTTCCTGTTTTAGCATGACATTGCCCTGTGCACAAAGCGAGATCCATACAGAAATGGTTTGTCAAGATTGGTGTGGAAGAACTTCACTGGCCTGCACAGAGACCTGACCTCAACCCCATCGGACACCTTTGGGATGAATTGGAATGCCAAGTGAGAGCCAGGCCTAATCGCCCAACATCAGTGCCCGACTTAACTAATGCTCTTGTGGCTGAATGGAAGCAAGTCCCTGCATCAATGTTCAAACATCTAGTGGAAAGCTTTCCCAGGAGAGTGGAAGCTGTTATAGCAGCAAAGGGGGGACCAACTCCATATTATTGCCCATGATTTTGGAATGAGATGTTTGACCAGCAGGTGTCTACATACTTTTGGTCATGTTGTGTATTTCACTGCACGACAGGTGATATTCTACCCAAACTCTGTATTTACCTTTATTTAACTAGACAAGTCAGTTAAGAACAAATTCTTATTTTCAATGATGGAACAGTGGGTTAACTACCTGTTCAGGGGCAGAACAACAGATTTGTACTTTGTCAGCTCGGGGATATGAACTTGCAACCTTTCAGATACTAGTCCAATGCTCTAAACACTAGGCTACCCTGCCGCCATGGGCGCTCCAGCCCTGTTCCTGCAGCTACCCAGTGCTTAATTTTGCAAACCATGTTAAATCTGGAACATCGATAGTAACGTGTTTTCATAACTAAACATATTTCATTGAACTATTGACAGACCTGCTTTCTGGAGAAAGGAATGAAGGAGAGAGGGGAGGAGATGGAAACTCACAGTAGTCAAATATTTTGTAGCTAAAGGTCATGTGTCAGCCTCTTAATTTAGAAAATATAAAAAATGCCTTAGTACTAGGCTAGTCAAAAACAAATTCGCTATAATTGTAGGCTAACTCTGAATTTGTTTAATTACAGTGCCTTGCAAAAGTATTCATCCCCCTTGGCGTTTTTCCTATTTTGTTGCATTACAATCTGTAATTTAAATGGATTTTTATTTTTGTATTTCATGTGATGGACACACACAAAATAGGCCAAATTGGTGAAAAAGAAAAAGAAAAAAATTAAAAGAAAAAAAAAACAACGGAAAAGTGGTGCGTGCATATGTATTCACCCCCTTTGCTATGAAACCCCTAAATAAGGTTTGGTGCGACCAAATACCTTCAGAAGACACATAATGAGTTAAATAAAGTCCACCTGCACGCAATCAAAGTGTCACATGATCTCAGTATATACTGTTGAAGTCAGAAGTTTACATATACCTTAGCCAAATACATTTAAACTCTGCTTTTCACAATTCCTGACATTTAATCCAAGTTAGAAATCCCTGTGTTAGATCAGTTAGGATCACCACTTTATTTTAAGAGTGATTTATTTCAGCTTTTATTTCTTTCATCACATCCCCATTGGGTCATAAGTTTACATGAATTCAATTAGTATTTGGTAGCATTGCCATTAAAATGTTTAACTTGGGTCAAGCGTTTTGGGTAGCCTTCCACAAGCTTCCCACAATAAGTTGGGTGAATTTTGGCCCATTCCTCCTGACAGAGCTTGTGTAATTGAGTCAGGTTTGTAGACCTCCTTGCTCAAATTTTCTATAGGATTGAGGTCAAGGCTTTGTGATGGCCATTCCAATACCTTGACTTCGTTGTCCTTAACTCATTTTGCCACAACTTTGGAAGTATACTTGGGGTCATTGTTCATTTGGAAGACCCATTTGCGACCAAGCTTTAACTTCCTGCCGGATGTCTTTAGATGTTGCTTCAATATATCCACATAATTTTCCATCGTCATGATGCCATCTATTTTGTGAAGTGCACCAGTCCGTCCTGCAGCAAAGCACCGCCACAACATGATGCTGCCACCCCCGTGCTTCACGGTTGGGATGGTGTTCTTCAGCTTGCAAGCATCCCCCTTTTTCCTCCAAACATAACATTATGGCCAAACAGTTATATATTTGTTTGATCAGACCAGAGGACATTTCTCCAAAAAGTACAATCTTTGTCCCCATGTGCAGTTGCAAACCGTAGTCTGGATTTTGTTATGGCGGTTTTGGAGCAGTGACTTCTTCCTTGCTGAGCGGCCTTTCAGGTTATGTCTATATAGGACTCGTTTTACTGTGGATATAGATACTTTTAAACCTGTTTCCTCCAGCATCTTCACAAAGTCCTTTGCTGTAGTCCTGGGATTGATTTGCACATTTTGCACCAAAGTATGTTCATCTCTATGACACAGAATGCATCTCCTTCCTGAGCGGTATGACAGCTGTGTGGTCCCATGGTGTTTATACTTACGTACTATTGTTTGTACAGATGAACGTGGTACCTTCAGGATGAACCTGACCTGTGGAGGTCTACAATTTTTTTAGGAGGTCTTGGCTGATTTCTTTAGATTTTCCCATGATGTCAAGCAAAGAGGCACTGAATTTGAAGGTAGGCCTTGAAAAACATCCACAGGCAGACCTCCAATTGACTCAAATTATGTCAATTAGCCTTTCAGAAGCTTCTAAAGCCATGACATCATTTTCTGGAATTTTCCAAGCTGTTTAAAGGCACAGTCATCTTAGCATATATAAATTTCTGACCCACTGGGATTGTGATACAGTGAATTATAAGTGAAATAATCTGTCTGTAAACAATTGTTGTAAAAGTTACTTTCGTCATTCACAAAGTAATGTCCAAACCGACTTGCCAAAACTATAGTTTGTTAACAAGACATTTGTGGAGTGGTTGAAAATGAGTTTTAATGACTCCACCCTAAGTGTATGTAAACTTCCGACTTCAACAGTGTACACCTGTTTCCAACGACCCCAGAGTCTGCAACACCACTAAGCAAGAGGCACCACCAAGCAGCGGCACCATGAAGACCATGGAGTTCTCCAAACAGGTCAGGGACAAAGTTGTGGAAGTACAGATCAGGGTTGGTTTATAAAAAGTTACTGAAACTTTGAACATCCCACGGAGCAGAACTAAATCCATTGTTAAAAAATGGAAAGAATTTGGCACCACAACAAACCTGCCAAGAGAGGGCCGCCCAACAAAACTCACGGACCAGGCAAGGAGTGCATTAATCAGAGAGGCAACAAAAAGACCAAAGATAACCCTGAGGGAGCTGCAAAGCTCCACAGCGGAGATTGGAGTATCTGTCCATAAGACAACTTTAAGTCGGACACTCCAAAGGGTTGGGCTTTACAAAAGAGTGGCCATAAAAAAGTATTTGCTTAAAGAAAAAAACAAGCAAACACGTTTGGTGTTCACCAAAAGGCATGTGGAAGACCCCCCAAACATATGAAAGAAGGTACAGATGAGGTACAGAAGGTCAGATGAGACTAAAATTTTGCTTTTTGGCCATCAAGGAAAACACTATGTCTGGCGCAATTCCAACACCTCACATCACCCCATGAATACCATCCCCACAGTGAAGCATGGTGGTGGCAGCATCATGCTGTGGGGATCTTTTTAATCGTCAGGGACTGGGAAACTAGTCAGAATTGTAAGGAATGATGTAAAATACAGAGAAAGTCTTGAGGGAAACCTGTTTCACTCTTCCAGAGATTTGAGAGTGGGACGGAGGTTCACAATCCAGCAGGACAATGACCAGAAGCATACCGCTAAAGCAACACTTAAGTGGTTTAAGGGGAAATTTAAATGTCTTGGAATGGCCTAGTCAGTCCTCAATCCAGTTAAGAATCTGTGGTATGACTTAAAGATTGCTGTACACCCTCGGAACCCATCTAACTTGAAGGAGCTGGAGCAGTTTTGCCTTGAAGAATGGGCAAAAATCTGCTGGAAAAATGTGTTGGAAAAGGTGGCTCTACAGTCGTGGCCAAGTTTTGAGAATGACACAAATATTAATTTTCACAAAGTCTGCTGCCTCAGTTTGTATGATGGCAATTTGCAAATAATCCAGAATGTTATGAAGAGTGATCAGATGAATTGCAATTCATGACAACAACTTTTCTCGAGAGAGCATCCTGAACGTTTGCATCACGTTTGCATCACTGCGTGGTATAGCAACTGCTCGCGTAGTGCGTACGGCCCAATACATTACTGGGGCCAAGCTTCCTGCCATCCAGGACCTATATACTAGGCGGTGTCAGAGGAAAGCCCAAATAATTGTCAAAGACTCCTGTCACCCAAGTCATAGACTGTTCTCTCTGCTACCTCATGGCAAGCGGTACCGGTGCGCCAAGTCTAGGACCAAAAGGCTCCTTAACAGCTTCTACCCCCAGGCCAAAAGACTGCTGAACAATTAATCAAATGGACACCAGCACTATTTACATTGACCTCCCCCCCATTGGTTTTTACACTGCTGCTACTCGCTGTTTATTATCTACATATGCATAGTCACTTTACCCCTACCTACATGTACAAATTGCCTCGACTAACTTGTACCCCCGCACATTGACTCGATACTGGTACCCCCTGTATATAGCCTCGTTATTGTTTTTTTATTGTGTTACTTTTTATTATTTTTTTACTTTAGTTTATTTGGTAAATATTTTCTTAACTCTTTCTTGAACTGCATTGTTGGCTAAGGGCTTGTAAGTAAGCATTTCACGGCTCATGTGACAAATAAAGTTTGATTTGATTTGATCCCCTTTGTTCTCCAGTGACTGCATGTTCACCAACAAAACAGAGGGCAATGGCAGTCTACAAAACACAAAACAGCAGAATTGGTCAGGACCTCGTAAAACACCAGATATCCGCTACATGTCAAAACAGTCCTGTTTTCCATCCCCTACCTTCAACTCTTCCATTGCTGCATCCATCTTAAGCAGTCCCTTTGTCATTTTCACCTTCACCCATGCACGAAAAATCACCCAGTTCATGCGAGGGTCACACATCTATATACAGCATTTACCTTACAATCTCAATGAGTGACTGACGGCCATATCGGGCAGCTCAGTGTCATCATCTTATACAGCATATGCCTTACTGAGCTAATATTTATTGCATCTGTCTTCCTGTCATTGGTTGACATTGATGCTCCGCTCCTGTGCCACAAAGTAAGATATCCTCTTTTGTCTCCCCCATAGTCTCGTAGGGCTCCCTTGACTGTCATTTTTTTATACTTCCTACTGCTACAAATTTAAAAGTTTAAAAGCCTCAAAGGAGCGTGCGTGTCAGAGGTGAGGAGGAACAGGAGCATCACTTTTCTCCCCCTTTGCCACTACACTGCTCTAAACATTGAAATTCAGCATATTAAAAGTAAATGAGGCGTTGCCACATTATTAGAGGCCCGGACCTGGCAGGTCGCAAAATAATCTATGAAGAACCATGAGTCATTCTGTTGTGTTTGCAGTGAACAAGATTACAATTGATATTTGGGACAGGTGATCTGATTTGTCATTGTGAGGTTGGGGACATCATGGAATAATTATTAGATGAAAAAAATAAGGTGAATAAATGAAATGAGGGCAGATTTGAAACTGGCAGTTTATTTTGTTTAACCCAGATGAAATTTTGTATAGTGACTTTGCAGGCAGGTGGACTGGATAGTGGAAAGAACTAGAGAGAAAACAAAACCTATGTACTGTATCTGTCAGGTCTCTGTCATCTCTCCTAGTATCCCATTGACCTTCACTGGTTATGGATAGTTTGGATGGCACTATCACAAGTTACCACAGATAATCATTATGCTTTCCACCCATAGTCCTCAATGGACATGCCCTCAGGGAGTTGGGACGTCTTGCCATGGAGAAAACTAAATGATGTATTGATCTTAAAAATGTTCTGAGGACTTAAGTACGGATTCACTCATAAAGACAATTAAAGGACCAATTAGAAAATCAATGAAACATGATCCTTGGATATCAGCCTTTTCTGATAAATACCTAATTAGTAAAGTCTCCATCAAAGCAGTGTGTTTGTGTTAGAGTTTCGGAGTTGTGGTTTGGTCCCTGATACCTCCACATTACCAACCCTTTTTCCATACAGACCTTCCCTGGCCTAGCCCAGCCTGTCTACCCTTCACGACTGCCCAGTGGGCCACTGGAGCTGCAAAACTATGGGGCCCTGGGAAGGCTCTCTGAGAGCAGACATTTACACCTGATTGCTCCAGACTTCCTGACAGTAGCCCAAGGCCCCTGTGGGATGGCTGACCTTTTGGAGAGGTTCAGAGCAGTGGTGAGGATGCCTCCCGTGTTCCTTATTTAGGCTGCTTTTGTCAGCAGGAAGCAGAGATTAAACGAGCATCCCAAGTGAACCTGCTGCAGGGACACGCCGTGACAGCAGGGATTTTCATCATTTAGCGTGAGCCCCCTGTTGTGTGCAGGGGCATGGGGCCTGTCTGTTACTGCAAGTGAGTGACTGGCTGACAGGGTAGCTGGAACACAGTGCTTCTGATCTGAGAGGGAGAGGCAGCTGACATTCTGACCTTGCTCACAATTAAAATGTTCTCAGGAACTTAAATTGTTTCTGTGCTCAGACTTCGGTTATTTAGAAGGGACATATTTTTATGGCAGATATGTATTCTTTGAAACAAATTCAATTATTTCTGATACGCCGGAAATAAATAAATAAATAAGCACAAACACAAGCCAAAGAAAATAATGGCAGAGTAACCAAGCGTAGTCAAGCATTTAGCAGCCTCTATCTGTGTGACACATGTACCTGTCCTTCGCTGCTGAAATGCCCTCATCGCACTCCCTACACACAATTATAGTCATCTTAAATGCGTGAAAGTAGCTGTCAAAAATAATATTTTCATTCGATGTTGCTGTAAAGAAAACTTTTAAGCCACACTCACTGAAGTAAAGGACAGAATAACAACCATGTCAGTTTAAGTATGGAATCAGCAATAGGGGGAACAGCGTCACTGGCCTCCCCATCACCGTTGTTATAGTTTCTGTTGCCAAGCTGAGGAGCGTTGCACAGCATCTAAAAATTGTTTAGCAGTACATATTGTGCTCTTCTATCACGCGTGCGTGCAATGATAAACGAGGGGAAAAACTGTGTTTGTTGTTTGCAGTAATTCTTTGTCGTTGTAATATCGTGACCAGACGTGGCTGTTTCACCATTAACGATTCCAGCTTTAAGACATCCAGAGAGAACTCTACTCATTTATATCAAAATCATCATGCAATTATGTGCCTTGCTTGGTCTAAAAATCACCAGCCTATTATATACTGAACAAAAATATAAACATAACATGTAAAGTGTTGGTTCCATGTTTCATGAGCTGAAATAAAAGATCCCAGAAATTCTCCATACGTACAAAGAGCTTATTTCTCTCAAATGTTGTGCACAAATGTGTTTACATCCCTGTTAGTGGGCCACCTGACAGGTGTGGCATATCAACAAGCTGCGTGATCAATACACAGGTGCACCTTTTGCTGGGGACAATAAAAGGCCCCTCTAAAATGTTTTATTTTGTCACACAACACAATGCCACAGATGTCTCAAGTTTTGAGGGAGCGTGCTGACTGCAGAAATGTCCACCAGAGCTGTGGCTGTTGCCACCAATATCCAGCAACTTCTCACAGACATTGAAAAGGAGTGGGGCAGCATTCCATAGGCCAGAATCAACAGCCTAATGAACTCTATGTGAAGAAAATGTGTTGTGCTGCATGAGGCAAATGGTGGTCACACCAGATACTGACTGGTTTTCTGATCCACTCCCCTACCTTTTTTTAAGGTATCTGTGACCAACAGATGCATATCTGTATTCCCAGTCATGTAAAATCCATAGATTAGGGCCTAATTAATTGATTTCAGTTGGTTGATTTCCTTATATGAACTGTAACTCAGTAAAATCTTTGAAATTGTTGCATTTATATTTTTGTTCAGTATATGTTTTTTGTTTGATTGCAACCAGCACTGGCAGCAACATCTACATGCTCTGCCTCACTCTGTTTATAATTATTCTAAATAAGTACACAGGGAGTAGGAACTGTTTTTATTTTGGTCCAAGCATCCACAAATAGAAAATGAATAATACCCAGATTTAGTTTTTTGTCTCAAGGTTGGATTTGATTAAACATTCGTGTTAGTTGTTAGTATACGCATTATGACTCAACCGTCTTGAAATAAATCAGAGAATGGATGATTAATGCTATAGTTTTCAGCCATTGTTTGTTTTATTGCAGGATGCAGGATGCTCCAAAATGTTCGGTTCCATATCAACATGTCAAGGCAACTTGCAATGTGCTTCCTACATGCTTCATATATAATGTATATATGTTTTTGTCTAACTTTCCCAGTATCTTTGCCTGCACATCTTTGTAGTATAAGTGCTATTTTAAGGCTGGCAGTGGTATTTTAAGGCTGGCAGTGAGGCCTCCATAGGGACATAGCTAAGGCTAGTGACAGGGCTAGCCTGTCGACATTCCATTAAACAAGGAGCTTCACAGGAACTGACACAAAATCCCATTAATTATTATAATTAATATATGGTCAAACAAAAATTAAGGTATCCAGAAATCATTATTAGCTATAATAGTAATTTGTTCTCTAATTGGGATTGATTGCCACCTGCGTTGTAAGAGGCACTTCACAAATTGTTCATTTAATTTGCACATTGTTACAGAAATCTCTCTCTCTCTCTCTCTCTCTCTCTCTCTCTCTCTCTCTCTCTCTCTCTGCCAGTAGGATTGTAACACTGGTTGCTTCAGCTTTAGGATTAGCGTGGTTTGATTTTACGGCTACATTGGAAATAAAGATGTCGCGACAGGTTTTATCAGACTCATTCATTCGTGAGTTGTAAAGATGGACATGGATGTTTACTTTGTGGGTGTCTCTGTAGATATACTGTACATGACTACACGAGTCACAATAATCATATTGCTACAGTATAACATCACACCGTTGTTTCGTTATTGCTATAGGGGTGTAACATATAAGCCAGACACTTGGAAATACACAGTGGCATCTCTTCCTGAAACACCCATTACAACTATTGTATATAACTTACTGACACTCACTGTATCAACAAGCTATAACACGGTGAACCAGATAACCACTCTGTGTAATAATGCTAAATGTAAGATTTTCTATGTAGATATAGCACACATAGTGATTTTCATTTTGGTCTTTTCCACTAAGTACAATGCATTCGGAAAGTATTCAGAACGCTTGATATTTTCCACATTTTGTTACCTTACAGCCTCATTCTAAAATGGATTAAATTGTTTTTAAACAAAAAACTGAAATATTACATTTACATAAGTATTCAAACCCTTTACTCAGTACTTTGTTGAAGCACCTTTGGCAACAATTACAGCCTTGAGTCTTCTTAGGTATGACACTACAAGCTTTGCACACCTGTATTTGGGGAGATTCTCCCATTCTTCTCTGCAGATCCTCTCAAGCTCTGTCAGGTTGGATGGGGAGGGTCGCTGCACAGCTATTTTCAGGTCTCTCAAGAGATGTTCGATCGGGTTCAAGTCCGGACTCTGGCTGCACCACTCAAGGACATTCAGTCACTTGTCCCAAAGACACTCCTGTGTTGTCTTGGATGTGTGCTTAGAGTCGTTGTCCTGTCGAAAGGTGAATCTTTGCCCCAGTCAGACATCCTGAGCACTCTGGAGCAGGTTTTCATCAAGGATCTCTTACTTTGCTCTGTTCGTCTTTCCCTTGATCCTGACTAGTCTCCCAGTCCCTGCCTCTGAAACATCCCCACATCCCCGCTGAAACATTACCACAGCATGATGTTGACATCACCGTGGGGATGGTGCCAGGTTTCCTCCAGATGTGACGCTTGGCATTCAGGCCAAATAGTTCATTCTTGGTTTCATCAGACCAGAGAATCTTGTTTCTCATGGTCTGAGCGTTTTTAGGTACCTTTTGGCAAACATCAAGCGAGCTGTCATGTAACTTTTGCTGAGAAGTGGCTTCCATCTGGCCACTCTACCATAAAGGCCTGATTGGTGGAGTACTGCAGAGATGGTTTTCCTTCTCCCATCTCCACAGAGGAACTCTGGAGCTCTGTCAGAGTGACCATCGGGTTCTTGGTCACCTCCCTGACCAAGGCCCTTCTCCCCCGATTCCTCAGTTAGGCCAGGCGTCCAGCTCTAGGAAGAGTCTTGGTGGTTCTAAACTTCTCCCATTTAAGAATGATGAATGCCACTGTGTTCTTGAGGACCTTCAATGCTGCAGACATTTTTTGGTACCCTTCCCCAGATCTGTGCCTCGACACAATCCTGTCTCGGAGCTCTATACGGATAATTCCTTCGACCTCATGACTTGGTTTTAGCTCTGAAATACACTGTCAACTGTGGGACCTTAGACAGATGTGCGCCTTTCCAAATCATGTCCATTTCTAAAAACCTGTTTTCACCTTGTGATTATGGGGTATTGTGTGTAGATTGTTGAGTATTTTTAGTTATTTAATCTATTTTGGAATAAGGCTCTAACTTAACAAAATGTGGAAAAGGTCAAGGGGTCTGAATACTTTTAGAATTCACTGTAGATCAAGCTGTCCAGTGCACCAGATGTACACAGGAAATAAAACGCTAGAGACACACACACAGTACGTCTTCTTTGATCTCATAAACCTGACAGATGTGATTCATCCATTCCTGCTTAGAGCCGTGCATTACTTTCCCCTCTCCTCCTAATGCAGTTTAGCCCAATTAACACAGTGGCTCTTTTACTAACTATGTGAGGGAAGATGTGGGTGTGTTAGAGCTGCAGTTGGCTGAAGCCAAGTGCTGAAGGAGATCCAACATTGAGACACCTCTGTGAATACCAATGGTACCCATTGCTAGGCAAGTGGTGATTGGGGAGTCATCTCTCTCTCTCTCTCTCTCTCTCTCTCTCTCTCTCTCTCTCTCTCTCTCTCTCTCTCTCTCTCCATGCCACTGCTCCATCTTCATGCTAGGTTTGTGAA
This sequence comes from Oncorhynchus masou masou, assembly GCF_036934945.1. Lineage (NCBI taxonomy): Eukaryota > Metazoa > Chordata > Actinopteri > Salmoniformes > Salmonidae > Oncorhynchus > Oncorhynchus masou. The sequence goes on from NC_088216.1 coordinate 63,959,785, forward strand.
CCAGCAGCACTAAAGAGAAACGAAAAGAGCTGCAGAAGCACTAGATCTAGGATAGAGAAAGGTAATTGAGGTTGGTAAGAATAGGATTGTGGGTCTGACATAGTAAAACAAGTTCCGCCTATTTAGCCCTGCAGAAAAGCGAAAATTAGAACTGTCAGCCAGTGAGATTCCTCCTCTATCTCTTATTGAAACACACTGATGGGTAATATAATGGAGTGATAGTGATCTCTTCTATCTGTTGTCAGATGGTCCACTCTTCAATTGGAAACCTCTGCACTTAGATGCCCAGATTAGAATACAGTCCACTATTACTGTTATCACTGTCTGTTCTCTGTATTTCTATTCCTGTGGATCCCCACAGGATAGAGATGGAGTAGCTCATCTTACAGTCATACTATCACGACTCAGAATATGACCCAGATGCAGACACAGGAGGCAGATTGTTTATAATGGATATTCTGAGAACCAAACTAAGGGGCAGGCAAAGGGCAGGTCGAGGGCAGGCAGAGGTTCGTAATCCAAGGCAGAGTCTATAAGGGACAGAATGGCTGGCAGGCTCAGGGTCAGGTCAGGCAGAAAGGTTGGAACCGGGAAGACTAGAAAATAAGAACTAGAGAACTGGAGAAACGAGAAACACGCTGGTTAAACCTGACAAAACAAGACGAACTAGCAACAGACAGACAGAAAACGTAGGTATAAATACCCAGGGGATAAATAGGAGACACCTTGTGGGGGATGGTGACAAGTAGAGGACAGGTGAAACAAATCAAGGTGTGACACCTACAGTACCTGTGGATCAGGAGGAGGGGGGATAGATATGTAGGTGAAATGACAGCGGAATTATACGTATGACACCAAAGGTAAGGATGGCTGATTAATGTTAGGTATAAATGTAGCCACAGGGTGAAAGTGTTGAAAGATGATCACACCGGTGTCTGTCTAATCAGTGCCGATGCCCTTGTTTCAAGTCAAAGTAGAGGGGACAGCTGTAGGGAGGGGAGGCATCGACGTCCGTCAGATCACTGGGACTCTGACAGTCGGTGGGTGGGGAAAGTCATGCAGGCGATTTGCGTAACCAAGCAGCAGTGATATTGTTGTTACCGTGAAATGTTAATATTGCTGGGTTGCAGGGTTATGATACCTGGTATCACATATTGTGACAAACATGTTTTGTTGTGTGTGACAAGCATATTTGTATGTGACATGCTAACACTTCAGCTACACTACATGTGTTGCCATCAATGTTACATTAATGTGGCGTTCTACCTGCTAAACCAGAAACCAACCAAAATCAACTTTATTTGTCGTTATTTCAATTCACAACATAGAATGAATGTGCGCGTCAGCCATCGAGAATTGAACCTGCATTTTCAGAGCTTGGAAAGATGCCATTGGACACGTGCAGTATAGCAGCTCTCATTGCTTTCAAGGGAATCATTCCCTCAATGTTTGACGGCTGATGGTATCTATATACAGTGGCTCTGGATGTTGAGCAGCAGGGCTGTTAGAAGTATTCTGGTTTGGTTTAGTCTCAGTTATATTGATATGGTAGATCGTCTGTAGGCAACACATCCCTCACGTGGTCCTGTGTGGCTCAGTTGGTAGGGCATTGCGCTTGTTATGCCAGGGTTATGCGTTTGATCCTCACAGATGGCCAAAATTGAAGATGTATGCACTCACTACTCTCAGTTGCTCTGGATAAATTATGAAAATGTTGAGAATCTGTATCCATCATTTAACCACAATGGCTTACAAGAGCAACTTAGATTCATTGTAATCATAAAACACATATAGCCTATTGCAGTGTATAATTATTTAAGTCCAATATCATAATTTGTTATATGTCCTCTAAAACAAAGTTGAAAACAAAATGCACACACAGGAGGAACACAAAATCAAAAACTGAACCATAAAACAAAATGTCACTGAATTTTACCAACAAATTGACTGTGTTGTAAAAATGCATTTTCAGCCATTCTCAGCAAGTTATAGTTACAGTACCTTATACAATGTACTTTACTCCAAAATAACAATGAGAAGAATGGATTGATGAGTTAATATGATTCATATTTTTTTGTCATTGCTTATTTTGCAATTGTTGCTATTTGACCACACTAGTTTCTGTCTTCACATGTGAAGGCCTCCTGCTCTGCACTTTTTGCTGAGGCCTGGAACTTGGTGTGAAGGTCACTGTGTTGGCCACCAGGCAGGGCCTTCCATGTCTTAGAACAGAGAGCAGAGGAGCTGCAGTGGCAAGCTCTAATCCTCTTTAATTTGTTTTCAGATGGGGCTTTGGAAATACCAGCCTGCTCCCTAAGCAGAGATCACATAAGAACGTGGGCAGGGACAGCTGTCTCCTCTACTGGCGGTTTTTAATACAGGTCCGCTTGCCCCTGCCTTCCCCTCCTAATGAATAATTCCAGCCTGGGCTGAGTAGTTACTTTGTGTGTATTTTGCAACCAAGATGAATGCTATTCCCAACACTAAAAAGGCACGGCAGGATTGGTTGTAGTCTGCAGTGTAAGAGAAGTACAGAAGGGGATGAGGGTGGGGTGGTGGGGAATGGTTGTGATCTATCAGTATGCATGTGTGCCTCTGCTCATATCAAAACAAACCCTGTAATTGGGTTTGGGTGTGTCCCTTTCTCCTTCATAGGAAGGCAGAGGTTGAGTTATGAAAAAGACTCTTTGCTCTCCCCACCAGAATGCTTATGTTCCTTGATAGAGGTGATTTGTATCAATGAGCAGAGCATTCTATCTGTGCTCCGCCATGCTATTCTTTTTCTGCGATGTGGATGAGAAGAAGGCATAATTATATTGAAGTGATGAAGCACATCTTGAAAGACAGAGGGGGTTTAAAAGCTTTTGAAACAAAGCAAGCAGGCAGCAGGTTGGCAGCACAGGCAGGAGGCTGGCAGTCTTTTAATCCTCGCCGCAGTGCTGATAAATCGGCACGCGTTTCATTTTTATCCCCCTCACCAGTTTGCCTGGCCCTTGAGTGATGAACAAACCCCCACTCGCCCCTCAGGCCCTTTGATGTAATATCCAAACCCGGATTACCCCCTCTGCCTTGCGACAGATTGGTGGATGGAAGTGGTGGGCTTGCAGGTGCATGGTCCTGTGGTCCACTCTCCTGTACAGACCCAGGCAGCCACTGGATCACTGGGGAGGGGGGCAGGCTCAAAACACAGCCAGAACGTTCCATCACTACCGGACACACCGAGGACACTCCTCCCCTAGCTAACCAAGCACAGCCAATAAGAGCTACCTGGGATCTTTCCCTCCCTTTTCTCCCTCGCTTTCAAACAATCAGAGACAGATTGCCTCAAGTGTTGCATCTGAACTCTGCTTGACCTGTTCATAGTGGGCACAGAAGGAGAGGTTAGTCAAAGCTTTTGTTGTACTGAATGGCCATAAAGACTGTAGTCCAGAGGTCTAATAATAACAGCTCCCATTGTGGTTTGACGATTTAGCTGATTATTTTAATCAGGTGTGTAAGACCTGGGCTGGAATAAAAGCCTTTTCACCCCGTGGCTCTATAGAACACGAATTGTCCACCTCTGTATGAGATTGAAAATGAGACTGAAACAGTAGTGTTGCTCTTTCACCAGACCAAAAGCCAGACCTTTTCAGTCTTTGCAGTCCTTCCTTAACGTTCCACCGTGTTGTTTTTTGTAGTGATCATAGCTGCACAGTTGAATTAGTGATCGCGCCAACTGTTTGATGTCCCTCTATGCAGTACCAACCAGACCCTCATAGAGAATTTCTGCATTTCACTATGATTTGTTTTGTTGGTTTTGCCTGTGAAATAGTCTGCATCCTCGCGCTCTCATTTTGTAAATTGATCCCAGTGCCCCCTAAGCCGTATCATGATTGTGTAGGCGTAGATTGGAGATTATGCGCTCCAGTTCTTCATTACGTCAGGCACAATGTGTCTTTTCTGTCCCCAAATGAAGATGCTGCGAGAGTGGATTAAGATTTTTTTCCAGCGGTGTCTTGTAGCATTGCTTTAATATGAGGGGAAGTACACATGCAGGGCCGTAAGCAAAGAGACAAGGATACAGCTCCAGGGAAGCTTGTTTTGGAGGCCAAGCGAGTTAATAGAAATGCATTATACAGCACAAGGGAGATGAGTACTAACAACACTGCAAACCCGGCAGGGTTCACTCAGGCACAGGCGGGTTGATCTCTTAATTGAGGCCAGTCCCACGACATTGGTGTTTCTATTCTTTTGACAAATCAAGACAAACTGGAAATACATTGTTTTCACCATCAGTAGTGATGTGGTTTTTAACACTAGATAAGTCGGGCCTCGAGGGACCCTCTTTTGAGCCAATGAGCAGTCATTTTGACTCAAACGTTCTAACAGTTTAATAAATACGTGTAATATATGCTATCGGAAACATAATCCTTTGATTCTTTTTATGGTCTTGGGTAACATCAGAATACAAAAAATATATATTTCAAAGAACACAATAGCCTTTTCATTAGTTTCTGTTACTGTAAGCTAGTTGTTGCCATGTGATCACATACAGTACAGTATGTAGGGCATGGAAGTGGTTATTCTTGGAAAAAGTTATATTTTGAAACCTCAGAATCTGTTTTTTTTATACTGTATAGAAATCAAAATGTCTTACCTGCATGTGACTCTGTTGGACGATTTGAAGTAAATTGTTGGCATTGTAAAAAAATGTTTTCTTAAAACGGTTTCTAACACAAATTCAGTTTGTGATATAGAAATTCTTACAACATGTGTGTTAAATAGACTTATTTAGGTAAAGTCAAGGATGGAGGGAGGCATGACTTTAAAAATGGCAGAGATATTTGACTTTAGAATTTAAGTCAAAACGACTCACTCGGCATTTCTCGTGTTAAAGACTACTGCCTGCAGTCATTGGTTGTGACAAATGTGGCCCTTTATGTAGAGTGTGGAATAAAAGGGAAGGAAGTGAGAAGAGCACAGATCGGAGAGATTGCGAATGAACAGTGAAACAGGGTTCACTCCCCTCCATGAAATGGCCTCCTTGTAACAGCAGCAATTCCACTTTGATTGATGGACTCTGCAGTTTATGTTCCTGTATGCGGCATGCGTTCCTCAAATCTTCCCGTTTGACATTCAGAATGGCCATTTGTCTACAATGCCCCCATCTCCTCCCTCGTTTCCTGCCATTTCTCATGACCTGTAGTGATGCCGGGGTCTCCAGATTGAATGCACAAACTGTGATTGATCTCTCAGTGAGTCTCTGGGATACCGTGACAACATGCTCCTTGGATAACCATGACCTGGCTTGTAGATAGGTAGGAAGACTAGATTTATCTGGAAGTGAAGTCCTGTTTACTTTATTAAAAACAGATTGGAATGTCTATTGGCAAGACTGTGGCATTTCATTTTCCCAGGCTCCATCTTGGTTTTAGTTTGATGTGGATTTATTTTCCTAGGGTTGTTCGTAAACTAATGAAAAAGTTAAAATGCTAAACACAAGTGTTAGGTGAGAGAAAAACATGGCGCTGTGGTATGCTGTCATTGTGGTAAGGAAATCCTTGTGACCACTATGCCTGAGAAAAAGGTTTTGATTGAATGTAGTGTAGTGTCGTGTCTTTGGCTTTGCCGGATTAAGTGATATGTCATGCTATTCTATAAAATAATTTCTTCGTCATTAATATTACCTGATTGAGCTAATCATGTAAATGTAATTAACTAGAGAGTCGGGCACCACAAAATAATATTTATAGAGCTGTTATCTTCCGAATAAAATCTTAAAGACCTAGTAATATTTTACATCAATAGCAGTCAATATTAATCGTCATCTTAATTCAGTCTCATCTGAAAGTTGTAAATTCTTAGTTATCTGCACGAACCCTGGCTAACAAGTTGAATCAGCAATACAAAATTGGGTTTAATTATTCATTTACTAAATACCTAACTAATCACACAGAATTACACATACACATATTTAAATCATAACTTGATTACACATTACATCATAAAGGAAAACGTCCCTAGGCGGAACAGATATGACAGCTTGTTACACAAAAGAAAAGGGGCTGGGCTTGAGTGAAAGAGCGGGAAGACTGGTTGTCAATTGGATACGTTATAGTAACGTCGTTGGGTGATAGACGGGATACTCTGTCTGTTCCTTCCTAACCCTCGTTGCATCTGCTGTTGCTAACTCAACGGCTAGGAAGTATCACTTCTGTAGTGAATAAGAGTTGAAAGTTCATACCATTCGCAACCAAAGCTCATGCTGATGTTGGCTTCATTCTGTAGTCATTATCTGAACCATTCTGACATAGGACCGTCGTCCTACATCCTCGTCAAGGGCTTATATAGGAAGGGAGAGGAGGGCGTGTTTGAAAAGTTTTATAGCCCATGTCCCTTCACAGAGGCGGGCCACTGATTGAGCAGCCCTATCTTATGAAAATCCAAATCTCTCATTTTAGAAGCTAAAACAACATTTCATCCCATCACAAATAATTTCATATTCAAACATTTCAATTTAACAACAATTCCATGTGAATCCGATAACTCTGATTTGTAGACTTTCCACTGTAGATTTTATGTCATCTTATCATTGATGAGAATGTCTCAGATAACAACCGAACTGACATCATATTCATTAATAAGTACCACCACATGTCTTCAATTGTTCGGATTACCAGAATATAGTTCATTTCCCCCCACCTACTGATGTTCCCAGAATCTCTATGTCAACCAAGGGTTTTGCAAATCTAACCTCAGTGGGGTAGAGAGAGGAAAAAGTGGGGAAGAGGTATTTATGACTGTCATAAACCTACCCCCCCCCCAGGCCAACATCATGACAGTAGTATACCCATCTTCATCTCTAACATGCTTAATAAAAATGTAATTATGGGACATTGTGATAGGTTTCTTTATTTCTTAGACGAAGCCATTGCCTTTGTTATTCATACAATATTTATGTTCTGTTTCTGCAGCAGATACAGTGATCAAAATAGTAATTTTGTTTTCAAGTCAAGGAAGCAGCCTTTTTGCTCCCCTACCTTTATGAGTTTTGACTGTTTCATCCACTGAGCCAAAATTGCTTGGAAAAATCTTCTGCAAATCAATCTCAGTTTGCCTCATACTGTCTGTCTTTGATTTCCCTGGACTCAATTTTTGTTAATGCAGTCTGTTTCCTTATTTCTTGTACTAAAGGTCCATAAATAGAAATAAACACATTTGCATTGCAATTTTTTTTTCCATGCCACCCTACAGAGGACCTCAACTTTCAACTTGCCTTAGCAGATTATATCATCCATCACAGTTGTGCGTGTCGTTGTGATACAATCTCCAGAAAAAGGCACACAGGCTTAGGGCCCTTTAGTTTTGCACATGTTATGGCTACTCTTTACTCCTCGAATCAGACACAGTCTAAGAGTGATTTGCCCCTTTTGGGAGAAAACATGACTCTCACAGACCCTGGGGAACTCTAGCCCGCCATTAGGGCTGGGAATTGCCAGGGACCTCACAATACAGTATTATACTTAGGTATATACCTATATTATACACCATACTTAGGTGCCAATACGATATGTATTGAGATTCTCATGATTCTACGTGTTGTGATTAAATACTGTGATTTTATTGCGATTTGATGTTCCAAACATATTGCTCACCATATGTCTGCTGCAGAGGGACAAGAGAGAGCAATGAGAAGATGAGTTTTGATCAGTAATGGAAATAAAAGTACTGAAAATAAATTGGCTCTCTATTAAAAAGATGTAGAACAGGCTATGAAGGAAAAATACTGGAGTTTGGGTGCAGGTACAGTACAGCCAACTAGCTCAAAATGAATATTGCGATATTATCAAAACAATACGTTACTCTATATCGTCAAAGATAATATCCTGATATGTAACTGTATCTATTTTTTCCCCCATCACTATACACCATACTAGTGGTCATCCATGACCATGCTCTTGGGAGGCAGGCCTTTGTGAACATAGAGGAAGAGAGGAAGGACAAACAGAAGAGAGAGAGAAAGAGCTGTTGTTTCATTGCACTGTGCCTGGCCTGCTGTGCCATTGGAGGATATGACAGTGCATCCAGGCACTCATGGCTGGGCGGACTGGCGGGCTGTTTCCTTACTGCCCCAGACTCCTTGTGCTGGTGATGGAGAGATAATTCCACTCACCCAGTTGCCTTCAGAATGAGGGCCTGGTGATAGGAGTTCTTCCTGATTGCTATCCTATGAGGCAGCATGGGCCTGTGGGAGTGGGCTGGATTACAGCCGAAGGCGCTGACACTCTCCAAGCTGAAGCGTGTCATTAAACAGTAAATCACTCTGATTGAAAAACGCATCAGCTCCCAGCATCCTGTTTACAAAGCAAGACCTGATCCACAGGCCCAGACTGTGTTCTTCAGCAGCATAAATCAATGACCAGTCATACTCTAGGTTCTCCCACTCAAAGCACTCCTCAACCGAGCCCTTTGGCCATTGATTCAGTGACAAATCATCACATATTGAACCTTATTATTTTGGGGATAAAAATGTACTTTCATCACTCAAGATATAATTCATGGACTCATCATGATTCTCTTGGTGTTTGTAAGTTGTGAGGACCACTCTTAGAAAAAAGGGTTTCAAAAGTGTTATTCAGCTGTCCCCATAGGATAACCCATTTTGGTTCCAGGTAAAACCCTTTTTGGTTCCAGGTCGAACCCAAAAGGCTGGCTATCACAGTCTGGTTCTACTTGGAACCAAAAACATTCTACCTGGAACCAACAAGTGTTCTTCAAAGGGTTCTCCTTGTGGACAGACTAAGAATAATTCTGGTTCTAGATAGCACTTTGTTTCTAGGAGTGTAACATCATGGTTTTTGATTGTGAGTTCAGTTATAATTGGCTGTCAAGAATGCCATTTAGGTTGTTATTGCCACAGGAAAGCAACAATATGGAATCTACATTTAGGCTTTGTAGACACTAACCAGATTCCCATCCAACCATTTCATGTGGATGAATTCTCTAATGCATGAAAAAAGTCAAACGGGCTGATGGAAATGCAGGACTTTTTAAAATACATGTCGACAGTGTCTTTAGTGTTTGAATATAAATTATGCCAGAAATGGCAGTGGAAATGCCTATATGCACAAATATTGATATAATAACCATCATATCAAATTAAACTTGTGTCCTCCCACTACAACTTTGGAAAGCATGCAGTTTCTGTCACACCCTGACCATAGTTTGCTTTGTATGTTTCTATGTTTTGTTTGGTCAGGGTGTGATCTGAGTGGGCATTCTATGTTACATGTCTAGTTTGTCTATTTCTATGTTTGGCCTGATATGGTTCTCAATCAGAGGCAGGTGTTCTCTGATTGGGAACCATATTTAGGTAGCCTGTTTGGTGTTGGGTTTTGTGGGTGATTGTTCCTGTCTCTGTGTTTGCACCAGATAGGGCTGTTTAGGTTTTCTGACGTTTATTGTTTTGTTAGTCTATTCATGTATAGTTTTCTTCATTCTTCATTCATTAAAGAACCATGAATAGAAACCACGCTGCATTTTTGTTACAGTTTCTTAGGCTACAGATTAAATAAGTTATGGTACACTTCACAAGGTGGTGAAGGTGCATGGTGATGAGCTTGATGCGCATTTCCAATAAATGCAGCCCAAACAAATGTAACCATATCACACCTATTTTAGCTTCTCTACACTGGATACGAGTCATTTATAGAACAGATTGTAAAATGTTATCATGCTTGATTCAGTGGCTCCTTTTAAAATCGCCAGAGCCCCTCAGCCCAGAGCTTCCGCCCCTCTTAATACTACTATGAAGATGCCCTTAATGTATGGTTTTAATTCCTTGTCTTTGTTTCTTTATTAGTACTTTAAAATAATTAAATTATGATGTGAAGCACTTTGTTACTTGTGCCGAAAAGTGTTATACAAATAAATGTAATATTATTAGATGGAAACCTAGCTATAGAAGCTTTTAATGTTGCAATAACTACTTTGTGTTCCTTAAAACAGTTTTATCCACATAACCGTTACAATAATGTAACAAATGACAACCACTCAGCTCCGGTAACAACAAAACACTTTCTATAATGCCATAGATTTTTTTTTTTACCACAAATGTATACAGGATTCAGTAACTATTACATGACTGGTGGATTGTGTGTTTTGACGGTTGAAATGTCCATCTTCTGATCTAAAAAAAAAAGAATCCTTCCTGAATTGGAGTTGACTTTCCTTTACTCATGTACAGACAGGGCTGAGAGACGAGGCAATCAACACATGTTCCCAGCATTGCCTTAGCCACCTCTCTACTCAAGAGCTTCAATTGCCACCAATGAGTGTCTCATATTACACATTATCTGATCATATATAGTCTACAACCAAATTTTATATTTATAGATTTACCTATTAAGTTTTTATATTCAGACTTAAGGCCTTGGCTATATAATGAAATACTGTACCTTTTAATTTAACATATGGACCAGAATTACTATTTCGGCTAATTATATGTATGCCTCTCACTATAAGTGAAAAGGTAGGAGTGAACAAAAAAGTAAAATACTTGCTGCTTAGTCATTTTTTCATTGAAGTGGTGAAAACATACAGGGCCCTCTGGGTGCTCTTAACAACAACCTTTGCCAGTTTCTATGCACTGTTAATAGAGTATTAATGCCATATTATACAGTGCTCCTTACCCATCCCTACTCCCTGTTTTTGTGGGTAGGCCAATGTTATACTGTAGTTTAATAGAATACAATTTAGGTGTCGGCTAAACCTCGACAGTAACAATAAATGAAACATGGACCAAATGCATTTCGCTGGTGTCCTGCTGCTATGGTATCACTAGTCGTTGTTCTCAACAAGCTTCATCTTCATAAAACACTATGAACACCCATTCTCTTTTGACGTAGTGAGGGGGATGATAATGCTTAAACGTGTCCCAGACACTACAAATCAGCTCTGTTTGTTTACGCAGATTTAGACACAGAGAGGAGGAGAGCCGGTGGAACACAATCTCGCCTATTCATTTTTCTCATACAGTCAGTTGCACTGACATCTAAGCAAAGGTTGACCATAGCCATAAATCACACAGCACAATAGCAGGACATTTTGGGCCGGCCCATCATTTGGAACGGTTTTGTTTTCTCATCTCAGTTTGGCAAATTGCTGTTATTAAAATGGAAGAATGCATAGTTTGCAGCCCTCATTAGATGTTGTTCTAACAGTGCCTGATGGATTAAGACAAGCCTGAGGCCTCGTCTGCCTCTACAACCAGTTAATATGAGCCAATTAAAGCCATGCACTCTGCAGCCTCTCCACAGTGTTTTATGTGGCCCAACAATTATAACTCAGTCTGCCGATTCATTGCACAAAGCTTTTGATGTTAAGGAGGTGTACACTCACTAACACTACTTTACACTTACTGCAGTTTATTTTTAGCATTTTAGTAAGGGAACTGTGCCGATGGCAGTCGTTCATATCAACCCAGCACCACAGAGGTTCCATGTTAGTATATCTACCCCAGTTGTTCATGTCGATCTTGAGCCACTGCGTTTTAGCCCCTGCCTGAGGAGCCATTATGGTATATTTTCTCTGCTCAGCTGTGTGACATAATCTTATGATAATATCAGTCCAACAGAACTACTGATTCATGTGGTAGAAAGGTAGGGGCAATTGGTGGTGAGCAAGTATCTAGATGCATCTGCTCAGCTTCCTCAGAATATAGGGCTTATGGCACAGGAAGGATCAATATTGTGCAGTGTAAGCAATAAAATAGAATGTAAGCCTCCCTGAGGTGTTCCTACACAGACAGACAGACCTTGTCAGAGCTTACTGGAGACATCCAGCACATGACAAGAAAGACAGATTTCTTCACTGAAACCTGATATTATAAAGTATTTTTGAAAGTAGAGCTCATAACGGATAGTACCTTCCAAAACAAATGTACACTACCCTTCAAAAGTTTGGGGTCACTTTGAAATGTCCTTGTTTTTGAAAGAAAAGCACATTTTATGTCCATTAACATTGATCAGAAATACAGTGTAGACATTGTTAATGTTGTAAATTACTATTGTAGCTGGAAACGGCAGAATATGTACGCCTATCTACATAGGCGTACAGAGGCCCATTATCAGCAACAATCACTCCTGTGTTCCAATGGCACGTTGACACGCCCTGGCCATAGAGGCTTTTTATTCTCTATTTTGGTTAGGGCAGGGTGTGACTAGGGTGTGCGTTCTATGTACTTTTTTCTATATTTTTGTATTTCTTTGTTTTTGGCCGGGTATGGTTCTCAATCAGGGACAGCTGTCTGTCGTTGTCTCTGATTGAGAACCATACTAAGGTAGCTCTTGCCCACATGGTGTAACGGCATTCTTCGTTTGTCGAAAGAGAGTCGGACCGAAATGCAGCGTGTTGGTTACTCATGTTTTTTAATGAAACAAATGACGAATACATGAAAATAACTGAGACAAATACAAAACAACAAAACGGAACGTGAAACCTAATTACAGCCTATCTGGTGAAACTACACAGAGACAGGAACAATCACCCACGAAATACAAGTGAAACCCAGGCTACCTAAATACGGTTCCCTATCAGAGACAACAAGAATCACCTGACTCTGATTGAGAACCGCTTCAGGCAGCCAAACCTAAACTAAACACACCCCTAATCAACCACAATCCCAATGCCTACAAAAACCCCAATACGACAACACAATAACATAAACCCATGTCACACCCTGGCCTGACCAACTTATTAACTAAAACACAAAATACTAAGACCAAGGCGTGACACATGGGTTTTATGGATAGTTATTTTCTGTTTAGTGTTTTTGTTGCACCTTGCAGAACTGTTAGTTTGTTGGTTTGTTGTTTTTGTTTCGAGTATTCATCTTTATTAAAATCATTATGAATATGTACCACGCTGCACTAGAAGGCCAGCATCCCGGAGTCGCCTCTTCACTGTTGACGTTGAGACTGGTGGTTTGCGGGTACTATTTAATGAAGCTGACAGTTGAGGACTTGTGAGGCATCTGTTTCTCAAACTAGACACTAATGTACTTGTCCTCTTGCTCATTTGTGCACCGGGGCCTCCCACTCCTCTTTCTATTCTGGTTAGAGCCAGTTTGCGCTGTTCTGTGAAGGGAGTAGTACACAGATTTGTACGAGATCTTCAGTTTCTTCGCAATTTCTCGCATGGAATAGCCTACATTTCTCAGAACAAGAATAGACTGACGATTTTCAGAAGAAAGTCTTTGTTTCTGTCCCATTTGAGCCTGTAATCGAACCCACAAATGCTGAGATACTCAACTTGTCAGATACTCAACTTGTCTAAAGAAGGCCAGTTTTTTCTTCTTCAATCAGCACAACAGTTTTCAGTTGTGCTAACATAATTGCAAAAGGGTTTTCTAACGATCAATTCGCCTTTGAAAATGATACACTTGGATTAGCTAACAAAACATGCCATTGGAACACAGGAGTAATGGTTGCTGATAATGGGCCTCTGTATGCCTATGTAGATATTCCATCATCCGTTTCCAGGTACAATAGTAATTTAAAACATCAACAATGTCTACACTGTATTTCTGATCAATTTGATGTCATTTTAATGGACATAAAATGTGCTTTTCTTTCAAAAACAAGGACATTTCTAAGTGACCCCAAACTTTTCAACAGTAGTGTAGTTGTCGCCAAAGGGAATAGATTTGCCAAGCTTCATCCTGGTGAATGTCCAAATCCAGCAGCTGCCGCTCTTCAACCAGTACAGCAGACTAAATATGATGCGTATAAGGTAAGCAGAGACTTGAGGGCCCATTGTTGTCCTTGCCATTTGGCAGATACAGTTGTTAAGGGACTCACCAAGTCCTATCCTGTCTGTTACTGTTGTGAGTGGTCGCTCACAACTAGTGACACAAAAAAAGACAACCCTGCTGCATTGTGCAGGGTTCCAAACCTACAAACCGATCACTTACTGCCTAGATTCAACGCTGTCCTCAAAATATAGGGAATAATAATTCAGATACTAATAATATGATCATATTATGCGTCAGCAAAGGCGCAGTTGCCCTGGAGACTAATGAAAGGACCCCTTGAGAAATCCTCCATTGTGATCTCTCTCTCTCTCTCCGTCTCTTTCTCTGTCTCTCTCATTTACTCACTCATTCAATCATTCACTCACTCCCTCTCTCACACTCACTCCTCTCTATCTCTCTCTAAATACTTAGTCGGATCATTCAATCACTGCACCATTTCATTGCTTAGCCCACTGTCTTTCTTCAGCTGAGTGGGTCTGAATGATATGACGCTTTATAGACTTAGTCATATCCATGCATGGCTTGTGGGTGTGGGGAACTGGTGAATCAATGAATCACTGAATCATTTCAGACTGAAATGGGGCAATCATTTTGATGTGGAATCTACAATTAAAATGATTGTGTTTGTTTATACTGTCATTATCTTTAACAGTAGTTAGAGACTATTGAGTAGTGTGGACATTGAAAAAGAGCGACTTTCTGTTTTGGCTGACCTTGCAGAGTTAGACACATAGACACTGTATTACCATACACACACAACAGACACAGAATGGATGTGAGAAGGATTTGGTTATTTGCCTTACAGGAAAATAGGAGCAATGAATATACATATTATGCAATAGATATAACAGGATAATCAAATGGATGCAGAATAAAACAGAATGGAATGGTACTAACAGTAGCACGTGTGGATTAATAATAACACTCATGAAAGGACTGTATAATATAACTAAATATGAAAACAACTATAAACAACTGCAACCAACAGTAACAGTAAAAACATAAAGGTACAATAACAATATTAACTCACTTAACTGCACTCCATCCCACAAGTCCACTCAGAGGATAACTGAGGAGACTGTGGCCTGCACAGTGAGAAGAGCTGTCAGGTGTCCTGCCGCCTGACAACTTGCCCCTTAGCAACCAATCAGGTCCCAGGTCACACAGATCAGAGAGAGTTTGAGAGGCAGGTTTATGGTACCTCTCTAGACTCTCAGTCACAGCTCCTGGGGGATGGGGAGTGGAGTGTGCAGCTTGAAAGGGTTGTGAGGTGCTGATAAGAGTCGACGGCAGTGAATTGATGAATCACTCAACTTCAGCATCTATATCAACAACCTACAAAGGTAAATCTAATCCAGACTGGGCTTTCTGTAATGCAACAGATCCTGCTTCACCCATCCCTCCAAAATCTCCCTGGTCAAGTCCTCCCTCTGTTTGGTGACACTCTACCACCACACCACCAAAACTCTGCTCTCAAAACTGGACAATCTATACTACTCAGCCATCAGATTCAACACTGGAGCCCTCTACCTCACCCACCACTGATCCCTCTACAAGCAGTTTGGTCTACCATCCCTCACAAGCAGATGACACATTCACTGGTTCACCCTCATTTACAAAACCCTTACTGGCAAAGCCACACTCTAACCTCTCTAAACTCCTCTCCATCTCCCATTCCTCCTACCTACAGCATATGCTCTACTAACTACATCTCCCTGTATATCCTCACATTCCACTCCAACTCTGTCTCTACAACATTTCAACACTCTGCTGCTACTGACTAGCAGTGTTGGGATTAGTTACTTGAAAAAGTAATTCATTACATATTACTTGTTACAGTTAACAAAAGTAACATGCTATTTCACAATATTACTTTGTGTGGAAAGTAATGCGTTATATTACTAGTTATATTACTTTGCATTAATTTCATGAAAAACATCTGCCTGCCACAGCAGTCATTATGGAATGAACAACAAAGAAGCTGATTGGCTGACACTGCTATTCCAAAATGGCTTTGGTGGCTACTCCTAGCTAGCATGAGGACGAAAGGGGCAGGTTTCCATGAAAGGTAGCAGTATTTCCAGGTCTTGCAATAGATTTGTAAGTATATTTAAATCAAAACTGTGACTCGGCCACACAAGAACATTCACTGTCTTCTTGGTAAGCAACTCCAGTGTAGATTTGGCCAAATGTTTTAGGTTATTGTCCTGCTGAAATATTAATTAATCTCTGAGTATCTGGTGGAAAGCAGACTGAACCAGGTATTCCTCTAGGATTTTGCCTGTTTTATTATTTATTTATTTATTTAACCTTAATTTAACTCGTTATGTCAGTTAGAACAAATTCTCATTTACAATGGGCCAATTGTGCGCTGCCCTATGGGACTCCCAATAATGTCCGTTTGTGATAAAGCCTGGAATCGAACCAGGGTCTGTAGTGACGCCTCTAGCATTGTGATGCAGTGCCTTAGATTGTGGCGCCACTCGGTCTGTGATTAGTTTCATTCCATTTATTTTTTAGACTGAAACACTCCCCAGATCCTTAACGATTACAAGCATACCCATAACATGATGCAGCCACCACTATGCTTGAAAATATGGAGAGTTGTACTCAGTAATGTGTTGTATTTGTCCCAAAAATACCACTTTTTTATTCAGTACAAAATGTTAATTGCTTTGCCACATTTTTGCTGCATTACTTGAGTGCCTTGTTGCAAACACTATGCATGTTTTGGAATAGTTTTATTCTGTACAGGCTTCCTTCTTTTCACTCTGTCAATTAAGTTAGTATTGTGGAGTAACTACAATTTTGTTGATCCATCCTCAGTTTTCTCCTATCACCTCCATTAGACCCTGTAACTGTTTTAAAGTCACCATTGGCCTCATGGTGAAATCCCTGAGCGGTTTCCTTCCTCTCCGTAAACTGAGTTAGGAAGGACGCCTGTATCATTATGGTGTCTGTGTGTATTGATACACCATCCAAAGTATAATTAGTAATTTAACTATACTCAAAGGGATATTCAATGTCTGCTTTTTTACCCATCTACCAATAGGTGCCCTTCTTTGCAAGGCATTGGAAAACCTCCCCGGTCTTTGTGGTTGAATCTGTGCTTGAAATTCACTGCCTGACTGAGGGACTTTACAGATAATTATATGTGTGGGGTACAGAGATGAGGTAGTCATTAAAAAATCATGTTAAATATTATTATTGCACAATAGTTAGTCCATTCAACTTATTATGTGACTTATTAAGCACATTTACATTTTTGTAAATTAATTTGTAAACATTTCACAAAAGATAATTCCACTTTGACATTATGGGGTATTGTGTGTGTGTGCCAGTGACAAAACATCTCAATATAATCAATTTTAAGTTCAGGCTGTAACTACTTTCTGAAGGCACTGTATATTGTAAGCCAAACATTTGTACAGATTTTCTGTCTTTTCATTCAAAATCTTTCTCTCAAGAACTAAATGAGGAATAAGTCGAGATCGTATCATGGGAACACGCGTCGGGTATTAACACATGCGTTGTTTGACGAAGTAACTGTAAATATATTACCCAATTTGAAAACGTTACATGTTACCTTAATCCACTAGTCATAAAAGTAATCTGATTACGTAACGCATTACTTTTGTTATGCGTTACCCCCAACACTGCCGACTGGAATGAACTCCAACATAATTTAAAACTCAAACAATTAATCTCCGTCCCCAGTTTCAATAACAGTTTACATGACCTGGTTATCCACCCCTGGGACTGCTTTTAGACTCAGTAGCTACTAGTTGTGTCCCCTGTGATTGAATGATATTGTAAATATGTATTTTATTTTTGCATGGAGCTTTTAAGAAATGTCTGTTTTGTATGTATGTTGTCACTTGTCTGCTTTGCTGCACGGTTATTACCCTATCTTGGTTAGGTTATTATTGTAAAAAGAAAATGTATTTTCAATGATTTACCTGGTTAAATAAAGGTATAAAAATATGTCATCGTAACAGACACCGTCCATGTATTTGTAGAAGTGGCAGTTTACTGCTGCAGCATTGGATCTCGCTTCTCCCAGGGACTGTTTGAAATATGAACTTCACTGGCACGAGTGCATAGCCCATGTAATTTGCTCTTTTAAAAATCCATCATCCTTCCCCACCCACTGCCATAAGCCTTTTCTACTGTACCCATGATTATGCCAAGCAATATTAAACAACATCTCTGTTTCCTTCTTTGGTACATGGCCACAGAATTTATTACAATTAATCCCTACAACCATCCTCCTACTAATTTTAGTTTATTATTTGCTACAGAAATAGATATTATGCAATTCAATTATATTGCATATTATTATCTATAGTTACTTACTTATTTATGACGTAGACCTACATAGGAGCACAGGGAGCTATGTATTTCAGTATAATTGCATAATATGTGTTAATAATTGCATTTTAGATTGAAAAGATTCTTGCTCATTTCACCGATGCATTTCCACACTTTTTCCCCAACCGTTTCAATGTGGGCAGTTAATATTTACTTATATGGCAATGCATTATTCATAGAATGGTGAATTTCCACAACCCCCACAACAACGTATGCCATTTAGAGAAGGCATGATAGACTCTTTCCCCTGGTGAGTGACATTGCATCCCACTGAGTCAGTTGACATTTCCAAAGAAGGAAACTTAATTTCCCACAACATATGAGGGTTTGCATCCATATAAAGAGAACTCACAGGGAGGGAGCCAGTACTGTATGAGCCGTGCCTGGGCTCCTCATGTGCTAGAGAGTGATGCGGAGCGTCGGTACTAAGTGGTTGGAATTTGCTCTAAGAGCATCAGCTCATGTTAATGACCTGCAGTCTTGAATTCAGCCGGGCTTATCCATTCAAATCAGCTCCACAGAGAGGCGCTCTGAAGTCTGATGATTAAATTAAGATTCTGTAATAAGCATATGGAGGTGTGGTAAAAAGTAGAGAGCTTACAGTCTTTCCTCAAGATGTAGAGCTCTATCGGTCCATCACAGCTCTCTGTGGTTTCACCTTAAGGGCGTGTTGGCAATGACAAGCAACACACTATCGCAGTTAATGTGTGTAGAATTACATTACACTATGTCAGCGTTAACATATTGTTAATAGCATATGTGTTGATTCTTTGAATGAATTGTATGACACACAGTACTAGTCAAAAGTTTGGACATACCTACTATACTCATTCCAGGGTTTTTCTTTATTTTTACTATTGTATACATTGTAGAATAATAATGAAGACAGCAATACTATGAAATAACACATATGGAATCATGTAATAATCAAAAAAGTGTTAAACAAATCAAAATATATTTTATATTTGAGATTCTTCAAAGTATCCACCCTGTGCTTTGAGGACAGCTTTGAACACTCTTGGCATTTTCTCAACCAGCTTCATGAGGTAATCACCTGGAATGCATTTCAATTAACAGGTGTGCCTTGTTAAAAGTTAATTTGTGGAATTTCTTTCCTTCTTAATGCGTTTGAGCCAATCAGTTGTGTTGTGACAAGGTAGGGGTGGTATACAGAAGACAGCCCTATTTGGTAGAAGTCCATATTATGGCAAGAACAACTCAAATAAACAAAGAGAAATGACAGTCCATCAACTTTAAGACGAATGTCAGTCAATCTGGAAAATGTCAAGAACTTTGAAAGTTTCTACAAGTGCAGTCGCAAAAGTGCACCCTACAAGTGCAATCGCCATTTTACCTGTTGTTGTTGTCTTACCCATTGTTGTCTTTGCTAGCTCTCCCAATCAACACCTGTGATTGATTTATGCCTCGCTTTTTGTCTCTCTCTAATGTCAATATGCCTTGTATACTGTTGTTTAGGATATTTATCATTGTTTTAGTTTACTGCGGAGCCCCTAGTCCCACTCAACATGCCTCAGATACCTCTTTTGTCCCAAGTAAATAAATAAAAACAGTATGGGGATGAGGTAGGTAAAAATGGGTGGCTATTTACCGATAGACTATGTACAGCTGCAGCGATTGGTTAGCTGCTCAGATAGCAGATGTTTGAAGTTGGTGAGGGAGATAAAAGTCTCCAACTTCATTGATTTTTGCAATTCGTTCCAGTCACAGGCAGCATAGAACTTGAACGAAAGGCGGCCAAATGAGGTGTTGGATGATCAGTGAGATACACCTGCTGGAGCGCGTGCTACGGGTGGGTGTTGCCATCGTGACCAGTGAACTGAGATAAGGCGGAGCTTTACCTAGCATGGACTTGTAGATTACCTGGACAAATATGTAGCGAGGGCCAGCTGACTAGGACATACAGGTCGCAGTGGTGGGTGGTATAAGGTGCTTTAGTGACAAAACGGATGGCACTGTGATAAACTGCATCCAGTTTGCTGAGTAGAGTGTTGGAAGCAATTTTGTAGATGACATCGCCGAAGTCGAGGATCGGTAGAATAGTCAGTTTTACTAGGGTAAGTTTGGCGGCATGAGTGAAGGAGGCTTTGTTGCGGAATAGAAAGCCGACTCTAGATTTGATTTTCGATTGGAGATGTTCGATATGAGTCTGGAAGGAGAGTTTACAGTCTAGCCAGACACCTAGGTACTTATAGATGTCCACATATTCAAGGTCGAACCATCCAGGGTGGTGATGCTAGTCAGGTGTGCGGGTGCAGGCAGCGAACGGTTGAAAAGCATGCATTTTGTTTTACTAGCGTTTAAGAGCAGTTGGAGGCCACGGAAGGAGCGTTGTATGGCATTGAAGCTCGTTTGGAGGTTAGATAGCACAGTGTCCAAGGACGGGCCGGAAGTATATAGAATGGTGTCGTCTGCGTAGAGGTGGATCAGGGAATCGCCCGGAGCAAGAGAAACATAATTGATATATACAGAGAAAAGAGTCGGCCCGAGAATTGAACCCTGTGGCACCCCCATAGAGACTGCCAGAGGACCGGACAACATGCCCTCCGATTTGACACACTGAACTCTGTCTGCAAATTAGTTGGTGAACCAGGCAAGGCAGTCATCAGAAAAACCGAGGCTACTGAGTCTGCCGATAAGAATATGGTGATTGACAGAGTCGAAAGCCTTGACAAGGTCGATGAAGACGGCTGCACAGTACTGTCTTTTATCGATGGCGGTTATGATATCGTTTAGTACCTTGAGCGTGGCTGAGGTGCACCCGTGACCGGCTCGGAAACCAGATTGCACAGCGGAGAAGGTACGGTGGGATTCGAGATGGTCAGTGACCTGTTTGTTGACTTGGCTTTCGAAGGCCTTAGATAGGCAGGGCAGGATGGATATAGGTCTGTAGCAGTTTGGGTCCAGGGTGTCTCCCCCCTTCGAAGAGGGGGATGACTGCGGCAGCTTTCCAATCCTTGGGGATCTCAGACGATATGAAAGAGAGGTTGAACAGGCTGGTAATAGGGGTTGCGACAATGGCGGCGGATAGTTTCAGAAATAGAGGGTCCAGATTGTCAAACCCAGCTGATTTGTACGGGTCCAGGTTTTGCAGCTCTTTCAGAACATCTGCTATCTGGATTTGGGTAAAGGAGAACCTGGAGAGGCTTGGGCGAGTAGCTGCGGGGCGGGGGGGGGGCAAATCTCTGCCATACTTTCCAGGTCTATGTTCAAACAGTTCAAGCTTCTAATTTTAAAAAGTTATCTCTCCAGAAGTAAGTCTCTCACTGTTGACGCCTGTTATACACCCCCCTCAGCTCCCAGCTGTGCCCTGGACACGATATGTGAATTGATTGCCCCCATCTATCTTCAGAGTTAATTCTTTTAGGTGACCTAACACCCCGGCAGTCCTACAATCTAAGCTAGATGCCCTCAATCTCACACAAATTTTCAAGGAACCCACCAGGTACAACCCTAAATCCGTAAACATGGCCAACCTCATAATATTATTCTGACCAACTTGCCCTCCAAATTCACCTCTGCTGTTTTCAATCAGGATCTCAGCAATCACTGCCTCATTGCCTGCATCCTCTATGGGTCCGCGGTCAAACGACTACCCCTCATCACTGTCAAACGCTCCGTAAAACACATCTGCGAGCAGGCCTTTCTAATCGACCTTGCCCGGGTATCCTGGAATGATATTGACCTCATTCCGTCAGTAGAGGATGCCTGGTCATTTCTATAAAGCAATTTCCTCACCATCTTAAATAAGCATGCTCCTTTCAAAGAAATGTAGATCTAAGAACAGATATAGCCCCTGGTTCACTCCAGACTTGACTGCCCTCGACCAGCACAAAAACATCCTGTGGCGGACTGCACTAGCATCGAATAGTCCCTGCAATGTGCAACTTTTCAGGGAAGTCAGGAACCAATACACGCAGTCAGTTAGGAAAGCAAAGGCTGGCTTTTTCAAACAGAAATGTGCATCTTGTAGCTCTAACTCCAATAAGTTTTGAGACACTGTAGAATAAGAACACCTCCTCCCAGCTGCCCACTGCACTGAGGCTAGGAAACACGGTCACAACGATAAATCAACGATAATTGAGAATTTAAATTATAATTTCTCTATGGCTGGCCATGCTTTCCTCCTGGCTACCCCAACCCCGGCCAACAGCTCCACACCCCCCGCAGCTACTTGCCCAAGCCTCCCAGCTTCTCCTTCACCCAAATCCAGATAGCAGATGTTCTGAAAGGCTGCAATTCCTGGACCCGTAAAAATAAGCTGGGCTAGACAATCTGGACCCTCTCTTTCTAAAATGACCATTGTTGCAACCCCTATTACCAGTCAACCTCTCTTTCGTATCTTCTGAGATTCCTAAAGATTGTAAAATTGCCGCGGTCATCCCCCTCTTCTAAGGGGGTGACACTCTAGACCCAAACTGTTACAGACCTATATCCATCCTGCCCTGCCTTTCTAAAGTCTTCGTAACAGATTACAGAAACACAGAAACAGATCACTGACCATTTCGAATCCTACCATACCCTCTCCGCTGTGTAATCCGGTTTCCAAGCTGGTCACGAGTGCACCTCAGCCACGCTCAAGGTATTAAACGATATCATAACCGCCATCGATAAAAGACAGTACTGTGCAGCCATCTTCATTGACCTGACCAAGGCTTTCGACTCTGTCAATCAATGTATTCTTATCGGCAGACTCAACAGCCTTGGTTTCTCAAGTGACTGCCTCGCATGGTTCACCTACTTATCAGATAGAGTTCAGTGTGTCAAATCGGAGGGCCTTTTGTCCGGACCTCTGGCAGCCTCTATGGGGGTACCACAGGATTCAATTCTCGGGCCGTATCTTTTCTCTGTATATATCAATGATGTCGCTCTTGCTACTGGTGATTCCTTGATCCACCTCTATGCAGACAACACCATTCTGTATACATCTGGCCCTTCTTTGGACACTGTGTTAACAAACCCCAAATGAGCTTCAATGCCATAAAACACGCATTCCATGGCCTCCAACTGCTCTTAAACACTAGTAAAACTAAATGCATGCTTTTCAACCGATCGCTGCCCGAACCCGCCCGCCCGTCTTGCATCACTACTCTGGACGGTTCTGACTTAGAGTATGTGAACAACTACAAATACGTAGGTGTCTGGCTAGACTGTAAACTCTCCTTCCAGACTCATATTTAACACCTCCAATCCAAAATTAAATCTAGAATCGATTTCCTACTTCGCAACAGAGCCTCCTTCACTTACGCTGCCAAACATACCCTCGTAAAACTGACTATCCTACCGATCCTCGACTCCGGCAATGTCATTCACAAAATAGCCTCCAACACTCTACTCAGCAAACTGGATGCAGTCTATCACGGGGCCATTCGTTTTGTCACCAAAGCCCCATATACCACGCACCACTGTGACCTGTATGATCTCGTCGGCTGGCCCTCACTACATATTTGTTGCCAAACCCACTGGCTCCAGGACATCTATAAGACTTTTCTAGGTAAAGCTCAGCCTTATCTCATCTCACTGGCCACCATAACAGCACCCCCCCCCAGCACGTGCTCCAGTGGGTATATCTCACTGGTCATCCCCAAAGCCAAAACCTTGTTTGGCCGACTTTCCTTCAGTTCTCTGCTGCCAATGATCGGAACTAATTGCAAAAATCGCTGAAGTTGGAGAATTAGATCTCCCTCACTAACTTTAAGCATCAGCTATCTGAGCAGCTTACCGATCACTGCAGCTGTACACAGCCCATCTGTTAATAGCCCATCAACTACCTACCTCATCCCCATATTGTTTTTATTTACTTTTTTGCTATTTTGCACACCAGTATTTGTACTTGCACATCATCATCTGCACATCTATCACTCCGGTGTTAATTTGCTAAATTGTAATTACTTCACTACTCTGGCCTATTTATTTCCTTACCTCCTTACGCCATTTGCACACACTGTATATAGACATTTTCTATTGTGCTATTGACTGTACGTTTGTTTATTCCATGTGAAAATCTGTGTTGTTGTTTGTGTCGCACTGCTTTTCTTTACCTTGGCCAGGTCGCAGTTGAAATGAGAACTTGTTCTCAATGGGCCTACCTGGTTAAATAAAGGTGAAATATGTATATATATTTTTTTTTATTAAAAAAACATCAAGCGTTATGATGAAACTGTCATGGAGACCGCCATAGGAAAGGAAGACCCAAAGTTACCTCTGCTGCAGAGGATAAGTTCATCAGAGTTAACTGCACCTCAGATTGCAGCCCAAGTAAATGCTTCCCGGAGTTCAAGTAACAGACATATCGCAACATCAACTGTTCAGAGGAGACTGCCTGAATCATGCCTTCATGGTCAAATTGCTACAAAGAAACCATTACTAAAGGACACTAATAAGACGAGGAGACTTGCTTGTACCAAGAAACACAAGCAATGGACATTTGTCCTGTGGAAATCTGTCCTTTGGTCTGATGAGTCCAAATTTGAGATTTTTTTGGATCCACCTGCTGTCTCTTTGTGAGACACAGAGTAGGTGAACGGATGATCTCCGCATGTGTGGTTCCCACCATGGAGCATGGAGGAGGAGGTGTGATGGTGTGGGGGTGCTTTGCTGGTGCCACCGTCTGTGATTTATTTAGAATTCAAGGCAGACTTAACTAGCAGACATAACTAGAATCAGCATTCTGCAGCGATATGCTATCCCATTTGGTTTGCACTTAGTGTGACTATCATTTGTTTTTCAACAGGACAATGACCCAGCACACCTCCAGGCTGTGTAAGGGCTATTTGATGAAGAAGGAGAGTGGTGGAGTGCTGCATCAGAGGACCTGGCCTCCACAATCACCTGATCTCAACCCAATTGAGATGGTTTGGGATGATTTGGAACACAGACTGAAGGAAAAGCAGCCAACA
The DNA here is from genome assembly GCF_036934945.1 of Oncorhynchus masou masou. Lineage (NCBI taxonomy): Eukaryota > Metazoa > Chordata > Actinopteri > Salmoniformes > Salmonidae > Oncorhynchus > Oncorhynchus masou. The sequence continues at coordinate 63,984,865 of NC_088216.1, forward strand.
AGTGCTCAGCATATGTGGGAAAAGCATTCCTCATGAAGCTGGTTGAGTGAATACCAAGTGTGCCAAGCTGTCATCAAGGCAAAGGGGGGATACTTTGAAGAATCTAAAATCTAAAATATATTTAGATTTTTTTAACACTTTTTTGCTACTACATCATTCCATATGTGTTATTTCATAGTGTTGATGTCTTTACAAGTATTCTACAATGTAGAAATAGCAAAAATAAAGAAAAAACCTTGAATAGTACTGTATATTTAGCAGTTGTCTTTCCATTACAAACATACTACTAGAGACTTTTGAAAACTGAGATTAGTGTTTGTTCCACACCAATTGCATTGATATCCATTGTATCACTTCATGATTACTTATTGTTCAGTTACTGAGAGAGGGAGGTAGAGTAAAAGCTATTCTCAGTGGGAGGGATGGTAGAGGAGCTGAACAGACCTACAACAGCAGTTTTTCAAGTCCCTGAAGTCTGTACAGTAGACTCTCCACTGTGTTGAATTTTCTCATGCTTTGGTTAACTCATTTTTGCCAAACTCAGATGCTGCTGCAGTTCACTTGTGTAGCATATTGTGATTAATTACTAGACTGGCCCTGTCCTAGCCATATTCTTTTAGATTACACCCCTGTACAGACTACAGTAACATGTAACTTACTGTAAGTGATAGGAGTGAAGAAGAGAGCCTCTCCACAATGAGTTTAAGATAGAGGACCCGGTAGCCTAGTTAACTACTGTAGTCTTTGAGCAGCAACAGTCAGAGGACCAGGAGCAAAACATGTAGGTAACAGTGCAGGTGAGAAGTTACAAAACATACAAATGCAGAGTGGTGAGAAAAAGAAAAAACTTGGGCACAAAAGGAAAAATGCCCTAAAATGTTTTTATTTTTTATTTAATCTTTATTTAACCAGGTAAGCTAGTTGAGAACAAGTTCTCATTTACAACTGCGACCTGGCCAAGATAAAGCAAAGCAGTGTGACAGAAACAACAACACAGAGTTGCACATGAAATAAACAAGAGTACAGTCAATAACACAATAGAAAAAAAAGAAAGTCTATACACAGCATGTGCAAATGGAATGAGGAGGTAGGAAATAAATAGGACATAGTAGCAAAGTAATTACAATTTAGCAGATTACCACTGGAGTGATAGATGAGCAGATGATGGTGTGTAAGTAGTGATACTGGTGTGCAAAAGAGCAGAAAAGTAAATAAAAACAATATGGGGATGAGGAAGGTAGATTGGGTGGGCTATTTACAGATGGACTATGTACAGCTGCAGTGATCGGTTAGCCACTCAGATAGCTGATGTTTAAATTTAGTGAGGGAAATGTAAGTCTCCTGAGCAACAATGGAAACCCTCAAACCTCTGTAGCAACATGTTACCTTACCAAGCAGTTCTCCAATTTATGTTTATGCCCTGACCTGGTATAAACCATTAACATCTTGAAATGGGTAGGCAAACATTTTTATGGACAGTGATCATGATTTAAAAGCTTTTGCACATTTCATATAACAATGATTGGCCAATACTCCAGCATAATATTACAGCAGCCATTTTGGAAAGCACGTAGTGTTGAACAACAAGGACCTTGATTGGCTGAGTATCCTTTGTTGTTCAACGTGACGTGCATTCCAAAATGGCCGCTGTTGCTTCTGCTACCTAGCATGAGGATGAAAAAACTGGCAGTATTTAAATCTTCTTGATGTGACTATTTGGGGAATGGGAACATATGGAAGACAGTGCCATGGACTATTTCTGAATTGAGGTATGTTTTCCTGAGCCATAACTTGCTCCTGCTCTGTCTTGCCCTAATCTAAGCAAAAGCCCTCTCCGACCCTATAGTGAGATGTACTTACAATCAAGCAAAGGGTTGGAATCTAGTCTGGCTAGCTGACACCTAACTCAATGTGCTCCTGATTCCTTCAGTGTACCATGCGAGTTGCGGTAGAATACTAAGTCATATACATAAAAAAAAATCCATCACAGATTTAGGATACCATCCTCTACCCGCTACTCAGCCATAATAATGTCAAACCCAAAGCAAGGAATTTTACATTGAGTGTAATCGACTTCAGCCACTAGTGTAGGCCTACACAGTCCCGTGTTCCGGGCTGTAAATCAAGATTTCTGTCTTCGATATTCTGTCATGCATAATGAGACATTTCCTGAACATTGGCATGTTTTCAGAAAGTTACAATATTTTCTGAAGAGTTTGGCAAACACTTTCATGAACAACTACAACATGAAAACATATGTGTAGTTGTTTAATGAGTAATTAAAGACATTACATTACATTTACATTTAAGTCATTTAGCAGACGCTCTTAAAGACAACATTTAGTTTCATTTGAACTGATAATCAAAACATTTCTTAGGCATTTCTTAAGCATTTCAGATCATTAGGAGTAATCACAAGCCATGGTATGAAGGAATGAAGCCATATGTTACTCTTTACTAATTGTCATACTTGTATTGGAAGTTGTTGCTACTTGACAGAGGAAGTTAATTCAATGTCAAACAGTCTGTGTTTCATTATAATTTTATACTGACAAAACTAACTGACAAAACTGGTATATCTAAGAATCTTCAAAGTACGGTATAGCTGAGCAAGGTTTATGTCCTTCAGTGACATTATTTGTTTCAGATTAGCTGTTTCTTTTCTAGTTATCATAACATAATGTAAATTGGAGGCGGTGGGTAGGGGTCACTGAAACAACAAACAAAACATGTGGGGCTATGCACAGGTTGATCATATTTAGTTCAAATTGGTTGTCACTGTGTATCTATTGCAGGGCTCTCCATCTTCCTGGAGCAATATCGTCCTGTAGGTGTTAGCTTCAAGCCTAATCTAGTGCTCCTGATTCTAATAATTAGCTAGTTGATAAATTGAATCAGGTTAGTTACAACTGAGGTTGGAATTGAAAACAGGGAGAGGCCTGATCTATTGGGACCTCAACATTTTGAGAAAACTTTGAATAAATCATGTTGGGCATTCAATTAGAATAGTTTCTGTGGTGTAATCCAGATCTATTTAAAATACATGAATAGTACATGTGTATATCTTACACTGCTTTGAGACCCTTTTCTAATTTATTTCACTTAAAAATGTTGAAGCCAATGAAAATGTATTCCCTATATTAATGAAAAACAAAACATGTCAATACTTTATATAAGCTATTTCTGATCACGCCCCCGAAATACACTCTAAAGTAGGGCTGTTCAATATCAGTCCTGGATGGCCAAAACACTTCTGTTTATCATCCTCTCCTTCTAATACGGGAATAATTCAGACCTGGGACACCAGGTGAGTGCAATTACCAGGTGGAAACAAAAAACATTATGGTTTCAGCCCTCCAGGACCGTAATTAAACAGCCCTGCTAAAACAGTGTTTCTGAACTCCAGTCCTCCAGTACCAGCAACAGTCAAATGTTTTGTTGTAGCCTGGGAAAAGCACACCTGGTTGAACTTGTCAAATAATCATTCAACCCTCAAAGAGTTGGATCAGGTGAGTTTGTCTGGGGCTACAACAGAAATATGTGTTGTTCGGGGTACTCGAGGACTGGAGTTAGGAAACCCTGCTCTAAAGTATAATAATATTTTTTGTTGTTGTCAAACTACACATTTCCATGTTTGAAACAATCATATTAATATGCATGCACTGCTGGTGTTCCATCAACAGAGAACAAAGATTGATCTGACTTTAAACTTGCTAGTATACACTGAATATACCAAACATTATGAACATATTCCTAATATTGAGTTGCCCCCCTGCCTTTTTCCCTGAGAACAGCCTCAATTCATCTGGGCATGGACTCTACAAGTTGTTGAAAGCGTTCCACAGGGATGCTGGCCCATGTTTACTCCAATGCTTCCCACAGCAGCGTCAAGTTGGCTGGATGTCCTTTGGGTGGTGGACCATTCTTGATACATACAGGAAACTGTTGAGCGTAAAAAACCCAGCAGCGTTGCAGTTCTTGACACAAACTGGTACGCCTGGCACCTATTACCATACCCTATTCAAAGGAACTTACATTTTTTGGTCTTTTCTATTCATGCTCTGAATGGTACACATACGCAATCCATGTCTCCATATTCTCAAGGCTAGTAAATCCTTCTTTAAGCTGTCTCCTCCCCTTCATCTACACTAATTGAAGTGGATTTAACAAGCGACATCAATAAGGGATCTTACTTTTAAACTGGATTCACTTGGTCAGCCTATGTCATGGAAAGAGCACGTGTTCTTAATGTTGTATACACTCAATGTATTCATGATATGACATTGCTAACCATACTCATTATATCTTTCTTCTTCCCTATAGGATATCTGACAGTAACCATTGAGCCCCTTCCTCCTGTTGTTGTGGGAGAGACTGTGACCCTGAAGTGCAACTTCAAGACTGATGGAAGACTTCGAGAGATTGTGTGGTACAGGGTGAGTAAAGCTACAAGCTCATACTCTATACTGTATATGCCATGTACACTGGCCCATCAACTCTGATCTGTGTGGCTTAATCACTTTTTGGTGTCAATTACAGTGCATTATGAAATTATTCAGACCACTTCACTTTTTCCACATTTTGTTACTATATGTTACAGCCTTATTTTAAAATGGATTAAATTAAAACATGTCCTTATCAATATACACACAATAACCCATAATTACAAAGTGACAATAGGTCTTCAGAAATGTTTGCTAATTTATTCTAAATAAAAAACAGAAATACCTTATTTGCTTATTAGTATTCAGATCTTTTGTAATGAGACTCGAAATTGGGCTCAGGTGCATCCTGTTTCCATTGATCATCCTTGAGATGTTTCTACAACTTGATTGGACATAATTTGGAAAGGTACATACCTGTCTATATAAGATCTCACAGTTGACAGTGCATGTCAGAGTAAAAACTAAGCCATGAGGTCTAAGATTGTGTCGAGTCAGAGATCTGGGGAAGGGTACCAAAACATGTTTGCTGCATTGAAGGTCCCGAAGAACACGGTGGCCTCCATCCTTAAATGGAAGAAGTTTGTAACCACCAAGACTCCTCCAAGAGCTGGCCGCCCGGCCAAACTAAGCAATCGGGGGAGAAGGGGCTTGGTCAGAGAGGTGACCAATACCTCGATGGTCACTCTGACAGAGCTCCAGAGTTCCTCTGTGGAGATGGGAGAACCTTCCAGAAGAACAACCATCTATGCAGCACTCCATAAATCAGGCCTTTATGGTAGAGTGACCAGATGGAAGCCACTCTTCAGTAAAAGGCACATGTCAGCCCGCTTGGAGTTTGCCAAAAGCTACCTAAAGGACTCTCAGACCATGATGAACCAGATTCTCTTGTCTGATGAAACCAAGGTTGAACACTTTGGCCTGAAGGCCAAGTGTCACGTTTCGAGGCAACCATGCACCGCTCATTACCTGGCCAATACCATCCCTACGGTGAAGCATGGTTGTGTTACAACATCATGGAGTGGGTATGATTTTTCAGCGGCACGGACTGGGAGACGAGTCAGGATTGAGGGAAGCAAAGTACAGAGCGGTCCTTGATGAAAACTGCTCCAGAGCGCTTCGCACCTCAGACTGGGGCGAAGGTTCTCCTTCCAACAGGACAACGACCCTAAGCACACAGCCAAGACTATGCAAGACTTGCTTCGGGACAAGTCTCTGAATATCATTGAGTGGCCCAGCCAGAACCCGGACTTGAACCCGATCGAACAGCTCTGAAGAGATCTGAAAATAGTTCTGCAGCGACCCTCCCCAACCAACCTGACAGAGCTTGAACGGATCTGCAGAGAAGAATGGGAGAAACTCCCCAAATCCAGGTGTGCCAAGCTTATAGTGTCATACCCAAGAAGACTCGAGGCTGTAATTGCTGCCAAAGGTGCTTCAAAGTACTGAGTAAAGGGTCTGAATACTTATGTTAATGTGACATTTGAGTTTGTTTTTTGTTTTTTTACAATAATTTCTGTTTTTGCTCTGTCATTATGGGGTATTGTGTGTAGATTGATAAGAAACACAATTTAAACAATTTTAGAATAAGGCTGTTACATAACAAATGTAGAAAAAGTGAAGGGGTCTGAATACTTTCCGAATGCACTGTATTTAAACATTTTATAAGATGTACAGTACCAGTCAAAAGTTTACATTGTAGAATAACAGGGAAGACATCAAAAGTATGGAATAAAACATATGGAATATTGTAGTAACCAAAAAAGTGTTAAACAAATCAAAATATACGTTATATTCTTCAAAGTAGCCACCCATTGCCTTGATGACAGCTTTGCACACTCATGGCATTCTCTCAACCAGCTTCATGAAGTAGTCACCTGGAATACATTTCAATTAACAGTTGTGCCTTGTTAAAAGTTAAATTGTGGAATTTCATTCCTTCTTAATGCTTTTGAGCCAAACAGTTGTGTTGTGACAAGGTAGGGTTGGTATACAGAATATAGCCCTATTTGGTAAAAGACCAAGTCCATATTATGGCAAGAACAGCTCAAATAAGGAAAGAGAAACATGAATGTCAGTTCATACGGACAATTAAGAACTTTCAAAGTTTTTTTAATTGCAGTCGTAAAAAAACATCAAGCGCTATGATGAAACTGGCTCTCATGAAGACCAACACAGGAAAGGAAGACCCAAAGTTACCTCTGCTGCAGATGATATGTTTATTAGAGTTACCAGGCTCAGAAATTGCAGCCCAAATAAATGCTTCACAGAGTTCAAGTAACATACACATCTCAACATTAACTGTTCAGAGGAGACTGCATGAATCAGGCCTTTATCGTTGAATTACTGCAAAGAAACCACTGCTAAAGGACACCAATAATAAGAAGAGACTTGCTTGGGCCAAGAAACAAGCAATGGACCTTAGACCTGTGGAAATCTGTCCTTTGGTCTGATGAGTCCAAATGTTTTATTTTTGTTTCCAAACCCTGTGTCTTTGTGAGATGCAGAATAGGTGAATGGATGATCTCCGCATTTGTGGTTCTCACCGTGAGCATGGAGGAGGAGGTGTGATGGTGTGGGGATGCTTTGCTGGTGACACTGTCAGTGATTTATTTAGAATTCAAAGCAAACTTGGCAACATAACTTCCACAGCATTCTGCAGCTATACGCCATCCCATCTGGTTTGCGCTGAGTGGGACAATAATTTGTTTTTCATTGGACAATGACCCAACACATCTCCAGGCTGTGTAAGGGCTATTTGACCAAGAAGGAGAGTGATGGAGTGCTGCATCAGATGACATGGCCTCCACAATCACCCAACCTCAACCAAATTGAGATGGTTTGGGTCAAGTTGGACCACAGAGTGAAGGAAAAGCAGCCATCAAGTGCTCATTATATGTGGGAACTCCTTCAAGACTGTTGGAAAAGCATTCCAGGTGAAGCTTCATGTTTAATAACAACTTCATGTTTATTAACAAAGCATTTTCTAAATTCAAACGAACCACCTGAAACTAGACATGGACGTTTAGAAGACATTGGTTGTCTTATCGCAAAGTTAAGGTCGGTTGATAGTACCTACAGTATTCCAAACAGTACCTAACCTGTAACGGCTAATGGAGCATCACATAAGCCCATTACAATCTGCTAGCTAGTTATTGCCATGTCTTAATGGTTCACAGCTGGTCACTCTGCAGTTATCACAGCCCCAGTTGGTGGACTAAACTGCATAAATGTTCAAGATAATTAAGTACAGTATGTCAGAGAAAGAATGTCTTTGTCTCAGCCCCTCAAGCTCTAATGCTCGGGTCTATAATGTTGCTGTTGCTTTGTGGATAATGTGTACCAAAACTATGCCCAGATATTTTGCATAAAATGGAAACTAATGTGACGTTAATAGGCAGATGATGATAGATCAGAGGCTGGGTTTTGTCTACTGAAACAATGGTGTTCAAAAGAGGTCACATAGAAGCACTTGGATGGATATCAATGAAGCAACAGCTGTCAGCTCACGGCCTGATTATTTAATTTACCCTAAACTCCCCAATTAATCTCTGTTAAGGGTTATACAAGTATGCATGATGAAATATGCTTTCTTTATTCTGTGGAATGCTGCAGTCATAGACAGTATCCTGACTGATATGTGAGTAGAACATGAGCCAGTTTAGTTTATATGGAGTCCTTACCTTGTTGGGCTTGTAAGCTTCGTGCTCTCAAGGACTAGCCTACAATAATGTTTAATATTGGTGCAGATATGAATGCAAAGTATTTGAAGTAATTCACTGTCTCTTGATCATAGCAATGCCTTATACAGAGAACATGTCTGCCCTTTGGGGAAATGGATTTGGAAGAGGACATTTAATATAATTCAACAATAGATAATTTTTTATGGAGTCCTCACTATCATTTTTGCCAGGCAGGAACTAGACTGTTATGGTATGCTGCTGTAGTATAAAACAAACTCCATAGAGAGCAAGGCTGTCCACATCAAGTATTGGATAGTGAGGAAAATGCAGAGGTTGTAGAGAGAAACCAGCCTTATCTCTCTTGTGCCCACTGCTCGATGCAACCGCGAATAAATTATAAATCAATTATCCACACTCAGCTGCCAAAGTCTCTTTAATCTCTGCCTTTTATTTAACTAAACTGTCGACTTCTCATTTCTCCCCCACATTCAAATGGAAGTGGGGTTGATACCCACCTGGGGAATCATCATATCTAATCGAAGTCTGGCCAACGAAACTGAAGCTGAATGAACTAAAGATCTCAGCTAGCCACTCATTCATTACCAGGTTGCCCTTATCTTAACAGATTCTGTTTGAGGATTCTGTAATGCACACCAGCGCCAGACTGCTCCTTGAAATCTTGCATATCCTTAGTATGGCTAAGGCCTAGCGTAGTCCCTCAAGATAATTAAGATTGCTATTGAGAGGCTTTCAAGCTGGCCTAGTAGAGACTTAGTGGGCAGCATATCGGAATGTAGAAAGATGTCAAACATAGTCACCTAAAAAAGCTCAAACTAGTATTCAAAACTTGTTCGTTTTACATTTTGAACAATCTCTATGTGTGGCATTTGACATAGCCCTGATAACAAAGATAATCATACAAATCACAGTCAGACAACCTGGATAAACTGATGGAGGTTCAATATGCCTCTTCTAAGTTCAATTTTCTGCATGCCTCTTTTCATAGTTCGGGAATGTATTATTGTTTACTTACACCTTACGAAGAAGCTATCCAGATCAGTGCAGTGCCTAATATCTCCCTGGAAGTTACAGCAGATTTCCATCTTACTGTATGTCAACACTGTGTTTATGTTAGGGACTTATCTGTGAGAGGAGAAGTAATCCCCTGAATTACACAAAGATCAGTTCATTGGGAAGAAACCCATTTGGGCCTAAAGTAATTTGGGGGTAAATATTGGAAGATAAAGACTACTCCAACATCCAAGATTGAAATGTGGTTTTGTGATCATTTTCATTCTTGTTTCACCAATACCAATAATGCAAAAAGGCTCATTATAAAAAAATTATCAAAAGTAGGATCGGAAGAATCTCCGATTCCACATTTATATTGGTCATGGTGAGCTAGACCAGTGAAGAGGAAAATACTGTAGGAAAAAACCCCAGATGGACTATAATACTAGAGAGGGCTTACTCACCATGAGTGTTTTTCCCATCTATTGGATGTTTAAATGTATTAGTCAGATCAGACCACTATGCTCCATAAGCAAACACATAAAAGCATCTCAAGTGTATGTGATATTCCACTGAGGGCCACATGAATGCTTTTATTTTGCAGTGGGTTCTGGCAGACCATGGATTAGGCACTGTGGATATGTAATACCATCAAACTGTCCTCAACATTGTAATAGCATTTCATGATAGGGTTACAAATAGAGTGGAGGAGAGAATCTCTATCAGCTCTGAAACCATTCTGAACATGTGCAGTAGGGACATGGAGGGATAAGATGCTGGTTGGGGAGGCCTGTGGAGACTTATCCTCACTGAGACGTGTGGCAGCTCACCTCATGCTGTGCTTGTTCTGATTATGTCACTATAATGAAGAGATACCCATGGCTCTCTCCCTATGGGGACCTCAGCAGTGTTGATGGTGACAGTGCAGGGTTTCCGCTTGGCTGCCTGTTGAGTGCCATTCTGCATTACGCTTAATTCTCCCTCGTTTAACCTCCCTCTCTCTCCCCGATTCCCCTCTCTCATTACTACATCCCTCCTCCCACTTTGACAGCACTCTTATGGGATCATCTCTCTGGCCAACATAGTCAGCAGAGCCCAGTGCCCTAAACATGGGCAATTTACCACGGACCTGTCGCTAAGCTCATCCGTTTGAATTAATGCTATCTCACACATAGGGTCCACATGGTTCGGGCAGGTTAACCTCAGCCTCTTTCATTATAATTCCTCAGGACCAGCTGTCTTCATCCTGCTCTTTGTCAGTTTGAGCTCTATTCTCACCTCATAGAAGAGATTGAAGATACTGTTAAGAAAGGATGGAACTAATAGTGTTATCATGGAGATATATATTTCGTTTTTTTGCTTTCAACAGTCAGATTATTGATATTGCAAGACACCTGTGATGTTTAAGTTCAAGTTAATGATCTGAATGTGTCATTAGCCATTGAGAATTTGCTGGAATTTATATAATTCATCTGAGCCTCTTGATTAAGTTGAATTGTAGAGTATTGATGTGAGCATTTGGTTAGACACATGATATTCTTCCACTTGAATAGATCACATGGGCTCTCATGCAGAAATGATTGTTGATTGACAAGTGGAGATTGCATAGAGAGAGAGAGGGATTTAAAGGGGAGATGTGCTGCACTTCAAAATAGAGGTAGGCTTACTTTCAATAATAGCCTATCTCAGATTTTCAATACTGCAAGGCTTTGATGTTTGCTATCACTTTATCAGTAAACTGTAATGGGAGTAGCACTTATTTGTCAACTAGGCTTATTTGCTGTGGAATCCATTTTCCTTTTCACTGATTTTGCTTTTGTTCTGTGTAATGCATTACAGTCTCCCACTTGGGACTATTAGACAATGAGAGCTCATTTATTTGTGAGAGGTAGCCTAGCATATATTTGTAGGATATATGAGAAGAATCTTGGTAGGAATAATATTTAACTCTACTAAATACAGTGTTATGAGCATGAGCAATGAACCTATAATGACCAAATAAGTAAACAAAGGAATACAAAGCCACCATTATCCATGAACTCATTTTCAAATGTGATATAGGAACAATACAGTACCTCCCCCTCAATAACATTCCCTCTCATGACTTTCCAACCTTTTGTTGGTAAATGTTAGCTAACTGCTTGTACATCTTTCAAAAATGGAAACATGCATGTAGCGGAGAAGTTTCCTGAAAATATATATTATTAAAATACATTGTTTCAGTCCTGCAGTTTGGTTTCCTTAGAACAGGTATTCCCAAACTGGGGTTCACGCAATGGCGTCGGGGTAAGCCAAATAAAAATGTGAAAAACATTTCTTCTTTTTTTTAATAAAAATTTTACTTTTTTTTCCTTCACATTTTAAAATCGTCCATTTATATTTTACAGCAGTGCTAAACATTTGGTTGAGTTTTTTTCTTGCCTGAGTAGCCTCATTTCACTGCCAAAAATAAAATTAAACCATCTAGTGTTCAGTGAAATAACAGCGCAATGTCAAATACAGGTAGCCTAGTCAAATAATTAACATCCAATCACATTAACCATTACTCTCTTGCGTGAATTCCACTAACGATCCGTATGTAGCCACGTGACCGGTCTGGAGTGGGCTACAGTACTACATACAGTAAGAGCAAAATAATCATAATAAAATAAAATAATAAAAACCTTAGTGTAACAACAGTTTTAGTAAGTAATACTGAAGTTGTGCACAATTATGAATGTCTATTTAGGTTTATGTTGCCCATTCATTGTCAGTTAGAGACACAGTAGAACAGTAGAAAGCATAATCAGTGCTCTAACTCCCCCTTGCACTGGTCTGGAGCAATGAAGTGGTGACGCAGGGTACCGTACTAAACCACAAATTACCTCCATGTCCCGCAGCATAATAACAAATATTTTAGTGGAGCAACCACTGTATACTGCAGCATCCACGAGAGGCTCTTGCTGCCAAGGGAATGCCTGAAAGCTTGAAAGACGTTTTGGACACTAAAGTGAAAATGGCTTTAGTCACGATCCGGGATGGGGAGTTTCAAGAGGTTTTAAAGCAAGGCCCCTAAACTCTCGTGTATTTTCTGCACTATGCAATGATATGGGCAGCGACCATGTAACGCTTTTACAACATACTGTGCGCTGGTTATCAAGAGGCAAAGTATTGACAGATTTTTTGGAATTGAGAGACGAGCTTAAAGTTTTCTTTACTAACCATCCTTTTCACTTGTCTGACCTCTTGCATGATGACGAGTTTCTCACACGACTGGCCTATCTGGCTGATGTTTTTCTCACCTGAATGATCTGAATCTAGGACTATATTCAATGTGTGGAACAAAATTGAGGCTATGATTAAGAAGTTGGAGCTCTTCTCTGTCTGCATTAACAAGGACAACACACAGATATTTCCATCATTGTCTGACTCAAGCTTATGGACACTGTCAAATGTGATATAGCGAAGTACCTGAGTGAGCAATTACGCAGATACTTTCCCGAAACAGATGACACAAACAACTGGATTCATTATCCCTTTCATGCCCTGCCTCCAGTCCACTTACCGATATCTGAACAAGAGAGCCTCATCAAAATTGCAACAAACGGTTCTGTGAAAATTTAATTTAATCAGAAGCCACTGCCAGATTTCTGGATTGGGCTGCGCTCAGAGTATCCTGCCTTGGCAAGTCTTGCTGTTAAGACACTGATGCCTTTTGCAACCACATACCTATGTGAGAATGGATTCTCAGCCCTCACTAGCATGAACACTAAATACAGGCACATACTGTGTGTGGAAAATGATTTAAGACTGCGACTCTCTCCAATACATCCCAACATTGCAGTTATGTGTATCCTTTCAGGCACACCCTTCTCATTAACCTGTGGTGAGTTATTCATCATTTTCAATGAACAAATAAGGTTTTATATGTAAGATGATTAAATAAAGAGGAAAATTATTGATTATTATTATATTATTATTTGTACCCTGGTCCTATTAGAGCTCTTTGTCACTTCCCACGGTTGTGACAAAAACTCACACTCATTCTTATGTTTAATAAATGTATCGTAGTGTGTGTGTGGCAGGCTTACAATGATGGCAAAAAACACCAAGATTTGAGAGTGCGCTGACTCTGGTGCTATAGAGGGGGTACGCAGCTGGAGGTAGAATGTTTGAAATGGTACGGAACTATGAAAAGTTTGGGAACCACTGCCTTAAAGGAAAAGCTTGTCTTTAAAATTGTGAAAGTTTATTTTTTATCTGTAACACACTGTGATGTGATTCCTGCGGTCTAAGCTGGTACATAAAAGCAATTGTGGAATGATGATGAGAATGAGACAGTTGCTGCCCACACAGACTCTCCCTGCACCTCATCTTATTCTAATATCCTTTACTGAATTTTGTTTTTACAGTTTGCTTCGAGTGACAATGCATATTGTTGCCACAGGTTTGCCACAGATTAAAAAATAATATTCAGATAATTGTTTGCCAGAAAAAAACTCTGGCAAACTGTTTGGCAACAATAATATGTATTGCCACTATTGCTAAACAGTTGAACGCCAGAGGTTTTTTTCTGGCAAACAATTCTCTGAAGATTCTTTTTTAATCTGTGGCAAACCTGTGGCAGCAATATTATGTATTGCCACTATTGCTAAAGATTTGCTGCAAATCCCCACTAGTGGCAAACATTTACAAACATCTGGCAACACTTTGTGGCACACTATTTAGTGCCAGAAACTTAGGGGAAGTTTGCAGCAGCAACTTCATTTTGGTAAGGGACACACTTACAATGTCTTTGGGTGTGCATCAAGCTTAACTTGTGGCCTACATTTCTCTACAAATCGCATTAACGCTGTTGACACAGAAAAAGCACAAGATCATGGGTATGCAAATGACGTTTCTCTTGGAAGTAGTACAACACCAGAAGTTGGAGGAGGTTATTGGAGTGCATTGTGTCAGGGCTAAATCTATAGCTGGCTGGGCTATACAGTCCAGAGTCAGAGGGATTTGTCCAGATACATGTAACTATACATACCTTTGAACAGGGATAGGATGGCTGGTATAATACTTGACCAAGAAGTAGTGTTTTTCTTTCTACGGTAATCCTGTTTCCTGACTGCGGAGAGATGAGGGAGGCGTCACATTCCAAATCCGAGTCGGAAAAACTCAGGGACTGGGTTGCCCAGGCAACAGGAATATGTGAGCACAGTAAAGAGCTCTTTGTGTACACACAGCACACTCCTGTGGGGGGTTTGTGTGCTCAACTTTCTGCTGCTTTAAACCCCCAAGTGTAATTATGTCATTGTGAAAATGGCTCGGCTTGTTGGAGTATCTCGATTGTATGTAAATATATATATAAATATATACAATATATATATATATATATACAGCATACTGTACAATATTTGATGAATCTGAATAATGTGTAGCAGCAAAAAATGTAACTTGAATCTTAACGCAGACCGCATACCACGGGTATGACAAACATTTATTTTTACTGGTCTAATTATGTTGGTAACCAGTGTATAATAGCAATAAAGCACTTTGGGGATTGTGGTATATGGCCAATATTCCACGGCTAAGGGCTGTATCCAGGCACTTCGTGTTGCGTCGGGCGTAACAATAGTCCTTAATCGTGGTATATTGGCCATGTACTACAAAAGTATGTGGACACCCCTTCAAAATAGAGGATTTGGCTATTTCAGCCTCACACGTTGCTGGCAGGTGTATAAAATTGAACACGCCACCATGCACTCTCCATAGACAAACATTGACAGTAGAATTGCCTTACTGAAGAGCTCAGTGACTTTCAACATGGCACCGTCATAGGATGCCACCTTTCCAAAAAGTCAGTTTGTCAAATTTCTGCCCTGCTAGAGCTGCCCTGTCAACTGTAAGTGCTGTTATTGTGAAGTGGAAACGTCTAGGAGCAACAACGGCTCAGTGGTTGGCCACACAAGCTCACAGAACGAGATCGCTGAGTCCCCCCCCCCACAATTTTTTGTTGTTGTCTGTCCTTTGTTGCAATACGCACTACCGAGTTCCAAACTGCCTCTGGAAGTAACATCAGCACAATAACTGTTCGTCGGGAGCTTCATGAAATGGGTTTCCATGGCCAAGCAGCCACACACAAGCCTAAGATCACCATGCGCAATGCCAAGTGTCAGCTGGAGTGGTGTAAAGGTCGCTGCCATTGGACTCTGTAGCAGTAGAAACACTTTTTCTGGAGTGATGAATCATGCTTCACCATCTGGCAGTCCGACAAACTAATCTGGGTTTGGTGGATGCCAGAAGAATGCTACCTGCCCGAATGCATAGTGCCAACTATAACATTTGGTGGAGGTGGAATAATGGTCTTGGGCTGTTTTTCAGGGTTCGGGCTAGTTCCAGTGAAGGGACATCTTAACGCTACGGCATACAATAACATTCTAGACAATTCTTCTGTGACGCACATAAAGCCCTCCCCTGCCCTCCCCCTTCCAGACAAACTAAACAACTTCTTTGATCGCTTAGAGGACAACACAGTGCCACTGCACGGCCCGTTACCAAAACCTGCGGGCTCTCCTTCATTGCAGCCAATGTGAGGAAAACATTTAAACGTGTTAACCCTCGCAAGGCTGCCGGCCCAAACGGTATCCCCAGCCGCATCCTCAGAGCATGCGCAGACCAGCAGGCTGGTGTGTTTACGGACATATTCAATTAATCCTTATCCCAGTCTGCAGTTCACACATGCTTCAAGAGGGCCACCGTTTTTCCTGTTCCCAAGAAAGCGAAGGTAACTGAGCTAAATGACTATCGCCCCGTAGCACTCACTTCTGTCATCATGAAGTGCCTTGAGAGACTAGTCAAGGACCATATCACCTCCACTCCACCTGACACCCTAGACCACTCCAATTTGCTTACCGCCCTAATAGGTCCACAGACGACACAATCGAAATCACACTGCACACTGCCCTAACCCATCTGGACAAGAGGAATACCTATGTAAGAATGCTGTTCATCAACTACAGCTCAGCATTTAACACCATAGTACCCTCCAATCTCGTCATTAAGCTCGAGACCCTGGGTCTTGACCCCGCCCTGTGCAACTGGGTCCTGGACTTCCTGACGGGACGCCCCCATGGGGTGAGGGTAGGTAACAACATCTCCACCCCGCTGATCCTCAACACAGGGACACCACAAGGGTGCGTTCTCAGCCCTCTCCTGTGAGTTCAATCATGAAGTTTGCGGACGACACTACAGTGGTAGGCTTGATTACCAACAACGATGAGACGGCCTTGGGAATATCCTCACACTCAATGTCAACAAAACAAAGCAGATGATCGTGGACTTCAGGAAACAGCAGAGGGAGCAGCCCCTATTCCACATCGACGGGACAGTAGTGGAGAAGGTGGAAAGTTAAGTTCCTTGGCGTACACATCACGGACAAAATGAAATGGTTCACCCACACAGACAGTGTGGTGAAGAAGGCGCAGCAGTGCCTCTTCAACCTCAGGAGGCCCAAAAACACTCACAAACATTTACAGATGCACAATCGAGAGCATCCTGTCGGGCTGTTTCACCATCTGGTACGGCAACTGCTCCGCCCACAACCGTAAGGCTCTCCAGAGGGTAGTGAGGTCTGCAAAACGCATCACCGGGGGCAAACTATCTGCCCTTCAGGACACCTACACCACCTGATGTAACAAGAAGGCCAAAAAGATCATCAAGGACAACAACCACCCGAGCCACTGCCTGTTCACCCCGCTATCATCCAGAAGGCGAGGTCAGTACAGGTGCATCAAAGCGGGGACCAAGAGACTGAAAATCATCTTCTATCTCAAGGCTATCAGACTGTTAAACAGCCATCACTAACATTGAGTGGCTGCTGCGGACATACTGACTCATCTCTAGCCACTTTAATAATGACAAATGTATGTAATAAATGTATCACTAGCCACTTTAAACAATGCCACAATATATAATGTTTACATACCCTACATTACTCATCTCATATGTATATACTGTACTCCATTCCATCTACTGCGCATTGCCTATGCCTTTCGGCCATCGCTCATTCATATACAACTATTTGTTGTTGATTCTTCACAAAAGAATACAGTTTTATATCTTTATGTTTGAGGCCTGAAATGTGGCAAAAGGTTGCAAAGTTCAAGGGGGCCGAATACTTTCGCAAGGCACTGTACTTGTTAGATATTACTGCATGGTCGGAACTAGAAGCACAGGCATTCGCTACGCTCGCATTGACATCTGCTAACCATGTGTATGTGACAAGTAAATTTGATTTGTGCTTCCAACTTTGTGGCAATAGTTTGGGGAAGACCCTTTCCTGTTTCAGAATGACAATGCCCACGTGCACAAAGCTAGGTCCACACAGAAATGGTTTGTTCCTTGTGGAAGATCTTGACTGACCTGCACAGAACCTTGAACCTAACCTCTTCGAACACATTTGGGATGAATTGGAATACCTACTGCGAGCCAGGCCAAATCGCCCAACATCAGTGCCCGACCTTTCTAATGCTCTTGTGGCTGAATGGAAGCAAGTCCCAGCAACAATGTTCCAACATCTAGTGGAAGGCCTTCCCAGAAGAGTGGAGGCTGTTATAGCAACATAGAGGGGACCAACTCCATATTAATGTCCATGATTATGGAATGAGATGTTTGACAAGCAGGTGTCCACATACGGTTGGTCATACACTGTATATATACACTGAGTATACCAAACATTGCAGAACAGCCTCAGTTCGTCGGGGCATGGACTTTATAAGGTGTTGAATGTGTTTCAGAGGGATGCTGGCCCATGTTGACTCCGAAGCTTCCCACAGTTGTGTCAAGTTGGCTGGATGTCCTTTGGGTGGTACACCATTCAAAATACATGGGAAATTGTTGAGCTTGAAAAACCCAGCAGTTTAGCAGTTCTACATCACCTACTACCATACCCCATTCAAAGGCACTTACATGTTTTGTCTTGCCCATTCACCCTCTGACACAAGGGTACACAATCCATGTCTCAGTTGTCCCAAGGTTTAAAAATCCTTATTTAACCTGTCTCCATCTACACTGATTGAAGTGCATTTTACAAGTGACATCAATAAGAAAACATAGCTTTCACCTGGATTCAGCTGGTCAGTCTATGTGAATGTTTTGTATACTCAGTGTACAGTATATTATTTTATTACCAGGTGGTGCTTTGGCCCTTCTTTGAAGCTCTTGTGCTGGTAGCCATGACCATTGGACAGATCTACTACCTGAACAGATTTTTTGAAAGTGGCACACCTTTGAAAGAATTTGATGAATCTGAATAATGTGTAGCAGCTAAAAATGTATCTTCTTTCTAAACGCAGCACCATTCCCACACACAGATATATATATATATAGATTATTCAGTGTAATGACACGTTACTGTACCTATTTGAATATGTCCTATTCATGTTCAGGTACAGCAATGTTGTAAATGCGATTTATTTAGATATCATCCACAACCATGCAGATCAATTCGACGGATGGTGAGAACTCTTTTAGAAAAGACCAATAGCCATTTGTTCCAGTTGGTAGTTTCGCTCAACATGTGTGCTGAAATCCATGACTCTTTTGGTGGTTCACTGATTCATTTTTGTCTGAAGTTGGCCCACTGGAGCCATATACAGCGCACTGATGATGAATCTTGCAATCAATGATCCAAGTAATTGTTTGACATCCTCAGACATTTACAGACAATTTAGCAATTGTGTATTAGACTTTCATTTTCAGAGATGCACTGTTGTTATATTATGTTGATAATGGGGTCATTGTCCACTCAGATATT
The DNA here is from genome assembly GCF_036934945.1 of Oncorhynchus masou masou. NCBI lineage: Eukaryota > Metazoa > Chordata > Actinopteri > Salmoniformes > Salmonidae > Oncorhynchus > Oncorhynchus masou. The sequence goes on from NC_088216.1 coordinate 64,003,785, forward strand.
TGGGACCTCAAGCACCTCTAATTTCATCCACTGAAGATCGAACATATATAGTGATTCCCGTTGACATAATACTACTTACTAATGAGGCCTAGCCTTGGTATTCCTTTCCACTCACAGCCCCTGTCATCCCGTATACAGGTTAAAAATGGCAGATTGCGTCACTGATAAGCACCTAAATTGGAACACAGTGGCTATATAGGAACATGCTATACATGACATCAGAGCTCAGGTTCTCTGCCTCACAGCTCTTTATGGGTTTTGACTGACAGCCATTATAAACATGAAGATGCCCACATCCCTCCCGCTAATTGGGCTACAAAAAAAATAAAAAGTATGCTTGCTTCAGTTCCTAAATGGCAAAAAAACACCTTATATTTGAAGGCTCTTTCCTTGAGTCATAAAAGTGCATTGAAATTACTTAGGAACTGTGCACAGTGTGTGGCCACTTGGAAACAACAGTTAGACCTCTCACCTTATAATATATATTTTTAAATCTTGCACCTACTCCAAATTTTCAATGAATATTGTTATCATGTGACCACAGTATTTTCGGATTTCGTTATTGACAAATGCAGTGAAAAGTATAGTAAATGTAAAATGCACATACAATCAACACTGTAATGTTTGGATTCAGTCTTGTGTCAGGTGAACTGTTGTGTCCTAACTTTTGGTCTGATATTTTCCCCATAATCCCCAGTGTTCTCTTTCAATTGCTACAGTGGTCATTCATTTGCTTTTAATAGTTATTCTGTTAGAAAATTAAAATTTTCTATCTGTAAAAATAAATAAAAAATAAATACTGAACACAAGGATGTCATATAGGCCAATTTCCACATGTGTAAAGGGTTCATATTTTCTGGAAAATACAGTTTGGTCTAGTTAGAAAGGCAGTGCAACAAGGATACATGATCTATGTTTCCAAAAGAAAAGGACATTTTAGACGTCCATGGGGAGTTTTAGTATTACAGTACACTCCGGATAGATGCAGGGTCAGCCATAGTATTACAGCAACCCTGGAGTAAATTAGGCTTAAGTGCCTTGCTCAAGGCCACATTGACAGTTTATTTCACCTTGGGTATATTCAAACCAGCAACCTTTTGGTTACTGGCCCAATGCTCAAGTCGCTAGGATACCTGATGTCAGGTCTGTTGTAATATTTTCCTGGTAATTATATGAGCGTGCATAATTGAAATAGGACCATGGTATAAGGGAATGTATGAAACAGTGCTGATGTCCAATCAGTGCCTTTGCTGTTGAGTGTTATCCCTGGGTGTTGCATAATAGGAATACATTTGTCATCTTATTTCTGCAGTGATGCAGTCATGCTTTTGGTCTGAGACCATGGAATTGATGGTATTTCAACAAAAATAACTATTTTAACATGTTCCCGGCTTTCAGTATACTTTACAGGAAAATAGCAAACGTACTGAAACAATAATAGAGTTGACAGCCTGTTCCTGACAAAGGCCTCTGTCATCATCTCAATCAGTCTCTGGCTCTGTGGTGAATCGGGCCCCAAGGGGAGAGTGGCGATAAGGTGATATGGATCACTGCATCACAACCTTCCCTTTTGAGGATGTCACCATGGCAAATAAGCCATCGGTTCTACATTGCATTATAATTACACACTCTGCTGTCAGAAAACTGCAAGATGTGCCATTTTTTACTCACAATGCTTTAAAGACAGAGAAGACATTACCTCAGTATGTTTGAAATGTAATTGGAGTGAAAGCATGGTATTGTCACACTTTTATCAGTGAATAAGTAACATCTCCTCACATTAATTTCCTTTAGATCACCCAAGTATCTGACATCATCTAGGGATACCACCATTTTACAAGTATACTTACTATATCTAATTCAATATGTAATACCTAAATGAGCATTATCCTAATTTGAAGGCTCATTGAAACATACTTTACCTGTTTGCAAGATTCCCTTTGATCCTTACACTACTCTCCATTTCAATATTTACAATTGATATAATTTCTCCCATGATGCAATGCAGCATTTCCATGAATTAGAGTGGTGCAGACGACAGACCAACTGTTGTATTCCATTCCTTAGTAGCTTTTGTTATCTAATGATGCTGAAGGAAGGCATGACACTCCTCTCCACAGAAACATAAAGCTCTGCTAACTTTTAGAGGGCTTGGACATCGACAATCTCCAAAGTAAAACCACAGCAGATTTTCTAAATCCATTTTGGTATCACAGAATGATCAAAGATGAAAGTGATTACTTAGCGATTAGGAGTGGATCAGGGATTGATTGTGACATTTGCATTAGAGGGGGAAGAGATTTCCATGCCAGCAGAGTCTTAGCTGTAGTCTGTTCATAAATACAACAAAGTGAGTTCCTTTGGAAACATTGGAAAGATGAAAGAGGGACTGGTTCTAAGAATGAATGCCAAACACCAAAACTGAAGTGTGTGTGTGTGTGTTTGTGTGTATCTGTGTGTGTGCAGCAGAGTCCACAGTATATAGAAATGTTAGAAATGTTACACTAATTTACAGTAGATCAGTAATTTAATATCAAGCTAGAAGATGGAGATTTCAGAAGACCACTTACAGTGGGCGAGGCAGAGGGAGACATGATGCCGTTGCTTAAACTTAACATTTGCCATCAAAGGCTTTGGGAAATCACAATTTGCACTTTGCCACTTTAGAGGGATAGGGAGATTGGTGTTGTCAGCGATTTGGGCTCTTTGTTGTTTTTAAAGGCCGTTTACCATGGTTATCATGCTGAGACCTCCATTTCTGCTTTCATGAAGGACCAGCAGGGGAGAGAAGGCTGAATAGCCAGTATTGTAAGAAATAGCGTATGATGTGGTTCAGCTGGTTCATACGGACAGGATAACAACACTAAATGGTTGTTACCACCATTTAATCCACCCCACACCTCAGATATGCCATTTTGGTGGAATTTTTGTGTGTGTTTATATCAGTGGGAGATGAGTTTCTATCTAAAGAAGTTTCAAACCCAAGTGTTTGGTAACTAAACAAAAAATAAATGTAAATGCAATATGTAAAGTGTTGGTCCCATGTTTCAGTGGGCTGAAATAAATGATCCCAGAAATGTTCCATACGCACAGAAATTGTGTTTCTCTCAAATTTTGTGCACAAATTTGTTTGCAGCCCTGTTAGTGAGCATTTTTTCTTTGCCAAGAAAATACATCCACCTGACAGGTTTGGCATATCAAGAAGCTGATTAAACAGCATGATAATTACACAGGTGGACCTTGTGTTGGGGACAATAAAAGACCGCTCTAAACTGTACAGTTTTGCTACAGATATTTCAAGTTTTGAGGGAGCGTGCAATTGGCATGCTGACTGCAGGAATGTTCACCAGAACTGTTGCTACATGTAATGTTAATTTCTCTACCATAAGCCATCTCCAATGTCATTTTAGAGAATTTGGCATTACATCTAACCTGCCTCACAACCGCAGACCATGTGTATGGTGATGTGTGGGTGAGCGGTTTGCTGATGTCAATGTTGTGAACAGAGTGCCTTGTGGTGGCATTAGGGTTATGGTATGGGCAGGCATAAGCTACGGACAATGAACACAATTGTATTTTATCAGTGGCAATTTGAATGCACAGAGATACCGTAAAGAGATTCTGAGGAATTGTCGTGCCATTTATCCCCCACCATCAACCCCTTGTTTCACCATGATAATGCATAGCTCCATGTCGCAAGGATCTGTACACAATTCCTGAAAGCTGAAAATGTCCCCGTTCATCCATAGCATGCATACTCATGTGTACGACAGTGTGTACTAGTTCCCACAAATATCCAGCAACTTTGCACAGCCATTGAAGTGGAACAACATTCCACAAGTCACAATCATTTTTGTGATTTACTTTCGGTTTTGTAAACCAGCTTCAAACAGTTGAAAATACAATCTTTTTGTTTATTGAAAATATATTTCACAGCGGTTTAGATGGTCCCATGATTATTGCTTGTTTTTTCACATTAACTGAAATTAGGCAAACTATTGAAATTTTAGCAACCAGGAAATGGAGGAGCAATTTCTCCATATTGCACCTTTAAGTCAAGTGTTTTTGACATTCAGGAATTGATCATTGTAGCTGAGGTCCAACCATAACTGGTGAGGTGAACCATCATCTCTTCCTGGTTAGTCCCCCACCCTCCATAGAATAGTTTGGGATAAATAGTCCCTGCTACCTCTGACAGTTCACTGATAACCGGGTCAGGCTTGTAGCCCAGGAGAAACAATTAAAGAAACCCCTCTACTCCAGTGGGTATAATGCTTGTGGAGAGAGAGAGGTTTTATAATAGATTTTTGTCTGTGTAAAATGAGACGATGACCTCTAGGTCCAAGGCGCTCAAAGAAATTGTTGCAGTGGGGGCAGTGTACTCCCTGTGGGGTTCAAGGAAATTCATTCAGGAAGCCACTCTCTACAATAGCATTAGACATGTTACCAGATATATGACAGCTACTATTCATGCTCGATATCACTAGACAGCTGTAGAGAATGTTGCAGATTGCCTCCATCCAGACGTGGACATTTGCGAGCAGGCGGCTAGACACTTGTAAATGCCATTGACTTAGTTGGCTTTAAGAGCTGAATTAAGTCTAGCCATCATAACGGTTTGCAATTTAAGAATGTAAGGTTATCCACCACTCATGCCCCTCACCACTCATGCACTGACTGTATCAACTCTTCTACTTTATAAGAGTTTCACTCTCTGGGGTTGTTCATGTCTCTTTTAATCTGGCCCTGCCCATCCCCAATGGGTGTATCTCTTGTGGCCTTTCTTTGAAATAATCCTGTTGCTGCCTTATCCGACCTTTACAGTTTCCTCAACTATTTATTTGATTCACTTTTTAATACCCCCTTATCAAACCAAAGTGTATTTGTCACGTGCGCCGAATACAACGGGTGTAATCCTTACAGTGAAATGCTTACTTACAGGCTCTAACCAATATTGCAAAAAAGGTGTTAGGTGAACAATAGGTAGGTAAAGAAATTAAAACAACAGTAAAAAGACAGGCTATAAACAGTAGCGAGGCTATAAAAGTAGCGAGGCTACATACAGACACCGGTTAGTCAGGCTGATTGAGGTAATATGGACATGTAGATATGGAAAAGAGACGATGCATATATGATGAACAAAGAGTAGCAGTAGCGTAAAAAAGGGGGTGGTGGGTGGCGGGTGGTGGGACACAATGCAGATAGAACAGTTAGCCAATGTGTGGGTGCACTGGTTGGTCGGGCCAATTGAGGTAGTATGTACATGCAGTGGGGCAAAAAAGTATTTAGTCAGCCACCAATTGTGCAAGTTCTCCCACTTAAAAAGATGAGAGAGGCCTGTCATTTTCATCATAGGTACACTTCAACTATGACAGACAAAATGAGAAAACAAATCCAGAAAATCACATTGTAGGATTTTTAATGAATTTATTTGCAAATTATGGTGGAAAATAAGTATTTGGTCACGTACAAACAAGCAATATTCCTGGCTCTCACAGACCTGTAACTTCTTCTTTAAGAGGCTCCTTTGTCCTCCACTTGTTACCTGTATTAATGGCACCTGTTTGAACTTGTTATCAGTATTAAAGACACCTGTTCACAACCTCAAACAGTCACACTCCAAACTCCACTATGGCCAAGACCAAAGAGCTGTCAAAGGATACCAGAAACAAAATAGTAGACCTGCACCAGGCTGGGAAGACTGAATCTGCAATTGTTAAGCAGCTTGGTTTGAAGAAATCAACTGTGGGAGCAATTATTAGGAAATGGAAGACATACAAGTCCCCTGATAATCTCCCTCGATCTGGGGCTCGATGCAAGATCTCACCCCGTGGGGTCAAAATGATCACAAGAACGGTGAGCAAAAATCCCAGAACCACACGGGGGGACCTAGTGAATGACCTGCAGAGTGAATGACCTGCAGAGAGCTGGGACCAAAGTAACAAAGCCTACCATCAGTAACACACTACGCCGCCAGGGACTCAAATCCTGCAGTGCCAGACGTGTCCCCCTGCTTAACCTCTAGCGTCGAGCAATCCCGTATCCGGGAGCATAATCATAGCCTCAATCTCATTAGCATAACGCAACGTTAACTATTCATGAAAATCGCAAATGAAATGAAATAAATATATTGGCTCACAAGCTTAGCCTTTTGTTAACAACACTGTCATCTCAGATTTTCAAAATATGCTTTTCAACCATAGCTACACAAGCATTTGTGTAAGAGTACTGATAGCTAGCATAGCATTAAGCCTAGCATTCAGCAGGCAACATTTTCACAAAAACAAGAAAAGCATTCAAATAAAATCATTGACCTTTGAAGAACTTCGGATGTTTTCAATGAGGAGACTCTCAGTTAGATAGCAAATGTTCAGTTTTTCCAAAAATATTATTTGTGTAGGAGAAAGCCAAAAGTTTGGCTAAGAAAAAAAACGAAAATTCAGTCATTACAACGCCAAACTTTTTCCAAAATAACTCCATAATATCGACAGAAACATGGCAAACATTGTTTAGAATCAATCCTCAAGGTGTTTTTCACATATCTATTCGATGATAAATCATTTGTGGCAGTTGCCTTTCTCCTCTGAACCTAATGGAAAAGTGGACGCAGCTGGAGATGGTGCAATAATTTCGACGGAGGACCCCAAGCGGACACCTGGTAAATGTAGTCTCTTATGGTCAATCTTCCAATGATATGCCTACAAATACGTCACAATGCTGCAGACACCTTGGGGAAACGACAGAAAGTGTAGGCTCATTCCTGGCGCATTCACAGCCATATAAGGAGACATTGGAACACAGCGCATTCAAAATCTGGGGCATTTCCTGTATGAAATTGAATCTTGGTTTCGCCTGTAGCATTAGTTCTGGGGCACTCACAGACAATATCTTTGCAGTTTTGGAAACGTCAGAGTGTTTTCTTTCCAAAGATGTCAATTATATGCATAGTCGAGCATCTTTTCGTGACAAAATATCTTGTTTAAAATGGGAACGTTTTTTTTATCCAAAAATTAAAAGAGCGCCCCCTATATCGAAGAAGTGAAGCCAGTACATGTCCAGGCCTGTCTGACGTTTGCTAGAGAGTATTTGGATGATCCAGAAGAAGATTGGGAGAATGTCATATGGTCAGATGAAACCATAATAGAAGGTCTCTGACCTCCTCCCTATAGGCTGTCTCGTCGTTGTCGGTGATCAGGCCTACCACTGTTGTGTCGTCTGCAAACTTAATGATGGTGTTGGAGTCGTGCCTGGCCATGCAGTCGGCGGTGAACAGGGAGTATAGGAGGGGACTGAGAACGCACCTCTGCGGGGCTCCAGTGTTGAGGATCAGCGTGGCGATGTGTTGCTACCTACCCTGACCAACTGGGGGCAGCCCGTCAGGAAGTCCAGGATCCAGTTGCAGAGTGAGGTGTTTAGTTCCAGGATCCTTAGCTTAGTGATGAGCTTTGATGCCACTATGGTGTTGAACGCTGGGCTGTAGTTAATGAATAGCATTCTCACATAAGTGTTCATTTTGTCCAGGTGGGAAAGGGCAATGTGGAGTGCAATAGAGATTGCATCATCTGTGGATCTGTTTTCTTTGGGCGGAATGCAAATTGGAGTGGGTCTAGGGTTTCTGGGATAATATTGTTGATGTGAGCCATGACCAACATTTCAAAGCACTTCATGGTTACGGACGTGAGTGCTACGGATCTGTAGTCATTTAGGCAGGTTGCCTTTGTGTTCTTGGGCACAGGGACTATGGTGGTCTGCTTGAAACATGTTGGTATTACAGACTCAATCAGGGACATGTTGAAAATGTCAGTGAAGACACCTGCCAGTTGGTCAGCACATGCCCGGAGCACACGTACCGGGGGCACGTCCCGTCTGGCCCCACAGCCTTGTGTATGTTGACCTGTTTAAATGTCTTACTCACGTCGGCTACGGAGAGCGTGATCACACAGTCGCCCGGAACAGCTGATGCTCTCATTCATGCCTCAGTGTTGCTTGCCTCGAAACGAGCATAGAAGTGATTTAGCTCATCTGGTAGGCTCGTGTCATTGGGCAGCTCGCGGCTGTGCTTCGCTTTGTAGTCTGTAATAGTTTGCAAGCCCTACCACATAAGACAAGCATCGGAGCCAGTGTAGTATGATTTAATCTTAGCCATGTATTGACTCTTTGCCTGTTTGATGGTTCGTCGCAGGGCATGGCAGGATTTCTTGTAAGCTTCTGGGTTAGAGTCCTGCACCTTGAAAGCGGTAGCTCTAGCCTTTAGCTCAGTGCAAGTGTTGCCTGTAATCCATGGCTTCTGGTTGGGGTATGTAAGTACAGTCACTGTGGGGATGATGTCCTCGATGCAGTTATTGATAAAGCCAGTGACTGATGTGGTGTACTCCTCAATGCCATCGGAAGAATCCCGGAACATGTTCCAGTTTGTGATTGCAAAACAGTCCTATTGTTTAGTATCTGCTTCAACTGACCACTTTTTTATAGATCAAGTCACTGGTGCTTCATGCTTTAATTTTTGCTTGTAAGCAGGAATCAGGAGGATAGAGTTGTGGTCGGATTTACCAAATGGAGGGCGAGGGAGAGCTTTGTACGCGTCTGTGTGTGTGGAGTTCAGGTGATCTCAAAAATGTTCCCCTCTGGTTGCACATTTAAAATTTGGTAGAACTGATTTAAGTTTAAATTCTCCGGCCACTAGGAGCGCTGCCTCTGGGTGAGTGGTTTCCTGTTTGCTTATTTCCTTATACAGCTGACTGGGTGCAGTCTTAGTGCCAGCATCTGTCTGTGGTGGTAAATAAACAGCTACGAAAAGTATAGCTGAAAACTCTCTAGGCATGTAGTGTGGCCTGCAATTTATCACTATATACTCTACTTCAGGCCAGCAAAATCTAGAGACGTCCTTAGATTTCATGCACCAGATTTTGTTTACAAATATGCACAGACCACCCCCCCTTGTCTTACCAGAGTGTGCTGTTCTATCTTGCCTGGTACAGCGTATATCCCTCTAGCTGAATACCCATGTCGTCATTCAGCCACGATTCCGTGAAACATAGAATATTGCAGTTTTTGAAGTCCCGTTGGATAGGATATTTGTGATCGTACCTCGTCTAATTTATTGTCCAATGATAGCACGTTGGCAAGTAGTATTGACGGTAACGGCAGCTTTCCCAGTCGCCTTTTCCGGGTCCTGACCAGGCATCCGGCTCTTTGTCCTCTGTACCTGCGTCGTTTCATCTTGCAAATAACAGGGATGTCGGCCCTGTGGGGTGTTTGGAGAATGTCCTGTGCGTCTTGCTTGTTGAAATAAAAATCTTTGTCTAATCCGAGGTGAGTGATCGCTGTCCTGATATCCAGAAGCTCTTTTTTTGCCGTAAGATACGGTTGCAGAAACATTATGTACAAAATAAGTTACAAATAACGCGAGAAAAACACATAATTACACAATTGGTTGGGCAGTAAAACTACTGCCATTCCTTCCCGCGCCATTTAAAAAAAAAACTCTTCAATAATGTGACTTTTAGAGCCAAAATGTATCAATAGTTACTCAATATGCTATTGTGTAACGTGACTCAAAGGCAAAACATATATTTTTTTACTATATTGGCATAGTTTTTATATTATTTTTGCTTTACACATTTGCCTTAGTGTTTAAACCAACATCTAATTCCTCCTAATCTATGCACGAGCTATACCACAACCATTTAACAGAGGAATTGCCTGCCTCCATCTACAATAACTAGGGATAATGTGAATGAGTGAATGAGTGAATGAGCCACATTAAGCACCAAAGCACGTGTGAAATGGACAAAATGACAGCATAGAGTATTCAGAGATGTACCGTTGTATTCATCTTTTTTTCTCAATGGACACCATTATAGTATAACGATTTTCTCCAAGATTGTGTCACTGGTTTTATTCTGTTTGTGTCGGCATGTGTGTGTCAGTGTGTGCTTGTGTGTGCATCTGTAATGTGAATAATTTGTCAGGCCTTTTGGATCATTACATTGTTCTACATATGTGCACAGACAGCCAATATGTTTAACATAACATAACTGATCTTGACTAGCTTTCAACCATTTATATGGATGGCTATGCTCTGTCCTGTTGTGTAAATGTTTTATCCCTGTTAGCCATGAATCATTGCCTGGCTGGCCCCTTTGGTAGTTGAGGGCGTGAGGAAACAACATGACAAATGCCATGACAATTAGAAAAACATATCCACTGGGCCAGCGGAAATCTTCCAATTTGGTTCCTGTGTTTGGCTGTTGCAAGCAAATTCCAGCCTGACAAATGGAGAGAGACACATATCTCAGCTTCTCCTTTGGGCTAGAGCAGACCAGAGTAATATTCCGAAGGTCAAATGTATCCATTGTAGAACTACCACCGTATTCAGGTAATGTTGTGTATTATAAAGAAGCAATATTATATATTCAAGGACCATTTTGTTTGGAACAGTAAATCCAATATTATTTATTGAATGAAGTATCCAAATCTTTCTGGTATGTGATAGTGGTGATGTTGTTCCCCTGTACTGATGTGATCCAGAATATTAGCCACACTTTCAAACAAAGATGTTTATGGAATTTAAGCTTCCATGGCCTCTCTCCCCTGCTGATGTAGCTTATGTTCACTCGTTTATGATCGATCAGTCACTGAGACAAAGTGTTATGTTAGTGTTCCCATTACAACGTCACTGAAGTATTGACAAGCTGCTTGCCCGCTCTGTATTTCTCACCCTGGTATTGGTGATTGGTACAAGGGCCGTCATGAACCTTTTAGGTAAAGTTAGAGTCACCCAGTAAAATACAACTTGAGGAAAAGTCTACAAGTATTTGGTTTATATACTTTATTTTATTTTTGGCAGTGAAACGAGACAACTCAGACAAGAAAAAATCCTCACCCAAATGTATAGCCCCATTGGAAATTATAAATGTTGTTTGAAAATGTGAAGATTATATATATATATATATATATATATATATATATATATATATATATATATATATAAAATGTGAATCCAATTTTTATTTGGCGTACCCGCGACGGCATTGCTTGTACCGTTGGGGGTACCCCAGTTGGGAATATCTGCCATAATGTATTATTACAGCCAAGGTGCAATTTAAATGTTGGCCACTAGATGGCAGCAGTGTATGTGCAAAGTTTTAGACTGATCCAATGAACCATTGTATTTCTGATCAAAATGTTGTATCAAGACTGCCCAAATGTGCCTAATTGGTTTATCAATATATTTTCAAGTTCATAACTGTGCACTCTGCTCAAACAATGTTATGGTATTTTTTCACTGTAATAGCTACTGTAAATTGGACAGTGCGGGTAGATTAACAACATTTTAAGCTTTCAGCCATTATCAGATATGTCTATGTCCTGTGGAACGTTTTTGTTACTTACAACCTCATGCTAATCACATTAGCCTATGTTAGCTCAACAGTAACGGGGGACACACTGATCCTGTAGAGGTTAAACATCCTAGTATTCAGCGAAATAACAACACAATGTCAATACAGGTAGCCTAGTCAAATAATTTACACCCAATCACATTAACCGTTACTTTCTCACAGGAATTCCACTAACGGTCTGTATGTAGCCAAACGTAGCTGTTGCTCATTCCGTTTGCTTGAAAATGGATGAATGATATGAAAAAAAAGTAAGGCCCGCGTCCATACAGACACATACCAGGTCTACTGGTAGTACTGCTACTATCAGCAGTACTACACCTGCACCTGTCGACAACACAAGTTGTTCTGCTTCCAATGCCAGCATCAGTAATTCTACATTTGTTGTTAACCCAGCGAGGATGGACACTGACAGTTGTGAATCTGATTCAGCCAAAGAGCTACTGCCCCCTTACACAGGAAAGCACTGAACAACAGAGGGACTTTGGATCATCGAAGAGGCGCAAATATGATGAGAACTACATTGATTTGGGGTTCACTTATATTGATAGTAGTGCTTTTCCTCAGCCACAGTGTGTTATCTTCTTTGGGATAGGGGGCAGCATTTTCACTTTTGGATAAATAGCGTACCCAAATTCAACTTCCTGCTACTCAGCCCCAGAATATAAGATATGTATATTATTAGTAGATTTGGATAGAAAACACTCTGAAGTTTCTAAAACTGTTTCAATCAAGCGTCCCACCTATCCGAGAGAGGTTTAAATGTGCAAAAGTACTATCTCACAACTCGATGAACCCTTCACTCTTGTGCAGACATTTAGAAACAAAATGTGTACATTTGAAAACTAAGCCACAGGAGTTTTATGAGCGAGAGTTAAGATGACTTTCGAGTAGTAAGACATGTATAAAAGCAACAGATTGTCACGCCCTGACCTTAGTTTGCTTTGTTTTCTTTATTATTTTGATTAGGTCAGGGTGTGACAAGGGTGATATATGTGTTTTTGTATTGTCTAGGGGTTTTTGTAAGTCTATGGGTTTTCACTAGTCTAGGTATTTATATGTCTATGATTGCCTGGATTGGTTCTCAATTAGAGGCAGCTGTTTATCGTTGTCTCTGATTGGGAACCATATTTAGGCAGCCATATTCCTTAGGTTATTTCATGGGTCAATGCCTATGTCTAGTTGCCTGTGTCTGCACAGTTATATTATAGCTTCACGTTAATTTTGTTTAGTGTCTGTCTTTATTAAAAGTAACATGTATCCATATCACGCTGCGCCTTGGTCTCCTCCATTCAACGAACGTGACACAGATACCATTAATAAGAAGTGGCTAGAAGCTTCTTATATGGTGAGCTACCGAGTGGCTCGGACAGGCTAGCCCCATACTATTGTGGAGGACTTTATTATTCCTGCTGCCATGAATATGGCTTGGACAATGCTTGGGGGAAAAAATATACAGACAATGCCTTCATCAAACAACACTGTTTCACAACTCATCAGTCATATGGCAGGAGATGTTTTGAAACAATTACTGCTTCGGATACAAGTCATTGAATTCTAGGCGTTACAGCTGGATGTGACAACAGACCTGGCATGGCACAGCTGCTAGTATATGTCCATTATGTTTATGGGGGGTCCATTAAGGAAGACATCCTCTTCTACAAACCACTGGAAAACAGGACAACAGGATAGGATATTTTTAAAGTACTGGACAGCTTTGTGACATCAAATAGACTTTGGTGGTAAAGATGTGTTGGTATCTGTACTGATGGCGCAAAAAACATCAAATAGACTTTGGTGGTAAAGATGTGTTGGTATCTGTACTGATGGCGCAATATGTTTTCAAAACTACATGAATTCATTTGGATTATTTCCAGGGATACACAACATTCTGAAATTTATGTAGATATCTTTGTTTTGAAAGAAAACTATATTTCCCTTGACAGCATGATGCTGAATGTAAAAATGGCTTAACTTACACCACTCTCCCCTACGTAGCTCAGTAACATTTCTTGTTGACAAATTAAGTCTGTGTTGAAACAAAAATACTAATAATCTGGATACGTTTGGCAGTGTATATTAGCTTTTTTTACGAGGAAGGATTACATTTTCTGTGATGCCACATGGCTCAGCATGCCTCAGTCATTAGCTTGGTGAGGAAAAGGGTTTAACCAGACCATAGATAATCCCAGTTGAGATGCATGTCTGCAAAGACAGCCTGGAATCACAGTATCTCTCCATAATTATGATGAAGACCATGCAATGAAGGGATCTTTTGGAGTTCTAGCAGATTCCGAAGGCTATACCTTTGAAATATAAAGAGAAAGGAGAAATGCAAGCTTTGGGGTTTTCTACCATTACAGCTGGGTGGTAGTTGCACAATGCCTTAAAGTAGACAATACAGTATTAACTTTGTGTTTGGAGTTATGGAGTTCTTCAACCCACAATCAGGTTATAAAAGCAATGATGCTAATAGCTCTTGTTAATTATTCTTATCTGAGCCAATGACACTCAAACAACATATTAAAAGCATCAAACAATGTTTAAATTACCTCTCTTCTTCACTAAGACTCATCACTGAGAGCGAGTTTGGAGTGTGTGCAGTTAAGGATAGGACCTGATAGGACCTATTAAATGGCACTCTGGAGAGCTACCTTAAGAGGGCTCATGTCTCTGTATTCCAGGCCTTGACAGTTTCATTGCATCTATAAAAATGCATCAATTGGCAATATTCTAATGCTCCACCCAAAAGCAAAGCTCAGAGGATGTACTGGCATTTAAAGCCACTGTATTTCACAGTTGATTGGCTCTGTGAATTAGCAAAGCTCTAAAAAAACAAATGTTCACCACTTTTAATGCCAAGAAGACTCCAGAGATGTGCAATAACCAGACTGCATTCTTGCATAAAATGTGCATGTAAAATGTCTAAATCCAAAATCAAATGGGGTCTTACTGTATTTACACAATCCTAATAATTGTCTATCTACAAGCCTCTTCCCTCTAACTATTCTCCAGGTTGTTGCTGTAGATGAGAAGGTGTTCTCAGTCAACTTACATGGTAAAATAAGGGTAAAATGAAAATAATGGCACCCAAATGAAGACCAGCCTTATAGACTGATTGATGGGTATAGCATGCAGAGAATGTGATAAGCTACACTCAGTGTACAAAACATGCTCTTTTCATGACATCGACTGACCAGGGTGATCCAGGTGAAAGCTATGATCCCTTATAGATGTCACCTGTTAAATCCACGTCATTCAGTGAAGATGAAGGGGAGGAGACAGGTTAAAGACAGATTGTGTATGTGTGCCATTCAGAGGGTGAATGGGCAAGACAAAAGCTTGAAAGAAGTTCCTTCGAACAGGGTATGGTAGTAGCTGCCATGCACACCATTTTTGCGTGTGTCAAGAACTGCAGCCCTGCTAGGTTTTTCATGCTCAACAGTTTCCCATGTGTATCAAAAATGGTCAGCACCCAAAGGACATCCAGCCAACTTGACACAACTGTGGGAAGCACTGGAGTCAACATGGGCCAGCATCCTTTTCGAATGCTTTTGACAGAAACCTTGTAGTCCATGCCCAATGAATTGAGGCTGTTCTGAGAGCAATAAGTGGTGCAACTGAATATTAGGAAGGTGTTCCTAATGTTTTGTACACTCAGTGTATATCCTTTACTGGGTGGGTGTCCCATAACTGGGACGGTTGCTGCTAACGTGCGCTAATGTTTCTAATTTAATTTTACCTTTATTTTACTAGGCAAGTCAGTTAAGAACAAATTCTTATTTTCAATGACGGCCTAGGAACAGTGGGTTAACTGCCTGTTCAGGGGCAGAACGACAGATTTGTACCTTGTCAGCTCGGGGATTTGAACTTGCAACCTTTCAGTCCAACGCTCTAACCACTAGGCTACCCTGCCGCCCCATGTGACTAGAATGATGTTGTATACAACAGCCAACTTTCAGGGACATAGACATGTCTTATATTTGCAGAAAGCTTAAATTCTTGTTAATCTAACTGTACAGTACAATTAACAGTAGCTATTACAGTGAAAACATACCATGCTATTGTTTGAGGAGATTGCACAACAACCAAAAACTTTTATCACGGCAACTGGTTTGATGCATTCACCTCTGAAGGTAAATAATGTATTAACATCCTGTAATCTTGCTCTGATTTGTAAAAAAATTAAAAATGTTTTTTTTTTGGTTTGTATTATCTTTTACCAGATCTAATGTATTATATTCTCCTACATTAATTTCCCATTTCCACACACTTCAAAGTATTTACTTTCAAATGGTATCAAGACTATACATATCCTTGCTTCAGGTCGTGAGCAACAGGCAGTTAGATTTGGTTATGTCATTTTGGGAGAAAAATGAAAAAAAAGGTTCAATCCTTAAGATGATATTATGCTGTGTAAGAGAATCGTGAATCACAGAGTCTAATAAAGACATCATATGTTGGCTTACCAGGCCACAATTTGTCAGAAATTAAAGGCCAACATAAATGAACTCCATTTCTCTTTAAAACATAGTTTTGTTACATATCTGGGTATATTGCTTGCCATTCGTTGATATAAATAGATATTATGCATATAATTAATCAAAGAAGCAATTGTAGAGTCTGACGAATGGAAACCAGAAGCCTTCCCTATGGTTTCGAGAAACAGAGTCGAACAAAATCAAGGCTAAAAGCAGGCTTTCATCTTAACTAGAACACTCTATTGTTTCATTTTATTTATATATTTAATATTAGTTTTTTTCTGAAGAGGGGGATTCTTATTTACTAAATAATACTGTAGCAGCAGGAAACTTGGTCTAAATATATACACAGATTGTACATAACATTAAGAACACCTGCTTTTTCAATGCGACATTTTCAACACGACAGAAAAATGGTCTAATTCATGCACTTATCAAGAGAACAACCCTGGTATTCCCTACTGCGTCTGACCTGGCGGACTTACTAAACACAAATGCTTTGTTTGTAAAAGATGTTGGAGTGTCCCCCTGGCTATCGATAAATAAATAAATATAACAAAATAAAAAACTACAGTTTAGTTGGCTTCATATAAGTAATTTTCCATTATTATTCCACAATTTTACATTTACTTTTGATACAAGTATAATTTTGCAATTACATTTACTTTCGATATTTAAAAAATGGTGGAGGTGGTTTCTACTGACACTTCAAATGTACAAACTATGGCATAAGGGAACAAGGAGCTGATAAGAGGCAATCCGTAATTTTGATTAAGACATTAATGAGCGAGTTCAGCACTGAGTGTGTTCAGCACTTTTGAAATGCACAGAACATGGACTGCTCTTACAGTATTTTCCCTGTACACCAAGTCAGAACCGTAAGATAAATAAAGGGGGCATATAAGCAGACAATGAAACCTCTTACAATATTAGATGATGACATTTCTCAGAAACAGGTTATAGGCTACATGTGCAGCACCACCGAGTCAGAACAGTAACATTAGGCAAAATGAAGAGGTGAAAATAGACCAAATAATTAGGGTGAGGCTACTATGGGCTACTAACAGCTTACTACACAACATACATAGTATTACTTTCTTAGCTACAGTATACATATCTCCCTTTCATATTACATCATTTATTCAGCAGCATAAAATACATTTTTGGACTCACCTTGGCTTGTGATGTGCTCACTTAAACATAAAGGTGGTGCGACGGTCCTTTGTGGGCAAATTTTGTCATCCAACTTTGTCATCAAAGTCTGGCATTCTATGGATTTATGGTGGGAACTCAGAAAAAAACACACAGCCACTCCATTGAATAGCAGGCTATAGGTTGCTTTGCAATGCTTACAGTTAGCCACTGATCCCTTCCAAACGACTCAGTGTTGAATTTGCGATTTCCAACTTGTTGTGTAATCTTTATGTCCAATGGCCGATGAGCACCGATACATTTTATCTACAATTTCTCTTCCACAGACAGTGCTGAACTAGGCTGAAAGACCTGCATTCTAGCGCTGCCTTACTCAAGAAAACAAAAAAGAGACCATGTGTGTATGCGGCTTTATTACTGTACCTCAATTAAGTTGAATGACGGGTCGCCACTGCAGAGGTGGCACAAACAAACAAACCAAGGCCTCTCCAAACACCTCTGCCATCTGGAGATATGAAAGACAGGCATGGGTGGACATGCTGCTTCTCTTCCTCCTACTACACTAGGCCATAATGAATGGCCAGGTGAGGAGTGAGGGGACCAGGTAAAGTAGCTGACATGGGTTGGGTTTACATATACTAGAGAGTACTACAGAGTGTCCTACAGTGTCTAGATATATGATCTCTCCAGATAGAGAGTGAACCTAATCCTACCTGATCTCTGTGCTGTGCTCCCTCTTTGAGGTCGTGTGAGATAGGCCCAGGTCTCTGGGGTTAACCCTTCTCCCTCAGCTCATCAGAGGTGTGCTTATTTATAGGCTATAGCTGCATCAGCAGCCGTGGGAGAGAATACAGCGAGCTAGCCACAGTAATAGCACAGGCTCAGTGGTGACCCATCATTCAGGGAAGGTGGGGCAGAGACCCACCTGTTTTGAGCCCCACATTTTTTTTGCTAAAAAGGGGGGGTTGCATGTTTTGCATGTTATTATGGCAATAATAAGTGTCACATATCCTTTTGCAAACAATGTAAAAAATAAATATATCATTGAGTTAATAAAGCTGCATACAAACATGGTCTCTTTTTTGAGTAAGGCAGCTCCAAAATGCAGTTGTTTCAGCCTAGCTCAGTGCTTTCTTTGGTGGTGGGGCAGCCAGCAGAAAATACAGAGCGTAGCGGTTGGTAATGTTCTCTAGTTGCTCTGTGATTGGCTCACTTTTCTGTCACTCATGGGGACACTACATCACCACTAAATCTAAGGGTAGAGCTTGAAAATGTAATCCCATTGGGTGCTGCCATAGAGTTACATTAGAAATGCCCATCCAAGAAGGCTCAAGGTCATTAGCCACAGATAAAATGACGTCAAATAATGCTATATCTAGAGTACTGTAGCTTTGATTGGACTGATCATGTCAACATCATACTTTCAAAATCTTAGCTAGCAGTAATCATCATGAATCAAGATGACAATCTCCTGGCAAATCCTTTTATTTCATTGTCATAAGAAGAGAAATAGTGAAGAGAAATTATAAATAAAACATATCTGTGGTCATCGTCCATTGGACATAAAGATTACATAATTAAGTTGGAAATCGCAAATTCAACAAAGAGTCATTTGGAAGGAATCAGTGGCTAACTGCAAGCATTGCAAAGCAATCACTAGACTTATATTCAGCAGAGTGGGTGTGTGGTCCCAAGTCTGTGTTTAAGGGATTCTTTCCTAAGCTTAAAATGATAAACATTCAACATTGGCCATGCTGTCAATCCAGCATGATTTATGCCACGCTCAAAACAACTTACCTTGGGAACTGGGAAATCTGACTTCAATGAGTTCAAGACAACTGGGAACTCAGGAAAAAACAACCTCCGACTGGGAAAATATTTTTTGAACGGTCATTCAACTCGGAATTGTACGTCTGGAACTCTAGCCTCTTTCTAGAGCTACGACCGGAAGATCACTGACATCATCATGATTTGACTTTGTTTTTATTCTGAGTTCCCAGTTGTCTTGAATGCACCACATTTCCAGAGAATGACAGATTTGATGACAAAGTTGGATGACAATCTTGGCCCACGAAGGACCGCTGCGCCACCTTACTTTCTGTTCAAGTGAGCACAGCACAACAGGGTGAGTCCAAAAATATATTTTATGCTGCTGCATAAACTATGTAATATGCCAGGGAGAGAAATATACTGTAGTTAAGAAAGTAATAATACGTGTATGTTGTTTAGTAAACTGTTAGTAGCCCATGTGCCTCACCCTATCCATTTCGCCTACTGTTCTGACTTTGTGGTGCACATGTAGCCTGTAACCTGTTTTAAGGAAATGTAATAATATAATATTCTAAGAGCTTTCAATGTCTGCTAAAATACCCCCTTTATTTATCCTACGGTTCTGACTTGGTGTACAGGGAGAATTCTGTAAGAATGGCCCATGTTCTGTGTTCTGTCGCTGTACATTTCAGAAGTGCTGAACAAGTAGTTATATTGACTATGTCTGTCCTAGCTCACTCATTAATGGCTTAATCGAAATTACGGATTGCCTCTCATCTGCTTGTCGTCCCCATTATGCATCCCACCCTGTAGTGCCCACTTTGGTAACCATGAAGGCTGGCCATGGCTTTAATCAACACCATCATACCCGGAAACCCTAGACCCATTCCAACTCGCATACCGCTCCAACACATCCACAGATGACATAATTGCACTCCACACTGCCCTTTCCCACCTGGACAAAATGAACAACTATGTGAGAATGCTGTTAATTTACTCCAGCTCAGTGTTCAACACCATAGTGCCCACAAAGCTCATCACGAAGCTAAGGACCCTGGCACTAAACACCTCCCAAAACCTCTCCCTCAATGTGAGCAAGACAAAAGAGCTGATCGTGGACTATAGTAAAAGGAGGGTCGAGCAGGCCCTTATTAACATCGACGGGACTGAAGTGGAGCGGGTCGAGAGTTTCAATGTTCCTTGGTGTCCAAATCACCAATGAACTATCATGGTCAAAACACACCAAGACAGTTGTGAAGAGGGCTTGACAACACCTTTTCCCCCTCAGGAGACTTGGTTTGGGTCCCCAGATCCTCAAAAAAAGATTTGGCATGGGTCCCCAGATCCTCAAAAAGTTCTACATCTGCACCATCAAGAGCATCCTGACCGGTTGCATCACCGCGTGGTAAGACAACTGCTCGGCATCTGACCGTAAGGCACTACAGAGAGTAGTGCGTATGGTCCAGTACATCACTGGTGTCAAGCTTCCTGAGACCCAAGTGTGTGATTACTACCTCTGAGGGTTTAGAGCTTGAGGAAGTCATCTCATACAAGTACTTGGGAATTTGACTAGATGGTACACTGTCCTTCTCTCAGCACATATCAAAGCTGTAGGCTAAAGTTAAATCTAGACCTGGTTTCCTCTAACGTAATCACTCCTCTTTCACCCCAGCTGCCAAACTAACCCTGATTCAGTTGACAATCCTACACATGCTATATTATGGAGACATAATTTATAGATTGGCAGGTAAGTGTGCTCTCGAGCGGCTAGATGTTCTTTACCATTCGGCCATCAGATTTGCCACCAATGCTCCTTATAGGACACATCATTGCACTCTATACTCCTCTGTAAACTGGTTATCTCCGTATACCCATTGCAAGACCCACTGGTTGCTGCTTATTTATAAAACCGTCTTAGGCCTCACTCCCCCCTAATCTGAGATATCTACTGCAGCCCTCATCCTCCACATACAACACCCGTTCTGCCAGTCACATTCTGTTAAAGGTCCGCAAAGCACACACATCCCTGAGTCGCTCGTCTTTTCAATTCGCTGCAAATAGCGACTGGAACAAGCAGCAACAAACACTCAAACTGGACAGTTTTATCTTAATCTCTTCATTCAAAGACTCAATCATGGACACTCTTACTGACAGTTGTGGCTGCTTTGCGTGATGTATTGTTGTCTCTACCTTACCCGTTGTGCTGTTGTCTGTGCCCAACAATGTTTG
The DNA here is from genome assembly GCF_036934945.1 of Oncorhynchus masou masou. Classification (NCBI taxonomy): domain Eukaryota; kingdom Metazoa; phylum Chordata; class Actinopteri; order Salmoniformes; family Salmonidae; genus Oncorhynchus; species Oncorhynchus masou. The sequence continues at coordinate 64,024,816 of NC_088216.1, forward strand.
TACCGTGTTTTGAGCTGCTACCATGTTGTTGTCATGTTGTGTTGCTGCCATGCTATGTTGTCTGAGGTCTCTCTTTATGTTGTGTTGTGTCTTCTCTCTTGTCGTGATGTGTGTTTTGTCCTATATTTTTATTTAATTTATTTAAATTTTTATCCCAGCAGGAGGCATTTTGCCTTTTGGTAGGCCATCATTTTAAATAAGAATTGGTGCTTAACTCACTTGCCTAGTTAAATAAATATTAAATAAATAAATATAGCCTCTGCATTGTTATGTCATTTTCTTGTGTAAATATTTTCCTAATTATATTTCTTAATCTGCATTGTTGGATAAAAGCATGGAAGTAAGCATGCCACGGTAACGTCTACACATGTGGTATTCGATGCATGTGACAAATAAAATTTGGTTTGATTTGGGGACCAAATTATTTTTTATTTTTTTTGCCCTACCAAGATTTACATGCCAAAATCACCACTGCTCAGGCTATTGGGAGGAGTCTAAACCAGAACACTGCCTCAGGTCAATCTGGCATCCTTTCACATCAATCATACAGTATCCTCTACTGCTGTTAGCTTAGGTGTGAGCTAGTATATATTGAAAGGATCACTTACAGTCTGGGTATATTTCACATGATAGTGTCCATTTACACCGATTCTCACTTGGCATCTATAAATCTGCAGGAGGTGGAGCAATAGTAGCGTCTTAATCAAAGTATCTGGATAAATTGTCAGTTAGTTGTGAATAATGAATGGGGATAAGACACAAAGCAGTCATAACAACTATTGAGCTCCATTGAGCTGTTCAACTGAAGCCTCAAAGGGGGTGAGGCTGGGTAAACCAGAAGCTACACTAAACAAAGAAAACAACCAGTATAACAACACAAGCTATATTCTATGAATCAATTGTAATGACAAAACATGTCAGTTAAGCAAGGCAGAAGAGCATAACCTTGTTGACAGTCAGTGGTGACACCTGTCAACACAACATGCTGCAGTGCGCTGTCCACTGAACCAGTTAACATGTAGTGTGCTGAAATGCTTTATTCAGAACATGTGCTGCTGGGAAATTAATCCTGGAAGTAAACAGCATGCAGTTGTAGTCATCCAGCCTAGTTAGTGCTAAACTGTACTGGACTGTCTACTGCCTGTGGCCCCCTGCTGGGCCCTAAGTGTCACACAGCTTGTTTAAGGGGATTTCACGCTCCAGATAACACACTCCAATCCTACCTGCCTCTCTCCCTTCTCGCCAACCTCCCTCCTCTCCAACCTCCCTCCCTCCCTCTCTCTCTCTGTCACTGCTCCCAGCAGGGAGGAGGATATGCTAATTCAACCAGGGCTTTCATAGATGACGCACACATGTTCTTCCATCCACATAGATGTCAGAGGCCATACTCTACCATTCTGAATGAGATGGTCTGTGTTTTGACAGATAACGTGGCTTTAGCGGTGCGGTAGTTCAGTCATGTCACACATGAACTAAGAAAGGCAATCTGATGCACAATCACATTGCAGTCCTTTATTCCATACAGAGCCAACTACTTTAACTGACGTTGTTCAAGGCAATGTGAAGAAACATGAGCGTGATTGCTTGGGACCCCTTAGTGTGAGAATATATACCAGCCATAGATGCCTATTATTGTGGTGGATATTATCTGTGTCACATTCTCTCTGCACGCTATTACTCATTTTCATCACAATATATCAGAGTAGTACTGGTTTGGTAGTATTGGCTAAGGTTTGAGCTGGCAGATTGGCATGCAGGGATTAAAGCTGTGGTTTCATGAATCTGTGTCGTCAAAAAAGGAAGAGCCGAGCCTTGTTTGCCACCCTGTGTCGGCGAGGCCAAGGTAGGCTGGAGAAAGCAGGGTGAGGGTCAACCTACGTACGTCAGGGAATTACTTCAGGCATTTAAACAATGCACAAGGGCCTACTAAAAGTGGCCATCTACAGCCATCCCAGACAAGGCCATTGAGAAGTGGTTATTAATGCTGTCAGTGAGAGGGAGACAGGCTGACTATGGCCTGACAGTTAGTGGATGATGAGATCAAAGCACACCAGACCAGACGGAGAGTGCTGCTCTGGATCAGATATTATGTCTGTGCGTCTGCTGAAGAACAATGTGAACCATACCCTTCACTCAGGAAACAGCACTTGGTTTTAAAATGAAATCCGAGCCAAAGTTGGCACTAACAGTGCTCTAGCTATAGAAGGGAAAACACATAACACGAAACGAGTTACAAATAGCTCCCACAGCTCGCAAAACCTTATTTCTTCCATCCCATGTACATTGTAAAGAGAGGGTTGGATAAGGACAGTATACTGCTGCAAATATAGTGAGTAATACAGGTTTTAGTGCTATTTAGCAGACAGGAAATGTAGCCTTGGTTCATTACTAAGAGAACACTCTCCCACTATTATGAATGACTTTCTTTGGGGATCCAAGCCAGGGTTTTTAACAAATGCCTCAGCAACTCTTACAAAAAGTAATATTTAAGATACACCAGTGGGTCAGGAACAATAACATGAAGGTGGAAAAGCAAGAAAGCTTGACATAACTGCAGAAGTGAATGATATGTTGTGCAATACAGCGCTTCTATCTGGAAACAAAGGGGATAATCAAAGACAGGTGGATAATAAATGCAGATCCATGGCAAGGTGTCAACATCATTATGTGCACTTGTCCTTAATCTGTTTGATCAATGAGCACTAAGTGAACACAGAACTACAAACTCACGCCTTCCTCTAACTTGGACTTAATCATCAGATAGTCAGTGGACATCTTCTCTCTCATCCCCACGTACGTTGACATTGATCCAAGATGGCGTAGCAGTCAGACATCTTGTCCTGTCGTGTCCATTGTATATATTGTTTTTACATATTTTTCTTTTAAAATATTTTGCTAAACCTCAACATCTAAATATTCTGCAGCAACCCGCCTCACCCAATGTAGCGTGGATCTGCTTTTTTTTCTTCTAAAGTATTTATATTTACTTCGGATCTGGAACCCCTCAACTGAAGCTAGCCAGCTAACTACCACTTATCAGTCAGCAAACCATTGCTAGCGGTCATCAGCCAACCTTTAGCTTGGAAAGCTCTCGCCAGTTCGAACTCTCGCCAGTTCTAACCAGAGCATAACGGACCTATTATTTTTATCCCCGGATTCCCACAGCAAACGGAACATTTTCATCTGGATCTTCACAACTAGCTAACCGCAACCCCGGATGACTACTCCTGGCTAGCGTTTCCATCCACTTAGCTTGAAGCTAGCCCGGCCAGAGCTCCTGTGCTACCACCGAAGCATACTCCTAGGCTACAATATCCGGACCCACGGCCGGTCTATCGATGTCACCGCATGAAGAGGCATAAACAGACTTAACCCCATCGCGACGTCCCCCAAAGGCTAACTTTCTAGCCCTTGCTATCTGCTTGCTTGCTAATTTGGCCTGCTAACTGCTAGCCTGTCTACTAACAGCTAGCTTCTTTAGCCCCGGTCTGCTAACTGCTAGCTTGTTTAGCCCCGGCCTACTAACTGTTAGCTTGTTAGCACAAACCTGCTAACTGTCTCAATCGCCGTGTCCCCAGCTAGCCCAACCACTCACGGGACCGATATTTATTTTCAATCTCTTTTTGATTTTTTTTTCCGGTAACCTGCCTCACCCAATGTGATACGGAATCGCTATTATTTTAAATTTTTAGAACACATTCAAGAACCTCCAGAAGCTAACTAGCTACAAGCTATTTAGTCATTGTTAGCCACTGCTAGCGGCTTTTACCTTCTGCACAGCCAGCCAGTTTTTTAAAAAGTTTAAAATAAATAAATAACTGTCTCTCCACAACAATGCCGGATTCCTGCCATAATCCCTGGACCACTACTTCTGATCTTCACAGCTAGCTTGCACGCAGTACCGAAGCTATCCCTGAGGCCCACTTCCCGGCCTACTCAGCTGTTCACCCGAACCACACTCATACGCGGCTCGAGCCCAGTACTCCACCGGACACTTGCTGTAAACTTGGCTACATAGCTGATGCCTGCTGGACACTGTGATCACTTGGCTACATAGCTGATGCCTGCTGGGTTGTCCATTAATCACGGTACTCCATTCTGTTTGTTTATGTTTTTCTCTGTCGGCCCCAGCCACACTCAGGCTCTGTGTGTAGTTAATCCGACCCTCTCTGCCTAGTCGACGCATTTTACCTGCTGTTGTTGTGCTAGCTGATTAGCTGTTGTTGTCTCACCTGCTGTTTTAGCTAGCTCTCCCAATCAACACCTGCGATTACTGTATGCCTCGCTGTATGTCTCTCTCATATGTCAATATGCCTTGTATACTGTTGTTCAGGTTAGTTATCATTGTTTTAGTTTACAATGGAGCCCCTAGTTCCACTCTTCATACCTCTGATACCTCCTTTGTCCCACCTCCCACACATGCAGTGACCTCAACCATTACAACCAGCATGTCCAGAGATACAACCTCTCTTATCATCACCCAGTGCCTGGGCTTACCTCTGCTGTACCCGCACCCCACCATACCCCTGTCTGCGCATTATGCGCTGAATATATTCTACAATGCCCAGAAATCTGCTCCTTTTATTTTGATAGCCTCTAGCCGCACCCTCATACTACTCCTCTGTTCCGCGGGTGATGTTGAGGTAAACCCAGGCCCTGCATGTCTCCAGGCACCCTCATTCGTTGACTTCTGTGATCGAAAAAGCCTTGGTTTCATGCATGTCAACATCAGAAGCCTCCTCCCTAAGTTTATTTTACTCACTGCTTTAGCACATTTTGCTAACCCTGATATCTTTGCTGTGTCTGAATCCTGGCTTAGTAAGGCCACCAAAAATTCTGAGATTTCCATACCCAACTATAACATTTTCCATCAAGATAAAACTGCCAAAGGGGGAGGAGTTGCAGTCTACTGCAGAGATAGCCTGCAAAGTAATGTCATACTTTCCAGGTACATACCCAAACAGTTCGAACTACTAATTTTAAAAATTACTCTCTCCAGAAATAAGTCTCTCACTGTTGCCGCCTGCTACAGACCCCCTCAGCTCCCAGCTGTGCCCTGGGAGCTGAGGGAGTTTGTTCTGTTAGGCGACCTAAACTGGGATATGCATAACACCCTGGCAGTCCTACAATCTAAGCTAGATGCCCTCAATCTCACACAAATCATCAAGGAACCCACCAGGTACAACCCTAAATCTGTAAACAAGGGCACCCTCATAGACGTCATCCTGACCAACTGGCCCTCCAAATACACCTCCGCTGTCTTCAACCAGGATCTCAGCGATCACTGCCTCATTGCCTGTATCCGCTACGGATCCGCAGTCAAATGACCACCCCTCATCACTGTCAAACGCTCCCTAAAACACTTCTGCGAGCAGGCCTTTCTAATCAACCTGGCCCGGGGATCCTGGAAGAATATTGACCTCATACCGTCAGTTGAGGATGCCTGGTCATTCTTTAAAAGTAACTTCCTCACCATTTTAGATAAGCATGCTCCGTTTAAAAAATGGAGAACTAAGAACAGATATAGCCCTTGGTTCACTCCAGACCTGACTGCCCTCGACCAGCACAAAAACATCCTGTGGCGGACTGCAATAGCATTGAATAGTCCCCACAATATACAACTGTTCAGGGAAGTCAGGAACTAATACACGCAGTCAGTCAGGAAAGCCAAGGCCAGCTTCTTCAGGCAGAAATTTGCATCCTGTAGCTCTCCAACTCCAAAAAGTTCTGGGACACTGTAAAGTCCATGGAGAACAAGAGCACCTCCTCCCAGCTGCCCACTGCACTGAGGCTAGGTAACACGGTCACCACCAATTAAATCCATGATTATCGAAAACTTCAACAAGCATTTCTCAACGGCTGGCCATGCCTTCCTCATGGCTACTCCAAAATCGTCCAACAGCTCCGCTCCCCCCCCCCCGCAGCTACTCGCCCAAGCCTCTCCAGGTTCTCCTTTACCCAAATCCACATAGCAGATGTTCTGAAAGAGCTGCAAACCCTGGACCCGTACAATTCAGCTGGGCTTGACAATCTGGACCCTCTATTTCTGAAACTACCCGCCGCCATTGTCGCAACCCCTATTACCAGCGTGTTCAACCTCTCTTTCATATCGTCTGAGATCCCCAAGGATTGGAAAGCTGCCGCAGTCATCCCCCTCTTCAAAGTGGGGGGCACCCTGGACCCAAACTATTACAGACCTATATCCATCCTGCCCTGCCTATCTAAGGTCTTCGAAAGCCAAGTCAACAAACAGGTCACTGACCATCTCGAATCCCACCGTACCTTCTCCGCTGTGCAATCTGGTTTCCGAGCCGGTCACGGGTGCACCACAGCCACACTCAAGGTATTAAACGATATCATAACCGCCATCGATAAAAGACAGTACTGTGCAACCATCTTCATCGACCTGGCCAAGGCTTTCGACTCTGTCAATCACCATATTCTTATCGGCTGCCTCGGTTTTTCTAATGACTGCCTTGCCTGGTTCACCAACTACTTTGCAGACTGAGTTCAGTGTGTCAAATCGGAGGGCATGTTGTCCGGTCCTCTGCCAGTCTCTATGGGGGTGCCACAGGGTTCAATTCTTGGGCCGACTCTTTTCTCTGTATATATCAATGATGTAGCTCTTGCTGCGGGTGATTCCCTGATCCACCTCTACGCAGACGACACCATTCTGTATACTTCCGGCCCTTCCTTGGACACTGTGCTATCTAACCTCCAAACGAGCTTCAACGCCATACAACACTCCTTCCGTGGCCTCCAACTGCTCTTAAACGCTAGTAAAACCAAATGCATGCTTTTCAACCGTTCGCTGCCTGCACCCGCACGCCCGACTAGCATCACCACCCTGGATGGTTCCGACCTAGAATATGTGGACATCTATAAGTACCTAGGTGTCAAACATCTCCAGTCTAAAATCAAATCTAGAGTCGGCTTTCTATTCCGCAACAAAGCCTCCTTCACTCACGCCGCCAAACTTACCCTAGTAAAACTGACTATCCTACGGATCCTCGACTTCGGCGATGTCATCTACAAAATAGCTTCCAATACTCTACTCAGCAAACTGGATGCAGTTTATCACAGTGCCGTCCATTTTGTTGCTAAAGCACCTTATACCACCCACCACTGCGACCTGTATGCTCTCGTCGGCTGGCCCTCGCTACATATTCGTCGCCAGACCCACTGGCTCCAGGTCATCTACAAGTCCATGCTAGGTAAAGCTTCGCCTTATCTCCGTTCACTGGTCACGATGGCAACACCCACCCGTAGCATGCACTCCAGCAGGAGTATCTCACTGATCATCCCTAAAGCCAATGCCTCATTTGGCCGCCTTTCGTTCCAGTTCTCTGCTGCCTGTGACTGGAACGAATTGCAAAAATCACTGAAGTTGGAGACTTTTATCTCCCTCACCAACTTCAAACATCTGCTATCTGAGCAGCTAACCGATCGCTGCAGCTGTACATAGTCTATTGGTAAATAGCCCACCCAATTTACCTACCTCATCCCCATACTGTATATATTTATTTACTTTTCTGCTCTTTTGCACACCAGTATCTCTACCTGTACATGACCATCTGATCATTTATCACTCCAGTGTTAATCTGCAAAATTGTAATTATTCGCCTACCTCCTCATGCCTTTTGCACACAATGTATATAGAATCTCTTTTTTTTACTACTGTGTTATTGACTTGTTAATTGTTTACTCCATGTGTAACTCTGTGTTGTCTGTTCACACTGCTAAGCTTTATCTTGGCCAGGTCGCAGTTGTAAATGAGAACTTGTTCTCAACTAGCCTACCTGGTTAAATAAAGGTGAAATAACTAAATAAAAAATAAACGTACAACACCAATGAGGAAACTAGAGGACTCCACCTATGGAGTCAACACATTACGCACTGGGGTTAAATTATGTCACAGAGAAACCATCAGGTACCATTTAAGTTGAACTAAGTATCCTAGCTGTGTTTTTTTTATTCATCACATAGGTTTATAAGCAATCTCTCCCATTTTCCTCCTCACACTGCAGATTGGTGTGGGCACACAAGGGCGAGCAAGCTGGAAGACAGATGGTTTAAAAGACATCAGGGCCACTGTGGCGCTATGCAGTCCCTAACCACCACCCTTTATTCCTTATACCCTCTAGATAGCTGCAGTCACCATCTGTAACTGTTGATAGCACAATATTAAAATTATGTTATTTATTGCATTGGAAGAAGAGCAGGTTGTCAATTATTTAAACACAAATTTGGTGTTTAATGCTTATGCATTTAACGTGTAACTACTGTACCAATGACTAAATAACTATTTGAGCTCTTCAATATAAACCTGCAGAGGATAAAGACTAAATAAAATGCATTCTGCCTATAATTCATTACAGCATGGTAAATGTAATATACAAAATGCATTTGAAGAGAAAAAAAAGCAATTCCCAAGTTAATTATGAATTTCATCTGTTGCAGCCATTTTGGGTTCCACCTATTAAAAGACAGTATTGCCTCCCCTATGGGAAGCTTATCAGTAATCCAGTGGAGGGATTTTGCTTTTAATTTCTGGTGATGAGGTGTCAGGCAGGTTACTGGGGATTAACATACAGATTTGCACCAATCCTTCTTCACATTCCCCATGCAACCACTGCAAATGGATCCTTCCTGGGTTGGGGAAATATTCATCAATCTGCAATGCATTCTGCTCATTTCATGCTTAAATACATCAACTTTCTAATCCCTAATGTGGCATAGGAGCTTTTTCCATTTTGAATAAGACATGATTGAGTTAAATTGAGGAAGCAGACAGTGACACACATTATTTACTAGTAATGCCGATTTTCAGGGTGACTTTGTCTCCCCCGTTGAACTGATTGCAGCACTGTTAATTATGAAACAAAAATCCTCATTCAATATTAAATTGTTATATTTTTCTAATTTTAACCACACGTCTAATCGGATATTCCATTGTTTATCTTTTTGTCATGCGGTTTTGACTGAAGAGCTTTGACGATATGGCGATTTTCTATCACAGGTAGGTGCACTCCTAAGAGACTTGTGCTTTAAAATGAGATGTAATGGTGTGATCTTAACATTACTGTCTGGAAGTTTGTCTACCTAGTGTTTCACGCCAGAATACAGCACTGATGAACACTAGTATCTGTATGTGTTCATCCTCTGTAAACTCTGTTCCATTTTTATAATCCCTCCAGGACATGATGCAAGTTGAGTTTTCACATTTCAAAATAGTTAATTAACTAGAACACTGGCTGTTCCCTGAGAACCTCCCCTTAATGCAATTAATAACTTTAATCCTCCTGGTTTGTATCTGCTCTGGTAGAGAGAAAAATATGCCAAAATGTTGTTTGTGTCTTGCTTTGAAACAGTCACATTGCACTTTACCAAAGAGCTCAACCTGTCAGGGAGCCCAGCTTTCCATTCCACATTTCATCCAGGACAGCTACCCATCATTTCTTAATTAAAAGGATGGTTCTCAAATAACAAGAGGCTAATGAATGATATTGGCACCGAGTAGTCAGAGTAGCCATTCAGAGGACACAAAACTCTGAATTGCCTATGACATAACAAGCAAACCAAATCAAGGCGGGTAAATTATTATTATTAGCAGGAGAAACTTGGATACCTTGCAGAGTTTATAATGACCCATAAAACAATAACAGAATAGGCTTATTTACTACATTATTTATTAATACTTTCAATGCCTTGAAAGAAAGCTGCTTAACAGTAAGTAAACGTTGCTATTAACACTACATTTAGTGCATGATAAACACATGCAATGCAAAACAAACATATCCCTTGGAAAATTATTCTTCAATAATCTGATTATGTCCGGTATCTGGAATAAATATCACAGGCTAGGGATAGACGAGATGGGGGAAGATACATAGTTATTCAATGACTGCAAGGTGAATTAATTTACCATATTGTATGACTGTATGTGATTTGAAGTGAAGGATTCTCAGCAGGTAAGCTTGGTTTGTGGAGTAAAACATCATACACTCACAATGTGAGCCACTGATGGACAGTGGGAGTGAGCTCAGCCATGGCATTGGTGCAACACACACACACCCACAATCAAACACACACACCTGACTAGCAGTTAGAGTGCTGGGCCAGTAACTGAAAGGTTGCTAGTTCGAATCCCTGAGTTGACAAGGTGAAACATCTGCCAATGTTCTCTTGAGCAAAACCCCTAATTGCTCTGGTGTTGCAGTTAATAATGGCAGACCCTGGCTGTGACCCCACTCTCAGGGGACGTTGGGATATGCAATAAACACATTTCCAAGTCACATGTGTATAATACACACATTTAGGTGTGAAATAGGACAAAAATAAGCACCCACCAAATTATTATTATTAAACACACACACACAGCTCTTCCATAAATGAAGCACCCCTAAGCCTCTGAAGTAGAAGATATTGCTTATCTAAATGAAATAATTTCCCACTACAGTCATGAGGACTGTGTTGACATTAAAGGCCTGCTAAAGTGGCAGCCATGCTTTTGCAGAGGCGACACATTTTGCACGGCCCTGGTGTGGTAGTCCAAAGAGGTAAGATTCAGAGCACAGGGTGGAAGGAAAACCGCATCAGAACTGCACCCCCAGGCACCAGATATGTTTGTCCTTGCACCATTTGTCTGCTGTGATGGACAGGGATTCCAATCCCATCTGCGCCCCACTGTGAGAGGAGACTGAACAGGACAGGATGACTTATCCGATAGGACTGGGGAGACTGGGCAGCCATTTGATCTCTGCCCTCTCCCTGTAGGGCACATTCTTACTGCACAGAGACATCATATCTAATGATGAGCACCAGGCAGTAACCTCTCCACTGATGCCAGATCACAGTTCACACTTTACAAGCTGGATCGTCGAACACACCACTAACACCGCCAACATCACATCACTACCTCCCCCCTCCTGCTCACACTGAGATGTGCAGTTTATGGGGTCTCATTCAACAGGGCTCTTTAAAAGGGACTGGTGTTACGAGTCACTGTAGAGACGTAGTCTAATGGCTTCCAATTTGAGAGAAAAAGCAGGGAGAAAACAATGAGTGTGTCCATGGTGTTAATGTTTACTTGCTTGTGGTGATGAGAACAGAAAACATGGCCTTGATTTAAAAGAGTCTCACAGCTAAAGGGGGAAAAGCATGAAAGTGTGGTGGACGACTTGTTACCGTCTAGGGACCAGAGAAATATGAACTGTGTTTGAGTGGTGTTTTGGTCGTCTGGTGAGGACTGAGGGGACTTCAAGGCCCTGTGATCGAGCGGCACTGGCTAATGAAGCGAGAGACAACAGCATCATATTGCAGAGAGGGTGCAGGGTGTAAATAGGACAGAGGAAAAGTCTCTCTCTCCGTCTCACTCTCATTCCCTCACTGTCTCCTCCACACATCTCCTCTCATTAATCTGTTTCCAAGTCTGCTGCAAGCAAGAGCTGTCAAATGAAAGTGTGAAAAAAGCCATTGTTTCCTTACTGAAGGAGCCCTTGGGAAAAGATTCCAGAGCAGTCGAATCACAGACTGCAACTGCAAAAACCCACATGAGGCGGCAGGGGGGAAATAGCGTGTCTGTCATCTGAAAAAATGCATTATATTTTTACTATTACATGAGGTTAGATGTCCTCAATGTAGAGCACACATTTGGTGCAGTGATTTTTGTCTGTAAATAGATGGTTTCTTGCACATACTGTAACAGCCCATATCGGCTCAGGGCACTGACAATTGTGCATTTTACAGCTTTCAGATCTTCAAAGCTTAAAAGGTAGCTATGGTTCAGATGTGGGGTAGGGAAAGCATGAAAGCTAGAAGCATCCTAACATTCCCCATGGGAGGTCTAACAGACTAAACATGGAACAAAACTGTCAGACAATGTTACCATAAATAAAGCCCCACAACCATTAAACTCATACCTGCAACTCATAAGGAGAGCGACATTATTTTATAAACTGCCTGATGAGATACACTACCGGTCAAAAGTTTTTGAACACCTACTCATTCAAGGATTTTTCTTTATTTTTTCTATTTTCTACATTATAGAATAATAGTGAAGACATCAAAACTATGAAATAACACATATGGAATCATGTAGTAGTAGTAGTAGTAGTAAGCAAAAAAGTGATAAACAAATCAAAATATATTTTATATTTGAGATGCTTCAAATAGCCACCCTTTTCCTTGATGACTCTTGGCATTCTCTCAACCAGCTTCATGAGGTAGTCACCTGGAATGCATTTCAATTAACAAGTGTGCCTTCTTAAAAGTTAATTTGTGGAATCAGTTGTGTTGTGTCAAGGCAGGTGGTTTATACAGAAGATAGCCCTATTTGGTAAAAGACCAAGTCCATATTATGGCAAGAACAGCTCAAATAAGGAAAGCGAAATGACAGTCCATCATTACTTTAAGACATGAAAGGTAAGTCAATCCGGGAAATTACAAGAACTTTTAAAGTTTCTTCAAGTGCAGTCGCAAAAACCATCAAGCGCTATGATGAAACTGGATCTCATGAGGACCACCACAGGAATGGAAGACCCAGAGTTACCTCTGCTGGAGAGGGTAAGTTAATTAGTTACCAGCCTCAGAAATTGAAGCCCAAATAAATGCTTCAGAGAGCTCAAGTGTCAGACTGTGTGAATCAGGCCTTCATGATCAAATTGCTGCAAAGAAACCACAACTAAAGCACACCAACATGAAAAAGAGACTTGCTTGGGCCAAGAAACACAAGCAATGGACATTAGACAGGTGGAAGGGCTTGACTCCTTTGGCCCTTTGGTCTGGAGTCCAAATTGGAGATTTTTGGTTCCGCCGTGTCTTTGTGAGACGTGGTGTGGGTGAATGGATGATCTCTGCATGTATTCTGCAGCGAAGCGTCAGCCCATCTGGTATGGGCTTAGTGGGACTATCATTTGTTTTTCAACAGGACAATGACACAACACACCTCCAGGCTGTGTAAGGGCTATTTTACCAAGAAGTAGAGTGATGGAGTGCTGCATCAGATGACCTGGCCTCCACAATCCCCCAACTTCAACCAAATTGAGATGGTTTGGGATGAGTCAGACCGCAGAGTGTAGGAAAAGCCAACAAGTGCTCAGCGTATGTGGGAACTCCTTCAAGACTGTTGGAAAAGCATTCCAGGTGAAGCTGGTTGAGAGAATGCTAAGAGTGTGCAAAGCTGTCGTCAAGGCAAAGGGTGGCTATTTGAAGAATCTCAAATCTCAAATATATTTGTTTAAATCTCAGCCCTAAGAAGTTAACACTTTTTTGGTTACTACATGATTCCATATGTGTTATTTCATAGTTTTGATGACTTCACTATTATTTTACAATGAGGAAAACTCAAGTTCTTAAACTTATGAATGGTAGTATATGTCCTTGATGAAATTGGAGACATTGATGTTTGTCTAAATGCATGTTATTGTAAGAGGTCTTGGGTCTAGTGTTTTGCACCTCTAAGTGCAACTGGATTAATGTTGGTCTTGCTGTGGTCAGGCTGAGAAAAAAATACCCATTAATTTCAACAGTGAAATGGGATAAACAGCATTGCCTAAAAAGGTAACCCTTCTCTACATCATCCTATGTTTGTATGGTTGAGTAGGTAAGGAAATAATGTATTTTGTAGGCGGACCACAATGCTGAATGGGTTCTAAGAGAGGCATTGGGATAAAAGGATGTTCAAACGGCATGCCTGTTTCTCGGATCACAGATTCCTGACCTTTGTGAGCTAAAGGAGAAATGCTTTGTTTTGTTGACGGGCAATTGAAGAGGTCTTATAAATATTCCATGACTAAAACCATTTCTTGCAGTAACTGATCAGTTATCTGTTTTTACAAGAATTTAGGTTTGATGAGAAGACTTAAAACAAGGCTACAAATAGCCATGAAAACCAGAATCTGTGAGAGGGTGTCACAAAGCTTGATGCTTATACAGTCACACTGAGCTGGGATAAGGAGGCTCCATTAAATACACCTTATCCTTTTTCTCGCCCCATAACTTTCCAGATATGCTTACATCAGTTAGTTGCATCACATTCAACAGACTAAGTCAGAACAGAATGAAATAAGAGTAAGCTGCTTATTATGTCCTTGTCCTTGTAGAAAACCCTTAGAAAAAGATAAAAAGATGAGAAAAAAGACGAACAAAGATGTCAGAGGTTGAGAAACCTCCTTCATCTCCTAAAGGGTGCTGACATGTTTTGTGAATATCAGACACAGTAACAGCTTCATGGTGAAATGTGTCTTTAAAATTATATCAAAGAGACAATATTTAAAAATACATTTTTTTATTAACCCAAAACAAAGTTTTTGCTTTTGATGTACTCCCCTAAGCTCAGAAGGGTCACAAGGGTTTTGTGTTTATAAAAATGATACAGCGGGCTGTTGAGTGGTTTTGGTAGAAGTTTTCATGTCTCCAAGGCCAAAGTTACTGAAACATTAAAAAGCAAAACTGTATGATAGATAATAAAAGATTAATTATGCAAAAAGCTAACGCTCCATATTTGTCAGTTGTTGTTTACATGTGGATTTTTGACTACAATGGTGGAGCTTGCAGGCAGATATATCAATTCTAGCTGAACAACAGAATCTGCCGAGCAATAACTATTTTGTCAAGAGGCCCCGGGGGGAGGGAGGCAATGGTTAGACCACATACAGTACACAACCACATCCACATATCCAATCAGATGTCTTGTTTTATTCAAAAGCGTGTCAGCTAAGGGCTAGGGACGTCAGAGCACTCTATCAACGCATCACAGCTGCTTTACATCTCAGTCTATCTTTCTGTGACTGTTCTCAACTTAATTCATCAGGGCTTTTACTCTGCAGGCATACATTTCCTCACTGATTTATACTGATAGGAAGGATAAGAGCTTGTCTCAGAGCTATCTTAACAGCTTTTAAAAGGTACATGACAGGTGACAGATTTATCTGATGCTATAAATTTCGACTGATGTACGTGTATCGCTGCCTTTTATGGGACTATTTGAATAAGGTCATTTAGGCCTACACAACATGCCTTTTTAAATACTTTAACTGCACTCCTGAGGATGCTCGTCCTTCCGCATGGGAATCAGGATGTGGACTAGGCACTCTAAATCAAAATGATATGTTGACTACAATTACAGGAGCAATAAAATAAAGTGTATGCAAGCCAAATAAGATTTACTCTCTCCAAAATAACTTGCTTTGGAGCATCATAACCAGTATTTATATGGTAAAGCACTTCCAAATGAGATCATATTCAGGGGTTACAATTGTGTTAAATACTTTGAAAACATAATTGTCTGACTTCTCACAATTATTCCTAACGCAATATAAAATAGCCGCTTGATCGCTTCTATCTGCAACACATTAGAAGAGAGGTCAACATTTAAAATCAAATGATAAGAGAGAATAGATAACCAAGCTGTTAAATTCACTTCAATGTGGTTGTGTGTTGGTCTTGATATCAATGCCATGTAACATTATAAGTAAGTTAGTGCAGCAGCCTAGGACTCAGGAGTCAACTCAACTCCCGCAGTCTATCTGTGAGTGATTAACCGCATGAGTGTACATGTCACTACTGCTATGTCAACGATGCATCCAACTAGATTACAACATGCAACTTTTAATTGAGAAAACTGCTGAAATTACAATCACAGATGTCTTACACAACTCCTCCTTAAATCTCATTCATGCTTCCCAGTGAGTCCCTGAAGAGCGTTTCATTCAAGAAAAATTATTCAAAGCAACAGTGGCAGCTAATCAGACCTGAGGAATCCTGAAGCTATCTTTTGATGTTGTTCTCAATCATAATAGGATAGAGTACTGTAACAGGCTGGCTGTAAAAGATAATCGCTGCAGTGAAAAAAGTAGCCATGGACCTTTGATTCTAACTTGGGCTTATTTTTACTCCTTAATACTGTATGCCTTAAGCAAGTCAGCCATATCAGCTATGTTTTTTTTAAAGGCACTAAACGAGTCTAAATGAATTGTTTCGCTGCTAGACAAGGCTCCGCTGATAGCCAGGTGTAGCGGTGGTAAGGATTCACTCCATTGTGCTGGATAGAAAGCTCTGTAGGCCCTAACAGTTTGTGGGCACTGCTTGTTGCCGTTATAGTGCAATTAATGTATTGTTTAGTGTTGTGTAGTGTCTTTGCTGGCAAGCATCTAAAAAACGTTTTTGAATTTGCCCACCAAGATTTACATGCTAAAATCGCCACTGCACCTCTGTAAAGCACAGCCTGGAATCAACAAAGCAACTGAAGCAAAGCCTTGCCTCCCCAAACTGTGCTTTTCTAACATCAAAGAGTGCTCATCTCCCTCTTACCTTCACCCTCACTCTTGCGCAACTACTTTGCCACCATCTCTCTCTCTACCTCGCTCCCTCTCTCTCTCCTCAAAGCTGTCCCTTCTCTAGGAACATGGTCGTTCCACCGATGTGTGTGCTTTGTGAGAGGTGTCATTTTGCCTGTGCATCCAGGTTCCTAATTAAGAAGTGAATTCATTGAGGGCTAGAAAAAGAGAGGGTGCCACATGACCACCTGTCTGAGGCAGCAATCGTCTCGCTAGTACTTGTAGATCCAGACAACCTGGATCTGATACCTGCATAATTTGACACATTATTCAGGGGGAAGACATGAACAATTGTACTGTCTATTGGATTAGATGGACTGTGAAAATGTCCAGTTAACAGACCTCAGGCTTTTTGAGAGTGTCCTATAACTCAGCGCCAGGGACAGTATCTATCTACAATAGATAAGTGCTTTGGTAAGTGCTTTGTTTTTTTTTGCACTTTCTGCCTAAGCACGTTATGGTAGTTATTCAGGTTTGTACAAAAGTACTTTCTATGCAGTGAATGAGGTACTTGTTGCCATGGATGACCAAGTAGGAAACAAGAGACACACATAATTTGGGTTTTTATTCCAAATGATGACAGTAGAAGATAAACCAAAAGGTGTGTTAAAATAAACAAATATAAACTGAATTGAAAAAACAAACTCTCCTAAAGCTTGAAACTCTAGGGGCGCAATTTCATTTTTGGATGAAAAACGTTCCCGTTTTAAACAAGATATGCAGGCTTCCACGAACTGCATATCAATGAAGAGATATGTGAAAAAACACCTTGAGGATTGATTCTAAACAACGTTTGCCATGTTTCAGTCGATATTATGGAGTTAATTCGGAAAAAGTTTGACGTTTTGGTGACTGAATTTTCGGTTCGTTTCGGTAGCCAAATGTGATGTACAAAACGGAGCGATTTCTCCTACACAAAGATTCTTTCAGGAAAAACTGAACATTTGCTATGCAACTGAGAGTCTCCTCATTGAAAACATCCGAAGCTCTTCAAAGGTAAATTATTTTATTTATTTGGTTATCTGGTTTTTGTGAAAATGTTGCGTGCTAAATGCTACTCAAAATGCTAAGCTAGCTTAGCATACTCTTACACAAATTAGTGATTTGCTATGGTTCAAAAGCATATTTTGAAAATCTGAGATGACAGTGTTGTTAAGAAAAGGCTAAGCTTGAGAGCAGGTGCATTATTTTCCTTTTATTTGCGATTTTCAGAAATCGTTAACGTTGCGTTATGCTAATGAGCCTGAGGCTTTATTCACGATCCCGGATCCGGGGTGGGGAGTATCAAGAGGTTAAAAAAGATCTGAAGTAAAAAAGTATAGACATTTAAAAGTCATTCAGAGCATTCTCAGACGACATTGCGTGAAGGAACACTAAGTAAAGCTAGTTTTTTCCCACTCTTTATGGAAACCCTAACGAGTCATAAACTGCATGACAGTATGTGGTTTTTTCCTCGTCGAACATTTAATTCCAAAATCATGGGCATTAATATGGAGTTGGTCCACCCTTTGCTGCTATAACAGCCTCCACTCTTCTGGAAAGGCTTTCCACTAGATGTTGGAACATTGCTGCAGGGACTTCCATTCAGCCACAAGCGCATTAGTGGGGTCAGGCACTGATGTTAGGCGATTAGGCCTGGCTCACAGTCGACGTTCCAATTCATCCCAGACGTGTTCGATGGAGTTGAGGTCAGGGCTCTGTGCAGGCCAGTCAAGTTCTTCCACACCGATCTTGACAAACCATTTCTTTATGGGCTTCACTTTGTGCACGGGGGCATTGTCATGCTGATACAGGAAGGGGCCGTCTCCAAACTGTTGCCACAAAGTTGGAAGCACAGAATTGTCTAGAATGTCATTGTATGCTCTAGTGTTAAGATTTCCCTTCACAGGAACTAAGGGGCCTAGCCCGAGGTATGAAAAACAGCCCCAGACCATTATTCCTCCTCAACCAAACTTTACAGTTGGCATTATGTATTGGGGCAGGTAGTGTTCTCCTGGCATCCATCAAAACCAGATTTGTCCATTGGACTACCAGATTGGTAAGTGTGATTCATCACTCCAGAGAACGCATTTCCACTGCTCCAGCGTCCAATGACAGAGAGCTTTACACCGCTCCAGCTGACGCTTGGCATTGGGCATAGTGATCTTAGCCTTGTGTGTGGCTGCTCGTCCATGGAAACCCATTTCATGAAGCTCCCGATGAACAGTTGTTGTGCTGATGTTGCTTCCAGAGTCAGTTTGGAACTCAGTAGTGAGTTTTGCAACTGAGAACAGATGATTTTCGCTCTTCAGAACTCGGCGGTCTTGTTCTGTGAGCTTGTGTGGCCGAGCCGTTGTTGCTCCTAGATGTTTCCACTTCACAACAGCAAATACAGTCAACCAGAACAGCTCTAGCAGGGAAGAAATTTGACTTGTTGGAAAGGTGGTATCATGTTTAAAGTCACTGAGCTCTTCAGTTATGCCATTTTTTTATTTTATTAACTAGGCAAGTCAGTTAAGAACAAATTCTTATTTTCAATGACGGCCTAGGAACAGTGGGCTAACTGCCTGTTCATGGGCAGAATGACAGATTTTTACCTTGTCAGCTGGGGGACTTGAACTTGCAACCTTTTGGTTACTATTCCAACACTCTAACCACTAGGCTACCCTGCCGCCCCATTCTACTGCCAATGTTTGTTTATGATTGCATGGCTTTGTGCTCGATTTTATACACCTGTCAGCAACGGGTGTGGCTGAAATAGCCTAATCCACTAATATTTACAATTTTTATTTTACTAGGAAAGTCAGTTAAGAACAAATTCTTATTTTCAATGACGGCCTAGGAACAGTGGGTTAACTGCCTGTTCAGGGGCAGAACGACAGATTTGTACCTTGTCAGCTCGGGGATTCGAACTTGCAACCTTTCGGTTACAAGTCCAACGCTCCAACCACTAGGCTACCCTGTCCACATACTTTTGTATATATTGTGTACCTAACTGCCCCAGTAGCTTTCCATAGTCCCCTACATACACCACGGTGCACTCTGTCCATTGTGCTGTCACAGCGCAGCGAAGATACAGATTTTGTGCCAACCTGTCACTCAATCATTTGAACCTTTTTAGATATTTTTATCAAGGGACATAAAACTAAAACTGAGGGGCACAAGTTTCAACTTAGGGGGCTGAGCCCCCTTTTGTCCCCTTTTGGAGCCGGGCCGGTTTTGCAAACCATTCATTTTCAAAGAACATGATCATGATACATCGTTTCAGGTTATTCTAAATACACTAAGTTATTTCAGCATTAACAGTGCACAATATCAATGTTTGAAAAGTACTTTGCTATTTCAACATGTGACGGAAACATTTTTTTTCCTGCAATGAACAGATCTGTGGCACTTTCCACACTCCTCCGGAAACATACTTTAACAACGGAATTCCAGAACACAACTGGCTTACATGCTGCCGACATGGGGCACGGAGGTAAACAGAAGACATTACCTAGAACTTTGACTGTTTGTAGATAAGGATATTAGTTCAACTGTAACGTTAGATGACACCAGTGGCTGTTTCAACGTGAACTGTAATGTTGCGACTGTAATTGTGCATTTCTGCAAAACAGTTATGGGATAAAAGAAGGATAAGGATATTTTAGGCAGGGTTTTTTACTGTGCGGTCCACGGTACAGCCGTCACACTTGTCATTGATTTGAACTTGTCATTTAACTGTTATATCTCAAACACACATTCAACATATCAACATCATTCACTTACAATTTTCCATGCTTTGTTGTAAAGTGATGTCAGACAAAAATGTATCTTACAGTTTTTCTGAAAGGTCCATTACAATGACTACAATCCAGGCACAGAGCAGGTTGGTGGGAAAGCACCATTTTCCAACACGGCTTTGCTTTTAGCGGCTGACCTTTTGCTGTTGCCTCTCCCTGTAAACCTCGGAACGATGCCACCTCGCTGGTGTGTCTCTACATCCCTGAATTGACATTTAAAAGAGGAACAGATGGCTATAATAATCTTCGGCCCTTGAGTGTGGTGCCAAAGCATTCCTTGGGCAAAGTGGTGTCTCTCAAGGAAAGTCTGTTTGTGGCCAAGCCAAGTAAACACTTTGTGCCTGTGGGTGGTCATGGTCTCTATCCTCACCAGTAGGTCCTGAATCCTTTCACTGATTACACCTCCCTGCAATTAATCTTCCATAGCAATGAAAATGTGATGTCACCCACCTTTGTTACAGCAGACAAAAATGTATTCCACTAATACCGCCTACAAATGTTATACATATCCTAAAAAACACAATATTTGTTGTTCCAGTACTTCTACCTCTGTGTTTGCCGGGACGACACACCCTGAATGTAATTGATTGCTACATACAGTACATTCAGTCTGAAACTGCCATCCTAGAAGTTGTTTATGTGAGTATCAAAGTCTATAACGTCATCATGTAGACCCGGCTCTGGCTCAACCCATCGGTTTATGGGACCAATCAGAATGGTCAGAATGTGTTCCATTCTAGTAATTGTCAGGGAGGGAGGCAAATCTAGACTCATCCTGAAGAAGAAACATCAGTTGGCCGGAGTGGTGTGGATTGGTAACCAAGCAATCCCTGTGCACCTCTTAGTAACTGCCTGAGGTATTTAGCGCCTTTCCCCAGAGACAGAGAAGTGATGTGAGTTGTTCCACAGTCATTTATGGGACACCAGAATTGTTTGCTCAAATGAAAGTAATTACGCAGTACTGTCCCCTCGTGAAGTGTTATGTACATTATGCAGTAACTAATCACAATATGCATAGGCCTTATTTACTTCCGAAAGGATTGGATTACAGATAGGATTTTAATTTGATCACTCTGTTGCAGGAGAACTTTATTTGAGGTTAAAAAGGCTTCTGAAGTTTACACATTACTGACTTGATTTTCCCTTACGCGAAATCTATCAACCCCTACAAAAATGTCGAATAATTATAATCTACATAATAATTCACGTTTCCTGTTGCTGCAGGATTATTTTCCTTCTGTAGAAAACTGACTAAAATTAAGATCTTACATCTGTATGAAGCGGATGAGATCATCTTCAGATCGAAGGGAAGAAAGATCCCCGACCCACCAACAATGTCCTTCTTCAAAACGGCATTAGCGGCTCTATTAAAATCCTGTCACCTTTTTTCTTTACGTCTGTCTGTCGCGCTGAAGAGAAGAGAAATCACAGTCATTCAAATGCTAAGTGACTTCCTCTCCCCTGTGAATATTAGAGAGGAGAGCGGTGCTCCATCATTTACTCTGCAGCCCACAAAAAAGAGAAGGGGATGCAAAATGAGACTATGGTGCTTTGAATATATCCCCCACCTCCGCAATATCTCATCACAAGCCATTACCTCCGACTGCTTGACACCTACAGAACGCTGCAGAGTGACAGTCTTCATTAAGACTCAGCTATATACATGGGCATATACCTAAAGCTACATAAGTGAGTGTCACATTGATTTCATCACATTGGCAGTTTTCAAAATTAGTTTGAAAGGCTCCTAATCACCATTTTTAGGCAGAAAAAACACCTTATAGTGGCAGCAAATGGTTCAATGAGATATTTTTTTTCAAGGTACTAGCTACCATGGTACAAAAATGAACCCGTGGTAGTACAATGAAACAAAATACCATGGTTTTATACTAGCTGTAACGTAATTTGTCCTCCTCTAACGAGGAGTCGTCAAGATCGGACCAGTGCGCAGCGTGGTGTGTCCATGTTAATATTTAATAAATCAACTGAACACTGACTAACAAAACAACAAAGTGAAAGAACGAAACGACAACGAAACAGTCCTGTCTGGTGAAGACAAAAAAACAGAAAATAATCACCCACAAAACACAGGTGGGAAAAGGCTACCCCAGTATGATTCTCAATCAGAAACAACGAACGACACCTGCCTGATTAAAAACCATACCAGGCCAGACACATAACCACAATATAGAAAAAATAACATAGACTACCCACCCCAACTCACGCCCTGACCAATCTAAAACAAAGACATAACAAAGGAACTAAGGTCAGAATGTGACAGTACCCCTCACAAAGGTGCGAACTCCGGCCGCAAAACCTGAACCTATAGGGGAGGGTCTGGGTGGGCGTCTGTCCGCGGTGGCGGCTCTGGCGCGGGACGTGGACCCCACTCCACCATAGTCTCGGCCCACTTAAGTGGCGCCTTGGGAGCGGCGACCCTTGCCGCCGACCTCGGACTGGGGAACCTTGCCGCGGGTCTTAAATGGACAGGAGATTCCGGCAGCACCGGACAAGTGGGAGACTCCAGCAGCGTCGGAGTGAAAGGCGATTCCGGCAGCTCCGGAGTGAAGGGCGATTCCGGCAGCACCGTAGTGAAGTGCGGCTCTGGCAGCTCCTGACTGACGGGCGGCTCTGGCAGCTCCTGACTGACGGGCGGCTCTGGCAACTCCTGACTGACGGGCGGCTCTGGCAACTCCTGACTGACGGGCGGCTCTGGCAGCTCCTGACTGACGGGCGGCTCTGGAAGCTCCTGACTGACGGGCGGCTCTGGCAGCTCAGGACAGACGGGCGGCTCTGGCAGCTCCTGACTGACGGGCGGCTCTGGCAGCTCAGGACAGACGGGCGGCTCTGGCAGCTCAGGACAGACGGATTCTGATTCGGATTCTGTAACGTGATTCGTCGGAGTAGGAGTAGTCAAGATCGGACCAATGCGCAGCGTTGTATGTGTCCATGTTAATATTTAATAAATAAACTGAACACTGAATAACAAAACAACAAAGTGAAAGAACGAAACGACAACTAAACAGTCCTGGTGAAGACACAAAACAGAAAATAATCACCCACAAAACACAGGTGGGAAAAGGCTACCTAAGTTCTCAATCAGAGACAACGAACGACACCTGCCTCTGATTGAGAACCATACCAGGCCAAACACATAACCACAACATAGAAAAAATAACATAGACCCCCCACCCCAACTCACACCCTGACCAAACTAAAACAAAGACATAACAAAGGAACTAAGGTCAGAACGTGAAACTAGCAGCATGTCGTTATGAAACATGAAAGCATGGTAGTTGTTTACAATGTATTATGATGGTCTGTGTCCCACCGTTTTTCAGGTAAAGTGACCAAAAATTATTAATTTATGGTACTCACATAATGCAACATTAACTACTTGTTCTGCAATTGCAAGGCGTAGGGCTAGTACCCTCTTAAACCAATTTAGCTAATAGTGAAAAACCCCAACACACATGGTCTAGTAGTGTGGTGTACCCTCACCTTGGGACATGGATAAGGGTATGGTGAGAAGAATGAAGGGATTCTGAAACCTTAAACTAACTATTTTAAATCGTCAAGGCTTCATTCTTCCCACCATACCCTAAAAACTGCATTGAAGAGAGAAGCACCATATAAACTAACTATTTTAAATCTTCATCTGGTGCTTCTCTCTTCAATACAGTTTTTAGTTGTCTCTCACTCATTCATCGGGCTTGGCTACTCTTATAAAATTCTAAATAGTCAACATACAACAACAAAAAACATTTTTAAAAAGGTATTAATTATCATCTTATCGCATAGATATTGCACGAATAAACCCTAACCTAGAGTGCAGTCTGGCACTCCAGATTGAATTTACGAACACACCCAATGTTTCCCTTTGTTTACACTCTGTGTGAACGTGTAGTGATCCTGTCACCATGACGACAGGCTAGCTTGACTGGCTCTAACTTTAGCCAACGTTAGCTTCTATGCTAACAAATACTAAATATTAATGAAACTATCAAAACATCATCAAAATAACAATTATACCATTACACTCCGCTTAACTTGGTGTTTAATATGTTATGCTTTATAACTCGCTCACCCTGATGATAACGTTTAAAATATTTTGTATATCTGGCACTTTTCACTTCATTTTTCAGGTGGCTTGGCTCTCTCATTCAACTGACTCACTGGCTAGGCAGTATAGCGTGAGAGCCCCTGTAGAGTGATGAGTGTGAAGCAACAACTAGAGCGAGTGGCTCCCTCTGCTGGCCCGAAACAAGCACAACATCCCTTGACTATAACTACTGGAAATGATTGCAAAATGCCAAAAATTAGGCTACCATATATATTCATTCTCCCACATTTCAGATTGGCAAGCCAGGGAAACCAAACATGAGCAAAAGTATTATCCCTTTTTGGTTTCCCGGCAGGGTAGCCTAGTGGTTAGAGCGTTGGACTAGTAACCGGAAGTTCAAACCCCCGAGCTGACAAGGTACAAATCTGTCGTTCTGCCCCTGAACAGGCAGTTAACCCACTGTTCCCAGGCCGTCATTGAAAATAAGAATGTGTTCTTAACTGACTTGCCTGGTTAAATAAAGGTAAAATTTAAAAAATAAATTTCTTTGATGTTACAGACAAACTAGGACCAATAATAGTAGTCTGCCTCTGACTTTATCAGAAACTTTCCCATACTGGTATATAAATTAATCAATATAATCTTAACCAACCTCTTTTGACCTTTGGGTGTTTATTTATTTAACGCATTATACTGCCATTGTGCTATGGTAACGCACAATTAATAAAGATGGTACCATATGATATTTTTTGTTACCATGGATCATAATTGTCCATTACCATGCTAGAATGTATAATGCAGGTTAAAACCATTGTATTTCCATGCTCCACATCTTACCATGTTGAAAGATTTGGCAATACCGTGGTATTATTTAGGTGCTTGTCAGTACCATCATAATTCAAAGCTAAAATCATGGTACATTTCCATGATTCAGACTATACCATGGTATAAGTGCAAGTACAGTGCCTTGCGAAAGTATTCGGCCCCCTTGAACTTTGCGACCTTTTGCCACATTTCAGGCTTCAAACATGAAGAATCAACAACAAGTGGGACACAATCATGAAGTGGAACGACATTTATTGGATATTTCAAACTTTTTTAACAAATCAAAAACTGAACAATTGGGCGTGCAAAATTATTCAGCCCCTTTACTTTCAGTGCAGCAAACTCTCTCCAGAAGTTCAGTGAGGATCTCTGAATGATCCAATGTTGACCTAAATGACTAATGATGATAAATACAATCCACCTGTGTGTAATCAAGTCTCCGTATAAATGCACCTGCACTGTGATAGTCTCGGTGGTCCGTTAAAAGCTCAGATAGCATCATGAAGAACAAGGAACACACCAGGCAGGTCCGAGTTACTGTTGTGAAGAAGTTTAAAGACGGATTTGGATACAAAAAGATTTCCCAAGCTTTAAACATCCCAAGGAGCACTGTGCAAGCGATAATATTGAAATGGAAGGAGTATCAGACCACTGCAAATCTACCAAGACCTGGCCGTCCCTCTAAACTTTCAGCTCATACAAGGAGAAGACTGATCAGAGATGCAGCCAAGAGGCCCATGATCACTCTGGATGAACTGCAGAGATCTACAGCTGAGGTGGGAGACTCTGTCCATAGGACAACAATCAGTTGTATATTGCACAAATCTGGCCTTTATGGAAGAGTGGCAAGAAGAAAGCCATTTCTTAAAGATATCCATAAAAAGTGTTGTTTAAAGTTTGCCACAAGCCACCTGGGAGACACACCAAACATGTGGAAGAAGGTGCTCTGGTCAGATGAAACCAAAATGGAACTTTTTGGCAACAATGCAAAACGTTATGTTTGGCGTAAAAGCAACACAGCTCATCACCCTGAACACACCATACCCACTGTCAAACATGGTGGTGGCAGCATCACGGTTTGGGCCTGCTTTTCTTCAGCAGGGACAGGGAAGATGGTTAAAATTGATGGGAAGATGGATGGAGCCAAATACAGGACCATTCTGGAAGAAAACCTGATGGAGTCTGCAAAAGACCTGAGACTGGGACGGAGATGTGTCTTCCAACAAGACAATGATCCAAAACATAAAGCAAAATCTACAATGGAATGGTTCAAAAATAAACATATCCAGGTGTTAGAATGGCCAAGTCAAAGTCCAGACCTGAATCCAATCGAGAATCTGTGGAAAGAACTGAAAACTGCTGTTCACAAATGCTCTCCATCCAACCTCACTGAGCTCAAGCTGTTTTGCAAGGAGGAATGGGAAAAAGTTTCAGTCTCTCGATGTGCAAAACTGATAGAGACATACCCCAAGCAACTTACAGCTGTAATCACAGCAAAAGGTGGCGCTACAAAGTATTATCTTAAGGGGGCTGAATAATTTTGCACGCCCAATTTTTCCGTTTTTGATTTGTTAAAGAAGTTTGAAATATCCAATAAATGTCGCTCCACTTCATGATTGTGTCCCACTTGTTGTTGATTCTTCACAAAAAAATACAGTTTTATATCTTTTTGTTTGAAGCCTGAAATGTGGCAAAAGGTCGCAAAGTTCAAGGGGGCCGAATACTTTCGCAAGGCACGGTACCATAGTGTTACCATGGTATGAATGAAAGTACCATAGTAGTACCATGGTACATTTTTGTAAGTGTACTGAATGTGCCTTTTTCAAGCAGTGTTCTGGCTGGTGGTACCAACGTACCTTTCACATATAGAAATATCCGTTCCATATATAGACCGTATTTTGCTAATGCTTTCTATTTTTGCTTGACAGGTCACAGACGGGGGCACCATTAAGCAGAAAATTTTCACCTACGATGCTATGTTTAATACCAATTACTCGCATATGGAGGACTATCGCAAACGAGAAGACCTTGTGTACCAATCTACGGTCCGGTAAGCATCACAACCAATCACTTCTACATTGAATGTTTAAATGTAATCTTCTCCAATTTAGTTTGTTGCCCTGCTACGTTGTACACTATAAGCCTATTTAACCTACAGTATATCCCAAGAAACTCCCCATGTTGCTAGGAATTAGTGAGCAGAGGTTTTGCTAGTTCCTTCATACCATCTGTTGCGGATGATACTGGGACTGGATGTGATGACCCCGATGGAGGGTCAACACCATCATCGTCCTGGCAGGGAGAAGGAGGGAGGGGACGAGAGGTGGTGAGACTACTCCGCCACTCTGCTGCTCAGGATGTAGATTTCATTGTTGAGCTCTGTCTGAACAGCTGGCCAGGTCAATCATTATTCCCACTACAGAGCTGCTTATTTTCCAGGTAGTGTGGTTCTCCTTTATTTTCCAGGTAGGGTGGTTCACCTTAGGCACAGCTTGGGGCAGCACTACTGCATGCGGGGCTGTGCTCCATACCTCCTTCACCACCATCCGTCACCATACAGACCCTACCCGATCCCAGAATATAGAGCCCTTCTGTTTATGCATGAGCAAGGTTTGCAGAGTACAAGAGATGGATGGAGCGAGAGGAATCATCTGGCTCTGGTTGGGTAGATGACATGTCTGAGGAGTCCTGGGTACTCACTTCCTTTATCCCGAGCCTGAACAATACGGCTGGAATCTGCTCCCCTCTCCCCCAACCATCTCCCTCCCTCTCCCCTCCCTTTCCCCCTACCCCAACCATCTCCCTCCCTCTCCCCCAACCATCTCCCTTCCTCTCGCCCTCCCTCTGCCGCTACCCCAACCATCTCCCTCCACCCCAACCATCTCTCTCCCTCTCCCGTACCTTCTCCCACAACCATCTACCTCCCTCTCCCCCACCTATCTCCCTCTCCTCCCATGCATTCTCTCCTCTTGCTTTCATTGCCTCCCTCCATCCCTCTCTCATATTGGCACTCATACTTTGTATAGAGGAGTAATAGAAGCCATTAAGCCAACACACTGCATCATCTAGTACCTCTTATCTCCCCTCCCTCTTCTCCCCCTTCTCTCCCGCATCCCTCTTCTCTCCTCCCTCCTTTTCCCTCTACCCCCTTCTCTCCCCCCTCCCTCTTCTCTACCCCCCTCTTCTCTACCCCCTCCCTCTTCTTCCCACTCCCTCTTCTCTACCCCCTCCCTCTTCTTCCCCCTCCCTCTTCTCTTCCACCATCTTCTCTATCCCCCAGTCCCTCTTCTCTCCTCCTCCCTCCTCTCTCCCTTCTTCTCTCCCCATCCCTCTTCTCTCTCCCCCTCTCCCCCTTCCCTCTCCCCCCACCCTCCCTCTCCTCACTCCCTCTTCTCTCCGCCCTTCCCTTTTCTCTCTCCACCATTCCCAACCTCTCTCATATGTATCTTTTATTTCTGAGCTACTGAGCATTTCCCGGCTGAGTATGATGTGCTCAGACAATCCAACAGTACTTTCAGGGGAGTAGTCATCATTGGAATGGACTATTTTACACATGTACTCATACAAGGACAAGTGCGCACGCGCACACACACACACACACTCATTAGGATTTGAATCGACAGTCGCAGCATGAGGAACAGTTGGACAGTACCTGCTCTGACCTGTCTGTCTGGCAGAGTGCTTAGCCGGCGTTAGTCAAGCAGAGAGGTAAAAGGGCTACAGCCATAGTCACCCAAGACCAGTCAATCCTCCCTGATGTATCCCATGCCTTCCTCCATGGCAGAACACAGAGTTCAACAGCAGAGAGGGATGCAGAGCTCTGATATTTCACATAATCTCAAATATCCACCTGAGAGAGGTAAATGTTCTCTACAAAGTCCTGGCATGTGACCACAAATGAAAGCTGTAATATTGTGAATATCACAGAAAGCCCTATATTCTCATTGAATGCCCTGTCATTTTTTCTTAATACGTTGTTAAATATCAGGAATGTGCTGTGCTTGTAGTGTCAATATTACCGAGGTAGATTTGCAAATAGAAAGGGAGGTGATTTTTTTCCTGTCTTTTTTATTTTTATCAACTGCCCCTGGGCTTAGAAGTAGACAGCTAGCTGTTTGACAGATGACAGTGATACAGGCCATAACTCATCCTTACCTTGACGGCTCTTTGATGAAAAACAAAAAAGATGGGAGAAGATTAACCCTAATTGCTCCTATAAGTCTCTCTGGATAAGAGTGTCTGCTAAATGACTAAAATGTTAATGTAAATGTAAGATAAATGGCAATTACTATATATATATATATATATAAACAATTAAGCTACATTCAAAATGCCAAATTCAAGCATTGTCTCTTCATTTGCACAGCATTTGACAGTTTATGTAACACTGTCATGGTTATAGATTCAAGCTTTGAACAATGAAAAACCAGTCAAAGTGCTCTTCATATACAGTGTATTCGTCAAGTAGTCAGACCCCTTGACCTTTTCCACCTTGTGTTACTTTATAGCATTATTCTAAAATTGATTAAATACATTTTTTTACCCTCATCAATCTACACACAATATCCCATGAAAACCAAGCAAAAACAGGTTCTTAGACTTACAACTTAAAAATATTTTTAAAAGAAAATGAAGTATCACTTTGACATTCAGATCCTTTACTCAGTACTTTGTTGAAGTACCTTTGGCAGTGATTATAGCCTCAAGTCTTCTTGGGTATGATGCTACAAGCTTGGCACACCTGTAGTTGGGAAGTTTCTCCAATTCTTCTCTGCAGATCCTCTCAACCTCTGTCAGGTTGGATGGGGAGTTTCCCTACAAAGCTATTTCAAGGTCTCTCCAGAGATGTTCGATCGGGTTCAATTCCGGGCTCTGGCTGGGCCACTCAAGGACATTCAGAGACTTGTCCAAAAGCCACTCTTGCTTTGTCTTGGCTGTGTGTTTAGGGTCATGATCTTGTTGGAAGGTGAACCTTTGCCCCAGACTGAGGTCCTGAGCTACCTGGATCAGGTTTTCATCAAGGAACTTTCTGTACTTTGCTCCGTTCATCTTTCTCTTGATCCTGACTAGTCTCCCGGGCCCTGCTGCCAATAAACATCCCCACAGCATGATGCTGCCACCATTATGCTTCACTACAGGGATGGTGCCTGGTTTCCTCCAGACATAACACTTGGCATTCAGGCTAAAGATTTCAAGTTGGTTTCATCAGACCAGAGAATCTTGTTTCTCATGGTTTGAGTGTCCTTAAGGTACCTTTGGCAAACTCCAAATGGGCTGTTATGTGCCTTTTACTGAGGAGTGGCTTTCGTCTGGCCACTCCACCATAAAGGCCTGATTGGTGGATTGCTGCATAGATGGTTGTCCTTCTGGAAGGTGCTCCCATCTCCACAGAGGAACTCTGAAGCTCTGTCAGTGTGACCATTGGGTTCTTGGTTACCTCCCTGACCAATGACCTCCCCTGATTGGACAGCCAAACTGTTGGGTTCTTCTATTTAAGAGTGATGGAGGCTACTGTGTTCTTGGGGACCTACAACGCTGCAGAAATGTTCTGGTAACCTTCCCCAGATCTGTGCCTCTACACAATCCTTTCTCTGAGCTCTACGGACAATTCCTTCAACCTCATGGCTTGGTGTTTGCTCTGACATGCACTGTCAACTATGGGACCTTATATAGACAGGTGTGTATATTTCAAAATCATAACCAATCATTTGAATTTACTACAGGTGGACTCCAATCAAGTTGTAGACTAATCTAAAAAATTATCAATGGAAACAGGATGCACCTGAGCTCAATTTCGAGTCTCATAGCAAAGGGCTTGAATACTAATGTAAATAAGCTATTTCTGTATTTTATTTTTAAAACATTTGCAAACATTTCAAAATACTTGTTTTCGCTTTGTCATTATGGGGTATTGTGTGTGGATTGATGAGGAACCTTTTTAATTTAATCCATTTTAGAATAAGGCTGTAATGTAACAAATTATGGAAAAAGTCAATGGGTCTGAATACTTTGCTAACACACCGTAGCTGTAGCCTCAATATCCTCCTGTGTGAGATTGCTTCATGCAGAAATATTACCACTTCCATGTCAAAGTCAGATTAGGGTTGCAAAGAAGCAGTATACTACTGTAAACTTTCTGAGTTTACCAGTAAATTACCAGAAGTTTGGTAATTGTCAAGGAATATATAAAATGTTATCAGATTATATCTGTTTGCTTTTTTGGGTACTTCAGATAATCACAGGTGTCTGTAATTTATCAAATCAAAATGTTTGTCAAATCAAATTATTTCTGTCCCTCTATGTTTGCATTATCACAACTGAAATACAGTTGAAGTTGGAAGTTGACATACACCTTTTACATTTAAACTCAGTTTTTCACAATTCCTGACATTTAATCCTAGTAAAAAGTCAATGTCTTAGGTCAGTTAGGATCACCACTTTATTTTAAGAATGTGAATTGTCAGAATAATAGTAGAGAGAATGATTTATTTCTGCTTTTATTTCAATGTAAACTTCTGACCCACTGGAATTGTGATACAGTGAATTATACGTGAAATAATGTCTGTAAACAACTGTTGGAAAAATGACTTGTGTCCTGCACAAAGTAGATGTCCTAACCGACTTGCCAAAACTATAGTTTGTTAACAAGAAATTTGTGGAGTGGTTAAAAAATTAGTTTTAAAACCTCTTTGGGAAAGGCGTGCTGCTAGCGGGACACCTCGACAACATCTGGTGAAATTGCAGAATTATAAATATTTAACTTTCATAAAATCACAAGTGTAATACATCAAAATAAAGCTTACCTTCTTGTTAATCCAGCCGAGTTGAAAACAGCAGGTCTCGGACAGGTGGCACGTCCGGTGAACAGGTCAGGGTTCCATAGCCGCAGGCAGAACAGTTGAAACTGGAGCAGCAGCACGGCCAGGTGGACTGGGGACAGCAAAGAGTCATCAGGCCAGGTAGTCCTGAGGCATGGTCCTACGGCTCAGGTCCTCCGAGAGAGCGAAAGAGAGAATTAGAAAGAGCATACTTAAATTCACACAGGACACCGGATAAGACAGGAGAAGTACTCCAGATATAACAAATAGACCCTAGCCCCCCGACACATAAACTACCACAGCATAAATACTGGAGAGATCAGGAGACACTGTGGCCCCATCCAATGATACCCCCAGACAGGGCTAAACAGGAAGGATATAACCCCACCCACTTTGCCAAAGCACAGCCCCCACACCACAAGAGGGATATCTTCAACCACCAACTTACCATCCTGAGACAAGGCCGAGTGTAGCCCACAAAGATCTCTGCCACGGCACAACCCAAGGGGGGGTGGGTGCCAACCCAGACAGGAAGATCACATCAGTGACTTAACCCACTGAAGTGACGCACCCCTCCCAGGGACGGCATGGAAGAACACCAGTAAGCCAGTGACTCAGCCCCTGTAAGTTTAATGTGCCTTTATACATCTTTGAAAATTCCAGAAAATTATGTCATGGCTTTAGAAGCTTCTGTTAGGCTAATTGACTTAATTTGAGTCAATTGGAGGTGTGCTTGTGGATGTATTTCAAGGCTTACCTTCAAACTCAGTGCCTCTTTGCTTGACATCATGGGGATATCAAAAGAAATCCACAAGTCTGGTTCATACTTGGGAGCAATTTCCAAGCGCCTGAAGGTACCACGTTTATCTGTACAAACAATAGTACTCAAGTGTAAACACCATGGGACCACACAGCCGTTTTACCGCTCAGGAAGGAGACGTTCTGTCTCCTAGAGATGAACGTACTTTGGTGCGAAAAGTGCAAATCAATCCCAGAACAACAGCAAAGGACCTTGTGAAGATGATGGAGGAAACAGGTACAAAAGTATCTATATCCACAGTAAAATGAGTTCTATATCGACATATCCTGAAAGGCAGCTCAGCAAGGAAGAAGCCACTGCTCCAATACCGCCATAGAAAAGGACACCATCCCAACCGTGAAGTACGGGGGTGGCAGCATCATGTTGTTGGGGTGCTTTGCTGCAAGAGGGTCTGGTGCACTACACAAAATAGATTACATCATGAGGAAGGAAAATTGAGGATATATTGAAGCAACATCTCAAGACATCAGTCAGGAAGTTGACGCTTGTTCGCAAATGAGTCTTCCAAAATGGAATCTTGTTTTTGTATGGTTGCTTTTGAGCCCTACAAGGCTGTACGTTTGTTTGTTTTTCTTTATTGTTTTTGTTACTGGTTCTCATTCAAATAAATCACGATGACCCCAAATCACGCTGCGCCTTGGTCCACTCCTTATAACAATCGTTACAGAAGATCCCACCACAAACGGACCAAGCAGTGTGGCCAGGAGGAGAAGACATTCTGATCTTGGGAGGAGATAATGGCATGAGACGAAAGCCTTCCATGGAAGCAGACGCAGGAGGATCAACGGCGACTCCGAGGTTCACGACCATGACGGAAGCCCGAGAGGCAGCCCCCCAATTTTTGGGGGGACACGGGTTGGTGGGCAAAGCCGAGGGGCGAATATGAGAGCTAAAAGGAATATTGGGATAGACTGAACGATGAGTAATGTTAGATAGTTGAGGGGAGTGATGGTGGATGTTGAGGTAGAGTGGATGTGTCTGGAGCAAGACAGTCTCTGTGAGGAGCGTGGAACAAGTCAGGCACCATGTTTTGCGGAGATACGCAATTTGTCTCCAGTGCGCATCCACAGCCTGGTGCGTTCTGTGCCAGCTCCTCGCATTTGCCATGCGAAAGTGAGATTCCAGCCAGGACGGGTTGTGCCGGCTCAGCGCTCCTGGTCGCCAGTACTCCTCCTTGGTCCAGGATATCCTGCGCCAGCTCTACGCACTGTGTCGCCGGTGCGCCTTCACTGCCCAGTGCGTCCTGTGCCAGCGCCCCACACTTGCCGGGCTAAAGTGAGCATCCAGCCAGGACGCGTTGTGCCAGCTCTACGCACCAGACCTCCAGTGCACCTTCACAGCCCAGTATATCCTGCGCCGGCCATATGTATTGTGTCTCCAGTGCGCCTCCACAGTCCAGTACATCCTGTGTCTCCTCCCTGCACTCGCCCTGAGGTGCATGTCATCAGCCCGGTGCCACCTGCACCGGTCCCACGCATCTGGCCTCCAGTGCTCCTCCACAGTCCAGTATGTCCTGTGCCTCCTCCCTGCAACCACCCTGAGGTGCATGTCATCAGCCCGGTGCCACCTGCACCGGTCCCACGCATCAGGCCTCCAGTGCGCCTCCACAGTCCAGTACGTCCTGTGCCTCCTCCCTGCAACCACCCTGAGGTGCATGTCATCAGCCCGGTGCCACCTGCACCGGTCCCACGCATCAGGCCTCCAGTGCGCCTCCACAGTCCAGAGCTTTCGGGGGACAGTTTCCAGTCCAGAGCTTCCGGCAAAAGTTCCCAATGTTACCTCAATTGCGATAGATTACGTGTTAATTATAACATTACAAAATATTCTGGCAATTTTGGTAAATTACCAGTAGCTTTGCAACCCTCCATGTGACTTTCCCATACTACTGAGGGAAAATAAGTTGTTGAAGGTGTTTAAAAATGTAATCCATCAGTGTGAATATTTAATAGGAGTCACAATGTTAGACATACAACCTTTTCCCCATTCCTAAATTTGAAGGGCAAGTCCCGCTGTCATTCTTCAACAGGCTTCACAGAAAGACTCTCACTCAGGAAAATAAATCAGTGTTGTGAGGCTTCTCTGTGACCCTTTGCCACTGTTTCACCTATCTTTCCATGCCTTGCACCATCTTGTCTAAGAGTTGTCAGAATCTTCCTCTGTTTTTGTGTGGGTTAGGCTCCAGACAACCATCCAGGCCTATGGATAACAACAATATACAGCTTTGTGTGTAAACACAGGCTTGGGACAGACCAGCATACACATAGTGGCCTACAAAGCCACCCCCCTCTCACAGCACAGAGAATCACAGTGTTCACATCAATGGCATTGTGTTTAAAATAGGACTTTCCTCTCCAGAGGAAACACTGGAGACACAGTGTGCCTCTGCCTTACTGCCTTACACACCTTTCTAGTCTCTTCATATATTTGTCCTCTAGGCTAACAGTCTCTGTTTCTCATATACTTACATCAGACAATCCTCCCCCTAGCCAACCTTAATGCACGGATACAAGGCTCCTGCACTTAAGGGTAAGAAGAGCACAGCGAAGCAGAAGCCCAGTTCCTGACACCACGTTAGCTGATTTGCTGCAGAGATTGTCTAGCTGAGCTAACAGGGACCACTCTGTGCAGTGTTCTGTCAGGATGACTCTCTCTCTCACCTCCCTGTCCCTGTAACACAGCACAGCTTCCAGGCATGGACAGCACAGGAAGGGCTGCAAGAAGAAAACACAGAGTTAAACAGAATAGTCATTACTCCCCAGGGAGGATTGATCTCTCTCTCTCTTACTCTCACTCTCTCTCTCTTCCTCTCCCTTTCTTTGCTGTTCTGCTGCTCTTCTGAGTGGCCTCATTGCCATTGATCCTATCCGTGTGTGTGTGTGTGTGTGTGTGTGTCTGTGTGCGTGTGCGTGTGCGTGTGTGTGTGTGTGTGTGTACATGGGTGTTTCTATATTGTGAACAGCATGTAGTATGTTGTTTTGACTGTACTGTGAGAGAGTCATTTTTTTTTCTGCTGAGTCACTTAATGATACTATTTCTAATGACAACAATGTGTGACTAATGACACTATTTTGATTCCCTGAACTTCTAAGTTTCACGGTAAACTACTTCTTAGAGTTTCAGTGACAAAAGACACACACACACACACACACACACACACGCACAGATTGTATTGCAGCCCCTCACCTTCGTGTGGTTTAGTGTTAATCAGCTTTTTATTAGTTGCTGATTAATGAGCCATGACAGGGTGGAGGAATTCGGGAAATACTTTTAAAAAAAACACTGTACCCATAATGCAGTGTCAGTTGTGTTTGAGAGAGACAGACAAACCAAGAGACAGACAGACAAAAAGAAAGATAAAAGGAGAGACAAAAGGAACAGAGAGACAGACAAACAGACAGACGGAAAAGAGAGACAGACGGGACAGACAGACAAACAGACAGACAGACAGACAGACAGACAGACAGACAGACAGACAGACAGACAGACAGACAGACAGACAGACAGACAGAGACAGGAAAAGAGAGAGAGACAGATGGAATATAGAGAGAGACAGACAAACAGATGGAAAAAAGAGAGACAGAGAGAGAGATAAGGAACGAGACATAGAAAGACAAAGAGAATAAGGGATGTGCTGGACTGGAGTCACATGGCAGTTGGCTGGCACAGCTAGTGGAGCCAAGACACTAAGAGGGATGCAAGGATAATGCCAACATAGGTACCACTGGTGCCAGGGCTCTCATCAAATCGTCATAATCACAGTTTGTCAAAGTGCCCTCAGAACTAGAATTAGTGTGTGAAACTGCATGCTACTCCAAAAGGAAAAAGTATTTTTTTGTGGTCAACATTGTTATTACATCAGGATTAATTTGTGAAACAAATTCCAGTGGAAGGAACATCTGGTCAGGATCCAGAGCACTTTGTGACATCGGCTGATGTAAAAAGGGCTTTATAAATACATTTGATTGATTGATGTGATCTGACATGCTGGAAAAATGAGTGGCTGAATGAGAGCAATGTGTGTGAGATGCACAGTGGACTCCCATTTTGCCCCCATTCAATATAAATGAGCTTGCTGTCAGTCAATCATTGTGTGACTATCATGTTGGTGAAGTGTTTTGAAGCTGGAGACCATTGTTGAATTCAACATTAAAACAGCCATGTCATGTAAGAGATTAGGTATAGGATTAGAAATGCATAGTTTATGGTAGAATGTGACTGCCACTGAGTCTCTATCAGTCAGCATCAGCAACCGTTGACCCATGGGGCCTCTCCATAGTGATTGTGGACGTGTGCTCTATACAGGCTGAGGGTGGGAAGGGTGCACGATGGCCCCACACAGGGTTGACTGTTCTCCAACAGTATTATCTAATTTTACCCCCCCACACTGCTGAACTCATCAGAGCTACGGTGCTCTGAGTGCCCTGCCGCTGTTCCAACAGAGGTCTCCCTCTGAAACAGCCGGGCGGCAAGGACAATTGTTCCCGTTTTGTAGAAATGAATCACAGGGCCTATATGCGTCTGGTGGTGTCTCACTTTGATTATCGCTGTTGACACATTAGGCGGAAACAGAATACAGATTGAGCTCACAGGCCTTTCAAAAATGGCCGTTTCCTGGTAATCTGCTGGCTGCCTGAATAATTTGCTGTCCTTCATTTCTCCAAACTAACATGGAGGCGTTGCTCCTGAAAAAAGAATTACGTTTTGGTCAAATTATTGCTTCATGAATTTCAACAAGAGAACAAAAATGTTGTATTCTGACATGTGCATGTCTGTTGTTCACCTCCTTTCGACATCATTCACTAGGGACAAAAGCAGGAACACTATGAAGGACAGTCATGCAATTTGCAAGTGGAATGAATTAACTGAATTCCACTTCAATATTGATTTCTACTTCAATATGTCCAAACTATTTCCTGTCTGAGAAAATAATGTATTATGAAATAAAATCAATGTACACTACCGGTCAAAAGTTTTAGTGCACCTTCTCATTCAAGGGTTTTTCTTTATTTTTACAATTTTCTATATTCTAGAATAATAGTGAAGACTTCAACACTTTGAAATAACACATATGCAATCAAGTAGTAACCAAAAAAGTGTTAAACGAATCAAAATAATATTTTAAATTTGAGATTCTTCAAATTAGCCACCCTTTGCCTTGATGACAGCTTTGCACACTTTTGGCATTCTCTCAATCAGCTTCACCTGGAATGCTTTTCCAACAGTCTTGAAGGAGCTGATTAGATGTTGGTTGATTTTCCTTCATTCTGCTGTCCCACTCATCCCAAACTGTCTCAATTTGGTTGAGGTCGGGGGATTGTGGAGGCCAGGTCATCTGATGCAGCCTGGAGGTGTGTTGGGTCATTGTCCTGTTGCAAAACAAATGATAGTCCCACTAAGCCCTAACCAGATGGGATGGCTTATCACTGCAGAATGCTGTGGTAGCCATTATGGTTAAGTGTACCTTGAATTGTAAATAAATCATAGACAGTGTCACCAGCAAAGCACCCCCACACCATAACTCCTCCATGGTTTACGTTGGGAAATACACATGCGGAGATCATCCGTTCACCCACAACGCGTCTCACAAAGACACAGCGATTGGAATCAAAAATCTCAGACCAAAGGACAAATTTCCACCTGTCTAATGTCCTTAGCTTGTGTTTCTTGGCCCAAGCAAGTACCTTCTTCTTATTGGTGTCCTTTAGTAGTGGTTTGTTTGTAGCAATTCGACCATGAAATCCTGATTCATGCAGTCTCCTCTGAATTGTTGAGATGTGTCTGTTACTTGCGCTATGTGAAGCATTTATTTTGGCTGTAATTTCTAAGGCTGGTAACTATAATTAACTTAACTATTCTCTGCAGCAGAGGTAACTCTGTCTTCCATTTCTGTGACGGTCCTCATGAGAGCCAGTTTCATCGTAGCGCTTGATGATTTTTGCGACTGCACTTTGCTGTGAGTAGGTGTTCTAAAACTTTTGACCGGTAGTGTAAATGTTTTTATTATTGTGTGTGTTTTTACTTAAGTTTTTTTCTGTCATGTCTCTGCAGGCTCCCGGAGGTTCGGATCTCGGACAATGGGCCTTATGAGTGCCACGTGGGCATCTACGACCGAGCAACGAGAGAAAAGGTGGTCTTGGCATCGGGAAATGTCTTTCTCACCGTTATGTGTAAGTAATTTATACTCTGTAGTCAGCCCGTGACTGTGCATATGCAAAAATGTTTAGCTCTGTTCTACTCTGACGTTCTGCAACATTAATCAACATGTTCTGTTCTGTGGAAATACATTAAAGCAGCAAAAAATGACAAGAAATCTACCTCAGCACTTCTTGTGAGTGAAGGTAGCAGACAGACAGCCATGAGAGTAGTTGGACAGGCTGGAGGAAATGTCAAATAGGTTCAAGTTGACATGCACTACTGATACACACTACGGACAGTTGTACTACAGAACTGAATGCAGTTCTAAAAATGTAGAACTGTCAAGTTTTGACAAAGAAGAAGAATCATCAGGTTTAAGCTAATAATCATAATCATCATCATTACCCTTAGCTCCCCTTCTCTGACTTGTAGTGAACATTTCTCATATGGTGTGCTCAGCAAGTTTGATGGTTGACACTCTGTCTCAGTGTGATAATGAGTGTATGTGTCAGCAGAGGCCCTGTTTGTTTGGAGATTGGACTATATCAAACTGTAACACAATTTCACCTACCCCTACTGAACCCCAAGTTCCCTACTAACAGAATACATGACTGCCAAAAAAGAAAGACAAAATAACCTGAACCTTTCCCCTCTCTAATGCCGCCTCTGAGAACACTGTGAAGACCAGGATTTGAACCTGTCCTCCCATCCTCTCTCTGTATAATTACAAACCCATTTCACTGCTATTTTGGAGAATGACGTGTTTCTTCTTCTTCCCATGTTTCTGCCAGTGACCTGAGGAGCTGCTTTTCTCACTCACTCTTTGGCATAATTGTTGGTGTAACTTTCTCTAATGACAGCTGGCTCACTGGCATTTAAAGTCCGGCAGCAAGACTTCTTATGTACAGCCTATCGCTATTATTAGTTAACAGTAATATTTCTCAGACAAACAGAAGACAAAGAAAAACACAAAGACATGGTTAGACCATTAGCATATTTTGTTCATTTGCCATATTGCCAATGGCTGTTGACATTAAGCTGCAGGTTTACTCAAAGACTACTTCTGGTTCTCATAGCTCCATCGCTGACCTTCACTTTCCCAGAATGACATAAAACCATTCAATAAACCTGAGATACCAAACCGGATTGACTCTTCACAGACGTCAATGAACAGATCTTTATCAATGGGAGAGGATTCAGCCCAAGTGAACCCCTTAATCGTTTAGGAGTGGTGGTGGTGGTGGAGAAATATGAATGATACAGCCAGGGGAAAGTGTGAGGACTATCAGCTGGGTGTTAAATCTCCACTGGTGGAGGAGAAGAAGAATGGCCTCTGGCATTGTGGCTAATTGCCGTCTAAACTGAAACAGAATTATTCATAACCTATTAGTGTGCCAAGTTCACTTGGAAGTGAGAAAAAAAGGAGAAGGGAGAAAGAAAGAAAATGAGAGGAAAAAGTTAATTAATAGGAGGCAGTACATGGAGAGTATTTCAATTTCTTAAAGGGCTTCATAAATAAGAATTATCATTTTAATGAATTCCCTGCCAAGAAATGAAATCACTCAGTTTCAGAAGGCCAAACCTCGAACTCTTGGTACCTCTGCCACTATCTTTCACTCTGGGAACATTTGAGATGTCTTTGCTTTCATCCTCAACTGCTTAAATTCACAGTGGTTTGGTGATGCCTCAAGGCATGGGAGACCTCTGCCTTGAGGAATATTAAGGCAATGCTATTATAGCCAATGGTGACAGTTTTCTACTAAAACTACATCTCAAAGATATGCAAAAGAAAAGAACATTTGTTTTCTGGTGTCTTTTTTCTCCAATGGAGTGAAAAGTTTCACTGGCTAGAGAGCGCTGGAGAACACATTTGAGTTCTATATCCCTGAAAATCGGAAGCATCCAGTTGTTGGCATTGACAACTACGCTAAAGCAATGTGGAAAAACAATATTCAACAAATAGGGAGTTTTCGGCCCCGCCCGCCCTTCTGGAATCCTCTTTATCAAGGTTAAGGATCCGGATCACATTCAGCTGCTCACACTCCCCCTCCCTTTACGTTTCTCTCTTGACTCACCTGGTCCTGGAGTGCTGCAGGCACTTCTTGTATTTTAATTTAACCAACCTAGAAGACCACATGTGTTGAATTTGGTCAATCACTGAACTGATCAATTAGCTCAGTTGGTCAGTTGTGGTGCCTAGTTGGAACAAAATGCTGCAGTACCTGTGGCACTCCAGGATTTCCTACCTCTGATGTAGTCCATCTCTACCTCATATTTCTGAACAGCTGAAATAAAACCCTGTGGCAATTTGAACGAACGTTCTCAAAAATAATTATTGAAGGCTATACAACCTTCTTTGTCATATGTAAAGTATAAATGGAGTTGCACAAGCAGGACGCAGCCCTTAGACCTCCTGAGTGGGGCAGCGGTCTATGGCAGGGCATTGCAGTGCTAGAGCCGTCTCTACAGACGCCTCTAGCACTTTGTTCATTCCCAGGCTGTATCACAACTGGCTGTGATCGGGATCAATTGTGTGGCGCACAATTGGCCCAGCGTCATCCAGGTTAGGGGAGGGTTTGGCCGGGGAGGTAGGCCATCATAGTAAACAAGTATTTGTTCGTAGCTGACTTGCCTAGTTAAATAAAATTAAAATAAAGACATTGCATTGGCACAAAAACAAACAGTGTTTTGTGTGATGATGTAAGTTAATCTTTATAGTTGCTGCCATATTGTAGGCACTAGTTCCTGAAAAAATGATGTACAGTAACTCAACACTGGAGTTTAGCATTAGGGCAAAAAAAACAATGTGCGTTTTAACCACACACAGGCCCTACTAACTTCTATTTAACTTCTCAATGAACATGCAAGTACCTTACTTATAGGCTACCGAGCTGGTCTAGGCAGCCCGAGCATGTATATTGGAAGAGCACCCTTAGTGGAGTCGACAACAACCGGATGTTCCGATTTTCAGGGGAAATGGAAGAAGAGCCTGTGATGCAAAGTCCGCTTTTGGATGTTAACATGGCGACACGGCAACTTACAGTGCCTTACAAAAATATTCATCCCCCTTGGCATTCTCCTATTTTGTTGCATTACAGCCTGTAATTTAAATTGATTTTTATTTGGATATCATGTAATGGACATACACAAAATAGTCCAAATTAGTGAAGAGAAAAAAATAAAAAAAACACTTAAAAAAATGTAAATTAAAAAACAGAAAGTGGTGCGTTCATATGTATTCACCATTTTTGCTATGAAGCCCCTAAATAAGATATGGTGCAACCCATTCATTTCAAGTCACATAATTAGTTAAATAAAGTGCACCTGTGTGCAATCTAAGTGTCACATGATCTCTCACATGATCTCAGTATATATACACCTGTTCTGAAAGGCCCCAGAGTCTGCAATACCACTCAGCAAGGGGCA
This sequence comes from Oncorhynchus masou masou, assembly GCF_036934945.1. Lineage (NCBI taxonomy): Eukaryota > Metazoa > Chordata > Actinopteri > Salmoniformes > Salmonidae > Oncorhynchus > Oncorhynchus masou. Next base: position 64,067,001 of record NC_088216.1, read on the forward strand.
CCACCAAGCAAGCAGCACCATGAAGATCAAGGAGCTCTCCAAACAGGTCAGGGACAAAGTTGTGGAGAAGTACAGATCAGGGTTGTGTTATAAAAAATATCTGAAACTTATCTGACGGAGCACCATTAAATCCATTACTAAAAAATGGAAAGAATATGGCACCACAACAAACCGGTCCTCCACCAAAACTCACGGACCAGGCAAGGAGGGCATTAATCAGAGAGGCAAGAAAGAGACCAAAGATAACCCTGAAGGAGCTGCAAACCACCACAGCAGAGATTGGAGTATCTGTCCAAAGGACCATTTTAAGCTGTACACTCCACAGAGCTGGGCTTTACGGAAGGGTGGCCAGAAAAAATAAAAAAATAAATAAGCAAGCACATTTGGTGTTCGCCAAAAGGCATGTGGGAGACTCTTCAAACATACGAAAGAAGGTACTCTGGCCAGATGAGACAAAAATGTTGCTTTTTGGCCATCAAGGAAAACGCTATGTCTGGCGCAAATCCAACACCTCATCACTCCGTGAACAACACCCCCACGGTGAAGCATGGTGGTGGCAGCATCATGCTGTGGGTATGTTTTTCATTTGCAGGGACTGGGAAACTGGTCATACTTGAAGGAATGATGGATGATGCTAAATACAGGGAAATTCTTGAGGGAAACCTGTTCCAGTCTTCCAGAGATTTGAGGCTGGGACAGAGGTTCACCTTCCAGGAGGACAATGACCCTAAGCATTCTGCTAAAGCAACACTCGCATGGTTTAAGGGGAAACATTTAAATGTCTTGGGATGGCCTAGTCAAGGTCCAGACCTCAATCCAATTGAGAATCTATGGTATGACATAAAGATTGCTGTACACAAACAGAACCCATCCAACTTAAAGGAGCTGGAGCGGTTTTGCTTTGAAGAATGGACAAAAATCCCAGTAGCTAGCTGTGCCAAGCTTATAGAGACATACCCCAATAGACTTGCAGCTGTAAATGCTGCAAAAGGTGTATCTACAAAGTATAGACTTTGGGGGGGTGAATAATTATGTACGCACAAGTTATTTTTTTGTCTTATTTGTTGTTTGTTTCACAATAAAACATATTTTGCATCTTCAAAGTGGTAGGCATGTTGTGTAAATCAGATGATACAACCCCCCCCCAAAATACATTTTAATTCCAAGTTATAAGGCAACAAATCAAAATCAAATGTATTTATATAACCCTTCTTACATCAGCTGATATATCAAAGAGCTGTACAGAAACCCAGCCTAAAATCCCAAACAGCAAGCAATGCAGGTGTAGAAGCACGGTGGTTTGGAAAAACCAGAAAGGCCAAAACCTAGGAAGAAACCTAGAGAGGAATCGGGCTATGAGGGTTGGCCAGTCCTCTTCTGGCTGTGCCGGGTGGAGATTATAACAGAACATGGCCAAGATGTTCAAATGTTCATAAATGACCAGCATGGTCAAATAACAATAATCACAGTAGTTGTCGAGGGTTCAGCAAGTCAGCACATCAGGGGTAAATGTCAGTTGGCTTTTCATAGTCGATCATTGAGAGTATCTCTACTGCTCCTGCTGTCTCTAGAGAGTTGAAAACAGCAGGTCTGGGACAGGTAGCCCGTCCAGTGAACAGGTCAGGGTTCCATAGCCGCAGGCAGAACAGTTGAAACTGGAGCAGCAGCACGGCCAGGTGGACTGGAGACAGCAAGGAGTCATCAGGCCAGGTAGTCCTGAGGCATGGTCCTACGGCTCAGGTCCTCCGAGAGAGAGAGAGAAAGAAAGATAGAATTAGAGCGAGCAATTCACACAGGACACTGGATAAGACAGTAGAAATACTCCAGATATAACAGACTGACCCTAGCCCCCCGACACAAACTATTGCAGCATAAATACTGGAGGCTGAGACAGGAGGGGTCAGGAGACACTGTGGCCCCATCCGATGATACCCCCGGACAGGGCCAAACAGGCAGGATATAACCCCAGCCACAAAATGGGAACAATGCCAAGGGAGGTGAATACTTTTGCAAGCCACTGTAATTCCTTCTCCACATTTACTGGATTGATTGAACAGTGCAGAAGAGAACCTCTCCCCCCATTTTTTTTTATTGACCAGAATGTGGAGGATCTTGTTTCAGGGGTTCCTTTTACGCCTGCTACATTACGTTACCTGAGCGGTAAGCATAATCTGACAACAGACGAGTTAATTTAGCATCGCTCGTGCCGGTGCTCTATTATTCCTTATGTCTTTTTCAACTGCTGCTTTAGACTGCCTACTATTTGTGATGAGAATCTTCAAAAAACGTGGAAAAAAATATTGTCACCCTTGCACTTTTTTCATATAATCACCATTTCTTCGAAACAACTGTTGAAATTAATACAGTTGAAGTCATAACTTTACATACACTTTGGTTGGAGTCAATAAAACTCGTTTTTCAACCACTCCACAAATTTCTTGTTAACAAACTATAGTTTTGGCCAGTCGGTTAGGACATCTAGTTTGTGCATGAAACAAGTAATTTTTCCAACAATTGTTTACAGACAGATTATTCCACTTATAACTAGATGTGTCACAATTCCAGTGGGTCAGAAGGTTACATCCACTAAGTTGACTGTGCCTTTTAACAGCATGGAAAATTCCAGATAATTATGTCATGGCTTTAGGAGCTTCTGATAGGCTAATTGATATTATTTGAGTAATTTGGAGGTGTACCTGTGGATGTATTTCAAGGAGTACATTCAAACTCAGTGCATCTTTCCTTGACATCATGGCAAATGAAAAGAAATCAGCCAAGACCTCAGAAAATAAATTGTAGAGCTCGACAAGTCTGGTTCATCCTTGGGAGCAATTTCCAATCGTCTGAAGGTACTACGTTCATCTGTATAAACAATAGTATGCAAGTAATAACACTATGGGACAACGCAGCTGTCATACCACTCAGGAAGGAGACGCGTTCTGTCTCCTAGAGATGAACATATTTTGGTGCGAAAAGTGCAAATCAATCCCAGAACAACAGCAAAGGACCTTGTGAAGATTCTGGAGGAAACAGGTGCAAAAGTATCTATATCCTATATTGACATATCCTGAAAGGCCGCACAGCAAGGAAGAAGCCACTGCTCAAATACCGCCATAAAGCCAGACTACGGTTTGCAACTGCACATGGGGACAAAATTTGTACATGGTCTGATGAAAAAAAATTTGAACTGTTTGGCCATCGTTATGTTTGGAGGGAAAAGGAGGCTTTCAAGCTGAAGAACACCATCCCAACCGTGAAGCATGATGGTGGCAGCATCATGTTGTGGGGGTGCTTTGCTGCAGGAGGGACTGGTGCACTTCACAAAATAGATGGCATCATGAGGCAGGACAATTACGTGGATATATTGAAGCAACATCTCAAGACATCAGTCAGGAAGTTAAACCTTTGTTGCAAATGGGTCTTCCAAATGGACAATGACCTCAAGCATACTTCCAAAGTTGTGGCAAAATGGCTTAAGGACAACAAAGTCACCTCCCGGGTGGCGCAGTGGTTAAGGGTGCTGTACTGCAGCACCAGCTGTGCCATCAGAGACTCTGGGTTCGAGCCCAGGCTCTGTTGTAACCGGCCACGACCGGGAGGTCCGTGGGGTGACGCACAATTGGCCTAGCGTCGTCCGGTTTAGGGAGGGCTTGGTCGGTAGGGATGTCCTTGTCTCATCGCGCACCAGCGACGCCTGTGGCGGGCCGGGCGCAGTGCCCACTAACCAAGGTTGCATCGCTACAACTCCCGTACGGGCTCGGGAGAGACGAAGGTTGAAAGTCATGCGTCCTCCAATACACAACCCAACCTAGCTGCACTGCTTCTTAACACAGCGCGCATCCAACCCGGAAGCCAGCTGCACCAATGTGTCGGAGGAAACACCGTGCCTTTGAGTGCCCCAGAACAGATGCTACAGGCAAAACCAAGATAAAACTTCAACCAGGAAATGAGCAGGATTTTTGAGGCTCTGTTTTTCATTGTCTCCTTATATGGCTGTGAATGCGCAAGGAATGAGCCTGCCCGATCTATCGTTTCCCCAAGGTTTCTGCAGCATTGTGACGTATTTGTAGGCATATCATTGGAAGATTGACCATAAGAGACTACATTTGCCAGGTGTCCGCCCGGTGTCCTCCGTCGAAATTGGTGCGTCATCTTCAACTGCACGTCTTTTTCCAAGCGATTCACCGGAGAAAGGAGACTACCACGAACGATATATCAATGAAGAGATATGTGAAAAACACATTGAGGATTGATTCTAAACAGCGTTTGCCGTGTTTCAGTCGATATTATGGAGTTAATTTGGAAAACAGTTCGCCGTTTTGATGACTGTTTTCTTTTGGTACCCAAACGTGATGTACAAAACGGAGCTATTTCTCCTACACAAAGAATCTTTCAGGAAAAACTGAACATTTGCTATGTAACTGAGAGTCTCCTCATTGAAAACATCCGAAGTTCTTCAAAAGTAAATGATTATATTTGAATCCTTTTCCGGTTTTTGTGCAAATGTTGCCCGCTAAATGCTACGCTAAGTGCTACGCTAGCTATCACAAATGCTTGTTTTGCTATGGTTCAAAAGCATATTTTGAAAATCTGAGAGGACAGTGTTGTTAAGAAAAGGCTAAGCTTGAGAGCTAGCACATTAATTTAATTTCATTTGCGATTTTCATAAATAGTTAACGTTACGTTATGCTAAAGAGCTTGAGGCTATAACTGGATACAGGTTTTTTTCATAGCAAACGTGAACAAAACGGAGCGATTTGTCCTACACAAATAATATTTTTTTGAAAAACTGAACATTTGCTATCTAACTGAGAGTCTCCTCATTGAAAACATCTGAAGTTCTTCATGAAAAACAGAGCCTCAAAAATCCTGCTCATTTCCTGTTTGAAGTTTCATCTTGGTTTCGCCTGTAGCATCAGTTCTGGGGCACTCACAGATAATATCTTTGCCGTTTTGGAAACGTCAGTGTTTTCTTTCCAAAGCTGTCAATTATATGCATAGTCGAGCATCTTTTTGTGACAAAATATTGCGCTTAAAACGGGCACGTTTTTTTATCCAATAATGAAATAGCGCCCCTATAGATTCAAGAGGTTAAGGCCCATGCCACTGTAGCCAACCTCACTGGACATGGTCGCAAGAGAAAACTTGATGGAAAATCGCAGCAAAGTATTTTTTTGAATGGTAGAGAATGCACCTCGATCAACTGCCACACAGATTCAAGCTGACCTTCAGACACAAGGTATGACAATTTCAACTCGCATCATCCGTCGCCAACTCAATGAAAGGGGGTTATATGGTAGGAGACCACCACTGCTGAGAGAGAGACAGAAAGCTTGACTGCAATTTGGCAAAACACACCTGAACATGCTAAAAATCCTTCTGGGAGTATGTCCTGTGGACAGATGAGACCAAATTATGGCTTTTTGGTAAAGCACACCATCTCTACATTTACAGAAAACAAAATGAAACCTTCAATGAAAAGAACACCTTCCCTACAGTCAAACATGGAGGAGATTCAGTGATGTTTTGGGGTTGCTTTGCTGCCTCTGGCACGGGGTGCCTTGAACGTGTGCATGTCATCATGAAATCAGGAGAATCCCAAGGCAATTTGGAGCGCAATGTCGCACCCAGTGTCAGAAAGCTGGGTCTCAGTCGAAGGTCATAGATCTTTCAGTAGGACAATGAGCCCAAACACACTTCAAAAAGCTACCAGGAATGGTTCAAGACAAAATGCTGGACTGTTCTGAAGTAGCCAGCAATGAGTCCAGATCTACTGTAAATCCCATTGAAAACTTGTGTAGAGATCTGAAAACAGCAGTTTGGAGAAGGCACCCTTCAAATCTGGGAGAACTGGAACAGTTTGCACAAAAGAAGTGGGCCAAACTGCTAGTACAGAAAAAAAAACTGTGAAAATCAGTAGCGGGGTATATACAGTAGGGAGGCTATAACAGTAGGGAGGCTATATACAGTAGGGAGGCTATATACAGTAGGGAGGCTATATACAGTAGGGATGCTATATACAGTAGGGAGGCTATATACAGTAGGGAGGCTATATACAGTAGGGAGGCTATATACAATAGCGAGGCTATATACAGTAGGGAGGCTATATACAGTAGGGAGGCTATAAACAGTAGGGAGGCTATATACAGTAGCGAGGCTATATACAGTAGCGAGGCTATATACAGTAGGGAGGCTATATACAGTAGGGAGGCTATATACAGTAGGGAGGCTATATATAGTAGCTAGGCTATATACAGTAGGGAGGCTATATACAGTAGCGAGGCTATATACAGTAGGGAGGCTATATACAGTAGGGAGGCTACATACAGTAGGGGGGCTATATACAGTAGGGAGGCTATATACAGTAGCGAGGCTATATACAGTAGGGAGGCTATATACAGTAGGGAGGCTATATACAGTAGGGAGGCTATAGACAGTAGCGAGGCTATAGAAGTAGGGAGGCTATATACAGTAGGGAGGCTATATACAGTAGGGAGTCTATATACAGTAGGGAGGCTATATACAGTAGGGAGGCTATATACAGTAGGGAGGCTATATACAGTAGGGAGTCTATATACAGTAGGGAGGCTATATACAGTAGGGAGGCTATATACAGTAGGGAGGCTATATACAGTAGCGAGGCTATAGAAGTAGGGAGGCTATATACAGTAGGGAGGCTATATACAGTAGGGAGGCAATATACAGTAGGGAGGCTATATACAGTAGGGAGGCTATATACAGTAGGGAGGCTATATACAGTAGGGAGGCTATATACAGTAGTGAGGCTATATACAGTAGGGAGGCTATATACAGTAGGGAGGCTATATAGAGTAGGGAGACTATATACAGTAGGGAGGCTATATACAGTAGGGAGGCTATATACAGTAGCGAGGCTATATACAGTAGGGAGGCTATATACAGTAGCGAGGCTATATACAGTAGGGAGGCTATATACAGTAGGGGGGCTATATACAGTAGCGAGGCTATATACAGTAGGGAAACTATATACAGTAGCGAGGCTATATACAGTAGCGAGGCTATAGATGTAGGGAGGCTATATACAGTAGGGAGGCTATATACAGTAGGGAGGCTATATACAGTAGGGAGGCTATATACAGTAGGGAGGCTATATACAGTAGGGAGGCTATAGAAGTAGGGGGGCTATATACAGTAGGGAGGCTATATACAGTAGGGAGGCTATAGAAGTAGGGAGGCTATATACAGTAGGGAGTATATAGAAGTAGGGAGGCTATATACAGTAGGGAGGCTATAGAAGTAGGGAGGCTATATACAGTAGCGAGGCTATGGAAGTAGGGAGGCTATATACAGTAGCGAGGCTATATACAGTAGCAAGGCTATATACAGTAGGGAGGCTATATACAGTAGGGAGGCTATGTACAGTGGCGAGGCTATATACAGTAGGGAGGCTATATACAGTATTGAGGCTCTAGAAGTAGGGAGGCTATATACAGTAGGGAGGCTATATACAGTAGGGAGGCTATATACAGTAGGGAGGCTATAGAAGTAGGGAGGCTATATACAGTAGGGAGGCTATATACAGTAGGGAGGCTATATACAGTAGGGAGGCTATAGAAGTAGGGAGGCTATATACAGTAGGGAGGCTATATACAGTAGGGAGGCTATATACAGTAGGGAGGCTATATACAGTAGGGAGGCTATAGAAGTAAGGAGGCTATATACACTAGGGAGGCTATATACAGTAGGGAGGCTATATACAGTAGGGAGGCTATATAGAGTAGCGAGGCTATAGAAGTAGGGAGGCTATATACAGTAGGGAGGCTATATACAGTAGTGAGGCTATATACAGTAGGTAGGCTATATACAGTAGGGAGGCTATATACAGTAGCGAGGCTATATACAGTAGCGAGGCTATAGAAGTAGCGAGGCTACATACAGACACCGGTTAGTCAGGCTGATCGAGGTAGTATGTACATGAATATATGGTTATTTGACTATGCATAGGTAGCCTAGTGGTTAGAGCGTTAGTTTCCTAAGGGGGAATAGGCTTTGTCGTGCCCTCTTCACGATTGTCTTGATGTGTTTGGACCATTCTAGTTTGTTGGTGATGTGGACACCAAGGAACTTGAAGCTCTCAACCTGCTCCACTACTGCCCCGTTGATGAGAATGGGGTTGTGCTCGGTCCTCCTTTTCCTGTAGTCCACAATCATCTCCTTCATCTTGGTTACATTGACGGATAGGTTGTTATACTGGCACCATCCGGCCACGTCTCTGTGCAATAGAGATTGCATCATCTGTGGATCTGTTTGGGCGGAATGCAAATTGGAGTGGGTCTAGGGTTTCTGAGATAATGGTGTTGTTTTGAGCCATTACCAGCCTTTCAAAGCACTTCATGGCTACTGATGTGAGTGCTACAGGTCTGTGGTCATTGAGGCAGGTTACCTTAGTGTTCTTGGGCACAGGTACTATGGTGTTCTGCTTGAAACATGTTGGTAATACAGACTCAATCAGGGACATGTTGAAAATGTCAGTGAAGACACCTGCCAGTTGGTCAGCACATGCCCGGAGCACATGTCTTATGGCCCCACAGCCTTGTGTATGTTGACCTGTTTAAAGGTTTTACTCACGCCGGCTACAGAGAGCGTGATCACACAGTCATCCGGAACAGCTGATGCTCTCATGCATGCCTCAGTGTTGCTTGCCTCGAAGCGAGCATAGAAGTGATTTAGCTCGTCTGGTAGGCTCGTGTCACTAGGCAGCTCACGGCTGTGCTTCCCTTTGTAGTCTGTAATAGTTTGCAAGCCCTGCCACGTAAGTTGAGCTTCGGAGCCGGTGTAGTATGATTCAACTTAGCCCTGTATTGACGCTTTGCCTGTTTGATGGTGAGTCGCAGGGCATAGCAGTATTTCTTGTAAGCTTCCGGGTTAGAGTCCCGCACCTTGAAAGCGGCAGCTCTGCCCTTTAGCTCAGTGCGAATGTTGCCTGTACTCCATGGCTTCTGGTTGGGGTATGTACGTACAGTCACTGTGGGGACAACGTCCTCAATGCTCTTATTGATAAAGCCAGTGACTGATGTGGTATACTCCTCATTGCCATCCGAAGAATCCTTCAATTGATCACAATATACTCTACTTCAGGCGATCACAATCTAGAGACTTCCTCAGATTCCGTGCACCAGCTGTTGTTTACAAATATGCACAGACCGCCCCCCCCCCTTATATGGATCCATATATTTATATGTACATATAAATATATGGATTTGTGATGGCCGAGCGGCATAGGCAATGTGCAATAGATGGTATTAATATTTAACATTTAACATTTAAGTCATTTGGCAGACGCTCTTATCCAGAGCGACTTACAAATTGGTGAATTCACCTTATGACATCCAGTGGAACAGCCACTTTACAATAGTGCATCTAAATCATTTAAGGGGGGGGGGTGAGAAGGATTACTTTATCCTATCCTAGGTATTCCTTAAAGAGGTGGGGTTTCAGGTGTCTCCGGAAGGTGGTGATTGACTCCGCTGTCCTGGCGTCGTGAGGGAGTTTGTTCCACCATTGGGGGGCCAGAGCAGCGAACAGTTTTGACTGGGCTGAGCGGGAACTGTACTTCCTCAGTGGTAGGGAGGCGAGCAGGCCAGAGGTGGATGAACGCAGTGCCCTTGTTTGGGTGTAGGGCCTGATCAGAGCCTGGAGGTACTGCGGTGCCGTTCCCCTCACAGCTCCGTAGGCAAGCACCATGGTCTTGTAGCGGATGCGAGCTTCAAATGGAAGCCAGTGGAGAGAGCGGAGGAGCGGGGTGACGTGAGAGAACTTGGGAAGGTTGAACACCAGACGGGCTGCGGCGTTCTGGATGAGTTGTAGGGGTTTAATGGCACAGGCAGGGAGCCCAGCCAACAGCGAGTTGCAGTAATCCAGACGGGAGATGACAAGTGCCTGGATTAGGACCTGCGCCGCTTCCTGTGTGAGGCAGGGTCGTACTCTGTCGGATGTTGTAGAGCATGAACCTACAGGAATGGGCCACCGCCTTGATGTTAGTTGAGAACGACAGGGTGTTGTCCAGGATCACGCCAAGGTTCTTAGCGCTCTGGGAGGAGGACACAATGGAGTTGTCAACCGTGATGGCGAGATCATGGAACGGGCAGTCCTTCCCCGGGAGGAAGAGCAGCTCCGTCTTGCCGAGGTTCAGCTTGAGGTGGTGATCCGTCATCCACACTGATATGTCTGCCAGACATGCAGAGATGCGATTCGCCACCTGGTCATCAGAAGGGGGAAAGGAGAAGATTAATTGTGTGTCGGTATAAAATATAGTATATGCATTTGATATGAGTAATGTAAGATATGTAAACATTATTAAAGTGGCATTGTTTAAAGTGACTCATGATCCATTTATTAAAATGGCCAGTGATTGGATCTCAATGTAGCAGCAGCCTATTTGAGTTAGTGATTGCTGTCTAGCAGTCTGATGGCCTTGAGATAGAAGCTGTTTTTCAGTCTCTCGTTCCCAGCTTTGATGCACCTGTACTGACCTCGCCTTCTGGATGATAGCGGTGTGAACAGGCAGTGGCTCGGGTGGTTGTAGTCCTTGATGATCTTTTTGGCCTTCCTGTGACATCGGGTACGTAACGTCAGTGTCCGTGACGTGGCTGGTTTTCTTTTTGTAGTCCGTGATTTCCTGTAGACCCTGTCACATATGTCCCATATCTGAGCCGTTTGAATTGTAACTCCACTTTTCCCTGTATTGGCATGTTGATTGTTTGATTGCCTTGTGGAGGGAATAACTACACTGTTTATATTAAGCCATATTCCCAGATCTTTTTCCATGGTTAAATGCGGTGGTTCGCGCTTTCAGTATTGCGCGAATGCCGCCATCCATCCATGGTTCCTGGTTAAGGTAGGTTTTAATAGTGACAGTGGGTACAACATCTCCAATGCACCTCTTTATCAACTCACTCACCGAGTCAGCGTATGTCATTGTTGTTCTCTGAGGCTGAACGGAACATATTCCAGTCTGCGTGACCAAAACAATCTTGAAGCGTGGCTTCCGATTGGTCAGACCAGCGTTTAATGGTTCTCGTTGCTGTTACATCCTGTTTGAGTTTCTGCCTATAAGACGGGAATAGCAAGATGGCGTCGTGGTCGGATTTTCCCAAAGGAAGGTTGATGGAAGGCTTTGTATGCATCGCGGAAGTTAGAGTAGCAGTAGTCGAGTGTATTACCCCTGTGTGTAGTGCAATCAATATGCTGATAGAATTTAGGTAACCTTATTCTCAAATTTGCTTTGTTAAAAATCCCCAGCTACAATAAATGCATCCTCAGGATATATGGTTTCCAGTTAACATAGTCCAGTGAAGTTCCTTGATGGCCATCTTGGTGTCTTCTTGAGGGGGAATGTTCACAGTTGTGACTATAACTGACGAGAATTCTCATTGTAGGTAAAATGGTCGGCATTTGATTGTAAGGAATTAAAGGTCGGGAGAGCAGAAGGACTTGAGTTCCTGTATGTTGTTATAATTTCACCATGAGTCATTAATCATGAAGCATACACCCCCACACTTCCTCTTCCCAGAGAGGTGTTTTTCTCTGTCGGTGTGATGCATGGAGAAGCCCGGTGGCTGAACCGATTCCGACAACATATCTCGAGAGAGACATCTTTCCGTGAAACAGAGAATGTTACTGTCTCTGATGTCTCTCTGGAAGGCAACCCTTGCTTGAATTTCATCTGCCTTGATGTCAAGAGACTGTAGATTGGCGAGTAGTATACTCAGGAGTGGTGGGCGATGTGTACGTCTTCGGAGTCTGACCAGGAGGCCGCACCATCTGCCCCTTCTGCGGTGCCTTTGTCTTGGGTCAGCTACTGGGATTAGATCTATTGTCCTGGGTGGTGGTCCAAACAGAGGATCCGCTTCAGGAAAGGCGTATTCCTGGTCATAATGTTGGTAAATTGACGTTGCTCCTATATCCAATAGTTCTTCCCGGCAGTTTGTAATTAGACTTAAGATTTCCTGGGGTAACAATGTAAGAAATAATACATTAAAAAAACAAAATGCTGCATAGTTTCCTAAGAACTCGAAGTGAGGCAACCATCTCTGTAATAATGAAAATATGTAATACATTGTTATTTTTACATGTTAGTAACCATTTTATAAAAGCATGCAAGTCAGTGCTATATAATGAATACAGTCACAGGTAAATGGGTTGATTGGCCTCTGCATCGCGTTGGGCCGAACAACACCATTTACCTGTGACTGCATTCATTATATAGCACAGCGTCTTGTGCCTTATTGCTTTGTCATGAAATTAAAAACATGTCCTATTTGCCAGTTATTCCTGGCTATATGCTCTGATCTCGCCAAACTCATTAGAGGGTCATAATGTATCATATTCATTGCTACAGCTTCTACCTCTTTGTCCACTTTACTGGTTGGCTGGTGATCTGTCACATATTGGGCATAAAGCTTTGATTCAGTACATGTGTTTCTCACATCTATTTCTCTACTGAGTCCATAGTTCCTGTGCCAATGTAGCCTACCTGCTATCAGGGACAGTTTAACACCAATGCAAGTGACCTTGAAACAACTCTGTTCTAGTTGAACTCACTTGAGCAAATCATGAGTCCAAGAGCTGGGGTTTGAAATGGAAATACGAGAACCCTTGGGCACTGTAGATATTTAGCTGTGAGACATCTGCCAATTCATTTTGAATTCATCTCTATTGTCCAGCTTTTAATAACTAATTAATTATGAGGTAGAGAAGTCATTTAGTATACATATGATACGAAAAGGTCATTTTTGATGTGAGAAGTACAGAAATACAGTGATCGGGTTGGTTTTGATGTATTCACTGCACCCGAGGTGCAGTTTACTGACTGCTAACCACAAAAGATTATGGAATTTCTCTTTACTAGAGTTCCAGTGATATATCTATCTCCTGTACATCACATGCAAAGGTCATAATTCCAGACATTAAAATTCCAGACAAAATGAAAAAATCAATAGCTCTTTTCCCAATTGTAGAAATAGAGTCATCATTTGTTATTACCTAAAGTGATTCCTCTGTGACATTTCAAAGATTAGGAGTAGTAATTTGTATCTTAGAGATCAGATTGACCTTGGCAGAGAAACCTTGAGAGCCATATTAAGACAACAGTCTGTTGTTCTATTGCCCTCCAGTGTTTCAAGTGTTGGCTATAAAACCTATCAGCTGACTGAATGTCAGGCTTAGATTCACCTTCCTGATAAAGAGCATCTTGGGCGGCATGCGACGCATTTAAACGCCATGTCACGTAATCCCAGAAATCCTTTGTTATAACCTTTGCATGGCGCAAAGATGTAATTTAGAGGATACCCTTCATGAGGCAGCAGGGCTGGTATTTATATACCCAGGAACACTGAGATGAGCTCTAAGGTGTATAGGGACTAATTACTCTCTCATCCCATAAAACTGGGATTTGCTTCAATAATGGATGCCCAACTTTAATTAAGCGCTGTGTATATTTAGCTGCTCGTTTATAAACGGCTGGGATTAATGACGTACCAGCCATGCCCAAACACAGCAACGCCTGCAGACACAGCAATGAGGGTTAGCAGTCGGAATTTGGTGATAGGGCGGTGACGGGTTTTGATGGATGGCTATGGGGCGGCTGTTCCCCTTGTGCCCCATACTTGTTACGAGAGGGTAGAGCACCCCTAGCCTATGCCTGACGTAGGTAAGAACTGGAACACAATGGGCTAATCATCATCAGATCCTGACAAGGACGCCGTTTACGCCAGATTCATCACATGCATTAGGAAGTGCGTGAATTACTGTGCCTAAGGTCACCAGCACACAGAGTGTCCTTGATGTGATTATCCATTACTCTCTCTCTGATCTGTCCTCTTCCCTTCTATAATACATCCTCCTCTCAACCCATTTAACTAATCCGGTACCAACGTTCCTCAGGTCTGTGTTTCGTCTGTATCATATTTTAATGAGAGTCACACAAATGCCCCTCCGCGTGGCATATGGTTTGGCTATTTATGCCCCGGTCTTTGTTTTTGCTTCAGTTTAAGAGAGACATACTACCCAGTCTCCACCAAGATAATTTTGTTCTGACATAAATAGTTCCTTCTGATCAAGTGACCACCCCCAACAGTCACTGTGCTCTGATAGGGAGCAACTTATAGCAAGGCACCATTATAATAGGTTGGCTTGGAGCGCTCATTGTAAAAATAGACTGAAATGTATTAAAAAATTTATTGAATTATTTAATGTCTGTGTCTCTCTGAGCTAAAACCTAGGGTGATAATATAGGGGAAAATAAACAACCCATTGACTTCCTCTAGGTTTTCCTCTCCAAAATTGAACTGGCAGTATGCACATCAGTTAAGAAAAAATAAATACTTTTTGCCTTCTTTTTTAAAATGATTTTAGCTTTCTGAAGTTTTAAGACATAAAAACATGTCTGGTTTATGTTGATGTGAAGCCTTAAACATTTTCTGTGAAATGCTGTATGATTCATGCAATTATGAAGCAGCGTTTTGAACCTTTATCTGAAAAAGTGTGGGCTGCTGTGTTTTTTTGCCAATTAATTCCAAATGGGACAAATAGTAATTACCCTAAAGAAAATCAGAAATACTGTTTGTGTTGTCATGGAGCACTTCTATACATACACACATTTATATTTGTACAGGTGCCGTTTTGACATCAAGCAGAACCCAAGGCAACATTTTGTCAGATTGCTACCAACTCACTCACTGACTCACCCCTATTGCGCCAATGTAGGATAGCAACAAAGGAAGTCTTTGGCCGTCTTCTCCAATGGGCCTCAGCTGTTGGGATGTTCTGTCATCAGACAGCATTCACACTAATGTTGACAGAGATTACACTAGATCTTGACCTGGACCTCTGTCAAGGTTTTTACTTGACTTCAAAACTACCCTTCATCTTTTTTAAAGGGTACACTTATGTTTTGCTAACCCTGGTTATATGTTCTTGTAGTTTTTACTTCCTTGTTAAAAGAAATTGTACATAGACTCAAGGTCCTCCTCAGGTCATACTTTCTCTGTTGATGATTTGCAGAATTGTTTGTAAAAATAGCCAGTTCATGTCCTTTCCAAGTCCCAAGGTTTTCTTAATGGAATAAGGTCACCAATCATCATAATTTTATTAGCCAATTAGCAGGACTTAGCGTAATATCCGACCAGTCAGTCTAATAGTTTCCATTCTGATGACCAACCTGTTTTTCCCTCCTGCTTATTCTACCTCCTTAGAAGAAATTGCTTTTCTTTCTGATGTTTATTGATGTTTACCACGTGCTACACGGCTCAGTGGTACTCATTTACGCTGGTTAGAACACTCCCAGGAGCAACAATCAGGTCTTTTCAGCTCCTTCTTTTCCTGAAACCAGCTAGTTTATTGCTGGTCAATGGTTGATAACGTAACTTCTTTTTTTATGCCGATTATAAACTCAGCAAAAAAAGAAACGTCCTCTCACTGTCAACTGTGTTTATTTTCAGCAGACTTAACATGTGAAAATAGTTGTATGAACGTAAAAAAAGATTTAAACAACTGAGACATAAACTGAATAAGTTCCACAGACATGTGACTAACAGAAATTGAATAATGTTTCCCTGAACAAAGGGGGGGTCAAAAGCAAAAGTAACAGTGTGGCCACCACCAGCTGCATTAAGTACTGCAGTGCATCTCCTCCTCATGGACTGCACCAGATTTGCCAGTTCTTGCTGTGAGATGTTACCCCACTCTTCTACCAAGGCACATTTCTGGGGGGAATGGCCCTGGCCTTCACCCTCCGATCCAACAGGTCCCAGACGTGCTCAAAGGAATTGAGATCTGGGCTCTTCGCTGGCCATGGCCGAACACTGACATTCCTGTCTTGCAGGAAATCACACACAGAACGAGCAGTATTGCTGGTGGCATTGTCATGCTGGAGGGTCATGTCAGGATGAGCCTGCAGGAAAGGTACCACATGAGGGAGGAGGATGTCTTCCCTGTAATGCACAGCATTGAGATTGCCTGCAATGACAACATGCTCAGTCCGATGATGCTGTGACACACCACCCCAGACCATGACGGACCCTCCACCTCCAAATCTATTCCGCTCCAGAGTACTGGCCTCAGTGTAACGCTCATTCCTTCGATGATAAACGCGAATCCGACCATCACCCCTGGTGAAACAAAACCGCGACTCGTCAGTGAAGAGCATTTTTTGCCTGTCCTGTCTGGTCCAGCGACGGTGGGTTTGTGCCCATAGGCAATGTTGTTGCCGGTGATGTCTGGTGAGGACCTGCCTTACAACAGGTCTACAAGCCCTCAGTTCAGCCTCTCAGCCTATTGTGGACAGTCTGAGCACTGATGGAGGGATTGTGTGTTCCTGGTGTAACTAGGGTAGTTGTTGTTGCCATCCTGTACCTGTCCCGCAGGTGTGATGTTCGGATGTACCGATCCTGTGTAGGTGTCATTACACGTGGTCTGTCACTGCGAGGACAATCAGCTGTCTGTCCTGTCTCCCTGTAGCGCTGTCTTAGAACTCTCACAGTATGGACATTAGAATTTATTGTCCTGGCCACATCTGCAGTCCTAATGCCTCCTTGCAGCATACCTAAGGAATGTTCATGCAGATGAGCAGGGACCCTGGGCATATTTCTTTTTGTATTTTTCAGAGTCCGTAGAAAGGCCTCTTTAGTGTCCTAAGTTTTCATAACTGTGACCTTAATTGCCTACCGTCTGTAAGCTGTTAGTGTTTTAACAACCGTTCCGCAGGTACATGTTCATTAATTGTTTATGGTTCATTGAACAAGCATGGGAAACAGTGTTTAAACCCTTTACAATGAAGATCTGTGAAGTTATTTGGATTTTTACGAATTATCCTTGAAAGACAGGGTTCTACAAAAAGGGATGTTTCTTTTTTTGCTGAGTTGATATCAAAGTTTGATGTTACTCATGTTGTTGCAGTTAGATTTTGAACCCTTCTACGATGTGCAGCTATATGTGTCACGTCTAATCAAGGTGGGTGGAATCAGGCGCAGAGAGCAGATAGCGATATGAAAGTTTTATTCTCCGGTGAACAATAAACACGGTCAACCCAATACACACAGGGTGAAATAATCCAACACAGGATAAAAGACGAACCGGAGAATAAGAACACAAGAACACCGACAGACATAGATGACAAAATAAACAATCCCGCACAAAACAAGGGCGGGACAACCTACATTATATACAGACACTAATTAACTAAACAACACACAGGTGAAACCAATCAGACAAAACCAACAGATACACGAAAAGGGATCGGTAGTGGCTAGTAGGACGGTGACGACGACCGCCGAGCACCGCCTGAACGGGCAGGAGAGCCAACCTCGGCAGAAGTCGTGACAATATGTCTGTGTTTGAATATAATAACTTTAAATTATTCTGCATCTACGTTATAAGCGCCTTGAGCTTTCCCATTTCCCGATGGTATTGATCATTTATTGTTGTTAGTGGGTTTGTGTTGATGTCAGGACTGTATAGGAAGTCTTGACACACTGACATCAAAACCAATGTCAATATCTTTTATTTATTTTTATTTATTTTGTAAGTCAATCTCTTGACTAGTCTAGTAGTTTTGGAAATGATAGGAACACAAAGAAATTGATTAACACAACCACTCAAAACCAGCACCAAGTGTATGTGTGCTTCTCCATACTAAATATACATTGAGATGAGGGACCCTGCAGGCACATAAATGGTTTGCTTGTATTCTCATGTAATGTGTGGAAGTGTCCTGAGTAGGACTTGCTGTGTGTTCTCCCCCATGCATAGCTATTGTTTAACAGCAGAGATTTAGACTGGGCAGCCTTGTGGAAAAAACACCATTATATTCACAGCATGAGCCCAACGACGCAGAATCCTGAAACTACCCTGTGTTAATCACAGATAAACTCCCTAACCCCCCCTGCTACAGAACCCCTGTTATGACAGAGACATGTCAATGGAGGAAGTAATATAAGTAGCATGTTATATGTTACTTTAAAGTATAGTCACTGTAGAGTTATTGTGTTATCTTACATGTGTATAACTACACTCTTAGGAAAAAAAGTGTTTTCTAGTAGTCTTGCACGGTGTACCAGTACCACGGTAATATCACTGTACCAAAACATCATGATTGTAACGGCTTTCTTCCAACTCCTCCTCTGACGAAGAGGTGGAACAAGGATCGGACCAAAATGCAACGTGGTTCGTTCGATACATCTTTAATAAAGAAGAACACGAACAATACAAAACAACAAACGTCGAAAACCGAAACAGCCCTGACTGGTGCAACAAACACAGAGACAGGAACAATCACCCACAAACACACAGTGAAACCCAGGCTACCTAAATATGGTTCCCAATCAGAGACAACGATAATCACCTGACTCTGATTGAGAACCGCCTCAGGCAGCCATAGACTAATCTATACACCCCACACAACCCCAAGACGAAACACACTACAAATAAACCCATGTCACACCCTGGCCTGACCCAATACATGAAGATAACATAATAAATATAGACCAGGGCGTGACAGAACACCCCCCCTAAGGTGCGGACTCCCGGACGCACAACAATAACAATAGGGAGGATCCGGGTGGGCGTCTGTCCATGGTGGCGGCTCCGGCTCGGGACGTGGAACCCACTCTATGAATGTCTTAGTCCCCCCTCCTCCCGTCCTAGGATTGTCCACCCTCACCGCCGACCATGGCCTAGTAGTCCTCACCCAGAACCCCACTGGACTGAGGGGCAGCTCGGGACAGAGGGGCAGCTCGGGACAGAGGGGCAGCTCGGGACAGAGGAAGCCCAGCACTGAGAGGAAGCCGAACACTGAGAGGACGCCCAGCACTGAGAGGAAGCCCAGCCAGCTAGTTGAATCCGGCAGATCCTGGCTGGCTGGCAGATCTGGAAGAGTCTGGCTGACTGGCAGATCTGGAAGAGTCTGGCTGACTGGCAGATCCGGAAGAGTCTGGCTGACTGGCAGATCCGGAAGAGTCTGGCTGACTGGCAGATCCGGAAGAGTCTGGCTGACTGGCAGATCCGGAAGAGTCTGGCTGACTGGCAGATCCGGAGGAGTCTGGCTGACTGGCAGATCCGGAAGAGTCTGGCTGACTGGCAGATCCGGAAGAGTCTGGCTGACTGGCAGATCCGGACTGGCAGATCCGGAGGAGTCTGGCTGACTGGCAGATCCGGAGGAGTCTGGCTGACTGGCAGATCCGGAAGAGTCTGGCTGACTGGCAGATCCGGAAGAGTCTGGCTGACTGGCAGATCCGGAGGAGTCTGGCTGACTGGCAGATCCGGAGGAGTCTGGCTGACTGGCAGATCCGGAGGAGTCTGGCTGACTGGCAGATCCGGAAGAGTCTGGCTGACTGGCAGATCCGGAAGAGTCTGGCTGACTGGCAGATCCGGAAGGCAGATCTGGCTGACTGGCAGATCCGGAAGAGTCTGGCTGACTGGCAGATCCGGAAGAGTCTGGCTGACTGGCAGACCCGGAAGAGTCTGGCTGACTGGCAGACCCGGAAGAGTCTGGCTGACTGGCAGAGAGAGTCTGGCTGACTGGCAGACCCGGAAGAGTCTGGCTGACTGGCAGACCCGGAAGAGTCTGGCTGACTGGCAGATCCGGAAGAGTCTGGCTGACTGGCAGACCCGGAAGAGTCTGGCTGACTGGCAGACCCGGAAGAGTCTGGCTGACTGGCAGACCCGGAAGAGTCTGGCTGACTGGCAGACCCTGGCTGACTGGCAGATCCGAGTCTGGCTGACTGGCAGATCCGGAAGAGTCTGGCTGACTGGCAGACCCGGAGGAGTCTGGCTGACTGGCAGATCCGGAGGAGTCTGGCTGACTGGCAGATCCGGAAGAGTCTGGCTGACTGGCAGATCCGGAAGAGTCTGGCTGACTGGCAGATCCGGAAGAGTCTGGCTGACTGGCAGATCCGGAAGAGTCTGGCTGACTGGCAGATCCGGAGGAGTCTGGCTGACTGGCAGATCCGGAGGAGTCTGGCTGACTGGCAGATCCGGAGGAGTCTGGCTGACTGGCAGATCCGGAAGAGTCTGGCTGACTGGCAGATCCGGAAGAGTCTGGCTGACTGGCGGATCCTGGCAGACTGACGGCTCTGGCTGCTCCACGCTGACTGGCGGCTCTGGCTGCTCCATGCAGATTGACAGCTCTGGCGGCTTCTTGCAGACTGACAGCTCTGGCTGCTCCATGCAGACTAACAGCTCTGGCAGCTCCTTGCAGACTGGCAGCTCCTTGCAGACTGGCAGCGCCTTGCAGACTGGAAGCTCCATGCAGACTGGCAGCTCCATGCAGACTGGCAGCTCTGGCTGCTCCATGCAGACTGGCAGCTCTGGCTGCTTCATGCAGACTGGCAGCTCTGGCTGCTCCATGCAGACTGACATCTCTGGCTGCTCCATGCAGACTGGCAGCTCTGGCTGCTCCATGCAGACTGACATCTCTGGCTGCTCCATGCAGACTGGCAGCTCTGGCTGCTCCATGCAGACTGACAGCTCTGGCTGCTCCATGCAGACTGGCAGCTCTGGCTGTGCTAAACGGGCAGGAGACTCCGGCAACGCTGTAGAGGCGGAAGGCTCTGGCAGCGCTAAACAGGCGGGAGGCTCCAGCAACACAGGAGAGGAGGAACGCTCCGGCAGCGCTGGAGAGGCGAGGCGCACAGTAGGTCTGATGCGTGGTGCTGGCACTGGTGGTACTGGGCCGAGGACACGCACAGGAAGCCTGGTGCGGGGAGCTGCCACCGGAGCGCTGGGGTGTGGAGATGGTACTGGGTAGACCGGACCGTGCAGGCGCACTGGAGCTCTTGAGCACCGAGCCTGCCCAACCTTACCTGGTTGAATACTCCCGGTCGCTCTGCCAGTGCGGCATGGTGGAATAGCCCGCACTGGGTTATGCAGGCGAAATGGGGATACCGAGCGTAAGGCTGGTGCCATGTAAACTGGCCCAAGGAGACGCACTGGGGACCAGATGCGTAGAGCCGGCTTCATGGCATTTGGCTCGACGCTCAATCTAGCCCGGCCGATACGCGGAGCTGGAATAGAACGCACCGGGCTATGCACCCGCACTGGAGACACCGTGCGCACCACAGCATAACACAGTGCCTGCCCGGTCTCTCCAGCCCCTGGTAAGCACAGGGAGTTTGCGCAGGTCTCCTACCTGGCGTAGCCATACTCCCTGTTAGCCCCCCCACCAATACATTTTTGGGGCTGACTCCCGGGCTTCCTATCGCGCCGCCGTGCTTGCTTCAACAACTCCATTTTTCTATACCCCTCTTCGCACTGCTCCAGCGAATCCCAGGCGGGCTCGGGCACTCCTCCTGGGTCGGCCGCCCACCTGTCTATTTCTTCCCACGTAGTGTAGTCCAGAAACTGTTCCCATGTCCTTTCCTCATTGCGCCGCTGTTGCTGACTTTGTTACTTCTCCTGTAGCTCCTGCCCGTTGACACGTTGCTTGGTCCGTTTGTGGTGGGTGATTCTGTAACGGCTTTCTTCCAACTCCTCCTCTGACGAAGAGGTGGAACAAGGATCGGACCAAAATGCAACGTGGTTCGTTCGATACATCTTTAATAAAGAAGAACACGAACAATACAAAACAACAAACGTCGAAAACCGAAACAGCCCTGACTGGTGCAACAAACACAGAGACAGGAACAATCACCCACAAACACACAGTGAAACCCAGGCTACCTAAATATGGTTCCCATTCAGAGACAACGATAATCACCTGACTCTGATTGAGAACCACCTCAGGCAGCCATAGACTAATCTATACACCCCACACAACCCCAAGACGAAACACACTACAAATAAACCCATGTCACACCCTGGCCTGACCCAATACATGAAGATAACATAATAAATATAGACCAGGGCGTGACAATGATACTGATGATACCAACATTTTTGAATACCATAGTACCGTTTCATATGATACTACCAACTTTTTCAGCCCTAACGATCTAGGGAACCTGCTGGTGCCTGTTATAAAATGTTTATAAAGTCAGTTTTGTTTATAATTTAAGCAACAGCCACTAGTCTCTTGTATGGGCAGGTCCAATAATATCCACTTCACTTTCATGCACATATCACCTGTGGCAGCTGTAATCAGCCATCAGCATCATCTACCAGCCTTCATTCACCTGCTTCTCTCCATCCACTCTTCATGCACGTCTATTCCTCTGTCAGTTTTACAAAATATAATTTAGCCATGATGGCGAACTGGGATGCAGACCGACCCTGATGAGTCTTCTGTTGTTAGATTTGCACATTTATTACATTGAAGCAGCGGGCAAAGCGAGCAATGTTGATACATTGTAGAATTGCATCGCTTGTTATAACCAAGAGCACAGACCAGCCTGCGTAGACTTTGCAAGTTCAATGCATTGCAGACTCAGGGTGTCAGAAAGGGAAATGTAGCAACAATTCATGACAGGCATGCTTTCAGCTTTATAGAAATGAAAATGGCTTGTCTATAGCTTCAACGGTTAAAAATAATTGACCCATACAGTTGAAGTCGGAAGTTTGCATACACTTAGGTTGGAGTCATTTAAACTCGTTTTTCAACCACTCCACAAGTTTCTTGTTAACAAACTATAGTTTTGGCAAGTCGTTTAGGACATCTACTTGGTGCATGACACAAGTAATTTTTCCAATATCTGTTTACAGACAGATTATTTAACTTATAATTCACTATATCACAATTCCAGTGGGTCAGAAGTTTACATACACTAAGTTGACTGCCTTTTAACAGTTTTAGAAGCTTCTGATAGACCAATTGACATCATTTGAGTCAATTGGAGGGGTACTTGTGGATGTATTTCAAACCCTACCTTCAAACTCAGTGCCTCTTTACTTGATATCATGGGAAAATTAAAAGAAATCAGCCAAGACCTCAGAAAAAAAATGTAGACCTCCACAAGTCTGGTTCATCCTTGGGAGCAATTTCCAAATGACTGAAGGTGCCGCGTTCATCTGTACAAACAATAGTACGCAAGAATAAACACCATGGACGACGCAGCCATAAGACCATGTCTCCTAGGGATGAACGTACTTTGGTGCGAAAAGTGCAAATCAATCGCAGAACAACAGCAACGGACCTTGTGAAGATGCTGGAGGAAAAAGGTACAAAAGTATCTATATCCATAGTAAAACGAGTCCTACCGTGAGGGAAAAAATGTATTTGATCCTCTGCTGATTTTCTACATTTGTTCACTGACGAAGAAATGATCAGTCTATAATTTTAATGGTAGGTTTATTTGAACAGTGAGAGACAGAATAACAAAATTCAGAAAAACGCATGTCAAAAATGTTATAAATTGATTTGCATTTTCATGAGGGAAATAAGTATTTGACCCCTCTGCAAAACATGACTTAGTACATGGAGGCAAAACCCTTGTTGGCAATCACAGAGCTCAGACGTTTCTTACGGTTGGCCACCAGGTTTGCACACATCTAAGGAGGGATTTTGTCCCACTCCTCTTTGCAGATCTTCTCCAAGTCATTAAGGTTTCATGGCTGACGTTTGGCAACTCAAACATTCAGCTCCCTCCACAGATTTTGTTTGGGATTAAGGTCTGGAGACTGGCTAGGCCAGTCCAGGACCTTAACAACTTCTTAGGGATAGGGGGCAGCATTTTCACTTTTGGATAAATAGCGTGCACAATTTCAACTTCCTGCTACTCATGCCAGGAATATATTATATGCATGTAATTAATAGGTGGGGATAGAAAACCGTTTCTAAAACCGTTTCAATCATGTCTGTGACTATAACAGAATTTATGTAGCAGGCAAAACCCCGAGGAATAACTGTTCAGATTGTTTTTTTTTCTTTTGCCTCTGACCATTCCCTCAGTTGTCTTTGCCAAGGGATATTTGATAGCGATCATTTTACAGTTCCTACGAATTCCACAGTATGTCACCAGTCTTTGGAATTGGGTTGAAGTCAATGCAACGAAGAAGAAGCACATCCTGGAACAACGTTACACTGTTGAGAGTTACGCAAGATGAAAAAAGGTGCATGGTTTGTTTACTTGCTCTATTGAATACAGATTGCCCCGTCTACACTTTGATCGATTATTAACGTTTAAAAATACCTAAAGTTGTATGACAAAAATAGTTTTAAATATTTTGGCAAAGTTTATAGGCAACCTTTGAAATGTTTTGTAGTGACGTGTTTTGGCAAGCTGTTTTTTTTCGGATCAAACGTGCTTTATAAATGGACATTTTGGGTATACATGGACGGAATTCATCGGAAAAAAAGGACCAATTGTGATGTTTATGGGACATATTGGAGTGCCAACAAAGAAGCTTGTCAAAGGTAATGCATGTTTTATATTTTATTTCAGTGTTTTGTGTAGCGCCTGCTACGCTAGTTCTTTTGTTTACTACTGATTCAGATGGGTGCATGCATCAGATAACAGCTTCTCATGCTTTCGCCAAAAAGCATTTTTAAAATCTGACATGTTGGCTGGATTCACAACGAGTGAAGCTTTAATTAAATATCTTACATGTGTGATTTAATGAAAGCTTGAATATTATAGAATTTTATTGGAATCTGGTGCTCTGCATTTCTCCAGGCAATTGGCCAGTTGAGACACTAGCGTCTCCATATCCTCTCTAGGGTATGTGGGACGCTAGCGTCCCATCTGGCCAACATCCAGTGAGGTTGCAGAGCGCCAAATTCAATTACAGAAATGCTCATTATAAGAATTCAGAAAACAAAACATATTTTACATAGGTTTAAAGATTAAGTTCTTGTTAAACCAACCACACTGTCATATTTATAAAATGCTTTTCGGCGAAAGCATACCTAGCCCAGAACATACCTAGCCCAGAACATAGCCCAGTTGACAAATTATTACAAACAGTAACCAGCCAAGCAGAAGTGTTACAAAACTCAGAAATAGAGATACAATTAATCCCTTACCTTTGATCATCTTCATATGGTGGCAATCATAAGACATTAATTTACTCAATAAATGTTCCTTTTGTTCGATGAAGTCTCTATATCCAAAAACATCACTTTTGTTAGCTCGTTTTCTTCATTAATCCACAGGCTCAAACTCAAAACAATCAGACAAAAAAATCCAAATTGTATCTGTAAAGTTCATAGAAACATGTCAAACGATGTTTATATTCAATCCTCAGGTTGTTTTTTAGCCTAAATGATCTTTGTCAACATAAAAGGTAAACAAGAAATGCACATGCGCCTGAAAAAGCTCTGCGACACGTTAGAGTCCACTCGGTCAGACTGGTCTTACTCCCTCATTTAGAAGAATACAAGCCTGAAACGATTTCTAAGACTCTTGACATCTAGTGGAAGGCATAGGAACTGCAAATGGAGTCCTAAGTCAATGGATACTGTAATGGCATTGAATAGAAAACTACAAAACCAACAACAAAAACCTACTTCCTGAATAGATTTTTCTCATGTCTTTGCCTGCTAAATCAGTTCTGTTATACTCACATACACTATTATTTTATTTACAGTTTTGGAAACTTTGGAGTGTTTTATATCCAAATCTACCAGTTATATGCATGTCACATCTTCTGGGCCCGAGTAGCAGGCCATTTAATTTGGGCATGCTTTTCATCCAAAATTCCGAATGCTGCCCCCTACCCTAGAGAGGTTAAATAATTTGTCCACCCTGGTATCACGACACTACTCGGTATCGTGAAACTTGGCCATGTGTCGTATCGTTTGTAAAATGTTGGTATCATGACAACACTACTATCTAGAACATTAAAGGGTTATTCGGCTGTCCCCATAGGAGAACCCTTTAAAGAACCCTTTTTGGTTCCAGTTAAAACTAATGTGGGTTCCATGTATAACCCTTACCACAGAATGTTCAACATGGAACCTAAAAGAGTTCTACCAAGAACCAAAAAGGCTTATCCTATAGTCCCAGATGGTATTACATAGAACATTGCGGCCCCGCCTGCCTGTGGGGAAAACAAACTATGGTTGTCTTGGTTACACCATTGACTCACAGCAAATACTTTTACCTTTTTAAAATACTTTTATAATAAATCATTTTCATGTTGCCTGGTTGTTTTAGTCAATTACAAATCTACATTTAAGAAAAGTACAACATGTCCAAAGACTACTTTTCAACATTGCCTGCTCCCAAATCTGCTCAAGGATTCTCACAACCACAGAATGGCGTCGACAGAGATGGTTGCCTCACTTCGAGTTCTTAGGAAACTATGCAGTATTTTTTTTTTATATATTATTTCTTACATTGTTACCCCAGGAAATCTTAAGTCTTATTACATACAGCCGGGAAGAACTATTGGGTATAAGAGCAACGTCAATTTACCAAAATCAAGACCAGGAATACGACTTTCCCGAAGCGGATCCTCTATTCAGACCACCACCCAGGACAATGGATTTAATCCCAGTAGCTGACCCAAAACAAAAGCGCCGCAGAAGGGGCAGATGGAGCGGCCTCCTGGTCAGGCTCCATAGACGTGCACATCGCCCACCGCTCCCAAGTATACTACTCGCCAATGTGCAGTCTCTTGACAACAAGGTAGGCGAAATTCGAGCAATGGTTGCCTTCCAGAGAGACATCATAGTCTGTAAGATTCTCTGTTTCACGGAAACATGTCTCTCTCGGGATATGTTGTCGGAATCAGTTCAGCCACCGAACTTCACACTATGACTATTTAAACTGGAAACTATATATCCGTAGGCTGCATTTATTGTAGCTGGGGATTTTAACAAAGGACATTTGAGAAAAGGCTACCTAAATTCTATCAGTATATTGATTGCACAACTCGCAGGGCTAATACTCTTGATCACTGCTACTCTAACTTCTGCGATGCATACAAAGCCCTCCCCCACCCTCCCTTTGGGAAATCTGACCATGACTCCATCTTGCTCGTCCCGTCTTATAGGCAGAAACTCAAACAGGATGTACCAGTGACGAGAACCATTCAACGCTGGTCTGACCAATCGGAAGCCATGCTTCAAGATTGTTTTAATCACGCGGACTGGAATATGTTCCGGTCAGCCTCAGAGAACAACATTGACCTATACGCTGACTCGGTGAGTGTGTTTATTAAGAGGTGCATTGGAGAAGTTGTACCCACTATGACTATTAAAACCTACACTAACCAGAAACCTTGGATGGATGGCGGATTTCGCGCAAAATTGAAAGCGCGATCCATCGCATTTAACCATGGAAAGAGGATTCCGCGAGTGCTAGCTGACTGTACTACAGACACCTGACATCATCGTGGGAAAGACTCATTGTTATCTTTTCGTAAAACAACTGGTTGCAGTAAAGAGCCAACCTGGATACTAAGGAGATGCTGAGGGAAATTGACGAGTACCAACAGCTTTACGGTATGGAGGAACAGTATACTCCATCATGGAAAGATGCAACCACCTCACAAAATAACTTTAACCTCTCTAGGGTATGTGGGACGCTAGCGTCCCACTTGGCCAACATCCAGTGAGATTGCAGAGCGCCAAATTCAAATACATACTCATTATAAAATTTCAGAAAAGATACAACTATTAAACATAGGTTTGAAGATTAACTTCTTGTAAATCCAACCACGGTGTCAGATTTAAAAAATGCTTAATGGCGAAAGCATACCTTACAATTATTTGAGAACATTGCCCAGCAGACAAATCATAACAAACAGTAACCAGCCAAGTTGAAGAGTTACACAAGTCAGAAATAGAGATAACATTAATCACTTACCTTTGATGATCTTCATATTTTTGCACTCAGAAGACATTAATTTATTCAATAAATGTTCCTTTTGTTCAATAAAGTCTCTCTTTATATCCGAAAACCTCCGTTTTGTTCGCAATTCTTCAGGAATCCACAGGCTCAAACGCAGTCACAACAGGCAGACAAAAAATCCAAATTGTATCCATAAAGTTCATAGAAACATGTCAAACGATGTTTATATTCAATCCTCAGGTTGGTTTTAGGCTAAATAATCTATAATATTTCAACCGGACAATAACGTTG
Source organism: Oncorhynchus masou masou (assembly GCF_036934945.1). Lineage (NCBI taxonomy): Eukaryota > Metazoa > Chordata > Actinopteri > Salmoniformes > Salmonidae > Oncorhynchus > Oncorhynchus masou. The sequence goes on from NC_088216.1 coordinate 64,094,996, forward strand.
TCAATATAAAAGGTAAACAAGAAAGGTACTCTGGTCGCGCGCATGAAAAAGCTCTGTGACATGGCAGGGTCCACTCATTCAGACTGCTCTTACTCCCTCATTTTTCAGAATACAAACCTGAAAAAAAATTCTAAAGACTGTTGACGTCTAGTAGAAGGCATAGGAACTGCAATTTGAGTCCTAAGTCAATGGATACTGAAATGGCATTGAATAGAAAACTACAAAAAAAAGAATCCTACTTCCTGAATAGATTTTTCTCAGGTTTTCGCCTGCCAAATCAGTTCTGTTATACTCACAGACATTATTTTAACTGTTTTGAAAATGTTAGAGTGTTTTCTATCCAAATCTACTAATTATATGCTTATCCTATCTTCTTGTCCTGAGTAGAAGGCAGTTTAATTTGGGCATGCTTTTCATCCAAAATTCCAAATTCTGCCCCCTACCCTAGAGAAGTTACCCCTACAAAAAAGGAGAAACAGATTCATCTACAGACACGGACAACTTCCTTACCATTGAAGTAGAGGCTAGTGCTCTGGCTGGAATCTATGCAACACTGGAAAAGTTGTGTGAGGAGGTAGCAGGGCTGGGGGGAGTTTGTAATTCAGCCCGAGTGAAATTCTCACGCTCCAAGGAGAAAACAAGGCACTCAGAGCCAAGGTAAAAATCCACAATTCCAACATGGATTGTCTACTCAGGAAAACAGGGTGATGAAGAAGTTGCTACTAGACATACAAAGCATGCGTGAAAATCATTTTTTTTCTAGGATTCCTGAGGACGCATCCAATAATCCAGAGGGCACGATCAGAGAATTCATGCAATCTGCCTTGAAACTTCCTATAGAGACTGAAAACAAGGTTACTTTCCACTGAGTACAGAGACTTAGAGCTCGGAGTGACAAAACCAAGGGACCCCGACCGATCATTGCAAAATGAGAACACTACCAACAAAAGGAGCTGATCAAAAGCAGAGAAAGGGAGCTTAAAGGGACCAAATTCGGTCTCAATGACTAATTTCCAAGGAAGATAAACAAACGTCATAAGAGACTGTATCTGGTACAAAGGCAACAAAGGGAGAAGGGTAAGCATGCCTTTATCATTGTGGACAAACTCTTTGTAGATGAACATCTATTCCGAGACAGCTCCATAACACCATGGCTGTTCTAAATTCTACAGGGACTTCAGGTTACGATAAAAATAAACTATGGAAACTGTAAAATTATCTGAACATTATGAAGTGGATATAAACACACACGTACTCAATTACATGCTCGCTTACACATACAGACTTATACATACACACACATACCTGATCTCGCTCTCTTCTCTCACACTTCCCTTTCTCTCTATTGTTGAGAACTGTTTTATAATTGAATGTGTTTATTGTTTGCCTATCGTTTATATATGTTTACAACAAGCAAGGGGAAGATATCAGAATAGGGGCATTGGGGAATAATAACATATTGTACGGAATACATTTGTACTGTAGTGAAGCCATCTCTAGAGTAATGCAAGGTCTCTTTCATGATCATGTGAAACGTCAATTGCTATGGAAATGCTGGGATGTGATTTTCAATGATGTTAAAGGTAATTATGATGCAACTATGACAGTGATACGATATGGATTTCTCTCGAATCTCGCCGAAGATGGTGCCTCTTCCTGTTCGCTCAGCGGTCGTCGTCGCCGGCCTATTAGCTGCCATCGATTCCCTTTCCGTTTGTTTCTGTTTATTGGGTTTAATTGGGTACACCTGTTTTGAGTTAGTGTTGTTTGTAGGCAATTTAACTTCTTGCGTCGAGCAATCCCGTATCCGGGAGCGTAATCATAGCCTCAAGCTCATTACCATAACACAACGTTAACTATTCATGAAAATCACAAATGAAATGAAATAAATATATTGGCTCACAAGCTTAGTCTTTTGTTAACAACACTGTCATCTCAGATTTTCAAAAAATGCTTTTCAACCATAGCTACACAAGCATTTGTGTAAGAGTATTGATAGTTAGCATAGCATTAAACCTAGCATTCTACAGGCAACATTTTCACAAAAACAAGAAAAGCATTCAAATAAAATAATTTTCCTTTGAAGAACTTTGGATGTTTTCAATGAAGAGACTCTTAGTTAGATAGCAAATTTTCATTTTTTCCCAAAATATTATTTGTGTAGACGAAATAGCTCCGTTTTGTTCATCAGGTTTGACAAAAAATGAAACCGGAAAATGCAGTCACTTACAACGCCAAACTTTTTCCAAATTAGCTCCATAATATCGACAGAAACATGGCAAACGTTGTTTAGAATCAATCCTCAAGGTGTTTTTCACATATCTATTCGATAAGCAGTTGGCTTCTCATCAGAAGCAAATGGAAAAATACTGCAGCTGGAGATTATGCAATAATTGCGACGGAGGACACCAAGCGACCACCTGGTAGATGTAGTCGCTTATGGTCAATCTTCCAATGATATGCCTACAAATACATCACAATACTGCAGACACCTTGGGGAAAATGTGGAAAACGTAAGCTGACTCCTAGCTCCTTCACAGCCATATAAGGAGTCATTGCCATGAGGCAGTTTCAAAATATGGGGCACTTCCTGATTGGATTTTTATCTGTTTTTTTTCTGTAACATCAGTTCTGTGGCACTCACAGACAATATCTTTGCAGTTTTGGAAACATCAGAGTGTTTTCTTTCCAAAGCTGTCAATTATATGCATAGTCGAGCATCTTTTCGTGACAGAATATCTTGTTTAAAACGGGAACGTTTTTCATCCAAAAATTAAAATAGCGTCCCCTATATCCAAGAAGTTAATTAACAAAAAATTTGATCTGAATGTGCAAATATTCAGGAATGATTTGCAAGGAAGGTGGATCCTTTTGAATAGGAAAGTGGACAAAAAAGAGTTTTGGCTCATTAATCTATATGGTCCAAATCAGGATGATCCAAACTTCTTCATAAACATTTATACCAATTTATTGAACTTACAGGCAACAAATGATCAAAGCATTATGGTAGGAGACTATAACACAGTGTTAAGTATCTCAATGAACCGTAAAGGTAATCACTCTACAAACTATCATCACTGTGCCTGATGGGGCTATGGGAAATACTGCCCCCTTTGGATGAATTGTGTGCCCAAAGTAAACTTTAAAAAAACTGTAAAAATAAATGTAACACAGCGTTTGCATTAAGAAGAAGTGTATCTTTCTAAATATATGTAGAACATGTATATTTAGTCAAAGTTTATGATGTTTATTGCTGTTATCTGGCGTTAGCTGCCGGAGATATTTATAATTCCTCCGGTCATTTCTGCTGCATTTTTTGAACATGGCTCAATGTAAATGGAGATTTATGGATATAAATTGCATATTATTGAAAAAAACATAAATGTACTGTGTAACATGTACTATTACTGTCATCTGATGAAGATTTTCAAAAGGTTAGTGAATTATTTTTATTTTAATCCTGCGTTTGTGATTGTGCTATTTTGCATAGCCATGTGGCTACATATTGTATGTTTTCCTAGTGGTTGTTTAACATAAATATGTGCTATGTTTTCGCTGTAAAACATTTTAAAATTCTGACATGCTGGGTAGATGAACAAGGTGTTTATCTTTCATTTAAGCTATTGGACTTGTTAATGTGTGGAGGTTAAATATTTTTAAGAATATTTTTGCTTTCCCTGCGCCACCGTTTGGGCTGAAGGGGGGGGGGGGTTCCTAGTTGGGAACCCGTAGCCCCATATGGTTAGGAAATCACAAATATTAAGGACACATTAGAAATAGTGGATATTTTGAGACTAAAAAACCCTGACCTAGTAAGATATACATGGAGGAGACTTAATCAAGCTTGGCGTCTTGATTAGGAGACAGAATGTGATCGACTCATCATCTAATTGGCATTCACATAACTCTTATAGATTTTCCACATGGACGGGGATATTGGAAATTTACTGGAAGTTTACTGGAGGACGACTTATCTTTAACTAAGACAAAATGATTTATAACTGAATTTTCCAGTATAATGTAGGTTCAGCAAATCACCTTATTGTTTGGGATACCTTTAAATGTACCTTTAAGGGGTCATTCAATTCAATATTCATCAATAGTAAAAAAGCCGTTTCTGGCTAAAGAGACAAGACTAACAAAATAAATACATGAACTAATAGTACAGGTAGATAGCAAATAAAATGATTCTACAGAAATACAAAATCAGTTAGAGGGAAAACAAAAAGAACTTGAGGAACGTATTCAAGAACGATCAAATGTAATCTATTACAAAAATAAAGCAAACTGGAGGGAATATGGAGAAAAATGCACAAAATTCTTCCTGAATCTCCAATACAGGAACGCTAACAAAAATAATTTGCAGAAACTCGTTACTGAAGATGGAGTCATCTATGATTCTCCAAATTATATTTTACAAGAGGAAGCTAATTATTTTAGGAAGATGTTCTCTTTCCGTCTCTTCCTCTCCCACTGAATGAGGATTACGTTAAGGAATTCTTTCCAAGTAATATAACAATGGAAAATTAACAAATGTACAGAAAGATCGGTGCAAAGGCCAAATTACAGAGGAAGAAACTTTTGAGGCTATTAAATCCTTTCAGTCCAGAAAAATCCCAGGGCTTGATGGCATACCAGTAGCGGTATATCAAGCCTTTTTTTTAATAATAAAAGCTCCATTGTTAGATTGTTTTAAACTACTCCTATAGAAATGGTGGTCTGTTAGGTACTCAGCACGAATGTCTGATTTCTCTCTTATCAAAACAAGACCCTGATGACATATATAAAGTCTATCTAAAAAACTGGAGGCCCCTTACACTTCAATGTCGTGATGCAAAAATACTAGCGAAATGCAAAGCACTTTACCAGGTATTGTTCATCCTGATCAGACAGGTTTTTTACATGGACGATACATTGGAGATAATATATGACAACTACTACAAATAATAGAACATCATGAAACATCTAAGAAGCCAGGCCTGGTATTTGTAACAACATTTAAAAAAAGCATTTGATAAAGACTGAATTTTATTTATAAATGCCTGGATTTTTTCAATTTCGGTAATTATCTTATGATATGGGTAAAAATAATGTTTAGCAACCCCAGGTGTAAAATAGTGAATAACGACTACTTCTCAGAGAGTTTTGAATTGTCAAGGGGAGTTAAACAAGGGTGTCCGCTGTCACCATATCAATTCGTTATGGCCATTGAAATGCTCGCTATTAAAATCAGATCCAATGACAACATTAGAGGATTTGAAATCCAAGGCCTAAAAGCAAAGGTGTCCATGTATGCCGATGACTCAAGTTTTATATTACGTCTGCAAGCCAGATCCCCGCAATGTCTCGTTGAAGATCTGGATACAGTGCCTTGCAAAAGTATTCATCCTCCTTGGCATTTTTCCTATTTTGTTGCATTACAACCTGTAATTTAAATTGATTATTATTTGGATTTCATGTAATGGACATACACAAATTAGTCCAAATTGGTGAAGTGAAATGAAAAAAAAAATCTTATTTCAAAACATTTAAAATATAAAAATATGGAAAAGTGGTGCGTACATCTGTATTCACCTCCTTGGCTATGTAGCCCCTAAATAAGATCTGGTGCAACCAATTACCTTCAGACGTCACATAATTAGTTAAGGAAAGTCCAATCTAAGTGTCACATGATCTGTCACATGATCTCAGTATATTTGTACCTGTTCTGAAAGGCCCCAGAGTCTGCAACACCACTAAGCAAGGGGTACCACCAAGCAAGCGGCACCATGAAGACCACGGAGCTCTCCAAACAGGTCAGGGACAAAGTTGTGGAGATGTACAGATCAGGGTTGGGTTATAAAATAATATCCGAAACTTTGAACATCCTACGGAGCACCATTAAATCCATTATTAAAAAATGCATGGCACCACAACAAACCTGCCAAGAGAGGGCCGACCACCAAAACTCACTGACCAGGCAAGGAGGGCATTAATCAGAGAGGCAGCAAAGAGACCAAAGATAACCCAGAAGGAGCTGCAAAGCTCCACAGTGGATATTGGAGTATCTGTCCAAAGGACCACTAAGCCGTACACTCCACAGAGCTGGGCGTTACGGAAGAGTGGCCAGAAAAAAGCCATTGCTTAAAGAAAAAAAATAAGCAAACACGTTTGGTGTTCGCCAAAAGACATGTGGGAGACTCCCCAAACATATGGAAGAAGGTACTCTGGTCAGATAAGACTAAAATGTTGCCTTTTGTCCATCAAAGAAAATGCTGTGTCTGGTGCAAACCCAACACCTCTCATCACCCTGAGTGAAGCATGGTGGTGGCAGAATCCTGCTGTGGGAATGTTTTTCATTTGCAGGGACTGGGAAACTCATCAGAAGTGATAGAATGATGGATAGTGCTAAATACAGGGAAATTCTTGAGGGAAACCTGTTTCAGTCTTTCAGAGATTTGAGACTGAGACAGAGGTTCACCTTCCAATGACCCTAAGCATACTGCTAAAGCAACACTCGAGTGGTTTAAGGGGAACCATTTAAATATCTTGGAATGGTCTAGTCAAAGTCCAGACCTCAATCCAATTGAGAATCTGTGGTATGACTCAAAGATTGCTGTACACCAGCAGAACTCATCCAACTTGAAGCAGCAGGAGCAGTTATACCTTGAAGAATGGGCAAAAATCCCAGTTGCTAGATGTGCCAAGCTTATAGAGACATACCCCAAGAGACTTGCAGCTGTAATTGCTGCATAAGGTTTCTGTACAAAGTATTGTCTTTGGGGTGGTGAATAATAATGCACGCGCAAGTTTTCTTTTTGGGGGTCTTATTTGTTGTTTGTTTCACCCCCCCAAAATATTTTGCATCTTCAAAGTGGTAGGCATGTTTTAATTCCAGGTTGTAAGGCAACAAAATAGTAAAAATGCCAAAGGGGTGAATACTTTCTCAAGCCACTGTAACGTTTCGGTACTCTCTGGACTAACTTTTACATTCTAACTTTTACACTTCCCTGCAGTTTACCTATAGTATGGGCTGATGGTAGGGCCTCCCGGGTGGCGCACAGCATCGCAGTGCTAGCTGAGCCACCAGAGACCCTGGGTTCAAGCCCAGGCTCTGTTGCACCCAGCTGCAACCGGGAGGTCCATGGGGCGATGCACAATTGGCCCTGCCTATTCCCGAAGATTTGTTTTTCAAATCATAAGAGCAAAAAATGTTTTGCTTTATCTGGGATGCTAAACTAGACCAAATAAAATGTGCCTATTTGTACAATGAATATGAATTTGGTGGGTTGAGATTATTAAATATAAAAGCACTAAACACCTCTAAAAGCTTCACTTATTCCAAAGTTGTACTTGAACCCTAAATGGCTCTCAAGTACATTACTAAGAAAAGCTCATCCAATGTTTAAAAATGGCCTTTTTGCCTTTGTGCAGATTGCCATGTTTCATTTTCGATTAATTGAAAATTATACTTTTTTCAAAGTATCTCTCTTTTTCAAACAAGCATTGCAGAGCTGGCTACAATTTCATTTTCATCCCCCTGAAAAGATATATCAACTATTACAACAAATATTATGGCTGAACTCAAATGTGCTGGTTGATAAAATACCTGTATTTATGAGAAAGATGTTTGAAAGGGGTATTTTGTTCTTAAATTATATTGTAAATTGGAAGGGTAGAGTTATGTCCTTCAAGGAGTTATCAGAATTATATGGGAAGGTCTGCTCAATCCAAGAGTACAACCAATTGATTACATCATTACCCCAAAAATGGAGGAGGCAGGTGGCAGCGAGAGGAGGGAGGGAACTGGTCTGTCTGCCCATATAAAGGATTAAAACTGGCAGAGGAATAAAAAAGCCTAAATAGGAAAGTATACCAGTTTCATTTGAGGACCAAGATGTTGACAACTGTGCCATACAGATTGCAAAATAGTTGGGAAGAGATTTTTGATGTACCGATTCCATGGTACAGGGAGTATGAGTTGATATTTAAAACAAAGCCAGATTCAAGACTTCGTGCTTTTCAGATAAAATGATTATATAGAATTCTTGCCACCAACCAAATGTTGAATATTTGGGGCATAAAATCATCGAGCTCTGCAGATTTTGTTGTGAGGATACAGAAACAATAGACCATTTATTTTGGTATTGCCCTCAGGTAGCCTGTTTCTGGTCTCAGGTTCAGGAATGGCTGAAAATGCATAGCATTGATCTAAAATTGACTAAATAAATAAATCTAACATAATAAAACATAATAATAAACTAAATAAAACATAATAATAAACATAACATAATACATTTGAATGACACTGAGGGCCAGTGTTTTTACAACTAATGTCGGTTTGCCTGAGGCTGATGCCATGCAGGTATTTGTACACATGCATATACACATACTCTCATTCAAAAAAATGCATACAAGAACATACATACATATAATGGGCCAGACATGCACACAAACATGTACAGTTGGCATTACTGTTATGATTTCAGTTGTCCTTGATGTTCTTTGTTTTAAATAGAATGTCCATAGATTTTTCTATTGTGTTATTTTTCAATTGTGTTATTGACTGTACGTTTGTTTATGTGTAACTCTGTGACGTTGTTTTTGTCGCACTGCATTGCTTTATCTTGGCCAGGTCGCAGTTGAAAATGAGAACTTGTTTTCAACTGTCCGACCTGGTTTTAAATAAAAGGTGAAATGAAATTTAAAAAATAAAAATCTTATATGTTTTTTTGCATTGTTGTTTGCTGTTTTCTTCTGTCTTTTCCTTTTTTCTCTTCAGTTCATTCGCTTGGTTGTTGGTGCATTGGTAGGTTCTTGGAGGTGGGGACTGGAATTAATTTTATTTTTTATTTTTCTTCTTGGGGGGGATTGTGGGAGGTGTCTCGAATGGTTGAGGGACAGTTATTGGGGAACTGTGGGGAGAGGGTTCGGGTTCACTTTTTTTGGCCTGGTGGGAGATCTGTCAACGTGCCCTTGAGCAGGACATTGAACCTGGATGCTTCTGAGTTCTGACTTCTGAATGGGAGTCTGTTGGATGACTGGTATGATGTAGTTGTTGAGTGGCTTCACTGCAAGTATATTGTATGTTTCGGATATTCCCCAAAAGATAAAAAACAATAACAAAGAATATATATATTTTTTTAAATAACATGGAAAGAGGTCTGAAAATATGGCTGAGTATAAACAGTCTAGTTATTCCCTCCGCAAGGGAATCAAACAAGCGAAATGCCGGTACAGGGACAAGGTGGAGTCATAATTCAACGGCTGAAACATAAGACATATGTGGCAGGGTCTACAGGAAATCACAGACTACAAAAACAGCCAATGTCACGCTTCCAGACAAATAAACACCTTCTTTGCCCGCTTTGAGGATAACACAGTGCCACCGTCGCGGCTCGCTAGCAAAGACTGCGCCTCCCCCTCTCCTTCTCCGTGGCTGATGCGGGTAAAACATTTAAACTTGTTAACCCTTGCAATGCTGCTGGCCCAGACAAAATCCCTAGCCGTGTCCTCAGAGCATGCGCAGACCAGCTGGCTGGTGTGTTTACAGACATATTCAATCGCTCCCTATCCCCATCTGTTGTCCCCACATGCTTCAAGATGGCTACCATTGTTCCTGTACCCAAGCAGGTAAAGATAAAAACTAAATGACTACCGCCTCGTAGCACTCACTTCTGTCATCTTGAAGTGCTTTGAGAGGCTGGTCAAGGATCATATCATCGCCACCTTACCCACCACCCTAGACTCACTTCAGTTTGCATACAGCCCCAACAGGTCCACAGATGACGCAATCGCCATCACACTGCACACTGCTCTATCCCATCTGGAAAAAAAATATGTATATGTAAGAATGCTGTTCATTGACTACAACTCAGCATTCAACACCATAGTACCATCCACGCTCATCATCAAGCTGGAGGCCCTGGGTCTCAACCACACCCCGTGCAACTTGGTCCTGGACTTTCTGACAGGTCGCCCCCAGGTGGTGAAGGTAGGAAACAACATCTCCAATTCACTGACCCTCAACACTAGGGCCCCACAAGTGTGTGTGCTCAGCCCTCTCCTGTTCTCCCTGTTCACCCATGACAGCGTGGCCATGCACGCCTCCAAGTCAATAATTAAGTTTGCAGACGACACAACAGTAGTGGGCCTGATCACCAAAAACGACGAGACAGTCTACAGGGAGGAGGTGAGGGCACTCGGAGTGTGGTGTCAGGAAAACAACCTCTCACTCAATGTCAACAAAACAAAAGAGATGATCATGGACTTCAGGAAACAGCAGAGAGAGCACCCCCCTATCCACATCGAAGGGACAGCAGTGGAGAAGTTGGAAAGTTTTAAGTTCCTGGGCATACACATCACAGACAAACTGAAATGGTCCACCCACACAGACAATGTGGTGAAGAAGGCGCAACAACACCTCTTCATCCTCAGGACACTGAATAAATTTGGCTTGTCACCCAAAACCCTGACAAACTTTTACAGATGCACAATCGAGAGCATCCTGTTGGGCTGTATCACCGCTGGGTACGGCAACTGCACCACCCACATCCGCAGGGCTCTCCAGAAGGTGGTGCGGTCTGCACAACACATCACCGGGGGCAAACTACCTGCCCTCCATGACACCTACAGCACAAGATGTCACAGGAAGGCCAAAAAGATCATCAAGGACAACAACCACCTGAGTCACTGCCTGTTCACACCGCTATCATCAAGAAGGCGAGGTCAGTACAGGTGCATCAAAGCAGGGACCGAGAGATTGAAAACAGCTTCTATCTCAAGGCCATCAGACTGCTAAACTGCAATCCCTAACTCAGAGAGACTGCTGCCTATATTGAGACCCAATCACTGGCCACTTTAATAAATGGATCACAATGCCACTTTAAATATTGCCAATTTAATAATGTTTACATATCTGACATTACTCATATCACATGTGTATACTATATTTTTTACCATCTACTGCACCTTGCATATGCCGCTCGGCCATTGCTCATCCATATACTTATAAGTACATATTCTCATTCACCCCTTTATATGTGTGTGTATTAGGTAGTTGTTGGGAAATTGTTAGATTACTTGTTAGATATTACTGCGCTGTCGGAACTAGAATCGCAACATTTCCCTACACTCGTATTAACATCTGCTAACCATGTGTATGTGACCAATTAGATTTGATTTGACATGGATAGTGTAGGGCTTCCCCCATGCTCCTTTTCATTACGACGCCACGTTAGCCACGTGAGGGAATGCTAACTACCAACCAGAACATTAATCAAGCCAAGACCAACAACACAAACAGACTGACTATAAAGCTACAAGTAGTGAGTGGAGTTACAAATGGACTATACTAAACGAATGAAAAGTATTACCTGTGATGACACACATGTGTAACCTACTTCTTCTAGGCTTTATTTCCCTACATGGGAACATGTTTGTTTTTCCCAATTTGTGGGCATGGTCAAGGGGAATTCCTTCTTTTGACATGAATACCGACTCGAAGTATGGGGACAGCCGAAGATCCCTTTCGGAATTCTTTTTTCTAAGAGTGTAGTTATTAAGAGTGTGAACCTTATGATTTCAAACAAAAGGATCGGAACCACATTCTTGTTCTCACAGTCCATTACAAAATCAAGACATTATTAACTCTTATTAATTACTGGTGACTTTTATTAACACTGGTGATGCACATATTCATGCACACATAGAGCCACAGCAAGTAACTTTCAGCAAAGTTTTAGGGGAGTACAGTTCAAAAACTCTCAAAGTATTCATATTCAAATAGCTCCCATACTCTTTAAAAAAATACCTTAAAACATAACCTTGTGATGTCTTTCATGATGCGTGTCTTTTCTTTTTTCCTGAATAGCGCTCCTCCCTTCATCCTGCTCTCTGTGTGTGTGTCTGATGTGTGTCTGATATTGTGAACAGTCCTCCCCTGACGTCTCTTCACTGTGAAGTTTGGGCCTAATTCCTAGTGTGCCTCCCTCACTTCCATCCCAGGATGTCTCTATCACTGCCTCTCCTCCTCCCCAGAGAGACACTGATTGTACCTGAGGCTGAGAAAACATATACATTTTGTTCATATGACCTTTTCTCTCCTTTTTTATTGGAAGGCTTTATGTCACCTTGCATAATAACTTTCCCTTTCCCCCAAACCACCTCCTCTAGAAATAGTTCCTGACATTACAAGTTTGTAGTACTGAGTCATTAGTGCCTTTTGAGGTCCGTTTTGGTAAAAAAAAAAATATCACGGTTTTCGATTTTGGTTTCAATTTATTCTTTAAATCTTTAAATGAATTATGAAATATGTACTTTAAATTATTTTAGAGCTTTTTAATAAAAATTCTGAAGACAAATATCGAGATCATTCAATTGCCAAAACATTGAAATATTCCATTGTCTCTAACCACAATAAATTAATTAATCAAATCAAAGTGTATTTGTCACATGCACTGAATACAGGTGTAGTTGTAGTAGACCTTACCGTGAAATACTTATTTACACTCCCTTAACCAACAAGGCAGTTTTAAGAAAATAGTAAAAAAATATTTACTAAATAAACAAAAAATATAATAATAATAAAGTAACAATAAAATAACAATAATGTGGCTTTAGGGGGGGGATGCTACAAGTACTGGGTCGATGTGCGGCGGTACAGGTTAGTCAAGGTAATTTGTACATGTAGGTAGGGGTAAAGTGACAATGCATAGATAATAAACAGCGAGAAGCAGCAGTGTAAAAACAAAGTAAATGTAAATAGTATTTATGGCTTGGAGGTAGAAGCTGTTAATAAGGAGCCTTTTGGACCTAAACTTGGCGCTCCTGTACCACTTGCCGTGCATCAGTAGATAGAACAGTCTATGTGTGACTGGAGACTTTGACAATTTTTTGGGCTTCCTCTGACTCGCCTGGTATATACAGTACCTTGCGAAAGTATTCGACCCCCTTGAACTTTGCAACCTTTTGCCACATTTCAGGCTTCAAACATAAAGATGTAAAACTGTATTTTTTGTGAAGAATCAACAACAAGTGGGACACAATCATGAAGTGGAACGACATTTTTTGCATATGTCAAACTTTTTTAACAAATCAAAAACTGAAAAATTGGGCGTGCAAAATTATTCAGCCCCTTTACTTTCAGTGCAGCAAACTCTCTCCAGAAGTTCTGTGAGGATCTCTGAATGATCCAATGTTGACCTAAATGACTAATGATGATAAATACAATCCACCTGTGTGTAATCAAGTCTCCGTATGAATGCACCTGCACTGTGATAGTCTCAGAGGTCCGTTAAAAGCGCAGAGGGCATCATGAAGAACAAGGAACACACCAGGCAGGTCCGAGATACTGTTGTGAAGAAGTTTAAAGCCGGATTTGGATACAAAAAGATTTCCCAAGCTTTTAACATCCCAAGGAGCACTGTGCAAGCGATAATATTGAAATGGAAGGAGTATCAGACCACTGCAAATCTACCAAGACCTGGCCTTCCCTCTAAACTTTCAGCTCATACAAGGAGAATACTGATCAGAGATGCAGCCAAGAGGCCCATGATCACTCTGGATGAACTGCAGAGATCTACAGCTGAGGTGGGAGACTCTGTCCATAGGACAACAATCAGTCGTATATTGCACAAATCTGGCCTTTATGGAAGAGTGGCAAGAAGAAAGCCATTTCTTAAAGATATCCATAAAAAGTGTCGTTTAAAGTTTGCCACAAGCCACCTGGGAGACACACCAAACATGTGGAAGAAGGTGCTCTGGTCATATGAAACCAAAATAGAACTTTTTGGCAACAATGCAAAACGTTATGTTTGGCGTAGAAGCAACACAGCTCATCACCCTGAACACACCATCCCCACTGTCAAACATGGTGGTGGCAGCATCATGGTTTGGGCCTGCTTTTCTTCAGCAGGGACAGGGAAGATGGTTAAAATTGATGGGAAGATGGATGAAGCCAAATACAGGACCAGTCTGGAAGAAAACCTGATGGAGTCTGCAAAAGACCCGACACTGGGACGGAGATTTGTCTTCCAACAAGACAATGATCCAAAACATAAAGCAAAATCTACAATGGAATGGTTCAAAAATAAACATATCCAGGTGTTAGAATGGCCAAGTCAAAGTCCAGACCTGAATCCAATCGAGAATCTGTGGAAAGAACTGAAAACTGCTGTTCACAAATGCTCTCTAACCAAACTCACTGAGCTCGAGCTGTTTTGCAAGGAGGAATAGGAAAAAATGTCAGTCTCTCGATGTGCAAAACTGATAGAGACATACCCCAAGTGACTTACAGCTGTAATCGCAGCAAAAGGTGGCGCTACAAAGTATTAACTTAAGGGGGCTGAATAATTTTGCACGCCCAATTTTTCAGTTTTTGATATGTTAAAAAAGTTTGAAATATCCAATAAATGTCGTTCCACTTCATGATTGTGTCCCACTTGTTGTTGATTCTTCACAAAAAAATACAGTCTTATATCTTTATGTTTGAAGCCTGAAATGTGGCAAAAGGTCGCAAAGTTCAAGGGGGCCGAATACTTTCGCAAGGCACTGTAGGTCATGGATGGCAGGAAGCTTGGCCTCAGTGATGTACTGGGCTGTACGCATTACCCTCTGTAGCGCCTTACGGTCAGATGCCGAGGAGTTGCCATACCAGGCGATGATGCAACCCATCAGGATGCTCTTAATGGTGCAGCTGTAGAACTTTTTGAGGATCTGGGGACCCATGCCAAATCTTTTCAGTCTCCTGAGGGTGAACAGGAGTTGTCGTGTCCTCTTCATGACTTTCTTGGTGTGTTTGGACCATGATAGTTTGTTGGTAATGTGGACACCAAGGAATCTGATACTCTAGACCTGCTCCACTACAGCCCCGTCGATGTGAATGAGGGCGTGTTTGCACCTCCTTTTCCTGTACTCCATAATCATCTCCTTTGTCTTGCTCACGTTGAGGGAGAGGTTGTTGTCCTGGCACCACACTGCCACACTGGCTCTCATTGTTGTTGGTGATCAAGCCTACCACCGTTGTGTGGTCAGCAAACTTAATGATGGTGTTAGAGTCGTGCCTGGCCACCAGTTGTAAGCGAACATAGAGTACAGGAGGGGACTAAGTACACACCCCTGAGGGGCCACCGTGTTTAGGATCAGCGTGCCAGATATGTTGTTCCCTACATTTACTACCTCGGGTCGTCAGGAACAACAGGATTCAGTTGCAGAGGGTGGTGTTTAGTCTCAGGCTCCTTAGTGATGAGCTTTGTAGGCTCTGTGGTGTTTAATGCTGAGCTGTAGTCATTGAACAGCATTCTCAAATAGGTGTTCCTTTTGTCCAGGTGGGAAAGGGCAGTGTGGAGTCAATAGAATCATCTGTTTGGGAGGTATGCGAATTAGAGTTTCCAGGATGATGGTGTTGATGTGAGTCATGACCAGCCTTTCAAAGCACTTCATGGCTACCGACATGAGTGCTACGATGCGGTAGTCAATTAGGCAGGTTACCTTCGCTTTCTTGGGCATAGGGACTATGGTGTTCTGCTTGAAACATGTAGGTATTACAGACTCAGTCAGGGAGAGGTTGAAAATGTCAGTGAAGACAATTGCCAGTTGGTCCGGGTTTGTTCTGAGTACACGTCCAGATAATCCGTCTGGCTCTGCGGCCTTGTGAATGTTGACCTGTTTATAAAGGTCTTGCTCACATCGGCTACAGAGAGCGTGATCACACAGTCATAACATTTACATTTAAGTCATTTAGCAGACGCTCTTATCCAGAGCGACTTACAAATTGGTGAATTCACCTTCTGACATCCAGTGGAACAGCCACTTTACAATAGTGCATCTAAATCATTAAGAGGGGGGGGTGAGAAGGATTACTTATCCTATCCTAGGTAGTCCTTGAAGAGGTGGGGTTTCAGGTGTCTCCGGAAGGTGGTGATTGACTCCGCTGTCCTGGCGTCGTGAGGGAGTTTGTTCCACCATTGGGGGGCCAGAGCAGCGAACAGTTTTGACTGGGCTGAGCGGGAACTGTACTTCCTCAATGGTAGGGAGGCGAGCAGGCCAGAGGTGGATGAACGCAGTGCCCTTGCTTGGGTGTAGGGCCTGATCAGAGCCTGGAGGTACTGCGGTGCCGTTCCCCTCACAGCTCCGTAGGCAAGCACCATGGTCTTGTAGCGGATGCGAGCTTCAACTGGAAGCCAGTGGAGAGAGCGGAGGAGCGGGGTGACGTGAGAGAACTTGGGAAGGTTGAACACCAGACGGGCTGCGGCGTTCTGGATGAGTTGTAGGGGTTTAATGGCACAGGCAGGGAGCCCAGCCAGCAGCGAGTTGCAGTAATCCAGACGGGAGATGACAAGTGCCTGGATTAGGACCTGCGCCGCTTCCTGTGTGAGGCAGGGTCGTACTCTGCGGATGTTGTAGAGCATGAACCTACAGGAACGGGCCACCGCCATGATGTTGGTTGAGAACGACAGGGTGTTGTCCAGGATCACGCCAAGGTTCTTAGCGCTCTGGGAGGAGGACACAATGGAGTTGTCAACCGTGATGGCGAGATCATGGAACGGGCAGTCCTTCCCCGGGAGGAAGAGCAGCTCCGTCTTGCCGAGGTTCAGCTTGAGGTGGTGATCCGTCATCCACACTGATATGTCTGCCAGACATGCAGAGATGCGATTCGCCACCTGGTCATCAGAAGGGGGAAAGGAGAAGATTAATTGTGTGTCGTCTGCATAGCAATGATAGGAGAGACCATGTGAGGTTATGACAGAGCCAAGTGACTTGGTGTATAGCGAGAATAGGAGAGGGCCTAGAACAGAGCCCTGGGGGACACCAGTGGTGAGAGCGCGTGGCGAGGAGACAGATTCTCGCCACGCCACCTGGTAGGAGCGACCTGTCAGGTAGGACGCAATCCAAGCGTGGGCCGCGCCGGAGATGCCCAACTCGGAGAGGGTGGAGAGCAGGATCTGATGGTTCACAGTATCGAAGGCAGCCGATAGGTCTAGAAGGATGAGAGCAGAGGAGAGAGAGTAAGCTTTAGCAGTGCGGAGCGCCTCCGTGATGCAGAGAAGAGCAGTCTCAGTTGAATGGCTAGTCTTGAAACCTGACTGATTTGGATCAAGAAGGTCATTCTGAGAGAGATAGCGGGAGAGCTGGCCAAGGACGGCACGTTCAAGAGTTTTGGAGAGAAAAGAAAGAAGGGATACTGGTCTGTAGTTGTTGACATCGGAGGGATCGAGTGTAGGTTTCTTCAGAAGGGGTGCAACTCTCGCTCTCTTGAAGACGGAAGGGACGTAGCCAGCGGTCAGGGATGAGTTGATGAGCGAGGTGAGGTAAGGGAGAAGGTCCCCGGAAATGGTCTGGAGGAGAGAGGAGGGGATAGGGTCGAGCGGGCAGGTTGTTGGGCGGCCGGCCGTCACAAGAAGCGAGATTTCATCTGGAGAGAGAGGGGAGAAAGAGGTCAGAGCACAGGGTAGGGCAGTGTGAGCAGAACCAGCGGTGTCGTTTGACTTAGCAAACGAGGATCGGATGTCGTCGACCTTCTTTTCAAAATGGTTGACGAAGTCATCTGCAGAGAGGGAGGAGGGGGGGGAGGGGGAGGAGGATTCAGGAGGGAGGAGAAGGTGGCAAAGAGCTTCCTAGGGTTAGAGGCAGATGCTTGGAATTTAGAGTGGTAGAAAGTGGCTTTAGCAGCAGAGACAGAGGAGGAAAATGTAGAGAGGAGGGAGTGAAAGGATGCCAGGTCCGCAGGGAGGCGGGGTTTTCCTCCATTTCCGCTCGGCTGCCCGGAGCTCTGTTCTGTGAGCTCGCAATGAGTCATCGAGCCACGGAGCGGGAGGGGAGGACCGAGCCGGCCTGGAGGATAGGGGACATAGAGAGTCAAAGGATGCAGAAAGGGAAGAGAGGAGGGTTGAGGAGGCAGAGTCAGGAGAAAGGTTGGAGAAGGTATGAGCAGAGGGAAGAGATGAAAGGATGGAAGAGGAAAGAGTAGCGGGGGAGAGAGAGCGAAGGTTGGGACGGCGCGATACCATCCAAGTAGGGGCAGTGTGGGAAGTGTTGGATGAGAGCGAGAGGGAAAAGGATACAAGGTAGTGGTCGGAGACTTGGAGGGGAGTTGCAGTGAGGTTAGTGGAAGAACAGCATCTAGTAAAGATGAGGTCGAGCGTATTGCCTGCCTTGTGAGTAGAGGGGGAAGGTGAGAGGGTGAGGTCAAAAGAGGAGAGGAGTGGAAAGAAGGAGGCAGAGAGGAATGAGTCAAAGGTAGACGTGGGGAGGTTAAAGTCGCCCAGGACTGTGAGAGGTGAGCCGTCCTCAGGAAAGGAGCTTATCAAGGCATCAAGCTCATTGATGAACTCTCCGAGGGAACCTGGAGGGCGATAAATGATAAGAATGTTAAGCTTGAAAGGGCTGGTAACTGTGACAGCATGGAATTCAAAGGAGGCGATAGATAGATGGGTAAGGGGAGAGAGAGAGAATGACCACTTGGGAGAGATGAGGATCCCGGTGCCACCACCCCGCTGACCAGAAGCTCTCGGGGTGTGCGAGAACACGTGGGCGGACGAAGAGAGAGCAGTAGGAGTAGCAGTGTTATCTGTGGTGATCCATGTTTCCGTCAGTGCCAGGAAGTCGAGGGACTGGAGGGAGGCATAGGCTGAGATGAACTCTGCCTTGTTGGCCGCAGATCGGCAGTTCCAGAGGCTACCGGAGACCAGGAACTCCACGTGGGTCGTGCGCGCTGGGACCACCAGATTAGGGTGGCCGCTGCCACGCGTGTGGAGCGTTTGTATGGTCTGTGCAGAGAGGAGAGAACAGGGATAGATAGACACATAGTTAACAGGGTACAGAAGAGGCTACGCTAATGCAAAGGAGATTGGAATGACAAGTGGACTACACGTCTCGAATGTTCAGAAAGTTAAGCTTACGTAGCAAGAATCTTATTGACTAAAATGAATACTGCTGGAGTAGGCTAGCTGGTAGTGGCTGCAATGTTGACACTACACTAATCAAGTCGTTCCGTCGAGTGTAATAGTTTCTACAGTGCTGCTATTCGGGGGCTAGCTGGCTAGCTAGCAAGGTTGATTGCGTTCCGTTACATTAAAAGAACGACAATAGCTGGCTGGCTAACCTAGAAAATCGCTCTAGGCTACACAATTGTCTTAGATACAAAGACGGCTATGTAGCTAGCTAGCTACGATCAAACAAAACAAACCGTTGTACTGTAATAGTTACTACAGTGCTGCTATTCGGGGGCTAGCTGGCTAGCTACGTTAGAAGAACGACAATAGCTGGCCAGCTAACCTAGAAAATCGCTCTAGGCTACACAATTGTCTTAGATACAAAGACGGCTATGTAGCTAGCTAGCTACGATCAAACAAAACAAACCGTTGTACTGTAATAGTCATCTGGAACAGCTTGTGCTCTTATGCATGCTTCAGTGTTGCTTGCCTCGAAGCGAGCATAAAAGGCATTTAGCCCGTCTGGTAGGCTCGTGTCACTGTGCAACTCGTGGGTGGGTTTCTCTATGTAGTCCGCAATAGTTTGCAAGCCCTTCCACATCCGACGAGCTTCAGAGACAGTTTATTATGATTCAATCTTAGTCCTGTGTTGATGCTTTGCCTGTTTGATGGTTTGTCTGAGGCCATAGCAGGATTTCTTATCATCGTCCGGATTAGAGTCCCGCTCCTTGAAAGCAGGAACTCTATCCTTTAGCTCAGTACGGATGTGCATGTAATCCATGGCTTCTGGTTGAAATATGTACGATATCCTCAATGTACTTATTGATGAAGCTGTTGACTGAGGTAGTATACTCCTCAATGCCATTGGATGAATGCCGGAACGTATTCCAGTCTGTGCTAGCAAAGTCCTGTAGCGTAGCAACCGCGTCATATGACCACTTCCGTATTGAGCGAGTCATTGGTACTTCCTGCTTTAGTTTTGGCTTGTAAACAGGAATCAGGAGGATAGAATTTTGGTCAGAATTTCCAAATGGAGGGCGAGCTTTGTTAGCATCTCTGTGTGTGGTGTAAAGGTGGTCTAGAGTTTTTTTTTCGCCTTTGGATGCTCATGTGACATGCTGGTAGAAATGAGATAAAACAAATTTAAGTTTGCTTGCATTAAAGTCACTGGCCACTAGGAGCACCGCTTCTGGATGAGCATGTTCTTGTTTGCTTATGGCCTCTTAAGTGTGGTCTTAGTTCCAGCATCAGTTTGTGGTGGTAAATAGATGGCTTGGGCCTTGTCTGGGAGCAACATTATATTCTTCTCGTCCGACTCATTAACCTCTTACATCTATGGGGGCGCTATTTCATTTTTGGATGAAAAACGTTCCCGTTTTAAACAAGATATTTTGTCACAAAAAGATGCTCGACTATGCATATAATTGATAGCATTCGAAAGAAAACACTCTGACGTGTCCAGAAATACCAAGATATTCTCTGTGCGTGCCCTAGAACGTGAGCTTCAGGCAAAACCAAGATGAGATGGCATCCAGGAAATGACAAGGATTTTTGAGGCTCTGTTTTCCATTGTCTCCTTATATGGCTGTGAATGCGAGAGGAATGAGCCTGCCCTTTCTGTCGTTTCCCCAAGGTGTCTGCAGCATTGTGACGTATTTGTAGGCAGATCATTGGAAGATTGACCATAAGAGACCACATTTACCAGGTGTCCGCCCGGTGTCCTGCGCCGAAATTGGTGCGCAAAAGTCACCTGCCAGTATTTTTCCATGCGATACAGAGAGAAAAGCAAGCTTCCACGAACTGCATATCAATGAAGAGATATGTGAAAAAACACCTTGAGGATTGATTCCAAACAACGTTTGCCATGTTTCGGTTGATATTATGTAGTTAATCCGGAAAAAGTTTTACGTTGTAGGTGACTGAATTTTCAGTTCGTTTCGGTAGCCAGACGCAATGTAGAAAACGGAACGATTTCTCCTACACACAGACGCTTTCAGGAAAAACTGCGCATTTGGTATGTAACTGAGAGTCTCCTCATTGAAAACATCAGAAGCTCTTCAAAGGTAAATTATTTTATTTATTTGGTTATCTGGTTTTTGTGAAAATGTTGCGTGCTAAATGCTACTCAAAATGCTATGCTAGCTTTGCATACTCTTACACAAATTAGTCAATTTCTATGGTTCAAAAGCATATTTTGAAAATCTGAGATGACAGTGTTGTTAAGAAAAGGCTAAGCTTGAGAGCAGACGCATTATTTTCATTTTATTTGCGATTTTCAGAAATCGTTAACGTTGCGTTATGCTAATGAGCCTGAGGCTTTAGTCACAAACCCGGATCCGGGATGGGGAGTTTCAAGAAGTTAAAGAAAAAATCTTTGTCCAGTTCGAGGTAAGAAATCTCTGTTCTGATATCCAGAAGCTCTTTTCAGTCATAGGAGATGGTAGCATCAACATTATGTGGAAAATAAGTTACAATTTACAATTTAGCAATTAACACTGGAGTGAAAGATGTGCAGATGAGGATGTGTAAGTAGAAATACTGGTATGCAAAAGAGCAGAAAAACAGAAAACAACTATAAGGATGAGGTTGGTAGTTGGATGGGCTATTTACAGATGGGCTGTGGACAGCTGCAGTAATTGATAAGCTGCTCTGACAGCTGATGCTTAAAGTTAGTGAGGGAGATATAAGTCTCCAACTTCAGTGATTTTTGCAATTCGTTCCAGTTATTGGCAGCAGAGAACTGGAAGGAAAAGCGGCCAAAGTAGGTGTTGGCTTTGGGGATGACAAGTGAAATATACCTGCTGGAGCGTGTGCTACGGGTGGGTGTTGCTGTGGTGACCAGTGAGCTGAGATAAGGCAGAGCTTTACCTAGCAAAGACTTATAGATGACCTGGAACCAATGGGTTTGGCGACGAATATGTAGTGAGGACCAGCCAACAAGAGCATACAGGTCGCAGTGGTGGGTAGTATATGGGGCTTTGGTGACAAAACGGATGGCACTGTGATAGACCGCATCCAATTTGCTGAGTAGAGTGTTGGATGCTATTTTGTAAATGATATCGCCAAAGTCGAGGATCGGTAGGATAGTTAGTTTTACGAGGGTATGTTTGGCTGCATGAGTGAAGGAAGATTTGTTGCGAAATAGGAAGCCAATTCTAGATTTAATTTTGGATTGGAGATGCTTAGTATGACTCTGGAATGAGAGTTCACAGTCTAGTCAGACACCTAGATATTTATAGTTGTCCACATATTCTAAGTCAGAACCGTCCAGAGTCGTGATGCTAATTATCTAATGATTCTGTTTCCTGGAGGCAAAATCTGCAGAGCTGGGATGGTTGAATCTATATGTATATATACACTGCTCAAAAGAATAAAGTGAACACTAAAATAACACATCCTAGATCGAAATGAATTAAATATTCTTATTAAATACTTTTTTTTACATAGTTGAATGTGCTGACAACAAAATCACACAAAAATGATCAATGGAAATCAAATGTATCAACCCATGGAGGTCTGGATTTGGAGTCACACTCAAAATGAAAGTGGAAAACCACACTACAGGCTGATCCAACTTCGATGTAATGTCCTTAAAACAAGTCAAAATGAGGCTCAGTAGTGTGTGTGGCCTCCACGTGCCTGTATGACCTCCCTACAACGCCTGGGCATGCTCCTGATGAGGTGGCGGATGGTCTCCTGAGGGATCTCCTCCCAGAGCTGGACTAAAGCATCTGCCAACTCCTGGACAGTCTGTGGTGCAATGTGGCGTTGGTGGATGGAGCGAGACATGATGTCCCAGATGTGCTCAATTGGATTCAGGTCTGGGGAACGGGCGGGCCAGTCCATAGCATCAATGCCTTCCTCTTGCAGGAACTGCTGACACACTCCAGCCACATGAGGTCTAGCATTGTCTTGCATTGGGAGGAACCCAGGGCCAACCGCACCAGCATATGGTCTCACAAGGGGTCTGAGGATCTCATCTCGGTACCTAATGGCAGTCAGGCTACCTCTGGCGAGCACATGGAGGGCTGTGCGGCCCGCCAAAGAAATGCCACCCCACACCATGACTGACCCACCGCCAAACCGGTCATGCTGGAGGATGTTGCAGGCAGCAGAACGTTCTCCACGGCATCTGCAGACTCTGTCACATCTGTCACATGTGCTCAGTGTGAACCTGCTTTCATCTGTGAAGAGCACAGGGCGCCAGTGGCAAATTTGCCAATCTTGGTGTTCCCTGGCAAATGCCAAACGTCCTGCACTGTGTTGGGCTGTAAGCATAACCCCCACCTGTGGACGTTGGGCCCTCATACCACTCTCATGGAGTCTGTTTCTGACCGTTTGAGCAGACACATGCACATTTGTGGCCTGCTGGAGATCATTTTCCAGGGCTCTGGCAGTGCTCCTCCTTCTCCTCCTTGCACAAAGGCAGAGGTAGCGGTCCTGCTGCTGGGTTGTTGCCCTCCTACGGCCTCCTCCATGTCTCCTGATGTACTGGCCTGTCTCCTGGTAGCACCTCCATGCTCTGGACACTACGCTGACAGACACAGCAAACCTTCTTGCCACAGCTCGCATTGATGTGCCATCCTGGATGCCATCCTGGATGAGCTGCACTACCTGAGCCACTTGTGTGGGTTGTAGACTCCGTCTTATGCTACCACTAGAGTGAAAGCACCACCAGCATTCAAAAGTGACCAAAACATCAGCCAGGAAGTATAGGAACTGAGAAGTGGTCTGTGGTCACCACCTGCAGAACCACTCCTTTATTGGGGGTGTCTTGCTAATTGCCTATAATTTCCACCTGTTGTCTATTCCATTTGCACAACAGCGTGTGAAATGTATTGTCAATCAGTGTTGCTTCCTGAGTGGACAGTTTGATTTCACAGAAGTGTGATTGACTTGGAGTTACATTGTGTTGTTTAAGTGTTCCCTTTAATTTTAGTTGAAGTGTACCTATGATGAAAATTACATGCCTCTCATCTTTTTAAGTGGGAGAACTTGCACAATTGGTGGCTGACTAAATAATTTTTTGCCCCACTGTATATTTTTGTTAGCTGCATGTGTGACTCCACCAGTCCTATTTATTGTATCATTTAAAAAGATTGTACAGATTTTTCCAAAAATAATGTTTTTTATTTTTATCAATTAGTATCTTTGAGTTAAATTATTTGTTCTGTCTTTTCTGGTGGATTAAACTCAAATTGCAACCAATTTTCATATAACCAAAAGTGAGAGGTTGTAATCTGAATAAAGGGTAAAAGGCCATTCTTGAACATGGTGTGAAACATTCTTACTAATCTGCTTGAGAACCATTTCGGATTGACTGAATGACTGAAGCCTTTAGTGAGAGGTATGTTTAAATATTTAACAATTTCTACCCTCTGAATTCATAAATAGGCCCGTTTAATTTTGTCTGGATTGCCGTTCTAAAAAATAAATAAAAAAAAGAATATTTTTTGCTCATATAATTTAAAAAAGGCAAGGCCATAAGCAAAATAGGTAAACTGGGATATGACTAAAGAGTTAATCAGGGTGCTTTTTGGACAAATAGACAGGTATTTTCCTTTCCATGGTAGCAAGTTCTTATCTATTTATGCTAACTTTCTATAAAAATGTGTTGTAGTGAGATCATTTCTTGCTTTTGGAATATGAATGCTGAGTATGTCCACTTCAACGTCAGAAATTACACGGTAATGTAAAAGTTACATTTTTTTTGTGATCCAACACGTAATATAGTACACTCATCATCATTTGGTTGTAATCCATAGAGGTTGTAAAACTAATCCAGATCATCTATGAGGCTGGGGAGGCAACCAAATTGTGGATTTAAAAGAAAACATGAATCATCAGCGTACAATGGCACCTTTGTTTTTATACCCTGGATCTCTAGCCCCTCATATTATTGTTGGATCTGATTTTAATAGCTAACATTTCTATGGCTATAATAAATAGATATGCAGAGAGTGGACAACCTTGTTTTACCCCTCTTGACAGTTTAATATATTCTGAGAAGTAGCCATTACTATGTTACACCTAGGGTTACTATTCATATCTTTAACCCATTGTATAAGTTATTCTCCAATTTAGAAATATTTCAGGCATTTATATATAAATTCCAGTCATACTTTATCAAAAGTCTTTTCAAAGTCAGTTAGGAATACCAGGCCACGTTTCCCAGATTTTTCATAGAGTTCTATTGTTTTCAGTACTTGTCTTGTAAACTCAGCAAGAAAGAAACGTCCCCTTTTCAGGATCCTGTCTTTCAAAGATAATTTGTAAAAATCCAATTAACTTCACAGATCTTCTTGTAAAGGGTTTAAACACTGTTTCCCATGCTTGTTCAATGAACCATAAATAATTAATGAACATGCACCTGTGGAACAGTCATTAAGACACTAACAGCTTACAGACAATAGGCAATTAAGGTCACAGTTATGAAAACTTAGGACACTAAGGAGGCCTTTCTACTGACTCTGAAAAACACTAACAACAAAAAATGCACAGGGTCCCTGCTCATCTGAGTGAACGTGCCTTAGGCATGCTGCAAGGAGACATGGGAACTGCAGATGTGGCCAGGAAAATAAATTGCAATGTCTGTACTGTGAGATGCCTAAAACAGCGCTACAGAGAGACAGAATGGACAGCTGATCATCCTAACATGTGTAACAACACCTGCACAGGATCGACACACCTGAACATCACACCTGCGGGACAGGTACAGGATGGCAACAACAGCTTCCCAACAATCTCTCCATCAGTCAGTGCTCAGACTCTCAGAGAGGCTGGACTGAGGGCTTGTAGGCCTGTTGTAAGGCAGGTCCTCACCAAACATCACCAGTAACAACATCACCTATGGGCACAAACCCACCGTCGCTGGACCAGACAGGACTGGCAAAAAGTGCTCTTCACTGACAAGTTGCGGTTTTGTCTCACCAGGGGTGATGGTTGGATTCGTGTTTATCGTCGAAGGAATGAGCGTTACACCGAGGCCTGTACTCTGAAGCGGGATTGATTTGGAGGGTCCGTCATGGTCTGGGGCAGTGTGTAACAGCATCATCGGACTGAGCTTGTTGTCATTGCAGGCAATCTCAATGCTGTGCATTACAGGGAAGACATCCTCCTCCCTCATGTGGTACCCTTCCTGCAGGCTCATCCTGACATGACCCTCCAGCATGACAATGCCACGAGCCATGCAGCTCATTCTGTGCGTGATTTCCTGCAAGACAGGAATGTCAGTGTTCTGCCATGTCCAGCGAAGAGCCCAGATCTCAATCGCATTGAGCATGTCTGGGACCCCCCAGAAATGTCCAGGAAGTTGCAGGTGCCTTGGTGGAAGAATGGGGTGACATCTCACAGCAAGAACTGGCAAATCTGATGCAGTCCATAAGGAGGAGATGCACTGCAATACTATACAGCTAGTGGCCACACCAGTTACTGCCTGTTACTTTTGATTTGTTCAGGGACACATTATTCAATTTCTGTTAGTCACATGTTCATACAAATATTTTCACATGTTAAGTTTGCTGAAAATAAACTTATTTTTTTGCTGAGTTTAGTATCTCCAATGTATCATCCATGTAAAGAAAAAAACTGTCTGATTAGGATGAATCATATCCGAAAATAACTTTTTAATTCTATGTGCTATGCATTTTGCTAGAATTTTTGCATCACAACACTGAAATGTAAGGGGGCCTCCAAATTTTTGAAATGGACTGGATCTTTATATTTAGCACTTTGGTCCTGTTTCAGTAATAATGAAATCCAACTTTCTTGTAATTAATTACCACGTTTTCTTCACTGAACTAGTTTGAATATTTGCCTATTGAAAACTACAACTCCTTACAGCGCCACACAGTTTGTTTTCGATTTGATTTCTCTCATGCTTTATAGGATTTCTCTCTGAAGAAACGGTGCGTTGATAAATACGTTGGTCAATTAGTTGTTTAATAATATATATTTTTTAAACGTTTAATCGCTCAGTTCTACAAGTTCAACAAAATTGTACATTGTCAGGAAATGTCTTAATTTGTTATTGACCGATTCCAGAGATAAATCCAACCATGTGATATTGTTGTGTTGGCATTAGAATGTGGTGTGGTAGGTTTTCATTGGGTGGGTCTTTACGTGGCACTGCCAGCACAACTATATGATAGTAGGGGCATAGTTGAGGGCATAACTATTACTAACTTTTGTGGTAATAGTTTGTAATCAGATGTTCACTTCCTTGTCCCTGTCAAACATCCTGAGCTTGTAAGTGTTACTTGGTATGGCCCATCTGAGAGGGAAAAGTGGCAGACATTTTGGAGCGTTGCTGAGCGCCCCTTCACGGTATTCTTAGCTTTTAGAGATTCCACATTCATCTCTGTTGGCTGCACTAAAGGCAGCCCATGAGCATGTATCGAGTGGATTTCTTCCCACTATGCCCATTTATCTAATCTTGAATACAAAATAGGTGAGGGAAGCGAAAGGGGGGAAATGAGAAAGGGAAATTCAGCCTGGATTTGGGACCTTTCTTTTCTCCTCTGGAATGCACCAAGTTAGGCTACGAGTAGTGGCTGTGGGTCGGCAGATCTTTTAATTCCCTAAATGGAAAAGCCATGTACAAGATGTCTGGACTGTAACTGCCAAGCCGTGCTGGAGTGAGAGATTTGTAATGACTCCTCATGGGAGAACAACCCTGCGGCCTTTTATCTATCACATTCATGTCGTTCATGTGTAGCCTTTCACTACAACTTGCACAAACTCTGTCACTTATAGTGAGCTTAGCAGGAAATGTCAATGAGCAACCATTTGCATGTACTTATGAATGATAATTACTGTTAGTGCATTATTAATGTGCTGTATGGTACATTACAACCATAAGAACATGATATAGTGGTTTTAAAGAGTTGTCTGCATGCCACAAATCCACACTTGACCAAATATTGAATAACAAATGTGCTTTGTAATATTCTTGCATAACCATAAGTCTGAAAATCTCTATTTATTTTATTATACCATATTATAGTTGATTTATGGCATTGTAAAATACATATGATTTCTGTTTCTGTTTGAGAATTGAAATACCTTCACCCACATGTTGATACCAAAAGTTTATGAGGTGCAGAAATGAAGGTAGCTTTATACTGAGCCAAGGTACCTCCTAAATCAGATTACGGCATAATGGAAAGTAGGTGCAGAATATCTGCAGCCTCAAGTGTGTCAAAGTCAATATGTTTGTCAGATTGCCCCTGAACAGTAACCCGACTCCATAAATGATATCGTGTTCTATGTAATGAAGACTCTTAAACTTGGCACTTGCTGTGACTTTGCCCGAGAGCATATTCTCACTTGTTCTAACCTATTGTGACTGAATGACTGTTGAATAGAAAAAGGCTCACAACCTGATTTACAATTATAGCCAGGCTATTTCTGTTAGGACGTGAGAGGTTGTCTCTGTCCTGGCTTTCTGCTCTACTGATCTGAAGAGAAATACATGGAGTAATCCATTAAATGGTCCTGTTTTTTTCTTTCTCCAAACAGAATATCATGAATTTGACAGACCATGTTCAATAAAATCAAGGAGAGGTGAAGATTACCATTTATCATGTATTTAATGTTAACCTTTAAACCAGAGTAGCTAATATTATGCATTTGAAAGTTTTAGATGACAAATCAAAAAGTCAATTTCATTTCCAGTCTGCAATTCTCCTCATAGCTTAATGATTTATTGTCATCATCTTTTGACAGGTAATTACATAGCAGATTTATATCTAGCTTGATTTCACAGACACTTGAGAATCATCCATATATTATTAATGGCATGACTTTAGTCCTACTGCTAAGTGACAGATGACACAATGTTAATGTATCAGCCAGGTTTTGGTGTAATTTATTAAGACATACTATATAGACATAAATGGACGTATGAAGAATCCTCATCCACACAGTTGTCCGCATGGGTGTTCACTGTGGTCCATGAAACTAGGAATGTTTTTAGATTCAATTGCTAGCAATGTGAATGGCACCTTTAGCCTTGTGTGGCAATCTGTTTGTTTTGGTATGATCTGACCTAAGAGGCTGGACTGAATCATCAGAGAATGAACCTGACTATATCAGTGACCAAACATAAGGGAAGTGGCTCATTATCTAAAGAAAGTCAAACCCAAATTACACGTCGTTCTCTGAAGCTCTCTTCTGATGACTCATGTCAACTCGAGAGGTATAATTTCCTTGTTCCATTTGTAATGCATGAGAGGATGATGGTAATTATTCCTTTGATACATTATCCCCTTGAAAAGAACAAACAAAGTGGACTGCGTGAGAAAGTCAGGCCTGGCCTGTGTTGACCCCATAGTGAGTAGAGGAGTAGCATCTAATGAGTGACAAATGATTACATTTAATCAAATCAAATCACATTTTTAATGGTCACATACACATGGTTAGCAAATGTTATTGCGAGTGTAGCGAAATGCTTATTCTTCTAGATCCGACAGTGCAGCATTATCTAACAGGTAATATCTAACAATTCCACTACAAAACCTAATATCTAACAAATTTAAAAGACACACAACCCCCCAACAACTCTACCGCCGCCAAGGTGCATCAGAGCAATCTGGCATCCTAATGGCATGTTGTATCAGAGATAGACCCGGGACTGTAGCCAGCCTTTAATCACAACCACTGACAGACAGGTTCATATGGAGGCATGTCAATGCAAATTCATGACCTTCTGATCAAACACAGTGTATTTATTCTTTTAGCTTTATTTTACTAGGCAAGTCAGTTAAGAACAAATTCTTATTTTCAATGACAGCCTAGGAACAGTGGGTTAACTGCCTGTTCAGGGGCAGAATGACAGATTTGTACCTTGTCAGCTTGGGGATTTGAACTTGCAACCTTTCGGTTACTAGTCCAATGCTCTAACCACTAGGCTACCCTGTATACTCTTTGTAGTACATCATGTAATTTCTAGTCTCAACCTATTGTCACCAGGAAGTAAAAGTGGCCTTGAATCCTCAATCTAATGTAATACTTTCTCTGTGAAAGGTTAAGGTCACATGGTGTTCAATGTCCTTTTGTTTGGTTCTGTCCTCTCCTACTGCCTCTCCTACTGCCATAGGTTGTCTTCTATAGCAGTAAGGGGAGTAAAGTGTGGACACATCCATTTGTCTGTCTGACAAGCTTACATACTAAACTCCTATGTGATTTAAAAATCTATATATATTTGGCACCAACTGAGGGTGTGGATATAAAGTGGTAATCGCACAGAGGATGTGCTGGTGACCACTGTTCCTGATATTACACTGATGTTTTATTATTCAAAGGATGTCAGTATTGCCTACAAGAACAGGACTTGATGTGGCTCAGAATATAAGCAGAGACTCGTGTAATGAAGCTTTTGCTCCATCTCAGAATACATCAAAGAGCCTTTATCATGTCTCATACTTTATACACACACACAGGCACACACACAAATGCACATATCACATAGGAATGTAATTTAGTGAGATTTTCCTGTGATTTCATTCACAACACATTTTTACCTGCTCAACATCTCATTGCTTTTCGTCTCCATTGCTTTTTTACTATTATAGCATTGCCAATACTACCATAGCCACTGGGTTTATCACAATAAAAGGCTCACTTGGGAGATTAAATTCTGAAGTAGTTGAGCAATGAAAGGCACCCTTGAAACAAAGTGTCTCATGTCCAGAGGCAAACGTTACAGATTCAATTTAGGATGTTTGGCAATCTGCTGAGAGTGAAACATCTCAAGTGGAAAATGGAAATGTTTTTGATTGAGAAGGGGTTGATGATGACAAAATCCCTTCATTTGTTTCCTTTCATTAATTCCCCTGTGTTGGCTTCTTCTAAAACATATCAGCAACAAAGATACTTGGGAATAATTATTTGTTCTTTCCTTGTTTCCTGTTTTTCTAAGAGGTCCAGAATTTCAGTTAGTAGGCCTAAATAAACAGAGCCTCTCTCAGGCCCCAACACAATGTGCTATTTGCATCATAACAAGCCCCTCCCAATACCACTACAGCATCCTTGTGAAATACTCTGGATACAGATGGAAAATATCCCCATGAATGGATTTCATGAATGGATTTCCATGCTTATGAATTAATTCCCATGCACATTTTATGTTGTAACCCCCATCCATCCCTACACTAGATGTAGGCAACATTGCCCCCAACTTAACCCAGAAACATGCAGATCTAACCAGATATAGAGCTTCTCAGGGTGGAATATGTATTTTTGGCAAAGAAATAAATGTAGCCATTCGGGAATTGAGAAAGAGTAAAGCTGAACTCTTTTTTTTAATAACTACAATAATTATTATAATTATTGTTATTATATTAATAATTTCCATTTCATATCCTGATTACAAAAAGAAGGTAGCTGTAACGGCGTTCTTCTTTTGTTGAAGGAGAGTCGGACCGAAATGCAGCGTGTAAGTTACTCATGTTTATTAGGAAGACAAACGAATGAACTATACACGAATAACTAATAAGTACAAAAACAACAAACAGAACGTGAAACCTATTACAGCCTGACTGGTGCACACTACACAGAGACAGGAACAATCACCCACGAAATACAAGGCGAAAACCAGGCTATCGGTTCCCAATCAGATTGACTCTGATTGAGAACCGCCTCAGAAACCTATTTAACACAAACACACACCCCTAATCAACTACAATCCCAAACACTACAAACCCCAATACGAAAATACAATACATAATAACCCCATGTCACACCCTGGTCTGACTAACTAATAAACTAAAACACAAAATACTAAGACCAAGGCGTGACAGTAGCTTCCAGGCTGAACAGTCTGATGTTATGCAAGAGGGGGAGTGCTGGATCTAAAGTGAACAGTTGATTTGCAGACAGATAGGCACACTCTCTTCACATTGCTGTGGTTTATTTGACAGATTGCCGATGCATACAGATGTAGGATCTTAATTTGATCACTATTTTGTTGCTGAGAATATTCCTGCAAAATTTCCAATTTGACATTTCCGACTGGATTTCCCCTAATAAAAAGTGTATCAACCCTTACAAAAATGTACATTAATTATAATCCACATCATAATTGATAATTACTGTTGTTGCAGGATTATTTTCTTGCTGTAGCAAACTGGATACAATTAGGATCCTACATCTGTATCTTAGGCTATTAATCGATTTGATAAATGTATCTCTCTCCATTGCAGGTATTCCTATGGATTTTATTAAAATATGTATGAAAATATGAACACTGTACGTCTGTTTTTGGCTTCAGTGCATCCATTATTCCATAATATAATCAATGAGAAAACATAGTGTAATTTTTACTTTTTATGGCTGCATGGGCAGTATTGAGTAGCTTGGATGAAAAGGTGCCCATTGTAAACGGCCAGCTCCTCAGTCTCAGTTGCTAATATATGCATATTATTATTAGTATTGGATAGAAAACACTCTAAAGTTTCCAAAACTATCCAAATATTGTCTGTGAGTATAACAGAACTGATATTGCAGGTGAAACCCTGAGGAAAATCAAAACAGGAAGTGGCTTCTATTATGAAAACTCCATGTTCCATAGCCTCCCTTTGCTGGATTTAAAAGGATATGAACCAGATTCCGTTTCTTATCGCTTCCTCAAGGTGTCAGCAGTTTTCAGACATAGTTTCAGGCTTTTATTTTGAAAAATGAGCCAGAACGATAACATCGCGTCAAGTGGTCACATGAGTTTTGCTCGCGAAACAGCATTTGGACAGCCATTGTTTTCCCCTCTCTTACTGTGAAAAACATTTGCGGTTGATATATTATCGATTATATATTTTTAAAACAACCTGAGGATTGATTATAAAAAACGTTTGACATGTTTCTGTAGACATTATGGAAACTATTTGGAATTTTTGTCTGCATTGTCATTACCACTCTTTCCTGTGGATTTCTGAACATAACGCGACAAACAAACAGGTATTTTGGACATAAAAAATTATCTTTATGGAACAAACTGAACATTTGCTGTGTAACTGGGAGTCTCGTGAGTGAAAACATCCGAAGATCATCAAAGGTAAACGATTAATTTGATTGCTTTTCTGATTTTCGTGACCAAGCTGCCTGATGCTAAGTGTACTTAATGTTTTGTAGTGCGATTGATAAATTTACACAAATGCTTGGATTGCTTTCGCTGAAAAGCATCATTTTAAAATCTGACACGACCGGTGGATTAACAAAAGGCTAGGCTGTGTTTTCCTATATTGCACTTGTGATTTCATGAATATAAATATTTGTATTAATATTTATTGAATGTAGCGCTATGCTATTCAGCGGTTGTTGATGACACTTATCCCGATATCGTGATTGCAGCCATAACAAGTTTTAGAAGAGAAATACTGTAAGAGGAAGCAGTCGCTAGAAGTTAAGTATACAGTAGGCTACTGCATGGAGGCTGTACAGTATATAGAAAACATTTCTTTATTCACATCTCTGAAAGGAATAGGTTAAGTCAGAGGAAAAAACAAGCAAAGGCCAAGCTTAGAAGGTCTAACTATATTAGTGAATTCTAAAGTGTAAATATTTTATATGCCATTTATTTCACTGGTCTTTGAGGTTGTTTCACACAGCTCTTTGGTTATTGTGGGCAACCAGTGAGAGGTAGAATTGGCAGAGTTTCCAATCAGTGTTGCCAACATCACCTACGGGGACTTCACCCCCTTATATGCTTTACACACACACATACATGCACACGCACACACACTCACACACACGCCCACAAACAAAATGGGAAATCTTAAGCCACTTTTCCATTATCATTAAATTAATTATTGGCTTACAGAGGGGAAACAACGTTTGTGGTCCACTACTGTTGAGGCAGTTACACAGACATCCACTCAAAAAGCTTTTTAATATTACCTTCTCCCTATTTCACTTACTAAACTACCAAAGATTTTCATACTATGTTTTTTAAACAGGTTCTTGGGGTACAATATTCCTAGTTTTGAAAATAACTCTTCCCACTGAGAACAAACTGGTTGAATCAACGTTGTTTCAATGTAATTTGTCATCGTATTGTGACATGGAATCTACGTGGAAAAATAATGAACATAAACTGTTGTTTTGGGGGTGGAAGGTGTCGTAATTGCAACTAATTTTCAACATAGACAAACCTTGTATAAAATATGTTCATTTTTTACCTTTGAAACAAAGTCAGATCTTTAACGTTATATCCGCTACTAGAAAAAAACAGGGCTGGGCAGCACCTCCTACTGGAGAGTTGATCTAACTGCTATTCATTTGGTCTCCCATCCAGGGTTCCAAGCCCAGCATAGCTTTGATATTTGTCACTGACTACTACCAATGTGCTATTGTTAGAATGATTATTGAGAGATCTCTTAATGACTAAATATAGTCACTGTTGCTATCAAAGTCATTCCAACAGAACAAATTAAATATAACCATACTCTATAAGTCATATGCCATCAATTATACTATTTAGGCCTATATTTGTTATTATTTTTTACCTTTATTTAACTAGGCAAGTCAGTTAAGAACAAATTCTTATTTACAATGACGGCCTACCAAAAGGCAAAAGACCTCCTGCAGGGACGGGGGCCTGGGATTACAATTTTTAAATAAATACAATATAAATATAGGACAAAGCACACATCACAACAAGAGAGACAACACAACATTACATAAAAGAGATACCTAAGACAACAACATAGCAAGGCAGCAACACTTAAGAACACAGCATGGTAGCAACACAACATAGCAACAACATGGTAGCAGCACAAAATATGGTACAAACATTATTGGGCACAGACAACATTACAAAGGGCAAGAAGGTAGAGACAACAATACATCACACAGAAGAGCCACAACTGTCAGTAAGAGTGTCCATGATTGAGTGTTTGAATGAAGAGATTGAATCAATATAGCATTTGCAAAGTCATCAAGAGATATTGTTTCAATTTATTCCAGGATTAAACTAAAAATGGACAGTACAAATCGGCCTAGGATTTCAAGCTTTGGTTTATTTCAAATGTATTCTTCAAGTCAATCATTATATGTTGGATCCACTTCTCCATCTCAACCCAGAATCAAAGTTAAAGAATAGGACTAAATCAAATACAGTATATTTACTTTAAAGTGCATTTAATGTTTGATTAGATTAAGTCCTATTCTTTAACTTTGATTATTGGTTGAGCTGGAGACGTGAATCCAACATCTTTATTTTTACTTCGTAGACAAACTGGAATTAAAGCCAGACTAAGTTAGGGGCACAAAATATACAATATTTCCTTCAAATGTTGATATTTGGTTGTGTTGACAACCAAACACAATTTAACATTAATTTTGCAATACAGTAAATAGCCTTTTAACTTGTCGACAAGTTAACATATTATATGTTGGATTCATGCATCCAACTAACCCAAAAATAATAGTTAAAGAATAGTATTAAACCAGTGGCTCAGATGAAATAATCAAACCACTAGATATACTTTCTATGTTGGTATTTGGTTGCATTACTAACCAAACACAATTTAATATTACTTTTAGCCTAAAGTTAAGACTATTTTACAAACTAATGTCACAGTATTTATTCAACCTTAAAATGGGTAACACATCCATGGCCACAGGTTACCCTACAGTGACTATACACGTATTCTAATGTCATCATAGAAAGAGTGCATGTTCAAGATAGCATGCAAATATCACAGGTCGGTGGAGAGCTTCACAAAAATCTTCACAATTTCTTATAATAATCTGTGCAGAATGTCGAACAGCATTGCTCACTTGCACTATGTATTTACACAATAATCTCAACTGCAATCCTGGTCATTTGATTGTGCTATTGGATGAAGCACAGTGATAACACCTCTCTGGCACCAGTGGGACGGTAGCGTCCCACCTGGCCAACAGCCAGTGAAATTGCAGAGCGCTAAAATTCTAAATACACCATTTGTAATATTAACATTTCTTGTAAATACATGTGTCTTACATCATTTCAAAGCTTAACATCTTATTAATCCAGCCGCTGTGTCAGATTTCAAGAAGGCTTTACGTCAAAAGCAAACCATGCGATTGTCTGAGGAGAGCACCCAGCTAACAAAAGTATTACTAGCATTTTCCAACCAAGCATTAGCATCACAAAAGTCAGAAATAACAATAAAATAAATCTCTTACCTTTGAAAATATTCCTCGTTGGCAATGCCAATTGTCCTAGCTCCACAGTGAATGTTAGTTTTGTTTGATAAAATCCATTTTTATAGCCTAACATGAAACATTTGTAAAACGCTTGCGTCGTGATTCCCGTCTCATTCAACTTTGGATGAAACATTCATGGTAAATACACACACTAAACACACGTTTATCCAGTCATGGTTGGTTTCATTGCAATCCTCTGTTTGGTAGTAACACAATCACACTTGGTGGCTCTTTTCCTGGGACGTATTGCCCGAAACAAACCGATTTGAAGACACCAATCAATGACCTCATTGCTCACCAATGGTAGGAGTGGTCTATCTTCGATTGACTGTATTATGGCCCAATGACCACTGCTCATCTTGAAATCTAGCTTGGAAGATAGCCAATGAGCTGAGGTAAACGGCAATATGTAATGGTTATACTTTCGAAGACCAGCCTTTGTTGTAAACTCTGGCGTAAAGGAGGTTCATTCCCCATTGATAATCCTACTTGACGGAGCCACGAGTGTTACGCATAGCAGTACATAGATGAGCATTTTCAGCAATTCTATATATTTAAATTATGGCGAATAAATCAGGAAAAGCGAAAACAAAGTCTAGATATACAGATGTTACCCAAATTATAAAATAAATTGATAGGATACTACAATGTTCTCCACAAGACCATGAAATGGTACAAGACATTTGTCTATCATTTCATTGACATTGCTATGGTGAATGCCTTCATCCTCCAGAAGGAAATGGCCAAGAGCTGTGGACAGCCCACCATCTCACAGCTAGCCTTCAGGGAGCTGCTCATCCAGGAGCTTGCTAGCTACAGCAAGTCCACTGTAGCACCTTCTGTCCCCTCTACCTCTGTCCCTTCTGCTCCAACCAGTGGTGTTCACCTGCCCAGATTCATATCTGCAGGCATGTGCCTCAGGGCAAAAAGGGCACAGTAGGGAGACGTCGTTGTGCCCTTTGTCACAGGAAATGCCCCATCACCTGCACCACCTGTTTAGTAAGCCTCTGCTTTACAGCAGAAAGAGACTGCTATGGGCCATGGCAACAGCAGCACAATATTGTGTAGAGGACTGAGGGTCTTCACAATATTGTAAATAGAAAATATGTAAATAGTTACCCTTGTTATTTTATTTTTTAAATATGTTTTATATATATTTTTGGGGTGTGTGTGTTAGAATAGCATTTATGTATTTTGTATATAATTCTTTCCTTCAAAATGTATCACTGTACCAATTCGGCCACTTGGGTACATTTGGGTACATTTGTGTGGGATACCTGGGTGACTTCATGCTCAATGTCATGTAGCTCGCTCATTTCTGAAGTTATCTGTCTAAAACTTTGCTCAGCTATTGTTGCCATCTTATGTTCTTCATTCAAATCATCCTCAGCATACTATCTGTATGTTTGGCTGTTCTTAGTCATTTGAAAGATGATGCAGCAACAATAAAAACAGAAAACGTGTGTTTATTTCCATGTATTTTCTTCTACCAGATCTATTGTGTTATATTCTCCTACATTCAATTCACATTTCCACAAAATTCAGAGTGTTTCCTTTCAAATGATACCAAGAATATGCATATCCTTGCTTCTGGGCCTGAGCTACAGGCAGTTAGATTAGGGTATGTCTTTAGGCGGAAATTGAGAAGAAGGGGGCTACCGTGGTATAAATACAAAATATCTGACATTGTATTCCCATTTGAACTTTGTTGTGCTTTCAAATGGTAATAACATATTGGGAATTCAACAAACTTCTGGCTGACTTTTTTAATAGGTGAATAAAGGTTGAATCTCATTGATCAACTTATCACCCAATTTCTATGTTGAAATGATGTGGTGTGCCAAATGGTTGGTTGCATGGTCATCCATCTGTCATTGTTATGAGTTCATGTCTGTTCCCCATCAAACCCCCAGGCATTGTCAGTTTGAAATATGAATTCCTCGGCCTGTCTGTCCTCGAAGGCTGTGTATACTACTTGCCGACAGTTGGGGAGCTTGTGGCTGTCTAGCTGAGGGCATTTGATGTAGACTCTTTCAAATACTTCTTTAGAGATTGCTCATATGGTCAGGGGCCAATGGTGGAGAATTAAATGATGGATACTCCACTGCCTCGTCTGAATCTCTTTGGCCTCGTATAACTTTATGGCCCCATTTTTCCCTGCTTGGTCGGTAAATTAGGTGTCATAAAGAAAGCATCTGAACCAGGCATTACAATCACACTGATCAACCAATTTGTCTGTGACACACCAGGCACCAGGGAGCCCTAAAGGAGCCGGCAGGCCTGGGCCCTGTAAATTACCCACAAGAGAAGGGGACTGGGCCAGAGGTAAATGGGGGCCAAGTCAAAGCAGATTGCATAGCTTCCTCCAACCCTCCCCACCCGAAAAGGAAAATAGACTTTAGGGATGAGGGTGCCAGTCAAAGCATTACTGACACTGTGCCGGGTAGTGGGGGCCCATCTCCCACTCTACGCTTTACACCAAAAAACCTTTCCCTTTTG
Source organism: Oncorhynchus masou masou (assembly GCF_036934945.1). Taxonomy (NCBI): domain Eukaryota; kingdom Metazoa; phylum Chordata; class Actinopteri; order Salmoniformes; family Salmonidae; genus Oncorhynchus; species Oncorhynchus masou. The sequence goes on from NC_088216.1 coordinate 64,133,590, forward strand.
TCCCTACTGAACCCAGCCTTAGAGCCGTGCTAGAGAAATCCTCTCTTATGTCCCCCATGTCCTCATTATATGCACAGGGCTCTAAGTCCATGGCTGGTTTTTACCCTCGGAGAGCTGCAGGCACGGGAGAGTGGAGTGACAGTAAAGCTATACACAGCCATGACATATCTTATTGCCTATCGTATGGGACCAGAGGGAGAAAACAGAGCATCTCTCAATTGAGCTTAAATGCGCAAATCGCTCCCTAGTGAAAGAAAGCCTTCCTTTGTAAAAGTTTCTGCACATTTTTGGGGGGAAACTTTGGAAAGTTTTGCTCTGAAGGGCTAAGACTAATCAGTCCAAGGTGGCATATTTAAGAAACAATGGATAAAAAAAATTATAATAAGTCTATAGAGCTTTCTTTCTCTGACAGAGACATCGCCACCACGATATGTCCAAACACTGCAGACAGCAGGTAGGACCAGGCTGACAGCAATGAATATCTATGAAACCATATGCACACATGCACTCAGAAGCTACTATGTATGTGTGCATGCTGCATTTTCAGCCGCGTTTGGTTTGATTAATGGACTTTCTAACTGAGGAACTTGTTCAAAGTGACACAAGCTTTTGTCTGTGTGTCATCCTCTTCCTGACAGTCACCAGAGTTGAAGGAGTCCCTCATCCCCTTCCTCCTGCTCCTTGTTCCTGTTTGGTTAGCGGTGGGACAACGCGATAAGAGCTGACAGCCCAGTAATGATGAATGAAAATGAAAGGGACGGGGGGTAAATGTAAATGCTGAAAGCACAATGGAAAAGTGATTAAAAAGCATTTCAGTGTCTTTTATCTCCTGGTACTGCTTTCAAAGGAGCAGTCTTAGGTCTTAGAGCCTCTCGCCAGCACTTATTTCAACGTGTCTCTTACCCCCTAGAGAGGACTTGGCTTTGATTGTTTTTTAGGCTGCCTTCCATCTTCTGCCTTCAATCGTATCCCTTCCAAGTGGGCGACTTCTCAAACTTCTGTAAGCAAGCAGTTTGGCAAAGTCGTCTCCTGTCATTGACTCACTTAGCCCCACTCTATCTAGGCTACATTGTGCTTTCACATTGAGAGAGTGACTGTCGGTGTGGAGGCAGACTACACTACATGAGTTTTCTTAGATCTTAAGTGAATAGTAGGTGCCATGTAAAGAACTAGTGTCAGTTATTAGAAAATAGCTTTTGCTGTTTGTTGATCGGTTACAATAGCCAATTACCTGTAACATGAACTCCTGTCTATGCTTCATTGTCTGCTATAGTGATGCTTTCACCATCTAAGCGGCTCCCCCACACACGGTGCTGTGAGAATAAATGTATTTCTATAGAGACACATTGTAACATGTATATGGAATGGAATATGAGTATTTTTGCCTTCCCTTTGACTCAAAGTGTTAAGAATGTTATCTCTGAATCTGTGTGAAAGTATAGAGATATTTATTTTTTCTGTATGCCTTACCTCGTTTTTGTGTCAGAGGAAGGTCTGACACCAGATGCAAGTATTACGTTGTGTCAGTTTGCTAAATTAATAATGGATGCAGCCTTTCTTTTGGGGTCGAAAGTGTTTTCATTCCGGTGGGTTGTTCCCACTGAAAATTCATCATCAAATTAATATTGTACATTGTCTTTGTATGTCTCACTCCTCCCTCTGTTCCTTTTCATGGTGGTGTTATATTTAAACCTGCAAGCACAGCTCAATGTTCCTATTGCAGTCTGTTCTGTAGACCAGCAGTAGAAGCATGGTCTGTGGCACGGGGGAATGAAGCGCTTCCCCTCCATTTAGGGTTCACCTAGATCTCTCAAATCACCTGCAAATCTCTCTGTGACATACATGCATGATTTATTAGCAGGTATGAGTAATGTGCATGTATCCATATTAAATCTTCAGAGGAATTAAAAGAAAAAGTTTCTAAGTCTACAATAATAGCTTTACGCAAGGGTTGCATTTTAGCATCAATTGCCACTTGCCACTTGTATGTTACTTAAATTCAATTATATGGAAACTTGGGACATGCTATGGAATGTGGAGACAAAATGATGATCTACTCAAAATTCAGTGTCAATAATAGATCATGTTTAATCACATAATGATACAATATTCAGGCTGCTACTTGGAGTCAGAATGCCCTATATGCTGACAAGTAGATCATCACCATCAATGACAGAGAGCTGTTGAGGTTGATTTGTCAAAAAGGTAATCTGAATATGATTTTGATCAAGACACGTAGGACAATGCCTCTAACAATCTCTTGGCAGACTGAAACAAATGAAAGGTCATGCAGACATTTGGACTGATTACTCTGGGACTGATTATTTGGACTGATTACTCTTGAGCACATGACTAAAAAGTACAATTCCATTAAATAGTTATTACAAAATTACTTTCAGTGAAAAGGAGCCAAGAATGACCTAGGGACCTTCTCCTTTTGTCCTTTCTCCCCCAAACCCTTGAGACCTGTGCGCTGAGTAAAAGGAGATGTTGGGATGCTGCCTTGTTCACACAACTGTCTCCAGAGCACTAATTCCCTTAATTATCAGGCCTGGGAGAGAAGTCCCCAGTGAGCTCTGTTAAATGTGGTTCTGCTCTACACACTCTCCAATCCAATTTGCTGTTATTTTTTTAAAAGAGAGCAGGGTAATGGTGCTTGAGGGTGTAGAGCAAGAGGGAGGAGGGAGAGGGGGGCTTGGACTGTTAGTGGTATGAACTGTTCTGTAGTTGAGCTGACTGAGAAAGGAAAATAAATGGTTTCCACTTTAATTTTAGATTTCTTTAGTGTATAGATGTAGGAGAAAGGGCTGCATCTTTGAAGGCTGGCCTTGGCGGAGCAATTGAATGCAGAGCAGAGTTTTACCATACAAACACTTTCAAATGTAGTGTTTGATAAGATGAATATCTTGGACTTGAGAGCCTCCGTCTTTTGATTCTCCTCCCAGGCCTCCTCTCAAACGTAGTCTCAAATATGTCCTTCCCGGCTTTGCCTTTGTATGTAATGCAGTGATAGAGATGGCTACGGAGGCTGTAGAAGTCAGGATGTACAGATACAAAGTAATGCAGCTCGTGTCACTGCATAGCAATTGAATATGACGCTTTACAGAGAAGAAGCTGTCAAAGACATTGACATCCTCTTCAAAGTGTCAAGGATTTTTCTTACACAACGCAATTTTCTTACACAATTTCTTACACAGGGATGTAGTTTTTTTGTATGAAATCAGTTAATCAATGTTTACGTGTGCCGAGGAAACTTAGCTGCTATGGATTTTGCACATGCCACATCTTTTTACATGAAGTAAATATTCTACCATGCATTAGAGAATCCCAGTTTCATTCTGAAAACAGAAGGTGTGCTTAGGAATTGTGAAATGCAGAAAAAGGTTAACAATTACGCCAGAACTGATGAGGTGGTGAAATGATGAAAATTCATTATACAAAGTGTGAATTCATAATGTTCCACAAATGGTGCAAAAAACATAGGAATGTAATGAAATAGAGTATGTAAGGCCAATATCACATCTAACATCTAATAAACTTCCTGCTCTCAATTTAAAAAGTTGTCAGAGGCAGAGACTTGCCAAGTAGACTACTGGCTTTGCATCTCATTGAACAAAGCATGTTAATTACCAGTTTTTCTCAAATATCATTCTGTAATGCAATGCAGCCTTTTGCTTTGGTGAAGTCAATGGTGCTCTGGCAGTGGATAACAGTTTCGCTGCTGTACATTTAACGTAAGGCTCTGAGCTCGAGCCGTCTGGGCCTGTGATGCCTCTGAGAGCTAATCATACCCGTTTCAGACAGACCTCTGTTAGACAGCTAATGGAGTGTTCTAAGGTTAGTTTTCAGCCATACGTCCCCCATCAATAAGCAATTAAGAGGTGTGGAAACAAGAAGGCGCTCAGGCCATCAGACATTTTCCCCCCTTCGTTTTAATCAATTAATCGCTTTGGCATGTCTGCTTGAAACCCCCCAAATAGATTTAGATATAAAAGTTACACATGAAACGGCTCTATTCCCAGGCCAGTATCGCTGATGTAGGATATTTTTAAGCGCGTCTTGTCAATTGAGAGATTCATGGTGGAACTCCCACTGGGCTCTCGTTTAACCCCTTCTCCTGGTTTCACACACTGTTTTTCTTTCCTATAAAGGCTCAGAGAAGCCAAACGGACCAGACATATTCTGCTTCCTCTATGCCGGGTGTGAAGGCAAATTCACAGGAAATGTTTCATGTGATAATATAGCAGGCAGAATATCTAATGCCAGCCTTGAGGATGCAGCAACTGGGAAAGTCTGAAACATTCAGAGTAGCAAGGAATTTAGATGTCAACACTTTTTTCTATCTTTCATCCTCCTCAACTGATGTTGTCACTGTGACCGCCATCTGCATTTTCATATTGTTCATCCATTTATTCAACTCACCCTCTTTTCACACTCCTGGTCATCCACTCCTATATCTCCCTTGATGGTTTTATTATTGATCTACACATTCAGTGAGGGACCGCTGTTTGAGGAATTTGCTTTCAAAAGACCAGCGCTAGTGTAGTGTAACATGGATTGCATGTTAAGCATCTGAATTTATGTGAAGGGGCTATATTTCCTGTTCACTTAGCTTAACTCCCATTGCTCTTCTCTGCTGTAAAGTGGTGCTCACATGTTTTCATATTTCTGTGACATGCTTGCAGGTTTCCCTTGAGAGAGCCAGGCAATGGGCTGCTAATACTGTATGATATGCATGAGCTCTGCTCCATATTTTTAACCAGCCCCATTAGACTGGCATGAAACCCAGGGGATCCTGAACACAGCATAGGGCCCTGGCCAACAGCCCTGCTTTATGACACAAACAATCCTGAGCACACAGTGTCAAGGATAATGAGTTTAACGTTTATAATAGTCGTATAATTAGTCATTTTTAGTACATTTTTAGCTGTCATGTGTTGTTGCCTAACCTGTCCCTTTCTCTTTCCAAAGCTCCTCCAAACAACATCTCAGTTACGGCAGAGAACTGTCCAGCTCCATTCAGCCGGTACCAGGCCCAGAACTTCACTCTACTGTGCACTGCAAAGGGAGGCAAACCTGCCCCTTCGGTGAGTCATACATTTATGCACATGAACATGCTGTTCAGTGCATATACAGTCCAGTATATAGGACAACTCACGCTGTTAACAATATTTAATGTACACATGAAAGGTTCCAGTCATGTGTAGCCCACTGCATGTATAAATATAAATAATCTCTTCATTCATCCCCTTCTACAACTAGCCTACGGCATGTATAAATAATCTCTTCAATCATCCCCTTCTACAACTAGCCCACTGCATGTATAAATAATCTCTTCAATCATCCCCTTCTACAACTAGCCTACGGCATGTATAAATAATCTCTTCAATCATCCCCTTCTACAACTAGCCCACTGCATGTATAAATAATCTCTTCAATCATCCCCTTCTACAACTAGCCCACTGCATGTATAAATAATCTCTTCAATCATCCCCTTCTACAACTAGCCCACTGCATGTATAAATAATCTCTTCAATCATCCCCTTCTACAACTAGCCCACTGCATGTATAAATAATCTCTTCAATCATCCCCTTCTACAACTAGCCCACGGCATGTATAAATAATCTCTTCAATCATCCCCTTCTACAACTAGTCCACTGCATGTATAAATAATCTCTTCAATCATCCCCTTCTACAACTAGCCCAAGGCATGTATAAATAATCTCTTCAATCATCCCCTTCTACAACTAGTCCACTGCATGTATAAAACATCTCTTCAATCATCCCCTTCTACAACTAGCCCACTGCTGTATTTTGTGGTATAAAGACTTGGACATAATTGTTCATTGTTTTCTGAAAGGTATTGTTGAAAAAATAGGAGATAAAGTACACTCAACAAAAATGTTAACGCAACATGCCAACAATTTCAAAGATTTTACCGAGTTACAGTTCATATAAGGAAATCAGTTAGTTGAAATGAATTTATTAGTCCCTAATCTATGGATTTAACATGACTGGGAATACAGATATGCATCTGTTGTCCACAGATCCCTTTAAAAAAGGCAGGAGCGTGGATCAGAAAACCAGTCAGTATCTGGTATGAACACCATTTGCCTCATGCAGCGTGACACATCTCCTTCACATAGAATTTATCAGGCTGTTGATTGTGGCCTGTGGAATGTTGTCCCACTCCTCTTCAATTGCTGTGTGAAGTTGATGGATATTGGCGGGAAATGAAACACGCTGTTGTTCACGTCCATTCAGAGCATTTATTAACATGTCTGGTGAGTATGCAGGCCATTATCATGTGGAAACATGAGGTGATGAGTGGCACAACAATGGCCCTCAGTATCTCATCATGTTATCTCTGTGCATATTGCCATCGATAAAATGCAATTGTGTTCGTTGTCCGTAGCGTATGCCTGCCCATACCATAACCCCACTTCCACCATGGGGCACTCGGTTCACAATATTGACAACAGCAAACTGCTCGCCCACACGATGCCATACACGCTGTCTGCCATTTGCCAGGTACAGTTGAAACGGGGATTCATCCATGAAGAGCACACTTCTCCAGTGTGCAAGTGGCCATCGAAGGTGAGTATTTGCCCACTGAAGTCAGTTACGACGCCGAACTGCAGTCAGGTCAAGACCCTGGTGAGGATGATGAGCATGCAGATGAGCTTCCCTGAGACAGTTTGTGCAGAAATTCTTTGGTTGTGCAAACCCACAGTTTCATCAGCTGTCCGGGTGGCTGGTCTCAGACAAAGAAGCTGGATGTGGAGGTCCTGGGCTGGCATGGTTACTGTAATATTTGTGTTGTGGAGAAATGACCAGGCAGGAGACGGGAGTACAGTTAGTTTTCGTTTAGTCAAAAACCCCTCGAGCTCTACAGTTCTCGGCATTCCAGTGCGCATGTGCATTTCCTATTAGGTGTAATAACGTAACACTGCCGAAATGCATTACTGCTTAGTAACAGCACAGTAACTAATATTAACAGATGTAGATCCCAGATACTACAATCCTCCCCCATAGTGTTTAACTCCTAGAGAACAAGGTAAATATGTTAGGTAACTACTAATTCAATATCTGAACAATGCATTCTTAAACATTTTTCAACTACTGGGTTGAAGCAGACTTTTCAGAGCCCAGCACAAATCCAGGGGATTATTCTGCCCCAAAGATGGAGTTTGTGTCCTAATAACTAACCCAGGTAATGTCCTTTTTCTTTCCTTTTATCTAAGACATATTAAAGTGTTTGTTTTGCTGTCCGTTACCTCCTTAACCAGCTCAACTCACAGGTCAAGCTTTTGAGGTGCCCTTCGCTGTCGAATAGGATATCTCCGCTCCTCCTGGGCTTCCTGTGGTGGGCCAGGTTCGGGTGGAAGGTCAGGCTCTGTCTCTCCCGTACGTCCACAGTCAGGAGAATAGTCCTGGGGGTCGTTATTGTTCCTGTTCTCTCGGCATGTTTCTGCTGGGGCGTTGGACCGTAGCAGATGATCCACATGAACGTTGACCTGGCGATGACCAATTTGGACTTGGTAAGTCAAAGGTCCTCTGCGTTGCAAGATCACACCTGAGTTCCACAGGCTCTTGGGGTGTCTGAAATCACGTACCATCACTCTCTCTTCCTCTTTGAATTCTCTGACAGTTTTTGAGTGTCTGTCATGAGCTTTCTTCTGCTGTAGCTGGTGCTTTGCCACAGTGCTTGACAAGTCTGGTTTCAACAATGTCAGGCGGGTACGTGGTTGGCGTTTCAGAAACAGTTCAGCTGGTGTACATTCCGTTACTGTGTGTGGTGTGTTACGGTAAGTAAACAGGAACCGGGGAAGCCTTTGGTGGATGGGCACAGACTGAACCTCGAGTCTAGTCCAGGCCTTCTTAAAGGTTTGCACGGCACTCTCCACTGCTCCGTTTGGTGCCGGATGGTAAGGTGGTGACAGGATGTGCCTTACTCCGTTGTTCTTGAGAAACATTTCAAAATCGTTTGAGGTGAACTGGAGGGCATTGTCCGATACGAGCTCCTTGACTAGTCCAAAGGATGCAAACAGGTGTCTGAGAAGATTGATGGTCTTCTCAGCTGTGGTCAGTTGAGTAGGGAACACTTCCATCCACTTGGAATGGACATCGACGACAACAAGGAAATGTTGCTTGTCAATTTCGGCGTAATCCACATGGATGCGTTCCCAAGGTGTAGCAGCCCAGGACCATGGATGAAGAAGTGCAGCAGCAGGCTTGTTGCGAACAGCTTCACAAGGTGAACAGTGGCCTACATGCTGTTGAATGTCCTGATCCAGTCCAGGCCACCACAGATAACTGCGAGCGAGTGCTTTCATTCGAGTGATCCCTGGATGTCCCTCATGCAGGTCAGATAGAGTCCGTGATGCAAATGCATGTGAACATGTGAGATGACGGCTCCTACTCCGTATGGAGATGCATCACACGCGAGTCTCAGCTTCATCTCTGTGTTATAGTGGGCAAGCCACTTGCTCTTTAGCAGACGCTGTTTACAGGTCTTGAATGCTTCTTCGCATTGTGGGGACCAATTCCACTTTGTATCGGCCTGCAGCAGTTGGTGAAATGGATGCAACAATGTGGACAAGTTTGCCACAAACTTTCCGTAATAGTTCAGGAGCCCCAAAAATGACCTCAGCTCTGAGATATTTGTGGGTGCTGGTGCGTTAACGATTGCTTCCACCTTGCTGTTGGTTGGGTGCAGGCCTTGTGCATCAATCTTGTATCCGAGATACTCCACTGAGTCCTGGAGGAACTCACACTTGCTGCGTTTCATTCTCACTCCGTATTTCTCCAGTCTTGACATCACTTTGTCCAGCACTACAGGGTGCTCTCCAATGGTTGGTGCTGACACGAGGATGTCGTCCATGAAGCACACAACATGGTCTATACCGTCCAAGATCTGATCCATTGTTTGTTGGAATATCACTGGAGCTGTCGAGATTCCATAGGCCAACCGATTGAATCTGAATAGCCCCTTGTGTGTATTGATGATCAGATACTGTTCTGACTCCGGATCCAGCTTCATTTGCTGATAAGCGAATGCCAGGTCCAGCTTACTGAAAACCTTCCCACCAGCCAGAGTGGCAAACAGATCTTCAGCGTTTGGTAGTGGATATTCCTCTGGTAGTATGCAGTGATTTACTGTGACCTTGTAGTCACCGCACATTCTGACGGTCTTGTCTTTCTTTGGGACTACAACAATCGGAGCGGCCCAGTCGCTCCTCGCTACTTTCGTGATTATGTTATTCTTCTGTAGGCGGTCCAATTCCTTCTCTACTGCTTCCTTAAGAGCATAGGGAACTGGACGTGGTTTGTGAAAGATAGGCTTGGTTCCTTCTTGCACTCTGACTTTTGCTGTGAAGTTTTGTATTTCACCGTAGCCATCTTTGAAAAGTTCTTTGTGCTTCTCCAGCATGTTAGTGAGTGTAGCCTGACTCACTGGTTTGTCATTTTTCAGACTGAAGATTTCTCCCCAGTTCAACTTGATCTTTTGTGGCCAGTTTCTGCCTAGCAAGGCTGATTTTTCTCCTTTAACAATGACAAGCGGTAGCGTCCACTCCTTCCCCTCATACCGGACTGGTACCTGAATCTGCCCTAACACAGGAATAGTGTATGAAGAAAGGCGGATGGACGCTGGCTGAAGAAGGCACTCTTTTAGTTTTTCTTTGTAGAGTCTCTCTGGAACCAGGGATACAGACGCTCCGGTGTCCAGCTGCATTTTTACTGGTTTTCCCGCAAACTCCATGTTGAGATAGATTCCATCTTTTAGTTGTTGAGCTGTGTACACTGTGAACAGTTCCAATACTGATTCAGTTGTACCTTCCTCGTCTTGTGCTGCGTCTGACACTTTGTGCGCTCCTGCTGTGCGTTTCGAGGCTTTACACACTCTCTGTAAATGTCCAACCTTTCCACAATTGTGGCACTTTTCCTTTTGGAATCGACATTCACTGTGCTGATGATTATCTCCCCCACATCTGTAGCAACTTGGCTTAGACCTTTGAGATGTGGGCTGCTTTGTTCTTGTGTAACCTTGAGGACGGGACTGAAAGAAGTGTGACTTTTGTGAGCTTTTTTCACCACGTGCATCACTGACCTTGTGAACACCTTTCTGACGTTCTGCATGTCCCGATAGCTCAATAGTATCCCTGTGGGCAAGCTCGAGTCCAAGTGCTATATCACAGGCTTTCTTAAAGGTCAGGTCCTTCTCTGACAGGAGCCTTCTGTGATATGCTTCACCTGTGAGACCACATACAAACTTGTCTCGGAGAGCATCATCAAGAAATTGTGCAAACTCACATGTACTTGCCAGCCTTTTCAAAGCAAGGATGTAGTCAGCCACGGTTTCCCCTTGACTCTGGTGACGTTGGTAAAATCTGAAACGTTCTGCAATGAGAATTGGCTTAGGCTTGAAATACCTTGAAAGAGTTTCAGTCAGTTCTGCATAGTTCAACTCCACTGCTTTCATTGGTTCAATGAGACCTTTCAGCAATCCATACTCAGTTGGACCCAAAACACTGAGAAATACGTCTGCTTTCTTTCCATCTTTGATTTCATTTGCAGCCAGCCAACGCTCAAAACGCTCCAAATTGGAATCAAAATCCTCTTTTGTAGCCTCAAACTCTGGTACTCGACCAATGGTTGCCATTTTCACAGTTAATTGTTCAGTTTCCTTATATTCCTTAATTTTCTGAATATTCATCTACTTCTTCACTTCAGAAGTTTCTGCAATTACTTCATTCACTGCACTCATTTGTATTAATGTACACACCGTGTTACGTCCCTTCTTCCTTTTTTTTCTTGACAATATTTCTCCACTGAGATCGCCTAATTTCAATGGGTCACCTGATCACCTGTGTAATGATCATGCTGTTTAATCAGCTTCTTGATAAGTCACACCTGTTAGGTGGATGGATTATCTTGATGAAGGAGAAATGCTCACTTACAGGGATTTAAACACATTTCTGCACAACATTTGAGAGAAATAAGCTTTTTGTGCATATGGAACATTTCTGGGATGTTTTATTTCAGCTCATAGAACATGGGACAAACACTTTACATGTATATATTTTTGTTCTGTGTAGTTGTAGAAGGGGATGATTGAAGAGATTATTTTCTATGGAAAAGTTTGACTTGTGAATCATAATTTATATAAATAAACCAGGCAATGTAGTCATTATAGAGACTATTTAAAACAAAAATCAAACATGGACATACGGGCGGACAGAGTTTGGATCATTAATCTTATCACAAAGTGACTAATTAGTAATGATTGTACCAGGAATTTCCATTAGACACCCTGCTATTCCCTAAACCTTTTGAGATAGCAGACAAGGTAGTAGAGATAGCTGAAGCCACATGCTTCTCTGTCTTCTGGCCTATGAGCCTACGAACACTGCTTGAGTGGCGCCACTCGCTGTTCGTCCCCACTGGGCCATTAATCATTTAATTATGAACCCAGTGAGAGGTGAATACAAGGTGAACATGATTTCCGTCTCTCAGGTACTGACTGACCACCTATATAAAGCCCCATGAGTGCGTTCCATGGCCTGCCTGACACTCTGCTATAATGATCCCACAGCTGGTTTTAAGTCATTACAGTCCTGCTCTGCTGGACTTCTCTCCTAACCTTGAAGGAGGAAATGAGATAGATCTGAAAGACCATCTCTCCAAATATATGTATGCCTGTAGTCTTTCCATTAGACTCCCTGAGTAGCTCTGGTCATGCAGAGAATCAACTCATGCAGTGGGGTAGTCATTTGGTTTCAAAGATGGGTGTCAGTGGATCTGGTCAGGAGTTTTATGAATCATCAAATCACTGATGATTCTACGAGTGGATTTGGTCAGACTGTAATCTTCTGTCTAAATACATATAGAAGGTAATATAGAGGGTACATGTCACATAAGGAGACAGATTGTGGTGATGGCCCTGCGATAGACTAGTGTCCTGTCCAGCATTTATACTTGTACATCTAGCCGCCGCACACTAGAGGCTTTCAAGAAATAGACCTGGGGCTTTCTCATCCAGACCCGATGTGCATGAATACATTTTTTAAGTATAGATAATCGTTCCTAATGGATGCGAGGACAGCTAGACACGATCTGAGCCGAGCAAGGGAAGCAGCAGAAAAGTAAATTCTATAAACTACTTTATGAACCGGAGCTGATAAAGCGTGAGGGACTGGAGGTACAGAGAGGTGACGCTCTAGCAGGGACCGTGCTGTGTGTGTAGGCTTTGGTGAGTGTGAGCGAGTGAGAAAGAATGGGAAACAAGGAGGAGGGAGAGACGAGAGATAGCAACCAACCGTGCCGACTCACGCTATAGTAGAATAATAGCTGCCAAAACTAGATTATTTTTCATCCAATATGATTAGGTAGTACCTGTCTTGACTGCATCAAACTGAGAGAAGCTACATAGCTAGCTAGGCTAATTCCTACATCTGCATTGCTTGCTGTTTGGGGTTTTAGGCTGGGTTTCTGTACAGAACTTTTAGATATTAGCTGATGGAAGAAGAGCTATATAAATACATTTGATTTGATTTAAAAAAATAAATTATTACTAAACCAGCACGATCAGGGACTCAGTTCAAAAACACTTAGAGGTTTGAGCATTAAATTCATGTTAGGTTACGTGAGGTAACAAAAGAAGCAACCTTTCTGGATGAAGATTGAGTGGTCGGAGTGGGCAGTTTAGATGTATGATTAAGAAACTGGTTGACAAGGAGAGTTGTCTCCAAGGAAATGGAACAAGTAACTATATATTTACATGAAGTACTGAATGAAAGTGTGTCTGTGTTTGTAACTTGACCATGCTATGATTCTAAATATTAGAGGATACAGTACTTTTGTTGACTCCAGAAGAAGTTTTAATGCCTCTGTGGAGAGCTAATCACCCTGCCAGGGTTGCCCAGTGCTGTAGGACTAAATCTAAACCCAGTAAACAAATTCTGACATTGTTCTACAGATATATTTTATGACTCCCCAATCCTGCACATTTCTCTTTTTCATCTCCTTGGAGATATAGTGCTGTGGTCCTTAACCAGTGGAGGACAACATTAATTTAATAAAAAGTTAAGTCAGAAGAAATCGTTTTGGATTTATTTCAAGAGACACTCGCCAGCATAGTAAATCCCATGTTTGCAGACTTTTTAGTTGCAAATACGTATACAACATACTACATAGTGATTCATCAACCAGTAGTCTTTATTTGTAACATGTCATTAACCAAAGTATAGAGCATAATGGAATTGTATTCTCGTTATGTCATTAATTGTTGTTACTTGAAGTTATGGTATTATGAAACCCCATTATTAGCTGTATAAGGATCTGCTCCAGCAGCACTACTGTATTGGCCTGGGTTTTGTGAATGCAACTTCAAACGCCATTCTGCCTTTTGATGAAACGCATTTGCTCTTTGTCAGTGCTGTTGCCTGGGAGCTTGTTACAAAATGAGCTGTTTTGGGCTCTGTTTGCTATTTTCCTAGTCTTAAATGCTTTTCTAAGTCTTTATCAATGCATGTTGTGTGTTTATACATGCACCATTTAACAGAGGTCAACAGTGTTTTGGTTACCATACAGACTTTCACATTGCAGCTTACGTGATCAGCCATCATTTGTTTCTGGGTGGGAGTTTTTTAGGTTCGCTTGTAAGTGTAATCAATGGCTGCCATGTCATACAAGAGCTGTGCACTGGGTTGTGAACGTCCATTCCTTTCTTTCACCAGTTATTCACCAGAAAGATTCATTTGTCAGCTTTGAAGAAACTATACAAGCAACAAGAGTGTTGTTGCTTCGCTAGGTACTGTAAAAAGTGTATCATCTTCAATTTTAGATACTTTTGATTAGGCTATCATATAGCATTAATAGTTATCTTGTGACAGGCATTACAGCATCCTCAGAGCACAAGTAACTACTGATTGAAAAGAGGAAGGATAATGACAGCTAATTATGAGAGATGATTAAGTCGTAGCTACTATTGTTTAATCTCTCTCTTTCTCCGTCTTTCCCTCCCTCTCTCTCTCCTCTCTCTCTCTCTCTCTCTTTCTCTCTATCTCTCTCTCTCTTTCTCTCTCTCTCTCTCTTTCTCTCTCTCTGAGTCACACTGTCACCATGTACTGCCTTGTCCCTCTGATTGTGTCAACATTAAGGTGTATTTGGGCCATTGGGGGAAGAGAAAGGGTTATTGTTACGCTTCCAAATGAGCTTTGGAACCAAGGTGCTAGGGCGAAGGGGTTAAGGCTGGCAGTATCTGAAGTGCAGGTGCTTTTCATCACTGTCTATTCACAGGCGGATTGCAGAGCCTACCTCGTGCCGCACCAGCTTAATTTCGCTAACACCAAGGCATTGTGCTTGGGCGGGCGTTCAGAATTACATCTTTGTTTGTTTGTCGAAGCTCTCTCGAATCCGAATGGAGCTGGTGGTGTGTGCTCTGGCTCTATTGTCTGAACACATTGGACCCTGATGCATTTGGGGATGTAGAACAGAGGCGTGATTGATAATCACTTTATTCCACTATAAAGGACCATGCATAAAGACCACTGAAAACCACAAATAGCTTCTCATTACAACACAGCTACCACTGCCCACTGTCTAAATTACAGCCAGCAGCAAGACTCATATGCAGACACCAAAAGAAGTAGCCAGCCTAAAGACATCTCTATTACAATGGGCTTTAATTGCCTCTACTATGCTGATTAAAGTGGCAATAACAAAAAAATAAAGCTAAGGGATGGGGCTGGAGAAATGTGATAGTTTTGATGCTCTATAGTGTTTGTTTACATTTACGTTGTTTACAAACATTGGAGAAAAACAATCTTATATTTTGAGTTCTGATGGGCTCATGAGGTATTTATAGGTTATAGTCTTCAATAATCAATGGACATAGCAACTTCTGGCTGCCCCTTTAAGCCTGGTGAAAACGGAGGATCAGGTATTTCAGGTATTTCAGGTAAATTGATCAGTTTGACTATCAGGATGAATATCAGGATGTCAATTTCAATTGATTTTACCGAAAGTATATTCACAAATTCAAAGGAAAATTCAATTGATCAGTGTATTGTTGTCTTAATGTGAGAGGATTTCATAATCCATGAAATGTAACAAACGGTATTCTTCCCATTGTAAATTATGCATAGTAAACCAATACAATACTGACTAATTACTATTCAATGATTTAACCTACTTTTAAAGTGTTCTATCTTCCAGAAAGTACTCACTATCATTTATATACAGTGGGGTCCATATTCATTGGCACCCTTAATAAAGATAAGCAAAAAATAGATGGATCTTCCAGCAAGAGAATTATCCCAAGCATTAATCAAAATCCACAAAGAAATGGTTATTCGACCACAAAATCAACATTTTGTTTGTTTTGAAGAGGGCAGTCCATAAGTGGAAGGATATCAAGGATCTGGAAAGATTGTGTATGGAGGAATGGTCTAAGAGCCTTCCAAACGTGTTCTCCAATCTCATAAAACATTTTAGAATGTCGTTATCCTCGCAAGTGGAGGGTGCGAGACTATTGAAAACAGGGGTGCCAATAATTTTGACCCCAGTCTTTTTTCAATAGATTTGTTTTACAAAATCTCTTCCTCAGAATATAATGTAAAAAAAAATAGCATACAATATAGCTCATTATATGTATACATTTTTGTCTCATCTTTATCAAGGGATCCAATAATTCTGGACCCCACTGTATGTGTATGAATGATCCTGAATTATTGAGTAGTAACATAAAGTACTGGGATTATATAGACATCCACAATGATGGTCTCTCACTGGCACCTGAGGTCCATATGAAACAACTCTTCCAGACCTTATACAAGATATCCTTTTACTGGTTTGAATAACATGCAATTATTATTTAAGTACAAAACAACCTCAAAGCAACAGTTTTCTCTGTCAAAATATATTTCTAAAGAAAACAGTAAATAAATAAATTGCACAGTAGAGTTGTATGAATCCTTCTGACTTACAATTGGTACAGCACTCACTTCATTGTTTGGGAAAGTAAGAGAGATAGTGCCCCACACTGGTCAGCAGTGCATACAACAGATGTGACTTCACCAAATGTGCCACTGCTTCAGCAAATCTTGAGATATTTTTCTAAATAGGAAGGACACATCCTAGAGCTTGATTTTGTTATATGTTCTGGATAAAAGCAAGGTGCTTTGTGGATTCAAGCTTTTTCAAATGTCAAGGCAGCCATTCATCCTGGACTGAGAGTTGGTATTTTATGTAAACCTCCAATAATGTTGATATGTTACATTTGGTATGGTTACTTAAGACTGAAGGTTACGTAGCCCTTTCCACTCACAGCCCTTGTTATCCCCTATACAGTTTGAAAATCATACAATAAAACTGTGCACTTCACATTTCCTTATTTGAAAACTCATGTAATTTACAGTATTAACATGTATGATTGCGATGTTTGATCCACAGTTACAGGGATGACATGCGTTATACCCTGGATTATCCTGAACAGAGTTCCTTATGGTTTTTGCTGCGGAACAAGCACTTAAATGCACTCATGACTCCATTCTATGTGCAGAAAAATTACAATCTGTTTGTCTGAAATACCTTTTGAAAGTCTAACACTGTATTTTATATCTTATCTAGCCATGTTGGCAATAAAATATGTTTTCGAATGATGCCCGTCTGACCCAGATTGTGATTTCTAATGGTACGTTTACAGTAATTGTTTAATGGTGGGGACGCAGGGCTGTGTTTCAAACAAAAACCTAAAAACGTGCTTGCTTCAGTTCCTCAATGGCAAAGCTAAGAGTGCTCAAAAAAATCACCTTGCTCGGCCTCCGAACGCAAGGCACTACAGAGGGTAGTGCTTATGGCCCAGTACATCACTGGGGCTAAGCTACCTGCCATCCAGGACCTCTACACCAGGAGGTGTCAGAGGAAGGCACTAAAAATTGTCAAAGAGCCCAGCCACCCCAGTCATAGACTGTTCTCTCTACTACCGCATGGCAAGCGGTACTGGAGTGCCAAGTCTAGGACAAAAAGGCTTCTCAACAGTTTTTACCCCCAAGCCATAAGACTCCTGAACAGGTAATCAAATGGCTAACCGGACTATTTACATTTTGTTCCCCCCAACCCCTCTTTTACTCTGCTGCTACTCTCTGTTCATCATCTATGCATAGTCACATAACCATATCTACATGTACATACTACCTCAATCAGCCTGACTAACCGGTGTCTGTATATAGCCTCGCTACTGTTATTTTTCACAGTTTTTTTCTGTTTTTTTATTTCTTTACTTACCTGTTGTTCACCTAATACCTTTTTTGCACTATTGGTTAGAGCCTGTAAGTAAGCATTTCACTGTAAGGTCTACACCTGTTGTATTCGGCGCACGTGACAAATAAACTTTGATTTGATTTGATTCGTTCTATATTGACTCTTTGCCTGTTTGATGGTTTGTCGGAGGGTATAGCAGGATTTCTTATAAGCTTCCGGGTTAGAGTCCCACTCCTTGAAAGCAGCAGCTCTACCCTTTAGCTCAGTGCGAATGTTGCCTGTAATCCGTGGCTTCTGGTTGGGGTATGTACTGTTACGTACAGTCACTGTGGGGACGACATCCTCGATGCACTTATTGATAAAGCCAGTGACTGATGTGGTGTACTCCTCAATGCCATCGGAATAATCCCAGAACATATTCCAGTCTGTGATAGCAAAACAGTCCTGTAGTTTAGCATCTGCTTCATCTGACCACTTTTTTATAGACCGAGTCACTGGTGCTTCCTGCTTAAATTTAGCTTGTAAACAGGAATCAGGACGATAGAGTTATGGTCAGATTTGCCAAATGGAGGGCGAGGGAGAGCTTTGTACGCGTCTCTGTGTGTGGAATAGAGGTGGTCTGGAATTTGTTTACCTCTGGTTGCCCATTTAACATGTTCATAGAAATTCGGTAAAACTGATTTAAGTTTCCCTGCGTTAAAGTCACCAGCCACTTGGATCGCCGCCTCTGGGTGAGCGTTTTCCTGTTTGCTTAAGGCGGAATACAGCTCATTGAGTGCGGTTTTAGTTCCAACCTCGCTCGTGGTGGTATGTAGACAGCTATGAAAGAAACTGATGAAAACACTCTGGGTAAAAAGTGAGGTCTGCAGCTTATCATAAGATACTCCACCTCAGGTGAGCAAAGCTTTGAGACTTCCTTGGATATTGTGCACCAACTGTTGTTTACATAAATGCATTGGCCCCCGGCCCGTGTCTTACAAGATGCGGCTGTTCAGTCTTGCCAGTGTATAACCTACCAGAGTGTATAACCTACCAGCTCTATGTTCTTAATGTCGTCGTTCATCCACAACTCGGTAAAGCATAAAATATTACAGTTTTTAATTTCCTGTTGGTAGGATTTACGTGATTTCAGTTCGTCCTATCTATTTACTAGCGATTGAACATTAGGGCAGATTAGCCACTCATCGCCTGGTCCTCACAAGGAACCCTGATCTTTCGCCTCGGAATCGCCGTTTCCTTCTCCAGCGAATCACGGGGATTGGGGCCTGGTCGGGTGTCAACAGTATATCCCTCGCGTCCGACTCATTGAAGAAAAACTCTTCATCCAGAAGTAGGAATACATCTTGTAGTGTATTCAAGGTTGAAAAAGGCTTCTAAAGTTTGTACTTTCCACTTTAAAATGTCAGTCTTGATTTGCTCTAACAAAACATGTATCAACCCCTACAAAAAATCTCTAATTATAATTGAAATGTCCTTTTGCTTCAAGATTGTTTTCCTGCTGTGAGAAACAGGTCAAATTAAAGATCCTACTTCTGTAGGCATACACAGTACATGGGAAGTCAACATAGCACGGATCAGTTGATTTATATTTAGGCTCTCAACATAGAAAACTGTATTTGTGTGACAGCTGTATACAATATACACTGTAGTACTACTGTATTATCATGTTACTAGCAGGGATACATGCACTGTTGTGTTAAACAAGGAGATACAGTACACCGTATGGAGGAGTCATTTAAATCCCTTGTTCATTGTTCAATCAATAGCTATGTACTGTACTGTCTATGATGCGATGTAGCTAAAAGCCTATAAACCTGAAAGTGTTGCGTTCATGTTAGGGGGAGTGCTGGTCGTCTGTTCTCTCCCTATTGGTATCTGTTCATATGGAGCCATAGAGTGTCAGCCCCCAGGAGCATGGCCTTACGTCACACTGGTTTACACTCATTACTGCTATTTACCCAGCAGAGTGAACAGCCCCTGAGGTGGCATCAAATCAAAGCATGCCTCAGCAATCTCTTTTTACAGAAAAGCCAAACAATGGAGTGAAATGTATATTAGGCTAATAATACTTTTGTAAATTGATTCCAAATGTGCAAAGGTCCCCTAACGGACTGCGAGTCACATTTTTCTTTTCGAATAAATAAAGAAAATAGAACATCTAAAATCACAGTATGAGTAGGGAGCTTCACAACTATCAATGCCACGGGCACTAGTTCTGCATCCTGATGTTAAAGCTAATATCTGGAGGTTATGTGTTGAAATGGGAGCTTGAATTCCCTGTCAAGAGATTTACCAGCCAGGGATCTTAAATGCCCCCATGAAATAGTGAGGAAACTCCTGTAATATGACAGAAAAGCCTGGCTGAACACCAGGACCGGGCAAAGCTCTGACACATCTCCTCTTCAGCAGCTCACTGGTGACTGAGTACCTACAGCCCATGATCACCACTTGAAGCTGTAATAAGAATACTGGAAGGGATATAATTCAACCCATATCTCTCCTTCTCTTTTTCCTTTTTTGTCTCTCTCCATCTCCCCCTCTCTCTCCCCCCTCTCTCTCTCTCTCTCTCTCTCTCTCTCTCCCTCCCTTTCTATTTCCCTCGCTCTCTCTCCCCCTGTTTTTTTCTCTCTCAATTCTCTCCCTCTCTCCCTTTCTATTTCTCTCTCTCGCTTTCCCCTTTTTCTCTCTCGCTTTCCCCTTTTTCTCTCTCGCTTTCCCCTTTTTGTCTCTCTCTCTCTCTTTCTCACTTTCCCTTTGTTCTCTCTCTCTCTCTCTCTCTCTCTCTCTCTCTCTCTCCCTTCTATTTCTCTCTCTCGCTTTCCCCTTTTTCTCTCTCGCTTTCCCCTTTTTCTCTCTTGCTTTCCCCTTTTTGTCTCTCTCTTTCTCTCTCACTTTCCCTTTGTTCTCTCTCTCTCTCTCTCTCTCTCTCTCTCTCTCTCTCAGGTGTACTTTAAGCGAGATGGAGAGTTGATAGAGGTGATTTCCTACATCCACCCCTCAGCTGTTGCAGAGGATGGCGGTGGCTCAGCGGGGGTGCGGGGTGCCAGGCCGCTCATCAGCAGGGACCTGGACGACACCAAGCTGCAGAGGTCCCTTTCCTTGTTGGATCCAGAGGGGCGGCCAGGCCGCCTGTTCACCGAGAGCCCTGAGCGTGGTCGTAACACGGGCCAGCACACACAGGGCCAGCAGCAGCAGCCCAGCCCTGCCACGGAGGTCATTCCAGAGACTGTGGTGAGCCGGGAGTTCCCCCGTTGGGTGCAGAGCACTGACCCACTCTACTACTTCAGCCACACCCACATCCCCCAGAGTGATGGCTCTGTGCTGGTGCAGGCCAGACTCACCTGGACCCTTAACCCCCAGCTGGACAATGATGCCATGTTCAGCTGTGAGGTCAAGCACCCAGCACTCTCCATGCCCATGCAGACAGAGGTCACACTGGGTGAGTACAACACAGACATACCCCTCCCCTAACTCACTCCTCTCCCCTTCTCTCCTTGACTCCCCAAAGTCTTATTCAATCTCTGCTTTACTCAAGCCTCCTTATGTCTCCCTCGCAAATCTACTCCGAACATCACTGATTTCCATTTGATGCTTAATTGTGTTACAGCTGAGCAGATTGCGAGTTTAGAGTGAAATGCAAAACTCAGTAGTGACTGACGGTGCAATTCATTGAGCCGTCTGTTGCTAGATTGAGTTAACTCACAACCGTTATTGAAAAAGTCAACCTGAATAAGGGAAGCCAAATGAGAATTTAAACACAACCAGCCACGTGATGTCAATATAGAGGCGACTCTGTGTACCCCCACATCTGACACAAATCACTGCCTCACATATGCACTAAATATGATGACATAATCTCAACAAATGTCCTGTATTGGAGGAGGTTTCTTTACTTTCGTTTCAAGGATAAACGAGGGAATGTGACTGTGGGATTATTTGTTTGTAGTTGATTCTACAAATAATCAAAGTGAAGAAAATATACACTGAGTATACCAAACATGAGGAACACCTTCCTAATATTGAGTTGCCCCCTCCCCTTTTGCCCTCAGAACAGCCTCAATTCGTCGAGGCATGGACTCTACAAGGTGTCAAAAGCATTCCACAGCGATGCTGGCCAATGTTGACTCCAAAGCTTCCCACAGTTGTGTTAAATTGTCTGGATGTTCTTTGTGTGGTGGACCATTCTTGATACACACGGGAAACTGTTGAGAGTGAAAAACCCAGCAGCGTTGCACTTCTTTACTCAAACCGTTGAACCTGGCGCTACCTGCTACCATATTCAAAGGCACTTACATTTTTTATCTTGTCAATTCACCCTCTGAATGGCACACATGCACAATCCATGTCTCAAGGCTTAAAATTCCTTCTCCTCCTGCTAGTGTCGCTTTCCTACTGTGTTGTATTGATAGACACGAGGGCGGCACTCGTTGCTCACCCTTTAGCTTTTCATAGTGTTTCTGTTGTTAGAGCAGCAACAACAGCGGAGCGAGAAAAATACTCAACCAACATGGAATGACCAGTGTTTAGGGTCTATAAAGGATTTACCAACCATGGCTGACAAGTGGCTATGTGCCAGGGAAAGAGACAGCGTAATGCTTAAGAGCTTGCATAGTGCAAATAATAAATGTTTAACCTGTTTATATTTTTACTCTCATATATTAACGCTCCAATGCCAAGCAGGAATATAACACATAGGAATAAGAACGTTATCATGAAAAGATTAATAAGGATCTACTGATGTAGGATCATAATTTGATCACCCTGTTGCAGGATAACTTTCCTGCTATGCCTTAATTTAAAAACTTGTAGTGTATTTGATGTTTAAAAAGGCTTCTGAAGTTTGTAATTTCCAGACTTTATTTTCCCTTAAGAAAAATGTCAACCTCTACAAAAATATCCATTAATTATAATCAATTAATTCAAATGTCCTGTTTCTACAGGATTATTTTTCTGCTGTAGCAAACTGGTTCAAATTAAGATCCTACACCTGTATTATCTGTCTTCTCAAGACAAATAGCTGGAGTGTTGATTGAAACAGGCTCTTCTTTACCATTGTTACATGTTGATGGTAAAAAATACTCGGCCCAGAGAAAGCCTTGCTAACTGTCAATGCCTTTCATATGTTCACAAGGATTTTCCTATGCTGCAATTCAAGCCATTCAATTATCAGCAGCTTTGTTATTTAAAGAGATGGAAAGAGCTTCTCCAGATATTCCTCCTCAACACCCTGAGAACAGAGAACAGAAAATGTGCATTAGTTGATTTTAATTGGAGCACACTTGAAATTCATAGCATTCATAAACCTGCTTGGAGCAGATTCAAACTGGAGTGGTATGAGTGAGAGCTCTTGGGGTAGGCTATGCAACAATAGACAGTACAGGTGTTGAGGTAGCAAATGTATGTCACCACTTCAAAACATTATTTCTTATATCCTTATATCCTGGTAGAATGTGATCATCTAAAATGGGACACATTTTAAATCCATCCCTCAGATTGGGCAGAACTCGTCTTCTGATTATACAGTTAAAGCCAGCTAATTGCTCCTGGGATGTGTCACCCACTCCCTTACACTGGCCTTCCAAGGTGTATTTGGTCAGTCTTTGCACTGCCCATAAGTAATAAATATTTCACTGATTTAATATTGCCACATGAGACAGAGCGACAATCTGACAACCGACCAATGTTGTATTACATTTCATGAATATTCACAAGCTGCTCTGTGCTCGCCTTACAAATGGGTTTGGGCTGAGGTCTTGGGAACCTCTCAGAATGAGCAACACCTCTGTGGGTTTCTCACCTGGGCCTCTCCAATCCAGAATTTATGATCTCAGCACATCTGAATAATTAAAAGTACTCTTTTTATTTGCATGGTCTATTATTTATCAGCATGAAAAGACTGGAGGAATTATAATTTCATATACAGTGCTGAGAAATGATCCACGGCTGCATACACCAGTCATTTCCTCGCCAGACTGATAATCAGAGAGCAGATGCTCTGTGTGTTGGTCTGTGCGGTGTGTGTGCATGCTTGCATCTTTGCGTGTGTGTCTCTATGTTCACCTGCGTCTCATCTCCATATTTATCCCACTTTCATCTTGCTGTTGTATAAAGTCCAATCCAAGCTGGGGGTTGGATGTGTGCATTGAATTATACAGTGTTGGATTGATGATGACCCAATGATCCTACAGTCACCCTTTTTAAATTGTTGGTTCTGTCTTCGCTCTCTCTACCACACAGTCAAACCACTCAACCAGCCAATACTGCAGGTTCTCTGTCTATTTTAGAGTTCTCTGCAGTCATCCAAACCTGGATAGTCAGAGGCCAGGCCTGCTGATGTTTGGCTGGATCACAAAGCTCACCTGATGCAGCGAGCGCTGTTGTTTACTGAGGGCACTGTGTGTGCACTGACCCATCCCACAGTGCTAACAGTTCCATGCTGTAAAGTGAGGAGGTTGGGTTGCTGGCCGACGTCTTGGGAGACCAAGACTTATTTCCTTATGAGGCCCTCCTGGGTGCCGCAGTATGTCAGTCACATTGCATGCTGTCCTAATCAAAAGTGATGACGTGGGACACCAACTGTCGTTGTTGGAGTGGATCCCAGAAATCAGCCATCATCCTCTTGGCGGTGCCAGCAAGCACTGTGACGCCATGAAACCAATACTGAAAATACCCTTGAGACGGCAAGTGGGAGGTGGGATGCAGGCAGCGTGGCAATCACACTCCCATGATAACTGGCAAAGTGACATCTTCATCATGGACTTGAGACCACTTAAAGCAAAATACTGTTATTTTGATGTGTATGATAAGCTTGGTTCAATGTCGTATCTTTCATTTATGGGGCGATGATTGTTATGGCTACTTTAGGCCTAATACAATAGAGGTGCTCGACTATAGTTCTGCCCAGTTCCTTCAGATATATTATTCTTACACATTTAGCTAGCCCAAGATTCATTCCCCCATTTCATTTCAACATAGTAACTGAAGTGAGTCACTGTTGTCATTGTGTTGACAAGCTCTTAATCTCTCATGTGTATCGCTAGTCTTGCGTCTGTCTCCCCACTCCGTGCTCTACATCATGATGCCTCCAGCTGATTCATGTCTCTGGAAGAGAGCAACAGAAAGATAAGGATGGAGATCCTGTTATCTAAAAGGGTCCCCTGACTTGATATATGTGTGCAATGCGTATTTCCAATCCCCATTTCAAATGTGACAGAGGAACTCTTATTCCATTAGGCAGATGCAGGGTAGGATTCAGTAACTTCCCACTTCCCAAGAAAAGAGATGCTTCATTCGGTTCGACCAACACTTTATGACTTGATTTATGGGTGAAATTGAGGTAATTTATCTATTTTAATTTTAATTTTTGTTTCACTCATCAATTGAAACAAGCACTTGATTTATATTGAAAAGTGTGAATTTGAATTATTGTAAGGTTCCTGAATAACTACACTTGTGCGTGCATCTCTGACCAACCAAATCGCATCACTTGTATTTGGTTCATTGTCTAACATTTGGGATCACAGCGTTCTATATGGTTATCAGAGGGAAATTGTTAATCAACTCAAACAATGCAGAACCAGTTCAAACAGATCCCATTTAACCCACGATGATGTGGCCACATCACCACGAAATGACTCTCTGTCCTCCTGCTACGGTGCTGTACAGTACATCAACAAGGTTACATACAATAGATTAACAGATGACACTAAATCTTAAATCATTTGCAAATCACTCAATGTCTTCATTCAATCTCTGCTCCATACACAATCCAAAGGCCCCTCTGAAAGTGAAGAATATGGAAGCTTCCATTTCCCCTCCCCTGAAACATCCATTGTTTCAGTAGGAACATAATGGATATCATCTGAGGACTCCTGTCTGTACCAAGACAAGGTTCTCTGAGTGTTCCTTATCTCGCTGCCTCCACACTCCTCATGGGGAGCTCCGATTCTCCTCCAGTAATGACTATCTATCCAATTTAGTCCCCTCTCTCCAAGGGGAAATAAATCCACCATTGTCCTAGCTGTTGATGAAAGGACATGGAGGTACCTAGCCTCTTGCACCATGACCTTAATTGACAGGAAATTGTATTCGCCTCTCTCTCCCTCTCTACCCCTCTCCAAAATAAAAAGGTGCCTCCTGGATTTACTTGACATGCCACTGGGATGACACTGCTTTGTTGATCTCCTCTCTTCCTTTCTTTCTTTCTTTCTTTCTTTCTTTCTTTCTTTCTTTCTTTCTTTCTTTCTCTCTCTCTCTCTCTCTCTCTCTCTCTCTCTCTCTCTCTCTCTCTCTCTCTCTCTCTCTCTCTCTCTCTCTCTCTCTCTCTCTCTCTCTCTCTCTCTCCCAGCGGCTCCTAAGGGCCCCAAGCTTTTGATGACCCCCACCAGGGCAAAGGTAGGGGACACGGTGCGCATCACTGTGCAAGGATTCCAGGTAGGCGCTGGGGTTCCTGGGGTAAGTGCATGGGGGTTTATGAAACCGGAGAGCCATGTCAGTTTGGGATAGGAGGGGACAGGGGAGATGTGCAGTTAAGCCTGACGAGTTTTCTGATATAGTGACCATTCTTACAGGGTGAGGGATATACCATATGTCTTCTCGGTCTAAGGCTAGCATACTGTTTGTTGTTCTGTGGAAAAAAATGTAGAAAAAGTGCAATATTGGAAAATGTGACTGGTTTGAATTTTTGGGGGGAATATTCTTATCTTTTCACATTTCAGTTTCACTGTTGCGTACTGTCTATGCCTCAAGGCATTAAACTATTTCAATGAAAAATGAATAACCCTTTTCAAATCTGTTTGTTTATGGATACCTCCAATTCTCTGATGTTATGTTGTTTTCTTAAGTCTATCTCCTTAAGCCAACAGGCATCCATGTCAAGCTGTTAGAGGATTCCTCAGCAGAGCAGAGTGAGGGTTTGTTCCTGCTAGAGCATTCCAGTTAGGAGTTTTTTTTATATACTATCATCCTCTGTCAAAAAAAGACAATCTTTCCTGCAGTGTGAATGGTATTTAGCTGATCCCCATCTCAGTGACAGGGACAGGGATGACACAGTGGTGGCGCCGGTAGAGAGGATAAGGTCAATCCTGATAGGCCATGCTAATGAACCAGCACACCAATCGCCTTTGTTACTGTTCATTCACTGCTTCATGAATTTCTGGACATGATAGCACTGTTTGTTTTCATAAGGTGTCTGTTTGTCATTGTTTTGTTCTGGTTTGCTACTTTTGAATTGAAGAGGATCTAATCATGGCACTGATCCGGTGCCTTTAAGTTTAGTGTAGTGCAGCAGGCTGAAACCTGGGCAGATGTATGTGAGTATCTCCACCCACTCATCTCATGGTATATGAAGTTGTCCTTTGAATAGTGTTAAGAATGGTCACTATAAACAGGCTTGACTGGGACGTACAGCCAATTGGGCCCTTCGGAAGCAGATTCCAAAGTAAATCTCCCTTATCCTTCACTGGACCAAGGCTCTGAGGTTTCACCAGTAGATAAGATTTAGTGCTAAATATTTGACCTCTTTTGGCTTCTCATAGTGTGATAAAAAAAGATATCAGTATCCCCTACGGTTTATAGTATCAGAATAATGCATAATCACAAAGTGTGGGGTTTTGCCTTTCTTTCCATTGATTTGCTTAGTCCCCAATCTGTGTTAATACACATGAAAATGAGAAAGGCCCTGACTCTTTCATTGGGGCTCGTCTTTTTAATTTGGTTTCTTTAAGGCCGTTGGGGATATATGACAGGAAGGTCTCACTCGGACCTTTCAATGTTTTTTTTTATCTTGGTGTGACCTTATGCCCTGAGACTATCCCGGATCAACAAAACCCTTTCGCTTCTGTCATCATGTGAATTCGGGGGTTCAATAACTTTTATCAGCTCAGTCGTTTTTTGAAAGGTGACACAAATCACACCAGCTTAGTCAGAACGATGACAAACCAGCTCATCAAGGCAGATATTCAGTTCATTAAAGCATTTCTATGGGTCACACAAGGTGACAAGAGTCAAGTCGTCGTAGATTCGTGAAAAGGGCTGGGATGTCACATTTTTAATTGCTAAAAGAAAATCTAGTCAGATTATCACTAACAGTTAGTTTATCTTAATGGAATTTCATTCTGTTGCATCACACTTTTCTTCAGGAATAGATGTCAACCGTTTGTCAATCTCTTTGTGCCCTTTCACCCAAGATGATTGACGGCAACATATTTGTCCCTCAGTCCAGCAGTGCAGACTAGATGAAACAGTATAGTTCCCTAGCCAGTTCTTCTTTGACCATGTGTGGAGTGATCATCACTCCTGATGATGTGTTGTTCCCTTTGAATAACCTTTGAGCACCACAACCCCTCATACCACTCTCTCTACTTAACGCCCTCTCCTCCCCTGCTGACGTGTTCTCCAGCTGACTTGATTCTGATAACATGTCTGTTTCCAGCAGATGGCAGAAAAGGCATCCAGAGGACAGCAGGAAGGCTTCTTCTCTGAGGGAGAATAGCCCTCTTAATAACCATGACAACCCTTTTGAAAAGGGAAATATTTTAAAACTGTGTGGGGAACTCTCTGAAGAGGCATGAGAATGAGAAACATTTTGTAAATGTAGTGTTGATTATTAATGCATGCTGTTAACTCACCATTGCGTTTGGGGGAAATAGAGTGTGTATTATTCATGTAGCCTTTGTTCTTAATCTCTTGGCTGGGACTTATCTCTTTTTCCCCTCTTGTCCCTCCCTCCCTTCCTCACACACACTGTGGTGGTCTGTTGATAGAATGAGGCATTCCCTGAGCCCCTCTTCACCTGGACCCGGGTCGGGGGCCGTCTGCTGGACGGGAGTGCTGAGTGGGATGGGAAGGAGCTGATTCTGGAGAGAGTGCCAGCCGAACTCAACGGCTCCATGTACCGCTGCACGGCCCAGAATCCCCTGGGCTCCACGGACACGCACACTCGCCTCATCGTCTTTGGTACGTGTCCAAACTCATCACCATATTCTCCTAGAGAGCATAGCAGAAAATCAAAAACTTAACACTAATTCTTATTCATGGGATATTTTATTCCCACTATTCAAAGGAATATCTTTATTCAAATTTCAAACACCATTAAATTTGTGTTTCAACAGTTAATATTATTCATCCACATACTGTAAAGTGTTAAGCGTCGCTTTTATGTAAAAAAAAAAAAGAAGAGATTTGTGGCCATTTTTAGATATGAATTATCTATGCAAACTAAGTGCATGATTAATAAGTGATTGTATCACTAAATGGCTCAACAATGCCTCTCCAGCAAAGGCTGATTTACATAAGTGAGTAATGCCTCTCATCTGGGTGAGTAAAAATCCAACAGCCATTAGAATCCCACAAGCAGCGTGTATTGTACCCATTTTCTCCAACACTGACTACTACTAATCACACGAGAGGCCCATAATATAATAAATAATATTTTTTGTTGACAGTGTCATCCCACCTCTTTGTTCAACGACCCACCACGTGCAAGCTAGATCAGTCTTTTCATGATGTGCTATTTATCGCAGTCCCAGTTTGCTTTAGTTGATGTGGGAGTTGGACTGCTTGCTGACTATTACTCTTGTACTGTATGTCCTGCTGCCCTGGACGTGTTTACCCTTGAGCCCTTTGGAATTACAACTGATCAGGGGCCTGTCAATCATAGCTGCTCTACTTTAATCAAATCTGCTGCTCCGAGGATGAATGACTTCTCCTATGTATTATATATTCTCTACTCTCATTTTAGAGATAACTGCTGTGCAAGAGATGGAACTGATATACACTGAATGTACAAAACATTAAGAACACCTGCTCTTCATATGAGATAGACTGGCCAGGGGAATCCAGTTTAAAGCTATTATTCCTTATTGGTGTCACTTGTTAAGTCCACTTCAATCAGTGTAGATGAAGGGGAGGAGACAAGTTAAAGAAGGACGTTTAAGCCTTGAGAATATTGAGACATTGTGTGTGCCATTCAGAGGGTGAATTGGCAAGACAAAAGATTTAAGTGCCTTTGAACAGGGTATGATAGTAGGTGACAGGCTCAGCAGTTTGAGTGTGTAAAGAATTGCAACGCTGCTGAATTTTTCACACTCATCAGTTTCCCGTGTGTATCAAGAATGGTCCACCACCCAAAGGACATCCAGACAATTTGACACAACTGTGAGAAGCATTGGAGTCAACATGGGCCAGTATCCCTGTGGAACGCGTTCGATACCTTGTAGAGACTGTTCTGGGGTCAAAGGGGGTGCAAGTCAATATTAGGCATGTCTTCCTAATGTTTGGTACACCCAGTGTAAATTGTAGTCTAAATGCATTCATATGTTCAAGGGCTAGTGTCCAGGGTTAACATATTCACAGGACATGGTAATCTGCTAACATTGCTATAATGTAACTAAGAAACGATCTGTCCATGATTTATAAATCCCCACCTTGACATCCTTCCGTGAGCACGATTTAGAAAATGTCAGAAATGTACAAATTGTTGGAAGGGCTCAAAGAGCCTCCTTCTAGGGAAACTGCCACTTTGGGAAGGTGTTACCTTGGGGAGCGTTTTGGTAGAAAGAGCACTAATGCTTATTTAACACCCGGATGCCCGATCAGTTGTCATCGGCTATGTGTGGAGTGTAGGCTATCTGTCTACGTCTATATCCTAGATAGCTTCCACTCATACTTAGGGGAGCTAAATGGTGATTGAGTGACCATGGCACCATCCCCCGTGGCCTTGAAATGAGACACTTTTCTCTCCATGGGCAGGGTGGATATTTGGAGCTCTGCTCACTTGGCTAACTGTTCATTATACATCATCAGGTATAATAGAGTATAAGGATGGGATGCTATTGAGACTCTCCACTGGCAGAAAGCAGTACTCATATCATAATGATGAACATCTCCAAGCACCTTAGATATAATACCCTCAGTG
Source organism: Oncorhynchus masou masou (assembly GCF_036934945.1). Lineage (NCBI taxonomy): Eukaryota > Metazoa > Chordata > Actinopteri > Salmoniformes > Salmonidae > Oncorhynchus > Oncorhynchus masou. Next base: position 64,163,772 of record NC_088216.1, read on the forward strand.
ATTACACTGAAGTGACTGAGCAGTGAAGAGGCGGGCTGTCACAAACCCACTGATTTCTCTCTGTCTTTGTGGACTGAGTGGGGAAATCACATGTGGATGCTGAAAGACCAGCAGTTTGGGTGAGTTTGTTAGAATAGGAGCTCTGCTGTTACCTTCTTATCGGACCACTGTTCTAACTGCTGCTCTGGCTTGTTCTGTCAGAGTACCCAATGTTCACAGCTCTATTAATACAGACTCACCAGGGGGATGTTATTTTACATGAGCTTTAGGAACAGCTCTCTATTTTCTCCTCATCTCACTTATTTTGCCTCTCTCTCTCTCTCTCTCTCTCTCTCTCTCTCTCTCTCTCTCTCTCCGTTTCCCCTTCATGTCTCTCAACAGAAAATCCGGCCATGATGAAAAACATTCAGAATCCGAACAGTAAGTATGGCAGCTATGAAGACGATTGACAGAGAAAGTTTCTATTGTTGTCTTTTAAAAAGCATGTCTACTGTTTGTTTGCTTCTCACACATTTCCCAAGATGTAGTTGAAGACATCTGCAATGACAAGCATACAATTTGTATCCAAAATGGCACAGTAACAAAGGACTTCTAGCTACTTCTTGGTTAGCGTTTGATGTATAAGCAAACTGATGACAGGTGTAGACATGTCTATCATTCTATCATACAACACAAGGGAACAGATTAACCAGAAATCTCTCCCCTCTATGTTCAGATACAATCATGTTTCAGTCACCATCCACTTTTATCACTTTGTGAGAACTGCGAGATTAGAGTTGTATCATACCCAGTGTGAGGCCTCATTTGCAGCACCTCAGATTATCATATGTAAAGATAAGGGATTATCAGAGGAAGCCCATAGGTATATGAGGGCTCTCTCTCAGTCTCTTTCTGCTGCTCTGCTTGCCGTATCTTACGGATGTATATTTGAATATGCAAATGGCAAGCACAGGGGCAGGTGTGCCACAGCAAGGACAGAATCAGGTCAACGTGGAAGCCACCGATCGCGGTGCGAGGCAGTGCGAGGCACAGACATGACTCGCATGCAAGTCAAATCGGTGTAGAACATGGCCCAAGAGGTCGCTGCACACATGTCTGAACGCTCAGTGGCTGATCGGCCCACTCCTCCCCCTGAGTGTGTGGGAAGATCACCCTATCAGTCAGTCAGAACAGGGGCTACAGCAGAGCAACAAACCAAGCTCCTCTTCCATCTCTGTCAGAGCTTCAATGCTCTGGCTGTCCTAACAAATGTTTTAGAATATTGATGATAATGGAAATTAACTGAGGGATAGAGACACAAGGGAAGGAGTGAAGGCAGTGGCCATAGTAGTTGTTTTTATTGCAATCCTACTTAAACAACTGGAGAACATGAGGCTATTTCAAGTGTAGTTCTATCAGCAATATCATTTTTAGTGGAGAATGGGTTAAACTGCCATAAAAGCAAAGAGACAGAATTGCCAATTGTCCTTGTATTGAATGCCGTTACCAGGGGATAACATCGGACCAAATCTGCTCTGTCAGTACATGATTTGGTTTAATTTAGTTTAACATTATGGCATAGAGGGTGAAAACAAATATCAATGTTTTAATTGAAATTCAAGTCTGCTTTGTCTTAATTATTTAGATTTAGTTTAGTTTGTGTGTGTGATTGGATATTATAAATAGTGATTTGACTATGTCTTCCTCTGGCCCTTGCAGATGGAACCCCTCGCGTGGATGTGCTTGGACCTATATGGATGGTGCTGGCCCTGGTCCTCACAGTGACTGTGGAACTGACGTGAAACCTTCCAGCCAACACACACAATGCACACATACACGATTCACACACACACACACACACACACACACACACACACACACACACACACACACACACACACACACACACACACACACACACACACACACACACACACACACACACACACACACACACACCCAAGCCCCTCCAACACACACCCACACCACACACACAGTCCTGCAAGCCTTTCCAGTCATCCAACAGGCCCTCCATGCGTCAGTCTTTCAGGAACCAGGGCCACCACCCGATGGCCCTCCACTCTGTTTTTGTAATGAAATAATAACCAAGATTATAATATAAAGAAAACAGCATAACGTACTGAACATGAGAATAACCACCTCCAGTATAACCCTTCCCCACACCTTCTTTTTTGTTTATTGTCCCACCTCTGCCTGTTGATCAATATAAATCAGTTGCTAAAAAAGGGGGAAAAGCATTTGGGTTTGTTTTGATATGTTCAAACATTGCAGGAGTTGACTGTGGAGAGAGACATGAACCGACCGGTGTTGGCAGGCCCACCACATTGACCCCACCCAATTGTCCCATTCATTGGGCTGTGCTGTACCCAATCTTTAAACTACAGATGAACAACTGGAAACGAAATACTCAATGAGAACATTGTTTTTTATTGCTAATCGGTTGTTGTTTTTTTCGGATGGCTTGGAATGTGCAATAGGACTAAACGCAAAGAGAAAATGGATAATCTTCTTTTTGAGTGTATTTTGTGTACATCCGCGTAAATATTGAAGATAATCAGAGGTTTTATGGGTTCAGGTTAGGAATGGTTGATGAAGAGTTGTGAGGGTTTGCAGCAGCTCACAGCCTTTGTTTGTATTTTCTCATCCTTTCTTGCTGTTTCAAGAGATAATCCTATAGGCTGTCAGGACAGAATCGTCTTTAAATGAGGATAGAAAAAACAATGCAAGTACAGTATCTTACATTATGTCCGCCGTTCGGGGTTGTGGTGCATGTGACGTTTGACAATTCTTTCTCCTTTTCGTGTGTTGCAGTGCTCAACATCTCATTGTCACTGGCCTGTAATCCAGTTATTTACTTGTTGCATACTATCTTAAGTGACCTGCGTTGTGTACAATATGTAACTCTTCCCCCTGACATCTACTAGTAGGGTCATGTTATCCACCATTCCAGGAAGATGCTCACCCGACGCAGAGTGTAAACAGGGTTGTTGCATTTGTTTCATATCACCTGTATTAAAATGGAGAGATTATCAAATCATTTGGTTTGACTTTACTTCTACAACCTAACTGTGTTTAAAATTACATGCAGTAAACTACCTTATTGTCTTTACCATGGAAGATAGATAAACCTACTTAATTCATTCTTAATTCTAATGTCCTACTTAATCACATCTTGGATAACAGGATGTCAATATACATACAAAACCGTTAGAATAATCCCATCCCTGAATAATGAGGAATCTAATGTATACAGTAACGGTTACAGTAAACGTTAGTTACTCTAGTTTGAGGTCATGGTTAAGTGTATATGGATGAATTTGGCTGGAATATTTGATGATCCTTCCAGACATTTTTACCTCCAGAATATCCCTTGGGCCATCTTTTCTTTACAGAACATCTCTACTAAAGCTGGCGATTAACACACAATTTAGCTGCCCTTCACAACTTTTCAAATCTGTCTTGGCCTTGTCTGAAAGACTCCAGTTTTTGGAAATAATTAGTTTGGAATATACAGCATTCTGACATTGCCATTAACCCCTTTCTACTGCTCTGTATGTTTGTCTATGCTCCACTGTCACACTGTGAGGGGTTTGCTTACTGCAAAAGAATCCTGCGTCAAATTCTGGAGAATTGCAATTTAAACTATTTTAGATACACCGTGTATTAAAGGATTAAGGCTTAAACCAGCAGAGAGGTAAGAGGGGAGATTTTTAGGGCTTAATAGAACGGATAGAGCCATGAGGATGGGGTCGTCTCACCTTGCTAAATTACAATCAGGGGCGGATTGGCCATCTGGCAATTCTGGCAAATGGGTGGTCTGGTGAAATTTACACACAGAAATATTTTTTATATATAAATAAATAAAAAGTGACACGGCTGGCAGACCCATGGGTCTGTTAAGATTTCTTTTTAAGATGTTTGCGCAATTTCTCTGTTATACTCATCTATAATGAGCCTTTGACTGATCAGTCGGCATTGGCCGGCCCCGGTTTTGTGATAGGCTAAGCTGAGGTCACGCAACATTTAAAGTCAAACGTGACGTCAGCATGAGACATGCTCCAACTCTGTTATCAGTTAAGACATTCAAGATCATGGATCATATAAAAATATAAGGGGGCCTATAAATTTAGAAAGAGCAAATTCTACATTTTCACCTCACTCAGAACTTCCTATTTTTTGGGCGGCTAAAACCATAATTTGGTCAAACAGTAAAGTTCATTATTCTCATGATTCCTGTAATGAAACTGTCTGCTCTGCCATTGTGCTTGTTTTGCTGGGGCCTGCTGCTGTGATGAGCGAGCCACTCTCCTCTCCCCCATGCACTAGAGAGAAAAATGGGATCTGATTCTATAACAAAAACACAGCTTTGGAAGTTATGTCCCCTTTTTTCCTGTCGAAGCGAGGATGGTATCAGATTTCTGTAGGTATGGTTGAGAAACACTATACTGTAATGCCCAATGTTATGTTTCAGCACGGAGAACCGGGACGGAAGAAACACTTTTTTTTCTTTCCCATTTACTCAGAAATTGATAGAGCTAGGGCCACCATATTTTATGACAAACGCATATATGTCCTCTACCTTTAGAAAGTGTAATTTCATTTCTAGGTTAATTGAGTTGAAACAAAATAAGTCAAAAACTGAACTATCGCAAATGTACTTTTGTACCTACCGGTGGGGCTGAAGAACCACAGGCTTGGGATGGAAGTAACGGCAGGCGAGAAGTGCATGTTTATTATTTGTAATGCTCATTACTTTCAACAAATGTACTATAATCCATCATTTCATGTTTGTGTTGATTCAATAAATTAGGTTATAGATTTGATATTTAAGAAAATGAACCATGAGTCACAATGCAATTTTCCAACCACAATATGTTGCCTTATAATATTCATCAGACTAAAATGGATCACATAATAGCTATATTAACCATAATGTTCTCATCTCACTTACTTCCGCACCACCCCTCTCTCTTGTAACTTCTCCCTGGCTAGCATCCAAGACTACAAAGAATTTCAAACTTAAGCTGTCATTTAGTCACTAGTATTGGTTAAGACAATAAAATGTGTTTGTAACCTTAAAAAATGAAACACAACTACAACAACAAAAAAACACTTCCAGATCTTTTTTTTTTCTTTTTTTTTCGCTCAATAAAATTGCCGGAGAGCACAGATATGAGGGCTTGTGTGGATAAAATGCCAGAGACCAATTCTTGTCCCAGTCCGCCCTTGAGTACAATGCACATTCAATTGTTTTAGAGATGAGGGCTGAGTAGCTAGGGAACAGTATGAGGGGAGGATATGAATGATAAATTGTAACTATCTTTTCAGTATTGTGTATTTGGATTCAAGAGGCACGTCATACTTTTCTTGTTCTTTTTTTAGAAAACAGCTCCAAAAGCTATGATGAATGCATTAGGAAATGTGTATATTGTCTATAATTTTACTGCCTAAGTAAAATGCACATCATTACTTTGTTTACAAAATGATAAAGTCTGTGAGTTCAGGATATACTAATTTGTTTTCCTGATCATGTTTTTTAGAGTCCACCTGAGGAAATGATGTATCCAGTCTCTAACTTACAAAAAGTACATATGTACAGTGCATTCGGAATGTATTCAGACCCCTTGACCTTTTCCACATTTTGTTACGTTACTGCCTTATTCTAAAATTGATTAAATCAGGGGGTTTTCACCCATTAACGTACACACAATATCCAATAATGACAAAGCAAAAACAGTTTTTTAGAAATGTTTGCAAATGTAATAAAATAAACAAAATGTAAATACCACATTTACATAGGTATCCAAAACCCTTTACTCAGTACTTTGTTGAAGCACCTTTGGCAACAATTACAGCCTCGAGTCTTCTTGGGTATGACGCTACAAGCTTGGCACACCTGTTTTTGGGGAGTTTCTCCCATTCTTCTCTGCAGATCCTCTCAAGCTATGTCAGGTTGGAAGGGGAGCGTCACTACACAGCTATTTTCAGGTCTCTCCAGAGATGTTAGATCGGGTTCAAGTATTTGCTCTGGCTGGGCCACTCAAGGACATTCAGTGATTTGTCCCGAAGCCACTCCTGCGTTGTCTTGGCTGTGTGTTTAGGGTCGTTGTCCTGTTGGAAGGTGAACCTTCTCCCCAGTCAGAGGTCCTGGGTGCTCTGGAGCAGGTTTTCATCAAGGATCTCTCTGTAGTTTGCTTCGTTCATCATTCTCTCGATCTTGACTAGTCTCCAAGTCCCTGCCACTGAAAAACATCCCCACAGTATGATGCTGCCACCACCATGCTTCACCATAGGGATGGTGCCAGGTTTCCTTCAGACGTGACACTTGGCATTCAGGACAAAGTGTTCAATCTTGGTTTCATCAGACCAAAGAATCTTGTTTCTCATGGTCTGAGAGTGCCTTTGGCAAACTCCAATTAGGCTGTTGTGCCTTTTACTGAGGAGTGGCTGAGGAGTGGCCACTCTACCATAAAGGTCTGATTGTTAGAGTGTTGCAGAGATGGTTGTCCTTCTGGAAGGTTCTCCCATTTCCACAGAGCTTTGTTAGACTGACCATCTGATTCTTGGTCACCTCCTTGACCAAGGCCCTTCTCCCCCGATAGCTCTGTTTTGCAGGGCAGCTCTAGAAAGAGTTTTGGTGGTTCCAAACTTCTTCCATTTAAGAATCACTGTTTTCTTGCTGCAGCAATGTTTTGGTACCCTTGGTTTTTGCTCTGACATGCAGTGTAAACTGTTGGACCTTATATAGACAGGTGTGTGCTATTTCAAATCATGTCCAATCAATTGCATTTACCACAGGTCGACTCCAATCAAGTTGTAGAAACATCTCAAGGATGATTAATGGAAACAGGATGCATCTGAGCTCAATTTCAAGTCTCATAGCAAAGGGTCTAAATACTTATGTAAATAATGTTTTTTTAATACATTTTCAAAAATGTCTAAAAACCTGTTTCTGCTTTGTCATTATGGGGTATAGTGGGTAGATTGATGAAGAATTTTTTTTTTCATCCATTTTTAGAATAAGGCTGTAACATAACAAAATGTGGAAAAAGGGAAGGGTCTGAATAATTGCTGAATGCACTCTATGTGGATGTTCATTGAAGGCCCATTTATGATAAAAGAGATAGTGGACCAAATAAAAGCACACATCCTGGCTCTATTGTGTTTGTGTCGTGTTCCGGATATTTGTAGGGCATGCATATCTGATGGCCAACAGAGGAGATCGATGTAATCATGCTTGTAATGTATGCAATATATATTTTTCACATGTACATAACAAAATACACATATACACATCAATTGCTTTATCTTTTCACACGTCAGTGCTAAACTTGTAATCAGAAAAGCCTTGTGGTAATTACGTCCTCTGATAGTCATGTATAGCTATCGAGTTCACTTTCCCCTCATCCTACCTTATCTTAATCTATAACACACTCCACCTATCCTCCAAAAAGAACCCTCACGGTTATATGGTTCACCATAAATAGTTATGGCTGTTTAAACTGTTTACATTTCCCATTTCCTGTCCATATCTTATCACAATATCATTTCACAAGAGGAGAAGAGGTGAAAGTGTCTCCATACAACACTGCACATGCTGGCAATAATTTTGTTCTGCAGTGCTCCTGAATGGTACACCTGAGATGGCGGAGGCAGTGAGGAGAATGAGCTGCCTTTGTGTGACACCAGTGAATTATTCACGACTAACCTCGCCGGCTGAATCCAGATCCCTTTATGGGCATCTGGAGCCTATGCTATCAGATGGCCAAATAGTGTCTATGTCACAGAGGACACCAGTCAAATGGCTTCCTGCAGGACACACCTCCCTGAGATCATCGCATCGCTGCCGCCCCAGCTCTTTGTTATGACCCTGGCCTCGGTCAAGCGTGTCGTTATCGGCAACACAAATTACAATTTGACAGCTTAACTGCAGTGACTGAGTGACAGGACTCAGGCATGACAGAGATGTATGTATTGTGTGTCAACGCAGTCTATAAATATAAATATGGATGATAGATGGAGATTCATACAGTCAACATTCCTTTGTGGCATTGAGGCTCTGTCTTACAGTACGTGTTCATAACGGTGTGTGATAGAAATGCACTTACCCAGTCATTGTTTTTAGAAGTCTGTGCTTAAATGTATAGTTCATTTCTATAAGAACATGATCCCTGGCCTCTTTTCCTGTTGTAGCTGAGCCAAAACCAATGTGTTGTATAGTGTGTTGTATAGTGAAAGATATTTCATCTTTAGTTTTGACTGTGCAAACAACTGTATCCTGGTCATGATGTCCTTAAATGTGACCAATCAGCCCACGCCTTAGTCAAACCACGTCTTCAGCAGACAGTAGCCTGTCATGTGTTTGAACTGGATCATTATTTTCTTGTTGACATAGGTCTGAAATAGAGACTTATGATCCAGGCCACTCCTACAAATACAGTCATGTAAACGTTAGGCTCAACAGCACTATAGTCTGAATTTGTGTTTAACCTTGTGGTGATATAGTTTCCAAATTGTTCAAACACTTAATTAAACCACTCAGTAAACAACATGATAAACTCATCTTGTGATGAGACAACAAATGTAAATATGTACACTGGAACTATCTAAGTATGACTGTTCTCTACGACATAGTGAAGGCCAGAGCAAACATGATCACCTGTTGCAGGTGGAATGTGACTGCTGCCCCGCCCCAGCAGCGAGAGATGCAAATAGTGTTGGTATCAGTTTACAAGTTATCCAGAGAGAAGAGAGAGAACAGACACAGTCATCAGACCTCTACAGCCTGTAGGTTACCAGCTACCATTGGCTAAGATGCACTGAAAAGAAATACCGAGACAAAAAGGTTGTTCACCTTGGCAACTCCTCCGTTTAGTCATGCCCATAGCAGATCTGCTGGGTGTCCAGTTCGACATGCAACTGCTGGGGAAGCTGACGTGTTCCGTGGCCGCTGTTCTGCTCATCTCCTGGGCTTACAGGTTCTACAGCTCCAGGGGTACAGCAGCTAAACCCCAGCTCTATGTGAGGCCTCCTCCAGACAGACCCACTGAAGCACCCATTGGAACCTGTCTGAACTGCAAGATGGAACTACGAGCTCCAAGCACAGCCAAACATGACACAAGAAGTGATGGGGACAAACAGCCTGGTCACTCACAGAGTGATGACCTGACACCTGACAAGACCAATACAGGGACAGGGGAAGGAGAAGTGACCAAGATTGAAGAAGCAGGCAAGTTCACAAACACTAAGGAAATCGCTGCATTGCAGGAGGAATCGAATGTAGAGGAGGACAACAGCTTGGAGATGGAGGAAGATTTCCCCGTGTTTGTTGAGGAGGCTGAGATTAAGACCAATAATTGTATGTTTGGATCCATCTTGAAACTCCCTGATCTTAATGACAGTGGGCTGGCCAGCCCATCAGGCCGTCGATCCCCTTGCTTTCTGCAGAGGCTGGAGGGCAGTGTGGGGCTGGGTGTCGGCAGAGAGCTGCGGCAGGACCTGGGGTTTCAGGGGGCCTACTCCAGCTTTCTCTCCAAGGCAGAGATCACAGTGGAGGATGCCAACCTTGTGATGGAAGGACCTGGGGACCAGAGCATTGTGCGGGGAAAGATCTATGAATACTTTGTGGAATCTTCCTCGCACTCCATCACAGACTCCATATTGGGTCAGTTTGATGGGAATTCACTGGACTCACAGTCTGTGAAATTTGTAAGCCGTGGCAGCAGCCTCACTGAGCCTCCCTCGTCCCTAAGCCCCATCATCATGCGTGATCTGGTTTTGCCACAGAGTCCTGATGAGAGGCCATTCTCCCCAGTTAGTCCGGAGCCCACATCTCCCATCAAGCCGGGTCTCATACGCAAGGAGAGCTACCTCACAGCGGCTGAACATTCAGAACTCCTGATCACCTCTCTGATACCCAGAGCCTCGACCCAGCTGAGGCCCCACTCTCAGGCCTATTCATCAGGAGATCCCAGCCCTGTCAGTCCCCTCAGTCCCACAACAGACACCAGGGGCCCCAGTGCATGGGAGAAGCCCAGCCTAGAAACCATAGCAGGGGCTAGATTTGTAAATCTGCCTCAAGAAAACATGGGCAGCTCAGAGTTGGAGAACTTAAAGGCCAAACTTGATTTGGGCAACTGCATGGAGGTTCTGGAGCTGTCTAAGAAGCATGGGCAGGCCCCTCTGCAGCAGGCAGCCCTCAGAGTGATGTCTGACAACTACCTCCAGGTCCTCAGGGACCCAGGTCTGTATGGGATGCTGAGAGCAGGCGAGCGGGATGAGATTCAGAAACAGCGCATGAGAGGAAGGCAGTTCTTAGTGGCAGCCAACATGGTCCCTCAGGACTGGGTGGGGAGTAGTCCTCAAGGGACAAAAACAGAGCAGCGAGCCACCAACAAGCCATCCAGTGGTCTCTACTGCTATGATGATTATATAGACAGCTGGCACCCATTGTGTCCCATCCCGCAGGAAGTCATCTCCAAAGGCTGTGCCGTGTGCACTATGGACAACTACTTATTTGTAGCAGTGGGGGGCTGCCAGCAGGGCGCAGACAGAGAGATGAAACCTTCCAAGAGAGTGTTCTGCTACAACCCTGTAACGTCCATTTGGAAAGAGATCAGTCCTATGAATGAGTCCAGGCCCCACTGCAAACTGGCAGCCCTGCAGGGCTGCATCTATGCCATCGGAGGGGAGTGTCTATCTACCGTAGAGCGCTATGACCCCCGCTCTGACAGATGGACTTTTGTGGCCCCACTGCCCAATGATACATTTGCTGTGGCCCATCATGTCACGGTGTGCAATGGGGAACTCTTTGTTCTAGGGGGAACACTGAGATACACACTGTTGCGCTACAACCCAAAAACCAATGTGTGGAGGAAAAGCGCAATAACGGGAAGCAAAATGAGGACCACCGAGATAGTGGGAGTAGGAAACTTTCTGTATCGATTTGATGTGAACCCACAGCTAGGCATCAGTGTGTACCGCTACCACACCGTGGCACGACTATGGTATGAATGCTGCACCAAACGCCTCGCCCACTGCCCTGCCTTTCAGTGTGTTGTTGTGGACGATACCATCTACTGCATATGCCACCAGTTCACCATGAGGTTCCTGGCTGATGAGATCTCTCCGTGCTTCATAGCGGATGATTTGAGTGTCCTCACTGCCTCTAAGGGCATCCTTTTCCCCTTTGTACTCTCACTTCCTGATAAGAAAGCTCTCCAGACCAGTGTGTGACCAGGAATGACAGAGCAGTGAGGGATTATCTCGTGTTTTTATGCACCCAGGCCATTTTCATTGCTGAGAGTGTCCTACTGGGAAGCACAGCTGTCTTAATCAGAGGCAATGAAAGTAAAATATTAACGCCATTAATGGTAATTAGACTACTGCTTGTTTAGATTTATTCAGGGTGTACTGCCATAGAAACTCCATGTTTTTGTGAAAGCAGCTTGTTCTTTTCATTTCCCTCCTCCCTTACACTACCGAGTTACTTCTAAATCATGCAAATATAAAAATAATTAATAAACAAGTCTTAAGTTAATTCACTCAACCATAATGCTTTGAAGTACTGGGTTGATATGATAATAATCCATCACAGCGGGCATCTGTGTAGGGTACAAACATTACTCACACAGGACTGGACTCAATACAATTATCCACAGTTGGTCTGTAAATATGACATGATGTAGAAGGTTGTGACAGAGCATAATGTACTGTATGTGAGCTTCAATAAACAAAAGTCAATGCTACTTTTGAATCTCTTCTAAGATTGGAGTATAGTATTCGCCTGTTTTCTTCTGCTGTTGTTTTCAACATTGTTGATATTAGAAGTTATTAATGCACCAACATAATGAATGACTGTGATGAAAGTACTCTTGATTTTATAAACAAATATTTATCGTTACATTTGTACAATACTAATCAGCAGAAGAAAGAAATATGCAAAAATAATAAAAAACTGAAAGCAGTTTGTTCAGCATTGTGTTGGCATTTAAGTCATGTTGTTGAATCATGATTTAAATGAAATATGTTTTCCTTCCAGACAGTGACTGATTTTCAATGATAAGTCATCATCAATTTAACAAACAGAGCTCTGCTGTGTGATGTGTCGTGTCTGACTGCAGAGTAAATCAATGAATTTGTAGGATGATAGATGTGGAGGTTAATTGATGTGTTGCATAATTACATCAACAATATACATGTTTGAATGAATGTTTAAATGTCTAATAGTTTTTTCATTCAAATCGAGTTGTCTCACTAAGAATAATTGAGTGGCATGACACCCTTGTCTGGGATTCCATTGTGTGACATGTTGCTATAGCGCCATCATGTGGTCTGACTAACCAAACATACAAATGAGTAAATGATAACACATGATCTACCCACATTTTCTGACTCACACAAAAATCAACTTGAGTATTGAAATGAGTAATGGAGAGGCGGGCAGAGGGATGCACTAGCTGAGGCAGCAGGAGAATAGAGACACAGATGGTTGACCATCAAACACATAAGCATCTTTTATTCCTCCTAATTAAACACTTTGATTCCCTGTAATTAAACACCTAATGGAATGGGAGTTAGACAGGTCCCCTCAGAGTTTGCCTTGCATCACTCATTGCTCCTGATATGGACACCCAGGTCAGCTCTGACATCAACACTCTCTTTGATTTCCAAAGCATCTAGGCTAGGGTATTTGGTATTTTGGTATTTTATTAGGATCCCCATTAGCTGTTGCGAAGGCAGCAGCTACTTTTCCTGTGTCTACACAAAACATAAAACATGACATAATACAAAACATTAATAGACAAGAACGGCAAATAGCGAAACAGTGAATTGAAAACATTAAGTGCAAGGAAAATAATTAGCATGTGATTATCCTAAATGTTCAGATGTGTTTTGCGGACACTCCTTCGCTTCCTGCACACACACACACACACACACACACACACACACACACACACACACACACACACACACACACACACACACACACACACACACACACACACACACACACACACACACACACACACAGCCTAGATTTCAAGAGATTATAATGAGACTCCTGTTTAATTTTCTACATATTTTGATATCCCATATGTTCTGCTTCATTTAAATTTTCATGCCTTGGAGCACGGAGTATTGAAACAGCGTGTGAGGCGCCATCTCAGGGCCCGAGCTCTGTGTCTACACAACAGACAGGGGAGGGAGGAGGCTGGCGGAGACTGAGTTGTCTGGGACCTGTCTGCAGGGCCGTTGTTTCAGATCCATGTCCTTGTTGATTCGATTGGCAGGATGGCGCTTACTGGAGTGGCCTCGTGGCACACTGGCGAAGCGGGGCTGGCAGAAAGCACTGAGTGGGTACTTCTGGTACGCTGACCTATACACACTCAGCGCAGGGAGGGGGGACTGCTGCTGGTCCAGACGGACCTGTCTAGACTCCACCAGGCCAAAGTTAGTTGGAGGTGCTGGAAGGGAGAAGGGAGGGAGAGAGAGAGAGGGCTCAGCTGTTATAGTGCTGCAGTCATTAATTATATCTGTGACAGATTTGGAACAATCCAAGGCCATTTATTCTGCCTGAACTTTAATTGTTGAACACTGCATCTTTGTTCTTCCCGGTTTTTCTTTACTTGAGACTAGTTTGTAATTACAGCTGACATTTTTCCACAGTCAAGTAAATACAAGCTTTTTATAATTCAAACATACTGCGCAATGATTTTTTACCATATACAAGTGGGTTTGTCAAACCAAGGTGCTGTGTTCCGTATGGGTTTTGCACTCAAAACTTGGTGGAACCAATGCTTTAGAAAGGGGTTATTCTAATGTTGACTTCCTTTCTTACCCAAGCTTGGGTGGTCAGACTTCTCTGGCGTCCACGCCAGCCTGTCTGGATGCCAGGAGCGCAAGGGAGGCAGGGTGGAGGTGCCCTGGCGCCCATACATCTCATCATAGAGGGTGACCAGGTAATGGGAGGGCAGCGTGCCATGGTGGGAGAGAAGCAGCTTAGCGGGAAGGCCCTGGAACGCAACGCAACCCACTATTCTACTGGCCATCCATTGCTTTAAAAACAATGGCAGATTGCACACTGTTTCTTTGATTGATTAGCTCATTACCTCTGGGGATACGAATAATCTAGGTTTAGATTTTGTTCTAACAGACTTTTAGGCCTAACTTGACTGGCATTTTGCTAATGCTAATGATATCATGATCCTGCTGTGTAAGACTGACCTCAGCTTTCCGCAGCGCCTCTCGTCTGAGGATGACGTCTGGCCGGTGGTCCCACTGTGGCTGGTAGTCTGCACGGTTGGTGCTGTTGGCTGTCTTACACTCTCGAGTGAACTGTCTTGGACAGACAGGGTAAATAGACAGGAAGAGGAGGAGGGTGTGAGAGGTGGAGAGGAGGGATTGCTCAGCCACTTAAGCATGAGCTCAGTAAAGCTCACACTTCACCATCGATCCATGCTGTTGTACAGTATTTCTAAAGACATCCCTCTAGTCAGATCCTGAAGCAGCAGCCCGCGGCCCTGCCTGGCGTCAATGCAATTAGACTGCCTCTTGAGTCTCTCACACTGGGAGTCTGTGCTGATGTAGCTTAACTGAAGCCCTCTAATTATTTTTGTATAGATTTGCAAACCGACAGAGAAGCAGCAGAACCATTGGAAACCAGCCATTGAACTAGTTTGTTGAAGATCTTTGGCTACAGAAAGCAGGAGGTACAGCACATTCTCACACTCAGTGCAGGTTTTTCTTGTGAGAATCTCATTTGGATCGAAAGGAAAGGCTGCTGTACCCATGCTTTGCTGTAATTAAAACTCTTAATAATGACTTTTGATGACTCTTGCCAAATGTTGCATTATTTGATGAATTAGCAACATTCATCACAGGCAATGCATGATAGCAACAGCAATTAATTGAAAATCCCAAAATAAATGATTAAAAACCATACCTGAAACTTCTCTTCCACCCAGTTGCCAATAAGAACCTTGTTTGCATACTTCTGCTCTATTCTCCAGCCAGGTTGGGTCCATTTATCATAACTCTTTTCCTGATTTCCCATAGTGTATGTGGCACTGCACATGGTGTCACATACGTCTGATTAAGAGCTGGTTTGGTCCTAATATTAGAGCATAGTTAGATCAAACAGAACGGATGATGGTGCATTTCACCTGCTCTCATTGTGACATAGGAAGAGGAAGCTCGGTTGCTATGGATACAGCAAACATTCTGTGACTGAAACAGAATAGTGGAACAGTAGTGGAGGCAAACTGAAGGCAAATGACCTGCATTATGATAACACTTGGTGCAGTACTTTAGAATGGTGCTGTATTTTTGAATGTCAGAGAATTCTGCAGCAGTTAGCATATAGCTCATACATGCAATACACATCTTCATTTAAATCATAATGAACAGAATTGGATACATCTTTCTGTAGAAATGAAAATGAATGACTTGACAGATTAAAATAAGAGTAAAACATGTTCTAAATTGTGTAGGAGTTTATTAGCTTTGCCTGTAAACAGAACAAAGTCACTTGCCAGGAACATGAAAAATCTAATCTCAAAATAATCTCTAGATAATTTTAATCCAAACACCAAACATTAACATTGATTTGATCAGTTTAGTGTTTCTCAAAGTGTTTTTACGTAGTTTAAAGTTCTATCACAGCCCATGTTGCAGATGGGAAAGTTAACCAGCCTATTTTTTTTATTCCATTAGTCTAAGGAAGCGGTCTGGCATGTGATGCCACGTGACTTCCAGTTCCAGGTCCAGCAGCCACTTCCTGTACAGGATCCCAACATCCCTCAGCATGTCGTAAACACAGGTCAGGATAAAGGCCGGTGGGGTCAGACGAATAACAGTGTCATCCTCCAGGAGCGGGGACACCGGATCCAGACGGTCTTTGATTTTGTGGTACACCTCTCTGTTGTAATCAACGCTGAGTGTACATGCTGGCGGTGGCACCGCACCCTACACTCAGGAGGGAGGTGTTCTGGGGAGAACCACTCCTTGAAGGCCAGCCTCATCTCAGCAGGGATGTGGTTCCCCTGCAGCACATCCTGGCACACTGACGTGTCCCCGTTGAGATACTGCAGGAAGTAGAATGCCATCCGGCCACAGAACAATATGGGCACAGCATGATTCTGCTGGTATGAAGGCAGGTTGAAATCTGCCATCTGCAAAACTGGGTAGATGAGGACCTGGACACAGGGAGACAGCAGATGTCCATTCTTTCTCTTGGCCAGACGCTGTCACAGTATGGCTGCCAGGTTTCCCCCAGCACTATCACCCCCGACTGCCACTCTTCATGGGTCCACCCCGAACTCTGCCTCTGCCACAGACAGGAAGTGACACATTGCAGTTTCAGTCATCCAGCTGAGTGGGATACTGATATTCAGGGATAAGCCGGTATCGAAAGAGGTTAGAAAAAGGAGCAACATGACTTTGACAACTTCACAGCCCTTTTCACTGTATTGATCTGCTTTGGAAGCACATTTTGAGTCAGTGAGTCAGAAAGTAAAAGTTACCCAACAGAAACCACTGTGGTTTCAGCCTCTTTGGCAATGTGGCTGCAGACCTCATCTGCAGTATTTGATCACAAGAAACAGAACATTAGTGTTAGACTAGAGTAAACAGAGAATGAAGCTTTTCTTTTTTTATATAAGCAGGCCCCTATTGTAAGATAAATAAGCAACATTATCTAGACATCAGGTTTTTCTTAGGTCATCTACAAGTCTATGCTAGGTAAAGCTCCGCCTTATCTCAGTTCACTGATCATGATGGCAACACCCACCCGTAGCACACGCTCCAGCAGGTGTTTCTCACTGATCATCCCTAAAGCCAAAACCTCATTTGGCCGCCTTTCCTTCCAGTTCTCTGCTGCCTGTGACTGGAAGGAATTGCAAAAATCTCCGAAGTTGGAGACTTTTATCTCCCTCACCAACTTTAAACATTTGCTATCTGAGCAGCTAACCGATTGCTGCAGCTGTACATAGTCAATCGTTATATAGCCCACCCAATTTACCTACCTCATCCCCATCCTGTTTTTATTTTATTTACTTTTCTGCTCTTTTGCACACCAGTATCTCTACCTGCACATGTTCATCTGATCATTTATCACTCCAGTGTTAATCTGCTAAATTGTAATTATTCACTCCTATGGCCTATTTATTGCCTACCTCCTCATGCCTTTTGCACACAATGTATATAGAGTATTTTATTCTACTATGTTATTGACTTGTTTATTGTTTACTCCATGTGTAACTCTGTGTTGTTGTCTGTTCACACTGCTATGCTTTATCTTGGCCAGGTCGCAGTTGCAAATGAGAAATGGTTCTCATCTAGCCTACCTGGTTAAATAAAGGTGAAATATATATATTTTTTTAATAACCTAAAGCCCATCCTCCACCATGATATACACCAGGCCCTTCCTCAGGCCCAGTGAGCCAGCTATGGGCTAATACACTCTGACTGGCACCTCAGAGAAGGTGAGTTCCGTCACATGTAGTATAGGGGGAACTGGTCTCCAGGAACCGTCTTCTGAACCACCTGGGGAACCTGGCCCGATGACAGACGAACTTAGATATAAGGTCAACATGAACCATTGTGAAGTGAAATATTTTCCAATTGCCACAATAAAGCTTTGCTTTTCTTGTTGCTTGCACACTAAGCAACAATGAATGCAACAACATAATGAATAACCAGTGACACAGTTAAGGTTTACCAGAAGGTGGACTACAGTACAGTACTGTGAAAACTCTGCTTGAGTGTCCTTACCCGAACAATGACTTTGACTTTTTGTCATTTATTGTTCTCTTATCAACACCATTGAAGTTTATCAGCGGTTAGTGTACATTGAAAGGAAAAACATATTTTAAAAGAGCTGAGTTCTCTTTTTAATAGTATTCAAGTACGAGGATGTTTTTCTTTTCACCAAGGAATACATTAAATAAATTATTTTTTCAGACTTGAACGTGATTTGACTGGAGAAAACATCAAATAATAAGCACTAACAATTCCATAGATAGATACACACCACAATTGCTATGCCAACAAACATGCCATGAACTACATGTAGTTTCCCTCGATTTGCAACCCCTTGAGGAATGTCTGAATTCATCAGCTCAGAACACAGTAGACCAATTACCAGGCTGAAATTAAGGCAGCAAGGCCAATTATTAAAATTGCAGTGATGATGTCCATGGTGCTTCTAGTGTGATCCCAGGTAGGCTACAGTAGAAATAGTCATTAGGTATGCATGTTTTATCCAGCTGCTTTGGGTTTATTTGCCCCTCCTACATCTTTGTGTACACCCTGCTCTGACCTTGTTCTATCTAATTGACTTTGAGTGGCAGTAACAAAGGGACATTCATTATTTTATTCCATGTATTTTATGGACTTTCACATTTATTGTGAAGCAGAGGATCTGAACTTTCACTGTTCATCTGTAGATGGCAGTGATGGCTTGAGTGACAGCAGACCATGTTCCCAAGTCTAGACTGGCAACAAAATGCATGGTATTTGGAATTGAAAACATATAAATGTGTTGTTGTTTACAAAACAATTGATGTTCATTATAATTCAGAATTAAATATAAAATATATACGGTACCAGTCAAAAGTTTGGACACACATCTTCAGTTCAAGGGATTTTCTTTGTGTTTACTATTTTCTACACTGTAGAATAATAGTGAAGACATCAAAACTAGGAAAAAACATATATGGAATAAAGTAGTAACCCAAAAAGTTTTAGATTTTATGTTCTTCAAAGTTGCCACCCTTTTCATTGATGACAGCTTTGCATATTCTCTCAACCAGCTTCATGAGGAATGCTTTTCCAACAGTCTTGAAGGAGTTCCCACATGTGCTGAGCACTTGTTGGCTGTTATTCCTTCACTCTGTGGTCCAATTCATCCCAAACCATCTTAATTGGGTTGAGGTCGGGTGATTGTTGAGGTCGGGTTACTGGCCAAATAGCCCTTACACAGCCTGGAGGTGTGTTTGGTATGGGATGGCGTATCGCTGCAGAATGCTGTGGTAGCCATGTTGATTAAGTGTGCCTTGAATGGAACCAAAAATCCTTAAATTAAGTGTGCCTTAAATGGAACCAAAAATCTCAAATTTAGATTAATCAGAGCAAAGGATAGATGTCCACTGGTCTAATGTCCATTGCTCATGTTTCTTGGCCCAAGCAAGTCCCTGATTCTTATTGGTGTCCTTTAGTAGTGGTTTCTTTGCAGAAATTTGACCATGAAGGCCTGATTCACGCAGTCTCCTCTGAACAGTTGATGTTGAGATGTGTCTGTTACTTGAATGCTGTGAAGCATTTATTTGAGCACCCCTACCATGTCACAACACAACTGATTGGGTCAAACACATTAAGAAGGAAATAAATTCCACAAATTAACTTTTAACAAGGCACACCTGTTAATTGAAATGCATTCCAGACGACCTGTCACGCTCTGACCTTAGAGAGCTTTTTATGTATCGATTTTGGGTTGGTCAGGGTGTGATTTGGGTGGGCATTCTATGTTCATTTTTCCATGTTTTTTATTTCTTTGTTTTGGCCGGGTATGGTTCTCAATCATGGACAGCTGTCTATCGTTGTCTCTGATTTGAAACCATACTTAGGCAGCCCTTTTCCCACCTGTCTTTGTGGGTAGTTGTCTTTGTTTGTTGGCACTATTGCCTTTAGCTTCATGGTTGTTTTTGGATTGTTTATTGTTTTTGTAGGCGTCATATAAATAAAGGAATACGTACGCTCACCACGCTGCACCTTGGTCCTCTTCATTCAACGGCCGTGACACTACCTCATAATATAAAACATATTTTGATTTGTTTAACACGTTTTCTGTTACCTCATGATTCCATTTGTGTCATTTCATAGTTTATATGTCATTACTATTATTCTACAATGTAGAAAATAGTAAAAATAAAAACTTGAATGAGTAGGGGTGTCCAGACTTTTGACTAGTACTGTATATATCTCTTATTTCAATGCCTTGTGATTTGTAATTCTGTGAAATGTGCAAGAAAATGACAGCAACTGGAGCTGTGTTCTAGGACTAGCCAACCTTTTAGCTGTCAGAGTCTCAGCCTTCTGAGAATCTGAACCCAGTACAAAGCTCGCATTGTGAAGCTGTTCTTTCAACCAACCC
This sequence comes from Oncorhynchus masou masou, assembly GCF_036934945.1. NCBI lineage: Eukaryota > Metazoa > Chordata > Actinopteri > Salmoniformes > Salmonidae > Oncorhynchus > Oncorhynchus masou. The sequence goes on from NC_088216.1 coordinate 64,183,924, forward strand.
ATCACAGTTTCAGCAGCTATACCCAGTAAAAGTGACAAGGCCTGCGCCAAAAATAACATACTGGAATCTTGTCGTCAGCCCATGAATTCACTGGATTTGTTTAGAAGGTATTTATACAGGTCTCTATTTGCCACCTTGACAAGTTTCTGGGACTGACCCATTTCTGTATTGTCACAGAGAAAGATGTTTTTCAAGTGATATATCAATACATCAGGGGTCTTCACAGTCCCCCATCTTCATTGTGAATACAATTAACTTTTATCACATGAAGTAGTATGTAATTATGTCTGCCAGAATTATATAACCTAAAAGCTCATGGGAGTTTTACTTATTCTAACGTAGCAGGCGTAAAGGAAATACCTGAAACTAGATCTCCTACATACTTTTCAGAGGAGGTTCTCTTCTGCACTGTTCAACGAATCCAGTAAATGTAGAGGAGTTAAGATGGAGTGTCGCCTTGTTAACATCCAAAAGCGGAAGTTGCATCACAGGCTCTCTTTGCATTTCACTTGAAAACCGGAATTATCGTCTGGCGCTGTTTTTCAATGTTCAGGCCAGGCCCCTTAGCTCCTGTGAAGGGAAATCTTAATGGTACAGCATACAATGACATTCTAGACTATTCTGTGCTTCCGTGCACAAAGCGAGGTCCATACAGAAATGGTTTGTCGAGATCAGTGTGGAAGAACTTGACTGGCCTGCACAGAGCCCTGACCTCAACCCCATCAAACATCTTTGGTGTGAATTGGAACGCTGACTGCGAGCCAGGCCTAATCGCCCAACATCAGTGCCTGACCTCACAAATGCACTTGTGGCTGAATGGAAGCAAGTCCCTGCATAAATGTCTCAACATCTAGTGGAAAGCCTTCCCAGAAGAGTGGAGGCCGTTATAACAGCAAAGGCAGGACCAACTCCATATCAGTGACTATATCAATCAAAAAGTGGTCATATGAAGCAGATGCTAAGCTACAGGACTATTTTGCTAGCACAGACTGGAATATGTTCCGGGATTGCTCCGATGGCACTGAGAATTTCTGCAACATACACCACATCAGTCATTGGCATCATCAATGAGTGCATCGATGACATCATCCCCACAGTGACCGTACGTACAGTGGGGAGAACAAGTATTTGATACACTGCCGATTTTGCAGGTTTCCCTACTTACAAAGCATGTAGAGGTCTGTACTTTTTATCATAGGTACACTTCATCTGTGAGAGACGGAATCTAAAACCATAATCCAGAAAATCACATTGTATGATTGTTATGAAATTCATTTGCATTTTACTGCATGACATAAGTATTTGATCACCTACCAACCAGTAAGAATTCCGGCTCTCACAGACCTGTTAGATTTTCTTTAAGAAGCCCTCCTGTTCTCCACTCATTACCTGTATTAACTGCCCCTGTTTGAACTCACCTGTCCACACACTCAATCAAACAGACTCCAACCTCTCCAAAATGGCCAAGACCAGAGAGCTGTGTAAGGACATCAGGGATAAAATTGTAGACCTGCACAAGGCTGAGATGGGCTACAGGACAATAGGCAAGCAGCTTGGTGAGAAGGCAACAACTGTTGCCGCAATTATTAGACAATGGAAGAAGTTCAAGATGATGGTCAATCGCCCTCAGTCTGGGGCTTCATGCAAGATCTCACCTCGTGGGGCATCAATGATCATGAGGAAGGTGAGGGATCAACCCAGAACTACTGGGCAGGACCTGGTCAATGACCTGAAGAGAGCTGGGACCAGTCTCAAAGAAAACCATTAGTAACACACTACGCCGTCATAGATTAAAATCCTGCAGCGCACGCAAGGTCCCCCTGCTCAAGCCAGCGCATGTCCAGGCCCGTCTGAAGTTTGCCAATCTGGATTATCTGGATTATCCAGAGGAGGAATGGGAGAAGGTCATGTGGTCTGATGAGACAAAAATAGTTTTTGGTCTAAACTCCACTCTCCGTGTTTGGAAGAAGAAGGATGAGTACAACCCCAAGAACACCATCCCAACCGTGAAGCATGGAGGTGGAAACATCATTCTTTGGGGATGCTTTTCTACAAAGGGGACAGGACGACTGCACCGTATTGAGGGGAGGATGGATGGGGCCATGTATTGCGAGATCTTGGCCAACAACCTCCTTCCCTCAGTAAGAGCATTGAAGATGGGTCGTGGCTGGGTCTTCGAGCATGACCCAGGGCAACTAAGGAGCGGCTCCGTAAGAAGCATCTCAAGGTCCTGGACTGGCCTAGCCAGTCTCCAGACCTGAACCCAATAGAAAATCTTTGGAAGGAGCTGAAAGTCCGTATTGCCCAGCGACAGCCCCGAAACCTGAAGGATCTGAAGAAGGTCTGTATGGAGGAGTGGGCCAAAATCCCTGCTGCAGTGTGTGCAAACCTTGTCAAGAACTACAGGAAACGTATGATCTCTGTAATTGCAAACAAAGGTTTCTGTACCAAATATTAAGTTCTGCTTTTCTGATGTATCAAATACTTATGTCATGCAATAAAATGCAAATGAATTACTTAAAAATCATACAATGTGATTTTCTGGATTTTTAGATTCTGTCTCTCACAGTTGAAGTGTACCTATGATAAAAAAAATACAGACCTCTACATGCTTTGTAAGCAGGAAAACCTAAAAATTGGCAGTATATCAAATACTTGTACTCCCCACTGTACATACCCCAACCAGAAGCAATGGAATACAGGCAGCATCTGCACTGAGCTAAAGGCTAGAGCTGCCACTTTCAAGGAGCGGGAATCTAACCGAGAAGCTTACAAGAAATCCAGCTATGCCCTCCGACGATCCATCATAGTCAAAGCGTCAATACAGGATTAAGATTGAGTCGCACTACACCGGCTCTGACGCTCGTCGGATGTGGCAGGGCTTGCAAACCATTACAGACTACAAAGGGAAGCACAGCCGAGAGCTGCCCAGTGACACGAGCCTACCCGACTAATGCTATCACAGTGCAGGTGCATTTATACGGAGACTTGATTACACACAGGTGGATTGTATTTATCATCATTAGTCATTTAGGTCAACATTGGATCATTCAGAGATCCTCACTGAACTTCTGGAGAGAGTTTTCTGCACTGAAAGTAAAGGGGCTGAATCATTTTGCACGCCCAATTTTTTAGTTTTTGATTTGTTAAAAACGTTTGAAATATCCAATAAATGTCGTTCCACTTCATGATTGTGTCCCACTTGTTGTTGATTCTTCACAAAAAAATACAGTTTTATATCTTTATGTTTGAAGCCTGAAATGTGGCAAAAGGTCGCAAAGTTCAAGGGGGCCGGATACTTTCGCAAGGCACTGTATGTGAGAATGCTATTCATTGACTACAGCTCAGTGTTCAACACCATAATGCCCTCAAAGCTCATCAATAAGCGAAGGACCCTGGGACTAAACACCTCCCTCTGCAACTGGATCCTGGACTTCCTGACAGGCCGCCCCCAGGTGGTAAGGGTAGGTAACAACACATCCGCCACGCTGATCCTCAAAACACGGGCCCCTCAGGGGTGCTGTGTTCACTGTGTTCTTGGGGACCTTCAATGTTGCAGACATGTTTTGGTACCCTTCCCCAGATCTGTGCCTCGACACAATCCTGTCTTGGAGCTCTATGGACAATTCCTTTGACCTCATTGCTTGGTTGTTGCTCTGACATGCACTGTCAACTGTGAGATCTTATAAAGACAGGTGTATGCCTTTCAAAATCATCTCCAATGAACGTTTCAAGGATGATCAATGGAAACAGGATGCACCTAAGCTGAATTCAAGTCTCATAGCAAAGAGTCTGAATACCTATGTAAATAAGGTAATTCATTTTTTTAAATATAAATTATCCAACATTTAAAAAAACATGTTTTCACTTTGTCATTGTGGGGTATTGCGTGTTTATGGGGTACAGTGCATTTCCAAATGCATGGAGAGTAGGGCTGGGGAGTATACCATATTTTAGGTATACTGGTATTGATTCACGGACCGGTTTGGGTCTTTAGTTTACCTTCTATAACAGTATTTGAAAGTATGGTTTGTTAAATGTGATACGCCATATTTAACGTCCATTTTTACAGTTTTACTTCTCTACTTGAGTCGATCTTTCTCCGCTCTCTCCATGCCGCTTCCCACAGACCTAGTCCCGCCCCTGTCACTCAAGGAGCGTATTTGTTGTTCCTCAACCACGAGACACTTGTGTTCAGTCTGCATGGTCAATGCATCACATGCAACAATGTTGATGACAACAATGCTGTTTTCACTTTGCTTCTTCATATAAATCCAGTAGCGTTCTATAATTACACTATTAGTTTGTGTTGCTTACATCTGCAAACAGCTAGTTTGTATTTTCTTAGCAACTTATGCCTAAATATTGTTAGCCGCTAAATCGCTAGCTAGCTAATAAATGTACTGAGTCAGAGCAAACATAAGTCGTTATACAACCTGATAATACCAGTGATGATGTAGACCTAAATCAGCATGTTGTTTGTGCAACAGTACAAAGAGGAATACAAGAAGCATTAATATGTTCGCTACATGAAGTCGCTAATAGAAAACAGCCAATGTAGCCAAAGATTACAGGGTCCCCTAGGAAACAATTATCAACACTTTGGTTCCTACCCTATCACAATAACTCCTCCCAGGCATTTTCATTCGTTTTCATATCAAACAACACTATTCAATGTGCCCACTGTCATATTCTAACTGTAGAATTAGAATAACCATTCTATTTCCATGATTCCAACATTTCACCCTTGTTTTGCTCTAAATCATATGTCAAATTGCAATTGCAACATTTGGTTCAAAATAAGGCTTTGACACTGCGTGGAAATGATCTCAAATGAGGGTTGAAGTTGAATTGAACAGTATAAAACAATCAGAATAGAGAATGACCCATTGAAATCACTTAGAATATATGTGTTGCCACCCTGAGGTACTGCACTACTTATAAAGCGAATTTAGAAATATTATAATTTAAAAACATAGAATACTGTCAAATAACGTCATACCGTAATTATTTTTTTTCAAATGTGATATGATATTTTGGCCATATCACCCAGTACTAATGGAGTATAATGTATTTACTGTTTTAGTCACATTTTCAAGTACTGGTGACAAATCATGAATTCAGATTCTTGCATAGATTGTAATGGATACATATGATGTGTGTAAAATACTTTTTTGAAGGTTGTACTGATTAGAAGGAGATAATGCTAAACAATTTGCCAGCGATGTCTGGCGCCATGTTTGTTGACATCATACAATGCATTCTGGTTGTCACGTAAAATGTTACAACAAATCGAGATGAAGGGATGGTTCACTCGACTGAATTCTGGTGTTTTCAAGATAACTGAGAACTCAGAAAAATATCAAATCAAATCAAATTGTATTTGTCACATACACATGGTTAGCAGATGTTAATGCGAGTGTAGTGAAATGCTTGTGCTTCTAGTTCCGACAATGCAGTAATAACCAACAAGTAATCTAACTAACAATTCCTAAACTACTGTCTTATACACAGTGTAAGGGGATAAAGAATATGTACATAAGGATATATGAATGAGTGATGGTACAGAGCAGCATAGGCAAGATACTGCGCCTTCTTCACGATGCTGTCTGTGTGAGTGGACCAATTGCGTTTGTCTGTAATGTGTATGCCGAGGAACTTAAAACTTGCTACTCTCTCCACTACTGTTCCATCGATGTGGATAGGGGGGTGTTCCCTCTGCTGTTTCCTGAAGTCCACAATCATCTCCTTAGTTTTGTTGACGTTGAGTGTGAGGTTATTTTCCTGACACCACACTCCGAGGGCCCTCACCTCCTCCCTGTAGGCCGTCTCGTCGTTGTTGGTAATCAAGCCTACCACTGTTGTGTCGTCCGCAAACTTGATGATTGAGTTGGAGGCGTGCGTGGCCACGCAGTCGTGGGTGAACAGGGAGTACAGGAGAGGGCTCAGAACGCACCCTTGTGGGGCCCCAGTGTTGAGGATCAGCGGGGAGGAGATGTTGTTACCTACCCTCACCACCTGGGGGCGGCCCGTCAGGAAGTCCAGTACCCAGTTGCACAGGGCGGGGTCGAGACCCAGGGTCTCGAGCTTGAGGACGAGCTTGGAGGGTACTATGGTGTTGAATGCCGAGCTGTAGTCGATGAACAGCATTCTCACATAGGTATTCCTCTTGTCCAGATGGGTTAGGGCAGTGTGCAGTGTGGTTGAGATTGCATCGTCTGTGGACCTATTTGGGCGGTAAGCAAATTGGAGTGGGTCTAGGGTGTCAGGTAGGGTGGAGGTGATATGGTCCTTGACTAGTCTCTCAAAGCACTTCCTGATGACGGAAGTGAGTGCTACGGGGCGGTAGTCGTTTAGCTCAGTTACCTTAGCTTTCTTGGGAACAGGAACAATGGTGGCCCTCTTGAAGCATGTGGGAACAGCAGACTGGTATAGGGATTGATTGAATATGTCCGTAAACACACCAGCCAGCTGGTCTGCGCATGCTCTGAGGGCGCGGCTGGGGATGCCGTCTGGGCCTGCAGCCTTGCGAGGGTTAACACATTTAAATATTTTACTCACCTCGGCTGCAGTGAAGGAGAGACCGCATGTTTCCGTTGCAGGCCGTGTCAGTGGCACTGTATTGTCCTCAAAGCGGGCAAAAAAGTTATTTAGTCTGCCTGGGAGCAAGACATCCTGGTCCATGACTGGGCTGGATTTCTTCCTGTAGTCCGTGATTGACTGTAGACCCTGCCACATGCCTCTTGTTTCTGAGCCGTTGAATTGAGATTCTACTTTGTCTCTGTACTAACGCTTAGCTTGTTTGATAGCCTTGCGGAGGGAATAGCTGCACTGTTTGTACTCGGTCATGTTACCAGACACCTTGCCCTGATTAAAAGCAGTGGTTCGCGCTTTCAGTTTCACGCGAATGCTGCCATCAATCCACGGTTTCTGGTTAGGGAATGTTTTAATCGTTGCTATGGGAACGACATCTTCAACGCACGTTCTAATGAACTCGCACACCAAATCAGCGTATTCGTCAATGTTGTTATCTGACGCAATACGAAACATGTCCCAGTCCACGTGATAGAAGCAGTCTTGGAGTGTGGAGTCAGCTTGGTCGGACCAGCGTTGGACAGACCTCAGCGTGGGAGCTTCTTGTTTTAGTTTTTGTCTGTAGGCAGGTATCAGCAAAATGGAGTCGTGTTCAGCTTTTCTGAAAGGGGGGCGGGGCAGGGCCTTATATGCGTCGCGGAAGTTAGAGTAACAGTGATCCAAGGTTTTTCCACCCCTGGTTGTGCAATCGATATGCTGATAACATTTAGGGTGTCTTGTTTTCAGATTAGCCTTGTTAAAATCCCCAGCAACAATGAATGCAGCCTCCGGAAAAATGGTTTCCAGTTTGCAAAGAGTTAAATAAAGTTCATTCAGAGCCATCGATGTGTCTGCTTGGGGGGGATATATACGGCTGTGATTATAATCGAAGAGAATTTTCTTGGTAGATAATGCGGTATACATTTGATTGTGAGGATTTGAGTTCCTGTATGTTTCTTTCATCGCACCATGTCTCGTTAGCCATAAGGCATACGCCCCCACCCCTCTTCTTACCAGAAAGGTGTTTGTTTCTGTCGGCGCGATGCGTGGAGAAACCCGTTGGCTGCACCGCTTCGGATAGCGTCTCTCCAGTGAGCCATGTTTCCGTGAAGCACAGAACGTTACAGTCTCTGATGTCCCTCTGGAATGCTACCCTTGCTCGGATTTCATCAACCTTGTTGTCAAGAGACTGGACATTGGCAAGAAGAATGCTAGGGAGTGGTGCACGGTGTGCCCGTCTCCGTAGTCTGACCAGAAGACCGCCTCGTTTCCCTCTTTTTCGGAGTCGTTTTTTTGGGTCGCTGCATGCGATCCATTCCGTTGTCCTGTTTGTAAGGCAGAAAAACAGGATCCGCGTCGCGAAAAGCATATTCTTGGACGCGCTAAATGTAAATGGTGTTCCCCTGGATGTCAGTGAATGTTTTGTAAGCTGGACGTACTGATGGTGAGTTGACGCTGATCTTATATACAGTAGTTCTTCTCGACTGTATGTAATGAAACCTAAGATGACCTGGGGTACTAATGTAAGGAATAACACGTAAAAAAAACAAAAAACTGCATAGTTTCCTAGGAACGCGAAGCGAGGCGGCCATCTCTGTCAGCGCCGGAAGTATATACAAGGTCAGATCATGACGTCATTGATCTACATGTCGGAAAAACGGAGCTCTAAAAAGAGGCCCGAGTTTCCAAGTTGGAATTCTGAGTTGGATGACTGTTCAAAACTATTTTTCCCAGTTGTCTTGAAAGCACTAATGTTGGAAGTCAGAGATGTCCGAGTGCCCAGTTGTTTTGAATGTGGCATCAGATTGTAACTATGGTACCTCATGTTGCCAGCTCAGACCCCATTTTCCAGGAGTTTTATTTTTATTTAGCTTATAAACGTCCCCTTTGTTTGCCACCATTTATTGATAAATCACCTATCATAGAAATATTTACTGCAATATTTCCCCTTGGCAATGGGCGCAAACAACTTTGACTTTGTTTATTTGCGTCTTATAGTGAATGGCATTCTGGGATTAGGGAGTTTTCTCTTGTCAAACATTAAAAAAACATGGCTGCCTTTATAAAGAATTTAGCTGCTGTTAGCTTAGCTGACACGCATCTCTGTTCTAAACAATATTATATTTCTCCCTTGTGCTTACCACGGATGTGGTACATTGTAAGCAAGTCTAGCAATTAGGTCACTAACTTATATTTAGTTTTTTTGTCAGCGCAACCTGCTATTTAGACTGGTTTATGGAATGAGTTTGGATGTGGAAATATTCCATTTGATACTTGGATGATGAAGTTCCCATTTATCTTTTACAAAAAAAAGGTGAAATTGAGGAATAAAGTTGTGAAGACCTTTATTTCCAATCACCACAAAACATTATTTAGATGCTTTTCAGACAACAATACTGTATAGACCCATTTGTTGCATCATACGTTCTGTTGCTACTGTTCCAATCACATATTTGTGATGGTACGCTGAAGGGACCACTCAATAATGATCACAAATATGCGATTGTACGGTTCAAAGGGTTAGGGCTACAACCTATAGGAATCCCCACCCAGTTGACTACTTTAAAATGGCAGAAGCATAGTGGAAGCTCTCAATGGCGCTGACCATGCTAAAATGGCATTTTGGCCATGAGTGGCCTATATCATTCTCTATGAGTTTAACGTTACTTGCGTACCTAGTAAGCTATACATGGATGTTATTTGTTGAAGCTAACCCTACATAGAGATGTTGTGTCTCTGGTAGGCTAACATTATCTATGTCTTTCATGAACAAGGAAACTAGCTTACGTTAGCTAACTATATCGAAATAATGTTATGATTTTTTTGGTTTAATGTTTGGCTACAAAGTTGGAGGTAGAAACCCAATGTTACACATGTCTCCAGCAAGTGAAGGTCTCCAAAGTGACTTCCAATGAAAAGGTAAAGCTAAATACTATGTTGTTTTCTTGGTTTTCAGTTCTTTTAGCAAATGTTTAACGATGTAAATTGTCCTCCGACCGAAAAAACTTTGTCTTTGAAGATTTATTTCCAAATGTTGTGCGCTTGAGCACTATCTTTAGAAATCATACTTCAGAAGCACCGATGAGCAACCGCTTCATCAAGGCTTAGATTTGACACTTAAGGACCACTTGAGTGCTCAAAGTGTCTTTCTTTCTTTTTTTTAGCTAACGTTAGCTACCGTTACTTTTATTTTGGTGTTCTGCAGTAGCTCTAATTTGCCAATGTCGAGGTATAAACGGTACCTCTGGGACCATAGTGTCTATGTCAACTATAATATATCGATTAAGCGATGTAAGTAACGTTAGCTAGTTAGCTTGCCTAACCTTTGCCTCTAATATCTCTGAATAAAATGATTATTTGTTGTAGGAGAACTGCATGGATGCTCAATTGAACTTGGACCAGTATGATGTGGATGAAAATAGCCAGGAAACATTTGACCCAATAGGTTTGCACAGGTTTGCTAGTAGTGCTGACACAGTCTCCTCTACTTTGTTTCAGGGGAACCTTGTGAATGCCCAACTGAACTTGTACCATGACGAAGGAATAAAACGTGAGAAGCAGGTAGGATCAGCTAATCATCATGGCCTTTCCCTCAAAAGCCTTAAGTTTGCTGACACAATATGTCCTCATTTGTTTCAGGGGAACCTCAGGAATACTGGACTAGACTTGGACCATGATGAAGACATGGATGATGATGGCCAGGTAGGTTGAATTGTTGCTCCGACTGACCTCATGTATATCTTCTTATGGATTTACAAAAACTACAAAATTGCTTGAAAATAATTAAACAGATGTCTAGCGAGGCTATCCTTTCACATACATATCAATATGCCATCTTATGCAATGGAGAGCATGTTTTCTATATTATTTAGATAACAGAATATAAATGCTTACTTAGTCTCACACTATTCTTGACATAATTTAATATCAGGCAACATTTGAAGATACGGACACTGCTGAAGACCCCTCAGATGAAAGAGAGCAAGAGGCATATGGAAGACCGCTCTTTGACAGATCAAGCCTTACTGTTGGTGGGGCTATTGTTCTAATCATGTGTTTTGTTGTATGATTCCAATCTGTCATGGCTTGCTCTGCAAGGGCTGCTTACGTTGCTCTCTGCATTGAAGCCAAACTCTAACCTGCTTACCACAAAGTACCTGTTCATAAGTCTTCAAAGTATGTAAGGGTATAGTGGAGTTTCATTTTGTTTGACCTGAATGTTCTACACTTAGGTTCTAACTGTAATGCTACGTGCAGTTCTTGCCATACAGAGACAAGGTCGAACACACTATAAAAAAGTGTTTTCATTGTAATTCCAATGAAGCAACAACTGCGTGATATGTTTGAGAATAGCAATCTGTTGGATCTTATCACATAATCTGAGGAAAACATTGAAGGCATTTATGTTGTTAAACAATGCAAAACTATTGAAGCATTATCTGATGCAAACAATATTTAATTGACATAAAATTCTGATGGTGAATCGGTTTTCAAATCTCCAAGCTGTCCATATGGCCAATACACTTTGTTATTAATGAGTTGCCCTTTAAGATCTATCATGCAGTAAGATATAATGCAATAAGAAATTGTGTTAAAGGTGCATCCCCTCTGTTGCTTATTGACTCATTTGACATTGTCAATGGCTTCCTCTTAGGTGTTACTAAGTACATGAACAACTTGTGGTTTGACTCTTTACATCATATATCCCCATGGTACATTGGTAGAGAAGTTGGTGACGTTGACAATCGCTTGAATAGTGTAATGCTTATAAAGAGTGTCACCAGAACTCCAAGGTCATTATCTGAAAGAGCACTTTGTAAAGATTCTGAATGGAGGAACTGGCTTTTGTTTTACTCACTCATTAGTGTTAATGGTGTTGTGTCTTTGGCTGTGCCGGATTAATTGATATGACATGCTATTCTATAAAATAATTTCTCCGTAATTAATATCACCTGATTGAGCTAATCATGTAAATGTAATTAACTACAGAGTCAGGCACCGCAAAATAATATTTATAGAGCTGTTCTCTTCCGAATAAACCCCTAAAGACCTAGTAATATTTTACATCAATAGCCGTCAATATCAATTATTGTCTTAATTCAGTCTCATCTGGAAGTTGTAAATTATTTTATCTGGACGAACCCTGGCTAACAATTTGAATCAGCAATACAAAATTGGGTTTAATTGTTTATTTACTAAATACCTAACGAATCACACATACACATAATTAAATCAGAACTTGATTACAAATGACGTCATAAAGGAAAATGTCCCTAGCGGGCGGAACAGATATGACACCTTGTTACACAAAGGAAAAGGGGCTGGGTTGAGTGAAAGAGCGGGAAGACGGGGACAAAGGTGAAGCTGTGCTATTGTAAATACATAAATATCTTATGCATTCTAAATGACCGCCCATTTGGAAAAGGAAAATGCAATAAATATTTACTCTGACCTGCGCTTCAGTAGGTTGGTGGTAGATGGAAGACCGTGTTGCCAAACCGAGTCCTCTGTCCTTTGAAGAATGTCTCTGGTAGTCAATTGGATAAGTTGTAGTAACGTCGTTGTGTGATAGACGGGATACTCTGTCTGTTCCTTCCTAACCCTCGTTTGCAGCTGCTGTTGCTAACTCAACGACTAAGAGGTATCACTTCTGTAGTGAATAAGAGTTCAAAGTTCATACCATTCGCAACCAAAGCTCACGCTGATGTTGGCTTCATTCTGTAGTTATTATCTGAACCATTCTGACATAGGACCGTCGACCTCACATCCTCGGAACAGGAAGTTATGTTTTCGTCAAGGGCTTATATAGGAAGAGAGAGGAGGATGTGTTTGAAAAGTTTATAGCCCTTGTCCCTTCACAGGGGAGGGCCACTGATTGAGCAGAGCCCTATCTTATGAAAACCCAAATGTTACATTTTAGAAGCTAAAATCACATTGCATCCCATCACAAATAATTCCCTATTCAAACATTTACATTGAACAACAATTCCGTGTGAATCTGATAACTCTGATGTGTAGACTTTCCACTGTAGAGTTTATGTCATCTTATCATTGTTGAAAATGTCTCAGATGAAGACTCAACTGACATCATATTCATTAAGTACCACCGCATATGTTCAATTGTTCAGATTCCCAGAATATAGTTCATTTCCCCCCACCTAGTGACGTTCCCAGAATCGCTATGTTAACCAAGTGTTTTGCAAATGTAACCTCAGTAGGGTAGAGAGAGGAAAAAGGGGGGAAGAGGTATTTATGACTGTCATAAACCTACCCCCCAGGCCAACGTCATGACAATGGTATTCTTCCAATGATCTATCTCAGGCACTTTCTAGTTGAAGGTATTGGTTTGCTGCTTCTAGAATAAAGAAGTCCAAATGACCTGTTGAGAGCAAATTAATTGTTGACAACCTTTTTCACAAAGACTCAGATTTATATGCTATGAATCACATGACCTTTCATATTCATCAAATTCTTCATATTACAGAGTCGGTGGAGAACTGGGGTCCCTTGTGGGTCACATCAAACTTTATGTTTGAAACTGGGAACCACACATTACTAAACTTATAGTTATAGGCACCCAGTGTGTACCTCAGCAAATTGCTAAGACATTTGTCATCTTCCGACAACTACCACTTTTAAAAAGAACATCTCAAAGAGGGACACAGTGTCAGTGATTTAAAAAAAAATCTATTAAGGGCTTCTCTTAGTTAAAAATGCTGAGAAATTCAATGATTCTGTCACCTTGATTCTGACGAACCTTGTCTATTCAACAAGCTCTAGAGGTTGCTAATGTCAATGTTGTCCCAGACCAACTGATGTTCTATTCCACGGCAGTTGTTAAGCAGTTGCTAACTACCTTTATGGAAATATATTGTATTGTTAATTGTAAAAAATAAAAAATAAAATACAGATTTTTTTTATTGATTTGTTTTTCATATTTTAAAATCATGTGAAATGATGTCAATATCACACTTGTCAGGGCCTGAAACTCAGGTTATAAAGTTTTTTTTATTCCATATTCACAAAAATGTCCAAATTAAATTAACTGCTCTCTGTTACCATCTATGGAAGCATATAGTAGCTGTCGAAATTCAATTTGAATTGGATAATGATAATTTGATAATAATGATAAATCAATATCACCAATATCACCACCGACTAGTAAGTTGCTCTGGATAGGAGTGTCTGCTAATTGACAAAAATGTAAATGTAATTTACATTTCAAATTGAATTTCAACACTATTGGATGCATGCTCATATACTAAAATAAATTAATTATGCCCTAGTCTATGGATTTCACATGACTGGGAATGCAGATATACATCTGTTAGTTAAAAAAAAAGTAGGGACCACAATTTGCCTCATGCAGCACGATACATGTCCTTCGCATAGAGTTGATCAGCTTGTTCAATGGCTGTGCGAAGTTATTGGATATTGGCGGGAACTGGAACACGCTGTTGTACATGTCGATCCAGAGCATCCAAAACATGCTCAATGGGTGACATGTCTGGTGATTGTACAGGCCATGTAAGATACTGGGACATTTTCAGCTTCCAGGAATTGTGTACAGATCCTTGCGACATGCATTTTCAGCGGAAACATGAGGTGATGGCAGCGGATAAATAGCACAACAATGGGCCTCAGGATCTCGTCACAGTATGTCTGTGCATTCAAATTCCCATCGATATAATGCAATTGTGTTCGTTGTCCGTAGCTTTTGCCTGCCCATACCATAACCCCACCACCACCATGGGGCACTCTGTTCACAACGTTGACATCAGCAAATCACTGGCACACACGACGTCATACATGCTACGCTGTCTTCCATCTGCCCGGTACAGTTGAAACCAGAATTCATCTGTGAAGATCACACTTCTCCAGCATGCCAGTGGCCATCGAAGATGAGCATTTGCCCACTAAAGTCAGTTACGACGCCGAACGGCCGTCATGTCAATACCCTGGACAACGACCACGCAGATGAGCTTGTCTGAGATGGTTTATGACAGTTTGTGCAGAAATTCTTTGGTTGTGCAAACACTCAGTTTCAGTCTTAGACGATCCCGCAGGTAAAGAAGCCGGATGTGGAGGTCCTGGGCGGATAAGACAGGTGAACTACTCCAGGTATAACAGACTGACCCTAGCCCCCCGACACATAAACTATTGCAGCATAAATATTGGAGGCTGAGACAGGAGGGGTCGGGAGACACTGTGGCCCTGTCCGACGACACCCACGGACAGGGCCAAACAGGCAGGATATAACCGCACCTACTTTTCCAAAGCACAGCCCCCACACCACTAGAGGGATATCTTCAAACCACCAAACTACTATCTTGAGACAAGGCCAAATATAGCCCACGAAGATCTCCCTATGGCACAAACCCAAGGGTGGCGCCAACCAGGACAGGAAGATCATGTCAGTGACTCAACCCACTCAAGTGACACACTCCTCCTAGGGACAGCATGGAAGAGCACCAGTAAGCCAGTGACTCTGTCCCCATAATAGAGTTTGAGACAGAGAATCCCAATGGAGAGAGAGGAACCGCAGAGACGGTGGTTAGTCGCTCCAGTGCCTTTCCATTCACCTTCACACCCCTGGGCCAAGCTACACTCAATCATAAGACCTACTGAAGAGATACGTCTTCAATAAAGACTTAAAGGTTGAGACTGTGTACACGTCTCTCGCATGGATAGGCAGACCATTCCATAACAATGGAGCTCTATAGGAGAAAGCCCTGCCTCCAGCTGTTTGCTTAGAAATTCTATGGACAGTAAGGAGGCCTGCATCTTGTGACCGTAGCGTACGTGTAGGTATGTACGGCAGGATCAAATCGGAAAGATAGATAGGAGCAAGCTCATGTAAAGCTTTGTAGGTTAGCAGTATAACCTTGATATCAGCCCTAGCCTTAGCCTTAACAGGAAGCCTATGTAGAGAGGCTAGCACTGTAGTAATATGATAAATTTTTTGGTTTCTAGTCAAGATTCTAGCAGCTGTGTTTAGCACTAACTGAAGGTTATGTAGTGCTTTATCCAGGTAGCTGGAAAGTAGAGCATTGCTGTCGTCTAATCTGGAAGTGACAAAAGCATGGATTAGTATTTCTGCATCATTTTTGGACAGAAAGTTTCTGATTTTTGCAATGTTACGTAGATGGGAAAAAATCTGTCCTTGAAACAGTCTTAATATGTCCGTCAAAAGAGAGATCAGGGTCCAGAGTAACACCGACGTCCTTCACAGTTTTATTTGAGATGACTGTACAACCATCAAGATTTATTGTCAGATCCAAAAGAAGATCTCTTTGTGTCATGTTGCCTAAACAGTCTATGACTGTCATACACCCTTTTAGTTTTTGTTGTACTAGGCTACCTGGCTAAAATGCTTGATTGCTAGCCTAACTTTCCTTCATGGTTAACATTAGCGTAACGTTTCTACATCTAGCTACATGTTGAACTTCCATCCTCTCAGGCCAGGGCCACAATGTATGAATTCATGGTTGGATCAGAATTGCCGTTATAATCATTGGCCAGTATTGAGAATTAAGTTAAAACAAAATTCCAAATCCCATGACTAATTTAGGAAAGAGACAATTTTAGCTAGCAACCTAGCCACCGGAGGACAACAACAAAACAGGATACAACAATTAAAATGTTCTTCTAATGTGTTGTGATTGGTCTGAAGCCAAATCCAAACGGGTTTCCCTTGAGACTGTTTTTTGGTGCGCCAGGACCATTCACAGGTGAGCTCACTCAGTTTATCTCAACGCTGATTGGCTACTATTATATACTTTTTCATCAAGGGAGGCCAAATGCCTGCTGGTTTCCTTGCATTTAATGCTACGGGTGGAAACAATGTCATACTCTTTTTGACCAGACATCATAGATGGGCTACAAATACAGAGACAAAGGGGTGGTAAGATTGTCACGTTCTGACCTTAGTTCCTTTGTTTTGTCTTTTGTCTTTTGTTTTAGTATGGTCAGGGCGTGAGTTGGGTGGGTTGTCTATGCTCGTTTTTCTATGATTTTCTATTTCTGTGTTTGGACTAGTATGGTTCTCAATCAGAGGCAGATGTCAATCGTTGTCCCTGATTGAGAACCATATTTAGGTAGCCTGTTTTCGATTGTGTTTGGTGGGTGGTTATTTTCAGTCTTTGTGTGTCTGCACCAGACAGAACTGTTTTGGTTGTTTCTTTGTTACTCAGTGTTCAGTTTTTTTCATTAAATAATAATAATAAAAATAACACTTACCATGCTGCACTTTGGTCCTCACCTTCTTCACAAGACAGTCGTTACAGAGATAGATTCAGCCTCTTGTGAATTGAAAGAAATTTATGAAACACAGAGATGACAGAAATTATTTTGTATGTTGTTTTTTTGTCATTTTTAAGGGGAAGCCTGGCTTCCCTTGGAATTAAAAATTAAACAGGTACCTGTTAGAGGACCACAAACCACTATTACGCTCTTTTAAAAAAGGGTTCCAAAAGGGTTGTTTGGCTCTCCCCATTTTGGTTCCAGGTAGAAAGGGTTCTATATGGAACCCCAAAAGGTTCCATATCAAACGGGTTCTTGAAAGGGTCCTCGTATGGGCACAGCTGAAGAACCCATTTATGTTCTAGATGTTTTAATTTATTCTAAGAGTGAAGGATATACTCATAGGAAACCCTGTTATGGGTAATTGTAAATTGTGGGGTACGATCAGGGTCGTATTCATTAAGGCAAACCATAGAAAATCATTTCACAACAGAAAACAAAAAGTAAAAAGTGTTTCTTATTGAACAAGTTCATGTAGTGTCTCTGTTTTAGTCAGTTTTCTTCTGTTTGGTGCTTAATTCAGCATCTAGTCCACATTGGTTCAACTTAATTTCATAGAGATATAGATTATTTAGATGAAATAGAAAACAATTCCTTATAGTGTAAGTGTGTGTTTTGACACACCGTGAAGTAGGCGGTCTACCCCAGTATGATGAGCTGGATGTTCCATCCATATCTGACAAAGGCAATAAAAAAGAGGAATATGGAGTACTGAATATGTTGATGTCCAGTACTGATAGCAGCAGAATACCCAGTTGACTCAAGCTGCTCTTAGAGCAGCAATATCTAGTTGACGCTGTTCTGTTTGAAGAAATGCCCCCTGTATACTCATGCTGTTCCTAAAACAGCAACACAAATTGATGACACGGTACAGTTCTGCGTTTAAGCCGCATTAGAACCAGTTGACTCAAATTGCTCTTAAAGCAGCAAAAGCAGGACACATGGGATATCTAGTCAGTTGCACAACTAACTGGATTCAGCTGATATTTGTCTTCTGCATTTATTAACGTGACCCCTGTGAATCAGAGAGATGTGGGGGCTGCCTTAAACAACATCCTCCGTCACTGGCGTCTGAGGAGAAGTTGTTGTGGGCAGAATGGCAGAATTCCTGAAATTTAATCCTAGTAAATATTCCCTGTTTTAGGTCAGTTAGGATCACCACTTTATTTTTAGAATGTGAAATGTCAGAATAACAGTAGAGAAAATGATTTATTTCAGCTTTTATTTCTTTCATCACATTCCCAGTGGGTCAGAAGTTTACATACACTCAATTAGTATTTGGTAGCATTGCCTTTAAATTGTTTAACTTGGGTCTAACGTTTCAGGTAGCCTTCCACAAGCTGCCCACAATAAATTGGGTGAATTTTGGCCCATTCCTCCTGACAGAGCTGGTGTAAATGAGTCAGGTGGTTAGGCCTCTTTGCTCGCACGTGCTTTTTAAGTTCTTCCCACAAATTTTCTATACGTTTGAGGTCAGGGCTTTGTGATGGCCACTCCAATACTTTGTTGTCCTTAAAAGCCATTTTGCCACAACTTTGGAAGTGTGCTTGGGGTCCTTGTCCATTTGGAAGACCAAGCTTTAACTTCCTGACTAATGTCTTGAGATGTTGCTTCAATATATCCACCTAATTTTCCATCCTCATGATGCCATCTATTTTGTGAAGTGCACCAGTCCCTCCTGTAGCAAAGCAACCCCACAACATGATGCTGCCACCCCCGTGCTTCACGGTTGGGATGGTGTTCTTCGGGTTGCAAGCCCCCCCCTTTTTTCTCCAAACATAACGATGGTCATTATGGCCAAACAGTTATATTTTTGTTTCATCAGACCAGAGGACATTTCTCCAAAAAGCACGATCTTTGTCCCCATGTGCAGTTGTAAACCGTAGTCTGGCTTTTTTATGGCGGTTTTGGAGCAGTGGCTTCTTCCTTGCTGAGTGGCCTTTCAGGTTATGTCGATATACTCGTTTTACTGTGGATATAGATACTTATGTACCTGTTTCCTCCAGCATCTTCACAAGGTCCTTTGCTGTTGTTCTGGGATTGATTTGCACTTTTCGCACCAAAGTATGCTCATCTCTAGGAGACAGAATGCGTTTCCTTCCTGAGCGGCATGTTGGCTGCGTGGTCCCATGGTGTTTATTCGTGCATACTGTTTGTACAGATGAATGTGGTACCTTCAGGCATTTGGAATTTGCTCCCAAGGATGAACCAGACTTGTGGAGGTATACAATTTTTTTCTGAGGTCTTGGCTGATTTCTTTTGATTTTCCCATGATGTCAAGCAAAGAGGCACTGAGTTTGAAGTTAGGCCTTAAAATACATCCACAGGTACACCTCAAATTATGCCAATTAGCCTATCTGAAGCTTCTAAAGCCATTACATACTTTTCTTGAATTTTCCAAGGTGTTTAAAGGCACAGTCAACTTAGTGAATGTAAACTTCTGACACACTGTAATTGTGAGAAAGTGTATTATAAGTGAAATAATCTGTCTGTAACAATTGTTGGAAAATGACATGTGTCATGAACAATGTAGATGCCTTAACCGACTTGCCAAAACTATAGTTTGTTAACAAGAAATTTGTGGAGTGGTTGAAAAACAAGTTTTAATGACTCCAACCTAACTGAATGTAAACTTCTGACTTCAAATGTAATTTAGGACATGTCCAAAATAAGTGGGTCATAGTCCCCTCATCCTATTTGTTCCTCTCGCAGTTGTGAGGTGTCTGGGAATATTTTATGCAGTATAACTTTTGAGTAATGTAACCTGTGTATCACCTTAAACTGAACAGGGTTGTGTCTGGCATTCACTGAACTGTGGTTTATATTCTGGAGAGCTTCTACCCAGTCCTACTCATCTGAGTATTCTGAACCAAGTTCCTGCTCCCAAGCCTTTTTAATAGTGTCTGTGGATGCCTCAATGTGGGCCTGTAGCACATCATAAAGTCTAGGATTGTTTGGCTTCATGTCATACTGTGGGATATGTGTCCTGAATAAATTCCTGATTTGGAGGTATCTGAAAGAATCTGCTGCTGGCATGTTAATGTATTTGGTTTCTTTGCTGCATGCTCCTGCAGAATTTTGTGCTTCCTATTTTCCCTTCACTTTTTTCCACCAAATATTTTCAAATCCAGTCACTTGACACATCTACTCCCCGCCAGCTCTCAGTTTCAGAGATTGTGTGTGTGCTCACAACCTGGATACTGCAACCAACCCCTTAAACCAGTTTGGGTGAATGTTGCCTCATCAAAGTGCCATCAAAGTAATCCAAGTAAATTATCAAAGCAGGTTATGCCACTTCTAAAGTGCATGAGAAACGTATCCAACTATTACTTATCAGAGTGGGAGCAACTGAAATATGCCTTCACAGCAGTGGTGGCCAACGTTTCTCGGGGGTGGGGAGTGAGACAACCATTCACAGCCGACACAGTCAATAAATATATTCCTCACCAGTCAACCTGTCAATCAGGATTAATGGTCTTTAAAAAACTCCCTTCAGATGGCAGGCCTTTCCAGCACTGCGAGAACGGGTAGTCAGAGCTCTATAAATTAAGCTGCCAGAGTCAGAGGCGGTAACGTCTAAAGGAAGGAACACAACACACTTGTTGTAGACGATTCCGTAGCGCATGCCTTTGGAGACACTCGCGCCTTCTTTAGGTTACTCGTGTTCAGTTTTGTTAAAAGTAACAAAGTACTACCGGTGTAAAGAGGTATTGAATCAAATAACAGTTTTGCCAGTATTCTGAATAAATCGAGAAACATGCTTGAGCTCCGTATATTGACGAGCTTATCAATTGTAGGACATTTTGACATCAAGTGTTGCAGTAGCCTACTTTAGTCTGCTATTAGTTTTAACCCGATAATTACCTAAAAACCTAATATTGAACTCTGCTCTGCCAAGGACATCGCGATTGGAGGATATCGTTACTGAACTTGTGTTTCTGTGTTCGAAAGTTGTTCTGAGAATTTAGGTTACTGTACAAGAAGTAACATGGATTTTAAGTGTTTGGGCTGTATGGTGCTGTTCCCCATCCACATTCTATACTACATATTGAAAGCAAGCGTGTGCTTACTGCAACCAAGTAGACGGAGAACCCTGACCAAGGAGGTGGTGCTGATCACAGGCGGGGGGCGAGGTATTGGTCGTCACCTGGCTCAAGAGTTTGCCAAGCAGGGCGCTAAAAAGGTAAATTAAACAGATGCATGCGTTTAGTTTCTCAAACTTTTGTTTTTATTATGCAACTTGTTGCGCATTAAAGGTGAGTGGGTCTACTTAGCCTAGACAATAGGAGTACTCAAAATAGCCAGTATTAGCCCACACCTGTGCAGATTTTCATATCTTTTGAATTAATTATATGGTTATAACAACGACTGGGTTCATACCCTGTACCTCTGAACACCTCCAGTGCTATACATAGTCTTATTTACACACATTTCTTGACAAAACTATGATTTTTTATTGACGTAATACTGCCCCACCCCCATCCTCCTTTACCAAAATCTCCATATGTTTGCCTAGGTACATTGTGAGGGCAAAGACATCAGTTTGCCTATGTGTTACTCCAATCTATTGTTTCTTCCAATATGAATGCAGGGTGTCATGACCTTAGGAGTAAATGGGCCATTGAGATTGCAGGACAGTTTTGGTACAAGTTGCACAACAGAGTAGGTCAACCAGAGGGCATGTCTGCAGAAATCGATGGTCCCCCTCTGACCGTTTGACCGCTGCCATAATATAGTGAAGAACAGAATTATATTTGTTCAGCCAAAACTCTGGAATAGGAGTTATGGCTGAACATGTATAGTGGATGAGATCAGGCATCATTAATGTCCAGAAGAAAGTTGTATTGGTTTATGACTGCCAGCAGAACTGATCAATTGATAACAAAAACCCTACTATGGATTTGGGATGAATGTGTGCTTCTTTTTTCTACTTGAAACTCTCTGAAGAAACATGTTTGAAAGCTAATCACATAATCCTCACAGAATAAGTGTTGTTGTTCATCTGGGACCAGCAAAGGAACACTTACCTATGCCAAGTGCCAACATAAAACATCACATTGCCAGAATAAAACAGATTCAGATGTGTTTTTCAAGCTAACCAGAAAGGCAGAAATTACCTTACATTGAGTTCATTAGTGAGGTGAAATGAAGCCTACAGAGGAAGGTGACATGTTTTAGCTGCCTCGCCCATCCTAAACATTCACCATCCAGCCAGGGGTCTTATAAATAGCCTGTCTCCACTCCCATCCCCCTCCCTAACAAGGAGCAGTCACTTAGGTTTGAAATACCTCGGTGACTACATTGACAGTCCCCGCCAAGCCTCCACTACTGGTCAGATTACCCACTATTCCTATTATAACTTCCTTCAAACATTACACATCTGAGTGCATAGTGAGCCACCGTGGTGTTCTGTTTGCTCTCATGTGTAATGGACAGAGTCCAGTCCATTTTACACCTCTTGGACACACAGATTGAGACATAATCATGTCACAAGGATTTCATATGAATACCACATCCCCCTTTTACAAATCAAAATCAAATCAAAAGATAGTTGCATGTTCGCCATGTAACTTAGACCAATAATGACTAGCTTTATGAATTGCCATATTTCAAACGACAGAGTCGTAGTTGTTATTTAAGTAATAAGGCCCAAGGGGGTGTGGTATACAGCCAATATACCATGGCTAAGGGCGGGTCTTTAAGCACGACCCAACACGGAGTGCCTGGATATTGGTCATATACCACAAACCCCAGAGGTGCCTTATTGCTATTATAAATGTAATTAGAGCAGTAAAAATACATGTCAGCATTCATGCCTCAAACGAACCGGTTTATAATTGCTGTTCTTTTATGTGGCCTTTTCCTCGTGTAAAATTGCAGCTTATTACTGTCTGAGCTAAAAAAATAAAAATAAAACATTTTAAGTTAAAGTGCTTTGGCCTCGCTCATCATCCTTCCATCAACATCTTCTCATGGAAGAACCCGGAGGAAACCTGTGGCTTTTAAAAGCTATCATTTGCTTCTTCACAACAAAGGGGGGTCAGTTCTGAAACTCAATATTTTGATCATAATAATGTGAACATGTGGAAGAAGTACAATTTAGAAAACTAAGAGATAATGCAATCTTTCTCAGCCCTGGCTTCTCATCTGGAGAACTGGGAACATATGCCTCTACCCAGGTTGATTAGTTGAAGCACTATATAGTGTGTCTTTGTGTGTGTGCTTGTGTGTGTGTTTGTGCTTGTGTGTGTGCGTGTGTGTGCAGGAAGCACGCTGCTCCCAGCTGGGTATTGCCCTGCAACTGACCCTGCTATCTCTGCACTAATTAGACAGCAGCAGGACAGGCGACTGCCTCCTGAACTCCCAAAGCCCTCTCTCCCTGTTTGCCCCTATCCTCTACAGCTGCTGTGAAGAGAAGGGTTCATGCCCATCTTTGAACCCAGGTTTCCCCTTGTGAAATATAATTGTGTTGTGGTGTAGGCATGTGATGGCCACACCGCCAGTTCATCATTGCACCCTGACACATCAGCCCTCTGTAATGGCGAAGACTTACTGTCCTTGAATAGACCATCAGTTTTACACAATTGGTGAATGTTGTTTAATCTGGTCAGATATGGCACTTCAGAGTAATCACTGGTTTATCAGAGATACTTAGTCACCTGATGTGAGGGAATTTAGAATTAGTTTTACCTCGACACGTAGGCATCCTAAACTGATAGCTCTAGATTTAACTGGCCATTCTTTGTGTTGTCACTGGCAGATAAGCATAATGAATTAAATAACAGGAAAACACAGTGTGAATACTGTTAGGATGAAATCCTATAAAAGGCTTTCAGTCATTTTACTAGACCCACTTGCCACTTGTCCATCTCTTCTGATTACTAAAATAGGCTGGCAAAGGAAGCAAACAAAAATGCAAACAAAGACCCATCCAGTGGAAAGACAACCATGTTGAAGTCTTGGAACTGATAGAAACTACATGTCATGCAGATTGTGATCCTCCCACTCAAATGAATGAAGGCCCCAAAGCAAACGTTTCACTTTAAAGTCTCATTCGCTTAGTGCTTCCATTATGTAAATCACAGACAGCTGATCAGATTGCCCTAGATGTGGTGTTGCAGTAAAACAAGACAGATAGCAGCAAAACCTTAGGCAACCTTTGGAAAGCTATGCATGTTTGAGAGGTTGAGATATACTATCCTCCTATTAATTCCTAAAGAAAT
This sequence comes from Oncorhynchus masou masou, assembly GCF_036934945.1. NCBI lineage: Eukaryota > Metazoa > Chordata > Actinopteri > Salmoniformes > Salmonidae > Oncorhynchus > Oncorhynchus masou. Next base: position 64,208,022 of record NC_088216.1, read on the forward strand.
ATGTGCTTATAGCCCCTGGCTGTCACTGTGCTCTTCTCCATCGGGACAAGGATGTCACTGTGACCTGTACTTGTGTTTAAGTGATCTTCCCTATTAGAATTAGGATTGTTATAGTTGCACAACATTGATATCATACTGTAAGGGTGGGTGAAAGACATGCACGTTCTTGCACACACCCAGACACACACAAACACACACATACACACAGGATCACTTTCTTTCTGCTCAAATATTAACCTGGGTCACAGGCAACCAGCCAAGCGCTACATTTGGCCCCCTCAGTACTTCACACACTCACTGTTTTCAGACTCCCTGACCAGAAATGACTGGGCTCATGTGTCCAACAGGCTGTGTAATCTCTTTGAGAATGTGTGTTTGAGAGATGAGGAGGGCTCGACACCTTATTTCATTACCTTTCCCTGACCCCAAAGACTGACAGATCTAAATGCCCAATCGCTGCCCCCCACCTCCATCCTACCCCATGTTCTCTGCTCTAATGACTGAGCTTCATTTAGCCTCACCAGGCTGATGAAGAGACAGTTCATTCATACTGCAACTCCACCCACTTTATCTCACTCTAAAACTATTTGTTGCACCTAAAAATGGCCTCTCTGTTCTATGAATTAAATGAACATTTCAACCAAATGATGTCTTCTCATCTTTTTGGACCAAATGCTGCAAACATGAAATGTCTATGCACTTATTGAGAGCATGAGTTGTTGGTATAGTTATTTGGTTTTGGCTACCCATTGTTAGGTTCTGAGCAAAGAGAGTAAAAACTCAAAACGGACGACTAGTAAAAGCTCAAACCAAGGTTTACTCAACCCACTGGGTGCTTTAGCTGCAGACACAACATACAAGTCACACAAGCACATATTTATACCTTTTGACTAGGAGTCACCTCTTTGTATGTCTAAGATAAACATCCTTCTCTGTTGTTAGGCAGAAACTCAGTAGGTTCCTCTTACTGGTATTGTCATGGTCCTCCCTAAGTTTAGAACCTTCATAATCCTTGAAGTGTGTGTGTGTGTGTGTGTGTGTGTGTGTGTGTGTGTGTGTGTGTGTGTGTGTGTGTGAGATAGGACAGTATTTCCATTAGACGGTCTTCGGGGTGGGCCCCTCTGGCCCCCCTCCCAGAGGTTTGTTGACCGTATTTCGAGTTGAGTTCCACATCCTTCCTTGTCCTAGTTCCACAGCAACTGGCCTGCGTTATCAGGAACTGAGACTAGACTGTTGCTCTTTGCCTCCTTCCTTAAGAATATTAATATCCATGTTTAATAACATGTTCCATAATACATTTTCTGTCTCAGTAACTTTTCATACACAAAGTCCCTGTTCACCCTTCATTGAGCCCCAACATATACATTTATTTTACATGTAAAGTAATCAATAAGTTCTAGTATGGCAACATGAATAAGTATATTTCAAGCCAGAATCCAACACCATTAAACTTATTTTAGTCACGTTTTTCTCAGGATTTGGACAACAATAAATGTACAGATCGCTGATTGTTAAAAAGCTAAATATCACTATTCAAGCAGCTGAGTTACTTGTTCGCCTTCTATTCAGAGCATATTACATAGAGTATAACACAACTTCATTGTCAGTCATTTTCTAACCCTATTTTGTAACCCATGGCTAGTTTACCTTCAATATGTTTCCTTTCTTAGGTGATCCTGTGGGGCCGCACAGAGAAGTGTCTGAAAGAGACATGCGAAGAGATCTCCCAATCAGGAACAGAGTGCCACTACTTTCTGTGCGACGTGGCCAATCGGGAGGAGGTTTACAAGCAGGCCAAGGTGGTCAGAGAGAAGGTATGCTGTTTACAGTAGATCCATAGTAAATCCAATGAGCAATTTTTATCCCACACAAATAAAAAAAGTTGTTTTGAGCCAGTGAAACGCTCACAGGTCAAGGTTTCTATCACTGCTGTTTACTTCCCTCGACAGAACTGGCAGGGGTTCATAGCTCCTTAATTCCTCTTCACCATATGACATATAGATTACACCTCAATTGCAATGTCTGGATAAGATAAGAGTGTTGAATATGACTGTCTGTCAGCTCTACGACATAACTTCATATGAAAAGAAAGTAGGTAGAAAGTGGATAACTTCTTTAATAGGAGAAATAGAAACGCTGTCTTGTTTTTTACGTTTGTTATGTTATTCTTTTCCCAGGTGGGAGATGTTACGATCCTGGTGAATAACGCTGCAGTGGTCCATGGGAAAAGTCTGATGGACTGCGACGATGACGCTCTTTTGAAATCTCAACACATCAACACAATGGGGCAGTTCTGGGTAAGTGTTGTTGAGGTTTAGGAAGAGAGGTGTGTTTTTTTTTTATAGATATATCAATCTTATCATTCTCCACAAGTGCTTTTAGTGGCCAATAACCCTGCATGTTGACAGAGGTGGGCGCCCAGCAGGCATGTCCGTCTCAGCTTCATTTACATGAGTGTAGTGGTATTTCCAAATGATAGGCTTACTGCTTCAGCCCCTAGGTAGAAAACCAGAAGGCCTATGGCACTCTGTTTGAATATAGATCAAACTGTCAGGTTGTGTGCAGACAGAAATGCAATCATCAGCTAAAAATAAATGTATACTCAATCTGTGGCTCCACTCGGGCCTGCTTCCCCTGTGTGTCTCTATTTCATGTCTTTAACGGCACATTTTCTCCCATATCCGCCCTCCCTCCCTTTTTCTCCCCCATCCAGACTACAAAGGCCTTCCTGCCACGGATGCTGGAGCTCCAGCATGGCCACGTAGTCTGTATAAACTCCATCCTCTCCCAATCGCCCATCCCTGGGGCCATAGATTACTGCACCTCCAAGGCCTCCTCCCTGGCCTTCATGGAGAGCCTGACTCTGGGCCTGCTGGACTGTCCCGGGGTGGGTTGCACCACCGTGCTCCCCTTCCACACCAACACTGAGATGTTCCAGGGTATGAGAGTCAGGTGAGCAACATGGTTCTTCACACCCTAGTTTAGATGAAACCATGTATTGTAGTTACTGCATACCTAATCTTGCTGGTTTTTCTGGTCCTGTAGGTTTCCAGCGCTCTTCCCTCCGCTCAAGCCAGAGACAGTTGCTGAAAGGACTGTGGATGCAGTCAGGACTAACACAGCCTACCTTTACATGCCCTGGACCATGCATGCTCTCGTTGTCCTCAAAAGGTAATGCCTCATGTCATTTTGACCAATTCAAAGTACACACATGTTTTTCACTCATAGGTAACCCCCTATCTCTGTATTTTCTCCACACCCTAGCTTTATGCCACAGGCTGCACTTGAAGAGATCCACAAGTTTTCTGGAACCTATACCTGCATGAATACATTCAAAGGGAGGACATAAACACAAATGATCCTGAATGTCAATACATATCAGAGGAACCTCATTAACGCCAGAGGATGTTGAAGGGAAGTATACATGGGCTACAGGACATTGGGAAACAATGAAAGCCTTTTGAAAGTATGCAGCAAAGTGTCATGGGGACTTCAGCATGTATCGTTGCTTCGGCAGGTAACTTTACTTACAAGCTGCTGGAACTTATCCTGGTCACATTCTTGATCTCCTGTGTGTAGTTGGACGGACTTAATACCATTCACACATTGAACATAAGCCATGCAAAACTTACCTGGATCAACAGCCTTTTTCCACAAGTCATTTTTTTGATTATCCTTTCTTTATCCTACCAATAATGTGTCTTTGAATGGAATCACATTAATAAAATACTTTTTCAGAGAACCAAGTGTCTCTTTGTGCATGTAGACTGGAAAATGTCTACTGAGTGGTCTACACAGCCGAGTTAACCGGATGGTAGAGATTGATAACATAGTTATGCAAACCATGAGATCTTTGACCATGCCAGGATGTGTTGACAAAACAGCAAATGAGCAACATTCATTGGAAGGCAAGACAAATCCATACACTGCCCACTTATACACTAAGAAGAAGAGGGCCGGGATTAAATCCAAAACGCCGTTAAATGGCATTTGACATTTAAAGGCAATTTCCAAGCCGACATCTGTAGCGTTGACCATAAATGCGCTAACATTGCCTTTAAAAGTAGTGTTGACGACTAGAGTGCTCGGATTGAATCCCAGCCACAAGTTGTTGCATGCTGGAAAATAGTTAATAGTTAAACCATTCATCTTTTATTGAATAATTGAAAACATGGTTTAAAAAGGCCTTGCGAGATGTATCCCTGATATCATCAAAGAGAACCTTGTAAATTACAGTACGTGTGGTGTCGGGGAAAACCTGATTTAGAAGGACAAGCTTTCATCTTCCAGAGTGGAGGTATTTAATGGTTACTAAATAGGCCTTGGTTATCTTTATGACATTGACATGCTGTACTGTATCATCAGGGGAAAAATGGACAGTTATCTTTGCCCTCCTTGCTGTGTGAGAGAGACCCTTCCTCTAGTTAAAGTGATGCTCTGAAATGTTCTATAATTTCAGCTAGTAGTTTTGAATGTGGTGCTCACAAGACAAGACGGGTCCCCGTTTTTGTGTACAATGTCATGCACTTGTGTACTTACAATTTGTATGATATGTTACGAATCCAATTCATACAATATGTTACACATTTGTTGTGCTTAAGATCCTGGACTGCATCTTTAATAAAGTGATCTATAGTATAGTGCACAGATAAACACCCAGAGCTGTGTTGCTGCTTTGCCTTCTGTCTGAGCAGAAGGCAAAGCAAGCGCACACACAAAGCCCCAGGCCAACCAATAAGAGAACTGTAAAAACAGGGAAAGTGTCTACCCTTTGGCTGCCAGACAAGACTCATAAACATTCATTTGAATCCCAGCGAACCATAAATACCCTACTGTGTGCTCAAGATAGGGCCGTTCATTATGATTAGTAGGTGACCCGCACCGCACTGGTCAGAGGGAGAGAGAATGTGCTCTGCTGGGAGAACCTGAGCCTCTGTTAAGGGCCTGTTTTTCCATTCCCTGACTGGGCTATAGTTGTTGCTAAAGAAGAGGGAGAAGACTGAGGCATGTTGAGACTGAACTAGGTTGATGAGGGAGCTATGTAGTGCAAGTATGATGGAAGAGAGCAAGGTTAGCCAAATGGTGGATAAATCAGAGGGAGGCTTGGGAAGATACACACAAACACAAACAGTCTTTGAGCCTGAGGTACCAGGCACAGGTGGAATAGGGTAGAGGTGTTGATGCATAGAGAGAACTACAGTACATGTCACACTGTCTTATTGGCCTCACCAAGAACAACGGCACACTCAGAACATTCTGGCATGAAGTAACAAAGAAATTAGATGCAGATATATGTAGGGTAACAACATTTTCAGTAATATTAAGGGATTTGAGCTGAGGAAGAATCTATTGTCTTCGATTGATCTCATTAAAGCATATGTTTTAATCGAAGACAGGCATGGTCCACTGTCCTCTAAATTCTCTCAACTTTCTTTCCCCATCAGCAATCAGAAACTATTGTTGCATTGCTCTTAAGTGAACTGTAATAATCTGCCATCTTTGTGCTTCATTTTAAAGCTGCAAGCCTGAGTGTACTTTCCTACAGAGGTACAGAGGTGCTCGGAATCCCCCTCCAATGACCTATTAAATACGTTATACGCCTTTGGCTCTGGAGTCCATTTAGCTAGGAGTGCAGTGATGCCGAATGCATGTACAATTCTGGGCAGTGTAGCATTCTGTCGTCTCTCACTTCATCTAATCCCCTGACTCTGACTTTCTTGGCCGTTGGTTCCTCACAGCCTGATATTGGGGCATTGCAGCATTAGCAAAGCTCTAGGCAAACAAACTATTGATAAGTGCTAGGAGGACAGAGAGGAATGGAATTATCCTGCAATAAACATTCTGACAATACAGTCATTGTATTCCAATGAGAGAAACAAATGTCTCATTTGATTGCATCACCATATCAGAGGAAGGCCCTAGCCACCCTAGTTATAGACTGTTTTCTCTGCTACCGCGCGGCTAGTGGTACCAGAGTGCCAAGTCTATGTCCAAAAGGCTTCTTAACAGCTTCTACCCCCAAGCCATAAACTAATCAAATGGCTACCCGGACTATTTGCATTGACCCCCCCCCCCAACCCCCCGCCCCCTCACCCCCATTTTTACGCTGCTGCTACTCTGTTATTATTACTATAATGGTCATTATTACCATGGTCATTTTACCTACATGTACATATTACCTCAATTACCTTGACTAACCTGTGCCCCCACACATTGACTCTCTACCGGTACCCCTGTATATAGCCTCGTTACTGTTATTTTATTGTTACTCTTTAATTATTATTTTTCTTCTTTTTTTTGTAAATACTTTCTTAACACTTATTTTTCTTAAAACTGCATTGTTGGTTAAGGGCTTGTAAGTAAGCATTTCACTGTTGTATTCAGTGGATGTGACAAATACAATCTTATTTGAAATATGTCCCAAAATTTCTCTGTTCGTTTTTTGTTAGCATTCTTGCCAGTTCATCCATCAAGAGGCAGGTTGGTTGTGTGATAAAAGGGTCAGTACTAACCCCCAGCAAGGGGCCCGCCTCCACGGCTCGGTTGGCCTGTCAAACAACAAGAAATATTGAGCAGCAGGGGTTAGAGGTCAAAGGACCAGTGAGCTCAGAGGGTGTTAAGGGCAAGTAAATGCCTTTGGTTATAGCTGTGGTAAAACACACACTGTGGCTGTAGTGTTTGTGTACACTGAATGTGACCTGGAAAGCCAAGCAACTCTACAGCTTCATGATTGTCAAATGTGATTGCTTTTCATTGATTTACTACTACTACTAAACATTGAGTTATTTGAAAATGATAAATGTTAATTAAAAAATTCAAGATATCTAATTATTTTCTTTATACTACGAGCTGACTGAAATGGGACCAATTCAATATTAAAAGCTTTGAAATGAGACCTACTGAGTAGTGTAATTTATTATTGGATGCTGGCCACACAACACCGTACAGGTCTCCTAACAATCTGTGCAGAACACCATATCTTCCTATGATCTTTGGGGGGTAAAGGTTTCGGAGCCGCACTGCATACTTCCTCTCCTCCTATCTCTTGTTTTTCATTAAGGTTCATTTCTGGAACAGCGTATCGCGTCGACACATCTGATCAGGAACAACAACAGTGCCACGGAGATCACAGAGAGCGCCATGCACATCTGACAAGGAATTGCATAACGGAGTCTCGTGAAATAAACGTATTGCTTTCAAGCATCTCTCTGCTGTGTTGAAACAGACTGATACTGGCATAAAAGGCCTGGATTCAGTCCATCAATGGTTACCATTTGTTTCTGTTTTTCTACCCTAATTTTGGATGAAATGTGTTCATCTTTTCTGATCTTAGCTTAAGGTATGATCTTCTAAAGGTCCAATACGATTGGATTCAACCTGGGTAGGGGCTAGTGTACATGTGACCTTGAATGTTATGCTATTGAACATTGACAGTTAACTAGAGAAAGTGGGAGGTAAGCGCTCGGGGGAAAACAAAGCAAAGCTGTCTTTTCAGAAAGAGGAGAAGGCAAACAGTCAGAGGTTGTGTGTGGGTGTGTGTGGGTGAAACACAGTTCACACTGTGGATGGGCTGGGGATATTTATAAAGCCCACCAGGAATCACGTCAGGAGGTTAGGCTGAAAAATGTTGTTCCCAGATGGACTGTCTCAGGCGGATAATTTATTACTGAACTGCTTCCTCATAGGTTACGCAATGGTGCCACAGCTCCACTGAACTCTGCTGTCAGATCAGACTATCCTCTCCCTGCTGCCCTGCCAGCAGCCTGCCTTGATCAAGGTGAATCACAAGTGGGTCAAGGGGAAGAATCCTCATCTCAGTGCCCCAGGCATAAAAGGAGACCAGCTTAAAAAGCTTATGCACTTTCTCCAAAACACGCCATCCAAATCACAACTGAGTGAGACACCAGATGTGAACTTTTGTGTGGACTTTTCTTGCCATTTGTTACTATTAACAGGAACGTCTGCTGGAATAAAGAGGATGGTATAGTCAAACTGCACTTTCATTGTTGGCTTGGCTTGGAAAACCTCTCAAACATTGGCCTCTCTAGTCCAAGGCCTGAGAGCTAGTCATATAGTTTGGAGGCGGCCTTTGTGAACTACACCTGAACCCATCTAAATGGAAACAGCCCAAATACACAGAGTGCGTCATGATGAAAGCATTTCCCTAAAGAGAGGAGAGGATGTGGGTTATCAAGCAGTGCAGGAGAGAAGAATAGCTATTTCCCAGAGGAGTGAGTCAGCATGCAGCTAAGATAGCTTTCTCAGCAGCAAAACCACTGTGGAAATACACAATGATTATAGTGGTGATAATCAACCCACTTTGATCACCTTGGTACAGAACTTGAGGTTCCTTCCTTCCTTCCACCATTTGGACAGTCCACGTTGGTGCACATTGCTGCAGCTACTGCTGCAAAGTAGTTAGGCTAGCATTCCCATATCCCCTTTAAATACAGAGAGGATAGGGTAGGAGAATATAGCTGAGCAGCTATCAGGCAACATACAGGAAAATGGAATCCAAAAGTGGATATTAATTGTTCTCCAAAACCCGTGCACTAACAAATGAATGCACATTTATAAGCTCCTGCATTAAAGAACACCCACACAAAGGCTGAGAGCTTACAATCTGTGGGTGGTCAAAACAGAGCAGCCATGTGCATCCTCCTACACATGATGGTCCACTGACCATGGAGTGGGACAATGAACACATACACACACACACAGTCTGTGCCTCACAGTGAAGCTGAAAAGATCAATTGTCTGCTCAACACCTCAGAGTTGAAAGGTTGGCTGTGGAGGCCGTAATTAGCCTTCAAAGGGACAAATTAATCTTTTTCCAAACAGCTTTGGGCATGTTTGAGTTGGGCCCTGGAAGACCTTATCATGTTATCCTGAACATTCTGAATACAGGTTAGTCTGCACCACTAATGAGAAGCCATTCTAATTGGAGGACGCCTCCCACAGCTTGGCCAATGGGATTCGGTTTTTAGAGCACTTATTATTTCACATTAGAGATGATTTTTGTTCAAGCCATTTAATTTAGTGACAACATTATATGCAATAATGATGGCATAGCAGTCATCATCCCAAGATGGCATAGCAGTCAGACATCCTTTGTCCTTATCTTGTCGTGTCCCGTATATATATATATATATATATATATATATATATATATATATTTACACCTTTCTTCTCATATCTTTTAGATATTTTCTTTTCCAAAAACTCTACTTCAAAACACTCTCCTGCAACCCGCCTCACCAATTAAAGAACTAACAAAAAAACTGCATTATTTACCTCAAATCTGAAATCCACAATAGAAGCTAGCCAGAAGCTAACCAGAAGCTAGCCAGAAGCTAGCCAGTTCACTGGCCAACGTTAGTATTCAGCTAACCACGGTTTGTGGTCATCAGCTATACTTTAGTTCGGAAATCTATCGCCGGTTTTGTACAACGCGACTCAGACCAGAACATACCGGACCTATTTTTTTCTCCATATCCCCGGATTTCAACCGCAAGCTCTGGACATTTACACCTGGATCTCGCAGCTAGCTAGCTGCTATGAGTGTGACTACTGGCTGACGTCGATCCAGGAGCAAACATCAATTATTCCGGAGCTAGCCAGCTGAAGAGTTCCATCAGCCACTCCTGGACTACAATCACCTATCCGGACCCGTTTTACTGCCAATGCGGAGCCCCACCGGGCCTTAACTACTGGACTACCGACGTTATCTGCACGAGGGAGTTATCCAACTGGGCCCTCGGTCGCGACGTTACCTGAACGCACATCTGTGGCCCGCTAAACGTTAGCTGTCTTATCGGCTGCTATCTGAATAGGTCTATTCGGACAATTTTTCTTGGGTCACTATAACTATATCTATTTTGCCAATTGGATTGATCCCCTCTACCACACGGAAACCCACTAATCTACCGACGGAAATGCATGAGGTGGCTAAAAACAGTCCTCCATCCTATGCTAGCTTGCTACCGATGGTCCGGCCAGCTGTCTGGATCGCCATGACCCCAACCAACCTCACTACTCACTTGGACCCTTATGATCACTTGACGAAGCATGCCTCTCCTTAATGTCAATAGGCCTTTTCCATTGCTGTTCTGGCTAGTGTTTATTGGCTTATTTCACTGTAAAGCCTCTAGCCCTGCTCACTATACCTTATCCAACCTTTCAGTTCCACCACCCACACATGCGATGACATCACCTGGTTTCAGTGATGTTTCTAGAGACAATATCTCTCTCATCATCACTCAATACCTAGGTTTACCTCCACTGTATTCATATCCTACCATACTTTTGTCTGTACATTATAACTTGAAGCTATTTTATCGCCCCCAGAAACGTCCTTTTACTCTCTGTTCTAGACGACCAATTCTCATAGTTTTTAGCCATACCCTTATCCTACTCCTCCTCTGCTCCTCTGGCGATGTAGAGGTGAATCCAGGCCCTGCAGTGCCTAGTTCCACTCCTATTCCCCAGGAGCTCTTTTTTAATTACTTCTGTAACCGTAATAGCCTTGGTTTCATGCATGTTAACATTAGAAGCCTCCTCCCTAAGTTTGTTTTATTCACTGCTTTAGCACACTCTGCCAACCTGTATGTTCTAGCCATGTCTGAATCCTGGCTAAGGAAGACCACCAAAAATTCAGAAATTTTCATCCTTAACTACAACATTTTCAGACAAGATAGAACGGCCAAAGGGGGTGGTGTTGCAATCTACTGCAAAGACAGCCTGCAGAGTTCTGTCCTACTATCCAGGTCTGTACGCAAACAATTTGAACTTCGACTTTTAAAAATCCACCTCTCTAAAAACAAGTCTCTCACGGTTGCCGCCTGCTATAGACCACCCTCTGCCCCCAGCTGTGCTCTGGACACCATATGTGAATTGATTGCCCCCTATATAGCTCCAGAGCTCGTGCTGCTAGGCGACCTAAACTGGAAAATGCTTAACACCCCAGCCATCCTACAATCTAAGCTTGATGCCCTCAATCTCACACAAATTATCAATGAACCTACCAGGTACCTCCCCAAAGCCGTAAACACGGGCACCCTCATAGATATCATCCTAACCAACTTGCCCTCTAAATACACCTCTGCTCTTTTCAACCAAGATCTCAGCGATCACTGCCTCATTGCCTGCATCGGTAATGGGTCAGTGGTCAAATGACCTCCACTCATCACTGTCAAACGCTCCTTGAAACACTTCAGTGAGCAGGCCTTTCTAATCGACCTGGCCGGTGAAGGATATTGATCTCATCCCATCAGTAGAAAATGTTTGGTTATTTAAAAAAAATGCCTTCCTCACCATCTTAAATAAGCATGCCCCATTCAAGAAATTTAGAACCAGGAACAGATATAGCCCTTGGTTCTCTCCAAACCTGACTGCCCTTAACCAACACAAAAACATCCTATGGCGTTCTGCATTAGCATCGAACAGCCCCCGTGATATGCAACTTTTCAGGGAAGCTGGAAACCTATATACACAGGCAGTTAGAAAAGCCAAGGCTAGCTTCTTCAAGCAGAAATTTTCTTCCTGCAACACTAACTCAAAAAAGTTCTGGGACACTGTAAAGTCCATGAAGAATAAGAACACCTCCTCCCAGCTGCCCACTGCACTGAAGTTAGGAAACACTGTCCCCACCGATAAATCCGCTATTTCAAGTCCCACCATACCTTCAGAGCTGGTCATGGGTGCACCTCAGCCACGCTCAAGGTCCTAAACGATATCTTAACCACCATCGATAAGAAACAATACTGTGCAGCCGTATTCATTGACCTGGCCAAGGCTTTCGACTCTGTCAATCACCACATCCTCATCGGCAGACTCGACAGCCTTGGTTTCTCAAATGATTGCCTCGCCTGGTTCACCAACTACTTCTCTGATAGAGTTCAGTGTGTCAAATCGGAGGGTCTGCTGTCTGGGCCTCTGGCAGTCTCTATGGGGGTGCCACAGGGTTCAATTCTTGTACCGACTCTCTTCTCTGTATACATCAATGATGTCACTCGTGCTGCTGGTGAGTCTCTGATCCACCTCTACGCAGACGACACCATCCTGTATACTTCTGGCCCTTCTTTGGACACTGTGTTAAAAACCCTACAGGCGAGCTTCAATGCCATACAATTCTCCTTCCATGGCCTCCAATTGCTCTTAAATACAAGTAAAACTAAATGCATGCTCTTCCACCGATTGCTGCCTGCACCTGCCCGCCTGTCCAACATCACTACTCTGGACGGCTCTGACTTAGAATATGTGGACAACTACAAATACCTAGGTGTCTGGTTAGACTGTAACCTCTCCTTCCGGACCCACATCAAACATATCTCATCCAAAGTTAAATCTAGAATTGGCTTCCTATTTTGCAACAAAGCATCCTTCACTCATGCTGCCACACATACCCTTGTAAAACTGACCATCCTACCAATCCTCAACTTCGGCGATGTCATTTACAAAATAGCCTCCAATTCCCTACTCAACAAATTGGATGCAGTCCATCACAGTGACATCCTTTTTGTCACCAAAGCCTCATATACTACCCACCACTGCGACCTGTACACTCTCGTTGGCTGGCCCTCGCTTCATACTCGTCGCCAAACCCACTGGCTCCAGGTCATCTACAAGACCCTGCTAGGTAAAGTCCCCCCTTATCTCAGCTCGCTGGTCACCATAGCAGCACCCACGTGTAGCACACGCTCCAGCAGGTATATCTCTCTGGTCACCCCCAAAACCCATTCTTCCTTTGGCCGCCTCTCCTTCCAGTTTTCTGCTGCCAATGACTGGAACGAACTAAAAAATCTCTAAAACTGGAAACCCTTTTCTCCCTCACTAGCTTTATGAACCAGCTGCCAGAGCAGCTCACATATTACTGCACTTGTACATAGCCTATCTCAAATTTAGCCCAAACAACTACCTCTTTCCCTACTGTATTTACTTATTTATTTTGCTCCTTTGCACCCCATTATTTCTATCTCTACTTTGCACATTCTTCCACTGCAAATCTACCATTCCAGTGTTTTACTTGCAATGCTGTGTTTACTTCGCCACCATGGCCTTTTTTTGCCTTTACTTCCCTTATCTCACCTCACTTGCTCACATTGTATATAGACTTACTTTTCTACTGTATTATTGACTGTATGTTTGTTTTACTCCATGTGTAACACTTTGTTGTTGTATGTGTCGAACTGCTTTGCTTTATCTTGGCCAGGTCGTAATTGTAAATGAGAACTTGTTCTCAACTTGTCTACCTGGTTAAATAAATGTGAAATAAAAATAAAATAAATAAAAAATCTTAATGTTGTCTCTGAGGTCAGATAATACACCCAGATCTACAGAGTTTTTACAGGGATAAAGCCCAAATTAATGATGCACTGTAACGATGTGCGCTGAGAGTCAGGAAGCAAGTTCAGGGAGTGAGTGTTTTAATAAATAAACACAACATAATACAAAACAAGAAACTCGAACAGCACACAGACATGGAACAGAAACATAAACAATGACGCCTGGGGAAGGAAACAAAGGGAATGACATATGTAGGACAGGCAATCAAGGAAGTGATGGTGTCTAGGTGTGTCATAATGCGCGTAATGATGGTGACAGGTGTGCGCCATAACGAACAGCCTGGTGACCTAGAGGCCGGAGAGGGAGCACAGGTGACATGCACATCACGGTAATATACACTCTTAGAAAAAAAGGTGCTATCTAGAATCTAAAAGGGCTCTTTGGCTGTCCCCATAGGGGAACCATTTGAAGAAGCTTTTTGGTTTCAGGTAGAACCCTTTTGGTTTCCATGTAGAAAAAAACTTTCCACAGAGGTTTCTACATGGAACCAAAACGGGTTCTACCGGAAACCAAAAAGGGTTCTCCTATGGGAATAGCCGAAGAACCCTTTTGGAACCCTTTTTTCTAAGAGTGTACAGTAGGTTGAAACAATCTGATCTGGATTTGATATTCACTCAAATACAAACAAATTATCCTCAACTCTTTATGAGACAGTAATCAACCAGTTGTACTGTATGGCAAATTAAGAATTTCCACCCATGTGGACCTGTCCCAATCTAACTTGCCAGTGGGATGAGTTTGTGTCCATAGCTTCATAACTACTCTGACTGACATTTCTTTACTGAGCCTGAGCCAGGCTGGGATGAGCCAGACTGGACTGGGATTGAACTTAGTCGTGGAATTCCAACATCTGGCTTGTATCTGCAACTTACGGTCATTTGGATGCAGTTGATGGTTTCCAGTAGATTCACAAAGGCTGAATTGTTCTGGGTTTTGGGCCTTGTCTGCCTCAGGCTCCAAGGGCGCGGTGCTCTGGCGCCTGACAGCCACAGCTGGGCCCGCTTGTCAAATACTCTTGTGACAGAGGAGAGGAACGACTTATCCCTCGCCTGAGAATGAGGAGAGTATGTGCAGGTCATCATATGATGGATAGGCCTCTGAGACAGATGGGATATCCAAGATATTTCACACCAACAGTGCAGTTATTGTAAAACAATGGTTTGCCAAAGGTTTGGGCCTGAAATCATGCCTTTCCAACAATGCAAACATATTTTGCTGATTGTGCCTATTGAGCACAGCCAAATGAAATCACTATGCAGCACAACTTTTAAAGGCACTCATAATGATGAAAACTTCCTGTACTCATCTTAGCCACACTCTAGCCCCTCCTCCCTCAGCACAGACCCACAATACACTGTCAGTTTGACAGTTGGGTTCAACACCAGGTCAAGCTCTGGGTTTGACAGTGGGCCAACCAGTCTTCAACGGGAGTTCAGCAGACAGTTTTCCACAAAGAGCTCGCTCACACAGAGGGGATTCTGGCTTATTGGCCCTTCCTATTTAACCATCCTGGCTAGAATTAGTGCCATCTCTCTTGCAGTTCAAACCATTTGGCTGTTTTTACAGGCCACAGACACAAATATAATTTACAGTATTATAGTGTCAAAGAAATTCCTTTTTCCTGTTGCAAACAGTTCCGTCTAGTGTGCAGAGTTTATGAGATCATGCTGCCCTTTTTATATTTATCATGTATCATCCCTCAGCGACAATCTGTGTGATTCATTGAGATGTTAGCAACATGTTATCTGTATAATTTGTGGGACAATGTGGGGCAATTTTTTACGTGTATAAGTATGTACACATGCATGTTTGTATTTCAGACTGAATTTTTCAAAGTTAACCAGAATGATTATAAGGTTTCTATGTTTATCTGTGTTTGTCTGTCTATGCTGAGCTCATGTTTGTGTGAGTGTGTGCTGGGTGCAGTGCACGTACAGTATTGCTGTGTTCCTGTGTATGTGCTGGTGTGCAATGCTGGTTGGGCTGGTTGACCGGGGAGCGCTGACTGAGGGACATGGATCCTGCACATTGAGTGTGTGAACTCTGGCTGAACCCTCGGGTGTACTGTTACAGGCACGCTCTAACAACCTCGCCCCGATGACCCGGCTCGCGACTGCACAGTTCACAGGGAGGTCCTCTCCTCACGCACAGCCTTTTTTCTCGCCCCTCTCCCTCTCCCTCCCACTCCCCACCCCCTTTCAGCTCCCTCAACACCCTCCTTCACCTCTCTATCCTCCCTCACGCCTAAACCTCCGTGCTCTGTTCTGTTCCTCACTCCCTTTCTTTTCCCTTTTTCTCTCTCCACCATGTCAACAAGACAGGAACAGTCTCTCTGTTGGCACCTCAGGAAGACGGCTCCTATAGACATGCAAATGCAGAACAAATTGCTTTACATACCAGCCACCTTGTGTTATAACTCAACCACACAGTTCAGACTCATAAAACACGTTTCAGCAAGTTCATGTTACTGACATAGACAAAATGACTTGAAGTTTGTATTCTGTATTTTGATATTGAGAAATGTGCATTGCTGTTATGATGCATACTAAGGACAGAATTACTGTAATATACAGTAGATATGCCTAAACTGGAACCAGATGAATGTGAAACTTCCTGCTGCCTGGACATTGTCTATATGAATCTCAATGGCACCACCTTTATAGGCTCACCCATTCATACCAGGTGTTTATATCAAGAGGCATTTCATAAGAGAAACTGAACTCCTATCTGCAAAGAGTCAATGTTCACTATTGTTACAGTAAACCCTACTCTGTAATGCCCGGGGTGTAGTGGAGGAAGAAGTCAGGCGCAGGAAACAGAGAGTTCAGGGTAGCGATACTTTTAATTCACCACACAGGTGAAACCGACGCCAACCCAAACAAATGCCCCAAAACACAGGGAACTAAACAGTACAGAAGATACACACATACACGGACAACCGTGACCTACAGTCATGCACAAAATGTACACAGAGAATAACACGAAACAAAACAGTCCTGTCTGGTGACATACACATAGACAGAAAACAATCACCCACACCACACAGGTGGGAAAAGGCTACCTAAGTATGATTCTCAATCAGAGACAACTAACGACACCTGCCTCTGATTGAGAACCATACCAGGCCAAACACAAAAACAGCACATAGAAAAAGGAACTTAGACAACCCACCCAACTCACGCCCTGACCATACTAAAACAAAGACATAACAAAAGAACTAAGGTCAGAACGTGACATACTCCTTCAGCATGTGTAGGCCATGTCACACTGCTGAATACAGTGGTGTATATTTTGTTCTCTATGCATCAACCAAAGTTTTCCAAATCTACTTTACAACCTATAGATGTTTGAAAGAGACAGAACATTTGATGACATTTCAATATGATCAAATGTATTCTACAATGCAATGTAATCACATATTTTAACTGGACACAACTGACCCAGATGATATATACGCTCTATTTCCCAGGTTGGAGCTTTAATGCTTTATTTAATTTGATTTATTTAACCTTTATTTAACTAGTCAATTCAGTTAAGAACAAATTCTTATTTACAATGACAGCCTACCCCAGCCAAACCCTCCCCTAACCTGATCATAGTCTTATGAAGCAAAACTATGGAAAACAACAAAAACTACTTTAAATGGACTACAATGACAGTATAACCACATTTCCCAGCCTTTAGGACCAAAACAACCAAGGGCTGTGATGTTGAAATTACCTATGACTCATTGACCAAGAGAAAAGCAACGTCATCTTATCCTGAGCAATCAACATGCATGGGGACTCTGACCTGTGTGTTCAGACCTGCTCTTTTTCTACAGAATGAACATATTTTTGAATGTCTCAGTCACTGCTAATGTAAGCAACAGGGAGGCGGGGCGGCATGTAGCCTAGAGGTTAGAGCGTTGAGCCAGTAACCAAAAGGTTGCTAGATTGATTCCCAGAACTGACAAGGTAAAAATGTTTGCCCCGACCCTGAACAAGGCAGTTAACCCACTATTCCTAGGCTGTCATTGTAAATAAGAATTTGCCTAGTTAAATAAAGGTAAAATAATGATACCAAATGGCAGCAGTTGTAAAAGTTACTGCTGAGAAGCATTTTATTATGCAGTATTATATTGCCATATCCACACATCTTATGTATTCATAGAGCATTTTTAAAATGTGCAATAATGGTTGAAAAGTACTATAATTGGCCGGGGGGAAAAAGCAGGTTGGAAAACCTGTCAACTCTCTACCGACAGTATGCCCAGAATCCATTGTGTCTCCTGGTGGCCATATGAGGTGATTGGTGATTAACAAACACTTCATAAATCTACAAGTCTTCAATCTCTTTCAATATGTGACGTGTCCTGTCATATAGCTTAACCCTCCGATCCCTGATCAGCCCATCGCTCAACTCATTAACTCCCTGACAACCTTTCCCCACTCCCCTGGTAGAGCCTTTACTCTTAACATAATGGGAGGGACCACTTATCCACTCAAAGGACACATGCTGGGCTGTCTGTGTAAACTGCCTGATTAGTTGGCTACCTCTGGGCCCTGACTCATTGTTGGTTCTGTGAGTGACGAATGATAGACTGTCTCTCATTTGTCTAAATCAAAGACCTCTAGAGTCTCTGTGTCCATCTGTAACAGTCATGTCTCCACCTGCACCACCTGTCATTCCCTTTCAATATTACCCTCTTAGAAAAAAGGGTTCCAAAAGGATTCTTGGGCTGTCCCCATAGGAGAACCCTTATCGACTCCAGGTAGAATCCCTTTTTGGTTCCAGGTAGAACCCTTTTGGGCTTCATGTAGAACCCTCTGTTTGAAGGGCTCTGCATGGGACTCAAAAGGGTTCTACCTGAAACCAAAAAGGGTTCTTCAAAGGGGTCTCCTCTGAGGACAGCTCCCATCAGCAACATCCTGTGTCCTTTGCTTTCAGGATTTTTAACATTTTTAATTTCACCTTTATTTAACCAGGTAGGCCAGTTGAGAACAAGTTCTCATTTACAACTGCTACCTGGCCAAGGTAAAGCAAAGCCGTGCAACAAAAACAACACAGAGTTACACATAAACAAACGTACAGTCAATAACAGAAAATAGAAGCAATAGAGAACAAAAGAGGGTAAACTAAGGTAAACTAATTTCCTGTATTATCAAATAATTTCAGCCAAAATAAACTTTACCCCCCCCATCCTACTTTTCCCATGTCAGTACAATATGGCTCCTGTATAAGGATAGTTTCAGCTTTTCTATTGCGAGTAACTGGAACCTTTACTGAGGGGGGACAGGAATGGGAGCTTTGGAAACAGACTCTTATGTGTCAAGCAGATATTTATTGGTTGTGGTGGCTCCCCACCCTCTTGACCCCCAGCGTGACCCTCCCTTACCCAGGGTGAGCCCCCATCCCTCACACAGCCCAGAGGACTCCTGCTGGAAATGGGTTTGTGTTACAGGGCCCCTGGGGGACTCCCTGCCGGGGCTGGAGGCTGTCAAGAGCAGGCCCCCTCAGCCTCGGACAGCTCCTCCACTCTCACAGAGTCAGCGAGGGAAAGACGTGAACTTGGGATGACCCCACCAAGCAATGTCCCCATTGGGTTCATCCTCAGGCCACAGCTCCAGTTCCTCTCACCCCTATGTTTTCTTGCTCTTCTCTTTTTTTGGCTTGTTTTTCCAACTAGGCCAGTACATTTTCTAGAGTAGAATCGAACCCCCTCCTCCACCTCCACCACCACCACCCCCCACACCCCCACTCCATGTCACCTAGTTAGCTCTCTTTACTCCTCTCTTAGGAAGACGAGAGCCCTTTCAAGTTTATAGCCCCTCCACTCCACTTCCTTACCCCCACATCCTGATGGTGAGGGGATTGTGAGTGCATGTGGAGCAGTGGAGGCTGCTGAAGGGAGGACGGACCATAATAATGGCTGGAACAGAGCAAATGGAATGGCATCACATCAAACACATGGAAACCATGTGTTTGATGTATTTGATACCATTCCACCTATTCGTCTCCAGCCATTACCACGAGCCCGTCCTCCCCAATTAAGGTGCCACCACCGTCCTGTGATGTGGAGTGTGTGTCTGTGCATGCTTGTATGCCTGCATGTGTACATGCAAGAAAGGGGAGAGAAGAGAGGGAGAGAGATAGCTGGATGTTAAATAGTGAGGTTTGAGGAACGAGGTGTTAGTCCATTCCAGCTGTTTACCATAGATCTCAAATAAGTGATGCAGCATGGAGTAGTTTTAGTCTTGCTAACACAGGTGATGCAAGATATATGGATTCATCAAAACAGTAAAACATAGTGTTGTTATAGGGGCATTATAAAGGAACTGGAATGGTAATACACACAATTCATAAACATGCCACAAGTGGATTAGGAGGTATTGTAAAAGTTGATCAATGCTGTCTTTGTTTCATTAGTAGTATCTAAGGATTGTAGCAGTTTCCCCTTTCCTCACTCATGACTTATCGGTGTAAACGCAAGTAAAACTGGGAGAAACCTGGGAATAGCTGGAGAATCTAAACTGCAGTGCAGTACTGAGTGTTACAATCCCCATAGCAGACAAGCAAATAAAGTAGCATACTTTTCTATTTAGGCCAAGAAGCCATAAGCCCAGAGACTGAGAGGCTGGTTGGATGCGAGCAAGCAGCAGTTGGCAAAGTGGAGCAGTGGGCTGGGATGGGCTGGCCTTTTCACATCAATTAGATAGAATAGAGTCCATGACCCTAGGCATCCTCACCTTAGTCTTCCTCATTTATAAAATTAGTGAGGAAGCTAGATTGATTTATAGATCTTAAAATTCCTTCCTGAAAATTGGATTTCTAAATGTTTTATTTATTTTTATTTCACCTTTATTTAACCAGGTAGGCAAGTTGAGAACAAGTTCTCATTTACAATTGTGACCTGGCCAAGATAAAGCAAAGCTGTTCGACACATACAACGACACAGAGTTACACATGGAATAAAACAAACATACAGTCAATAATACAGTATAAACAAGTCTATATACGATGTGAGCAAATGAGGTGAGATAAGGGAAGTAAAGGCAAAAAAAGGCCATGGTGGCAAAGTAAATAAACACTGGAATGGTAGATTTGCAGTGGAAGAATGTGCAAAGTAGAAATAAAAATAATGGGTTGCAAAGGAGCAAAATAAATAAATAAATAAATAAAATAAAATAAATACAGTAGGGAAAGAGGTAGTTGTTTGGCCTAAATTATAGGTAGGCTATGTACAGGTGCAGTAATCTGTGAGCTGCTCTGACAGCTGGTGCTTAAAGTTAGTGAGGGAGATAAGTGTTTCCAGTTTCAGAGATTTTTGTAGTTCGTTCCAGTCATTGGCAGCAGAGAACTGGAAGGAGAGGCGGCCAAAGAAAGAATTGGCTTTGGGGGTGACCAGAGAGATATACCTGCTGGAGCGCGTGCTACAGGTGGGTGATGCTATGGTGACCAGCGAGCTGAGATAAGGGGGTCTTTACCTAGCAGGGTCTTGTAGATGACATGGAGCCAGTGGGTTTGGCGACGAGTATGAAGCGAGGGCCAGCCAACGAGAGCGTACAGGTCGCAATGGTGGGTAGTATATGGGGCTTTGGTGACAAAACGGATGGCACTGTGATAGACTGCATCCAATTTGTTGAGTAGGGTATTGGAGGCTATTTTGTAAATTACATCGCCGAAGTCGAGGAAAGGTAGGATGGTCAGTTTTACAAGGGTATGTTTGGCAGCATGAGAGAAGGATGCTTTGTTGCGAAATAGGAAGCCAATTCTAGATTTAACTTTGGATTGGAGATGTTTGATGTGGGTCTGGAAGGAGAGTTTACAGTCTAACCAGACACCTAGGTATTTGTAGTTGTCCACGTATTCTAAGTCAGAGCCGTCCAGAGTAGTGATGTTGGACAGGCGGGCAGGTGCAGGCAGCGATCAGTTGAAGAGCATGCATTTAGTTTTACTTGTATTTAAGAGCAATTGGAGGCCACGAAAGGAGAGTTGTATGGCATTGAAGCATGCCTGGAGGGTTGTTAACTCTTGAAACTCCCCATCCCGGATCCGGGATCGTGACTAAAGCCTCAGGCTCATTAGCATAACGCAACGTTAACGATTTCTGAAAATCGCAAATAAAATGAAAATAATGCGCCTGCTCTCAAGCTTAGCCTTTTCTTAACAACACTGTCATCTCAGATTTTCAAAATATGCTTTTGAACCATAGAAATTGACTAATTTGTGTAAGAGTATGCAAAGCTAGCTTAGCATTTTGAGTAGCATTTAGCACGCAACATTTTCACAAAAACCAGATAACCAAATAAATAAAATCATTTACCTTTGAAGAGCTTCTGATGTTTTCAATGAGGAGACTCTCAGTTACATACCAAATGCGCAGTTTTTCCTGAAAGCGTCTGTGTGTAGGAGAAATCGTTCCGTTTTGTACATCGCATCTGGCTACCGAAACGAACCGAAAATTCAGTCACCTACAACGTCAAACTTTTTCCGAATTAACTACATAATATCGACCGAAACATGGCAAACGTTGTTTGGAATCAATCCTCAAGGTGTTTTTTCACATATCTCTTCATTGATATATCGTTCGTGGAAGCTTGCATTCTTCTCTAAATTCCATGGAAAAATACTTGCAGCTGACTTTTGCGCACCAATTTCGGCGCAGGACACCGGGCGGACACCTGGTAAATGTGGTCTCTTATGGTCAATCTTCCAATGATCTGCCTACAAATACGTCACAATGCTGCAGACACCTTGGGGAAACGACAGAAAGGGCAGACTTACTCCTCTCGCATTCACAGTCATATAAGGAGACAATGGAAAACAGAGCCTCAAAAATCCTGCTCATTTCCTGGATGCCGTCTCATCTTGGTTTTGCCTGAAGCTCACGTTCTAGGGCACGCACAGAAAATATCTTGGTAGTTCTGGACACGTCAGAGTGTTTTCTTTCGAAAGCTATCAATTATATGCATAGTCGAGCATCTTTTTGTGACAAAATATCTTGTTTAAAACGGGAACGTTTTTCATCCAAAAATGAAATAGCGCCCCCAGAGCATCAAGAGGTTAACACAGTGTCCAAAGAAGGGCCAGAAGTATACAGAATGGTGTTGTCTGCGTAGAGGTGGATCAGAGACTCACCAGCAGCAAGAGCGACATCATTGATGTATACAGAGAAGAGAGTCGGTCCAAGAACTGAACCCTGTGGCACCCCCATAGAGACTGCCAGAGGTCCGGTCAACAGACCCTCCGATTTGACACACTGAACTCTATCAGAGAAGTAGTTGGTGAACCAGGCGAGGCAATCATTTGAGAAACCAAGGCTGCCGAGTCTGCCAATGAGGATGTGGTGATTGACAGAGTCGAAAGCCTTGGCCAGATCAATGAATACGGCTGCACAGTAATGTGTCTTATCGATGGCGGTTAAAATATTGTTTAGGACCTTGAGCGTGGCTGAGGTGCACCCATGACCAGCTCTGAAACCAGATTGCATAGCAGAGAGGGTATGGTGAGATTCAAAATGGTCGGTAATCTGTTTGTTGACTTTGCTTTCGAAGACCTTTGAAAAGCTGGGTAGGATAGATATAGGTCTGTAGCAGTTTTGGTCAAGAGTGTCCCCCCCTTTGAAGAGGGGGATGACCGCAGCTGCTTTCCAATCTTTGGGAATCTCAGACGACACGAAAGAGAGGTTGAACAGGCTAGTAATAGGGGTGGCAACAATTTTGGCAGATAAATTTAGAAAGAAAGGGTCCAGATTGTCTAGCCCGGCTGATTTGTAGGGGTCCAGGTTTTGCAGCTCTTTCAGAACATCAGCTGACTGGATTTGGGAGAAGGAGAAATGGGGAAGGCTTGGGCGAGTTGCTGTGGGGGGTGCAGTGCTGTTGACTGGGGTAGGGGTAGCATGGCCAGCCGTAGAAAAATGCTTATTGAAATTCTCAATTATAGTGGAATTATCAGTGGTAACAGTGTTTCCTATCTTCAGTGCAGTGGGCAACTGGGAGAAGGTGTTCTTATTCTCCATGCACTTTACAGTGTCCCAGAACTTTTTGGAGTTATTGTTGCAGGAAGCAAATTTCTGCTTGAAAAAGCTAGCCATGGCTTTTCTAACTGCCTGTGCATAATGGTTTCCAGCTTCCCTGAAAAGCTGCATATCACGGGGGATGTTTGATGCTTATACAGAACGCCATAGGCTGTTTTTGTGTTGGTTAAGGGCAGTCAGGTCTGGGGAGAACCAAGGGCTATATCTGTTCCTGGTTCTAAATTTCTTGAATGGGGCATGCTTATTTAAGATGGTGAGGAAGGCATTTGAAAAAAATAACCAGGCATCCTCTACTGACGGGATGAGATCAATATCCTTCCAGGATACCCAGGCCAGGTCGATTAGAAAGGGCTGCTCGCTGAAGTGTTTCAGGGAGCGTTTGACAGTGATGAGTGGAGGTTGTTTGACCGCTGACCCATTACGGATGTAGGCAATGAGACAGTGATCGCTGAGATCTTGGTTGAAGACAGCAGAGGAGTATTTAGAGGGCATGTTGGTTAGGATGACATCTATGAGGGTGCCCGTGTTTACGGCTTTGGGGAGGTACCTGGTAGGTTAATTGATCATTTGTGTGAGATTGAGGGCATCAAGCTTAGATTGTAGGATGGCTGGGGTGTTAAGCATTTTTGGTGGTCTTCCTAAGCCAGGATTCAGACACAGCTAGAACATCCAGGTTGGCAGAGTGTGCTAAAGCAGTGAATAAAATAAACTTAGGGAGGAGGCTTCTAATGTTAACATGCATGAAACCAAGGCTATTACGGTTACAGAAGTCATCAAAAGAGAGCGCCTGGGGAATAGGAGTGGAGCTTGGCACAAAATAAGGAATTGTAAGATGGGAGACCAATTTCTTGTCTGGAAGTTTTATTTTTCCCCTTCAAAAAGCAGGGAGAACATGGTGTGTTTGAAGGAAATAAGTGAATTTCTCACAAAATTAAATAGATGGCTGTATTGTATTGGAAACACATACGGAATAAAGGTTTTTCCTGTAAGAGCAAAAAAAGATCTAATTTTCGATGACTCTCTCTACTTGATAGCCTATTGTTAAAATTTACGTCATCAAGGAATTCTAGAAATGTACATAAAAAAACACAGTTTTCAACATACTGTAGTTGTCAGCATAATTTTTTTACTAATCTAGCTTGAACTAAAACATAAATATTGCGTACTTTTGTTTTATGCTCTATACCATTTATGTTTACATAGTCAATCCATGAGAGATTATTTTTTGACTAAACAATTTACAATGGATCAAACGTCTGCTGCGCAACTGACACAAGAAATGGGAAAATGTGTTTTTTGCTCCCTCTTGTGGTATGATGGTAGAGGCACAACTGTTTGAGTTGCATTACAAGTGTCAGCGACCTGACAAGACGTGTCATTAACTGGACTGCACAAAATGGCTGCATCATAATAGTAAATTGTGGTAGGATTGCTATTTTTCCTAGATAGTGACAAAAGTATAGACCATGTTGGTACTATAATCAGAGAATACACATTAAATTATCTAGTGTGTGTTGGTGGAGTGGATAATACTTTAATCTCAGATGAATCTCTCAGCCAGGTCAAAGAGTCCCATTATACACATCACTGGAAGCCTGTAACAATTTCCTTCATTGTGTCATTAGAGGGTAAATGGGAGAAACATGAGGACTCAGGAGGACAAAGGCAAGCCAAGTCTCCACCACCCTCAATGGGGCGGAGTAAATCAGAAACATCCGGTTTTCAAGGATACAGTATCTTCAACCTAGCTTCCTTTTACCCTGAAATCGGAAGTGGGTACGCTGCTCAGGCATTTCTTTTAAGTCTGCTAAACTAGTTTGTCTCCACATTCTAATTGATAGATAAAACATGGATTTTCATGCGAACTTGCCTATTCTGCTTTTACATACACATTATATTTGAAATTGTGTGTATTCCTTTGGAGGGACTGAATCCAAACCTGGAGCTGTAATTGTTCTATGATCATTCTGTAAACACAAGTACTGAAACATTACAATTCACCATATGCCATTCCTTCAATGCCACAGTGCCCTCCAGTGGTGGAAATGAACACTGCCTTTTAACAACCAAGCTCCAGGCTAAAGCTAACCCCTTATGTCTAATGGAAATTCTCTTATACAACATGGCAATTATTATCTACATGAATCAAGAAGCAAACATGCTTTCATAATTGAGTATAATTTGGTTGGGCATTTAATTCTCCATTTTGCAGTGCATCAGTGTTGGGGAGTATACTTCATCTATATAACTACTAGTTGACTATATTTTTCAAGTAACGTGATGGTATAGTTGACATAATTTCAAAATCATGTTCCTAATTTGGTATACATCTAGGATACCTGTATCGTTGTTTTAGCTTAGTAGCTTCAGAGTAGTGTAGTGCAGTCCTAGTACTAGATCACTAGATGGCAATCTACTACCTGCTACTGTAAATCACCTCTGTTGTGCAAAACTGCAAAGAGATGGCACTCTAAATGTGGTATGATTACTAATCACATTTCATTTCTCAATGTCATCATAATAAATGTCATGTCATAGCCTATAAACACATGCTGCAGATTATGTTTATGCAATATTTACATAATGATAATATCTAAATTCTCACATAAGCATGATTCACTTATGGTAGATGATTGTCTGAACATAATATATTACTCTGACATGTAAGTATTTGATATATTTTACACATGGACTTTGCATGTCTGAGATTGGTACTTATGACTGAGACTTGACCTTCACTAGGAGGTATCCATCAGTGAACAAATAAAAAACTGTTCCCTCAACTTTTCACACCAATAATAACACACGTCTGTTATTGATGTTTCAATCGGGATCCACACCCACCATGTCATACCCTCCCTCTTTTTCCCCAAACTCTCAGCCAACACACTAGTAAAGTCAGGGGAGTAAAACAGTTTGGGGATGACATACATTTCTGTAGTAAATCGTCTTTTTATGCATTATCCACTTTGCCATATCAAAACAAAGTCCTGTCTTGCGAAATGTAGACTCATAGCTTGTCATATCCTTATTATGATGTGATGTGACAACCAATTCAGTTGAGTCAGTCAGTGCCTTGCTTATATGGCTCTGCTGCACACATGCTTTAGATTGAACAAACTCTGACAACTAGTGTAGTATACTCACATACAGTAAGAGAGATCTATAGAAATGCTACCTAAAAGAGTCTTTCTCTGAACCGTAGACAGCCATATCATTTACAGGTATGTCTATGGTTGTGAGTAACAATCTTTGCCTTTGCACTGTTTCATTCCTATGTTGTATTCAATAAACATGAGAGCTCAACATTTACATAACCTAACATAACCTAATGGCCACTACTCAATGACATTGCAACATTGTGATGGCTTAAACTACATTGATTAATCTGTATTTGCACACAGACCTATCTATGAGCTTCAACATGGTCACTTTGAAATTATTACGCTACCTTTCCCATTCTCGTCACAAATCAAGACATCTTGACGTTATGCATTTTTTGTGGGGGGGGGGGGATTAGCCCATGCACTCACAGGGGATGTGCCATTCTGCATTATTCTCTGATTTGAGAGGACAGTCCGGGAACCAAGTTGCTCTGTTACTGTTGACAGAGAACAGAGTAGGACCAGTGCCAGAGACTGTGTGCCACAGTGTGACGCCCTTCCTAAAGGTGCTGTATCTTAATTTGAGGTAGTTTCACAAAGCAGGAAAATAATCCTGCAGCAACAGGACATGTGAATTGTTATGTGGATTATAATTAATGGGTTTTCTTTAGGGGTTGATACATTTTTTGTTTGGGCAAATCAAGTCAAAAATATTTAAGTGGAAATTACAAACTTTTAGAAGCCTTTTTAAACCTTGAATACACTACAAGTTTGCATTTCCTGCTGTTTCCTAGAACGACAGGATGATCCAATTAAGATACAGCATCTGTAAATACATTAATGAATAATTGAATATGTCGGCACAAATACCATCTGAAAGGAGGGCATGACATGCTAAAAGCCAATGACGAGGTAGGAAGGGAGAAAGAGGGAGATAGAAAGAATGTGTGAGAGGGAGACAGAGAGAGAAACACTGTGTAGATCCGGTTATTTCTCACTTCTGCCTCTTTTGACCTTCTTGAAACATGACCTCTTAATGGACTCTTTATGCTCTCTAAAACATTCAGTGTCTCACAACTTTACCGTTGGAGCACGCAAACTATCCATCTGTGCAAAATATGAAGATTAAAAATTTAAATATAATCTGATAGATTCAGATAATTTAGGATTGATGGTGGGGAGTGGTATGGAAGTGGACATCTGAACAAAACAACCAATAGCAGCACAGAATATTGTCAATTCTGATTTCACAGCCAGTCAGAAAAGATAACTATTGTGCTGTCTCCTTCCGAAAGGACAACTTGTCCTGTCTGCCTAAGGGCAGCTGGCTGGGGATACTGAACACACATCCAGTGTCTCTGTCTCTCACATTATTACCTTGGAATTAGTCTCATTATTGGCTCTAAACTGAAATGACCCCCCTGACAGAATAATTAGGGGAAGTATTGTTCTCTATGTCCCTCTCGCCAAGGTCTGAATGTTAAACTTCCCAAAGATTGCGGTTTCCCTCCTCTCTGATAGCTCTGGATGTATATATGCTAATTCTAACAACCATACAAGTCCTACAACTATATAATAAATCATACAGAAAGTCAAAATCCACCTCATAACATTCTCATAATACATTGGCAGCTGAAGTTAGTGAATCATATTATCCCTGAATGAGATAGTAGGAAACAGCAGGATGAGTTGCTGCCATCGCTTTGTTGTCACATTGCTCATTTCTGGAAACACAGAAATGCTTTCAACACTGTAATATTACAGTTTTTCAGGGAAAAGTCTACACAGTTGGTAAATAATCACCACCCCCCCCAACCAGTCTTGTGTTGGCACTCCCTCCTGCCAATCCCAGCCATGCCTGTGGTCATGGTGATGGAGACTACCATCTGCTTCAACCCTCCACATTTGGACCTCTGGAGCCACTCCCCTACACCCCCTTTATAGGCTGGAGCCCCTCCCCTACACCCCCTTTATAGGCTGGAGACCCTCCCCTACACCCCATCTACACCCTCCCCTGCACCCCCTTTATAGGCTGGAGCACCTCCCATACACCCCCTTTATAGGCTGGAGCCCCTCCCCTACACCCCATCTACACCCTCCCCTGCACCCCCTTTATAGGCTGGAGCCCCTCCCCTGCACCCCTGTTATAGTCTGGAGCCCCTCCCCTACACCCCCTTTATAGGCTGGAGCCCCTCCCCTGCACCGCCTTTATAGGCTGGAGTCCCTACCCTCCACCCCCTTTATAGGCTGGAGCCCCTCCCCTGCACCCCCTTTATAGGCTGGAGTCCCTACCCTACACCCCCTTTATAGACTGGAGCCCCTCCCCTACACCCCCTTTATAGGCTGGAGCCCCTCCCCTACACCCCATCTACACCCTCCCCTGCACCCCCTTTATAGGCTGGAGCACCTCCCCTACACCCCTTTTATAGGCTGGAGCCCCTCCCCTACACCCCCGTTATAGTCTGGAGCCCCTCCCCTACACCCCCTTTATAGGCTGGAGCCCCTCCCCTGCACCCCCTTTATAGGCTGGAGACCCTCCCCTACACCCCATCTACTCCCTCCCCTGCACCCCCTTTATAGGCTGGAGCCCCTCCCCTGCACCCCCGTTATAGTCTGGAGCCCCTCCCCTACACCCCCTTTATAAGCTGGAGCCCCTCCCCTGCACCCCCTTTATAGGCTGGAGTCCCTACCCTACACGCCCTTTATAGGCTGGAGCCCCTCCCCTGCACCCCCTTTATAGGCTGGAGTCCCTACCCTACACCCCCTTTATAGACTGGAGCACCTCCCCTACACCCCCTTTATAGGCTGGAGCCCCTCCCCTACACCCCATCTACACCATCCCCTGCACACCCTTTATAGGCTGGAGCCCCTCCCCTACACCTCCTTTATAGGCTGGAGACCCTCCCCTACACCCCCTTTATAGGCTGGAGACCCTCCCCTACACCCCATCTACACCCTCCCCTGCACCCCCTTTATAGGCTGGAGCCCCTCCCCTACACCCCCTTTATAGGCTGGAGCCCCTCCCCTGCACCCCCTTTATAGGCTGGAGTCCCTACCCTACACCCCCTTTATAGACTGGAGCCCCTCCCCTACACCCCCTTTATAGACTGGAGCCCCTCCCCTACACCCCCTTTATAGGCTGGAGCCCCTCCACTACACCCCCATCTACACCCTCCCCTGCACCACCTTTATAGGCTGGAGCCCCTCCCCTACACCCCATCTACACCCACCCCTACCCCTCCTTTATAGGCTGGAGCCCCTCCCCTACACCACCTTTATAGGCTGGAGCCCCTCCCCTACACCCCATCTACACCCACCCCTACACCTCCTTTATAGGGTGGAGCCCCTCCCCTACACCACCTTTATAGGCTGGAGCCCCTCGACTACACCCCCTTTATAGGCTGGAGCCCCTCCCCTACACCACCACTATAAGCTCCATCAGCACAGGGCAGATTTATGGAGAGATACAGATGCAAATAAAGATTGACCATGTTTAATACTGTAATGTTATTGAAGTCATGTTTAACCTGCATGGAAAGCATAAGCCGAATTGGTTGATAAAAACAACACGAATACATAATTTCACTTGAATTGATTCTTTATGTAAATCACTTATTGATTGTGGCATCATAACCTATTTTTTATAGCTACGCAGACAGTGGTCTTCTCAAACAAAATCCTGTTGTCCTTTGGTGGCTCGCTTCGGTCCATTATTCTAGACCCTTGTGTCCACCCCCTACAGTACTTCCCTTTCCAGGCCCAAATTACAAAGCATTAATTGCACTTGACTCATGTGGATTCGGTGAAGTAGTACAAACACGGCTGACCTTTTCCAGGTAACTGTTCTCTCTTCACCTCATTGTGAGTGTATCCCAGGGCTGGAGTCCAGACAAACAGTGAAGGTTTGCTTCAGAGGGGCTAGAGGGATACACATGTCAATTAATTAGAATTCATACAGGGAGAGGGAGAGAGAGAGAGAGAGAGAGAGAGAGAGAGAGAGAGAGAGGGAGAGAGAGAGAGGGAGATGGAGAGAGAGAGAGAGGAGAGAGAGGGGGGAGAGGGAGAGAGAGAGAGAGAGGGAGAGTGAGAGAGAGAGAGGGAGAGAGAGAGGGAGAGGGAGAGAGAGAGGGAGAGAGAGAGGGAGAGGGAGAGAGAGAGAGGGAGAGAAAGAGGGAGAGAGAGAGAGGGAGAGAGAGAGAGAGAGGGGAGGAGAAAGAGAGCGAGAGCAAGAGAGAGAGAGAGAGAGAGAGAGAGAGAGAGAGGGAGGGCTCTTGGGTAAACAGAAGGGGCGGTCCAGTGATTGAAGCGGAGAAACTGACAAATATACTCTGGCTCCAAGTCATCTCCAACCTCATATTGCTTATATAGTTCATATTGACTTTGCAATTTATTGCTGGCTCAACGCAATGTCTCTTCAAAGTTTAAGTAGGCCATACGGAAACCTATATATATTTATAGTATGTCACTATAACAGTGTGTTCACTGTTCAGCTTGATGTATCTTGTTGGGTACTTTATATGATATCATAGTTTTTCACAACAAATGACTTTTCAGGACTATGCAATTAATCAACGGTTTAATGGGGTTAAAGCCCTCAAATAAAGGTTTATGTTATATAACAACTGCCTCAAGACAAAACACTAAGGAGTCACTTTGCTCCCTTCACTCACCTTGTTAACTTTAGATGGCCTTAACTACAGACAGAAGGCTCATTTATACCTGGTACTAACATGCGTCCTTTATCCTGATATTGTCCTTATCTTATCCTGATCTTGTCTGTTTACACTTATAAGATCATATCACAATCAGATCACAATACGCCTTTTAATCATCTACACCTGTTCTAAAAGTATGGGCACAATGATAATGTGGACAAGATCAGGACAAAAGACACCTGTAAATGGGGCTTAATATCACTTACTTATCAGTGTCTTGGTGGTATTTTGTATAAAGGAGTGTGATAGGAATTTCAATAATGGGTAATAAATTGACCTCATTAAGGGCTCTATTCAATCTGTGTCAGAGGAAGGCCCAAGAAATTGTCAAAGACTCCAGTCACCCAAGTTATAGACGGTTCTCTCTGCTACCACACGGCCAGCGGTACCGGCGTGCCAAGCCCAGGACCAAAAGGCTCCTTAAAAACGTCTTCCCCCAAGCCATAAGACTGCTGAACAACTAATCAAATGGCCACCTGGACTATTGAAATTAACCCCCTCCCCCCCTTTCTTTTTACACTGCTGCTACTCGCTGTTTGTTATCTATGCATATTCACTTTACAGATTACCTCGACTAACCTGTGCCCACGCACATTGACTTGGTACCAGTACTGTATATAGCCTCGTTGTTGTTATGTACATTTGTTGTGTTATTTATTGATTGAATCTATTTTTTTTAACTTCAGTTTATTTATTTATTGAACTGTATTGTTGGTTAAGGGCTTGTAAGTAAACATTTCACGGAAAGGCCTATTGTTTTGGTGCATGTGACAAGTAAAATTTGATTTGTTTTGATCTAAAGTTCAGCTTTACAGAGTGATTTACATTTAAAGGCAATGTTCCATGCCCTCTTGTTCTATAGTTCACAGTGCATCTCTTTTACTGTGCTACATGTGACTTCCACACAGGTGGAATTTAAAGCTAATCCCTAATTTATTTTTGATGGGGTGAAAGGGTCGAGTTGCTATTCTGTGTAATTACCATTCCCTATGTCTAGAAGCAGACAAAATACTGTCTGTTTTAGTGCAATGGATATGCAGTTAGCCAACTGAATGCTTGGATGCTCATCACTAAGTCTTCCTCCCAAAGACTGAGGCATGTGTGTTGCTATTCTTAGATTTTTATATTTAAAGCTAATCCCTAATTTCTTTTTGATGGGGTGAAAGGGTCGAGTTGCTATTC
Organism: Oncorhynchus masou masou; assembly: GCF_036934945.1. NCBI lineage: Eukaryota > Metazoa > Chordata > Actinopteri > Salmoniformes > Salmonidae > Oncorhynchus > Oncorhynchus masou. The sequence continues at coordinate 64,240,385 of NC_088216.1, forward strand.
TGTGTAATTACCATTCCCTATGTCTAGAAGCAGACAAGATACTGTCTGTTTTAGTGCAATGGATATGCAGTTAGCCAACTGAATGCTTGGATGCTCATCACTAAGTCTTCCTCCCAAAGACTGAGGCATGTGTGTTGCTATTCTTAGATTTTTATGGTCAGACAGCTAGAGATGTATCTCTGTCAATGTCCCTTATACAAGTTGTTAACGTGACACAGACACAAATCAGGACAGATTATGAGGCTGTGATATGACACTTTAGCTTCTCAGGGGCTGTCAATCATTATATGGTCAAATACAGTTGATGTCGGAAGTTAACATACACTTAATTCGGAGTCATTAAAACTCGTTTTTCAACCACTCCACAAATGTCTTGTTAACAAACTGTAGTTTTGGCAAGTCGGTTAGGACATCTACTTTGTGCATGACACAAGTAATATTTCCAACAATTGTTTACAGACAGATTATTTGACTTATAATTCACTGTATTACAATTCCAGTGGGTCAGAAGTTTACATACACTAAGTTGACTGTGCCTTTAAACAGCTTGGAAAATTCATGAAAATTATGTCATGGCTTTTGAAGCTTCTGAGGCTAATTGACATAATTTGAGTCAATTGGAGGTGTACCTTTGGATGTATTTCAAAGCCTACCTTCAAACTCAGTGCCTCTATGCTTGACATCATGAGGAAATCAAACGAAATCAGCCAAGACCTCAGAAAAAAAATTGCAAACCTCCACAAGTCTGGTTCATCCTTGAGCGCAATTTCCAAACACCTGAAGGTACCACGCACATCTGTACAAACAATAGTACGCAAGTATTAACACCAAGGGACCACACAGCCGGTATACCGCTCAGGAAGGAGATGCGTTCTCCTATAGATGAACGTACTTTGGTGTGAAAAGTGCAAATCAATTCCAGAACAACAGCAAAGGACCTTTTTTATTTGATTTAACCTGTATTTAACCAGTTAGGCCAGTTGAGAACAAGTTCTCATTTACAACTGCGACCTGGCCAAGATAAAGCAAAGCAGTGCAACACTAACAACAACACATGGAATAAACAAACATAAAGTCAATAATAAAATATAAAAAGTCTATATACAGTGTGTGCAAATGAGGTAGGATAAGGGAGGTAAGGCAATAGATAGGCCATAGTGGCAAAATAATTACAATATAGCAATTAAACACTGGAGTGATAGATGTGCAGAAGATGAGTGTGCAAGTAGAAATACTGGGGTGGAAATTAGCAAAATAATTAACAGTAAGGGGATGAGGTAGTTGCATGGGCTATTTACAGATGGGCTATGTACAGGTGCAGTGATTTGTGAGCTGCTCCGACAGCTGGTGTTTAAAGTGAGTGAGGGAGATATGAGTCTCCAGCTTCAGTGAATTTTGCAGTTCGTTTCAGTCATTGGCAGCAGAGAACTGGAAGGAAAGGCGGCCAAAGTAGGAATTGGCTTTGGGGGTGACCAGTGAAATATACCTGCTGGAGTGCATGCTACGGATGGGTGCTGCTATGGTGACCAGTGAGCTGAGATGAGGCAGGGCTTTACCTAGCAAAGACTTATAGATGACCTTGTGGCAGCATCATGTTGTGGGGGTGCTTTGCTTCAGGAGGGACTGGTGCACTTCACAAAATAGATGGCATCATGAGGCAGGGAAAATTATGTGGATATATTGAAGCAACATCTCAAGACATCAGTCAGGAGGTTAAAGCTTGGTCGCAAACGGGTCTTCCAAATGGACAATGACCCCAAGCATACTTACAAAGTTGTGGCAAAATGGCTTAAGGACAACAAAGTCAAGGTATTGGTGTCACGTTCTGACCTTAGTTCCTTTATTTTGTCTTTGTGTTAGTTTGGTCAGGGCGTGAGTTGGGGTGGGTAGTCTATGTTCTTTTTTCTATGTTGTATTTCTGTGTTTGGCCTGGTATGGTTCTCATTCAGAGGCAGCTGTCGATCGTTGTCTCTGATTTAGAAAAATACTTAGGTAGCCTGTTTTCCCCATTTTAGTTGTGGGTGTCTATTTTCTGTTTAGTGTTTTTCGTCCCCTTACAGGACTGTCCGTTTGTCGTTTTTGTTGTTTTGTTCAGTTGTTTTATTAAAATAATGGACACTTATTGGTCCTCCTCTTCTTCCTCCAACGACAACCATTACAATTGGAGTGTCCAACACAAAGCCCTGAACTCAATCCTATAGAAAATCTGTGGGCAGAACTGAAAAAGCATGTGTGAGCAAGGAGGCCTACAAACCTGACTCAGTTACACCTGCTCTGTCAGGAGGAATGGGCCAAAATTCATCCAACTTATTGTGGGAAGCTTGTGGAAGGCTACCCAAAACATTTGACCCAAGTTAAACAATTTATGTACATTTCTGACCCACTGGGAATGTGATGAAAAAAGTTAAAGCTGAATTAAGTAATTTCTGACATTTCACATTCTTAAAATAAATTGGTGATACTAATTGACCTAAGACAGGGAATTTTTACTAGGTTTAAATGTCAGGAATTGTGAAAACCTGAGTTTAAATGTATTTGGCTAAGGTGTATGTAAACTTCCCACTTCAACTGTATATAGATCTCGGGATCGACCAACATTTTATGGCCCTTGCAGAGCAGGGGGAACAACTACTTCAAGGTCTCAGAGCGAGTGACATCACCGATTCAAACGCTATTAGCGCGCACCCCACCAACTCGCTAGCCATTTCACACCTGTTACATTAGGTGAAGCTAAGTATGAGGGGTGGCTCCTTTTACCACAGCAACCTGACCCTCCTCCATCACCTCCAATCCCATTGTGGGCCAGAAGGCCCAAACCTTCCTTTCACAGTGTTATCTGACTTTCTCTTTATTAAGCTGCTGAGTTTCCTGTTTTAGTTTCCAGGTCATAGGATGGATGACTGTGACTCGGACTGTTGGCAGCTTAGTCACTTCCAGTTCATACAGTATGAGGGGGTGAAAACTTGTAGTATCAATTATACAGAATTTTATCAACTGCAATAATTTTCCATCTGAGAGACTCCGTTTTCAAGGTCATACAGAGAATATGTGCTGTGCATATACTTGGAGGGACAATATAATATGTATGACATTGCAAGATTGCGTAAAATGACTGAAAACACAGAGATGATTGGATGTAAAATAATCTGTAATCTGAAATGAAGGAGGAGTATCTATTGGTATGTGTGGAATAGAGGTCACTAGTGGCAGAAATACATCATCCTTAATCTTGAAGGACATACTACTGTTTCTCTAATGCCAATATGGGGCCAAAAAAGGCTGATTCCAAAAAAGAGTCAATGAAAAAATTACCTTAGAAACCCTATTAGATCATATTATATTGTAGAGGAGTCAGAGTTGTAGGAGGAATAGCAGAGGAGGCTGGTGGGAGGAGCCATAGGAGAATGGTCTGACTATAATAGCTGGAATGGACTATATGGAATGATACCAAACACATCAAACACAACAATGTGTTTGACACCATTCCATTGATTCTATTCCATACAATACAATGAGCCCATCTTCCTATAGCCAATCCCACCAGCCTCCTCTGAGGAATAGTAGTTGGAGGAAGGAGTCAGAGATCAGTTCACAGGGGCGTAGTGATTAGATGCCAGGTCCAGTTAGTTCAGTGGGAGAGGGAAATGCAAGGCAGAGATGCTGAGGGCCATGCTTCTCCACATCTCTCCCTCTCCCCTCTCCGTTCCCTCCTTGCCTTCCAAGAGCACCGGCCTCTGGCTGTGTAGCCATGACAACCAAATGAGGTAAATGGTTGCAGGAAAATACTCATCATCAACACCACCCTCCCCGGGCTCTGTTCATTGGCTCACTCTCAGGTGATAAACCCACTCCATACTATTAATGCCCCTTCCTCGCTCTTTGAGTATGGATTTCCCAGAGATGATTTTCTCTCTAACAAACACTCCCCCTGCTAAGTCTCTAGTTGGGGTTATGTCCTCTTTGCCTATATGGAAATCTTGTTTCAGTAAGATCACTCTCCAGTCCTGATCTTTGCTTGAAGACATCCCCTGATTAACACTATAGTACATAACAGTGAGGTACCTGTGTTTGTGGCAGAACATGTAGAAATCTTCAAAGGAAGAAACACAAGCCTTTGTATTACCAATGAATAAAATGGTTTCCCCTAAAAGACACAGATGTGAGGCCTGATTTCAGCCAACTGACATGCCTTTACGACTTATGCTCACCTGAGCAATCGCAGCAACGCTGTCAGATGTGAAAGTGAACAATTTACATATGTGCCATTCATTTGGAATAGTGCATTTCCTTTTGTGTGTTGAACTTTGCCTCATAATATGTTTGTATAATTACAGTACATCAACCTTTTTCCTCACAAATTTTTTAAGATTATATCAATACCAACCAGCTCAAATCCAGAGGAGAGAGAGATACAAGGACTTCTTAAAGTCTCTTACTTCTGTATATATCAGTCTTGCCAAAAATAGAACAGCATTTGCATACGCACTTTGTGCTAACAGTGTGTGGTAGATATCGAAGCATGCAGTTACTACAGATATGTTCACTGCAGAACACAGGAGGGCTCAGGGACTGACTGAGCCCATCAAACAAACCATTATCGGTCTTCCTTCCTGGAAATAATAACATGTACTAGCTCATTATCATCACAAGTTTAGTTTGTGAAAGTTAACGTGGAGCAGTGAGTTGAGAGTTGACCAAATTCAGTTACTGTAGTTATTCTATTTTTGTATTTTGCTGTATCCAGTGATCACAACAGGGCAAGAGAGTGTACCTCAGTGTGTTATAAAAGAGTGGTGTGAGATTCTATGACCATGTATGCCTGTGAGTGTGTGTGTGTGTTGTGTTGTGTTGTGTTGTGTTGTGTGTGTGTGTGTGTGTGTGTGTGTGTGTGTGTGTGTGTGTGTGTGTGTGTGTGTGTGTGTGTGTGTGTGTGTGTGTGTGTGTGTGTGTGTGTGTGTGTGTGTGTGTGTGAAAAAACAAGACAGATAATAATTTCAAAAATGCACTTTTTTTGTTTTTTTTGTTTTTTGCACACATACATTATACATCCTGCTCTGACAATGTTGCTCATAGCTTTTTTTGTTGGAATTACAAATTTAGCAAAAAAAAATGTGCAAAGAACATCATTTTTCAAAATGCTGCCAACTGATTGCATATAGCCTACTGTCAGATCTATGCCAAATTTGATTGGATATGCCATTTGAAGTGTGACTTATTACCAGGTAATAATGTATCAATGCATGTCAAAGATGAAGAGGATGTCCTGGCCATGTATATATATGCTAATGATTTATGTGGTTGACACAATATGACCTTTTCACAGCTCTTTTGAGAATAATGCAATGACCTGGTCAAAATAGTATGTCCCTATGTGTGAAGGCTTACAGGTCTGGCAACAGAAATACAGAAGAAGCCTAATTGACTTTCTTTCCTATGATTTGAAACAGTTTTAACGCTGACAACCCAATGGTACTATCTTTATGCCATGGATTCAGACAGCTCACCAAGGTCACACCATATGTTTCCAAACATGCTAATTGTTTTTAACAGCCTTGATTCAACGTTTAACTTTTTAAACATAAAGGGGAGTGACATCATCTTATTTTAAGTCAAGAAAAACATACAACAGTATCCATCAGCGACACGTGTTCTTCAAGGATATAGAACCATTGTCAAGGTGAACTGGCACAGACAGCCAGGAGACCTCCCATGTGATATGTGCAGACACAGAAGAGTTGCATCCCATAGACTTTAATAGAAAAATATACATATGAATCTGGAAAGCAGAAATAAAAGCTAGGGTTACATGCTTTGTTCGTATCTAACGATAAATGAATTAATAACTTACAAATTATCAAATTAATTAAATAAACGGCATGCTGAAAATTGCTCCAAGCGAACTAAAATATTTGTCATATAATTTCACTGTAACTACATAGTAGTTAGAAGTTATTTGTTGTACTTACTTGTATTTCTGTGTCTTTTAGGACCTGAACTTCCATTATGCTAAGACATATTTGTTATTGCACATGGTTGCTTATTCATGGTAAAACCAATACCTGTCACATTACCCACTGTGATGGATGATTAGTCAGGATAATTCATTTCCTTTATACTGAATATTGTGAATGACACATGCTTGACAATTCATAGATTGCTATTATTGTTACTTCATACTCAATGCTATGTTCACAGGAAACTGCATAAACAGACATGTATTTATCTCAGTGTCTTCGTTATGGTTATATGTTTCAATGTTATGCTACACATACTGTATGATGGTCATATGAAAGGTTAACTGAAGCATTTAATCATTTCTCAAACAATAATAAGCAATTCATGTAGCTGTCCATCCGATGCAGCGTTGCCAAGAAAATCTATTAACTTGGTCTCCTCTGTAGTCATTGACAACCAGTGTTTAATATGCATCCAACACTGATGATAGATAACATCATATTTAGGGTATGAGAAACTATAATCTGTGGGCTGTAATATAAACTAGAATATTCCATGAAAAGTATATCTTCGTGGTTCATTTATTGCTCAAACTATCCCATTGAAAATGTTGGATGAAATCCAACACTAAACAATATACAGAACATAACGAGCAACCAAGGATAGTATCTGAGAGCTCTGAAGTATCCCTTTTATATGACATCTCTGTGCATCAACTGTATGGTGTACATTGATTCCAAGACATGTAAGGCCACATTTGTCTTATTCTTTTCCCCACATCACTCGAAAACGCTGCATTATATTTGGCCCTGTTCATAATGTAATTCCTCCCCAAAAATATTTGTCATTCATAAATGCTCTCTCTTTTTTAATAGAAAGAATCCAAGTGTACTTTTTTTCCACTGTGGATGTTATTCTTTGCTCTGCTTTTTGCATTTTGCAGTTTGACATCCTCTCGTGAATATACCGTTTTTTTTAACCATAGCTTTAAATGTATTTTGTTCTTGCCATGTGAGGGGAAACCAACTAGCTTAAATGATACCTTTGACTAAGCAAGCTAATCAAGGCTTAAAGCAAATTGCAATCTGCATGAAGACCATAAGTGATTTTACAGTTACATCAATTCAATGTTATTTGGCTATACTGTGGATTCCTTTTTATTAAGGACCAACACTACAACACTGTACACTACACAATCCACATGGAAGTCCCTAATGCCCATTTCCTCTAAACCTAATCTTTGGCAGATATAGGCAACACTAGTCCACTCAGTGGAGTTAGGGGCCAAACTCAGGTACAACGGTCACCATTTAAAGTGTAGTATTTGACACATCAATTCTATTTTGGTTCTACACCTATAATTATCATTGTTTATTAGATTATATGTATGGCATTTTACACAATTTACAATTCTCAATCTAGGGAACATGTATCATCTGGAAGATGTAAATCTTTTTCTAAAATGTTGTTTACTATATTTCCATTGATACATACATCTGTGGATATATACTGTTCCTTCACAGAACACTCATTTTACCCCTCCTGCTGCACTTAATCAGTATTGCATTCTGCAACAGCAAAACCATTTTTGCAGAACACTAGTTAACCTGTGAGGCAGTCCCAAAATAAAACATATTGAACTCCATGAGAAGGCAGGACATTCCATTATACTGGACGTAGTAGCTCGGGGAGTGGCATTGGGTGCGGTCGGCTCGTCTGTGTGGCTGAACATTTTAGCGGCCCCCATCTTGATGGTGTACAGACATTTTAGCATTTTTAAGCCAATTTACTGCAATTCAAATAAAAAATCCCTTGAGCTGAGAGAAATCTTAGCAGATTTAAAGCGAATTTCCTGCAATTCTATTCAATTTTGCCTTGGCTAATGCTGTGTTCTAATGCTCGAACATAATAACAAAATCAACACGGCTAAATGCATTGTTTTTGAAGTGTTCAATTCTCCCTGACTGCCTAGCTTTTGGTGATTGTTAGTTCTCAAAGTGTATATTTAAAACATATATATATATATATAAAGCTTTATTATCTTTTTTGCATACTTTATATCTGGTTTTAGTAATTTAAGTTTACACTGAAAGTGTTTTTCAATCTGTTTTGGCCCAAAACAACGCTTTAGGTGACCCGCCCAAGGATTACAATGGCAATCTAAGGCCCTCGTTCAATATGAGACGTACTGTATCCTTCAACAAACATTTTCACTTAGCCAATACTCAATACTCATTTTGGGCTCTAAGAGCCTGCGGCTACTTATAGCTACTTCATTTCAAAATAAATCACAGTTTAATGACTCGGTATGAACATCTGTAAGATGTAAAAATGTCAAACCAAATGTAAATAGTTTCTGAAAATCTGTATTACTTGCTTTTATGTTATGTCTAATACTGTCTTTGTTTGGATATGTCTTTGTTTGGATCTAGGCTGGGCACTGAAAAGCTAACTGCAAAGTATGCAACTCTTTATAAATGTATTATTTCTTCTACATCTTGGTGTTCCTATCAAATCATCAACCACCAGTGAATTTGTGTGCATTAAAGAGCTATTCAGTATGCTTTTAAAGAGCAACCACAGCACACTGTCAACACCATAGACATAGAGAATGATCTATTCTATCTGTGACTATAACTCATTGGGACATGTTTATATATTTCCCACACATGCAGAGAGAACAGCATCTGCAGTATCAGGGCTTTTGGAAAACCCCACAAATCAATGCAAAATGTGTCACTCAATCCCTCTATTCCTCTCCCAGTTCTCCACCTGTGTGAGGCGGAAGGTTGGGCAGCATGTTGGGCAGCAGCCTGGTCTCACGGTAGGGCCAGATGAGGTGTCAGTTCATGCGCGCTCTGGGACACAGTCAGTCTCACTCCTCACTCTCCTCCTCATCTCCCTTAGTGGTTTTGCTTGTGCGCTGGAAACAGTGGACAATGGAGGCCAGGAAGAAGCTGGTCATGATGGCCACTACGGACACAGAGATGCCAGAAAATATGATGATGAGTAAGTCTGTTAAGGTAAGGGTGATCTGACACTCCCGGAAGCTGTCCTGTGATAGCTGGCTCAGGGACACCCGTCTGCCGTCCATGGGTAATGTACACTCCATGCCCTCCACTCCTACAAGGGGACATGGAAGAGGAATAGGATTAGGACCACACAGAAACCCCAGACATAGTCCCCATTATCACATTATCATTATGTAAAACAAACTGTCCCCTCTAGCAGAAACAACTATATTAACCTTCACAAATAACAGCAATTCTAACTATCAAGATATTGACCTCAAGATGCAATAATAACATATATAGAGTTTTTGTTATTCCAATACTCATTTTATTACGTCTTATTTACTAAATGGAAAGTCTGGATTGGTTTCAAATTCTATGAATTATGATCCTTGGCAGTAAATAGAAGACAATTAACCAAACAAATCACTTGGATTAACCTCTGTTTTTTATTTACAGCATTGTCTGGGACAACCAGAGATAAGGAGCACATTCACTGAACTCATCTCAAGATGTAACCATAATAAATTGGTCTGTCATGCTCGCCAGTGCTAAGTCACTTTGACATATCGTTTACAATGACAAAAACGACAACACGTTGTGGATTTCAAGGTTAGTTTCCACTCATCCCATTTTGAGGACAGAACAAACCATGGGTATTTTTCCATCGTAATGTCATTAGTCTTAATTCTGAGTCCCAAGGTGACATGAGCTGTGGATCATAGCCTCACTGAACCAATTTGTTAACATTGAGTAAATATTTGAAGTGCCGTTGACATGCCCTGTGCTGTGCTGATGGGATAACATTATGTGAGATGAGAGAGCTGGCTAGATTACAGGCTGTAGTAGTTCCACCGATTTTACCTATGCATATGGAAGGCTTTGAGGTCTGCGCTGTGTGAGAGAGATTTTCAGGTGGTTTGGCTATATAATTCCCAAAGCTGAACAGATACAAAATGGAATGATGTATTCTGGCAACTTCAAACACCCTTATAATACTACAGTATGTACTTTCAATCCAGGACTAAATTGCCAGCTGAGCTAATACTGCATTCATTTATCTACTACCTCATTGATTTTTATGCTGTCTAGAATAGAAATGAAAGTAATGAACAAACAAGCCTCTTGACATTGCCTGCTGCAATAATGTTGTTTGAAAACACTGCGAGGTTAAACAGCTGATGAATTGGTCAAATTAGCTCCTGTATAGTGTTCTGCATTACAATCATGGCTGTTTAGCTTGTAGAGAAACATATCTGACTCAAGTCCACATGATGAAGAGAATTGATTTGATAGATAGTGGCTTTTTTGATTGAAAGGCATGTTTATAGTTGTCTTACACATGAGCTCTGCAGGGCACTGGTTAGTCCCCGACACTAACACTCTTATTGACTTCTGACCTCTACATTCATCACTGTACAGCTGACCACATCCCTTTCTTCCCATAACATTGTTTCATAGTTACAGTACAGGCCATTGTCAACACAGTGCATGACAACACCTAGCAAAGGTATAAAATGAGAACATTTTTCTACTCGAACAAGGCTGGCCGCTTGGGAGGACAACCGCATACAGTAAATAAATTGGCTCTTTACACTGGGATGAAAAAGCTAGACATAGCAATGAAAATGTTAACTCACAGGTGGGCAGAGAGAAAGCCTATTGGAGGTGGGCCACATGCCAAAGCATGCATGCATATATGTTTTCTCAGTCTCTCACAAACACACACACACAGCTCATTATGTTCTGCTGTCAACATTACAATACACTCTGCTTTAGGACTTGCCATCCATGCAGTGTGGAATGCGGCTGGTTTTCTCATATTTTTTTAATAAATGTAAGGTGTCAAAGGAATATGTTACAGTTGATCTGCAGAGTTGTCCTATGGAGTTATTCAAGGAAGGAAAGAGAGGAAGGCTCACTTGATTATCTTACCTAGTTATTTTCTGATTATCTCATTTTGCTATTTTGTAGCTTTGGCAAGTATGTGTGTTTCCCATCCCAGTTCGCTCCTCTCCCTTTAGGTTTTACAGACGCTCTCCACCCCATAGCTGCAATCCTTCTAATTTATTGTACCCTGCGTGCACAACCCATGTGGAATTCCTAGTCTCCAGCAGCGTTTGGAACTGCTGATCTGCTGTCAATAAGGCTCAGTTCATCTCAGTCTATGTTGCCCTTTTTGGCCCTGATGGAGACATGTATTTTCCCAGAGAACACCACTCCAGCTGCTCTCTCGTCATCTGACCATGTGTTTGCTCATAATCTGGGAGCATCTGGTGGCACAGGGCTAATTATTTTCTTCTAAGGGAGTGACCGTTATTTATAATGAGGGTTAAATGGAGAAAATCGGACCTCTCTGAAATTAAAATGAATGGCCCTCTCATTAACAAAATATATTTCACCTCCCTGAAAAAAAGCAAGTGACCTTCCCCTATACCCAAAATAATGAATGAAAGTGGATAGTAGAGAACGTGTCTACCTTTACTCTCACTTTCTGTACAGACCAGTGCCTTGCCTTAGATATGTCGTTTTAGAAACTGTTCTTCATCATGTAAGCATTACATGGCAAGGCAGGAAACTTGATAGTGCGCAGGGCTGGTGGACGGAAGGTTGTGGGTTTGAAGACCATCGTGGACAAGAGGAGAAAGATCTCCTTTATAGTAAAAGTATTGCATGAATCTACCATCGTATTTGCATGTCAGATAATTAAAACATTTTTTTACATTCTACACCATTATTCATATTTTTTTATAAATCAAATTCCACACAAGAATGGACAGAGAGATAGGCGTATGTGTTCATCTCATCATATTTCTGTGGGGTTTGACACTCTTATGTAGGTTTCATAACCAGAAAAGAATACAATAAATGTCTAAACAGGTGTAAATATTGGTTTAGACAGTGTTATGACCATATTATGACAGGTTATGACAAGTTATGCCAGCTGTTATGACATATTATGACATGGTTATGACCTGTTACGACATGTTATGACACTGGGTGTCAAGTAAAGTGTTACCTTAGTTTCCTTCCACTGTATTTTAGAGCTTGTTTCTAGCATAAAGCATTGTGGACCAAAGCACTGTTATAGATCACTTTATATAATCAGATCTGTTTTATTTTCTTAAAAATCTTAAATAACTCTCACGGCACCCCCAACCTATTTTCCCACTCGCACTGGCTTTGCTGATAAATACTTTGTTGAGGGAAAATGTACATGATACGATTGTGATGTGTTGTTGTCTCACCTGGCTATCTTAAGATGAATGCACTAATTGTAAGCCACTCTTGATAAGAGCATCTGCTAAATCATTTAAATGTAAAATATCCACTAATTTAAAATCATTGCTGTTACGAATAAACTTTGAAGTGCATGACAACATCATACACCTAACCATACTGTTAGCTTTTTCACTACAGTATAAATGTGCACCACCTATACATTATAGGCTTCCCATGTTACAAAACAGGTATAACATGGGATTGCATGGTCAGATGGAAAGTTCATCTGGACAACCCAAGAAAGTTTATAAAGAGGCTGCATATAAATTCCACTCAAAGTTGAGAGGAGTCGGATATAGTCTTGGGATCCTTTACATTGCTAAAACCAGCTGTATTGGCAACTTCAATAAGAGATGAATGGCCTCTGCTTTTCACACGGAACTTTGCATTGCAAACTCATGACCCAGGAGACCCAGCCTTAGGCTCTGAGATGGGCCTGTCTCTAGTAATTCTGCCCCAGCATCTCCCTACACTTTGATTAATGAGATTGGAGAGCAAAGTTTGCCTGCAGAGTCCTGTTGGAGTTACTGTATTTACGATATCCTGCTCCTAGTGGGGTACGACGACAGGCCCTATTTTCCTCTGGCACTAAATGAATCCCTGCTTAGGTGACAGCAGATATTTATTTTTACCTTGTGCTGATTATCTTGTGGTTAACACATTATTTTTACAGATACATTATGCAGGAGGCCACAGACACTTGTTCGGTATGTGGAAATGACTGAAAAAGGGTGAAATCGGTTTAAACTGAAAACAATGGGCCTTGATTCTTGTGGAAATGGCGCAGTTTCATGCTATTACCATTTCTTTAATAGAGAACAAATAGGTTATATAACGCACTATGGTCCACCCACAGTTTTCTCCCCCCAAATGGAGAGAGTTCTTCAGTGAGCAGAGCCTTGGATTAGGGCCACTGTGCCTCCGGTCATATGCAGTTTTAGTGTAATTTACATACGCTAAGGGCTCTATTCAAGTGCTACAGATTCCACAATAGAAATGTAAAGGTATTTTCCGATTTAGCCGACATATGCAGCATTTAACTTGAATACAGTCTCTGATAAAGCAGGAATATTGCCTATAAATATCAAACACGTTGAAAAGCTTAACTTCCGCGATGCGGATTGAATAGAGCCCGAAGCTTCAGTGAACACCTGTTACACAAATCCTCCTGATTATATAATTCTGACATGAGAATTCTCACTGGGACTCTCTCCAAAATACTGTCTGTCTACCAGACAAACATCCTAGTTTGATTTCCTACACATGACAGACAGGTTCCTCAGTCCCTGTCACAGACTCTGTAGTTTCTCTTGACAGACTGTTTGGTTCTGGGTGCTGGGACGTGGCATCTACAATTCTTTTGAAATCTAAGAGGTTCTTTAATTGGATGGAAGACTGCAGATGTGTCCCTTAGCACACAGCAAATTGGCCAGTGTTAACGAGTGTTGATTTTTCAGTGTTGATTCAAGCGTTATGAACACTGTAAATTATTCAATTAATATCCCCGGTGTTGGTGTTAATAACCAGTGTTAAAGCAAAACCACACCCATCATTATCATATGCAGGTAGATTTTTTAAATTGTTTGTTTCAATATATATGTTTTTGCAGGGTTATTCCAGTGTAGATGTTTAATGTAGTCTCATATTTTAGTCTTCCCAACCCTGGCAGTCTTTCTGAATGCAGGTTGCAGTTTTAAACAATTGTACATCCCCCCCACTTCGGTTGGATTCCAAAAGGAATTATACTGAAAGGAAATATGAAACTATTTAAAATATTTTACTAAGTTACAGTTAATATAAGGAAATCAGTTAATTGAAATAAATTAACTTGGCCATAATCTATGGATTTTACATGAATGGGCAGGAGCGCAGCCATGGGTGGGTCTGGGAGGGCATGCTAATTTCACGTTCCCTCAAAACTTGAGACATCTGTGGCATTGTGGTGTGTGACAAAACTGCACATTTTAGAGTTTCATTGTATTGTCTCCAGCACAAGAGGCACCTGTGTAATGATCATGCTGTTTAATCTGCTTCTTGATATGCCACACATGTCAGGTGGATGGATTATCTTGGCAAAGGAGAAATGTTCACTAACAGGGATGTAAACAAATTAAAACACATGATCTTATTTCAGCTCATGAAACATGGGACCAAAACTTTACATGTTGCATTTATTTTTTTGTTCAGTATACAGTACATATCACTTAATGTGACTTGCATGCCTGGTATGGCCAGTAAAACGATGAGTTTCAGGGCACTTTATTAGGATAAAACTAGGCCCATCAAGCGTTATGATGAAACTGTCTCTCATGAGGACTGCCACAGGAAAGGGAGACCCAGAGTTACCTTTTCTGCAGAGGAAAGGTTCATTAGACTTAATTTGTCTCAGAAATTGCAACCCAAATAAATGCTTCACATAGTTCAAGTAACAGACACATTCAACATCAACTGTTCAGAGGAGACTTCCTGAATCAGGCCTTCATGGTCGAATTGCTGCAAAAGCCCTCTTCTTAAGGATACCAATAAGAAGAAGAGAACTGCTTGGGCCAAGAAACACAAGCAATGGACGTTAGACCGGTGGAAATCTGTCCTTTGGTTTGATGAGTCCAAATTTGAGATTTTTGTTTCCAACCGCCGTGTCTTTGTGAGATGCAGAGTAGGTGAACGCATGATCTCTGCATGTCTGGTTCCCACCGTGAAGCATGGAGGAGGAGGTGTGATGGTGTGGGGGTGTTTTGCTGTTGACACTGTCTGTGATTTATTTAGAATTCAAGGCACACTTAACCAGCATGGCTACCATAGCATTCTCCACCGATACACCATCCCATCTGGTTTGCGCTTAGTCGGACTATCATTTGTTTGTCAACAGGACAAGAAAGAAAGTGATGGAGTGCTGCATCAGATGACCTGGTCTCCACAATCACATGAGTTTCAACCCAATTGAGATGGTTTGGGATGAGTTGGACCACGGAGTGCAGGAAAAGCAGCCAACAAGTGCTCAGCATACGTGGGAACACCTTCAAGACTGTTGGAAAAGCATTCCAGGTGAAGCTGGTTGAGAGAATGTCAAGCTGTCATCAAGGCAAAGAGTGGCTACTTCGAAGAATCTAAAATCTAAAATATATTTTGATTTGTTTAAAACTGTTTGGTTACTACCTTATTTCATATGTGTTTTTTCATAGTTGTAATGTCTTCACTATTATTCTACAATGTAGAAAATAGTACAAAATAAAGAAAAACCTTTTGTAGGTGTTTTCAAACTTTTGACTGGTACTGTAAATGGGCAACGTAATGTTTGGAGTCATAGAATATGATGCAGCTAGAAACCAGTCAGGTTTGCCAGGAGGCACAGGTATGGGAAACCATATGGATAGGTTACAGCTAGTGTCTGCTCTTGAGGGATTACAATCAGGATTACAGGCAGCCTTGGGGATAGGCTGTCCTTTTGTAACCCACTCCCTGTCTCCTGAGGGATTTATCGAGCTGACTGTCGTAGGCTGATATTGGAGGCTTGTATCGACTCCCACTTCAACACCACAGTGACTGTAGTGATTGATTCCACTCTCGATACCAGAGAAGTGAGAATCATTAGATGGACCCATGGAATAAAGGCACAAGTATCGTAATTTCCCATTAAACTATGGAATGGGCTTTGTGATTTGGTAACTTTTTAGGTATGTTTTTTGAATTTCCAGGTATTGTATTACTATATTTACAAGCAGATCAAGTGGTTGCAGGTGAATAATAGCAAGGCCCTTGCTTTATGGTAGCCTTAAGTATTGGGTGCATAAGCATCCGCCAAATCCCTAATTTGAGCCTGCCTGATTGTAAAGCAGACAGAAAGAGACATAATCACACAGACAGAGAGAGGGGGAAATTACTCAAAGAAATCTGAGAAAAAGAAGGACAGAGAGTCCGAGGGAGAGAGAGAGTGAGAAGAGACAAAAGGAGATGGGATAGAGAGTCTGAATGCACAAATTGACAACCCTTCATGTGACAGCGAGGCCAAGGGTGAATCATTCAAATCATGAAGGGATTTCCTTATGCACAGGGACTCAGTGATCTCATAGTTAAATGGAGATTCTCTCAGCACAAACATTTAGCATGGCTCATTCAAAACACACATGCGCACACAAGAACAGACACAAGGCCCACAACTGTATAGAGCACTGGTTAGATCCTTCTTTGGTGAGAATAATACACTTTCCATTTAGACATCAATTACTCACATAGCACCTTTTGATTGCTTGCTAACCTATACACTTCAATGTCAGCTTGCATTCATTTTTCAACATTAAATAAACATTAAATGAGGCCAAGGTCAAATACACTCTCTTCTCAAGTAAGGAATGGATCAACATTTACAAAATGGGTACCTGGAGGAAAATGGGGGAGTGTCGTGATTTTTCGATTTCAGTTAAATGGAGGGTTTAGAAATTTTTAAATCGAGTCCAGGGCAGAGTCATGTAATTTGTAAATGACGAAATATCAATATTTAAATTTTTTGAATTAGTTGCTTATTAGGCTATATATTGATGTGTGTACGATGCCGCCCCTTATCTCAAATGATCCAGAGTCTATGTGACCCAATTCAGGAAACTAGGCGTATGTCACAAGAATTGGTCTGCCATATAGAAGGCTTCTGTCTATTTGAGTTTCTCACTCTGTGTTGGTAATCCTGTCGAAAGCGACATTGAATGTTTTTTTTATTGTGTATTGGAGCTGCATAAGTGTTGCTCTCTATTTCCTGATCAAGTTTTGAAATCAGTGAAATTAGAGTATGATAGCTAGACAAAACACCTGTTTACAGATTGCATCTTCAAACTGAGGGCAATCCTGGTATGGCTTCCTGACAGGGAGACATGTCCATCATGCATGATGACGTATAAAGAAAGCGCAGAGTTAGCTAGCTACGTTTTCAGATATTACACATTTCTAATTTTGACAGAAAGTGGTTTAATTTCAAGCAAAAGTGTACTGTTAGCTAGTTACAGTGGGGCAAAAAATATTTAGTCAGCCACCAATTGTGTAAGTTCTCCCACTTAAAAAGTTGAGAGAGGCCTGGAATTTTCATCATAGGTACACTTCAACTACGACAGACAAAATGAGAAAAAAAAATCCATAAAATCACATTGTAGGATTTTTAATGTATTCATTTGCAGATTATGGTGGAAAATAAGTATTTGGTCAATAACAAAGGTTTATCTAAATACTTTGTTATATACCCTTTGTAGGCATGACAGAGGTCAAATGTTTTCTGTAAGTCTTCACAAGGTTTTCACATACGTTGCTGGTATTTTGGCCCATTCCTCCCCGTCGACTCCTGGTTTTAACTTAACCACCCTGACACGGAGGTAGGCTATTTAAAAGTGCCTGGTGGGTGTAGGAATTGGCCGACAAATCTATGGATGTAGCACCCTATAGACTAATTTTGTCTGTCAAACAGGTAGGCCTAACTATTATTTCTTAAATAGTAAGAAATAGTCTCCCGAATGGCGCAGCGGTCTAAGGCGCGGCGCCACTACAGACACGGGTTCGATCTCGGGCCGTATCACAAACAGCAGTGATTGGGAGTCCCATAGGGTGGCGCATAATTGTTGTCCGTGTTAGGAGAGGATTTGGCCGGGGGGAATTTACTTGGCTCATTGCGCTCTAGTGACTCATTGTGGCGGGCCGGGTGTCTGCAGGCTGACCCCCGGTCATCAGTTGAACAGTGTTTCTTCTGACACATTGGTGCGGCTGGCTTCCGGGTTAAGCGGGTGGGTGTTAAGATGTGCTGTTTGGCGGGTCATGTTTCCGAGGATGCATGACTCGACCTTAGCCTTCCGAGCCCATTGGGCAGTGGCAGCAATGAGACAATATCTACATTTTGGGTAAAATACAAAAAAAATGTAATAGGAAGAAATTGCTACAACAGAAAGCCCTCTTTTTATTTTGACGGGGTATGAAAGGGTATTCCTTAGGCCTACATTTTATTGAAGAAAATGGCAAAACGTACAGGCCTACCCCTTGTTAGCTTAAAATATTTTTTATTTTTTATTTTATTTCACATTTATTTAACCAGGTAGGCTAGTTGAGAACAAGTGCTCATTTACAACTGCAACCTCGCCAAGATAAAGCATAGCAGTGTGAACAGACAACAACACAGAGTTACACATGGAGTAAACAATAAACAAGTCAATAACACAGTAGAAAAAAAGAAAAAAATTGTCTATATACATTGTGTGCAAAAGGCATGAGGAGGTAGGCGAATAATTACAATTTTGCAGATTAACACTGGAGTGATAAATGATCAGATGGTCATGTGCAGGTAGAGATACTGGTGTGCAAAAGAGCAGAAAGGTAAATAAATAAAAACAGTATGGGGATGAGGTAGGTAAATTGGGTGGGCTATTTACCGATGGACGATGTACAGCTGCAGTGATCGGTTAGCTGCTCAGATAGCAGATGTTTAAAGTTGGTAAGGGAGATAAAAGTCTCCAACTTCAGCAATTTTTGCAATTCGTTCCAGTCACGGGCAGCAGAGAACTGGAAGGAAAGGCGGCCAAATGAGGTGTTGGCTTTAGGGATGATCAGTGAGATACACCTGCTGGAGCGCGTGCTACTGGAGCATACAGGTCGCAGTGGTGGGTGGTATAAGGTGCTTTAGTAACAAAATGGATGGCACTGTGATAAACTGCATCCAGTTTGCTGAGTAGAGTTTTGGAAGCTATTTTGTAGATGGCATCGCCGAAGTCGAGGATCGGTAGGATAGTCAGTTTTACTAGGGTAAGTTTGGCGGCGTGAGTGAAGGAGGCTTTGTTGCGGAATAGAACGCCATCACTCAATTTGATTTTAGATTGGAGATGTTTGATATGAGTCTGGAAGGAGAGTTTACAGTCTAGCCAGACACCTAGGTACTTATAGATGTCCACATATTCTAGGTCGGAACCATCTAGGGTGGTGATGCTAGTCGGGCGTGCGGGGGCAGGCAGCGAACGGTTGAAAAGCATGCATTTGGTTTTACTAGCGTTTAAGAGCAGTTGGAGGCCACGGAAGGAGTGTTGTATGGCATTGAAGCTCGTTTGGAGGTGAGATAGCACAGTGTACAAGGAAGGGCCAGAAGTATACAGAATGGTGTCGTCTGCGTAGAGATGGATCAGGGAATCGCCCGCAGCAAGAGCAACATAATTGATATATACAGAGAAAAGAGTCGGCCAGAGAATTGATCCCTGTGGCACCCCACATAGAGACTGCCGGAGGACCGGACAACATGCCCTCCGATTTGACACACTGAACTCTGTCTGCAAAGTAGTTGGTGAACCAGGCAAGGCAATCATTAGAAAAACCGAGGCTACTGAGTCTGCCGATAAGAATATGGTGATTGACAGAGTCGAAAGCCTTGGCCAGGTCGATGAAGACGGCTGCACAGTACTGTCTTTTATCGACGGCGGTTATGATATCGTTTAGTACCTTGAGCGTGGCAAACCAGCTCGGTAACCAGATTGCACAGAGGAGAAGGTATGGTGGGATTCGAGATGTTCAGTGATCTGTTTGTTGACTTGACTTTCGAAGACCTTAGATAGGCAGGGCAGGATAGATATAGGTCTGTAACTGTTTGGGTCCAGGGTGTCTCCCCCTTTGAAGAGGGGGATTGACTGCGGCAGCTTTCCAATCCTTGGGGATCTCAGACGATATGAAAGAGAGGTTGAACAGGCTGGTAATAGGGGTTGCGACATTGGCGGCGGATAGTTTCAGAAGTAGAGGGTCCAGATTGTCAAGCCCAGCTGATTTGTACGGGTTCAGGTTTTGCAGCTCTTTCAGAACATCTGCTATGTGGATTTGGGTTAAGGAGAAGCTGGGGAGGCTTGGGCGAGTAGCTGCGGGGGGGGGCGGAGCTGTTGGCCGAGGTTGGAGTAGCCAGGAGGAAGGCATGGCCAGCCGTTGAGAAATGGTTGTTGAAGTTTTCAATTATCATGGATATGTCGGTGGTGACCGTGTTACCTAGCCTGAGTGCAGTGGGCAGCTGGGAGGAGGTGCTCTTGTTCTCCATGGACTTTACAGTGTCCCAGAACTGCTGGAGGCGACAAAGGCGGGGAGGCGCTGGTATGAGGAGGCAGCACGGCGACGTGGATGGAAGCCCGAGACCGGGCAGGCACCGTGTTATGCTGTGGAGCGCACGGTGTCTCCAGTGCGGGTGCATAGCCCGGTGCGGTACATACCAGCCCCTTGTATCGGCCGGGCTAGAGTATGCATCGAGCCAAGTGTTATGAAGCCGGCTCTACGCATCTGGTCTCCAGTGCAACTTCTTGGGCCGGCTTCCATGGCAACAGCCTTGCGCACAATGTCCCCGGTTCGCCTGCATAGCCCAGTGCAGGCTATTCCACCTCACCGCACTGGCAGGGTGACCGGGAGTATTCAGCCAGGTAAGGTTGGGCAGGCTCGCTGCTCAAGAGCTCCAGCGCGCCTGCACGGTCCGGTCTATCCAGTACCACCTCCACGCACCAGTCCTCCGGTGGCAGCTCCCCGCACAAGGCTTCCTGGGCATGTCCTTGGCCCAGTACCACCAGTGCCAGCACCACGCATCAGGCCTTCAGTGCGCGTCGCCTGTCCAGCGCTGCCAGAGCCTTCCTCCTCTCCAGCGCTGCCAGAGTCTCCCGCCTGTCCAGCGCTGTCAGAGCCTTCCTCCTCTACAGCGCTGCCGGAGTCTCCCGCCTGTTCAGTGCTGCCAGAGTCTCCCGCCTGTTCAGCGCTGCCGGAGTCTCCCGCCTGACCAGCACTGCCAGAGCTGCCAGAGCTGCCAGTATGCAAGGAGCCGCCAAAGCTGCCAGTCTGCATGGAGCCGCCAGAGCTGCCAGTCTGCAAGGAGCCGCCAGAGCTGCCAGTCTGCAAGGAGCCGCCAGAGCTGCCAGTCTGCAAGGAGCCGCCAGAGCTGCCAGTCTGCATGGAGCCGCCAGAGCCGCCAGTCAGCATGGAGCCGCCAGAGCCGCCAGTCAGCCAGGATCTGCCAGAGCCATCAACCTGCCTGAGCTTCCTCTCAGTCTTGAGCTACCCCTCAGTCTTGAGCTACCCCTCAGTCCCGAGCTACCCCTCAGTCCCGAGCTACCCCTCAGTCCCGAGCTACCTCAGTCCCGAGCTGTCCCTCAGTCCAGAGCTGCCCCTCAGTCCAGTGGGGCCCTTGGTTAGGGTTACTAGGCCAAGGTCGGCGGCGAGGGTTGCCAATCTAAGGACGCAATGTAAGCGGACTAAGACTTTGTTGGAGTGGGGTCCACGTCCCGCGCCGGAGCCGCCACCGTGGACAGACGCCCACGCGGACCCTTTCCTATGGGTATAGGTGTGAGGCCGGGAGTCCGCACCCTGGAGGGGGGGGATTCTGTCACGCCCTGGCCTTAGTATTTTGTGTTTTCTTAATTATTTTGGTCAGGCCAGGGTGTGACATGGGTTATTTATGTGGTGTGTTTTTGTCTTGGGGATTTTGTAGGTAATGGGATTGTCGTATAGTAAAGTTGTCTAGGTAAGTCTATGGTTGCCTGGAGTGGTTCTCAGGCAGGTGTTTATCGTTGTCTCTGATTCGGAAAAATATTTAGGCAGTCATATTCTTTGAGTGTTTCATGGGTGATTGTTCCTGTCTCTGTGTTTGTTTGCACCAGATAGGGCTGTTCAGGTTTTCACGTTACGTTTCTTGTTTTGTATCGTCATTATCTTTATTAAAGATGTATGAAGATAACCACGCTGCATTTTGGTCCGATCCCTGTAGTGTAGTGACACCTCTAGCACACTGAGATGCAGTGCCTTAGACTGCTATGCCACTCGGGAGCCCCTTTTGAAAGTACCATACTCATATTCCTAATGACATCTCAGATTTAATTATTTGCAAACAGGGACAGTTTCATTGCAAACAAGACTTATTGATTTGGCATTGGAGAAATATGATAAGATAAACACATAGGCCTATCTCTCTGTCCATTCTCAGCTCATCATTTCGGTAATTTGTGTGGTATTTAAAAACATTCTGCTAATATGTAAAATTACATTTTTATAAAAGACAATAACATTTTCTTGGATCTGCAAATACGATAGATTTGTGTAATGCTTTTACTATAAAGGTGATATTTCCACCCCTACTGTCACGCCCTGGTCTATATTTATTATGTTTATCTTCATTTATTGGGTCAGGCCAGGGTGTGACATGGGTTTATTTGTGGTGTGTTTCTTCTTGGGGTTGTGTGGGGTGTATAGCATAGTCTATGGCTGCCTGAGGCGGTTCTCAATCAGAGTCAGGTGATTATTGTTGTCTCTGATATGGAACCATATTTAGGTAGCCATATTCTTTGAGTGTTTTCGTGGGTGATTGTTCCTGTCTCTGTGTCTTCACCAGATGGGACTGTTTATGGTTTTCACGTTCCGTTTGTTGTTTTTGTATTGTTTGTGTTTTTTCGTTCTTCATTACACATGTCTAAAAAATACCACGCTGCATTTTGGTCCGCTCCTCCTTCAACAGAAGAAAGCCGTTACAGAATCACCCACCACAACAAGACCAAGCGGCATGGTAACATGCGAGGACGAATTGTTCGGAGAAGGACCCTGGGATCAGCCTGGAGAATATCGCCGCCCCAAAGAAGAACTGGAGGCGGAGAGAGCTGAGAGGCGCTGGTATGAGGAGGCAGCGCGGCGACGCGGATGGAAGCCTGTGAGTCAGCCCCAAAAATTTCTTGGGGGGGAGACTCAGGGAGAGTGTGGCAGAGTCAGGAGTCAGACCTGAGCCCACTCTCCCTGTTTATCATGAGGAGCCAAGGAGGAGACCAGAACCAGAGCCGGTGTTGGAGGTGAGCGAAGCAGAGACTGTGAAGGAGTTAATGGGGAAATTGGAGGAGAGAGAAATGAGGGAGTTGTGTTGGTGCTTTTTGCATGGAACGTGTCAGGGATTTGATGGCACCTGGGTCAGTGCTCCATACTCGTCCTGAGTTGCTTGTTAGTCGGCTGGTGAAGTTGGTGCCAGCCTCACGCACCAGGCCTCCTGTGCACATCCCTAGCCTTGCACGTCCTGTGCCAACACTGCTCTCAAGATCTCCAGTACGCCTTCACGGTCTAGCCCATCCTGTGCCACCTCCACACACCAGCCCTCCGGTGGCAGCTCCCAGCACCAGGCTTCCTTGTGCGTGTTCTCGGCCCAGTACCACCAGTGCCAGCACCACGCATCAGGCCTACAGTGCGCCTCGCCTCTCCAGCGCTACCGGAGCCTTTCTCCTCTCCTGCGCTGCCGGAGCCTTTCTCCTCTCCTGCGCTGCCAGAGTCTCTCGCCTGTTCAGCGCTGCCGGAGCCTTTCTCCTCTACAGCGATACCAGAGTCTACCGCCTGTTCAGCGCAGCCAGAGCCTTCCTCCTCTCCTGCGCTGCTGGAGTCTCCCGCCTGTTTAGCGCAGCCAGAGCCTTCCTCCTCTACAGCGCTGCTGGAGTCTCCCGCCTGTTTAGTGCAGCCCGAGATGTCAGTCTGCATGGAGCAGCCAGAGCTGTCAGTCTGCATGGAGCAGCCAGAGCTGTCAGTCTGCATGGAGCAGCCAGAGCTCAGTCCGCATGGAGCAGCCAGAACTGTCAGTCTACATGGAGCAGCCAGTGCTGTCAGTCTACATGGAGCAGCCAGAGCTGTCAGTCTGCATGGAGCAGCTGGAGATACCAGTCTGCATGGAGCTGTCAGTCTGCAAGGAGATGCCAGTCTAGAAAGAGCTGTCAGTCTGCAAGGAGCTGTCAGTCTGCAAGGAGCTGTCAGTCTGCAAGGAGCTGTCAGTCTGCATGGAGCCGCCAGTCTGCATGGAGCAGCCAGAGCTGTCAGTCTGCAAGAAGCCGCCAGAGCTGTCAGTCTACATGGAGCTGCCAGACCCGCCAGTCAGTATGGAGCAGCCAGATCCGTCAGTCAGCCAGACTCTTCCAGATCTGCCAGTCAACCAGATTCTTCCAGATCTGCCAGTCAACCAGATTCTTCCAGATCTGCCAGTCAACCAGACTCTTCCAGATCTGCCACTCAGCCAGGATCTGCCAGAACTGTCAACCAGCCAGGATCTTCCGGATCCAAATACCTGGCTGAGCTTCCTCTCAGTGCTGGGCTTCCTCTCAGTGCTGGGCTTCCTCTCAGTGCCGGGCTTCCTCTCAGTGCCGGGCTTCCACTCAGTCCCGAGCTTCCTCTCAGTGCTGAGCTGTCTCTGCCCCGAGCTGCCCCTCTGTCCCGAGCTGCCCCTCTGTCCCGAGCTGCGCCTCTGTCCCGAGCTGCCCCTCTGTCCCGAGCTGCCCCTCAGTTCCGAGCTGCCCCTCAGTCCAGTGGGATTCTGGGTGAGGACTACTAGGCCATGGTCGGCGGCGAAGGTGGACTATCCTAGGACGCGAGGAGGGGGGACAAAGACATTTATAGAGTGGGTTCCACGTCCCACGCCGGAGCCGGAGCCGCCACCATGGACAGACGCCCACCCGGACCCTCCCTATTGTTTTGATGTGCGTCCGGGAGTCCGCTCCTTAGGGGGTGGGGTTCTGTCACACCCTGGTCTATTTTTATTATGTTTATCTTCATTTATTGGGTCAGGCCAGGGTGTGACATGGGTTTATTTGTGGTGTGTTTCGTCTTGGGGATGTGTGGGGTGTATAGCATAGTCTATGGCTGCCTGAGGCGGTTCTCAATCAGAGTCAGGTGATTATCGTTGTCTCTGATTGGGAACCATATTTAGGTAGCCATATTCTTTGAGTGTTTTCGTGGGTGATTGTTCCTGTCTCTGTGTCTTCACCAGATGGGACTGTTTATGGTTTTCACGTTCCGTTTGTTGTTTTTGTATTGTTCCTGTTTTTTCGTTCTTCATTAAACATGTCTAAAAAATACCACGCTGCATTTTGGTCCGCTCCTCCTTCAACAGAAGAAAGCCATTACACCTACTCTTGTCCACTGTGGTCTGTGAACCCACAACCTTCCGGCTGGAAGCCCTGTGTGATATCAAAATTCCTGCTTTGCCATGAAATGCTTACAGGACAAAGAACAGTTTCTAAAACGCCATATCTAAGTCCAAGAAGTGAGGGTAAACGGTAGGCATGTTCTCTGCTATGCACTTTATGTTTTAATTATTATTTTCTGTGAAATATATTTTGCTGAAGGGAGGGCCATCCATTTTCATTTCAGACAGGTCCAATTTTCTCAATGTAACCCTCATTATATATAATGTTCACTCCCTAACTGGAATAATACATTTTCCCTTATATCCATGCCCGAGGCAAAGACCGTTGATAATTGTGTAATGTAATGTAATGCAATGCTAACTCCATACTGTATATGCGACAGTGATGTGGAGAGCTAGTGAATTCACAGTGGCGTCATACTTAGAGAGCTGCTCATACAGTGTGGTGGAAGCTCTCTGGGAAGTAACCTAATAGGCTGTGAAGGAAAATTCAGGCTTTGATCCTGTCACATGAGCAGTGGATCATGAATGGTGTTGATAGCTGTGACACATTAGGCCTCAGACACTGGCCCAAGGGACCCATGGGAGCTGCTATGCCCTGTCCTGCCCTGTCTGTGTCTGTGGCTCCTGTTACCCGGCTGGCTACTGTGCTATAGAACTGTGTTGCTCTAAATGATGCAAGGCCTTTGTTCATCCTTAACCCAAGAGCACTGGAGACAGGAGTGGATCATGTTTGCACTTATTCCCCTAATGAAACATTTAGGTTCCTGATTAGTGGCACACAGGCAGACCTGCGTACAGGAACGTCTCCTTAGAGGAGTGGACTGACAAACATCTGACTACACAGACTGAATCCTTGGCAGGTTTATGGAGAGAGGTTGTCAATTGATATGCAAGGTGGGTCATCATGACACATGATTCAGATTAAGAACCGTCATTATTCATTTTACAACAGTCACGATGATTTCAAATACATTATGAACAGGTATAGCTACAGTATATATGTGTCTTACGCATTTGTCCATTTTGTAAAACAGTCATCTGGACAGCAACACTTTTAATCCATAAAAGCCCAGGATTTTAGGCATTTACAACCCACTCAGCACAGTGACCCAATCACAGTTATGCAAACAGAGATATGCTAGTATGTAGTGCAGTGGACTGGTATCTAGCACATGGGAAATTAGCATGAGAGAACAGGCACAAAATGGCTCCAGAGCATGTCTACACTGCTGCTGCTAGACAGGGTCTAATCCATGATAAAATCATATCCACAACGAGAAACAACAGGATTAGGACAGAGGGAGTTTCCTGTATGGTAATTTGGGAATGATTTGACAGATACGGATAGAGGAATGTGTCCATGTTTTAATTATTCCATGTTTCCATGTCTATTCTGGAAACATAAACTGTCTGTTGATGCGGTTTGTGAATCCATCCTAACCACTACCATTTTATCTCTGAATTAAAGGGTAACATTACTCTATGACAAATCATACACCTAAGGATGATACTGATCATGGTTCTGTGAAGGGTTGATACATATTCAGGAGCTTTTCAAATCAACCTCATTCTATAAATGACTGTTCATCTGTCACTGCAGGAATAGTGGTGGTCAATAGCTCCAACCCCAAACACGCACGCACACATGCACACACAAAAATCACCAATCATGAATCAGGTCATTTCATAATACTCTGAGAATATTTAGGGTGGTTTGAAGTGTTCACGCCAACGCATACCAACAATTCAGCAATACCAACTTAGTATTGTTAGCAGCGTGTAGGTGCGTCTGACTCTATAATTTGTCCTTGGGAACAGTTTCTGTAGGTGTGGTTCACAACAATTCCTTTACGATGTGAGCAGTTGAGAAGAGACTGGTTAGATCGTGCACAGATTTTCAGCAAACCTGTACAAGGATTATTTCTCTTCTGATATCCCAGACCCATGGGAAATTACATCGACTTGAAAAGGCCTCTGGAGCTGCAGCCAGGGACTTCAAATCAGAAGTTCTCCTTTTGCCTTCAGATTTACAGCTTTGTTGACTTCATGTATATGCATCAGCAACATTTCTTATTTTTAATGAGCACAGAGGCAGTTCCAGAACACTGTGCCCCTGTGCTCTATGAATTGCTAAATTGCAAATGCATTCAGCAGTATATATCACGCATATTCCCAATTCTGACACAAACTGCAAAGTGTTTTTCAGGTCTACCGCAACATAAAGTACAGTGGGGCAAAAAAGTATTTAGTCAGCCACCAAATGTGCAAGTTCTACCACTTAAAAAGATGAGAGAGGCCTGTAATTTTCATCATAGGTACACTTTAACTATGACAGACAAAATGAGAAAAATAATCCAGAAAATCACATTGTATGATTTTTAATGAATTTATTTGCAAATTATGGTGGAAAATAAGTATTTGGTCAATAACAAAAGCTTTATCTCAATACTTTGTTATATACCCTTTGTTGGCAAGGACAGAGGTCAAACATTTTCTGTAAGTCTTCACAAGGTTTTCACACACTGTTGCTGGTATTTTTGCCCATTCCTCCATGCAGATCTCCTCTAGAGCCGTGATGTTTTGGGGCTGTTGCTGAGCAACACGGACTTTCAACTCCCTCCAAAGATTTTCTATGGGGATCTAGAGACTGGCTAGGCCACTCCAGGACCTTGAAATGCTTCTTATGAAGCCACTCCTTCGTTGCCCGGGCGGTGTGTTTGGGATCATTGTCATGCTGAAAGACCCAGCCATGTTTCATCTTCAATGTCCTTGCTGATGGAAGGAGGTTTTCACTCAAAATCTCACGATACATGGCCCCATTGATTCTTTCCTTTACACGGATCAGTCGTCCTGGTCCCTTGGCAGAAAAACAGCCCCAAAGCATGATGTTTCCACCCCCATGCTTCACAGTGGGTATGATGTTCTTTGGATGCAACTCAGCAATCTTTGTCCTCCAAACATGACGAGTTGAGTTTTTACCAAAAAGTTCTATTTTGGTTTCATCTGACCATATGACATTCTCCCAATCTTCTTCTGGATCATCCAAATGCTCTCTAGCAAACTTCAGATGGACCTGGACATGTACTGGCTTAAGCAGGGGGACACGTCTGGCACTGCAGTATTTGGGTCCCTGGTGGCGTAGTGTGTTACTGATGGTAGGCTTTGTTTACTTTGGTCCTAGCTCTCTGCAGGTCATTCACTAGGTCCCCCCGTGTGGTTCTTGGATTTTTGCTCACCGTTCTTGTGATCATTTTGACCACACGGGATGAGATCTTGCGTGGAGCCCCAGATCGAGGGAGATTATCAGTGGTCTTGTATGTCTTCCATTTCCTAATAATTGCTCCCACAGTTGATTTCTTCAAACCAAGCTGCTTACCTATTGCAGATTCAGTCTTCCCAGCCTGGTGCAGGTCTACAATTTTGTTTCTGTTGTCTTTTGACAGCTCTTTGGTCTTGGCCATAGTGGAGTTTGGAATGTGACTGTTTGAGGTTGTGGACAGGTGTCTTTTATACTGATAACTGGTTCAAACATGTGCCATTAATACAGGTAACGAGTGGAGGACAGAGGAGCCTCTAAAAGAAGAAGTTACAGGTCTGTGAGAGCCAGAAATCTTGCTTGTTTGTAGGTGACCAAATACTTATTTTCCACCATAATTTGCAAATAAATTCATTAAAAACCCTACAATGTGATTTTCTATATTTTTTTTCTGATATTGTCTGTCACAGTTGAAGTGTACCTATGATGAAAATTACAGGCCTCTCTCATCTTTTTAAGTTGGAGAACTTGCACAATTGGTGGCTGACTAAATACTTTTTTGCCCCACTGTATGTGTGTGAGTGCCCACTGGACAAAAATTTCAACAAGTCATTTCAACTAAGGAAATCTATGTGATGACGTTGAATCAATGTGAAAAACTGATTGGATTAACAAAAAGCCATCAACATAAGGGCTTTTCATACTTTCCTTTACCAAACTTCTAACCTAAATCCAATGACATGGTGAAATGTTTTGTTAATTTCTCGTTGAATTCACGTCAGTTGGCAACTCAACCAAATGTAAATCAAAACTAGATGTTTAACTGACGTCTGTGCCCAGTGGGTGTGGTTGATGACGCTAAATAGAAAAGGTCACTATATTTTTTATCTTTGGCAGGTGGTTTTGACCAGTCTTATGCAAAAGCCTCCTGGCCAGGTCACACAGTAAACACGCACTGGGTTGAATGTAAGTGCCTTACATGAGGTGAGAAGCTTCACTGCTAACTCTATTTGGGAGTGCATCTCTCGGCCCAGTTGGCAGATATGCCAGAGGGGTTGGCACGCTGGGACCATGGCCTCTTGTTCACTGTTGCTGATGTGTGCTTGGCCAGCGTCTCTAATAGAATTCATTACAGCCTGCAGTAGACAACACTGAGGACCAGTGACGAATGCATTTGCAGTCTCTTACCACGGGAGATCGAGGTATTCCTGACAATTTATCAAGTTCTCTTTCTCACACAGCCCCAACTTTTTGTGGTTGCTTTATTATTGAGAAGTAGGAGGGAGAGGAAGAGGGATGGCAATTACATGCTAATGCACAAACTAAACGTGTGAGGATGTTTTTGTTAGTTGTCAGCAATTTGCAATGTCCACCCACTGCTTGCATAGGGTAGAAAATATGATTAGAAATATTATTTGTCTCCACACAAGCCTCTATAAAACATAACTACTGTTGCCCTTGCATTCTTATGATTAAAGAAGAACAACCAAGTAAGGTTATGTCAACATGATGTCCATATCTACAGAGTAATGTATCACACATATATAATGGAAAGGATCCCTGGGCTATTGTCAGCTTTACCCAGTTTGCCTGAATTATATATTGTATATCTGAGTTCATCTAAGTAATCATTTCTCCATCAAACCCAGTAAGGAAATCATATTTGCAATAGGATACAGATACAGTAACATGAGATGGGTCAATGTTTGTCATTACAATGTGTTGATGTCCCATATTTATGTAGATCATCATGTTACAGCATTCTCCCCTGTGAAACGACCTTGGCTTGGAGACAGTGACAGCTGTGCATGCTTATTTATGTACTTTGTCTTTGGTTCATATGCCGACTTAACGTATTCATGATGTTTTATGCTGTGAGGCTTTACCTTTGAACTGAATACAGTACACATATTTACATTCACAGTGTGAAACATATCATTTGGGGTATCTAAATTCAGCACACCTGAACTATTGGACCATAATATTCTAACAACAAAGTGTCCTACATGTTTGTGGTTCTATATAGTATTATCTGGTGGGCTATACACAGTCTTGCTTGAATGATTATTATGAATAGACATCAACAGATATATAAGGACAATATTTGCATTTTCAAGGACAATATCTAAATACTATTCAAATGTGATGTCAAGCAAACAACATGTGGCTCGTTAGTTTATCTAAATACAACAAATGGTGATTGGAGTAATGTGGAGTCAAATCTGAAAGTTGTAAAATATGAATCTATTGGATTGGATAGTTGGCTACTGTGTATCCTGTAGCCTGAGGTTTGTTACGTTTCTACCTTGAAAAGAGTGGAAGAAATGCATATCTCTACAATTAAGCTTTGTTTCCCTCTGCATTATAAACACATGAATCCCACAACAATAGCTGCTGGGATCGGATGTTCAGTCTAATCATCACCATGTAAGCAGACGTTACCCTTTGTGTGATACACACTCCTGTGGGAGAATTGTAATCCCCTTTGTCTTTTGTTGTTTTTCCTATTTGTGTGCCGTGCACACATTCTGAGAGTGTCCCTGAGACACACAGAGAGAGAGGGGGCCCACGCCAACACATCAGTGCCGTAACGTTACCTAACTCCCCCAGGCAGAAACACAATAGTAAAAGACTGGATGGGCTCCAGCTTCCACCACCAGGAAGGAGAGAGGGAGGGCGAGCTTGGTTACAGTGGTCATACAAACAGCACTCACTAATTGATTGATTTAGTGAAACATTGATAGACCACTGGCCTGAGGGAAGAGGCAGGTGTTTGGCTTGGACAGTACACTACACACACAACCATGGTAACATAAATCTCATGCTCAAGCAAAATTGTAAACGTGAGGTGTTGACTTTCTGTTGTTGTGTTTGTTTTGCTGATGTGGATGAAGCTGCAGACATTCTGTAGTGAAATGTATCTGAGACCATCCCCCTGAAGGTTTCCCCCTAGAGCTCGTCTTTCATTGTCTTTCATTACTCTCCCTGGTACTGTGGGTTATGGCAGGAAAAGAAAGAGGGAGACAAAATTAGAGCAGAGGAAGGGGTTCCTCTTTCTACTGGGAAAATATAAATAGAACACACAGCAATGGCATGGCAGAGGATTTGCTGAGATAATATCATCTTAATGTTGCATGACTTTCCTTTATTTAGGCCAAGCCAGCTGTAAGTAAACTAACATCCCCCTGATGAAGACACTTACCATTTGGAAGCTTTTGACTGTTTTCCTCCAGCCATCCAAACAGGTTGGCAAAGTTGCAGTTGCACACCCAAGGGTTGCCCTCCAGTCTCACCACCCGTAAAGAGGGCAACTGGCTCAGCGCCCCCACCTGAAGGCCAGACAGGGCGTTACGCTCCAGCTCCAGTTCACGCAGGGAGGTGAGGCCCAGGAATGCATCCTCGTTGACCCTGCTCAGATAGGGGTTATTGCCCAGGCGAAGTTTGATCAGGCTACGGGACTGCCCAAAGGTCCCCGAGGGGATCTCGGTCAGGTTGTTGCTGCCCAAGTCCAGAAACACCAGCCTGGAAGAGGTGCTGAGGGTGCCCGGCTCGATGTGGGACAAAGAGTTGTTCCGTAGGTCCAGGTAGACCAGGTCACTGTAGAGCACTAGGAAGTCAGAGGGAATGCGGGGGATACAGTTGTCAGAGAGAAGGAGCCTGCGGACGTCCAAGGGGATCTCATCAGGAAGACGGGTGAGTCCACGGCCGCTGCAGTCCACAGTGTGGGGGTCCGGGCATAGGCAGCTCGCTGGACAGTTTTCCCCCTGAGCCCGTAGGACAGAGGACAGCAAGACGAGGAGAGGCTGGAGCCAGCAGACACATGGCAACATGGTCAAGGGGGTAAGAGCAGAGAGGGGCAGAGGAGGCTTGGGGTGAGAAAGAATGGGCAGGGGTGTCGGGAAAGAGAAGCGGGGGTGAGGGTCAGAGGGCGGGAGATTAGGAAAGGGGAGGGGAAGGGGAGAACGAGAGGGAAAAGGGGGGATCAATCCCTGTGCAGGAGCATCCTGCCGTTCTTGAGATTAAAATCTGAGACAGCTCCGGCATCAGGCAGCGAGAGAGCAGCGTCGAACGCTGTGTTCCGAGATATCATGTAGCAAGCATCCTGGATGGAATAGAGCACTGCTGGCTTTGAAGAAGCTAGGGGAGGGAGATGGCAAGAAGTGGGAGGGAGAGAGCGAAAGAGAGTGAGCGAGCGAGATAGAGGGAGAAAGAAAGAGATCTTAGCAGAAAGATTAGGGTGGTTTAGCAAAGGTAAATAGAAACTAATAGAAGCAAAGCAGGAATAGAGAGAAACTGGGGGTACAGAGAGGGGGAGGGGGGCTAAGGAGGGGGCTCTGTCCTCCGAGTTAACCCACAGTCGATCTTGGGGGATTGACTGAGGAGGACGCCTGGGTCTCTGAAACAAAAGGATACACGCCGGGGTAAGTCAGTCTCAGGCAGATCAAGTGAAGAGGGAAATTGTTACATCCCTCCATTTGTCACAATGTTGCAAATATCGGAGAGACAGACAGCAAGGTTTATTGCGTGGGAATGCCTGTCGATCTGATCTGCCTGCTAATCTAAAAGGATATACAATCCAACAGTAACACGGTTGAAGTGTATGCAAGGTTTTTTATTCCTTCTCTACCTCCCTGTGCTCTGCAACTCGCCAGCAGAGCAGAGCTCGACAAAACACTCCCCAGCTGGGTCCCGACGCTCTGTTGCTATTGAGAGAGAATCCAAATGTCCGTGGAGAAGTCATATTCATGCAGATGACAATCCTGAATTTAGCACAGTAGCAGTCAATTGAATGTCTGTCAGTCTGTCTCAGAATGTGCCAGGGTTTATCTCATGCCCTCCTCATTGCTATGAAGGAGGCGTGCCTTTAGCATGTTGACAAAACATGATGTCACTTCCTAGTGTGAAAATATTTGGATTGTTTCACTAAGATTTTTTTTATTTTTTAAATCACAATAATTTCTATTATTGATTGTCATGACTTTAGCAAATAAATGAATAATTAAATGTATGATTAATTAATATATATATAAATATTGATATTACAAAATATTTTGTATCATTATGTATTGCTTTTTTAATTTGTATTTTGCATATTTTATGGTTTAACCTTTTGATATCATAGACTAGTATAAAGGGCTTTATATAATGGCTTTGTTGAATACTTGTTTCTGATTGGCTTGAAGGGCATTCTAGAGAATGCATTATTTCCCTTTACACAAAGGGTGGGTCTAATCCTGAATGCTGATTGGTTAAAACCGCATTCCAGCAGATGTCTATTCCACAAGT
This sequence comes from Oncorhynchus masou masou, assembly GCF_036934945.1. NCBI lineage: Eukaryota > Metazoa > Chordata > Actinopteri > Salmoniformes > Salmonidae > Oncorhynchus > Oncorhynchus masou. The sequence continues at coordinate 64,274,088 of NC_088216.1, forward strand.
TACCACCGGCTAAATCTTTGACATTAAAATGCCTTTTTACTCTGACTGCGCAACCCACTGTCTCATCAGCTCAGCCAGGCAATTTATAAACTTTATCTCCACTATAAAAATCATCTAGACAGTATCTCACATTTCTTTTAGAATAACATTTAGTTTTCAACAGCAGAGATTTGTATAAACCTTGCTGTCTGTCTCTCCAACATTTGCAACATTTTGGATGCAGTAATTGCAGAAGAACTACAGTTATACTGCACTCTGACTGCACTTTTTTTTGTAAGGGAGGCAGGCAGCTTTCCTCAGCCAGTCGAAATCATGAATCAGCACTGTTTTATCAAATAACTATCAATAAAAAACAGGTACACGAATTAAGTGCAGCAATTATATATATCTTTTTTACCCATTCATTATTTTCCATAGAACCCTTACATAATCAATGAAACAATACAAAAATGACATCCAGGTTAAAAATTATTTATATCTGCATAATGAATGTCGCTTTGTTTTATTTGTCCTCCCTCAAACAGAATATCTCTCCTACAGTCTTAATCCCCGAGTCTCTGAGAATGACGAGACAATGCATTGATGGACAGCCTCACAATAACATCACCATTTTCAAGAAGATCTTGTCCGAAGGTGACAGACAGCGCTACACAACCCGCCTACGCTACAGTCAGACAGATGCTTCATTATTATCACGGAAAATGGAATAAGTCTCAACTGTGACCTTTTCAAAAACTGCACATATAACCTTCGCCCTTGTTTGCACTGCGAGCCAAACGTCAGCACTTTAAGTCAGCTCAGGTTATACAACAATCCTTTTGATGCACTGTCACAGTAGATTGCACTACAACTGCCTGATGGGAACAAATACCTTTTTTTCATACAGCCACCGAGCACATGTGTCTACAATCTATATCCTTAATAGTAAAACTCAAGTGACCAGTGACTGCGTCTCAAACCACAACAGTGGAACAGGTTTAAAATCAGAATCTCAATTAGATTTCCCCAATGGGATCTGTATCAACAGGCACATGGAATTAGACCAAGGTTGTAGCACAGGGACAGAGTGGAGGAGTCCTGAGAGACGTGGAGGGAGATGGAGTAGTAAAAGGCTCTGTATGATGGGATGTAATGGGAGAATATGGAGTACATTTCAATGGGTAAATAGAAGCCCCGCCTGCCTGAGCCGTTATTACCAGTAGTGACCTTCTATAGTAATTCGCAACCTCGGCATCACAACATAAGAACGTGTGTCTGTATTTACAGAATACATTGTGTTTGGCAATGCAAACAGCTCCAGTTGTCAGTGAATAACAGCATTGCACCTACATTATACCTTGTCATCCTTAAACCAATGTCTCACATCCCCGCTTTAGGGTGTGAGCTGAAGTGAGTTCTTTTCGCTAGAAAGCATACCTGTGATATCGCTCAGGGCAGGAGAGCAGCTTCTTCATCAAAATAACGTCATATTTTCGACCTATTCCAGCACAATGATAGAGCGTTTCATATTGTGCTCTGCAAGGGAAAAGCACATCTCTATTATACCCTAACTGCCAGGTTTCATTACTAGACTTGTGACGTATGTGTTGACTGGCCAGGTAGAGGATCTACGAGCAGCATTACTCAGCCTGGGGTCGGCTAACCATCTCTGTATTTACAGGCAAGCCAGACATTGCATATTAATAGCGCTTTGGTTCTTTGTTGGATTTAGCGCCGCTATGATATAAAACCTGTTAGTTATAACACTAACAGGTTTTATATCATAGACACGGAATTAGCTGACTCGCTGTTGCCTTTTTTGTTTTGTTTTGAACCAGCAATTTAATTATAGACAGACTCAAGACTCAAAGTAATATATTCTTCTAAATTGTGGAATCCAAACACTGTAGGCTGTATGAGTGTAATTTCCAACTGTCATTTATTTTTAATCAACATGTTTAATTACTATATTCATGACTGTGTTTAAGACATCCCTTCCCCCCTTCCTGTTGTGGCATGTTTGTGCCAGCTGAGTAATTGCCAAGCAGCTCAGAATGAAATGGACTGAGAACAGAGAGATTTGGTTAAAATGGAGAGGTTTCCAAATTGAAATGTATGTGGAGCACCACTCTTAGCAGGTATGACGGCCTCCAACTCCCTGACGAGAGCTGTTCAGTCGGAAACGGTTATCTTGTGTAAATTTAGGTCTGCTGGCTGTCTCAGTGCGTAAGAGCCAGAGTGAGTAATAGGAAACTTTGAAGGGTTGATTTAGGTTTGAAATGATTAACGATTACCATAATATGTCAGTATAATTAGCACTAGGTATAAACAACACCATCAAAGTGGTCATTGAGGCCCATCTCTTCTCTCTTTCTCAGTGTGAAAATGGAGGTGGAGTATGATAACTAGAGAATGATGGGACGGGGCTTGAAGATCTTTATATCGGCTGACAGACAGAGGGAGATGCTGGAGTGTATTTGGGGCAAGTCTACGCTAAAGCACAAATAGGCCATTCACATTCTGCGGATATAATTTGGCAAAGTCCCTACTTACTTTTCACACTATGAGTTGAATACTATTCCAACCTCATTGTATCTCTGTATTATGCTGTGTGTGCCTTGACCATAGGATGATTCAGGATGATTCAGGAAATACCTTTTGTGTAACATCCTCAATGGCTTCAAACCCCACTCCAAACCTAAAAGATGTGAGAGGCTATTTAGTCTGTCAAAAATAAAGGCTGCGTGAAACACCACTTTCCTGACAGCTGTTAGCACAAACCGATCCCTCAGTATTTAGACCAATATCGAGTCACTGAGGTGTTCAAAGTAGTGTAAATTTAACCTGAGAGAAAAATATAAGCTCGAGCTTCAGCTATCACTGACCTTGTCTGCGAGCACCAACATTGATCCAGGTTTACCTCGCTGCTCGTCCTGGGGGATTCGTTTTGAGAAATAACAATCCGTGTGGATATCAAGAACCTTGCCATTAATGTCAGCCACATCTGTGCTACTGAAGACTAAATGTATCATTGCTATTGCTGCTTATGCAGATAAATGAATCCCAAGCCAGATATATTAAAACAGAGGCTGTCTTGAGATGGGTGAAAACAATATGTGGTTGTCTGTACTGAATACAAAACATCATGTGAAAATACAATCTTGTCCATACCTGATCAAGGGCATTTTCACATTGACAAATCGTTGTATCTCTAGGAATGTGTAGTTCAGCATCTCCCAACAATGACATCTCACTATACTTCTCACTATCCAAGGATTAGACCAGAGGTGGTGCTTGAAGGGATCTTCAATCAGTCACACACCAATCAAAGCCCTCCTCCACTCCACTCAAAATTAGTGGATAATGACTGCACATCCTCCCTCTCAACCTATAAACTGTAAAGCAGATTGCAGAGCAGGGAGTAGTTAGTAGGGAGTAGTGAGTAGGGAGTAGCGAGTAGCGAGTAGTGGGTAGGGAGTAGGGAGTAGGGAGTAGTGGGTAGCGAGTAGTGGGTATGGAGTAGGGAGTAGTGAGTAGGGAGTAGTGAGTAGGGAGTAGCGAGTAGGGAGTAGCGAGTAGTGGGTAGGGAGTAGGGAGTAGTGGGTAGTGAGTAGTGGGTAGGGAGTAGCGAGTAGCGAGTAGTGGGTAGGGAGTAGGGAGTAGTGGGTAGGGAGTAGGGAGTAGGGAGTAGCGGGTAGCGTGTGGAGAGGGACAGGATAGGAAACCCCAGCTAAAGGGGGAAGGCAACTGAGTGTCATCAGGGTTATATAACCCCAGCACTGAGCACAGCCCAGCGTGCTGAGTTAGTAAGTGTGGGGCTGAGGCAGGAGGGCCTTCATTCCCCATGGTTAACCACTGTGAGATGCTCTCCACCTGCAATTAAAGCAGGGCACATCAATAAATGATGAATGTCAAGTGCAACTTGTTATTTGGCTTTGCTGGTGCCCCATGCTGGGTCTTTGCTATTACGGCGGCGTGGGGGGGGGGGGGGTGGAGTAAGGAGGAACAAGGACAGGAGGTAGGGGTTTCATAGGCACCACACAGCAAATGTCACCTTCCTTAGAACACTTCTGGGAATGTAACGGACAGACATTCAAGATGCAGGAGCAGCTGTCGCGTCTTAAGCTATCTGTTGGCATTTGGGAATCTGGTATGCTTGCCCTGTGCCAGGCCAGGAAGGGAGGCAGGAGAGAGGGGTGGTCTGTCAGGCAAGGGCACAGTGGACAGAGAACCCCGGGCACATCTGACTCCCCATCATGGTGTTATGAGCCAGAATCACCCTGATATAACTTGTGTCCTCAGCAGTGTCTGGACAAGCTACCCCTGGTTGGCTGTCTGTCACTGTGGTAGACCCCACACAACCTAAAGCAGAACACAACAGAGGAATAAGGAACACCACAAACTGCCTGTGACCCCTCATCTCCTTAACTAACATGCAATAAGATATTGAGATTTGAACACACTGCCTGCAAAAAGTAATGATTGTGAGTATTTGACTTGCGTGACTAGTGATCCTTGTGGCTGTGTGGTTCCTTCTTAAACAGATTAGCTAGCCAGCCACAGGCGTGGGAGACGACAACCCAGCACCAGTTATTAAGCTGATTGTTTCAGGCTCTTTATGATGAATGCAGTCAAAGTCTCTTGATCTCGGCCTGCTCTTTCAGATTGCTGATAGAAGAATATCCAGTCCAGTGCATCCCAGAATCTAAATCGTATTAGTCTATGCATACCAGCACCTCCAATCAGATGGTTCAATGACTCAACAATGCTTTCCCATGTTACTTTAACCTGAAATCTTGAGCTGTAGATAAAGTAAAAACATGATATGTGCTAAGTGTTACATTTCACTGGTGCCTTGAATCTGTTTTCTAACATACATAAATTATACTATATTGTTCTATGTTGATCTGTTGTTTTGAGCGCCAGGTATAACAGTTCTTGTTACATCACAGTCTAGATGATAGATGTGTGTACACATCTATTTACAAGTATAATTCATGAGAATATGGTGAAAAGGCACACCATCTGGTACATCCAGGACACCAGTCAAGTGAAAGCAGGATCAGATGTTTATTGTAGTGCCAGTTTGACACACGCTGTACATTTCTCACTGATTTCCTACGGATTTGTGGGAGAGTATTATATGCACTATCATCCATTTGGTGAGCCGTAAAGATTATACCATATTCTATATGACTGGAACCTCTCTGACTTATGCGCTCTTAGATTGTATAGTGTGATGACATTTAAGAGCTGCTGCTATGTCACAGGGCAGAATAAAAGAGCAAAGACATTATTTATGCCTGCCTCAGTTATTTGTCAGAATACTGCATTGGATCAGTATCAATGTAGCTTCCCCTTTGTATTTTATAGCTACTGTACAACACACATTGTTCAATATCAATATTGCAGCTAAATGAACCACCAGTGTGTCTGGTTGTGTGAATACTGCAAGTATGCATGTGGGATCTGTTGGCAGTGCCTTTTGGACGGCTCTGCAATATCTAATCTGTCATTGCTCATCCTTTTTTTTATTTTTTTATTTTACCTTTATTTAACCAGGCAAGTCAGTTAAGAACAAATTCTTATTTTCAATGACGGCCTGGGAACAGTGGGTCAACTGCCTGTTCAGGGGCAGAACGGCAGAGGCCTCTGCAGAACCTGCAGAGGTCACAGCCCCTGTCAGGTGGGCGTGCAAGCATGATGAAATGTACATTAAAGACCTATAATTAAACGGTTATCTGAGAAGGGTGTGGGTAGGTTGGTAAGAGCAATGTTAAGGTCCTGTGTTCAATTCCCACAGGGATCACATACACATGCTGAAAAATATATAGTCACTATACTGTCAATCGCCTTGGATAAAAGCTTCTGCTAAGTGGCGTAAATTAATATTATTATATTACATTACTCTTTTCAGAATAATTAACTGCTCAATGAACCGGAAGGTGGCTTTCTGTTGATCTCTAAATCAACTGTAACTTCAAATAAAATATATTTTGGTATAAATCATGTTATAATATAACTGTGATTTTTTTCATGCTTGGTAAACTTTTTTTGATGTTGTTGTGTACATGTACATGCCCTTCCAGCTCTACCTACCCAAGTAAACTGCTGAATAAGACAACTGTCTGATACTGCCATACAGCTCCTAAACTGATTTAGCAGGTTTTGAGTGCACATGAATATGCCCATGTTTAAGTCTTGCTGAGTCACAGCATTCTATCAATCATAACACTCTCATGACTTGTTCAATATATAGTATCTTCTGGGAAAATAATGCTTGAGTTCATGCGTATTACAGCAAAAGCTCTGTCACACAAGAAAACTGAGACTGTGTAAGAATAATTGTGGTCCCCAGGACTCCATCAAGAGGTCCTGATCCTTTTATAATCAGTGGCCATGGCAGATGTTAGTCAGGGGAAGCTCCCGACACGCATACATCCCTATAATACATCCCTGTAACCTCAGGACGAGCAGTGAGTAACCAGGGCTTTCTAAGTGTGTCATCTCTCAGCATGTCTAGTACTGGGAGTGGGTGGAGATAGTGACTCTAGTCACCCTACAGGAACCCTGAAAACAGCCAGAAGTAATACTGTACCATACGGGGGAGAGGACAGCGTATATCTACAACATTCCTTGCTCTCAACTCTGTCACGCTGTTTGCCACTAGTGGAAGTGTGCACAGCTCGCCTGTCAAAGGCCAACACACAACTACCTTTCTTTGCCAACTGCCAGGGCAGATGAGACAGTTAGTTTGGGAGGGTAGTATTACCCCTACACAACAGAAAGTACCTCTCACTCCCACTCAGCTGTTCTATTGGTGGATGTGTTTATGTGGTGATGATGTTTTAACTTTGGCCTCGGGCGTCAACGTTTCTCTAATTTTCTCCTCACTGTATTTTGTTACCATCTGCACATGGTGTCAGCACGAACTGAACGTTTTCCGCAATGTCACAGTAACCCCGTCGGTAAGGTAATGTGTAATGTCAATCATGGGGTGTTTTTACTTCTCTCTCCCTGAAATAATTGTTTTTTTGAAATATGCAGTGAAAATAATTTGTTATTTTCAACAATGAAGGTTGTACAGATCACATTGACCCCTTCTCCTGGAGTATGAAAAGATTTGCCAATGGTCCCCAGAACCTCAAAAAGTTCTACAGCTGCACCATCGAGAGTTGCATCACCGCCTGGTATGGCAACAGCTCGGCATCTGACTGTAAGGCACTATGGAGGGTAGTGCGTACGGCCCAGTACATCACTGGGGCCAAGCTTCCTGCCATCCAGGACCTCTATACCAGGCGGTGTCAGAGGAAGGCCCCAAGAATTGTTAAAGACTCCAGTCACCAAAGTCATAGACTGTTCTCTCTGCTACTGCACAGGAGCGCCAAGTCTAGGACCAAAAGCCACCACCCCCCCATTTGTTTTTACACTGCTGCTACTCACTGTTTATTATCTGCATAGTCACTTAACCCCTACCTAGAGTGTACAAATTACCTCGACTAACCTGTACCCCCACACATTGACTCGGTACTGGTACCCCCTTTATATAGTCTCATTATTGTTGTTTTATTGTGCTACTTTTAATTATTTATTTGTTAAATATTTTCTTAATTCTTTCTTGAACTGCATTGTTGATTAAGTTAAAGGGCTTGTAAGTAAGCATTTCACTGTTGTATTCGGCACATAAATAAAGTTTGATTTGATTTCATGTGATGGCTTACTTTGCATTACAGTGTTTCTAGGGATGGTCACTGTGCTGGGTGGGTGTGTGGCAGGCAATCACCTTTATGCATCTTTTTATGATGGTAGTATACTTCAATCAGAGTCCCTGTAGTTTCTTTAACCTGCATGAGTTGGCCACAATGCCAAGTCATCCTTCATTTCTTCGAACAATGGGAAATAGACAGAATTAGAGAGAACCCAAGGACAGCTCTACTCCCATTGCCCTCTGGATCGGTGGACCTCACCCCTGGCATGAAAAGGAACAGGAAGTCTACATCTGATTAAATCTAAGAGGTATCGAAGGGTTTTATGGAGAACATTCAGTACAACTGTCGGTATCTCATTTCAACTCAAACCATCAAGAGGTTGCAATAACTTCTGGTAATTAGTCACATTAAAGCAAGGGTACTGTGGATCAGTGACATAACGTTTAATGACACCGTGTCCAACTGGAAGGACAGACTGACTGACTGACCCCCCCCAACAGCAATCCTGGAGGCCCAAGCTTTAGCTGTATCAAATTTCGAATTTGACTGCCCCCAGAAGTCTCACCTGGGGAGTGCTTGGTCCAGATTGGACCACTCTAAAGACAGGACTTCTAACAGCTCTATGGCCGCTGTCTTCCTGTTTTGACAACCCCAATACAAATCACTGCTATTAAACCAGTTAAAAGTCAGATGCTCCATGTCAAAGCCGCTACATTTGAGGTCAAGAGTATTAGTCATCAGCCAACACATCCATCCGCCAAGCCCTATCTCTATACATGCACTTATTTCAACAAGCTTGACTATTACGTAAGCTGCATTCATGTATATCTCATTAAATGAGCCCTGAGTTAAGTGTCATACTATCTCTACATTTTCCTGTTCATCCAAGCACACAAAATGGAAAAGGAAAGAACATTTCAAAGGAGAAACTATATAGGGATGCAAACATGGCATTGGCAACCATTTTACAAGGCACACGGCTTCACACGGCTTTACACGCACACACACACACACACACACACACACACACACACACACACACACACACACACACACACACACACACACACACAGAAATACAGAGAGAGATAGAAAGAAAAAAAGAAACATATATATAGAGAGAGAGGGGAAGAGAGAGCGAGACAAACAAACACACATCGGCATTTCTGATGTGTGCCACTACCTGACAAAAGGGTCAAGAGGTCCAGCTGAGAAATGGCTTAAAATGATGACATCTTTAGCATTATGCCACCAGTGATGCAGGCAGAGGGCACGCAGGGTAGCACTGCAGGGTGGAGGGACAGAAATAACAGCACTCTGTAAACATCATCATCCCCTCCAGCAACACAGTCACAGAGCGCTCTGCCACTCTGTCTCACTGTGACCATCCCCATCAGAACACATAGCTCTTCAGCATTACAATGGACATGTGACATGTGACGTGCTGAAAAAAAAGTGCTATCTAGAACCTAAAAGGGTTCTTTGAGTGTTCCCATAGGAGAACCCTTTGAAGAACCCTTTTTGGTTCCATGTAGAACCCTATTGGGTTCCATGTAGAATCCTTACCCAGACGGTTCTCAATGGAACCCAAAATACTTCAACCTGGAACCAAAAAGGGTTCTTCTTTGGGACAGCCGAAGAACCCTTTTGGAACCCTTTTTGTAAGAGTGTATATCTCACTCAGATAGAATATATCAATCCCCTTATCAAAGGCACATTAACTTTGAAGCAGCTAATGAAAAAACGTGTTCTCGACCATGGCAAGTTGAAGCAGGAAGATAGTTGCTACGGAGATAAGTCCTCTGAGCGCGAGGTGTGACCTACACGTCACTGATTTATTCCTCCCTCTATCCCCATTCCCCTCAATCCCTCTTTCACCAGCGTCACAGGTCATGTGACTAGGGTACAACACCAGCCACACTCCGTCACTGCCTGCTGTCAAAGAGGACAAAGACAGTGACATTGCTTTTTTTCAAAGTCATCCCTTCACATACGACGAGTGGGAGAAAATATTTCTGAGTGACACCAAAGACATCTACCTCCTGTTCGCAGCAAGACAGCAAGTGTAAGAACGTTCTGTTAGCACATGCCATGGCCAGCATCCTTCCACACACACACATATACACACACAAACACAGAAAGACACTTGTGAAGAAACGTTATGACATTTGAGCTGTGTATGGCATGTCACAACGTCCCCAAGCGGGTCTGAAAGCCACATCTGAGCAGGTGATGGATAGATTCAGTCCAGGGTGACATTCAGAGAGTCTGTCCCTGTGAGTGGATTAAAAACGCACCCACACACACATACTATAATAACTTGCACACAACCATACATATTTGTCTTGCCTTTTACTCCGACCCACAATCACATCTTTAAGGTAGAATATCAGTGTGTCCAGGAAGTCTAACCCAGAAATGCATAATATTTCCCTCACAGTGTAACAGTAACTCAGTGACGTTAAAAATAGGTTAATGAGGTGAGGCAGGAGTTACTCAATCAGTTATCACAACTAGCAGATAGCTGATGTCTCCCAGATGAAAAATACTGTTGTATACTATGGTATTAATAATACAGTATTAACAGAATTGTTTTTGCGGCATTTAAGTCTGCAAACCAACCATCTCATCTGCTCAGGCAGTTATCAAAGAAAGGTAGTTGTTTGTTGGCCGTTGACTAGTCAAGATAGAGTCCCAGGTTGACAGGCGCACTATGCACACTTCCACAAGTGGCAAACAATGTGACAGAGTTGAGGGCAAGGAAAGTTGTAGATATAAGCTGTTCTCTCCTCCGTATAGTACAGTATGACTTCGCGCTGTATTCAGGGTTCCTGTAGGGCAGTAGTTCCCAAACTTGTTATTGTCCCGTACCCTTCAAACATTCAACCTCCAGCTACGTACCCCCCCTTGTACCAGGGTCAGCACACTCTCAAATGTTGTTTTTTGCCATCCTTGTAAGCCTGCCACACACACACTATACCAGGGCGCCCAACGTTCTTCCTGGAGATCTACTGTCCTGTAGGTTTTCAGTCCAACCCTAATTTACCATATCTGATTCAGTTAGTTAAGGTCTTGTTGAGAAGCTAATAATTAGAATCAGGTGTGTAAAATTAGGGTTGGACTGAAAACCTACAGGACGGTAGATCTCCAGGAAGAAGGTTGGGCATCCCTGCACTATACAATACATTTATTAAACATAATAATGAGTATGAGTTTTTGTCACAACCCAGCTTGTGGCTCTTTATTTAACCATCTTACATATATAACTGTATTTGTTCATCGAAAATGGTGAATAACTCACCGCAGGTTAATGAGAAGGGTCTGCTTGAAAGGATGCACACACCTCTGCAATGTTGGGTTGTATTGGAGAGAGTCTCAGTCGTAAATCATTTTCCACACACAGTCTGTGCCTGTATTTAGTTTTCATGCTAGTGAGGGCCGAAAATCCACTCTCACATAGATATGTGGTTGCACAGGGCATCAGGGTCTTAACAGCTCGATTTGCCAAGGCAGGATACTCTGAGCGCAGCCCAATCCAGAAATCTGGCAGTGGCTTCTGATTAAATAAAACATTTACAGAACTTGTTGCAATTTCGATGAGGCTCTCTTGTTCAGATATCTGTAAGTGGACTGGAGGCAGGGCATGAAAGGGATAACGAATCCAGTTGTTTGTGCCATCCGTTTGGGGAAAGTACCTACGTAATTGTGCACCCAACTCACCAAAGTGCTTCGCTATATCACATTTGAAGCTTGAGTTCATTTGCACAGAAAAAATCATACAACCATACATATTTGTCTTGACCTGTGTGTTGTCCTTGTTAATGCAGACAGTGACAAGCTCTGACTTTTTAATCATAGCCTCAATTTTGTCCCGCACATTGAGTATAGTTGCGGAGAGTCCCTGTAATCCTAGATTCAGATCATTCAGGCAAGAAAAAACATCAGCCAGATAGGCCAGTCATGTGAGAAACTCGTCATCATGCAAGTGGTCAGACAAGTGAAAAGGATGGTTAGTAAAGAAAACTTTACTAACCAAGCTCGTCTCTCAATTCCAAAAAACATGTAAATACTTGATAACCAGCGCACTTCTATATGTTGTAAAAGTGTTACATGGTTGCTGCCCATATCATTGCATAGTGCAGAAAATACACAAGAGTTCAAGGGCCTTGCTTTAACAAAGTTAATCATTTTCACTGTAGTGTCCAAAACGTCTTTCAAGCTGTCAGGCATTCCCTTGGCAGCAAGAGCCCCTCGGTGGATGCTGCAGTGTACCCAAGTGGAGTCAGGAGCAACTGCTTGCATTCACATTACCACTCCACTATGTCTCCCTGTCATGGCTTTGCACCATCAGTACAGATACCAACATGAGCAGCAGCTACATTTGGCTACATACGGACCGTTAGTGGAATTCCCGCTAGAGAGTAACGGTTAATGTAATTGGATGTTAAATATTTGACTAGGCTACCTGTATTTGACATTGTGTTGTTATTTCGCTGAACACTAGATGGTTTAATTAATATTTTCGGCAGTGAAACGGGGATACTCAGGCAAGAATAAAACTCACCAAATGTATAGCCCCGTTGGAAAATATAAATGGACCGTTTGAAAATGAGAAGAAATGTAAAAAATAAATAAATGTATATATATATTTTTAATGTGAATCACATTTTTATTTGGCGTACCCCCGACGGCATTGCAAGTACCCCTGGGGGTACGCGTACCCCAGTTTGGGAATACTTGCTGTCGGGTGACTAGAGTCACTATCTCCACCCACTCCCAGCACTAAACACTCTGAGAGATGACACATTTAGAAAGCCCTGGTTACTTACTGCTCGTCCTGAGGTTACAGGTATGTATTGCAGACCGTAGTAAGCGCTGTAGTATGCGCTATAGTGTTTTTACAGACATTACTGTAGTATATACTATAGTGTTGCTCCATCAGTCTGCTGTTCCTTCTCACTGCAGTCTCATTGAGCAGGCCTGATGGAGACGATAGAATTCTAGTTACTTGGATTTGCCTTTAGGATCCAAGGAGCCAATGTATGAAGCACCTTGCAATTATTAATTCACCTCCTTATCATCCCTCATACAACCATCCTTCCAGACAAATGTCACCAAGAGATGCAATAGTTTCTCACTAACAGAATCAAGATTACTGTAGGTGTGTGCATGCGCATGTGTGTGTGTGTGTCTTTGGGCATGTGTGTGTCTATGTGGGTGTATTTCTGAGAGAAGGGACATATGATTATGAGTTAGATTGAAGCTGGAAGATAGAGGCAGCGAGATAGCAAGGGCAGAGAGGAGAACTTCCCTGGAAACTTCTCCCTTTGCCCAGATCAGTCAAAGCAATTCAATCCATCACCTCCCCTCATCTCTTCTCCACCGCCTGTCTCTGTCTCCATTCTGTCCTTAGGGTGTGATGGATGGAGCAAGCTAGGCATGCTGTTTGTTCCTGTTCGTTACAGGCAAAGAGGGAGGAAGACCCCTCCTCCTTCCTCCGCCCTGCTCCAGCACCTATGGCCCTTGGTAAGTCCTCATCACATCCCCCCACCCTCCCCTCCACCCCATCCTCTTTTTTAATGAGCTTGCTGACAATTATCCTTGCTGGAAAGGTCCTCTGGGCCAACAGCCTCTCCTCATCAACCTACTTTCTTCCCATTTGTTCTGTTTAGTAGGAGAAGCATGGTTACTTTTTCATACAACAGTTATTAAGGTACCATGTTTTTAGGTATTATTATGTTGTTCTGTTTTCCCTGCATGGTTTCACAGAGTTAAGCTAACATGAACAGTATGATTTGTTTTGTGAGCTTGATACTACTCAAGATGGGCTAGTCCATGGGAGAATCTCAATTGCATACTTTTCGCATCCTCTCTCCTCAAAACCCATTGGATGAGAAAGCCAGAGGTCCCACCCTTTGACCTTCTCCTTCAATGGGTTTTGAGAATGAGGCGAGGAGAAAAGAGAGAGGACACGAGGAGTATGCTATTGAAATTCTCACCATGGACCAATTTATGGGCAGTGGATATCTCAACATTGCTGATCAAATACATGATTATCAGCTGGGCAGCTTAAAGATTGAGATAATAAATCATATTTTCACACCCGATAATCTGATCTCCACCTTATATAACCTAGAACAACTTCACCAAAATCCTTCACCTGTGGTCAAGGATGCCCAGATGGGTGGCTTGATGTCACTGTTATATTTATAATGATTTCTAATCAATCACCTGGCTGTACTCAATAATAATAACAAGTAATAATAATAATCGCCCAGGCCATTTTATATCAGAGGAGAGGAAATGTGACCTGTGACCTTTGTCAAATCATAGACAGGTACAATAATCTACTGGGACTTCAGGATGCAGCTCACTGCCTCCTAAAATATTCTACCAGTGTCAGCACATGTCCGGGGGGAATAGGAGTTGAGGGGAGATATTACTTGGGTGGCTTGACATTTATCTGCCATGTTGATTGATGTCCCCCATGCCTTTCCACGTTTCCTTCAAGCCCAATGTTAGCTTCATTTTGTTTGCTGACAAATTTCATCAGATCAAACTTGACAATAGCAGGTAAACTGTGAAATGTTCTTGATAAGCAATTAAATCAGAAACGGTTGTCTCTGCAATTTTGCTAAATGGAGTCAAGTTGCAAGATGTCTGCATTTTAATAGACATACCTTTGCTTAGAGAGAGAGAGAGAGAGAGAGAGAGAGGGAGAGAGAGAGAGAGAGAGAGAGAGAGAGAGAAAGAGAGAAATAGTGAGAGAGAGAGAGAGAGAGAGAGACTGAGAGCAAGAGAGAGAGACTAAGGAGGGCCTACAGCAGCACCTTCTGCACAGATTCAGTCAGACCTGGGCCCTGACAGTAAGGACCTGGGCCCCAGTCCACCTGGCCGTGCTGCTGCTCCAGTTTCAACTGTTCTGCCTTATTATTATTATTCGACCATGCTGGTCATTTATGAACATTTGAACATCTTGGCCATGTTCTGTTATAATCTCCACCCGGCATAGCCAGAAGAGGACTGGCCACCCCACATATGCTCTCTCTAATTCTCTTTCTTTCTCTCTCTCGGAGGACCTGAGCCCTAGGACCATGCCCCAGGACTACCTGACATGATGACTCCTTGCTGTCCCCAGTCCACCTGGCCGTGCCGCTGCTCCAGTTTCAACTGTTCTTCCTTATTATTATTATTCGACCATGCTGGTCATTTATGAACATTTGAACATCTTGGCCATGTTCTGTTATAATCTCCACCCGGCACAGCCAGAATTTGACTGGCCACCCCACATAGCCTGGTTCCTCTCTAGGTTTCTTCCTAGGTTTTGGCCTTTCTAGGGAGTTTTTCCTAGCCACTGTGCTTCTACACCTGCATTGCTTGCTGTTTGGGGTTTTAGGCTGGGTTTCTGTACAGCACTTTGAGATATCAGCTGATGTACGAAGAGCTATATAAATAAATTTGATTTGTTTTGATTATTTACAGTCTGATGGCCTTGAGATAGAAGTTGTTTTTCAGTCTCTTGGTCCCAGCTTTGATGCACCTGTACTGACCTCGCCTTCTGGATGATAGCGGGGTGAACAGGCAGTGGCTCAGGTGGTTGTTGTCCTTGATGATCTTTTTGGCCTTCCTGTGACATCGGGTGGTGTAGGTGTCCTGGAGGGCAGGTAGTTTGCCCCTTGGTGATGCATTGTGCAGACCTCACTACCCTCTGGAGAGCCTTACGGTTCTGGGTGGAGCAGTTGCTGTATGAGTTTGTGAGTGTTTATGGTGACAAGCCATATTTCTTCAGCCTCCTGAGGTTGAAGAGGCGCTGTTGAGCCTTCTTCACCACACTGTCTGTGTGGGTGGACCATTTCAGTTGATCCGTGATGTGTATGCCGAGGAACTTAAAACTTTCCACCTTCTCCACTACTGTCCCGTCGATGTGGATAGGGGGGTGTTCCCTCTACTCTTTCCTGAAGTCCACGATCATCTCCTTTGTTTATGTTGAGTGCAAGGTTCTTTTTATGACACCACACTCTGAGGGCCCTCACCTCCTCTCTGTAGGCCATCTCGTCGTTGTTGGTAATCAAACCTACCACTGTAGTGTCGTCTGCAAACTTGATGATTGAGTTGGAGGCGTGCATGGCCACACAGTCATGGGTGAACAGGGAGTACAGGAGAGGGCTGAGAATGCACCCTTGTGGTGCCCCAGTGTTGAGGATCAGCGGGGTGGGGATGTTGTTTCCTACACTCAGCACCTGGGGGCGTCCTGTCAGAAAGTTGAGGACCCAGTTGCACAGGGCAGGGTCGAGACCCAGGCTCTCGAGCTTAATGACGAGTTTGGAGGGTATTATGGTATTAAATGCTGAGCTATGGTCGATGAACAGCATTCTTACATAGGTATTCCTCTTGTCCAGATGGGTTAGGGCAGTGTGATTGTGATTGCTTCATCTGTGGACCTATTGGGGCGGTAAGCAAATTGGAGTGGGTCTATGGTGTCATGTAGGGTGGAGGTGATATGATCCTTGACTAGTCTCTCAAAGCACTTCATGATGACAGGAAAGAAAGAAAGGAAAGAACTAACAAAACAGAGCAAACTGGAATGCTATTTGGCCCTAAACCGAGCAGAATACCTGACCACTGTGACTGACCCAAAATTAATTTAAATCTTTGACTATGTACAGACTCAGTGACCAGAGTCTTGCTATTGGCTTTCAAGAGAAGACAGGCACAAAATTGAGGTGGAAGCTGAACTGCACTTCCTAACTTCTTGCCAAATGTATGACCATATTAGAGACACATATTTACAGGTTACACAGGCTTACAAAGAATTCGAAAAACAAATCCAATTTTGAATAACTCCCACAAGCATTTCGCTACACTCGCATTAACATCTGCTAACCATGTGTATGTGACAAATAACATTTTATTTGATGATTGGGTGAAATATCACAGTGTGCAATCACAGCAGCAAGATACAGTATGTGACCTGTTGCAACAAGAAAAGGGCAACCTGTGAAGTACAAACACCATTGTAAATACAACCTATGTTTATGTTTATTTTCCATTTTGTAATTAAACTATTTGCACACCATTGCAACACTGTATATAGACAATATGACTTTTGGAACGTCTTTTAGAACTATTCTTTTGGAATTTTTGTGAGTGTAATGTTTACTGTTATTTTTGATTGTTTATTTCACTTTTGTTTATTTTCTATTTCACTTGCTTTGGCAATGTAAAATTATTTTCCCCATGCAAATAAAGTCTCTTATATTGAAATTGAATTGAGAGAGTGAGCAGGTAGAGTTGGAATATACTGCCACCTTGTGCTCTACCACTGTACGGTTTCAGGCCTGTAATGTACAATGAACCTCTAGAATCTAATTAAATGAAAAATTTACATTAGCTACAAATTGGGGTATAATAATCTGAAGATAAATTGAGGTATAATTATAAGAGGTTATATTAATCAGATCGGAAAACTCACATCTTTGGTTTGAGGGACCTTTTTAAGGTTTTGCAAATAACCCTTAACACCCAATCACAATGGAAATGTCATTGTGCAAAATGGTATTCAGCATTCTCTGGATCTGTGAGCAACAAAAGTTCAACATTCACATTCTTCTACCATGTATGTCAAGCCATCTACACATACAATTTGATGCATATGTTCAATCCATTTTTTGTATGTACCACATAGAATGTGCTGCAACTGCCTCTGCAACGCAATGCTGCAAAGCAAACAGCATTCCATTGGAAATTAATGTACTTATGGTGTACCAAAATGCAATGTTGCTGTTGGTGTGATCGAGGAGTAACCCTAGCTTCATGCCCACACCCTGGCTCAACCCTAATCCTAGCCATAACCCTAACCATAGTCTTGGCTCAACCAAATCAAATCAAATGTATTTATATAGCCCTTCTTACATCAGCTGATATCTCAAAGTCCTGTACAGAAACCCAGCCTAAAACCCCACACAGCAAGCAATGCAGGTGTAGAAGCATGGTGGCTAGGAAAAACACCATAGAAAGGCCAAAACCTAGGAAGAAACCTAGAGAGGAACCAGGCTATGAGGGGTGGCCAGTCCTCTTCTGGCTGTGCCGGGTGGAGATTGTACAGAACATGGCCAAGATGTTCATAAATGACCAGCATGGTCAATTAATAATAATCACAGTAGTTGTCGAGGATGCAACAGGTCAGCACCTCATGAGTAAATGTCAGTTGGCTTTTCATATCCGATCATTGAGAGTATCTCTATCGCTCCTGCTTGAGAACAGCAGGTCTGGGACAAGGTAGCACGTCCGGGGAACAGGTCAGGGTTACATAGCCGCAGGCAGAACAGTTGAAACTGGAGCAGCAGCACGGCCAGGTGGGCTGGGGACAGTAAGGAGTCATCATGCCAGGTAGTCCTGGGGCATGTTCCTAGGGCTCAGGTGCCCTGAGAGAGAGAAAGAAAGAAAGAGAGAAAGAAAGAGAGAATTAGAGAGAGCATACTTAAATTCACACAGGACACCGCATAAGACAGGAGCAATACTCCAGATATAACAGACTAACCATAGCCCCCCGACACATAAACTACTGCAGCATAAATACTGGAGGCTGAGACAGGAGGAGTCAAATCCGTAATTTAACTCTTGAGGAATCCCATATTCAGGTTCAAGATGGCAGTGGGCAAACTACAATTGAAAGTTTAGTTTTTTTGATGACATTTGGTCTAATTTCCAAGACATTGAAGGCATGCCACCAGCACAAGAGTTTGCATCCTGTCTCCAGAAAATCCATTGTGGGTTTACTTAAACAAGTATGTAATTTATTTTTTTGTATTATTATTATTTTTAAATATATATTACTTTAAAACACACATTTGTACAGCAAACTTCAGGAGAGGAAACAAAATAATATGTTTTTTCAGCCATTTAGCATTATGTTGGTTGAAAAGGAATTTGAGTATTTGCGGCTTATCTATGACTCATTAGTTACCAGACAAGCAATGCTGAACCTCTGCAACTAGATGGAGTGCAAACCTCTCTTTTCAAAAGAGCAGGAATCTTACACACTAAGCAATAAGTATTACAGTGATTGGATAAGACATTATATTCCTCAGTCAAATCCCTTGTTCACCACTAACATGGGTCTGACCTTGCATTTCACACTCAACTAAATCACAAAATCCACTTTTCCCTATTATTTGCATTCAACCAACTAGAGCGGGCAGAAAATGGCATCGGTCTGTAAATATGCTAAGCAGAGTCTGAGATTGGCCAGGCTGTGTCAGGTTGTCAGTGTGTGTTACTGTACCAGTAAGGTCTCAGAGTTCAGTGTTTATATAAGTCCTGTCGCACACCCAGCAGGTCAGACTCCCTCAGTCCTGTCACCTCCAGAGTGCCTCCCTCTCAATTATGCATTAAGTCTCCTCATCCATCCTCCTCAACACACCCACACCCTGCTGCGCTCTAACCAGAGCAAGGCCTCTTCCCCTTCCCCTCACACTGGACAAATGTTGTCTACACCAAGTCTGATGTTCAGTGCTACAGGCTTTCCATGACCCAACAACACAGCATGAGTTTTACTGTAGGAGATGGTTGAACTGAAGGGGATAAGTATGGTGCACATGAAACAGCTTTCTCTGAGAGGCCAGATGTTTCTGTGTGACTTGAAAATGCTCTGTGTGTATTTGGATGTTTGAATTTAAGGTTGAAAGTGCTGAGCTCCCGGCTCAAACAAAACTCTGTTTCAGCAGAGGCATTGAATCTGGGCTGTGGCGGTCTTGAAATTTTGTCAGCATGTAATTCTCATTCAAATAACTGCCGGTCTCATGGTAATTTACGTTAACTGTCCCGGGGTAATATTGCCGTGTTACTGCTTTTTTTCAAGCAAATGTTTTATTTAGGGAGGATGCTAGCACACTCGTTTGGCTAGCCAACTTTGGCGACCCGACAGCCAAACGTGCTAGGCCCTGATCTGGCTATGCCATAGGCTGTGGGCAATAGCTAATTTAGAAAAAAGAGATTTGCTTATAATTCACATGGCATTGTTTTATATAATTGTATGGTAAGAAGGATACAATTGAACATAGCGGAATAAACTATAAATTATATTTTTCACAAATGACTGAGGGAGTGCGCACATTCTACTATTATGTGTTGAGCGGTTAACAAAGTAATAATTTACTTAATTTTGAGTTATTTATGCAACGTTAGTTGTGATACAAACCTTAGGGTATATGTTTTGATTTCTAATACATTCTGAGGCTGCATGATGCGACTCTAATAATGATTTAAAAAAGTAGAATAAAAGGCATGCGCACTAATGTTTTTTTTTTGCTCAGGCAGTACACACTTCATTAGTCTCTTATTCACAATTTGACAAGCACTTGATAATATTCTCACCCATCAGACCATTCTAAATGTAATCCTGTCTTTACATATAGCCTACTAATGCATGTGTGGAATATACATTTAAAAAAAAATCTGTACTACAGACCCGTCGATGAGAATGGGGCGTGCTCGGCCCTCCTTTTCCTGTAGTCCACAATCATCTCCTTAGTCTTGGTTACGTTGAGGGATAGGTTGTTATTCTGGCACCACCCGGCCAGGTCTCTGACCTCCTCCCTATAGGCTGTCTCGACTTTGTCGGTGATCAGGCTCTGTTGTGTCATCTGCAAACATAATGATGGTGTTGGAGTCGTGCCTGGATATGCAGTCGTGGGTGAACAGGGAGTACAGGAGGGGACTGTGCACGCACCCTTGAGGGGCTTCAGTGTTGAGGATCAGCGTGGCAGATGTGTTGCTACCTACCCTCACCACCTGGGGGCGGCCCGTCAGGAAGTCAAGGATCCAGTTGCAGAGGGAGGTGTTTAGTCCCAGGAAATCATCATTTTCTAATTAGTTCTATTTTATTCCATGATATTGTTGTTACAAAACATATTTGTGTTGACTGTGATAAGGGCATGGGAATGTAAGACAATCTGCTAAGTTAAACTAACACATTAGGTATGCATTGTTCACCTCATGATCTTCAAACAAAAGTTCTGTCCAAACTTTAGTTTCTAAAAGTGAATTCAAAAGCACTGTGGAATGACTGTATAGACTAATAGGGCATTTGTATTCATTCTTAGGCTACCTGGCTTGCTCCTGACTGAGTTAGAGTTAGTATGTTGTTTAATAATCTATTAAAATGCCGGCTATAGAAGGTTGTAGTGCAGATATCCACTATGCATCTGAGTCATGTCTTTCCCCAGCATTTTCCAACTTATTTCTAGCATGAAGAAATGTGGACTAAAGCATTGTTATAGATCACTTTACATCATCAGGTCCATTTAATGTATTTATATTCTTAATCTATCAAGGGGTAGGCCTATGCTTTCAGCCATTTTCTTTAACATTCCCTCACATTCCTCCTCATTTTCTAGCTCTGGTTTTAACGTAACACACCAAGCTCTTCTTTCCCATGACACAGAGATTTAAGGAGTGTGTGGTGACAGAAAGAATCTGTGGATAGTAGACTATAATTTCCTCTATCAAACAGCCTGCCTCTTATTTATTGAAAGGGAAGAAATAGGCTCCAACACAACGCCCTCCTGTTGATAGTAGCCTAAAGTCAAATTACAATAAAAACTTTAAATTAATTAGGCTTTTTCGAATTAGCCTACTTGAAGCACCCGTGTACTGTCCATCTCCACGGCTGCCGTTTTAGAGTAATGTAAGTTATGTAAATTACTTGAATATGGCTTATTGTGAGGTCAATAATTCTGATAAATAGCTTCATTATGGGCAACAAAACATAATGTTTTTATAAAAAGAAATGATAGCAGTAGCAAGCTTACCTCCAGTCCTCCTCTCTTTCTCAAACTGAACAGGAGATCAGTAAGCCTAGTCCGTGTGCACAGAAATTACATTTTTTGGGACAAAAAATGTATTTTTCTTCCTGGAAGAAGGCTTTGACTCGCTTCCTGAAGTGCCACCATACACAGCACAGTCATTGGTTAGGCAGCACAAAAGGGTTAACATCAGCAAGAGCAAGGCAGGCCGGGGCTCATGATTGGGAACGCCTATCCATTGCAGTGTGTAATGCAGTTTAACTAGTTTGATATACACCATCTCAGCAGTAGCAACAAAAAAAGTACATTTTCTCAGAAATATAACTTAACCCTGTGCTTCTCCGAGCATCCTCTTCGAATACCCTAGGCCTATAGCCTATAGTAGGCTACGGATAATTTTATTGATACCACACTAGGCGCACTTGATATTGCACGCCCAGCAGAGAATCAACATTGAGGGGAATAATCATGTACACTTCGAGATACAATAGTAAGCAATTTTTTCTCAAACCCTGAGCAATATGATATTTACTCAATTACAAATTACATGACCCGTCTCTGAACTAAATTAAAAATACTAAACTACAACCCGACTGAAATTGAAAAAGCATGACCCTCCCGCATTTCCCTCTGGGTAAAATGTTTGTAAATTTCGACCGCTCCCTAGGCTTTGTAGGCTATGGGCTCTCCAACTCTGTTCCAGGTCACCTAGTCCTTAGGCTACACTTATATTTATTTGGAGAGGGGCTGAGATCCCCTTATGGTTATTGTAAATGAACAGTCAGCCCATGTCAACTGTCAGACAGCCGGTTTCGACTGACAGTGTCCCGCTGAGTGACTTGGAGGCACCGAGGTTAGGCTGGGGTCCATGGCTGAGATTTAAAATGATTGACCACTCTTTTATCGCCATAAACTGAGCAGCACCGCTCCTCTCTGTGTAAAGTAAAAGTGCTCCTGAATAGAATGGACCCCTCTTTTACTGTGACACAACCTACACAAAATTGTGTACGTTGCAATAATTATGTCCAAAATGGATTCCGTAAGAATAGAGACAGGAGAACCTGATGAGGACGAAGAGGAGGCAGGAGGGATCCAGACACAACATTTTCAACCATCTGTGTGTAAAAAGGTTGTGATGCTAATATAATTTACCTCAACCTTATCAGCTGGGAATCCAGCACTTATTCTGCTAATCTTGGTCTCTAGTCTTCCACCAAGTCTCTCTTGAGGTGTGCAGGGTGGCGAGTTTGCTTCAAGACTACAGATCTCAACCAAAGAGGTGATTGTTTACCACAGAAAGCAGAGGAGGGATACCCCATCCACATCAACATGGCTGCAGTGGATATGGTCAAGAACATCAAGTTCCTTGGTGTACACATCACTGACTGTCCTGCCCACCCATCAGGTATTACCAACATGCTCAGAGATAGATTCTACCTCCAAGCAATGACACTGGTGAACAGCTAATCAATGGCTGACCACCTACACTCACGTGCACTGACTCTACCTGCAATACCTCAAAACACACTCATAAGACTCTCTCCTCATATACACTGACGCTCTTGCACCACACATACGCTCACACACTAAACACACACCCTTGCCGTATACTGTGCATAGGACAAATAAACTGATTTTATTAGAGATCTGCTGGACTCTGCTTTTATAGAACTGCTCCCAGCTGTTCCCTATACAGGCAGACATGTTGCATTAGAAACTATGTTAGCATAATATCCATAAAATGTCAAATAAATGTAAAAGTTGAAAATATCTAATTGATTGAGTGGGTGGTGAGTAAATAATGTTTTGATTGTTGCATTACACAAATATAATTTCATTGAATTAATAAAATAAATTAATTTGCTGCCAGTATGACGTTGTGCCATGATGTTGCCTAATATTACATTTTTTTATTTCTAAACTTAAAGTTATAAGGGGCAATCTCCGACTGCCATATCCACTGTTTGTAAATGTACAGTCGTGGCCAAAAGTTTTGAGAATGACACAAATATTAATTTTGACAAAGTCTGCTGCCTCAGTTTGTATGATGGCAATTTGCATATGCTCCTGAATGTTATGAAGAGTGATCAGATGAATTGCAATTAATTGCAAAGTCCCTCTTTTCCTTGCAAATGAACTGAATCCCCATTAAACATTTCCACTGCATTTCAGTCCTGCCACAAAAGGACCAGCTGACATCATGTCAGTGATTCTCTCATTCACACAGGTGTGAGTGTTGATGAGGACAAGGCTAGAGATCACTCTGTCATGCTGGTTGAGTTCGAATAACAGACTGGAAGCTTCAAAAGGAGGGTGATGCTTGGAATCATTGTTCTTCCTCTGTCAATCATGGTTAACTGCAAGGAAGCATGTGCCGTCATCATTGATTTGCACAAAAGGGCTTCACAGGCAAGGATATTGCTGCCAGTAAGATTGCACCTAAATCAACCATTTATCGGATCATCAAGAACTTCAAGGAGAGCGGTTTAATTGTTGTGAAGAAGGCTTCAGGACACCCAAGAAAGTCCAGCAAGCACCAGGACCGTCTCCTAAAGTTGATTCAGCTGCGGGATCGGGGCACCACCAGTACAGAGCTTGCTCAGGAATGGCAGCAGGCAGGTGTGAGTGCATCTGCACGTACAGTGAGGCGAAAACTTTTGGAAGATGGCCTGGTGTCGAGAAGGGCAGCAAAGAAGCCACTTCTCTCCAGGAAAACATCAGGAACAGACTGATATTCTGCAAAAGGTACAGGGATTGGACTGCTGAGGACTGGGGTAATGTTATTTTCACAGATGAATCCCCTTTCTGATTGTTTGGGGCATTTCATAAGTGTCAAAGGCTTTTATTGACAAGGTGATAAGACAAGGTGAGCGCTACCATCAGTCCCGTGTCATGCCAACAGTAAAGCATCCTGAGACCATTAATGTGTGGGGTTGCTTCTCCGCCAAGGGAGTGGACTCACTCACAAATTATGCCTAAGAACACAGCCATGAATAAAGAATGGTACCAACACATCCTCCGATGGCAACTTCTCCCAACCATCCAGGAACATTTTGGTGAAGAACAATTCCTTTTCCAGCATGATGGAGCACCTTGCCATAAGACAAACACGATAACTAAGTGGCTCAGGGAACAAAACATTGATATTTTAGGTCCATGGCCAGGAAACTCCCCAGACCTAAATACCATTGAGAACTTGTGGTCAATCCAGGTGGCGAATCGCATCTCTGCATGTCTGGCAGACATATCAGTGTGGATGACGGATCACCACCTCAAGCTGAACCTCGGCAAGACGGAGCTGCTCTTCCTCCTGGGGAAGGACTGCCCGTTCCATGATCTCGCCATCACGGTTGACAACTCCATTGTGTCCTCCTCCCAGAGCGCTAAGAACCTTGGCGTGATCCTGGACAACACCCTGTCGTTCTCAACTAACATCAACTAACATGGCCCGTTCCTGTAGGTTCATGCTCTACAACATCCGCAGAGTACGACCCTGCCTCACACAGGAAGCGGCGCAGGTCCTAATCCAGGCACTTGTCATCTCCCGTCTGGATTACTGCAACTCGCTGTTGGCTGGGCTCCCTGCCTGTGCCATTCAACCCCTACAACTCATCCAGAACGCCGCAGCCCGTCTGGTGTTCAACCTTCCCAAGTTCTCTCACGTCACCCCGCTCCTCCGCTCTCTCCACTGGCTTCCAGTTGAAGCTCGCATCCGCTACAAGACCATGGTGCTTGCCTACGGAGCTGTGAGGGGAACGGCACCGCAGTACCTCCAGGCTCTGATCAGGCCCTACACCCAAACAAGGGCACTGCGTTCATCCACCTCTGGCCTGCTCGACGCCCTACCACTGAGGAAGTACAGTTCCCGCTCAGCCCAGTCAAAACTGTTCGCTGCTCTGGCCCCCCAATGGTGGATCAAACTCCCTCACGACGCCAGGACAGCGGAGTCAATCACCACCTTCCGGAGACACCTGAAATCCCACCTCTTTAAGGAATACCTAGGATAGGATAAAGTAATCCTTCTCACCCCCCCCCTTAAATGATTTAGATGCACTATTGTAAAGTGGCTGTTCCACTGGATGTCATAAGGTGAATTCACCAATTTGTAAGTCGCTCTGGATAAGAGCGTCTGCCAAATTACTTAAATGTAATCCTCAAGCGGCGGGTGGACAAACAACAACCCCCAAATTATGACAAACTCCAAGCATTGATTATGCAAGAATGGGCTGCCATCAGAAGTTAATTGGCAGCATGCCAGGGCGGATTGTAGAGGTCTTGAAAAAGAAGGGTCAACACTGCAAATATTGACTCTTTTCATCAACTTCATGTAATTGTCAATAAAAGCCTTTGACACTTATGAAATGCTTACTTCAGTATTCCATAGTAACATCTGACAAAAATATCTAAAGACACTGAAGCAGCAAACTTTGTGGAAATTAATATTTGTGTCATTCTCAAAACTTTTGGCCACGACTGTACATCTAGGAGCTATACCCATAGATTTTTGGAAGAATGTAATTTATGTACGCCTATTTAGCTATGCTCATTTGTCCTAGCAAAACAATAATGTTTTTAATAAAGTTATCATGGTTATATTTTGGTAAGAAGTCCATTTATCAAAGGTAGCTAAATGTAATCACCACATTAGAGTGTTATAACCTCAATGAGGTTAGTTGTGCCAACTGGATTTAGGATAGGGCCTATGACACGTGAATTATAGGCATCCTACATTGTCGATGGTAACATTCGGCCATCAGAATGCTACTCTTCCATGATTGTTCAAAGCCGCAAGGGGCATGCTTGTGCATTCCATGTCATTTTGCTGGCACTATGCCTACACAATGGTCATGTCTTTGCTTTTTTTTTTATTGTCGTGGACCAAGACATCTGTCAACGTCTGTTTTTATTTGGTGTGGTTGTTATATTTAAGATATAGGCTTAAATCTTTGGAAATATCAAAATAAAGTGCCTACATGCCTATTATTTTTCTAATTATTTGTTGTAATTATTGTATTTTATAATATGGCATAGGTAATAAGACGGTTTTTAACAAAAGATAATGTAATGCCTTTTTGATATGTGCCAACACATGGGTGTGATCATTCTACAGTGGTCCCTGAAGCATACGTTCAAACTGAGAGAGGCTCCACTCGAGTTGTGTGTGTGTGTGTTTAAATTATTTTCAGCCAACATTAACCACAACTCAGTCTCATCTTCGTAAAATCTGACCTGTCAGTCTAACATTTTTATGTAAAAGAACAAAACAGTAACAGGTTATCACTCACATATCTAGTCTACACTTACTCATAAGCAGCCACCTTCTCCAAGGCAAAGTTTGTTTTTGCTCTTTCAGTCAGTGGAACAGGAAAATTGACAGTGGGAGAGGACCAGACAGAGTCAATATAATAAACAGTAACATGTTATCACTCACAAGTCTAGCCTAGACTCATCTACACCTATAGCCCACATGTTAGCCTTCCTCCTTTTTGTCTGGACTAAGACTTCAAGTGCTCTTCTTTTTTTGTTGTTGCTTGGCCTGCTACTCCTCCTCCACTGCAGTCTTCCTGGTCTGCTGGGCACTGAATGTTGTCTGGCAGACAGGCTTGATAAGGTTACACACAGACACAGACATACACAAGCACAGGGAGATAGACAGACACTCACAGACAAGACACAGATTAATAGACACACACACACGCACACACACAAACATACACCATCTATCAGAAAATGCACCACTGCATGCACACACAACTGTGCCTTACTGTGCAGTTCTATGCTGGCTTCTGAATCTGCCCTCAGTAGCTAGTAAGATAATGGTAGAATAAAGTGTTTTTACAAAAGCTAATGCCTGTAGAACTGGGAAGCAGTGTGCACCCTCTACTGAGTCCTGTGTTGCTCCACAACCCTCCAGCACCTGGAATAGAACACAACAGGTTATTACATTTCAGTATTTGAACATATGCACGTATCCAGAGTGACGTACAGTAGTGAGTGCATATATTTTCATAATGGTCACCAGTGGGAATTGAACCCACAATCCTGGCATCACAAGCAGCATGCTATACCAACTGAACCACACGTGATCGACATCAAAACCTATGGTCAGGAGTTGACAAGACAGCACAAAAACATCTGGGACCAGACTATACATCCACATGGTCAGCTGCAGAGAGCATGCAGGAAAATGTATATTGCTCCACTACAGACAATGAGATGGATAATGTCCAATGGTTTTGAGTTGGGATGCCAGATGCTATTGAAACGTGTGCCCAGATGTTAACTTTGTCTGTAGACTGAGGGTCCGGGACAAATGCCAGAGGGACAGTTCTGTCTGCTCTACCTTCTGGGTGAAAAACACTGTGTAATATAACGGACAGGAACTAACCCCAACAGTCAGAGGTTCCACTAATATAATATGGAATTGTTTTACGATGGTCATACCATGGATCATTTAGCTATTTTATTTGGAATTTTAGAACCCTTTAGGTAGAAAAATATATATATTTTTGGGGATAAAATATTGAATTTGGCCTACTACTATAGCCCATAGAAACACATTAAATAACACAGTAATAAATGGAAAAAAAGAGTAAAAAAATAAAGTGTCTGTGTCACGCCCTGGTCGAAGTATATTGTGTTTGTCTTCATTTATTTGGTCAGGCCAGGGTGTGACATGGGTTTTTTGTGGTGTGTTTTGTCTTGGGGTTTTGTTAGGTATTGGGTTTGTGGCTTAGTGGGGGTATCTAGCATAGTCTATGGCTGTCTGGAGTGGTTCTCAATCAGAGGCAGGTGTTTATCGTTGTCTCTGATTGGGAACCATATTTAGGCAGCCATATTCTTTAAGTGTTTCGTGGGTGATTGTTCCTGTCTCTGTGTTTGTTGTCACCACATAGGCTGTTTAGGTTTTCACGTTATGTTTGTTGTTTTGTATTGTTCGTGTTTATTCGTTCATTAAACATGTATGAAAATTACCACGCCGCATTTTGGTCCGACTCTCCTTCCCACAACGAAAGCCGTAACAGAATCACCCACCACAACAGGACCAAGCGGCGTGTCAACAGGCAGCAGCAGGAGGAGAAACAAAATGAGGAATGGACATGGGAGGATGTCTTGGATGGCAAGGGTTGCTACACATGGGAGGAAATAATGGCTGGAAGAGATCGCCTCCCATGGGAACAGGTGGAGGCACTTAGGAGAGCAGAGGCAGCCGGAGAGAGGAGCAGGCGTTATGAGGGAACACGGTTGGCAAGGAAGCCCGGGAGTCAGCCCCAAAACATTTATTGGGGGGGTGGCTCACAGGGAGTATGGCGATGCTAGGTAGGAGACCTACGCCAACTTCCTGTGGTTACCGGGGGGCTAGAGAGACTGGGCAGGCACCGTGTTATGCTGTGGTGCGCACGGTGTCTCCAGTGCGGGTGCATAGCCCGGTGCGGTATATTCCAGCTCCGCGTATCGGCCGGGCTAGATTGAGCGTCGAGCCAAATGCCATGAAGCCGGCTCTACGCATCTGGTCCCCAGTGCGTCTCCTTGGGCCGGCTTACATGGCACCAGCCTTGCGCACCAGCCTTGTGTCCCCGGTTTGCCTACATAGCCCAGTGCGGGCTATTCCACCTCGCCGCACTGGCAGAGCGACCGGGAGTATTCAACCAGGTAAGGTTGGGCAGGCTCGGTGCTCAAGAGCTCCAGTGCGCCTGCACGGTCCGGTCTACCCTGTACCACCTCCACACACCAGCCCTCCGGTGGCAGCTCCCCGCACCAGGCTTCCTGTGCGTGTCCACGGCCCAGTACCACCAGTGCCAGCACCACGCATCAGGCCTACAGTGCGCCTCGCCTCTCCAGCGCTGCCCGAGCCTTCCTACTCTCCTGCACTGCCGGAGTCTCCCGCCTGTTCAGCGCTGCAAGAGCCTTCCTCCTCTACAGCGCCGCTGGAGTCTCCTGCCTGTTCAGCGCAGCCAGACCTGCCAGCCTGCATGGAGCAGCCAGAGCTGTCAGTCTGCATGGAGCAGCCAGAGCTGCCAGTCTGCATGGAGCCAGTCTGCATGGAGCAGCCAGTCTGCGGTCTGCATGGAGCAGCTAGAGCTGTCGGTCTGCATGGAGCAGCTAGAGCTGTCAGTCTGCAAGGAGCTGCCAGTCTGCAAGGAGCTGGCAGTCTGCAAGGAGCTGCCAGTCTGCAAGGAGCTGCCAGAGCTGCCAGTCTGCATGGAGCTGCCAGAGCTGCCAGTCTGCAAGAAGCCGCCAGAGCTGTCAGTCTGCAAGAAGCCGCCAGAGCTGCCAGTCTGCATGGAGCAGCCAGAGCCGTCAGTCAGCATGGAGCAGCCAGAGCCGCCAGTCAGCATGGAGCAGCCAGATCCGTCAGTCTTCCAGATCCGCCAGTCAGCCAGACTCTTCCAGATCCGCCAGTCAGCCAGGATCCGCCAGTCAGCCAGACTCTTCCAGATCCGCCAGTCAGCCAGACTCTTCCAGATCCGCCAGTCAGCCAGACTCTTCCAGATCCGCCAGTCAGCCAGGATCTGCCAGAACCGCCAGCCAGCCAGGATCTGCCAGATCCAACCACCTGCCTGAGCTTCCTCTCAGTGCTGAGCTTCCTCTCAGTGCTGAGCTTCCTCTCAGTGTTGAGCTTCCCCTCAGTTCCGAGCTACCCCTTAGTCCCGAGCTTCCCCTCAGTCCCGAGCTTCCCCTCAGTCCCGAGCTACCCCTCAGTCCCGAGCTACCCCTCAGTCCCGAGCTGCCTCAGTCCCGAGCTGCCTCAGTCCTGAGCTGCCCCTCAGTCCCGAGCTGCCCCTCAGTCCCGAGCTGCCCCTCAGTCCAGTGGGGTTCTGGGTGAGGACGACTCGGCCATGGTCGGCGGCGAGGGTGGACTATCCAAGGACGCGAGGAGGAGGGACTAAGACTTTGCTAGAGTGGGGTCCACGTCCCGCGCCGGAGTCGCCACCATGGACAGACGCCCACCCGGTCCCTCCCCTATGGTTTTTGGTGTGCGTCCGGGAGTCAGCACCTTGGGGGATTGTCACCAGATAGGCTGTTTAGGTTTTCACGTTACGTTTGTTGTTTTGTATTGTTCGTGTTTATTCGTTCCTTAAACATGTATGAAAATTACCACGCCGCATTTTGGTCCAACTCTCCTTCCCACAACGAAAGCCGTAACAGTCTGTCCAATATCTACGAGATATAAGAAAGCTCAGGAAATATTTTTTGTTTTTTTGGACACATATTTAACCTCTTATTTTTGATGGCACAACACTACCGCCATACTTCCATTCATTTGTGTGGCTTACCTCCAGACAATTCCCTTGACCGTTGTGTGGGTCATAGAGCAAATGGAGAACACCATCGTGTTCATATTTCTATAGTGTGGTGATAATCGTTTGTTTGGACGCTACAGACATTCTCTTGAGAAGACTGACAAACACCGCTGTAGCTCGGCCACCTTCCACCACACATGTGGAAGGCCGACATAGGAGGATGCACTGGATTGAGACGCAGCCTTTGCAAAAAGACAGATAACTCTTGCTTAAACTGACGGATTTTGATGGGGAATTTTTTTATTACGCTACTTAGGTTGCCGCACAGAATTTAATATTAACAAAGTTGAGAAATAAATATAGGAGGCCTATCCTTTAGAAAGCTGATGGGATCCTCCTCTTTTTAACATGGGCTTATAGGAACACATTACATTCCATGCATCAACCAGCTATGAGGAGCTGGCTCTCGCTGAGCAACAGGTGATCATAGTGTGCTCAAACTGTGAATGGCAGGGCTCTCACAAAGTGCTTGATTTGATTTTCGATTGCATTTGCTTTGATGTCAGAGTGGGACAATAGAATGCGGAGTGCTAGATCATTAGCCACTAACCGTTAGCAAGTTTGGTATGCTGCTAATGACCATCAGCGGTGTCAGAGTGCAGTTTTGGAGAAGCCTAGTTACTGCGATTCAATGGTCAAGTGGAATTTGACTGTGGTCATGACACTCGTGACTGCCAGTGTGGCAGTACTATGGTCACTGTATAAGCCATAGCACAAAACCTCTCTGTCCTCCATACCTGCTGGGACAGATTACCAGTTGTTCACCGCTGTCGTTCCCTATGAGCCCCCAAAGCCAGGTCATACAGAACTCTCCAACCCCTACTGCAGATGTCCAGAATCCTTGGACACATAAAATATTATTTTTTTAAATAAAAGGCTTTTTGGCAGCCTGTATTACATTAGCCACCTCAGGTGGGCCTGGGTTCATAAATCCTCTGCCTTCCACACAGCTGACCTTTGAACTCTAACCTATAGACTCAGAATGACCTCGGAAGAGCTTTGTATCTGCATATCTCTCAGACATTGTTGTGGAAAACCCTGCACTACGTGATCCACTGAGGGAGTAGTGACATTTGCAGCAAGGCAGCTTCATCAGTAACAAATAAACTGATGATGAATGATCATTTAGCCACACGCTAACACACAGAGGGAGAGGTTGGGCTGGGTTCTATCATAGCTGCTTCAACTGCTTCAACTCAAACACACAACATAAACTCAAGAAAACACCATTTTTGCTATTGTGTAAACATTGTTTTTACACAGACAACAATGACTGAAAGGGTTTTCTCCTCACTACAAAGTTTCACTATCTGGGCAGACAAGATGTGAAATCAAACAAATGCTAATATACCTTATATTTTGAACAAATGTAGCAATCAATCACAACATTTTCCTCTAATTTCCTCTCTATAATTCCCCCACACACACACATACTGTCCATACATCTGAGATGACAGGCATTTCCCAACCTGCTCTCACGGTCGGCCCTGCTGGGTCCAAAGTCATCACAGTTAACAACGTGTAAAGATAGACTCACGGGTGGTCGAGATTAGAAGGAGAACGGGTTTGGTCTGCCAGCAGGGTCTCGCCACTGAACTCCTGAACCCCCTCTCCTGCTCACGGGGTAAACCTTTTAGCACACACGCCAGTCTCAGTGAGTTCACACCGAGGTCTCTAGCCTTTCACACATCAAATGCTAATGAGGCCTCAAAAACTGAGAGGAAGGTGAAGAGATTCTGACCTCCATTCAGGAATGTCAGCTTGGGGGGGGACTGTACAGAACTTAGTTCTAATGAATATAGACATGGAACCAGAAAAAATGTGTGGCACTGCGAGTGAGTGAGAGATGTGATTTGTGAGGTGGCCCAAAAACTGTGGGACAAAAAAAATAATAATACAATTAAAAAAGACACTTACATGTTCATATGGAAAATGTAGTTACATAAAATATGCTGTATTTTACTTCACAGATGCCCTTCCCTCTAACTGAAAATGAAAATAGAATCCTTTCACAACTGCATTTCCCATAATTGCACCAAAAACACCACAATATTTGTATTTATATTTTTAGAAGGTTTGAGCCCAGTTTGGGCTGGTGTAATGCTTATAAACTGTCAGGTCAATGTGGTTCAAAATAGCCCCTCGTCATACAGCGTAACAATTACATAAGTACTATGAAGGGATGCCCACTGTAGGTGAAATTATTTCACATGGTCATACAGAGGATGACAGTGAAAATATAATCATTTCCATAATACAGTGGTATAACAGATCTCATGTTTTTATTGAGGAGAGTCAAGTTGGGCTTTCCATTTTTAGAAAATAAACCAATTACAATATTACAAATAATGACATTGTTACATCATTCACAGGGTTACAGTCAATGTACATTTATACAGAAATACAGGACCTCCCACATCAGTCACAGTGGTCAGGGCCGGCACTGTTCTACGAGAGCTACAACAGGCCAGGGGAGACAGGGCCATCTTCAGCCTGTCTTCACCAACAGCCAGAGAGGTGAGAACATAGGGGAGGAAGGGGGATATGGGGGGATAAGACAACGTAAGGAACACAAGGAAATTTGTCACAACTAGACTGCTATTAGCCACCATGTCAGCAGAGGGGGCTCTGACGCTTTCCGTAAGAGAGCTATCCACAGGAGCCATTTTCTATACACACAGAACTGACTGCCACAAAGGCAGGCAGGCAGACTGCTGCTCAGGGCATATTTGGATGGTCCACAAACACAGACCAATGAGTACGAGCCGGCACAGCTTGTGTTTATGCACACTGTCATGTAATTGTAACATTGAGACATAATGGTTTTCCTCCGTCCTACAAAAATCGGAACACAGTAGGGGAAATGTTCTTTGCGCCCGCAGTGCATTGAATCAACATCTCAGATACATTGATTTTGATTTATAAATAAAAGATTGTTATGCATTAGTTAATAACATGCGCATTGACAGTGAAACATCAACAGTATCTGCAGATACAAGCCATTGAAACAAAGACAAGCGTTTTAGATGTACGAAACCGCAGAGTTCTGTGATACTGGAGCAAGTTATCTTGTTTATTCCAAACAAAGAACCCTACTCCAAAACAAACACAGTTATATTCTGCTCTCA
The DNA here is from genome assembly GCF_036934945.1 of Oncorhynchus masou masou. Lineage (NCBI taxonomy): Eukaryota > Metazoa > Chordata > Actinopteri > Salmoniformes > Salmonidae > Oncorhynchus > Oncorhynchus masou. Next base: position 64,308,014 of record NC_088216.1, read on the forward strand.
ATGTTTAATCATAATGCATCTATGCTCCTTTATTTCTGATCTGTCGCATGAGCCTGGACATTGAAAACAGAGAGTATGAAGGAGATTGCCCCGCACTGTTAAATAATTGTAGTGATGGTAGCCCAAGATTTTATGTTTGTGAAGCACATAGTCCATCAAAAATAAAAAATAACTACAGTATATATTTCATTTTCTTCTCTTCAGAAATGGAGCAGACATTTGAGACATGCTCTTATGCTCTTACTCATGAAAAATGGAAACTCATAAAAGTGTAAAGTTGCTGTCTTGAATATGCCTGTTATTTAAGTGGCCTTGGGAAGAAAAACACACAATCATTCAACAAAAACCTATATGTGTGTTTATACCTTTTTAGCTTCTCCTCGTCTTCAACTAGCGGAAAATCTCAACAATGTAAAAATATCCTTGATTCCATCTATGTATAAAGTAACCCATATGCTATTGAGTGAGACATCACATGAGATATTGTGGCATAATGACCATCATGGATTCACACAGGGAAGTCTAATCCTCACAGTGTGAGCAGAATGTATTCTGAACCCCCCTCCCCCCATCATAATCCCATCAGATCGATTAATCACATACTACAGGTCCATTACAATGGGCCCAGAAAGGACCACTGTGCCAAGGGGTTTTATCAGAAGGCACGGGCTTTGAAACAGTACCACAGAGCTCTACTGGAGGCTATCAATGTGTTAAAAATAAAAGGAAGAGGGACGACAGCTTTTTCTCCGGCGAATAGCAAATGATATTTAGCTCTGGATGAACTATGGGTGGATAAACAAGGTTTCTTTCTGCCATTAGGTTCAGATACAGAAGAAATAAATACTTCACACAGTGCTTTCAGAAGTCCATAGCTCCACACTGAGCAACCAATAAAACTGTTGACTCAACTCCTTATGAATCTAGATTCTCTCAACAAAGTAACACACCAAACCTACTCCTCCAAGAATAATTCAAGAAAATAAAAACACTTTCTTAATAGCTATATTTACGTTCCTCTAACTCTAAACACAAGTCCACCACTACTGGGTGTTTTAGTTCATCATTATAACATTTCTTCATACTTTATTTTGATTGAACGTCACATGGGGAAACATAGTTTGTTTAACCACCCCCTGCTTAATCACCTTAATATGACACTATCACCAAACAGCTCAGAGAGCATGAATGGAGACATTTGCAAGTGACACAAGACTCCGTCTGTCTGTCTTCAGCAGAAATATTAGTGCTGTACTGCTGAGTCTGATTTCCTGACCAGAAATTGCCCTGACAGTGGGATATCTGTCTATCTTGGGAAGACTGACTCCGGCTGCTGGCTCTTTACTGAATATCACTCAGGTGCCCTCAAATATTAAAGTGTTTTGAGATGGAAAAGAAGATTTTTTAGCAATTTATTTTTTAAAGGAAACAGCATGGTGGCATCAGTGACAGTTGGGTCACAGAATAATTTACCCCGCAATGACTAACAGTGAGAGTGATGTACTTCCTGCTGTTTCATCTGTCATGGAGTCTGCACTGGAATATGCAGGGTGACACAGTACTGTTGACAGAAAACTAAAGGGAGGATGATGTTACAGAAGCTGGATGAAAACCCCAATGCTCCTGCCCAAGGTTTGTAAAGACTCTGGATGGCCATATGGGTTAGTGGGTGGAATAAGATGGGGACTAAGTGACATGAGAGCTAAGGTGGGATTTCACTCCTTTTGTGCTGAGGGGTCAAATGCTAAGGCCTATATAGGACACCTCTCCTGTTCTGTTCAGACAGCAAAGTGCCTCAAAACAGACAGCGGACACCCGATGATGCTTAAGGAAGGACAACCTTTTGTGGAAGAACCTGCGCTTACATAGTCACCTGCTGTGAGACCAACACTGGGCCCTCAGGTTGTGTGTTGCCTACATCAATTATGTCTCTTTTTTAAATAGACCTGGTCTGTCAACATGACAACATGCAGAGTCACAAAGTCATGGATCTGAGAAAGCAGAGCACAGAGGACAGTGGGAGGAGAAGAGCAGGGTATCTGAGGCGTGTGTTTAGCTCTGAGGAGAAATAGACAGAATCACTGTCTGGTCAGCGGGGCTGTGATCAGGCTGTGGACCCCCACTAGGAATGAACATGTCTGAGCAATGGGCCCCAGATAGAGATCCATGTCTGGCTCCTCAGTCTATATCGAGTACTGGGCCTGTCTCAGTGGATCTATCCATGAGCATCTCTGCAGTACTGATCTCATTTGCCTGAGTTTGTAAACTGTGTGATTTACCATCTCTAGGGAATCCATGGGTTTGACTAACACAGGACCCCCCCCAGGCTCCCTAACCCCTCAAACAGCACATCAGCCTCAATGACATTGATGATGATATAGATAGCTTTCCGTTCATCAGACAGCTATTCACATAAGCCATACAGTAAATGCATTATGTATGTATAAAATGAAAATAGAAGTCTCAAGGACTCCACTTATCAGAAATGTTTGTGCACCAACAATGATTTCCTAAAATTCCACAAGGGCATGCAGGCCCATTGTATCGTACGATCTGTGTTCACACACCCTGCCAATAGACTACTTGGAAAAGCTGTCACAAGTGCTCCCCATCATCCATGATGTACAATAATTATAATAATATGCGTAAAATAATCCACTATCCCATGTTAATGTTACTTACTGCCCAGTTGTGAAAAGATTTGTCTGTGACCATACCAATGTGAGATAACCATATGTGGTGTTAAAACCCTAACACTTCAATATACTGTTACTTTAAATTAAAAAATAATCTGGAAAAAAAAGCTAAATAGAATGTAAGCACATTATATTTTGTAAAGTGTATCAAATCCAAGCGCTTACAGGACAGTGTTCTGTAAAGTGTAACATATCAAAGCTCTGTGAAATCAATCATTAACTCAGCATGCTATCAAACACTAGCCCTTCAGCTTTGGGAGCTGTTGCTTTGTAACACACAGCACATTTAGCCACGCACACACGCACGCACGCACACACACACACACAGTGAAGTTTAAAACACGGGGGTAAACTCTACACTCTTAGAAAAAAGGGTTCCAAAATGGTCCTTCGGCAGTCCACATAGGAGAAGCCTTTTTGGTTCCAGGTGGAACTCTTTTGGTTCCATGTAGAAACCTCTGTGGAAAGGGTTTTACATGGACCCAAAAAGGGTTCTTCAAAGGGTTCTCCTATGGGGACAACTGAAGAACCATTTTAAGTTCTAGATAGTACCTGTTTTTCTAAGAGTGCAGATAATGTGACAACCAAAACATATGTGCCCTCCTATGTAAACATTATAGGGAAAACACCCATAATATGTCATTTTTTTCCATACATCCATGGAGGAAGTACTGTATGTTTGCTGTTTATTACACTGATTCTTCAAAATCCACAACTAACATTTTGAAAAAATGAAAATGAAATGAATAATAACAAAGAAAAACCTCCCTCTCGTCACCCAAAGAAACAATTTAAATCCATCACTTCCAGGTCTTAGTAACTATGTCCGGCTCATAGTGATGACATCACAGTCCCATTGTCAAGTGCATCTGATATGTACAGGATTTGGCAGGTTGTGATGTTTTCATTGAAAAAATATAAACTTTCCCACGGTGAGAGGAAGCATGGTGAGAGAAATTCTTCAACATTTTCACACAGAAAAATGAAATTACTTGTTATGAGAAAAGGTATTTTGTTTTTATTTTTTAAGTGTTGCTATAAGTTGGTTGTTCATGGTAGTAGTTTCTGCCAAAAGATGTCCATTCCATGGTGCTCACACTATTTTGTCTCCCAAGTCAACCATGATGTGTAGATCAAGTTCCTCAGTCTATTCTGCTGTTTGCTTTTGGGGAGGCAGCAAAGATTTATGTTTGTTTCCTGTTTCCGAAGTTTAAAAAAGAAACATAATATTTCAGTTTCTTTTTGAAAGTGATGGTCTTGAAATCTCCCATTTTTCATTGTCTTCTTGTCTGTTGCCCTTTTAAAGGGTAGTCTTTCTAGTCAGTTCACCTAGTTTACATCTATACTTATAGACTCCTTGAGTTTTCTCAACTTTTTTTCTTTACAAAATTATTTACAAAATTCTTAAATCAAACAAACCAAAAAATGTAAGAAAAAAGTTCACCGTAAAAAAAAAACGAGGTGGAAGATGGAAGTAGAAATGTGTCGCTGATCAGTAACCTCTCATGATCCTGGTTCCAAGAAGGAACCTTGTTGGCCACATTGATTGATGTCTGGTCATGTAGACCTGCTGGCCACAAACCTTCAGAGCTGATCCTGAAAGGTTATGGGGACTTTGGATGGGGGGATAGAGGAGGACAGGAGAGGGATTGAAAAAGGGGACCGTGGATGGACGGTAGTTTGAAGGAAGACATGTTTCACAGTCAAGCAAAAACACCTCCACTCCATCCGTGAACCCAGAGCCCTGCATCCCAATCCCCTCTTCTCTGCTCCTCTCCTCTGCTCTCCTCTCCTCTGTTCTCCTCTCATCTGCTCTCCTCTGCTCCATTCTGGATGGTCAAACTTCCACAGACTGGATCTGGTTAATGGAGGCACGCATCATCTGCACACTGTTCAGGATCTTCTTCTGGTGGCCTGCTAACGTCACGCCCACGCTCAGGATGTCACTGTGGCAGGAGACACAACCACAGGAGTCAGGAGGAAGCCATCGCAGACAACACAACAGGTTTTATTGCACAAGTCACATGGCTAAGCCAATGTCAAATCAACAAGTTAGATCAAGGCTAAATACTGGGCCCCAGTCTGCCAAATTCCTAATTCAGTCCAAGGCATGACTGTTTACAGTAATTACTTTGTTTGTTGAACAACTTCTTCCATTCAGGAGACAATGGATTTTGTTTGCTTCCTAACTCTAACTCCATGGACTGATGAGCCTTATTTTTGAAAGCATTGTAACCAGTGTTGTGGCTGGAAAATAATTTCAAACAGAATTGTGCTGATATCCGACGTGACCTTAAGAGGATATTAAGAGATATAGAGACAAGAGACAATGAGCAGAGTAATGTGTGTCTTACTAAACAGACATCTGAATGAGTCTATCTGCTAATAGATGTCTTTATTAAGTCTACTGAGGCAGGAATGTATTCCTAAACATCACAATGTCTGTTAATTCTCCTATATCTTTTCTTTCTTTAAACTGTTGTATAAGAAACCTGGCAGCCACATGGCCAGAGTCTCTACGCTCTGTTCTAGCTCAGAGCAGTTGTGCTGCACAGTTATTATCTCCTAATGACATACAGTGAGAGGCATATTTATGATGAGCCAGGGGCTGAGCCTGGCCGTCATACAGGCTTTAAGGTATGATACTGTCAAGGAACAGCCCACCTCCTCCTCATCCTTGTCATCCTTATCAGAAACACAGGTCTGGGATCAGCACTTACTCCATGGTCATCTGGGAAACCACATCAAAGCTGGCGAAGTCAGCATTGGCAAAGTTGTCTTTGTACTGGCCCATCTTGATGGCATCTAGCCACTCATCCACAGTACTGAAGCTGGAGAAGTCTGGAACACTGCGGTCCAGGAGAGGAAGATGGACACTGGAGGGGGACACAGACACAAAGAGTCAAACACAGCTTTAGAGACAGTGTCAGTACTCTGTCACCTCTATGATGGCAATCAGTACAGTACACAATAGTGGAGGGCCTACAATAGACTAGTCAATAACCTAGCCTTCAGGACAAAAGAAAGAAACAGTGGACATTTTCCTAATAGATTTTGAAGAACATTCTAATTCCAATTGAGGACAACGGATGGATACTGGCAGGATTAGTGCCAGTGTCCACACAGTGTTTCTATTCCACACACCACCAACAATGTAAATATAGAGTAGGATATACGGAATTCAGTATATTTTAACATTCATAGGAAACTGACACCCAGAGAAAATGTGATTGGAAATGTTTTATTTTGAAATTGTGTAACTGTTTCAAATCATGATTTGCTTAAAGCATTCATGGAAATTACTTGATCTATCAAACCAAAGGGGATTTATTTACATAACCACTTGGTGCCAAAAGAAACAGGAGACACAATGTTCGGTAGAAATAAATTGTACCATGAATATCAAAACTGTAACCCAAAATTGAAAACATTGAAGGAATCATGTCCTTTGAAATGTCAAAGTGTTTTCCCATCTTTGAGGTCAGATGCATTAAATTATTTTGGATTATATAGTATCTATGGAAATAGGAAAGTAATACTGGAACACAGTCCTGAATATTGAGATGACTGGCAAGGAGAGACAGAGGGACACTCGTCTCAAACACACTAATACACAGACAGACAGACAGACAGACAGACAGACAGACAGACAGACAGACAGAGACAGACAGACAGACAGCAGACAGACAGACAGACAGACAGACAGACAGAAGAGACAGACAGACAGACAGACAGACAGACAGACAGACAGACAGACAGACAGACAGATGTAGTGACAGACTAATAGAAAGATAAACTGACGGAGATCTAAGGAGAGCGTGCTAAGTGTTCCACTCACCCTGAAGACAGCGGGGTCATGGCCTTCAGACTGTTGGGGTTGCGGATCATCTTGTCCAGGTTGTTGACAATTTGGCTGAACTTGGGCCGGTTGTTACGGTCCTTCTGCCAGCAGTCAAGCATGAGCTGGTGCAGGGCCGAGGGGCAGTCCATGGGGGGAGGCAGCCGGTAGTCCTGCTCTATGGCATTGATCACCTGCAGGGGGAGACACAGATCTCTAAGGGTTGCTATGAGGCTCTAAAAGGAGGAAAAGGGAGAGGAGAGAGAGACAGAAATCCTATTGGAGAGCATCCTCTCACAATTCTCACAAACTACTTCTTCTATGATCAGAGTGCTATTTGGCTAACATGTTGATTAATATTTCAGTGATTTCAAATGAGAACTATGTTCTTGAAAAACAGTATGCACTGAAAGATAAAACCATAGCAGTGTTACACAAGTAAAAACACATGCCCACACACAAAACATAATCCTGCAAGCATTATTATTATTATTATTATATTATATTATATTATTATTATTATTATTATTATTATTACTTCTCTGGGATATGTGGGACGCTATCCCACCTCAACAACAGCCAGGGAAATTGCAGGGCGCCAAATTCAAAACAACAGAAATCTCATAATTAAAATTCCTCAAACATACAAGTATTATACACCATTTTAAAGATAAACGTCTCGTTAATCCAGCCACAGTGTCTGATTTCAAAAAGGCTTTACGGCGAAAGCGCACCTTGAGGTCAGCGCCAAGTCACAGAAAAACATATAGCGATTTTCCAAAGAAGGAGAGGTGTCACAAAACTCAGAAATAGCGTTAAAATTAATCACTAACCTTTGATGATCTTCACCGGATGGCACTCCCAGGACTCCATGATAGACAATAAATGTTGGTTTTGTTCGATAAAGTTCATCTTTATGTCCAAAAACCTCATTTGAAATTGGTGTGTTATGTTCAGAAATGCATTGTCTCAAACAAACATCCGGTGAAAGTGCAGAGAGCCACATCAAATTATAGAAATACTCATTATAAACATTGATAAAAGATACAAGTGTTATGCATGGAATTATAGATAAACTTCTCCTTAATGCAACAGCTGTGTCAGATTTCAAAAAGACTTTACGGCGAAAGCACACCTTGTGATTATGTTTGGTCAGCGCCAAGTCACAGAAAAACATACAGCCATTTTCCAAAGAAGGAGGGGTGTCACAAAACTCAGAAATAGTGTTATAAATATTCACTTACCTTTAATGATCTTCATCGGAATGCACACAATGCACTGAATCCCAGTTCCACAATAAATGTTTGTTTTGTTCGATAAAGTTCATAATTTATGTCCAAATACCTCTGTTGGCGTGGTTAGTTCACAAATCCAAATTCACACGGCGCAGGCATTTAGTTCAGACAACAGTTCCATTACAGTTTGTAGAAACATGTCAAACGATGTAGAGAATCAATCTTTAGGATGTTTTAATCATCAATTTTCAATAATGTTCCAACCAAACAATTCCTTTGTCTTTAGAAAGGAAAAGGAACGCAGCTCACTCTCACGGGTACGCACATGACTGAGCTAATGGCATTCTGCCAGACACCTCAATCAAACAGCTCTTATTCTCTCCCCCTTCACAGTAGAAGCCTGAAACAAGGTTCTAAAGACTGTTGACATCTAGTGGAAGCCTTAGGAAGTGCAATATGACGCCATAGACACTGTATATTGGATAGGCAATGACTTGAAAAACTACACACCTCAGATGTCCCACTTCCTGGTTGGATTTTTTCTTAGGTTTTTGCCTGCCATATGAGTTCTGTTATACTCACAGACATCATTCAAACAGTTTTAGAAACGTCAGAGTGTTTTCTATCCAAATCTACTAATGATATGCATATTCTATATGCATATGGGCACCTTATTCATCCAAGCTACTCAATACTGCCCCCCAGTCCCAAAGAAGTTAACAAAAACAATATATTTTTTAAGGTTTTGGCTTGGCTATATACTTACTGTACCAGTTAAGCATCACAGTAAAGCATCAGGATAATAGTAATGGCTCTCCACATCCATGCAGACTGTGCCAGCAGTGATTTAATCTTAGTCAGTCTGGCCTTTAGAAACTGTGTACAGTAATGTTCCTGCTATACAAATATCTACGTTTTGCCAACTCTATGGTCATTGTTATACCAAAAAGGTCTAGTCTGACAGAGTTGCCAGTGGTGTTGTTGGTGGTGGGAGAGGGTGTGGGGGGAGTGTAAGTAGCTCTGGATAAGAATGTCTGCTAAATGACTCAAATGTAAATGTGAAAAAATGGGGGAGGGATCAGGGAGGAGTGGGGAACAACCGGCCCAGAGGAGGGTTCTGACAAGGACCCACGATCCCCTGCTCATTATCACCACCATTATGTAGCTCCATTCAGGCCCAGATTAATCTCATTCAGAGGCCTCCCTCCCAACCAAGACCCAGATGGAGTAGAAACACTATCTAGAGCCCATAATAAGATAACCGTCGAGCTCCTCAGTCCCTCTTAGCGCATTAGTGTTCACACTTTCAATTTGAAACTATTTTCATTATCTCTCTCCCCATAATTTGCTCTCTTCTCCACCACCCAGAGGGATCCTGGAAACAGAGGCTCCAGTCAAGAGCAGGAATAGTCTGCGGAGCGTTGCCTTGCATTCCAAATCATCTTATTATCGCTCTGTGGTAACTGGGGGGCTTTCATATTAAACCCGGGTTCGAAAGCTGCTGTTTAGCCATGGGAAGAGAACCACCATGACAAAATGGATCTCTATGGGGGTTCACAGAGAGGTAATAACATTCAGGAATAATCAGGCGTTGTTCGAAATGATTTTTAAGCATTTGATGCCATTCTTAGAGTGGTTCTGTTTGACAAATGATATACAGATATATAAAGGTCTATAAATACATACGTCTTGATTGGTCATGTCCCAGTAAGGTCTCTCTCCATAGGACATGACTTCCCACATGACGATGCCGTAGCTCCAGACATCACTGGCGGACGTGAACTTCCTGTACTGGATGGCTTCAGGGGCTGTCCATCGGATAGGGATCTTCCCTCCCTGAGAAACACAACACAATGAGGGAACAACCTTATAGAGGGAAGTGAGACGGAAACCTGATCGTCACAGTGTCCTGGCTCTGCAGAGAGATATTATTCACAGCAACAATACTCTGTAATCCAAACTGGGAGATGGATATAACTAAACTCCTGGGAGTGGATGTGTGTGACATGGAATACCGTAAAAATGGAGGAGAGGGACAGGTGAGGGGCCTTTGTTATGATGGGTAATGTGGTGTGTGAGGTGTGTGTGTGTGTGTATGTATATGTGTGAGTGTGTGCGGTGACGTCATGGTACTCACCAGGGCGCTGGTATAGGTGGGATCTGATGTGTCGTCCTCCAGGAATCGGGACAGGCCGAAGTCGGACACCTTGCAGACCAGGTTGCTGTTGACCAGGATGTTGCGTGCGGCCAGGTCTCGGTGGACGTAGTTCATGTCGGCCAGGTACTTCATGCCAGAGGCGATGCCACGCAGCATGCCCACCAACTGGATCACTGTGAACTGACCGTCGTTTTGCTGCAAAACAAAAGGATCACAATATGATACATCCCCAGGTCTGAGACATCCCTCTGTGGGATATGATTGAATAGATATGGCATAGACTAGGCAGGGCTGGGCTTGGTCTGGCAGGCTGCAGCTGTTCTCCCTGGATTGGCCAAGGCTTTACCCCATACATGTGGAGTGTCTGGATCTGGGCTGCAGCTGTGCCTCCACCTGCACCCTCACCACCCACCACGAGGACCAGAGATCAACTAGGGAATATCCGGGAGGATCATGACGAGAGATGAGAGAGTATGAGCGTGGACTGACAGGGATAGGGTGGGTACACAGATGGACCACAGACGGACTAGGCCCAGCTGTGTATTCCTCTAGGGATCTTCCCAGTTTATGGTTAGCCAGATCCTCTATGCCTGTGTCTCTGAGTCTCCTCTGAACTCTTCGCTGCTCATTAGCAGAGCAAGGAGTTCTCCTCACGTCCATCAGTTTCTCATGCACCTCATGCACCACAGCAATTAAGTCTTATGCATTATTCATGAGGCTGAATTCCCTAATAAATACACAGCTCCTCGCAATCCCTGCATCCCTGCACTGTGTTTGCATATACTTTAATTGGGAAGATTCTTCCACCAAAGTAATTTGGATCGGGTTAGCAGACAGAGAGAGGCATCATTTATATAATATCTATGGCATATCTATGGCTAATACATGCTCTATTCAATTTATGACTCAATCCCAATTCTAGTCATAATGGTGGAGATAATGTTTCTGAAGAAAGCTTTCTTTCTGATCGTTATATGGCCCCCCAGCATTTGCTACTTCCTTTGCCTGTTGTTGTCTCCATCCATCTATTAGCTGTGATTGATCTAGTCCTCTCTCCCTTGCAGATGCTTCATAGAAGAGGGGGCTGCACCAGGTGATCCTTCAGCTGGCAGCTCCCATCTAAGGTGGTCTCCCCTGCTGCTCCATCCTCTTTCACAGAGCGCCATGTTCTAAAGCGCTGACATGTTCAGACAATGTTGTCAAAAGCTGTCACAGTGAGGTGCCACAGTGACACTGTTGCTTGGAATACAATGTGCTGTCAAATATGCTTAACACACAGAAACACACAGACACATACACACACAACCCATCAAATTCAAGAGTGAGTCGGCACACAGTGTGTCAGAGGTTTGAAGCAGAATGCTAATAAAGTTCATGTTTTGCTTCTCTAGCAGTAGACAGAGCAGCAGTCTGCTGACAGGCGGCTGGCTGGATCCCTTTTTAAAGGCAGGATTTTGAAAGAAGAGTTTACGTCTCAGGTTTATAATATCCTCCCATAGCTCAGAGCTGACACTTGTCAATGTGCTTTCTGCCCTGAGTCGTGAAAGCCTTACTCAGTATGATCTATGTAGAGGTAGACAATCCCAATGTGATGAGGAGTGACAACTAGGCTAGGACAGAGGTGGTGGAGGGAGGTGTTATCCATATAGACACAGTAGAAAAGTCAGACATTTACAAACATAAACATAGTGATTTATATCAAACATGAAACCCTTGGCCCTTATTGAATTGATTTGTTTTCCATATTTAATAATTCACTCAAAATAGATGTACAGTGATAAGAAAAATGATAATCCTTTATTTTTGTGAAGATCAGACATGTCCAATTTCCATTAATCCCTAGCTCTTTCCTACTCCGTTTTTTTCTCACTCACTTCAAACTGACAATGAGTCCAATTAGAGGATATGAAAGCTTGTGGACACACAGTCACATGCTCCCATTCAGCAGAAATGCTACAGACAGACGGCACAGGACTGGCTGACAACAGACAGCAGCCTTTCACCGACAAGCCAACTTCATTCTCTGAAAGCTGGCATGTTTTCTTCTTACAGCGCTAATCATTCGACACGCTCCCAAAGGATGAGGTGAGGTTAGATATCTGGAATGTATGTAGAAGGTACTATAAGTTCATAGGTCCTTGTCCTTCTCTGTGACTCAAACAGAAGGAGTGAATGTGGGTTAGTATGATAAATACAGAATGAGAGCATAACTAACTGAACTGAACTGCTGGACTCTCTTCCTCACTAGTGCCTATAGTGAGCTATAGTGAGCTACAGTACTGTACTTTTTACTGTAGTCAAACATGGAGATCAAGGGGAAATGCTGAATAACAGCCAGCACAAGTTGCAGCAGAGTATAAATCAATAATTGGACTAGACAGACCCTCAGGGAGCATTAAGACCGCAGCCTGATTGGGTAGAGAATGATCCCTCTAAGGACTTGTGGTGGACACTATGCTAAGTAAAGAGGAGACTCATATGATTAATGTTCTGCATGTTATTCACTTTAACCTGGATGGGTTGGCATTAGTGTGTGTATTTAGCAGTCATTTCCCAGAGTGTGTGTGCGTATGTGCCTGTGTGCTTGTGTGTGCCTGTGTGTCTACCTGTTTATCTGCACAGCCATTAGTGTTAATATTTGACTCAGATACAAACACAGCGTAACTCACTCTGAGGAAAGAGTCCAGTGATCCGTTCTCCATGAACTCAGTGATGATCATGACAGGGGCGCTCTTGGTGACCACACCCTCCAGGTGGATCACGTTGGGGTGGTCAAACTGACCCATGATGGACGCCTCAGACAGGAAGTCCCGCCTCTGCTTCTCTGTGTAGCCTGACTTCAGTGTCTTGATGGCCACAAACATCTCCCTCTTGCCTGGGAGCCTCAGGTTCCCACTGCACACCTCCCCGAACTCTCCTACAAGACACAACATAGAGGCAGAGAGACAGTTAATGAGAGGAGATGTCTGACAGAGGTTACAAACATTAAAATGATGAGGCAAAATATGATTAATTGGAATACAGACAGCATTCAAAATCATTATTTTGAAAAAAATGACTGGCCTTTCTCTTTACCTGCGCCAATGACTTGCTCAATCTTCACACAGGAAGTGTCAATCTCCTTAGCAAACTCCCTCACCGCCTCGTTGGGGTCCTCATATGTAAACGGATCAATATATATCTTCATTCCTGGAGTCACTTGGAAAAAGAAGAGGCCGATGTAATTTTTTGTTCTGACACACACAAACAAACTCTGTCTGCCTTTAACATTCAGAGTTTGAGTAGCCAATGCAGTGTATTACTATGAGTCAGAGAGGTTAGTGTTAGTACAAGGTAGAGGAATGGTAGATTTGGCTTGGGGCCTCAGGACTGTAAAAATCAATGCGCAATGACATTGCATTTCTAGGTAGTCTTTAGCAGTGATAAGGCAGGTTAATGTATGTATCAGCTCCAGAGTCAAAGCAGACCATTAACACCCAGGAGAGACAGCCAGACACTATATCAGTATCACTCTCTGCTCCAGGAAATAAATTGTCTCTCTTAAGTTCTGACGCCAGGTAAATTGGCTTAAGGTGGCCTTTAAGTGTTCAGGGACTTAACTGTCCCAGGTTTTAAATCGGAGTATTCTGACTCTCACATCTGGCCTGAGGCTTCTTTAATGGTTATTGTGTTCACGCACAGGCAGTCAGCGAAGCTGAGATACCTGCTTATAGAAGAGTCATGAAACCTGCATAGCAGACTGAACTGAAGAAGTGTTTAGGAACAGATGGATATTCTCCTTTAAGGCAAAAAAAAATCCCCAGTCAAAACCTCCTATCTCTTCCCAAACTATGGAGCAATCCAAAGACCACCCACCAGAACATGGCAGAGACCACCTGATATAGGGGAGGACAGCCAGTATAACTGTGACCATCAGTGTGGGGATGAAAACACACAGGGGAGTGGAACGATATTAATAGCTGTGAAATGCCCTCAGCCTCTCTGGCAATACTCCTCACTGAATTACACCCAGGCAAAAATGAGTTCTGTAAATACAGCATTTACTGCAACCTGATACTATTGATTACACATGGGAAAGCTGTCTCCATTGATAAGCCTGACTAGCGGAAGAGCTAAATAGAAAAATACATAAATAAATGCAACTGAAATAAGCTCAGAGAGGAAATATATCAGAGCAGGTTTAGCTGAGTGAAGGAGGAGAAAACGATAAGCCATAAGCTCCCAGGGAGAGCCAAACGAGTTTCAATCACCGCGCCTGGCTACATCTTGAAGATGTATTTCTATATCATGGAACTCTGGGCCAGCGTGCTTTACATGGAAAACAAAATGATTAATAAAGGCCATTCCTTCACAATCCCCTTTGAATTTTTCAACAATGGCAAATGGTGTGTGTGGTATTAGCGTGTTAATGAACTTAACAAGCTAAAAGAAGGCTAAATGCTATTTCCACAACAATGGAATCAGTTGACTATGAAATGAGACCCTACAGCGAACACACACTTGTACACAGGTTATGTTGTGAGTAAATCCTAGCATTAAGACGGTTGAGGAAAACAAGAGAGAAGATTACCAATGGAGAGGTGAGAAGAAGCACAAGGTTGGGAGGTAGCCAAGGACACTAGCGTGTCAGGTGGTAGCCACGGAGACAGGTATGTGAGGCAGCAGAGGGTTGAATGTTAGGCATGGAGGCTTCTGCGTGAGCCGGTAGCCATGGAGACAGGTGTGTGAGGCAGCAGAGGGTTGAACATTAGGCATGGAGGCTGCTGCGTGAGCAGGTAGCCATGGAGACATGTGTGTGTGCGTGTGGGTGTGTGAGCATGAGTGAGAGTGTGTGTATGGTGGGGGAGGTGCAAACAGACACTCTTGAGGGAGGGCTGGGTTACTCACTGTGGCCGCTGGTGTAGTGCTGCAGCTTGTCTGTGTACTCTGAGTCTGCCCTCTCAAAGCCACGCCTCCTGGGAGAAAGACAAAGAGCTATAGCGCTGGCCCAGATAGGGGGTGTGGTCTATGTACCAGGCCTACCCACCCCACAGCTGACCACTAAACACAACCAGCCTATAAACTATAAACCCCACCTTAACAAGCCACAGGACCCATTAAAGTACAGTAACGAAGTAGGGTGGAAAACAACCACTAAAGCGAATGTGTCTAATCTGGCTGACTTGTTTGACTGTTTCTGCGTTGGGTCGCAGGCAGCATTGGTTGGCTGGACTGGAGCAGGAATAACTCACCGGTTGCAGACGATGACGATAACAACCACTGCGATGAGGAAGACCAGACCTGCAGCTGCAGAGCCGATGATGAGAGGCAGCTTCTCCTGAATGCTGGTGTTGTACTCCTCTGTGATTAGACAAACACACACAAATACACCATCACACACTGAAACATATGGGCCAGGCATCTGAGCTAATGCATATGGAGAGAGCAGTGGGTGACAGACAGACAGACAGACGGTTAGGGAGACCAATGGGCATCTTGGCTGGCAGCACAAGACCTCTCTCCAAAGCCCACTGAGCACATTCAGATACCCGCAATATGGTCGCCCGCTCATCTGGAACTGAGAGATCATATTTGGGAGAGACCCAGCTCCCTTCCCTCAAGAGTGCTGCCAAACACAGGGAATCCAGCATGGCAGTAGGCACACAATCTCACAACACCATCTTAGGTCCTGACTGCTCTTTCCGAGGTCTGAGGATAGGGAGGGTTGTGTCCCATGGTGGTGGTACTGTACTGTATGCAGCCTACTGCGATACTGGGTTCTCCTTTGTCTGGCAGTGTGCTGGCTGCTTGCAGTGGAGGAGAGCAGAGATCAGGCTAATGATGGCCATCGACACTGCAGGTAATAAGATGTTTAGAGAACACCCAGGTCGCTGACATTATCCAGGCCAGGGGAGCCAGGAGCCAGCATTAGCAGAGCCAGGGTAGAAGTTAGTCTGCCCAGCAGTGTCCTTCTATACAGATTAATCCACTTTAACCTGATCTGTGACTGACGATAGTCTACCGCTAATAAAGTACAGTATACTACAGAAAATATCTGCATTCATACATAACATGAATAATCTTATTCATTGGTAAAAAATACGTTTCACATGACTCATGAGCTCTGCTGAGAAGATAATGAATGAAATCCACATAAATAGAACACTGGGTGTACACATTGTTAGAGAGTTGTCTTGTAGACCGCATCTCAGACCATTTCCCCATCCACATCCTTGTGTCTGTTGGGCCATTGTGTCCATGTTGTAATGGTCCATGTTAGGTTGACGGGCCATGCATGGGATGTGATAAATCTGCATCTCTCTATGCTTTATTTGAGCTGAGGGAATGTTGTCTGTACCCTCACCTTCAGTCATGGTTTGGAAGTAGAGCTTGCCACTGTAGCGTCCAAATCCGGCCACAGTCCGGGCGCGAACCAGGAACACATAGATTGCACCTGATTTGAGACCGCGAATGACCACTGTGTTGGTCTGGCTCTTTATGATGGTTGAGTTGTACTCGGTCTGGTCCTGAGAGAGTATTAAGGAAAGAGGGAGAAATACAAATCAGTGCCATCCACAGAACAATTACCATACACATGTATTAACTTAGTGCCTTATAAAAATAGGCTGAGGTGCAAAGTAGGATACAGACTCAAATGTTTCTAACACTGGTGTATCTTTTTAAGCAAGCAGAATGAAGAGAGAATGAAAAGCAACAGCCATAGGCAGAAGGGATGGCAGTTTCAGGTCTGCTAGTTTGTTTGGGTTGTGAGTTCGGACGATTAGTGTAACTTTTCATTGCCACACCGCTTCTCTCTCTGCACAAAGCTGACAGGTCTGTCTGGAAGAGGAGACTAAAACTGTGCCGACTGCAGCCTTCAACCAATCAGTCAACAGCGTGAGCACAGTTGCGAGATCTGAGCCGCGGCAGGGGCCGAGACAATTGTTTTGACAGCTCTCCTCAGCAGCATCTGAGAATAGAATTAAACTAAAAAGTGGAGCAGAGTGGCGCGCAGTCACAGAGAACTGCTAAATTAACTTTGTGTGAGCTTGTGTGTGTGTGTGCTCTTCTCTGACCGTATCTGTGTGGGAGTGTTTCTTCTGAGAAAGTATGCTGATTCTGAGGAGTCTGTCTGTTGAATACTGTTTTTATGGCAGTCAACACAGCATTGTTTCAACCGCAAATATCTCTCCATCAATCCCTACTGGGATTGGAGGGCTGAGAGCAGTTTCCTTTCCCAGTGACCGAGGGCTGAGAGCAGTTTCCTTTCCCAGTGACCGAGGGCTGAGAGCAGTTTCCTTTCCCAGTGACCGAGGGCTGAGAGCAGTTTCCTTTCCCAGTGACCGAGGGCTGAGAGCAGTTTCCTTTCCCAGTGACCGAGGGCTGAGAGCAGTTTCCTTTGACCCACCGTGACCGAGTGACCGGCTTTCCTTTCCCAGTGACCGAGGGCTGAGAGCAGTTTCCTTTCCCAGTGACCGAGGGCTGAGAGCAGTTTCCTTTCCCAGTGACCGAGGGCTGAGAGCAGTTTCCTTTCCCAGTGACCGAGGGCTGCAGTTTCCTTTCCCAGTGACCGAGGGCTGAGAGCAGTTTCCTTTCCCAGTGACCGAGGGCTGAGAGCAGTTTCCTTTCCCAGTGACCGAGGGCTGAGAGCAGTTTCCTTTCCCAGTGACCGAGGGCTAAGAGCAGTTTCCCTTCCCAGTGACCGACCGTGATTAGAATTGAAAGTGATCGAGCAGAAGTTGTATGTTCGATTCAGAAGCTACAGTATGCCTGACTCACACCGTGATCATGCGGTTCTGGACTCCAACATTCTTAATTTCAATGTGCTAGAAAATTTGAGATATATTTTACAGTCATTGCATACCTTATTTAGCCCCGCTGAGATGAAAGAAAGCCTGAAACACTCAATGGTGTCTTTACGTGTGTGTCTGTTTATATGGAGGTGAGACAGAGCAGACTGTTTGTTAATGGGTAGTGTGCAGTGGGTACCTACCTTCTCGTAGTACTGCAATTCATAGTCCAGAATGACTCCATTGGGCTGGTCTGGTTGAGACCAGGACAGAGTGATGCTGTCCACGGTACGACTGACCTGGTGCATGATGGACACTGTCGACGGAGCTGCAGAGAGATAGATCGTTAGAGAGATAGATAGATAGATAGAGAGAGACAGAGAGAACGAAGGAAAGTGCATAACACATACAAATTCAAAATCACAACATTCAGTCACTGTGATTAGTTCCCAATCATACATCCGAATCATAAAATCTCATCAAACAGATATCAAACAGATGCCTACTTCACTGAGCAATGTAACAGTGATAGTGATATATTTGTTTCTATCATCCTGGGCTGCATGTAGAGAAGGCACACCTCTGACTAAACCACGTACATAATTTGAAGGGACTTTACAGCACTGACTTTGTATTATTTCCATGATTCATCTGTGCTTCCCACATTGTCAGGGTGTGAGGACCCTATCTGTCTGTGTCTGACTAGCAATCATTCCCCTGGCCGCATCCTCCTCCTCCTCCGGACAAATTGTGGAGCAAGCCCATTTTGTATGGCTCATAAAACCAGAGAAAATCATCAGAACCACAAGTATGCCATACACAATCGCCATTTAGTTTTTCCAGCCTTCTATTTCTGTAATTGAGGTCTATGTTTACAGATATTTTTTGGTGGATGATAACTTCAGACACATCGGTAAATTGTTTGAAAGTGCAAGGACAAGAGTCATGGTCATGGTGGACAGATATAGAGAATTATAGCATTTACATGTGGTAATCACAGTGTAGCAATAAGCCAGATCCTTTCAGAAGTAATTGAGCCAGAAATGAGTGATGAGTGGGTAGGGCTGTAAGCTGCCTTTAGTCTAACAAAACCAAAGGCCCAGACTTGCAACTTTCTTTTTAGTAAGGTTAAAGGGTCAGGGAGTTGCATGCTATCCACGCGCCCTCATACATCCATTAACATTAGTGCATGGTGCCGTGGGTCACAGCGAAGCTAATGCAGGAGATAAAAGCACTGTCTGGGGCTTGGAGGGCAGGATTTATGGGCCCCCGGGCCCCAGCCTCGGCCCATGGTCCCACGCTGCATACACACAGCCCCGAGCCAGCAGCACAGTGGCTCCCCAGAGTTCCAGCCATAAAGCGCTCCACCGGCACGCGCTCTCCTTGGAAAATCCACTGACTGGAAACCCCTCCCACCCGCCCTCCCTCGGCCCCTCCCACCATTATCAAAGAATCTGGGGGAGTGTGTGTGGTTAATATCTCATATATAAATCTAAGTGTTCATTTTATGTAGTTCATGTAACAAAATGCTGGTAATATCTGATGCTATCTACCACACCACAAAGGAGCCTTTCAGATGGGGTTTGGATTAAAATACACATGTTCAGTACTGTAGAGTAAAGCCCGAAGCAGCTCCCAGAAACCAGTGTGCTCTAAGACATGATGACGGAGAGGCGGTTTTATGGCGTATTCATTCTCAACAGTGAGTCAGCCTTGCCTCACATGCCCTCTGATCCCAACAGAAGCCTCCATCCGAGGACACTAATCATGAGATACTGTCTAAACAGGGAGGTCCCGGAGCCTATGTCCCCATATGCCGTCGGCCTTAAAATAAATGTGTCTACAGATAATGAATAGGCAGCCTGTAGTTTCATCTCCTGCAGCAGTTGCACTAAGATGGCCTGTGATTCTGCCTTGAACATAAAGTGCATTTGGAAAGTATTCCACATTTTGCTACGTTACAGCCTTATTCTAACATTGATGAAATGAAATGTTTTTCATCATCAATCTACACAAAATACCCCATAATGACAAAGCAAAAACACGAAAGCACATTTATTAAGAATAAAGAACACAAATATTACATTTACATAAGTATTCAGACCCTTTGCTATGAGACTCGAAATTGAATTCAGGTGCATCTGTTTCCATTGAGCATACTTGAGATGTTTCTACAACTTGATTAGACTCCACCTGCGGTAAATTCAATTGATTGGACATGATTTGGAAAGGCACACCCCTGTCTATATAAGGTCCCACAGTGTGTGTCAAAACAAAAAACCAAACCATGAGGTCGAAGGAATTGTCCATAGAGCTCCGAAACAGGATTGTGTCAAGGCACAGATCTGGGGAAGGGTACCAAAACATTTCTGCAGCCTTGAAGGTCCCCAAGAACACAGTGCCCTTCATCATTCTTAAATGGAAGAAGTTTGGAACCACCAAGACTCTTCCTAGAGCTGTCTGCCCGGCCAATCTGAGCAATCGCAGGGAGAAGGTCATTGGTCAGGGAGGTGATCAAAAACCTGATGCTCACTCTGACAGAGCAACAGAGTTCCTCTGTGGAGATGGGAGAACTTTCCAGAAGGAGAACCATCTTTGCAGCATGCCACCAATAGGCCTTTATGGTAGAGCGGCCAGGTGGAAGCCAGTAAAATAAAATTCTCTGGTCTGATGAAACCAAGATTGAACTCTTTGGCCTGAATGCCAAGCTTGGAGGAAACCTGCCACCAACCTGCCAAGCATGGTGGTGGCAGAATCATGCTGTGGGAATGTTTTTCAGCAGAAGGGACTGGGAGACTAGTCAGGATCGAAGGAAAGATGAACGGAGCAAAGTACAGAGAGATCCTTGATGAAAACATGCTCCAGAGTGCTCAGGACCTCAGATTGGTGCGAAGGTTCACCTTCCAACAGGACAACGACCCTAAGCACACAGCCAAGACAACGCAGGAGTGGCTTCGGGACAAGTTCCTGAATGTCCTTGAGTGGCCCAGCCAGAGCCTGGACTTGAACCCGATCCAACATCTCTGGAGAAACCTGAAAATAGCTGTGCAACGACACTCCCATTCCAACCTGAGAGGATCTGCAGAGAAGAATAGGAGAAACTCCCCAGATATAGGTGTGTCAAGCTTGTAGCGTCATACCCAAGAAGAATCGAGGCTGTAATCGCTGCTTCAACACAGTACTGAATAAAGGTCTGAATGTAAAGGTGATATTTCATTATTTAATTTTTTAAACATTTTCTAAAATGTATACATATCAGTTTTTGTTTTGTTATTATTGGGTATTGTGTGTAGAGTGAGGGGGGGGGCAATTTAATCAATATTAGAATAAGGATGTTACGTAACAAAATGTGGAAAAAGTCAAGGGGTCTGAATACTTTCCGAATGCACCGTACATGATCCCCTTCACAGAGACACAGAGGTAGTGTATACAGAGGTAGTGTATACAGAGGTAGTGTATACAGTAACCAGTCCGGAGAATAGACTACTCACAGGCATCTCTTCAATCTCACTGTTCGTTGAGTTTGTTTACTATCATAATAAGGCAAATAGTCACTCTATGGGGAACTCACAAGTATCCCGTTACGGATGTACATATATTCAGGAATGCATGCCATATGCTTTTTTGTGCATAGCATTCCCATTAAACAAGAGGTGTAGCCATCTCTGGTAACCTAATCCCGGGCAGGGCATACAGACAAAGGCAGTGCATGTCTCATTGTACAGAGGATGGTACACATGCCAAGATGAAAGCTTTTCCACGCAGAACATTGTGGTTTACTCTAACAGACGGACGTCTTCCGGACTGAAGCATGAAGAACGCGATGTCTGTATCACACCAATAATAACTATTGAGGAAAAATAAACAGTACAACAGAGATCTAAGAAGATGGAAGCATTACCGTTACTGCTGCTATGGAAAAATGTGTGTAGCGTGTCGACTGTACTGCAGTAATTATATAATTTTCCACTTGATACTCCAGCAGAGAGAGGGCTAACAGCAGAGTCCCTGCCACGAGGAGACAGGGTGATAATCACTGCTAGTAAAATATTCTAGTCATGGTGGAGCATTCCAGCTTTCCAAACGATTGCTCCTTGCAACGCTACAGCGACGAGGACTATTTATCTAGAATCCTAGGTGTTTAACTTTTTCCTGGCAAGGCTTGTACTCTGACACATTGGAACAATCATCCAGCACAAAGGAGGGTTCCGAGAGAGCGTGAGTCTATGAACAAACTCATCAGAAACAGATAACGTTTGTATTCTTTTATCTTAAGGTCATCCAGGCCCAGAAATTCTGAATAACATCCAAAAATGTTTGGAAAGTAACTCAATACATTACTGAGCTCTCTCTAGATGGAGGGTTGTGGACGATTCAGAAGAGAAACCCTAAGTAGTGCATTACTGTAAATAGTATTTGTCAGTGCTGTTTAATGTGAAGAACTCCTGTTGTTGTCACAGAGTTAAGTTACAGTCTCAGTATTAATACAAGGTCTTGGATCTGATAAAAGACATTGGGGCTTTGTTCTCTATTCTAGCATAACGCTCTGGCTTGGGCCCAGCAGCCGAATATAAAAGGCTCTATTTTGTGCAAAATCCCAATAGTCATTTTACTGTTGTGTTTGAACACCTAGTAACTTCCATAATCAATCAAAGATGGGCTTTAGAGTTATTTCCACTCATTTAAATCCATGGCGATTTAATGATACTCCTGCAAACACAGAGAAGCAATTTACTGAGCCCCCTGATCTATCCCATTTACATCCTCTACCCAGTCTGTAAATAAATATCTCTGCTGCTATTGTTCTGTTCTCTTCTATTCTGCTACACTTGTTTGGTGGGCATGGCCTCCCTCCCTCCCATGCCTGTGTCCCTCTCATTCCCTTCCTTGTCTTCCCCTAAGAATGCTGGTCTCCTTTCAGCTCAGCCTATTGATTCTGGTCTCCACAGAGCACCCTTCTGAGCATGATGGCATCTTCATTAAGCGAGCTGTTGGACTGAAACCAGGCTGGCCTTTGATGACAGGCAGGCAGGAAAGCAGGTGGGGAGAGGGCCCCCATGCCTGGACAGAGCCTGAGTTTGGGCGCAGGACCACGTGGGCCAGCTGGAGTTCCAGCCACCATAAAAAAAGGCAGACAGCCATTACAGATCCATGCTCCGAGGGGTGGGAGGCAAAGTTATTATAGTAATCACAATTTGGGGTTTGTGGTTGGGAGAGACAATGCCACCTCGAGTGATTTCCCCTTTCTCCCTTTGTTCCCCTTCCCATCTTTAAAACCCTCGACTATTACAACCAAAACCAAATTAAATGTCAAAGTCTGCTGAAAAATACATGGTTGCAGAGACAGAGGAGTCAACCATTCATCTTGGCTGTTGAATCTGTGAAAGTGACTTGGATTTAGGACTTCTCTTTGAATATCTGACTTGCCTATGTGCAGCGTGCTCTATGACCATGTGGCTCTGATTTGAGGTTCTGGTACAGGGAGCAAAGCTATGATTTGGGGGAGGATGGGGAAGGAAGCGAGAACAGGTCAGCACTCGTAAATCCCCATCCCCTTTCACAGTAAAAATCTGTTTCCCCCACAGCACCGTCTCTCCCAATGGGCCCAGCCAGCTGCTCCTCCACTATGCAGCCAGGCAGCCTTCTAAACAGACTGTTGGTGCTGCCTTCACTCTCTCTCCCTCCGAATGCTCTCCGTTTACGAGCCGCACATCGAGAGCTCTTAAAGGCAGAGGCCTGTATTTGCATGTACTTTTAGCACACTGGCAGACGGCCCTGTTTCCCCATCTGCAATGGATTGTGGGTTTTTATGTCTCCAAAGAGTTTCCAATGCAGTAAAGCTACACAAGCAAGATTTCAGTTCATCAAGCTTTAAACCATCTGCGCTTGAAAAGATTGGGGCCTTAATGCACTCGTATACACAATATAAGCTAATTCTAAAATAGGCACTCCAGGGGCTTAAAACATTTGCAGAACCTTACGGGAGGTTAGGTCTAATCTAAGCACACCACGCCACTAAGTAGTTCTGCTAGCCCAAGAGGTCCAAAGCGGAGATATGAGAGAAGTGAGGGAACAGTGGTGAGGGGCAGGGTGGGGACTCTCTCTGCAGTCACTTGTAATAATACAGATGTACACTGCTGGGCTTGGCCCCGATTGGTCATTCAATCTGGACAATCGTTTTAGCAGTATGCTACAGGGATAAGCCTCAGTGCTCTGACTCACAGGCTCTAGGCTAGACACAATTAGTTTATTTAGATTTTCTGCATCTTGCTTCTAAAGCAGGTTTTCCAGGGAAATAGAGGAGTGAGGAAGAATCACTGAATCTGAAGGACTGCAATTGTGGGGTGTATTACTACTTTGATTGTCCTTGAATGAGTTCTATGAATCTCTTTGTCAAGTGGATAAGCCACTGTTGACCTTAAAAGGTGTCTTCAGAAGGGCTTGAGAAGATAGATGTTATAATACAAAACTATTGTCCTGGAAAATCTATTGTATACAGGACACTGAAAGACTGGATACAGAACATCTGTTGTAGTAACACTGCATAGAAATTAACTTTTGATACCCATTGATACATTGCTTATCTGCATTAACATATAAGGAGTCACTATATGACACAATGGTCAGGATAAAAAAAAAAGATGATCTCATCTTGAAAAGATCCTGAACTCAATTAAAATATACAAACTCAGAGAGAATCATGGGAGAGACATGTGCATGTCACTCAGAGATTCATGCTTTTGACCTCACCAATGTCACATGATGCATTGAAAGGGAAGACTAAGATTGTTGAGGCAAGGAAAGCGATCCTCCCAACATAATCTCACTCAATTCAAGGAAATATGTACCAAAACATATTTCAGCAGATTTCATGTGTTTTTGTGTGGCTTATTTCGTGTGAAAATACACACATTTGTGCGACTTCATTCATAGGAAAAGTAATTTTTGTGGGGCAAACTTCGGAACAATCTTTTGAAAGTTACTGGAGCAAATGCATTTCGGCCAATGGTGTTCTACACTGCCTTTTTTTGTGTCCCACATCTTTTAAAAAACAAACTCGTTAAAAATCCAATATTATTAATCAACCAGGTTGTCATCGAAATACTTATAATATAATAGTAACCTTACGTTTTTAAAATTGGATTACTAATGCCAAAGCTTCTTTCTATGCTTGTTTTCCCTTAATATTTCGGGATACTGGTGCTAAATCAGATTTTATGAGGGTTGCCAGATTGGAGTAAAAGCTGAATGTCATTTTTTTTTGTGGTATCGATGAAGGTATTTGATTGGGGAACGGGGATACATTTTCATGAAGGGAAATTAATTAATCAAAAATTGGGGGAAACAGAACACCAGCAAAAACAAAAAAACAGTTTGGTTTAAATTCCCCTGGTGATCAATTAAGCCATATCAATGCAGTTAAACAGGTTCGTGTAAAATATTGAATTATGTTGGCTTACACTTATGGCACTTCCAAGGCCGTTTCATTATAATTATTATGGTTATGTCAATCATGTTAAGTACTTAGGCTATTGTAACAAGGCATATGTCAGCATTGTAGGCTTACTGCCTCTGCCCAGAGGCCTACCAGGATTTCATGGCAACGGCCGTTAGAGCTCACTTCGCCACATATGAGCCCTGGTTAAAGTCCCTGTTGCAGCTTTCACTTTCTTACGATACATTGGTGGCTGCGTTGGGATCACGTTCAGCTCACGTCTAGTTATGTGATCTAGTGGTGGGAAGCATTCTGTTTTTCCACATTGTGTTGGGTATATCTAGTGAACAATGGATAAGCAACAATGGGCATGACAGATAGAAGTAGTCACTACAGGTGTGATCAAGCCTTACATCAAAGTTGCCTGAAGCTGAATGGAAAGTACTATGTCCTTACCAGTTATTCAGAAGAAAATCCTCTGTGACTGTCTATTTTAAATAAGTTAACTTACCAGTGTGGACCCAAAACAAACACATTCTACACATTTACATACAACCTGTTTAAAGTGTTATTACAACCATGGTGTTCTTTTGTTACTGAAGCTTAAATATAAAATAACCTGACAATGATCCACATCACATGGGAAGACAAATTATATGTGTGTTATGCAGCAAAACACAACTATCCTTTTTTAGGATGAAACCAGTAATATGAATAACTTTTGATCCATCCTGTTCTGATCTAATTAGATGGACCAAGCCTGACCTGCTGAGGAGTGTCGGTCTACATCCTAGCTAGAGGGGTGCTCTCATCTTATCTACGAACATAGATAGGGTGCTAACTCCCCTAACTCCACTGTGAGATAGGGTGCAGGCCAGGCAGCAGGTTGTTAGCCAGCCTGCCAGCTTAGTGGAGTCTGCCATTAGCACAGTCAGTGTAGTCAGCTCAGCGATCCCCATTGAGACCGTGTCTGTGCCTCGATCTAGGTTGGGAAAAACTAAACATTGTGGTGTTCGCCTTAGCAATCTCACTGGAATAAAGACCTCCTCAATTCCTGTCATTATTGAAAGAGATTGTGATATCTCACATCTCAAAATAGGGCTACTTAATGTTAGATCCCTCACTTCCAAGGCAGTTATTGTCAATTAACTAATCACTGATCATAATCTTGATGTGATTGGCCTGACTGAAACATGGCTTAAGCCTGATGAATTTACTGTGTTACACTAGTGACCATATCCCCCGCGCATCTCGCAAAGGTGGAGGTGTTGCTAACATTTACGATAGAAAATTTCAATTTACACAAAAAAAAGACTGCATTTTCCTCTTTTGAGCTTCTAGTCATGAAATATATGCAGCCTACTCAATCACTTTTTAGAGCTACTGTTTACAGGCCTCCTGGGCCATATACAGCATTCCTCACTGAGTTCCCTGAATTCCTATCGGATCTTGTTGTCATGGCAGATAATATTCACATTTTTGGTGACTTTAATATTCATATTTGTTTGCAATCACAAAAAAAAAAATCTGCCCAGACCCCAACCAAGGATCATCAAAAGCTGCGCTATAAATTCTCGGGGAACAAAGATTCCTAGATGCCCTTCCAGACTCCCTCCACCTACCTACAAAAATCAGTTAACCACCTAACTGAGGAACTCAATTTAACCTTGCGTAATACCCTAGACGCAGTCCCACCCCTAAAAACAAAAATATTTGTCATGAGAAACTAGCTCCCTGGTACACAGAAAATGACCAAGCCCTGAAGCAAGCTTCCAGAAAATTGGAACAGAAATGGTGCTAAACCAAACTGGAAGTCTTCCGACTAGCTTGGAAAGACAGTACCCTGCAGTATCCCACACTGCTGCTCTGTCATCCTATTTTTCCAACTTAATTGAAGAAAATAAGAACAATAAAAAAACATTTTTTGATACTGTTGCAAAGCTAACTAACAAGCAGTAAACCCCAAGAGAGGATGGCTTTCACTTCAGCATAGATAATTTCATGAACTTCTTTGACGAAAGGATCATGATCATTAGAAAGTAAATTATGGACTCTTTAAATCTGTGTATTTCTCCAAAGCTCAGTTGTCCTGAGTCTGCACAACACTGCCAGGACCTAGGATCAAGGGAGACACTCAAGTTTTTTAAATACTTTTTCTCTTGACACACTGTTGAAAATAGTAATGGCCTCTAAACCTTCAAGCTGCATACTGGACCCTATTCCAACTAAACTACTGAAAGACCTGCTTCCTGTGCTTAGCCCTCCTATGTTAAACATAATAAGCGGCTCCCTATCAACCAGATGTGTACCAAACTCACTAAAAGTTGCAGTAATAAAGCCTCTCTTGAAAAAAGCCAAACCCTGATTCAGTGTAGTCTGACCCAGGAATGTGAAGGTGAACAGAAAGGCACTGGAGCAACGAACCGCCCTTGCTGTCTCTACCTGGCCTGTTCCCCTTTCTCCACTGAGATTCTATGCCTCAAACCCTATTACGGGGGCTCACTGGCTTACTGGTCCACTTCCATGCTGTCCCTAGGAGGGGTGGTCACTTGAGTGGGTTGAATCACTGACGTGATCTTCCTGTCCAGGCTGACATCTACTCCTGAGGTGCTGACCTGTTGCACCCTCTACAACCACTGTGATTATTATTATTTGACCCTGCTGGTCATCTATGAACATTTGAACATCTTGGCCATGTTCTGTTATAATCTCCACCCGGCCCAGCCAGAAGAGGACTGACCACCCCTCATAGCCTGGTTCCTCTCTAGGTTTCTTCCTAGGTTCTGGCCTTTCTAAGTAGTTTTTCCTAGCCACCGTGCTTCTACACTTGCTTTGCTTGCTGTCTGAGGTTTTAGGCTGGGTTTCTGTACAGCACTTTGTGCCATCAGGTGATGTAAGAAGGGCTTTATAATTAAATTTGACTGATTGACTGATGTAGGATTTTCTACGGCCTACAATCGAGCCCAATTCCCAGTCATGAAGGACATGAAGCTAGGCCCCTCTTGATTCTCAATGGTGAAGACTGAACTCAAGTTAGGGGTTTTACGTCAGACTCTCCTGTACCACTTTGCCCAACATGCTATACCCCAGAGGCTGTAAATAAACCCTTTATTTTCTAAGGTGATCCAAAAATGAGGGATCATTATTATAGGGCTGTGAAACCCACAGCCGAATGGCTCCAGACTGAGTATTTCTCACCATTTATTTACAGAGAGCAACTTCTGTTTTATAGCAGGTAGTGTCAATTTATTTACAGTAGTGTGTTGATTAATTATTGCTTTTTTCAGTGGAAATACAGAATATGTATAAAAATACCAAATACACCAATAGCTAAATCAAGCAGAGATTTATGACTATTTTACCATGTTAATCATAACTAAATCATACAAACTACAAACACTTAACCAGTTAAAGATAATGAACACATGACAATTAGATAAAAAATATTTAATTAAAAATAATTGATACAAAAATCTAGAGTTGGCTATAACATGAGTTCAAACAAAGTGCGTGTGTGTATATGTGTGTAAGTGATTGTGTGTGTGTGTCTGTATTATGGTGTGTACTATAATTTCACCAAATAAAAATTCCCCAATCAAATACCTTCAGTGATAACCACAAAAATTAGAATCTGTCTTTTTCCCAATCTGGCAACCTTCTTAAAATTTGACACAGCCTTGTATAACATGCATTATGAAAGAAATGGTGAAAATCGTGTAGATCTACTTTAGCCTACACAAAAAAGGGCACCAATATTCCAAAGAATTAAGTGACAACAAGCACAGAAAACAGTGTTGGCATAAAACAAATCTAAGTAAGGCTACTATTATGTAATTATTTCGGTGACAACCTGGTTGATTAACAATATTGTTTTATTTTTTATATATAAATAAATGTGTGACACAAAAAAAGGCAGTGTAGAACACCATTGAACATAATGCATTGGTCTAATAACTTTCAAAAGATTGTTCCGAAGTTTTCCCCCCAACAAAATGTATTTTCCTCTGAATTCCTACGAAGCGGCTCATAAAATGGTCTTTTCACACAAATTAAGCTCCACAAAAACATAAAAACGCATGAAATCTGCTGAAATACTTTTTGTACATATTTGCACAAATTGAGTTTGAGATTGTGTTAGTCCTTCAGAATCCAAGAAAAAGATTTAAGTTTAAATTAAACAACAGAGACTTTGTTTTGTTGCAGTGTGATTCATTATGTCAATATTGGATTTTCTACACTTTTCATTATAGTTATCACGCTTCTGTAAACATAACAGATAATTGCACGTCAACATCTTTTAAAGTGGTGTGCCTGTGGTGTGTCTGAGTTGACACAGACCTGCCCCTCGTTGTGTGAAATGTGTGTGTGTATGTGAATGTGTGTGTATGAGAGTGTGTTTACTATATACCCACATCCCATCTCTCAGTTGTACATTTGCTTTGAGAAGACACTTCATTCCTCGTCTGTTCCGGCACATAAAAGCAGTCATTCTTATTACATGGCTCCAGAAAGAGAAAATAAAGCAATTCCAAAAATATCAGCCAGAAATGTAATACATAAATATTTCTGAGAGCATCTTTCTCTCTGATATTTCAACAACCAGGAGACGACTGAGACCAGAGGTGGAGAGGAGAGGAGAGAGGCATGGAGGAGGGAAGGAGAGGTAATACAACCACCTTCTTAATGCTTCCCACTTTCCTCTCAAACAGAAAAACATAAACAGAACTGGAAAAATACATGCAATAACAGAATGAGCCTGATCATTTATGAGCACACTTTGTGTTGGAAAACAGCATATCCCTGAGCACAATAAACTTGCTTGAAGAGGGGTATTTACCCAAACACTATACTTTGTATTACAGATATATAATTTGCTATTGGCATGACATTTAATTTACACCCCACTGTGGTTGTCTTCATTCATAAATAGAAATGCCCACTTTCACTCACAAGACACATTACTTATATATTTTTAAACTGTGAAAAATCTGAGCACTTCAACATGAAAATCAGAAAGAAAATCTTGTTAAGCACGATCTCTTTTGGAGTCAATTATTCTAACCTGTCATATGAACAAATTCCTAACAAAGATGTTAAATAGGTCGTTACCTATGGTTTGGGGGCAATAACAACAGTGTATAAATAACTGCATTAGCACAATTTATTTACGCATTTCAGCATCAATCAGAGCTAATGTGGCCTACAACAAGTAATTCCAGCCACACAGTCTTACTAAACAACCCTTTAAAGTCCACTGGCCCAAAAGGGCCTGATCTTCTTACACAGCTTTGTCCTCATGCAATGTCTATCGCCAAGTTCTTAATTCTTTCTTAAGATATTCAGTAAAATTAGATCTATGATAAAACCAACTGCACGTACCCAGTAGAATGGCCTCAGTATTTATTTATTTAGGCAAGTCACTTAAGAACAAATTCTTATTTACAATGACAGCCTAGGAACAGTGGGTTAACTGCCTTGATCAGGGGATTTGGGATTTGATTTAGCAACCTTTTGGTCACTGGCCCAATGCTCTAACCACTAGGCTACCTGTCACCCCAGTATGAAGTATATGACTTTTGCTTTTCTATTTTTGTTTTGCCAAAACACAGTCATACATTTCTCATTTTGTTTGAATAAAATATGTAGCTTTGTATAAAGCATTGCAACATGAACCTGGAATTTCCAACGCAGTAAAGCTACACAAGCGAGTTTTCAGTTCATCAAGCTTTAAGCTGCCAGTTTATGCTCTAATTCTTTTAGCAAGGGCATGAAGTAATTAAATGCATATTGAATGCGTAGTTCATCTAAAGTCGTCTAACCCTACAGTCAGCTAGCTCCGCAGTCTGCATACCTAACACCATATGCAAATCACAATCACACAATCTCTGCTATCTCTGCTTCCACTAGTTGGCCTCAAGTAGTAGCCATAGTATGTGCTTGCAGTGCTGGCTGGAGCCCCGGTGTATAGAGCTGTGCCACTCTGTCAGGGCTGGGCTGTGCTCCAGGTGTCTACAGAAGCCTCCTGTCTGTCTGGCCGCCTGACCCACACTGGCACCTTCCATATGTGCCCTTCCTGACAACTTCTGTCACTGTCACACGTCCTGCATCCTACACTGGCTGGCCTGGAAGTATCTCTCTGCCTCTCTCGAACCAGTGTACGGTATGCTGGACACGTCAGCAGCACTACAGCACCAACAGCAGAGGAGTGGAAAACACCCTCCCCTTATTCAAAGCTGGTGTTTAGAAGGCATGAATATAAAGGCCAATCATAAATGATTAATGGCGAGGAATGGACCTTCGAAGAATCAAGTGTATGAAATCCTCACAGTAGATGTGTCAAAATACCCGTAAAACCGAGCGGTCAAACAGGGAAATGGTCCAGGTTATCAATAGTTAAAGTGCGGTAGCAGCAACAATATTCACCCCTCCCTCAATCAAAAAAATGTGCATTCTGCGTGGAACTTCCATGGAGCCCTGCAGTCGATGACAAAGACCTCCATATAGCCATCTATTCTTCTGTCTATGTTCTGTACAGTGTCTAGTTCTATTAAATTGTAGAGGACGTATTTGTTTTGGCGTTTCATTAGGCGAGCCAGGGAAGCTAGTGGCCTGGTTACAGTTCGTCTCTAGAGGACTGGTTACAGTCCGGCCTGGCAATTTGGGGGATAATGAAGTGGTACATCTTCCCCAGTTGTATGATAGTGGTGCACCAGATTACAGCAGCCACACCTGAGCTGAGTAATGGGATTCAGTCCCACAATGAGCTGTTCACTTGATAAGAAACCAATTCAGTCTCCCCTTCCTCCCCATATTAGCAGAAGCTTCCCTGGCTCGCCTTAGGCTAATTAAACGCCTAAACAAATACGTCCTCTACAATTTAATAGAGCTAGAATGGGACACGACATTCTATGTGCTCATCATCTTTTTTTGTGAGTCACCCCAAACATATCTTTTTGAGTAGTGTAAAAGACTTTCCCGTCAGACATGACTGACACAGTGATAACAGTAGTTCCTCTCATATCGGTCACTCATTGACAGCTCTGGTGTTGGGCTTGTCTGTGTTTGTCATTCAATCAAACAGCCCTTCAGAGTGTGTGTGAGTGTTTGTGTGTGTGCTTGTGGCTGCATGTGTATATGCTGGACCAGGGTAGTGAAGTGAACTTAGACCAGCAGTCGCTCTGTCCTTTAGAGCTCAGGACAAAATTACATGCTGCCAGTGAGCTGTTGGGGATGGGTCTGATTAAACAATCAGAGGGGAATGGTATGGTTTTAGCAACCATTTTATCCCCTAAATGATGAACGTGGGCTAACAGAAAGAGAGAGACAGCAGGTGAGAGAGAGATTGGGTACTGTATGTGTGTGTGATGAATGATTAACCTTCATTTGTACCACAGGGTTCAATTATCGGGCCAACTATTTTTTCTGTATATTTCAACGATGTCGCACTTGCTGCAGGTGATTCCCTGATCCACCTCTACGCAGATGACACCATTCTGTATACATCTGGCCCTTCTTTGGACACTGTGTTAACAAATCTCCAAACGAGCTTCAATGTCATACAACACTCCTTCGTGGCCTCCAACTGCTCTTAAAACGCTTGTAAAACCAAATGCATGCCTTTCAACCGTTCGTGACCGCACCCGTCCGTCCGCCCGACTAGCATCACTACTCTGAACGGTTCTGACCTAGAATATGTGGACAACTATAAATACATAGGTGTCTGGCTAGACTGTAAACTCGCCTTCCAGACTCATATTAACATCTCCAATCCAAAATCAAATCTTGAATCGGCTTTCTACTTTGCAACAAAGCCTCCTTCACTCGCGCCGCCATACTTACCCTAGTAAAACTGACTATCTTCCAGATCCTGGACTTAAGCGATGTCATCTACAAAATAACTTCCTATACTCTGCTCAAGAAACTGGATGCAGTCGATCACAGTGCCATCCGTTTTGTTACCAAATCACCTTATACCACCCACCACTGCGACCTGAATGCTCTGGCCCTCGCGACATATTGGTTGCCAGACCCACTGGCTCCAGGTCATCTATAAGTCTATGCTCGGTAAAGCTCCGCCTTATCTCAGCTCACTGGTCACGATAACAACACCCACCCGTTGCACGCGCTCCAGCAGGTATATCTCACTGGTCAACCCAAAGCCGAAACCCCCTTTGGTCGCCTTTCCTTCCAGTTATCTGCTGCCAGTGACTGGAATGAATTGCAAAAATCGCTGAAGCTGGTAACTTATATTTCCCTCACTAACTTTAAACATCAGCTATCTGAGCAGCTAACCGATTGCTGCAGCTGTACATAGTCTATCTGTAAATAGCCCACCATATCTACCTACCTCATCCCCATATTGTTTTTATTTACTTTTCTGCTCTTTTGCACACCAGTATCTCTACTTGCACATCTGCTCATCTATTACTCCAGTGTTAATCTGCTAAATTGTAGTTACTTTGCTACCATGGCCTATTTATTGCCTTACCTCCTCATTCCATATGCACACACGGTATATAGACTTTCTTTTTTTTCTATTGTGTTGTTGACTGTACGCTTGTTTATTCCATGTGTAACTCTGTGTTGTTGTTTGTGTCTCACTGCTTTGCTTTATCTTGGCCAGGTCGCAAGAGTAAATTAGAATGTGTTCTCAACTAGCTTACCTGGTTAAATAATGGTGAAATAAAAATAAATAAAAGATATATCATTATGAATGGAAGGTAAAGGCTAGCTTTGTCTTTAGCTGTTTGTCCCCTATACATGTGTGTGGGTGTTTTCTGGGCTTTCCCACAGCCCAGGGGTGTCATTCCAGCCCCAGAGGAGACAGCCTCAATAAAACATAGTGTTTTTGCTCAATAAGTCCTTGTTAAGGCTGCTCCCATGCCACACAGCAGATAAATCACTAAAGCAATATAACCGAGGCAAGCAACTCCTGTATTAACATTCCAGATCTAATAGTATTACCAGAGGGTTGCAGAAAATATTCTGTGTATGTTGGTAGGCTGAGGCATCACTGCTCATCTGAGGGCTTGTCAAGTCATCATCAAACCTTTGTGTCTCACAAAACACACTCCCCACTCTGTTCTGCCGCCCCTTCTCTACCACAGACATGCTGCCTCAGGGTCACATCAAATGACCTCTATCGCCCTCCCCCTTCCTTCACTCTACCTACCCCCTTCTGTTTCTTTATATTTCTCTCTCTCTCTCTGTCTCTCTCCCTCTCTCTCTTATCATTGTTTATAGCTGTAGTTATGTGCTGATTGGGGGTGGTGAATGAGAACTTTTACCTTCGTCTCCTCACACCTTGTTAATTTTCCCCTCGTCAACAAGTCCCAACAGCTGAGGACGGGAGCCATTCACATGAGAGAAAAACACTCACACAAGTCACATCCAATTTACTTTTTTATTTGTTTCTTTCAAGGAACACCCGCCCCCTGAAAATCAAATCAAATCAATGTTATTGGTCACAGTTTAGCAGATATTATTGCGGATGCAGCTAAATGCTTGGTACAGCTTTAGGTCCAAACGTGTCTAATTAACAAAAACACACACACTTTCTCTCTCTCTCCGTAACGTAAGGGGGAGGTACGACGGCAGCTCTGTTAATTAGGGGTGACATGATGTTTATGTAACCTCCAAGCCTCCCAAACCAGATGCAATTACAGGCCCCTGGTCCCATTGACCCCAGCCCACTGTGGAATCCACACAGCACTCTGCCTCTCTATCCCAGGCAAGAGCCCGGCTGGTCACAGGGCAGGAAGAGGGGGATTGAGCCAGAGTTCAGTCTCTTTCACAACTCTCTCTGACGGTAGCCCTGGCGCTTAATCCAAAGTGACGGCCACTTCAGTGGATACGGCGCAGGGCCCCCCAATTTCCGCCAAGACCCCACGGCAGGGGAAGGTGGGTTCAGGAGGGGTAGTAGAGAAGGCTGGGGCAGGGGCGGCAGACTTAATGTGGCCCAGTGAGGGAGAGTTGAGGCAGGGGCTTCATTAAAAGGCTTTACTGAACTCTGAGGTCCCTCATTAACCCACACAACAACCACTCACGATCAAACTATCAAAAAGAGGTGGTTCTTTCAATACAAACATTAAATTAGCCAGTTATATTAATTCATCTGAGAGATGCTTTCAATAATTATTAATTGACTGACTCTAAAGGAGGCGGCATAGTATTGTATACTGTTTTCAAATGTGTCAAAAATGCGCTGTAAGAGGCACATATCAAATTAAATCAAATCCAACTTTATTTGTCACATGCGCCGAATACAACAGGTGTAGTAGACCTTACCGTGAAATGCTTACTTACAAGCCCTTAACCAACAGTGCAATTCAAGAAAGAGTTGAAAATATTTACCAAATTAACAAACGTAAAAAATAATAAAAAAGTAGCACAATAAAATAACAATGACGAGGCTATATACAGGGGTATAGGTCAGTCGACGTAATTTGTACATGTAGGTAGGGCTGAAGTGACTATGCATAGATTAATAAAGAGTGAGTAGCAGCAGTGTAAATAGTCCGGGTGGCCATTTGATTAATAATACATATACTGTATTCCGCAAAATGCATAACTGTTTCTGCCTCTTTAATACCTTAGATCTTCCTTGCATCTCAAATCAAATCAAAATGTATTTATATAGCTCTTCGTACATCAGCTGATATCTCAAAGTGCTGTACAGAAACCCAGCCTAAAACCCCAACAGCAAGCAATGCAGGTGTTGAAGCACATTGGCTAGGAAAAACTCCCTAGAAAGGCCGAAACCTAGGAAGAAACCTAGAGAAGAACTAGGCTATGAGGGGTGGCCAGTCCTCTTCTGGCTGTGCCAACTCCCTCGCTTGAAACATAGGGAGTCACATCAGCTTAAGAACTAAAGGAGGAGGTAAAGGAGGAGGAAGTTGTATAGTTGAACACGGCCAATATACACAGTAACATAGGGCTTTGGGGAGCCCAGCCATAGAAGGCTCCCCTCAGTCCAGTGCTGTTCATCGACTACAGCTCGGCATTTAACACCATAGTGCTCTCCAAGCTCGTCATCAAGCTCGAGACCCTGGGTCTCAACCCCGCCCTGTGCAACTGGGTACTGGACTTCCTGACGGGCCGCCCCCAGGTGGTGAGGGTAGGCAACAACATCTCCACCCCGCTGATCCTCAACACTGGGGCCCCACAAGGGTGCGTTCTGAGCCCTCTCCTGTACTCCCTGTTCACCCACAACTGCGTGGCCACGCACGCCTCCAACTCAATCATCAAGTTTGAGGACGACACAACAGTGGTAGGCTTGATTACCAACAACGACGAGACGGCCTACAGGGAGGAGGTGAGGGCCCTCGGAGTGTGGTGTCAGGAAAATAACCTCACACTCAACGTCAACAAAACTAAGGAGATGATTGTGGACTTCAGGAAACAGCAGAGGGAACACCCCCCTATCCACATCGATGGAACAGTAGTGGAGAGGGTAGTAAGTTTTAAGTTCCTTGGCGTACACATCACAGACAAACTGAATTGGTCCACCCACACAGACAGCATCGTGAAGAAGGCGCAGCAGCGCCTCTTCAACCTCAGGAGGCTGAAGAAATTTGGCTTGTCACCAAAAGCACTCACAAACTTCTACAGATGCACAATCAAGAGCATCCTGTCGGGCTGTATCACTGCCTGGTACGGCAACTGCTCCGCCCACAACCGTAAGGATCTCCAGAGGTTAGTGAGGTCTGCACAACGCATCACCGGGGACAAACTACCTGCCCTCCAGGACACCTACACCACCCGATGTCACAGGAAGGCCATAAAGATCATCAAGGACAACCACTGCCTGTTCACCCCGCTATCATCCAGAAGGCGAGGTCAGTACAGGTGCATCAAAGCTGGGACCGAGAGACTGAAAAACAGCTTCTATCTCAAGGCCATCAGACTGTTAAACAGCCACCACTAACATTGAGTGGCTGCTGCCAACACACTGACTCAACTCCATCCACTTTAATAATGGGAATTGATGGGAAATGATGTAAAATATATCACTAGCCAATTTAAACAATTCTACCTAATATAATGTTTACATACCCTACATTATTCATCTCATATGTATACGTATATACTGTACTCTATATCATCTACTGCATCTTTATGTAATACATGTATCACTAGCCACTTTAACAATGCCACTTTGTTTACATACTCATCACATATGTATATACTGTACTCAATACCATCTACTGTATCTTGCCTATGCTGCTTTGTACCATCACTCATTCATATATCTTGTACATATTCTTTATCCCCTTACACTTGTGCCTATAAGGTAGTAGTTTTGGAATTGTTAGCTAGATTACTTGTTGGTTATTACTGCATTGTCGGAACTAGAAGCACAAGCATTTCGCTACACTCGCATTAACATCTGCTAACCATGTGTATGTGACACATAACATTTGATTTGATTTGATGATGAGAGATGACAGGCACTTACGCATACTGCCAACAGGACACAAAGCTATAGCATAGATAAAGCCTGTAGCTCGTATCCCCAGTCATCAGTGCACAGCCTGGCACACCAAATGATGCGTCTCATACAGACAATTAAAGAGCAAATCAATGCTGCTGCTTGGATGAAATAATGGAGGTGCAGTCATCTGCAACCACAAAGCACACAGTGGAAAACATGCACAGCTACCATAGTTACAGGAGACAGCCAGTGATTGGAGCATGTTTCTCCAAGATCCCAAAGATGAAAAAGGTAGGCCAATCACACAGACCTGTTTTTGATTAAATGTTATTATTCACTGGAAAGACAGTGGTCTCTTACTAATTGTCCCATTACTGTTTTGGGTGCAGTTATAATGTAACTCATAGAGGGAATGGGGATCACAGTGATTTCAAGGCATATTATCAAAGACTTTATAAGCTTCAAAGTAAGATTAGAGCTGAGTGGGTGGATAAAGTGAGGGCCTGAGATGTTACGACTATAATCACTGAGCAGCAGTCAGGGGAGGGAAAGTAGTGAGGGAAAGTAGTGCTCACTCAGCTACTCTATCTGAGAGCCCTGATGAGCCCACACTCTGAGGACCAACAGGCCATCAAACCCTGCCTGAGACATCATCAACAGTCCTCTCACTTCCATTTAGAACGGATCTGCATACTGACTCCACACTAGAGAAAAGTTAGACTGCATCATCGTGTGTGTGTGTGTGTGTGAGAGAGAGAGACAGACAGAGACAGACAGAGAGAAGACAGGCTATGTGCCCACTGACCACAAATTGAGGTGGAAACTGAGCTACACTTACTAACCTCCTGCCAAACGTATGACCACATTAGAGACACATATTTCCCACAGCTCACACAGACTCGCAAAGAATGTGAAAACAAATCAAACATTGATGAAACTCCCATATCT
The DNA here is from genome assembly GCF_036934945.1 of Oncorhynchus masou masou. Lineage (NCBI taxonomy): Eukaryota > Metazoa > Chordata > Actinopteri > Salmoniformes > Salmonidae > Oncorhynchus > Oncorhynchus masou. The sequence goes on from NC_088216.1 coordinate 64,346,526, forward strand.
GTTATGCGAAATACCGCAGTGTGCAATCACAGCAGCAAGATTTGTGGCCCGTTGCCATGAGAAAAGGGCAACCACTGGAGCACAAACACTACAAATACCACCAATATTTATCTGTTTATTCATTTTCCCTTTCATACTTCAACTATTTGTACATTGTTACAACACTGTACATAGCCAATAATATAACATTTGAAATGTCTATAATATTTTTTTACTTATGTGACTGTAATCAATGTTCCCTCAAATTTTTCTCGGCACTGAGAAAATTTCAGGTCCGCTGAGCGCAAACTTGAACATTGTGAAAATCTGTGCAACTTTCAGCAAGCGTTTACTGTGATCACTGAGGCTGTACCCGCTTTCAGTTACAGTTTTAACAGTGGCCAAGTAGGCTACTGTGACTATTTGATCATAATGTAGGCCTACCAGAGTGGCCTACCATCAAAAACAATGGAGAAAATGCATCTCATTTTAACATGGACATATCTGTTCCATCATTCAGCCTACAGTAGCAGCCAATATGTGGTGTTAAATGTAGGTCTAGATTCCATGAGACTTTTGAGGGGAAAAACATGCAGGGCTGGACATTAACCTGTTTATCCACGTTTCCTTCAGACAAGGAGGTGACTGGAAATGGGGTTGATGCAAGAAACCACTTTACAAAATAACATGCATTATTATTCCCATACCATTATTACAGTGAATCAGACAAATGATGCTACCCTCTGCCTATTGGCTACTTCGATTATTCAAGCATGTCTCTCTTATTCAACACTGCCCCTTTAAGACATTAAAAAAAATGTCTTTACCTGACTCGATTTCAAAGATGTCTAGGAATGTACATGTTTTGTGCTCTTGTAGGAAGCATTCACTCCCCTATTGCTGACTACAAATGATCTATAACTGGGATAATAACTCAATAACTAGCAAAGGATATGAACAAAATGTGCCCACGTGGCTACATGCAGCTCTTGCTTTGATCTCAGAACAAGTGCATCTACTCAAGACCACAGCTATAAACACAGTCCAGTTCCAAGTAAATGGCACAGATCCATATGGCCATGGTGCCACGATCGTTGTTAGAATAAATGGACCAAGGCGCAGCGTGCGTAGAGTTCCACATGTTTAATTATTGAAACTCACCAAAACATTACAGAAACAAACTAAATGTGAAGTAATGGAGTGCTCACAGACACTACACAAAAACAAGATCCCACAAAAACCCAGTGGGAAAATGCTGCCTAAATATGATCCCCAATCAGAGACAACGATAGACAGCTGCCTCTGATTGGGAACCATAACAGGCCAACATAGAAATGAAAAAAACTAGACTACCCATCCTAGTCGCACCCTGACTTAACCAAAATAAAGAATAAAAATGATTTCTAAGGTTAGGGCGTGACACATGGTCTATTTGAATATAGGACTACTGCAGCTCTGATTGGTGATGCCGCTCCTGTCTGTGTAGAGTACCGGTTGAGTATTGTGTGTCAGTGCAATAGAATCCTACTCTGATGCGTTCTGCCTACAACAAAATATATTGCATAGTTTGTTTTGTTTCGGTATGTGGCATTGAAAGTGGCTAATATTGCGTTGATTTGATCACAATTGCCACAGTAAAGGGAAACGTTGATAGTGTTAACTAACAGGCAGAACCTGCCCATCCCAAGTGAAGTTCAATCTCGTGCTTCTCTCTATAGTCCCGGGGGAGCTGCGCGGCAGTCTCACGACTACTGCTCGCCTGCGCACGTGCATATCTAAGAGAGAACATTGAGTATAATGTTTACTGATGGTTTATTTCCCTTTTGTTTATTGTCTATTCCATTTGCTTTGGCAATTTAAACATATGTTTCCCCAGCCAATAAAGCCATTTGAACGTAATTTAATTGAGAGACAGAGAGAGACAGAGAGAGCATAAGGAAGGGTCTACACACCAGCCTGGTTGGTTGTGATGTTGACGGAGGAGTACTGTGGTGAGTAGGGGCTCTGGTCAGAGACACCGTTGACGGCCTGCACCTCAAAGGTGTACTGTGTGTGGGCCAGCAGGTCACTGATGTAGACCCGGGGCTCAGTCAGACCCAGCTGGCGGGGTACAAACTGGACGTTGTCGCCACAGCGCGTGCAGCCTCCGCGGCCCCCTCCACAGCTCTTACAGATGATGTTGAAGACCACGTCTTCACGACCACCTGACTCCCTAGGATGCTGCCACTCCAGCATCAGAGACGTCTCATTCACGATGGACAGAACATTCTGAGGAGCAGACGGCACCGCTGGAGAAACACAGACAACATACAGTCAACATCTTAGTTGGTTTCTGTGTGGAATGTGAGAAGCATTGACAGAAGTCTCATATGTAGACTATGGTTTGCCTACGGACTTGAGGTGAAAGACAACAAAAAAATGTGGAGAAATGGTAGGGACTCAATCTACTCTAGTCACTTCAAAAGCACTACTTCATGACATTTCATTTAGATGTTGGCAGGGGAATTATGTTTCCTGTGTCCTTGGAGTTCTGGGGGGTGAGAATACCAGAGCCAGTGTCACCCTACTCAAAAACCCACACGCCCACAAATACAGTACAGTCTCTTTGAGGTCTTTGCCTGGTATGCTCAATATAAGAGGATGCCCATTTAAACACACTGATCTTCAACATGAGGTGACTTTTGATGTCCATTATGCCACATGTCTGTTTCAATCCGTTAGTTATGTACAGCAGAGCACCAAGTAGACGTGCTGCAAGACAGAGAAAGTGACTGTTCCTCAAACTCAGCCACCTCTTATAGAGGCATCACTGTTTGAAAGTAACATTCCCCATGGCATCACATTTGACTGACAGCCCAAACAAACGCACAATGAGTACTGTTTATCTTTTACGGGCATGTGCAGCTAATTAGGGAGGATGCTCTCTCCAGGGCTAATGAGATAAACAAGGAAATTCCCCCCGCCCACAAACTCCTAAACCTGAATTGATCACTTATTTAACCGCCCTTTTAATTGGCTCTCATTAAGAGACTTCCAGGCCTGGAGCAGTGCCCATCGAGGCCCTCTGTCTGTCTGTGTCTCTCTATCATGCGAAACAGCCTCGTAAACATCATCTCCTTCCCGGGGAGGGTTGGGATGGGCAGCTAATGGCCCCAGTTAGCTCGCGGGCCACTCGAATGGGCCCGTTTCCCTTCTTTAATCAGCCCGGGCCCGCTGTGTTTAATACCAGCGACGTGACGCTGCTTTCTCATTCAGCTGCTCTGCTCCCAGAGCCGGGCTTATGCAAATCTCCTTTGTTGGAAGCGCTCAAATCTTTCTCTCCCTCTCCCTTTCACAGAGGAGGGAAGATTTTTTTTTAAACTGCCAGGGTGGTGAAAGGAGCTGTCTCTCTTCTCTTCTTCTCTTCCCTCTCGCTCACTACTTCTCTTCCCCCTGTCTCTCATCTCTCGCCCTTACTCTTTTCTTAGCACACTGTATATACTGCATATTCCTCTCTCTCTCTCTCTCTCTCTCTGTTTCTGTATTTCCCTCACTCTTTCTTTCTCTTTTCTTAGACCCTCCGTCAACCACAAATTCCAATTCAAATGGCTTCATTGGCATGACAAGAGGAATATTGGCCCAGTCTATTCTCTCCGTCTGTTCCCCTACAATGCTGCATGGCCTGGCCCAGTAACCTCTGCTTTGGCTGAGGGCAGCAGGGCTCTGTGATGTGAGGAGGGGAGGGTGGCCTGTGTGTTGGGCCAGACCTGTTGGCATGAGCTCTATGAGCATGTCAGTGCTGGGTGTATGTGAGGGACTCCTCTCTGACCGGACTGTTTGTGCTCAGAGAAGCTGTGGTATCCTTTGATTTCTGATTCCTGTCAGTTCCTCAGGGTGTGAAATTAAAAGAGTGTGAGTGTGCGAGCGTGCGTGTGCATGTATGTGTTTCTGTGTGTGCATTTAGTTGACAGTACGTACTTGTGCAGGGCATCTGGATGGGATCTGAGTCGGTGCGATAGTAACCGTTGCGGCACACACAGTTAGTGGCTCCTTCGTTGGTGGTACGGCTGTTGATTGGACACTGCATGCAGGATGCATCACCCTGTATAGGCTTGAAGAAGGCCGATGGACAAGCTGAAAAAATAACAAGAGAGAGAGATGAGATATGAACATATGACCATTTACACATTTCATGTTTGGTTGGTTTTAATCCCTGTTTGTCTGCATCTCACTTTACGAGATATGCCATCCAGCCGCCACAATGCAAAAGAATCCCATGTAAGGAGCTATGTGGGGATGACAACTGTGTTTTTCTTTCATCATTCAGCTTGCTGACAGCACGCTAGTTGCCTGAGATCTTCTGGAGTAGTCTACTTCCTGTTAAGTGCAGTCTTTAAAGTCCTGAGTGGGAGGAAAATATACAGCCATGGATAGGGATGACGATGATCACACACCACTGCATCGAAACTGTGTGTGTGTGTTCGTGCACGTTCAAAAAACAGTGAAGCACTATCATTTACAGTGAAACTCACTATTTCTGAATGATCTTTGTCTTTACCTCAGATCCACCTGCCCTGCCATGCACGCAAATGCACACACACTGTGGAACCCTTCCCAGAATGCACAGCAGCACCTGCTCGAGCACCATGTCAAGAGCTGTTTTTGTACTGGGGCCAAACCAGCTGAGGTTGGTTCAGCTTGAGATAATCACCACCCACCTCTCTCTCTCCATCCGGAAGAGGATGAGATGGAGTGGTGTGGGGACGAGCTAAAGCAACGAGCTAAAGCAACACGTGACAAATTGACACACAGGAGGTGCCACACTTATGAATGACCTCCACAGTGTTCTGAATGTCCATATACCAATGCTACCAGAGAACTATCTCTGTTGTCATTGAATGAAGTTTAGCTGCATCAATGTGAAGGTAGTATATAGCTTGTTAACACCATCTTCTAAAATGTGTTCACAAAACAATAGTAACATAATTTAAGAACATCTAAAATAGATGCATAGGCTATTCCCATGAAACTGAGATCAAATGGTTGGCATGCAGATGCAGCTTTCACCCATAAAACGTGGAGAATTATCATTGACGATTGGCAGTGATGATGGCATATTTTGTTGTTTGAGGGTATTAAAAAGAGGATAATTTCTAGGTATAAGCAAGAGTTTGCATTTGGAGGATGCATTTTAGCAATAACATAGCCCAATATTATTCAATAGACTACATCAGTCAGTACACACTGACTGTAACGTCATTTACTCTTTGTTTTGCCCTCCGGCACCTAAAACAATACATCTACACCACTGAATACATTATGCAACATTGGAATCGGTCAGGAACCCACAGAGCAAAAAAAAAAACTTTCTGGAGGGATCCTTATTCTGTTGAATACTCTGCATCATATCTCATCTCACAAATTCACACTACTTTCCATAATCTCACACTCTCACTATGTTCCATATCTAGTCAAAATAAAACAATCATATCCCTATCCATCTCTGGTCTGAGCTGGCAACTACAGCTGGGTTAAAATATGTGCTTTATTGGGAGAAGGTCAAATCACAAGGCAGAATAAATCTGGATTCAATCCCACTGTTTATACTATAAGACAGATCCCAATTCCCAGTCACCATGCTGGAGCACCATGCTGGAGCAAGATTACTGCTCTTTTCCAATCCCAACTCCCCACAAACTCTCTGTAGAACACATCTCAATCATCATCCTCCCTTCAAAACTGCTAAACACACTATTGCACTTCTGCGTTTTAGTAACCCTGTCCCAAAAAACTGTCTCACACCCACATACACACACAGAGAGAGACAATGTTCCGTGAAGCTGATGCATCTTGTGGATAGCTAAAGCTAAAATAAATATTCAGCGAGAGGCTCTTGACTTGGACGAGATCGTAGTCATAAACGTCAGCCGCAGGAAACGGTATTGGATATAAATACTGAGAAAATCTGATCGAGCTCTTAAATAAATATTAGTCTTGACATGTTTTTTTTCTCACGTGATTGATGAAGGAAAGTGGCCCGGTACAGAGTGAAACATGAGGCCGGCACATTCACACTGCCAGTCACCAGAGTCACAGAATGAGGCCCCAGCTCTGTGGATTGGGACTGGGACTAAAGGACACAGTGAAGTCTAAGGCAGTGAAGAGGTCAGAGGAGCACGATACCAAAGGAAATAGCAGAAAGGGCCAGTGAGAGGGAAAGGAGAAGGGGTGGAGCAGAGGAGAGAAGAAGAGAAAGACAGAAGGCAGTAGGCACTGCTTAGGATTGAATGAATGAGTGTGTTAAGGAGTTTAGGCCAAGTATGTTTTATATGGAAGAGAGAGTTGGGAAGGGGGCACAGTGTCAAAAACGAGCTCTATTGTTTGGTAGCCAGATATGGCCAGGAATGGCCAGACAGACATACAGACCAGGCTGTTTTAGGTGTGGGCTGTTTTAGGCAGGGACGACTCTAGCCTTTTGGGGGCCCTAAGGAAGATTTGGTAGGGGGTCCTTTCACCAAGCCGGCAAAATGTTTTAGTGGCACTTGACGGGTCATTTTGCCATGGGATGGATTTATTTGTGTGCAATTTTATAACAAATGTCATGTAATTCTCCTTAATTTTCTATGGGGCAGATATTTAAAAAGAAATCATCTACACATCTACACATCTAGCCATAGGGAGGAGAGAACATTCAGTATTTTTATAACAAATTTCATGCAATTATACTCATTTTGCCATCGGGCAGCAAGACTGTTTTGCTGTTTAAAATGTAATTCCCTGCAATTCTACACATTTTGCAATGGGATGAAGATACATTTTTGTAGTATGAAAGCTGTTTTCCTGCAATTTGACACATTTTGCCATGACTAATGGTACAGTATCTGAGTGAGAGTGACTGACAAAATCAATGGGGGCCCCTTGGAGGTCAGGGCCCCTGGGCACATGCCCTGCATTCCTGGTCGGTATTTGGCCATGTTTAGATAACTGCCTGGACTAACTTGCCAATCAAAAACTTGTTATGGCTATTGAGTGACTGCCAGTGACAAGAGAAAACAAAAGAAAAACTGCTGATGCATAGACACATTTTTTTACTTCCACCTTGAGTATTCTACTATTTTAAAACTCAACAGTTGAGAACCTGACTGAGTTCCTTTTTCTGGGTCAGGGGCCCCCTAAGCGATTGCTTATGCCTGGAGCCGGCCCTGCCGCCAGGGCCTTTATTTTTGGGGTGGGTGGGGGGGTGGGGGAATTCCACAAGTCTTTCAAGAGGCTGTGTTGGAGGGCTGATGAGCTGCTTGGTGTCAGATGTAGCCTGCGGAAGAGTACAGAGCTCTGATTAAAAAGCAGATCAGCACTTTGATTCCCTCCTTGCTCAGATTGGTACTGTTGAGCTGTTTGATCACAATCTCCTTCGAATCCCTCAGTCGACATGTAAGGGCGAAAGTCTTCTTTGGTTGTAGCTTCCAACTTCAGACATCCCTCTGGCAAGGGGAAGTAATATGAGGGAAATATTCATTGCTGGAGTTTTATATTCCCTTCTCTCTTGTATTCTTTTTAAATACAGTACCAGTCAAACGTTTGGACACACCTACTCATTCAGGGGTTTTTACTTAATGTTTTACTATTTTCTACATTGTAGAATAATACTGAAGACATCAAAACTATGAAATAACACATATGGAATCATGTAGTAACCAAAAAAGTGTTAAAGAAATCAAAATATATTTCACATTTTAGATTGTTCAAAGCAGCCACCCTTTGCCTTGATGACAGCTTTGCAAACTCTACTGTATGTCTATTAATATCATTAGATAAATAAGCAATTTTTTTCTCAGCTCTTAGAACCCATGGATTTTGACAGAAGTGATGAAACACCACATTAAGTCAAGAAGAAAAGGCAGACAGAAACATTCTAATGGAATTTATAAACACTTCGGATTTAATTTAGTGGCAGCCATGTCAAAGGGTCCAGATCACCTCAAAGTGGTTCCAGGCACACGTCAGAAAAGGAAAGGCTTGGCTGTCACATCTCAATGACTGCTGTTCTCCAGCGCAGAGGCAACACAGTGACTGGATAGAGGCCAACCCATTCTGTCTGTGTTTATGACTTCTAATAACACATCCTGACATAAAGAATTTAATTGGAAGTACTGTAGGCCCACTGTAAAAAAAAAAAAATGGTATTGTGAGAAGTGAGTCCTCTGTGCCAGAGAGCCAGTCAGGTTTTACAGCAGGTAATTTTCTAGTTGTTTCAAAAGGTTCCTGTAAGTTTTAGCCAGTCAGGCAGATTTATGTCAGAGGAAGGGAAAAGACACTGTATCCACCCTAGTCTGCATTTGTGTGTGAGGTGGGCCTCCATTGTTTTCAGTGACAATGCTGATTATGAAGCCAGCCACTCTACTGGAAGCATTCTGAGCTGCTGGTGCATCTGGCTTCTCCAGCTCAGTTTGCTTACACACAAACACGCACACACGCACAGACGCACAGAAATACATGCAGGCAGCCCAGCAGCAGAACTATGAGCCCAGACAGCCAGGAGGAACAGAACAAAGGGCATTTTGTCTTTCCATCATGGCCGTCTGAGCAGTGCAGTGCTTCACCATGGCTGGGGAATCATCTGGCTGAAACAGCCACTAATCCAACCAGAGCAGGTCTATGGAGAAAACCCATGACCTGTTCCACACCTCCCTCCACCCTGTCTCCCATCCCCCAGCAACCCCGCCCGACAGAGAGGTCCTTTGTCCAGCAGGCCGGAGGACTGCAGCAGTGACGGTGACCACCCCCCACCCCCTCTCCTGTTTCCCCATTCCTCCTATTCAGCTGCTCCACAACCAGCCCCTAAAACTGCTGCATTTAATGAAAGCAGCATTAAAAAGAGACAAGGGAGAGAAAGAGGGGCAAGGTGTGTGTGTATGTATGCGTGTGTCCAATGCTCGTGCGCGTCTACGTGCGTACATGCGTGTGTGAGTGTTCATTACATGTGTGTGTGTGCTTCTGTGTGTGAATCAGGGATGTGTGAAAGAGAAAAGGTTGGAGAGAAAAAGAATTGGAGGTGTGAAGGTTTGTTAGCACAGCAGAAAAAAGTGCTGAAAGCAGTGGAAATGGCCAGAGTCACAGAGAGGACCACTGTAGGGAGAAACGGGCTTATGCACGGCTTTCCTGCTTTCTGTCTACTGTCTCTGTCTCCTGTATAAACAATTTGGATTAATTACTGGGAACTACATATCAGATGTTATCCCTTAATAAGGATAGACCATAAAGAGAGAGGACTGTTTTGTGCCATACTTAAAGTCCAGCGATGGAGCAGATCAAATCCAAATTAGATTAGGAAAAACAGTCAGCTATAATAGGGACAGCACGCAAATATGAATGATTTACTCTTTGCCAAAAGTCTCTGTAGTGGTCACATGTGAGGAGAAGCTAACCTTGTGATGGGCCTAAGGACAGCATCCATAACGTAGGTAGGAGGTGTTTAGTACAACAGCCAGTCTGTCCCCTCAATGTAACCTTTCCCATAGGGAACACACTCTTTTTGGCTGAGCGGCAACGCGGGGCCCTGGAATTCAATTAGGGCCCGGGCCACGCCAGCTAATTCAATCAGGACGGTGTGAAAGCAATAATACAAATGGCATTCGCTTCACCCCACACATGGGCACAAATTAGATATTCACTTCCCTCTCTATTTTTCCCTGTCTGATGCAATTAGCGTGCCTGAATCTTGCCGTGGCTCGCACTGGGGAGTAGGGTGTGAGGCTGACCATCAATGATCTACTGGATGTAAATGAAGCTTCTCTCCATGTCCTGGATAGGACAGGAACACTTCCAGCGTGAGTCGGATGCCCACTGTCACTACTGAGGAGAGGGCTGGACTGATCGGGTGATTCAGAGGCTGGGGTCGGAACAGCAGCCCCCCCCTCTACGCCCAGTGATGGCTTGGCTCCTGTCATCTTACATTCTATGCATGTGTGTGTACACTACACATGTATATAGCCCTATTGGGTGTCTGTGTTTTCATTATCAATGAATGTGTGAGTGTGTGTGCCTGCAGAAGGATGTGGAACACGGAAAGTGACTATTCGTCAGTGTCCCTGCTCTAAGCCATGTCCCCTCTACAGTTGTCAGTGAGCTCTCCTTAGACAGCATCCAGCCCAAATCTACCCAGCGGGCGCCATGGAGACAGATTAGGTGCTCCGGTGGAGCCCATGTGAGCAGGAGATTAGTAAGAAATGTGTGAGACACCTGGGAAATGGTCTCTCAGTGGGCAGGCTCACCAGCATAACAGCTGGAGAGGAGAGGGCCCAGTTTTACAACACAAACTAGACATCCAGCACACACACACACACACACTACTCACAGTATAACTTTATAAACAACCCCTGTCCACAGCCCACAGGTCAATTTCACCTATCTATATGTCTCCTACAGTAGGTGCCAAATACGAGGCTCAGATGTACCCAGGTTTCCCTCCATGTGTATACCTACAGCACAACTGTGTTATGGTTAAGCAATCAAGGACAAAAAGAACATGTGACAGGCCAACATAGAAGCTCACAAAAAAATCATCTGTTGGTGGATTAAAGGTGTTGTAACCTGATAACACCAGTAAAGCCAAACATCCCCATTCATTATGTCTATTTCTTCAGCCTTCTGCATGCTGGATTGACTGTGCCTTGACTGTGCTTGACTGTGCTCGCGATTGACCGATTGACTGTGCTGCCGATTGACTGACTGTGCTCGCTCTGATTTGACTGTGCTCGCGTACCGATTGACTGTGCTACGATTGACTGTGCTTTGACGCGTACCGATTGACTGTGCTCGCGTACCGATTGACTGTGCTCGCGTACCGATTGACTGTGCTCGCGTACCGATTGACTGTGCTCGCATACCGATTGACTGTGCTCGCATACCGATTGACTGTGCTCGCGTACCGATTGACTGTGCTCGCGTACCGATTGACTGTGCTCGCATACCGATTGACTGTGCTCGCGTACCGATTGACTGTGCTCGCGTACCGATTGACTGTGCTCGCGTACCGATTGACTGTGCTCATTGATTTTGACGTTAGTTGTGCAATTTGACATCTAACTAAGATGTTTGGTGCAGTATTTTATATTGAAAAACGATTTGTCTCTCGTTGAATGACAACAGACCCTTCATTGTTGAATCCCTACTGTTGACCAATCACAGACAAAGGGGAATATACTTCGTCTACTGACTTCGGCTTGCCTCGAGAAAAATGTTTTTCGTGCACAAGCAGCCGAATAAAAAACTTTCCATAGACCAAAACGAACAAAAAGTCATAATATATGCACAAACTGTTACAACCTTTTTCGGAAGGAAGCCCACGGACGCCTTCAGACATAAAATGCAAACACAAACCAACACACACCTCTGAACGCACTTGGACCATCTCCCGATACTGTATCGTTCACATGTGGCAAACATTATCTTTCTAATTCAAACAACATAGTGTTCCTTGAGTTGGAACACAGCACAGTCATCAGGTCATAAAATACCTAAAAAATGTGAAATCAGCAAAGGGAAAAGTATCTTAACCGCAGTATTTCCATAGTGTCTGATTACTACCATGTGTCTATAGATGAAAAAGAAAGATGAAAGGGGAGAATCTCTGGAGCCATACATTCAGCACGGTAATAATGTCTGGAATTTTCACTGCATCTTTTTTTCTCTCTAATTTTTTTGAGAAAAGAAGCAGATATGGGGAATGGTAAAATTACAGGCATCTGAGCAGACAGATACACAGAAATCGTGAAGGGTCATTTCATGCAGGCAGATCACTTGACAATTTGGTCTCTGGACAGTACTAGGGGCCAATTAGGTTGGCGGTGGACATCCATAGTACATGGGGCTACAGATGGTTGGGGTGTGGCCAGGGAGAATCAGGCTGACCCCTGTGAGAGCATTAATCTCCATTAAAGATGCCCTGTCAACCTCAACCTGGCTGCGGCAACATCTCCTGGCTGAAGTCACAGGAGCTATATCTAAAGCCAAACTTATCTCTGAATATGATCAGCACAAGACATAGCTGAACAGGAACATGAATACAGTTTATACGCTGAATAGCCTGTAGAGATGACCATTGTCACACATACAAAACCCCTTTTTGACACATTGAGTTACACAATGATACGTCAAGTGGAATGTAGGTGGTATAACTCCCCAACTAAAGTGAAAGCAAACATTATACAACATTATATTCACTGATGTCGCAGTAGTAACGAGGACAAAAGAGTCTACTCCTGCCATTATCCACACAAGGCTTTTCTGACAGGTGCTAACAGGAGTTACTGTTTGTAGACATCATCTCTACTGTCTTTGTACGACAACAGCTCACACTGAAGGGGTTACATAAAGCACATATCTCCCAGACTGAAATTTGTTAAAAATATTTAGCCTTTTTCTCCCCAATTGGTAGTTACAGTCTTGTAACATCACTGCAACTCATGTACGGACTCGGCAGAGGCGAAGGTCGAGAGCCGTGCCTCTTCCAAAACACAACCCAGCCTAGCCGCACTGCTTCTTCAAACAACGCCCACTTAACCCAGAAGCCAGCTGCAACAGTGTGTCGGAGGTAACTCTGTACCCTGTGTATGCTAGCTAGCTAGCTTATAAAACTATAACCCATTGTTGATGTTATTAAGCATGGATGAAGTGGTGATACATGTGCACAATTGAACTGCTGTTCTTATGGATTTTCTAAAAGTCCTTTCATGACTGTTGAAGAATGTTAGCACATCATATTGTACTAAGAGTCATTTATTGATCTTGACTATTGCAATTTCTTTTTACTGGCTTCATGGGGGAGTAACATTACATCAGATTGATTTTACATCGGTCACCAATATTGCAAACCTATTATTATAGGATCATGCATTAACTTCTCCAGCTTTACATTATGGTAGTCAACATCGTGTTTGCTTTGTCGTGTAGAGAGGAGAGCTACATGTTTTTATTTCAACAGCTACAGGTTTTGGAAGATACTTTTTTTCATTAAAGACACTAATACATAGTATTGTATGAACTGAACAAAACATTTGGAATTTATAGTTTATTATACACCTCACTTTTGAGAAAATGGCCTGAATGTTGTGGTACCAACTGGAGAGCTCTTCCTTTTCTGCACCCATTCAGCATCGTTCACACCCTCTTAAGCTTTATCCGACCCATCTATTTATGGGTTGATCTGAGTGTTTTGTACGAACAACAGCAGTCAAGCACCCAAGCTAACTGGCTAACTTGCTAGCTACATCCAGACACAAATGAGAGAACAGCTCATTGAAAATGACTCTCCCGAGCAGTGCTGGTCATGCTGTTTTTATGTTATCCAGAGCTTTGGTGACTGTAACTGTGCTACTGGCAACAATTCAATGACGATTTTTTCCCTTATGTTTACTGACACCGGCCATATTCAATGGTGTTGAAATTCAATCAGTTATTTTGCTTTTGCACAATCATACGAGATTGCTCTGAACTCGGAGTAGATGACCAGACTGACTTTATTAACGCACCCGAAATGGTTACTTGCATAGTGGAGTCTTTTGTTAAGACATGTAGCTAGCTAGCTAGGTAAACAATGAACCATACTCGTTACTACCCTGCATGAATCTGCAGGTAGCTAAACAACCAGGTTCAATGTTAGCTAGCTAACATTAGAATATAACTAGCCAAGCAAATGACTCTGAGATATGAATAATAAGATCATACATGTAACGTCTGTGGCTAAACAAACTAGGCTCATAATTTAACTATTTTATTCGTATTTACAGATGGCATATACGTTTGTTATTAAGTCACATGAAAGTTCACAGAAGGTATTTCTGCCATTTTGATAAATATAAAAAGATTACGTTCAAATGGCTCTCGTGTGAAGTAGTGACCTACGACCTACGCCTAGTTTCCTGAAAAGGGTCACAAAAAGTATTTTTTCTGTCTCATCAGACCACAGAATAATTCGCCTTTTGGTGGACTACAATCAAGTTGGAGTGGCATCTCAAGGATGATCAAAGGAAATTGGATGCACCTGAGCTCAATTTGGAGTGCCGTAACAAAGGTGTGTGAATACTTGTGTAAATGAGATATTTCTGTATTTCATTTTCAATAAATTTGCAAATACTTTTAACTTTGTCATTATGGGGTATTGTGTGTAGATGGGTGAAAAAAAAATATTTTGAATACTTTGAAAACTATGAATGAATACTTCCTGAAGGCACTGTACGGTACATATCATTGATTGGAACACTAATCAATGTCTTGGATAATGAAATCATGCTTGTTGCTTTATGAAATGTATTGTCGCATCTGAAATTGGGGGGAAAGGGAATCAGACAGAGCACGCACGCAATCACGCAATCACGCAATCACACACAGACACACACACACACACACACACACACACACACACACACACACACACACACACACACACACACACACACACACACACACACACACACACAGCTATGATACATGTGTTTATTTTAGGGAGGCGTGTCTCCACTCTTTATGAGTTTTGACTGTGCGTGTCAGATCTCTAAACTCCCAAATGTGCCCTTTTCTCAAGGACAGGTTGTTGCCTGGGCAACATAAGCCCCTACCATGAAGGACCACACCGTTCCGCATGCTGCATCCAGAGCCCCGATCTGTGATCTGACACACTGTCTAGAACAGGAGGAGGTTGTGGGAGAGGATGAGGTGGGAGAGGAGGAGGACCTCCAGGGTGTTAGGGTGTACAGAAGTAGGATCTTAATTGACCTGTGACCTATATTGTCACAGCAAAATAATCCTGCAGCAACAGGATTTGCACGTTAAATCCATAATGCTGCTTGATCGACAGTTAGGCTATTATCTGGCCAAAAGTAGGCTACATGAAAAGTGGAATACTGTTAACATAACAGTGTGTTACTGTGGATTTTCAGTGAATTTATGAAATTTATGAAAATCACAAAGCTCATCTGCATTTCCTGAGGTGCAGAAAAATTATATATTATACGACTATATTTTATGATTAAATTACAAAGGGACTCTCTAAAGATCTCAACGTTTCAACACATTGCAGCTTGGGCAACATTTATTGAATTCTAGTCAATGATTTGTTAATTGAAATCATCCGTACCAAAATCACTGGGCAGTATTCCTCTACCCAGCACTTAAGAAAACAAACTGGATGTGGGTATCCCGGGTAGGTGAGAAGCATGCAGGGATGGATCTTTTGTTGCCCAGAGGCAGATGCAGGAAATAGCTGACAGAAGCTGTCTGTACTGTGTGCTTGGAGGAGGGGAGGAGGGGCTTCTCTTTATATATTTCTCTCGCTCTCTCCCTCTCTCCACCCAAACAAAGCCAGTGAGCAGTACCAGCCAAGCCCAGCCCTCAGTGACAGAGGCTCCCCAAGGTGGGGTCTGCATGATGGACAGGTGGCATAAAAGGACTGTGTTGCCCGTCACTGGAGACAAGGGGGCGACACAGGGGAGTGGGAGGAAGGAGGGGCCACATTTCAAGGAGCAGCTGGCGTTGAATCCTGTCACTGTCGCTGTGTAACCCTTCGACAAAAACACACGCACATACAAGCGCTTGCGCTCACACACACACACACACACACACACACACACACACACACACACACACACACACACACACACACACACACACACACACACACACACACACACACACACACACACACACACACACACACACACACACACACACACACACGCACACACACACACAAAGACACCTCAGGCAAAGGACAAAAGATAAGCAGTGCCATGAGCAAGACCCTGGGTCGCATGTCCATAAACTGTCTCATATGTGAAACTTCCTATCCCTAGAGTGTATTTATTAGAGATTATATAACTTTTGACCACAAGGATTTAATGAGACGATGGGGAGTCTGAATTCTATTATCCATTCAATCTTCAACAGAAAAAACAACAGCTGCACCGAGCCCACCTAGTCACACACACACACACACACACACACACACACACACACACACACACACACACACACGCTAATATGCATGCAAAGTGTGTCCCATAAAAAAAATATATAGATATTTTAAGTCATGGTCATCATGCTAGGATGTACTTCCTGCATAGTATTTCAACAAACAGAGGTTCCCTGTCCACCTACAATAAATACAGGTAGGCCTGTACAGTTTATACATATCATTTTGAAGTATTATGTTGGCAAGGAACCATCTTGGCCTTTTGGAGAACGAATCCAGTTCTCAGTCATGGACAAACAACTTTCAGGAATGAACCCTCCTGTACTTGATATTGCATAATGTCAATACAGGATCCAAGCCTCACAGAGCTGAAAAAAAAGTCCCTATTCCCCCCTGCAGAACTCAAAACGTCCCCTATCTTGTGTCCCATATGCACTTTATTAGATACTTTCATTTGTCAATGGGTGTTAAAATGATCCAGTGATTCATGAAAATATGTGTAAAAAAATGCAACACAAGAGGTAACCACCAAAACAAGATTCCACCTGGTATCTCATCTCACACTGAGACTTTAAACAAACAGTGCAGCAGGAGACACGCGCACACACACACACTGTTAAATAACAGCTAGCTCCCCTAGGCCACTACACCTGCATCTGTCTCAATGGCTGAAGATTGTTCAGAGGTGATTCAGTTGAAAGGTTTAATGCCGCCTATTTATGGGTGGAATACATTACATGGCCCAAACATGGATCCAGAGTGAGGTGGTGCCCTGGCAAATTTACACTGAATGAATGGATCAACTAATTAGCCTTTAAATATGTCATTAATTCATGGAAAACAAAGGAAGCCTCTGCTATTCATCTTGGTGCTCTAAATGTCTTCCACCCTCCATGACCATGTCCTTAACCCAGTTACAGAAGGGGCCGGGCCAGCCGGGCATCCCTCCATTTGTCCTAATCAATGGAGCCTGTTCAATCCAGACCTAGGGGGTCAGTGAAATGAAGTACCCCGCTCGCACTGCAGAAGGTTGGGGCCAACATAGACTGGGCATGAGGGAGATGAGCATGGCCTCTGTTGTCATGGTAATGCTGGCTAGCCGAGCCACCACCACTGCTGCTGTCTCTCCCTCCCTGTCCCCTCCTTCTTTATTTGGCAGATCCAAAATGGTTGCACAGTGGAACAACGACACTCATCCATGACACTGGAGCAAATATACTCCAAAATTAAATATACACATTTTCACTCTTAATTTTCACAGAGAGGATAAAACCCAGATGGAATGGGAGAAGGGGTGTCCATGTCGGAATTGTTCCCACAGACAAAACAACCCATATGTCTCATAGTCAACTCATTAAGTAACATAGCAAGCATCAACAATGCATGCAATCAGTGGTTTGAGGTCAGTGCAGTAATCACTGACCTGGGAAACAGATATATGATACAGAGGACCATTCCCCAAGGCTGGGAGAGCCCCTAATACAGTGCCTTCAGAAAGTATTCACACACCTTGACTCTTAACACATTTTGTTGGGTTACAGCCTGAATTTAAAATGGATTACATTTTATTGTATTCACTGGTCTATATACAATATCCCATGTCAAAATGGAATGACGTTTTTTTTTAAATTATTATTACAAATTAAGAAAAAATGAAAAGCGGAAATGTCTTGAGTCAATAAGTATTCAACCCCTTTGTCAAGGGAAGCCTAAATAAGTTCAGGGGTAAAAATGTGCTTAACTAGTCACGTACTGTAATAAGTTGGATGGACTCTGTGTGTGACAATAGGTTTTAACATGCTTTTTGAATGACTACCTTATCTCTGTGCCCCACACATACAATTATATGCAAGGTCCCTCAGTTGAGCAGCGATTTCAAACACAGATTCAACCACAAAGACCAGGGAGGTTTTCCAATGCCTTGCATTAAATATGGATCATGGTGAAGTTATCAATTGCACTTTAGATGGTGTATCAATACACCCAGTCAGTAAAAAGATACAGGCGTCCTTCCTAACTCAGTTGGGTTATTTCATAGTTTTGATGTCTTCACTATTATTCTGCAATGTAGAAAATAGTCAAAATAGAAAAAGAATAAATAGTAAAAATAGAAAAACCCTGAAATGAGTAGGTGTCCAAACTTTTGACTGGTACTGTAAATCTACTTGAAAAACTAATGACAAGACCTGTAAATCGTTGAGCTTGAAGAATTTACAAAATAATAATGGGCAAATGTTGCACAATCCAGGTGTGGAAAGCTCTTAGACACTCACAGCTGTAATCACTGCCAAAGGTGCTTCTACAAAGTATTGACTCAGGGGTGTGAATACTTATGTAAATGAGATATTTCTGTATTTAATTTTCAATAAATTTGCAAACATTTCTAAAACATGTTTTCACTTTTTCATTATGGGGTATTGGGTGTAGAAGAATTTGATCAATTTTTAATTCAGGCTGTAACACAAAATGTGGAATAATCAAGGGGTATGAATGCTGCCTGAAAGCACTGTAAATAAGCTAGATGGTTTGTATTGTAGCTATGGATCTAGAGATGACCTACTGCATTGATGGGTGTAATAAATAACCACCCACTGCTATAGGACACTGTAGACCTGCTGTTTAATGATCAGATATTGCATAATAGAGAGATTGGGTATGGTGGGAATACACAGAGTGGAAATGAGCTTCAGAGTGGCAGGGAGGCCTCCTCCTGCACCTGGGTGCCTCAGAGATGGGGGAAGGGAGAATTGGGAGTAACCATGCCTGCCCAGCTGCTTATCCCCCAGTGTCACCATGGCGACTGGTGGTGGAGGATGATGTCTGTCATCATAAGGAAAACAGAACATGGCTCATTACCGAAACAAACACATTACCTCCCCTGACGCACAGGCGCATCGCACACGCACGCACGCACGCACGCACACACACACACACACACACACACACACACACACACACACACACACACACACACACACACACACACACACACACACACACACACACACGCACACACGCACACACGCACACACACACACAAACACACACACTGCTCTAGGGTTAGCTAGCTTTCCCCTGGCACTCCTCTGAGCATTACACTGTCACATACCTGACATATGCATACAGGCTGATACAAATCTCATCTCTTACATTAATACTGAAGTGATGAAAAGGTTATGATACAAATATTATGTGGATTTAGACAGGTGCATTTCCCAGAGGTTGGCCTACTGTATCTTTGCTCTGTACTGGTGATGCTGGTACACTTACATCAGCTACAGTATGTGTCCCTTCTGAGGAGACAAGAGCATTGGACATTTTCTGCACCAAAAAACAGCAGTTGGGTGATCACAGATGACAAGTCATGTACTCGCACACACGCACACACACCCACACCCACACATACATCAATACAAGTTTGCTTCAAAAATCCTGTTTTTGTGACAGTGAAAGGTCACTAAACCAAAGTGGGGAGTAATAGAACTCCGGGCGATTTTGAACTCAGCGGTGGCCTGCCTGCCTGTGTCGAGTAGACTGGTGGATTAATCCTGGGATCCTGGAGGCAGCGAGATTATCTAAGAGAGGCTGGTGGGGGTCGGGAGAGCATTGGGCTCAGAGACACAGATCCTTGTCCGGAGTGTGAGAAAAGATGGGAGGGGTCAGGCACGGGGAGGCTGGCCGTATAACAATTACGTGAAGGG
Organism: Oncorhynchus masou masou; assembly: GCF_036934945.1. Lineage (NCBI taxonomy): Eukaryota > Metazoa > Chordata > Actinopteri > Salmoniformes > Salmonidae > Oncorhynchus > Oncorhynchus masou. Next base: position 64,366,152 of record NC_088216.1, read on the forward strand.
CATCCATCCACCACACACACACACACACACACACACACACACACACACACACACACACACACACACACACACACACACACACACACACACACACACACACACACACACACACACACACACACACACACACACACACACACACACACACACACACACACACACACACACAGCCATTCACAGATAGGGAAATGCTGCAGGAATGAAGAAAGCAAACAAGAGCAAATCCCTCTTTCAGACCAGTTTATAGACAATTTCATGGCTCATTCCATAGATTGCATCAGCAAGCTTTCATCAACATGTTGGAATTTTAATACCGAAAAACTAATCTAATTGGTGTCACAGGAAGAATTGAGTGTTCTGCAACCAAGTAATACCCCAACCCTCTGCACTCACTGTCATTTTGTTGCTCGAGAATATAAGTAAATATTGAGGAAGGCTGAATACTGTTGCAATGGCAACACAATGTTTATTGCATTAGATTTGATTTATTTAATTAATTCTCGTTGTCGACAAGACTGAATTATGCAGAATGCACATGTATATTTAGACAATCCATTTAAAAAAATACTACATTCAATTTAAAAGGTTCTAGCTAACAATAAATGACAGTTTAAAAGTCACATTTGGTTACACATTTTGAATGTGTTACTCTATTTGTCCTTGCATTGAAACTGGACAGTTAGATCTGCTTTTGGAGGATGCCAGTGCTGTCTCATCATCTCTGTGGTAGGAGATCATGTAGACAGTGGTCAGGTTAGTGCATGTCACTGACCAATCTTACTTTTGAGCTGTAATAACATATGAAGTACACTTGGAAATTAGTTTTGGGTCTCTTCCAGGATTGAAATGTTTTTCCTCTGAAAGGCCCTATTAAGAAGCTAGTTGTAGAGGCCAGAACTAGGGGCCTCCTGAGAGGTCAAATACCTGCTTATCAGCACACTTACAGTTTCTGCCCAGACAAGCTCAATTAGCCAGCACTTAGACTGTGTATGAGAGGGCCACGTTCTTAGCACGGGGACTATATCAACAGAACCAGGGTGATGACAGACAAGCCTGGCCCACAAAGACCTGATTGTGACTGGCTATGAAAGCCCTGAGTGTGGATAGAGAAGAAGGGAGTACTTGCTCATAGGGGACTTAAAGAACAAGAGACAGATCTCTGTCCCCTCAATGTCTTTAGTTGATACACTAACAAAGTAAATACAGTAACTTCAGGATTAGGTCAAAATTCAAGATTCAGATGAGAAAAATATTACAGTTAGATTATAAAATACATGAACGAGATGAAAATACAACAGATACATATTTCTTCAGCCTATAAGAATAACCAGTGTTTATCCACCGCATCTCTCTCACACACACACACACACACACACCCACCCACCCACCCACCCACCCACCCACCCACCCACCCACCCACCCACCCACACACACACACACACACACACACACACACACACACACACACACACACACACACACACACACACACACACACACACACACACCACAAAAGCCCAAACTCTCTTCACTTCACTGTCAGCTTCACTGTCAGCCAAATCAAGTGCTTCCCAGTCAGCTTCCAGCAGTCGTTTCACTGGGGAGCTGCTTTTCAGATGAGCAGAGATGGCTGAGGTGTCTGAAGCATCTGGGCTTGTAGGTCTCTATTGCCTTTATATTACACTCATCTTCTTATTGTCTATACAGATCTCAGGTGCCTAGGACGACATACAAACATTTGTGTTGAAGCTTGTCCCCGCTCCTACAATCTCTAACATAGCCATCAATGAAGTCCAACGGGGAGCCCCTATTAGGGACTGTCTCTGTCCTCCTCCCCAAGTCAGGGAACTGAGGTGTCCCAAATGCTCCTGGTCTGAACCTATGCAAACTGATTGTGAAATAGATTGTTATGTAAACAACATTTGATTAACGCACTGCGTCCTCAAATCAATAGGTGACATATTGGTAATATTGGTATATTGGTAACAAGGTCACGAGGAGGTTTCGGCCAGGCTGTATGGTGAGCAAGTGACATCATCCCAATCCTGCGCACGAGGGCGTTTATTTTACATGAAGATGACTTCCAAATGTGTTCTCAAGTGAGAGCTTCTTTCCATGGAGAGTGAGATGTTCCCTGCTGCATTTTAGAATGTCACACTTATACAGTGTCAAGGTCACATGAGTGCCCCGAGGCAACACACACCACATGATATTCATTGTGATCACATAATTATTCATAGAATTTAGGGCATTTATATTTCAACAAAATTAATGATGTTTAAGCTCTAGTATGGAGATTGAGCGAGTGAGAAAACCTTTCAAAGTTTTGTCTTGTCTTAGCAGTGTTGGAAGCATCTAATCTAAAGGTATGAGTCCAGCCATTCGGTTCCCAGTCGGATTGTCCTTGCTGTGCGCTGTGATCAGAGCTGTGGCTGGTCAATAATGTTAATGTGTCTAGTCCTGACTGAGTTCAGCAAACACATTCATCAATGCTCTCCATTAGCACTGAAAAGAAAACAGTGTGTGGTGTGGTGTGTGTGTGTGTGTCTGTGGTGTGTGTGAGCGTGCATTCATGTGTGTGTGTACGTGCATGTGTAACCCATGCTATTTTAGACATTCACAATCATTTTCACAAAACAAGACCGTCCCTAACTTCTTTACACTAATTCTATGGGTTGGGTGTTTGCTGGTGACTCCTAGAGTCTGAACCTCTTTCGCTATGCCTCTGATCTCGCTCTTTTCCCTCTTGCCTCTGGAGAGCGCCCATGAAAGAAACCGAGAAGAACCCTAGAAATATTTAATGTTTTTAACTTAAATAACTTACTGGAAACAATGTTGTGGAATACATATTCACTACTACAGAAGAATCGATCGCTAAGATAATCAGAGTGATCTGAACCAGAGGGGAATTGGGACACATTTCCATTTGATGTTTCTGAAAAGAGAATATGGATGAGTTTAGCTAAATTCTATGCCTCTTGATGAATAACTAAAGTGTACATGATATTTACGATCCTAAAACCAGTCAGGATATTGACAAAAGCATTTATGCTTTTGAGAGTGACAATGTTGGAACATTTAGCATTTGCTATCAATATCAAAACATTTCTTTGTAAGAGAGTGGTTGAACAGTAATGGCACTCGGCTGTGGATGTCTTGTCGCAGTGGAGAAGAACGTGGGTTTTGAAACACAATCTGTATAATGATTTTGAGACCGCTACATGTAAAAAAAAATATTATAACAGAAGAGTTACTAAAATGTTGTTGTTAAAAGTAAGAGTTCAGTGCAGACTGGTTTTTGTACCCACCTTTTGATTCGACGGCATCAGCGTCACCTGCTATCTTGTACAAACTACTTCGCCATCTACAGAGGCTCATCATCTACAGCTTCAACAATCATCATCGTCGTCTCATTTTTATTGAGGGACATTTGACTGATACATCGTGGTAGGAACTGAACTGAGATAATTACGTGCACTCATATTTAATTTTCACTGGGTACCCAGTTTGTAATATTTTTGATTACTGTATTGACATTAATGTATTGTTGTGAATGAATGGTCATTGCAGTTATGATACTCTGTTGATGTGCAATGATCTTTGAGCATAAAATATTTCAACAGATTTCAACAGAAGATAAACTTTAACTTCAAATGTATATCACTGGGTCCTTGCAGTATTGTTCATTTAGTAGATATTGAATGGTTTATTTCCTTGCCTTATTAGATGACATTGCTTTAGATACCAGTCTCCTTTCAAACATGAATAGACTGTTTCCACATCGTACCTGCTGTAGCAATTCTAAAGTAGTGTACTTCCTACAGTGTGTTACACATGCATGAGTGTGTGACTGTGAAAAAAGGCTTCCAATGTAGAGCCCTCTGTGGAAAGGGTTTTACATGGAACCCAAAAGAGCTCTATCTGGAATAAAAAAGGGTTCTTCAAAGGGTTCTCCTATGGGGACAGCAAATGAACCGTTTCAGGTTCTAGATCGCATCTTTTTTCTAAGAGTGTAGGACTGTCGCAATTACAGCCCAGAGTCAAGTTTTCCAATAAGTTGAGATTGATCCACTTTTTCATTATTGCACTGTGTCTACATGCAGAGATATAGCAGAGATATACTATATTCAAAGAGAACACATAATGATGTGGCACCATGATACTGTAGATAAAACAGTTTAAGGGATAGGACTGATAATCCCCAGTTGATTTATAGGATAATACAACACCCTTGATTATCAACTGAGCATATCCTACTCTGTGTCGTTATCATACTGGTGATAACCTTAAACTGTGGGATACTTAACAAACTTAAACTGGATCATAGCTCACTGTAAGAAGAGAGGAATCCAGTCCACTGCCAAGTGTGGTTTAAAGATACATTTATCATGGGCACATCCTCTACAGACTCCTCCTCAGAGTTGACTAAGCAAAGCTGAGCCTAGCCTGTTGGTTTCACCAAACGCCTTAGCATCACAGTCATTTTCATACTTGGCTCAGAAAAGTAGAGGGGAAGAAGAGAATCAAAACAACCTCATTAATAACCAGGACTAATATTTTCCAGACGCTAGCTGTTGTAAGCAGGGTTATTTCACAAAGAAAGGATGCCCATGTACTGACAAGAAGCAGGGCAGTCGTGGTGCGTCGAGACGGTGCCACACAGTGTCTGCTGGCACCAGGAGGAAACAAAACAACCCCCCTAATTGCCAGTTAACAGGCAAAGACCCTCCCCCATGCACGCAGCCTAAAAAACTCTGCAAGTATAGCAGCCTCTCAGGCACCGATACAGTAACTTGCCAATCCAGGCTTGATGGTAAACAGTGGTTGGTGGTTCATGTCCAAATGTCGTGACAGCATGGGAGCGGGGGGAGAGCAGAGCAGTGTGTGATACAGTGTTTACCCAGCAGCCACTCTGGCTCACCTCTGAACCTCTGTCTCTCCTCAGCCTGAAGCCAACGCCCTGTGGCCTTCACACTTTACACGCCACGGTGTTACCACAAAGATGCATTGTCCTATTTTTTTGTTGAGATTATCAGTGCACTGAAGGTGTATGTAAAGCATCAGCTTTGGACAATGTGTAAACACACAAAAGTATTCTGAATGTCCTGGAATATGGAGATTCTGTGTTAGCTGTAAGATGAGAATACAGTCAAATGGACACCCAATATTTACAGTATTGACACACATACTGTAATTCACTATGAAGGATTTCCCCTCTCTTAAATTAAAGATGCACTACGCAGAAATCGCTCTGCCATGTCCTTCCTTATTGCTAAAATTGTATTAGTTTGTGACAAAACAAGTAACTATCGTGTAGAGAATCATTGCACCATCTAAACCGCAGTGAAATATATTTTCCATAACCAAAAATATTGTATTTTCAGTTGTTTGAAGCTGGCGTGCAAAACTGGACGAAAAAGAAGCAAAAACAAAACTTAAGAACGGAAAGCATAGAAATAGCACACATAGAACAAATACTGCTTCTTAGAATTCCGTTCAAAGAGAGTGGTGTATCTATAACTCACATTTCTATGTGAATTTGGTCAGGATGCCAAAAAAGTTACATATTGCAGCTTTAATTAATGTGAAACAAAAGGTTTGTGTAACAAATAAAGGCACATTTTTAGCAAATAATTTTATGGGCATTAAAACAAGCACAGTCTCCTAGCATTGCATGTAATTTTGCATGTAACTCATGCTGGAAAACTCACAGAATGAAAAATACCACACGATTCCTGTCATCTGACTATTTCTATCATACCTCCTGCAATGTAGGTTGTATAAACAGAGAATCCCAAAAGGTAATTATGGTGCACAGACTGAGAAGAGAAGAAAAGTTGAACAAAGAAATCTGGTGAGAGAGAATTCCCGTTCGTATAAACTAGGGCGCTCAATGTGCTGGCTAAAACATCCTAACTGACTAGATAAGGATTACTGAATCGTGCAATTCCTTTCATCCTTCAAAGAAGGGATGAAAACATTCCTGTATCCTTTAGATGAACCCATTTCTTCACCAGAGTCGTAAGACAAAAAATGTGTATTAGCGTTATAGCTTCCAGCCAGCAGCTACGGGTTTGCACAGGGGAGTGGAACAGCTCATTACATTGGGTAATTTATTTGCTTAGTCGATGCCCGAGGGCAACTAAAAAAAGTTGTACATGTTGAATATTCTGTAACTAAAGCATTTACACAGCTGGGTTGTCCCCCAGAGCTACTGCAGTAGGACTCCCCTCAGTGGGAGGCTGAGCGCTTATCCAGGCTACTTTCCCAACCCGGAGCCCAGCAACATGTAGACTACCAAAGTTCAGACGAACACCCATTGCTCTTTGCACAAATATAGAGTAAACTCTAGACTCTGTGCCATGCAGAAGGCACAAGCTAACTCTGCTGGGACAATACAGCAGGCCTATGTGCTCGAGAGCGTCAAATTGAAGACATCGCTACCTGCCATGACCAAGTGGAGTAAGCTGAGTCTGAGAGAGACTTTAATGCAGCCTGTTGATCAGAGAGTAATCTGACAAAGCAAATAGAGAGTAATCCTCCTGAGGTGTGTTTCTGGGAGATTGGCGAGAGCTTAACTTTTAGATGAGTGTATTCAATTTCAAACTCAAACACTGCCGGAAAGTCTCATGGGAGTGATGACAAAAACTTTGTTTTGTCAGTCCAACTTTTGAGTTTACACTAGCAGATGAAATTCTAAACATCTTGGAATCTAATTCCCAAGAATAATAAAGCCCTATATAAACGGCTTGATTTTTCGGAGGGTTCTTCAAACACTGGGATAAGCCAAATCTGTCTTTAGATAAAAGAGGTGGAGGCCATAATCACCCCGGAGAGATTCAGTGGGGTTATGGAGAAATGATAAGGATACTACTCTCCATCTGTTGTTGTTTTCCTGCTGGGCTGTAGCAGTGAAATTAAATGTTAATGGTACATTTTATTTTGGTCTTCCTTTGGGTATGGCTCCTCTTACTCTACGTTCCATCTCTGTTCTCAGCCCTGTTCTCAGCCGACACCATTACCAAATATAGGTTCAGCATTGTTTGGCTGCATACATCAAACAGAATACACCTCTCTACCTAAAAATGTCAGTAGAGCGCTTAACTCTATAGTGGAGAGGAGTAGCGTTTGCTCTGTAAGATGTCTTCATTTTATCCTGCTCTTCAAGAAGAAAGTGCACACATGCTCTGGTTATTAGTGATGTCACAGAGCAGTGAGGTGTCCAGCACTGATAACCCAGCCAGGAGGATTGAACCATCCATAGCTTTTCATGTTTCCCGTCTCTCCCCTCACTCACTCCTGTGTTTAATCTTTAAACACCTGTTGAACTTTAAAAGAGGGGAGATCTTTGTTGGAGGGCTGACATTCTAATTTTAAAATCCATTATAGTTTGAAAACTGTCTCAACGACCAAGGAAGATATTACAATTCTCTGCTCTACAGTACTGTACTCTATAGCAGGGTTTTCAAAACTCGGTCCTCTACATTGAACGCCTTTATGTTTAGTGTAACATCATGCCATGAAAGATGTTCCATGAGATTGGATGACAGCACGGCGTGAAACACAATCTGGGGTCAATTGCGACTGAGGGTCAATTGTGTGAGAACAACTGGGTTCATCTCTGCGACACTATGGCCACATAACACACATGGTATATTCATTAGCCCTATGTCAGGAATGGAGAGCAGATCTATGTCAGGAATAGAGAGCAGCTCTATGTGAGGAATGGAGAGCAACTCTATGTGAGGAATGGAGAGCAGCTCTATGTCAGGAATGGAGAGCAGCTTTATGTTAGGAATGGACAGGAGCTCTATGTCAGGAATGGAGAGCAGCTTTATGTTAGGAATGGACAGGAGCTCTATGTCTGGAATGGAGAGCAGCTCTATGTCTGGAATGGAGAGCAGCTCTATGTCAGGAATGGACAGCAGCTCTATGTCTGGAATGGAGAGCAGCTCTATGTGAGGAATGGACAGGAGCTCTATGTGAGGAATGGACAGGAGCTCTATGTCTGGAATGGAGAGCAGCTTTATGTTAGGAATGGAGAGCAGCTTTATGTTAGGAATGGACAGGAGCTCTATGTGAGGAATGGACAGGAGCTTTATGTTAGGAATGGACAGGAGCTCTATGTCTGGAATGGAGAGCAGCTTTATGTTAGGAATGGACAGGAGCTCTATGTCTGGAATGGAGAGCAGCTCTCTGTGCACTTGTTAGAACAGACCAACTGTATATAAAGTATTCTGCTTGAGTTACTGTATACTGTATGTCTACAGTACAGTCTGTTAAAATGTTGACCCGTGTACTTATACCTAACTGACAAACAAGGTCACTTCAACTGTAGGTTTTGTCAGTCAGACACACAATCCATCCCACTTCCTAGTTGTTTGCTGATGGAAATCAGTGAAGCCTCTAACAGGACATGAATGAAGACATCTGAAGGAGCACATGGGGGCTGTATGGAGAAGGCGCCGTCCTGTCTCAGTAGCAAAATGGCTTGTCCAGTAGGAAGGCTGTCTGAATCAGGGGTTGTAGGGGTCATTCTCATATACCTCGCTCTCATCAGACCACTGTCTGAAGCATGGGGGACACAGGGCCAGGAGGGGCCACAGTGTCGAGGTGTTCAGAAGCAGAGCCAGGCACTGGGTAACCCTACTGCAGGGTCAAGATAAAAGGAGCGCTGTGCAGAAAATGGTCTGGACACATTGCATTCCAGAGATGGTGTGGGATAACAAGGACAGACGAGGGATTGGAACCACCGCATGAGAAGCCATATCGGGTAGGACCCAACACGTGCACGGCCATATGGAACAGGTTTACATGGCGAATAGGCCGTGATCTCTGAGCTGGAGGCGATTCGCAGACATCTCACCTGGAGTTATCACATTCCTATGTGATGGATGTTTTTGGAGAAAAGGGGTGATACCCTCTGTGTTTGTGTGTGTGTGTGTGTGTGTGTGTGTGTGTGTGTGTGTGTGTGTGTGTGTGTGTGTGTGTGTGTGTGTGTGTGTGTGTGTGTGTGTGTGTGTGTGTGTGTGTGTGTGTGTGTGTTTGTATGTGTGTGGGGGGGGGTAAATGGTTACTGCTCTGTGTAGTCTGCTGTTTAGATGTGTGCTGCGCTCAAAGAGACAAAGACAAAGACAGAGAAAACACCTGGTCAGGCTGAAATCCCATCACAGTTGAGAACAAGGAATAAAGGAGTGTGACTGCTCCACAGAGTCTCTGTGGTAGTCTAAGACATGTCCCACAGCTCCAATGTTCCCATTCTTCTGCTACACTATCTACCTCATGTTCACAGACCACACCATCGACCTACAGTATAACAGCCCCTCAAATCATGAGACAGACCTTCAATTGGAGCATCCATTTGAAAAAAATCAACCAGTATTTTCTATGTCAGTCAAATACTGTGATGAATTACAGTACATACTGAGTGGATGTAAATGTGGATTCCTTACGTACATACTAAAATGATTTAATCTGCGACAGTATAATCACTTATCATATATGCCAAGGAAACGATTTGCAAGATTTTCCCGTCTCTCAGAATCCTGTGCCTTTGTTTGCACACAGTGCAGTAAAAGCCTTGAGGGGGTGTGTTTGTTTTGCATTTGCCTGGATCTAGAGCGCAGGGGAGAGGTGTCTACACGTGCACATGGCTGTGTATTCCCCACGTGTGCTGTTAGTCAATTAGAGCTATTATTGAAGGCAAGGGCATCCTGGGAAAAGTAGACGCAGCAGAGGTGTGTCTGTGCTGATTTCCACCATTAAACCCTCTCTGGATGCAGAGCCGGGAACTCTGTCAGTGGGTTAGGGAGTCATTTCCTGGCTTGAAGCTTCCCCCCTACTCTCCTTTTCTTTTTCCATGCAACCATGCTATGCCATCCCAGGGCCCACCTTCCCACTCAATCCCCTCTAACTCCCTTTATCTACCATTACATTTGACTGAAGGATTACTAAAGCTCTCCTCGTTAATCTTCTTGCCTTGGATGTGGAACAGCAGAGCTAGCATCAGGCAGCTCAGCCCACACTACTGACAGTACAGAGGAGACCACATCCAAGAGGAGGAGAAAAACACCTTCCTGTTCCTCCACAATCAGCAACCAAGCTCACCATTACTATGAGGAGAAATGGTACATTTTAAAACTAATTCTTGATACCGACTCTTTCTGATGGTGCATTATTGAATGTTTTGAATCTGTGAGCCGTGCTGAACGTAGCATGTCCATCCCGTTTTGTCATGGCCTCAGTCTGTGACAGTCTGTGATCTGTGCTGAACGTAGCATGTCCATCCCGTTTCGTCATGGCCTCAGTCTGTGGAAGTCTGTGAGCTGTGCTGAACGTAGCATGTCCATCCCGTTTCGTCATGGCCTCAGTCTGTGACAGTCTGTGAGCTGTGCTGAACGTAGCATGTCCATCCCGTTTCGTCATGGCCTCAGTCTGTCACAGTCTGTGAGCTGTGCTGAACGTAGCATGTCCATCCCGTTTCGTCATGGCCTCAGTCTGTGGAAGTCTGTGAGCTGTGCTGAACGTAGCATGTCCATCCCGTTTCGTCATGGCCTCAGTCTGTGACAGTCTGTGAGCTGTGCTGAACGTAGCATGTCCATCCCGTTTCGTCATGGCCTCAGTCTGTGGAAGTCTGTGAGCTGTGCTGAATCCCGTTTCGTCATGGCCTCAGCATGTCCATCCCATCCCGTTTCGTCATGGCCTCAGTCTGTGACAGTCTGTGAGCTGTGCTGAACTAGCATGTCCATCCCGTTTCGTCATGGCCTCAGTCTGTGACAGTCTGTGAGCTGTGCTGAACGTAGCATGTCCATCCCGGCCTCAGTCTGTGACAGTCATGGCCTCAGTCTGTGGAAGTCTGTGAGCTGTGCTGAACGTAGCATGTCCATCCCGTTTCGTCATGGCCTCAGTCTGTGACAGTCTGTGAGCTGTGCTGAACTAGCATGTCCATCCCGTTTCGTCATGGCCTCAGTCTGTGACAGTCTGTGAGCTGTGCTGAACGTAGCATGTCCATCCCGTTTCGTCATGGCCTCAGTCTGTGACTGTGAGTGTGCTGAACTGATGTCCATCCCGTTTCGCATGGCCTCAGTCTGTGACAGTCTGTGAGCTGTGCTGAACTAGCATGTCCATCCCGTTTCGTCATGGCCTCAGTCTGTGACAGTCTGTGAGCTGTGCTGAACGTAGCATGTCCATCCCGTTTCGTCATGGCCTCAGTCTGTGGAAGTCTGTGAGCTGTGCTGAACTAGCATGTCCATCCCGTTTCGTCATGGCCTCAGTCTGTGGAAGTCTGTGAGCTGTGCTGAACGTAGCATGTCCATCCCATTTCGCCATGGCCTCAGTCTGTGGAAGTCTGTGAGCTGTGCTGAACGTAGCATGTCCATCCCGTTTCGCCATGGCCTCAGTCTGTGGAAGTCTGTGAGCTGTGCTGAACGTAGCATGTCCATCCCATTTGGTCATGGCCTCAGTCTGTGACGGTCTGTGAGCTGTGCTGAACGTAGCATGTCCATCCCATTTGGTCATGGCCTCAGTCTGTGAGTGCTGTCCATCCCGTTTCGTCACCTCAGTCTGTGACAGTCTGTGAGCTGTGCTGCTTTCGTCATGGCCTCAGTCTGTGACAGTCTGTCCTCAGTATGTTTGTGAGCTGTGCTCTTGTCCATCCCGTTTCGTCATGGCCTCACTGGGCTTTTTCTCTGCATGTCATTGGGAGAGAGACCATGTAGTCTCCTGTTCCTCATATTCTACACCCTCAACTGTCATATGTGTCAAGCAGAACAATATGTTGTGGTGTGTTGAATGCTTCCTTTTATATCTGTGCAGCGGGTCATGCCTGTGTAAACTATGCTGGTGATTTTACAGCTTTCCCCTTCCTCAAACGGCACTAGTTAAATAACTACTGGGTTATTTAGTGCTGTTAGAAATGATGTCACTGTAAATGTGACTTCTTCTCTAACTGAACCTGCATTACTCAATAATATGAGACACACTCCCACAGTCAAGACCATTAAAGCCACAACGGCATGTGTTAGATGATCAGATTACAATAAAAAACACACATGGGCATTGTTAGGAAGTGGTCCACCCTTGAACATGGCTCTTATTGTATCCTTCTAGAGAGAGACGGAGTATTTCAACTGAATGGCAAGGACGAACAGAACCCCATGTGTGTCTCTGTGGTGCACCATCTCCTGGAGCTCTGAAGGAAATCAGATCTCTGCTTTCAGGGCCCATTCTGTTCAAAGACCCTGGTGCGGTTCAGGATCGTTTACTCCCAGCACTTCTATGAGAAGTAACTTAATCTGGTTAGTAAGACGATCACGGAAAAAATGCCCTGCAATTTAAGCAATAGCACTGTCTATTGTCAATATTTTGACCGATTTCATGTCAAAGTGTGATTATTTGTGGAGGGCCCTGCCAAGGATTTAATTGATACATGTGTAATTCCAGGTTTTGTTGCTGAGGTATTGGAACAAAGCGTCACATTATTAATAAATGAGCAGGACAGCTCTTTCATCTCGGCTGTTCTATTATTTTCTGTCTGCGGTTTCATAATCCCCTCTGAAAGAGGATAGTGAAGACTCCCTGAGAGGGCATCTTTCACAAATCAACTCATTATCTAAACATGAGCAGACAAAAGCGCATCTTTCATAAATGAAGTCATCACTCGCCACAGTCTCACACTGCAATATCAACTTTCAATGTGAAGAAAGATTACACACGTCGATTGATTGCAGGGCTTGATCAAAAATCTAAAAGGATTACCATACAATGGGCCTCACCGCAAGTCTTTAATGATTTGATTTTCTTCTTTTGCAGCACATACATTTCTCCTTGTATGCACTGAGTCTCATGACTATTGTATTGGCTCTGCCAATGTTTTGCTGCCTGCCACGGCTCCTGCTCATAAAGCTTTAATAGTTCGCTGAGTGTGGCTATGTGATCTTGAAGACCTAGTGACACAGAGAAAAACGTCTGCTTGTAAACACTGGGAAGTGATGTGTTTGTGTGAGCTTTGACCTCACACACACTCTCTCAGTACAGCAAAGTGGATGATGAAGATGAAAGACTGCAATGAATTAATCTTTTCTCCAGAGCAAAGCACCTTGGATGGCTAGCCTCTGTGATTAACTCGGATTCTTCCCGTTGGAGAAATAGGAGAATGATAAGGAACTGGAAGGTGAAACACTTCCACCGCCCAGCATTCTAGTAGTGAGTGATTGAAAAATGTGCATTTCCATTGAATGGCCATCAATTTAATTGTATAATCCAGTTTCACACAAAAGCACAGTGATTGAGAATGCCCCTGAGACATTCCAATCTGCCAACGCAGTGACTTACATGTAGGTCAAAAAACAACCAGATTTGTGTAATTATGCAGGGGTTTCAAATTAGAGCAGCTATCCTCCGTGTGCCTTTTATTGGTGCGTATTCCTTAAGGAGGGCCTGTGCATGTCCTCATTAGCAGTCATTGATCAGAGGTACTGTTTGTGAGGAGGAAGACGGGCTATCGCCCATCGCCTTCCCTCTCTACAGAGCCAGAGCTGCTGGGGGCTGTGGGCTAATTACAGAGGCAGCAGTACACCGGCGGCTAGAACACAGGTGGGTGTTTTAGTGTGCCTGCCGGCTGGCTGCATTGCTGTGTCAGCGTGGGCCCTGTCTGCAAGCTGCAGGCTGATACTGCCCCGTTCTGCTGTTAGTCATCAGGCTCTCTGAGCACGTCCAGCCAATACCACCTGCCGCGGAGCAGACGGGCGTAGCAGCACAGGTGAGGTTGAGCACAGTGATGTTGTGAAATGGTAAATCGATCTGGACCTCGAGTGATTCCAGTCGAAGAGAAGAAAGGTAGGAGGTAGGCGTTTGGAACAAATCCTCTCTTCTCCTTGTATATGAAAAACATACATTTTTGGTATACCCAGTGGGTGTGTGTGTGGTAGCTTACTGACTCAACACTGCATTGCACCTAAAGCGATAGATGCTACTATTCAGCTTTGATCTTATTTTGGCTGTTTGTGTTTTCTTTAAAAACAGTACCACTACGCTTATAAACTCAAATCAACTTCAGCCTCCACTGTGAGAAAATGAAATATGAACCTCTTTACAGCCTTTTCCATCAGAGCTGGAATACAGAATGAGAAGACCTGTGACACAATGATTCAATGTAATATATTCACACATTCTACATGCATTAGCATTACAGCTTCCCATGAAGTAAAGTCATGCATTTAATAGAATTCTCCCAGTCAGGGAAATGGTTTCCATTCGGTGTAGATTTGAATGGACATGTAAAATGACATCTACTACACTGTGTAGAGCAGGGTTCCCCAACTGGACGACTTCATTAGGCCCCCAAGTTTTCTGAGCAAAAAATAATAAGATTTTTTAAAATGGTTTTATTGTTGGACATATATGACTGTAAAAACACCAGTAAATCAACTCCAAATGATTTTAATTTAGAAAATCCCATGGATAATAGAGAGATATGCAGTATGTGATTGTGTAAGCATGGTTTGGAATTATTACGTTTTAGTAAAGTATTATATCTGTTTGGGATTCTTGCGGTCAATTTGCAGTCTATAAAGGATTTGTAATCATGTTCCGGCCCCCTGACATCCGCTCAAGAATAAATTGGCCCGGGGCTGAAGCTAGATGATGATCCCTGGTGTAGTGTTGAAAGTAATAAATATTCTGAAGGAAAAGTCTCTCCCAGCTATGACAGACCTATGTGATTGGAGTCCAAACACCTGTGATCTGACAGTCCTCTCCTTTAGAGTGCTTTAGAAATGTTCTATATCTGCCCACTTCAAAAGAAACGCCATATTATGTCAAACAGTATATAAGCCATAACCTGAAGCAATATTCACTCGTTTGTTATTGCAAAACTGTGGAGTGATCATTCATATGAAAATGAGACCGTAAAGCCAACATGTACTATCCACTGTGATGTGTGATCATCCCATCCTCCTGTTTACTTATTCAATATACATGGCCATATTTTAAAAGCTTAGACTTTCTGTTCATAGGGAATAACCTGATCCCTAGAGCAGCATGAAGTGCAGTATGCAGACAGGTACGGTATAAAGTACCGCATGTATTCTCTGCTGTTTGGATTACTCTGTTATGAATCTACAGCTGACTAGGTTTGTAAGGTTAGAATGTCCATCTAGTCTGGCTAACAGTGTTAAAGAGAGAGGGATGAGGGTGGCCCTTACCTCTACACACAGTCCCGTTCTCCACAGCCTCGTGGCCAGCCTTGCACATGCAGCGCCCAATAGGCACCATCCACTCGCCATCCCCGTTGCAGTAGAGCTTGATGGGCACGTCCACCTCCTCCCCGTTGGGGATACACACGCCACGCGATGCCACTAGAGAGGTGCTCTCCGCCCCCGACAGGGTTTCCTGGAACACGGCCCCGTTCTGGATGACGCGGGCACACTTCCGGTAGAAGACTCGCACGGCGATGAGTGACATGCAGCCGCCGTAGTCCTGGAAGGCCAGGTAGAATCCGTGTTTGGACACGGGGCCAAAGCTCCGCACCTCTGTGTTGATCTTCATCACCCGGCCACCCAAGTCCACCTGGGAGAAGCTCTCGTCGGCTGCGATGGTGTCCACCTTGATCCAGGGGTTCTCCATCCAGGCCGGGGACACCTTGTTGGCCGTGTCCGAGTCTGACTCATAGTAGTACAGGTTAAAAGTCTCTTTACAGGAGCCGGGCACGTTGGGGATGGAGCTGCAGTCTCGCACGGAGAACTTCATCTCCACGTGGATCCGCTGTGCACCCCGGCGCCGGATGTACTTGGTGCGGACCCAGTTGTTCTGGTTGTTGTCGAACACGTTGCACACCTGGTAGGTGCGGATGGTGTTCATGTTCTCGTCGTATCCACTCACCTCCTCCCACTGTGGAAGAAGGACACAGAGGTAAAGTGTTAATCAAATGTAGACATAACATACACTTTGATAATATGTCCCTGTGTTGACCACATGCTGACCGTATATTTTGAATGGCAGGTTTAGTAACACATCAATACCTCCAATTCTTTACCTCTACCTCACACCCAATGGCAAGTGTGCCCAGCATCATGGCTACACGACAACCTAACCATAGATAAAGACAGGGCCGTCCTGAGCAGCAGCGGTCCCAGTCAGAGCTGAGATTACAGTGCAGGAGATGGGGAGTGTACATTATGTTCAGGGTGTAATCTGCTCCCTAACATTGTTTTGTTGGCACAGAGGGTTGTTGGCAGTGAGGGGTTGTCATCTGTCAGTGCCCACTGGAGATCCCACTTGGCTCCCTGTATGAACCTGGCCTGTTTGTTTCTCTCTACTCTACTCTACTCTAGGATAGGACCATGCATTATTTAGGTAGTAGAGAGCAGGTGTTAAACTCTGCTCATTACACAGCCTGCAAGGCATTATAGTGCCGCCTCCTCTCTGGCTCCTCTATGTCCTCTGGCCAAATGCAAAAAAGGAAACTATTTGCATAAAGTCACTGTCGGAAGAAGCTCTTCAAGGGCAACAAATACAGGAAAAACAATCCCCCGGTCTAAATACTGAGAAAAAAATCCTTCTCTCCAATGCATGGGTGATGCACCCAATTTTCCTGTTTTTGAAATACAATGTGTTATTGAATACTACAATAAGCAAATCTCCAAATTAGTCCAGCACCAACACATCAGTTATTGTAAATGAAACAGATCAGTCATTGTACCGAAACACATGCATGACATGAATTTAACCCTAATCTGAGTCACACTCCAGTAAAACATAGAACTGGGCTAATCACATTACACAGGTGATTATCTGCAAACAGAGAGCAGATTTCACTTTGTGTGCTAGGGATACTTTTCATTTCAACACACACACACACACACACACACACACACACACACACACACACACACACACACACACACACACACACACACACACACACACACACACACACACACACACACACACACACACACACACACACACAATATAGTAAAGCGTTCATATGCAACCTCTGCTGTTACTGCAAAGGACTCCAACCACTGTGACCTTGACCTGACAAGTTCATCTGAAGAGAAAGCTTTTCTGAACACCAAAGCCTCTTCACACTAGTCAGCTGCACCCCGTGCTGCCTTTACCCCAAACCCCTCTTATCCCTCTTCACTCTTCACTTCACAGCTGACATCATTTCCTAAATTAGTACCCACTTAACAAGGATTCTGACAGAGGTTTGACGGGTAAGGAGGAGCAAGTCAGCCCTCATGTTTAAGACCCACGTTCTATCAAACACTCACAGACTAATTAGAGCTTTTCTTCTTTATTTCCATTTCCATATTATTCATATTATTCTCTCCAGACAGACAGACATCATACCAAATATGTACAGTTCATTAATAGCAGCTGATAGATGTAAAACCTTTAGTAACTGGAGGGATTTGAAGGAGAAAGGTATGAAGAACATGTATTATTGTAATACTGGCGCTAACTCAAAACTATTAAGATTGTGTTTGTAGACAATGATTAAAGAGACCTTGGATGTGATTCAACCAGATGGTAGCTATATGTCTTCATTTTGATGACACACATCTACAAATCTTTTAGAATTATGAGAATGTATCAGATATGGTCCATTAATATGCAATAAAATATACTCATTAATACTGTAAGTGTATGAATGTTAATGTTGACCAAAATGGGGGCCTTGATTTACAGTTAAGAGACATTCTGGGACGGGCAATGTGTTGGTCGTCCCATCTATTCCCCATCCAAATGGACACAGCCATCCAGGGTCATGGGCATCCATTGACCTTTCCACCTCCATTCACAGAGTGACACTCTTTTCAGACAGAGGTCGTGGACCGATTAAACAGGAAAGGACAGAGTGTGACGTTCTCTTGTTCTGAGCCCCAAGCATCGCTCCATCAAACTTAAACAATGTGAACTGGGGTTGGGGGTGGGGCGGTAGCCACTAATGAGAGATAGTGACTACGGGAAGGGGGAATAGGGCCAGGCTAAAAAGACCCCAAACAAATGTGTTTTGATGGAGGGCCCCTTTTAGTCCTGTCACGGCTTTGCTGCCCTGCTTTCATCAGAGCCAGTGGAGGGAAGCAAATGGGACATAATAAGAGGCCAGCGATCAAGCGCTGAGTGTGAAATAAGAAGAAACGTCTTCATTTTCACAGCTTTTCCTCCCGGTACTATAGTGGGAGTGAGGCTGCAGGGAGGTCATGTGTTAGGTAAGGTGGTGGAGTTGATTGTGGTGGGGGGGTGGAGGAGTTCATGGTGGGGTTGGTTAAGAAGGATGAAGGGCTCTTTGAGGAGGCTGGGAATTGTAACACTAACTCTCTCTCCTTTGAGATTGTTTTTTACCACACACAGACTTGTTTATCTGAGTCCAGGTCTATTGAGAGGGGGACCATCACGACCACCATGTAGAGCATCTTGACTGGATGTACTGTTGGCTACGTAGCTGGATGTATGCTATAAGCAATACATTATTACTTTTTCCTGTTTGATAACAGTCAAAGGCATCATTCAAATAATAATTGAATTCACAGTTACAACATCTGTCCTACGTGAACAAACTGTCAAAACAAAGGAAACACCCACAAAAAGTGTCTTAACGCCACGAGCAGCCAGAACAGATTCAATGTGCCTTGGCATATATTTTACAAGTGTCTGGAATTCTATTGGAGGGATGCGGCACCATTCTTCACACAAGAAATTCCATAATTTGGTGTTTTGTTGATGGTGGTGGAAAACGCCGTCTCAGGCGCCACTTCAGAATATCCCATAAGTGTTCAATTAGGTTGAGATCTGGTGACTGAGACACGCACACACAAACACACACAAACACTTTAAACCCCCTATGCTCCTTTGTGACCCCTCTTTTAAAGTCACTGAGATCTCTTCTTCTAGTCATGGTAGCCAAAATAATATGCAATGTGGCATTTTTATACATGACCCTAAACATGATGGGAAGTTCATTGCTTAATTAACTCAGGAACCACACCTATGTGGACGCACCTGCTTTCAATAAACTTTGTATCCCTCATTTACTCAAGTGTTTCCATTATTTTGGCAGTTACCTGTATATGTCAAGGTGAAACACACAGAATCAAGGTATTCTTTCATAGCACTGCATGAGCTTCCATCTGCTGAAACACAACATTAATTTATGGACATAAAGAGCTCACAGACTGAACAAGTGAGAACTTGCAATCAACAACACGCCAGAGGAGCTGCTCTCTTCAAGGTCCTGTGTTCTGGGGTCACACGCTCACATAAAGGAGCTCCTTCTAATGGGGTGTCATTGGCCCTTAGTGCTCAGAGGTTGGCACCCAAATATAAAGAGGACCATCATAAGTGGGGCGCCAAAGTGTCCGGGGTCGCATCTATGGTCTTGAGGGTCGTACCCAAATATAAAGACAGTCATTACAGCGCAAGCGGTGCCACTGTGCATTCTGCTGCACTGCTCTACTGAGTGTGAACGGGATGTACAATGGGTTAGGCAATTGTTGGCCATCTTTTAATTTCAGCTAAATAATGAGTTTAAATGCCACTTATCCTTATGATGCACATGAATGATAAATGACCTTAGAATGACATCTGATGAATGTGCTCTGTGTAGCTATGAAGTTCTCCTTAGTACGCAGTTTGGAAAAGTACACAATGTGTGAACTGCCAGCCACTTACTGTAGCTGTATGAAATTATAGAGCATGCTGGACTCAGAGAATGATGTTCTAGATTGTTAACTCCCAGGGCTGCCAGCCACTCCAGGATGGGGTTAAAGTTCAGCTGACCTTCAGTCTCCCTGACAATGTGTCTCTGCTGGAAAGCCAAGCAGAACACACTGTCAGGGATGAGTTACAGAGTAAAGCACAAACTATTCCCAAAAGGAAGCTTTTTGCTACATTAAATGATCCAAAATAAAGTCTTTATGATCTCTAGGATGGACTTTGTGTCAAACTGAACCTCCTTCCTGGGGTGGAGTGGGCTGGCAGGGGGAGCGGTCTCCTGAGCCATTTACATCATTCAAAGGCCACAGTGGCATGCATGACACAACATGAAATGTGAACTTCATTTCTCACGTCTTATCATTACAGTATGAGGATCGACCCAGGATGGCTGAAGCATCAGAGAACAGCTACACACATACAAAACATTCCAGCACTCTGTCACTGACAACAAGTAAATAAATAATTCACATGAAGGAGAAAGAATCCAATGGAAATCTCCTGGGGCCAAGTTGTCCAATTTGCAGTTGTGGGAAATCTGTTAGAGTAAGAGTGCTGTGCCCTAAGGGGACAGGGCAGGACAAATGACACCCAGTCTCTGCATTGAGTTACAAAGAGGGGAACAAAACGAGCCAAGTACTGCAGAAGTCCCAGCCACATGGAGGGCACAGAGAGAGAGACACACAGGGAGACATGAGTAGAATGGTCTGGTGCAGTCAACTTCAATTACCATTGTCCACTTGTTATGTACAACATGTAAAGTTAGACAAACAAGCTTCTTATTGCCGCTTTAATCCCCTTCCACCAATCTACATAAGGATTGTATTTACATTTTTACTTTGGAGTAAATTAAAGACATGACAATATAATGCATGCCAAGTTGCCAACCCGGGATTGACATTTCAGTGCTCATATAAAGTTATAACCACACAAAGATGTTTTCCCCCATGATGAAGAGGTCTTAAAAAGGCAGGATATAGTTTTACAGACCAACTTTAATCGACAATCATACTAAATTAGGGGTTACTCTATTCTAATGAGTTCCATATACTTAAATATGCTTTAACATTACCATTTAGGTAAGGAAATGGCTATATGCAAAGTCATAACCAGGATCTGTCATAACCAGGCTTTTTTATGCTGAGTAAACTCTTTAAAGGACAAAACCTGCCATTTAATGAAACTTGTTGTGAATTGACATGCATGGAATATAGGATCTTATAAAAGACTTCCATATTTCATATTCCTGTCACTGAGTTCATTATAGCCTGGCTATAGAGAATGTACAGATCTATAGATCCTTCAAATGTCTCTAAGAAGTAGAAGATTTTAACTAGTCTAGTGCCGAATCCACCCCTCAGTGCATTTGGAAATTATTCAGACCCATTGACTTTTTCCAGATTTTGTTACATTACAGCCTTATTCTAAAATGGATGAAATAGATTTTTTTTCCATCATCAATCTACACACAATATCCCATAATGACAAAGAAAAAAACAGAAATATCACGTCTACATACGTTTTTAGACCCTTTACTGAGTACTTTTGCTGAAGCACCTTTGGCAGCAATTACAGCCTGGAGTCTTCTTGGGTATGACGCAACAAGCTTAGCACACCTGCATTTGGGGAGTTTCTCCCATTCTTCTCTGTAGACCCTCTCAAGCTCTGTCAGGTTGGATGGGGAGCGTCGCTGCACAGCTATTTTCAGGTCTCTCAAGAGATGTTCGATTGGGTTCAAGTCCGGGCTTTGGCTGGGCCACAAGCACATGCAGAGACTTGTTCCCGAAACCAATTCTGCGTTGTTTTGGCTGTGTGTTTTTGGGTCGTTGTCCTGTCGGAAAATGAACCTTCACCCCAGTCTGAGGTCCTGAGTGCTATGGAGCAGGTTTTCATCAATGATCTCTGTACGTTGCTCCATTCATCTTTCCCTCGATCCTAACTAGTCTCCTAGTCCCTGCCACTGAAAAACATCCCCACAGCATGATGCTGCCACCATCATGCTTCACCGTAGGGATGGTGCCAAGTTTTCTCCAGACGTGACACTTGGCCAAAGAGTTCAAATTTGGTTTCATCAGACCAGAGAATCGTGTTCCATATAAGGATGATGAAGGCCACTGTGTTCTTGAGGACCTTCAATGCTGCAGAAATGTTTTGGTACCCTTCCCCAGATCTGTGCCTCGACACAATCTTGTCTCGGAGCTCTACGGACAATTCCTTTCGACCTCATGACTTGGTTTTCGCTCTGACAACTGTTGGACTTTATATAGACAGGTGTGTGCCTTTCCAAATCATGCCCAATCAATTGAATTTACCGCAGGTGGAGTCCAATCAAGTTGTAGAAACATCTCAAGGATGATCAAAGGAAACACAATGCACCTGAGCTCAATTTCAAGTCTCATATCATAGCTGTTTTTATTTTTAATACATTTGTAAAAAACAAAAAAAAACATTTCACTTTGTCATTATGGGGTAATGTGTGTAGATTGATGAGGGAAAACATTTATTCAATCGATTTTAGAATAAGATTGTCACGTAACAAAATGTGGAAAAAGTGAAGGGGTCTGAATACTTTCAGAAGGCACTGTATTAATGACTTATTACTCTGATTCTGAATCCACTCACAAGTTGACATAAAATAAATGTTTATCATTACTAAAGCAGAATATTAAATCAAAGAATTACACCTAGGACTAGAATGCGCTGTGGCCAACATACCTTTACAACCACAATCCAGTTCTGTGTTATGGAGTCAGACAGAATATTTCTTTACTGAGCCCACGGGCCACATCATTAGGCCTTAATATATAAAGACCTCAACATCCTCTCCACATAATGGGTGTTTTTAGTGCAATGTCTAGATTAATTTGTAACTGTCTGCAAAGTCCGTAGGGCCGCACTGAAAATTGGTTATATTTCTTTGCCATCAAAATTTCTATTGTTTTTTAATTTTTTGATGCTCCCTGACTGTCTAGTGATTATTAGCGAGCTGGACAGTCATGAAACTGTATGAATATAGGTTCATTATAATTTCTACACAGTATCAATTTGGTTTTAGTCATTTTAAAGTTCACTTTTTTTTTATCTACTCAAACCGCCAGCAGGCCGGATTGGATCCCCTCGCGGGCCGGTGGGGTATGTTTGACACCCCTGGGCTAGAGGCTAGAGGTGATATTCCACAGCAGCTCTGGGAAGGTCAGAAGGCCTGGTGTTCACAGCTCTTTCAACTCCCACTTAGGGGAAACACTGACCACTTAAACTCTCCGCTACTCTGCTTTGTATCAAAACAGCCTCTCCTCCCACTGCCCTGCCCTGTGCACAACAGACCTTCCCTACTCTGCCTGAGGCAAGTAATGTGTTATAGTTGACTAAATATTACATGGAATCTTAATCATAACATATTTCAGGTCTTGGAGCCAGACTGGAGGCAGTTTCAGCTGCTGCTTTAGTTTAACTGTTATTCTAGGTAATACAGGGCTGCAGCCACCACTATAATAAGGGGTAAACTGACTGTGCAACAGATGGGAACACACCTGGAGAGCACACATAAAAGTTGGTTTGTTCATGTTTCACTGGAATGTTAGGTTATGTAATGCTACCAACACCTGGAAAGTGAAGAACTATGTATTTGAAAAAAATGGAATACATTTATTTAATTCAATGTCCATTAATTCAATCTTGGGAGAAAAATGTAAACCATCTAAGTGAAATGGTAGCAGCGATTTTGTATCCCTATTGTACAGACTATGTAACACATTATGATATATTTCATGAAGCTCTACAGAGTAGTGAAAGGCCAAGTGCTGGTGTGGTGCAGTGCTGAATGTTACTGATCCGTCAGTTAAGCCCGTAAACCCATGCATGTGTAAGACAATAGCTACTGTAAAGCATCTATGACTTGTATATTGAGCAAGTCCAGCAATCACACCTGTTCCTTTTGTGCTGGTCCACTTGGGAAAGCAATGGCCACATGAGACTTCACAATGGATTGCGTCCTCATCCAGTTCCATAATTTCCCCATAAAACCCCAACGTCTGAATCTGATAGGTCTCGTTCGTACCTGACCAATCAGGGCCTGAGAGGTACTTTGGCTCTCCAATCACAGGGAAATAAATAAGAGAATCCTCAACACGGACATCGCATAATGTTTCATCTGAGGTAAAAAAAAAGCTTTTCATAATCTACGTGTAGAAGCGTGCCCCTTATAAACTCATCTGAAGCTGCAAGAGTAGACAATTCTAGACTTTGTGTCTAGCATAAAGGGATACATGACACTAAAAGCTGACTGGGGCTTGTCTTTGATGTGAGAATTGAGACCCTAAAGCGTTGATGCTGATTAATAAATCTAATCAGGGCAGATATTTAATCACTGGCCTTTTCAAATGTTTGATTTTCAAGTCTGAAGTTCTGACTTATTCATATAGATAATTAAATATACCTTTCTGATTGTTTTGCTAAACTTTACATTTTGTAAAGATGAAAGGGAGACGTGACGCAAACTACCTGTAAGATTCCCAGCCTCGTTAAGGGGGAAATGGCAGCGCTGGTTCTGTTTAGATTGAATCCAGAGCTGGTAGAAGAATACACCAGTCCTCTTTGTTCTCTCATATTAATTGTAAGAACTAGCAGGGAAGAAACAGCATGCCCTCAGGTTGAAGGAGATGTTGAGCTCAATTATTGCAGAAGATCTTTGAAGTTGCACCAGTTGACTGTTGAAGCCCTTTTTTCTTCTTCCTCCTACTTTTTTCGTGCTTAAAGACACACGGCTTGATACAGTATAATTCAAACCAGCCTGGATACCAACCACAGAAGCATAAATAATTGAATAAAATAGGGAGTGGTTTTCTGAAATGCACCAGCAAATAAGTCTACAACATATTTCTCTGTGTTTTGGACCCAGTCTGAGGAGTCTGGATCATGTGGTGAGGGAAGAAGTGTAGGAGGCTGAGGTTCTGGTTTCGGCTGGCCCGGAGAGGGCTAGGCTTGTGTGTGGCTAGATGAAACCAATGCCTTGGCACACCATGTGGAAATAGTGTGCATCAAACGCTGCTAGAGTCCATATAACACACAGCTTCATGCCTTGCATATGAACAGAAGTAATTAGCAATGCATTTATGATTGTACAATATGACATTCATAAGGCTAGATTGTGTGGTGCAGTGGGGGCAGTTCAGGTCAAAGTGTAGAAAGTGGAGACCATTAACTCAAGGTAAACCTAACCAAGCATGTAGCCAGTTAATATTATAGACCACCGCAATACTATGGGTCTCAATTGACCTCCACAGAACTTCTTTCTTTTT
This sequence comes from Oncorhynchus masou masou, assembly GCF_036934945.1. NCBI lineage: Eukaryota > Metazoa > Chordata > Actinopteri > Salmoniformes > Salmonidae > Oncorhynchus > Oncorhynchus masou. The sequence continues at coordinate 64,391,168 of NC_088216.1, forward strand.
AAAGCACCAGTAGGCAAAGTTTAACACCAACTCGAAACCTCTCACCTGCAACGAAAGAGAGGGAGATCATTTTTCAAAAAGCTTGAAGATGTTTTCTGAAAGAGCCCAAAAGCCCACTGTTAAATTTGGATTATTGTTTCTCTCGTGATTTCTGCACAGCTTTACGATGTGTTCTTTCTTACAAAGACGTGGCTCACTGTGGAGAGAGCTTTCTGAGATATTACTGGCCTTTGACCTTGACGTGAGAAATGAAAATACTACCAGTACCACATCTGTCACAGCAGTCAGGGCTGCAGTCAGAGTTTGACACACAACAGTAGGGAGAAATAATCCTTTCTTTTGGGTGTTAAAAGTCCAATGCAGCCATTTTTATCTTAATATCAAATCTTTCTGAGTAACAATTAAATAATTTACTATGATTGTTTTCAATTAAAGTGGTCAAAAGGAAACAAAAATAACTTCTTAAAAAAGAGCAATTTCTCAAGCAAGAACTTTGCTAAGATTGTCTAAGAGTGGTTTGAGTTGGGAGGGGAAACCTGAAAACGAGCTGTTATTGGCAGAGGTTTGGAACTATTTCCTATTGGTCTATTAACTAATTTAACACCTAGTGATGTCACTCCATCCCATCAAAACTCCATCCCACCAAAACAGATTGAAATTTCAGGTGGTGGTTTCAAATAGTTCTTACACTAAAAGGGTATTATCATATTTTTTAAACAATTTCACAGTATTATTCCAACCTCAGTGTGGAAATATATATAAAACACAAGAAAATCACATTTTTGACTGCAGTGCACCTTTAAAACCAAAGTGTATCTGTAAGGATCTTAAATTAACTGAACATGTAGTGTACTGTAGTATTGCTGCATCTGCATGCAAATTAATAAATCCAGCAATCGAGTTAATTAAGTAACTCAAATGAAAATTCAATGACATCAAGTAGATGATGAGGTAACACTCACGCTGTTGTCACTGGAGCCTGACACGGGATAGACTGTCCAGCCCAGCTCAGCTGTCGCTGTGGTAGAGTCCATTAGTGTTTCTGTGGAGGAGAGAGAGAGGGCGGTAAGACAACTACCTTCAAACAAACAATATACAGTACCAGCAGTGCACATTTACAGCAGCTGAGCATAGGCGAAGATGGGAGTCCATTAATGAGTCCATCCATTCAAACCCTGATCAGATATTATTTTGATTCATTGCAATGAAAATATACTTAATTTTTCAGTCTCAAAAATGCTCCTATTGTAGATGGTATATTTCCAGATACTGTACCTCCATTATCCCCTCTGTCAAAGATGGCAATGCTTTTGTTTGAGACCCGGGCATATTTGGCTACATGCAGTAGTAGTAAACAGAGGGGCATAGTGTGACCATCCACATGGAAAAGAACAGATCACTGGGTTCACTGGAACCTGGTCAACTCTACCACAGCCACCAAGCTACTACATGATAGGTCAACTTCCACTCAACAGGCACATGCTTCTTCAGTTCTACCCCCTGGCTTTGAGGGGCAAGCGCACTCTAAACGAGCTGGATTAGCTGGTGGGGAAAAAACACCTCTGGTAATTAGGGTCAAAGAGATATGTCTCCTGTTTGTCATGAGGTCCTCTGTGGCCAGCCAATGAAATTTCAGAGGCAGGCCAGGCAGGCTGTCCTTCAGAGCCTTCTCTCTGAGGGACACAGAGGGGAGAGGGAGGGGGGAAGAAGGAGGGTGCTGCAGGCCTAATGAATTTCCCCTGCTTATTAGCCCCGCAGCACCAGTGTTGAGCTGGAGCAGATGGAGACAACATTCGTCAGGTGTTAGGCATCAGCTGCAACTCCAAAAGGGCAAAGAAAGATGTATGTAACTCCTCTCGACAAGCTAGCTTCTAACCATAAGTTACTGTTGGTGATTGGTAGTCTAAAGCTATTTTTCAAAGATGTATTTGATATTCAGTAAAAACTAGAAGTATTTTAAAAATGCATTCTGTATGATGTCAGAGTTCCCTTTCGGAAATTGGATAAAGGAACTATAGGGCTAATGATCCGGGTGGTCTGATTCCACAGTGCAGTATGGCTAAACTCACACAAGAAAGAGAAAAGCCCCCAATATAATTTAGAATGTTCCCGCATTTCATAACACGTGGATTTCCCCTTTATATACCAGAGGAAACCAAAGCTTTTAATTAACAGGCTCCACATGCCGCAAATGTATTTTTAGGAACTTGCCGAATCTCAGAGCCTCACCAATATACATACACAAAGCATAATAGCACATTTCACATCCAATTCAGTTTAGTTATCACAAAGCCCAAATCGTATAATTAGGCAGAGGAGGCTGCGTTTGTGCTGCCATTGATAACGTTGCGCGACTCCGCAGTCTACATGGGTGTTAGGCAGTGAAATGGTAATTATCCTCCGTAATGATAATGATAATTAGCTGGGGAGCAAAGTGAGAATGATGAACCCCTTGGTGGTGGTTTAGGGAGTGTGGTGGTTTAGAGAACAGGGAGGGAAGGAGTGAGTACCTGGTATAACTTCTATTTCTAAGAAGTGTAGGAGAAGGTTATTTGCAGAGCAGTGTGTTCCAAATGTATTACACGCCTCGTTAGCAGATGGGCAATACACAATGGTGGTGGATGAGAAAGCTTCCTGCACACACAGTAGTGTGCTTTGAGACCAAGTGAAAATACAATTAATTCTCATTCATAGAGTAGGTTTTCAAGGTATGTGAATTTGGTACATTGCCAACCCTTTTAATCCAGGCACAGTGATTCCCCTCCAGGTCTACAGAACAGGGGATGCAACAGAGGACAGGAAAGAACAGGACAGGACAGGTGACCCGCCATAGAGCTCTATGTGTGTGTTTGACCACACATGTGCTTGATTTGGGTGGGTACAGTGTGAGTATGCTTTAACTTGAGGCGAGGAGGTCAGGCTTTGAGAGATGGATGGCCAATTAGTGTGTAGGGTTGAGCATGGCAGTCTGACTGATGGATGCCAGGGAGGGAGCTCTCCTTATCAGCTCCAGGGTGTACCATCTCATCTCCCAGCTCCCGCTGCCCTCCTCCAGGGTGTACCATCTCATCTCCCAGCTCCCACTGCCCTCCTTCAAGGTTGACCATCTCATCTCCCAGCTCCCACTGCCCTCCTCCAGGGTGTACCATCTCATCTCCCAGCTCCCACTGCCCTCCTTCAAGGTTGACCATCTCATCTCCCACCTCCCACTGCCCTCCTCCAGGGTGGACCATCTCATCTCCCAGTTGCCACTGCCCTCCTCAAGGGTGGACCATCTCATCTCCCAGTTCCCACTGCCCTCCTCCAAGGTGGACCATCTCATCTCCCAGTTCCCACTGCCCTCCTCCAAGGTGGACCATCTCATCTCCCACTGACCTCCTCCAGGGTGTACCATCTCATCTCCCAGTTCCCACTGCCCTCCTCCAGGGTGGACCATCTCATCTTCCAGCTCCCACTGCCCTCCTCCAGAGTTGACCATCTCATCATCCAGTTCCCACTGCCCTCCTCCAGGGTGGACCATCTCATCTCCCAGTTCCCATTGCTCCCCTCCAGGGTGGACCATCTCATCTCCCAGTTCCCACTGCCTCCCTCCAGGGTGGACCATCTCATCTCCCAGTTCCCACTGCCCTCCTTCAAGGTGGACCATCTCATCTCCCAGTTCCCACTGCCCCCCTCCAGGGTGGACCATCTCATCTCCCAGTTCCCACTTCTCTCCTCCAGGGTTGACCATCTCATCTCCCAGTTCCCACTGCCCTCCTCCAAGGTGGACCATGTCATCTCCCAGTTCCCACTTTCCTCCTCCAAGGTGGACCATCTAATCTTCCAGTTCCTACTGCCCTCCTCCAAGGTGAACCATCTCATCTCCTAGTTCCCACTTCCCTTCTCCAGGGTTGACCATCTCATCTTCCAGTTCCCACTGCAGTCTTCCAGGGTGGAGCATCTCATCTCCCAGTTCCCACTGCCCTCATCCAGGGTGGAGCATCTCATCTCCCAGTTCCCACATGCCTCCTCCAGGGTGGACCATCTCATCTCCAATTTCCCACTGCCCTCATCTAGGGTGGAGCATCTCATCTCCCAGTTCCCACGTGCCTCCTCCAGGGTGGACCATCTCATCTCCTAGTTTCCACTGCCCTCCTCCAAGGTGGACCATCTCATCTCCCAGTTCCCACTGCCCTCCTCCAGGGTGGACCATCTCATCTCCCAGCTCCCACTGCCCTACACCAGGCAGGAAACAGGCAACAAGTGCAGACTTCCAAACAGATGCAGATCCCTGTCTATACAACACTTATACACAAACACATAATTCACAAATTCACTGCCTATACTCTAACAAACAAAAAAAAGTTTAAAAAAATAATCTATTCCTTTATTTTCATGTCATAAAGCATGAATATTCAGCAAGTGTTGTCAAAATAATGCAGAACAACAGTGCGGAGCAGCCATGTTGTCACGCCCTGATCGAGGTATTTTGTGTTCATCTTCATTTATTTGGTCAGGCCAGGGTGCGGCATGGGGTTTTTGTATGTGGTGTGTTGATTCTGGGTTTGTAGCTTAGTGGGGTGTTCTAGTTAAGTCTATGGCTGTCTGAAGTGGTTCTCAATCAGAGGCAGGTGTTAATCGTTGTCTCTGATTGGGAACCATATTTAGGCAGCCATATTCTTTGTGTGTTTCGTGGGTGATTGTCCTTAGTGTCCTTGTTCCTGTATCTGTGTTAGTTTACACTAGTATAGGCTGTTTCGGTTTTCGTTACGTTCTTTGTTTTGTATTTAGATTCGTGTTACGTTTTTTTCATTAAACATGGATCGCAATCTACACGCTGCATTTTGGTCCGACTCTCTTTCACCGCATGAAAACCGTTACAGAATCACCCAGCACAAACGGACCAAGCAGCATGTCAACAGGCAGGAGCCACAGGAGAAACAGCAAAGGCAGCAGCAGGAGCAGCGTAAAAAGGACTTTTGGACTTGGGAGGAAATCCTCGACGGGAGAGGACCCTGGGCTAAACCAGGGGAGTGTAGCCGCCCAAGGAGCAACAAAAGGAGGTATCGACATGGGAGGAGGAATTATTCGGAGAAGGACCTTGGGATCAGCCTGGAGAATATCGCCGCCCCAAAGAAGAACTAGAGGTGGCGAGAGCTGAGAGGCGCAGGTGTGAGGAGGCAGCGCGGCGACGCGGTTGAAAGCCCGGGAGTCAGCCCCAAAAATTTATTGGGGGAGGCTCACAGGGAGTATGGCGACGCTAGGTAGGAGACCTGCGCCAACTTCCTGTGGTTACCGGGGGGCTAGAGAGACCGGGCAGGCACCGTGCTATGCTGTGGTGCGCACGGTGTCTCCAGTGCGGGTGCATAGCCCGGTGCATTCTATTCCAGCTCCGCGTATTGGCCGGGCTAGATTGAGCGTCGAGCCAAATGCCATGAAGCCGGCTCTACGCATCTGGCACCCAGTGCGTCTCCTTGGGCCGGCTTACATGGCACCAGCCTTACGCTCGGTGTCTCCGGTTCGCCTGCATAGCCCAGTGCGGGCTATTCCACCTTGCCGCACTGGCAGAGCAACCGGGAGTATTCAACCAGGTAAGGTTGGGCAGGCTCGGTGCTCAAGAGCTCCAGTGCGCCTGCACGGTCCGGTCTACCCAGTACCACCTCCACACCCCAGCCCTCCGGTGGCAGCTCCCCGCACCAGGCTTCGTGTACGTGTCCTCGGTCCAGTACCACCAGTGCCAGCACCACGCATCAGACCTACTGTGCGCCTCGCCTGTTCAGCGCAGCTAGAGCCTTCCTCCTCTCCTGCGCTGCTGGAGTCTCCTGCCGGTTTAGCGCAGCCCGAGCTGTCAGTCTGCATGGAGCAGCCGGAGCTGCCAGTCTGCAAGGAGCTGCTAGTCTGCAAGGAGCTGCCAGTCTGCAAGGCGCTGCCAGTCTGCAAGAAGCCGCCAGAGCTGCAAATCTGCATGGTGCAGCCAGAGCCGCCAGACAGCATGGAGCAGCCAGAGCCGCCAGTCAGCATGAAGCAGCCAGAGCTGCCAGTCAGCGTGGAGCAGCCAGAGCCGTCAGTCTGCCAGTATCCGCCAGTCAGCCAGGCTCTTCCAGATCTGCCAGTCAGCCAGACTCTTCCAGATCTGCTAGTCAAGCAGACTCTTCCAGATCTGCTAGTCAACCAGACTCTTCCAGATCTGCCAGTCAACCAGACTCTTCCAGATCCACCAGTCAGCCAGGATCTGCCAGAACTGCCAGCCAACCAGGATCTGCTGGATTCAACTACCTGGCTGAGCTTCCTCTCAGTGCTGGGCTTCCTCTCAGTGCTGGGCTTCCTCTCAGTCCCGAGCTTCCCCTCAGTGCTGAGCTGCCCCTGTCCCGGGCTGCCCCTCTGTCCCGAGCTGCCCCTCTGTCCCGAGCTGCCCCTCTGTCCCAAGCTGCCCCTCTGTCCCGATCTGCTCCTCAGTCCAGTGGGGTTCTGGGTGAGGACTACTAGGACATGGTCGGCGGCGAGGGTGGACTATCCAAGGACGCGAGGAGGAGGGACTAAGACGGTGATTGAGTGGGGTCCACGTCCCGCGCTGGAGCCGCCACCATGGACAGACGCCCACCCGGACCCTCCCTATTGTTTTGAGGTGCGTCCGGGAGTCCGCACCTTAGGTGGGGGGGTTCTGTCATGCCCTGGTCGAGGTATTTTGTGTTTATCTTCATAAATTTGCTCAGGCCAGGGTGTGGCATGGGGTTTTTGTATGTGGTGTGTTGGTATTGGGTTTGTAGCTTAGTGGGGTGTTCTAGTTAAGTCTATGGCTGTCTGAAGTGGTTCTCAATCAGAGGCAGGTGTTTATCGTTGTCTCTGATTGGGAACCATATTTAGGCAGCCATATTCTTTGTGTGTTTCGTGGGTGATTGTCCTTAGTGTCCTTGTTCCTGTATCTGTGTTAGTTTACACTAGTATAGGCTGTTTCGGTTTTCGTTACGTTCTTTGTTTTGTAGTGCTTGTATTTAGATTTGTGTTCCGTTTTTTTCATTAAACATGGATCACAATTTACACGCTGCATTTTGTTCCGACTCTCTTTCACCGCATGAAAACCGTTACACATGTAGAATACTGTTATAGTTCTAGCCAGCTTCAATATGGGCAAAACCCGGCTTGTATCAAAACTATGTCTATAGTTTACTGAGGGTATTTATGAAGAAGCGATTGACCTCCAAAACACAGCATGTCGTGGCTTGCAGGGGTGATGTTCTTTTATCCTCCTCACCAGGAGAACTGTACTATAGCCTAGCCTCTATGGAGCAAATCATTCAACATTGACTTCTACATCAAAGCTGCCACTTATACTTTCTTTCCCACCACGGTAGAAATAGCAGGTTACAGCACCACATAGCTTTTCTCACCAAATCTGTGGTGTGTAAAACTCAATGAACTTCTATGTCATTAAACACCTGGAATCATAGGCTATATTTAATGGTAAATGTGGATTATAGATGGCGGTACAGCTATATCTTAACATGAACAATATGTCTATAAGCTAATACCATAGACCACAGAGGGCAGTCTTCTTGTGGACAGAGCTAAGAAATGTGCCTACATTCATGGGCACTGGCATTGGAAAAACTGCCCGTGCTGAGGTAAGACTGATGCCCATAATGATGGACGCAGACTGCTACTGTATGGCATTTTGGACAGAATAACAAGTACAGTGCTCGGTTTCATTTGAGCCCGAGCCGTCTCAGAAATCTTTCAACACAAGGAGGGTCCATTAGGTGGGGCTCCCACCACCACATTACAACATGTCCTTGTGCGGAAAATGAATCAGTAATCCTGCATTTACAATGAAACAGGCTTTGTGGATGAGGTGGCATCAGCCCAAACCCCGACTTTTTTCAAAGAGTCAAACTGGGCTTGGCATGCCGCCCTGAGTATCCGGTGTACTTTAACATGTGTCTTTGGAGAGACATCACTCTATCAGGGAGATTTATGGGTAACTGGGGGTTATTGTTGGGTCTTGCAATGCCCGGTTCTGGGGTTCTGATGATGATGTAGGGGCTCGAGGAGTGATGAGGTGGGACTTAGAGGGACACGGCTGAGGCTGGGGATCTCGGCCTGCTCCGAGGGAGAGAGAGGAAGTTGGGCAGTTGATTTTGGCAGCAGACGGTGCCCTGTGAAATATGCTACCACACAGTACGTGGAGCACTCTGACTGCTGACAGAATGATACAGCATAGCATTCCCCTGGGCTTCAGGCAGGATGTTCTACAGTAATCCTTACAGAACTCACTGTGTTATCATTTAATATAATAACCTGTCAGCCTGGAAAAGGAGCAATGACCAAAAACTAAAAAGATAATCAAGCAAAAACTATATTCTAGGTCAAGTCCTCTATGCACTCCTTTGAATCACTCATCCAAACACTCTCCAGTCTTAAGCCTTTTCTAAGAAAGCCCATTTAATTCACAAGATTATCTAATCAAAAATACTTGATTGTTTCCGTAAGGAAATGTGTCAAACTACCGGATGACAAAAATAGTAGACACTCCTGACCCTTTTTCAGTGTGTCCATTATACCACGTAACTTTATAGGTCAATCACGGACCAAAACGTGATTTCCTGTGTTTTATATATATTTCCACACTATGAGGTTGGAATAATACTGTGAAATTGTGAAAATGATGATAATGACAACACCAGGTGGTAAATGAGTTGCTAGATCAATGAGAAAGAGAGTTAAACCTATCTGCCAATAACAGCTAGTTTTCAGTTTCACCCTACCCACTCCCAGACAGTCCTAGTAATTGCTCTTTGCTAAGAAGCTATTTTTGTTTCTTTTTGACCACTTTAATTGAAAACAGTCACAGAAAGATACTTAATTGTTATCCAGAAATGATTTAATATTGAGATAAAAATGGCTGCAAACTTTGTAAACAAACTTGTAAACAAAGTTTGTAAACACACCATCAGTGATATGCTTAGCTCCCATGTTAAAGGGTTTTTCCAACTATTCCAAAATAATATACTAAATAATTTTCCAAAACCTGTCTTCCATCATCATGGATTACAACACCCCTGTGCGCTAGCTTGCCAATCTTTTCAACATTTAGTATTCTTTCCATGCATCCAGAGAGTGTGCTATTGCTATTAGCAGTAACTGTAGGCACATCATTAGCACACAGTTTCACTGCACATTACAATGTAGTTAGTTCTGAAAGACACTATATTTCACAATTATTTGAGTGCTCCACTGTGAATTGAGAACCATCAACCTCAACAGTAAATGGGGAGGAAGAATGGTCACCACCTGATCAATCAAGTGAAACAGGGCTACGGCAGGGCTGTCTCCCCTTCCACTACAAGTCTGTGCTATGAGATTATGAGCACGCCTCAGAGACTAAAGAAAACCGATCTCTGTTTCTACATTTCAGATTCAAAGCCCTGCCAGAAAGTCAGCAATGTATGTGCAGGCCTGAGATGCATTACATCAGTGAAATGGCTCTGACACTGTCTGTGTAGGTGACAGAGAGATGGGTAAAGTACTCCAGATTGACTCTGGTTGATTCCTGACCCCTCTAAAATGCCTTCACATTAACCAGTCAATGACACTCCGAGCCATTAGACTGACAAACAATTGAGTTTACTGCCTATTCCACATCCTTTAAGAGCTTTTAAAGTAGTCAAAAATAATAATTCTGAGACCAGGTTGATTCCTGATCCTTATCAGTTAAGGATTGGAGAACTGGTGACCTGGTCCTGTCCTCCATGTCACTGGGCTGGAGCTGGGGCTAGGGCAGGAGCTGGGGCTAGGGCTGGGGATTGGGCTGGAGCTGGGGCTAGGGCTAGAGCTAGGGCTGGGGATAGGGCTGGAGCTGGGGCAGGAGCTGGGGCTAGGGCTGGGGCTAGGGCTGGGGATTGGGCTGGAGCTGGGGCTAGGGCTGGGGTTAGGGCTAGGGCTGGAGCTGGGGCTAGGGCAGGGGCTGGAGCTGGGGCTGGAGCTGGGGCAGGAGCTGGAGCTGGGGCTGGAGCTAAGGCTGGAGCTGGGGAAGAGCTTGGTCTGGAGCTAGGGCTAGGCTGGACCTGGGGCTGGGGAAGGGCTGGGGCTAGGGCTAGGGCTGGGGCTGGGGCTGGGCCTGGGGCTAGTGCTGGGGCTGGAGCTAGGGCTGGAGCTGGGGATAGAGCTGGAGCTGGGGAAGGGCTGGGGCTAGGGCTGGAACTAGAGCTAGAGCTGGGGCTGGAGTTGGGGCTGGGGCTAGAGTTGGGGATGGAGCTGGGGCTGAAGTTGGGTCTGGGGCTAGAGTTGGGGATGGAGCTCGGGCTGGAGTTGGGGCTGGGGCTAGAGCTGGGGCTGGAGTTGGGGCTGGGGCTAGTGTTTGGGATGGAGCTGGGGGCTGTGGCTTTATAGACTGGTGGATAGAGAGAAGGAAGTCCAGATGGACCATTTCTCTGGCTGTCAGAGAGTAACCGTTGTACTACAACACCCTGCTATGTCCCACAGCTCTCTGCCTGACCTGAAATATGCATGAGATGGAAATGTGTGAGACTAAGCTTCTGAGCTTCCACTCTCCTCATATCGGGTTGAATATGTATTTAAATCTGGGCCATGCAGGATGTGAGTCACTGTCCTGGACATTAAGGGTTAAATGTGATTCATTTCTGATACTCTGATGTTTGTCTCTAGGCACAAGTCCCTTATTTATTGATTGGCTAAAGCGATTGAAGCAGGTAATCTTAAAAACAAATGTATACAGCATGCTGTGAATGCTTGACACCTACAGTAGTTTCCTAGATTCAACATTGATATACAAAATCGTGTATCATTTCTAGGTTAAGTGCTACATGAACTGTAAATGGGGCTTCTGATTTCATGTTGTTTAATGATATATGTGACTCACCCGGACATGTGAATTATTCATGGTATGTAAAATAAGTCATTGCCTCTCACGCAGAGACGGGCTTTTGCTTCATTGTGGCCGTTTATCAATCGACTTGGGGAAAAATTAAGTGGGAAATAAGAACACGTGAAAATAACATTGAAATTAAAATTACAGACTTTACACACCATTATGTAACGGTTGTCTGTGGTGGTAGAAGGTGAGGACCAATGTGCAGCATGGTAAGTGTTCATATTCTTTAATAGAACTCAGAAAACTAAAATACAAATCCTACAAGAGAACGAAAGGAAACCGAAACAGTTCTGTTTGGTACAGATACAAAACAGAAAATAATCACCCACCACTCAAGGGTGAAAACAGGCTGCCTAAGTATGGTTCTCAATCAGGGACAACGATTGACAGCTGCCTCTGATTGAGAACCATACCAGGCCAAACACAGAAATACCAAATCATAGAAAAAAAGAACATAGACTGCCCACCCAACTCACGCCCTGACCATACTAAAACAAAGACATCACAAAGGAACTAAGGTCAGAACGTGACACATTATTAAGCCTTGCCTCCAAAGTCAATACTTTTTGAATCCCAAGAACTGACAGTTTCTCCAATTTCCTGTGCCTTACCTGGCATGTGCTTAAAATGGGCACAGGGGAAATATAAACACATCATTATGTGTAGCTTGTATCTACAACAAATACCATAACCAGTGTTGGGGAGTAGTGAACAACATGTTATTCAACTAGTAATGTAACTACATTTTGCAATATCTTGGTGGTAGTTCAAGTAAATTAAAATCTTGATAGTTTTTCCAGTAGTTAAATACTTTTTTGCTATGCAGCGGAACAGCACACCACTTCTTTTACGGAAATAAAATATGGGTGAATGTCTGTTATTTTTTTGGCATCAAACCTGTCAATTCTCACTTGAAACCATTTTTTGTGTGTTCAATAGGGTAAATGACACATTCTGTTAACATCTGACCCCAGAGTGATCTGTTCTTGCTATTAACATCTGACCCCAGAGTGATCTGTTCTTGCTATTAACATCTGACCCCAGAGTGACCTGTCTTGCAATTTGTACTCCATGACATTTCAGATTCAGATCATTTAGACTATCACAAAGTCATTTGAATGTAGTGAACTTATTTTTCAAATTAACTTAAAGTATGTTTTTCTTAAGGGTAGCTTTAGTGTAGATTAACTTCTTCCAGTGTGAAGTAATTGGTAGCTTGGTAAACTATACTTTCAGAGTAGCTTCCCCAACACTGTAATGTGTAGCTTCCCTACTGTAACGTGTGTTTAAAAGATTTATGAAAGGGTGGGGTGGGAATACAGGCATTGGCCCCGTATCCTACTAAGAGGCTTCAAAAGAACAAAAGACCTGACACAAGAGTGGGAGATTATCATGGCCAGCATATTGAGTTCACATACTGTTTACTCTCACTGTTTGAGACATTGGCAACAAACCAAAACATTGGTATCCGGATCCATAAAAAGAACCCATATCAGGGAACAGAGATTAATAAGAAACTTTGCATCCTGCTGTTTGAAACCCCTAGGCGTGTTTGTGCCTGCCTGTGTTAGAGATTGGCAACAGCTGCCCTTGTCTGTTGTATGGCAAGGAGCCTCCAGGAAAATGTAAAAGCTAAATATCACAGGGGATGATGACCGAGATCTGGGGACTCAAATAACCTCAATTCATTTTCCACAACCATCCCACCAAGTATAACTAATATAATCTGGTAGCACAACTATTACAAGATAAAGGACACAAGAATATCTCACCACTCTGTCCTTAAATCTCATCTCAGTAATATGAATCACAAGAATTGCATATGCCCTAGATTGCCATGTTAAACCTTCAGCCCTTTCTGTGTAGTTTCAGTGCTGAGGAATTTGAGCAGTGACATTTGATGTGTGAGCATCACAGGGTCAAACTAGGGGAGTTGATCCATTGCCAGTTAATGCAGTCTGTCTGCCAGGAAAGCCATCAGCTAGATCTCTGTCTGCATGATATCTCCAACCCCACCTTCCCTGCTGCATAATCAATAGCATGGTCTAGCTAGCCTATATATTTACTCACCCCAGTGTGGCGTAATCTTCAATAGAAGAATGTTAATGGAGACTTTACTCAAACATGAAAAGGGGACAAGACTGATATGAAATAGTAAAGATGTGGGGAGGCCTGTATGAATCACCTGACAGACAAATGGCTAGAGACGGATAATGACCAGAGATCCTCCTATAAAGAGGGGGGGATTACAGAGTGTCTGTGGGGGTGTGTCTAATGGATTCCTATGTGTGTGTGTGTGTGTGTGTGTGTGTGTGTGTGTGTGTGTATAATTGATTGTGTGCCTGTGTGTGTTTGAGTGCATGCCTTTGCATGGCTGGTGTAGTGACTGAATGATGAGGCCATGCTTAGCAGCAGACAGACTCCAGAAGCTCCAGGTGGATAGCCCTTCCCTCCACCCTCCCTCCCTGCATGCCTCCTAACACTCAGGCTTGTTACGGCTCTCTGAGACGCTCCATATCCAGCCCACCTCCCTTAAGTTCCCTGAACCGAGTAGGAGATGAGTGTACCTCCTCACGGTCATGACCGTTTTACCAGGACCCCCTGGACCTGGGGACCACACGTATCAGGGAACAGAGGAATGGCAGACCTGCTTCAGATTCCTGGCCTATGAGCTAGTCGTCCACTTGTCTGTGGAAGAGTTATGACCGGTCACGCCTCCCAGGGTTCTTTCTATAAAGCTCAGGCTCTGAGACAGGCTCCACAGTGGGTCTAGTCCTGCACTGCTGGGACCATTACTCCTGTCTGAGGAGCCTAGCGTAAAGAGACACAGCCAGGACATGCCTCTACACTAACCCAAATATCACTCCACACACTGGCACCCCAAATCCCTGCCATCAACATCCTCTCCATCACTGAATGCATAGCACAATGGAAAGTGTGTACCATTAAAGAATTTTAAGGCCCTCCTAACACTAAACTAACATTAACTACAGCTATCCGAGACATTGGACACCTGTGGGCCAGAGATGGAGAGCTAATGGGTTCATGGTGGCCAGCTCTGAATGGTTATAAACAGGGTTAAGTTGAGCTGCCTGGGACAGCACAGCAGCACTCCCTTCAGCTGGACCCAGCTATGTTTACAAGACACAATACTCACCAGACACATTTTTCCACTTAAAGTGTCTGTACTCTCTCACATTACTGAGTGCTGAGAACTCCAATACACCTACACACCAACTGGGCCGGTGCTGTACCACAGCAAAAAAATAGAGTAATCCCAGACCAGAAAAAACACAATTTCTCAATAATTCTGCACTCTAGCTCCTCCACACAACCATTTTCCTTGAAATCCTCAGTATCAAATCAAATTGTTTTTTTCACATGCGCCGAATACAACAGCTATTCCTTACAGTGAAATGCTAACTTATGGGCCCTTAATTTTGTAAAAAAGTAAGTAAGAAAAATGTGCTAAATAAACAAAAGGAAAACAATAACAATAACAAGGCGGTATAGAAGTGGTACCTACCGGTACCGAGTTAATGTGCAGGGGTACGGGTTAGTCAAGGTAATTGAGGTAATATGTACTGTAGGTAGGGGTAAAGTGACTATGCATAGATGTGTGTGTAATTGAGGTAATTGAGGTAATATGTACTGAAGGTAGGGGTGAAGTGACTATGCATAGATGTGTGTGTGCGTGTGCGTGTGTGTGTGTGTGTGTGTGTGTGTGTGTGTGTGTGTGTGTGTGTGTGTGTGTGTGTGTGTGTGTGTGTGTGTGTGTGTGTGTGTGTGTGTGTGGACGTGTTTAACTATTCTTGTGGAGACCAAAATTCCCCACAAGAAATGTAAACAAACAAAAATTTGACCACCTGGGGACATCTTGTTAGTGCCCACAAGCTCAAATGCTATTTCTAAGGGGTTTAGAATTAAGGTTAGAATTACTGTTAGGGTTAGGAGCTAAGGTTAGGTTTAGGGTTAAGGTTGGGGTTAGTGTAAGAGTATGGGTTAGGTGTTAGGGAAAATAGGATTTTGAACGGGACCGGATTGTGTGTCACCACAAGGTTAGCTGTACAAGATTGTTTGTGTGTGTGGTGTCAATATGTGTGTGTGTGTGTGTGTGTGTGTGTGTGTGTGTGTGTGTGTGTGTGTGTGTGTGTGTGTGTGTGTGTGTGTGTGTGTGTGTGTGAGTGTCATTGAAGTATCAGTGAGAGTAGGCTCCCGAGTGGCGCAGCGGTCTAAGGCACTGCATCTCAGTACTATCACAACCGGCTGTGATTAGGAGTCCCGTAGGACAATGCACAAATGACCCAGTGTCGTCCGCGTTAATAGAGGAGGGTTTAGCTGGGGTAGTCCGTCATTGTAAAATAAGAAATAGTTCTTAACTGACTTGCCTAGAAAAATAAAGGTTAAATAAAAAAAGAGTGCAAGAGAGTGCAAGAGTCAGTGCAAAAAAATAAATATGAAGTCGGATGCCAAGTAGCTCCAGACCAATCCGTGATGCAAGCAGTCAGGATGCCAAATCTTTTCAGACTCCTGAGAGGGAATAGTCGTGAAATGGGCATGACAACACCTGTCTTGGTGTGTTTGGACCATGATAGGTTCTTAGTGATGTGGACACCAAGGAACTTGAAGCTCCCGACACACTCCACTACAGCTCCGTCGAAGTGAATGGAGGCGTGCTCGGCCCCCTTTTCCTGTAGTCCACCATCAGCTCCTTTGTCTTGCTCACATTGAGGGAGAGGTTGTTATGCTGGCACCACACTGTCAGGTCTCATCAGTGATCGGCCTACCACCGTTGTGTTGTCGGCAAACTTAAGCACGCATACTTGAAGGGCCCCTGTGTTGAAGGTCAAACTTTCCACCTTCTCCATTACTGTCCTGTCGATGTGGAATTGGGGGGTGCTCCCTCTGCTGTTTCCTAAAGTCCACGATCATCTCCTTTGTTTTGTTGACGTTGAGTGTGTAATTATTTTCCTGACACCAGACTCCAAGGGCTTTCACCTCCTCCCTGTAGGCTGTCTCGTCGTTGTTGGTAAACAAGCCTACCACTGTCGTGTCGTCTGCAAACTTGATGATTGAGATGGGAACAAGGAGTACAAGAGAGGGCTGAGAATGCACCCTTGTGGGGCCCCAGTGTTGAGGATCGGCGGGGTGGAGTTGTTGTTTCCTACCCTCACCACCTGGGGGCGGCCCTTCAGAAAGTCCAGGACCCAGTTGCACAGGGCGGGCTCGAGACCCAGGGTCTCGATCTTAATGACGGTTTTGGAGGGTACTATTGTGTTAAATGCTGAGCTGTAGTCGATGAACAGCATTCTTACATAGGTATTCCTCTTGTCCAGATGGGTTAGGGCAGTGTGCAGTGTGATTGCGATTGTGTCGTCTGTGGACCTATTGCGGCGGTAAGCAAATTGGAGTGGGTCTAGGATGTCAGGTAGGGTGGAGGTGATATGATCCTTGACTTGTCTCTCAAAGCACTTCATGATGACGGAAGTGAGTGCTATGGGGCAATAGTCGTTTAGCTCAGTTACCTTAGCTTTCTTGGGAACAGGAACAATGGTGGCCCTCTTGAAGCATTAAGGGAACAGCAGACTGGGATAGGGATTGATTGAATATGTCCGTAAATACACCAGCCAGCTGGTCTGCGCTCTGAGGATGCGGCTAGGAATGCCGTCTGGGCCGGCAGCCTTGCAAGGGTTAACACATTTAAATGTTTTTCTCACGTTGGCTGCGGTGAAGGAGAGTCCGCAGGTTTTGGTAGCGGGCTGTGTCGGTGGCACTGTATTGTCCTCAAAGCGAGCAAAGAAGTTGTTTAGTTTGTCTGGGAGCAAGACATTAGGGTCTGTGACAAGGCTGGTTTTGTTTTTGAAGTCCGTGAATGACTGTAGACCCTGCCACAAACCTCTCGTGTCTGAGCCGTTGAATTGTGACTCTACTTTGTCTCTATACTGACGCTTAGCTTGTTTGATTGCTTTGCGGAGGGAATAGCTACACTTTTTGTATTCGGTCATGATTCCAGGTGCCTTGCCCTGATTAAAAGCAGTGGTTCGCGCTTTCAGTTTTGCGCGAATGAAGGTCAGCGTGGCGGATGTGTTGTGGCCTACCCTCACCACCTGGGGCGGCCCGCCAGGAAGTCCAGGATCCAGTTGCAGAGGGAGGTGTTCAGACCCAGGGTCCTTAGCTTAGTGATGAGCTTGGAGGGCACTATGGTGTTGAACGCTAAACTGTAGTCAATGAATAGCATTCTCACTTGTTCCTTTTGTCCAGGTGGGAAAGGGCAGTGTCGAGTGCAATAGAGATTGCGTCATCTGTGGATCTGTTGGGGTGTTATGCAAATTGGAGTGGGTCCAGGGTTTCTGAGATGATGGTGTTAATGTGAGCCATGACCAGCCTTGCAAAGCATTTCATGGCTCCAGTTGTGAGTGCTACGGGGCGGTAGTCATTTAGGCAGGATGTGGTTGTAGTATTTGGTTGCATGCATGTTTTTTGTCTGTGACTCTATGTGTGTGTCTATAAAGCTCTTCAAATTGGGGAAGGTAAAGCTATGGCTCTGGGAAATAAGAGGTATATGCCTGTATGTCCTTGTCCATTGTAACAATCAGAGGAGAGCATTCAACCCCCACAAACCACACTAAGACTCGGGGTTTACTCTGAGGGCGGACCAGACCAGACCTGTAGAAAAACAGGCATGGCCTGCTGTTAGCCTGTTGAAAAACACTTCTGTCACCTAAAATCAGCCTTGGAACACGGCGGTGGAGGCCAGACACTGCCGTTGGCCTTACAATGTAGATAAAGGTTTATTGTAAAACCTGTGAGGTAAACAAACAGAGCCTGGCTCGTCCAAGGTCCAGAGTAGCTCTGTGGTTTTTTGTGTTGTTTCTGTTTGGAATGTGACATGCTGATTGTGAGATGTGCTGAGCCCTGTCGTCTATTTGCTTTCAGTCATTACAGTCACTTAAGATGACAGAGCAGTTTGCTTTACTTATCTCCCAAACAGCTAAAACGCATAAGTGTTTTTAGTTGTGTTTCCCACCTGACTCAAAAGCTTAGACCAGGGGTATTCAACTCTTACCCTACGAGGCCCGGAGCCTGCTAGTTCTGTTCTACATGATAATTAATTGCACCCAAATGGTGTCCCATGTCTAAAATCAGTCCCTGATTAGAGAGGAACAATGAAAAATGCTGTGGAACTGGCTTTGCGGTCCAGAGTTGAGTTTGAGGTGTTTAGACTGTGTAAGCAGAACAGAGCACAGGCCAGTGTTCATAGACCCTCTCACGCCGTAGAGGTTTTACTATGGAGGGTAAAGGCAGGGATGTATTTCACACAAAAACCTGACTCTGATAGGTGATTTCAAAAGAGACATCTGCTCTTCCAGACTGCTGTCTGAACGCAATGACATCAGGAAGTATTGGCCGGTAGACAGAGTTCATCTGTTTGTTCAATCTGTCCAGGCCTCTGGATGGAGGACGGTTTTGTAAGTCATCATACATGAGGCCACAGAAGAGCTGTCAAAGTCCCAGAACCAGTCAATCTTTAGTTTCTATGGTTACTGGCACGAAAGACGCCAAAGTCGACATCAACAGAAAAGGATTGTTCATTCTCACTGTTGTAATAACTTTCTTTGTTGTGTGGGGATTTACAGAAGATGATCTCACGAAAGGGAAAAACCTGCTGAGCCACATTTTCATTGGTTTATATGTCTCGGCTTCAAGGTATTCAAATCACTGTAATGCTGGCAGAGAGACTGAATTGCTATCCAAACTTCACCATCTGGAAAACATTGTAGTCAATGGCAACAATGTAATCCATGGTTGTTCCACCTGGTTTAGCTTTGGCACAGATGAGAACTCTAAAATCATATCTCATTTTAGAGATGTAAACAAGCAATCCCCTTTCGGTCTTAATTCTAACCCTCAAGCAAAGACAATTGATTGACCCTCGTCTGAACAGGATGTTTCTCTGGTACTCACCCTCTATAAAACCCGTCCCACAAAGACTTATTTTGTCTTTTAAAAAAGGCTATCCACAACAACGAGAGGAATAGATATATGCTCTGTCTTAGGATGGAAGCACATAGTGGGCCTTTCAGAGAGAGGATTTCTGCAAAGCACATCTCTAGTCATTGTTCCTATGAAGGGAAGGCCTTGACAAAAGCTGACAATACTGCACAAGTAAAACATTGTTATGTTTGTAAGGCACGCAGAAGCCTTCTTCCACAGCCATTTCAAAGGTGAAGAGTTTCTTAAAAGCCATCAATGCCAATGTTCAATGAGAGAGATAGAGAGGGAGCTGTGTGTGTGTGTGTCTATTAATTGCTGCTCTATCGGGTGTTCTGTCATTTCACTCTGACAACCTTTCTTACAAAGGGCCCACAGAATTCTGATAGAGGGACATCAACAGGTGCCAAATGAAGGCACAAGACATGTTTTTGTTCACTGTGTACAAACTAAACCACAAACACACACACAAAATCACAAAGAAAGCTAATGTCCTATAACATATTAGACAGAAGCTGGTCATATTATTAAAATGAGTGTGATAAAACAACAATCTGCTACTTTGATAGAATACATCTCATGAATCATGTGCAGGTACTTTGTCCATCAGCTGGTGAGAGAAAGTGACAGAGAGAGACAGAGAAAGGGGAGGGAGTGGGGACTGGAAGAAAAGGAGAGATGAGAGAAGACCAACATGGGAAAGAAAAGAAGAAAGTGAGCGGGACTTACAGAGGAGCCGATTCACAGGCTTACTGGGCAATGCCCTGTGAAAAGACTGAGAGAAAAACGTATCAATTGGCATGCAAATCAGGCCTGTATCTGGGCGAAGGGGGGCGGGGCTATCTGGGCTTCAGAGGCAGTGATATGCTGGCATTCACCTCCCATCAATATCAGGGCCGATTAATGAGGAGCTAGGGGGAGAGGGGGGAGAGTGGGAGGGCAGTTGCCAGGTGTCGGAGCAGCTACAGAACGGGAATAAAGAGGGCGCAGGCAGTGATCCGCGAGGAATTCCAGCAGAGCGGCAAACAGGCCAGGGGGGTCGGAGGGGGCTGCTGGAACACAGCGTAGGGAGGGCTGGATGCATAAAGCCTTGAATGTTTGAGACACAGGCTTAAGGGATCAACTCATGTTTAGACCAGAGAGTGTCCTCCCGGAAGAGGTTCTCTCTAAAGATGACAAAGGCTCATATTCTAATAAGTGTTTGTGGTTGTGAGGACATGTGGCAAATGTGTTTGTGCAGGTTGTGTGAAAGTGTGTCTGAGGCAGTGTGCATGCATGCATGCGTGTTAGTGTGTATGTGCAAGAGTGTGTGTGTGTGTGGGGGGGGGGGTTGTGTACAGTTTGTCCTGTGAGTGGCTGAGCGTGTCTAAGAAAGGAGAGGACCAGGATAGAGGAGTTCCCCCTTGTGTCCCTCACGTTCCGTGACTAGCCTGGTCATGTGACCAGGGGTTCTCACAGGGTCATTGGGCCGTCAGAAACTGGAGGGCACGTATTAAGGCTGCATGCTTATGTCATTGTTTGTGTGCCAGGTGCCTCTCTGCTGAACACAGGCAAATCAATCCTGAAACATCAGCATCAACCCGATAAGAACAGTCTGTCCTGGATGGGACAGAGAGACTATTGTGTCGGCTTGTCACTGGCAACAACTGAATGACTCAACCACTGTGGAGTCTATTTATCACTCCAGTGTTAATCTGCTAAATTGTAATTATTCGCTCCTATGGCCTATTTATTGCCTACCTCCTCATGCTTTTTGCACACACTGTATATAGACTTTCTTTTTTCTACTGTGTCATTGACTTGTTTGTGTTATTGGCTTGTTTATTGTTTACTCCATGTGTAACTCTGTGTTGTTGTCTGTGTCACACTGCTTTGCTTTATCTTGGCCAGATCGCAGTTGCAAATGAGAACTTGTTCTCAACTTGCCTACCTGGTTAAATAAAGGTGAAATAATACTACATCTATATACTACATTTATCCCACTGTTCTCTCAAAATATGCCTACCAGAAAACAGCTCGCAATTTGTTTCTGAATCAGCGTTAGTGTGTTGAGGAAGCTGTAAATCCAACACTGAATAAAAGCACTACATGTAAAATGTGAAATGGGAGTGTAGAACTACAAAGCACTAATTTGATATCCTCTGTTACAAGCATCTTTGGTCTGTCGCCCAGGCTGCTGCATTCCTTCCGTGACAGAGTACTAGATGGGATCTCATATGCCAAGCCAGAGATGAAGAAACCTCTGAGAGGTGTAGGCTACTATGTAGGGTAACATATGTTTTAAAACCACCGGGTTATAATTCAGAGCAGTACTAATAGAAAGTTCTTCTGGTAGAACTTTGCATTATAACCTGCTTATAATCGAAAACTCCTTTCACACCAACAATCAAGGCCATACAAATCTAAAGACAACAACAAATCAAGGCCAGACAGTGTAAGTCTCTCTGGATAAGAGCGTCTGCTAAATGACTAAAATGATATGTAAATGTATCAGTGTGTGTCCATGCATGATCATCGCCGCAGGAAGTAGAACAAATCAAAATTAGAAATTCATAAAAAATTAAATGTGTTCTCACAAAAGTAGTGCACTGGGCCTTTAATAGTCCTGTATTAGCTGAAGTATCCGTCTGTAGCGCCAGCAATAACATCTGTCCTTAAACCCTCCCCCATTGAAACAAAATGTTACAACAGCCCCAAACTACTTCCCGCGGCTATGTGCATGATCCATCAAAGATAAATTGTATGTTGTGACAAGTGATGAGAAAGGGTGTGGAGAGATGAGAGGGCCTTGTCAAACTCATAGACTAATATCCAGGTTGCCTCGTATTGTGAGGCAGTGAGCTCAATAGCAGAGAACTGATGCATCAAATCCTAGCATTGATACTGCTCATCACATACCCACACAGCCCTGTTTGGTACTGATCCACATACAGAAGAGTCCTTGGCTATGATACCCAGCACTGCTTCCTGATTTCTCCTGGGAGAGGCTGTGTTGGTGGGTAGGTGACAGGGTCAGCTACAACCTTAAACTGATTAAGGAAAAATCTTACAACAGCTGGGGATTTCTGAAAAATCTGTGATAAAAAGGCCAAACACAAAGGATTCAATTCTTTAAGGGTCAGAGTAGGCCTTGTAAGATAAAAAGCGGGGAACACTCCGCTCTAACACGTCTGCCTTTGCACAGGGTGCCACACTCTCCCCGGTGACCTGAGAGGGTGTCGGGCTCTCTGCTGAATACCAGCACCATCCGCAACTTTGAGATGAAGGCTAAAAGGTTAACTGAGTCTCTGTGCTGCGCCTGCTTTTGTGTAATTTACTGTGATTAATGCATGGAGGTTACTGTCAGACACATTTACTAATTGTCCAAGGCACCCCATGATTAACCACATCTGCACAAATGTGTATGTCTCTCACTGTACCATGCTCAGAGAATGGGAGCAGTGTCCAACCATCATGACCCATTTAGTCAACATGTTGATGTGAAACACGAAAAGACCTCTGATCTCTCATGGTGTCAGCCAGGGCAGATACAGTAGATTGAGTATTCCATATCTCTATTGGAGCAGCAGTCCGAATGAATCTGGCGTTGAACCTTCTATTTAGTTACACATTGACTTTGCTTTTCTCTAAGAAATGGAGCTGCTGAAGCAGGGAGAAAAGGCTTGCCTCGGGCCACAGCTAAGAGCAAGTATGCCAAAGGTTGTTCATTAGACAGAATGTATCTGGGAGAATTCAAACTACAACTCAGAACCTTACCACCCCTGTGAACTGCTCCTCGCTTGAAACTTTCCTGATGAGAAAAACTTCAGTTCAAGAGAAAATTTCAAAGCTCAGAGATCACAGTGTGCTCAATCCAAATATGTTCCTGAGTAACAATGTGATATTCAGAGTAAATGTTTCAAGCTTCCTGTCAGTGTTCTCTCTGTCAATTATTTCCTGGGAAGCTCTTGTCAGGCTGCCAGACAGTTCTCATATTCAATGCACCTTACAGAACAGAGCCAAAGGATTATTTATTTGATTAATTTATTAAACTTTTATTTAAAGGTAGACTCAGCGAAATGATGTTGCCATCAGCAGCATCGCAGATATTGAGATGAGCGAGATGCAAGACTTCACTCTCACACAGTCACACACAGTATCTGCGCATGTGCACGGGTACGCTTCGCGATGTTACAGTGTGGTAGCCACGGGACCAAAACAGCGGAGAAGTTGAGCCTCGTGCTTCAACGCTCTTAGTTGTTGTGGAAATTGAACCACTATACTGTTTACTTTCTGCATCTCCATCATATCGCTGAGTCCGCCTTTAAGCAAGGAATTCCCATTGAAAGGAAAGTTGTTCTGACAAGAGTGAAAACCATAGTGTTGTTTTCAAAGAATTACTTGACTTTACTCTTTGGTATTGCCGTTAGTATTCTTGCTGCTTTTTGCACAAAGATTATCAAGAAGTGACAGCGTTGGAAAACATTATTTCCTGGACATTGTAAATATGAAGCATGTGTTTTGGAGTGGCACTAAGGAGAATCCTCATTTGTAGACAGACTACATTTTGTGGGCCTCCCTTGATGATATTGCTGGCCATATTCCCCTGAAGACGTGCTTCCACAACTTATATCTGGGAGAGTGTTGGTGCATTCATTTCCCTGTGTAGTCTCCCTGCCGGAGTGTGTGCCTGCATACGATGCACACATTTTACCAGCCCATCTCTGTGACCTTGTGTGCGTATGTGTGTTACTCTGCGTGTGTGCTCACCACTCAGGTCGCCAGGCTTTTTTCCATTTTTTTTGATAATGTGTGTAATATTGAATTGCACTGGTCTGACTCCTAGGAGGTTTCTATGTCAGCTGGTCTCTGGCTGCTACATGCAGGTGGTGTGTGTGCCAAAGGACTGAAACGGGGGGAAAATAAATAAAAACACCATACCCTTTCTCCCTTTTATTTTGACCTAATTTTGCTTTTCTAGCTACCCACACGGAGCAGCACCAGAGAAAGAAAGATAGAGAGACGGAGAGAAAAAGAGAGAGAGCGAGAGAGAGGGAGAGAGAGAGAGATTGTTGTAAAATTGGAAGACTGCCCTCAATAACTAATCAATTATTACAATTGCATCAATTATATACCTACTTCAGCCTTACACTACTTCCATATTGTTAAAAACATCCATCTCTAACATTTCTAGGGACTACTTACTGGACCAGGTGTAGTTACAATAAAATAAAATAAATGACAGTATGAGGCGAAATACATTTTCAGGGCGGATTTACTGCTGAAAGAAAAACATGACAAGTGACCTTGTTTATAGAGGAGACTAATACATTTCCAGAGTTAGCATATTCAGATTTTATGCCAACACATTGCAGGCGCAACTGTATGCTTAATATGGTTTGTCACAGTCAAGGTGAAAGGATTTTCTGGGAGGAAACTATTACCTCAGCAACTCTTTGCAACTCAGACTTTTTTGGAAAGCCTGTCATATTGCTCAAAATCCCACAGGCATGATGTCATCTGTGTAAATGCCATCCATCCACATAGAAAGAGAGAAGGTGTATGGTAGTAGGAATGCTCATACAAAGATTTTAAAGTGTCTCTTTGAAAGGTGTTCCCAAAGTGCTTTTATTGTGTTTAAAATGTACAATTACCAACATTTACACTGTACATTTATCAGAGTAGTTTGAAAGTATGGACCTCGCATTCTAAATAGAAGCAGCAAGAACCCTTCAATTTAAAATGGTGAATTCCTTCATCTCTCTAAGTGATATATATTTGGCATGGAGAGCCTGGGGAAAGGCACAGTGCAACTGTGGTCGTTTACTCAGGGAATGCAGAGAAGGGGAGAGGAGGACTGTGGTTTGTAATTAATTTACTGCTAGATTGCACTGGATAATACCCATATCATTACAACATGAAATTGACAGAGGTCCTTGGTGCGGATGCTATTTGGAGTGTCTGTGTGCGAATATCCGAGTACCTGTGTGCTTGTGAGAGGGATGTTGTGCACACACAATGAGTGTTGCGAACCTGGGGACTTGTCTAAATGGGAAATGATGGTAAATTACACCCTAACAGATGTGCACACAAACAAGTGGACTATTGCATGAATCATGGAAACAAATTAAGAAAAGCGAAGGACCATTTGTAAGAACAATATGTTGCAGACATATCATGGCAAATGCTGGGTAAAATGTCATGTTTCTATAGGTTTGGCTACATGTACACCTAGGTAAGAAGGACTAATCCTTATCTAAGCTAACCTATCAGGTTACATGTATATGAACATATTGCAGTGTGTAACATGATAGAGGAGATAATCAATGCGCTATGGCAGTATTAGACTTTAGCAGGCTGATTTTCCATGAGGTGCAGGCTGCGATAAAGAGTGCTGGTAGTAACCAAACTCGGGGTCGTTGCTCCATTATCAAAGGTTGAATTGTTTGCCCTTTAACGCTCAGTGATGCGGAACTACGCTCTGGGGTATTCACTTCTGATGAAAAATGGCACATGGTGCACATTCTAGCAACGTCACCGCAGTTCCTGTCATTCCCAAGTGGACAAATGTTTGTAAGACGAGCCTTAGGGAAACGCCAACACTCCTTTGCATTTTTGTTTCTCTCCCCGTCTTTTGAGTCACACAAAAGCCATCAAAATGCAAAATGCTTGCCCATTCCACAGGCGTTCTCCCTCTGTTCAAACTTTCGGTTGCCCCTTTTGTCCGATTAATACCTTCAAGTCTTTCAGAGTCCCTCACCCCCCTCCACCCCCTTCCAGACAAGCCTTACCCCTCATTATACACCAAGCTTCCACTCTAGTTCCCAAGATTAGGCAAATGAGCTCCTAAGCACAGTCTATATAGACTGCGCCCCAGCCCAGACCCGCAACCTTTTCAATCTCCAGCTTGACAAAAACTGAAATGGGGAAGGTCTGAATAATAGCCATTTGATTTTCTTACATAACTTCAACATTTGTTTGAAATGCAAGTAAAGCTCTATATCTATCAGAATATAGACACCAGGTGCCCATTGAAATGCTGACACGCACAAACACACAAACTATTTATAATCCTGCCTGTGAATAATAATAGGATAACAGCAAATAACATGCAACACAACTTCCTGCAGATACTGTACAACTCAGAAGTGAAAAGGTTGCTAGGAGTCAGTGCAAAAATAATAGTATTCTCTCCAACAGGCTCCAGCAGTGGTTGATTTCAACCTCTTCTCAAAACAACAAAATATCATTTGAAGGCGAAGAAGTTTCAAAGAGGTTATCCTAGCTAGTGTTGCACATTTTAGGGAATAATCAGAGGTGGAAGTTTTCCATGGGAATTTAACGGGAATATATTGGAATTAACGGGAATATATGGGAATTAATGGAAATATATGCAAATTAATAATAAGCGTGATTAATATAATATAAATGATAGTCTAGAAACTAAAGCTTTGGTTGTCTTCCTCTCAGGCTCACATGTTTTCTCCCTAGACCTCCTCAATGTCCACCTCTTGAACATCAGACTCTGAGGCCTCATCTTCACTGTCACTTTCCAACCTTGTTGAGGATGGCTCGTTGTCAGGCTCAAAAAGCCTCAAATTTGCCTGGATGGTCACCAATTTTTCAACCCTTGTATTGGTCAGCCTGTGCTTTGGTGTGTGTGTTCTCAAACAAGTACCAGTTACGATCTGAGGCAGCTGATGTTGGTGGGATTTGGAGGATGATGGAGGCAACAGGGGAAAGAGCCTCAGATCCACAAAGTCCCTTCCAACAGGTGGCTGATGAGATATGTTGGCACGACTGCCATATTGCATCTCCATCCCAAAGCCCTTGCTTGGAAGTGTACTTCGCCAGACTGCCAAGGTGGCGAAAAGAACACCAAATACAATTCAATGTACAGATAAATAGTTACGAAGTTAGATTAAACAACTCCTTAGTAAAATACTTTTAAAAAATTAAACATGTATGGAAACAGGTGAATTAACAATCCATAGTTAGCAGGCTCAAGCAAGCTATAACCCACATGGTATAAAAAACTAGCAGAATTGTCAACAAGTTAGAAATCATGTATGTCATATAAAATATATTCACCCCACCCAGTATTGTAAACTTGAGTGTGGACTCAATAGCATCTCATTAGTGTACAAGATCTTGTGAATCATACATGTGTACATGTGATGGAAAAATGTACTGGGCATGAGAGGAAATTCCATGGAATTGGGGATAGTTTAATCAAAATATGCCAGAAGACCTAGAATTGCCTTATGTGTATCCCACAATTTAAGCAAACATTCCCCAAATTCCAGGGCTTAACTTCCCAAGGAAAAGTTTTAAAAAAATTGAAATTTACAGGAACGTTTCTGAACCTTTGCAACCCTAATCCTAGCCATCACATCTACTTCCTTAGAAGTTGAGGGAATCAACGTTTTTGGTTTCCCATTATTTCTGGGTACGAAACCATACGTCTCTTGACCGGTAAAACTGAATGTTTTTTGAAACGTTCTGAAAATACAATATTTTCGGGGAAGGTACATTTTTTAAGTTGCAAGGAAGTTCTCAGAAAGTTTTACTATGGTTCTTTAAAAATTTTCCTGGGAGGTTTTATTAACATCCTGAGAACGGTAATTAAATAACATTATTTTTCTCCCCAATTTCGATTTTGTCTCAACTCCCCAACAGGCTCAGACAGTGAAGGTCAAGTCCTCCGAAACATGACCCGCCAAACCACCCATCTTAGCCCGAAGCCAGCAGCACCAGTGTGTTTCGGAGGAAACACCATTCAACTGACAACTGAGATCAGCCTGCAGGCACCCGGACTTGCAAGGAGGTTCTCAGAAAGTTTTACTATGGTTCTCTGATAGTTTTCCTGGGAGGTTTTATTAACATTCTGAGAACGGTAATTAAAACCTGTTTGGGATAGGGGGCAGCATTTTCACTTTTGGATGAAATGTGTGCCCAGAGTAAACTGCCTCCTACTCAGTCCCAGATGCTAATATATGCATATTAGTAGTAGTATTGGATAGAAAACACTCTGATGTTTCTAAAACTGTTTGAATGATGTCTGTGAGTATAACATAACTCACATGGCAGGTGAAAACCTGGGAAAAATCCACCAGGAAGTGGGAAATCTGAGGTTTGTAGTTTTTTAAAGCTTGGCCTACCAAATACAGTGTCTATGGGGTCAAGTTGCACTTCCTAATGCTTCTACTAAATGGCATCCTTCTTTAGAAACTTGTTTCAGGCTTCTGCTATAAAGGAGGGAGGAATGGGAGCTGACTGAGTCAGTGGTCTGGCAGAGTGTCTCAGGCTCGTGACGCGCGGTCCCGACAGTTAGCTCTCGTTTCAGTGCTTTTCTACAGACAATGGAATTCTCTGGAATTCTCATTTATTGTCGAACTGGGATTCCTGGGAGTGCATTCTGATGAAGATCATCAAAGGTAAGTGAATAACTCCCGCCCTCTTAACCCGGAAGCCAGCAGCACCAGTGTGTTGAAGAAACACCATTCAACTGAGGTCAGCCTGCAGGCACCCGGACTACCATAAGAGAGGCAAGTAAAGCCTACCGGCCAAACCCTCCCATAACCCGGATGACAATGATCCAATTGTGCCCTGCCCTACGGAACTCCCAATCACGGCCGGTTGTAATACAGCTTGGAATTGAACCCGGGTCTGCAGTGACACCTCAAGCACTACGATGCAGTGCCTCAGATCACTGCGCCACTCAGAAGACCCCTGAGAACATGATTCAATAAGACTTTTAATAACACTCCTAACTTAGGTTAACTGTTTTGAACTTCAAGCACAGATAGGACACATGGAAATTAATTTGCATAGGAATTGATCATACAAACACATTCTTTTTGTGCCAAGATTCCAGTGAGATTCAACCATGAGGAAACCTGTAGGCAAGATGAAGTACTGAAATTCCCACAGAATAATGTTGTTTCTTAACATTCTCTGAATGTTCTGAGAACATGACTTTAAATATGACCATTAGGACATGTGGTTCTCAGAATGTAACGTGCTCGCTGGGATGATTTCATGTGTGACATACTGACAAAATCCTCTCATTCCATCTGTTTCCATACCTATGATACAGAGGAGCGCAACCAATGCATTGACTGAAAGTACAATCTGGTCGGAAAGGAAAATGAAATCCAGTGGTCGGCCATACCATATCCAAGTCCAATCCTGCTCAGTCACAGTAAAAGTTGTAGATAGACAAATAGACAAATTGAGGCCCAGCACTCAGTCATGAGCATGGTGTGAACTCTACTGGCTGTCCAGGGCGTCAAACCAGCAAGCCACTTCCTCCCTCTCCACCCTTTCCCTGGCCATGGTGAGACCACACAGCTGGCCACCCTCACATCAGCTGAGGGGATGGGTCAGAGGTCCAGGAGCAACCCTGTGTGTGACACTTCGCTTGGCTGCAGGCAACATGGCTGAGAGAGAACCCAAGGAGAGGAAGAGCTGCAGGCATGAGGAGCACAGTGAACATGGGATACATAGCAACAGAGAATAGCTACATCTGTGTCTTGGACTGTGTAGTAATGCATGTAGTAATCATTTGAATTCCTGAAAGATCTCCAGGCTTTGTCCCTCTCTGCTCTCTCAACTCTCATGGGCAATAGATCTGTGCTCTCTAGATCATCAACATCAGTGATAAAATTGTTATTAGTTGTTTGGTGATTCATCGATAATGACCATCATATTATTAGAATTGTGTGACAGTGATTGGAATATTCATTGGTCTGGGGGGAGCGGGAGCAAGGCGCCAGGCTCCCCAGCATTACGCACTCCTGCCACCATCAGTACACACACCTGCCTCCCCATGTCACGCGCATCAGCGATTATTGGACTCACCTGGACTCAATCACCTGTTTATGACCTCCCCTATATTTGTCATTTCCCCAGCTCTGTTCCCCGCAAGCTGCATTAATGTTCGTTATGTTGTTGCTACCCTTGTGCTGACGCTGTTCCTGTCTTGTTCAGCATTAAATGTTCAACTCCCCGTACCTGCTTCTCATCTCCAGCTTCAATTCTATTAATGATGCATTAAATACGCGTTAAAAATGGACTGCCGTGTTTGAGAGGAGACAAAAACTACAGTGAGACACCCTTTCTAGCGTTATTTGGGGAAACACCCTTTTAACAGTCTCTCCTCTCTCCAGGCATTCTCCTTGGACTACTTTCCTCCATTGCCCACATGTGAGAAGGACCTGTGAGGGGAGTGAAAATTGTTGTTCGCCCGATTAAGTGTCACTCCTTGACACTTGCTCTCAATTTATTCTGCTTGTGTAGGATAATCTGGAAAAAAACACATCTCACTTGGTCTCACAAGTGTAGCTAATGGCTTTGGGAACGTCATTGCTTTCTAGCACCGGGGAGGAGATGTGAGTGAGGAAAGGGAGGGCGGACTGAGAGAGGGGGAGTGATGGATGTGCATATGGAAGCTGTCAAATAAACCCTTAATTCCCCCTTTGCATTTAGGGAGTTTATGTTTGTCAGATTTGATCCTGGAGTACTAAAACATGAAGCCGGACTGGCTTAGAAAAAGTTCAATCAAGTCCAAGGATGGGAGAGGAGCTTTCAGTCTTGTGAGCAATGAATGCTAAACAGGCCGGGCAATAACTATTAATCATGTGTGGTTATTGGTCCGAATCTGAGCAGGAAGACAGCCAGGACTGCACTTTCAGAAAAGTAAAGACACCTTTGCCTTTTCAAGCAGGCATAAATCTAGTTGATAGTACTTAAATGCTTTCATTCTGTGGATACAGACTATTATGCCACATGATGTGTAAAATGGGAGGAAATAGTATTGTGAAATAGCACTCTGAAGTAGCACTCTGATGTCCAAGCTCTAAGAAGTCAATATACAGTAGGATGATATGTGTGGTACCATGTGTCATGGGCATAACTACTATGTAGAAAGACCACACCATTGTCCACCACCACCACACATAAACAACCAATACAACTTTCATTGTATTACCACAACTACCGGCAAAACAATTCGTCTTTCAGTCACCCACGTGAGTATAACCAATGAGGAGATGGCACCAATGAGAAGATGGCACGTGGGTACCTGCTTCCATAAACCAATGAAGAGATGGGAGCGGCAGGACTTTGGGAGCAATCTGCGTCAGAAATAGGAATGAGTTCTAATCTTAGCCCTTGGTGTCGCAGACGCTCGTTGGCGCGCGCAAGCAGTGTGGGTGCAATAATTGAATAACATGGATTTCTAAATTTAATTTGCGACGCTCGCGCACGCGACGTGTCCGGTCTGGTCAGCATGTGTTAGTCACATGATTTCACATCTAGCTAAGGAGTTGTGTGCTTCAATGAGCAGATGTAAAAATTTTGCCAAAGGGCTCGAAAGCTCGCATAAATTTGTCCAACATTAGCTTGCTACTGATCCAGTCACTGAAATAACGCTGCTAACCAACCAGCCAGCTACTTAGTGATGCACACACAAAAAGCTAGCTAGAAAGCTACTGTAGTAGTGTTGCTAACATTATTATCTCAGTTCACTGGTCACGATGGCAACACCCACCCGTAGCACGCGCTCCAGCAGGTATATCTCACTGATCATCTCTAAAGCACCTCATTTGGCCACCTTTCCTTTCAGTTCTCTGAAAGTTGAAGTTGGAGACTTTTATCTCCCTCACCAACTTTAAACATCTGCTATCTGAGCAGCGAACTGATCGCTGCAGCTGTACATAGTCCATCGGTAAATAGCCCACCCAATTTACCTACCTCATTCCCATACTGTTTTTATTAATTTACTTTTCTGCTCTTTTGCACACCAGTATCTTTACCTGCACATGACCATCTGATCATTTATCACTCCAGTGTTAATCTGCTAAATTGTAATTATTCGCCTACCTCCTCATGCCTTTTGCACACAATGTATATAGACTCTTTTTTTCTACTGTGTTATTGACTTGTTTATTGTTTACTCCATGTGTAACTCTGTTCTTGTCTGTTCTCAATGCTATGCTTTATCTTGGCCAGGTCGCAGTTGTAAATGAGAACTTGTTCTCCTACCTGGTTAAATAAAGGTTAAATAAAACAAATAAAACAAATGAGTTTTCATGAAGCAGCTGTTCTGCCATGAGTCATTGCAGTAGCCTCCCAAGGCAGCTGTCGTGCTAAGCTCACCCAACAATAGGCTACAACGTAATGTTAGCGATCTCGGAGTAACATGCTGATCAACAGACTGATTACTGATAACAATCACTCTTAATTTTGGGGCTGCATGTCTACAACTTCAGGGTAATTTAACAGGCTAAGCAGCAGACATTTTATATTAGTAAAGGTAGAGCTAGCTAATTAACTAATGTTAGCTATGTCAGTAAGATAGCTACAACAGAAAGCTAAGCAGCTGATCCAGTCACTGCACTGGCAGTGGCGACCGACGTCCTTGCACAGAATTTTTGCAGAAGAAATCTTTGTTTATATATATTTTTTTATAAGTGTAAACAATGAAATCATTTTCACATCGTTTGTAACACTTTAGATAGTTATTCTGCCTATTTCATGGAGAGACATTTTCACATTCAGTGTACACGCTCATTGTCGCTTTAAAATGTATTTACAGTCAGGCAGGCCAGACAAGCAGAGACATCAGCATTCTCCTAAAGACCAACCACCAGCCACCCTCCCTTTTTCAAAGAGGGAAAGAACAAAGAGGGAGAGCATGTCGCAAACAAAGCCCTTTCACTGGAGTGAGGCAAGCAGCATTTCTTGGCTGGGCCATCCAGGCTATTTTTAGCATCTAGTTATTGTACAGCGCTCCTGCCACAGCTTCAACAGTGTGAAAGACCCTGCTGCACCAGAGGGCTCTGCCTCACCAATACCCTTATAGCTCTGGCATTACCACCAGACAAACGATTCCTCTCTTAATCACCAAGGAGACCGTAGCACGTGACTGGTACACACAAGCACCCATCTCCCAATTCCAATAAGGAATTATAGGAATTCCCATAGCTCGCAAAAGGTAATGGGATAGCTCGAAAGTAGTTCAGCTCCAACAGTGTTTAAGCTGCGTTTATTTAGCTATGGTGCTGCGCCATCGCAAAATCATTCCCTCCACTGCAAAAAAATAAACATAGTATTTCTACCAAACATACTTTCAATAATCTGTCTGCATACAACACCGTTCTACTGGAGTGAGGCAAGCAGCATTTCTTGGATGGGCCATCCAGGCTATTTTTAGCATCTGGTTATTGTACAGCGCTCCTGCCACAGCTTCAACAGCGTGAAAGACCCTGCTGCACCAGAGGGCTCACCAATACCGCTATAGCTCTGGCGATTTTCTTCATGCAAACTATTATAACATTATAACTATTATAACATAGTATTGTAATGAAACAGCAGGGAGCAGGTCTTGAACCCTCGACCTTCTAGCCCGAGATCCGGCGCTCTATCGACAAAAGCATGATTTCAGCATTTATAAACCCAGGGTCATTACAGTATTATGAGCAGCTACTAGTGGTACTAAACTGCTTCTAACTGAATGAACTAAAGCAAAGAAAACATCAAACTGGGTGTATGCAAATGCCAAATTCTTGACTTAAGTTATGAGACTGAGGTGCACAAGTCTGTGTCCATATTGAGTCACCTTAAAATACTTACTTTCAGGTAATCCATTTACCATTTAACAACAAAAATTGATTAGTCTCGGATGTGCCTCACTTCAAACAAGAAGTCGACCGATTAATCGGAATGGCCAATTAATTAGGGCCGATTTCAAGTTTTCATAACAATCGGAAATCGGTATTTTTGGACACCGATTTGGCCGATTTAAAAAAAAAAACATTTTTTACACCTTTATTTAACTAGGCAAGTCAGTTAAGAACACATTCTAATTTTCAATGACGGCCTAGGAATGGTGGGGTAACTGCCTTGTTCAGGGGCAGAATGACAGATTTTTACCTTGTCAGCTCGGGGATTCTTTTTTGCAACCTTCTGGTTACTTGTCCAACGCTCTAACCTCCTGCCTTACATTGCACTCCATGAGGAGCCTGCGTGGCAGGCTGACTACCTGTTACACGAGGGCAGCAAGAAGCCAAGGTAAGTTGCTAGCTAGCATTAAGCTTATAAAAAACAATCAATCTTGACATAATCACTAGTTAACTACACATGGTTGATGATATTAGTAGTTTATCTAGCGTGTCCTGCGTTGCATATAATCGATGCGGTGCCTGTTCATTTCTCATCGAATCACAGCCTACTTCTCATCGAATCACAGCCTAGCACTGTCTTTGCACCAAACCAAACCATAAATATCAATGCCTTTCTTGACAATCAATACACAAGTATATATTTTTAAACCTGCATATTTAGGTAATATTACCTGCTAACATAAATTTCTTATAACTAGGGAAATTGTGTCACTTCTCTTGCGTTCCGTGCAAGCAGTCAGGGTATATGCAGTAGTTTGGCCTCCATGGCTCGTTGCGAACTGTGTGAAGTCCATTTATTCCTAACAAAGACCATAATTAATTTGCCAGAATTGTACATAATTATGACATAACATTGAAGGTTGTACAATGTAACAGCAATATTTAGACTTAGGGATGCCATCCGTTAGATAAAATACGGAACGGTTTCGTATTTCACTGAAAGAATAAACGTTTTGTTTTTGAAATGATAGTTTCTGGATTCAACCATATTAATGACCAAAGGCTCGTATTTCTGTGTGTTATTATGTTATAATGAAGTCTATGATTTAATATTTGATAGAGCAGCAGGCTCGTACGCATTCATTCCAACAGCACTTTCGTGCGTTTTGCCAGCAGCTCTTCGCAATGCGTACGAGCCTGCTGCTCTATCAAATATTAAATCATAGACTTAATTCTAACATAATTAAGCATTATAACACACAGAAAAATATATACTTGTGTATTGATTTCTGTGTGTTATTATGTTATAATTAAGTCTATGATTTAATATTTGATAGAGCTGCAGGCTTGTACGCATTCATTCCAACAGCACTTTCGTGTGTTTTGCCAGCAGCTCTTCCCAATGCTTCAAGCATTGAGCTGTTTATGACTTCAAGCCTATCAACTCCCGAGGTTAGGCTGGTGTAGCCGATGTGAAATGGCTAGCTCGTTTGTGGGGTGCGCGCTAATAGCATTTCAATCGGTGACGTCACTCGCTCTGAGACTTGGAGTAGTTGTTCCCTTTGCTCTGCAAGGGCCACGGATTTTGTGGAGTGATGGGTAACGATGCTTGGGTGGCTGTTGTTGATGTGTTCCTGGTTTGAGCCCAGGTAGGGCGAGGAGATGGACGGAAGCTATACTGTTACACTGGCAATACTAAAGTGCCTATAAGAACATCCAATAGTCAAAGGTATATGAAATACAAATGGTATAGAGAGCAATAGTCCTATAATTCCTATAATAACTACAACCTAAAACTTCTTACCTGGGAATATTGAAGACTCATGTTAAAAGGAACCATCAGCTTTCATATGTTCTTATGTTCTGAGCAAGGAACTTAAATGTTAGCTTTTTTACATGGCACATATTGCACTTTTAATTTCTTCTCCAACACTTTGTTTTTGCATTATTTAAACCAAATTGAACATGTTTCATTATTTGAGGCAAAAATTATTTTATTGATGTATTATATTAATTTAAAATAAGTGTTCATTCAGTATTGTTGTAATTGTCATTATTACAAATCAATAAATAAAATCGGTCGATTAATCAGTATCGGCTTTTTTTGGTCCTCTAATAATCGGTATCGGCATTGAAAAATCATAATCGGTCGACCTCTACTTCAAACGCACCCTTTTGATTCTAAAATCAATTCCCATCCCATCACAGTGTGTAATCTATCACTGTACCTGTTCCCATAAACAAGATGTTGATTGTGACCCATTAAGGTCAGATGACAGTTGGTGTGTCACAAGACCAGCTAACAACAGTATGCTAGAGATCACATAATTCTCAATGGCTACGCTCCCATCTCCTATGTACCAGCTCTGGCTGTCCCATCATCCAAAGGATCACTAACGTACATGGATGTCATTCATGTCACCCATGACATAGTATGCATTGCTGAGCCTTCGGATATCAAGGTGAGAAGACTGCCCCGGAAAAATTTGCAATGTATTTGCAAATGACACTGTAAAATAGTGGGCAGTGTTTTACATTGAACAATATCTCCAATGTAATCAAACCAGACCCTCTGCCTTCAAGACAGCCATTTTTTATTTTTTACCCCGAATACCAAACAAAATCATTTAACTGCAATGATCACTAAATTGGGGTCAGAATACCACTATCCACAATATCTCATGTGTGTGTTCATCTCAATGTGTTCACTGCCATCAGACACTCTCATCAAAAGTGACTTAGAGGAGCATTTAAGGGTAAGTGCCTTGCTGAAGGACACATTTTTCACCTAATCAGCTCGGGATTCGAATCAGCGACCTTTCAGTTACTGGCCCAACGCTCTTAACCGCTAGGCTACCTGCAACCCATCAGAGACCTCATCTGAATGCCATTGAGTCCGACTGAGTGTGTGGTGGGCACTGTGCTTCTCTTTCCAAAGCAAGGCTGATTACGTGATTATTTTATGTGAAGACATGTGGCTTCAATTTCCACCTTTGAACACAGCAATCCAATTGAATTAGGTGTTTCTCCCTAAAGAGTCATGCCATACAAGACAATGTAGATTCACATGATAGTGTGGTATAATAGATGTGCTGGTTGTAAGTTCCAGCCCCACAGAACACAAGTCTTTCTTTCCTCTTCCGTTTTTGCGTGTCTGTTTTTGTGTGTCCATGTTTGTGTGCGTGTTTGTTTCGAGATGTAGGTAATGTGAAGCTTCAATTATGCACAGCAGAACAAATCCTCAGCCAATCTGGGAGTCGTTGACATGAAAGCAGCTCATGAAAAACAAGGCCAGCATTCCTTACATTAACCCGACATGTCACTTAAAAAGCTAGAGGAAAAGAAACATCTAGAACATACTGAGAAGACATTTCAGTGGTATCTTCCATGTGGGTTCAGTATTATGCCTTAGGATTTTCCAGTCCTTGTCATATTCACAACATCCAACCTCTTTCTCTCACATGCACTTTCTCTTATACAATCCTATATACAGTATCAAAGGGGGAAAGTAGAGCAGTGAAACAACAAATGCACCATATAATCCTTGTAGGCCAGTAG
Source organism: Oncorhynchus masou masou (assembly GCF_036934945.1). Taxonomy (NCBI): domain Eukaryota; kingdom Metazoa; phylum Chordata; class Actinopteri; order Salmoniformes; family Salmonidae; genus Oncorhynchus; species Oncorhynchus masou. The sequence continues at coordinate 64,428,191 of NC_088216.1, forward strand.
ACCATTCAGTGCTTGTGCTGGATTACCTCCAGTGGAAACATAGACTGTCCTCCAGGACACACAGTCGAGTGGACTAAACTCTAAGTCCCACTTGTATCCATTCCAGCCCTACATGGATTCAATATCACTACTCCAGTCTCTGGCATATTACCTATGCCAGAATTACGCTGAGTAGCAATGTTACTGTGTGCTAGCACACAACACAATCATGCACAAGGGCACATGCATTTTTCAGATAAGAGCAAGGAAGCTGAATGTCCATGACATGAACTGAACAGGCAGGCACATCATGTTTAAGTGGAAAGGTTAAGTGTAAAGTGAACCCTCCATTCTGTCCTCACCCTGTTAGGCTTGGGCGATATTGATTTTCATTTCCGGTTAAAACAAATATATACAAATATATACAGTGGGGAGAACAAGTATTTGATACACTGCCGATTTTGAAGGTTTTCCCTACTTACATAGCATGTAGAGGTCTGTAATTTTTATCATAGGTACACTTCAACTGTGAGAGACGGAATTAATCTAAAAAAAAAATCCAGAAAATCACATTGTATAATTTTTAAGTAATTAATTTGCATTTTATTGCATGACATAAGTATTTGATACATCAGAAAAGCAGAACTTAATATGTGGTACAGAAACTTTTGTTTGCAATTACAGAGATACGTTTCCTGTAGTTCTTGACCAGGTTTGTACACACTGCAGTAGGGATTTTGGCCCACTCCTCCATACAGACCTTCTCCAGATCCTTCAGGTTTCGGGGCTGTCGCTGGGCAATATGGACTTTCAGCTCCCTCCAAAGATTTTCTATTGGGTTCAGGTCTGGAGACTGGCTAGGCCACTCCAGGACCTTGAGATGCTTCTTAAGGAGCCACTCCTTAGTTGCCCTGGCTGTGTGTTTCGGGTCGTTGTCATGCTGGAAGACCCAGCCACGACCCAACTTCAATGTTCTTTGAGACTGTGGTCCCAGCTCTCTTCAGGTCATTGACCAGGTCCTGCCGAGTAGTTCTGGGATGATCCCTCACCTTCCTCGTGATCATTGATGCCCCACGAGGTGAGATCTTGCATGGAGCCCCAGACCGAGGGTGATTGACCGTCATCTTGAACTTCTTCCATTTTCTAATAATTGCGCCAACAGTTGTTGCCTTCTCACCAAGCTGCTTGCCTATTGTCCTGTAGCCCATCCCAGCCTTGTGCAGGTCTACAATTGTATCCCTGATGTCCATACACAGCTCTCTGGTCTTGGCCATTGTGGAGAGGTTGGAGTCTGTTTGATTGAGTGTGTGGACAGGTGTATTTTATACAGGTAACAAGTTCAAACAGGTGCAGTTAATACAGGTAATGAGTGGATAACAGGAGGGCTTCTTAAAGAAAAACTAACAGGTCTGTGAGAGCCAGAATTCTAGAATTGGTAGGTGATCAAATACTTATGTCATGCAATAAAATGCAAATGAATTACTTAAAAATCATACAATGTGATTTTCTGGATTTTTGTTTTAGATTAATTCCGTCTCTCACAGTTGAAGTGTACCTATGATAAAAATTACAGACCTCTACATGCTTTGTAAGTAGGAAAGCCTGCAAAATCATCAGTGTATGAAATACTTGTTCTCCCCACTGTAAATACTGTATATCCGCATTGCGGGGGCTGCGGGGGTGCATGCTATCACTTAAGTAGAAATCAAAGATGTATCAAATACATTATTTCCAGCTCAGGGCTCCAGCAATGCATTTGGTTTGCTAACATGCTAGCTAAGTGGCTAGATGTCAAGATCAAGCTACTTGGTTACAGCAGAGACATTCAATCCCCTTCTAGATCATAGATACCTGTTGCTTAAATTGTTTTGTGTGTCAGTAAAACAACAAGTTTTTTTTTAAATAGCTCCCCTTGTTTGCACTTCCGTTAATAACGTATACCCCCGGTATGGTATGGAAACGGAATGTCAGTATGAAAATCTGGATAACGCCCAACCCTACTGGCTGTAAAGTTGACGATCACAAATGGTGATGCATTTCAAATCCTCTGTTAAAAGACACTCACTTGTGCTCCCAGTGACCAACTATGACCTAACACGACGTCTGGCCAGCCCAGCTTGCATCTCCTGTTGTGTTAGTGGAACATCATGAGACACAAGAGGGAACCATATGAGTGTATCAGACGCTGACTTCTCTGCTCTTAATGAGAGGATTACACATGATTTTCCTGCACACAGCTCTGGTACCAAACATCCTGGGCCTGTGTAATGCATTGCTGGACTGCAGCCTGCCAAGAAACACATGAATAATGAGCACTGCTGACAGGGAAAGGCCATTTGTTACATCCAAAACAGGATTGTGCTTTCCAACAAAAACATTTGATTATTGTTTGCAGAGAGTCCCGCAGTCCCCAGACCTGAGTCTTGTATAAACAATCTGCCTTGAGTCGACTGGCTGGGGCTGACGCTAATGGTCCTGGTGGAGAGGGGGTGAGAGGGGAAGACAGATAGAGAGAGATGGAGAGAAAGAAGGGGAGGAGAAGGGAAAGCGAGAGGCAGGGGACGAGTAAAGAGATTTAACCCCTGACTGACAAAAAGATATAACCCCTCCACCAACATGGAGGACACCAGGAAGCGTGTCAAGGTGGGTTAATTCACTCAGGGAACCAATACGTTCATCAGCTCTGTCACCCACACAAAAGTCTATGTGCTGACATGAGCAGAGAGCCTCCCTGTACAGATGGCCTTCCATGGAAATCATGTTAAGACTCCTCCTCAACCGTGTAAACTGCTGTTGGCAGTGGCTGCAGGGCCGCCAAGCCACCCACGTTTACAGACATGAATGAGCAATGGCATCTCTCTTATCAACTTTGATTGGATTAGAATTCTAAAAAAGGGTGGGTGTGGTTAGGGGATAAGGATGTGGAGGAAGAGGAAGAAAGGGAGGAAGAGTTGGAGGATGGGAGGAGAGGGAGGAGGAGGTATCTGTCTGAGCATCACGACAGGAGGGCCCGCTACATTACACTCTGCATCATAAAGCAGGCCTGCTCTCTTTCTACTGCTTCTCCCCCTGATTGTCACCAAGAGTGATGGTTAAAAAATTAAACATCTCATTCCAACACACGAATGCTCAAAACTAACAGGCTTCTGAAATGTAAAAACAAGATATTGTGCATTGTAAAATAGTGCCCACAATGATTTTAATTGCACGTAATAAACACAGGAAAAAAAGAAACGTCCCTTTTTCAGGTCCCTGTCTTTCAAAGACAATTCATAAAAAACAGACCCTGGTTTGTAACTTCACAGATCTTGACTGTAAAGGGTTTAAACAATATTTCCCATGCTTGTTCAATGAACCATGAACAATTTATGAACATGCACCTGTGGAACGGTCATTAAGACACTAACAGCTTACAGACGGTAGGTAATTAAGGTCACAGTTAAGAAAACTTAGGACTTTCTACTGACTCTGAAAACACCATCAACAACAAAAAAATGCACAGGGTCCCTGCTCATCTGAGTGAACATGCCTTAGGCATGCTGCAAGGAGACATGGGAACTGCAGATGTGGCCAGGGTAATATATTGTAATGTCTGTACTATGAGATACCTAAGATAGCGCTACAAGGAGACAGGACAGACAGCCGATCATCCTAGCACGTGTAACAACACCTGCACAGGTTCGAAACAACCGAACATCACACCTGCGGGACAGGTACAGGATGGCAACAACAACTGTCCAGGAACGCACAATCCCACCATCAGTGCTCAGACTGTCCGCAATAGGGCTTGTAGGCCTGTTGTAAGGCAGGTCCTCACCAGACATCACCGGCAACAACGTCGTCTATGGGCACAAACCCACCGTCGCTGAACCAGACAGGACAAGTCAGGTTTTGTCTCACCATCGGTGATGGTCGGATTTGTGTTTATAGTTGAAGGAATAAGCATTACACCAAGGCCTGTACTCTGGAGCGGGATCAATTTGGAGTTGGAGGGTCCGTCATGGTCTGGGGCGGTGTGTCACAGCGTCATCGGACTGAGCTTGTTGTCATTACAGGCAATCTCAATGCTGTGCGTTACAGGGAAGACATCCTCCTCCCTCATGTGGTACCCTTACTGCAGGCTCATCCTGACATGACCCTCCAGCATGACAATGCCACCAGCCATACTGTTCGTTCTGTGTGTGATTTCTTGCAAGACAGGAATGTCAGTGTTCTGCCATGGCCAGCGAAGAGCCCGGATCTCAATCCCATTGAGCACGTCTGGGATGTGTTGGATTGGAGAGTGAGGGCTAGGGCCATTCCCCCCAGAAATGTCAGAGAACTTCCAAGTGCCTTGGTGGAAGAGTGGGGCAACATCTCACAGCAAGAACTGGCAAATCTGGTACAGTCCATGAGGAGGAGATGCACTGCAGTACTTAATGCAGCTGGTGGCCACACCAGATACTGACTGTTAATTTTGATTTTGTTCCCGCCCTTCGTTCAGGGACACATTATTCCATTGCTGTTAGTCACATGTCTGTGGAACTTGTTCAGTTTATGTCTCAGTTATTGAATCTTGTTATGTTCATACAAATATTTACACATGTTAAGTTTGCTGAAAATAAACGCAGTTGACAGTGAGAGGACGTTTCTTTTTTTGCTGAGTTGATATCCTTCGCACTCTGGGCTAATTGGAATATGCAAAAATCAACAACACCCAAACGAATGCAAAAAAACTAAATAGAGATTCCCTAATATAGTCCTTTCTCTTGAAATTCTATGAATGAGCTGGGAACACTCATGCACTATTCATCCACTCTACAAGTGGCTTCTTGGCAAATCAAACCTGGTGCCGTCAGAGAAAGGCCTGGATCTTGTTTAAAACTGATTACAGAACACTAAAAGAAGAAGAGGAAGAACCTGTTGAATCAGGTTTTAACTGGGCACGAGCAGTAGTTTATATCTGGTAGAGCTCCCAGACAACACTATCATTAAAGAACTATCACTAAGAGAGACAATCAACTCTGCACCAACCAGCTCCGTAACATGTAGCCTTAAAATAAAACGACACGTCATTCTAGTTCTGGCTCTGAAAAGGGGCGGTAAGGTTAATGTCTACAGACCTAAGGGTTCAGATATAGCTCAGTGATTATATTCTGCAATGTATTATTAATATTAAATCACGTGTTCTTTTTGGTTTGATTTCTCTACCTCCAGTGCACATTGTCTGAAAACAAAATACATGTCGACAGATCAATGCCAAATAATTAAAACCATTCATTAACACAACCTGATCACTGTAATGCAACAGGCAATCTGAAAATCCAGATTCCTCAATGAGGATTTACACTGCCTCTGTATTCTCCAGCAGTATGAGACATTCTTTGTTACCCTGGAGGAGCCAAGAAAAACTATCATAACATAGTATGTTGAATAATACATGCTGAGTTAATCAAATCACAGCGTGCTTTTGAATGAACATTGCAACCACCCTCTCAGAGTAAAACCCAGAGGAAAGCTTCCCCGTTCTGGTCTTAAACTCTCTGACAGGGAGGTCGGATGCTCCGCCCTTTCACCACCCTCCCTCCTCTGCGTCCCTCCATCACACACACAGAGGAGGGACTGAGGTTAGAGATGGAGTTGGATCTGGGGTTGGAGCTAGAGCTTGGGCTATAGCTGGGGAAACAGAGGCGGACTGTCTTCCTTCTCCTGGAAGCCTCACTGCATGCATAGCTTCCTGCACTAAATTACAGCCAATGCACAATAGTAGCTGAATTCACTAATAAGCAATGATTTCCTTTACAGAACCTCCATATCTTCTGTAGTTTTGGACTGCTCTCACTACTAACCTAACACTTATAGGATACATAAGAACTTTTCTTTATCACGATTAGGGATTAGGGATGCACAATATATCAGTGAACATATTGGAATCGGCCCAATGTCTAGTTTAACGCCGATGTGCAAAACCGATGTCAAAGCTGACATGCATTACTATATAACACTGATCTTTGTATATAACATAGGTACATGACATAATGAGGCTACGTAAAATTTTGCACAACACCTGCAACACAGCATTCCTAACCTAGCCCTCCAATGTCTGCTGTGTGGATCGAGCAGTCAACAAGTCGAACAGTCATTTGAAAGAGTAAGGTATTTTCAACGAGACAACTCAAACGCGAAATACATTGACGCCAAGATAATGGAATTCATTGCCTTTGACAATCAACCTTTCTCTGTCGTGGGTGATGTTGGCTTTCGCCGACTGGTCGAGCACCGGTACACTTTATTTAAACATTTTTGGTAATATTTTTCAGATGTTGCCCTACCGGAGTTACACAGTAATACACTGCTATTAGCGTCACGACTGACATTTGGACCAGCGATTTCAGCCCCATGAGCATGCTTAGTCTGACAGGACAGTGGGACGGCGAGGATTTTGTGCTGAGGAAAGTCGCATTGCATGCTCTTGAATATGCTGGTTGTCATACTGCGCTGCCATTTCAATGACATTTGAGAACATGTTTGAAACTTGAACACTATAGCTAACTCCAACTGACTCGAGAAATAATCTCATCAACTGCAAATGCAGCAGACGTGCTATCCTCTGTTATGGCATTGAAACGCCTGCTCAACAAAACTGACAGGGATGTAAACAAATGTGCACAAAATTTGAGATAAGCTTTATGTGCATATGGAACATTTCTGGGATCGTTTTTTTTTCTCCAGTTCATGAAACTTGATATTTTTGTTCAGTGTAGTATGCATATTCTAATTCCTAATTCTAAGGCCACCAATTCTGGCACATAACAGTGGAGTGATCATGCCCATTCTGACTTCACCAATGCTATGCTAACCAGTTAGCTAGCAGCTAGTGTGCGACGAAAGTGCTGACAAGTTTCTATGGAGTGAAGCTGGCCCCTTTTCCCGACGAGGTGGATGTTCTTACTGGTCCACATAGGAGAATGAAACAGTTGCCCTTGACAACAGTTTCTCCCGGCAACAAAACTGCCCACACAGGCTGTGAACAAGTGATTCGGTGGCATTCTCTCTTTACTGTGTCGCCACCATGCTCGATGCTATGTGCTATGGGTTGGCGCCCCGCCTTGGGTTGTGCCATGGTGGAGATCTTTGTGTGCTAAACTCAGACTTGTCTCAGGATGGTAAGTTGGTGGTTGAAGATATCCCTCTAGTGGTGTGGGGGCTGTGCTTAGGCAAAGTGGCTGGGGTTATATCCTGCCTGTTTGGCCCTGTCCGGGGCTATCATCGGATGGGGCCCACAGTGTCTCCCAACCCCTCCTGTCTCAGCCTCCAGTATTTATGCTGCAGTAGTTTATGTGTCAGGGGGCTAGGGTCAGTCTGTTATATCTGGAGTATTTCTCCTGTCTTTTCCGGTGTCCTGTGTGAATTTAAGTATGCTCTTTCTAATTGTCTCTTTCTTACTCTCTCTCCTTCTCTCTCTTGTTGGACCTGAGCCGTAGGACCATGCCTCAGGAATACCTGATGACTCCTTGCTGTCTGTCCCCAGATCACCTGGCCGTGCTGCTGCTCCAGTTTCAAATGTTTTGACTGCGGCTATGGAACCCTGACCTGTTCACCTACCTGTCCCAGTCCTGCTGTTTTCAACTCTCTAGAGACAGTGAGAGCGGTAGAGATAATCTGTCCTAGATTGCTAATATATGCATATCATTATTACTATTGGATAGAAAACACTCTGAAGTTTGATCAGCTTTGAAAAGCCAACTGACATTTACTCCTGAGCTGCTGACCTGTTGTACCCTCGACAACCACTGTGATTATTATTATTTGACCCTGTCATCTATGAACGTTTGAACATCTTGGCCATGTTCTGTTATGACCTCCACCCGGCACAGTCAGAAGAATACTGGCCACCCCTCATAGCCTGGTTCCTCTCTAGGTTTCTTCCTAGGTTCTGGCCTTTCTAGGGAGTTTTTCATAGCCACGTGCATCTCCACCTGGATTGCTTGCTGTTTGGGGTTTTAGGCTGGGTTTCTGTTCAGCACTTTGAGATATGAGCTGATGTAAGAAGGGCTTTATAAATACATTTGATTTGATACAAGGACCGTTACTTTGATGCAGACAAGAAATGTTACATACACAGCTGGACAAGATGGAAACGGACGCAGTGACAGTGTGCACCAAGGAAGAGAGGCCACGGACAGCTGTGGGTCCTTTACCGTCCAGGATCTCCTCCTATGAAACTTCACTGCTTGACATGTCCGTGTAGAAAACATAGAAATAAAGAAACTAGAATGCCCACCCGAGTCACATCCTGGCCTAACCAAAATAGAGAATAAAAGCCTCTCTATGGCCAGGGCGTGACAGTAATCTCCAGCCTGCCTCCAGGGTCCTTTACCGTCCAGGATCTTCTCCCATGAAACTTCACTGCTTGACATGTATGATGAAATCCTGGTTGAGAATGAAACGACTGAACAAATGAACAACGAAACAGCACAGCAAGTAAATTAAAGAAATAGGTTTTGATTATGTTTTACTGGTAATGGGGACATACGTAAATGGCAACAAAATAACCTTTTGGTCCGTGTGTGTGTGTGTGTGTGTGTGTGTGTGTGTGTGTGTGTGTGTGTGTGTGTGTGTGTGTGTGTGTGTGTGTGTGTGTGTGTGTGTGTGTGTGTGTGTGTCTAACCTTTATTTATTTATTTTATTTTTAGAAATTCTTATTTACAATGGCGGCCTAGCCCGGCAAAACCCGGACGACGCTGGGCCAATTGTGCACCACCCTATGGGAATCCCAATCATGGCCAGATGTGATACAGCCTGCATTCGAACCGCTGTGCCCATATGTGTGTGTTAACTATTTAACCTCTAGCGTTGAGCAATCCCGTATCCGGGAGGGTAATCATAACCTCAAGCTCATTAGCATAACGCAACGTTAAATATTCATGAAAATCGCAAATGAAATGAAATAAATATATTGGCTCACAAGCTTAGCCTTTTTTTAACAACACTGTCATCTCAGATTTTCAAAATATGCTTTTCAAACATAGCTAAACAAGCATTTGTGTAAGAGTATTGATAGCTAGCATAGCATTAAGCCTAGCATTCAGTAGACAACATTTTCACAAAAACAAGAAAAGCATTCAAATAAAAGCATTTACCTTTGAAGAACTTCGGATGTTTTCAATGAGGAGACTCTCAGTTAGATAGCAAATGTTCAGATTATTTGTGTAAGGAGAAATCGCTCCGTTTTGTTCATCACGTTTGGATAAGAAAAAACCCCGAAAATTCAGTCATTACAATGCCAAACTATTTTCCAAATTAACTCCATAATATCGACAGAAACATGGCAAACGTTGTTTAGAATCAATTCTCAAGGTGTTTTTCACATATCTTTTCGATGATAAATAATTTGTGGCAGTTGCCTTTCTCTTCTGAACCAAATGGAAACATGCATGCAGCTGGAGATTACGCAATAACTTCGACGGAGGACACCAGGCGGACAACTGGTAAATGTAGTCTCTTATGGTCAATCTTCCAATGAGATGCCTACAAATACGTCACAATGCTGCAGACACCTTGGGGAAACGACAGAAAGTGTAGGCTCATTCCTTGCGCATTCACAGCCATATAAGGAGACATTGGAACACAGCACATTCAAAATCTGGGGCATTTCCTGTATGAAATTTCATCTTGGTTTCGCCTGTAGCATTAGTTCTGGGGCACTCACAGACAATATCTTTGCAGTTTTGGAAACGTCAGAGTGTTTTCCTTCCAAAGCTGTCAATTATATGCATAGTCGAGCATCTTTTCGTGGCAAAATATCTTGTTTAAAACGGGAACATTTTTTTATCCAAAAATTAAAAGAGCGCCCCCTATATCGAAGAAGTTAACTGTACTAGAAGGCTTAAAAGGCCGCTAAAACTTTTAATAATCGGTTATCTGTATCGTTTTTTTTTTTTTTTGTCAAGAAAATATTGGATATCGGCATCGGCCAAAAATGTCACATCAGTGCATCACTGGTAGGAATGCTTGCTGACAGAACATCAACCTGTTCAATTAGACCTGCTGTTTCTACCCTCCTTCCTCCTCAATCTATGAGATAGCCTGACTGACTCTTCAGTCTTCAGCCAGCTGTACACTGGCTTTGACACACGTTCAAGGGTGAGAAATGCATACCACTCACCACACACATCTGACCTTGCATGCCCCCGCCCTTAAAATGAACACATATGTTTCCTTATGGCCACAGGCCACAGGCCAGACAATCATGTCTGCCTGACAACCGAGCAAAAGCCCTTAACCGTTTGGCACTGATGAAATCCTAATACAAAACAGAGTGACAGGTAATGCCTTTCTCAGAGGTGAGATTTCCACCCCACTTTTTAAGTTGAGAATACTTCACTTTTGCATGAGGAAGACAGGTGGAGGAAGAAAGGGCTGTTTGAAGGAGAGTGGAACAGCTGTTTTCACTGAACAGACTTGGGACAGAAGCAGAGAAAGATGGCAGCCAACATGCTGTTTTAAAGTGCAGATCCTTCTGTTCTGAGAGTGGGCCATTGAGAAGTGCCCTCCAGCAAGACAACATGAGTGGGACACCGGAAGAGTTGTATACACTCCTTTTGTCGGTTGAAGGATTAGATGTTGTGATTCTCTAGAACTAACCACAATTGGGCACTGAAAACTTCCAAACCCCTATGTTCCTTTTTTCCATTTACCTTGAGTGTCATTCACTTTCTGAAGACAAGCAGATGAGATTAAAATGAGTGCCGGTTACAGGGTATGTCGTACTAGCCTGGCTGACGCGACTCCGGTGACTCACAACGCAAGGAGAGCTATGACACACTGGTCTGGAGAAGATGCCATTGTAAATGCAGTATTCGCTCAGATATTTAGGCATTGACTGGTTCTCTATAACGTTGACTGTGCGTCTGAGTGAGAAAGACACAGAAGAGAACCAACCAGTTAAAGCACAGCCCCCTTCATTATCAACGCATCGTGCCGACAACATCAAAACAGCCTTTCCAGACCCTGAAGTCAGGAGGAATTCAAGTTAGGTGTTAGCCAGACTAACGTAGTACTTTCCCAACTAACAATTATTCCAACTAAGTTCCAACCTAGATTTATCCCATTTTCTGAGAACGTTCCTTGTGAAAACATTCCAAGATTTCCAGTGGGACGTTCCATGAAAATTGAATTAATGGTAAGAAATTAACACAATGCATTCCTTTGTCATTGTCAGAACATCCTTGGTTGACTAAAAGAGCTCAATGATGTTTGTCACGAACGTCGTCAGGGAAATGACCGGGTTAAAACGTGGTGAGCGTACATTTCTCTTTATTATAAATGTTGCCAACAAAACAAGAAACAACAAAAACGAATGTGAAGCTTACGAGGGCTATACAGGCCACTAACAAAGATAACTACCCACAACTAAGGTGGAAAAACAGGCTGCCTAAGATCAGAGACAACGATAGATAGCTGTCCCTGATTGAGAACCATACCTGGCCAAAACATAGAAACAGAAAACATAGAAATAAAGAAACTAGAATGCCCACCCTAGTCACACCCTGGCCTAACCAAAATAGAGAATAAAAGCCTGTCTATGGCCAGGGCGTGACAATGTTATCATCCAGCCAAAAGACAACCTGATCAAAAGCATCCTTATGTTCAGGAATTCTTTTCAACTGGGTTACTGACTATTTTAAACTTGCAAGACTAGACTTTTTGACAGTCTTGTAATCATGACTGGTCTTACAAACCTCATAATGATCTCATGTCTTAAAGTGTCACAGTACTGTACATTGGATGTCAAGACACTTCACATAACTGACAAACGAGGCTGTTTTATTAAATAGGCAATACAGTGTAGAGGTCGACCGATTAATCAGCATGGCTGATTAACTTGGGCCGATTTCAAGTTTTCATAACAATCGGTAATCTGCATTTTTGGACGCCGATTATGGCCGATTACATTGCATTCCATGAGGAAACGGCGTGGCAGGCTGACCACCTGTTACGCGAGTGCAGCAAGGAGCTAAGGTAAGTTAAGCTAAGGTAACTTAAAGGTAAGTTGCTAGCAAGCATTAAAACCTGTTAAGCATAAGGGGGTGCTATTAAAGTTTTGGGATGAAAAACGTTCCCGTTTTAAACAAGATATTTTGACACGAAAAGATGCTCGACTATGCATATAATTGACAGCTTTAGATAGAAAACACTGACGTTTCCAAAAATGCAAAGATGTTGTCTGTGAGTGCCACAGAACTGATGTTACATGCGAAACCCAGATAAAAATCCAACCAGGAAGTGCTACATTTTTTGAAACCGCCTCATGCCAATGATTCCTTATATGGCTGTGAATGAGCTACGAATGAGCTTACATTTTCCACGTATTCCCCAAGGTGTCTACAGCATTGTGACGTCTTTTTACGCATTTCCATTGAAGAATAGCCGTAAGGGACCATATATAGAAAGTGGTCACATGGTGTCTCCTGCAGAAAATCTTGCGTAAAATACTGAGGTAGCCATTTTTCCAATCGCTTCTTATGAGAAACCAATTGCCTCGACGGATATATTATCGAATATATATGTTAAAAACACCTTGAAGATGGATCCTAAACAACGTTTGCCGTGTTTCTGTCGATATTATGGAGTTAATTTTGAAAAAAGTTTGGCGTTGTAGTGGTAGCATTTTCCGGTCGATTTCTCAGCCAAGCATGATGAAGAAACGGGAGCTATTTCGCCTACAAAAATTATCTTTTTGGAAAAAAGGAACATTTGCTATCTAACTGGGAGTCTCCTGAGTGAAAGCATCCGAAGTTCTTCAAAGGTAAATGATTTAATTTGGTTGCTTTTCTTATTTTCGTGAAAATGTTGCCTGCTGCCAGCAGAGCCTAGCATAGCATTATGCCATGATAAACTTACACAAATGCTTGTCTAGCGTTGGCTGTAACGCATATTTTGAAAATCTGAGATGACAGTGTTGTTAACAAAAGGCTAAGCTTGTGTTTGAATATATTTATTTAATTTCATTTGCGATTTTCATGAATAGGAAAAGTTTCTCGGGGTATTTATGTCCGCTGCGTTATGCTAATTCGTTTGAGGCTATGATTACGATCCTGGATCAGGGATTGCTAGTTTCAAGAGGTTGAACTTATCTTATACAAAACAATCAATCTTCACATAATCACTAGTTAACTACACATGGTTGATGATATTACTAGGTTAACTAGCTTGTCCTCCATTGCATATAATCAATTAAGTGCCTGTTCATTTATCATTGAATCACAGCCTAATTCACCAAATGGGTGATGATTTAACAAAAGCACACTAGTTGCAAAAAATGTACCTAACCATAAACATCAATGCCTCTCTTAAAATCAATACACAGAAGTATATTTTTTTAAGCATGCATATTCAGTTAAAAATAATTCCTAGTATAACTACAAACAAAAACTTCTTAACTGGGAATATTGAAGAACTGGGAATTTTGAACCACCAGCTTTCATATGTTCTGAGCAAGGAACTTAAACGTTAGCTTTTTTACATGGCACATATTGCACTTTTACTTTCTTCTCCAACACTGTGTTTTTGTATTATTTCAACCAAATTTATTTTAGATCAAATAGATATTATTTAGGTATTATATTAAGTTAAAATAAAAGTTTTCATTCAGTATTGTTGTAATTGTCATTATTACAAATATATATATATATATAAAAATCGGCCGATTAATCGGTATTGGCTTTTTTTGGACCTCCAATAATCGGTATCAATGTTGAAAAATCATTATCGGTCAACCTCTAATACAGTGCATCTGGAAAGTATTCAGACCTTCACTTTTCCACATTTTGTTATGTTATAGCCTTATTCTAAAATTGATTAAATAAATATTTTTTTCAAATAAATCCACACACAATACCCCATAATGACAAAGCGAAAACAGGTTTTTAGAAAAGTTTGCAAATGTATTTAAAATACAAAACAGAACTACCTTATTTACATAAGTATTCATACCATTTGCTATAAGAATCGAAATAGAGCTCAGGTGCATCCTATTTCCAAATATCATCTTTGGGATGTTTCTACAACTTGATTGGACCCCACCTGTGCTAAATTATATTAATTGGACATGATTTGGAAAGGCACACACCTGTCTATATAAGGTCCCACAGTTGACAGTGCATGCCAGAGCAAACACCAAGCCATGGGGTCAACGGAATTGTTTGTAGAGCTCCGAGACAGGATTGTTTCGAGGCACAGATCTGGGGAAGGGTACCAAAATCTCTGCAGCATTGAAGGTCCCCAAAAACACAGTTGCCTCCATCATTCTTAAGTGGAATAAGTTTGGATTCACCAAGACTCTTCTTAGAGCTGGCCAACCAGCCAAACTGAGCAATCAGAGGAGAAGGGCCTTGGTCATGGAGGTGACGAAGAACCCAATGGTCACTCTGACAGAGCTCCAGAGTTCCTCTGTGGAGATGGTAGAACCTTCCAGAAGGACAACCATCTCTGCAGCACTCCACCAATAATGTTTTTATGGTAGAGTGGAAAGACGGAAGCCACTCTTCAGTAAATGGCATGACAGAGTGCTTTGAGTGTGCCAAAAGGCACCTTAAGGACTCTGACTTCAAAATCAACAATGGCTATGATGAAACTGGCTCTCATGAGGACCACCACAGGAAAGGAAGACCCAGAGTTACCTCTGCTGCAGAGGATACGTTTATTAGAGTTAACAGCCTCAGAAATTGCAGCCCAAATAAATGAGTCACAGAGTTCAAGTAACAGACACATCTCAACATCAACTGTTCAGAGGAGACTGTGTGAATCAGGCCTTCATGGTCAAATTGCTGCAAAGAAACCACTACTAAAGGACACTAATAAGAAGAGACTTGCGTAGGTCAAGAAACACGAGCAATGGACATTAGACCGGTGGAAATCTGTCCTTTGGTCTGGAGTCCAAATATGAGATTTTTGGTTCCAACCGCCGTGTCTTTGTGAGACGTGGTGTGGGTAAACGGATGATCTCTGCATGTATATTTCCCATTGCAAAGCATGGAGGAGATGTTATGGTGTGGGGTGCTTTGCTGGTGACACTGTCTGTGATTTACTCAAGGCACACTTAACCAGCATAGCTACTGCAGCGATACGCCTTCCCATCTGGTTTGGGCTTAGTGGAACTATCATTTGTTTTTCAACAGGAAAATGACCCAACACAGGCTGTGTAAGGGCTATTTTACTAAGAAGGAGAGTGATCGAGTGCTGCATCAGATGACCTGGCCTCCAATCACCCGACCTCACACACATGAGATGGTTTGGGATGAGATCGAATTCAGAGGGAAGGAATAGCAGCTAACAATCTCTCAGCATATGTGGGAACTCTTTCAAGACCGGAAAAGCATTCTAGATGAAGCTGGTTGAGAGAATGCCAAGAGTGTGCAATGCTGTCATCAAGGCAAAGGGTGTCTACTTTGAAGAGTCTTAAAAAAATCTCTAAAATATATTTTGTTTAATACTTTTTGGGTTACTACATGATTCCATATGTGTAATGTCATAGTTTTGATGTCTTCACTATTATTCTACAATGTAGAATATAGTACAAATAAAGAAAAACCTTTGAATGAGTAGGTGTTCTAAAACTTTTGACCGGTAGTGTATCCATCAGACTACTCAACAGTCTGTTTGGTAGGCTGAGGCAGAAATCATTCGTGGATCTGATAAAAGCAAAGCATCATAAAACCAAGCATCATTGAAAAGTCTCAAATGATGTAGATGGTATAGATATTTAGTGAAAAATATTTTGAGTCACTATTCAGTGCGTGGAGAATGTGATGACTAACCAACAGGGCTAAAAGCGTAGCTTTGCCCCGGCCTTGTGTTCACACCTACTCGTCTAATCCTGCTCCAGGTCTCTGGTCTCTGGATTTTCATGCTAATGCCATAATGCCCAAAAAGCCTTGTAGACACAGTATGCAGGTGTTGAGTTAGTAAAAGGAAGAATGTGTGAGTTTGTGAGCATATGCATGTGTGCATGAATATAGGTGTGTGAGTTTATGCCCATGCCAGAAGCTTGTCTGTCGGCAGGAAAACCAACATAATATTTAGAATGTCTGTTTCTAAAAAGTAGGACATCCTACCATAAATGCCAAGATCAAAATAAAAATAATTTGCATGATCAACTGGTTTGTTGGTTTACTTTGTTGGCAGCAACATCACATGATAATATTCACCCATGCATATTTTTTCAATCACTCCAAGAGGCATGCTTTTGACAGCAAGTCCATCAAAGCACTCATAAAGTCACTACACATGCATGCACTGCATGCCACACAACATCAATGGCTTGAGAAAAAAGTGTCTTGAATTGTGAAACCATACTGTTTGGGTAGACGCAAGGTAAAACAATTTAAAGTACGCTTTACTTATGACCAGCTTCATGAGGTAGTCACCTGGAATGCATTTCAATTACAGGTGTGCCTTGAAAGGTTATTTTGTGGAATTTCTTTCCTTCTGAATGAGTTTGAGCCAATCAGTTGTGTTGTGACAATGTAGGGGTTGTATACAGAAGATAGCCCTATTTGGCAAAAGACCAAGTCCATATTATGGTAAGAACAGCAAAAATAAGCAAAGAGAAACAACAGTCCATCATTACTTTAAAAGATGAAGGTCAGTCAATGAGGAAAATGTCAAGAATTTGTGCAGTCTCAAAAACCATCAGGCGCTATGATGAAACTGACTCTCATGAGGAGCGCCTCAGGAAAGGAAGACCCAGAGTTACCTCTGCTGCAGAGGATAATCACACTGTCTGATTTATTTAGAATTCAAGGCACACTTAACCAGCATGGCTACCACAGCATTCTGCCATCTCATCTGGTTTGCACTTTGTGGGACATTTTCAACAGGACAATGACCCAACACACCAGAGGTCGACCAATGATGATTTTCAATGCTGATACCGATTATTGGAGGACCAAAAAAAGACGATATCGATTGATCGGCCGATTTATATACACACACACACAGACACAGACACACACACACACACATATACATATATATATATATATATATATATATATATATATATATATATATATATATATATATATAGATATTATTATTATGAGGTTGGTATGTATTCAACACAGTTCCCATTGAAATCCCCTTGAGATATTAATGAAGTTGCACTTCCTAGGGCTGGCACTAGATGTCAACCGTCTATTGAAATTTGAATGTGGCTTCTACTGTGTTGTGGGACTGAATGACAGCAGAATGAATCAGGTGTCTGGCAGTCAGCCATTTCCTGGTCACGCGCATTTCACATGATCTGCGTTCAATGGCTCCTCAAGACAAAAAGGAATACTCCGGTTGGAACTTTATTGAAGATTAATGATAAAAACATCCTGATGATTGATTCCGTACTTAGTTTGAAATGTTTTTTGACCTGTAATATAACCTTTTGAAGGTGTCTGACGTAACGCTGACCAGAATGAGCGTTTGCATATGTATACCAAGCACGCTAACAAAAGTAGCTAATTGGACATAAATAACAGACATTATCGAACAAATCAAGCATTTATTATGGACCTGGGATTCCTGAAGATCATCAAAGGTAAGGGAATATTTACCATGTAAGTTATGGTTAATGTTGACTACAACATGGCGGCTAATTTGACTTGATTGTTCTGAGCGCCGTCTCAGATTATTGAATGGTTTGCTTTTTTATTTTATTTGACACAGCGGTTGCATTAAGGACAGGTATATCTATAATTCCATGTGTATAACTTGTATTATCATCTACATTTATGATGAGTACTTCTGTTGAATCGATGTGGCTATGCAAAAATTACTGGATGTTTTTGGAACTAGTGAATGTAACGCGCCAACGTAAACTCTTATTTTTTTTATATAAATATGAACTTTATTAAACAAAGCATACATGTATTGTGTAACATGAAGTCCTATGAGTGTCATATGATGAAGTTCATCAAAGGTTAGTGATTCAATTTCTCTCTATTTGT
Organism: Oncorhynchus masou masou; assembly: GCF_036934945.1. NCBI lineage: Eukaryota > Metazoa > Chordata > Actinopteri > Salmoniformes > Salmonidae > Oncorhynchus > Oncorhynchus masou. The sequence continues at coordinate 64,446,151 of NC_088216.1, forward strand.
GCTTTTTGTGACTGTAACGACGTTCTTCGTTTGTCGAAAGAGAGTCGGACCAAAATGCAGTGTGTTGGTTACTCATGTTTATTAGTGAAACAAATAACGAAACTATACATGAAATAACTAATAAATACAAAACAACAAAACGGAACGTGAAACCTATTACAGCCTGACTGGTGAACACTAACACAGAGACAGGAACAATCACCCACGAAATACAAAGTGAAAACCAGGCTACCTAAATACGGTTCCCAATCAGAGACAACGAGAATCACCTGACTGATTGAGAACCGCCTCAGGCAGCCAAACCTATACAACACCCCTACTCAGCCGCAATCCCAAATACTACAAACCCCAATACGAAAATACAATACATAAACCCATGTCACACCCTGGCCTAACCAAATATATAACGAAAACACAAAATACAATGACCAAGGCGTGACAGTGACTCCTCTCTTTGGCTGGGAAAATGGCTGTGTTTTTCTGTGGCTTGGCGGTGACCTAACATAATCGTTTGTGGTGCTTTCGCCGTAAAACCTATTTGAAATCGGACACTGTGGTGGGATTAACAACAAGACTACCTTTAAAACGGTATGAAATACATGTATGTTTGAGGAATTTTAATTGAGATTTCTGTTGTTTTGAATTTGGCGCCCTGCACTTCCACTGGCTGTCATATCATCCCATTAACGGGATTGCAGCCCAAAGTTAATGCAACTGCTGTGTCAGATTTCAAAAAAACTTTACGGAAAAAGCAAACCATGCAATAATCTGAGTACGGCACTCAGAAGACAAATCAAGCCAAATTGATATCCGCCATGTTTTGTCAAAAGAAGTCAGAAATAGCATTATAAATATTCACTTACATTTTATGATCTTCATCAGAATGCACTCCCAGGAATCCCAGTTCCACAATAAATGTTTGTTTTGTTCGATAATGTCCATCAGTTACAGTGGGGCAAAAAGTATTTAGTCAGCCACCAATTGTGCAAGTTCTCCCACTTAAAAAGATGAGAGAGGCCTGTAATTTTCATCATAGGTTTTTATTTTCAACTATGACAGACAAAATGAGGGGAAAAATCCAGAAGATTACATTGGAGGATTTTTTTATGAATTTATTTGCAAATTATGGTGGAAAATAAGTATTTGGTCACCTACAAACAAGCAAGATTTCTGGCTCTCACAGACATGTAAACTTCTCCTTTAAGAGGCTCCTCTGTCCTCCACTCATTACCTGTATTAATGGCACCTGTTTGAACTTGTTATCAGTATAAAAGACACCTATGTATATAGATGGCATTCTAATATACTCTGCTACATGCGCCGAGTATGTGTCTCTGGTGTGCAAGGTGCTTGGTCGACTGATGGAGCATGACCTGTACATTAAGGCTGAGAAATGTCTGTTCTGCCAACAGTCCGTCTCCTTCCTAGGGTACCGCCTGTCCGAGTCAGGGGTGGAGATGGAGAATGACCGCATTTCAGCCGTGCGTAATTGGCAGACTCGAACCATGGAAAAAGAGGTGCAGCGGTTCTTAGGGTTTGCCAACTACTACCAGAGGTTTACCCGGGGCTTTGGTCAGGTAGCGGCTCCCATTACCTCTGCTGAAGGGGGGACTGCGACTGCAGTGTTCAGCTGGGGCGGACAGGGCTTTTGGTCATCTGAAGGCTCTGTTTTGGCTCACCCTCGGCTCCTGTGTTGGCTCATCCTGATCCCTCATTTGCGTTCATAGTAGAGGTGGACGCTTCCGAGGCTGGGATAGAAGCTGTGCTGTCTCAGCACTCAGGTACGTCACCTAAACTCCGCCCCTGTGCGTTCTTTTCAAAGAAGCTCAGTCCGGCGGAGCGAAACTATGATGTAGGGGGCCGGGAGCTGTTGGCTGTTGTCGGGACTCTGAAAGTGTGGAGGCATTGGCTTGAGGGGGCTAAACACCCTTTTCACATTTGGACTGACCGCCACAATCTGGAATACATCCGGGCGGTGAGGAGAATGAATCCTCGCCAGGCAAGGTGGGCCATGTTTTTCACCCGTTTTGTGTTTACTCTATCCTACAGACCAGGTTCCCAGAACGCTAAGGCAGACGCAATGTCTTGGATGTATGACACAGAGGAGCGGTCCATGGATCCCACTTCCATACTTCCGGCTTCTTGCCTGGTGGCACCGGTGGTATGGGAGGTTGACGTGGACATCGAGCAGGCGTTACATGCGGAGCCCACTCCCACCCAGTGTCCAGTTGGACGAAGTATGTTCCGTCTGATATTCGTGATCGATCGATCACGAACATGATCACGGCTCATACGTCACCTTCATCTGGTCATCCTGGCATCGGTCGGACAGTGTACTGTCTTAGTGGGAAGTACTGGTGGCCCACTTTAGCTAAGGACGTGAAGGTGTATGTTTCCCCCTGCTCGGTGTGCGCCCAGTGCATGGCAACTAGACACCTGCCCAGAGGGAAATTACAACCCCTACCCGTTTCACAACGGCCGTGGTCACACCTATCGGCGTGATAGGTGTGACCACCTCCGTCACAAGGGAACACCACGATTCTGGTTGTTGTGGATCGGTTTTCTAAGTCCTGCCGTCTCATTCCTTTGCCCGGACTCCCTACGGCCCTACAGACTGCGGAGGCCCTGTTTACACATGTCTTCCGGCACTACTGGGTGCCTGAGGATATAGTGTCTGCCCGGGGTCCCCAGCTCACATCAAGGGTCAGGAGGGCGTTCATGGAGCGTCTGGGGGTCTCGATCAGCCTGACGTCAGGGTTTCACCCCGAAAGTAATGGGCAGGTGGAGAGAGTTAACCAGGATGTGGGTAGGTTTCTGTGGTCTTATTGCCAGGACCGGCCTGGGGAGTGGTCGGCTTTCATCCCCTGGGCAGAGATGGCCCAAATCTCCCTCCTCCACTCCTCCACTAACCTGTCTCCGTTTCAGTGTGTACTGCCCCTTCGCTTTTGCCCTGCCGGAAGCTGGGTCCACGGTTTGTGGGGCCATTTAAAGTCCTGAGGAGACTGAACAAGGTACGTTATAGGTTACAGCTTCCCCCTGATTATCGTATTTACCCCCTCGTTCCATGTGTCTCTCCTCAGGCCTGTGGTGGCTGGTCCGCTCCAGCAGTCTGAGGTGCGGGAGGTTCCTCCACCCTCTCTGCACATTGAGGGGGCCTCGGCGTATACTGTGCGAGCAATCATGGGCTCAAGGTGTCGGGCGAGGGGCCTTCAGTACCTCGTGGAGTGAGAGGGGTACGGTCCGGAGGAGAGATGCTGGGTGCCGGACATACTGGACCCTTCCTTACTGCAGGAATTTCTCCGTCTCCACCCAGATCGCCCTGCGCCTCGTCCCTGAGGCCGGTGTTCAAACTTTTGACTGGTACTGTAGGTTAAATGATTTGAATTCCATGATTTTCTTTCTTTCTGTGGAGTCAATGTGCACATTGCACAGTTTCTTTTGAGATAAATAAGATCAATCCCAAACTGTGCAGGTTCCAACAGAGTAATATTCTACATAGTTTACACAGAAAACATGGTAATTAACTACAATGACCATAGTCCATTGCGCGCCTACTTGCCAGGTCAGTATGTTTCTTTTACACCTGCTAAGTTAGGTTAGTGTGGGGCAGACAGAGAGGGGGAGAAGAGACAGAATAATGTGCGATCGAGAGGGATAGAGAGCAATTGCTTCGCAAGGCATCTCTACCTGAAAATACATGATCTAAGTGATTGATAGTTCGTATTCAGCAGACATAAACGTATGCCTTAATTACTTTGAAGAACTACTGAAATAGTGATTTTGTCAGACTGCATAGGCAGCAGCTCTATGGAGATGATGACTTGGAATGAAATAAAGTCTTCAAATAAAGAAAATGTCATATCCACAACAACTGAAATATTTTATTAAAGTAATGTGAATAAATTATGGTTAATAGGTGATAAGCAGTAACGGACAGTCACTACCATCATGGGACTCTTATTAATAGTTGTATTGATACAGCATTCAACCCACATAATGCATTTAATGTTTAAAACAATAAAATAAAAAAAATAAAGAAAAACCCTGGAATGAATATGTGTGTCCAAAGTTTTGACTGGTACTATATATCTGTAAAGAGATATTAGCTTCATGTGGGTATGCGATGAAATGTATAAATATACTGTATTCCTAAAGGGATACCAAGAGAAGACAGAAGAAACTTTGTCAGTTTGAGTCACATGCTGACCAGACCGGACACGTCAAGTGCGCGAGCGTCGCAAATTAAGTTTAAGAAATCCATGTTATTCAATTATTCCACCCACACTGCTCGCTCGCGCGCGTCTGCGACACCAAGGTCTAAAATAGAACTCATTCCTATTTCTGACGCAGATCGCGCTGAAAGTCCTGCCTCTCCCATCTCATTGGTTTACAGAAGCAGGTACCCACGTGCCATCTCCTCATTGGTTATACCCACGTGGGTGACTGAAAGACGACCTGTTTTGCCGGTAGTTGTGGTAATACAATGAAAGTTTAAATGCGATCACCATATAAGTTAAACAATGAAAAAGACTGGAAGGAGGAGAGATGACTAGAAACGATTCGGTTGGCCGTTTTATGTGTGGATTAATTGTCGGAGTAGAGGTCCTTGTGCATTTCAGGTAAAATAACAACTCAATGTTAATATCCCAGGACAAATTAGCTAGCAACAGCAAGCCAGCTAAATAGGACAAATTAACGTTTGCTAGCAAGTGCAAGCTAACTAGCTAAATTGCCATACATGTTTAATGATTTTCGACCTGTCCCCAAATTAATGTCATTGGTTCAGTTTGTTTTGATTTTTTTGTTTTGATTTTAACCTGCGTGTCATGCTCGCGTTTGGTGAGGGAGGGCAAAATAAATGTATGCACGATAGCGCACGATGGCGCACGTGCGCAGTCGGTTTGGGTTCCGTGTCAGACCTAGCCAATGCGAGTGCACTGTAAATAGTACAATGATGTGTCTCTAGGTCCCAGAGTTATGCCGTATTTATACAACACTAAAACCAGTTGTTTCCTGTTTGTATAATATCCTTTACTTTGTCTCTTTCTTGTCATTGGACCAATAACTCAACACGTAAGGCTATTCTTACTGTATCTCCAAAAGGAATGATGGATTGTGAGTGTAACGGGGTACCAACCACAAAGATAACGCGAGCTGACGTGGAAGTAGTGAGTTATCTGCAGATGAAAAAGTTATTAGGTCCACATGAATAATAACATTCTACACATTTAACCATATCATATGACTTTTCATTTCATTTAACGTTCTCCGTTGAATCTCTGCATTGATTTCACAGCCACAGCAGGTCTCCTGAGATTCTCCATGGATTTTCCAGCTGCCCTCGCAAATGGTCCACTGTGATTACTATCTGGAACATAGAGCCAGAGGAAGGTATGGAAAATGGTCATCACGCCTCAAATCCCTATATTGTGCTCCTGTTTCGGTGAGCTGTGTTACCTCATGGCAACAATGATCGCAGACATGGTTTCATCGAGCCCAGTGGACACATATTGCTCCATTTTTGGCTTCTCTCAAAACGTGGGCGTGAGTTTTAGGGGTAGTGTTTCCTGCTGAAAAATCTTTACAGGGTAGGAATTAGGGTAAAATAGCAATGAATGGAGGGTTGGAACAAGTGCAAGACATGAATTTAATGCCTGAGTGGGAGTTATTACAACTGCACATCTGACAGATCCCGCTGTCTATCGGCCCCATGCTGAATCTGCTTACTGAGAGATGATTATGCAAATGAATGTGCTTACTCTGTCGAATAGAATGTTTATCATACGAGTTATTAAAAGAAAATTTGTAATAACCCCTCATTAATGTTCCTCCATATAATGTTGTTAAGGGTTAAATCTTTGCTAAGCTTGTGCTATTGATTAGGGCTCTACGCAGATTGATGAGGGAGCTCAATATGGGGTTGTCTGGAGAAGTCTGAGAATTCTAAAGGAGATGATTACCTCGGCCTCAACCCACAACAATGACTTCATTTCTGATAATGACAGTTTTCCTACATGGAAGAAAAACTCAAACCTGGAAACCTCTCCCAAGCCTTAAATACTTAAAAAGCAAAACTGCCATAAAGTCTATCACCTGTCTGAAAATCTGAAAATCCATGTGTGCTTACCAGGGCCAAGTCTGTGCAGAAAAGTACCCCCTCTGGCCCAGGCAGTCCTGAGTAATTGGACTACAGCCGATTAACTGCAAAGAAGAAGTGCCGTTTACCCTTCTGTTGTGATGGCCTGTCACGTTCGTCGTATGAATCGGACCAAGGTGCAGCGTGGTATGCGTACATTCTTTATTATTATAAGAACAAACACAACAAAATAACAAACCGAACCGTGCCGCTAATATGAATAGTGCAGACAGGCAACTAAACATAGAACAAGAACCCTCAAACACCAAAGGGAAATGGCTACCTAAATATGATCCCCAATCAGAGACAACGATAAACAGCTGCCTCTGATTGGGAACCATATCAGGCCACCATTTACACACAAATGCCTAGACCCATTCAAACCCTAGACATAAAAAAACACTAGACAATACAAAAACTAGCGTATCCACCCTAGTCACACCCTGACCTAACCAAAATATGAAGAAAACAGAGATATCTCAGGTCAGGGCGTGACATGACCCCTGCCTTTGAGATTTGTTATCTATTAACCCTCCATTTTAGCACTTTATTTGTATTAGCATTCCAGGTGATCAAATGGCCCCTACTTCTTTAACCGTTTCCAGCACAACACGCCTCTGTGGCCACATCTAACACCGTGTAATTTCAGCCCAGAGCTAGGTTTATACCCTTGTTGTTACAGTACATTTCACCAATCTGGCTGTCTGAACTGTAGCTACTCTAGAGCCCTTTGAGGGTCTGAGGTTATACAATTGATTTACGCTGTATCTGAATTAATCTGGGAACAACAAAAGATTAGCTCCTGCTCTCTGAATGCAGTCAAGTCACAGCCATGGGCCAAATCAGTTCATTATTTCCGTTAATTCCCTCAGCACTAGGCTAATGCAATAAGATGCCAATAAATACCTCCCATATCACTCTTCATACAGGTTTTTTAATAACGTTCTCTCTTTTATGACATTTAAATGTCATGTCCTCAGATTAGCCATCTGAATGTATAATTGTAGCACTTTTTTTCAGGCATTTGATTCATAAAAATCTACAATTATTGCATGCACCGTATGGGGTAGTTATTATGTGTGGCACATATGTAAATATTGTGCAAAAGGTAGAGTCGTTGAGTCGTCGCAATAGACCTATAGACTAGAGTACTGATCCCACGAGAAGGCAAAGACCCACCTCTGCTCTACTGTACCATGTCACGTTGGTGCTCAACCGCCCTGTCCAATAACTAAAGACAAGCATAATCTGTTAGAGGACACCAGGTCCTCCCCAGCTCGCACTAATCAGATAAAACATGTCTGCTCGCTGGAAATCACGTCAGAGTGCTCTGTCTATATCAGAGAGTGAGACAGATAGGTCCAGCTGGGCAGGAGCAAAGAAGGTCCTTTGTCTGTTTTGTGCTGCTACCATGTTGTGTTGCTGCCATGTTGTGTTGCTATCATGTGGTGTTATGTTGTATTGCTACCATGCTGTGTTGTCATGTGTTACTGCCATGCTATGTTGTTGTCTTAGGTCTCTCTTTATGTAGTGTTGTGTTGTCTCTCTTGTCCTGATGTGTGTTTTATTCTATATTTTTATTTTATGTATTTATATGTTTAATCCCAGCTCCCAACCCCACAGGAGGCCTTTTGCCTTTTGGTAGGCCTCATTGTAAATAAGTATTTGTTCTTAACTGACTTGCCTAGTTAAATAAAGGTTACATTTTAAAATTTTAAAAATAAAAGTCTGTGCGTCTGCATATTGTCGAGGAGCAAAGCAGAACAGAGCAGCCCGCCGTGGCTAGCCAGCCAGCGAAAGCAAGGGCAGGGGGAGAAAAACGATGAACCATGCTGGGCCCATTACTACCGACGGAGGCTGAAATCGGTCAGATCTGCTGCAGTTTACATGAAGGCCGGGGAGCCCAGTCCCCACTAAGGAGTGAGCCGTCAAGCTGCTGATATCACAACCACTGGAGAGAAAGAGGGCCCGAGAAAGAGAGGGAGGGAGAGAGAAATGCAGAGATATAGAGAAACTAAAGGCAGATGTAACCTGGGTCCAGAGGAGCTGATAGATGGGATGTGCAGTGCAGCAGAGGCAACCGTTCAGGTGGAAAAGGCTTCCCTTTGTGATGCAGATGACAACGCAATCAGCCTCTCTTTGTCTCCACCGATGGGCTCTGCTCCCGGGGACATTGAGAGCCAGACACTAATCCGCTGGGTTTGTGTTCTGTGGGCCTGTTCAGAGAGGCAGTGGCACAGTACCTGGGGTTGTATGGAGGGAGGCTGTGAGACCAGGTCTGACCTCTCTCAGGGTATCCTGGCTTGATGCTGGCTGCATTTACCCTCTGAGCTCAATTCAAGTTCTAGAAGACTTATGCTTTCAAATATTCTAAAAGATGCAGGCAACAATGAGGGTGCTCATCAGCTTGAGTTTTTAATCTAGCATGTGACATGCTGAAGGTTTGCAATTTGTCAATCAAGATTTGTGATTGAGATATTTAAGCTATGTATTACACTATCCTGAATCTAGGTTAATGAACAATTGGTATAACAAGGTTCTACCTGTAAACATACATATTAGGTTGCTTTTGCAGTTTAAATTGAATCTAGAACTCTTTACAGACAGTTCAAAATGTTGATGTTTTTTCCGATCAGCAAAAAATAACAAGATATAGCCCACAGGGATGACGTAATGGCCAGAAACTGTGCTAATGAAATTATACAGTTACTCTCATTGAATAAACTACTCACCCCTGTGTAACTTCATTAGATAAACTAATTAATGTTGAGCAGTATGAAGCTTGGATGATTTCACATTACCATGTGGAATATAATGATATTATCTCAGAAATTATGCAATCAATCTGACTCATGTTCAATACAAGCCCTAACAGTGTCATTAATGTTTGGTTGAAAAAACTCTAACAGGGGCATTAGTAGCTAGTTTCACTCACTTTCAGACCAAACAGGCTAAAACAATTATAGCCCTGTGGTTGAACAACACACCTATACTTTAACGACTGCTAGAAAAACAAAACCCAAGACCCATAACATAAGTGATCCTGAGTGAAGAACACATTTTTATGTAACACACAGGTTCTCAATTGTCCCCATTCCACAGTAGTTGTAGTGTTAACAAAACATTTTGGTGTTGAAATCTGAGTCTACATTTAGAACTATTCCATTGAGAAACTATTAGTATTTTCCGAACAGAGCTTATTTTATACACAGTTGACCGTCCCAAGGCCAGCTATTAAAAAAAGTATATTGGGAATAGACTGGGTGCCTTTTCAAAATAAATTTGTCCATCTAAACATGGTTTTGTGTTAACTTAAGGAATATCAAATTATTACTAGACTGAAATGAAAAACTAGTGTAATTGAAAGTGGTTTTAAATGGTATGTTACCAAAGGGGGCAGACTCTTACCGACTGGCTCTTAATGAACACATGTTGTAGTGAACATGGTTGGAGATTGAGGCACTGATACAAGCCCGTAACAAAAGATGGCAGCTCAAAATGCAGCCACAATGATGTCATGCCATGCAGAGAGAACACATTTTTGTAAAACTAGCATCCCCTCTTGCCATCGGCCAAAATCTCTGAGCCCTTGGATACCCTTGCATTAAACTAATCCTCAAGGTAGCCCATGGATGTCCCCGAAATGTGACACCCACTCTCAAATGAAACAACTGGTACCAGCACTAATTTAAATTCTGCATGCAAAGTGACAATGGCTGGGCCATGGGCAGCATGGATTAGGTCTTGAATAGAGGCGGATTCTTTGTGAAAGCCTACTGTGGTGGTTGGCGTGCATACAAGCTCCCTGCATCTGCTCATTGGGTAGACTGAGAAAACACAGGATTGTGTATGGTCACTCATTTTACCTTTAATCCCGTTTCAGAGCCCCCTGTCACTGCCTTTTGTTACTATTCCAAAAACGATAATGCTTCCATGTTAGACGAACACTTCTAGTCCCCACACAAGTACAGTTGAAATGGGCCTATTGAATTTACATTTGAAAGAAAGTTTACACATATTTGGCAAACTCAAAATACAAATTTTCATAACGCTTTTCAAACGACACACAACACAATAAGACATGTTAAGATATAACAGAACACGATAGTATTAAATACTCAAAGCACTTTGTTTTCTCTCAGGTTTCCGCTGTAGCATCTATAGGAGGAGGCAACCGCATTATGGCCAACAAACCTCCACCACTGCCTTTCTTACATGTACACTCTAAGATATCGCTCTTCACTTGATGCTAATAAAAAGCCACTCCCTTCCTTAAATATTTCATCTGGATCCCATGTTATTTTACAGCATCTCATCCATGGACTCTTTCTACTAATGTGAGTTATCTAAATATGCAAATTATTGAGGCATGAGCTATACTCTATACTGTTTACATTTTGTGTGATTTTTGAATTTCGATAAAAATCATGATTTCACATTGCCTTAAATGGCTTCACCCTGCCTCAACGTGGATGCCATGTGTCCTAGTTTGTCTACTTCTGGTGATGGTCATGACCAGATCACAATGTGGCTTTTGCACATATACATATAGCCAGAAACATTCTATCTCACTGAATGTAGCATAATACAGTAAAGGGATGTGTTTCAGAAGGTAGTTGGGGTCTTGTACTACTGACTGCAGAGGTGAAATTCATAGTAAACGGTAGTTGTTGTTAGCAAGTGTACTCTGGCTGTATTTCCAAGAATACCTAGTAAATTATGTTCTGTGTGCTAATCCCACTGAAGGTTAATGGTTTTGTTATCGTTACAGTAGCTGCCTTAGGTTACTCCTAAGGGTATTCAAAAGCAAGGTGTTTTTCCTGTTAAATGTCTGTTACATTTATCATAAATCCACAAACAAGCTAGTCAATAAACCATGTTCAAACTTTGGTTACTTTATTTTACAGTCCACTACTTACCCAGTATTTACCCAGTCCAGAGATAGCAGAAGGGTAATAAGATACAGAATCAGATATGGAGAACCAAAGGTCTAGTACCGCCATAAGCGTTGTGTTTACTAATTAAATCAATGATTGACTTAATTTTATAATACTCTCCCTTAAATGGCATTAAGAGTGAATGGGCTTGCAACTACTTCCATGGTAATACTTTTTGGCAGCTCTGGTAAGATTTGTTGCTGCGGAGGATGATGATGCTCTCCATAGATACACCTGGCATGAGGTAGGTAAACAAAATGAGAGGATATATAGACATGCATGCCTGGCTCAGATGGAACAACAGGAAATGTCTTACTGAGCACCTCGATTCCATTCATCAAAGCTCACCTGCTAAAATTGACCATAGGTCTACCAAGAAGATTTCATATCAACAGGGGCTTGCATACAATCCACAATGTTTTAGCCCAACAACATCCCTGCCTTGGTTTGAAAGATAACTAGCTACATCACTCTCAAAATGTGATCACTCTGAAATCCATATACAGAGCTATGGATGTTAGAGCTGTAGCTGAAAGAATAGCATCTGTCATTAAGACAAAGTTCACCTGCTATGTCCAAAAAACATTCAAAAAGAAACAATATGAAACAATGTATGTTGTCCAAGTACATTAAAAGATATGTAGGGCTAAATAATTATCCTAAGATAAATATGAAAGCATTGTATTCTCTTCAATTGCTAAGCTATACAGTTACGTACATAATTATAAGCTAGCTTTCAAAATTATACATCATAACACACAACAACAACAAAAATTATATCATGATGCAATTACCAACATTAGCCTTGATCTAAGATATGTGCCAGAAGGACTATGGGAATATTTTGACGTGTTTCTTTATGAAACCCGACAGAAGAACCTTTGCCAAAGCAACCATGTTCTGATGCCATGACATCAGAGCCGTCAATACGATTTACTTTGATGTTCCTCGCTGTGGTGTTGTTTTTTGGATTAAGGCTACAGTGACCTCTTTTTCAACAACAAAAAATTCATACATAGCCTACTCCTGCGACTTCATTGGATGATCGGCTAGGGTGATACGAAGGGTAAGATGGGGGGCTGTGACGGGTTGGGGAAGAGACCAACCAGTCATGTTACTGAAATACAATAAATATAATAATAGTGTTGCTGGCTAATGTTGCTTGTGAAAAAATGGGTTCAGAAATCAATACTTTTATCGTCAGTCAAGTTCAATAGTAAGTAATTACTTCTCAATTACGTAAACAAAAACATGAAAGGGTAACACTATTAGCTTAATTGCCTCTCCAGAAACAAAACAGCCTTTTCTTCCATGCAACCATTATTGTCTGAAAGGGTAAATATATTATTTGTTTTACATTGAAAATGACCAAGTAATAGATTTCTTCTGAAAGAGAATAGCAAAATAAATGGCTTCATCAAGAACATATATTGTTTGTGGCACAAATAGAAAAGAAAACTCTTGATAAAATAGGCCTATTAAATGACAGCATATTATGTGTATTAGCCTGCCAGACATAGCCATATTGCACAATACAAAACATTTCCATCGATAGCTTCCCACTGACTAAAAGTAAAATAAATGCCTGTTTTTCATGGCTGTCAGCGTCTCTTCATATATTTTGCAGTCTCATACGTCATCTAGCCACGTTTGCATTCCAGAAAGAGAAAATAGCATGCCACTATTCAATGCAATTGGTAGAAAGACATTGGTCTGCTATTATTTGTCATCCTTTTTTTTAATGCAAAAAAAAAATAAAAACTTGATTCATTCAGCAATGTTAAAGCAGCTTCTACCCTACTGTCTGGGGTTCCATCTCACTCATGACCTTAGGGCCGAACACTGCTGCGCTAAGAGAGAACAACTTCATTCTATCACTAACCTTCTAAAGGTGAACAGCCATAAGCTTTTCCCATTCATGCTTTATTCTTCATTTAAAGTGAAAATGTAAATTAACAACTTTACGCGAACCGGAAGACGGAGCTATTCGAAAAGTCTGGCCTTAGCTGATTTACCTCAAGTAGAATGTTGAAAACAACCCTCACTGTATTAAGATTTGCTTATTTAGTAAACAAAATAACAATAATTTAACTCCAGTAATTTGAATAATAATAATAAGAAGAATTAATGGTAACAATATAGTAAATATAGCAGATCAAGCCAGGTTAAAAAAAAATAATAATAGTAATATATATATATATTTTTTTTTATTTTTTTATTTTTTTTGCTAGGACACAAAGCCATTGCTTATAAAATTCAAATATTTGTATAAATGGCATATAAGTGTGGTTCCTTGAACCTGGGTCTTGCAAACAGTTTTTCTCTAATAGGTTAAATTGTTATTTTTAACTAATAAGGAAATAAAAATATTTTTCAAATGCACAGCAAGGTCAACTACAAATGACAGTAAACGTTCAAACATATACATATAGATTGGTATTTTAGGACACAAGAAAAAGCACCTACTCTACTATTGGCATTGAAAGAATGAAATAAACAATCAAAGCATTACAAAATTATTATGTATAGACGTTCAATATCAAAAGCCGTAAGCTCAGACACAAAGGCCTAAACACTACCATATATTTTATTTTGCCAGAGGAACACATGACATTGGATGTGTGTAGGCCTACCTACTGCACTTCAATACCGAAGTGACTTTTTCGTATCAGGTTAGGAGAACTTACGCAGCAGGTTAGTAGAATTAATGTAGCAGGTTAGGTAGGAGACTGAGGTTAAGGTTAGTTAAAGAGTTAGGGTTAGCAAAAATTCTCTCCTAACCGGCTATGACAATCACTTTATATTGAAGTGGCGTGAAAAGAGTGTGTCCAGTTTGAACATTTCTTACGTTTTAATTGTCAATTCAAAAGGCCTATCAAGGTATGAGGAGCACAACACATTGTTTCTCTCCAAAGGTTGGGCCTACTATCTATACAATAGACTACATGAATATGAAAATGCTTACCATGTGAATATGACGCTAACGCTAAGTACAATAGGATTGGTAAACAGTACATGTTGCATGTGCATCTTTATGCTTACTGGGAATGTATTTAATACATCCTGGTTGGAATCCTACGGGGATGTGGGGCTCCCGATTGGCCCAGCGGTCTAAGGAACAGCATCTCAGTGCTTGAGGCGTCACCACAGAAACCCTGGTTCGATTCCGGGCTGTGTTTACAACCAGCTGTGATTAGAAATCCAATAGGGCGGCGCACAATTGGCCCAGCGTCCGGGATTGGCTGATGTAGGCAGTCAGTGTAAATACGAATTTGTTCTTCTGGCTTGCCCGGTGAAATAAAAAAGGCTCTTGTGATATATTTTAAAGAGATGCACGAGTCCTTCAGAGGCCGTGCATATCCTTAAAATAAATAACAAGACGCGTGTTCTGTGACAAATCACATTAGCTGAAGGCACATTATCAACAACCAACCGAGGCATTTTCTTACGTTGTATTTGGTGGTGGTTAAATATTGGTAGGCTACCCTAGCGCTATGCTCTCATGAAGTACCTGTTCTATTGTGCCATTGAACACGCTGCTCATCATCATTCGCGAGCGAAGCCTGTGTGCTCCGGCCAGTGCACAGCACAATTAGAATATGCCAACAAAATGATTAAACTATACAACAAAGACGTCATTAATCAAATACATAACTGTCCCTACTGCACCCAATCATCTTCAGAAAATGTATAGACTACTGACTGTTCACGCTGCTCTTTTACAAATTGCAGACAAGGGGAAAACGCCATGCTGCATCATAAAGTAGCCCGTGTACTTTCTTGTTCACGGTTGAACTGTTTGAAATAATATAAAAGTATAGCGATGTTTTGACTTTACATGTATAAAATGGCACAGTAAAACGCATACGGTATGTCCTTCATGACAAGCAATAGGTTTGGACATTTCAACACCTGAGAGGATGCGGGCATGATCGGTGCAACCCTCATATAGCTATTGTTAATTATTTCCGTACAAAATTCAAAGAAGCGCCTTTGCCACAATGTACAGTCGCCCCCGGAACGTTCTCGTTAAAATCAATTCAACCACTCAACGTGATGTGATCAGCAACTCTTTCACCCCGTCGGCAAGACCTTATTCAAAGAGCTTTAAACATGATCTTACCTTCTACAGCTATTACAGTGGGTATTATCCATAAAATCCATAGAATATCCATTATTGGTTTCTTTGGACGAAAGTGTAAAAAGCCCAGACATTCAAATAAAATAAATCATGAAAGCCATTGACAGCAAATGCTGACTGACACGAGAGGACATTCACCTTCAACAGAGTGAACCAGATGCCATAGAAAATAACTCAAATCTTAACCAAGTTTGGACGAAACCAAAACAGAGGGGTGCCGTGTAAAACATAACATTTTCCATGCATCGGAAACTGCTCCAGATTTCAAATGTATGAGATGTGTATATTAGATATATCTATGATCCAACCCTAAAATATAACATACATAAGCCAAGCCTTTTGGTTATGCTTGTAGTTGTGGTACATGGCATGCTCTCCACCTGTCAAAAGAAGTTCCACTATATCCCTACTGTCAATCATGACGATACAATCGCTAACTGCCTCATCTGTCTGATAATAAAGGATTTTAGAATCACGTGGAAGGATGACCAATGATGTTTGATTCTTACGCAAATAGGCAAACAAAAAGTTTTCTGCCTACGACTTTTATGTGTATTTTGTTGTCAGTAATGTATTTTATACTACAAGTTTGACACTTGACAAGGAGCATGGATTATATAATTCAATAAAGAGTAAATTATTTTTAATGATCCAGTAGCCTAGAAGGGTCTCTTCTAGAAAGGAAAACCCACTGTGAAAGTGTATGTCTGCTAGTTTGTGTAGTAGTATAATTTGCAAAATCATTATGTCTTGAGTGCAATTAAGATAAGTGGTAGAAGTGAAATCTTTCAACGTAATTTTGATATAGGATGCGTGTTCAATACATGAGCCATCTGCTGTACATGCGTGTGAGCCATTTGGACCAATGCAAGAAAACATTGCCAAAACATAGCAATAGTATCAGTGATAAAGAAATACCTTTTCATAAATCCCATCTTTCACTAGTTGATATCCTGAAAATCCAAATGTTTTGCTCAAATCCTCTGCTTTAGATATTCCACTACTGTTTCATTAATAGCGGTAATAGGTGTTCCATTCAAATTACTAGAAGGAAATGTGCTTTTAAAATTAACTTTAACCAACAGGGCACAGGCTTTTGCTGTGTCTATTATGGGATGCTGCTGTTTTTCATGAGCCATTATTGTCAAGGAATGGATCGAACTAATGCTAACTAACTGGATCAACTAATGTTAATCCTCCACAATCTCTCAATGATATATTATGGTTAATATAAATTATGTATCATATTCAAGAAATTAAATGAATGTTTTATCAATATTCATGTTTTATAACACAAGATAATCTGGAATCTTGTATCATAAAAATCAGTTGTGTTCTAAATGGTTACTGTAATTAATTTGAGCACAATAACAGATTTTTTTTTATTGAAGAACAGATCAATAAAAATGTGTTTTTGTACATGAGTTTGTTATCATCTAAACATCCTCACAAGTATGATGATTACAAACGGAGGAATAAGTTAGTGTTCAGTGTGGCCTATTGCTTCCTCTCTGCTTTTTAGAGACATAATGGAATCCCCTGAAAGCAGTCAAGTATGGATGTCAGGTCCTCATAGAGTGACAGGTCCTGCGTTTGTACACTGTAGATTCAATCGGTCAGCTCTTTTTGTTTAATAGTTCATACCATTATCTGGTGGTGAAGTTTGGGGAAAAGACTGCACATCCTCTCTAGAAGCTGCTGTGTACCGAACCTCCCGAAAACATTATATAAACAATTGATTGTGACAATGACATATGAATATGATCAATGGTATTGTACTTTACTCTCAGAATCTGTAATGAAGATTAAAGGAACTACCGGTATATGTTTTTTGATCAATTTTCAGCATCTCATATGAGTAATAGTGGCCATTTTGTTTTCCATTTTCAGAATGAAAACATGCATGCTGTAGGCTTCCTGTACATGTTATTAATGCATTGTATCACAATGATCGTAGGAGTTGTATTACACTGCAAGCTATTTGAGCTGTACAATCCATATACATTTGCACCACTGCACCAATGTTGTCTTTGAAAATTATTATGTTATTTGAATCATGCAAAATTATGTATGATAACATGCCACAGTAGGTTGTTGTAAACATAAACTATTCCTTTTTGGATTAACCCTTTGATTTTCACCGAATTTGTTGAAGTAGTTAGTATTTTTATTCTAACATCTGTCTATTACACTATGAGCAATACAGTATACTGATGAAAGTTACTCAAATTAATATACTTTGATGAAACCTAACGACTGTACGTGACAGAATTTAGTAAATATTCTACAAATATCACAGCATTATTCTTGCTCATGTGGGGAAAGTATTTGGCTCAAAGTATAAATGTAGCTTGAAAACAAGTCATAATTGATCGCCCCATGCTGTTATAATCAAACTAAGCCCTGAAGTTGGCACATCAGGTTGGCACATCAAAGACTAGCACTGCCATCAATGGCAACACTGTCCAATTCTGTCTGTCTAGTATAACATTTCGCAATTTTTTTTTGGGGGGGGGGAGAAATATGAATAAACTAAATGTATAAATTCCACGCTGTATTTTTTCTCCAAGCTACAAACATAATTTTGTAATTTCCTTAAAGCAGTATAATACAGATGGTAGTGAAATTCAAATAACTGTACAGACGCTGAGGCATGGTGGGTAAAGAATACACAAATAAGTTTTATTTGAGGAGATGATGGACACTGGGAGAGAGGCTGTGTTAAAATGGAGCTCAGGCCTCTTTTAAGCAGCCATAAACATAAACAGGCCTATTGTCTTTTATGATATATTGGTCATACTGTATATACAGTCCCTGTGAGCATAACATTGTGAATTGAGTTCCATTTCACATCTTCGGTAGTATTAGAGTGCATTGGCAAACACAAAGCGTAGAATTGCAGGTTTAGCTCTCCGTGGTGAACAACTCAGAAAAACCCTTGGCCGATCACAATATTATCTTGCATACTTAGCAGTGTAAGATACTAATCAATCAAAAATAGAAAGATATATATTTTTTGTGTAATTACAGTGTTACAACAAGAGTATCTTAATGTTAAGTGTTACCCATAATTTTCATAAAATCGAAAGGGCCATATATGATGCGAGCAATAGCAACCTATAATGTATTTAGCCCAAAACATTGACAAGGCAATGAAAGTCACTTTTAATCTTCTTACAGACAAGACTTTGCCCCACACTGATCCGTACAAGGGTATTTCATCTCACCCATCAGAATGCAGGGATACATTTTTTTATGTTTTAAAATGTATATATTTTGGAAAAGATAAACCCAAACCGAGGCATTGTATATATGTAACAAAAATATGCAAATTTACTCACAGACAGACCACCTGAGTTGAGACCAAGTTTGCTATAGTAATGATGTATTGCATAAATATTTATGCCACATCTCACCTCTCTTTGTGATGGTAGAGTTTGAGGAGGAACGCTCTTAAATAGCTGTCCTAGCTAACAGTAGATATGTCCTAGCAAACAGTAAATGTGTCCTAGCTAACAGTAGATATGTCCTAGCTAACAGTATATATGTCCTAGCTAACAGTAGATGTGTCCTAGCTAACAATAGATATGTCCTAGCTAACATTAGATGTGTCCTAGCTAACAGTAGATGTGTCCTAGCTAACATTAGGCCTAGAACTATTTAGCTAGCTCCATTAAACAGTGAGAGCAGTTACTAAGTCTCTGAGTGAAAATATATGAGGCACAGATTAATATAATTGAGATAATATGGTACTTTGTGTTTTATATAACTATATTACTAACATGTACATTTACACTCTGGACTTGATACATGTAGAATGGTTCCAAATTCATTAAATTGTGAATTATATCCAAAAGTGTATATTAATACAATTCTTACCATTGCATTATTTTATTGATTGGTTTCTGGATTTCTATTGTACCATAGCTTTATTTTTTATGAAGGCTGAATAATGATCTTGTGCTTTTCTATTTCAGTACACATTTACACATCCTGAAAACATTAACCTTTCAAAGGGTCTAAACAAAGTTCAATGATAAAAAGGTTATTTCACAACATACACCCATGCATTTTTTTTGCATTTTTTTGACTTTCATTTGATAATAACTACAAATATGCATGTTTGGGCTTTAAGAGGTATTGTAATCTTTTTATCTCAGACGTGTATTTTGTTTCCATGTTCCTTGGTTGTGTACAGTATTTTGTGAATATGATAATTAAGGTAAAAGGTTCTTGAAAATAGATACAAAATGAAACAAAAATGTATGTTAAATGTTCATATATATATATATATATATATATACATATATATATATATATATACAAAACACATGTAACAATCAAAGTAGAGGTATAAAACCAATCATTTTTTAAACGATTTCCAAGTGGTGAAACATATGGTTATATTATTGAACTGGCTGTATTAAACTCAATTAATCTCAGATGCAGAGACTGACTGGACTAGAGGCCTTTGTAAATCACGGGAGACTGGATAATGATGTAGCATAGCGACAGCAAATTTGGAGTGTCTCAGTCCAACTAATCTAGATATACAATTATCACTGAGTGAATATGGATTTAATTTAGGCAAGATTTGTGGTTTCATTGTTGTGGCTTCAAAGTAGTAATTTGGAAGAACTCAATAGAAGGCTTTCTCTTGCTGCCTGTAAAATATGACTTGACCTAAGATCATAGACCATGTCTACTCAGCTGTGTTGCTAGACACGGCATCAGTCTGAGTACATCAATAGTGCCATCTAGAGTTAAAAAAGAGAACATTTTTGCACTTAGGGCTATTGAATGGTACAGTAAATCAAGGTTAGCATTATGACAAACAAGTTAAGCAGTAGATGCTGACAGGTTGTGTGCATATTTCATTTACAAGTGCTGCATTGCTACATCTTTACATTAGGGTAAGTACTTAAAATAACATTTCTGCAATGTGCAGTGTTCCATTTGAGACTAAATCTAGATTACTGTGGCTTTAAGAGGAGTAGCTCTGGACTACTGTTCTGCACAACTCCTTAAATACAGTAGAATTGCGAACAGAATCATGCTTTGTGTGCTAGCAACAAGGAAACATTCAGAATGTACATGTTACCATGGATCACAAACAATACTATTTCAATTTAAGGAAAACATATGATTAAGGTGATCTTTCCCTAGTATGACTGTAGATTGTACTATTTCTCTTCAAACTCCTACCTCATAGGGTTACACTTGAGCAGTCAATTATCTCGGAGAAAGTTGGATATGAGAGAAAGATGGAGGTGTGGGGATGAAAGGAGTTCATGCAGATCAGAAGTATCCTTAAAAGTACTCTGCTTTGACTTTACCATTCAGAATGCTCTCTCTTAAATGGAGTTGATTTCACTTTCAGCCTGAAAGAGCTTAAGGTGAGGTATAGCTCATAGCTAATATTAGCAGCAGGGTATGGAGAGAGGGCGAGAACTATCCTGCTCTCTGTCAAGTTGGTGCTTGACCTCTGACCTCTGAGTGAGAAGATCTACAGGGCCCTCTAATCTGGCGATACCATGTGCCTGTGGATTAACCTCCCTCCTCAATACCACACTTAGCAGGCTAACTAGGACTTGGCCTAGTACTGGATACAACAAAAATGCATGGAGATCCATACCTAGTCAGTGTTGGTGTTACTGAAAGTCAAAGATTGATGTCTAACATGCAGTCCAATCAGACATATACCAAACAGTATTTATCAAACTGTAGTGTTTAATATTGATTACTAAACGCCTAGTTGGTACATTATGAAGGGAGTGTTGATTCTACCACACTGAGTGAAGGAGATAGTTAGTGCTTATCCTCCACAATTATCTGCCCAGTGTGTTCCGTTACCCATTGCCAAAAATTTAATTGAACCCAAGTCAATTGGTCCAGGTTTAATCACATGGGCCAAAAGTATTGCCGTTGTTTAATTGGATTATTTGTCCTAATCAACTGAGGAGGACTACATGAATGAGGTGAAAAGATCCTTCGAGGTATGAAAGTATAATAGCAGTGGTAAAAAGAGTTGTTAATCTTAATATCATTATTGATGTGTGTTGAGTTGATACACCAAGGATGTTCTCAGGGAACTTGCCTAGCAGTCTACATAGCCAGCATTTTTATTGGTTTATGGAAGGGGACAGGCCCAAATGGTAAAGGCACTTTAGGAGCCAGAAAGCAAATTTGATCACAATAATACAGTGCCTTCAGAAGGTATTCATACCCCTTGACTTATTCCACATTTTGTTCTCTCACAGCCTAAATTTAAAAAGTATTCACAATTTTTCATCACCCATCTGCACACAAAACCCCACAATGACAAAGTGAAAACATGTTTTTTGACATTTTGGCAAATGTATTGATAATTAAATACAGACATATCTAATCTACATAAGTATTCACACACCTGAGTCGATACTTTGTAGAAGCACCTTTGGCAGCGAATACAGCTGTGAGACTTTCTGGGTAAGTACAAACCCCTGGATTGTACAATATTTTCACATTATTAATGAAAAAATTATTCAAGCTCTGTCAAGGTGGTTGTTGATCATTGCGAGAAAACCATTTTCAAGTCTTTCCATAGATGTTCGATCTGATTTAAGTCAAAACTGTAACTTGGTCACTCAGGAACATTCAATGTCATCTTGGTAAGCAACTTTAGTGTATATTTGGCCTTGTGTTTTTAGGGTATTGTCCTGCTGGAAAGGTAATTTGTCTCCCAGTGTCTGTTGGAACGCAGACTGAACCAGGTTCACCTCTAGGATTCTTTTCTGTGCTTAGCTCTCTGCTGTTTGTTTTTATCCTAAAAAACTCCCCAGTCCTTGCCAATCACAAGCATACCCATAACATAATGCATCCACCACCATGCTTGAAAATATAAAGAGTAATACTCAGTAATGTGTTGTGTTGTGTTGGATTTGCCCCAAACATAATGTTTTGTTTTCAGGACATAAAGTTAATTTCTTAAGCCACATGTTTTGCAGTTTTACTTTAGTGGCTTATCTCAAACGGGATGCCTGTTTTGGAATATTTTTGATTCTGTTACAAGCTTCCTTCTTTTCACTCTGTCAATTATGTTAGTATTGTGGAGTAACTACAAAATTGTTGATCCATCCTCAGTTTTCTCTTATCACAGCCATTATACTTGGTAACCATTTTAAAGTCACCATTGGCCTCATGGTGAAATCCTTGAGCGGTTTCCATTTTCTCTGGCAACTGAGTTAAGAAGGACGCCTGTATATTTGTAGTGACTGGGTGTATTGATTTAAAAAAAGGTGTAATTAATAACTTCACCATGCTCAAAGGGATATGTCAGCTTTTTTACAAGGTCTACCAATAGGTGCCCTTCTTTGTGAGGCATTGGAAAACCTCCCTGGTCTTTGTGGTTGAATCTATGTTTGAAATTCACTGCTCGACTGAGGGACCTTACAGATAATTGTATGTGTGGGGTACAGCAATGAGGTAAATCATTCAAAAATCATGTTAAAAACTATTATTGCACACTATTTAACACTATTATTGGCTTGCCATAACATGACATTTCAGTTTATATTTTTTTCAAATTAATTTGTCAAACTTTTTACAAACATAAATCTACTTTGACATTATGGGGTATTATGTGTAGGCCAGACACAAATTTAGACTGTAACACAACAAATTGTGGAAAAAGTCAAGGGGTGTGAATATTTTCTGAAGGCCATGCAAATGTAAACACAATTGAAAAAAAATTATAGCTACCTGTAAAAATTATTCAAATGACATTCACAGACAGTACCTAACATGGCTGCTATCAATCATGGGCTGCAGGGTTTTAACGTTCGCAATAAGATTAATCCTAATTGATACAGCAACACCCACATAAATCATTGATTTATTGATGATATCGCTCTGACGTAGCCCTATACATAGAGCAGCAAGTCACAGGCATGCAAGGATTCCCCCACTGTATGAGTTATGTAAAACAAAGGAGGTCAAAAGGTAATAAGGCCACACAGTTGATCAGAAATAGAAGCTGAACATTTGGTCATTGATGGACAGCTCTTTCACTCTCACAAAGCATCTTTCTGTGCTCTCTGTACCTTGCTCTCTGTCTGTGTCTCTTTCTCTGTGTCTCTCTCTTTCTCTCTTGTTTGTAGTCCCCTGGTGCAACAGATGGAGGTGTGTAAAACAGGACATTAAAGCTAAGAAGATTCCCTGCATGTTGATTTTTTGGTGTCCCCCAAGTGCTGGCTAACTAGGTGTGCTATACAGTAGTGGGCCAGACCTTGCCACACCACCAGGTCCAGCCACCAGGCTAGTTGGCTGTGAGGCCAGGCCAGGGAAAATCCCTCATTACTTAACAGTGTGTAGTACAGTTATGCTAAGCGTCCTGATCCTGGGGGTGCTTCACGCCTGACCTCTAACCTCTGACCCAGCTCCAAAGTTAATTCATTGAAGGTGACAGTGAGCACATTACAATCCACCATCTTATGAGGCTTCCATTGCATGGGCAGGCATGACAGTGTTATAATCATAAAAATGATTTATTTCCCCAATTAAAAGAAAAGATTAGATACCTTGTAACATGCTAACTGTGGATCTGTCCTAGATGTCTGAGGTGATTTGTCGAGCCAGTTTGCCATAAAGAGAAATGTATCACAGCCCAGGGTAAATTCCAGGAATCCTATTACAGGTGGACTGCTTGCGTGTAGAGAAAATATCATGTGAGGAGGGCATAGCCCTATACATAATATTGATAAATGGCAATTAACCAATGAATAACTTGTGTGGATAGCAAGTGTCTCATTGGTTTACTGGCATTTATCAATGCCCAATATCAATGATTGACATCAGATTATTTCACCAATCAAAGGCTTTTTAAGGGCTTTGTTCTCTCATTGCTCATCACTTACATTCTGGATATTAATTTCCAAATTGACATTAATCAAACTTGTTAATTCATATCTATTTATGTTAACAAGCAGAAGGGGAATGCTGTGGTTTGATTGTTTTAAAACAGAATAATAAGATGAGCAATTACAACAAGTACTGAACAGTATATGGATGTTCATTCAGTAAAAGCACCACTTAAAGTATGCACACAAATCATTATTTTCAGTGGATGGAGATAACCATCACAGCATACAATCATTTTTATATCTTCCCTAATAGTGGAACGAAGGGACCTAGTCTGCTCAATAAAGACAGATTGACCAAACAAGACAGCAGCCATTTTTTTGACTGTGCATGCTGTTTCTGAATAGTCCAAAGCGTGACAAGGGAGATTGGGTGGGAAAAGTAGGACGGTTAATTGCATTAGCATGGCAGACAGTGGCCGCAAAGTGAAGAAGGAAAAATAAGCTCTACAGGAGAACTGAGGTATAACAAAACCAATGGAATGAGTAGTGTGTTTGTGTGTGTGCGCGTTAGTGCATGTGCTTGTGTGTATGAATGTGTTTGTGGTAAAGCAGAGGGAGCTGAAACTGTAGAGAAGAGTGAGGAAATAGAGCAGA
Source organism: Oncorhynchus masou masou (assembly GCF_036934945.1). Taxonomy (NCBI): domain Eukaryota; kingdom Metazoa; phylum Chordata; class Actinopteri; order Salmoniformes; family Salmonidae; genus Oncorhynchus; species Oncorhynchus masou. The sequence goes on from NC_088216.1 coordinate 64,470,859, forward strand.
AGAATATGGGACTGAAATAAAGGAATCCAGGATAATTCTGCCTCAAGATGAGTGAGGGTTGCAAAACAGCAGACTGGAGGAGCAGAGGTCGTTCCCATGGAAACCTTTGCCCAGGGAGATCGCTGACCCTCCTGCCTGCCAATACAAGTGGAGCACAGATTGTAGGTCACATATGGCACTAGCAATCCAATCAGGCCTAATCTGGCTTGACTCAAGGGTCATAAATTAAACTATAAAACTGGTTTCCATTCTGGCTTATCTCACCAGGCCCAAGTCTATGATAATGTTGATGATTACAAGGAGGAGCCTTACATTAAATGTCCATGTCAACAAATGTATACATTTCCCACAAGGAATATCCTAAGTAACATCAATTGTCTACTGGGTAATTACATGACTCCAATGTCAATGATTAATTAATGAATGAAGGGTTAATTCATAGTGAATCTTTTTATTCAAAATATGAAATTTGACATGAAAAGTATACTATAACTTATATGTTCTTACATATTTTATATCTGTTAAATACCTCCACATTTCTGTACATTTTACTAATCAATAGAGACCTTAGATATTGGTATAGCTTGTATAAAGTACACCTGTCATCCAAAATATGTCTGTGACTTTAAGAATATGACTATGGGGTTTTATGAACAATGGATTTCCCCAGGGACGGACTGACCATCTGGCATTTCATGAAAATGCCAGATGGGCTGGTCCATTTCTAGCCCAGTGGGCCTATTGAACTTGGGGTTCTCAAGGAAATAAATGGGCTGGTGTTGGGGCCTCGAGGAAAAGAATGGGCCAGCGTGGGGGCCTCAAGGGGGAAAAAAATGGGCCAGCGTGGGGGCCTCAAGGGGAAAAAATGGGCCAGCGTGGGGGCCTCAAGGGAAAAAAATCCCAGTCTGCCCACTGTACATGTCCTATAACAACAAACTACAGCTGAAAGCAACTGGAATTACACAATATTGGTGATTTCTGAAGTGCTGAATTTATGTACATCACTGAAAAAACAGGACAAAATGACAGAAGATACATAAAATACCATTCTTGTCCCATGGTCCTAGAGACATGTTGGAAATAAACAGGATGGCCCTGGCCCTAGCAGGTATTCAGACTAACTCAGTTCCCTCTCTGTCTCCACTACAGCGCTCCTTTAGTGGTGCACTTTAGTGAATTGGTTGAATGAGTGTTTTTAAGAATGATAATACATTTACTGTTATATTATGAGGTATGCTAAGGTTGTGTATAACCATCACTAAGCAATAGTAGAATGCAGAGAAACAATTAAAAAAGGAAGAATGATGACAGATATGGCATTATACTCTGCTGTGTAACATTTAGCAGACATTTGATCAAACAAAATATCAGAACGGAGATGGTACAAAATATGAATTTGGTTTATGGGGAAATTCCTACATGGCGTACAATCTATCTGCATGTTGAGTTGATTAATGACTCATTCTGCTAAAACTCTGGTTGAAGGTAAAGAACTGTAGTGATGGCCATATTTTTCCTTATTTCCTCAAATAAAAAGTTACTATCAGAACATACTGTACATGTACAAAGACACAATCCAAACAATATATAAAGTTACAGTTGAAGTCGGAAGTTTACATAAATCTTAGACAAATACACTTAAACTCAGTTTTTCACAATTCCTGACATTTAATCCTAATACAAAATTCCCCGTCTTAGGTCAGTTAGGATCACCACATTATTTTAAGAATATGAAATGTCAGAATAGTAGTAGAGAGAATTATTTATTTCAGCATTTATTTCTTTCATCACATTCCCAGTGGGTCAGAAGACTACATACACTAAATTAGTATTTGGTAGCATTTCCTTTAAATTGTTTAACTTGGGTCAAACGTTTCAGGTAGCCTTCTACAAGCTTCCCACCATAAGTTGGGTGAATTTTGGCCCATTCCTGGTGTAAATGAGCTGGTGTAACTGAGTCAGGTTTGTAGGCCTCCTTGCCCACAAACTTTCTGTAGGATTGAGGTCATGGCTTTGTGATGGCCACTCCAATACCTTCTTTGTTGTCCTTAAGCCATTTTGCCACAACTTTGGAAGTAGGGGTCATTGTCCATTTGGAAGACCCATTTGCGACCAAGCTTTAACTTCCTGACTGATGTCTTGAGATATTGCTTCAATATAGCCACATCATTTTCCCTTCCTCATGATGCCATCTAGTTTGTAAAATGCACCAGTCCCTCCTGCTGCAAAGCACCCCCACAATATGTTGCTGCCACCCCCGTGCTTCACGGTTGGGATGGTGTTCTTCCCCTTTTTCCTCCAAACATAACGATGGTCATTATGGCGGGTTTGGCGCAGTGGTTTCTTCCTTGCTGAGCGGCCTTTCAGGTTATGTAGATGTAGGACTCCTTTTACTGTAAATATAGATACTTTTGTACCTGTTTCCTCCAGCATCTTCACAAGGTCCTTTGGTGTTGTTCTGGGATTGATTTGCACTTTTGTACCAAAGTACGTTCATCTCTAGGAGACAGAATGAGTCTCCTTCCTGAGGGTATGGTGTTTATGCACCCATGGTGTTTATACATGAGTACTATTGTTTGTACAGATGAATGTGGTACCTTCAGGCATTTGGAAATTGCTCCCAAGGATGAACCAGACTTTTGGAGGTCGACAATTTGTTTTCTGAGGTCTTGACTGATTTCTTTAGATTTTCCCATGATGTCAAGCAAAGAGGCACTGAATTTGAAGGTCGGCCTTGAAATACATCCACAGGTACACCTCCAATTGACTCAAATTATGTCAATTAGCCTATCAGAAGTTTCTAAAGCCATGCCATCATTTTCTGGAATTTTCCAAGCTGTTTAAAGGCACAGTCAATTTAGTGTATGTAAACTTCTGACCCACTGGAATTGTGATACAGTGAATTATAAGTGAAATAATCTGTCTGTAAACAATTGTTGAAAAAATTACTTGTGTCATGCACAAAGTAGATGTCCTAAACTATAGTTTGTTCACAAGATATATGTGGAGTGGTTGAAAAACGAATTTTGATGACTCCAACCTAAGTGTATGTAAACTTCCAACTTCAACTGTACAAACAAACGCAATTAATAGATTTTTGGCATGCCAAATTGAATTTATTTCAACACTATATTTTGTAGCATTGGTGTCCAGAACCATCAGAGTTAGAGACTAAGATAGCCTAACAGTGTCATGTTTCTGGAACGGAATCCAACCTCTGAGAGACCATGGTTTTATGTGAAGTCTACAAAGAGATTCCAAATACAGGCTCCTTTTCTCGGAGGTTCACATAGTTGTTACATCTCACTTTTAAGTCAGTCAGCTTCATGGTCTATATCACGTAAGGTCTGAATTCTCAGCTATGCATGAATAAAACTGTGATTTCTATGTAGAAAGCACATTAATTTGTTTCAGCCACGGGGTCAGGTCCGCAGAGGTAAACAGATGGTTGGTTACAAGCACGCAACACACAAACGTCCCATTCAACTGCATGTATAGAAAGTAGCAGAGATGAAGACAACTCATCTAATCCAGAAGAAATCACAAACACAAAAACAGCAGGAAATGGATCTCTCCGAGAAAGCACAGGAAGCTCAAGGGAAGAGAAATATTTAATACAAATTAAAGCGACATAGGTTATTACTTCTGGAGGGTAAGCAATGTTCAGCAACTAATGCTTTGATGCAAAAGGCACTTTTTCCCATTTCCAAGCAATGTAATACTACATATATTTCCCTAATATTTGTCTGTCATGTTCAGTCTAAAGAAAGTGGCACTCTAAGGCAGCTTGGTCAAATGAAAAAATATCCCATTTTCTCTCTCTCTCCTCATTCCCTCTCTGCCCCGTGGTCGGAGATTTCATGAGTGAGCTGGTAATAATCACGGGTGGCTGGATTCTCACCTTTTCCTGAGAACTTGCAAAGAATTAGAGCCAAACTGAAATAAAACACAGTGAGTGGCGGCTACAGTAGAGAGGCTTTTAATAACCAGATGTGAATGTCTCCTGGCACTACTCTGGTGGAATTGCTGGTGGAATTACTATATTTCTCTAGAGGAAGCGAAAATGAGAGAGAAGGAAGACAGGGGTTTCAATGAATCTTATGGTACATTAGTGTAGTTAGATGGGGAGAGTACTTTGAATAAGACATTTTACTGCCGATACGAAATAATTAGGTTATATTTTGGAGGAAAGTGAAGGTCATAGAGTTGTCAGACTTATCTGGTTTAGACATTTAAAAAGTTATTACATTTTTCTAAAATAGAGGTGACCACTGCTTTTGGAACCTAAAAGCTTTATCATACACAGTATTCGTTATGTTAAAGTCATTTTATTTAAATCATTACAAATGAATTACCTTTTCAAATATTATATTTGATTCATGCATAGTTTTTTCAATATGGTATACATATATATATATATATACATTTTTTTTTTTTTTAAGCGTATCTTCAGACAGTTTTCAGTGTAATTAGTTGTTGTTGTTAGTAACCTACTCCTGGAAAGTTTGACCTGTTTGCACATTTTCACATTTGCTCTTTTTCAGGGGCAGGCCCAAGATTACACACAGGGCCAAAGCAGGGTTAAAGAGCACTAATGAAATTAAGCACAACCTAAATGTGTTCTCACTAGGGTTGTGAAGCTACAGTTAATTTACCAAAGTTATCAGAATCTTTTTGGTAATTAACTGTCACGTTCTGACCATCGTTCGTGTGTGTTTTCCTTGTTTTAGTGTTGGTCAGGACGTGAGCTGGGTGGGCATTCTATGTTGTGTGTCTGGTTTGTCCATTTCTATGTTAGGCCTGATATGGTTCTCAATCAGAGGCAGGTGTTAGTCATTGTCTGTGATTGGGAACCATATTTAGGTAGCCTGGGTTTCACTGTGTGTTTGTGGGTGATTGTTCCTGTCTCTGTGTTTTGCTCCAGATAGGGTTGTTTTTGGTTTTCCACGTTTGTTGTTTTTGTAGTGTTCATGTTTATCTGTTTTAATTAAACATGAATCAATATAACCACGCCGCGTTTTGGTCCTCCTCTACTTCACCACAGGAAAACCCTTACATTAACAGAATATCTATGACAATCTATTGTAACTTTGGTAATTTATACTTGAATATCTTTCAAAGAATGTATTCTTATACAGCATTATTTTTTTTATATCTGTGTCCATATTGTCCATGAGTTTATAGTACATAGACTATATGGTTCAAAAGAACATAGCTTAAATAATAACTAAAAAACATCAAATCAACAATGGCATTATTTTCAATTAACTTTGAAACTCTTCCAAATATTGACTTTTTTTCACAACTGCCACCAGTTTGACGCCAACACATACATACTGACATAGTCAAATAAATAAAAGTGTAAAAAAATATATAAAGGATATTTCATTCTGAAACCCTCGTATTAAACTGCAATTGTATAGTCCAAGTTGATATTAGAACATTGCGGCCCTGCGGGTCTGTGGGGAAAACAATGTGTCGTCACCTAGGTTACCCGATTGACATTTTTCTAACACCATTTTCTTGTTTTCTGCTTGTTTTAATCAATTACAAAACAACATTTAAGAGAAGTACATGTCTAAAGATTCATTTTCAACAATGCCTGCTCCTGAGCGTGCTCACTACTTAGAAAAACCTAATATTGTTGTAGGACTTCCCTCACGCCCAATTTCATGACAGTGCTAGCAGCCACGTGACTGAGTGATAGCTACCAACCGGAACATTAAGCTAGCCAAGCCCAATAACACAAAAACATGGACCATAAAGCTACAAGTAGTGAGTGGAGTTACAAACGGACTATACTAAACAGGTTAAATATCTTACCTGTGATGAAATGTTGTCCACACACATAACGTACCGAATAGTCTGAAGCCACAGGGCTCAACAGCCATTTGTGGAAACTTTGCAAACAGTAGGTCGATATTTTTGACTGGTTACATATACAGTGAACAACACATTTAGAGTATGGTTGTTTCTGTGTAACCAAAAATCGACAACAAAGTTGGCTCTTTTTCAATGGGGGTCAATGGGACTTATATTTTTGTTTTCCACAATTTGTTGTCAAGGGGAATTCCTTATTATTACGTGGACAGTTCGGGGCGGCAGGTAGCCTAGTGGTTAGAGCGTTGGACTAGTAAATGGAAAGTTAATAGATCAAAACCCTGAGCTGTCAAGGTAAAAATCTGTCATTCTGCCCCTGAACAAAGCAGTTAACCCACTGTTCCTAGGCCATCATTGAAAATAAGAATTTGTTCTTAACTGACTTGCCTAGTTAAATAAAGGTAAAATAAATGAAGAATTCACTAAGTTGAGTATTCACTAAGTTGATGGTTTATATTTAAGATAATAATTTACAGTTTTGTCATTGTACTATAAAAAATATTTTATCATGTCTGGGCCAGAGGTAATTACAGACACCTGTAAAAATATGAAGTACCCAAAAGGACCACTAGATTTTAATTACATTTTTAGTTCACCTTTATTTAACCAGGTAGGCCAGTTTACAACTGCAACAAATTTACAACTGCGTGATCTTATCCTCAAAGAAGTTCATGAATTTATCACTGCTAAAGTGAAAGCCATCTTCTCTTGGGGAATGCTGCTTTTTAGTTAGCTTTGCGACAGTATCAAAAATAAACTTTGAATTGTTCTTATTTTCCTCAATTAAGTTGGAAAAATAGGATGATCGAGCATCAGTGAGGGCTCTTTGATACTGCACGGTACTGTCTTTCCAAGCTAGTCGGAAGACTTCCAGTTTGGTGTAGCGCCATTTCCGTTCCAATTTTCTGGAAGCTTGCTTCAGAGCTCGGGTATTTTCTGTATACAAGGGAGCTAGTTTCTTATGACAAATGTTTTTTGTTTTCAGGGGTGCGACTGAATCTAGGGTATTGCACAAGGTTAAATTGAGTTCCTCAGTTAGGTGGTTAACTGATTTTTGTACTCTGACGTCCTTGGGTAGGCGGAGGGAGTCTGGAAGGGCATCTAGGAATCCTTGGGTTGTCCGAGAATTTATAGCCCGGCTTTTGATGATCCTTGGTTGGGGTCTGAGCAGATTATTTCTTGTGATTGCAAACGTAATAAAATGGTGGTCCGATAGTCCAGGATTATGAGGAAAAACATTAAGATTCACAACATTTATTCCAAGGGACAAAAGTAGGTCCTGAGTATGACTGTGGTAGTAAGTAGATCTGGAGACATGTTGGACAAAACCCACTGCCATTTGGAGTGGGTCTGTGGACTTTTCCATGTGAATATTAAAGTCACCAAAAATTAGACTATTTTCTGCCATGACTACACGGTCCGATAGAAATTCAGGAAACTCAGTGATGAACGCTGTATTTGGCCCAGGAGGCCTGAAAACAGTAGTTATAAAAAGTGTTTGAGTAGGCTGCATAGATTACATGACTAGAAGCTCAAAAGACAAAAATGTTTAGTTTTTTTGGTAAATTAAAATTTGCTATCGTTAGCAACACCTCCGCCTTTGCGGGATGCGCGGGGGATATGGTCACGAGTGTAACCAGGAGGTGATTTAACACAGTAAATTCATTAGGCTTAAGCCATGTTTCAGTCAGGCCAATCACATCAAGATTATGATCAGTGATTAGTTAACCTCTAGCGTCGAGCAATCCCGTATCCGGGAGCGTAATCATAGCCTCAAGCTCATTAGCATAACGCAACGTTAACTATTTTTGAAAATCGCAAATGAAATGAAATAAATATATTGGCTCACATGCTTAGCCTTTTGTTAACAACACTGTCATCTCAGATTTTCAAAATATGCTTTTCAACCATAGCTACACAAGCATTTGTGTAAGAGTATTGATAGCTAGCATAGTATTAAGCCTAGCATTCAGCAGGCAACATTTTCACAAAAACAAGAAAAGCATTCAAATAAAATAATTTACCTTTGAAGAACTTTGGATGTTTTCAATGAGGAGACTCTCAGTTAGATAGCAAATGTTCAGTTTTTCCAAAAAGATTATTTGTGTAGGAGAAATCACTCCATTTTGTTCATCACGTTTGGCTAAGAAAAAACCCTGAAAATTCAGTCATTACAACGCCAAACTTTTTTCCAAATTAACTCCATAATATCGACAGAAACATGGCAAACGTTGTTTAGAATCAATCCTCAAGGTGTTTTTCACATGTCTTTTCGATGATAAATCATTCGTGGCAGTTGCCTTTCTCTTCTGAACCAAATGGAAACGTGCATGCAGCTGGAGATTACGCAATAATTTCGACGGAGGACACCAGGCGGACACCTGGTAAAGGTAGTCTCTTATGGTCAATCTTCCAATGATATGCCTACAAATACGTCAAAATGCTGCAGACACCTTGGGGAAACGACAGAAAGTGTAGACTCATTCCTTGCGCATTCACAGCCATATAAGGAGACATTGGAACACAGCGCATTCAAATTCTGGGGCATTTCCTGTATGAAATTTCATCTTGGTTTCGCCTGTAGCATTAGTTCTGGGGCACTCACAGACAATATCTTTGCAGTTTTGGAAACGTCAGAGTGTTTTCTTTCCAAAGCTGTCAATTATATGCATAGTCAAGCATCTTTTCGTGACAAAATATCTTCTTTAAAACGGGAACGTTTTTTTATCCAAAAATTAAAAGAGCGCCCCCTATATCGAAGAAGTTAATTGACTATAACTGCCTTGGAAGTGAGGGATCTAACATTAAGTAGCCCTATTTTGAGATGTGAGGTATAACAATCTCTTTCAATGATGGCAGGAATTGAGGAGGTCTTTATTCCAGTGAGAATGCTAAGGCAAACACCGCCATGTTTAGTTTTTCCCAACCTAGGTCGAGGCACAGACACAGTCTCAATAGGGATAGATGAGCTGGCTACACTGACTGTGCTAGTGGCAGACTCCACTAAGCTGGCAGGCTGGCTAACAGCCTGCTGCCTGGCCTGCACCCTATCTCATTGTGGAGCTAGGGGAGTTAGAGCCCTCTCTATGTTCGTAGATAAGATGAGAGCACCCCTCCAGCTAGGATGGAGTCAGTCACTTCTCAACAGGCCAGGCTTGGTCCTGTTTGTGGGTGAGTCCCAGAAAGAGTGCCAATGATCTACAAATTCAATATTTTGGGAGGGGAAGAAAACAGTTTTCAACCAGCGATTGAGTTGTGAGACTCTGCAGTAGAGCTCATCACTCCCCCTAGCTGGGAGGGGGCCAGAGACAATTACTTGATGCCGACATCTTTCTATCTGATTTACATGCTGAAGCTATGTTGCGCTTGGTGACCTCTGCCTGTTTCATCCTAACATTGTTGGTGCCGACGTGGATAACAATATCCCTATACTCTCTACACTCGCCAGTTTCAGCTTTAGCCAGCACCATCTTCAGATTAGCCTTAACGTCGGTAGCCCTTAAGCTAGCCAGAAGGCTCGGCCTCTGACAGCATTTCCTTCCAGAAGCTATGAGAAAGTTGTCCGTCTGCGGGGACTGTGCGAGGGGATTTATACTACTATGTTTACTTACTGGTGGCACAGACGCTGTTTTATCCTTTCCTACACTTAAATTACCCTTGTCTAACGATTGCGTCGGAAGCTGGGCTGCCATTAGGCGGTCGTTCTCCTCTATATTATGAGTAAAGCAACTGCAATTGGAAGGCCTCATGTTAATGTTACTACTTAGCTTCGGCTGGTGGATGTCCTGACGAACCACGTCCAGATAAAGCATCCAGGGTGAAAAAAAATGTATGAAATAATTTGAGCGAGGGAAAAACTAAAAATATAAATGGTAATAAAAAAATAAAACCGTAAAGTTGGCAGGTAGCAAAGTAAGGTTAGCAACGAACCGCACAGCAGCACGTAAACAAGCTAGAGGGCCGGGGCTAGCAGATGGATTTTCACCACATCCACGACGTAGAGGCCGGTTGAGAGCACATCGGCCGAATTACGTCAGCAGATCGGCAGACCAGTTGTGATGGATCGGCAGCGCTCTGTGTCGACAAAGGGTGCAGGCCAATTAGCAAGAGAGTTGTAGCTGGTGCACTTTGTTTGCTAGCAGGGAGATGGGCCGAGCTCGAGGCTAGCTTGAGGCTATCTGGTGCATGCTTCTGGACAAGGGCGTTAGCCACAATAGCCATTCGGTAGCAGCTAGCTAGCTGTGAAGATCCGGTGTAATGGTCCAGAGCTTGCGGCAAGAATCCAGTGATGTAGTGGGGAAAAAAGCAGTCCGATATGCTCAGGGCTGATATCGAGCTGTGTAGACTGGCAGGTATTATCCGGACTATCCGACCTAAAGCGGCTGGTGTCCGAGCTAAAGGTAAAGACCTCTAGCAGTGGCTAAAAAATAGCAGATCCGTACCACATTGGGTGAGGCGGGTTGCAGGAAGATATATTTAATTCGAAAATGGAAATAAGAGATTGAAATATAATGAAATACGTACAATAAAAATGAAAAAGACTAAAAATGTACATGCGACAAAAACAAATATTTCTTACTGCTGCGCCATCATGGAATCTAGATGTCTTGTGATAGATTACATAAAATCCTTGAAAGATACCAAAATTCTGGTAGTTCACTAGTAAACTTGAAAGTTTCCAGTAATATACCCTCCCTTTGCAACCCTAGTTCTCATTATATTGTGCCTCTCTGAACTGTGGGCCACTGTGTCTTGAGTTTCAGTGAACATGACAGAACGTTCTGGTACATGCAAGTGCACCCAGCATGAGGGATACATTTTTTGGAGGGACAGAATCATGAAATGTTCAACATCTCCAGACCACTTTTTTTTAGGAAACAATATCTGCACAATGATGTTGAGGAAAAGAGGTAAGACTGAGTTTGAGGCAAGAGCGGACTTGGATGAAAATTAAGCCCTAGCATTTCAGCCCACATCCCGAGCAAGTTGTCATTTATTAATGTCTAGAAAATGACCAATGGCTCATAAATACCTTATGAAAGTCAATTTACTTATATTGCCTTCGTTATATTTAGGAACTGGCAGTCTCTCTCCCTCTCTCTCTGTTTTCTTTTATTGAATTCAATATAAAACCTTCTGTTTGTCAAAGTTTATGTGGATTAGTTTATGTGGATTAGTTTATGTACCCATTTCCAGTGTTGTAGGCCATCATTGTAAATAAGAAGTTTTTCTTAACTGACTTGCCTAGTTAAATTAAATACATTTTTTATTTTGCTTCGTTTGACAGTGTCAAATGCGTATGTATATATTTCATCCAAGAAGTGATGGGCCCAACAGCAGTTTAAATAAGCAGGACTGTTCAGCCTTCAGTGCAGTAAAAACCATTACAGATGTTTACCTTGTCAGCCTCGGGGATTTGATCTTGCAACTTTTCGGTTACTAGTCCAACTCTCTAACCACAAGGCTACTCCATCGGCCACTCTGTGGTAAAACCAGACACCAGAGTCACTTGTTACTACAGCTCATAAACTCACTCGCTAGGCTGAAGTGAATAAATATTGATAAAGAAATTAAAATACACAGACAGTCCCCGAATTGACCTTTATTGTAGTACATGATGACTTGTGTTCAGTTAAAAGCACTGTATAAATGTCTAGATGGCTATTTCCTTATCTATGTGTTATAGAAGCCAATTTAACGACTTGTTAGGCTATGTTGTGTCATGACTGTCCTGTGAGGATCACAAGGGGTCAGATCAGCTTGGCAATGGCTGAGGGTAGCTGTGCCACTAGAGATTCCTATTTTTTTATACATTTTCAAACATTTCTAAAAACCTGTTTTCACTTTGCAATTATGGGGTATTGTGTGTAGATTGATGAGGATAAAAATATATTTAATCAATTTTGGAATAAGGCTGTAACGTAACATAATGTGGAAAAAGTGAATGGGCTGAATAATTTCGGAATGCACTGTATATTTTAAAAATACATATATATTGACCAGACTGTCCTAATAAAAGATGGTCCAGTCCTTCTGGCATTCGTCAGAATTGCCAGACAGCCAATCCGCCCATGGTTGGAGGAAAAGGTGGCAAGGTGCGTGACATTGACGCAAATGCAAGCCGAATCGTCTTGTAATGCCTAGGCTCTAAATTGGAAAAATTGACCTTGCATGGAGAGGTGACACAAGCCCTCTATCTGAGACATTGCAGAGGCTAAGTGGAGTCTTCTGAGCAGGCTGCAGCGGAGCCTGGAGGCCAAGCAAATATTTCATGAGTAATTTAATATCTGGAACATGAGCGCAGCACACTCAGGATACTGGTCTGGAAACAGACAGTGATCTGGGAGGCAGGCGAGGGCGCGGAGGAGACGGTTAGTACAACACTCCGGCCCTGCTGGGGGCACAGTACACCCTCCACTTCGCTGATTCAAGGGTCACGCTCAATCTGGCCATCCCTGATGTGCCCTGAACTGAAACAGTGTGTCGGCTTTGGAGGCTGAGGGCCCATGCACGCAACTACTGTACCACCTGTATCAGAGGAACACTTTATATGGGGCATGTGAATGATGAGATGACTACTGTATCACAGTGTTAGCTACCTGGATACATTACTAATGTACCATATTGTAAATGTATAGTAGCAGAAAGTGTTTTTAAGATAATTAACCAATATACTGAAACTAGACTGATCAAAACGTTTATATCATTAGGATGTACAGTAATGTACAAAACATGCATTATTTCAACTATGATCAGTAAAAGAGATGGAGACCCAAACACTGTAAAAAAAAGAGGAATAAATCCAAAATTGAGACTTAAATGCAAAATGAAAGATGTTTTATTTGGACATCATAGTGCCCAAATTAAACATTTATTGTGTTTTTATTTAAGCCTCAGTTTTGGATTTATTCCTCTTTTTTGACAGTTTTGGGGTCTCCATCTCTTTCAGTATTCTCCTTTTGATACCTACGCATCTGGAACTGACACTATTTTGTAAAAGCACAGACGGCTTCCTATCATAAATATGATTACTGCACATATTTGCGTGTTGACTACATTTTCTGGGTAATGCCAAGGCAACGAATGAATTACTTCTGAGAGAGTGGCTCTTCACAAACTGTGGTCATTGTTCCTGTGGCTAATGGGGCATTGAAAAGTCTGAGGTTGAGGAGAGTCCGACTACACTGATTAGATTCGAGGGTTCTCAGACCTAGAGCAGCATCTGTTACAGCTCGTACACACCAGCTCCTGAATGTTTTAGCAAGCCCCTGGGACACCACACCAGGGCAACCTCACACCCTGTGAGAGATAGCACTGTTTGGTAACTAGCAAGTCGAGTGGGAATTCAACTGCATATAACAATATATGACACTGCAATAAAAGGGTATAACATTTAGATTAGGGTAGTAGGGGTGAGCCTCTATGAAGAATGCGGTGCTGACCTGTTGCACCCTCTACAACCACTGTGATTATTATTATTTGACCCTGCTGGTCATCTATGAACATTTGAACATCTTGGCCATGTTCTGTTATAATCTCCACCCAGCACAGCCAGAAGAGGACTGGCCACTCCTCACAGCCTGGTTCCTCTCTAGGTTTCTTCCTAGGTTCTGGCCTTTCTTGGGAGTTTTTCCTAGCCACCGTGCTTCTACACCTGCATTGCTTGCAGTTTGGGGTTTTAGGCTGGGTTTCTGTACAGGACTTTGAGATATCAGCTGATGTAAGAAGGGCTTTATAAATACATTTGATTGACTGATTGATTACTGTAGGCTGAATTTGTGGGTGATTTCCATTTTGGAGTTACTTTTAGTGTTTTTACGTACAAGCATATTAGACCAAATGTACAAATGAGTGAATTTTGTGAGCTTATAACTGTCTCCCTGAATGTATGTCAAACATATTAATTTGTCCCTTGGTGGTTACCAGTTATCTTAGCTACTGTATATGCAAATTGCAAACGTGACAAAATCCACACGGAAGTTATGATGTGAAAGTGAATTTCTATTCTATTATGTGGATCACTTTCATGGAACAAGCCCTAGGTTACCCAGCTACAGCAAACATTTCCCTGGGTTAGATTTCCTTTTCCCCCATAGACCACCACTGAACCAGTGACTCTCTGGGAATGATGTCTTTCTTTCTCAACAGGATGATGCAGTGAAGCTGCTGACAGTAAAATCGATGGCTGTCATCTCCAGTGCCATCAGGGGCCTTGATGACTGAATATGGTGGGAAGAGCCATAGACGATGTGACACGTGTTTGTGGAGGCAGGAGAGCATTATTGAGAACGACGGAGGTGAGAAGAGAAAGTGTGAGAGCATTCACAGGACCTGGCACCTATTCTATGGATATTTTCTGATGATATTAATTTTACTATAGAAGACCTCTTAAGAACTGAGATGCATGAACTAAAAGATTGTTAATAGCTGGATGCCATCTTGATGGCTCGCTGAATGACATAATGATCCAGCGTTTTCTGTAAATGGCAGTACCTGGTTTGGTGATGTAAACATAGTAGTTAGTAGAACAGGATGCTAAAAACAAGACAAAAGCAAGATTAAATGCCAGGATGTAAAAAAAAAACTTTAATATGTTTAATAGTGCCAAAGATACAGTAGATTGTTGTAAAAAATGTTTTATGTAATATTGGGGGAAATTATAAAAAGAGAGAAAAAAGAAGTGCATGTATATTGTCCTCTTGTGCTCATAATTGGAATGTTAAGCTTCTTTAAAAAAAGCTTCTTCATGGAATTGGATTAAAATGAGTTCATATTGAATAACATATTAATTTTGGTTAATAGTTTTTTCATCACTAGTTAGGCCTCTGGAGAGAAGCTTGAGACACAGCATAATAGCAAATCACCATATTTGGGAAAAGCCAGCTTTTCAATGACCCATTTAAATGTTCCAATAAATTACTTTTCATTGACGTGCCCACAAGAGATAAATATAATGTGTTAGCTTAAAGGCTTGGGTACATTCACATGAAGACAAATAGGAGAAAGGAAATACTCTATTTTACTTAATTTGAACACTAAGCCTTGAAAACAGCCTTTTAACAGTGTCAATCGTAATCTTTTATAATTCTGTTTTGCAGATTTTCCACCCAAAATGGACTCTGTTTTCTCAGATAGTGGGACTATTTTAGGATGAACTTTACACCTGCATTTAGTTGTTTTTCTTTTTGTGTGTAGGAAAAGGGGAAGTCTAAAAGTGTCTTTAATCTGCTCTAACCAGAGTGGTAATGATCAGTCCTGGTGAGAGCTGGTATGCTGCTGTGAGGTGTTTGTGCCTCCCTGGCTCTGATGCTGGCCACAAGCCAGACTGGATCAGGGGTGTGAGACAGAGGTCAGGGGGAGTTGGCCCTCTGAACTGGCAGATATTAGTCAGGGCAGAGCAGAGCGCACCAATCTTCCCATCCCCCGGAGGCATCACACTGCTGCCTGTTAAATCTGTGTCAGAGAGGCAGCCCGAGCAACACACAGGCCCTCTCCTCTGGAGTCCCAAACTGTTAGGTGAGTCAGACCACTGGCCCAGTCAGTAGGCACAATCAATGGGCCAACAACAGTTATAAAGAGTGTAATTAACAATAGACTGAGACCAATAGAGGAAACATGTGTTGAATAGTTATTGGAGTTTCATATTGTGATTTATCATCATAATATTGAAAAACATAAAAACCTTGTTTAAACTCTCCCCTATGGGTATTGGGTATCTCACTAGCTAACACTTTTTCCATGAGCTGCTTTTAATAACAATATATATATACTTAACAGGCAAAATATTATGTCTAACTTATTGTTTATAGATTTTTTTATGGAACTTTTCCTTCAAATATGATGTTATTGTATTCTACTATCGAGTAGAATGGCATCAATTCAGGTTTTGGCCACCGTTGCTTTCCTTAATTACAGTACATAGCGAAATCATTTGCCACTATTGATACTGATATGTTTTATTATCTTTAACTTGTGAGTATATTCATATATCCAGCCTCAAGCAAAGTAATATGGTAACGACAAAAGATCCTGTGCGGCCTATGGAAAAAAAAAACATTCTTCTTTTGTGTTATTGACTTAATCGACAAGCAAGAGTGCCATGGCAAAGAACCATGAATTGTATGCATGTCAAAAACAGAATTTGATTTGGAAACCTGAAGTATTAAACAGATAGGTGGGCAAACAAGCTTGAACCATTTTATTTATTTATTTATTTTTATTTCACCTTTATTTAACCAGGTAGGCAAGTTGAGAACAAGTTCTCATTTACAATTGCGACCTGGCCAAGATAAAGCAAAGCAGTTCGACACATACAACGACACAGAGTTACACATGGAGTAAAACAAACATACAGTCAATAATACAGTAGAAACAAGTCTATATACGATGTGAGCAAATGAGGTGAGATAAGGTAGGTAAAGGCAAAAAAGGCCATGGTGGCAAAGTAAATACAATATAGAAAGTAAAAAACTGGAATGGTAAATTAGCAGTGGAAGAATGTGCAAAGTAGAAATAAAAATAATGGGGTGCAAAGGAGCAAAAATAAATAAATAAATAAAATAAAATAAATACAGTAGGGAAAGAGGTAGTTGTTTGGGCTAAAATATAGGTGGGCTATGTACAGGTGCAGTAATCTGTGAGCTGCTCTGACAGCTGGTGCTTAAAGCTAGTGAGGGAGATAAGTGTTTCCAGTTTCAGAGATTTTTGTAGTTCGTTCCAGTCATTGGCAGCAGAGAACTGGAAGGAGAGGCGGCCAAAGAAAGAATTTGTTTTGGGGGTGACCAGAGAGATATACCTGCTGGAGCGCGTGCTACAGGTGGATGATGCCATGGTGACCAGCGAGATGAGATAAGCGGGGACTTTACCTAGCAGGGTCTTGTAGATGACATGGAGCCAGTGGGTTTGGTGACGAGTATGAAGCGAGGGCCAGCCAACGAGAGTGTACAGGTCGCAATGGTGGGTAGTTTATGGGGCTTTGGTGAAAAAACGGATGGCACTGTGATAGACTGCATCCAATTAGTTGAGTAGGGAATTGGAGGCTATTTTGTAAATGACATCGCCGAAGTCGAGGATTGGTAGGATGGTCAGTTTTACAAGGGTATGTTTGGCAGCATGAGTGAAGGATGCTTTGATGTGAAATAGGAAGCCAATTCTAGATTTAACTTTGGATTGGAGATGTTTGATGTGAGTCTGGAAGGAGAGTTTACAGTCTAACCAGACACCTAGGTATTTGTAGTTGTCCACGTATTCTAAGTCAGAGCCGTCCAGAGTAGTGATGTTGGACAGGCGGGCAGGTGCAGGCAGCAATCGTTTGAAGAGCATGAATTTAGTTTTACTTGTATTTAAAAGCAATTGGAGGCCACTGAAGGAGAGTTGTATGGCATTGAAGCTTGCCTGGAGGGTTATTAAGACAGTGTCCAAAGCATAAAGGAGAACTGGCAACAGATGGAATTTCCTTTTTTTTGCATGTCCCACAAATAGCACGTCGACCCCACAATAAGGACGGTGGACCGGGGCACATGGAGAGGTTGACAGGCCTTAGATGACCTACATAGACCACAATGTAATATCAGCTCCTACAGAGGAAGCTGTGTCCAGATGCCCCTCTCTATACTCTGGGGTGGGAATAGGTCAGAGGTCAGGCGAAACAAATGAAAAGGAGGCATAGGAAATTAACAACGGGCCTCATAGGAGAACAAAAATATCCCCTGCCTGTTTACTCCATAGACTTTTTGTGCTGTTTCATTAACTGTGGCCACACAGACACAGCAGGCAACAATCCGGCATGCAAAACAACATGTTAGCGATGGGGGAGGAAGGAGGGGGCTGACATGGGTGATAACGCCAGAGCAGAATGTTCCATCATTTAGTACAGTAGATCGTCACTGGACTGACTGAGCCTCAAAAAGCCTCATTAGAGAATAATTTGTATATGCTCAGTACCAACTGATATTAAAACAGCTTAGATTAATGTACTAGATTATGTGTGTGAAATGTTCATAGGAAAATTGTATCATCAATATATTGTGGGACATTCAAACTGAAAAGTGTAGGACTTGAGGGCTATAGATTTTCTTATAAACTGTCCTGCATGAATTGTGAGGTCACACAAATGTTTTTCATTAAAAGGAACCTTCCTCGTGTCAGAATTCTAACTCTAATTATTGTCTACATCGCTATAAACATTTCCTGGATTGACATGCATATCCTTTGAATTATCGCAGTACTACTTTATATGTACCATGTGAGGGTTCTGGCCCCAGTTAATTTCTAGCTCCCCTCTCTAATAATCCTGGCTTGTTAAGATATTGGCGTGCAGCACAAGAGTATGTTGCCCTTTGTGGATCTTTGCAAAATGAGATACTACATCCTGACTTCCCCGGAGCATCTGTCTTGATTGCACATTTTCTATCTGGGATGGAAAATCCTATGGGGTTTATGTGGGTGGCAACGGTTGGCACTACTGTGAAGACCTTGCAAGCAAATGTCAAATCAAACAATTGGAAGACGGCCGAGGGGCAAACACAAAGTACCAGCTCTGTTTTTGTTAAACTTCGGTCCTCCTTTCAACACAGTGGCAGGCCATGCATTTTTCTTGACTGGCACAGAGACTACACAGGGTTCATTTCGTGAGGGTTGAGCTTGCCCACATTCTATTCCGATGTCCAAATATTGATGTGAAGCTCAGGCATCATTCTGCTCATGGGTTTATAGTATTGGAGCTTAACTTCAATACAGGTTGTACACAAGGACGAAGAGAATAATATGTATATTTCAGACTCCACTTACTGCTTGCATGTCAGAAGGTGAACCATATATGTTGTATCCCAATATTCTCCTTTCTCCCATTGTGTGCACCTTTTGACTTCCCTTCATTGATTTGAAATGATTGAAATTACTGGTTTATGAAAGCTCCCTCTAGCCCATGCCTACACCAATCCAATGCTTTTACATTTTGGGGGAGAAGTGAACAAGTTCTTTTTCTTTAGGAAGAAAGGAGAGATTATTGGGACCTAGACATAGTGATTGAGATGCTCCCAAATAGCGCAGCGGTCTAAGTCACTGTATCTCAGTGCTAGAGGTGTCACTACAGACCCTGGTTGGATTCCAGGCTGTATCACAACCAGCCGTGATTGGGAGTCCCATAGGGTGGTGCACAGCATCGTCAGGGTTAGGGTTTGGCCCGGGGTAGCCCGTCATTGTAAATAACAATTTGTTTTTAACTGACTTGCCTAGTTAATAATAAAAAATAAAAAACATTTAGTCCAGAAGTCATGGAGCATAGCTTGTTCATGAGGAGCATGACGGCCACCTGGTGGCCACCAAAGTGGCTCCATTGAAATAGCTGAATTATAGACATGCTCTCAACAAGTGAATGCAGACATGACTGTCTATCCAGAGCCATCTAAATTGAAGGTTCTGGTTCTTTCTATTACACTTTAGCCATATCATGGAATATATGCATTTACAAACATGCTTCTGTAAACTACTCTATAATAATATACTGTACAAATATTGAGGGTGCAATATCACAAGTAGGGTTGTCACCTCAAGCACAGAAAAATAAGGAACACATACAGTGCCTTCAGAAAGTATTCACACCCCTTGACTTTTCCACATTTTATTGTGTTACAGCCTGAATTTGAAATGTATTAAATTGAGATGTTTTATCATTGGTCTACATACAATACCCGATAATGTCAAAGTGGAATTATGCTTTTCTAAATTTTTAAAAAGTCATTTGAAAAGCTGGAATGTCTTCAGTCAGTAAGCATTCAATCGCTGTTTTATGGCAAACCTAAATAAGTTCAGGAGTAAAAATGTGCTTAACAAGTCGCATAAAAAATTGCATGGACTGTGTGCAATAATAGTGTTTAGCATGATTTTTGAATGACTACCTCATCTCTGTACCCCACACTGTCACGTCCTGACCTTAGGCAGCCTGTTTTCCCACTATGGATGGTGGGTAGTTGTTGTCTTTGTATTCGTTACCAGACGGAACTGTTTCGGTTGTTATTTTTGTTTACTTTATATTGTAGTTTTCAGTTCAGTTGAATAAAATGACGAACACTTACCACGCTGCGCATTGGTCCGATAATTCCTACTCCTCGTCAGAAGAGGAGGAGAACCGTTACAGAACTAACAACCAAAACCCATGTGGGCAAGAGCAACCTTCGTATGGTTCTCAATCAGAGACAACGACAGACAGCTGTCCCTGATACAGAACTACCCACCAAAAAAGGACCAAGCAGCGTGGTAACATGGAGCAGAGGGTTCTGGACTCCTGGACTTGGGAAGAGATACTGGAAGGCAAGGGACCCTGGGCACAGGCTGGGGAATATCGCCGCCCCAAGGAAGATCTGGAGGCAGTGAAAGCTGAGCGGCGGCGGTAGGAGGTAAGGCAGCGCAACAGGCACGAGAGGCAGCCCCCCCAAAAAATGTTTGGGGGGCACAAGGGGAGATTGGCGGAGTCAGGCGATAGACCTGTGCTTACCGGAAGAAGCGCAGTACTGGTCAGGCACTGTGTTATGCAGTCAAGCGCACAGTGTCGCCAGTACGCCCATAGCCCGGTGTGCTATAGGCCAGCCCCCAGTAAGTGCCATGCGAGAGTGGGCATCCAGCCAGGGCGTATTGTGCCGGCCCAGCGTGTTTGGTCTCTGGTGTGCCGTTTCGGCCCAGGGTATCCTGTGCCGGCACTGCATGCTGTGTCTCCAGGGCGCTGGGAGGGTGCAGTGTGTCCTATGCCTTCTTCAAAAAACAAGGACATGTCAAAGTGATCTCAAACTTTTGAACGGTAGTGTAATTCTGCAAGACTGATATTTTGACTCTCCCCCCTCACCTGACTGATATGTTCTCACTCTCAGTTGTTAATATCATTGTGGCAGTGCGTGTGAGAGAGAAAAAGCACTGTGCAGCACCATCATTACTTGCCTCAACAGGTCAGCTAAAGTCAGCTAAAGTAAAAAGTGTATGAATGTGAATAAACTTTGATATGTTAGAATGAACCTGAATAACTATAAGCTTTCTCCTGGCTAGTAGCTAGTTAGTTTTACATTTACAGTTCAGTCATTTTTAGCTGTGTTATGTTTTATCTGGCTAGCTAATGCTGGGTAATTCTGTGAAAACTGATAGTGAATGTTTTAAAGTCAGGAATGCTTGCGAGCTACAAAGTTACTTGCACAATCACTGTCTTAGTCTTCATCGTAGGGTCAGCAAGTTAGCAATGGACGTGTCACCAGTCAAGAAGAGAAAAAAGAGGACATACAGTTATTTGTTCTACTAAAAAATAAGTAAGTAAGATTCCTACAACTGCCTGCACACCACCCCTGGCTAACTAGCCCGCAAATGTGAGTGATTTCAGCTTAGATTTCCTTAACTTCATCACAGTGATTACGGGTCATGAAAGTTTGTCCCATGTGTCAAGACTTTGTTTGGTGCTATCATCATGATTATGGCAGGAGAGTGACAGCCATTAACAGACAGACAGGCAGAGGGAAAGAGAGAACCAATAAGTAAGATATTGAGAAGTGCCTCTCCAAGCCCATAGAACTCATAGACTGATGATCTGTCATAGTGTGAAACCATCAGAATTAATATATATGATCTCGGATGAAATGATAACATCTTAAATCTAGAGGGTGTATTGCATGTGTTCACTTTATGCAGGAGCGAGGCAGCCATGATGTTGGTGGGGAGTCTGGTTAGAGCCTGGTACACCCCACCTTATGTCAAGTGAGTTATATCCTCAGGAATGCCTGCATAGGCCAAGTACTTTTTAATTTGAACCTTTTCAGTGTCGACAGTCTGTTAGTACATGTTTTGTAAATATTAAAGTGACAATGCAGCTGTTTTTTTTATCTCATTCTCAAATTATTTCAGGGTAACAATTAAGTACCTTACTGTGATTGTTTTCAATTAAAATGCTCAAAAAGAAGCAAAAATAGCTTCTTAGCAAAATGCAATTTTACTAGGACTGTCTGGGAGTGGTCTGAGAAAGGGACCTAATTGGAGGAGCCTAATTGAAGGGATGTGTAAACTGAAAATGAACTGTTATTGGCAGAGAGGAGGGCAAACTCTCTTTGTTATTAGACTACTAACTTAGAAGAAGAGAAAAAAATGTATCTGGTCCAAAAAACCCACCCAGCCAAACAAGCTGAAATTTCAGGTATTCTTTTCAAACAGCTCTTACACTAAAAGTGCATTGTCATAATTTCACAGTATTAGTCCAACCTCATAGTGTGGAAATATATATAACACACAGGAAAATGATGTTGTTGACTGTACTTGCCCTTTGAATTTTGTAGTCCGGGAACAAGATGGACAAGTCTGCCAAAAGTCGAGTTCGCTGTAAGGATGTCGTTCGTGGCCTATCCTCCATATGGGGCAATGGGCCCAATTATTTTTGTATCACCAGTTATTTTGTACCTTGAACTTTGCCTCCTGCTGCAACGTGCCCATGAGACACATTGTGGTTTTCACAAAGAGACCAGGTAAATAAAGGTACACCATTTGAATTTTCTGTGGATCTTATGGTATGCCATATAGATTGTGCTCTATATTGGGAGTTACAAATCTCAGATAAAACATTGTCCGGGAATTTTCCTTCATTCAGCTCCAGTGACATACAAACTGTTTCATTTGAATTTCTAGTTGCCTGGATCACTTATTGCATAATTTGAAGTCGAATTACATAAAAATCTGATCCTTGCTCAACTGTCTTGCTGCAGTAGGCTATAATTTTTCATCCATTTGGGGGCAGTATATCCCAATTTAATCGCATCTCCTTTTGCATTAATTTTCAACAACACCCTTCAGTGACCCAATCATGTCTAGTTTGGTAAGCCAGCAGTGAAAACTGACTCGCGAGGCTATATAAGACCATCTCATTGACATTCATTCATACAATATGTCTCTAGACGATATTTCCCTGAATAACATCCAAATATTTGGTTTAAAAAAATTGACATTGCACCCATGAGTAGCATGACCGAAGTGATTCATGTCCCAATAGAAAACTGGGCATAGGCTGTGAGGAGGCCCTCTGCAACACATTTCCAGGAAAATCTGTTCCAAGCATCTATTCCATTTTCAATTGGAAATTGGATGGTGGTAGGCCTACACCTTGAGATTGCCAACTTAATTTTATAAACAAACTGCAAGATTTAGGGTGCTGGCAAGTGAAGGATTTTTCCACCATTTGTGAAATACATAGTCCAGTGTTTTGCAATCAAAATAAATGTGGGCTTTTGCACATAATGTCTGCCTGCAGAAATGTTACCTTTGTTTAACTAGGCAAGTCAGCTAAGAACAAGTTCTTACTTATAATGACAGCCTAGGAACAAGTCAGCCTGAGCAAGGCAGTAACACCAAAGTTACAAAATGATGTGGACACCCCTTCAAATTAGTGGATTCAGCTATTTAACATGGCACTGTCATAGGATGCCACCTTTCTAACAAGACAGTTCGTTAAATTTCTGCCTAGGAGCAACAATGGCTCAGCCATGAGGTGGTAGGCCACACAAGCTCACAGAACGGGACCGCTGATTGCTGAAGAGCGTAGCTCATAAAAATCGTCTGTCCTCAGTTGCAAAGCTCACTACTGAGTTCCAAACTGCCTCTAGAAGCAACGATAGCACAGGAACTGTTAGTCTGAAGCTTCATGAAATGGGTTTCCATGGCAAAGCAGCCGCACGCACACAAGCCTAAGAGCAGTGGAAACACGTTCTCTGAAGTGATGAATCACCAGCTGACAGTCCTACGGACGAATCTGGATTTGGTGGATGCCAGGAGAACGCCACCTGCCCCAATGCATAGTGCCAACTGTAAAGTTTGGTAGAGGAGGAATAATGATCTGGGGCTGCTTTTCATGGTTTGGGCTAGGCTCCTTAGTTCCAGTAAAGGGAAATCTTAATGCTGCAGCATACAATGACATTCTAGACAATTCTGTGCTTCCAACGTTGTGGCAACAGTTTGGGGAAGACCTTTTCCTATTTCAGCATGACAATGCCCCCATGCAAAAAGTGAGGTCCATACAGAAAGGATTTGTTGAGATCAGTGTGGAAGAACTTGACTGGCCTGCACAGAGCCCTTACCTCAACCCCATCGAAAACTTTTGGGATGAATTGGAACGCCGACTGTGAGCCAGGCCTAGTCGCCCAACATCAGTGCCTGACCTCACTAATGCTCTTGTGGCTGAATGGAAGCTGCAGCAATGTTCCAGCATCTAGTGGAAAGCCTTCCCAGAAGAATGGAAACTTCAGCAATGTTCCAGCATCTAGTGGAAAGCCTTCCCAGAAGAATGGAGACTTCAGCAATGTTCGAGCATCTAGTGGAAAGCCTTCCCAGAAGAATGGAAGCTGTTATAGCAGCAAAGGGGAGACCAACTCCATATTAATGCCCATGATTATGGAATGAGATGTTCAACGAGCAGGTGTCCACATACTTTTGGTCATGTAGTGTATGTGTCCCACAAATCTCATTCAACATGCAATCATTAAAAAGATCAGACTTTCTTATATCACCAGACATATGAATAAAAGTGTCACTGTATCCTTGGATTAGTATGAAATAATCCCACTCCTTTTCCACCAGACATCAAGCCACGTGTGACATGTTACAGGAAAGACTAGAACCTGTCCTCAATGGCAAGAGGGTTTTCATTTGATTTCAGAGTGTAAACATAATTTAAAAGAGATGTGCAATAAGTCAGAGGTTGTCATGGGAAGAGTTTCTGATTTCAGAACATGCAGTTCCATGTTTGTTCTGATGTGTTGCCTGTTATCTGACATCATCACCACTAATTAACATGCATCTGACCTGCAAACAGATGCCTCTATTTTTCTTATCCAACTGAAAATCGTAGCAACAGGGATAAATAAGTCAGACCTTGCATATAACCAAAAAAGAAACATAATCGGTCTGTTCTAGTTTCTGAATGGCATGAGTAGCTACTGTGTGCTTGTTTGTTGTGAATAACACTAATCCAGTCCACATACATTTGAGTCAAGGAGAATACTGCTTTTTACATATTCAGTCTTGCTTAAATCACAGGTCTAATCAATGGGGGAAATTATCATATCCTTTTTTCCTATCAACAGATTACATTACAGTGACACAGTAACACCTGTAACTCACTGGATTCAATGACCGTACAATCTTCCCTAATGACTGGCATGAACTCTCCAGGTACTGTAACATCATATCCATCCCTTTTAGTTGCCCAGAGTGGCCCTTTATTGGGTGGACTTTTAATCCATTGCAAAACTCACACTTAGAAACATATTTTCTTATTGACACAGACAGACACATACCAACACACCAAGAAACCCACAACACATACAGCACACAATCACTCACACACTAACTCTACCACACATTATCCTACTGCAGGGGCACCCATTTTCCCAGCCTGGCAGATGTCACTGATGGCTGTGGCAGTTAATCCAAGATCCTGGTTCCTGAGTTTGATAGAAGCAGGATTTAGCCATGGCCATGATATCAACACCTGTCAGGATGCTGCAGTTATCTTCCAAACACACACAGAGCAACTGCACAGGAATACTGTACATTTCCGTTCTGCTAAAAGAGGGTAAAGACCTACCCGGAATCCAGATTTGTGGTAAGCTCATGCAGAATTGATGGGTTTGGATGTTTTATGGACATGAATAGTTATTTATTTAATAGTTTTTTAATAGTCATATTTATTTTTCTTGTTGTAAGACAAGAAAAATACTGTCTTACAACAAGAAAGGTTTGTTGCCGTAATGTTTGTCATGAAAAAAGGTCTGTGTGGTTATATTTCATAATCTAGAAAAATATATTATATTTTTTATATAAATTGTGTTCATTTATTGGATGTAGTAGATGGATATTTATTCAATGCATATCATATTATGTTTGATACACGTGTACATGATGATAAACAGTGCATGATGTAGACTTTGAAAATGTGTTTTTATCTAAAATAACAAAAACACTGTCTTCTGTGTTTAAAGCAATGTACACTATACAGGGAACATTTCTGTCAGTGCAGCAGTTGGAGGTTTATTTACATTTTATTTGAGTAATTTAGCCAATGCTCTTATAATTCAAAGGATCATGTGGTTATTATTCACATAGTATATTTTTGCTATACGTTTTGATAGTCAGTATACTGTCTTGAACATTTAGGTTGGATAATGTGAAAGTGCACACAGACATGAATAGATTTAGATTAAAATGCAAATTAAAGTTAATCAGATAGCCAGTCTGAATAAAAGATTGTACATTTAGTATGCTGGTGTACTCATGTTTGCCAAATGAGGAGTGAACATTTCAAGGCATTTATTATGGACTGTCAAAGGCATTTTGCTAGGAGAAAATGTAAATCGAACTAAACGAAGATTGAAACTATGTGAGTTGATTAATAATTATACAATTGTAAAAAAAAACATGTTTCTAGAAAGTAGAACACACTGTAGAACCTACTTTTGCCATCACAAATCAGTAAACTTACAGAAGCATGTCTTGTCAGCGACTCAGTTATTGACGGTTAATAAGACATCACTAAAGCATGAATTCATAGTTTCATAGAATTCATTTAATAGTGGGTTACTTTATTAACAATGTTTAATGGCATGGACCTCTATCAAAACACTTTGCAGCTAGAAAGAAAGTGCTAAGCATTCCTTTGTAAACATCCCATCATATGGTTTCTGCATGTGCTCCTTAATGGGCTATTCTTCTCAACAGCATGAATACGATTATGTGAGATTGTGTGCACATGTCCTGTTCATCATATTTCCTTGTAGGAATAGACCTAAGCCTCTCAGTGAGCAGAGAACTACTCACTTCGCATTCAATTGGAATGCAAAGCATGATCTGTGAATCTAGTCAGTTAAACAAACAACAGTATCTGAAGTGTTACTTTTAAATCGGAACTTTTGATCAAATTGTTGAACATCATATACTGTAACTTGGCTGCTGCCAATCCTGCTTGCACAGTAATTGCGTAAACTAAATTACTATAGAGGGGCTCACCAAGACTAAACGATTCCTTTGGATATGAGCTGAGAGGCTCAAGTAGAACATCTTTAAGATAAAATACAAACTAAAAGGCCCTGGAGAGGAATATATTTCAAGCAATGCCTGGACAGTGTAAGTAGTTAAACCAATATCGGCCATCAACAGGATTTCATGCTGAATTGGAGACAAGTCAGTATGAAAAAGGTTTCAACTGTTCAGTGCGGTAGACTGTGTTTTATTGGCAAGCACAAGATGTACCAAAAGCCCTTTATTTGTGCATATAACCTAATCTATTCCAATGTGAATCATCCCATCCCAGCCTGTTGATAGTGTATGTGTGTGTTGATATGTGAGACAAACAAGAAGTTACCTTGCTGTTGTACCCTTTTTTGTATATGCTTCATGAACAGGTCAACCTGAAGGGTCATTTTGCTGCCTATCATTTACAGGTTTCAACAAATATTAAAGTACAAAATGTTGCAAGCTTGTTTTGCAACTAATTTAGAAACTCGAACAATCTGTCCATATCCAGTGCTGGAAAAACATAGTTTTGTCTCACACACATGCCAATAACACCCAATCACTCAATACATGAAGCTGTATTATATAATATGACTCGTGCCTCAGAGTCATAATGTTGTTGAATTATACGCCTTGGTTTTGTGAGCCCCAAGTTCCACCTAAAAATATCCGCTTGAAAATAATAGTGCATCTGGTTAGCACTCAAACATGCAATTTACCAGTTTTACCTCAGATAAATGTTTTCAATGGCTTCATTAAGAAGACAATCTAAGGCCAAAAGAGGAAATGAATGAAAGAAGGGTTGGCCTATGACGCCATCATGAAACCTGCATCATTAACAACAGGGGTGTTTATCAACAGTATGTTAGCACCTGGGAGCTGTTCTATGCCGAGACATAAGTTCAGTTCTTTCTGTAAGCTTGACAGCTTGGAGCAATGTCTGGAGTGACTTTGTCAGCTACAGTATAATTATAATATTCTCATGGCAGACTGCACATATGCACTCTTCACACTTTCAGGAAAAAAAGAGGACGTCTAGATGAGATATCTTCAGAGGGGTTGGGTTAAATGCGGAAGACACATTTCAGTTGAATGCATTCAGATGTACAACTGAGTAGTTATCCCCCTTTCCCTTTCAATGTTCACTTTGATAAGGCCTGCCTTACTATATTTTTCTATGTGTTTATCTATTTTTTGCATATTTAATCTGCTCTGTTTTCCAATGTTTTTTTTTCTTGGATGTCTTGAATGATTTATAAAAAATGATCCTCTAAATGTCTTGCCATACACCTACGTTAATGTACTGTACATCCATCATACAAGTGATATAGTGATATCTTTACTTGATATCCCTCCTTCATAAAAGATCCTGACATCCTTTCATGTTTCTTGCACATGAGTAATGGGGAAGACAGGCAGTAAAGTCCTGAGAGAGATGTCTATGGATGGAGTTCAGCCTCAGCAGGTAACGGCTTATACACAACATTACACACACTCACACATACTTACACTGACACCACACCACAACACACATACGACATACGCCCACACACACTCACACATACTTACACTGACACCACACCACAACACACATACGACATACGCCCACACACACTCACACATACTTACACTGACACCACACCACAACACACACACACACTCACACATACTTACACTGACACCACACCACAACACACATACGACATACGCCCACACACACACAACACATGCACACATGCATACTGATGCCACACACACGTGCACAAGCACACACATATTTTCACACTCACCACATACTGTACTCTACTGCTACTGTATGTATATATTCTGTTGCCTAGTCACTTAACCTCTACTTACAGTATATGTACATAGCTACCGCAATTACATCGACTCGGCACTGGTACTCCCTGTATATAGACATGTTATTTTTACTCATTATTGTTATTCATTATTCACTCTGTATTATTATTATTTTTTAAACATCTTTATCTTTAACTGTGCATTGTTGGAAAGGGACCTGTATGTCTCACTGTTGTTTACGAAGTTGTTTACGAAGCACGTGACAATGGGAGACCCTTAATGGGAGACTGCAGGTCATGTGTGTGTATGCGCTGGAGCATATCTGATTCTGCGCCGCTTACTCACCACAACTCTGTCCAAATGGGACAGCTGCTTGTTCCACAGCCATCAGCTGGTTATGCAACCAGGATCAACTCCAGCTTACTTTAACATGTTCTTTCTCTCTGTAGCAATAGTCCTATGTATATCAGAATACATTACTGGGCCTCCTATAGTTCACAGCCTTCCATAGCTAATAAAACAGGCATAATCTAGCTCAATGTAGAAATACAGAATGATTCACTTCAAATGTGATGAAACTTAAGTCCCCTCTATGAAAGAGATGGTAATCGCTGAGGAAGACACGTTTTTGATATCGGGTATTATATATGTTCTACCTTTTTCTAAACCTTGAGAAGTGCTTGAAATCTTTGATTTCTGCTTACTCTCTTAGGAAAGCTCATTCCCTGTTTGATCAAATCAGATCAAAACAATTATATATTTAATTAAAACATCCAATCCATTTAAACATTAAAGGAAAGGTTAAACAAATACAAATACATTTAAATAGATACAACCAGGTAAACATGAATTCCTAATTGATTACAAGCACATTCATTATTTTATTGATTATTGAGCTAAGTCTAATGCAAACACAAACTCCATTAATTCTCCCCCGTCTCCCCCCAGCAGGCTCCGGCCCACAATTGGCCCACTGACACCTGATACAATGATCTTAGACCTGAGCCACATGAAGAAATCAATTAATGAATCATAGCCATGGAACACACATTCTATGCAAAGTTGTACTTTAAAGGATGCGCAGCCCATGTGTAAAGTGTGTGTGTTGCGTGACTGTTAGCTATGGGAAATAGCGAGAGAATTGTATTCCTTCCTAGACTGTCTCAGTCAGTGTCCTCTGTTAACGTATTAGTCCACTGGAGCGCTCTAACTTTGTGTGCCCATGTGATTTCCCTTGTCAACTCATGTTTCTGCTACAGGTGCCTCATAAGGCCAACATGCCCTCCTCCTGTAAGGTTTGAGTAGACACCATGTTTTTCAGAAGGGACTTGGTAGGTCCCAAAAGTAGTGCAAACGGGACTGAAGTGAACTGATTTGTGGGGGATTAGAGATTAAGATTTCCCCTCCCGCTGAGATGGGCTTTAATGGAGTAAATCTGTGGATTATGATGTCAGAGGCCCGTGGTTGTCGGAGAGGAAATTTTATTGTCAGAGGAGTGCCGATGGCCAGGATTATGGAATGGTCAGTGAGGAGATATAGGAATGGGAAGCCATGTCTGTGCCATACCTCTGTACAGGAAAACCTTCAGGGAAGAACATCAACCACTATTGGAATTTGTGAGTTGTCTCTCCACGATGCTGTTCAGATGCTGATTCAGTGAGAGAAAGATAGTTTTATTATATTTTGCCTGCCTTTTAAAGCATCAAGTGGTAAGTAGTCTTGGTTGTGATTGCTATCTAAATTGTGTATGTAGATCAGCAAGTTAGCTCACTAATGTTATGAAAGTACATTTGCCATATTATCAAACCCTTCGTTTCTCAGCATCTCTTAGCATTCTAAAGGCCCATCCCTAACCGTGCGCGTGTGCGCGTGTGTGTGTTTTAGCCTTCCCCGGCTGCTGCTATAGAGGGACTCACCAAGACCAAGAAGATGAAGGTGAAGTGGACTCAGCTGGGCATGGTGTTCTTCCTGTTGCTCTCTCTGGTCATGACAGGATGCTTCCTCTGGCAGTACCAGATCCCAAAGTTACTGCCAAGTAAGGCTCACTCCCTGCATTCAACCTTGTTCAAGAAAACATAGAACCAAAGTAAAAACAATGGCAGGACATGAAGCAATTCAACATATTATACAGTGAACAGTGTTGATTCACTCTAAACACTTCAGCCTGTCAATCTCTTGTGGCTTTGTTATATTGTATCTGAGGTAAATGGGTTAAGATTAATCAGAGCTTATAATTACACCAGTAGTTCCTGCTTCCCCTGCATTAACGTTGACTCATACAATAGGTGATTTTGCACACAAAGAACCTGTAGAAATCAAGGAGGAAGTCCATTGTTTCAGGGAAAAAGGTTCCAACACACATGGCAGTTCTTGCTTCAGAATGGATTTATTTGCCTGAGACCCATATGAGGCTAAGCACTAGGCAAAAACTGATTGAATCAACTTTGTTTCCACGTAATTTCAATTTCAAAAACCAATGTGATGACGTTGAATCAACATGAAAAACTCGCAAAAGTCATCATTGTGAGGGCATTTTGTATTATTTTTCACCAAACTTTTAACCTAAATTCAATGACATGGTGACATGTTTTGCTGATTTAACATTGAATTCACAATAGTTGACAACTCAACCAAATGTAAATCAAAACTAGACATTGAACTAACGTCTGTGTCCAGTGTCTGAGGAGTGATCTGAAATCCAATTAGCTGTTTTCTGTGGGTGGTGAATAGATTAGAATGTTAAAGACAGACTGTGCTCACAGGGAACCAACCTACTGGAGTGCTGAAGGTGTGATCAGTCAGAGATGCTAGTGTACTGCATTTTCCTCCTGTAACAATAAGGGTCCCATTACGATGCCACATCTGTACTTTCTCCTTTATTTCTTCTTTGCTAAAAGTTTCTGTTGCAACCATTTGAGAAAGTAATATTATGGGGACATATAAAATGTAATCAATGATTCAAATTTAGCGGTCACATTTACTCCTAGGCTTTAGTTGCATTCTTTAACTGAAGGGCTGCTTCTTACACATGTATTATTTCAGTAGCACACCATGCCTGTATGATCTGGTACTGGATCAGAACATACTCTAGGCCTAGGGGCCTGTTTACTATAGTAATTCTATGAACTATAAAGACTAGATCAAATCCTGTGTAGTTAGTTAAATGAAAGTCTCCTTTAACTGCTCATTCAAAATTCATAGTGTGTTCAGAATTAATCACCTTCATGGCACTTAATTTCCTCTTCTTCTGTCTCTCTGCCAGATGAGAGCATGGGAGGCAATGCCAAATCAGAACGGATGTGCCCACGCTTCCCTGAGCCTCTCCCCCTAGAGCACCCTATCCCTACTCTGAAAGAGGCACTGGAAAAGGTAAGAGCTCCCTTGGGCCATTCACAGACCATCCACATTATGCTCATGTCCAACTAAGAACAGAAACATGTGTTAGTGATGCTTGACAACAGTTGCCTAGACATGAGGGGCTGTATTAACATGCAGAGAAATATAATTGATAAAGAAAGTGTCCTTTTTGCATGAAGTCTCTGGCAACAGATGTGGACGTGACCAGTTCCTGGATTGATATTATTCAGACAGTGAAGGGCATTTGACAACAGTCCTATCGGTCCCAGCACATCTCCATACAGATGTAGGATCTTAATTTGATCACCCAGTTGCAGGAGAACTTTACTGCAATGCAGGACATTTTAAACGTGTAGTGTATTTGATGTTTAAAAAGTGTTTTCATTACCACTTAGAAATTTCAGACCTGATTTTTGCTTACATTTTTTTTCTTCAATCCCTACAAAAAATGTCCATTAATTATAGTCCACATAATAATTCACATTTCCTGTTGCTGCAGGATTGTTTTCCTGCTGTAGCAAACTGGCTCAAATTGAGAATCTGTACAGCAGTCTTCTGTACAGCAGCAGTCTGTTATGGATGAGATTACATTTCCATTGGACATTAACAATGTCCTCAGAATGATAAAAACACATTAGAACTCCTTATATCTTTTATACAGAACAGAAGATTGACCATGTAAAAACAGAGTATCTCAGCATCTGCCAAACCTTGACATTGAAATCACTTCCATCACAACAAATCAAAAGGCAGTATTTTTGTCCACAGAGTGCCTTCAAATCTTTCATACCCAACTTTTAACTTTTGAACTTCTTGTTTACTGAAACTACTGTAGAACTATGAATATTATTCGATATACAGTAAATACTGATATGTTCTCACTCAGGTGGACACACTGCTGCGCCAAATCATCAATCCTACTAGTCTTCCCTCTTTGTCGGCCATTGTGATTTTCAACAACACCGTTCTGTGGACTGGTAACTTTGGCAAGAGGAACAGAAGTGACCCACTCTCAGCTCCTCCCAATGAGTACACCATATACAGGTGAGCAGCATAGATCTCAGGGCTTTTTTGGGCCCTAAAGGGGATGACAAAGCCAGGTCTGTTTATGACTCAAATCATCACATGTTTAAGACTCCTACAACGTTGAAGCTTGTGGTGTTGATGATAAGCACCCTTAGCCCTTTCTTATGCACTTCTCCATTCAGGGACATGCGTGTAGTTCCGTTGTCCATGTATGACGTACTACAGTACGTGCTCAGAGCGTGTGAATTTCCTATCAGTTGAAGCTGCCTTACTGCTCTTAAAAAAGGCATAAATGTAACATGTCAATCAGCCTCTGATACAGTTAGCCACTACACCACTATGGAGTCTTTTAGCACCATGGGTCCTGTAGCTGTGGGTATTCTCGCTTCAGAGTACAGCTGTCATTACTGACCAACAGAAGTCTGCATTCCCTGATGCTCAACTTCCAGTTATGTGTATTTTGCTAACTCTAACCATATGTGGTAGATAAATAATGCAGTCTTTTCAGGCTTTTGTGTGGAATTTTACAGGCTTGTGCAGGGATTTTTATGTAACTGCGCCAATCATTCTATTCTCTTGCCGATAGAGATACTGTCATAGCGTTTATTGTTGAAACACCTACAATCTGAGGAGAAGTGACATTCAGGGGAAGTAACATTGAGAGGAAGAGGGAAAATAACATTGCTATGTATCAAAGTATAGGTACAATATCTCACCCTGGTTACACTCATACAATACCGTTCAAAAGTTTGGGGTCACTTAGAAATCCCCTTCTTTTTGAAAGAAAAGCATTTTTTTTTTAAATACCCATTAAAATAACATCAAATTGATCGGAAATACAGTGTAGACATTGATAATGTTGTAAATGACTATTGTAGCTGAAACCGGCAGATTATTTATGGAATATCTACATAGGTGTACATAGGCCCATTATCAGCAACCATCACTCCTGTGTTCCAATGGCACATTGTGTTAGCTAATCCAAGTTGATCATTTTAAAAGGCTAATTGATCATTAGAAAACCCTTTTGCAATTATGTTAGAACAGCTGAAAATGGTTGTTCTGATTAAAGAAGCAATAAAACGTGCCTTCTTTAGACTAGTTGAGTATCTGGAGCATCAGCATTTGTGGGTTCAATTAAAGGCTCAAAATGGCCAGAAACAAAGAACTGTCTTCTGAAACTCGTAAGTCTATTCTTGTTCTGAGAAATGAAGGTAATCCATGAGAGAAATTGCCAAGAAACTGAAGATCTCATACAACGCTCTGTACTATTCCCTTCACAGAACAGCACAAACTGTCTCTAACCAGAATAGAAAGAGGAGTGGGAGGCCTCGGTGCACAACTGAGCAAGAGGACAGTATATTAGAGAGTCTAGTTCGAGAAACAGATGCCTTACAAATCCTCAACTGGCAGCTTCATTAAATAGTACCCGCAAAACCCCAGTCTCAAGGTCAACAGTGAAGATGCGACTCCGGGATGCTGGCCTTCTAGGCAGAGTTCCTCTGTCAAGTGTCTGTGTTCTTTTGGCCATCTTAATCTTTTATTTTTATTGGCCCGTCTGAGATATGGCTTTTTCTTTGCAACTCTGCCTCGAAGGCCAGCATCCCGGAGTCGCCTCTTCACTGTTGACGTTGAGACTGGTGTTTTGTGGATACTATTTAATGAAGCTGCTAGTTGAGGACTTTTGAGGAGTCTTTCTCAAACTAGACACTCAAATGTACTTGTCCTCTTGCTCAGTTGTAAAACTTGGCAGCAAGGCAATACCCCCAAGCACACATCAAATTCCACAAAGAAATGGTTACATTTTGCAATGGCCACAGATGAAGGATATCAAAGATTTTCAAAGTTTCTGTATGGAGAAATGGTCTAAAATCCCTTCCAATGTGTTCTCCAGTCACATAAAACATTTTAGAAAAAGGCCCAGTGGCGTTATTCTCACAAGGGAAGGGTGCTGGAGTTTTGAAAACAGGGGTACCAATAATGTTGACCCCTATCTTTTTGAGAAAAACTAGTTCTCTGAGCAATTGCATTTGTATAAAATAACATAATTTCCCCATTTATATACATATTTTATTTAACAGTATTATATGACTTAATTTATAGTCTTTTTTGCTAATATTAGGCTCAAGGCTGCCAATAATTTTGGTCGTGACTGTATCATGAGGGGGCAGAGCATCATGATAGAGTCACTGAGAATGATAGCGGATAATATTGCCACTCCTATTTGACATCTCTTCAATCTAAGCTTACAAAAAAGCGTGTGTCCTCAGGCCTTGAGGAAGCAAAAGTCCTTCTGATTGTCACGCCTTGGTCTTAGTATTGTGTGTTTTAGTTTATTAGTTAGTCAGACCAGGGTGTGACATGGGGTTATTATGTATTGTATTTTCGTTTTGGGGTTTGTAGTGTTTGGGATTCTAGTTGATTAGGGGTGTGTGTGGTGTTAATTAGGTTGGCTGCCTGAGGCGGTTCTCAATCAGAGTCAGGTGCTTCTCGTTGTCGCTGATTGGGAACCGTATTTAGGTAGCCTGTTTTTCGCTTTGCATTTCGTGGGTGATTGTTCCTGTCTCTGTGTTAGTTTCACCAGTCAGGCTGTATTAGGTTTCGTTCTGTTTTTTGTTTTTTTTGTATTTATTAGTTATTCGTGTTAGTTCGTTCGTTTTGTCTTCTCTTCATAAACATGAGTAACTTACACGCTGCATTTCGGTCCGACTCTCCTTCAACAACAAAAGAACGCCGTTACACTGATACCCAAGAATAGTAAAGCACCCTTACTGGCTCAAATATCCGACCAATCAACCTGTTACCAACCCTTAGTAAACATTTGGGAAAAAATGAGTTTGACCAGATACAATGCTATTTTACAGTAAATCAATTAATTAAACAGACTTCCAGGGAAGGGCATTCAACCTGCACGGCACTTGCACAAATGACTGATGATTGGCTGAGAGAAATTGATAATAAAAAGATTGTAGGAGCTGCTTTGTTAGACTTCAGTGCAACTTTTGACATTATCGATAATGGAAAAAGGTATGTTATGGCTTTACACCCCCTTCTATATTGTGGATTGAGAGTTACCTGCCTAACATAACACAGAGGATAATAATGACCTGTGTCACGTTGGTATGAAGGGTTGGGATGCAGGCGCAGGAATGTGTAATAGTTTTTTTATTATACCCCAAATTACAAACATAAGTAAATTGCCTTTGAATTTGTCCCAGTGTAAAGGCATGGGGACGAAGACGGAACAAACACTATATAGAACACAGGGTTGAAACCCAAACAAAAGAGCGAGGAGTACCTCGAATAAATAACACAAGTGCACAATGATTAACACACGGGACGAAACCCAATAATCATCTGCGCAATACACAATGTCACAAAAGCCAAAACACACAGCACAGGTACTCACACGCACCAACGGACATTGTAACAATAATCGTCAGGACAATGGTAAACCAAGGACACACTTATACAATTACTATTCACTGGGAATATGGGGCCAGGTGTGTGTAATGAAAGTTCCGGAGGGATCGTGACAACCTACCACTGGCTCTGAGTAAAGTCACAAATCAAAGCTGAGAAGTATGCTTCCTGATGGACTCCTGTGATTTAGGGGGTATACACTATCTTTAAATCTATGGAGGGTTGGAGGTGGTTCTATGGAATACTAATAAGAGTGAAGGCCCCACTTACAGCCCTGCTACATTACAGCCATCGGGCATCCGGCGTTGCGGTCACACATCAGCCATTCATTTGAGATCATTGAAAGCTGTTACTGTATACTTTGTATATTACGCTCTCGTTGCGTCACGTCCAAAGGCAGCGTTAAAGCACAAGTATAGCAGAGGTTATATTTTTACGGCTGAGGAGTGCATTCATTCTATCTTGTGAATTGAAATATAGAGAAATAAAATAGATTTTGGTTGCATGTGGCCTCCACTAGACACCAGTGGCTATTTTACTAAGATTTATGAAGTCAAGAAGCTACGAGCTAGCAGACACTCTAGCTAGCTACATTGACTATATTCACAATGTAAACAAAAGCAACATGTAATTAGAGGATCATTTAGTACACCCACTAGCAACATTTTAAGAGTACTTGCGAAAAACTGGACCAAAGCTATTGTACTCACACACAATTGATGAATACAGTAGGGACAGACAGAATAAAGATACTCATACCCTTTTCTCCTCCGCTCTCAAAACAATGCACTCTTGGCAACGCTTATAGTGGACTTGAAGTATTATGTGAACACTGCTGTAATTTTTCTGATTTGTGGTATGTTGCCATTTCAGCAATGAGTTTGAGCCTGAAATTGGCTTGAAAATGTGCCACCGGGATTCAATCTGAAAAGTGTTGTTGACAAGCCCATTGCACAATCTACAATTCATAGGCGATTTACTGATGTTTGTGGAGATCATATTCACAGTAAACTGTGTGTATATCGGTTTAAGCGTAAATTACTTGTACAAGTCGAGTGCAGTGCTATTGCCAGCAATGCGCCTTTGATTGAATACTGACCTATGTCTTTAACTATGTATGAGCTATTCAGTCATTATGCTTTCATCTGTCTTGTGTTGTCAGCACAGGCCTTAAATAGAAATGTAGCATGATGTTGTAATTTCAAACTCCAAACCCCTTAATATCTGGAGTGCGAGACAGAAATGTCTGGGCTATGAGGCAGAGAAAACGTTGTGAGGTCAAAAGCCTGAGTGTAGAAAGGTTTGGAGAGTGCATGTGAAAATGAAAGAATGTTAGGCTAAGCTCATCCTCTGAAAGCAAGAAAAGTACTCTATTAATTTGTGTGTGCTTGTCTTACTGTTTGTTGAAATTATTTAAAAAAAAGTTTTGGGCAGAAATCAGGGTGATACAGTAGTAGTCAATTCCTGTTTGATGCCCTACAGGATTGCCAGCCTTTCCAAGATCTTCCCAACGCTGATGCTGTACAGGCTGTGGGACGATGGGAAGATAACCTCTCTGGATGACCCTCTGGAGAAATATGTGGATAACTTCACCATTAAAAACCCTCTGGGCAAGTCACGGGACTCTGAGCTCAAGTACGTGACAGACGGCCTGATCTTCCTGGATAGTGGAGAGGTTCAGATCCGCTCCTCCTCTGTCACTCTGCGCAGGATGGCCAGCCAGCTCTCAGGTAAGATACAAACCTCATACTCCGCCCCTCCCACCTGGGATTGGAACTCATGTCATGCAGACCCGTTAAAATACTATCAGGTGGAACAAGTTATGTGCCTAATGTACTCAGCTACAATGTTGAACAGTATCATGCTATTATTATCAAAATATACATGTTAATGTGATGTTCATGATCCTATTTATTGATTAAATTCAAATGCCACCACACCGCAAACTCTGGTCAGTCACCTCTAAGCAGGTTGCTGAATTGCCTTCTGAGGTGGTAAACACGTCTGATGTAACAGAAACGGTTTAGATTATCACTGCATCTGCTTATCATCAGAAATAGATCATGCGAAGGGCTAAGGGACAATGAGTCACACTCATTGATGGGCAACACTGAATTGAAAAAAAAACTACAATACCTTGCTTTCAAACAGGTTTGATTTGATTATGTCAATATGAGGTTCACACTTAGATCATTGAAGCATGATAGTCAAACTCAAAAATTCATAGAGGAGAGTATTCAATGTTTTAGACCAGACATTGACATGGAATTCTGAGCTGTACATTTAATTAAATGATCGGAGGCAGTCCAAACAGATGACATGTTAGAATAACATTTGAGGACCCTGTTTCAGTTCAAATGAATTGCAATTGGCTTGAGCTTCATTTATCATAGTAGCTAAATTAATGCATTTTCTTTTCTTTAGACTGAAACACTAAAGATGTTGTGTTTTGTCAACTGCAGGTCTACCCAGAAGACTAAGAGCCACTAACCTGCTGTGGAAGGGGAAAACACAGGCTGCAGTGAATCTGCTGCAAGATGATGTCCTTGTTGCAGACCCTGGCACCAAGTAAGGCCTTAGTCATTCCCATCATTCCCAGCATTATAATCATTCAAATGTTGTGTGTGTCCTTGTGCCATTTAAATCTCACTCAATATTTGCCTTTTGTAATATAATGGAACCTACAGTTGAAGTCGGAAGTTTACATACACCTTGGCAAAATATTTAAACTCAGTTTTTCACAAATCCGTACATTTCATCAGTGGTGGGCCCTCAGGGCCAGCAGGCCTTCTCTACTGGCCTAAACATCATCAGAATTATTTATTTTTTTTAAATATATTTTCCCTCAAATATGTATTAAATTATTCCCCAGAGTAAGAGTTACACTGTTCATTTCATAGCGTTCCTCTTGGTTGCACTGCTTCCAGCCCCAGGTTGAGATTTGGAGGGCTGGTCTTTATGTTAGATATTTTATCCAATCATATTCAGCCATCATGTGTTGCCAGGGGTCTAAAATCTGCCCTCAGGCCTTCAGAATCAACAGTGCGGGCGCTTGTAGCATAAAGTGAATGGAAAATCTAATTTAGTGTCTCACCAATCAGCTTTAGAGTTGGCTATTGTACGCCTGCTGGCTGGCTCCAGTGTTACACAGGAGCCAGCTAGCAGGCGTAGTGCCTGCACGTCTTTTGATTGGATTACCAACTAGGAAACTAGGAAACTGAAATTGATCAATGATTGATCAACAAATTAATTTGCGTACTACTAAACTGTTTTTTCAACCCACAATGGCGGAAGGAGAAGATATCGATTTGGTCGAGGATATAATTATAACGCCATTCTCAAGACAAACTTTTCAAGAAAAGTTAGACATTGTCAGGAGAGGTAGACGCCGACACTACAAAGCCGACGCTACAAAGACAGGCTCCGAGAAGCACTGCAAACTGTACTGCTGGGAATGCATATTATTTGCAAGTGATCGATTTGGTGTTTGGAGCCACACTGGCTTTGCAAACCTGAGTTGTTTAACCAAGGCAGCAACGAGACACCAAAGTATGGCTGGGCACTTAAAAACAATGGTGCTTTTGAAAACTTTTGGGGACACCCGAGTGGATCTACAGCTCAACGAACAAGCGCGCAGGGCAACGAAGCTGCACAATGAAAAGGTATTGTACTCTTCCCCTGCAATTCTCTGAATAAAAATGTCAATTTCAAGGTGACGCAACGCCTGGTTATACTGCGTTTCTGTCTAAATGTATAGTGTCTAGAGCCATGGCATCATAATGATGGTAATAAGAGGTGGATTAATTCGGGTAGGACTGTGTAGGACTTCACTGAAGGCCCAGGCCCCAGAACCACGGCACGCTACTGCATTTAATCCTAGTAAGAATTACCTGTCAGAATGTGAAATGTCAGAATAATAGTAGAGAGAATGATTTATTTCAGCTTTTATTTATTTCATCACATTTTCAGTGGGTCAGAAGTTTACATAAACTCAATTAGTATTTGGTAGCATTGCCTTTAAATTGTTTAACTTGGGTCAAATGTTTTGGGTAGCCTTCCAAAAGCTTCCCACAATAAGTTGGGTGAATTTTGGCCCATTCCTCCTGACAGAGCTGGTGTAACTGTGTCAGGTTTGTAGGCCTCCTTCCTTGCACATGCTTTTTCAGTTCTAACCACACATTTTCTAGAGGATTATAGGACCTTGACTTTATTGTACTTAAGCCATTTTGCCACACCTTTGGAAGTATGCTTGGGGTCATTGTCCATTTGGAAGACCCATTTACAACCAAGCTTTAACTTCCTGACTGATGTCTTGAGATGTTGCTTCAATATATCCACATAATTTTCCTTTCCTCATGACGCCATCTATTTTATGAAGTGCACCAGTAACTCCTGTAGCAAAGCACCCCCACAACATGATGCTGCCACCCCCGTGCTTCACGGTTGGGATGGTGTTCTTCCGCTTGCAAGCCTCCCCCTTTTTCCTCCAAATATAACAATGGTCATTATGGCCAAACAGTTCTATTTTTGTTTCATCAGACCAAAGGACATTTCTCCAAAAAGTACGATCTTTGTCCCAATGTGCAGTTGCAAATTGGCTTTTTTTATGCCGGTTTTGGAGCAGTGGCTTCTTTCTTGCTGAACAGCCTTTCAGGTTATGTCGATATAGGACTCGTTTTACTGTGGATATAGATGCCTTTGTACCTGTTTCCTCCAGCATCTTCACAAGGTCCTTTGCTGTTGTTCTGGGATGTTCTTGATTTGCACTTTTGTACCAAAGTACGTTCATCTCTAGGAGACAGAACAAGTCTCCTTCCTGAGCGGTATGACGGCTGCGTGGTCCCATGGTGTTTATACTTGCGTACTATTGTTTGTACAGATGAACGTGGTACCTTCAGGCATTTGGAAATTGTTCCCAAGGATGAACCAGACTTGTGGAGGTCTTGTGGAGGTTTTTTATTTTTCGAGGACCTGGCTGATTTCTTTAGATTCTCCCATGATGCCAAGCCAAGAGGTACTGCATTTGAAGGTAGGCCTTGAAATACATCCACAGGTTCACCTCCAATTGACTCAAACGATGTAAATGAGCCTATCAGAAGCTTCTAAAGCCATAACATAATTTTCTGGAATTTTCCAAGCTGATTAAAGGCACAGTCAACTTAGTGTATGTAAACTTCTGACCCACTGGAATTGTGATACAGTGAATTATAAGTGAAACAATCTGTCTGTAAATAATTGTTGGAAAAATGACTTGTGTCATGCACAAAGTTGATGTCCTAAACGACTTGCCAAAACTATAGTTTGTTAACAAGAAATTTGTGGAATGGTTGAAAAACTAGTTTTAATGACTCCGACCTAAGTGTATGTAATCTTCCGTCTTCAACTTCAATTTGCTTCACTCATTTGGATATAAATAGATGGCTCAGGTGTTTAATTACGTCACCCCTGTGGGCTGCATTGACCCTTTAGTCAATGCAGGGTCAATGCAGCAACACAGTGACTTCCCACTCTGCTGCTCTGTGTTTTGCAGATGCCACTACAGTAACCTAGCCTTTTCCTTACTGGCCCACGTCATGGCTGAGAAGGTGGTGGGCCTGGACTACCAGCGCTGGATCAATGATAACATCCTGGACCGGCTGGGGATGGAGGACACAGGCTTTGACTACACCCCAGGGATCCAAAGCCAGATGGCTGTGGGCGTCTACTCCAGTGGCCAGCCAGCCCCTCTGTATGACCTGGGCTGGTACCGCCCCTCAGGCCAGATGTTCTCCACTGCCGCTGACCTTGCCAAGCTGGCCATGATGCTGCTGGGGGCCTACCACCGCAAGCTCCTGGAGCCCGACACCCTGAAGATCATGCTGACCCCACTGTACCGCTGTGATAAGGACTACTTTGCCAACCGCACCGGGACGCCTTGGGAGGTTAATGAGCAGCTGGGCTACGAGGTGCTGCGTAAAGACGGAGACCTGGATGGCTACTCAGCCACCTTCTCACTGGTGCCCAGGCTCAAGCTGGGCCTGGTGGTGCTCATGGCTGGCACCAGACCTCAGAACCAGGAGGTGGTGGCCAAAACTTACAGTCACATCATACCCGCCATGGAGAGGGTGTTCCGGGAGGCCAAAAAGATCCTCATCCGTCCCCCTATTCCAGACCCTTACATAGGCTTCTTCACTTATGGAAACATCACCTTCTATGAGATC
This sequence comes from Oncorhynchus masou masou, assembly GCF_036934945.1. Lineage (NCBI taxonomy): Eukaryota > Metazoa > Chordata > Actinopteri > Salmoniformes > Salmonidae > Oncorhynchus > Oncorhynchus masou. The sequence continues at coordinate 64,513,569 of NC_088216.1, forward strand.
AAAGCTGGGGCAGACGGTGTTCTGATCATGCAGCAGTTTGGTCCCCAGATTGAGGACCTGATCCCAGAGAAATATCGGACAATCAAGCTGAACTACCTGGTAGACAGGGTGTTCAGGGTGGTGTTTGAGAAGGAGTACCCCTGTGTTTTGCGGGTCAGCACTGCCTCAGTCTCCCTTGAGGCCCAAGACGGGCAGCTCTTTAACTTTTATGTGTTTGACAAGCGTGGTCTGTCCCCTGGCTTCGATGCACCAGGACTGAATACATACAATGTGATCCGGATAGCCCGTAGGCCGACTTTCTCAAACTAACTGAACTCATACAACGGAAAGGCACATGTACATGCTGAATGAAGGTCCTTTTTGGGTCTGTAGCATATATTTAATAGGGATACTCTGAAATTAAAGAAAACATTGCTGTCAGACAGTGAGTAGACTGTATCATGATGAATTGCAAAAGAAGGCACACAGACAGATTTCTTCTTTTTTTTACCCATTGACATCAAAGTTTTTGATTTCTGTGTCAAATAATGGCATTGCAAATATCCATCCTTTTTAAACAGTTGATAACCTGACCTTAAACATACACTACATGAGCAAAGGTATGTGGACACCTGCTTGTCGAAGATCTCATTCCAAAATCATGGGCTATAACATGGAGTTGGTCCCCTCTTTGCTACTATAACAGCCTCCACTCGTCTGAGAAGGCTTTCAAATAGATGTTGGAACATTGCTGCAGGGACATGCCACAAGAGCATTAGTGAGGTTGAGCACTGATGTTTGGCAATTAGGCCTGGCTCCCATTGGGCATTCCAATTCATCCCAAAGGCGTTCGATAGGGTTGAGGTCAGGGCTCTGTGTAGGCCAGTCAAGTTCTTCCACACCGATCTCGAAAAACCATTTCTGTACGGACCTTGCTTTGTGCATGGTGGCATTGGCATGCTGAAACAGGAAAGGGCCTTCCTCAAAGTTATACAGTACCAGTCAAAAGTTTGGAGACACGTACTCAAGGGTTTTTCTTTATTTTTACCATTTTCTACATTGTAGAATAATAGTGAAAACATCAAAACTATGATATAACACATATGGAATCATGTAGTAACCAAAACAGTGTTAAACAAATAAAAATATATTTTAGATTTTAGATTATTCAAAGTAGCCACCTTTTGCCTTGATGACAGCTTTGCACACTCTTGGCATTCTCTCAACCAGCTTCATGAGATAGTCACCTGGAATGCTTTCCCAACAGTCTTGAAGGAGTTCCCACATATGCCGAACACTTGCTGGCTGCTTTTCCTTTACTCTACAGTCCAATTCATCCCAAACCATATCAATTAGGTTGAGGTTGGGTGATTGTGGAGGCCAGGTCATCTGATGCAGCACTCATCACTCTCCTTCTTGATCAGACAGCCCTGACACAGCCTGGAGGTGTGTTTTGGGTCATTGTCCTGTTGAAAAACAAATAGTCCCATTAAGCGCAAAGCAGATGGGATGATGTATCACTGCAGAATGCTGTGGTAGCTATGCTGGTTAAGTGTGCCTTGAATTCTAAATAAGTCATAGACAGTGTCACCAACAAAGCAGCCCCACACCATCACACCTCCTCCTTCATGCTTCACGGTGGGAACCACACATGCAGAGATCATCCGTTCATCCGTTCACCTGTCTCATGATGACACGGCGGTTGGAACAAAAATCTCTAATTTTGACTCATCAGACCAAAGGACAGATTTCCACCGGTCTAATGTCCATTGCTCATGTTTCTTGGCCAAAGCAAGTCACTTCTTCTGATTGGTGTCCTTTAGTAGTGTTGTCTTTGCAGCAATTCGACCATGAAGGCCAGATTTACGCAGTCTCCGCTGAACAGTTGATGTTGAGATGTGTCTGTTACTTTAACTCTGTGAACCATTTATTTGGGCTGCAATCTGAGGTGCAGTTAATTGCCGATTTCTGATTCTGGTAACTATAATGAACTTATCTTCTGCCACAGAGGTAACTCTGGGTCTTCCTTTCCTGTGGAAGTCCCCATGAGAGCGAGTTTCAGCATAGTGCTTGATGATTTTTGCGACTGCATTTGAAGAAACTTTCAGTTCTTGACATTTTCCGCATTGATTGACCTTCATGTTTTAAAGTAATGATGGACTGTCGTTTCTCTTTGCTTATTTGAGCTGTTCTTACCATAATATGGACTTGGTCTTTTTCTTCCGTACACCAACCCTACCTTGTCACAACACAACTGATTGGCTCAAACGCATTAAGAAGGAAAGAAATTCCACAAATTATCTTTTAAAAGGCACACCTGTTAATTGAAATGCATTCCAATGTCAAGAGTGTGCAAAGATGTCATCAAGGCGAAGGGTGGCTTCTTTAAAGAATCTCAAATATAAAATATATTTTTATTTGTTTAACACTTTTTTGGTTACTACAAGATTCCATATTGTGTTATTTCATAGCTTTGATGTCTTCACTATTATTCTACAATGTAGCGAATAGTAAAAAATAAAGAAAAATCCTTGAGTGAGTAGGTTGTCCAAACTTTTGACTAGTACTGTATAGTGCATTATACTGTACATGTGTAGTATTTTAATTTGAGCCAGTTTGCTACAGCAGGAAAATAATGTAATGTAATTATGTGGATTATAATTAATGGATTTTTTGAGAGAGGTTGATACATTTTTCATTAGGGAAAATCAAGTCTGACATTTTAAAGTGTAAGTTACAAACTTCTGCTTTTTAAACCTGGAATACATACGTTTCCTATCAACAAAAGAGTGACCAAATTAAGATCCTACATCTGTACACCTTTTACAGTTTTCTTTTTACCTTTATTTAACGAGGCAAGTCAGTTAAAGAACAATTTCATATTTTCAAGGTGGGTAACCTGCCTTGTTCAGGGGCAGAACAACAGATTTCTACCTTGTCAGCTCAGGTATTCGATCTTGCAACATTTCGGTTACTAGTCGGACACTCTAACCACTAGGCTACCCTGCCGCCCTATACTGTATTGTGGCACAGTATTTCCTGTCTTTCCTGCACTATGCACATTGTTTGTTACTGTACTCTTATATTTGTCAGCTTGTCCTATCCTAACATTGCATTTGTAACAAAAAAACATAATGTAAATATGGTATGCTGGCATCAATCAACACACTTCAATTGTAACACTGTCATTTGCATGTGGATGTTCATGTTTTTTTGCCCTATGAATCTCAAAGATGTCAAATGCACGTTTCTACTGCAGTAAAAGATGGATTTATTTTAGTTTGTTATCAAATTATATCCTGATAATTTTTGACCTACGAAAAATTCATAAAATGTGTTCATACCAAACAAAAATAAACTCAGATTTTTAAATAGAGATCATGTTGGGTTTTGGCATAGATACCTTTTACAGTGTCTGTAGCCATACTGTATGTGAGAATAGACCAAAAAGTATGGGCTTAAAAGGGGGCTTTGGGATATAGTGGTATAGTTCCAGGAATGACTGTGTACTTCATCATCCCAATTCTGACTCATTTAAATCCTCCATATGAATAGATTCATGACAAATAGCAGTAGCTCATAAACTGACTCCTAATGAATAACCTAATGTGGCCTTCTGGTTTGGCAGCTAGATTTTTGAATGTAATATTACGTAGGAGAGAAAACAGATCATTTTCAAATGGGTCTAGCCGAACACTATTGAAATTGAAACCCAAAATCAAATCAAATCAAATTTATTTATATAGCCCTTCGTACATCAGCTGATATCTCAAAGTGCTGTACAGAAACCCAGCCTAAAACCCCAAACAGCAAGCAATGCAGAAAGGCCAAAACCTAGGAAGAAACCTAGAGAGGAACCAGGCTATGTGGGGTGGCCAGTCCTCTTCTGGCTGTGCCAGGTGGAGATTATAACAGAACATGGCTAAGATGTTCAAATATTCATACAGTAAATGACCAGCATGGTCGAATAATAATAAGGCAGAACAGTTGAAACTGGAGCAGCAGCACGGTCAGGTGGACTGGGGACAGCAAGGAGTCATCATGTCAATGAAAATGAAAGGTAATTCTCCAGGCCTCAGGTGCAGTGTGGTGGCAAGGATTGCATTTGGAATAAGAGATGGTTCCTATAATCTTAGATATAAAGGGTTACAAAAGGGTTCTGCAGCTGTCCCCATAGCAGAGCCCGTTTTGGTTCCTGGTAGAACCCTTTTTGGTTCTAGGTAGAACTCTTTTGGGTTCCATGTAGAACAAAGGGTTCTACCCAGAACCAAAAGGGTTCTGTCTGGAACCAAAAGGGGTTATTCAAAGGGTTCTCCTATGAGGACAGCCAAATAACCCTTTTTTGTTCTTGATAGCATCATTTTTTCTAAGAGTGTAGAGTTCAATATCCAGTTGGAGAACACAATGTTAGCACACACTAAGGATGGAGCTATTCAATATGTTGTCGTATACACAAGAAAGAAAATGTCATTCATTACCCTCCAGTGAATGTTATGTGGCAGGCAAAGCTAATTTGTTTTGTACAGAATAACAATTCATCCATAGAGGCTACCAGGAGGCTTCTAGGAATCTTTAATCAAATGGTCTAAGTGCTGTAATTGTCTCTTATGATGGATTCTCTGCATCATTGACACTCTACAAGAATACAGTCTTGGCCCAGATGTGGGGCGGCAGGGAAATCAGGAACAACTTGCTGTGAAATCAGGATCAACTTTTGTAGAAGCCTCATCGTGGTTCCCATTATACTACTGCCACTTACACATTGATGGTCGAACAGACTACCGTTGTTGTTGCTGTTGTTGTTGTTAGGGTCTCCAAGAGACTCATACGATACATTCTCAATGTAATACACATTCTGTTGCAGACATTGTAAACAATTCATGAAATACTCATCAAGCAATTCATTCATGTTTTGCTGTTTTCATAGAAAGGCAATAATTATGAATTGATTTACAGTATATTTACATAAAATGTCTAGGTCAAAGGACAGCAGTGCTACATACGTACATTCAATGTCTTTGACCAGGAGAAATGGAGAAGTTTTGACATACACTCAATAAATTACGGGTTGGAATAGGTGGTTATGAAACACAAGGATGATAAATACTGTAACTGCAGTTCACATAGTCCATATATCACACAGATCAATATGAGAAGACCAATCATATTTGATAATCAATCACCAGAGTGAATTATCAAGTGCAACCAAGTCTCTCATTTACATACCCCTAAATCAGTTGTTTTCGGATACATCTGTCTGCTATGAGGATTTATGTTGCTTTAATAACAGATCACAATTGAGTCCACAGATCACCTCATGAAATAATGATCATCCAGCTGTGCACAATGCATCATCTGCTCATTAGTCAAATCCACAGCCTGACAGAGGGCATCATATCTACTACCACATTAAATATTAAATATGATTAAAAAGCAGTAGCAGTGAAGTCAGAGTCTACCACACAGGAATGTTCACATGTCAGTGTTGTGATCTCTATGCTCCCAGTCCCAAATGGAGATAACAGGGGGGTGAGGGAGTTCTGGTCCCTGGGACTGGCCTGGGATTTAGGAACTGGGCCAGAGGGAACCAGCAGGATTTTGGCGAAGGGTGGGCAGTCTTTTCTAGAGGCGGTGTCTTTCGTATGTGTGCAGATAAGATCCCAGAAGCATTCCCGAAAGCGTGTGGAGAGCATGTTGTAGATAACGGGGTTGACTGCAGAGCTGAGGTAGAAGAGGATGCCGGAAAGGAGGTGCACACACTGGTACACAGTTTGGTTGAGGTCTGTCCAGACAGACCACTGCATGATGCAGCTCCACAAGAGCCGGTCGATATGGAAAGGAGCCCAGCAGATGGAAAACACCAGCACGACCACAGCTACATAACAGACAGTGACAAGAAGAGAGGGAGACCGAGAGGGAGGATGAATTAAGTGATGCAGAGAGAGGGAGGAAGGAGGGGAACAACAGGCTATCCTCTACCCTGCAAGACCTGGTCCTCATGAAACTGAGACATTCTACTCATATAACTACTGACAGAAACTGGCCCACATTCACCATTTCCCCATGAGATCGTGTAGAGGGAGTTAAGGGCCTCTTGACAGCCAATTTTCCTGAAAATAGAACGTGGAAAAAAGGAATTGCCTCCTCAATTCTCCAAGGAATATAAATCAATTATCTTTAGATAACTACTGGAGAGGAAATTAAAGTATTGGATGAACACTGCTACTCAAAACAAAGCTCCGCCATAGCTAAGAGATCAACATTCAGTGCAGAGACACTTCCCAAAATAGCAATGCCCTGTGTAAGAAGTGTCAAATGGGTACAAAGAATCATGCCATGGGCTTTCAGAAAGTTTTGTTTTTCGACCATGCCATTGCATTGTCGCAGATGAGATAATCTGGCCTAGTCTCAAATAAACAAACACTGCCAAGACATACAGGTAACTGACAAAATAAAAGAAACACCAACATGCCTTAATTGGAACTCTATTGGAGGGATGCGACACCTTTCTTCAACAAGAAATTCCATCATTTGCTGTTTTGTTGTTGGACGTGGAAAATGCTGTCTCAGGTTCCAATCTAGACTCTTCCATAAATGTTTAATTGGTGTAAGATTTGGTGACTGTTATGGCCATGGCTAACATCGTTGTGATGCTCCTCAAATCATTCAGTGACCACTTGTGCCATGTGGATGGAGTCATTGTCATCCTATGGGGGCATAGTCATGGTATCCAAAATAATGGCTAACATAATGACCTGCCCAGCATATTTATACTTGACCCTAAGCATGATGGGATGTTAATTGCTTAATTAACTCAGGACCCACATGTGTGGAAGCACCTGCTTTCAATATATTTTGTATACCTCATTTACTCAAGTGTTTCCATTATTTTGGTAGTTCCCTGTACATCAACCTGGAAAATGTAGGAACATAATGACTGGTATTAGAACCTATCAGATGCTCTTTATTATCAACATGAGAGAATTTTCTAAATTACAATATTATTATCATTAACACAGACTGCATAATATAAAATGTACAAGGGATGAACTTATCATTCAAAACCTTTTTGGATATTACTACCAGAAAACAGTTTAAATGTCAAAATTGTGTTGACCATGGAAGACAGGTTTGTGACAGTGACAACGGAAATGGGCATGGAATGCAGAACTTACCAAGCATCTTGGTGGCTTGTCTCCTACGCCCTCGCTCTACGTGTATTCTCCAGTTGGAGTTGGTGCTACAGTTCTTCCTCATCATTCCCTGGGAAAGGTGTCGCTCCCTGCCCAGCTGGATGCCCATCACCAGGTACAGACCGCTCATCACCGTCATGGGCACAATGTAGAAGCACGCAGTGGTGATCAGGATCACCAGGTTATAGATCCACGGGGCCCCTATCAAACTGCATATGGCTGACTCTGCCACCTTCTCCGGGAGATTCAAGTAGTAGATGCCATGCAGGGAGGTGTTGGGGATGGCACAGACCAGGGACACCACCCATACGGCACTGATGACATGCTTGGCATGCTTGTTGGTGGAGACATAGCGTATTTTTAGTGGATGGACCACGGCGATGTACCTCTCCGCACTCAGCACTGTCACATTTAGGATGGAAGCGAAGCAGACGGTCTCAAGGAGGAAGATCTTGAAGTAGCAGACTCCCTCGCTGAAAGGGAAGGGGTAGTTCTGCCACATGTCGTAGATCTCCAGGGGCATCCCAAAGAGGAGCACCAGGAGGTCCGACACAGCCAGGCTGAACAGGTACAGGTTGGTGGTGGTACGCATCTTCTTGTGTTTGGATATCACTGCGCATGTGAGAAGGTTGCCAGACACACCAAAAAAGAAGATGAGCAGGTAAACCAGGGTGATAGGGAGGAAGACGGGAGAGCGTTTCGGCCCTAGAAATTCCAGTAGGAGGTCCTCGATGGATTTGGTCCCAGAGTCATTTCCTGTGACGTTTAGCAATGTGATGTTACAGAACATGCCGTGCTGTTCTGAGATGTTGGAAACAGAGTCCAGGCAGTACTTCTCCATTTCACAGTAGGGGCTTGTAAGTGGGAGTAGAGAGGAACAGGATCACTGGAGATGTCTGCACATCATTGCTCTGAGAGAAATTCCATACAGAGAGAAATACAACACCTAAGAGTACCATGGCAACAACACAATTTTATATTACAGCATCCTGATTCTACATAAGATGATGTAAAAGCTCTCATATGGTGACTGACACAGCTCAGTAAAGTCTCACAAGAGATATATGTTTTGCACGATTAAGTCTTGACTAAAGGGCTGATCAGATTCCACTAGTTGTAACTGGGAATTATGAAATTACAGTACATCACAAACGCACACTTTCCCTCTTACAGTGATAGTATGGTGGTAGTTTCACCAGTGTGTATAACATGAATACTGTAGTAAATATTGTGTAGCCACATGTTTGTGCAATTATTTACCACATATTATGATTCCCATTTTTCAGTCATCTGTTCTGTGCAAAGACAATTATTTGAATGAGTTTAGCTAATTCAAATAAAAAATGATTCCTGCAATAACCAAGTCTTCAGCAGCATTTGGCGCTGTGTGATAAACACATTCTAAACGCTTGGCAAAATCAAGTCTAATGTAAAAATGAAATAATTTTGTATTGCAGCAAAATGATGTGCTGTTGCAACAGTAATAGATGTCTCTATCACTTCATACATTTCAGAGCTGAGACATGAATGTTTCATTAGGCCTGTTAGTTTCTCTGCAGTGGGTGTCTCATCTTACTCTATAGGAGCAGAAGGCAGGGATACAGAGCTAGAGGGTGTGAAAATGAGCTTTGGAGCTTACTTGTGTTCCAATATGTTAAACTTTGGTGCCAGTAGCATAATAATCTATGCACACTGATGAAACTGAACAGATTGTGCATAAAACTGGAAAGGCATTTTCATATGACTGCGACCCAGCACTCTCCTAAACAACAGTTCAGCCTATTTTACAGACTGCAATTAGCAGCAGGATCCTGATTTAAGTGCATCAAATCAATTCATAAAGAATACATCCAAACCCAACATACTGTAACCCACATAGGCTGCCTGCCTGTTCAAGAAATTAAACTTCAACTCCAAACTGACAGAAAATCTTAACTGAGCATAAAAGCAACACATGACATAAAACAACATTCAGTCAATTTCATGAAATGTTCAGAACTAAAGCACGTGGACATACAAAAATATCCTTTATCGCTTACTTCTTGCACTTACTTAGAATTAACGCTTCTTAATTGTATTCTCAGAAAAAGCAACCAACTTTGTTTTTGACTACCATTGTATAATGTCATTTGAGACATTTGTGTAGCACAGTAGAATTTGAACACACCTTCGATTCCTGTTCACAGCTGCCTGAGATTGCGCTTGCTCATCATTTTAACACGTCGAAGGACAAAATAAAATGTACTCCTTCTTCAAAAAGTCTGGACATGCTTTAAAAGAATAGCAGAAGGCAGAAGGTGGTGAAAGGAGATGAGAGGAGTTATCCGCTGCAAGAAACTGCTCCTGTGAAAACTGCTCCTTAGGTACCTGAAGCAGAGGGCTGACGCACGTAGCGCAGGCTCTAGAGAGTGGGTTTATTCATTTACTTATGGAACCATTTTATGTGCCTCCTACCGGGCAGGTCAATTGAAAACATTGTAATTTATGAATATGCTAATGATGCCTGCTAACAACAGTCGCACCAGATGCGTGTATTCATGGATACCAATGGAAGCCAGGCCCCCAAAAAATTTGACCAAGAAGAAAAATACAAAACATAGAAAATAAAGTATCTTTAATCTCTCTGTGTTTCATAGATTTCCTTCAATTCACAAGAAGCTGAATGTATCTCACCAGAGAAAGCATCTGAGAAAATAAAACAGCAACCATCTGTCTCAGTATACTGTATGTAGCGTATCTATCTCATGCTGTCTTGTCAAAAAGAGTGTGACATTGTTGCTGCCCGTAGTATTGAATGTAAGTGAAGCCAGTGAGCATTTGGCCTCCCTTGATAAAAAATACATAAAATAATAGCCAATCAGCCTTGAGCTAAACTGAGTGAGATCAGCTGTGAATGGCCCTGGCGCACCAAAAAAAAGGTGTTAAGGGAAGCCAGTTTGGATTTGGATTCGGACCAATCACATCACATCAGAAGCCAAACGCCATTGACGTATATCTTTTTTTATTGTTGCATCTCGTTGTGTCGTTGTCCTCCGGTGGCTAGCTAGCTAGCTAAAATCAGCCACGATCACGCTGTCTGGATCTCTATGGGGGAGTTTTTGGGGTGTACAAAGCCACAATGTACACTGCATGTATTATCTGCTTATACAGTCATGACCCAGATTTTTGGCACCCTTGATAAAGATTAGCAAAAAAGACTGTACACCCTTAGACTAAAGGGGTTCCGAAAGGGTTCTGCGGCTGTCTCTATGAGTGAACCCTTTTTGGTTCCAGGTAGAACCCTTTTTGGTGCCAGGAAGAACTATTTTTGGTTCCATGTAGAATCCTCTGTGAAAAGAGTTCTACATGGAACCCAAAAGGCTTTGTTTTTCAAATAGCCCTTGCACAGCCTGGAGGTGTGTTGGGTCATTGTCCTGTTGAAAAAACCAATGATAGTCCCACTAAGTGCAAACCAGATGGGATGGCGTATCACTGCAGAATGCTGTGGTAGTTATGCTGGTTCAAAATAATGGTGCCAGAGGGGATAGCTGCTGTTTTACTGGCTCCTAACCAACTGTGCTATTTTGTTTGTTTTTTCACATTGTTTGTAACTTATTTTGTAACTTATTTTGTGCATAATGTTGCTGCTACCATCTCTTATGACCATAACTTCTGGACATCAGAACAGCGATTACTCACCTCAAACTGGACAAAGATTTTTCTCCACTACAATCCATTCTATTGGCTAACGTGCAATCATTGGATAACAAAATGGATGATCTACGATCAAGACAATCCTACGAACGGGACATTAAAAACTGTAATATGTTATGTTTTACAGAGTCGTGGCTGAACGACAACACGGATAATATAGAGCTGGCGGCATTTTCCATGCATCGGAAGGACAGAGAAGCTATGTCTGGTAAGACGAGGGGCTATTTGTCAATAACAGCTGGTGTGCGAAGTCTAATATTAAAGAAGTCTTGAGGTATTGCTCGCCTTAGGTAAAGTAATTTATGGTAAGCTGCAGACCACACTATCTACCAAGATAGTTTGCATCTATATTATTCATAGCCATATATTTATCTCCACAAACTGATGCTGGCACTAAGACGACACTCAACGATCTGTATAAGGCCATAAGCAAACAAGAAAATGCCCATCCAGAAGTGGTGCTCCTAGTGGCTGGGGTCTTTAATATATGCTAACTTAAATCGGTTTTACTTAATTTTTACCTGCATGTCACATGTGCAACCAGAGGAAAAAAAACTAGACCACCTTTACCAAACACACAAAGATGAATAGAAAGCTCTCCCTCGCCCTCCATTTGGCAAATCTGACCATAATTCTATCCCCTTGATTCCTGCTTACAAGCAAAAACTTAAGCAGGAAGTACCAGTGACTTGCTCAATATGGAAATGGTCAGATGATGGGGATGCTAAACTACAGGACTGTTCTGCTAGCACAGACTGGAATATGTTCTGGGATTCATCCAATGGCATTGAGGAGTATACCACCTCAGTCATCGGCTTCATCAATAAATGCATCGACGACCCCACAGTGACCGTACATACATACCTCAACCAGAAGCCATGGATTACAGGCAACATCCGCATCGAGCTAAAGGTTAGAGCTGCCACTTTCAAGGAGCGGGACACTAATCCGGACTCTTATAAGAAATCACACTACGCCCTCAGGCAAACTGTCAAGCAGGCAACGCATCAATGCAGGATTAAGATTGAATCCTACTACACCGGTTCTAATGCTCGTCGGATGTGCCAGGGCTTGAAAGCTATTACGGACTACAAAGGGAAACCCAGCCGTGAGCTGCCCAGTGATGCAAGCCTACCAGACAAGCTAAATGCCTTTTATGCTCTCTTCAAGGCAAGCAACACCAAAGCATGCATGAGAGCACCAGATGTTCCGGACAGGTCAACATTCACAAAGCCACGGGGCCAGACAGATTACCAGTACGTGCACTCAAAGCATGCACGGACCAACTGGCGAGTGTCTTCACTGACATTTTCAACCTCTACCTGACCGAGTCTGTAATACTCATCAGACCAAATGACATATTTTCACCAGTCCAATGTCCATTGCTCATGTTTCTTGGCCCAAGCAAGTCTCTTCTTATTATTGGTGTCCTTTAGAGGTAACTCTGGTTCTTCCTTTCCTGTGGAGGTCCTCATGAGAGCCAGTTTCATCATAATGCTTGATGGTTTTTGCGACTGCACTTGAAGAAACGTTAAAAGTTATTGAAATTCCGTATTGACTGACCTTCATGTCTTATAGTGATGATGGACTGCCATTTCTCTTTCCTTATTTGAGCTGTTCTTGCCATAATGTGGACTTGGTCTTTCAGCAAATAGGGCTATTTTCTGTATACCACCTCTACCTTGTCACAATGCAACTGATTGGCTCGAACACTGAATTAAGAAGGAAAGAAATTCCACAAAGGACCTTTCAACAAGACACACCTGTTAATTGAAATGCATTCCAGTTGAGACAATGCCAAGAGTGTGCATAGCTGTCATCAAGGCAAAGAGTGGCTACTTTGAAGATTCTCAAATATAAAATATATTTTGATTTGTTTAACACTTTTTTTGTTACTACCTGATTCCATATGTGTTTCGTTATAGTTTTGATGTCTTCAGTATTATTCTACAATGTAGAAAATAGAAAAAATAAAGAAAAACCCTTGAATTAATCGGTGTATCCAAACTTTTGACAGGTATTGTTTGTAAGGTGCACTTGAGAGTGTTGTGGCCTTTTTCTGCAGTCAATAACCGACAGTGCACTCTTTGACCTTATTGAATGTTATTAATATTTTTAATCATTTCATAATAATACTGATTTTTTTTACATTTAATGACCAAAATCTGGTGTTTCTTTGTCAAACAGTTGTGTTATAGTTTAGTCCTCTGTGATGTATACAAAGTGTAATATTGGGATGCTAAGTCAAAATTATATCAGATATGGTACAGGTGTCTTCTTTTAGCCCATAAGAACAAATTCTTATTTACAATGACGGCGTACACTGTCCAAACTGACACCTCAAGCAATGAGGAGTGCCTTAGACCACTGCGCCCCTCGGGAGCCCTGGTACAGCAACTCCACCGTAACCATGTGTGTGAGGTCTATATTTTTGTTTCAAAGTAGATTTGTTTAAGACCACCAAGAATCTCTCTGTGTGACAGTGATTTAGCTCACTCCAGTAAAAGGTCATTAAGTGTTAACTTTTTTGACACCAGTAGCCCTACATATGTTTAAACAGGGAGCCATTAGAATGAAGTTGAATAGAGCAGGTATTCCCAAATGGATACGCTCACTGCCGTTGGGGGGTACGCCAAATAAAAATGTGATTCACATAAAAGTATTTATAAAAACATTTTAAAAAATAAATCTTCACATTTTCAAACAGTCCATTTATATTTTCCAACGGGGCTATACATTTGGGTGAGTTCTTTTCCTCGCCTGAGTAGCCTCTTTTCACTGCCAAAAATAAAAATTCAACCATCTAGTGTTCCACGGAATAACAACACAATGTCAAATACAAATATCCCAACGCCACTTGGGAACACTTCAGCATCCACCAAGAGGCTCTTGCTGCCAAGGGAATGCCTGACAGCTTGAAAGACGTTTTGGACACAACAGTGAAAATGGTTAACTTTGTTAAAGCAAGGCCCCTGAACTCTCATGTATTTGCTGCACTATGCAATGATATGGGCAGCGACCATGTAACGCTTTTACAAAATACAGAAGTGCGCTGGTTATCAAGGGGCAAAGTATTGACACATTTTTTTAAAATTGAGAGACAAACTTAAAGTTTTCTTTACTGACATAATTTTCACTGACCGCTTGCATGATGACAAGTTTCTCACACGACTGGCCTATCTGGGTGATGGTTTTTCTCGCCTGATTGATCTGAATCTAGGATTACAGGGACTCTCCGCAACTATATTCAATGTGCGGGACAAAATTGCGGATATGATTAGGCAGTTGGAGCTCTTCTCTGTCTGCATTAAAAAGGACAACACACAGGTCTTTCCATCATTGTATGATTTTATGTGTGCAAAGGACCTCAAGCTTCAAGAGTCTGGCTGACTGGCAGATCTGGAAGAGTCTGGTTGACTGGCAGATCTGGAAGAGTGTGGTTGACTGGCAGATCTGGAAGAGTCTGGTTGACTGGCAGATCTGGAAGAGTCTGGTTGACTGGCAGATCTGGAAGAGTCTGGTTGACTGGCGGATCTGGAAGAGTCTGGCCGACTGGCGGATCTGGTTGCTCCTTGCTGACTGGCGGCTCTGGCTGCTCTATGCTGACTGGCTGCTCTGGCAGATCCATGCTGACTGGCGGCTCTGGTTGCTCCTTGCTGACTGGCGGCTCTGGCTGCTCCATGCAGACTGGCAGCTCTGGCGGCTTCTTGCAGACTGGCAGCTCTGGCTGCTCCATGCAGACTGGCAGCTCTGGCAGCTCCTTGCAGACTGACAGCTCCTTGCAGATCGGCAGCTCCTTGCAGACTGGCAGCTCCTTGCAGACTGGCAGCTCCTTGCAGACTGGCAGCTCCGGCTGCTCCATACAGACTGACAGCTCTGGCTGTTCCATGAAGACTGACAGCTCTGGCTGCTCCATGGTGCGGGGAGCTGCCACCGGAGGACTGGTGTGTGGAGGTGGTACTGGGTAGACCGGACCGTGCAGGCGCACTGGAGCTCTTGAGCACCGAGCCTGACCAACCTTACCTGGTTGAATACTCCCGGTCGCTCTGCCAGTGCGGCAAGGTGGAATAGCCCGCACTGGGCTATGCAGGCAAACCGTGCGTAAGGCTGGTGCCATGTAAGCCGGCCCAAGGAGACGCACTGGGGACCAGATGCGTAGAGCCGGCTTCATGGCATTTGGCTCAACGCTCGATCTAGCCCGGCCGATACGCGGAGCTGGAATATACCGGGCTATGCACCCGCACTGGAGACACCGTGCGCACCACAGCATAACACGGTGCCTGCCCGGTCTCTCTATCCCCCCGGTAACCACAAGAAGTTGGCGTAGGTCTCCTACCTAGCATCGCCATACTCCCTGTGAGCACCCCCCCCCAAGAAATCGCCGCGCTGCCTCCTCATACCAGCGCCTCTCAGCTCTCTCCACCTCCAGTTCTTCTTTGGGGTGGCGATATTCTCCAGGCTGATCCCAGGGTCCTTCTCCGAATAATTTGTCCTCCCATGTCCATTCCTCTTTTTGTTGCTCCTGATGTTGCTTTCGCCTGTTACCACGCCGCTTGGTCCTGTTGTGGTGGGTGATTCTGTCACGGCTTTCGTCTGTAGAAGGAGGAGCGGACCAAAATGCAGCGTGGTTGTTATTCATTTTACTTTAATAAAGAAACTGTACACGAATAAACTAACAAAACAACAAAAGTGTGAAAACCTAAAACAGTCCTATCTGGTGCAAAACACAGAGACAGGAACAATCACCCACAAACACACAGTGAAACCCAGGCTACCTAAATATGGTTCCCAATCAGAGATAATGACTTGGTGATAGGTTTAGGGCGAAATTCCAAGTATAAATGCCGATTGTTGTGATAAAGGGTTTGAAAATGTTTCTGTTAAGGTATTCTGTAATTGTTCTATGTAGTTTGTAATTGTTCTATGTAGTTTGTAATTGTTCTATGTATCATGTCTTCTGTGTGGTGTGACTGGATGGTGGGACTTTAAATCAGGAGTTACTTATTATAAACAATATAATGCCTGTGTATTTGAATTAACTGAGTGGACATTCGGATCAGATGCTCGAAGAGTTTCGTGGGGGTATAAACTTTAAAGCACACACCATTGCTGTATTATGAAATACACCTGCCCATGTGTTACTGACCCATTTTAAAAATAAATAGTTTTGAAGTAATTGTTTCTCCATTGGAAGGAGAAGATTATCATGGAGATACCAGGATTGTTGTGGAGGTTATACCAAAGTTTATACCAGTTATAAATCATCTTGAACCCTTTACTATTTTGTGGATGCTCCATAGAAAATGATTATTATACACCATCCATACATTACATGGTATTTAGTTATAATTTACTTATCACCCTGCTTTAAAGAAACATATGCTAGTTCATATGCGAGTTAAGGGATAGACTATACACATATAGGGTAATTTTGCATTAATTTATCTGTATTCACATTACACGTAGAACCTAATTAGTAAAAAAAATATTATAATAATAACGTTTTTGAGATATGGCAGACGGGAGCTCAGAGTTGTCTGAGTGGCCGGTAGCAATAAAAACCACCACCCCTCTACAGTTACTAATTGGGAAAAACCCCACTATGTAAAAGGACATCCTTGTAACGGTTGTCGTATGAAGTAGGTTTGGACCAAAGTGCAGCGTGGTAAGTGTTCATGTTATTTTTATTTAAACTGAACACAAAACAAAATAACAAAGAGAATGAACGAAAACAAAACAGTCCTGTCAGATGCAGAAACACAAAACAGAAAACAACTACCCACAAAACCCATGTGGGCAAGAGCTACCTTAGTATGGTTCTCAATCAGAGACAACGACAGACAGTTGTCCCTGATTGAGAACCATACCCGGCCAATAACAAAGAAATACAAAAACATAGAAAAAAGAACATAAAACGCCCACCCTAGTCACACTCTGGCCTAACCAAAATAGAGAATAAAAAGCCTCTCTATGGCCAGGGCGTGACAAATCTGGGTTTTCATAAAAAGGCATGATTGGACTAAAGACGCCACTGAATATAGATGGCCTACGGACGGGTTATTTAAGAAAATCAAATATCAACATGTGCACAACATTGTGAGAGGACAGGAAAATAAGACCAAGACCAAAACAAATCCCCATTGTTTTCTGTGACTGCTTTGTCGATGTTAAAAACTGAGGGTAACCTATTCTGGACTCACAGAAAGCTACCTGTTTGAAAAAGGAATTGACAAAGATTATAGACCCTGCCTCTGTCAAAACAGAGGAGTTTCCTCTAGAATGCAACGCTCCACCATATGCTCCACCACCCCCTCCCTACTGCGGAGATAGGTTTAATAAAGGAATTTATCCACTACTCCCAAACGAACTAATAGCTCCAAGCAAAAATTCTACCCCACCACCAGGAAGAATGTATCAATAACTTGGAGAAATATGAAATGATACCAAGACACAATCAGCACCTCTCTACCCTAGAGTTACCATGGCAAATTACCTCATGGCAGCTCAAGAAAATAAAGTGCAGAGAGAAATTAATTAAGCCCACCACCAGAGACATTGCTCGGCTGGGTGAATTTATTTTCACTGAAGATGATGATATCCTCGACTGGGTGGATAAAATGAAAACAGAATGGCAAGAGGAAACCACGGAGTGGTTTAATTCCACTTATACTAACTGAGAACCTGTTCTATGATAGACTCTGCAGGAATCTGCCTGACTGGGACTTGATAAACTAATGAATGTTGTGGGATGGGACAGATTTGAAGGCCCTACTAAAGAGGACCACATTAGACACCACTCCAGACCTGAAAAATATGAATACTGAAGAAAAAGACTGGACTTGACACACAGCTCAAGAAGGCCTAGCAGGCCCAGCTGGACAAAGGGAAGACCAGCAATCTAATGGTGGCTGTAACCCCAGCAGCCTCCTCCACCACCTACTCCATAGTTTACCCAAGAACCTGCTACTCAGTTCCGTCCTCAACCATATGGGAACCCACAACCATACCTACCCTCACTAAGACAACCTCTGGTGTGCTGGTACTTCAGTGTGGCAGGTCATATGAGAAACATGTGCCCACAACAACCACAGCAGCAACCTTGGCAGCAGAGGGGAAGAGGTCACTGGCGAGGGAACGCTTGCAGAGGGAACTTCCAAGGAGGACGAGGCGGGAGATCGGCCTTTACAGGACAGCCTCAACCTAGTTTTTCTCAGACTCAACCAATGAAAATATGGATGGCCCCAACAGCCTCCTGTGACAAACCAGGCATGGTTCCCACTGCAGAATAATCAACAATAGGGATGCCCTGACCCCCTTCTCCAGTATCACCAGTAAATATTTCCGGGTGATACCAAAGAAGCAATCATTACTCTGAAGGTCAACGATCAAGAGGTACCATTTTTAATAGACACTGGAGCTCTCACCTCCTGCATTGGATCTACAGGCCAACACCTCAGCCTGGGACTCACATCTAGGTCAGGTAGGACGATGGGAGTCGCTGGGATATCTCAAAAGCTGTACTGGACTGAAGATACAACAATTGACCTGGGGGGAGGTAATACTATTAAGGCTCCCTTTCTGAACTCTCCTGCCACTCCCGTTAGCCTACTGGGTAGACATTTTCCTGACCAAGTCCAACACGATTCAAAGGCCCGACCTGACCTTTATGATGGCAAGGGGGTTAAGGATCCATCAAGGGAGGAAAAGGTGCTTGGGAGAGCAGAGACAGGGACCTCGCATTGACCAGTACTTCTTTCGAAGCAGCCAGTCAAATCAGTCGAATGAAGCACAAGCGACGGGACGCAAACCAAAGTTCGCAGAGCATCAGCACCCCTGTAACGGAGGAGGATAACACAAGCCGGTGGATGAATTCACCCAACCACAGAGACCTTTAAAAAGAGGAAAAGATCAAAGGAAAGGAGGAAAAGATCAAAGGGCACAGACCGAGTGTGAAGTGGCCCAAAGCTGTTGAAAAGAGAGAGTGGGAAACAATCAACAACGACCAGACAAAAATCTTAGAACAACAGGTAGGAACAGCAGAGAAAAAGCTTGAAAGGATGGGAGACATTATCTACCACTACGGAGAGAGCACTTTGGAGTAAACGAAAGGAGAAGTGGCAAGACGCCACCCGCGCCAGCCAGATCTAGGAGGCAGCAGGAGATCGAGATACTTGTCAGAGAGAGAAGGCAGCTGAGAAAGCAGTGGAAGAAGGCCTCTGATGCAGAGAGAGAAGTTCTCATGCTACTCCAAGCAGACATTAAATGTCGGCTGGCAACCTTGCGAAGAGCGGAAAACCTTAAGGAAACTTCGTAGGAAGAAGGAACACTCAAGAACACGGTTCTATAAAAAACCCTTTAAGTTTGTCAAAGACCTCTTCGCAAAGGAAAAATGCGGAATCCTAAAAACTCCAAAGCCAGAACTGGAAGAACATCTGGAAAAGGTCCACCAGGACATGAAAAGGCATGAGCAGATAATCATCCCACATGACATCCCACCTATTCAACCACCAGAATTCTATTTGGACAATGACCCTCCAAAATGGAGGGAAGTAGAGAACGTTGTCCGAAGAGCAAGAGCGGCCTCGGCTCCTGGGCCTAATGGAGTACCATACAAGCTCTACAAGAACGCCCCGGATGTTCTACGCTTTCTTTGGAGGCTCATGAGGATAGTGTGGCAGAAGGAAATAATACCAAAGGCATGGCGAAGGGCTGGTGGTGTGCTAATCCCGAAAGAGAAGGATGCGACATACATCAGTCAATTCCGACCAATCTCCCTTCTCAACGTCGAAGGGAAGATCTTTTTCAGTATAATAGCACAGAGGCTGTCCACTTATCTGGAAAGGAACAAGTACATTGACACATCTGTACAGGAAGCAGACATTCCTGGTTTCTCTGGTTGCCTGGAACATACTAGTATGATTTGGCACCAGATCCAAACAGCTAAGAAGGACAAGAGAGACTTCTATGTCATCTTCCTCAGACTGGCCAATGCCTTTGGCTCAGTTCACCATGAACTCCTCTGGGAATCCTTCACCATTTTCCACTTACCAGAACCCATCACTACACTGGTAAAGGCCTATTTCCAAGACCTGCAATTGTGTTTCACAACACCTGACTTCACAACAACATGGCAGCGCTTGGAAGTAGGCATAATGGCAGACTGTACAATTTCACGTCTGGCCTTCACTATGGCCATGGAAGTCATCATCAGGGCATCAAGATGGGTAGTCGGCGGTGAGGAAGGGCTCCGTCTCCCACCTATCCAAGAAAACATGGATGACATGACTACACTGACCACCACTGCAGCATGCACCAGGCGGCTACTTGCAAAACTGCAGGATAACATCAAGTGGGCCTGGATGAAAATCAAGCCAAGCAAATCTCGAAGCATCTCCATAGTCAAGGGACAGCTTAAAGATGTGAGGTTCTGCATTGGAGATGACCCGATACCAATGGTGTCTGAGCAACTTGTCAAGAGCCTGGGGAAGATGGTACAACGAAACGAAATGGACATCATCCAAGGCTGTGCAGCAAGCAACATCAGCCCTGAGACACCAAGACATTGTGGGGAATATCCAGCATGGAAGAGGAGGCTTTGGCCTGGCAGCAAGCAAACCAACGTTCCATAAGGCAACATCATCTGAACGCAGGAAGCTTGTGGTCGAGGAGGAGCGCAGACAGGAGGAGACTGAAAGAAGTGCAAAGGCTGTCTCTCTTGCTAAACAAGGGCAATGGATGCGGTGGGAAGGCCTGGAGAGGAGAAAGATCAACTGGGGTGAGCTTTGGCAAATGAAGGCAAGCAATATCAGCTTCATCATAAGAGCTGTTTATGATGTGCTTCCATCCCCAAAAAACCTACATCAATGGTATGGCGAGGACTCGACCTGCCCCCTCTGCCCAGCTCCAGCGACTCTCAGGCATATTATGACAGGTTGTAAGACCAGCCTCTCACAAGGCCGCTACACCTGGAGGAACAATCAGGTCCTCAAGAGCCTGGCTGCAGCACTTGAGACCAAGAGGAGTGCAACCAATTCATTACCTCCAAAAACAAGCAATCCCGTCAAAACAACAACATTCATCCGGGAGGGACAGAAAAGGCCCAAGCATCCTCCTACGAAGCCAGAAACGGGACGCCTAGCCATGGCCCGGGACTGGAAGATGCTTGTCGATATTTGCCAGCAACTCATTTTTCCACCTGAGATTGCTTCTACCAACCTTAGGCCAGACATGGTACTCTGGTCCCCTTCACGAAAGGCTGTGTACATCATAGAGCTCACAGTCCCGTGGGAAAAGTCTGTTGAAGAGGCCTACGAGCATAAGAAACTGTGTTACACAGAGTTGGCAGCAGATGCAACTCAGCGTGGCTGGAATGCAAAAATCTGGCCACCATCAGGTTGCTGAAAGAACTTGGAATCCATGGACAGGCTCTGCGGCAGGCCGTCAGAGCAGTTTCTCAAGCAGCTGAAAGAGGCAGCCAGTGGATCTGGATCAAACGGAAGGACCCTTGCTGGGCTATAACTTCATGACCCCCCACCCCCACCTGAGAACCCAATTCAGATCCCTCCAACTTGCGGAGGGCATATGAGGTATGCGGTTGGCTGTAGGGCTGGCTCAGGGAAGAGGAAGCCCATGCCTTGCATTGTCCCGTGGGACATCTTAATTGGGCATGGGACACAAGCTAAGGCTTGATCATCCTTTAGCTGGCCACCTTTGATGAGGGTGTTTAGTGATTAAAGGCCGAAAAACCCACTGATTTGAAGGCACACTACTAAGGATGTGTCCCAAAATTGACATCTTCACCGAGTCTAAGAAATAAACCTTCCGTGCCACTCTGTCAACATCACGGCAAATCTCATGTGAGTGCATTCCATCTATTGGCACAGTGGACAGTTTTTAACATCTCGTCCCGTGATTTATGATTCTATGAACCTCTTGAGCTCCCTGACGTTACTCTCATAGTTGACGGCTCTGCCTTTATTGATAGGGAGACTGGTAGGAAACATGCAGGGTTTGGTATAGTCTCACTGGATAGGTCATTGTTGATTGAACAGCCCTTGCCTAAACATTGCTCAGCACAACAAGCTGAGCTTCTAGCACTTACTGAAGCATGTAAATTAGGTAGTGGTTAGAAGATTAACATGTATTTTGACTCTGCATAGGCCATTGGCGTTTGCCTGTCTTGGATAGGGGTTTGGAAAGGTAGGGACTTTGTTAACGCTTCTGGTACCCCTATTAAACACCGTTTACAGATAGAAGCCCTGCTTGAAGCTATGCTGCTTCCTGCCAAGTTGGCTATTCTTAGGGTCCGTGCCCACACAGGCAACACTGACAGCGTTAGTTTAGGTAATGCAGCTGCTGATGCTGCTGCTAAGAATGCTGCTTCCCGCTGCCATACTCATGCTGTTCTGCTTGCCTCCCCGTGTACATTTGAAATCACTGATCTGGACCAACACCAGGCTGAGGATGCACTTAATCACCCTTTGTGGGAGTCTAGTGGCTGCTATAGAGGTCCTGATGGCCTGTGGAGGTAATCACCCTCTGGCAAACAATTTTGCCTCTGCCTCCCGTCTCCTCTGTGTGGGCCAGGTGCCAAGGTAGGAGATGGTAAGAATAATATCTGACACCTGGTTTTGTCCAAATCTGATTGAAATGTGCAAAACACAAGTGTATAAACGTACTACAAGAATGCAATACAACATTGGTAAGGGTACCCCCCTGAAACCAGGGAAAATTTCCAGTGCCTACTCCATGCAGGCCCATATGAATTTGACTATTGCTGGTTTTGCCCTTCTTTCTACTGATGTTCAGAATCTTAAAGCTGTTACAGCCAGGCTGGCATTAGACTATATCCTAGCTAAGGAGGGGGGATATTGCAGGGCCCTAAATTATATTTCCCCCATGTGTTATGCTTCTCCCTGACTCCTCTGATAATATGGCAGAGATTCTCACGGATTTGACTCAGTTGGCTGACACCTACACCCCTACAGGACATGACTCCTGGTTCCCTTTTGGGTGGTTGAAAGATAAACTATGACATTTGAGATGTTTTCCATCTTAGTTCCATAATTGGCCTCTGTGCTTGTTCTGCTGATTTGCATTTGTGCCTTCTGTGCAGCTGTCAAATGTGTACTTCATAAGGCTATGCCAGGCATATTTATGCTTCAAGTTCCTCATCCCCCAGACCCGTGTTTCTATCCCCAATCTCCTGAGGACAGAAAGCTTAACACCAAACTGGTATTGTGGTTGTTCATTAGGTGATGGGAAAAAATGCAATATGTATACAAAATAATATACAGTTGAAGTCGGAAGTGTGCATACACTTAGGTTGGAGTCATTAAAACTCGTTTTTCAACCACTCCACAAATTTCTTGTTAACAAACTATAGTTTTGGCAAGTCGGATAAGACATCTACTTTGTGTAGGACACAAGTAATTTTTCCAACAATTGTTTACAGACAGATTTCACTTATCATTTACTGTATCACAATTCCAGTGGGTCAGAAGTTTACATAAACTAAGTTGACTGTGCCTTTAAACATCTTGGAAGCTTCTGATAGGCTAATTGACATCAATTGAGTCAATTGGAGGTGTACCTGTGGATGTATTTTAAGGCCTACCTTCAAACTCAGTGCCTCTTTGCTTGACATCATGGGAAAATCAAAAGAAATCAGCCAAGAACTCAGAAAAAAAGTGTAGACCTCCACAAGTCTGGTTCATCCTTGGGAGCAATTTCCAAACGCCTGAAGGTACCATGTTCATCTGTACAAACAATAGTATGCAAGTATAAACACCATGAGAAATCGCAGCCGTCATATCGCTCAGGAAGGAGATGCATTCTGTCTCTTAGAGATGAAAGTACTTTGGTGCAAAAGTGCAAATCAATCCCAGAACAACAGCAAAGGACCTTGTGAATATGCTGGAGGAAACAGGTACAAATGTATCTATATCCACAGTAAAACAAGTCCTCTATCGACATAACTTGAAAGGCAGCTCAGCGAGGAAGAAACCACTGCCCCAAAACCTCCATTAAATATCCAGACTATGGTTTGCAACTGCACATGGGGACCAATATTGTACTTTTTGGAGAAATGTCCTCTGGTCTGATGAAACAAAAATAGAACTGTTTGGCCATAATGACCATCACTATGTTTGGGGGAAAAAGGGGGAGGCTTGTAAGCCAAATATCACTATCCCAACCGTGAAGCACAGGGGTGGCAGCATCATGTTGTTTGGAGCTTTGCTGCAGGAGGGACTGGTGCACTTCATAAAATAGATGGAATCATGAGGATGGAACATTATGTGGATATATTGAAGCAACATCTCAAGACAACAGTCAGGAAGTTAAAGCTTGGTCGCAAATGGGTCCTCCAAATGAACAATGATCCCAAGCATACTTCCAAAGTTGTGGCAAAATGGCTTAAGGACAACAAAGTCAAGGTATTGGAGTGGCCATCACAAAGCCCTGACCCCAGTCCTATAGAAAATGTGTGGTTAGAACTGAAAAAAACGTGTGCGAGCAAGGAGGCCTAGATCACCGCCTGGAGGCTGTATCACCGCCTGGTACGGCAACTGCTCCGCCCACAACCGTAAGGCTCTCCAGAGGGTAGTGAGGTCTGCACAACGCATCACCGGGGGCAAACTACCTGCCCTCCAGGACACCTACACCACCCGATGTTACAGGAAGGCCATAAAGATCATCAAGGACAACAACCACCCGAGCCACTGCCTGTTCACCCCGCTATCATCCAGAAGGCGAGGTCAGTACAGGTGCATCAAAGCTGGGACAGAGAGACTGAAAAACAGCTTCTATCTCAAGGCCATCAGACTGTTAAACAGCAACCACTAACATTGAGTGGCTGTTGCCAACACACTGACTCAACTCCAGCCACTTTAATAATGGGAATTGATGGGAAATGATGTAAAATATATCACTAGCCACTTTAAACAATGCTACCTAATATAATGTTTACATACCCTACATTATTCATCTCATATGTATACGTATATACTGTACTCTATATCATCTACTGCATCCTTATGTAATACATGTATCACTAGCCACTTTAACTATGCCACTTTGTTTACATACTCATCTCATATGTATATACTGTACTCGATACCATCTACTGTATCTTGCCTATGCTGCTCTGTACCATCACTCATTCATATATCCTTATGTACATATTCTTTATCGCCTTACACTGTGTATAAGACAGTAGGTTTGGAATTGTTAGTTAGATTACTTGTTGGCTATTACTGCATTGTCGGAACTAGAAGCACAAGCATTTCGCTACACTCGCATTAAATTCTGCTAACCATGTGTATGTGACAAATAAAATTTGATTTGATTTGAGAAACCTGACTCAGCTCTGTCAGTATGAATGGAACAAAATTCACCCAACTTTATTGTGGGAAGCTTGTGGAAGGATCCCAAAATGTTTGACCCAAGTTAAACAATTTCAAGGCAATGCTACCAAATCTTAGTTGAGTGTATGTAAACTTCTGACCCACTGTGAATGTGATGAAAGAAATAAAATCTGAAATAAAGTAATTTTTGCAACAAATGTTTACAGACAGATTATTTCACTTATAATTCACTATCACTGTATACACTGTATTCACTGTGTATTCTAACATTTCACATTCTTAAATAAAGTGGTGATCCTAACTGACCTAAGACAATTTTTACTAGGATTAAATGTCAGGAATTGTGAAAAACGGGGTTTAAATGTATTTTTCTAAGGTGTGTGTAAACTTTCGACTTCAACTGTACTTACCTTTAGTATCTTGAAAAAAAGTGCTAGAATTAAAAGTGAAATGTTTACCCTATTAACCTGCTTCATTATTTATGTATTACCAGTTGATGAAGACAACTCCAATTTCATACATCATTGAAAATTTGTCTCGGAATAAGTAAGAATAAAAAAGTTAAAATAACTTCTTAGATTTGATAGAGACATTATACATCTTATTACCTTATCAATTTAGGATTTGTATCAATGTGGATGAGAGACAGGTGTGCAGGAACAGTATTTTTGCTGAGCAATGCAATGAAGCTGGACCATTCTGGTAAGATAGTACCTGCACCATCTACATGCTGCAATGACTCTTCGCCATTGTACACGATGGCCCATTGCTCTGAGACTTCCTTTGACCATTCTAAAGCCCGCATGGGGCATCCTTGCCTTAAGGTGTTCTTTCCTCCTTCTCTAAAAAAGCTGACCGTTACACTGTCATGAAATGTGATTATATATCAACTATGAAACAAATAGGACATGGCCTGCTTATGAGTTGCCATGAAAGAAAGTTAGATTAATTCAACTGAAAATGGCAAGAACAGGTGTTCATAGCTTAATGCTTTTGGTTAGCTTGAGAATAATAATTGCATGATTTATCATTCTGAGTATGTAGGTACTGTATCTATGTAATATAGTACAATGTTAGGAACCGACACTGAATCGTAGGCGCTAACTACTAGCAATGTAAAAGTTGGACAGAAAATGCCCAGTGCTGCTTACCTGAGATGCCATCATCACACAGTCCTTCTTAGGTGTCTGCTATGACTTCCTTTGTGTCAGAAAGAAAGGCTGAACAGTATTGGTTGTAGCCAAACTGACACTCAAAAAATGGCCAAAATGGAAGGTGGTTAGTGAAAGTTTTGTTTTCAAATACATTTTTTGTTCTCAAAATATTTTTGGGGAATAAAATGCATAAAGTTTTGCGCTCTATCACAAAATATTTGTTTGCAAAAAAAAAAAAAACTTTGTAGCCTTTTTTCTTTAAATTATTTTGGAATTGAAAATAAAAAACTTCTGCTCTCAACAAAAATACATCGATTTGTTGAAAATTAGGGAGTGGGGCTAATAGCTGAACAATATTAATTATTAATATTAATTATACATATTAACAATAATTCAACCTTTACTAAATAATAGTCTAATAGCTGAGCTAGGTGTTAAAATAAAACGTCATATCAAAGACCAGATTTGCCTTAGCGACCAAGGGGGGGTTAGAGCACAGATTATGCTTTTGTGTCTCAATGCACTACTGTCTCTAACTGACAATGAATGGGCAATATAAACCAAATAATAAACTGATAATTGTGCACGACTTCAAATGAAGCAAGCAGGGGGCATGTTTCAAACCTTCAACCTTCTTGGCCGACGTCCAGCGCACTATTGACAGTGCACCAAAAGCATGCTCATGCCGCAAAGTCGATAGAGCGCGTTCTCAAGGTAGCTTGCTACTCAATTTATTAAAGTAATGACTTTTCAAATAAGATACCTTACACGTTATGTTGGCTGACAATTTCTTAGCTACGCTGTCCTTACGAACCACATAGCATATCATTACAGCAGTATGTATCGGTATGTTAGCTATCTACCTAACGTTAGTAGTTATACATCAAATTTGACAGTATATTAACGATAGGCTATCTAACTACTCAACGTTTATTGACTTGATTATTCCCATCATTCTTAGCTTAGCTAAATTCTACAGTCAGAGTGCGTTCTCAATGGACATTCGGGTGCTTCGTAAATTCGAGCGCAGAATAATGCATTTACGAGCACTCAACACCCGGCCGGTGTCAGTAAACGTCGGGCAAAAAGCGTAATTAAATTGTTTCCAGCAGCACAGTTACAGTCACCAACGCTTTGGTTAAAATGGTCAGACTGGTCTCATTTTTGTCTGGAAGTAGCTAGCAAGCTAGCCAACGTTAGCTTGGGTGCTTGACTGCCTCGGCAGAGCGAAACGGTCTGAATTTACCCAGAGGGTTTTGCATTTTTCATGGAAAGGAAACAAAATTATTTGAATCAAATTAATTAAGCAACTAGGGATTCATTAGCCAAATATTACTGTATCATTTCAATCATTTTAGTCTATAAGATTCTTGCTACGTAAGCTTAACTTTCTGAACATTCGAGACGTGTAGTCCACTTGTCATTCCAATCTCCTTTGCATTAGCGTAGCCTCTTCTGTACCCTGTCAACTATGTGTCTATCTATCCCTGTTCTCTCCTCTCTGCACAGACCATACAAACGCTCCACACCGCGTGGCCGCGGCCACCCTAATCTGGTGGTCCCAGCGCGCACGACCCACGTGGAGTTCCTGGTCTCCGGTAGCCTCTGGAACTGCCGATCTGCGGCCAACAAGGCAGAGTTCATCTCAGCCTATGCCTCCCTCCAGTCCCTCGACTTCCTGGCACTGACGGAAACATGGATCACCACAGATAACACTGCTACTCCTACTGCTCTCTCTTCGTCCGCCCACGTGTTCTCGCACACCCCGAGAGCTTCTGGTCAGCGGGGTGGTGGCACCGGGATCCTCATCTCTCCCAAGTGGTCATTCTCTCTCTCTCCCTTACCCATCTATCTATCGCCTCCTTTGAATTCCATGCTGTCACAGTTACCAGCCCTTTCAAGCTTAACATCCTTATCATTTATCGCCCTCCAGGTTCCCTCGGAGAGTTCATCAATGAGCTTGATGCCTTGATAAGCTCCTTTCCTGAGGACGGCTCACCTCTCACAGTCCTGGGCGACTTTAACCTCCCCACGTCTACCTTTGACTCATTCCTCTCTGCCTCCTTCTTTCCACTCCTCTCCTCTTTGACCTCACCCTCTCACCTTCCCCCCTACTCACAAGGCAGGCAATACGCTCGACCTCATCTTTACTAGATGCTGTTCTTCCACTAACCTCATTGCAACTCCCCTCCAAGTCTCCGACCACTACCTTGTATCCTTTTCCCTCTCGCTCTCATCCAACACTTCCCACACTGCCCCTACTCGGATGGTATCGCGCCGTCCCAACCTTCGCTCTCTCTCCCCCGCTACTCTCTCCTCTTCCATCCTATCATCTCTTCCCTCTGCTCATACCTTCTCCAACCTTTCTCCTGAGTCTGCCTCCTCAACCCTCCTCTCTTCCCTTTCTGCATCCTTTGACTCTCTATGTCCCCTATCCTCCAGGCCGGCTCGGTCCTCCCCTCCCGCTCCGTGGCTCGATGACTCATTGCGAGCTCACAGAACAGAGCTCCGGGCAGCCGAGCGGAAATGGAGGAAAACTCGCCTCCCTGCGGACCTGGCATCCTTTCACTCCCTCCTCTCTACATTTTCCTCCTCTGTCTCTGCTGCTAAAGCCACTTTCTACCACTCTAAATTCCAAGCATCTGCCTCTAACCCTAGGAAGCTCTTTGCCACCTTCTCCTCCCTCCTGAATCCTCCTCCCCCTCCCCCCCTCCTCCCTCTCTGCAGATGACTTCGTCAACCATTTTGAAAAGAAGGTCGACGACATCCGATCCTCGTTTGCTAAGTCAAACGACACCGCTGGTTCTGCTCACACTGCCCTACCCTGTGCTCTGACCTCTTTCTCCCCTCTCTCTCCAGATGAAATCTCGCTTCTTGTGACGGCCGGCCGCCCAACAACCTGCCCGCTTGACCCTATCCCCTCCTCTCTTCTCCAGACCATTTCCGGGGACCTTCTCCCTTACCTCACCTCGCTCATCAACTCATCCCTGACCGCTGGCTACGTCCCTTCCGTCTTCAAGAGAGCGAGAGTTGCACCCCTTCTGAAAAAACCTACACTCGATCCCTCCGATGTCAACAACTACAGACCAGTATCCCTTCTTTCTTTTCTCTCCAAAACTCTTGAACGTGCCGTTCTTGGCCAACTCTCCCACTATCTCTCTCAGAATGACCTTCTTGATCCAAATCAGTCAGGTTTCAAGACTAGTCATTCAACTGAGACTGCTCTTCTCTGTATCACGGAGGCGCTCCGCACTGCTAAAGCTAACTCTCTCTCCTCTGCTCTCATCCTTCTAGACCTATCGGCTGCCTTCGATACTGTGAACCATCAGATCCTCCTCTCCACCCTCTCTGTTGGGCATCTCTGGCGCGGCCCACGCTTGGATTGCGTCCTACCTGACAGGTCGCTCCTACCAGGTGGCGTGGCGAGAATCTGTCTCCTCGCCACGCGCTCTCACCACTGGTGTCCCCCAGGGCTCTGTTCTAGGCCCTCTCCTATTCTCGCTATACACCAAGTCACTTGGCTCTGTCATAACCTCACATGGTCTCTCCTATCATTGCTATGCAGACGACACACAATTAATCTTCTCCTTTCCCCCTTCTGATGACCAGGTGGCGAATCGCATCTCTGCATGTCTGGCAGACATATCAGTGTGGATGACGGATCACCACCTCAAGCTGAACCTCGGCAAGACGGAGCTGCTCTTCCTCCCGGGGAAGGACTGCCCGTTCCATGATCTCGCCATCACGGTTGACAACTCCATTGTGTCCTCCTCCCAGAGCGCTAAGAACCTTGGCGTGATCCTGGACAACACCCTGTCGTTCTCAACCAACATCATGGCGGTGGCCCGTTCCTGTAGGTTCATGCTCTACAACATCCGCAGAGTACGACCCTGCCTCACACAGGAAGCGGCGCAGGTCCTAATCCAGGCACTTGTCATCTCCCGTCTGGATTACTGCAACTCGCTGTTGGCTGGGCTCCCTGCCTGTGCCATTAAACCCCTACAACTCATCCAGAACGCCGCAGCCCGTCTGGTGTTCAACCTTCCCAAGTTCTCTCACGTCACCCCGCTCCTCCGCTCTCTCCACTGGCTTCCAGTTGAAGCTCGCATCCGCTACAAGACCATGGTGCTTGCCTACGGAGCTGTGAGGGGAACGGCACCGCAGTACCTCCAGGCTCTGATCAGGCCCTACACCCAAGCAAGGGCACTGCGTTCATCCACCTCTGGCCTGCTCGCCTCCCTACCATTGAGGAAGTACAGTTCCCGCTCAGCCCAGTCAAAACTGTTCGCTGCTCTGGCCCCCAATGGTGGAACAAACTCCCTCACGACGCCAGGACAGCGGAGTCAATCACCACCTTCCGGAGACACCTGAAACCCCACCTCTTCAAGGAATACCTAGGATAAGATAAGTAATCCTTCTCACCACCCCCCCCCTTAATGATTTAGATGCACTATTGTAAAGTGGCTGTTCCACTGGATGTCAGAAGGTGAATTCACCAATTTGTAAGTCGCTCTGGATAAGAGCGTCTGCTAAATGACTTAAATGTAAAATGTAAATGTAAATAGCCCAGTACTGTACTGCCAACCGTCACATTGTACAGCGCCATATTTTCCGTTCCATCCTAACAGAAACTCAGAGGGTTTTTAATTTTTCATGGAATAGAATTGCCATAATATTGATCTAATTAATTAAGCAAGGACCAGTCAAAAGTTTGGACACACCTACTCATTCCAGGATGTTTCTATATTTTTTATATTTTCTACATTGTAGAATAATAGTGAAGACATCACACCTATGAAATAACACATATGGAATCAGTTAAAAATGAATTCTTATTTACAAGGACAGCCTACTCATTCCTCCCCGTTGGGGGATTGAACCCCGGTGTCCCGCGTGTCTGCATATGGAAGACTATCAAATGCTTCCCAAAGACGCCCTCTGGTGGTCAAACTAGCAATAACTTGCAGTAACAGAAGAAATGTCTGATAATTAAATGAGGTGCCACAGAATGCTGTGGCAGCACGAAAGGTGTGCCGCAGTATGACACAACTTTTAAAGGAGGAACCACTGTAGCTAGCAAAACAATTAACCATAATCCGAGCTGATAACATTGCTACCCTACACGAATCTGCTGGTAGCTTAAACTAACCAACTAGCTAGCTAGGATAAATGTAGCTAACATTAGGCTATAACTAGAAATGCAAATGGCTCTGAGATATGAATAATATTACTACACAGATCATACACGTAACGTTAGCTAGCGAGCCAGCCAGCCAGCAAACGTTAGCTTGCTGACAAAATTTGATATCATAATATCTGAAAATGTAGCTAGCTAGACTCTCTTACATGGATGAACAGTTCTCTCTCTCTGTCATGGATGTCATGGTTGCCCTTAGTTTGAAGATGTAATCCTGACACAGGTATTTTATACAACAGCCTTCTTCTGTGTGTTTATAAATTCAAATGCCTCTCCTGTAATGTAGTAACGCGTGACATATGCCCAGTTTCCTGAAATGAGTCACAATTTCTAAACCATAGAGTTTGCTGACAACAAAATAACACAAAAACATTATATAATTAGGTAGCCTAGTGGTTAGAGTGGTAGGCCAGTCACCAAAAGGTTGCTGGCTCGAATCTCTGAGCTGACAAGGTAAAAATCTGTCGTCTTCCCCCTGAGCAACGCAGTTAACCCACTGTTCCCTGGGTGCTATGGATGTTGATTAAGGCAGCCCCCCGCATCTCTCTGATTTGGTTGAAGGCATGCAGTTGTACAACTGACTAGGTATTCCATTTATGACTGTTTTCCAAAAGAATGCTTGTTCATATGAGACCCATATCATATGCAACTGCACTGTCACTAGGATGTAGTGGTCAGTGGAAGTGTCTTTATGGAAAACTCTGCATCATTTACTGTTTGTTGGGATAAGGTTCCTCTTTACCCATTTATGTGTATATATAAAGTCTTAAATCATCCTTCTCCTGCATAACAAGAGCTCACAAATTCGCAAAGGCTACCTTACACACATACACGCGCGTGCGCGCACACAAGCACACACGCAAACACACACACACACAAACACACACTTCCTCTGTACCTTAGCACTAATTCTCCATGTCTGAACGTTCGGTGCCGGTGAGCTCTGCCAACAGGAGCGAGTTGGAGAACACAATACAGTTGGATAATGAGTTACTTCACCAGGATAGATAAAGAGTGGTATGATTATATGGTACAAGGCTGACACCGGCACAACTAATTTTATTTTCCTAGAGACTAGATAAGAATTTGCATTGACTGTATGGTATGGACACAGTCACTAAATCCACTGGCAGATGTACCCAGTGAATCTGTGTCAACTTTCCCTTCACATCTTAATCAAGATTAAATTAAATCAAAGTGCATTGGTCACAATACACAGATTTGCAGATGTTATCGCAGGTGCAGCGAAATGTTTCTAGCTCCAGCAGTCCAGTAATATCTAACAATAAAAATATATACATAATCCCAAAAGTGAAATAAAAAACACAAAAAATAAGAAATATCAGAGCGAGCAATATCAGCACGAGCAATGTCAGATACTGATAATATGAATTTCTAAAAAGATAAACCACTGTCACAAGTTTATATATGTTTACAACAAGCAAGGGGAAGATATCATTTGTACTGGAGTGAAACGTCTCTAGAGTAATGCCTGATCTCTTTCATGATCATGTGAAATATCAATTGCTATGAAAATGCTGGGATGGGTTTTTCAATTATGTTAAAGGTAATTATGATGCAACTACGACAGTGATACAATATGGATTACAATTATCATCATGAATATTAAGACGATACGCACTACATGTTACACACATAGACACACAACCATGCAAATTGGCAGAGTTATTATTTATTTGGACATCACATATTATAGTCTTACTCTTATACAGGCACAATACACATTCTCACTAAATCACATCCAATATCATACATAACATCAACCTACTCAGATTTACTACACACACAATGTCTTGTCTCAATTTTCTATCATCTGTGGCATTGGATCACAGGCAAACAGGCAAGAGAATAAAACAAATATTGCTAGAACCTATTTCTTGAATTCTAAATATCAGACATATGAAAGTTCTAGTTTTGACCGTCATAATATCTCTGATGGCAGTAACTTTACAAGCACTAATTATAGTCAATTTAGACTGAGAATAGTATCAAGTTATGGTAAGGGGTGAAATAAATATAGCCAGTTATAATTGTAACGGTTTAGTAGATTATAAAAAAAGATGATCAGTCTTACTGTTTACAGAAAACTCACTCTATATCCTTAGATGAAGTTGCATGGATAAAGGAATGGGGCGGTGAAATAATTTTCTGTCATGGACAAAGGAACTCAAAAGGTGTGATGATATTAATTAACAAAAATGTCAATTTGAATGTGAAAATAGTCAGGAATTTGCAAGGAAGGTGGATCTTTATGAATATGAAAGTGGATCAAAAAAATATTTGGCTCATTAATCTATATGGTCCAAATATCAATTTATTGAACTTACAGGCAACAAATGATCAAATCATTATGGAAGGAGACTATAACACAGTGTTAAGTACCTCAGTGGACCGTAAAGGTAATCACTCTGCAAACTATCACCACCGTGCCCTTAAGGAAATCACAAATATTAGAAATAGGGGATTTTTTTTTGCATTGTTGTTTGCTGTTTTCTTTGTCTTTTTTCTCTTTAGTTCATTCTCTTGGTTGTTGGTGCATTGGGGGGTTCTTGGGGGTGGGGAATGGAATTCATTATTATTATTATTAGATTTTTTTCCTCTTGGAGGGGGGACTGTGGGAGTGGTCTCGAATGGTTGAGGGACAGCTATTGGGGAACTGTGGGGTGGGATCTTGGAGGGTTCGGGCTCATGTGTTTTGTCTTGTCAACGTACACTTGACCAGGGCATTGACCCTGGATGCTTCTGTGTGTCACTCTGAATGGGAGTCTGCTGGATGACTGGTATGATGTCGTTGTTGAGCGGCTTCACTGCAAGTATATTGTATGTTTCGGATATTCAATAAAAAAATAAAAAATAAAAAAATAAGTACAGAGCTGGCAGTGGAATAATGAGATTTACAAAATGGGTTGTTTAGATCTGGGCTGCTGATTGGTTGATATGAAATACGATGATGTGTTAATGTAATAATTCCGCTGTCCCGTAACGCATGCAGGAAATTCATAAATTTACATTCATAAATGTATCTTCACATTATTTTCCTGTGCTTCTATTTGTTTTGAAACAGTTGGGGGTTGTATAAACCTACAGTGCCTTCAGAAAGTATTCATACCCCTTGACTTGTTCCACATTTTGTTGTGTTACAGACTGAATTCAAAATGTATAAAATAATATATAAATTCCGACCATCTACACACAATGCACATAATGACAAAGCGAAAACATGTTTTTAGAAATGTTTGCAAATGTGCTGAAAATTAAACACATAAATATCTAATTTGCTTAAGTATTCACACACCTGAGTCTATACTTTGTAGGAGCACATTTGGCAGTGATTACAGCTGTAGTCTTTCTGGGTTAGTCTCTAACTTACACCTGGAATGTCCAACATTTGCCCATTATTCTTTACAAAATTCTTCAAGCTCCTACAAATTGGTTGTTAATCATTGCTGGACAACCATTTTCAAGTCTTGCCAAGTCAAAACTAACATGTATTGTCTTCTTGGTAAGCAACTCCAGTGTAGATTTAGCCTTTTTAGGTTATTGTCCTGCTGAAAGGTGAATTCATTTCCCAGTGTCTGGTGATAAGCAAACTGAACCAGGTTTTCCTCTAGGATTTTGTATTTATATTCATTAAGGATCCCCATTAGCTGCTGCTAAGGCAGCAGATACTCTTCCTGGGGTTCAGAAACATTAAGGCAATTATATATACCATTTAAAAGATTACATGACATGACATTTCTTAACACTTTACCCAATACATTTTGTGTGTTACCTCAGGCCACTACTCCACTATCACATATCTACAATACAACATCTACGTGTACGAGTGTGTAGAGTGTGTCTTATCATGTGTATGAGTGTCTGTGCCTGTGTGTGTCTCTTCACAGTCCCTGCTGTTCCATAGGGTGTATTTTTACCTGCTTTTTTACATCTGATTCTACTGTTTGCATCGGTTACCTGATGTGGAATAGAGTTCCATGTAGTCATGGCTTTATGAAATACTGTGCGCCTCCCACAGTCTCTTCTTGACTTGGGGATTGTGAAGAGACCTTTGGTGACATGTCTTGTGGGGTAAGCACGGGTGTTCGAGCTGTGTGTTTGTAGTTTCAAACCAAATCAACATTTATTGTTCACGTACACATGTTTAGCAGATTGAGGGTGTAGCAAAATGCCTGTGTTTCTATCTCCAACAGTGCAGTAATATCTAACAAGTAATATCTAACAATTTCACAATAATACACACAATACATACAAATCTAAGTAAAGGAATGGAATTAAGAATATATAAATATGGAAGAGCAACGTCAGAGCGGCATAGACTAAGATACAGTATAATACAATAAAATGCATTAAAATATGTATTCATTATTAAAGTGACTCGTGTTCCATTTCAGACACCTCAGTCCGTATCGCATGTCAATACTAACAAAAACAAGTAGCAATGAAGTCAATCACTCCTCCTCTTTGAGCCATGAGAGATTTACATGCATATTATTCATGTTTGTTCTCCGTATACATTTAAGAGCCAGCTGTGCTTCCCTGTTTTGAGCCCGACTGAATACGACTGAACAGTAGTGCAGGTGCAACAAAACTAGAGCCTGTAGGACCTGCCTTGTCTATAGTGTTGTTAAAAAGGCAGAGCAGTGCTGTATTATTGACAGACTTCTCCTCATCTTAGTTACTGTTGTATCAAAATGTTTTGACCATGACAGTTTACAATCCAGGGTTACTCCAAGTAGTTTAGTCACATCAAACTGATCAATCTCCACATTATTTATTACATGATTTAGTTGAGGTTTAGGGTTTAGTGAATGATTTGTCCCAATTACAATGCTTTTAGTTTTTGAAATATTTAGGACTAACTTATTCCTTGCCACCTATTCTGAAGTTAACTGCAGCTCTTTGTTAAGTGTTTTTTCCTGTGCTTCGCTCAATTCTGTTTCTTTTTTATCCTGAAAAACTCCCCTGTCCTTTATAATTACAAGCAAACATCTAACACGACTCGAATCTCAGATGTTTATAACAAAACAGGGTGCAGGCAAATGGCAGGTCCAGGGCAGGCAGAGGTCGATATTCCAAGACAGGGTCAAACAGGAGACAAAAGGCTGAGGAAACAGGAGACAAAGGGCTGTGAGACAGAGGTTTGGTCCTAGACACATGAAACATGGGATGTAGACGGAGGGTGCGGGGCAACAGAAGACAAACAGCAGAGGGGCTAAGAATCATAGAGATGGGGAAAGGGCTGATAAAATGGGAGGCATGTTTACTGGACTCCATCTGGAGGGGCTGTTCCCTAGTGGACAGCCATTCAATAGCGGGGAGCAGGGGTCCGGGGGCGGTCCGCCTGTCGCCGATACCTTGAGGTGATCTTGAGAAGAGAGGACCGAGCTCTCTTCCAGGTACGGCGATAGCGGGCGGACGGACATCTGGGCCGAGGGTATGCTGACCTCTTCCTCTTGCTCAGGGAAGAGCGGGGGCTAATATCCCATGGAACACTCGAAAGGCAAGAGACCAGTGGCCAAGCTGGGAAGGGTGTTGCGGGTGTATTCCACCCACACACGTTTCTGGCTGGGGTTGGCATAGACGAGGCAACGAAGAGCCTTCTCCAGGTCCTGATTGGCTTGCTCTGACTGGCCGTTGGACTGGGAGTGAAATCCGGACAGACTGGCTGATGACCCAATGATAGTGCAGAACGCCTTACAGAACCGGGCCAAGAACTGAGAACCGCGATCAGAGACCATGTCCACCGGAAGTCCATGGATCCAGAAGACGTGCTGCACCATGAGCTGTGCCGTCTCCTTGGCTAAGGGTAATTTGGGAAGGGGAGTAAAATGGGAGGCTTTGGAAAACCTATCCACCACCGTAAGGATAGTGGTGTTGCCATCTGATGGTGGAAGACCGGTGATGGGAGTTCAGGGATATATGGGACCAGAGGTGGTGAGGAACAGGGAGTGGTTGAAGGAGGCCAGCCGGAGCTTGGCGCGGGGTTCTGAGCACACACAGTGCTGCCGGCGACGTCAGGAACCATGGTGGGCCACCAAAAATATTTACGTACAAAGGCCAGGGTCTCCAGGACACACTGGAGGACCTGCCAGACGTGGAGGTCTGACAAGTAGACAAATACAAACCGAAGCAACATGTCACATAGAACATTGTTTACCAGGGCCTGGAACACTGCAGGAGCATTGGTCAGTCCGAATGGCATCACCAGGTAGCCGTGTTAAAGGCTTAAAGGCTGTCTTCCATTTGTCTCTTTACCGTATCCGCACCAGATGGTAGGCGTTCCGAAGGTCCAATTTCAAGAAGATAGTAGCCCCCTGGAGAGGCTCGAAAGCCGAGGTGATGAGTGGTAGCGGTTCTTAATCATGATGTCATTAAGGCTCAGTAGTCGATACACGGGTGCAGGGTTTTGTCCTTCTTCTCCACAAAGAGGAACCCTGCGCCAGTGGAGGCAGAAGGATGGATACACCCTGCAGCCAAGCAGTCTGCGTAAACGTTCGGCAGGAGACAATCCAGCTCTGCCAAGTGGCATAGGCTCCGGAGGAGGCGAGTCAGCAGACCTCGGTGATTCCCGGGGGAACTCGGGTAACCTCGGATTCTCTCAGTAATGTAGATGCCGGTGACTACCCAGATTCCTCGAGGCGAGGTGGGATTCTTGGATGAGCGAGTGTGACTGGGAACAGACATCATCTCCCTCCTACGTTCCCGTTGCTGCCCATCGATCCGTACAGTCAAGGCGATGAGAGAGTTGAGATCCATGGGCAGCTTCCGGGCTGTGATTTTGTCTTTAACCTCTTCCGATAATCCATGAAGGAACGTGTCGAACAGGGATTCCAGGTTCCAGACACTCTAAGCGGCGAACGTGCGAAAATCGACCACATAGTCTGCTACACTATTCGAGTCTTGACGTAGTAAGATTAGCTTCCAAGCTGCCTCTCTCCCAGACGACGGAGAATCTAACATATTTTTTTACCTCCGCCATGAACTCCTCCAGATTGAAGCACACAGTGGATTGTTGCTCCCACACCGCTGGCTGCCTAATAGACAATCCGTGGAATTGCACCAGCAAAGTATTGAAAGTGCAGTCATGGTGTTTCGCCAAGGTCTGGAAACCTTCCATTAGATTTTGAAGTAACTCCTTGTGTCTTCCAATGGTGGCTCCTTGGGAGGAGACAACATTGCGGAACTGGTCCTTGTCTCCTGGGTCAGTCATGGCCAGTCCACACTAACCCAGATGCAGACACAGGAGGCAGACAGTTCGAATCATAGATGTTTATTACAAAACAGAGGGCAGGCAAACGGCATGGCCAAGGCAGACACAGGTCGGTAATCAAAGACAGCTTTAAACAAGGACAGAATGGCAGGCAGGCTCAGGGCATTTAGAATGGTTAGAACCGGGAGGACTAGAAAACAGAAACTAGAGATACTGGAAAATGGGAGAACACGCTGGTAAGACTTGACAAGATAAGACAAACTGGCAACAGACCAACGGAAAACACAGGTAAGTACACAGGGGATAAACGTGGGAAATGGGAGACACCTGGTGGGGGGTGGAGACAAGCACAAGACAGGTTAAACAGATCAGAGTGTGACAAAATCCAAAGTATAATAAGTAACTTCTCCATACTACGAGGGATATTCAATGTCTGCTTTTTTTATTACCCATCTATGTCACGGATCCCTCTGGAACTTTCATTATGCACACCTGGCCCCTATTCCCAGCGATTAGTAATTGTATAAGTGTGTCCTTGGTTTCCCATTATCCGGTCAATTATTGTTACATTGTCCGTTGGTGCGTGTGAGTACCTATGCTGTGTGTTTTAGCTTTTGTGCCATTGTGGATTACGCAGATGATTACGGGTCTCATCCCATGTGTTAATCATTGTGCGCTTGTGTTATTTATTCGAGGTAATCCTCACTCTTTTGTTTTGGGTTTCTACCCTGTGTTTTGTATAGTGTTTGTTTGGTCTACGTCCTCTTGCCTTTACACGGCACGCCATAATTTGGGTGTAATTAAAAAATATATATATTACGAATTCCTGCGCCTGTCTCCTGAATCATTTATGCGCACGTGACAATCTACCAATAAGTGACTTCTTTGCAAGGCATTAGACAACCTCCTTGGTCTATGTGGCTGAATCTGTGTTTGAAATTCACTGCTAGACTTAGGGACCTTACAGATAATTGTATGTGTGGGGTACATTGATGAGGAAGTCATTCAAAAATCATGTTAAATCATGTTAAACAATATTGTTCCACACAGAATGAGTCCATGCAACTTATTATGTGACTTGTTAAGCAGCGTTTAACTCCTGAACTTATTTAGGCTTGCCATAGCAAAGAGGTTGACAAAAAAAAGAGGTGTGGATACTTTCCGAAGACACTGTACCTGTCTGCCTCTATGACCTGTGAATAACTAATGACCAGCGGCTTAGGCACGAGAAATAATGTCTGTGAGTGGCCACCGGTGTGAGAGCTCACTAAAGATTTATTGGCAGCCCCTAACATGGAGAACAGAAAGCGCTGGGATGACATTTTAGCTGGCAATGATGTGAGTGGGATGTCCAATTCTCTGCCAAAGAAGAGGCAAGCACTGGCTGTCACCAACCAGTGCCAGAAACATTTTAAGGGCATTATTGCTTAATTGTTCTTCTATTTTAAAGATAAAATCACTCTCTGAAAGATGATCTACTCTAAAATTGGTCCTCAGGTCATGCAGGGCCATAAGAGTTGTAATGAAGAAACCTCCAGGTGGATGCTGTGTAATGACCTGTGTCATTTAGACCCACTAGCTCCTCCTCCTCCACATCTACAGTATAAAGAGTCTGTCTACCTTCCATGGGCTGAATTACCTTTAAGCCTATTTATTTTTTATTTATTTTTATTTCACCTTTATTTTAACCAGGTAGGCAAGTTGAGAACAAGTTCTCATTTACAATTGCAACGTGGCCAAGTTAAAGCAAAGCAGTTCGACACATACAACGACACAGAGTTACACAAGGAGTAAAACAAACATACAGTCAATAATACAGTATAAACAAGTCTATGTACGATGTGAGCAAATGAGATGAGATAAGGGAGGTAAAGGCAAAAAAAGGCCATGGTCCATAGTAAATACAATATAGCAAGTAAAACACTGGAATGGTAGATTTGCAGTGGAAGAATGTGCAAAGTAGAAATAAAAATAATGGGGTGCAAAGGAGCAAAATAAATAAATAAATAAAATAGATACAGTAGGGAAAGAGGTAGTTGTTTGGGCTAAATTATAGGTGGGCTATGTACAGGTGCAGTAATCTGTGAGCTGCTCTGACAGTTGGTGCTTAAAGCTAGTGAGGGAGATAAGTGTTTCCAGTTTCAGAGATTTTTGTAGTTCGTTCCAGTCATTGGCAGGAGAGAACTGGAAGGAGAGGCGGCCAAAGAAAGAATTGGATTTGGGGGTGACTAGAGAGACATACCTGCTGGAGCGTGTGCTACAGGTGGGAGATGCTATGGTGACCAGCGAGCTGAGATAAGGGGGGACTTTACCTAGCAGGGTCTTGTAGATGACATGGAGCCAGTGGGTTTGGCGACGAGTATGAAGCGAGGGCCAGCCAACGAGAGCGTACAGGTCGCAATGGTGGGTAGTATATGGGGCTTTGGTGACAAAACGGATTGCACTGTGATAGACTGCATCCAATTTGTTGAGTAGGGTATTGGAGGCTATTTTGTAAATGACATCGCCGAAGTCGAGGATTGGTAGGATGGTCAGTTTTGCAAGGCTATGAGTGAACAGACATCCCATTATATTGTGCCCTATCAGACCTTACAGATGCAAACATACTTATTCTTTCACTGTAAAGGAGCTTGCTCAGTAATGCTACATAATACGTAATTGTGTGAAATATTTGTGAATATATTTCTATGTGGAAAATCATGTGATAACTGGTGGTAAACATAGTAAGTATTGACAGAACAATATAAGAGGTGTTATAGGGAGCTGACGATGATAACCACCAACTTCCCTTTATTGGCTAGCCTATTACATAAGGCTGTTAGATAGAGATCATTTGTTCAGTTTACAGCCCAGGCATGATGATATATAGTCTGCTCATCTGACCATTGGCTGCAATAAGAGATAAGGTGGCATACACAAGAAGTCTGACACCAGGAAAACTGGCTGTACATCATGTACAGTGGGGGGAAAAAGTATTTAGTCAGCCACCAATTGTGCAAGTTTTCCCACTTAAAAAGATGAGAGAGGCCTGTAATTTTCATCATAGGTACACTTCCACTATGACAGACAAAATGAGGAAAAAAATCCAAATAATCACATTGTAGGATTTTTAATGAATTTATTTGCAAATTATTGGGATCAACTGCAGTGTTGTCTCCCAAAAAAAAGATACAAAAAAAATTAGGAAAAAATTGAAGAGTACGGATTATTGTATGGGAAAATCTAGAAATGTTTTGGAGAATCATTGGATTTAGTGTAAAAAATGGGGTTCCCGCTGAAAAAGTTTGAATACCACTGTGCTAATGTTTTAGTGCTTGGCAGAGATGAAAGCTGTTACAACACAGAGGCGGATGCAAGATGCAAGCAACGATGGTTTAATGAATGTAATTCACAGCAGCAACATGACAGACAGACTGTATTCAGAAGGAATCCGACCCAGGAACTCGGGCGCATCTTCCGATGATAACGTGCTGAGAAAACCAGGGGAGTGTGTCCGGATGAGTAGGAAGGAGCACAGCAGATAATCCACACAAGAGAAGAGCACGGACACACGACACAACCTCAGAGAATAAACAACAATCTGACAACAAGAAACACTGGTAACAGAACATATAAAGGGAAGATAAGTGGTTCCAGCTGGCGCAGACAATCAGGCCGAGATTGGGAACCACGCCCACACAAACACTGGAGAGAGAGAGAGAGAGAGAGACAGAGAGAGAGAGAGAGAGAGAGAGAAAGAGAGAGGGAGGCAGTGGATTCATGAACCGTGACAATACCCCCCCCCCTAGGAACGCCTCTTGGCGTTCCCAGGCGAATTTACCTGTCGATTGAAATCATCGATAAGGGAGTGATCCAGAATGTCCCTAGCAGGTACCCAACTTCTCTCCTCCGGGCCGTAACCCTCCCAGTCCACCAGGTACTGGAATCCGCGTCCCCTCCTTCTAGAGTCCAAAATACGATTGACAGAAAAGGTGGTTTCCCCATCAACAAGTCGTGGCGGTGGGGGAACCGGGACCGGCGGGTTAATGCGTGCCTGAAACACAGGTTTTATTTTAGACACATGAAAGGTAGGATGAATTCTCCTATACGCCGGAGGAAGCTTGAGCCGGACCGCCACCGGACTAATGATCCTGGTGACTCTGAACGGGCCGATAAATTTGGGGGCAAGCTTGTTCGAAACGGATCGGAGTGGAATGTTCTTAGTAGAAAGCCACACTCTTTGGCCAACGACGTATACCGGAGGCTTCGACCGGTGGCGATCGGCCTTAGCCTTGGTGCGCGCCCCACCCGGAGAAGAGTCTCACGGGCTCTGCTCCATGCGCGACGGCACCTCTGGATGAAAGCGTGAGCGGAGGGAACAGTGACCTCGGACTCCGTACTGGGAAAGATAGGTGGCTGGTAACCTAAACTACACTCAAACGGAGAGAGACCCGTGGCTGCCACTGGCAACGAATTGTGAGCGTACTCAACCATAGAGAGTTGTTGACTCCAGGAAGAGGGATTCTTAGAAACCAAACATCGCAACACTCTCTCCAAATCTTGGTTGGCCCTCTCCGTTTGACCGTTGCTCTGGGGAT
The DNA here is from genome assembly GCF_036934945.1 of Oncorhynchus masou masou. NCBI lineage: Eukaryota > Metazoa > Chordata > Actinopteri > Salmoniformes > Salmonidae > Oncorhynchus > Oncorhynchus masou. Next base: position 64,556,962 of record NC_088216.1, read on the forward strand.
GAAACCCTGAAGACAGGCTGACACTCGCTCCCAGTAACCTACAAAACTCTTGCCAAAACTTGGACACAAATTGGGGCCCCGGTCAGAAACTACGTCCATCGGCAGGCCATGTAAGCGAAAGACGTGATCCACGACAGTTACCGCTGTCTCCTTGGCAGATGGTAATTTAGGCAAGGGAATAAAATGAGCCGCCTTCGAGAACCGGTCCACCACGGTCAAAACAACCGTCTTGCCCTGGGAGGGCGGGAGGCCGGTAACAAAATCTAGCGCGATGTGGGACCAGGGTCTCGAAGGGACCGACAGTGGTTGGAGTAACCCATCTGGGGGTCGATTAGAAGTCTTCCCAGTGGCACAAACCGAGCAAGCCAAGACAAAACTGTGAATGTCACGAGCCATCAGTGGCCACCAAAAGCGTTGCTTAACCAAAAAGCTAGTGCGGCTGACTCCTGGATGACACGCTACGTTGGAGCAGTGCCCCCACCGAATAACATCGGACCGACACCCTTCCGGCACAAACAACCGATTAGGCGGGCAACCGGGCGGAGGCGTGACCCACTCTAAGGCCGTTTTGACCCTCGATTCAACCTCCCATGTGAGTGTGGAGACCACTAGGGTCCCGGGTAGGATGCACTCGGGAGTGGATGGGCGTTCGGAATGGTCAAAAATGCGAGAAAGGGAATCGGGTTTGACATTCTTGGAACCCGGGCGATACGAGAGAGAGAAGTCAAAACGTCCGAAAAGTGCCCACCGCGCCTGCCTGGAGTTGAGTCGCTTGGCGGTTCTGATATACTCCAAATTCTTGTGATCGGTCCAAACTATAAAAGGTACCCCGAACCCTCTAACCAATGGCGCCACTCCTCCAGTGCTAACTTCACTGCCAACAACTCTCTGTTGCCAATGTCGTAGTTGCGTTCCGCAGGTGATAACCGATGGGAAAGGAACACGCAAGGGTGCATCTTGTCGTCAGAAGAGGAACGTTGGGAAAGTACCGCACCTACCCCCACCTCTGAAGCGTCCACCTCCACCACGAACTGACGCGAGGGATCGGGAGCTATGAGGATAGGAGCCGAAACAAAGCGGCTCTTGAGTTTGGCGAATGCAGCCTCGGCTGTATCGGACCACCTGAACGTCACTCTGGGAGAGGTTAAGGCGGTAAGAGGAGCGACTATCTGGCTAAAGTTGCGAACGAAACGCCGGTAGAAATTGGCGAATCCCAGAAACCTCTGTAGGGCCTTACGGGAATCTGGGCTTGGCCAATCCACCACAGCCTTAACCTTGTCGGGATCCATGCGAATACCTTCAGTCGAGACGATGTAACCTAGGAATGGAACGGATTGTGCATGAAAAATGCATTTCTCCGCCTTGACAAAAAGTCCATTCTCCAACAACCTCTGAAGCACTCGTCTGACGTGTTGAGCGTGTTCCTGGAGAGAAGAAGAAAAAATCAGTATTTCATCCAGGTAAACATATATGAACTGATCAATCATATCTCTCAGCACGTCATTGACGAGTGCCTGGAAAACCGCTGGGGAGTTGGATAGCCCAAAAGGCATGACCAAATATTCGAAGTGCCCTCTGGGGGTGTTAAACGCGGTCTTCCATTCGTCCCCCTCCCTTATGCGAACCAAATGATATGCATTACGTAAATCCAACTTAGTGAACACGGATGCTCCCTGTAACCTTTCAAAGGCAGAGGACATCAACGGTAAGGGATAGGTATTCTTCACTGTGATGTTATTCAACCCACGGTAATCAATGCAAGGACGCAGAGATCCGTCCTTCTTCCCCACAAAGAAGAACCCCGCCCCGCTGGAGAAGAGGAAGGACGAATGAATTTAGATGCCAGAGAACCAGAGATGTATCTCTCCATAGCCTCCCTCTCAGGAACAGAAAGTGAATATAACTTGCCTTTAGGCGGAGACTCACCTGGCAATAATTCTATTGCACAGTCATAGGGACGATGCGGAGGAAGAGAAGCAGCACGGGACTTACTGAACACCTCCTTCAGGTCGAGGTATTCAACGGGCACGTTAGACAAATCCACTGCCTCCTCTAGAAACACAGAATCAGACACAGACGAACAAGCAGACACTAAACAGGACTCAAGACAATTGTTACTCCACATGGATATAGAGTTATGACCCCAGTCAACTCTGGGGTTGTGTTGGGTGAGCCAAGGGTGGCCGAGAACTAATGGTGCAAGGGGTGAGTCCATGAGTAGGAATGATAGTGTCTCAGTGTGATTGCCAGAAGTGATGAGTGTGATAGGTTCAGTGGTGTGAGAAATGTTGGGGAGTTCTTGACCATTGAGAGCGTTGACGGATATCTTCTGTGTGAGTGAGGTGATAGGGATCTGGAGTTTGTGAGCGAGCTTGAAGTCCATGAAATTACCCTCTGCTCCTGAGTCCAGTAAGGCTTGGGTGTCGTGCGTGTGGGTGGCCCATCTTAGTCTTACCGGGAGGAGAGTAGATGATGAGGTCTTCTCTGTGGTGACACCACCCGATAGTAGCCTCATGTTTACTACCGGGCCTGATCTTTTACCGGGCAGGAGTGGATAAAGTGGCCCGCTCTACCACAGTAGAGACAGAGTCCTTGGGATCTCCGCCTCTCCCTCTCTTCCCGGGAGAGGCGAGCTCTCCCCAGCTGCATGGGTTCGTGAGCGGAAGCTGAACTGGCCGTGTTCCCGACGCTGGCATGCCAGCCCTCCGTGTCGTTATACGGTCTGTTAGGGCATGCTCGGCGGCCAATACGACTCAGACGAGTGTCGACCCTCAGGGCTAGTTCCACTAGTCCATTTAAACTCCTGGGAAGGTCCAGAACATAAATCTCCTTCTGGATTCGGTCCTCCAGCCCATGCAGGAACATGTCCCACTGCGCCTCCTCATTCCACTGACACTCTGCGGCCAGAGTGCGGAATTGGATGGAGTATTCCGATACTGAATGGTCTCCTTGGCGAAGGTCAGCGAGTAGTCTGGCCGTCTCCCTACCCGCCACGGCCCGATCGAAGACCCTTCTCATCTCCTCGGAGAGTGTCTGGAAAGAGGTGCAGCATGGGTCCTGGTTCGCCCACACCGCCGTTCCCCAGAGAGACGCTTTGCCTGATAGCAGTGTGAGTACGAATGCTACCTTAGACTGTTCACGGTTGAAGGTCCGTGGCTGCAACGAGAAATGCATGGAACATCTCGTAAGAAAGGCTCTGCAATAGTCAGGATCACCTGAATAACCCTCTGGTGTCGGTAGCCGTGGCTCTAGCTGGGAATCCGGCTCTGGCGGGGCGGGTTGAACTGCCGGTGTAGGTGGCGCAGCGGAACCCCTCAGATGTTGCAATTGTTGGGTCAGCTGGGATACTTGCGTCGAAAGGGCTTGTACTGCCCGACCTGTGCTGGAGATGTTCTCCTCTTGTTGATCCATTCTCGTGATACTGCGGGAAAGGAATTCGGTCAGACTCGTTGAACTCGCTGCATCCATGGTCTGGTCAGATCGTTCAGTTACAACACAGAGGCGGATGCAAGATGCAAGCAACGATGGTTTAATGAATGTAATTCACAGCAGCAACATGACAGACAGACTGTACTCAGAAGGAATCCGACCCAGGAACTCGGGCGCATCTTCCGATGATAACGTGCTGAGAAAACCAGGGGAGTGTGTCCGGATGAGTAAGAAGGAGCACAGCAGATAATCCACACAAGAGAAGAGCACGGACACACGACACAACCTCAGAGAATAAACAACGATCTGACAACAAGAAACACTGGTAACAGAACATATAAAAGGAAGATAAGTGGTTCCAGCTGGCGCAGACAATCAGGCCGAGATTGGGAACCACGCCCACACAAACACTGGAGAGAGAGAGAGAGAGAGAGAGAGACAGAGAGAGAGAGAGAGAGAAAGAGAGAGGGAGGCAGTGGATTCATGAACCGTGACAAAAGCTGCAGTAGGTGGCATGCCTCATATGACACCTAGTGCAGTCTCACGTGTTCACAGCTAATAGAGATCTTGATCAGATTTTGGCAGAACGTTCATCAGATATAGTACCTTGCAAAAGTATTTATCCCCTTTGGCGTTTTTCCTATTTCGTTGCATTACAACCTATAATTTAAATTAAATTTTATTTGGATTTCATGTAATGGACATACACAAAATGGTCCAAATTGGTGAAGTGAAATAAAAGAAATGGAAAAGTGGTGCGTGCGTATTTATTCATCTCCTTTGCTATGAAGCCCGTAAATAAGATCTGGTGCAACCAATTACCTTCAGAAGTCACATAATTAGTTAAATAAAGTCCACCTGTGTGCAATCTAAGTGTCACATGATCTGTCACATGATCTCAGTATATATGCACCTGTTCTGAAAGGCCCCAGAGTCTGCAACACCACTAAGCAAGGGATACCACCAAGCAAGCAGCACCATGAAGACCAAAGAGCTCTCCTAACAGGTCAGGGTCAGAGTTGTGGAGAAGTACAGATCAGGGTTGGGTTATAAAAAAATATCAGAAACTTTGAACATCCCACGGAGCACCATTAAATCCATTATTAAAAAATGTAAAAAATATATGGCACCACAACAAACCTGCCAAGAGAGGGACCCCCACCAAAACTCATGGACCAGGCAAGGAGGGCATTAATCAGAGGCAACAACGAGACCAAAGATAACACTGAAGGAGCTGCAATGCCCCACAGCAGAGATTGGCGTATCTGTCCAAAGGACCACTAAACCGTACATTCGGTTTAGTGAATGTTTGCTTAAAGAAGAAAAATATTGCTTAAAGAAGAAAAATAAGCAAACACGTTTTCTGTTTGCCAAAAGGCATGTGGGAGACTCCTCAAACATACGGAAGACGGTACTCTGGTCAGATAAGACTAAAATTGAACTTTTTGGCCATCAAAGAAAACGCTATGTTTGGTGCAAACCCAACACCTCTCATCACAGTGAAGCATGGTGGTGGCAGCAACATGTCGTGGGGATGTTTTTCATTGACAGGGACTGGAAAACTGGTCAGAATTGAATGAATGATGGATGGCTCTAAATACAGGGACGTTCTTGAGGTAAACCTGTTTCAGTCTTCCAGCGATTTGAGACTTTGATTGAGGTTCACCTTCCAGCAGGACAATGACCCCAAGCATACTGCTAAAGCAACACTTGAGTGGTTTAAGGGGAAACATTTAAATGTCTTGTAATGGCCTGGTCAAAGCCCAGGTCTCAATCCAATTGAGAATCTGTGGTATGACTTAAAGATTGCTGTACACCGGCAGAACTCATCCAACTTGAAGGAGCTAGAGCAGTTTTGCCTTGAAGAATGGGGAAAAATCCCAGTGGCTAGATGTGCCAAGCTTATAGAGACATACCCCAAGAGACTTGCAGCTGTTATTGCTAGTTATAGTTATTTTGGTTAATTTCTGTTAGTTAGTTTCAGTTTTTTTGTCTAATTTCTTGTTTGTTTCACCCCCCCCCCCAAAAAAATATGTTGCATCTTCAAAGTGGTAGGCATGTTGTGTAAATCAAACGGTACAAACCCTCCCAAAATCAATTTTGATTCCAGGTCGCAAGGCAACAAAATAGGAAAAATGCCAAGGGGGGTGAAATATTTCGCAAGCTACTATGCATGGGCATCTTTGCTGTACCTCAGTGGTGGCTAGAGTCATTAAAATGAGGAAGGATGATTTTTTTTTAATGATCATGGCCTTATTACTATTATAGCATATTGGATGACTGTCATTCATATTCCATTCACCCAGCTCAATGTAATAAGGATAGGCTTAGGCTATTACATGATACTCAAATTTCCCTGTACCCATCATGAGATTGCTAAAACCTAGCCTATGAATGAAAGTTTACAACGTAGGCGCACAGGTCGAGAGAATTTTGTGTAATAAAGGTGACAGACAGTGACACATCCAATACCGCCTTGCACACTCTTGCCTGCATCTAGCTGATCTAGGGTGTAATCATTAGTCCCGTTGCAAACAAGAGTTTCTATTGGACAAATTCAGGTATGTTTTTCCTTGTTCGTTCCGTTTGCTTCTGTTTAAGAAACGTTTTTCAACAGAATCGGCGCAATGAATACATCCCTGATCACACATAAACACAGTTCACTTTCATACCAGACATCATTATTTCATTATTTCTCTCATCTATCTACAGCTTGGCTATACGACAATTCTTCAGTAAAGGTTGAATAGTCTATTGTTCAGCTAATAGTCCATCCTGCTGCGCTTGTGAAAAACTAATAATCATACTTTTTCCCCTTTCCATGTTAAAGATTCCAATTGATAAAGTGGTTTTAGCCACAATCGGCCCCAATCCCAATTAATACATTTGGGCACAGTCGATAGCGTGCTGGGGGTTCGAAACCTGCTCCTTGCTTGTTTCATTACAACTTTATGCCGGTCTCAGAGCAAATAGCCAGGAGTAGGAGTGGTAAACACTGCTGAATTGTATAATGAATGAGTTTGATACACCTGGTATTGGATATGGCTGTAAAAAAACTAATGACATGTAAATGAACTTAATGACAAAAAAATATGCCCAATCGTTAGCCTCTACATTAACTAACATATTTCTCGCTGCATTTCACACTAGCTAAGTAAGTTCTCTCTCCCTCACGCTTTTGCTCTCTTGTTCAAAACTGTTCAACTATTGTGTTTCTCTCTGAGTCGACTACTCACCATATGTAATGCACTGCAGTGCTTGCTAGCTTTAGCTTTCAGTACTAGAGTCATTCTCTGATCCTTTGATTGGGAGGACAACATGTCATTTCACGCTGCAAGAGCTCTGATAGGTTGGAGGACATCCTTCGGAAGTTGTCATAATTACTGTGTAAGTCTATGGAAGGGGGTGAGAACCATGAGCCTTCTAGGTTTTGTATTGAAGTCAATGTACCCAGAGGAGGACAGACTAGCTGTCCTCCAAATACACAATGGTGCAACCCTACAGAGTGCTGCTGAGGCAACTGTCGACCTTCATTGCAAAACAGTGTGTTCTAATCAATTATTTGGTCACATGAATATATTTAGTATAGTTACAGTGTACATCTAAAAAATAATAAGTTTTTTAATGTTTCACTATTTTGTTTTTCTGAAATTCGCTGAAGAGGATGGTCCTCCCCGTCTTCCTCTGAGGAGCCTCGACTGCTGCACCTAATTGTATCCAATAATATTATAATATGATATAATTCTGTGGGGCCTCTTGCAAATTATTACATGGCCCAATATGTCTAATTCAAATATTATGTGACAATGTGGATTGGCTTCTAGCAAACATTCTTGCATGACCCAATGTACCCAAAGGTCCTCTGAAGACGATATATCACAATCTGTCCCAGAAAGCGTCCACACCCATCCACTATTATCCCAGCGGGCAAAACTGTTTGAAATGAATCATTGAAACTAGATTTAGTTCTGTGCATTTTGTTTGTGGACTGTTTTTAATTACATTTCCAGATTACCCTCTGCCTCCACAGCCACAGAGAAACTGTTAAGATTTCATTCCTTCCCTACATATTCTCTCATACATTTAATAACACTAGCCTTGGTCCTGATTTACCAGCCATTAGAAATGTGCCCTTTGCATTTCTGTTATGCACAGTAATCAGAACATGCAAAGTTTCCTGAATGATTGAATTGTGTGTCTGAAAGCAGGTATTATTTGTTTAGACCGTCAAAAATAACATGCAATCGGTACTTGTTTTAATATTGACCATCCTGTGGCAACAAAAAGTATGTATGTGCACATTGAGAGAAAAAAATTACTTTTGAAAGGTATTCTGAACACACATTCACTCAGATTCATATATCAATTCATAAAATGTCATTCTGACAGCCTCCAATGCCTTGCCAGCTAGTAATATTTAGTTTCAGTCTATGGCATGATTCAATCTATAATATCAATGTTATACAGAATGTGAGGTGAATAGCTACATTGATATTGTCATTCACTCACATCCGCTTCACCTGCATTGAAACTAACCTGTTGGCCTTCTTCCAAAGCTATCAGACAAGGCCCACTCCTTCTGATGCAAAGGGCACAATTTATGGCACACTTTGAGAGCTGTAAAAAGAAGAGTGATTTAAAGCAAGGGAGTCACTCCTAACTGTCCCACTATGATGCAGAGTTATCAACAGTGTCCGGAGACAAACAGTGTGGAGTTTTTTATGGCCAGCATCAACACTTATTTTACACGGAGCATGTATGGATAGTGGCAATATGATGGTCAGTTATTAGAGGTACATCTAAGCTTCAGGGAATATATAAATAATGCATAAAATACAGCTGGTAATGTTGGTATTCCAGTGATGGAGCATGCCCTGCCTACTCTCCTACTGTTGGTCCATACTGCTGAGTGTAGACTTTATGGAGAGGAAACTGACTAATGGCCTTATCTCAAAACATCTGTGTATGTGTAAAGCAACACGCATTCTCCTACTAAGGGTGTCTCTGATCACAGTTCAATAAATGAGTTACACGTTTTTCACACCCATATGGTATTTACAGTATATGACGTAGCATTAGTCAGGGAATGTCACCCCGCTCTTTGTACTAGAGGTAAAGGCCTGAGTGACAAAAACATGTAAGGGATCAATGCAGTGACCTGATGACAAATGCCACTGACAATTGATACCATTACTGATTGGCTATTCCATATTACTATAATCAATCTATATTTAAACAACAAAAAAAGATTAGTTGTAGAATGTTATTTTTGATAAATCATTTTAATATAGAACTCAGTGACAATGGTTTCGGTCAAACTAAATGGCCTCTACTTCAAAGTCTCAGAGCAAGTGACATCACCAATTGAAACGCTATTAGCAGGCACCCCACTAACTAGCTAGCCATTTCAAATCGGTTACACAAGGTTATTATAGTTTTGTGTTATATTATTTTTATTTCTATTAGTTTTTCCTTTTTTATGTGAATTTCAGTTTAGTTTCATTTAGTTTTCAAACATAATTTGCTAGTTTTTATTTAGTTTTATAAAATATTTATATTTCGATTTTAGTTAAAGTGTCAGGGACAGAAAGAATGCATGTGAGGCTTGGATCCATTTGTGTTATATAGATTTTGGGGTGTTTTTTCAGATGTCACTATTTGCAACTGGGGGGGCAGTAATACAAAAGGTGATGGTTCAGGTCATAGGTTAGGTTAAAATGATAAAGTCAATAACAATGTGACTTGGAATTAAAAGGCACCCAGACTGGTGCAAAAACATATGGTATAATTGTCATGTTCTGACCTTAGTTCTTTTGTTATGTCTTTGTTTTAGTATGGTCAGGGCGTGAGTTGGGTGGGTTGTCTATGTTCCTTTTTCTATGATTTGGGATTTCTGTGTTTAGCCTGGTATGGTTCTCAATCAGAGGCAGCTGTCATTCGTTGTCCCTGATTGAGAACCATACTTAGGTAGCCTGGTTTCACTTTTGAGTTGTGGGTGATTATTTTCCGTGTCAGTTCCACACGGGACTGTTTTGTTTGTCATTTATTGTTTTGTTCAGTGTTCAATTACTTTATTAAAAGATATGAACGGCCTTAAGTTCAATTATATTCATTAATAACTTTAGTGAAGTGGGCAACACAGCCAAAACCTTTGATTTACAGCACCCTACTAGCGTGGAGGGACTGTAAGAAATACCTGGGCATTTCCTCCCAAATATGTTCTCACTCGCCTATAGTAGGCAACCCAGACTTTCCAAAAGCCCTGAGGGATGCCAACGTTAATCTTTGGCATACTCTAGGAATCAGGACCTTTTCAGACCTATTTCATCAGAAAACCACTACACTGAAATCCTTTCAAGAACTCTGCAGTGAATTCAATGTGCCAAGATCCCATTTAAAAAATATATATATCTTCAAATTAGACATGTCATTTCCTCATTTACTTCCAAGAGGAGGTTTAGAACTCAGTTGAATGAAGTTGAACCCCTTCTTGTCACAGCACAATCCATTAAAGGCAAAATATGTTATATCTATAGACTCCTTTCTGAGAAAGGAGGCTCCTCCTTTACTCCTTTGAAAATAATCTGGGAAAAGGACCTTGGTCTGACTATCAGTGATGAGCTATGGTCGGAGGTTTGCAACAGGGTATACTGCACCTCTACTAATGTAAAACTGAAAGAATCGAATTACACATTTTTGTACAAATTTTATTACACTCCTTTGAGACTCCATAGAATGAAAATAGATATGTATCCTAACTGTAAAAGATGTACCTCTGAACGTGGAACCTATATGCATGTATTTTGGAGCTGTAGAGAGATTGCCAGATTCTGCCAGATTCAGATTCTATACATACTACTGCACAGAAAATACTAGAGGTACAGTTTGATATGACCCCGTGTATGTATCTTCTTAATGCCCAGCAGGACTTTGTTCTTGATCCTGATGGAGAAAATGTGCTTATGACTATTACATACTTTGCTAAGAAATGTATTCTTCTATTTTGGGCCTCTAATACCCCTTCTACATTTAAAATGTGGATTGATCAGATTGTTGACTTTCTCCCTCTTGAAAAGATCACTTATGACCTCCACAAGAGACAGCCCAAGTTTGATAGACTCTGGTCTCCACCATTCAACTATATTTCAAACTGGACAGAGTGAACGGGGTGATTAGGGAAATGAGCAGATACATGTTGTGTAAGGTGCTGTAAAATCTAAAAACTAATTATTGGCTCGTCGTCTCAGCGAAGGCTAGAAATAGCTAATAAGAACCTTGACAGTGCTGCTGCAAGTTTTATATATGTTTTTTATATATATATTTTCATTGTTCTTTTATTTTACTAGGCAAGTCAGTTAAGAACAACTTCTTATTTTCAATGACGGCCTAGGAACAGTGGGTTAACTGCCTGTTCAGGGGAAGAATGACAGATTTGTACCTTGTCAGCTTGGGGGTTTGAACTTGCAACCTTCCGGTTACTAGTCCAACACTAACCACTAGGCTACGCTGCCTAGTGGTGAGTACGTGTAGGTATGAATGTATGTATGCATATGTGTACGTATGTATATGTGTATGTGTGTGTATATAAAGATATGTGTATATATGTGTATGTATATATACACAAAAAAAACATTATTTTTTATTATTATTTTATTATTATTATTATAATTATTATATGTTTTAATTTTATTTTTTTAAACCTGTCACATCTGTGAATGTGGAATGTGTTTTGTTGGTTGATTGAAAAACAAGAAAACTTAATAAAACTTTAAATTGAAAAATAAAAGATATGAACACTTACCACACTGCGCATTGGTCCTCCGCTCCTTCATACAACGACCGTTACAATAATGAAACTCTCTCTTTCGCCCATGTTACCACCAATCCAATGCTTTCAACTTTGCCTAAATGTAGACCAACAACATTATCCCAGAAACCCGAGACACATTCCAATTTGCATAGCGCCCCAACAGATCCACAGCTGATGCAGTCTCCTTGCACTCCACAGTGCCCTTTCACACCTGGACAAAAGGAACACCTATGTGAGAATGCTATTCATTGACTACAGTTCAGCGTTCAACACCATAGGACCCTGGGACTAAACACCTCCCTCTGCAACTGGATCCTGGACCTCCTGATGGGCCACCCCCAGGTGGTAAGGGTAACAACACATCCGCCACACTGATCCTCAACACAGGGGGCCCTCTCGGGTGTGTGCTTAGCCTCTCTGTTCACTAATGACTGCACGGCCAGGCACGATTCCAACACCATCATTAAGCTTGCTGACGACACAACAGCCTGATCACCGACAACGATGAGACAGCCTATAGGGAGGAGGTCAGAGACCTGACCGTGTGGTGCCAGGACAACAACCTCTCACTCAATGTGATAAAGACAAAGGAGATGATTGTGGGCTACAGGAAAAAGAGGACCGAGCAAGCCCCCATTCACATCAACGGGGCTGCAGGGGAGTAGGTTGCGAGCTTCAAGTTCCTTGGTGTCCACATCACCAACAAATTAACATATTCCAAGCACACCAAGACAGTCGTGAAGAGGACACGACAAAACCTATTCCCTCTCAGGAGACTGAAAAGATTTGTCATGGGTCCTCAGATCCTTAAAAGGTTCTACAGCTGCACCATCGAGAGCATCCTGACAGGTTGCATCACTGCCTGGTATAACAACTGCTCGGCCTCCGACCGCAAGGCACAATAATACGACCCAGTATATCACTGGGGCCAAGCTTTCTGCCATCCAGGATCTTTATACCAGGCGGTGTGAGAGGAAGGCCCTACAAATTGTCAAAGACTCTAGACACCCTAGTCATAGACTGTTCTCTCTGCTACCGCACAGCAAGTGTTACCGGAGCGCCAAGTCTAGGTCCAAGAAGATTCTAAACAGCTTCTACCCCCAAGCCATAAGACTCCTGAACATCTAATCAAATGGCAACCCAGTCTATTTGCACCCCCCCCCCACCCCCCACCCTTGTACGCTGCTGCTACTCTCGGTTATTATCTATGCATAGTCACTTTAATAACTCTACCTACATGTACATATTACCTCAATTACCTCGACTAATCGGTGCCCCCGCACATTGACTCTGTACCGGTATAGCCTCCCTATTATTATTTTACTGCTGTTCCTTTGTTTCTTATTTTTTTAAGGTATTTTTCTTAAAACTGCATTGTTGGTTAAGGGCTTGTAAGCAAGCATTTCACTGTAAGGTCTACTACACCTGTTGTATTCGGCGCATGTGACAAATACAATTTGATTTGATTTGAAATGTAAGAAGAATCAAGTTAGCTGCCTAGCCAAGTTTTTCTCTGTTAGCTAGTGATAGTGATGCACAAGGTAGGCTTATTTGAAACAGTTACATCCCATTTACCCACCAGATTAAGTAAACCGCCAAAAAGCTTGAAAGCCACATTCTATAAGTTTAGAATACATTTTCCTTTTCTCTTATTTTCTTTTAGTTCGTTTTGGAGTTAAAGATAATAGTTTCCATATAGATTTAGCCTTTCAAATGGGTTTGTTCATTATTTTATTTTAGTTAACAAAATAGTTTTTTCATGATACATTTTAGTTTTAGTTTTAGTTTGCTATAATAACTTTCTTAGAGCCCAAAGGGCAATCATTCTACCATCCTTGCAGACAACAGATTAATTCAAATAAATCCTGTACAGACCTCAACAAATATGTCTAATTAGCATAAAAGTCTGTGCAATAGTGTTATTTTGTGCAAACTATGCAAAGTTTGTCAAGCTTCAACATAAAGATATATACAGTTGAAGTCGGAAGTTTACATACACTTAGGTTGGAATTATTAAAACTAGTTTTCAAACACTCCACAAACTTCTTGTTTAACAAACTATAGTTTGGGCAAGTCAGTTAGGACATCTACTTTATACATGACACAAGTCATTTTTCCAACAATTGTTTGCAGAAAGATTACTTCACTTGTAATTCACTGTATCACAATTTCAGTGGGTCAGAAGTTTACATACACTAAGTTGACTGTGCCTTTAAACAGCTTGGAAAATTCCAGACAATTATGTCATGGCTTTAGAAGCTTCTGATAGGCTAACTGACATCATTTCAGTCAATTGTAGGTGTACCTGTGGATGTATTTGAAGGCCTTCCTTCAAACTCAGTGCCTCATTGCTTGGCATCATGGGAAAATCAAAAGAAATTAGCCAAGACCTCAGGAAAAAAATTGTAGACCTCCACAAAAAGCATTGCAGTATTTTGACCACGAAGGCCTGATTCACACGGTCTCCTTTGAACAGCTGATGTTGAAATGTGTCTTGTTACTTGAACTCTGTGAAGCATTTTTGGGGGTTTTAATTTCTGAGGCTGGTAACTCAAATGAACTTATCCTCTGCAGCAGAGGTAACTCTGCGTCTTCCTTCCTGTGGCGGTCCTCATGAGAGCCAGTTTCATCATAGCGCTTTCAAAGTTCTTGAAATTTCCCAGATTGACTGACCATGTCTTAAAGTAATGATTGACTTTCATTTTTCTTTGCTTATTTGAGCTGTTCTTGCCATAATATGCTTGGTATTTTACCAAACTTTTGACTGGTACTGTAAATATTTTTTTATTTTTTTATTATTATTATACATTTTTTTTAAATGTAGGGGGTAGATGAGCTTTAATTTGGCAGAAAGATTGTGGATAGTTTACATAAAGATAGTTTGTGTGACAGTAAACAGGGATTCCTTGTTAACCAACGTGGTAAGTGGAGGTGTGTGACCGACTGTAGAAGACATACCATCAAGTGTGTCCATAAAAACATCAGACTTGGGATGAGGTCAGAGAGGCTTTATGAATCCACCTTTATGACATTGTAAAATCCACCATCACTACTCATTAACCCGTGAGAAATACGTTTCTCCCGTTTGCAGCTCGGCCAATCCTAGGCCTGCATGACTGAACTGAGTTGAGAGTCAACCCTTTAAAAGGAAGGAGGGAGATGAACGGAGAGCAGAAACTGAGGTGAGCAATCTTCCAAACACACCAACAACAGCAAGACTAAAGGCTCAAAGCAAACCTCTCAAAAGACAAGATGAAGACCATTCTCTCCATTGCTCTCATGGTCCTGGCTCTCTGTCTGGTGTCTGAAGCCCAAGCTGTCAAAGTACAGGTAAGGGCTCCTCTTAAAGCAAGGCTTACCTTACTATAATGTACTATAATATGACTATTGACTGCAGATGTCAAAATGGTCAATGGTAATCTAATGAAATAATGTTTTGTTAACCCTCGGTATGTAGCTGTAACAGACAAAATTCTGTGTAGCATTTTATTTTTAGCAACAAGGCATATACTTGGTGCAAGCCAGCATTACAAGTCTATGGGCATCCTCCTCACATTCAGAATGTGTAAAGCATTGCAATGATTGGCTGGGACCCCAATATGACCCACAGATATGGTGCTTTGTCTAAACTGTGTCTATGTCCTCTCATCCCTTCTCTGTAGGAGGGAGACTTTTATTTCTCACTGGAATCAGTGAAGAAGCTCCAAGAACTGACAGCAGAGGGCAGCAATGTAAACAGGATACAGAATCCTCGTGTCACCAGCACCAGCTTTGCTTCTGTCTGTGCTAACCCTTCCCTGCCACAGGAGTTCATGCCCCTTTGCATGAAGAGAGGGGCAAGTATGTCCCTCTCAAGACTAGGTAAGAAAAGACCCCTCTAGAGCATAATATCCACTACAGTCCAAGTTGGTGGATCGGACCAGATTGTGATAAGACCGTAATAATTTGCTGATGGAGTCATTGATCGGAATTGTATATAGAACATGTATCTCTTATGTACATGTAGTTGGTCTCTACAATATGCAGTTGTAGTATGATTGATTGAGTGATTATGGAACATGTTTTAACACTGTAGCTTTCTCTTCTTTCTTCCAGCTGCTGTGCCTATGGACATCTGTGAGATATGTGCCTTTGCTGCCTGCACAGGCTGTTAGTCAATATCAACCTGATGGCCATCAGAAGACAAGCCACTCACAATTCTCATTCTGCATATCGTGACAACAATTTTGATCTCATGTTTAAAATTGCCATCTTCAGATGGCCAAAAACATAATTGGCTCAAAAATTCAAAGACTGATTAATTGATAGGCTCATTTTCTAGAAACTGTTACTTTGGAGCATATTTAGCACTTATTTGACTGTTTTTCTTTTTATCAATTGACTTTTATTTTGAGGGTTTTGGGTTTGTTACAGTTCTATCTTACAAGGCTTTGTACTTATTTAATGTTCTTTTTGTTTTCATTGACACAAGTCTTTGGAGTTTTGTATTCTTTTGTATGTTTATGAATGCCTCATGTTTAATAAAAAAGCATTGAAAAACACATATTGTTGTTTGAGTGAGTGGTCTACCAACTGTAACTGGCCGGCAAATCTTGAATAGAACATTTGATAAACTGACTGAAATTGGAACAACACAGAGAACAATACTTCACCCACAGTTGGATGAAACCTGAAATGTGTGTCTTTCCCCACATATTTATTGAGAGTGAACCTTGAATAGAGCATATATTTGATAAACTAGCGGACATTGGAACAACACAGAGAATTTTTCACAACAGCAATAGAAGCCAGCAACCCTCTGGTTGCTAGTACATCTCACACTGTTGCCAGTGCTGGGATTTTAATCAGCACCCCTCAGGATTCTGCTCCTTATATCTAACCTGTAGGACAGGGTTGGGATGGTCTTCTTGTCCCATCCCAAGCTAGCACACCTGACTCAAAAGATCCACTAATCGCAATCTTCAATTTAGAATCCCATTAGTTTAATCAGTTGTGTCAGCTATGCATCCCTTTAAATCCTCTTAAGGATGCACCCCTTTGTTTAAATTTCGCCAAAAATGACATACCCAAATCCAACTGCCTGTAACTCAGGCCCTGAAGCAAGGATATGCATATTATTGATACCATTTGAAAGGAAACACTTTGAAGTTTGGGGAAATGTGAAAGGAATGTTGGAGAATATAAAACAATAGATCTGGTAAAAGATAATACAAAGAAAGAAAAAAAACTGTTATTTTGTATTTTTTATGTACCATCATCTTTGAAATGCAAAAGGCCATAGTGTATTATTCCAACCCATGTGCAATTTAGATTTTGGCCAATAGATGGCCGCAGTGTATGTGCAAAGTTTTGGACTGATCCAATGAACCATTGCATGTCCGATCAAACTTGTGTTTCAAGACTGCCCAAATGTGCCTAATTTGTTTATTACTAACTTTTCATGTTCAAAACTGTTGCACTCTCCTCAAACAATAGCATGGTATTATTTCACTGTAATAGCTACTGTAAATTGGACAATGCAGTTAGATTAACAAGAATTTAAGCTTTCTGCCAATATCAGATATGTCTATGTCCTGGGAAATTTTCTTGTTAATTACAACCTCATGCTAATTTCATTAGCCTACGTTAGGTCAACTGTCCTGTGGATGGGACACCGATCCCAAATACATTTTAAGACCTGAGCTGCCCAGTGTCAACATCTGCTCTTGCTGGTGCTCCCAGTGCATGGCAATGCTAAATGTGTGTAGCTCAGTTATATTATTGGCATTAAAGAAAAACACTGATATGGTTTACAAGCTCAAAGAAACTATCCCAAGCAAACTTCGGTGTTTAGGCCATTCTACCATTTCAATTTTCTAAGCGAGCGTGAAAGTAACAGAAAATTGAAAGTATGTATTCTGCCACAGTCTCTTTGTAATGTCACTGACAAGTATAGAGACAAATGTTAGAAAACAAATTTATATCCCTTGTTTTTTTGAGGGGTCAAAAGTAATTCATACGTAGCCTATGAACTGAGGTCTCAATTCAGTCGAACCTATATTGCAGTTAGTTGTTTTTCCATGGTCAAATACAATCACAGAATGTTTTAGACACTCTAAAAACATATTGCTACCTCTATTACTATCATGTAGACTTATCACAGGTAGATGCTTTCCGTTCCCAGCCATATAGTAGGGCGGTTAAGCTGATGAATCATTCACTTTTTGATATAAGCACCAAATTTGGATGTAGATTTATGTACCCTAAAAGGATTTAGATATGGAGCCACCCCAGATTTCAAAATTGTCCCCGACTGTAAAACTATTTTACAATTCAGAAGGACTGCTTTGAGGTGAAGGCCCTACATTTGTCACAGAGCTAGATTTATGGACCCTGAAAAGGTTTAATATATGGAGCCACCACAGATTTAGCACTTGGGGCCATGGTGGCGATCTTACAAAATGGTCATAGACAGTAGTACCATTTCACAGTTAAGAAGGACTTTTTCGAGACAAACACACCAAATTTGACACGAGGAATATCTATGTAGCCTGGAATTATTTAGGTATGAAGACACCACAGATTTGGCCCCTAGGGGCTGTGGCAGACATCTTACAAAATGGCCATTGTCTGTAATACAATGTTACTGTTCTGATGGCTTTTCTTAGATAAACACGCCTAAAAAGATTTAGATATGGAGACACCACAGATTTGGCCCCTAGGGGCTGTGGCAGCCATCTTACTAAATGGCCATAGACTGTACCACTATTTTACAAGCCTTTAATCTATTAAAGGTCATGGCCTATACTTCTTTGAAATTGTAAAAGTCGTATACTTCTTGGCATGGATCTCCTGAAAATCAAGAGGTTTATCAGTTACACACAGTATAACACAATGAGTACAGAGGGAAACACAGCAGCCATGTAGGCCAAATTAATTAATAAGGAAATAATTTACATTGTTTCCTATGCTATGTGCATAGTGGAAATGTATATGGGTCTTTCTATAAATAAAGGGGCCAATGTGTGACATCAGGGTCAAAATTTCAAAATGGTTTAATATATATTTAAACATGATTTTCTTGCAGCTTCACAGGAATGCACGCCTAGGTAGCTGCAATGGAAACCTAGCTCCACCTAGCAACAACAAAACATCTACATGTCATTCAAAACATCACAAGAAACATGGACACCGTGTTTCTTTGTCATGCCTAGTTGCCAGGTCTTTTGTGCTTAAGTCAACTCCTCCATCATGTATAGCCATGTTAAACATTCCTGAAGAATGAAAAAAATAAACAACAGCATTTCTATTTGATTAATAGTTGATATAATTGGATGAACACTAGGGGAGACAGAGAGCTGGTTTCAAGTGCAGGGCGCAGCAGGTGTTTATTATTGGGGTGGCAGGTAGCCTAGTGGTTGGACTAACAACCGAAATGTTGCAAGATCGAATCCCTGAGCTGACTAGGTAAAAATCTGTCATTCTGCCCTTGAATAAGGCAGTTAACCCACTGTTCCTAAGCTGTAATTGTGAATAAGCAGATGTTATAATACAATGTGTTCTTTTAACAAAATCATTGAGAATAACAACAAATAATGAAATCATAATCAGTAAACCTTTCAAGCATTGTGTGTTTGTGTGTGTCTGAAACCCCTCTGACCTTCTCATCCAATGGGTTTTGAGAAGAAGGTGAGGAGAGAAGTTGCAACAAATCAAGGAAATGCATTTGAGATTCTCCCAAGGACAGAGGAAGCGAGTATTTGACAGGTATTAAAAACCCCATCCAGTCATTGTAATTTTACTGTATGTCTAAGAAATCACAGTGTGTGTTTATTTTATGAAAATAACTCCAAAATATATTTGATTGTTTATTTCTCTGAGCCTCCTTTGGCCCTTGAAATGCTCAGTCTGATCGTGTGGGTGTTAGGAAACAAATTTGAAGATATTTATATAGACAGCCTTAATTGGCTGATAGGATGGTCTAGAGCCCACCCCCTTATCCAGATGAACAGTCATTGGTCTATTATAATCAGATCACATTGTGACATCATGACATGAGCCAAATGTTCCACCTGAACAGGCTGTAATTCATTATGTTGCCATCCAGAGTCACATTTATTTATTTTCCAAGCTATAGCACACAATATTTTACATATAGCAGATTTTTATTAAAGGACCAAAGTGTTTGGTCTGCTTTGTGTTTTCCTTTTTGTGGTACTGATATTGTCGTGGCCCTTTCTGCTTTCTGTGTGTGTGGCAATGTCATAAGAAAACTGCCCTGTGCCTTTAACATTTTTAGTCAGTGCCAGACTGACAACACCTATCTCTGATCTAGCAGTAGATACTGTTGTTTTGGCTGTATGGCATCATTGAATAAGATTACCAATGGTTAGCTTGGTAGCTAGGATATACAGTATGTCAGTCAGCTAATCTTTTAAGGGAAAGGGGAATACCTAGTCTGTTGTACAACTGAACGCCTTCAACTGAAATGTGTCTTCCGCATTTAACCCAACCCCTCTGAATCAGAGAGGTTACAACGTCAATACACATTAAATCTTGTGCAGAAATGGAGAATTCTTACTTTATCTTGGTATAGACAGCTATCTACGGTATAGGCAGCTATCTATTAAATTGTTTAATAAATAGAATAATAGATTCATAGAATGGAGTTAGAAGGGTGCACTCCTACTTTGAAAGGACAGGAAGTGTTGGCTGTGCACTTAACCAATAACAGGCATTCCACATTTAACCCCACCAACATGTGAATATCTAAATATTACGTTTTTCTTTTTGGTTTTACATGCAAAAACAAATGTTTACATTCCCGATTGCTACATTTTAACTTGGAAAACAAACGATCAAAACGTACTGTGAGAACCGGGTCTGTGAGAACCGGAATTCTTACTGGTTGGTAGGTGATCAAATACTTATGTCTTGCAATAAAATGCAAAGTATTTACTTAAAAATCATACAATGTGATTTTCTGGATTTTTGTTTTAGATTCCGTCTCTCACAGTTGAAGTGTACCGATGATAAAAATTACAGACCTCTACATACTTTGTAAGTAGGAAAACCTGCAAAATCGGCAGAGTATCAAATACTTGTTCTCCGCACTGTATGTACATGAACGTATAGTTAAAATGACTATGCATATAAGATAAACAGAGAGTAGCAGCAGCGTAAAAGAGGGGTTGGGGGGCACACAATGCAAATAGTCCAGGTAACCATTGGTTACCTCTTCAGGAGTCTTATGGCGTGGGGGTAAAACTGTTGAGAAGCCTTTTGTCCTAGACTTGTGTCGTGACTTTACTATCATTAAATTGAAGACTTAGTTTTTATCAAAGATTCTCTGTAATTAGTATTAAGCGATCAAATTGATTAATCATGTAACTGTAATTAACTAGGAAGTCGGGGCACCAAGGAAAATATTCCGATTACAATAACTTTTCAGATATTTTCATATCTGATCCATAGTCTTCTGATTAATGAATTATTTACTTTACCTCACGTTAGTCTCATTCCAAACGTCGTAAATTGTGGGTTATCTGCACAAACCCAGTCTTCACTATGAGTCATCCATACATCAATTGTATTAAATCATTTATTTACTAACTAAGTAATTCACAGAAATGCATAAACAAACAGTAGATAGTCACAAGGAAATTACAAGGGAATGTGCCCTAGTGGGATAAACTGGCATCGCGGCTTGGTGGACAAAAAGGGAAGTGTGGGTCGACTGAGAAGTCACTACAGAGTTAATAATTATAACAATTGAAATGCTAATCCTTTGCACATGAACGCTCACTCATTCGGGAACAATTGCAATCAATCAATATATATATTTACGCTCAGTGTGTCGTCTTGATCGCTGTTGAAAAGTTAGCTTCTGTTGGAGAGTTTTCATCCTCTCTCTCTCTGGTTAGAGGGGATAGTTCAGAGCGACATACATTCATGTTGTTCTAGAATGGATGTTTCGGCGGTTGTTGTTCTTCGCGTTCAATGATACCGAATTCCTAGCTGCAGACTAGTAATTAACATCAAAGACGTGTTCTTATTTTGTCGATATCGATAGTCTAAGAGTTTATCCATGTGGTATGGTTAAAAGATTCAGCAATGGTCTGCAACCTTTGTCCTCCCGTGATTGAGAGAAGCATGGTCTACTGAGAATTTCTCAAAATTGGGGTTTATTCAGGAGTTGCAGAAAAGCGGCTGTCCCAGGATGCCTGACCCTAATTAGGCTCATGGGTGGTCCTCTGATATAGTTCAACTCAAAAGGGAATTGGAGTTTCCTTCATTAAACAGTCCAAAATCACATTACACCATTTTAAAAACAGTATCATCCTCACTCATTCATCTTATACAACAATTAGAGGAAAACCTCATATCTGAGACTATTATATAAACAGCGTTATGGTAATGTGGCCGCACCATCTCCCATGAGCTTCCCAAGTTGTAACAAATGGACCAGTTCGTAGCTGTATTCTTCACCGATCTTTTATACCTTCTCCGGAACGTAAATGTTGTTCGGACCACAAGTTCTGTGAGGTGGAAGAAATTCCTTTGTTCTCTATGAAACTTCACTCTATCTCTATACTGTTTGGCCATGAGGCAGGGTCTTCCTTAGGAATTTATGACCTCACTCTGACCACAGCAATCTGGTTGTAGAAGCAGAGAGCGGGGGATGGTGCTCGCTGTACCCAAAGAGGGCAACGTCACGACACTTGGCACTCTGGTACCGCTTGCCATGCGGTAGTAGAGAGAACAGTCTATGACTGGGGTGGCTGGGGTCTTTGACAATTCTCAGGGCCTTCCTCTGACACCGCCTGGTGTGGAGGTCCTGGATGGCAGGCAGCGTTGCCCCAGTGATGTACTGGGCCGTACGCACTACACTCTGAAGTGCCTTGTGGTCGGAGGCCGAGCAATTGCCGTACCAGGCAGTGATGCAACCGGTCAGCATGCTCTCGATGTTGCAGCTGTAGAACCTTTTGAGGATCTCAGGACCCATGCCAAATCTTTTAGTTTCCTGAGGGGGAATAGGCTTTGTCGTGCCCTGTTCACGACTGTCTTGGTGTGTTTGGACCAATCCCAGTTTGTTGTTGATGTGGACACCAAGGAATTTGAAGCTCTCAACGTGCTCCACTACAGCCCCGTTGATGAGAATGGGGAAGTGTTCGGTGCTCCTTTTCCTGTAGTCCACAATCATCTTCTTTGTCTTGGTTACGTTGAGGGATAGGTTGTTATTCTGGTACCACCCGGCCAGGTCTCTGACATCCTCCCTATAGGCTGTCTCATCGTTGTCGGTGATCAGGCCTACCACTGTTGTGTCATCAGCAAACTTAATGATGTTGTTGGAGTCGTGCCTGACCATGCAGTCGTGGATGAACAGGGAGTACAGGAGGGGACTTAGCACACACCCCTGGGGAGCTCCAGTGTTGAGGATCAGCGTGGCAGATGTGTTGCTAACTTACCCTCACCAACCGGGGCGGCCCTTCAGGAAGTCCAGGATACAGTCGCAGAGGGACGTGTTTAGTCCCAGGTTCCATAGCTTAGTGATGAGCTTTGAGGGTAGTATGGTGTTGAAAACTGAGCTGTAGTCAATGAATAGCATTCTCACATAGGTGTTCCTTTTGTCCAGGTGGGAAAGGGCAGTGTGGAGTGCAATGGAGCATCATCTGTGGATCTGTTTGGGCGGTATGCAATTTGGAGTGGGTCTAGGGTTTCTGGGATAATGGTGTTGATGTGAGCCATTACCAGCCTTTCAAAGCACTTCATGGCTGCGGCCGTGAGTACCACGGGTCTGTAGTCATTTAGGCAGGTTGCCTTTGTGTTCTTGGGCACAGGGACTATGGTGGTCTGCTTGAAGCATGTTGGTATTACAGACCGAATCAGGGACATGTTGAAAATGTCAGTGAAGACACCTGTTGGTCAGCACATGCCCAGAGCGCACGTCCTGGTAATCCATCTGGCCCCGCAGCCTTGTGAATGTTGACCTGTTTAAACGTCTTACTCACGTCGGCTACGGAGAGCGTGATCACGCAGTCGTCCGGAACAGCTGATGCCTCAGTGTTGCTTGCCTTGAAGCGAGCATAGAAGTGATTTAGCTCGTCTGGTAGGCTCCTGTCACTAGGCAGCTCGCGGCTGTGCTTCCCTTTGTAGTCTGTAATAGTTTGCAGGCCCTGACACATCCTACGAGTGTCGGAGCCGGTGTAGTATGATTACATCTTCGCCCTGTATTGACGCTTTGCCTGTTTGATGGTTCGTCGCAGGGCATAGCGGGATTTCTTGTAAGCCTCAGGGTTAGAGTCCCGCACGTTGAAAGTGGCAGCTCTGCCCTTTAGCTCAGTATGTACGTACAGTCACTGTGGGGACGACGTCCTCAATGCACTTGTTGATAAAGCCAGTGACTGATGAGGTGTATTCCTCAATGTCATCGGAAGAATCCCGGAACATGTTCCAGTCTGTGATAACAAAGCAGTCCTGTAGTTTAGCATCTGCTTCATCTGACCATTTTTTATAGACCGAGTCACTTGTGCTTCTTGCTTTAATTTTTGCTTGTAAGCAGGAATCAGGAGGATAGCGTTGTGGTCTGATTTACCAAATGGAGGGCAAGGGAGAGCTCTGTATGCATCTCTGTGTGTGGAGTACAGGTGATCTAGAATTTTTTCCCTCAGGCGAGCAAAATCTAGAGACTTCCTTAGATTTCGTGCACCAGCTGTTGTTTACAAATATGCACAAACCGCCCCCCTCGTCTTATCGGAGTGTGCTGTTCTATCCTACCGGTGCAGCGTGTATCCCGCTAGCTGAATATCCATGTCGTCATTCAGCCACGATTCCGTGAAACATAGGATATTACAGTTTTTGATGACCCGTTGATAGGATATTCATGATCGTAATTTGTCTAGTTTATTGTCCAATAATTGCACGTTGGCGAGTAATATTGACAGTAACGGCAGCTTTCATCTTTTGAACCAATCAGCTAACTTACTTTTGGCTACTAAGAAAAAGGATCTTGTGACTTTGGACCTGAACTGATACCCTGTATTCAAATGTATGCTGTACAATGTACATCAACCAATGATGTACTTCAACAAATAGCAGGCATGTTACAAAAATGGTGGGAGATGTACACAACAGTGTCTAAACTATAATATACATACAGTAGAACATCTATCCTAATTAGGGTCAAAGGCATTTTGTAAGATTTCTGCCACTGGCCCTAGGGGGCAGATCTGTGGAGACTCCAAATATTTTCAGGGTACATACCTTTATCTCTCTACCAAATTTGTTGCATTTATATAAAATAAAGCCTTCAGAACTGTAACATTATATTACCCACAGAGCCCATTTTGTAAGAGGAATGTCACAGGCCAAAGGAGCCAAAAGTGTGGTGGCTCCATATCTAAGTCTTTTCAGGCTCTATTAGTCTATAGCTCTGTGCCAAATTAGGAGCCTTTAGCCCTTGTGAGTTGAAAAATATTGGAACTGCTAGGCGGTCATTTTCAAAGATGGCTGGCACTGCCACGTCATGTGTAGATTGTAAAAAGACATTTACATTTAAGTCATTTGGCAGACGCTCTTATCCAGAGCGACTTACAAATTGGTGAATTCACCTTATGACATCCAGTGGAACAGCCACTTTACAATAGTGCATCTAAATCATTTAAGGGGGGGGGCAGCATACGCATTGATGTAACAGGTTTGATTGAATTCCAGTCTCAAACAGGTGGAGCATGTCGTTGATTGCGAACTGAACAAATATTTGGGCAGACCTATCCAAACCATTTGAAAAGATCAGTAAAATTACAACCATCCGCTATACATTTGACAGGGAGCCTTTTGCTTTGTTACCTGGGTTTAATGATAAATGACTGGTTGAGACAGGAGAAATTAGATTTATAGGATGTTTAATTGGCACCAAGGACGTCAATATGGAACGACATGTCAACAATAAAAGCATACAAACAACATAGTGACGGGGGCATCTACAGAGGTGGATAAAGAAAAGAGGATCCTGTGGCATAAACCTTCTTTGTTTCGTTATCAGACAGGTACCCCGGGTAGAGGGGCCCCCAGCCCCTTATTAATAGGTGACTTAATAATCTGGCCAGCGGTGGGTTTATAAAGGGCAGAGCAGAGCAGAGCAGAGAGGCACACCTCAATTCAAGGAGTAGTCTATTCTCTGCATTTTAAGGCACTCTTAGACATCCGGGCTAAGCTGAAAATGAAACCAGTGTTTGTGTTGATCGCCTATATCCTGTGGGGGGTCACTGAGTGTGGAGAACAGGGTGAGTAGCAATCTTCTTTATGTCCAGGTCATGGTCAGAAATGTTTGACTCGTGCTGTGACTCTCTGACATGGGAGGAAAACATTCTTCTGGAGGTATTAGGGTTTGATTAGCATTTAACATATAATCTTACCCAGAGTGACTAGGGTTAAGTGCCTTACTCAAAGGCACATCAACATATTTGTAATCTTGTCAGCTTGGGGATTTGAACCAGTAACCTTTCAGTTACTGGCACAACACTCGTAACAGCTAGGCTACATACAATATCTTTTAGTGTCTAGATCTACTTGGAGTTTAGAGATACTGGTTCACACTTCTCCTTTTCTTTAAAAAAAATGTAACCAGGCAAGTCAATCAAGAACCAATTCTAATTTACAATGACAGTGATACAATGACTGACTGTCCCTTAATTGTATAGAGCATTAAAAAGCTATCTACTTTTTGTTTGGTTTTAATTATCATATAGCAATTCATTCTAGCTGTTATCCATGCACCGTTACACTTGTTTTGAACTAATTTACAAAGATATTAACCGGCTTATCTGTATTATATTATTTTAAGAAGCATGCTGTGAGAATCACCTCTATAAACCTGTCAACTTACCCGCAAACACCAGTCTCAATGTCAACAGAGAGGAGGCAACTCTGGGATGCTGGCCTTCTAGGCATACTTGCAAAGAAAAGCCCATATCTCAGACTGGTCAATAAAAAGACAAGATTGAAATGGGCAAAAGAACACAGACACTGGACAGAGGAACTGCCTCGAAAGCCCGCATCCCGGACTCGCCTCTTCGCTGTTGACGTTGAGACTGGTGTTTTGCGGGTACTTTTTAATGAAGCTGCCAGTTGAGGACTTGTGAGGTGTCTGTTTTTCAAACTAGACACTCTAATGTACTTATCCTCTTGCTCTCCCACTCCTCTTTCTATTCTGGTTAGGGCCAGTTTGTGCTATTCTGTGAAGGGAGTAGTACACAGCGTTGTATGAAATCTTCAGTATTTTGGCAATTACTCAAATGGATTACCTTAATTTCTCAGAACAAGAATAGACTGACGAGTTTCACAAGAAAGGCTATTTTGAGCCTGTAATACAACCCACGAATGCTGATGCTCCAGATACTCAACTAGTCTAAAGAAGGCCAGTTTTATTGCTTCTTTCATCAAGACAACAGTTTTCAGCTGTGCTAACATAATTGCAAAGGGGTTATCTAATGATCAATTAGCCTTTTATAATGATCAACTTGGATTAGCTAACACAATGTGCCATTGGAACACAGGAGTGATGGTCCCTGATAACGCCTATGTACGCCTATGTAGATATTCCATTAAAAATCTGCCGTTTCCAGTAGTCATTTACAACATTAACAATGTCTACACTGAGTGTCACGTTCTGACCATCGTTCGTGTGTGTTTTCCTTGTTTTAGTGTTGGTCAGGATGTGAGCTGGGTGGGCATTCTATGTTGTGTGTCTGGTTTGTCCATTTCTATGTTAGGCCTGATATGGTTCTCAATCAGAGGCAGGTGTTAGTCATTGTCTCTGATTGGGAACCATATTTAGGTAGCCTGTTTTGTGTTGGGTTTTGTGGGTAATTGTTCCTGTATTTGTGTTTGTGGCACCAGATAGGACTGGTTTGGTTTTTTCTTGTTTTGTAAATTGTAGTACTTTCATCTTTATTAAAGATGCACAAAACTAACCACGCTGCATTTTGGTCCGCCTCTCTTTCCCCACAAGAAAACCATTACACTGAGGTTCTGATAAATTTGATGTTATTTTAATGGACAAAAAATGGCTTTTCTTTCAAAGACAAGGACATTTCAAACTGACCCCAAACTTTTGAACTGTAGTGTACTTCAGTATCAAAGTTAAAAGTATAAATAATTTCAGATTCCTTAATAAGCAAACCAGACCGCACCATTTTCCTATTTTTTTATTTACGGATAGCCAGGGGCACGTTCCAACACTCAAACATAATTTACAAACTAAGCATATGTTTAGTGAGTCCGCCAGATCAGAGGCAATAGGGATGACCTGAGATTTTTTTGATAACAGTAAGTGTGTAAGTGTGTGAATTAGACCATGTTCCTGTCCTGCTAAGCATTCGGAATGTAACAAGTACTTTTGGGTTTCAGGGAAAATGTACAGTATGGAGTAGAAAGTACATAATTTTCTTTAGGAATATAGTGAAGTAAAAGTTGTCAAAAAATATAAATAGTTAAGTGAAGTACAGATACCCCCAAAAACTACTTAAGTAGTACTTTCAAGTATTTTTCCTTAAGTACTTTACACCGCTGCATATAAGATATCCTACTACTGCCACTAGGTGACATGATTAATGTGTGTGGCTCTCAACTTATTCTACTCACAAGAGCCCAATAGAAGCTGACCAAATAGCATTTGAGTGCAATAAAGTGTGCGAAACAAAGAGTACATGGTTCTCTATTTCTCTGCGAACACGAGGGTGATTCATTCCTCCCTCTGTCAATATTAGCATTGTATCTGCCACTCCGACAGTCAGAGGCATATATTATATGAATGGTATAGAAACTGGGTCGATCCTTCAACTAAATGAGTGCCTTTTGCGTCACTTTAATTTTTTTATTAGAAATTGTGCTCTAATATTGAATTTTAAAAGCCTGTTATATTAAATGAAGTGCCCTTTAATATAGACCACATGGATAATTCAATAAATCAATACATTTTCAATATGAATAAAGACTTGCATAAGTGCAGGGCGGCAGGTAGCCTAGCAGTTAGAGCGTTGGGCCAGTAATTAAAAGGTTGCTGGTTTGAATAGCCGAGCCGACAAGGTGAAACATCTGTTGATGTGTTGTTGAGCAAAGCACTTAACTCTCATTTTCTCCAGTTGCTCTGTACTACCATGGCTCACCCTGTAAAACAACATATTTCTCTGGTGTATGTGACAATAAAACATTTTGTTTTTTAAGCATTTGACATGTCCCTCCGTGCACGTTATGTGACTTCTAGGAACATGTTACCCACTTAATCCCAACATTTCTTCAAGTGTTCACCATCATTGTAAAGTGCTAGTTATTTTGTTACTTTGACAAAGTCATTTCTGAAGATTATTATTTATTTCATTGGATTCATTTATGTCTGTCCCTCATTTTAAGGTCAACCCTGTTACGTGAACGAAGCTCTTGTTTTAATATAGTTAAACTATTTTCTTTTAAAATATAGATCTTTGAAGAAACATTGAACATCAAAGAGTCAAAGCATAATGCAAAGTGGTTCTAAACTTTTTGGAAAATTTCAGTTTTTTTTGTGGTGTGCGGGTTGAGCATAAAACTGAGCGGGTCGAGCATAAAACTGAGCGGGTCGAGCATAAAACTGAGCGGGTCGAGCATAAAACTGAGCGGGTCGAGCATAAAACTGAGCGGGTCGAGCATAAAACTGAGCGGGTCGAGCATAAAACTGAGCGGGTCGAGCATAAAACTGAGCGGGTCGAGCATAAAACTGAGCGGGTCGAGCATAAAACTGAGCGGGTCGAGCATAACACGTCAACCCTGTTACCCATAGATAGACAGGCTACAAGTGTTTTAGCAATTAAAATGTTTTTGTGAAGCTTGCATTCAATTGCCTCCCATGTTGCACAAAACAAGCTTCCATTCCCCCTGTCACAAGGGAATTTATGGCTGATTTAAGATGAAATCATCTTATTTGCACTCAGCACTCAGCCAAATGGACTGTAAAAGGACTGATTCTGTAAATCTTTGTCAAATTCTAAATAAATATGATTCCTAGTTTACTGACACTGTTAATTTTGTTATTCTAGATTGAAACAGCTACATTATGTCAATTGTAAACATTGCATTATAGCAATATATTGTTGAACCAACAGAGGGCAGACTTAAACATGCAAAAATCACCTCACACCGGGTTACTACCTTACTTTAATCTAACCCTAATTATATATTATGCCCAACTGAATTTTGATGCTGGATTTTTACTTTTCTTTGAATGGTTTTTGGATTTATTTTCAAAATAACCATCATCACCTTGGTTGGTGGGGATGTGTGATATAATGACAAAGATGGTTCATAACAGCAATTGTAAATGTTAAATTTGAAAGAAATTGAACAATACTCAATTAATTTTAGAAGAAAACACTGATCAAATAACGGTATCACATCAAAGAAACAAGATTGTGCAGAGCACAGAGCGAGGTCACTTGACTTCCAACAATAGACTTTACATGAGTTGTTTTACATGGAAGAGAGGCATCCCAAATAAAAACAGCTCAGTGTTGTTTTGACCCTCTCTATTGACATCACAGCAGGCAGAGACATGATTTCCCTGGGAGAACAGGAAGTTGGAAGCAGCGTGACCTACAGTATATCAGCCTCATCCATTTACTCCATCCTCTATCAAGTCTGTGTCAAGGAGGTCCACATCACGGTTGACATTCCTTTTCCTATTGAAGTTTCAGCTCTTGTGTCCATTGTGGAATAGGTGTACAGCATGAGGAAGTGAACCCCATTCCTACCACTGGCTGAATTAGCTTGAATTGCTCAGCTCCTCTGGTGATGCTTTGAGGACATTCAAAGCTTATCAAGATGGCCTATGATAATACCACACATGAAAAAAGCAGCAAGACTTAAAATAAAGTGTACTATGAAAGATATTTTAAATCCAAAGAGGGTATTTCTATTGGTGTGAATTCTCTTTTATCCAATGTTTAGGCTGGCAGAGATGAGCTGCTGCATAAGAACCAAAACCATAACACAAGGGAAGTTTGTCCCCAGCGCAAACAAGAACATCCATCTACGCAAGAATTTACCACCCAGTTTCTTTGTTTACAGCTTACTCACTATGGCCAGAGTTGTGTCTTCCTGGAAGCTGTGTGAACACAGCAGAGCAGTGCTTGACCTGAGTTAAGGTTTCTGCTAGCTGGCTGGCTTGTGTTCTCCTCAGCAGTGTGAGGGAGGGGTACATTTCCTCTCTGGAGCCGAGTTTCCTCTGTGGTGAGCTGCCTGCCTCCTCTTACTGGAATCAATTAACAATCCCATTTCATAACCAGATGGAGAGATAGGGAAAAGAGAGTAGGGATTAGATGCTGTTAATTACCAACTGAGAACAGCCTATTTGTTTGAAGACACTTCACAACACTCTAAATCTCTCCTTTGAAATATGCTTTGGGGTTGAGCGTATGAGTGGAAGTCCTTGAATAAATAAACCCTCTGTTAAATAGTAGCGAGAGGAAGATCAGCAGAGAAGCCTAGTGAACTTTATAAACGGATGTTTAGGACATAGTAGGAAAAGGAATGTGTTAATGTGAAATGTGTTGTCTTTTTTCAGCCATTAAGTCAAATTGTAATCTTTCCTTTACAAGTCAGATTTAGCGAGTTTCAGAAATACATTGTGTAGCAATTGTTTATTTAAAGAACCAATGGATGAATTACAGTTATAGGAGCCTCCCAACAGTTACTCATTGAGACTAATGAAAGGGTTCCCTGTTTCAAAAGAATGTCAAACATTCAATCACATGCTGTCATCTTGAATGAGAAAAGGAGAGGCCTTTGCACTAACACACAGTAACCAGTCCCGTTTAGATCATTACAATTTAACAATGTAAAGTATTTTAATATTTGCAATAATTGGGCACACTTTCAAAAGTGGCAGCCAAATGTACCACTCAGTTTCTTTATGTACAGCTTACTCATAATGTCCTGTCTGACCTCAAATTAACTCTCCTTTGGAGGTCCAGTTGGTAAATGGACACATCGGAGGTAAAACCCTTGTTTATTACAGACTTGTGTCTTCCTGAAAGGTGTGTGAACACAGCGCAGCAGTTCTTGACCTGAGTTATAAAGTTGCTTCTCGCTGGCTGGCTTGTGTTCTCCTCAGTAAACACACTCAGATTCAACAAGTAAAAGATGACAAATGCATCATCCTTCCAATATAATGATTGACTTGTCAAGTCTTATTCCACTCTGCTGCTCTTGGTTTATCCCCTTCAATGAACAAGCTGCAGGGATGATAAAGCTGGAGAGGAATAAGACTTGAAGGGAGTGCATGATGCATGTGGCACATAGAGTGATTTTATTACTGTTATTTTTGTTTGATTGAATACATATGATTCAGCCAAATACTCCTTCTGCATTGTCTGACTAAATGTGACTATATTACTGTGGCCAACAGTTACTTCATATAATGTGTATGCTCACTAAATCCCTATCTCTCGTGTTAAACTACTTCGTAGTGACTCGCTCTGACTTTAGAGGCTCATTAAAGACAGACTTGGCATCTCTCTTTGTGGGGTTTGAAGGGATTGGGGGACGGTGCTCATTCCTCTTTCAATCAATGTTATGGGATTTTTTATGAATAATGACTAAATGATGTATACGCCATTATAACTGGCAAGAATTCTACCCTGTCTTTCTAGTAGTGTTAAATAATGTTTGTTCATTAGGAAGGGGTTATATGTCATGGACCTAGGAAGAAAGGAATGTATGTGGGGGTAGAAAGAGAACGGAGAGGGGCATTAACCTATTTTTGAACCGACCTGGATACAAAAATGTTAGTATTTGAGGATGTTTGTGAGGTTCAACAACAGCCCTATGAACTAGATAAAAGAGGGCTTAAGAAGAAACAAGTTGTGCAGAGCACAGAGCGAGGTCACTTGACTTCCAACAACAGACTTTACATGAGTTGTTTTACATGGAAGAAAGGCATCCCAAATAAAAACAGGTCAGTGTTGTTTTGAGCCTCTCTATTGACATCACAGCAGGCAGAGACATGATTTCCCTGGGAGAACAGGAAGTTGGAAGCAGCGTGACCTACAGTATATCAGCCTCATCCATTTACTCCATCCTCTATCAAGTCTGTGTCAAGGAGGTCCACATCACGGTTGACATTCCTTTTCCTATAGAAGTTTCAGCTCTTGTGTCCATTGTGGAAAAGGTGTACAGTATGAGGAAGTGAACCCAATTCCTACCACTGGCTGAATTAGCATGAATTGCTCAGCTCCTCTGGTGATGCTTTGGGGACATTCAAAGCTTATCAAGATGGCCTATGATAATACCACACATGAAAAAAGCAGCAAGACTTAAAATAAAGTGTACTATGAAAGATATTTTAAATCCAAAGAGGGTATTTCTATTGGTGTGAATTCTCTTTTATCCAATGTTTAGGCTGGCAGAGATGAGCTGCTTCATCAGAACCAAAACCATAACACAAGGGAAGTTTGTCCCCAGCACAAACAAGAACATCCATCTACGCAAGAATTTACCACCCAGTTTCTTTGTTTACAGCTTACTCACTATGGCCAGAGTTGTGTCTTCCTGGAAGCTGTGTGAACACAGCAGAGCAGTGCTTGACCTGAGTTAAGGTTTCTGCTAGCTGGCTGGCTTGTGTTCTCCTCAGCAGTGTGAGGGAGGGGTACATTTCCTCTCTGGAGCCGAGTTTCCTCTGTGGTGAGCTGCCTGCCTCCTCTTACTGGAATCAATTAACAATCCCATTTCATAACCAGATGGAGAGATAGGGAAAAGAGAGTAGGGATTAGATGCTGTTAATTACCAACTGAGAACAGCCTATTTGTTTGAAGACACTTCACAACACTCTAAATCTCTCCTTTGAAATATGCTTTGGGGTTGAGCGTATGAGTGGAAGTCCTTGAATAAATGCCCCCTCTGTTAAATAGTAGCGAGAGGAAGATCAGCAGAGAAGCCTAGTGAACTTTATAAACGGATGTTTAGGACATAGTAGGAAAAGGAATGTGTTAATGTGAAATGTGTTGTCTTTTTTTCAGCCATTAAGTCAAATTGTAATCTTTCCTTTACAAGTCAGATTTAGCGAGTTTCAGAAATACATTGTGTAGCAATTGTTTATTTAAAGAACCAATGGATGAATTACAGTTATAGGAGCCTCCCAACAGTTACTCATTGAGACTAATGAAAGGGTTCCCTGTTTCAAAAGAATGTCAAACATTCAATCACATGCTGTCATCTTGAATGAGAAAAGGAGAGGCCTTTGCACTAACACACAGTAACCAGTCCCGTTTAGATCATTACAATTTAACAATGTAAAGTATTTTAATATTTGCAATAATTGGGCACACTTTCAAAAGTGGCAGCCATTTGGAAGGAAAACTTCTGGTTCAGCGATCAGGTGATTTGGATATTAATGTACTTGGCAAATCATTCTCTTTGGAGATAATCAGATGAATATGCTGTCTATGAACACAGCCCAGATTTGAATAGCAGCAGCAAAGAGGAGCTTCCATCCAAACATCCCAATGAAGTTTTTATTTTTTATTTTACCTTTATTTAACCGGGCAAGTCAGTTAAGAACACATTCTTATTTTCAATAACAGCCTGGGAACAGTGGGTTAACTGCCTGTTCAGGGGCAGAACGACAGATTTGTACCTTGTTAGGTCGGGGGTTTGAACTCACAACCTTCCGGTTACTAGTCCAACGCTCTAACGAGTAGGCTACGCTGCCGCCCCGTCACCATTATTGAACACATAACACACAAATAAACGTTCACATGTCAGTGAAAAATACATGAGCTTTAGGGGCTCATTAAAGACAGACATGGAATCTCGCATTGTGGGGTTTGAAGGGCTTGGGGGATGGTGCTCATTCCTCTTTCGATCAACTGTAAGAGCTTGCAGCTGTGAGAGACAACCAACACACTGGGTAGGCAGGCAGGGAGACCCAGACAGACCCAGGCAGGGATCATAGGAGACGTCATGCAGCTTTACCCCATCAAAGCCTCTCTCAGGAAGTGTGATCTAAGAGTTAGGGCTGCTTGGGTTTTAGAGGAATGACAGGAGCCCAAAAGTCTGCAAGACAATACAATGTCTGAATGAAAATGTCATGCTTTTCCTTGACATGTGAACTCTATTAGTTTCACAGTTAGCGGAATAAAATGCAAAGTATGACATTGAGAATAATCAGTACTAATACAAATAACCAACTCATCATCAAGCTTTGACTATTTGAATCAGCTGTGTAGTGATAGGTCAAAAATCTAAACGTGAACCCAGGGGCCCTAGGACCAACTTTGGGAAACCATGTGCTAAGTCATGTAACTTGGTAGTTTTAAATTGCCCCATTTAAATAAAATAAGAACTTTATATAACTAGGGAAGTCAGTTAAGAACAATTCTTATTTACAATGACAGCGTACCGGGGGAACAGTGAGTTAACTGCCTTGTTCAAGGGCAGAATGACAGATTTTCCTTGTCAGCTCGGGGATTCAATCCAGCAAACCTTTCGGTTGCTGGACCAACACTCTAACCACTAGGCTCAATCCAATTGGACCAATGCCCATGGCGTTTCAAAAATAAATTCTTATTAGCACAAAAGTGCAATAGGACACCATGCATCCAAACATCCAAATGAAGTCACCAGCATTGAACACATAACACACAAATAAACATTCACATGTCAATGGAAAATACTTTAACTCCAAAGAGTGTATTTCTATTGTGTGAATTCCCTTTTATCCAATGTTTAATTTGGCTGACAGAGATGACCCACTACATCAGATCCAAAACCACAACACAAGGGAAGTTTGTCCTCAGCGCAAACAAAAACATTTATATACGAAAGAATTTACCACTCAGTTTCTTTATGTACAGCTTACTCATAATGTCCTGTCTGACCTCAAATTAACTCTCCTTTGGAGGTCCAGTTGGTAAATGGACACATCGGAGGTAAAACCCTTGTTTATTACAGACTTGTGTCTTCCTGAAAGGTGTGTGAACACAGCGCAGCAGTTCTTGACCTGAGTTATAAAGTTGCTTCTCGCTGGCTGGCTTGTGTTCTCCTCAGTAAACACACTCAGATTCAACAAGTAAAAGATGACAAATGCATCATCCTTCCAATATAATGATTGACTTGTCAAGTCTTATTCCACTCTGCTGCTCTTGGTTTATCCCCTTCAATGAACAAGCTGCAGGGATGATAAAGCTGGAGAGGAATAAGACTTGAAGGGAGTGCATGATGCATGTGGCACATAGAGTGATTTTATTACTGTTATTTTTGTTTGATTGACTACATATGATTCAGCCAAATACTCCTTCTGCATTGTCTGACTAAATGTGACTATGTTACTGTGGCCAACAGTTACTCTGGTATCACTTGCCATGCGGTAGCAGAGAGAACAGTCTATGACTAGGGTGGCCGGTGGTCTTTAACAATTTTTCGGGCTTTCCTCTGACACCGCCTATTATAGAGGTCTTGGATGGCCCCAGTAATGTACTGGCCCGTACGCACTACCCTCTGTAGTGCCTTGCGGTCTGGGGCAGAACAGTTGATATACCAGGCAATGATGCAACCAGTCAGGACGCTCTCGAAAGTGCAGCTGTAGAACCTTTTAAGGATCTGAGGACCCATACCAAATCTTTTCAGTCTCCTGAGGGGGAATAGGCTTTGTTGTGCCCTCTTCACAACTGTCTTAGTGTGTTTGGATCATGATAGTTTGTTGTGATGTGGACACCAAGGAACTTGAAGCTCTCAACCTGCTCCACTACAGCCCCGTCGATGAGAATGGGGGCGTGCTCGGTCTTCCTCTTCCTGTAGTCCACAATTATCTCCTTTGTCTTGATCACGTTGATGGAGAGGTTGTTGTCCTGGCACCACACGGCCAGGTCTCTGACCTCCTCCCTATAGGCTGTCTCATTATTGTCGGTGATCAGGCCTACCATTGTTGTGTCATCTGCAAACTTGATGATGGTGTTAGAGCCATACCTGGTCATGCAGTCATGAGTGAACAGGGAGTACAGGAGGGAGTTGAGCACGCAGCCCTGACAGGCCCCTGTGTTGAGGATCAGTGTGGCGGATGTGTTGTTACCTGCCCTTACCACTTGGGTAAGGATCCAGTTGCAGAAGAAGGTGTTTAGTCCCAGGGTCCTTAGCTTAGTCATGAGCTTTGAGTGCACTATGGTGTTGAACACTAAGCTGTAGTCAATGAATAGGTGTTCCTGTTTACAATCAGGCCAGGGCCCAAGGTACAACCTCTGGTGGTCCTCTAGCAACAGCTGTATGGTCACGGAAGATGTTTAGTGGTAGTGGTGCTGTCACAACCTGACCTTAGTATTCTTTGTTTTCCTTGTTATTTATGGTTAGGTCAGGGTGTGACATGGGTGATGTATGTGTTTTTGTCTTGATTGGTTCTCAATTAGAGGCAGCTGTCTATCGTTGTCTCTGATTGGGAACCATATGTTTCCGTGTCTGTGTTTGTTTCACCACACTGTACTGTTTCAGTTTGTTTCATGTTTCGTTTATTTTTTTGTACTGTTTCGGTTTATTATTAAAATCTACTATGGACACTTACCACGCTGCATTTTGGTCCGATCCCTGCTACTCTTCAGACGAAGAGGAGGAAATCAGCCGTGACAGTTGCTGAAATTTTGGTCCGCTAATTTGGTCCACTCATACATGAGTAATAAAGGCCCAGTGCACTACTTGTGTTCTGTTGATAGAGTGCTCTGTTGTGTACAGATGAACCATGAACCATTGATCGCTCATGAATTGCACTTTTTCTACATGCATTTATTGATGGTATATGTCCTTTGTCTATCTTTGATTATGTGTCATGTATGCACAGAGCCGCAACAAAAATGTCCCCATGGGGATAATAAAGTCGTTATCTTATCTTATATGAAAGAAAAAAATATTTGAAACAAATTTTTATAATAATCCTTTTTTATTTTATTTATTAGGGGGTGCTGCAGTACCCTACTTCCCAAGGGCTATGAACAGCAGTATGATGTTCCAAACAGCAGTGAGCTGGTGTCAGTCTACTTTGTGCTCTCTCTCTATCCACTCTCTTGTTCTGATTCCCTTGCTGCTGTGGGTACTTGTGGTGTGGTCTGGGATCACACAGGGTGTAGGCTGTGGCTGGTTCTTTCACAGTGTAGCCTGTGTTCTGGTGGGAATCTATGAACAGTATCACCCTGTGAAAACAATAATCTGTTAATCCACAGTTTTTTCTGCTCATCCAGTCTGTGTCTGGTCCATAAATAGAGCTGAATAAATATTTGACTTCCTAAATATTTTATTAACTGCTTAATAAACATCTCAACATTTCAAAGACCCGAGATCCAATCAAAATGAATGAGAGTTGACTACGATGGCATTGAAGAGAACGCCCTGAGTAGGTTTGCAAAATTACAGGAACTTGCAATAAATTCCCTGGTAGATTCCCAGAATCAGGAGGGAACAAGCAGGAAATCCAACAACCTCCAACCAGATTTCTGGATAACTGGAGAATTTAGAGATAGTTCCCAGAATTTTGCAACCCTAGCCCTGAGGCAGCAATGCTTGGTACATGGGGGGTAGGACTGGGGACAGAACTTACCATAAACTCAGAACACAGATGTTTCATTATTTGCTGAAAAACAAGAATTAACCCATTTCAACCTCTCATGTCTATAAACATTTCAATATAGCCCTTCGTACATCAGCTGATATCTCAAAGTGCTGTACAGAAACCCAGCCTAAAACACCAAACAGCAAGCAATGCAGGTGTTGAAGCACATTGGCTAGGAAAAACTCCATAGAAAGGACAACACCTAGGAAGAAACCTAGTGAGGAACCAGGCTATGAGGGGTGGCCAGTCCTCTTCTGGCCTCTTCTGGCCAGTCCTCTTCTGGCTGTGCCGGGTGGAGATTATAACAGAACATGGCCAAGATATTCAAATGTTCATAAATGACATAAATGACCAGCATGGTCAAATAATAGGTCTGGGACAGGTAGCAGGTCAGGATTCCATAGCCGCAGGCAGAACAGTTGAAACTGGAGCAGCAGCACGGCCAGGTGGACTGGGGACAGCAAGGAGTCATCATGCCAGGTAGTCTTGAGACATGGTCCTAGGGCTCAGGTCCTCCGAGAGACAAAGAAAAAGAGAAAGAGAGAAAGAATTAGAGAGAGCATACTTAAATTCACACAGGACACCGGATAAGACAGGAGAAGTACTGCAGATATAACAAACTGACCCTAGCCCCCTGACACATACATTATTGCAGCATAAATACTGGAGGCTGAGACAGGAGGGGTCAGGAGACACTGTGGCCCCATCCGATGATACCCCCGGACAGGGCCAAACAGGAAGGATATAGCCCCACCCACTTTGCCAAAGCACAGCCCCCACACCACTAGAGGGATATCTTCAACCACCAACTTACCAACTTTTTTTTACAGTTAATAGGATGTTTTCCCTGCAGTTGCATTTATTATTTATTGTATAAAGTATACAGCCATGGTGTCACGTCCTGACCTTAGTTCCTTTTTTATGTCCCTATTTTGGTTTGGTCAGGGCATGAGTTGGGGGGGGGGTCATTCTATGTTTTGTTCTATGTTTTGGCCTGGAGGCAGCTGTCAATCGTTGTCTCTGATTGAGAACCATACTTAGGTAGCCTGTTCCCACCTGTGTTTGTGGGTAGTTGTTTTCTGTCTCTGTGTCTGCACCAGATAGAACTGTTTCGTGTTGGTCTATTTTTGTTATTTTGTCTTAGTGCGTTTTGGTCCAATCTTGACTACTCTTCATCAGACGAAGAGGATCGTTACACGTGGCTTTATGTGTTGTGTTTGTAATTAGCTACATAGATTTGCTGAGTACTGTACATACTTTAGCTCCTCCGATTTCCTCTCTCTAAATGTGACCTAAGTCTTGGTTTCATTCTTGAGTTCATGAAATTGGAGGCTCCAGTTTCCTAACGTCACAGTGCATTTTAGACCATTATTTTCATAATAGGGAGGCTGTATGGAGGAGAATTACAGGAAACAAAATGGAAATATTCACAGGAGGAAAGGCAGGGCTTTCTGGTGTTTCCACACTCATTAAAAACCGACACAGAGAGAGGGCTGGAGAGGGATTAGCTTTCCTATTCATAAGAAACGTGAGTTGTCAATCCCGACAGAGGTCGAAAGGGCATACATTCAAATGTTGAAAAATGAGAACTTCAATTATTTTTAGTAATATGGCTTTGTGAGATAATACACAGTAATTATTAGATTAGTGTAGCTGCCCAGTGAATGACTGGCTTTCACTTATTCACCCTGTGTAGCTCTGTGTCATTCTGTGTACTTCCAAGATAGACAGGTTCTATGGGCAACAGACACACCTATTGCATCTCTGAAACACCATACTAAAACTGAGTTCTCAAACACCATACTAAAGCTGAACTTTCAAAGACCATACTAAAACTGAACTCTCAAACACCATACTAACACTGAACTGGGTGAGAGGGAGTTGACTGGCTGTGGCATGCTTATGTCTTGAAGGCAGGCTTGGAGATGTGAAGCATTGTGAATCTCCTTAATAACAGTGCTCTCCTGAGCTCACTCAAAATGTGGAGCAGGTTCAGGGGCTGTTGAATGGCCCAGAGGGGGTAAGAGGAGGATGTCTGCTTTGAAAAAGGAGAGCATTAGCATCTTGCAGTCTCAATGCTCCTTTTCTACAGCAGCCTGTCAGCCTGCTCCTGCTGTCTGTGTTTGATCTGAATAAGACCTGAGCCCCTGCCTGGCTAAACACACTCTTGCTTTTTTCAATTATTCAGCTGTGCTCCACAGGCCCACAGAGTCAATCTCTAGGGCTGGAGGTCGGCGGCCAGATGGAACTGTGGATCCCAGAGAAATGGAGAGATAGAAGGAGACATCCAGAGGGAGAAAGGGAGATGAAGCGATAAAGAGAATTAGTGAGAGGGAGGATGATTTGAGAGAAAGACACAGACAGACAACGAGTGTCCATGGGAAGGAACAAAGCTGTCCCACATTGGTAGCATTATCTGACCTGACAGATTGAGGCAGTGAAGCTGATGGGCTTTGATGTCAATCATTTCAGAGTGAGATGCTCTAATGATACAATAAAATATTTTTCAGGATAACTGCACCGCAGTCAGAGTTTTTCTATTTGCAGTTCAATTTCTAATTGACTATAGGACTGGGAGACACCTGGTGAACAATATACAACTCAAAAGGGACAATTTATGTAAGATGTTAATCAATGACTTTCCTAAGAGCAAAACCAATTGTGATTTCCTGGAGAGGTGTTGCAAATTTGAAACAGGTGTCACGCCCTGGTCGAGGTATTTTGTGTTTATCTTCATAAATTTGGTCAGGCCAGGGTGTGGCATGGGGTTTTTGTATGTGGTGTGTTGGTATTGGGTTTGTAGCTTAGTAGGGTGTTCTAGTTAAGTCTATGGCGGTCTGAAGTGGTTCTCAATCAGAGGCAGGTGTGTATCGTTGTCTCTGATTGGGAACCATATTTAGGCAGCCATATTCTTTGTGTGTTTCATGGGTGAT
The DNA here is from genome assembly GCF_036934945.1 of Oncorhynchus masou masou. Lineage (NCBI taxonomy): Eukaryota > Metazoa > Chordata > Actinopteri > Salmoniformes > Salmonidae > Oncorhynchus > Oncorhynchus masou. The sequence continues at coordinate 64,597,733 of NC_088216.1, forward strand.
TGTCCTTAGTGTCCTTGTTCCTGTATCTGTGTTAGTTTACACTAGTATAGGCTGTTTCGGTTTTCGTTACGTTCTTTGTTTTGTAGGTTTGTATTTAGATTCGTGTTACGTTTTGTTCATTAAACATGGATCGCAATCTACACGATGCATTTTGGTCCGACTCTCTTTCACCGCATGAAAACCGTTACAACAGGTAGTTAATCCAAAAGCCACATTTTACATGCCAGACATGAGAACATCTTGTGAACAATCCACAACTAAAGTCACTCACAAAATATTCTTGTGAATCCAAAATCGAGAATCCAAAAACCAACCTTTCATATGTCAACATGAGAACATCTGGTGAACAATCCATAACACAAAAGTGACTCACAACTTTCCAAAAATAAAAATAAAATAGTGATTTCCAGAAGAGGTGTTGAAACAGATATTTTAGAGGGAGTAGCAGGGAGGGAACTTTCTGATTGGATGATGGATCACTTGCTTATTACCAGATCGAGTTGTGGTCAGGGAAACAATAAGAATCCAATCACAATTCTGGAATGCATTCTCAAGAATCCAAAACCCACATTTCACATGCTGGATTCATAAAAGGACAGGTACTGCTGTGGTCTCCTTTTGTGCTAACTCAGAAAAATTATCCTTGTCACGCGTAGCGGAACAGGTGAACCCAAGAGCAGACTCAGACGAGGAGACTTGGATGAGGTAACCAAGGTATTTATTGAAACACAGGGGGAAGATTAAGGTCAGGCCAGCGGAAGCTCAGGCGGGTTGCAGGAAACAAGGTTTGGAGGCTCAGGGGAATCCGGGAGGGGAATCCAAGGGAGCCGTAGAGTGGGGGATCCAGGACAGAGTAGCAGGACTGACGAGACGTAGGACTGGAGACAGGGACCAGAGTCATAGTGGACAAAACTGTAGCAGAGAGGAAAACAACGTAAGGCAAGGGAAAACAGGCCCAACAGGATCTAAACAGGAACAAATGGCTAGAACCATAGACTGAATGAGCAGAGATAACGATTTGGCAGCGTGGAAGTGGCAGGGCTGAGTATTTGTAGAGGTCTTGATTAAGGAAAAGGTTGCAGCTGGTGGGGATCTGCTCTGACTCCAGCACACCTGCCTCCGCCCACAATCATCATACACACACACACACACACACAGAGAAAGAGCACTGGGGGAGTGGCGACCAATCAAGGACTCACCGGATGAGCAGTAGAGGGTGTGGCAGGAGCAAATGTAACACTCCTCTCCTGTTGGAACAACTCTACTATCACCCTAGTTGGTTCATGATTAACCTTGTTTGTGATAAAGCAGGAAATTAAAACAGTTGGTGAAACTGTGTGTATTAGAGATGAAGCCATATAAAGTGCCTTGCGAAAGTATTCGGCCCCCTTGAACTTTGTGACCTTTTGCCACATTTCAGGCTTCAAACATAAAGATATAAAACTGTATTTTTTTGTGAAGAATCAACAACAAGTGGGACACAATCATGAAGTGGAACGACATTTATTGGATATTTCAAACTTTTTTAACGAATCAAAAACTGAAAAATTCAGCCCCCTTAAGTTAATACTTTGTAGCGCCACCTTTTGCTGCGATTACAGCTGTAAGTCGCTTGGGGTATGTCTCTATCAGTTTTGCACATCGAGACACTAAAATGTTTTCCCATTCCTCCGTGCAAAACAGCTCGAGCTCAGTGAGGTTGGATGGAGAGCATTTGTGAACAGCAGTTTTCAGTTCTTTCCACAGATTCTCGATTGGATTCAGGTCTGGACTTTGACTTGGCCATTCTAACACCTGGATATGTTTATTTTTGAACCATTACATTGTAGATTTTGCTTTATGTTTTGGATCATTGTCTTGTGGGAAGACAAATCTCCGTCCCAGTTTCAGGTCTTTTGCAGACTCCATCAGGTTTTCTTCCAGAATGGTCCTGTATTTGGCTCCATCTTCCCATCAATTTTAACCATCTTCCCTGTCCCTGCTGAAGAAAAGCAGGCCCAAACCATGATGCTGCCACCACCATGTTTGACAGTGGGGATGGTGTGTTCAGAGTGATGAGCTGTGTTGCTTTTACGCCAAACATAACGTTTTGCATTGTTGCCATAAAGTTCAATTTTGGTTTCATCTGACCAGAGCACCTTCTTCCACATGTTTGGTGTGCCTCCCAGGTGGCTTGTGGCAAACTTTAAACAACACTTTTTATGGATATCTTTTAATAAATGGCTTTCTTCTTGCCACTCTTCCATAAAGGCCAGATTTGTGCAATATACGACTGATTGTTGTCCTATGGACAGAGTCTCCCACCTCAGCTGTAGATCTCTGCAGTTCATCCAGAGTGATCATGGGCCTCTTGGCTGCATCTCTGATCAGTCTTCTCCTTGTATGAGCTGAAAGTTTAGAGGGACGGCCAGGTCTTGTTAGATTTGCAGTGGTCTGATACTCCTTCCATTTCAATATTATCGCTTGCACAGTGCTCCTTGGGATGTTTAAAGCTTGGGAAATCTTTTTGTATCCAAATCCGGCTTTAAACTTCTTCACAACAGTATCTCGGACCTGCCTGGTGTGTTCCTTGTTCTTCATGATGCTCTCTGCGCTTTTAACGGACCTCTGAGACTATCACAGTGCAGGTGCATTTATACGGAGACTTGATTACACACAGGTGGATTGTATTTATCATTATTAGTCATTTAGGTCAACACTGGACCATTCAGAGATCCTCACTGAACTTCTGGAGAGAGTTTGCTGCACTGAAAGTAAAGGGGCTGAATAATTTTGCACGCCCAATTTGTCAGTTTTTGATTTGTTAAAAAAGTTTGAAATATCCAATAAATGTCGTTCCACTTCATGATTGTGTCCCACTTGTTGATTCTTCACAAAAAAATACAGTTTTATATCTTTATGTTTGAAGCCTGAAATGTGGCAAAAGGTCGCAAAGTTCAAGGGGGCCGAATACTTTCGCAAGGCACTGTATTCTGTACTTTAAAAAGAATACGAATGAGTATGAGCAGTTAAAAGTATACTTGAATGTGTACGTTATAAAGCTTGAAACTGTTAAATTCCTCCAATTATTCATACAAACATAAAACAGGATTATAGAAATATCATCAGATAGATTGCTCTCTTATCTTGGTTGATGGAAGATGAAATTATCAGAGTAAAGCCTCTCCTGCAGTGAGAAGGTGTATGTAAGGGAAAGACACTAGACACAGACCCCCTAGAGCCCAGATTCCAACCATGCACAATGTGCAGCACCCACATAAAGAATGCCCCAGAGTGTGTGGACTATACTTCATACCCATCTTAGCTAAACCTCCATGTTCATGCTCCAGTCACCATGAGTCCCAAAGGGCTACAGTATGTGGCTTGAGTCCATTCACATTCTACACAAACCTCATGCATTCAAGGTTGAGTATAGGTTTGTTTGAACTTAATATTCCAGCTATTCTCCATTGTTAGAGATTTTAAATTTCTGTTGTCTATTTTCAAATCACTTCCAACTGCACTATTTTTACTTTTTTCATTCAATGGTAAAAGTTTTCCTTCTGACAAGGTATTTTAATAATTCCAATACAAACACATTTCCAAATTAATTTGTGTAGCATTAAACATTTCTCTATGAAGTGACAGATTTGTTAAAATATACACATAAAACATTAAAGACACCTTCCTAATATTGAGTTGCACCCCCCCCCCCTCCCTTTTGCTCTCAGAACAGCCTCAATTCGTCAGGGCATGGACTCCGCGGGGTTGCTGGCCCATGTTCACTCCAATAATTCCCACAGTTGTGTCAAGTTGGCTGGATGTCCTTACGGTGGGGGACCATTGATACACACAGGAAACTGTCGTTCTTGACACAAACCGGTGCGCCTGGCACCTGCTACCATACCCTGTTCAAAAGCACTTAAATCTTTTGTCTTCCCATTCACCTTCTAAATGGCATAGATACACAATCCATGTCTCAATTGTCTCAAGGCTTAAAAAATCCTTATTTAACCTGTCTCCTCCCCTTCACATGGACTGATTGAAGTGGATTTAACAAGTGACATCAATAAGGGGTCATATTTTTCTCGTGGATTCACCTGGTCAGTTTATGTCATAGAAAGAGCAGGTGTCCTTAATATTTTGTACATTCAGTGTATCTTCCATCCCAAATGGTACCCATAATGCTTATTGAAAGTGCAACCAAAATCAGTTCCTGGCAAACTGATACATTATCTACCATTTACAGTCAACACATCAATAATGTAAACACAACATTTTCAGAAAAAACAACAGGACTTCCTTTATTGGGTAAGAGATTGGCTAGCTTATCTTTTATGAAATTCTGACAGTGGGGGACTTTTCATTCAGTGCTTTCGGAAGTATGTATAAAGGAGATGGAATACATACCATTTACATTTAAAAAATAACATTTTAAACCATATACTCAAATTAGCCTCTGATTTGCTCATTGTAATGTTTACACGATTGTTTAGGGAATCTGATGAAAGCTTATGATGTAGATTCTGTTTACTGTTTGCTTTCTGTTTAGGTCGGAGGAGTGGCCAAAATAATATATTCATATTCAAATCTAGAGGAATGTTAGGGGAGAGCGAGGTAGGTTGTCACACTGTTCATACCTCCAACACTAGAGGTGTTATCTCAGAAATCAAATAGCTACTTTGTGTGACTACATGTTCTATGGTCAACTTCCTGTTCGTATGTGGTCAAGGTCACTCTAATCTGAGGTGAGCACATTTTTCTTATTTCTCCCCTTCAAAAGTAAAGAATAGGCAATGAAATTTGTTAGGTATTAATGTTCAAAATTATAATTATAATTTTGCACTGAGTAGAAGAGACAATAATGTGTCTTTTGATAGTTTAGCTGCAGTCCTAAGATTTAGCCAACATTAGCACACATGTCAGTTTGGGGCAAGTTGTCTCAATGACCTTGTGGCAAGTCGACAACTTGCCCCAGTAGACATCGACACATAGAACATGCTCTAAAAACATTGTGATATAGTGTAATCAGCTCTGATAATAGAATTAAATGTTACTGTAAATGGATTATTATATACATATATACAGTTTAGAGCAGCAGACAAGTCCCTAGAGTACACAAGACAGGCTCTGGTGTGTGTGTGTGTGTGTGTGTGTGTGTGTGTGTGTGTGTGTGTGTGTGTGTGTGTGTGTGTGTGTGTGTGTGTGTGTGTGTGTGTGTGTGTGTGTGTGTGTGTGTGTGTGTGTGTGTGTTGTTGTGTGTGTGTGTGTACTAACACACTACATGCCTACTGTATGAGACAGTATATCCACACACACACACACACACACACACTCACACACACACAGTGTCATGAAATTAGTGTCATGAATTTAGTGTGGTGTTATGAATTGCATTGTGGCAACAAGAATAGTAGCCAGGGAGGTGGGCGTAATAAGCCTCTAATGAATATGCAATTGCAATGAGGAAATGTGATTTTGAAGGAAGGAAGGAAGGAAGGAAGGAAGGAAGGAAGGAAGGAAGGAAGGAAGGAAGGAAGGAAGGAAGGAAAGCCAGCACCAACCCTACAAAGCCAGCACCAACCCTGCCCTGCCAGGCCCAAGCAACATTCCAACCCTGTCAGGCCCCAGCACCAACCCTGCCCTACCAGGCCCCAGCACCAACCCTGCCCTGCCAGGCCCAAGCAACATTCCAACCCTGTCAGGCCCCAACACCAACCTGCCAGGCCCCAGGACCAACCCTGCCCTGCCAGGCCCAAGCAACATTCCAACCCTGTCAGGCCCCAACACCAACCTGCCAGGCCTCAGCACTATTCCAGCACCAGCACCAACCTGGCTCCAGCACCAACCTGCCAGGTCCCAGCACCAACCCTGCCCTGCCAGGCCCAAGCAACATTCCAACCCTGGCAGGCCCCAACACCAACCTGCCTGGCCTCAGCACTATTCCAGCCCTCCCTGGCCCCAGCACCAACCTGGCTCCAGCACCAACCTGCCAGGCCCCAGCACTTTTCCAGCCCTCCCTGGCCCCAGCGCCAACCTGGCTCCAGCACCAACCTCCCTGGCCCCAACACCAACCTGGCTCCAGCACCAACCTGCCAGTCCTCAGCACTATTCCAGCCCTCCCTGGGCCCAGCACCAACCTGGCTCCAGCACCAACCTGCCAGGCCTCAGCACTATTCCAGCCCTCCCTGGCCCCAGCACCAACCTGGCACCAGCACCAACCTCCCTGGCCCCAGCACCAACCTGGCTCCAGCACCAACCACCCTGGCCCCAGCACCAACCTGGCTCCAGCACCAACCTGCCAGGCCTCAGCACTATTCCAGCCCTCCCTGGCCCCAGCACCATCCTGGCTCCAGCACCAACCTGCCAGGCCCCAGCATCATTCCAGCCCTGCCTAGCTTGAGCTCAGACACAGACCTGCCCAGTTATTATGCTAGCACCAGCTCACCCTTGCCCAGCAATGCCATTGCTGACAGCAGACTACCAACTCCAGAGGACATCAGGCCATATTCAAAAGCTGACCCCCGAAAACAAGCTTGTAAAGGAAGAAAATGGCGCAAAACAGCAATTCTAACTGACACACCAGTGAAGCAGGCAATAGAAATTTAAAAGAATAAGGCACAATCTAGCAAAAGGCTGTTTCAAAAGAAAGGGAAGCAAGGGGGGGAGTCAAAATCTGGATCTGCAAAGAACAAGAAGGCAGCTAAAAATAAAAAAAATCATAGAAGAGTCATCATCAGATGAAGAGGAGTGCTTCTGCCTCGTCTGTGTGGAGCCATTTCAAAAAGCCTTCCTAAGGAGACTTAGGTGAAGTGTGTGAGATGCAACAAATGGGCCCATGACGCTTGCACCTCAGGCCAGGAAATGTATGTGTGTCAGAACTGTGACTCCGAAGATGAGTCGGATTAGTCAGATACAGATGTACGTCGCATAGGCTGTTACAAAATTGTGCATTAGTGTGTTTAAACACCACATCTGTTTTGTTAAGACCTTAAACATTTAATTAAATAAGTTATCTGCAGCAGTACATTCCATTCCAATTACAACAATTACCGTGGATCTATGTGCATGCCAGAGAACGTTCGATTTCAAGGTTCGAAGTAAAGTGGTCGTGCCTCTTAATTACTGTGTGCTCTGCCAGTATTATTGTTTTGATTGAAAGTCATGATTTGCCAGATTCTCTAGGCATGATTGTTTTTATTTTGAGCTCTTTAATGAAATTGAATTTGGTTTTGAATTTGAAATTAAAATCAATATTCACAATTAATTAGTTGTGTTCTTATTTGTGATTATCCAATGTGACAACTTACCCGACGAAGTGTGACAATTTACCCGCTGATGTTGCAAACTGTCACATGTGCACACTCTCTATTTAACGGTCTACAACTCCGTACTGAAATAAGACATGAAGATCTAATGAATGCAACATATGTGCCCAAGACTTCCTTCTTTCATTTGGTATGACATTTATAAGATTGTGATGTATTGTGCCCAGTAAATGTTAGAGAGTGTGAAAAGTGTGACAACATACCTCGCTCTCCCCTGCATTAGGTTTCTAATTTTCAAAAGGAACTGGCTTCTTTGAAAGTTGACTAATCCATAGTCATGGAATTGACAGACAACAAGGTGGGCAGCAACATTGCTTTGTCATTAATCCCGGGAGGTTATTTACCCCATACAATGATTGATATAAATTCAGAGATATATCCTTCTCTTAAACCAACTGATATGACAGAATTCTTCACATAGTTTTGTTGTTAACTGAATAGTGATCAATACCAAAGTAAAATAACACAACCTATCCTATATGTTACAGTAGAAATAAAGTGATATCCTCTTATTTTCCCAAACACAACATCTGACTGAACAACACCAACCCTCAAAACACTAACTTTAAATGCCCTTGCAGTGGTCATTATAGAATTAAAAATATTTTTTAAATGGTAAGAAGAAAATATGCATTGCAACTGGACAACAATATGTGGGAGTATTACATGTATACTAAGAGGAGGGTTGGGGTAGTGCAGGAGGGGGGTTGGGGTGAAAGGTCAGCAGAGGAGACGGATGAGTGTGAGGAGAGCTGTCAGGCTGGGCAGAGCAGCACTGAGACTAGAGGCTCCACTGGATGACATGCAGTGGTCTCTGTTCTGGCCAATGCAGGCAGCATAAGCCATGACATGGGGAATGTAGTTCTGCTCGTGGACACCGTGCAGCAGGTGAGCCATAGGGCCCTTAGCAAACACAGCCACATCCTCTCCTCCATGAGTCTCCATACTCAGCGGCACTGCAGACTGGGCCTTGTAGTTATTTTCCTCTGAAGAGAGGGAAGGAAGGGAAGGGGTGGAGGTGGGGAAAGGGAAGGAGAAAGAGATCAGATGGATGATTTTCTGGCATGCCAAAGACCAAGTGGTGTTCTCTATGACAGAGGCAATACTCCATTGATGATAAGATTTAATTTACCATAGCCAAGGGTGGAGATGTTCTCTCTCAGACCATTGACTACTTTAAACCCTGGTCCATTCCCATATAAGATGGCTGTGAAGGGCTTCTGGTCCACATCACTCAAAATGGAATTTAGTCCTGTAGACAGAGAGAAAACAATGAACGATCTCCATCACAAACCATTAATCACAACATCCACGACATCCAAGTGACTGATGACTGAGTGTAGCCACATACAATATACAATACACTGTTGCAAAATCATCCACTGCTCACCAAAATTGTGTTCCCCCTTGGAGTGTAGCCTCCAAAGTTGAACATGTGAGAGTGGTCAGCAGTGACGACAGTCATTGTGTCATATATGCTGGTCAGGAGGCCGGCTTGGCCAATAGCCCGGTCCATCTCCACTGCCTCATGCAGGGCCTGCTTGGCTTTACCGTCGTGATGTCCGTGGTCGATGCGCCCCCCTGCCAACGCACAGCTTGGTTAACCTCTCTCTCAGACAGATGAGAATATCTAGCATCAGCACTGGCAAAGCAGCCTAAGGTGTAAAGCTTCACATTCAACATGATATACATTATTAAACTTGTGCAGCTGATACAGTATTTACTGGTGCCAGAGTAAATGTAACACAACAATCACCCTCCACCAGCAGGTAGAATCCGCTGGGGTTTTTCTTCAGGATCTTAATGGCCACCTCCACCATCTCTGTCAGTGAAGGATCTGTCTCATTGTTTCTCTCCAGGTCATAGGGAAGATCTCCAGGCTCAAACAGACCTGTGTTAACACAGGAAGCAGGGTTTAATATATTGTGAATGTTATGTACTTGAGTGAAGACCCAAAAGCGGTTTTAACAGAAAACAGAGTTCTTTAATGAAAAACAGGAATGGCATAAATCCTCTTCCAACGTGGTCAATGGAACAAAAGAACGTTAGTATAATGCAGGATGCACCTGCCAGGCAGACTCCGACAGGATAGGACAAGGTGGAAGCAAACGCGACGACAGCTTGCTTCTGGCATCAAAAAACACAAACAAGAATCAGACACTGAAAGTAGCAGGAACAGAGAGAGAAATAGAGACCTAATCAGAGGGGGAAGAGAGAACAGGTGTGAAAGAGTGAATGAGCTAGTTAGAGGAGATGTAGAACAGCTGAAGAATGAGAGACAGAGAAGGTAACCTAAAAAGACCAGCAGAGAGAGACAGAGTGAAGAGAAAGGACAGGAACAGACATAACAAGACATGACAGTACCCCCCCCCCACTCACCGAGCGCCTCCTGGCGCACTCGAGGAGGAAACCTGGCGGCAACGGAGGAAATCATCGATCAGCGAACGGTCCAGCACGTCCCGAGAGGGAACCCAACTCCTCTCCTCAGGACCGTACCCCTCCCAATCCACTAGGTACTGATGACCACGGCCCCGAGGGCGCATGTCCAAAATCTTACGAACCCTGTAGATGGGTGCGCCCTCGACAAGGATGGGGGGGGGAGGGACGAGCGGGGGCGCGAAGAACGGGCTTAACACAGGAGACATGGAAGACCGGGTGAACGCGACGAAGATAGCGCGGGAGAAGAAGTCGCACTGCGACAGGATTAATGACCTGAGAAATACGGAACGGACCAATGAACCGCGGGCCAACTTGCGAGAAGCTGTCTTAAGGGGAAGGTTCTGAGTGGAGAGCCATACTCTCTGACCGCAACAATATCTAGGACTCTTGGTCCTACGCTATTAGCGGCCCTCACAGTCTGCGCCCTATTACGGCAAAGTGCCGACCTGACCCCCTTCCAGGTGCGCTCGCAACGCTGGACAAAAGCCTGAGCGGAGGGGACGCAGGACTCGGCGAGCTGAGATGAGAACAGCGGAGGCTGGTACCCGAGGCTACACTGAAAAGGGGATAGACCGGTAGCAGACGAGGGAAGCGAGTTGTGGGCGTACTCTGCCCAGGGAGCTGTTCTGACCAAGACGCAGGGTTACGAAAAGAAAGACTGCGTAAAATGCGACCAACAGTCTGATTGGCCCGTTCGGCTTGACCGTTAGACTGGGGATGAAAGCCGGACGAGAGACTGACGGAAGCCCCAATCAAACGGCAAAACTCCCTCCAAAATTGAGACGTGAACTGCGGGCCTCTGTCGGAAACGACGTCAGACGGAAGGCCATGAATTCGGAAAACATTCTCGATAATGATCTGAGCCGTCTCCTTAGCAGAAGGGAGCTTATCGAGAGGAATGAAATGAGCCGCCTTAGAGAATCTATCGACAACCGTAAGAATAACTGTCTTCCCCGCTGATGAAGGCAGTCCGGTGATAAAATCTAAAGCGATGTGAGACCACGGTCGAGAGGGAATGGGAAGCGGTCTGAGACGGCCGGCAGGAGGAGAGTTCCCAGATTTAGTCTGCGCGCAGACCGAACAAGCGGCGACAAATCGACGCGTCACGTTCCCGAGTGGGCCACCAGAAACGCTGGCGAATGGAAGCGGCGTACCCCGAACGCCGGGGTGGCCGGCTAACTTGGCAGAGTGGGCCCACTGAAGAACGGCCGGACGAGTAGGAACGGGAACGAACAGAAGGTTCCTAGGACAAGCTCGCGCGACGGAGTGTGAGCGAGTGCTTGCTTTACCTGCCTCTCAATTCCCCAGACAGTCAACCCGACAACACGCCCGTCAGGGAGAATCCCCTCGGGGTCGGTGGAGACCTCAGAAGAACTGAAGAGACGAGATAAAGCATCAGGCTTGGTGTTTTTGAGCCCGGACGATAAGAAATAACAAACTCGAAACGAGCGAAAAACAGAGCCCAACGAGCCTGACGCGCATTAAGTCGTTTGGCTGAACGGATGTACTCAAGGTTCCTATGGTCAGTCCAAACGACAAAAGGAACGGTCGCCCCCTCCAACCACTGTCGCCATTCGCCTAGGGCTAAGCGGATGGCGAGCAGTTCGCGACATTACCAACATCATAGTTACGTTCTGACGGCGATAAGCGATGAGAGAAAAACGCGCAAGGATGGACCTTGCCGTCAGAGAGAGAGCGCTGAGAAAGAATGGCTCCCATGCCCACCTCTGACGCGTCAACCTCAACAACAAACTGTCTAGAGATGTCAGGTGTAACAAGAATAGGAGCGGATGTAAAACGATTCTTAAGAAGATCAAAAGCTCCCTGGGCGGAAACGGACCACTTAAAGCACGTCTTAACAGAAGTAAGAGCTGTGAGGGGAGCTGCCACCTGACCGAAATTACGGATGAAACGACGATAGAAATTAGCGAAGCCCAGAAAGCGCTGCAGCTCGACGCGTGACTTAGGAACGGGCCAATCAATGACAGCCTGGACCTTAGCGGGATCCATCTTAATGCCCTCAGCGGAAATAACGGAACCGAGAAAAGGGACAGAGGCGGCATGAAAAATGCACTTCTCAGCCTTCACATAAAGACAGTTCTCCAAAGGCGCTGGAGGACGCGTCGCACGTGCTGAACATGAATCGAGAGAGACGGTGAAAAAATCAGGATATCGTCCATGTAAACGAAAACAAAAATGTTCAGCATGTCTCTCAGGACGTCGTTAACTAGTGCCTGAAAGACAGCTGGAGCGTTAACGAGGCCGAAAGGAAGAACCCGGTATTCAAAGTGCCCTAACGGAGTGTTAAACGCCGCCGTCTTCACTCGTCCCCCTCCCTGATGCGCACGAGATGGTAGGCGTTACGAAGGTCCAATTTGGTGAAAAACCTGGCTCCCTGCAGGATCTCGAAGGCTGAAGACATAAGAGGAAGCGGATAACGATTCTTAACTGTTATGTCATTCAGCCCTCGATAATCCACGCATGGGCGCAGGGACCCGTCCTTCTTCTGAACAAAAAAAAACCCCGCTCCGGCGGGAGAGGGAGGAGGAGACTATGGTACCGGCGTCGAGCGAAACCGACAAATAATCCTCGAGAGCCTTACGTTCGGGAGCCGACAGAGAGTATAATCTACCCCGGGGAGTAGTTCCCGGAAGGAGATCAATACTACAGTCATACGACCGGTGTGGAGGGAGAGAAGTGGCCTTGGAACGACTGAACACCGTGCGCAGATCGTGATACTCCTCCGGCACCCCTGTCAAATCGCCAGGCTCCTCCTGTGAAGAAGAGACAGAGGAAACAGGAGGGATAGCAGACATTAAACAGGTCACATGACAAGAAACATTCCAGGATAGGATAGTATTACTAGACCAATTAATAGAAGGGTTATGGCGCACTAGCCAGGGATGACCCAAAACAACAGGTGTAAAAGGTGAACGAAAAATTAAAAAAGAAATGGTTTCGCTATGATTACCAGAGACAGTGAGGGTTAAAGGCAGCGTCTCACGCTGAATCTTGGGGAGAGAACTACCATCTAAAGCGAACAAGGCCGTGGGCTCCCTAACTGTCTGAGAGGAATGTCATGTTCCCGAGCCCAGGTCTCGTCCATAAAACAGCCCTCCGCCCCAGAGTCTATCAAGGCACTGCAGGAAGCAGATGAACCGGGCCAGCGGAGATGGACCGGAAAGGTAGTGCGTGATCCAGAAGGAGAGGCCTGAGTAGTTGCGCTCACCAGTAGCCCTCCTCTTACTGATGAGCTCTGGCTTTTACTGGACATGAGGTGACAAAATGACCAGCGGAGCCGCAGTAGAGACAGAGGCGATTGGTGATTCTCCGTTCCTTCTCCTTGGCCGAGATGCGGATACCCCCAGCTGCATAGGCTCAGCATCCGAGCCGGCGGAGGAGGGTGGCAGTGATGCGGCAGGTGGCAGTGATGTGGAGAGGGGAGCAGCGGAGAACGCGAGCTCCTTTCCACGAGCTCGGCGACGAAGATCAAACCGTCGCTCTATGCGAATAGCGAGAGCTATTAAGGAGTCCAGACTGGAAGGAACCTCCCGGGAGAGGATCTCGTCCTTAACCTCGACGAGGAGACCCTCCAGAAAACGAGCGAGCAAAGCCGGCTCGTTCCAGTCACTTGAGGCAGCGAGAGTGCAAAACTCAATAGAATAATCCGTTATGGATCGATTCCCCTGACATAGGGAAGACAGGGCCCTGGAAGCCTCCTCCCCAAAAACAGAACGGTCAAAAACCCGTATCATCTCCTCCTTAAAGTCTTGATACTGGTTAATACACTCAGCCCTCGCCTCCCAGACTGCCGTGCCCCACTCACGCGCCCGTCCGGTAAGGAGAGAAATGACGTAGGCGATGCGGGCTGCGCTCCTGGAGTAAGTGTTGGGCTGGAGAGAGAACACCACATCACACTGAGTGAGGAATGAGCGGCACTCAGTGGGCTCCCCAGAGTAACACGGCGGGTTGTTGATCCTGGGCTCCGGAGACTCGGAAACCCTGGAAGTGGGCGGTGGATCGAGGTGGAGTTGGTGAACCTGTCTTCTGAGGTCGGAGACTTGGACGGCCAGGGTCTCAACGGCATGTCGAGCAGCAGACAATTCCTCCTCGTGTCTGCCTAGCATCGCTCCCTGGATCTCGACGGCGGAGTGAAAAGGGTCCGGAGCCGCTGGGTCCATTCTTGGTCTGATTCTTCTGTTATGTACTTGAGTGAAGACCCAAAAGCGGTTTTAACAGAAAACAGAGTTCTTTAATGAAAAAACAGGAATGGCATAAATCCTCTTCCAACGTGGTCAATGGAACAAAAGAACGTTAGTATAATGCAGGATGCACCTGCCAGGCAGACTCCGACAGGATAGGACAAGGTGGAAGCAAACGCGACGACAGCTTGCTTCTGGCATCAAAAAACACAAACAAGAATCAGACACTGAAAGTAGCAGGAACAGAGAAGCTAGTTAGAGGAGATGTAGAACAGCTGAAGAATGAGAGACAGAGAAGGTAACCTAAAAAGACCAGCAGAGAGAGACAGAGTGAAGAGAAAGGACAGGAACAGACATAACAAGACATGACAGTGAAACAGGTAGAGAAGATGATCAGTGGTTAACATGAATAGAAAAGATGAAACAGGCAGTTCATGAAAGCAATAAAGAGCCAAGAATTTAAAAAAAATAACTCACCCAAAAGGTAATCCACACTATTAGGATTTAGCGATAAAAGTTCCTTCTTGTTCCATACATAGTTGGCGTTCTGTTTATTTAAAAAATAAAACAATACATCATATGGCATTGATCCAACCCTGTGACAACCTAAAGCTATTCAAATGTTCTTGATAAGAAAAATTGAGAAAAGTGGATGATGGAGAAGGACAAGGAAGAAACAGCAGACATGGTAGAAGAGGAGTGAGAGAAGAACTAAGACAGAGCAGCTGACCTTGTTTTTCATTCTGTTATTCCACTCCTCCACCAAGTTCCTTCTATCGATGCGGGTACCGAAGTGTTTCTTCTCTCCAGGATACTCCACATCTGATTGGTTTTTGGGGAACATGTACTTCCTCCCTCCTCCCATAATCACCTAGACATCCACCACAGAGGTAAAACATTTGACCTATCTCTATGGACATCCCCGGTAGGGTTAAATATTTTCCTTTAATTATAATCTGTGTGCCTTTACATTACAGGTGTAAGTTGGTCAATATTACTGTCTGAACAATAATGCTCTGTTTTTAACATGATTACTGGATATTTTCTGTAACATCAGGATCTATATTATATGATGTGACTCACATCGATGTTGGGAATGTTCTCAAAGAGCTGCCTGGCGATGTCCTTGCAGCCCGCCTGTACTGCCTCAGCGGGCATCTCTCCATCGGAGTACCAGTCCCTGTCCACACAGTGGGCATAGGCTGCACTGGGGGTGGCATGGTTCACACGCGTTGTCGTAACTATTCCCACTGACTTGCCTGGGTAACAAACACACAAACCGTTTTTGAACCTGCTGCTTGGATTCTGTGCAATAGTCTGCCAGATCTGAAGACAATCAATAGCTCCAAAGAATCTGCTAATTCTAGTTGAGCAACTCTGTTGACGCCGAGGGGACCATCGAGAGCATCCTGACCGGTTGCATCACAGCCTGGTATGGTAACTCCTCGGCATCTGACTGTAAGGCACTACAGAGTGTAGGGCCCAGTACATCACTGGAGGGACCAATGTAATAGGCGGTGTCAGAGGAAAGCCCAAAACATTGTCAGAGACTTCAGTCACCCAAGTCATAGACTGTTTCCTCTGCTACCGCACGGCAAACGGTACCAGAGCACCAAGTCTAGGACCAAAAGGCTCATTAACAGCTTCTACCCCCAAGCCATAAGACTGCTGAACAATAAATGAAATGGCCACCAGGCTATTACATTGACCCCCCCCCCCATTTGTTTTGCTGCTATTCGCTGTTAATTATCTATGCATTGTCACTTCACCCTTACCTACATGTACAAATTCCCTCTAAACTGTACCCCCTTACATTGACTCGGTGCCGGTACCCCCTGCATATAGCCTCGTTATTGTTATGTTATTGTGTTACTTTTTATTATTTTTTACTTTAGTTTATTTGGTAAATATTTTCTTAACTGCAATGTTGGTTAAGGGCTTGTAAGTAAGCATTTCACAGTAAGGTCTACACTTGTTGTATTCGGTGCGTGTGACAAATAAAGTTTGATTTGATTTGAATTCAATTTTCACTCATTTGAGAAATATGACAATTTATGTCTTTTTTGTTTGTTGTTTACCCATCATGATTAAAGTACTGACTATGTTAGACAGATAATTATGGTTGTACAAATATTTCCACTGAGGATGAGTGGGTCAGAAACTAATGAGTTAAAGCCTGTTCCTGATGTGAGTCATCAATTTCTGTGTGTTACAGTATTTCGAGGGCTCAGGTCATAAGTTCACTGCCAACCTGGTCTGGTCGCTAAGGATTGGATCCCTGATCTTCTCTGACCCCTGACCTCTACTCCAGAAGTCTTGTTTTCATTCCGACCATGTCTCTAAGTCATTGGGGCCTGCTAGGGAGTCTATGCTTTTGAGAAAATACATCTGTAGCTATAAACTCCCCATTGAAATTCATGCATGCCTACGATTACAATGTTATCATGGTGTGTCTCTACTGCTTATCTCAGGTTGGCCAAATGAGGCTTAATAGATCTGGTGTGGAAAGGTACTGTGAAATTTTAATTTATTTTAATTTTTTACCTTCATTTAACCAGGCAAGTCAGTTAAGAACAAATTCTTATTTTCAATGACGGCCTAGGAACAGTGGGTTAACTGCCTGTTCAGGGTTAGAATAACAGATTTGTACCTTGTCAGTTCGGGGTTTGAACTTGCAACCTTCCGGTTACTATTCCAACGCTCTAACCACTAGGCTACCCTGCCGCCCCAACATGAGTTATAATCAGACAGTACCGGCTTCCTTGGCCCATCTGAGGATGGAGGTGACCTCGTTGCCCTGTGTGGTGTTGCACTGAGAACGTACGGCAGCTGCACTCACGCCCACCGTGCCCTCGTTGGCCTTCACCCCACAGAGGAATGCTGTGGCTGTACCCGCACTGTCTGCAACCTGGGCATTGGTGTTATATGTCTGCAGAGACAGGACAGTAACGTGTGAATTATATAGAATTATAGTAGGAGACATTGTTCTGCATGCCATGTTGGTGTTATCCACACCTCCAAGCATCACCTTGAAACGCTCAGATTGTGTCATTTCTTTTACATTCTTCATTCTTACAGTTATTGACACAGACTACTACATTATCAATCATGTGTGGAATGTGCTGCTCCCTTAACTATAAAGACAGTTCTATGATGTGTGGCTTCTTGCCAAGTATGTAACATAATAACACATTATTATCGTATGACATAGACAGTATGTGATCAGGTATATTGGTCTTGATCTTGGTGAACCATTCATTACTTCCAGATGAATAATGCATGCTATTCTATAGCTTTTCTATATGATAATAGACCAGGTCAGACCTTGGAAAGCGCAACAAAGGGGAAATTGTCCATCTCCAGCTGGGTCTCTTCACCACTCTGTCTGCTCAGCTGCCCCTTCAGTATTCGTGCTGCTGTCACTGTGGGAATGCCCATTCCTACACAACAAAAGCAAAGCAGTGCTCGGTCTGTTATGGTGTGATTCTATTTAAGGGATAGAAAGCCTTTCCATCTCATGCATTAACACCTTTTGGTTTTCTATCTGATGAACATGGCTCTGTGGTCACTTTTCACAGCAGCTGCTCCATCCACTGAACAGACAACTCTACATTTGGTGGTAAAGAATCCCGTCAAAAGAGCTTTTACTTGAGATCTGCCTTGAGTCACCAGAAATGTGTATTTTTAGAGATAACTATCTATTTTCCCTTTGTTTTATATGGGTATCAAAATGGATGCTTTTGTAGAGGATGTGAACTGATGTGAACTTCCACTTTATACAGCATGATTGTTTTAAGCATGGTTGTCATACATGATAGAGTAAGATACATTGTATGCTGCTGCATGTAAAACATAGACAGTTAAGATCCTTTGGGGGGGACAGTTTAATAGGTCACTACATAACATAATATTAAGCAGAAGCAAAGTTATCCATTGGCACTGTAAGCATGTTTGTTTAATGCTCGATGGCTCCCATATTCAACATTCATTTAGAAAGTCTGAAACATACTATTTACTTCTGACTGGATTACATCAATCCTCCAGAATGTTTGGATGGAAACGACTGTGTTTGATGAGGAGGACATACTTATCATCAAAATACTCGTTTTCTACAACCACTAGGAACGATATTCTGGAAATGTATAAAAACCATTACATCTGTATGCTGCACATAAGCTCATAGAGTTAAGACTTCACTTCATCATACAGTATGGCACATACTCATGCAATGAAAAAGACCCCTGTAATCATGGCTTACCATCACCAAGGAAGAGGATGAGGTTCTTTGCAGTGTTTTGATTGAGCTTCTGAAGTGTGAGGGCATTCTTCAAAGTACGCTGAGCCCATGTGTTCCAGAACAGAGGATCCTTCTCTTGGTCTGCAACACGGAGGTAGACTTTTAGTTTTAAATGAGGAGGGAAAGAGGCCAGCAGAACTGATCTGTAACACCTGCGAAAGTATTGTGACAAGTGGGACGGAATATGACCCAATTAAATGGAATACACATTGACGTTTATCCAGGGAAGCATTTTTTGATGGACAAAAACTTGAATAACACAGAAAAGATGTGTTGTCCATTATTTCCAAAATATACTTCCTGATTTATTAATTTTTCATAACCTAGTTATAACCTTCCTAATTAATGTTTTACTGCCAGACAATGTCAAGGTTCCTTTGTGAGTAACTTATTTCTATACTGGTTTTAAGTCTCAGCATGACACATAATATGAACAAGTATGGACGATAATATCAAGGGACCAACAGGATGACCATAAGCATATACACATGTATTGTTTTGATAATGACATGTTCTGTAGGGTCTGCCACTGCCAACCATATGACATTGGAGATCTCCAGCACGTAAGCTTCTTATTTCTGAAATCACGTTGCCTAATATACACCAGCACATACATTAATGATGTTACGATAAGAAGGAACCTAATCTTATAACTGTTTAGGGAGAAATATTACACATCTGGAATCCATTTTGTGAACTTCTCCTTATCTGTACATAATATTTCAGGAGCTAAATGATTCTGGTCATTTTGTAGAGAGAACAGAGAAAATGGAGGTACACTATCCATCGTATTGTAAATGCAGTCTGCATTATGTTCAGTGGGGTCAATAGACTGACAGTTATAACCCTAACACGCCGTGTTATTCTAAACAGGATGCCATAAGCAACAGATAAGCAACTTCCTTAATAAGAGCAGTTGAAGACTTCTGCATGTGTCACATCTCCAATAAATCAAAGCCCAATTTAGTTTCTACCCTTCTTCCTGAAGTGTGCACTCATTCACTCCTCCTCAAGGACTATTGGAGCATTGGATTGGTTTCAGCATGTGCTAAAGGATCTTTCCACTCCATTTCCTAAACCGGTCCCTTTCCTTTCAAATATATGAATGGGAGTGAACAAGTACACACTTCAGCGAGAAGAGGGAACGAAATAGATCTGTGTTAGTATGTGTCCCCTCTAAGCTCTTCCTGGTGGATTTCAGTCAAACAGCTAGATGCTGTTAAGAGACATTACAGTTATTGACAGGTGTGTGTATTACCAGGAAACTGTGGCTTCCCCAGGCCTTCCCAGACCAGGCAGGAGCAGATGAGCAGGATTGTCACCTTCATGATGCTTTCGCTCTATCGCTGTAGTGTTATCACATACCACGTCCCAAACTAGAGGGAGTCTGTAAAATAAGGAGAAATCAGTGTATATGAAAGTTGACGATGAGTTTGATTTAAAGTGCAGCAAATGATGTGGAAAGTAGGTACGTTTCAACTTAGACATTCACAGTGAACAGAAGTAGTGGTTTTGTTGTAGTGTTGTCCTAACACGGCCCCATGGGCCCTGAGCAGCCAGCCTTAATCTATTATTACACCTCCACCCCTGTCCTTACCTCTCCCTCCAAAATTCCCACCCCTGTCGCTCCCCTGTGCTGTGGTCAAGGTCGCTTTAATGGGATTGTGGGCCAAATCACAGAGATATTTCACAGCCATAACAAGAGGTCTCAAAATTATTGTTGCACATGCTCTAAATAACCATTATGTGCTTCAAAGAAAATGGTATTTCACAAATTCTTGAAACTGTGCGCGAATGAGCCCTGTTACTTTATGCTATTAAAACAGACAACACAAGTCCTCCAACATTAGTATACAACATGCTGTAGTTGAGTTTAGGGCTGGGCTATATATTGAATGAATTTGATTAATTTGAATGTATGTTTTTGTGTTATATTTGTTTATGCCCGTAGAGAATAACAAAGCCATGTTGAGTTCACAAGTGAACAAGAGTGTCCTTTTGATCGGTGGGGTTGTTCTCAAAAGGTCAAAGACTTGAGGATTTAAAGACACTCGTACTTCTCGAGCAGTTCAAGAATTGCCTTCAAGATATGGTTGCTACCTACATTTATGAGCACAAGGATCTCACTCTTGAGAAAGCTGCAGTTCTTTCAGAAGAGTTTGTGTTGACACAAAACTTCCTTCCAAACCTTTTGTCTGACAGACAGATCTGGGTTTGGCGGTTGCCTGGAGAACGCTACCTGCCCGAATGCCACGAACTTCAAAATGAGCGGACCAAGGCGCAGAGTGCATTGAGTTCCACATCTTTTTAATACAAGGTGAAACTAGAAACAAAACCACAAAACTTACAAAGAACGTGAAGACGTAGTGCCCAAACACACTAACACAAACAATATCCCACAAAGCAGGTGGGAGATAGGGCTTCCTAAATATGATCCCCAATTAGAGGCAACGATTACCAGCTGCCTCTAATTGGGAACCATACAAAACCACCAACATAGAAATACACATTCTAGAACACCCCCCTAGTCACACCCTGACCTAAACCACTGTAGAGAATCCAAGGGCTCTCTCTGGTCAGGGCGTGACAGTACACCCCTCCCCAAAGGTGCGGACTCCGGCCGCAAAACCTGAAACCAAATGGGGATGGTAGGGAGGGTGACTAGTGGCGGTGGCGGCTCCGGTGCGGGTCGTAGCCCCTGCCCCGACCACGGATCCGGCCATGGAGCTGGGTGGGATGCCGTGCCTGGACTGGGCACCGGCGCAGCGGAAGGCACCGATCATGGAGCTGGGTTGGACGCCGCACCCGAACTGGGCACTGGCGCAGAGGAGAGCGCCGGCCATGGAGCTGGGTTGGACGCCGTGCCTGGACTGGGCACCGGCGCAGAGGAATGATAACTAACCTAAACAACAGTATACAAGGCATATTGACATTTGAGAGAGACATAAAGCGAGGCATAAAGCAATCACAGGTGTTGATTGGGAGAGCTAGCTAAGACAACAAAGGGTAAGACAACAACAGCTAATCAGCTAAAACAACAACAACAGGTAAAATGACAATGAATGGGCAGAGAGGGTTGGTTAACTATACACAGAGCCTGAGATTGCGGCTGGGGCCGACAGATAAACAAAAATAAACATAATGGAGTACCGTGATTAATGGACAGTCCAGCAGGCATCAGCTATGTAGCCAAGTGATCATAGGGTCCTGGGGACAGCAATAGATGGAACAGGGAAGCCGCGGAGTAGTCGCTACTACGCTAGCACGCGGGCGACACAGAGTTTAAAGTTAGCAGCCCGGGGCTAGTAGAAGCGTCTGCTCCGAAGTCCGACGGAGGCCGGTTAAAGGCACAGCGGATGGAGTATTCGTCGGCAGACCAGTCGTGGTGGTGCGGCGGGGCGCCTTGTCAACAAAGAATCCAAGCCAAATGGTGAAAGAGGTATTGTAGTTGTAGTAATTTAGTTTGCTAGTCGGGAGATGCGCCTGGCTCACGGTTAACTGGTGCTGGCTTCGGGGCAGGGGCATTAGCCACTATAGCCACTCGGTAGCAGCGGTGATCCGGTGCCAAGGTCCAGATTTTATGGCAAGGATCCGGGTGGAGTAGTGGATTCTAGCAGTGTTTGGGTGGAGTCCGGGTGAACAACTGAGTAGGCCGGGAGGTGGGCCTGGCTCAGGGATAGCTTCGGTACTGGGTCACTCGGTGGCAGCTAGCTAGCTGTGAAGATCAGGAGTAATGGTCCAGCGTTTACGGCAGGAATCCGGCGTTGCAGTATCTGTGCAGAAGGTAAAGGCCGCTAGCTGTGGCTAACAATGACCGAATAGCTTGTAGCTAATTATCTGGTTAGCTTCTGACGGCTAGGTGGTTCTGGCTATAAGGTCTAAAAATGTAAAATAATAGCAGTTCCGTATCACATTGGGTGAGGCAGGTTACCGGAAGGTATAATTGATTTAAAATGGAAAAGAGACTGAAAATAAAATTTAAACATATACAAAAAAGGACGAAAAATACAAAGTACACGAGAGGACGAGCAAAACACTGCTACGCCATCTTGGAACACAATGTGATCTCTCCCCCATTTCTGACAGCGAGTAAACACTTGACATACCTCCCAGTAGATTGGGACCGAACCACAGTAAACGGAGAGTGTCAGAAGGTGGCTGCTTATCAGCCATTGAGGCCCAAAGTCTACACTGTAACAAGGGTGTTTACAAATGGGTGGGGGGTAGATCGGCCTTGGGATGAGAGATGTGTACCTAACTTGAGCACAGGGATGTATTATCCGCGGGTACCAACTGTAGCAGAACACAGGTCATTGGAGATGTTGGTGGCTAGGGACCAAGGGATCCACTGGGAAACAGCTAGGGGGTATCTGAAAAGCTCAGTCCTAGACCTATCATTAAACCATGTAGATAATAGGAGAGCAGGAGACGGATTCCGAGTAATAGCTATTCTCACAGCAGTCGCTGAGGGACAGTAACATAAGGAGCAGTAGTAGTAGCGCATGAGGCTATATTGACAGCATGGAACTGGACTAAAGCGCAAATGAGGGGTATTGTGAGATATGCGTCAGAAGCAGTGTTAGTAATAGCAGGGGTTACTTTGGTGATATTGTTGGGATATCATGTGGGGGGCATTGATGTTAAAACGAATACACGTTGTTGAGTTACCTCAACATGAGGTAAAATTGATTAAGGCTACCGCACGTATATATCGGGTGGCTATGGAGGTAGATGATGGGGAGCAAAGTGACAATGGCATGGCTTGGGAACACCTCTTGGATCCTGTAGTCTGATGGGGAAGACTGGGTGAAAGCATGAGGAAGCTTTTTAGCGCTTCCATTTTTGTCAAACTCAGCAGAAAAGTATCCTGAAGGCATAGTCAGGCTAAGGGAGAGTGGGAATTGTCATGTTATCAAACTTTGAGTTGTCATTAATGTATAATTGAGAATATCTTAACACGGTATTAATGCTGTTATGTTTGTGTGTTTGTTGCTTTCCAAGTCTTGTGCTATTACTCTCTTAGGAACCAGAAGGGGAAAGTGGAGAAACTAAAAGCGCTCCATCTGCAATAGAACGAGACAGCAGATTCAGCTGGAATAGCATTTTGTTGTGTGATGATAGATGGAAATAAAATTGTGTGATCATAGTACAGAGGCCATAAGTTTCTGAATTTGTAAACCTTGCGGTGAATGTTTGTTCATTGTTTGTTCATTTGTTTGTTTGTTTAATTCATGTTTTATAATAATTTGTTAGTTTGTTTTATTATTCATGTTTTATTATTGTTTATCCATTTAAGTCATTTCCAAGTTTATGTAAATTGAATATTAGGACGTTATTATTCAAGAGGAAGGATTGTTGGAATCGGCTAAACTTTGGTCATTGAGATATTAAATGAATGATAGGAAGTGAACGAGACTGAGTTTTATGTCAGAAGTGAATGGTTCTCTAAAGAAAGACAGATGGCTTCGGAATGTGTTGGGTGCATGAGAGGAGAGCAACGTGTGAAACAGGGGCGACAGATGGACATCTGTGGATTAGATGAAGGAGGGGTTGAGGTCAGGAGGTGAGGACAGATTATCTTAACTTCTTGCGACTAGGTGGCGCTATTTAAAATGTTGGATGAAAAACGTTCCAGTTTTAAACAAGATATTTTGTCACGAAAAGATGCTCGACTTTGCATATAATTGACAGCTTTGGAAAGAAAACACTCTGACGTTTCCAAAACTGCAAAGATATTGTCTGTGAGTGCTACAGAACTGATGTTACAGGCGAAACCCAGATAAAAATCCAACCAGGTAGAATTGCCTTTAAATTGTTTAACTTGGGTCAAACATTTTGGGTAAAGTTCCACAAGCTTCCCACAATAACTTGTGTGAATTTTGGCCCATTCCTCCTAACAGAGCTGGTGTAACTGAGTCAGGTTTGTAGGCCTCCTTGCTCACACACGCTTTTTCCGTTCATTTAATTTGGTTGCTTTTCTTATTTTCGTGAAAATGTTGCCTGCTGCCAGCAGAGCCTAGCATAGCATTATGCCATGATAAACTTACACAAATGCTTGTCTAGCGTTGGCTGTAAAGCATATTTTGAAAATCTGAGATGACAGTGTTGTTACCAAAAGGCTAATCTTGTGTTTGAATATATTTATTTCATTTCATTTGCGATTTTCATGAATAGGAAAAGTTTCTAGTGGTATTTATGTCCGCTGCGTTATGCTAATGCATTTGAGGCTATGATTACGCTCCCGGATACAGGATTGCTAGTCGCAAAAGGTTAAGGGAGTAATAAAGGTTTGGTATTCTGTTACCCTCTTTATTATCTTCCTGTAGAGCCATACAATGTAAGGATTGGAGAGAAGGAGGAGTGTTTTCAGTAGGATGTGTATAACTGTGATGGTGAGAAATGTTTTGTTGTCTGAATACAGCTGTGTTGACACTTTGGGGAGAAATAAACTTGGTTAAGCTTCTCTAATGTGTCCGTGAGTTATTTACTCTGAAAAATAAGAACAGTAGATAGTGTGGTCTAGAGTTTATCATGAGGTACTCTACCTCAGTTGAGCAATACCTCGAGACCTTAATATTAGACATTGAGCAACAGCTGTTATTGATAAAAAGACACACACTCCCACCCCTAATCTTACCAGACGTACAGTTGAAGTCGGAAGTTTACATATATCTTAGCCAAATACATTTAAACTCCATTTTTCATAATTCCTGAAATTGAATTATCGTAAAAAAATTCCCTGTCTTAGGTCAGTTAGGATCACCACTTTATTTTAAGAATGTGAAATGTCAGAATAATAGCAGAGAATGATTTATTTCAGCTTTTATTTCTTTCATCACATTCCCAATGGGTCACAAGTTTACATAGACTCAATTAGTATTTGGTAGAATTGCCTTTAAATTGTTTAACTTGGGTCAAACATTTTGGGTAAAGTTCCTGACAGAGCTGGTGTAACTGAGTCAGGTTTGTAGGCCTCCTTGCTCACACACGCTTTTTCAGTTCTGCACACACATTTTCTATATGATTGAAATCAGGGCTTTGTGATGGCCACTCCAATACCTTGACTTGTTGTCCTGGAGACATTTTGCCACACCTTTGGAAGTATGCTCGGGGTCATTGTCCATTTGGAAGACCCATTTTCGACCAAGCTTTAACTTCCTGACTGATGTCTTGAGATGTCGCTTCAATATATCCACATAATTTTCATCCCTCATGAAGCCATCTATTTATTTTGTGAAGTGCACCAATCCCACCTGCAGCAAAACACCCCCACAACATGATGCTTCCACCCTCGTGCTTCACAGTTGGGATGGTGTTCTCCGGCTTGCAAGCCTCCCCCTTTTTCCTCCAAACATAATGATGGTCATTATGGCCAAACAGTTCCATTTTAGTTTCATCAAACCAGAGTACATTTCTCCAAAAGTGCCATCTTTGTCCCCATGTGCAGTTGCAAACAGTAGTCTGGCTTTTTTATGGCGGTTTTGGAGCAGTGGCTTCTTCCTTGCGGAGTGGCCTTTATGGTCATGTCAATATAGGACTCGTTTTACTGTGGATATAGATACTTTTGTACCTGTTTCCTCAGGCATCTTCACAAGGTCCTTTGGTGTTGTTCTGGGATTGATTTGCACTTTTCGCACCAAAGTATGTTCATCTCTGGGAGACAGAACACATCTCCTTCCTTAGCGGTATGGCGGTTGCATGGTCCCATGGTGTTTATACTTGCGTACTACTGTTTGAACAGATGAACGTGGTACCTTCAGGCGTTTGGAAATTGTTCCCAGGGATGAACTAGACTTGTGGAGGTCTACAATTTGTTTTCTGAGGACTTGGCTGATTTATTTTGATTTCCCCATGATGTCAAGCAAAGAGGCACTGAGTTTGAAGGTAGGCCTTGAAATACATCCACAGGTACACCTCCAATATACTCAAATTATGACAAGTAGCCTATCAGAAGCTTCTAAAGCAATGACATAATTTTCTGGAATTTTCCAAGATGTTTAAAGGCACAGTCAATTTTTTGTATGTAAACTTCTGACCCACTGGAATTGTGGTACAGTGAATTATAAGTGAAATAATCTGTCTGTAAACAATTGTTGGAAAAATTTCTTGTGTCATGCACAAAGTAGATGCCAAAACTAAAACTAAATCTTGTTGAGGATAGGGGGCAGTATTTTCACTTTGGATGAATTGCGTGCCCATAGTGAACTGCATCAAACTCTGTCCTAGATTGCTAATATATGCATATTATTATTACTATTGGATAGAAAACACTCTGAAGTTTCTAAAACTGTTTGAATTATGTCTGTGAGTATAACAGAACTCATAGGGCAGGCAATCTTCCAAACAAGGAGTGAAATTCTGAAAGTTGGGGCAACTTTGACGTCATCACCCCCTCCTTTCCCAACAAGATATGGATCTGGAAGCACTTCCCACGCCTTCCACTATATGTCCTCATTCAGTAGAAAGTGTAATGGAGCATTTGCTGTGAACTTTGACCTAATTGGAGGGAAAATAGTCAGTGTCCCAACAGAATGCCATTTTGCTGTGGCGCATTTCTCTGTGGGGGCTACGGCTGTTCCATTCGGCCCCAGATGAAAACGTATGATCCGGTTGGAACGTTATTGGGTACATATGATAATAACATCCTGAAGATTGATTCTCTACTTACTTTCACCAGTTTATTTGACCTGGAATATACCTTTTGGAAGTTTTCGTGGAGTTATCTTGGACCAGCAGTCAGTTCTTGGGCATGTGAGCTGAAAGTGATCGCAAATGCAGCTACTTGGACACTAATATTAGACATTATGGAACAAAACAACGATTTATTGTGGAACTAGGACTCCTTGCACTACATTCTGATGAAAGATCATCAAAGGTAAGGGAATATTTATGTTGTAATTTTGTATTTTTGTTGACTCCAACATGGCAGTTACGTCTGAGCGCCGTCTCAGATTATTGCATTTACATTTACATTTAAGTCATTTAGCAGACGCTCTTATCCAGAGCGACTTACAAATTGGTGAATTCACCTTCTGACATATTGCAATGTTATTCTTTTTCCGTAACGTTTAAAAAAAATCTGACACAGCGGTTTTATTAAGAACCAGTGTATCTTTAATTATATGTAGAACATGTATCTTTAGTCAAAGTATATGATGAGTATTTCTGTTATCTGGCGTAACTTTCTATAATTCCTCCGGATATTTTGGAGGAATTTCTGAACATGGCGTCAATGTAAACCGAGATTTGTGGATATAAAAATGCATATTATCGAACAAAACATAAATGTACTGTGTAACATGTCATATTACTGTCATCTGATGAAGAGTTTCAAGAGGTTAGTGATTCATTTTATTTCTAATCCTGCTTTTGTGATTTTATCTTTGGCTGGAAAAAATGGCTGTGTTTTTTCTTTGGTTTGGTGGTGGTCTAACATATGTTGTGTTTTCGCTGTAAAACATTTTAAAAATCTGACATGATGGGTAGATGAACAATGTGTTTATCTTTCATTTGAAGTATTGGACTTGTTAACGTGTGAAAGTTAAATATTTCTAAAGAATATTTTTGAATTCCCTGCGCCACCTTTTCAGCTGAACGGGGGGTGGTGTTCCCTGAGGGGAACTCCTTGCCTTTCAACTTCAACTGTATCTGTTCTGTCCTGCCGATGAACAGAAAACCCAGCCAACTGAATATTATTGTCGTTCAGCCACGACTCTGTGAAACATAAGATAGTACAGTTTTTAATGTCCCGTTCATAGTATAGTCTCGAGCTGAGTTTATTTTCCAGTGATTGCACGTTGGCCAACAGAGTGGATGGTAGAGATGGGTTACCCACTCGCTGACTAATTCTCACAAGGCACCCCAATCTCCGCCACCTGTATTTCCGTCTTTTCTTCACGTGAATGACTGGGATTTGGGCCTGCTCTCGGGGAAGCCGGATATCCTTCGCATCGGATTCATTAAAGAAAAAATCTTTGTCCAGTGTGAGTAATCGCTGTTCTGATATCCAGAACCTCTTTTCGGTCATAGGTGATTGTGGCAGCAAAATTATGTACAAAATAAGTTACAAACAATGCGGGAAAAAAAACACAAAATAGCATAGTTGGTTAGGAGCCCGTAAAACGGCAGCCATCCCCTCCAGCGCCATTATATTTTCAATCATGCATCCCAGGTTGAGGCTTGCTATCAGCAGGAATATGTTATATTATTTTTTCCTTTACATTGCATTATACCATTTCAAGAGCTAATACTACATTCATATAAGAAGTGTATAAGCCCTATCTATGCACCATAATACGTTCTATTCCTGGAGTAACTCTATGTCAGAGAGACTGTGAAAAGAGGGTTAGGCAGGAGGACCGGGGCCAGTGGTAGGTCAAGGGTGAGGGCTCTCTCTTTCAAGCACACTCACTACCTCTATCCATCTCTCTCCAGGTGCTACAGAGACAGACTGGTCCAAGGGCTTTCAGAGCCTTCAGAGCCTTCTGAGTAGGAATAGTGATCTAGGATATAAAAGGCAGTGATATAAAAAGCAAAACTGATCCGAAACTCCTTGCTTGGTGGGCGAAACAACGGGAAAAAATGCCACTTGGTGGAGGGAGACAGATTTTCCAAGGAGTTGGGTCTCTCTCTTTCTCTTCCTCTGGTTGTGTCCATAGTTTCTGCATTTGGCTTCAGTGTTTTAAAGCATTTGAAAATGAGATGTGTACGTACGCGGTGACATCAACTTCAAAATTATTAGGCAATTATCATTTGTCGCAGTAAAGACAGTTTGACAAAAGAAAAATCCACCTCTGTTCCACGGATAAAAACATTGTTGATCTTTAGAAAAAGCCTCCTATATTTGCTGTTTCCATTACATGTTGCAAGGATCTTTTTTGACATTGCTTTTGTCGAATAAACCTGGGTCTATGGAAACCCTCCTAGTGTTGATCTCTGTTTCTTCCCCATCACTAGGCATGTTTCCATTGACCAAGATATATTCGACAAAAGCAATGTAGCAAAAAAGTGAAAGTGCAGCTTTTGTGATTGGACAGTGAAAATGATGTGTGTTCTTGACCCCCAGTTCACACTATCTATTTTGGCACCACGTTTCTAGGGCTAGCCCTGAAAATTCCATGCTAACCCTGCTCCGGAAGAGTGCCAGCTATCCCTGGGCAAAGGTTGTTGCTAGCCCACTTTAGAATGTGCAAGTGTGAACACTTGCTTAGCCCTGGGCTAAGGCAGTGTGAATGCACCTCTTTGAATGCCAACCTATAGCTATCTATAGTAGCCTAGGTTTGTCCTCCATCACTTTTCATGACTGGCTGCTGCCAGGCTGGTGCAGCCGGCGAGCTGTTTGTGTTGTTGAGTTGCTGAGCAACCGAGTTGCTGTCCCGGTTTTAAAACCCAGATTCGACTGAAAAGATGTTAATGTTGTCAGATGCTACAAAAAGGTAACACAACATTGGTTCTTAATGGTCAGAAATGAGCATGTGAGAGTGATAAATTATACATTAAATAACTTTTGCACCTACAAATTTAGTCAATCTGACATTTTTTTAATCCATTGGTCTCTTTATGGACGATATAGTCTAGGATTAATCCGACATCTAGATTTTGAGCTAGGTAGGTTCAGAAAATACTTGGAAAATTAAATTGCTAAAGATTCTGTTTTCTGGTATGTGATCCTCGGTAATGGCCGGACAGCTCATGACAAGAGGTGGGGAGTGTGTTTTGTACCTCCAACGAAGTTTATTTGAAAATCAAGATTGGTGTCATTTTGGCTAAAATACTGTATGATGATATGGAGATTTTAGTTTAATATTGAGCTTCAACCAATGCCATTATTAATACACCATTTAATATTACAGAGTCAATTAATGCAAACAGTTAAAGGAATAGACTTACTGCGGGTTCTTAAGCTTCTGTAGCAAAAACACGTCTGTCCGTTGATAAAGCACATTCACGTTTTCATGTGTCTGTTCCTGAAGCTCTTCACAATCCTTTTATAAGCATATGCACTAGCTCTGTCTGGGCGGTCTGTATCCCAACACAATGGCGAGAAACCACCCTATAAGTAATTGCTCTGCATGTTAAGAGTGTAAAGAAATACCTAGTTAACAATGCAAGTTCCTTAATCCTTAAATTCCTTAATACTTGAGAAAAT
The DNA here is from genome assembly GCF_036934945.1 of Oncorhynchus masou masou. Lineage (NCBI taxonomy): Eukaryota > Metazoa > Chordata > Actinopteri > Salmoniformes > Salmonidae > Oncorhynchus > Oncorhynchus masou. Next base: position 64,628,126 of record NC_088216.1, read on the forward strand.
AGTGTATTCATTATATAAACAAATTTCATTTATTTTTAGCTAAACCACCCGTCAACCTAGAATTATCGCTTTAGATGAATTATCTATCTCCATTAGGAACCGTTTGTTTATTTATATCCATGAAAATTGCATACACCAAAACAGGTAGCAGTTGTAACCTAAGTAGGGCCAATATAACTATGTGTACCTGGCTGTACCTACATGTAGCCTAGGAAATCATGTACTGTAAATACATAGACCTAGTGTTTTGGATACTTAGTAAAGTGGGACCCTTTTCTTCTCAGGATAACTTTTTGAACATGAATTGCACCACAAAGTGTGGAACTTTCTAAGAAAAGGTCATCAGAATGTCATATTAATGTCATATTAAGGCATAAGACCCTCAAACTCTATTGGTTAGAAAGATAGAGAACTGGCCCTTCTCATTCTGCTATTGGAAGGAAATGATATTTCAAGGCTCATTTTGGAAACTCAATATTTACAGTGATACTTTCGTATTGTATGGATGGATGGGTTAGCTGACAACGTCGCGAAAATTATGTGCGAGCTTCCATGGAGCAGAAGTCAGCGTGTTGTTGTGATTATGGATGGCGAGATTGCTAGCAGAAATTCTAAGAAACTGCCATGTGAGGGAGCGTAAGTAGCTCGTTTCATCTTGTTCTTGATACCATGTCTTGTTTTCGGGTATTTTGACTGATTTCATGTAAATGATAAAACTTGCTAGCTAGCTAACCAACAACTGTAACAACTTATTTGAGAGACAAGTGCTCATTGTGCAAATGTGTTTGTTTTCAATAAACATTGGAGAAGAAATATAGCTTGCATGTTGTCAACAATCTAAGCCAAACCTGTCTGTTTTGCCCCATAGTTGTGCACGAGTCGGTTTTGTTGCAACCAACCCGTCTATGGTCGCACTATATGACCGAAAAATCAAGTTAATGTTACTCATTTGTTGTGTCCGGCACACCAACAGCTGTCCCAGAAGGTACATGAGAGGACTTCATAAACAGATTGAGCTAAAATAATGGTGGTAAAAAGCTGTTCTGTATAAAAACGTATCTTAGCCTGTGTTTTATGAACTTAATTTGTTGGCTGCTGTTGCTGTAAAGAAGTCATCTACATTTGGACCATTGGACCATCTCTGTCAAGAATAAATGAATGGTGCGCAATTGTGATTTTCAGTAACGTTTGTGACCATGACATGAGGTAGTGTGTTTAGCATAATTACTCAGATAACCTGTTTTTGCATTACCAAAACTAGTAATTCCCTGCACTTTAGTCTAGCCTAGGCCTCCTTTTTGCCTTATTATTATGATCATGTGGGCAGATAAAGCCAACTACTATACCAAATATGGCTTGAACACACTCTTTCATCCATCCTGCCCTCAGGAAAACAATTATAGGCTAATGTTAAATCCATAGTTGGTTTGTTACTAGCCGACTAAACTCAATTCCACTTGTCACCATCCTTGCTTATATAGTGGTTATTCATTACCTAGGGTCGAGGGATGAGAGTTTCTTGGCAGTAAACATAAGCCTACATACAGCAGCAGACACAGGTAATCTAATGTTATCTAGCTGAGTTGTAATGTTGAGGTGTAAACAAGCTTCCATATGCCACATCTTGGGCGATTGCGCTTGTCTTCTTCTTCTATGGTATAATGGCAGTTCGACAAACAAACCTTTGAGGTGCATGCTGCCATCTTCTGTGCTCTGTATCTGTGTCATGATGGCATCTGCGAGAGCATGGGCAGCGTTATCTTGAAATTGTTGAAAGATTTTCTTCTTCACAAGTTAAATTAATTGGCTGAACCCTCCTGATGACCCGGCTGTCACGACTCCAAGAGTCACCAGGTCATTTCAACCGGACATCAGGAGGGATCAGCAAAGGAAGTTGGAAGCACTGCCGAGTTGACTAAATAAAAATGGTGAAAGTCCTCAATGGCTTTTGGTCACTAGAGAACACAACACAACTCCATGGCCAGGATGTAGGTTTGGTTAGGTTTACGCTCTTGTTCATATTTACAGCTCTGCACCCCCCGCAGCTACTAGCCCAAGCATCCCCAGCTTCCCTTCACCCAAATCCAGATAGCAGATGTTCTGAAAGACCTGCAAAATCTGGACGCATACAAATCAGCTGGGCTAGACAATCTGGACCCTCACTTTCTAAAATGATCCACTGCCATTGTTGCAACCCCTATTACCAGTCTGTTCAACCTCTCTTTCGTATCGTCTAAGATTCCTAAAGATTGGAAAGCTGCCGCGGTCATCGCCCTCTTCAAAGGGGGTGACACTCTAGACCCAAACTGTTACAGACCTATATCCATCCTGCCCTGCCTTTCTAAAGTCTTCGAAAGCCAAGTTAACAAACAGATCACTGACCATTTCCAATCCCACCGTACCTTCTCCAATGTGCACTCCGGTTTCCGAGCTGGTCACGGGTGCACCTCAGCCACGCTCAAGGTACTAAACGATATCATAACCGCCATCGATAAAAGACAGTACTGTGCAGCCGTCTTCATCGACCTGGCCAAGGCTTTTATACTCTTTCAATCACCGTATTCTTATCGGCTGACTCAGTAGCCTTGGTTTCTCAAATGACTGCCTTGCCTGGTTCACCAACTACATCTCAGATAGAGTTCAGTGTCAAATCAGAGGGCCTGTTGTCCGGACCCCTGGGAGTCTCTATGACGGTACCACAGAGTTCAATTCTCGGGCCGACTCTTTTCTCTGTATATATCAACGATGTCGCTCTTGCTGCTGGTGATTCCTTGATCCACCTCTACGCAGACAACACCATTCTGTATACATCTGGCCCTTCTTTGGACACAGTGTTAACAAACCTCAAAACGAGCTTCAGTGCCATACAACACTTCTTCCGTGGCCTCCAACTGCTCTTAAATGTTAGTAAAACTAAATGCATGCTCTTCAACCAATCGCTGCCGGCACCCGCCCGCCCGACTAGCATCACGACTGGATGGTTCTGACTTAGAATATGTGGACAACTACAAATACCTAGGTTCTGGCTAGACTGTAAACTCTCCTTCCAGACTCATATTAAGCATCTCCAATCCAAAATTAAATTTAGAATCGGCTTCCTATTTCGCAACAAAACCTCCTTCACTCACGATGCCAAACATACCCTCGTAAAAAAGACTATCCTACCGATCCTCAACTTTGGCGATGTCATTTACAAAAAATAGCCTCCAACACTCTACTTAGCAAACTGGATGCAGTCTATCACAGTGCCGTCCATTTTGTCATCAAAGCACCATATACCACCCACCACTGTGACATGTATGCTCTCGTCAGCTGGCCCTCACTACATATTTGTCGCCAGACCCCCTGGTTCCAGGTCATCTATAAGTCTTTGCTAGGTAAAGCTCCTTCTTATCTCAGCTCACTGGTCACCATAACAACACCCACCCGTAGCACGCGCTCCAGAAGGTATATCACACTGGTCATTCCCAAAGCCAACACCTCCTTTGGCCGCCTTTCCTTCCAGTTCTCTGCTGCCAATGACTAGAACAAATTGCAAAAATCGCTGAAGATGGAGACTTATATCTCCCTCACTAACTTTAAGCATCAGCTATCTGAGCAGCTTACCGATCACTGCAGCTGTACACAGCCGATCACTGCAGCTGTACACAGTAAATAGCCCATCCAACTACCTACCTCATCCCCATATTGTTTTTATTTACTTTTTTGCTATTTTGCACACCAGTATTTCTACTTGCACATCATCATCTGCACATCTATCACTCCAGTGTTAATTTTCTACATTGTAATTACTTCGCTACTATGTCCTATTTAGTGCCTTACTAGTGCCTTATTCGGACCAAAGCGAAGCGTGATATGGGTTCCACATATTTATTAAAGTGAAACGCACAAAACAATTAAGAACAAATGTCAATGAAGTGCTCAGATGCAACTACACAAAACAAGATCCCGCAAAACACAGTGGGGAAATGGCTGCCTAAATATGATCCACAATAAGAGACAATGATAAACAGCTGCCTCTGATTGGGAACCATACCAGGCCAACATAGAAATAAACACCCTAGATTGCCCACCCTAGTCACACCCCGACCTAACCAAAATAGAGAATTAAAAGGATCTCTATGGTCAGGGAGTGACAGTGTAACTCTGTGTTGTTTGTATCGCACTGCTTTGCTTTATCTTGGCCAGGTCGCAGTTGTAAATGAGAACTTATTCTCAACTTGTTCTCAACTGGTTAAATAAAGGTGAAAAAAATCAAATGTAATCCAATGCTTTTTCAATTTAGTGGTAGATGTAAGAAGAATCAAGTAGTCTACCTTTTCCTTTGTCTGACAGGAAGAAAGAGGAAAAACAACAAGCAAAGTCATGGCACATTTGACATGTTATGTTTATGCAATATTAAACATGTATCACTGACTAACCCCTTCAAATAGGGGTTAATAAAAACAGCTGCAACTAGAGGTCTTCACGGATCCACCTGTACCCGAATCCCCAAGATGCAGAATTGTAAATAATGTCACTGGTCTGGGTCGGATCTGATATGATTGTCACGGTTCTCGGGTATGTGTCATTTTAACTGACTTGTCCGGAAGGGCCCGTACAGATCCTAATGCGACTGCTGCAGTAGAGAAAGAGAGAGAGAGAAATGTTATCATTTTTGCTGCCACACTTGCTTTTCACGAGAGTGGAGCGTGGCACATACATTTATTTTATTTTATTTAACCTTTACTTAACTAGGCAAGTCAGGTAAGAGCAAATTATTATTTACAATAACGGCCTACCAAAAGGCACATGGCCTCCTGCAGGGACGGGGGCTGGGATTAAAAATGTAAAACTCAAATATAAATATAGGACAAAACACACATCACGACAAGAGCGACAACACAACACTACATAAAGAGAGACCTAAGTCAACAACATAGCAAGGCAGCAACACTTAACAACAAAGCATGGTAGCAACACAACATGACAACAACATGGTAGCAGCACAAAACATATGGTACAAGCATTATTGGGCACAGACAACAGCACAAAGGGCAAGACTGTAGAGACAACAATACATCACACAAAGCAGCCATAACTGTCAGTAAGAGAGTCCTTGAATGAAGAAGATTGAGATAAAACTGTCTAGTTTGAGTGTTTGTTGCAGCTTGTTCCCGGTTGCTAGCTGCAGTTAACTGAAAAGATGAGCGACCCAGGGATGTGTGTGTTCTGGGGAACTTTAACTTCTTGCGTCGAGCAATCCCGGATCTGGGATCCTATTTATAGCCTCAAGCTCATTAGCATAACGCAACGTTAACTATTCATGAAATTTGCAAATGAAATGAAATAAACATATTTGCTCTCAAGCTTAGACTTTTGTTAACAACACTGTCATCTCAGATTTTCAAAATATGCTTTTCAACCATAGCTAAACAAGCATTTGTGTAAGAGTATTGATAGCTAGCATAGCTATAAGCCTAGAATTCAGCCAGCAACATGTTCACAAAAACAAGAAAATCATTCAAATAAAATCATTTACCTTTGAAGAACTTCAGATGTTTTCAATGAGGAGACTCTCAGTTAGATAGCAAATGTTCAGTTTTTCAAAAAATATTATTTGTGTAGGACAAATCGCTCCGTTTTGTTCACGTTTGGCTATTGAAAAAACCTGTATCCAGTTATAGCCTCAAGCTCATTAGCATAACGTAACGTTAACTATTTATGAAAATCGCAAATGAAATGAAATGAATGTGCTAGCTCTCAAGCTTAGCCTTTTCTTAACAACACTGTCATCTCAGATTTTCAAAATATGCTTTTGAACCATAGCAAAACAAGCATTTGTGTAAGAGTATTGATAGCTAGCGTAGCATTTAGCGTAGCATTTAGCGGGCAACATTTGCACAAAAAACAGAAAAGGATTCAAATAAAATCATTTACCTTTGAAGAACTTCGGATGTTTTCAATGAGGAGACTCAGTTACATAGCAAATGTTCAGTTTTTCGTGAAAGATTCTTTGTGTAGGAGAAATCGCTCCGTTTTGTACATCACGTTTGGGTACCAAAAAAAAACGAAAATTCAGTCATCAAAACGGCGAACTGTTTTCCAAATTCACTCCATAATATCGACTGAAACACGGCAAATGCTGTTTAGAATCAATCCTCAAGGTGTTTTTCACATATCTCTTCATTGATATATTGTTCGTGAATGTCTACTTTCTCCTGTGAATCACTTGGAAAAAGACGTGCAGTTGAAGATGATGCACCAATTTCGACGGAGGACACCGGGCGGACACCTGGCAAATGTAGTTTCTTATGGTCAATCTTCCAATGATATGCCTACAAATAAGTCACAATGCTGCAGACACCTTGGGGAAACGATAGATCGGGCAGGCTCATTCCTTGCGCATTCACAGCCATATAAGATGAGACAATGAAAAACAGAGCCTCAAAAATCCTGCTCATTTCCTGTTTGAAGTTTCATCTTGGTTTCGCCTGTAGCATCAGTTCTGGGGCACTCACAGACAATATATTTGCAGTTTTGGAAACGTCAGAGTGTTCTCTTTCCAAAGCTGTCAATTATATGCATAGTCGAGCATCTTTTTGTGACAAAATATTGCGCTTAAAACGGGCACGTTTTTTTATCCAATAATGAAATAGCGCCCCCATAGATGTAACAGGTTAACAGAATGTGACTGGCAGAACAGGTGTTGTATGTGGAGGAAGAGGGTTGCAGTAGATATCTCAGATAGGGGGAGTGAGGCCTAAGAGGGTTTTATAAAGAAGCATCAACCAGTGGGTCTTGCGACGGAGATGACCAGTTTACAGAGGTGTATAGAGTGCAGTGATGTGTCCTATAAGGAGCATTGGTGGCTAATCTGATGGCCGAATGTTAAAGAACATCTAGCCGCTCGAGAACACCCTTATCTGCCGATCTATAAATGATGTCTCCATAATCTAGCATCAGTAGGATGGTCATCTGAATCAGGGTTAGTTTTGCAGCTGGTGTGAAAGAGGAGCGATTATAATAGAGGAAACCAAGTCTTGATTTAACTTTAGCCTGCAGCTTTGATATGTGTAGAAAGAAGGACAGTGTACCGTCTAGCCATACTCCCGAGTACTTGAATGAGTTGACTACCTCAAGCTCTAAACCCTCAGAGGTAGTAATCACACCCGTGTGGAGAGGGGCATTCTTCTTACCAAACCACATGACCTTTTGTTTTGGAGGTGTTCAGAACAAGGTTAAGGGTAGAGAAAGCTTGTTGGACACTAAGAAAGCTTTGTTGTAGAGCTTTTAACACAGACTCTGGGGAGAGGCCAGCTGAGTATAAGACTGTATCATCTGCATATAAATGGATGAGAGAGCTTCCTACTGCCTGAACTAGGTTGTTGATGTAAATTTAGAAGAGTGTGTGGCCTAGGATTGAACCTTGGGGTACTCCCTTGGTGACAAGCAGTGGCTGAGACAGCAGATTTTATGACTTTATACACTGCACTCTTTGAGAGAGGTAGTTAGCAAACTAGGCCAAAGACCCCTCAGAGACACTGGAATGGTCTACTGTATCAAAAGCTTTGGCCAGGTCAATAAAAATAGCAGCACAACGTTGCTTAGAATCAAGGGCAATGGTGACATCGTTGAGGACCTTTAAGGTTGCAGTGACACATCCATAACCTGAGCGGAAACCAGATTGCATACCAGAGAGAATACTATAGACATCAAGAAGGCCAGTCAGTTGATTATTGACAAGTTTTTCCAACACATTTGATAAACAGGGCAAAATAGAAATAGGCCTATAACAGTTAGGATCAGCTTGATTTCCCCCTTTAAATAAAGGACAAACCATGGCTACCTTCCAAGCAATGGGAACCTCCCCAGAAAGGAGAGACAGGTTAAAAAGGTTGGAGATGATGGGGGAAGCAACCTTAAAGAAGAAAAGGTCTAAACCATCTGATCCAGATGTTTTTTTGGAGTCAAGGTTCAGGAGCTCCTTTAGCACCTCAGACTCAGTGACTGCCTGCAGGGAGTTTGTAGCGGGGCAGGGGAAAAAGAGGGAAAAGCATCAGGGATAGTCGCATTAGAAGGGGTGGGAGATGAGGAAATGTTGGACGGGCAAGGAGGTATGGCTGAGTTTTTTAGCAAGGGTCTATGACAAATTAGGTCAAGTTGTTTCACTGAGCAGCCATGACGAACATAGGCTGTAAAACAGTGATCACTAAGGTGAAAACACCAGACTGATACCTATCAGGATTATTTGTGAGGATAACATCAAGATGAGTAGCCTTTTCTCCATGTTTGGAGTCATACCTTGTGAGATTGGTAATAATCTGAGAAAGATTTAGGGAGTCCCATTGCTTTAGGACTTGGTCAGGTGGTTTAAGCATGTCCCAGTTTAGGTCACCTAGCAGGACAAATTCAGACTTAATGTAAGGGCCATGAGAGAGCTTAGGGCAAGTAGGGTACAGGCCGGTGCTGATGGAGGATGATAGCACCCAGCAACATTCAACAAAGAGCAATTTGAAAGTTTAGTACTTAAAACCAGCAAATCAAATTGTTTGGGGACAGACTTGGTGGAGATAACCGAGCACTGAAGGTGATCCTTGGTAAAGATTGCCACACCCCCACCTTTGGAAGATCTGTCTTGCCGAAAAAGGTTATAACCAGAAAGGTTAACATCAGTATTCAGAACACTCTTCCTAGTCTCAGTAATGACCAACACTTCTGGATTGGAGCTGTGAACCCACATTTTCAATTGATCCCGTTTAGGTAATAAGCTTCTAGTGTTAACGTGCAGAAAACCAATGCACATTTCCAGATATCATCAATAGTAATACAATCAAGGCAAAGCATAGGACAGGGAGAGCTCTGCAGTGCTGATTTATGACATCTGAATGTGCATCAGATGGCAACAAGATCATATTGTACAGCAATTTCATCAGGTAACATGAATACAAAGCCAGTGAGAGGTGGTTAGAATGCGATGGGAGGCCAAAAGTCTGTGTAACCAATAGAGTCAGAGACCTGAGCGTGGGAACAAACTGTTACCCACTGTTGGGTAAAGAAAGTTCATAGTCAACAAAGCATGCAGGGTCATGAGGAAAATAGCAAAAATGCAAAATGCACAAGACAAAATATCTATATATTTAACAACTTAGGGCTAGCCATTGTAAATTCAGAGTCACTCGCCCCAACAGTGCCTGTGGAACAGACGGTGAACAGATCTCCAGGTGGAATCCAAGCAGCAGTGCAGCAGGCAACGGGAATAGGTGTTACACCCACTTGGGAGAAGCTTTTATTTCTGGAGGCAGATGTCTTGTAGAAAATGACAGTCTTTGAACAACAGCAGGAGGGGGCTTCAAGGCCTCTGGATTTGGGTGGGGTAGTCTGCCATTTGTTGGACTCAAAGGCTTCGACACCTCTCGCTTCACACGTCAGTGCAAACTGAAGTTGTATTTCTTTGTCCTAGCAAGCTTGGTAACCTTAGCATTCAGTCCTTATGAAGTAAAATATCATTGTAATGTATTTTTCTTCTTGGCTTTTGAAAGTAGAACAATTGCTTCAGACTCACTCAGCTCCAGGTTGGATGGTGTTTTCAGGTTTCTGTTTGTTTCCCAGAGCATTGGCTGTATAGTTTGGGAATAATAATCCTTGAGTGTAGGAAGCATTCCAGGTAATTCTGTCCAAAATCAGGTTGAAGTTTTGGAGTTTTGATTTGGAGTGAAGGTTATGTTGTTTAGGGTAGCATCCTGCATATGTCTCTGCCCAGAAAAATCAAATTTTGTTTAACTATAAATCTATCTATTTTTTTAAAACATGCTGAAAAATGTGGGAGCTGTCAGATTGGCATCGGGAGAACAGACAGCAGGAATGCGTAATAGGGTTTTTTATTAAGCCAAAATTATGGCGTGCCGTGTAGAGGCAAAGGGAACGAAGACCAAACAAACACATAACAAAAACACAAGGTTGAAACCCAAACAAAAGAGCGAGGAGTACCTCGAATAAATAACACATGCGCACAATGATTATCACACGGGATGAGACCCGTAATCATCTGCTCAATCCACAAGGGCACGAAAGCCCAAAACACACAGCACAGGTACTCAAACGCACCAACGGACATTGTAACAATAATTGACAGCCCAATGGAAACCAAAATGCACAATTATACAAGTACTAATCAGTGGGAATAGGGGACAGGTGTGCGTAATGAAAGTTCGGGAGGGATCCGTGACAGGAGCTCATCTGCTCATGACCTCTCTCTCTCCTGCTTATGTAGCTTGTTGTTGGCCAATCATAAGTCATCAAAGCGGCAATAGGCTACAGTCATAGAGCCTCGCTCCGTGTGTGGCAAAAGTGAGGACATATCTAATCAATGGAAGATGGAATTAGAAGGACGAAATAAAAAGTTAAAGGAGAAGGATAGACTATAACGACCAAGAGCCAACAAGTAAGTAGGCTGCTACTTAATATTCTGAATAGAGGTGTTATTTGTAACTGTAGGATGAGAAAGCCCATGCACTGCAGCCTCAATTAGCCTAGCTAGCTAACGTTAACTAGTTTAATTAACTAGCTTCTCCTGGTTTGATGCAGTCCAAGACAGGTACTACGTAATCATATTTGATGATAAATAACCTAGCCATGGCTACTATAGTCTACTATAGCGTGAGTCGACTTGGTTGGTTGCTCTCTCTCCCTCTCTCCTCCTTGCACCCCATATCACCAGCTCACAATATGGCCCTTCCCCCACCTGCTAGAGCGGTACCTCTCTCCCGCCTCAGACGCTTTATTAGCTCCGGTTAATAAACTAGCTTAGAAAAGCACTTTTCTGCTACTTCCCTCACTCGGACCGGGTCTGGATCTGCCCAGGTCTATACGGAATGGGTCTAGTTTTCCTCGGGTGCATTTGGAACAGGTCTCTATATTTAGAGAATAGTTTTCAGTAAAGTTGTGTTATTTTTGTTTATGAAAGTTTTTCCGATTTTATTTTGAATTTTTTTGTTTCAGTTTTCTTTTACTATAATAATCTTGCTGAGATGTACTAAACATTAATGACAGTGGATTACAATGTTATTGAAGAGAATGCCCTGAGGCAGCAAGACAAAACTTGGGGGATAGCACAGGGGACAGAACTTACCTTAAACTCAGAACACTGATTTCTATTCACGATTTTGAGTGGGTTTCATTAGTTTCTAAAAAAATAAAAAAAATAAAAGCAATAACCCATTTCAACCTCTCACATCTAAATAAATATATTTGTTACAGTTAATTAGATTTTTTCCCTGCAGTTGCATTTTTTATTTATTGTGTAAAGTGTGTTTGTAATTAACCACGTAGGTTTGCTGAGTATGTACTTTACCTCCTCCGATTGCGCATTTCCTCTCTCTAAATGTGACCTAAGTTTTGGTTTCATTCTTGACTTCACAAAATTGGATGCTCCAGTTTCCTAATATCACAGGAAATTTAGGCTTTTATTTATCATAATTATCATAATAGGGAGGCTGTAGGGAGGAGAATTAAAGGAATCCAAATGGAAATAATTATGCACAGGAGGGAGGGTTTCCAGTATTTCCAGTATTTCCACACTCATTAAAAACCAACACAGAGAGACGGCTGGAGAGAGATTAGTTATCCTATTCATAAGAAATATGAGTTGTCTATCTCGACAGAGGTCGAAAGGGCACAAATTCAAATAAACAATGTGAACTTGTTCAATTCTCTTTAGTAATATGGCTTTGTGATATAATACACTGCAAATATTAGATTACTGTAGCTGCCTAGTGAATGGCTGGCTTTCACTTATTCACCCGGTGTATCTCGTGTACTATTCCATCTCTCAAACACCATACTAAAACTGAAATCTCAAACATTTCAAAATTGAACTCTCAAAGATCGTACAAAAACTGGACTCTCAAAGACCATACTAACACTGAACTAGGTGAGAGGGAGTTGATTGGCTGTGGCATGCTTATGTCTAGAAGGCAGACTTGGAGATGTGAAGCAGGGTCAGGGACTGTTACATTTTACAATTACTTGTCTTTACGATTGGGAGACATCTGGTGAACAATCCACAACTCAATAGTGATAACTTATATAAGATGTTAACCATCAACGACTTTCCAAAGAGCAAATACAATTGTGATTTCCAGGAGAGGTGTTTAAAAAAGATTTATTGAGAATCCAAAATCCACACTTTACATGCAGGACATGAGAACATCTTGGGAACAATTGTAGTGGGGTGATATTTCATATGTACAGTACCAGTCAAAAGTGTGGACACACCTACTCATTCAAGGGTTTTAATTCATTTTGTACTATTTTCTACATTGTAGAATAATAGTGAAGACATCAAAACTATGAAATAACACATATGGAATCATGTGGTAACCAAAAAAGTGCTAAACAAATCAAAATATATTAGCCATCCTTTGCCTTTGTCTCAAATATAACATTTTGATTTGTTTACTACATGATTCCATATGTGTTATTTTATAGTGTTGATGTCTTGACTATTATTCTCCGATGTAGAAAATAGTTTAAAAAATAAAGACAAACCCTGGAATGAGTAGGTGTGTCCAAACTTTTGACTGGTACTGTATATTATATACTGTACAACTCACAGATGACTCGTAATAAGACTTAACAAATAGCCCATTCAATGAATAATCTGACTCCATAGGATAAATAACAATATACAAGCAAACATTAGGCAATGAGTTGACGTTGACAAGCAAGAATTGTTCTGAGAATTGTCTATATCAAAGGCAGATATTTAATTACATTGTAAAATTAATGAATTCCCAGACAAGGCATATCACTTAAGTTACAAGGCAATACTGACATTAAAGCATTATCCTAGGCATATAGATCCTAAGGTTAACCTACAAGACAAGACAAAGCATGAATAAAGAGAGGCCTTGAAAATTAGAATTGATCAGACAACCTTCCTCCATGGTCTGGATGCAGGATGAGAGTGAGAACAAAGACATGTAATTCCATTTATAACATCTGAAAGTGTAACCTTCACAAACAAAACCAACGACCATTGACCAATCAAACGATACCCAGTTTACAGTGTAACCTAACCACCAAGGCCCAATCTCCACTGGGTGTCACAGCATCAAAAGGTTTGTGTGGGGGATAAGGCCAACATAAAAAAGACAGAATCCCTGAGAAGACAATAAAACCCTTTGCATAGAGCAATTCAGTTGACCCTGTACAGATACAAGTTAGCAAAGAAATAATACCTCCATATAGATAGCATCAGAGTTATCTTCAGTGAACAAGTTTTAGATAGATACCAAACATGGACCCTATAGTGTTATTGTATCTGTATTCAACAGTCAGTCCTCTGGATACTGTAACAGAGATATTTTTTCACCTCAGTGGTGGGAGGGCTGACTAGTCCTTGGGAAATGTCCTTTGTGCTTTCCTTGTGTCCCTGGACCATTTGCCATTCAGCTCTGACAGAGCACATAAATTAGGGCTGAGCTTAAACAATCCACAACTCAAAAGTGACTCACTAAGTATTCTTGAGAATCCAAAAACCCACATTTCACATCTTCAGTTGGTAGACCATGGCGCTTGCAATGCCAGGGATGTGTGTTTGATTCCCATCGGGGACCAGTACAAAAAAAGTATGAAAATGTATGAACTCACTATTGCAAGTCGCTCTGCATAAGTGTCTGATAAATGACTAAAATATCAAATGTAACATCTGGTGAACAATCGACAACTAATATAATATTTGTACCATGCCAATGCCTTTACAAAAAGCAAATACAATAGTGATTTCCAGAAGAGGTGCTGAAACAGATATGTTAGAGGGAGTAGCAGGGAGGTGAACTTTCTGATTGGATGATGGATCACATGCTTATTACCAGATCGAGTTGTGGTCAGGGAAACATAGGAATCCAATCACAATTCTGGAATGAATTCTTGAGAATCCAAAACCCACATTTCACATTCCGGATTAATCCAAGGACTGTGACTGCAGGATTGCTGTGGTCTCCTTTGGTGCTAACTGAGAAAAGTGATTCTCTCCTGTTGGGAAGACAGTACTGGTGCTGTGACGGGTAGGGAGGTACAGTATAAATAACAATGTAAAGAAAACCAACAACTCTACTATCAGCCTAGTTGGTTCATGATTAACCTTGTTTGAGATGGAGCAGGAAATTAAAACAGTTGTTGAAACTGGCCTCAAGGCAAAGTACTTACGTATGTGCATTACAGAAGAAACCATATATTCTAGACTTTTTTTAAATTACTCTACTTTAAAAAACCTAATTAATAAGTAGGGGAAGCAGTTAAAAGTGTGTTTTTAAATCTTAAAACTGTTAAATTCACCCAAATATTCAAACAAAAGATAAGATAATATTACAGAAGTATCATCAGATAGATTGCTGTCTTATCTTGGCTGGTGGAAGATGAGATGATCAGAGTACAGCCTCTCCTGCAGTGAGAAGGCTTGATTACCAACAACTACGAGAAAGCCTACAAGGGAGGAAGTGAGGGCCCTCGGAGTGTGGTGTCAGGTCAATAACATCTCACTCAATGTCAACGAAACAAAGGAGATGATCGTGGACTTCAGGAAACAGCAGAGGGAGCATCCCCCATCCACATCGACGGGACAGTAGTGAAGGTGGAACGTTTTAAGTTCCTCGGCGTACACATCACAGACCAACTGAAATGGTCCACCCACACAGACAGCGTGGTGAGGAAGGTGCAACAGCGCTTCTTCAACCTCATGAGTGTGAAGAAATGTGGCTAGTCACCTAAAACAATCACAAACTTTTACAGATGCACAATCGAGAGCATCCTGTCGGGCTGTATCACCGCCTGGTATGGCAACTGCTCCGCCCACAACTGCAAGGCTCTCCAAAGGGTAGTGTGGTCTGCACAACGCATCGCCGGGGGAAAACTACCTGCCCTCCAGGACACCTACAGCATCCGATGTCACAGGAAGTCCAAAAAGATAATCAAGGACAACATCCACCTGAGCCACTGCTGTTCACCCCGCTATCATCCAGAAGGAGAGGTCAGAACAGGTGCATCAAAGCTGGGACAGAGAGACAGCTTCTATCTCAAGGCCATCAGACTGTTAAACAGCCATCACTAACATAGAGTGGCTGCTGTCTACATACAGACTCAAATCTCTTGCCACTTTTATAAATATATGTAATAAAGGTATTACTAGTCACTTTAAATAACGCCACTTTAATAATGTCTACATATGCTACATTACTCATCTCATATGTATATACTGTATTCTATACCATCTACTGTATCTTGCCTATGCCATCACCCATCCATATATTTATATGTACATATAATATACGTACATATTCATCACTTTACATTTGTGTGTATAAGGTAGTCGTTGTGATTACTTGTTAGATATTACTGCACTGTCGGGAACTAGAAGCACAAGCATTTCGCCACACTCGCATTAACATCTGCTAACCATGTGTATGTGACCAATACAATTTGATTTCACATTTCCGAATAGGCGAAATGTGCAGCACCCATATCAAGAATGCCCCAGAGTGTGTGGACTATATTTCATAACCATCTTAGCTTATCCTTCATGTTCATGCTCCAGCCATGAGTTCTCAAGGGCTATTCACATTCCACACAAACCATATATATCAAATGCTGAGTATGGGTTTGTTTGATTTTCTGTTTCTTCTTTAAACCCACTACCAACTGCACTGTTTTTTTATAGTTCAAATATTCCTTTGGACAAGGTATTTGAATAATTCCAATATGAAAAATGGAACCAATTAATTTGTGTAGCATTAAACATTCCTCAATAAGGTGACACATCTGTTCTAATATATATTCCATCCCAAATGGTACCCATAATGCTTATTGAAAGTGCAACCAAAATCAGTTCCTGGCAAACTGACACATTATCTACCATTTACAGTCAACACATCAATAATGTAAACACAACATTTACAGAAAAACCAACAGGACTTCCTTTATTGGCTAACTTATTTCTATGAAATTCTGACAGGGGGTGACTTTTCATTCAGTGCTTTTGGGAAGTACGTACAAAGGATATGGAATTAATTGTTTTGGTTTGTTTGTTTAAACCATACATACAAAATAGCATCTACTTTCCTTATTGTAACGTTTACACGATTGTTTTGGGAATCTATGTAAATTCTGTTTACTGTTTGTATATACTGTTTTAATATATTCATATTCAAAACTAGGGGAATGTTACATTAGGTTTCTATTTTAGGAAAAGAACTGGCTTCTTTGAAAAGTTGCCTGATCCATAGTCATGGAATTGACAGACAACAAGGTGGGCAGCAACATTGCTTTGTCATTAATACTGGGAGGTTATTTACCCCATACAATGATTGATATAAATTCAGAGATATACCCTTCTCTTAAACCAACTGATATGACAGAATTCTTCACATAGTGTCGGTGTTACCTGAATAGTGATCAATACCAAAGTAAAATAACACAACCTATCCTATATGTTACAGTAGAAATAAAGTGATCCTCTTATTTTCCCTAACCGTATATGCACAGCAACAACAAACCTCTAAAATATTTGAGCTTGTTGGCCATCAAAATTGCACTGATAAACGATGGGGAATAGCCTGCTTGTCCTTCTGCAGCTTTCCTGCCAATGCATGCGTTGTCCCAACCAAGCACCCAAGGTAACTGGCTAAAGTTAATAAGCTTGCCAGCTAGCTACTACCAGACACAAATGAGAGAACAACTCATTGACAATTTTACTCGCCGAGCAGAGCTGATTAGGCTGTTTACATGTTATATAAAGCATGAATGAATAACTATAACTTTTTTGGCCTACGGTTACTGACACCGGTCTTATTCAGCAGGTCTTGCGTGTTCGTAAATTCATCAGTTATTCAGCGCTCTGGCACACTCAGAGCACTCTGAAATTGGAGTAGATGGCTAGCCATAGTGAATTTGCGAATGCAAGAGAAATGCTAACTGGATAACAGGCATTCAGCATAGCTACCAATCAAAACGATTCACATTTATTTCTAGCTAACCAAATGACACGTGCATCTCTAGCTGTGTAGCCATCAAAAAATGACATGAGGGGAAAAAGTCGGTGAATGTCCTCACTCACCTCCTCCTAGCAGCTGGCTAGCTATCTAGATAATGCTAGGCTCTGTGTTTTTAGCTAGCTACATAAATAGATACCATAGCATATTAGCCACATTATGTCTGCCTTTTGATCATTGCCCTTGCTAGTTTGATTGTATTGACATTCCCAGCCTTAGTTACAATCATCAGTTTTTGTCCAAAATATTTAGTCATTGAAAATGAAACAGTGCATCCGGAATGGAGGCCAGTTGTGATTTACAACATAATGTATTTACACCAAATGTATTGGTGAATTATATTAATCATGCATTGAACTGCATCCATCTATTCTGCCAACAATGCCTTAATGTACGTCATGGAATGTTGAGTCAAATAGAACCTATTTTTAAAACCTCTTATAAAGTTGGTTTTTTAAATGCCCTTACATTGGTCCCAAAGTCATTAAACTGTACAGAATGATTTAAAAAAATCAGCAATAGAGAAAGAATCCAATCCGCATAATATCCACACTATAAAAAAGGTGTGGGAGTAATACATATATACAGAGAGGAGGGGTGGGGGTAGTGCAGGAGGGGGTTGCGGTGAAAGGTCAGCAGAGGAGGCGGATGAGTGTGAGGAGAGCTGTCAGGCTGGGCAGAGCAGCGCTGAGACTAGAGGCTCCACTGGATGACATGCAGTGGTCTCTGTTCTGGCCAATGCAGGCAGCATAAGCCATGACATGGGGAATGTAGTTCTGCTCGTGGACACCGTGCAGCAGGTGAGCCATAGGGCCCTTAGCAAACACAGCCACATCCTCGCCTCCATGAGTCTCCATACTCAGCGGCACTGCAGACTGGGCCTTGTAGTTATTTTCCTCTGAAGAGAGGGAAGGAAGGGAAGGGGTGGAGGTGGGGAAAGGGAAGGAGAAAGAGATCAGATGGATGATTTTCTGGCATGCCAAAGACCAAGTGATGTTCTCTATGACAGAGGACTGTCAAAATGGCAATACTCCATTGATGATAAGATTTCACTTACCATAGTCAAGGGTGGAGACGTTCTCTCTCAGACCATTGACTACTTTAAACCCTGGTCCATTCCCATATAAGATGGCTGTGAAGGGCTTCTGGTCCACATCACTCAACATGGGAGCCAGTCCTGTAGACAGAGAGGAAAATAATGAACCACCTCCATCACAAACCATTATTTACAACATCCACAACATCCAAGTGACTGATGACTGAGTGTTGCCACATACAATATACAATACATTGTTGCAAAATCATCCACTGCTCACCAAAAATTGTGTTCCCCCTTGGAGTGTAGCCTCCAAAGTTGAACATGTGAGAGTGGTCAGCAGTGACAACAGTCATTGTGTCATATATGCTGGTCATGAGGCCGGCATGGCCAATAGCCCGGTCCATCTCCACTGCCTCATGTAGGGCCTGCTTGGCTTTACCCTCGTGATGTCCGTGGTCGATGCGCCCCCCTGCCAACGCACAGCTTGGTTAACCTCTCTCTCAGACAGATGAGAATATCTAGCATCAGCACTGGCAAAGCAGCCTAAGCTGTAAAAACTTCACATTCAACATGATATACATTATTAAACTTGTGCAGCTGATACAGTATTTACTGGTGCCAGAGTAAATGTAACACAACAATCACCCTCCACCAGCAGGTAGAATCCGCTGGGGTTTTTCTTCAGGATCTTAATGGCCACCTCCACCATCTCTGTCAGTGAAGGATCTGTCTCATTGTTTCTCTCCAGGTCATAGGGAAGATCTCCAGGCTCAAACAGACCTGTGTTAACACAGGAAGCAGGGTTTAATATATTGTGAAACAGGTAGAGAAGATGATCAGTGGTTAACATGAATACAAAATATGAAACAGGAAGGTCGTGAAATCAATAAAGAGCAAACTATTTTTTTTAAATAACTCACCCAAAAGGTAATCCACACTATTAGGATTTAGCGATAAAAGTTCCTTCTTGTTCCATACATAGTGGGCGTTCTGTTTATTTAATAGATAAAACAATACATCATATGGCATTGATCCAACCCTGTGACAACCTAAAAAGATTCAAATGTTAAGAAAAATAGAGAAAGGAAGACAGAGAAGAACAAGGAAGAAACAACAGGACATGGTAGAAGAGGAGTGAGAGAAGAACTAAGACAGAGCAGCTGACCTTGTTTTTCATTCTGTTATTCCACTCCTCCACCAAGTTCCTTCTATCGATGCGGGTACCGAAGTGTTTCTTCTCTCCAGGATACTCCACATCTGACTGGTTTTTGGGGAACATGTACTTCCTCCCTCCTCCCATAATCACCTAGACATCCACCACAGAGGTAAAACATTTGATTCCTCTCTATGGACATCCCCGGTAGGGTTAAATATTTTCCCGGTATTTTACAAATGTTCAATCCCCAGAACAAATCCCTTTTCTACCAGGTAACCCGGTATTTCCCGCCAAAACCAGAAGTGTCACTCAAAAGCATATAAATAGGCCTGTCTGGATTTGATTAGAGCTTTGATCGAAAATTCAAGCCTGATGCTACCTGAGCCTGCCATACATTAAAGACATTTAATGAGCCCAAGGCCAAAAAAGCCCAAATGATTGTCCCGTCATCCAATTGCCTACATATTGTACAATATAGTCTACTGTACATTACGCACGACAGAAAAACATAAAAGCCCATAGATGTAGCTAGCTATATGCTCTCTTTGGTAAATACATTAAAGTAGCTCCAGTAGGCTAATCTTTTGAGTGTGAACTGTACTGTATTGTAGTATACCGCATTATATGGAATCTAATTACGCATCGTACAGGCTAGCGAATTCGATATTAATTTTGAAATATTCTTAGGGCCTATTTGTACACTGAACAAAAATATAAACACAACATGTAAAGTGTTGGTCCCATGTTTCATGAGCTGAAATAAAAAAATCCCAGAAAATCTCTGTACACACCAAAAGCTTATTTCTCTGCTTGTGCACAAATTTGTTTATATCCATGTTAGTGAGCATTTCTCCTTTGCCAAGATAATCCATCCACCTGAGGTGGTATATCAAGAAGCTGATTAAAGAGCATGATCATTACACAAGTGCACCTTGTGCTGGGGACAATAAAATGCCATTTTAAAGTGAGCAGTTTTGTCACACAACCCAATGCCACAGATGACTCAAGTTTTGAGGGAGCGTGCAATTGGCATGCTGACTGCAGACCTGTTGCCTGAGAATTTAATGTTAATTTTTCCACCATAAGCTGGCTCCAACGTCACTTTAGAGAATTTGGCAGTACGTCCAACCGGCTTCAAAACCGCAGACCATGATGTGTAACCACACCAGCCCGGGACCTCCACATCCGGTTTCTTCACCTGTGGGGGGTGGTCTGTAATAAAGCCCTTTTGTGGGTAAAAACCCATTCTGATTGGCTAGGCCTGGCTATCAAGTGGGTGGGCCTACAATATGCCCTCCAAGACCCACCCATGGCTGCACCCCTACCAATCATGTGAAATCCACAGATTTGGGCCTAATGAATTCATTTGAATTGACTGATTTCCTTATTATGAACTGTTACTCAGTAAAATCTTTGATATTGCTTCATGCTGCGTTTATATGTTTGTTGTACATAATTAGTAGACTGATGCATACAGTATCTTTCATAGTATTTCCCCTAATGTTATTAGCCTACCTCCTCTTTCTCTCTTGACTGCTTCATTCCTTCCTCGCTTTCAACAGGTAGGCTGAATTAAATACATGTTGTTGTCCTTAACTTCATCATTATAATTACAACTTTGAATAATATAGGACTAAAATTAGATTTCACTTCTCATCACGAATATTGAATGGTTATGGTTCTGAATAAATAACTGCTGTAGCCTACCGCGTTCACTCTTCTTTCAAACTACCCATGCATTCTGGCTGCTGTATTTAACATTCAGCAAACAAGAGCTTGCATCCCTCTTCGAATAGTCTAATTGGTATAAGAAATGAAGAAAAAAAAGAATGTCCAGCAAGCTATTCTAGTCTAGCTTTTCCTGCATGGGACTCCAAGAGTGGAGCACAGGTGTGTGCGTATTGTGCAAGAGAAAGAGGCTATAAATTAGAAGCTTATTATGCATTACCCATCATTAATTAGCTAAATATAAGTCTAATACTGCATTGAAAGTATTACATGAAACAAGTAGGCTGGGACTTGTATATACAGTGCATTCGGAAAGTATTCCGACCCCTTCACTTTTACAGCCTTATTCTAAAATGGATTAAATAGTTTAATCCCCTAATCAATCTACACACAATATCCCAAAACAACAAAGCAAAAGCAGTTTTTTTTGTGCAAATGAATAACACATTTAAAACTGAAATATCACATTTACATACAGTGGGGCAAAAATGTATTTAGTCAGCCACCAATTGTGCAAGTTCTCCCACTTAAAAAGATGAGAGAGGCCTGTAATTTTCATCATAGGTACACTTCAACTATGACAGACAAAATGAGGGGGAAAACATCCAGAAAATCACAGTGTAGGATTTTTAATGAATTTATTTGCAAATTATGGTGGAAAATAAGTATTTGGTCACCTACAAACAAGCAAGATTTCTGGCTCTCACAGACCTGTAACTTCTTCTTTAAGAGGCTTCTCTGTCCTCCACTCGTTACCTGTATTAATGGCACCTGTTTGAACTTGTTATCAGTATAAAAGACACCTGTCCACAACCTCAAACAGTCACACTCCAAACTCCACTATGGCCAAGACCAAAGAGCTGTCAAAGGACACCAGAAATAAAATTGTAGGCAGTCTGCAATAGGTAAGCAGCTTGGTTTGAAGAAATCAACTGTGGGAGCAATTATTAGGAAATGGAAGACATACAAGACCACTGATAATCTCCCTCGATCTGGGGCTCCACGCAAGATCTCACCCCGTGGGGTCGAAATGATCACAAGAACGGTGAGCAAAAATCACATAATCACACGGGGGGACCTAGTGAATGACCTGCAGAGAGCTGGGACCAAAGTAACAAAGCCTACCATCAGTAACACACTACGCCGCCAGGGACTCAAATCCTGCAGTGCCAGACATGTCCCCCTGCTTAAGCCAGCACATGTCCAGGCCCGTCTGAAGTTTGCTAGAGAGCATTTGGATAATCCAGAAGAAGATTGGGAGAATGTCATATGGTCAGATGAAACCAAAATAGAACTTTATGGTAAAAACTCAACTCGTCGTGTTTGGAGGACAAAGAATGCTGAGTTGCATCCAAAGAACACCATACCTGCTGTGAAGCATGGGGTTGGAAACATCATGCTTTGGGGCTGTTTTTCTGCAAAGGGACCAGGACGACTGATCCATGTAAAGGAAAGAATGAATGGGGCCCTGCATCGTGAGATTTTGAGTGAAAACCTCCTTCCATCAGCAAGGGCATTGAAGATGAAACGTGGCTGGGTCTTTCAGCATGACAATGATCCCAAACACCCCGCCGGGCAACAAAGGAGTGGCTTCGTAAGAAGCATTTCAAGGTCCTGGAGTGGCCTAGCCAGTCTCCAGATCTCAACCCCATAGAAAATCTTTAGAGGGAGTTGAAAGTCCGTGTTGCCCAGCAACAGCCCCAAAACATCACTGCTCTAGAGGATATCTGCATGGAGGAATGGGCCAAAATACCAGCAACAGTGTGTGAAAACCTTGTGAAGACTTACAAAAAACGTTTGACCTCTGTCATTGCCAACAAAGGGTATATAACAAAGTATTGAGATAAACTTTTGTTATTGACCAAATACTTATTTTCCACCAAAATTTGCAAATAAATTCATAAGAAATCCTACAGTGTGATTTTCTGGATTTTTTTCTCTCTCATTTTGTCTGTCATAGTTGAAGTGTACCTATGATGAAAATTACAGGCATCTCTCATCTTTCTAAGTGGGAGAACTTGCACAATTGGTGGCTGACTAAATAAATTTTTGCCCCACTGTAAGTATTCAGGCCGTAGAGAAGCCAGATATAGACATTGCATATAATTTAATAGTTCCATTTCACGCCATGCTGTTCATATAAATAATTTATTGTAATTTACAGGTTATTTATCCTGGGAAAAGGGAGTGGTTTTGGGCAATAAAGCCACAATACATCTCAGTAACAGGGTCCCGCCATGCAACCTTAATTCCTCTCCTCATTATTCTTGCCATGGATTATCTGTGAGTCATTACATTATAGGTGCAAGTTGCTCAACATTACTGTCTGAAAAATGTATACAGAATAAAGAGCAATCATTGTTTTCAACAATAGCTGTTGCTTATAAAAATGCTCTGTTTTAGCATGATTACTGGATATTTTCTGTAATATCAGGATCCATATTATATACACTACATGACCAAGAGTATGTGGACACCTGCTCATTGAACATATCATATCCAGAATCATAGCATTAATATGGAGTTGGTCACCCTTTGCTGTATAACAGCCACCACTCTTCTGGGAAGATGTTGGAACATTGCTGGTGGGACCTGCTTCCATTCAGCCACAAGATCATTAGTGAGGTTGGCACTGATGTTGGGTGATTAGGCCTGGCTCGCAGTCTGTGTTCCAATTCATCCCAAAGTTATTCGATGGAGTTGAGGTCAGGGCTCTGTGCAGGCCAGTCAAGTTCTTCTACACCATCTCGACCAACCATTTCTGTATGGTCCTCGCTTTGTGCATGGGGGCATTGTCATGCTGAAACAGGAAAGTACCTTCCCCAAGTTGTTGCCACAACGTTGGAAGCACAGAATTGTCTATAATGTCATTATATGCTGTAGCGTTAAGATTTCCCTTCACTGGAACTAAGAAAAACAGCTCCAGACAATAATTCCTCCTCCACCAAACTTTACAGTTGCCACTGTGCATTGGGGCAGGTAGCGTTCTCCTGGTATCTACCAAACCCAGAGTCGTCTGTCTGACTGCCAGAAGCGTGATTTATCATTCCAGGTAAGGTGTTTCCACTGCTCCAGTTTCCAATGCCGGCAATCTTTACACCCATCCAGCGCTCGGCATTGCGACGAACAGTTATCGTGCTGATGTTGATTCCAGAGACATTTTGGGACACAGTAGTGAGTTTTGCAACAGAGGACAGATGATTTTTACGTGCTACGTGCTTCAGCACTCGCGTTCTGTGAGCTTGTGGGGCCTACCACTTTGCGGCTGAGCTGTTGTTGCTCCGAGACATTTCCACTTCACAGTAACAGCCCTTACAGTTGACCGTGGCGGCTTAAGCAGGGCAGAAATTTGATGAACTAACTGGAAAGGTTGCTTCCTATGACGGTGCCACGATGAAAGTCACTGAGCTCTTCAGTAAGGCCATTCTACTACCAATGTTTGTCTATGGAGATTGCATGCCTGTGTGCTCGATTTTATACACCTGTAAGCAACGGGTGTGGTTGAAATAGCCAAATCCACTAATTTGAAGGAGTGTCCACATACTTTTGTATAAAACGTGTAATTGCTGTGACTCACATCAATGTTAGGAATGTTCTCAAAGAGCTGCCTGGCAATGTCCTTGCAGCCCGCCTGTACTGCCTCAGCGGGCATCTCTCCATCGGAGTACCAGTCCCTGTCCACACAGTGGGCATAGGCTGCACTGGGGGTGGCATGGTTCACACGTGTTGTCGTGACTATTCCCACTGACTTGCCTGGGTAACAAACACACAAACAGTTTTGAACCTGCTACTAAGATTCTGTGCAATAGTCAGATCTAAAGACAACGATTAGCTCCAAAGAATCTGCTAATTGTAGTTGAACTTGAACAGTGTCAATTCATTTTTCAGTCATGTGAGAAATATGAGAAAACAATTTCTTTATTTTCTTGTTTGTTGGATCCCTGATCCTCTCTGACCCCTGACCACTACTCCAGAAGACTTGTTTTCATTCCTGCCATGTCTCTAAGTCATTGGGGCCTGCGAGGGAGTCTCTGCCTTTAAGAAAATACATCTGTAGCTATAAACTCCCCATTGAGATCCATGCATGCCAAGGATTACAATGTTATCATGGTGTGTCTCTACTTGCTTATCTCAGGTTGGCCAAATAAGGCTTAATAGGTCTGGTGTGGAAAGGTACTGTGAAAAAACATGAGTTATAATGAGACATTACCGGCTTCCTTGGCCCATCTGAGGATGGAGGTGACCTCGTTGCCCTGTGTGGTGTTGCACTGGGAACGTACGGCAGCTGCACTCACACCCACCGTGCCCTCGTTGGCCTTCACCCCACAGAGGTATGCTGTGGCTGTACCCGCACTGTCTGCAACCTGGGCATTGGTGTTATATGTCTGCAGAGACAGGACAGTAACGTGTGAATTATATAGAATTATAGTAGGAGACATTGTTCTGCATGCCGTGTTGGTGTTATCCACACCTCCAAGCATCACCTTGAAACGCTCAGATTGTGTCATTTCTTTTACATTCTTCATTCTTACAGTTATTGACACAGACTACTACATTATCAATCATGTGTGGAATGTGCTGCTCCCTTAACTATAAAGACAGTTCTATGATGTGTGGCTTCTTGCCAAGTATGTAACATAATAACACATTATTATCGTATGACATAGACAGTATGTGACCAGGTATATTGGTCTTGATCTTGGTGAACCATTCATTACTTCCAGATCAATAATGCATGCTATTCTATAGCTTTTCTATATGATAACAGACCAGATCAGACCTTGGAAAGCGCAACAAAGGGGAACTTGTCCATCTCCAGCTGGGTCTCTTCACCACTCTGTCTGCTCAGCTGCCCCTTCAGTATTCGTGCTGCTGTCACTGTGGGAATGCCCATTCCTACACAACAAAAGCAAAGCAGTGCTCCGTCTGTTATGGTGTGATTCTATTTAAGGGATAGAAAGCCTTTCCATCTCATACATTAACTATCTATCTGATGAACATGGCTCTGTGGTCACTTTTCACAGCAGCTGCTCCATCCACTGAACAGACAACTCTACATTTGGTGGTAAAGAATCCCGTCAAAAGAGCTTTTACTTGAGATCTGCCTTTTCACAAGTCAACAAAATGTGTATTTTTAGAGATAACTATCTATTTTCCCTTTGTTTTATATGGGTATCAAAATGGATGCTTTTGTAGAGGATGTGAACTGATGTGAACTTCCACTTTATACAGCATGATTGTTTTAAGCATGGTTGTCATACATGATAGAGTAAGATACATTGTATGCTGCTGCATGTATCTTAAAACATAGACAGTTAAGATCCTTTGGGGGGGACAGTTTAATAGGTCACTACATAACATAATATTAAGCAGAAGCAAAGTTATCCATTGGCACTGTAAGCATGTTTGTTTAATGCTCGATGGCTCCCATATTCAACATTCATTTAGAAAGTCTGAAACATACTATTTACTTCTGACTGGATTACATCAATCCTCCAGAATGTTTAGATGGAAACGACTGTGTTTGATGAGGAGGACATACTTATCATCAAAATACTCGTTTTCTACAACCACTAGGAACGATATTCTGGAAATGTATAAAAACTATTACATCTGTTTGCTGCACATAATCTCATAGAGTTAAGACTTCAAGACACTTCATCATACAGTATGGCACATACTCATGCAATGAAAAAGACCCCTGTAATCATGGCTTACCATCACCAAGGAAGAGGATGAGGTTCTTTGCAGTGTTTTGATTGAGCTTCTGAAGTGTGAGGGCATTCTTCAAAGTACTCTGAGCCCATGTGTTCCAGAACAGAGGATCCTTCTCTTGGTCTGCAACACGGAGGTAGACTTTTAGTTTTAAATGAGGAGGGAAAGACGCCAGTAGAACTGATCTGTAACACCTGCGAAAGTACTGGGACAAGTGGGACGGAATATGACCCAATTAAATGGATGTGTCACATCTCCAATAAATCAAAGCCCAAATGAGTTTCTACCCTACTTCCTGAAGTGTGCACTCATTCACTCCTCCTCAAGGACTATTGGAGCATTGGATTGGTTTCAGCATGTGCTAAAGGATCTTTCCACTACATTTCCTAAACCGGTCCCTTTCCTTTCAAATATATGAACGGGAGTGAAGAAGTGCACATTTCAGCAAGAAGAAGGCATGAAAAAGGTCTGTGTTAGTATGTGTCCCCTCTAAGCTCTTCCTAGTGGATTTCAGTCAAACAGCTAGATGCTGTTAAGAGACATTACATTTATTGACAGGTGTGTGTATTACCAGGAAACTGTGGCTTCCCCAGGCCTTCCCAGACCAGGCAGGAGCAGATGAGCAGGATTGTCACCTTCATGATGCTTTCGCTCTATCGCTGTAGTGTTATCACATACCACGTCCCAAACTAGAGGGAGTCTGTAAAATAAGGAGAAATCAGTGTTTATGAAAGTTGACGATGAGTTTGATTTAAAGTGCAGCAAATGATGTGGAAAGTAGGTAGGTTTCAACTTAGACATTCACAGTGAACAGAAGTAGTGGTTTTGTTGTAGTGTTGTCCTAACACGGCCCCATGGGCCCTGAGCAGCCAGCCTTCATCTATTATTACACCCCCACCCCTGTCCCTCCCTTTTTCCTCTGCAGTCCCACCCCTGTCGCTCCCCTGACCCACCCCTGTCCCACCTCTGTCCCTCCCCTGTGCTGTGGTCAAGGTAGCTTTAATGGGAGCGTTAATGGGATTGTGGGCTGTAGTACAGAGATCTAACAGCCATAACAAAGCCAATATAAATGTTTTTTAAACCAGGTTTACAGTTTAGTAAAAAAGAGAGTTTGGCAAATGTATTGTTACACGTGCTTGAAATAAAATGGTATTTCATAAAGTCTTGAAACTGTGTGCATATGAGCCTTGTTACTTTATGCTATTAAAACAGACAACGCAAGTCCTACAGCATTAGTATACAATATGCTGTAGTTGAGCTCACATAAAGCTGCTAGGCTGGTCTCTGAGGAGAAGAGAGGTTTTACCGTCCCACAGATGCAGGACAATCCTCTAAGTAAAGCTCAGAAGTGGCCAGGCCCACCAATCAGCAGCAGACTAGCCAGCCTGCAGGTGAAGAAGCAGAGCAGTCCCAGGAGAATGCCAGAGAAAAGGAGGGGTATCAAGGAGAAAAGCATCCCGGTTGGAATACCAATCTGTATCAAATCAGAAGCAGATGTTTCCTGTTTCACCTGCCAGCTCTGTAGCTGACCACTAAGAGATGAAAACTGGGTCCCTGTACAGGGTTCGATCTGTTTGAATGAAGCTGGGATTAGGTTTAATAATGTTTGTGAGGTCAGGGTTTGGGATTATAATTAATGTGTGTGACTTAATTTCTTTGCTTTCCTTCTTTTTTTTGTTGCTCTGGGCTCAGTGACACAGGCCCTTCCATTCTGGGAAAACACTTACCTCAGACACATTCCCCCAAACAGATTACCTTGGCCCATCCAAAATGTAATGGGAGGAGAAGGAATAAATCCAGGTCAATCAATGTTGTGGTACTTTCAAGAACTCTGGGTTTTGGCTTTATCCTAGGGTATGCTGTACACATGATATCTATGGTGATATTTGTTATGTTTAAATGTTTCTAGCACTGGCATTCTTTCCCCTCCAAACAACCATTGCCTTGTTGAGGAGTTGATAAGATTGAATGCCTGTTGCGCTTATAAAGGCTCCATAAGACCATACTACTAAGAGTATTTCATTCTGTCATGAGATAAGGCACATTTTTCTATTTAACTAGGCAATTCAGTTAAGAACAAATTCTTATTTACAATAACAGCCCAGAAACAGTGGGTTAACTGCCTTGTTCAGGGGCAGAAAGACAGATTTTTACCTTGTCAGCTTGGGGATTCAATCTAGCAACCTTTCGGTTACTGGACCAACGCTCTAACCACTAGGCTACCTGCTCAATTGTAGATGAGATATCATCCTCTCCTTAGCAAAGGCTAAACATTCCACCCTATTAATGCCAACTCAATCACAAATCAACTTGAGATGTACCCCATGTGCTTTACATCACTGGAACAATGGCCATGTCTAGGGAACAATGACTGACAAGAAGAACACCTGAAAAGAACAAAGGTTTGCCATATGTTTTATTTTTTTCTGTTTACCTGTAAAAGGTGAGCATGTCCAACCAATTTAGGTATTGTGCATCACAGTGTATACATTCATTGTCAGCCAGATTGAGTAAATTGCAGACTGCTCTATCCAAATGTATTGATAAAACAAATATTTCAATCATTCGGTCTGTCAGTGTATTCTCCACCTTTTCAGTTTATTGGTACCTTCTTTCAATTATTTTCTGAAGAACTATTGTGTTGTGAATTCTGACATGAATATTACTATAGCTGAGCACTCACTGCTAGTTGACCTTTTTATAATCAAAATGAACACCCAACAGCATAGGATATCAACCAAAATGAATGAAACTGGCTATAGGCCTAGATATGTGAATTAGTGTAGTATTGGTTTAATAAAAAACTTCACCCTTATGGAGGGTACTGCTATTGTTGTATTGATGCTCAATCACGTGTTGGAAAGTTGGGAAGATTGCGAGTTCTACCTACAAGAATCTGCAATCACAAAAACTTCTACCACAGCTACATTTATATGGTAATATTGCTTTAAAGAGATGGAAAGCGATAAGCAATACGCATGTGGCGCTAGTGGCATGTTTAATTGCACCGATTTTCCTGACAATGCAGCCAATTGCAAGGAGATTTTATGTTGATATTTTCTAAATAGCCTGCACACGATAAACCATTGATATTCCAAACATAGACAATTCCTACAAAGAGTTAAAGGAATACACTTACTTCGGGTTCTGTTTAAGGTTCTGTAGCAAAACACTTATGTCTGTGTCATCCTGTCCCTCTTTTATACGCCTATGCACCAGCTCTGTTATGAGGGCTGAGAATAGCGGTTGATATCCCACCACGATGGCGAGAAACCACCCTATAAATAATGGCATCATAACACGAAGAGCTGGATCGTGAGTGCCGCCTGTCGACCAGTTTCACTGTTGCATTTAGACTACTCAAAATATTTAATTCAAACCTTAAATCAGTCGAGTTCATTGTCAGCATGTGAAATACTAAACTGAAACATATTATTGGCCTACATACTTAATATATAGATTTATAAGTAGCTCATCATTGTCATTACTTTATAGCCTCGTTTAAAATGTGTAAGAATACAGTTGCTTGCCAAATTTAATGCACAATTTTGACCTTTACTATTAGTATATTGCTATTTATTAACCTCGACTGCATAATGCCGCGTTCATGTGTTAGTCGGAACTAGGAAACTCGGAAACTTCCGACTTGCAAACTGATTGAATGCAGCACATGTATAGGCTCCTACAACCAGTTAACAAGTCAGAAGTTTCCTAGTTCCGACTAGCACGCGAATGCGGCATAATGCACCAATTTACTCTGAGTGATTTTTGTTCATAATTTTGTATCCTTTAGATGTCACTAGAGACCAGGGAATATTTAGAAAATGTTATATTGGCTATCTCTTATACAGGAAAGTTACACAACCTACCCTTTCTCTTCAAGCATCCCACACACAAATGCACAGTGTGAACAGGCAAACAATTACACTACTGGGATTATCTCACCGCTGCAATCAGTGTGTCAATTGAGAGGGAATAGATATAGCAGGACTTGAATTTTCGCTGCGAGGGAGGGAGGCTGCAACATTTTAGAGTATTTGTCATGGTCTTGCGCATGTGAAAAATATACATATCTTCTGTCTAAGAAGCAATTAATTGCTTGGATAAAATAATGTACTGAACTGATTAATAGAAGGCCTATTTAGTATAGGTTAAAACACCATCGGAGTCCCTCTGCTATTGTTGTATTACTTTTTTTAAGCAAAAAGACAATACTATTATAGCAATGGATAATTAAAAAGACTGGACCAGCCAGAGCCAAGAATTTGTTACTTTCTACATTTCCATTATGACTAGTAGCATGGCACGAGGCCAATTTTCACAAATTTCCCATGGATTTGTGAAAATGAGGACATTATAATCCCTCTGATCCTATTAGGCACTCGATTACTTTAGAAGCTTTTTGCAGTTTTCTTTTCTTTCATCTCCACACTTTAAGTGATTGCTCTGCATGTTAAGAATGTAAAAAAAAACGCCCAGTCAACAATACATGTTCCTTAATCCTTAAATGCTGTAACCCTTGACAAAATTGTTTATGTATTAACACATTGCAATAATTTTCAGGTAAACCACCCCTCACCCAGGAATTTTTATTTTATTTTAGGTTTATTTAACTAGGCAAGTCAGTTAAGAACAAAATCTTATTTTCAATGGCGGCCTTGGAACAGTGGGTTAACTGCCTGTTCAGGGGCAGAACGACAGATTTGTACCTTGTCAGCTCTGGGGTTTGAACTTGAAACCTTCATTCATTCACCTTTATGAATAGTTTATTTGCAAATCCATGAAAATTTTCATAAACCAAAACAGGTAGCAGTTAGAACCTAAATTAGGAAAAATATAACTATGTGTACCTGGCTGTACCTACAAAGTCTAGGCAAGCATGTACTGTAAATACATAGGCCTAGTGTTGTGGATACTTAGTAAAGTGCAACCATTTTTTTCCTCAGAACTTTTTGTAAATTAATTGCACCACAGTGTGGAATTTTCTAAGAAAGGGTATTAAGTTTTATTAAGACCCACCCATTGCTCAAATCCTATTGGTTAGAATAATAGTGAATCCTTTCTCATTTTTCTGTTGGTTGGACATGTTATTTCAGGGTCAGCATGGAAACTCAATATTTACGTGGTACTTTCGCGTTATACGTTCGCACTACATGACCGAAAATACAGTTCGTCACTCATTTGTTGCGTCTGGCACACCAACAGCTGTCCGCTGAAGGCACTTGAGAGGAACGTATAGAGTAGACGGAGTGAGCTGAAATAATAGTGGTAAGAACCTGTTCCATATCAAATGTATCTTAATTACAAACCTTATGTTATGAACTGAATTTATTGTCTGTCGTTGCTGTAAATCTACATTTGGAGCATCTACGTGTGATGACGTGGTGCGCCAAAAAAATGTATGATGTGCAATTACGGTTTTTATTAACGTTTGCGACCACGACATGAGGTAATATCTTTAGCATAATTCCCGGGGCAACTGGTTCCTGCATGATCAAAACTAGTAATTCTCTGCATTTTAGGCCTACTCCCTGACTTAATAATTGTTGCCTTATTATGATCTTGTGGGCAGATAAGCGTTTTATGTCTTGAACACACTCTTTCATTGTAATTTTTTTTTTACATAGGCTAATGTTAAATTCATAGTTGGTTTGTTACTAGCTGACTGAACTCAACTCTACCATTAATGATGGAGTTGAGGAGTGACTCGTGTAGGTGGACTGGAGTTCTGAAGTCACATAAAATGTAGTTTTTAAAATAAAAAACGACAGATTTCAGCACCCAAAGAAACGCAGCATTTACACAATACAATGTCATGTGTAAATTCGGGCTATTCTTTTGCTGCTGAAATCCATCATTTTGATTACAATTTTTTTTCTTTATGTGAATTCTGAGCTCCAATCCACCATTGGAATCTGCTGAAAGGGGGACTGCTCATAATAATGGCTGGAACAGATCAAATGGAATGGCATCAAACCATGTGTTTGTATTTGATACAATTCCACTTATTCCACTCAAGCCATTACCACAAGCCCATCCTCATCAATTAAATCAAATCCAATTTGATTTGTCACATACACATGGTTAGCAGATGTTAATGCAAGTGTAGTGAAATGCTTGTGCTTCTAGTTCCGACAATGCAGTAATAACCAACGAGTAATCTAACCTAACAATTCCACAACTACTACCTTATACACACAAGTGTAAAGAGATAAAGAATATGTACATAAAGATATATGAATGAGTGATGGTACAGAACGCCATAGGCAAGATGCAGTAGATGGTATCGAGTACAGTATATACATATGAGATGAGTAATGTAGTGTCGTGTCTTTGGCTATGCAGGATTAAGTGATATGACATGCTATTCTATAAAATAATTTATCCGTAATATCACCTGATTGAGCTAATCATGTAAATGTAATTAACTAGAGAGTCGAGCACCACAAAATAATATTTATAGAGCTGTTATCTTCCGAATAAACTCTTAAAGATTTAGTAATATTTTACATCAATAGCAGTCAATATTAATTGTCATCTTAATTCAGTCTCATCTGAATGTTGTAAATTCTTGGTTATCTGCAGGAACCCTGGCTAACAATTTGAATCAGCAATACAAAATTGGGTTTAATTATTTATTTACTAAATACCTAACTAATCACACAGAATTACACATACACATAATTAAATCATAACTTGATTACAAATTACGTCATAAAGGAAAACGTCCCCAGCGTGCGGAACAGATATGACAGCTTGTTACACAAAGGAAAAGGGCTGGGTTTGAGTGAAAGAGCGGGACGACTGAGGGACACAGGGAGAAGCTGTGCTATCATAAATACAGTATCTGATGCATTCTAAATTACCGCCCATTTGGAAAAGGAAAATGCAATAAAATGCGCTTCGGTAGGTTGGTGGTAGATGGAGTCCTTTGAAGAATGTCTCTGGTTGTCAATTGAATACGTTGTAGTAACGTCGTTGGGTGATAGATGGGATACTCTGTCTGTTCCTTCCTAACCCTCCTTGCGTCTGCTGTTGCTAACTCAACGGCTAGGAGGTATCACTTCTGTAGTGAATAAGAGTTCAAAGTTCATACCATTCGCAACCAAAGCTCACGCTGATGTTGGCTTCGTTCTGTAGTTATTATCTGAACCATTCTGACATAGAACCGTCGTCCTACATCCTCGGAACAGGAGGTTATATTGTCGTCAAGGGCTTATATAGGAAGGGAGAGGAGGGCGTGTTTGAAAAGTTTTATAGCCCATGTCCCTTCACAGGGGCGGGCCACTGATGGAGCAGAGCCATATCTTATGAAAACCCAAATCTCACATTTTAGAAGCTAAAATCACATTTCATCCCATCACGAATAATTTCATATTCAAACATTTAAGTTGAACAACAATTCCATGTGAATCCGATAACTCTGATGTGTAGACTTTCCCCTGTAGAGTTTATGTCATCTTATCATTGATGAGAATGTCTCAGATGACAACCATCATATTCATTAAGTACCACCGCATATGTTCAATTGTTCGGATTACAGGAATATAGTTAATTTCCCCCCACCTACTGATGTTCCCAGAATCGCTATGTTAACCAAGGGTTTTGCAAATGTAAACTCAGTAGGGTAAAGAGAGGAAAAGGGGGGGGAGAGGTATTTATGACTGTCATAAACCTACCCCCCAGGCCAACATCATAACAGTAGGGTATGTAAACAAAGTGGCAGAGTTTAAAGTGGCTAGTGATACATGTATTACATAAAGATGCAGTATATGATATAGAGTACAGTATATACATATACATATGAGATGAGTAATGTAGGGTATGTAAACATTATATTAAGTGGCATTGTTTAAAGTGGCTAGTGATACATTTTTTACATCAATTTCCATTATTAAAGTGAGCTGGAGTTCAGTCAGTATGTTGGCAGCAGCCACTCAATGTTAGTGGTGGCTGTTTAACAGTCTGATGGCCTTGAGATAGAAGCTGTTTTTCAGTCTCTCGGTCCCTGCTTTGATGCGCCTGTACTGACCTCGCCTTCTGGATGATAGCGGGGTGAACAATCAGTGGCTCGGGTGGTTGTTGTCCTCATCAATTAAGGTGCCACCAACCTCCTGTGCAGTCCACCCACACTGGTCGCCGCCCAACACCATGGTAAATCGTTATTCGGCTAGTTTGTACTTGTCATCATCCTTGTTTGTATAGTGGTTATTCATTACCTAGAGCCCAGGGGTAAGCATGAGAGTTTCTTGGCAGTAAACATAGGCCTACATGCAGCAGCAGACACAGGTAATCTACCTGAGCTGTAATGTCCAGGTGTAAACAAGCTTCCATATGCCACTCCTTAAAGAGCGACTGCACCACAGATGGATGTATAAATGTGAAGCAGCCGGTTGGCGTTTCCACTCACTACCAGATATGGTGATAAGAAGCCCAGCGATATGGATTTTGGCCAACATTCTGCAAATTTTCTCTTAGATGAATCACTTGATCTGCATACAGTTTTCTGTTTTCAAAAGTAGAATCTGTAACAAACAGAGTGGATTTAATTTTGTAGACTTTACCCGTTGACAAAGTTTGACAAAAAGCTGTGTTGTTTAGAAGAAGTGCAAGGGCAGATTAAGTTATTGCACATACGCACTTCCCAGAGTAGCCGTTCCCAGACATAAATATGCAAATACATGCTAGACGTGCCAATAGGATCTCACTATCTCGTGCTTGGTTCTACCTACTATGAATAATTTGCTCCCATTGGAAACGAGGCCCTGGTCTATCTTCGGTTAGTTGTAAAAATCTTTGACTGCACTTCTATGGTATAATGGCGGTCCACAAACAAACATTTAATATAAATAAACAAATAAATCCCTACTAACTTCATGTCAACAGTAACACCTGTTACTCCTAATAACTGTTGCCATATCCACAATAATCTTCAACCTGGCATTTCAGCTTTCCATAATCCGAGCAGTGTTGATAACCTTTCCAATGAAAGCTATGAAGTCAATTTTATTTACTAGCAAAAGTGTGCTTTGACACAGCACATTTGTGTAAACAAGATTTCTGAACAGGTCTCAAAACCATGTCAAGACTAGTAGAAGCACCAGTTCTGACACTAGGTCCACTTACTACGGGAGAAACCATGGTAGCTCCATCAGTCCGCATATAGTTCTACCAATCTGTTTTACAGCCTCTGCATTTGAGAAATTATGATTCTATATCTCTGGGCCTCTCCTGCCCCTCTCTGCGCCTGGCATCCACCAAATGTTGCATTGTGTTCCACCCCACAATTACAACACTTAGCCTTCAGATTATTCCCCCAGTCCACACTTTTCTTTTCTTTACAGTGAGCAGCTACATGTCCTATTATTCTGTCTTTGGCATTTAAAACACCACAATTGGGATGGAACAAATTCTTGGATATTCAAACTTTGACGCTCTATCCTACAAATCAAACTTTTGCTCTCAAACACTATGCCTCCCTTCAAATTTTATTTAATATCGTCTATTGGACATAGATAGTGGGACCCCAGAAATCATTCTCCTCAACATAGCATACACTCCATGGACATGGCTTTGATCTTCTTCCGATTGAGATATTCCATTTGAAGAATCTTCTGCTGCTGACCACAGAGTATTATCAGTCTACCATTTCCAATGAACCAGACTAGTTTTACTTCACCTAAACTCGGCAAAAAAATAAATGTCTTCTCACTGTCAACTGTGTTTATTTTCAGCAAATTTAACATGTGTAAATATACATAGCAAGATTCAACAACTGAGACATAAACTGAACAAGTTCCACAGACATGTGACTAACAGAGATGGGATAATGTGTCCCTGAACAAAGGGGGGTCAGAATCAAAAGTAACAGTCAATATCTGGTGTGGCCACCAGCTGCATGAAGTACTGCAGTGTATCTCCTCCTCATGGACTGCACCAGAATGGCCCGTTCTTGCTGTGAGATGTTACCCCACTCTTCAATCAAGGCACCTGCAAGTTCCCGGACATTTCTATCCCTCACCCTCCAATCCAACATGTCCCAGATGTGCTCAATGGGCTTGAGATCCGGGCTCTTCACTGGCCATGGCAGAACACTGACATTCCTGTCTTGCAGGAAAGCATGCACAGAACAAACTGTATGGCCGGTGGCATTGTCATGCTGGAAGGTCATGTCAGGATGAGCCTGCAGGAAGGGTACCACATGAGGGAGGAGGATGTCTTCCCTGTAACGCACAGCGTAGAGATTGCCTGCAATGACAACAAGCTCAGTCCGATGATGCTGTGACACACCGCCCCAGACCATGACGGACCCTCCAAATCGATCCCGCTGCAGAGTACAGACCTCGGTGTAATGATAATTTCTTCGATGATAATCGCGAATCCGACCATCACCCCTGGTGAGACAAAACCGCGACTTGTCAGTGAAAAGCACTTTTTGCCAGTCCTGTCTGGTCCAGCGACGGTGGGTTTGTGCCCATAGGCGACGTTGTTGCCGGTGATGTCTGGTGTGGACCTGCCTTACAACATGCCTACAAGCCCTCAGTCCAGCCTCTCTCAGCCTATTGGGGACAGTCTGAGCACTGATGGAAGGATTGTGTGTTCCTGGTGTAACTCGGGCAATTGTTGTCATCCTGTACCTGTCCTGAAAGTGAGATGTTCGGATGTACCGATCCTGTGCAGGTGTTGTTACACGTAGTCTGCCACTACGAGGACGATCAGCTGTCCGTCCTGTCTCCCTGTAGCACTGTCTTAGGTGTCTCAAAGTACAGACATTGCAATTTATTGCCCTGGCCTTTTCTTTTTTTGCTGAGTTTCTTTCTTTCTTTACGTTAGTAGGATTGGGTGTAGATGCGGCCCTGTGGTCACATCAAACACCATCACAACTTTACACTCCGACACATCATTACTCTTGTTTCCCATCTTCACCCTCACGCTCTCTGCACTAGAAGCATCACTGCTTTCAGTAGCATGGTTTCTCTTTTTCCTGTTACTGTCCTTGACACTCATTCTCCCGACCCATATCATCAGAACTATCAACCATAATGATCGCATTCAAGCGCAGCTGTTACTTCTCCAACTTTCTCTCCATACCCTCCATCACAGCATCTTCACTAATCACACGTTGACAAACTGCACTTCCTGATTTGGACTCATTTTAAATTTGGTTAATAAAGAAATGCTAACAGCCATGGCTGAATTCAAACACGAGTTGGTTTTGGGGTGTGGCTTGATGTGGGTGTCTCTTGTATGTGTTCGCAGGTGGGAAGAGTTAGACAAATTATTTCGGCAATTAGCTTCAGCCAGCTGGTGTGCAACTGTGGAAAAATGTATTTGACTTTGGATAGCCTATCCCCGGGACTAGCTACAGACCGTCAATAAATTGCCCAATGTACTGTAAATGAGACAATATTTTCATGTTGCACACTTTTTTGTTTTCTTATTAAATGCTTTCAATAGTTCTATATGCATTTCCACAATTTCTAGTTGGCTTGAGGTTTTTTAAGTCATTGAAATTTGGAGCTATTGGAATTTTTACATTGTCCCATGTACATTGTGTAATTTACCGATGGTCCCTAAATAGCCCCATAGGGATATCCAAATTGAACCCAAATTTACCACAGGCATTTACCACAGGCATTACGATTAGGTTGATTACTTATGTGCTGCCAGCTGTCATACATGTGGGCAAGATTGATACAAGTCTCTGTTTTGGATGCAACTGACATTATGACCAAAATGAACCTATTTACACCTATTTACCGAAAACATTTAGGTCTAATGTTGGGCCTATGTGATGTGTTGGACTGGTTTGTGTTGTGGGTTGGCAGTGACAACTGTGTCAAATTCCAATGGAGCAATTTACATGGCTGTGTTTGTGGGTGTAATGTTGGAATATTTTAAATATGTTCCTGGTTACAGTGGTTCCCCCTAGGGTACACTAAAGGGTTAACATGTGTTTGACTGCTGAGGGGCAGTATCTGTACTGTAGTGTGGCTCACTGACTCTGGACAACCTACAGGTGGCAGGGACAGGCAATGGCCCATGATCCCTCGGAGTGGCTCTGTGAGTTTAAAACTAAAGCAGTTTAAGACAATTCTAGAAAAATATTAAGAACACTCCTAGTAAGTCTACATGCAATGTAGGGCACATGCAGTGAAGTTCACCAGTCCCTGTTTTTATTAGCCTACATTCTAGGGGTGTAACGGTTAACTAAATCCACAGCTTGGTACATACTGTACCTCGGTTTTTGGGTCACGGTTCACAGAAGGAGGGAACACATTTTTATTATATTTACAGTTGAAGTCGGAAGTTTACATACACCTTAGCCAAATACATTTAAACTCAGTTTTTCACAATTTCTGACATTTAATCCAAGTAAAACTTCCCTGACTTAGGTCAGTTAGGATCACCACTTTATTTTAAGAATGTGAAATGTCAGAATTATAGTAGAGAGAATGATTTATTAAAGCTTTTATTTACACATTCCCAGTGGGTCAGAAGTTTACATGCACTCAATTAGTATTTGGTAGCATTGCCTTTAAATTGTTTAACTTGGGTCAAAAGTTTCGGCGAGCCTTCCACAAGCTTCCCAAAAATAAGTTGATGAATTTTGGCCCATTCCACCTGTCACGACTTCCACCAAAGGTGGTTCCTCTCCCTGTTCAGGAGGTGCTCGGCGGTCGGCGTCACCAGCATACTAACCATCACCGATCCATGTTTCCTTTTCCGTTTGCTTTGTCTTTGGTTCATTCACACCTGGTTTTCATTTGCTTTAATTTCTGTGTGTATATTTACCCCTGTTTCCCTGCTTAGGTTTGTGCGGGATTATTTTCTTGTTGCTTGTGGAGGCTTTCCTCAGTGTATTTCGGGTGTGTTTATTATAGTAAGGTGCGTTGTGTTTTTGCGCCTTACGGGAGTACTGTTAGTTCCCATTGACTTGGACGTTGTTTTTGGGTATTGTACTGTCCCGTTTTTTTGGACTTGCCCTTATTAAAATATACACTACACTGACATCTCTGCTCTCCTGCGTTTGACTCCTTACCTACCTTCAGTGCGTAAACGCAACAGAATCCCGCACCCGCATGATGGAGTCAGCAGGAGCAGACGCTCTCCCGACATCAATGGAGGAGCGCATTCAACAACATAAGGCAGTACTGCAGCGTCTGGGAACAGCGATGGATCAGGTGATGGCGACGATGGACAGGTGGGAGAGAGGTGGCCTTCCACCACCAGCCACACTACAACCACCCCCACAACCCTCTCATTTGTCACCTGACTCTAGTGGTATTAGGCTCGCTCTCCCTAGAAACCGTTCACCCGGCTCCTTCAGGACATGAGAGCGTGAACGCCCTCGTTTCCTGCCTCTCAGGCAAAGCCCTGGAGTGGGCCAATGCGGACTGAAATGATGGAGACTCGGCGAGGGACCACTACCCGGAGTTCACAGCGGGTGAACGTCTGTTCCATCTCAGGCAGGAGACAAGGAGCGCGCAGGACTTCGCACTGGAGTTCCAGACCTTGGCCGCCGGCGCGGGATGGAACGACAGGGCCTTGATCGATCACTATAGGTGTAGTTTGTGTGAGGACGTCCGTAGGGAGCTAGCCTGAAGAGATACCACCTTCACCTTGGACCAGCTGGTGGATATGTCCATTCGGCTGGACAACTTGCTGGCTACCCGCCGGACGTCCGGATCAGGATCTGTCCGTTTCATCCCCCAGCACCTCTGCTTCAACGCCCATGGAGCTCGGAGGTGCTGCAGCGAGGGCGACCGGAGGAGGAGCACTTTCCTGCACCAGATGTGGTCGTAGAGGGCACATTGCTGACCGGTGCTGGAGGAGCTCTTCTGGGAGTCGAGGCGACAGGCAGGGAGGGCACTGTTCAGGCACCCCAGGTGAGTAGGCACCAGACTCACCCAGAGTCCCCTGTTGCTCACATGTATGTGTTGATTTCTTTTCCTGACTTTTCTCCACATTCCCAGCATAAGGCGCTAGTAGATTCAGGCACAGTGGGGAATTTTATTGACCGTGGTTTTGCTTATAGTCTAGGGATCCCCCTTGTTCAGGTTGATAAGCCCTTCTCAGTGCACTTTTTAGATAGTCGACCATTAGGTTCAGGGCTAATCAGGGAGACCACGGCTCCACTGGACATGGTTTTGCAGGGGGGTCATGGGGAGATAATTAGTGTCTTCCTTATTTATTCTCCTGCGTTTCCCGTGATGCTGGGGATACCCCTGGTTGGTCTGTCACAACTCCAAGATTTTGTGGCAACAGAGGGCTCTGAAGGGGTGGTCAGAGGAGTGCTCAGGCAGGTGTGTAGGAGTTTCCATCTGTGCAACAACGGTGGAGAGTCCAGACCAAGTCTCCACCGTGCACATTCCCTCAGAATATGCAGATTTGGCTATCGCCTTCTGTAAAAAGAAGGCTACTCAATTACGACCTCATCGATGAGGGAATTGTGCTATAAATCTCCTGGTAGATGCCACACTTCCAAGGAGTCACAGGAGGAGACGGTGGCTATGGAGACATATATCTCTGGGGCAGGGATACATTCGGCCCTCCACGTCACCTGCCTCCTCAAGTTTATTTTTTTGTGAAGGAGGGAGGTCTGCATCCATGCATTGACTATCAAGGTCTAAATTCCATTACAGTGGGTTACAGTTACCCGCTACCTCTCATCGCCACGGCAATTGAGTCATTTCACGGGGCACGCTTCTTCACAGAATTGGATCTCAGGAGCGCGTATAACTTGGTGCGTATCCAGGAGGGAAATGAGTGGAAGACAGCGTTTAGTACCACATCAGGCCATTATGAGTACCTCATCATGCCGTACGGGTTGAAGAATGCTCCAGCAGTCTTCCAATCCTTTGTAGATGAGATTCTCAGGGACCTGCACAGGCAGGGTGTGGTGGTTTATATCGATGACATTTTGACATATTCCGCTACACGTGCCGTGCATGTGGCTCTGGAGCACAGAGTACTTGGGTGACTGTTGGAGCATGACCTGTACGTTAAGGTTGAGAAATGCTTGTTCTTCCAACAGACCGTCTCCTTCCTAGGACATTGCATTTCCACATTGGGGTTGGTGATGGAGTGTGACTGCATTGCAGCTAAAGGGGGCTAAACACCCTTTTCTCATCTGGACTGAACACCGTAATCTAGAGTACATCCGGGCGGCGAGGAGACTGAACCCTCGCCAGGCAAGGTGGGCTATGTTTTTCACCCGGTTTAGGTTTACGATATCATAT
This sequence comes from Oncorhynchus masou masou, assembly GCF_036934945.1. Taxonomy (NCBI): domain Eukaryota; kingdom Metazoa; phylum Chordata; class Actinopteri; order Salmoniformes; family Salmonidae; genus Oncorhynchus; species Oncorhynchus masou. Next base: position 64,670,033 of record NC_088216.1, read on the forward strand.
AGACCAGGTTCTCAGAACTCTAAGGAGAACGCACTGTCACGACTCTATGATACAGAGGAGCGGTCCATCGATCCCACTCCCATACTTCCGGCCTCTTGTCTGGTGCCACCGGTGGTATGGGAGGTGGACACGACATCGAGCGGGCGTCACGTTCAGAGCCTACTTCACCTCAGTGTCCAGCTGGACGGGTGTACGTTCCGTTTGATGTTCGTGACAGATTGATCTGGTGGGCTAATACGTCACCCTCCTCTGGTCATCCGGGCATCGGTAGGACGGTGCGAAGTCTTAGTGGGAAGTACTGGTTGTCCACATTGGCTGAGGACGCGAGGGTTTATGTTTCCTCCTGCTCGGTGTGCGCTCAGTGCAAGGCTCCTAGGCACCTGCCCCGAGGGCAATAACAACCCCTTCCCGTTCCACAGTGGCCTTGGTCACACCTGTCGGGTGGACTTCCTGACTGATCTTCCTCCGTCACAGGGCAACACCACGATCCTGGACGTTGTGGATCGGTAGTACATTTACCGTTAATTACTATAATTTCTAATCTACAATGTTTGATTGGTTACGGTAATTTCTGGTAATGCATTCAATATATTACCATTCCAGTCTTTTACCATTCTTGTCAGAGTGGACACAATGTTTGCAAATTGCATAACCTATGCTACACTTGCGAGAAATAAGTATTGGTTTATTTTATTCCTTTTAGGAGTTTTTTTTGTAAATTTAGTCTTTTGTTTGGAGTGCTCCTGACAATTTTGAGTAAGGACGCGCACCTGATTACACATCAAATCCAATCAAATGTATTTATATAGCCCTTCGTACATCAGCTGATATCTCAAAGTGCTGTACAGAAACCCAGCCTAAAACCCCAAACAGCAAGCAATGCAGGTGTAGAAGCACGGAGGCTAGGAAAAAATACCTAGAAAGGCCAAAACCTAGGAAGAAACCTAGAGAGGAACCAGGCTATGTGGGGTGGCCAGTCCTCTCCTGGCTGTGCCGGTTGGAGATTATAACAGAACATGGCCAAGATGTTCAAATGTTCATAAATGACCAGAATGGTCAAATAATAATAATCACAGGCAGAACAGTTGAAACTGGAGCAGCAGCACGGCCAGGTGGACTGGGGACAGCAAGGAGTCATCATGCCCGGTAGTCCTGAGGCATGGTCCTAGGGCTCAGGTCCTCCGAGAGACAGAAAGAAAGAGAGAGAGAGAATTAGAGAGAGCATACTTAAATTCACACAGGACACCGGATAGGACAGGAGAAGTACTCCAGATATAACAAACTGACCCTAGCCCCCCGACACATAAACTACTGCAGCATAAATACAGGAGGGGTCAGGAGACTCTGTGGCCCCAGATAGTGTAGAAGTAGGTTTATAGGTTACCTGGCCTGCGCGCAAATGTTGGCATATAAATGTACCCATTTGGAGATCTGATAGTATTTCTGATTGGATTAGGGCACCACCACTAATGAGCTCTGGAGCTTTTCAAAGTAATATTTTCTTCACCCCAAACAGCAAGCAAACAAAATATTTTTTTTATATCCATTGAGAATGACAATAGTTCCTCAATGTATTTAAAAAAAATGTCATGCTCTGATCCAGTGGTAAATAGGCCTACCTGATTACTTCTTATCAGTCCTTGACTTGGACTGAAATAGGTTCCGGTACTCATTTTGGGTGCTGGTAGTGTTTATATTTAGGTGCAGGAGCGTCACAATACTTTTGAGCTAATATTCTAGAAGATGAAGAGTAGCTCAAGCAGTAGAACATTTTAGTTGCTTTTACTCAGCTCTGGTGAGCTCCTGCCCAATTCAAGCACTGCTTCTTATCCCTTGCGAAAATAGCCTACCGTCCCGAGCTCACTGGCATGGGAAACTGTAGCATTACGTCCAGGCATAGACAATGTGATTTATAGGATATTTATTTTTGTCGGGATATTTTCTATTTGCAGACTGCAATGTTTTTATTTGTTGACTATATGTAGGTTATTTTTACATAGTGGGCAATGGCAATAGAAGTTACGTTTTAGGTTTGTATCATTTTTATTTAGATTTGAATAGTATTTTGATTATAATAAATTAAATTAAACTATTCCACAAAAATGTGCATATGGAAACCAAATCCGCACGCATGCAGATTGGTAGAAATTGTATGCGCATTTTACATTTACTGTACTTTCGCTGCATTTGTTGATAACGAAATCTGAAAGTACTCTGGATACATTCAGTAGCTTAAGAATATTCCTGGAAAATGTGTGGTAGGTGCAACACAAGACAGAAAAATGACACGGGTTTGAGTGAGCAGATTAACTGGGAAATGTGAAGCACATATTTGGATTTGCCATTTATTTGGCTTGCTTGTATGACATCAAAGTGGTATTTAATATAATCCTCAATTTCTCATCTTTCAAAATACATAGAGTCCTCTTAATTTACAGCATTTCCTTCACTCCAGACAACAAAGCAAAATAAAAAGTTTGGTTGAGGTTATTGCTGCCAAAGGAGGGTCAACCAGTTATTAAATCCAAGGGTTCACATACTTTTCCCACCCTGCACTGTGAATGTTAACACAGTGTGTTCAATAAAGACATGAAAACATATAATTGTTTGTGTGTTATTAGTTTAAGCAGACCGTGTTTGTCTATTGTTGTGACCTAGATGAAGATCAGATCAAATTTGATGACCAATTTATGCAGAAATCCAGGTAATGCCAACGGGTTCACATACCTTTTCTTGCCACTGTATATGACTAAGCGGTGTCAGAGGAAGGCCCAAACAATTGTCAGACTCAAGGCACCCAAGTCATAAGACTGTTCTCTCTGCTACCGCATGGCATGTGGAACCGGAGCGCCAAGTCTAGGACCAAAAGGCTCCTTAACAGCTTCTACCCCCAAGCCGTAAGACTGCTGAACAATTAATCAAAATGGCCACCTTTGTTTTTACACTGCTGCTACTCGCTGTTTATTATCTATGCATAGTCATGTTACCCCTACCTACATGTACAAATTACCTTGACTAACATGTGCCCCCGCACATTAACTTGGTACCGGTACCCCCTGTATATAGCCTCGTTAATGTTATTTTGTTGTTACTTTTTTATTTATTATAATAATTTTTACTTTAGTTTATTTAGTAAACATTTTCTTAACTCTATTTACTATCGTGTCTTTGGCTTCATTAAATTGAAGACTGTTATTTTATCAAATCAATTCTCTGTAGTTATTATTGCGTGATTAAACTAATCATGTAAATGTAATTAACTAGGACGTCGGGGCACCAAGGAAAATCTTCAGATTACAAAGTTATAATTTTCCTAATATAACTCTTCAGATATTTTAATATCTGATCAATTAGTCTTCTAATTAATTAATTATTATTTACCTCAGTCTCATTCCAAACGTCATAAATTGTTGGTTATCTGCACAAACCCAGTCTTTACTATGAATCATCCATACACCAATTGTCTTAATCATTTATTTACTAACTAACTAAATAATCACAGAAACGCATAAACAAACAAACAGTAGAGATGGTTACAAGGAAATGATAGGGTAGGTTTCCTAGTGGGTTAAGCCGATATGACGGCTCGGTGGACAAAGGGAAGTGGGTGTGGACTGAGAAGAAAAAAGAAAGACAAAAGAGACACTACACAGTTGATAGTTATATTAATTGAAATGCAAAGTTCAACCAAGCGTCTCTCTGCTTCCCTGGAGTCTTTCGTGGTTAGAATAGATACTTCAGAGTACCATTCAGAAATGTTCTTATAGAATAGCTGTTTCGGCGGTTGTTGGTCTTCGCATCTCATGTTCACATAATTTCTAGCTGCAGAATAGTAATTAGTATCGAAGATTTGCTCTTATTCTGTCGGGATCGATAGTCTCAGAGTTGAACAATTTGAAGTTGAACGTGGAGCCAATGCTCCACGTGGGATGGTTAGTAATTCAGCAACCATTACAACCTTAGCTTATACCGAGGTTTTTGTGGTCTCTACTCAACCTTCGCCCCCTCAGCTGACCGATGTACGCTTGGTCTGAAGAGGATTTCTTCAGGTGGGGGTTTTATTCATAACAGTAGAAAAGGGCTGTCCCATGAGCCAGATCATGTCTGTGCTCCTGGGGGCAGGCCAATGACTTCGTTCAACTTTAAAGGGAATACAGTTCTGTCACATTAACGGTTTAACATGGCATCACATCATTTCACAAATAGTTGAATCTTTACTAATTTATTTTATACAATAATTAGATGTCAACCTCAATGGAGGCTCCTGTATGAACAGAGTTATGGTAATGTGGCTGTATTGTCTTTCATGAGGTCACACACATGAAACAAAACGGATCGGGTCGTAGCTGGCTTCTCCACTGACCGTTTACACATTCTTCAAAACATGGATATTGTTCAGTTCTCAAGTTCTGTGATGTAGAATAAGTTCCTTTGTTCTCTCTGTGTCTCTTTCTGCATGGGCAGGGGGAGAGAGTCTCCTCCGGGAATTTACGACCTGAGATAACAGAACCTGGATGTAGGAGAGGAGAGAGGGGGAAGGCACTCGCTATACCCAAAGAGGGCCACATCATGACACTATTGAACCACATTGTAGGGCTTATAACTAAGCATTTCATGGTAAGGTCTGCCACACCTGTTGTATTTGGCGCATCTGATAAATAAGATTTGATTTGTAATGTAGTTATTCCTGGCGAATGCTCCTTTGCCACACATAATTGTCTGGTTTGCAGGATCAGTGTTGAATTACTGACACATGCTTGTGGTTTACAGCCATGCTCAGAAGCCATGGCTTCACTATGTTCCAAGAATCCTGGAATATTGACCTCTCATAGCCATCTGCTGCTCTGAGACACATCCACACATGCTGTGGAGGAACACAAGCAAAGACAATATGTAAAGTCATGTCCCAGACCTAGTCAATGAGACCATGATAAATAATAGTCCATGGTTAATAAGATGATAGTTGGAGCTGTATTGTTAGATTTCAGTGCATCCTTTGATGTTATTGATAATACATTGTTATTTAAAAAACTCCCTTGCAATGGCTTTACATCTGTCAGGATTTGGCCAGTGTTGTTCCGGGTTTTGGTCACTAGATGCCCCAATTGTGCTTTTTGACCTTATGTTTTTTCCCTTGTTCCCCATTATTATTTGCACCTGTGCCTCGTTTCCCCTGATTGTATTTAAACCCTTAGTTTCCCTCAGTTCTGTGCTCTGTGTTTGTATGTTAGCACCCAGCCCTAGTGTTCTGTGTATTCTTGGCGATTCCGGTGGATGCTCTTGTGGAATTCTGTTTTTGAGTATCTCCTGAGGCTTTTTTGTGCTATTCCTACCACCTTTTGGATTTGCCATTTTTGTATTTAAGGACTTCTCCTTTTTACTTTATTAAATACACCGTCTTAAGTACTGCTGTGTCTGCCTCATCTTCTGGGTTCTGCTGACTATTCGTGGCTCAGTTGGTTAAGTGACTGTTTCTCACTCCGGAGACCCAGGTTCGTAACCGGGTCCTGACAACATCACCTGCAATCACATGGTTGGAGAGTTATTTATCCAATAGAACCCAGAGAGTGTTCTTCAATGGAAACTTCTCTGACATCAGATATGTACAGTGTTGTGTTTCTCAGGGCAGTGGGGCCGTTAATATTCTCAATTTTTACAAAATATTTGCCAATGGTATTACACAAAGCTAGAATGACTATGTATGTGGGTGATTCTAAATTTCAGCACCCAAAGCCAGTGGCCTCTCTGAAATTCTAAATAAGGAGTTAGTCAGTATCGGAATGGGCGATTATTAATAAATGGGTCTTAAATACATCTAAATCTAAATGCATTGTATTTGTTTCAAAGCATTCTCTAAGACCTAAACCTCAACTGGAGTTGTACATAAATGGTGTGACCATTGAGCAAGCTAAACACCTCGCTATAACATTGGAATGTCAATTATCATGGTCAAGTCATATTGACAGAATTGTTATGAAGATGGGGAGTGGTCTGTTATAAAAATATGTTCTGCTTTTTTGACACAAATCAACTGTGCTAGTTGTTCAGTCTCTGGTCTTACTGTTCGGTAATACATCAAGTGCAACAAAGAAAGACCTAGTAAAGCTGCAGCTGGCTCAAAACAGAGCAGCACGCCTTGCCCTTAACTGCACATACAGAACTAACATCAACAACATGCATCCCAGTCTTTCCTGGTTGAGGATTGATGAGAGATTACCTGCTTCTCCTAGTTTTTATGAGAAATATTACTGTGATGAAAATTCCATATTGTCTGCACAATCAAATAAAATTCAGCTCAGACACCCATAAATACCCCACAAGACATGCCACCAGGGGCCCATTTACAGTCCCCAAGTCCAAAATGAATTCATGGCAATGCACAGTTTTATACAGAGCCATGATTGCATGGAACTCCCATCTTCAATTACTCAAGCATACAGCAAAATGACCCTTAAAAAACAGATTAAACAACTAATGAAACGGCTGGGGACTATGAGGGGACAAACACAAGCAAACACAATTTTTGTTGTTGTACTATTGTATTTTTTATTTGTATTGGTTATATATCATTGTATTTTACATTTGTGTGACTGTCCTTGTCCTTCAGTGTTTTGTTACTTGTCATGTTTTGTGTTTTTTGTGGACCCCAGGAAGGATAGCTTCTGCAAAAGCTAATGGGGATCCTAATAAACAAATACTAACACCACGGGACCAAGGGATCACTTGTATATGGTTGTTGTGGGTCATGTGGGGTTAATTTACCTGACGAAGACCATGTCAGTTGAACTGTTGTTTGTGTATCACAGTACATTTGAGTCAATAATCACCTTTGGGTGCAGCAAAACAGTGAGCCAGCATTGTCTTTCATTCTATGCACCAAACCCAGACAGGCTTTAAGAAATCAGAGTGAATGTGTCCTTTCTTCCTGTTAGGATCTCATATAATTACTATATTATGGAATGCCTATGATCTCACACTACCACTATCTGTGGCCTTGGTAGCAATATAGAGGTGTTCTCATTGACAAAGCCTATTGACAGGATACACACTTACACAGGTGCTTCTGGTGATTCACAAAATAACCCTTTAACCCCGACTAGCCTTACATTAGTCACTCCTTCAACGCTCAACAGCAGGAAACAGAAGACCCCATCACCATTGGTCCTTTGATGCAGTGTTGTTAACCGAGGCAATCTGTGGCAATATTGGGGGATGCGGGCACATCTGCAAACACATCAGTGTCAGGATAGTGTCTAAATATGAGTGTGTGCTCTTGGGAATGACTGTACGTTAGGTGGGTTTGTGCCAGTTAACATCCCAACTTATTTAGGCTTAGTACCGTAACGTGATGCCTCAACTCATTGACAACATGTATTTTTTGTAGATTGTGACTGAAGAGTTGCAGATGTTTTTTTTGTGTAAAATAAATTCTCTCCATACAAAGGAGGCTTATGGACAGCCATATATAAAACCGAAAAGGATAAGAAAATGTCTGTCATTGGGATCTCAGTCATCAGCTATGCAAATCAAATCCCATTGTATTTGTCACCTGCTTCGTAAACAGGTGTAGACTAACACTGAAATTATTACTTACTGGCCCTCCTAACAAAACCGAGAGAAGGATCGAGAAATTATTGAAAAATAGGAATAAATACACAGTTGGCTACATACATGGGGTATCAGTACCGAGTCGATGTGCAGGGTGTACGAGGTCATTGAGGTAAATATGTAAATATAGGTAGGGATAAAGTGACTAGGCAACAGGAAAGATAATGAACAGTAGCAGCAGCGTATGTGATGAGTCAAAAGAGTTAGTGCAAAAAGGGTCAATGCAGATGGTTAAAAAGTAACCAATAGCTACCCGAACTAACTACTCTCGCTCTGTCTCTCTCTCGCTCTGTCTCTCTCTCGCTCTGTCTCTCTCGTTCGGTCTCTCTCGCTCTCTCGTTCTGTTTCTCTCTCGCTCTCTCGTTCTGTCTCTCCCTCGCTCTCTCATTCTGTCTCTCTCGTTCTGTCTCTCTCGCTCTGTCTCTCTCGCTCTCTCTCTCAGGGTATTCCCCAGGTGACTCTGGTTGGTCATGATTGGGGTGGAGCTGTGGTCTGGAACATGGCCCGGTGTCATCCAGAGAGAGTCAGGTAGACTAAAGGGGTCTACACACCTTACGCAAACGGTTATGTGAATGTCGTTTTACGGCATAAAATGGCCGTAGTCCTGCTCAAATATTTTTACGGACTACACAATTCCTTCCGCGGCGGTGGGGGCCGCGTTGAGTAGTATGACGCTTTGTATTTTATCACCAAACTCACTTTGGTTGAAAATGGAACTTCTAAACGAAGGTATTTTTTGTTGTTGTGTATTATTAACTACCTAAAAACAGCCTCAAGCCATGTGATTTTTCTCTGTGAGCAAAATAAAAGATTTAATTCTATTTTTTGCTAATATTGGGAGACGAATACATTCAAGCAGCATGTTAAACTGCGATAATGTTGTAGGTTACACTAGCAAGTATAACAATATTTACCAGGGCATATTCTTACATTTATAAATGGGATTATTCCAATTTGTAAGTCGCTCTGGATAAGAGCGTCTGCCAAATGACTTAAATGTAAATGTATTTAGCAGTCTTATGGCTTTGGGGTAGAAGGTGTTCAGGCTTCAGTTGGTCCCAGACTTTCTGCATTGGTACCGCTTGCCGTGCGGTACTAGAGAGAACAGTCTATGACTTGGTTGCCTGGAGTCTTTTGACACTTTTTCGGGCTTTCCTCTGACACCGCCTGTTATAGAGGTCCTGGATGGTAGTGATGTACTGGGCCATACACACTCCCCTATGTAGCGCCTTGCGGTCGAATATCAAGCAGTTGCGATACCAAGCGGTGATGAAGCCAGTCAAGACGGTCTCAATGGTGCAGCTGTAGAACTTTTTGAGGATCTGAGGACCCATGCAAAATATTTTCAGCCTCCTGAGGGGGAAGAGGTGTTGTGCCTTCTTCACAACTGTGTTGGTGTGTGTGGACCATGATAATTCCTTAGTGATGTGGACACCGAGGAACTTGAAGCTCTCGACCCGCTCTACTACAGCCCTGTTGATGTGGATGGGGGCGTGCTCTGCCCTCCGTTTCCTGTAGTCCACGATCAGCTCCTTTGTATTTCTGACATTGAGAGAGAGGTTGTTGTCCTGGTACCACACTGCCAGGTCACTGACCTCTTCCTTATAGGCTGTCTCATCATTGTCCGTGATCAAGTCAACCACCTTTGTTGTCAGCAAACTTAAAATGTGTTTGAGTCGTGTGCGGCCATGCAGTCGTGGGTGAACAGGGAGTACAGGAGGGGACTAAGCACGCACCCCTGAGGGGCCCCCGTGTTGAGGTTCAGCATGGCGGATATGTTGTTGCCTACCCTCACCACCTCGGGGTGGCCCAACAGGAAGTCCAAGATCCAGTTGCAGAAGGAGGTATTCAGTCCCAGGGTCCTAAGCTTAGGGATGAGCTTGGAGGGCACTTTGGTGCAGCATTCTGATGTAGTTGTTCCTCTTTTCCAGGTGGGAGAGGGCAGTGTGGAGTGCAATAGAGATTGCGTCATCTGTGGATCTGTTGGGGCAGTATGCAAATTGGAGTGGGTCCAGGGTGTCTGGGATGATGGTGTTGATATGAGCCATGACCAGCCTTTCAAAGAATGTCATGGCTACCGATGTGAGTGCTACGAGGTGATAGTAATTTAGACAGGTTACCTTGGCATTCTCGGGCACAGGGACTATGGTGGTCTGCTTGAAACATGTAGGTATTACAGACTGGGTCAGGGAGAGTTTGAACATTTCAGGGAAGATGCTCTTAGTATGCGTTCTGGTAATCCTTATAGCCACACAGCCTTGTGAATAAAAACCTGTTTAAAAGTCTTACTCACATTGGCTACAGAGAGCGAGATTACACAGTCATCTGGAACAGGTGGTGCTCTTATGCATGGTTCAGTGCTGCTTGTCTCGAAGCGAGCGTAGAAAGAAATTAGCTCATCTGGTAGGCTCGTGTCACTGGGCAGTTCTCGGCTTGGTTTCCCTTTGTAATCCATGATAGTTTGCAAGCCTTGCCACATCCGAAAGGCATAGTAGGATTCGATCTCAGTCCTGTTTTGACAGTTTGATGGCTCGTCGGAGATTGTAGCCGGATTTCTTATAAGCATCCGGATTAGTGTCCCGCTCCTTGAAAGCGGCAGCTCTAGGCTTTAGCTCAGTGCAGATGTTGCCTGTAATCCATGGCTTCTGGTTGGGATATGTCCATAAGGTCACTGTGGGGATGACGTCATTGATGTACATATTAATGAAACTGGTGACTGATGTGGTACATTCCTTAATGTTATCGGATGAAACCCGGAACATATTCCAGTCGGTGCTTGTGAAACAGTCCTGTAGCTTAGCATCCGCTTCATCAGACCACTTGTTTCAGTTTTTTTCTTGTAAGCAGGAATCAGGAGGATAGAGTTGTGATCAGATTTGCGTTTTGTTTCTGTGTGTGGAATAAAGGTATTTTCACTTCTAGCTACCCATGTGACATGCTAGTAAAAATGAGGTAAAACAGGCCACAAGGAGCACCGCCACTGGATGTACATTTTCTTGTTTGCTTATGGCCCTATACAGCTCGTTAAGTGCGGTCTTAGTACCAGCATTGGTTTGTGGTGGTAAATAGACAGCTACAAAAAATATAGATGAAAACTCTCTTGGTAAATGGTATGGTCTGCAGCTTATCATGATGTATTCTAACTCAGGTGAATAAAACCTTGAGACTTCCTTAACATTAAAGATCAGCACCAGCTGTTGTTAACAGAGACACACACCTCCCCCTTAGCCTTACCCGAAGCTGCTGTTTGGTCATGACGATGCATAGAAAAAACAGCTGGATGTATGTTATCCATGTCCTTGTTCAGCCAAGACTCCAAGAAACATAGGATATTACAGTTCTTCGGGGAGCCCGCTTGTTTAACTCTCTTGTGCCGTCTCTTCCTCTTTCAAGTCCTGGGGATTAGGGGCCTGGTCCGGAATGAGCCATATAGTGCCGACTTGTTGAAGTAGAAGTCTTAATCCAAATCGAGGTTAGTGATCGCTGTTCTGATGTCCAAAGTTATTTTCGGTCATAAGAAATGATGGTGGAAATGTACAAAAATAAAAAAGTTAAGATCATGGTAAAAACACACAAAATAGGAGCCCGTAGAATTGGTCAGGAGCCCGTAAAACCGCAGTTATCCACTGCAGCGCCATCTACTTCCACATACACTAGTAGGCATTATGATGCTGAGAACTGAAGCTCACTTTAGTCTGAAAATGTACTTGAAAACCACTAAAAATAAGTGGTTGTCACAGAAGTCATCTCCCAGTCTTTTTCTCATCCCTCTCATCACCTCTGTGTGTCTCCCACCATCTCTCTCTCTCATCAGAATGGTCTGAGCAATGATAGGACTGAGCAAGACCTTGTTAAGGAGAGCCAAGTATATCAGTGTGGGCGTTGGTGGGCATGTTTTATGAGTGGCCTTGTGGAGGTTAACAGAACACTAGTGTTTGTCTGCTGTGCTGTTCAGGCCTTGTGATACTGCCGGTAGATTTGACTGGCCCTGTCCGTGTAATAGAAAGCTGGGTTTGGTTTGGTAGGAGTGGAGTGGAGTCTGCAGTTTTGCTGTAGGCTGGTGTAGCAGTTACAGCTGCCTATTTGGTGTCTGAAGATGCATAGCTGTTGACATGAGTTATAGGTGTATGTAACTAAGCTTGACTTAGGGGAAGTGTCATGGATGAGATTGAATACAGGAGAAGAACTAGTACTACACTTTTAAATTATAGCAATTTACCTAATTACAAAGGTCAGTTCCAATATCAAACCTTTCCCCAAGCAGTAAAAACATATTATTCTAAGAAATTAAGATTTCTCAATGTCCTTCTGGGTGTAGGGTTAGAGAGGGTAAGGTTTGAAACAATCAACTGTCATGCCTATCGAGTGACGGTAACCCGGGCAACAACTGAAAGCATGCATGGGAGGGCATTTCCATCCAGACTCCACCCTCTGGTCTTGAAAGTCCTATGGATAGGAGAGTGGGAGGGAACTAACGTACAAGAGTTTCCTCCCTAAATCTATATGAAACCACTCTGTGGAATGCACACACCCTCACTCTCAGTCACATAAGTCGATTAAGTCAATGCTCCTTCTTGTTTTTCGCGAGTTCCCTCTCTGTTTTGTTTCTTGTTTGACGAGGTTGGGCTAAGTTGGAGCTCCAGGAGAGCATGTACTGAAGGAGGGCTGAGCAGAACAACATAGTTGCTAGAGAGGAAGGGCTGTTTCTTTGAAAACCTTTACAGGACTTTTTAAGTGGAGAGTCTTGACGGCGCCCACGAGATTAAACCCCAGGAATAGCTGAATGACGCAATGGGGGGTTGTTGAGTAGGGGGTAGGGAGGTGGTGAGAAGAGGGTAGGAAATACTGGGGCGCTGAATTTAATATTCCTTCCCCTGATCTACATCACACACATCCTGACTGTAGGAAAGGAAAGGAGAGGGCCTTAAGGAGCATGGAAGCACTGAGGGAGTCTTTTCTGCATTTGACCTTTCAGATGTCCACGTACAAGAGGGCCACTCTGAACGAAGATGACCTGGTAGATTCCAACGGGGATGAGTTCTACCCCCCTGCCATGCAGGTAGGACAACTATTCCTTTGTATAAAAATAATGGATGAGCTCTGACACATGACAAGTCTGTCTAGATGCACTCATTCTGCTGCTTCTGTTGTTATGTTATGATCTGCTTGCATTGTATGACAAATTCCATTCCATTCCAAATAAATGCATTAGCATTGAGCTAATCAAATTCCAGTTCTTCTATTATCTTTGTGAGGACTTTGAGCGTCATGGTATTTCCTGAGAGCCTGCTATTCTCTATCAGCCTTGTGCTACATTCAACACAGAGAGCTACTTGAGGAGAAAGACTATTATCTCCCGATGCGTAGACTAAACAAACTACCCTTTATAGAGGCCCATACAGTATCTGCATTTCTGGGTGCTTCAAAAAGTTTGTTGCAGAGCCCATCCTACAGAACAGATGTCTCAAGTTGCATGTGTTTCTATAATATTTCACAGGCAAGGAGGAGCTCACTGCTTGTGGTATCCTAGGTTTTCTGTTGATAGAAAGTCTGTCAGATTAATACTGTAGTTAATCATATGGAAAACCAATGTGTTCACTGTACCTGCACTGGCACGTGGATAACTGCACTGTTATGATAGGATTTTCAGCCCACAGATGTAAGTATATGAACACATTCCATTTGTATTCTTACTTTCTTCTTACAGTCTTCTAACCATAGAGATTAAAGTATTTTAATTCCTAATTCTATGCTTACAACTCTGAATCACTGTGCAGGATTCTTCTTTCTCCCCTGCACTAATAAAGTCACCAATAATCACAAATGTTTAACAGAGATACACTACATGACCAAAAGTATGTGGACACTTGCTTGTCGAACAGCTCATTCCAAAATCATGGGCATTAACATGGAGTTGGTCCCTCTTTGCTGCTATAACAACCTTCACCAGATGTTGGAACATTGCTGTGGGGACTAGCTTCCATTCAGCCACAAGAGCATTAGTGAGGTCAGACTCTGATGTTGGGCGATTAGGCCTGGCTCACAGTCGGCGTTCCAATTCATCCCAATGGTTTTTGATGGTGTTGAGATCAAGGCTCAAAGTTCTTCCATACCGATTTCGACAAACCATCTCTGTATGGATCTGGCTTTGTGCACGGGCGCATTGTCATGCTGAAACAGGAAACAGCTTTCCCCCGAACTGTTGCCACAAAGTTGGAAGCACAAAATCGTCTAGAATGTCATTGCATGCTGTAGTGTTAAATTTTCCATTCACTGGACCTAATGAGCCTGAACAATGAAAAACAAAACTTTACAGTTGCCCGAATGCATAGTGCCATGTAGCGTTCTCCTGGCATCCGCCAAACCCAGATTCGTCCGTCGGACTGATAGATGGTGAAGCGTGATTCATCACTCCAGAGTCCAATGGCGGCACACTTTACACCACTCCAGCCAACGCTTGGCATTGCGCATGGTGATCGTAGGCTTTTGTGTGGCAGCTCTTCAGTAAGGTCATTCTACTGATAATGTTTGTCTATGGAGATTGCATGGCTGTGTGCTCAATTTTATATACCTGTCAGCAACGAGTGTGGCTGAAATAGCGAATCCACTAATTTGAAGGGGTGTCCACATACTTTTGTATATATAGTGTATATCCACTATCCACAACTGATTAAGTAGGAGAAAGCAGAACAACACGCTGCACCTACTGTGGACTGTTGACAAAGGTATCACTAGATAAAGGTCTTTTGAAGACACTGTTGCCTAACTTTTTAGAGGCTGCAACAACAATAACTATGTAACAGAATCATAACAGGTTATACAATGGACCTGCGGTGTCTGAGTCAGTGGCTTCACACATGTCTGGCTAGAAGTCTGTTACACTAAATAATTTCTGTTTTCATGGTTTCAAAATTTCCATTTTACTTCAGCCAGCTCTTTTCCTTCTGCTGAGAATCTGAGCTTCCTCTGAAATCAGATCATTCCTAACATATTTTCCCACGGCTAAGAGAAGAAATAAAGTATGTTTCAGAAGGTTTAATTTCCAAAACATTTTTCTACCATCACATTGTGCAGTGGTTTTTACTGTGAGAATCTGTGATAAAGCACAGACCTCAACCACACTGACTTGGCAGAAGTAGCTTCTCAAATGCACACAGAAATACAGATTAAAGTTTTTTTAAACACCCAAACCTCTGAAAGTGGGGGTGGTAGGTAGCCTAGCAGTTAAGAGCATTGGGCCAGTAACCAAAAGGTCGCTGGTTCAAATCCCCGACCCGACTAGGGGAAAAATCTGTCATCATTCCCTTGAACAAGGTACTTAAACCTAATTGCTTATGTCTGCTGAATGACTAAAATGTAAATGTAAAAATCAAAGTCTGGAGGATTACAAAGCCTGTTGTGGCTTTGGCACCAGAGCTGCTCACATTCAGTGTGACATTTGAACTCTTGCCTTAGCTAATGAGACATAATCACATTTTTTAACAGGTCTGGGATAATTGGTTTTCACAGGGTGTGTAAAACGTCTAGTTTTGAAAATGCCTATGTAGTATCTCTGAGGCAGATACATTTATTCTAGTGCAAAAATGTACTACAAAGTGTAAATAGGAGAATTTTGGTCATGAAGTCAGTCTTATCCAAAATGGAGATTTGCTAGATAGAGGAAAAAAATGGTATGTCACGGAATGAAGGGTACCATAGCAGTTTTCCTTGGGTTGAGTTTATTTCCATCCTGCCCACAGCTGGCAGCACCCAAGTAATCATAAATTTGGAGAGGAGCTGCACATGACCTATCGTAATGCCCATGGTCAATTTGGTTTGACATTGGATATCTCTATGGGGCTAGTTAGGGACCATCAGTAAATGACACAATGTACATAGGACAATATTTTAAAATGTCAATAATGTGCAACATGAAAATATTGTCCCTTATACTTAGCTTATCTCTGGGGGGGCAGTCAATAAATTACACTATCGAATGTCAAACCAACATTACCACAGTTGCGCACCAGCTGAAGCTAAACGGCGACTTCAAGACACAAGGCCTGGTTAGACTGTTTTAAGTTATCTAGAAGGGTGAGTGACTAACTCTACTGTTTAGGCAGAGTGAACGTACAAACGCTTGACACATACAAACACACACACAAGAGACACACATGAAACCACCCCCCCAGACCACTCTTGTTTGGATTCAATCATGGCTGCTGCATTTCTTACTGACCAAGCTGAAAATCGAGCCAAAAATCGTTTTCACAATTTCCCCTGGATAATAATGACATGTTTTCTGTGGGGCCTGTGTTTTTATTTTTCTGACTGCTGGCTCTTTCAGTTAAAAAAACATGACAATGTCCTAGTTCATCCATTTTGGAAAGTGCTCTGCCTACCCCTTATCTGGGGCAGTGGCACAATTTATTTTAACGATACCTTCTGAAGAACTAGAAAATTATGGACAAAAGATGAATACATTACCTTTATATAGAGGGGTGTTGAAGGTGATATGGTATATAATCTGTTAATAAAACCATTTCAACCATAACCAGAACATTCACACAGTACTAGTGCCTCTGTGGTATTGAGTGTATCATCTCTGACCAGATAGCGGATACCATTCATCATCAGATTATAGAACATAGTGGTTTGTTTACCTGAGTACTGTGGTTAAGGGTGACTTGTGTACCAATCTTTGTAAGCTTTACACACATAACCAGAGTATGTGTATCTATGGAGATGACACTGTGGTGCCCTGTGCTCATTGCAGTGTGTGTGTGTGTGTGTGTACAGGTGATACTGCGACATGGTCCTGGTCCCAAGTGTTGGGCTGAGAAGACATACACTGAACGGAGGCTGTTGGTCCTAGTGTGTGCATTGTCTGTTGCCTTGTTCTTCTCTCTCATCACTGTTGGGATCTTCTACAAAGAGAGTGAGTGGCTAAGATTATTAAGCCTGGTTCAGGTAAATAATCCTGAGAAGAGTTGATCAAACAACCTATGATTGCTCTTTTGTGTTCATATAATCTGCCAACATTTTCGTAGGTACACATTTTTACTGTACCGTCTGTATTTTCTCAGCTCAGTATTAATTTCCTTGTATTTTGAAAAGGGAACCAAATGCCACTTGCTCATATTCAACCACCAATCAGTCCACATCACAAATTACCGTCATCTGTTATAAGAACCGGACAAGAATGTGCTTTTACTAGACCATTCACCTTTCCAATCCTTTTATTCAGCTATAATTTGAATCGTTGTTTAAAAATCATAAAACTTATTGTCCGAAATAAACAGCCTTAAACATAGACATGAGACAGAATGGATGAATTGGACTTTGGGTTATGAATTATTATGCCTCTAAAAATATAAACATGTTTTCCACATCCTTTCCCGAAGAACACATAGGGAGTTGCCAAATGCCGTGGGCTGTCCCTCAGCTTTTGCAACTAGTCCCAAATTCCAGAGCACTTTCTAACAAAATACTGTTATCCACGTTGCAGCCTTATTCTAAAATATATTAAATTTAAAACATCCTCATCAGTCTCATCAATCCCATGATGACAAAGCGAAAACACGTTTGTAGAAATGTTTGCAAATGTATTAGAAATAAAACCAGATACCTTATTTACATAAGTATTCAGACCCTTTGCTATGAGACTCGAAATTGAGTTCAGGTGCACCCTGTTTCCATTGATCATCCTTGATGCTTCTACAACTTGATTGGAATCCACCTGTGGTAAATTAAATTGATTGACATGATTTGGAAAGGCACACACATGTCTATATAAGGTCCCACAGTTGATGCATGTCAGAACAAAAACCAAGCCATGAGGTCAAAGGAATTGACAATAGAGCTCAGAGACAGGATTGTGTCAAGGCACAAATCTGGGGAAGGGTACCAAAAAATGTCTGCAGCATTGAAGGTCCCCAAGAACACAGTGGCCTCCATCATTCTCAAATGGAAGAAGTTTGGAAGGGCCTTGGTCAGGGAGGTGACCTAGAACCCGATGGTCACTCTGACAGAGCTCCTCTGTGGAGATGGGAGAAACTTCCAGAAGGACAACCATCTCTGAAGCACTCTACCAATCAGGTCTTTATGGTAGTGGCCAGACGGAAGCCACTCCTCAGTAAAAGGCACATTAAAGTCTGCTTGGAGTTTGCCAAAAGGCACCTAAAGGACTCTGACTATGAGAAACAAGATTCTCTGGTCTGATGAAACCAAGATTGAACTCTTTGGCCTGAATGCCAAGCGTCACATCCAGAGGAGACCTGGCACCAACCCTACAGTGAAGCATGGTGGTGGCAGCATCATGCTGTGGGGATGTTTTTCAGCAGCAGGGACTGGGAGACTAGTCAGGATTGAGGGAAAGATGAACGGAGCAAAGTACAGAGAGATACTTGATGAAAACCTGCTCCAGAGCGCTCAGGACCTCAGACTGAGGCGAAGGTTCACCTTCCAACAGGACAACAAAATAAGCATACAACCAAGACAACGCCGGTGTGGCTTCAGGACAAGTCTCTGAATGTCCTTGAGTGGCCCAGCCAGAGCCCGGACTTGAACCCAATTTAAAATCTCTGGAGAGACCTGAAAATAGCTGTGCGGTCACGCTCCTCATCCAACCTGACAGAGCTTGAGAGGATCTGCAGAGACAAATGGATGAAACTCCCCAAATACAGGTATGCCAAGCTTGTAGTGTCATACCCAAGAAGACTCGAGGCTGTAATCGCTGCCAAAGGTGCTTCAACAAAGTACTGAGTAAAGGGTCTGAATAATTATGTAAATGTGATTAGTTTAAATGTTTATTTTATACATTTGCAAAAAATATATATATACACGTTTTTGCTTTGTCATTATGGGGTATTGTGTCAAGATTGAGGAGGTGAAAAAAACAATTGAATACATTTTAGAATTAGGCTGTACCATAACAAAATATTGAAAATTCAAGGGGTGTGAATACTTTCTGAATGCACTGTAGATGCCAGGGGCAAGAATAGGAACAGCTGTTGGAATGGGTATAATTAAGTGATAATGCCAAAGAAGCTGCTGTGGAAGATATTGGCACGGGTGTTAGGGCTGTGCCTCTCCTTAATGTCAATATGCCTTGTCCATTGCTGTTCTGGTTAGTGTTTATTGGCTTATTTCACTGTAGAGCCTCGAGTCCTGCTCACTATACCTTATCCAACCTATTAGTTCCACCACCCACACATGCGATGACATCTCCTGGTTTCAATGATGTTTCTAGAGACAATATCTCTCTCATCACTCAATACCTAGGTTTACCTCCACTGTATTCACATCCTACCATACCTTTGTCTGTACATTATACCTTGAAGCTATTTTATTGCCCCCAGAAACCTCCTTTTACTCTCTGTTCCAGACGTTCTAGACGACCAATTCTTATTGCTTTTAGCCGTACCCTTATCCTACTCCTCCTCTGTTCCTCTGGCGATGTAGAGGTGAATCCAGGCCCTGCAGTGCCTAGCTCCACTCCTATTCCCCAGGCGCTCTCTTTTGATGACTTCTGTAACCGTAATAGCCTTGGTTTCATGCATGTTAACATTAGAAGCCTCCTCCCTAAGTTTGTTTTATTCACTGCTTTAGCACACTCTGCCAACCCGGATGTTCTAGCTGTGTCTGAATCCTGGCTTAGGAAGACCACCAACAATTCTGAAATGTTCATCCCAAACTACAACATTTTCAGACAAGATAGAACTGCCAAAGGGGACGGTGTTGCAATCAAGTTCTGTCCTACTATCCAGGTCTGTACCCAAACAATTTGAACTTCCACTTTTAAAAATCCACCTCTCTAAAAACAAGTCTCTCACCGTTGCCGCCTGCTATAGAATACCCTCTGCCCCCAGCTGTGCTCTGGACACCATATGTGAAATGATTGCCCCCCAACTATCTTCAGAGCTCGTGCTGCTAGGTGACCTAAACTGGAACATAACACCCCAGCCATCCTGCAATCTAAGCTTGATGCCTTCAATCCCACACAAATTATCAATGAACCTACCAGGTACCTCCCCAAAGCCTTAAACACGGGCACCCTCATAGATATCATCCTAACCAACTTGCCCTCTAAATACACCTCTGCTGTCTTCAATCAAGATCTCAGCGATCACTGCCTCATTGCCTGCATCCGTAATGGGTCAGCGGTCAAACGACCTCCACTCATCACTTTCAAACGCTCCCTGAAACACTTCAGCGAGCAGGCCTATCTAATCGACCTGGCCAGTGTATCCTGGAAGGATATTGATCTCATCCTGTCAGTAGAGGATGCCTGGTTACTTTTTTTAAATGCCTTCCTAACCATCTTAAATAAGCATGCCCCATTCAAGAAATTTAGAATCAGGAACAGATGTAGCCCTTGGTTCTCCCCAGACCTGACTGCCCTTAACCAACACAAAAACATCCTATGGTGTTCTGCATTAGCATTGAACAGCCCCCGTGATATGCAGCTGTTCAGGGAAGCTAGAAACCATTATACACAGGCAGTTAGAAAAGCCAAGGCTAGCTTTTTCAATCAGAAATTTGCTTCCTGCAACACGAACTCAAAAAAGTTCTGGGACACTGTAAAGTCCATGGAGAATAAGAACACCTCCTCCCAGCTGCCCACTGCACTGAAGATAGGAAACACTGTCACCACTGATAAATCCACTATAATTGAGAATTTCAATAAGCATTTTTCTACGGCTGGCCATGCTTTCCACCTGGCTACTCCTAACCCGGTCAACAGCACTGCACCCCCCACAGCAACTTGCCCAAGCCTTCCCCATTTCTCCTTCTCCCAAATCCAGTCAGCTGATGTTCTGAAAGAGCTGCCAAATCTGGACCCCTACAAATCAGCCGGGCTAGACAATCTGGACCCTTTCTTTCTAAAATTATCTGCCGAAATTGTTGCCACCCCTATTAATAGCCTGTTCAACCTCTCTTTCGTGTCGTCTGAGATTCCCAAAGATTGGAAAGCAGCTGCGGTCATCCCCCTCTTCAAAAGGGGGAGGACACTCTTGACCCAAACTGCTAAAGACCTATATCTATCCTACCCTGCCTTTCTAAGGTCTTCGAAAGCCAAGTCCACAAACAGATTACCGACCATTTCGAATCTCACCATACCTTCTCTGCTATGCAATCTGGTTTCAGAGCTGGTCATGGGTGCACCTCAGCCACGCTCAAGGCCCAAAATTATATCTTTACCAAGAAACATTACTGTGCCGCCGTATTCATTGATCTGGCCAAGGCTTTCGACTCTGTCAATCACCACATCTGTCACGGGATTCTTCCGTCGACAGAGAGGCGGACCAAAATGCAGCGTGGTTGAGGTTCATGTTTTTTAATAAGAAAACTAAACATGAACATAATACAAAACAATAAACGTGGAAAAACCGAAACAGCCCTATCTGGTGCAACAAACACAAAGACAGGAAACAATCACCCACAAAACCCAACAGGCTACCTAAATATGGTTCCCAATCAGAGACAATGACTAACACCTGCCTCTGATTGAGAACCATATCAGGCCAAACATAGAAATAGACAAACTAGACATGTAACATAGAATGCCCACTCAGATCACACCCTGACCAACCGAAACATAGAAACATACAAAGCAAACTATGGCCAGGGTGTGACAACATCCTCATCGGCAGACTCGACAGCCTTGGTTTCTCAAATGATTGCCTCGCCTGGTTCACCAACTACTTCTCTGATAGAGTTCAGTGTGTCAAATCGGAGGGTCTGCTGTCCGGACCTCTGGCAGTCTCTATGGGGGTGCCACAGGGTTCAATTCTTGAACCGATTCTCTTCTCTGTATACATCAATGATGCCGCTCTTGCTGCTGGTGAGTCTCTGATCCACCTCTACGCAGACGACACCATTCTGTATACTTCTGGCCCTTCTTTGGACACTGTGTTAACAACCCTCCAGGCAAGCTTCAATGCCATACAACTCTCCTTCCGTGGCCTCCAATTGCTCTAAAATACAAGTAAAACTAAATGCATGCTCTTGAACCGATCACTGCCTTTACCTGCCCGCCTGTCCAACATCACTATTCTGGACGGCTCTGACTTAGAATACGTGGACAACTACAAATACCTAGGTGTCTGTAGGTGTCTGTAAACTCTCCTTTCAGACCCACAACAAACATCTCCAATCCAAAGTTAAATCTAGAATTGGCTTCCTATTTCACAACAAAGCATCCTTCACTCATGCTGCCAAACATACCCTTGTAAAACTGACCATCCTACCAATCCTCGACTTCGGCTATGTCATTTACAAAATAGCCTCCAATACCCTACTCAACAAATTGGATGGAGTCTATCACAGTGCAATCCGTTTTGTCACCAAAGCCCCATATGCTACCCACCATTGCGACCTGTACGCTCTCGTTGGCTGGCCCTCGCTTCATACTTGTCGCCAAACTCACTGGCTCTATGTCATCTACAAGACCCTGCTAGGGAAAGTCCCCCCTTATCTCAGCTCGCTGGTCACCATAGCATCACCCACCTGTAGCACGCACTCCAGCAGGTATATCTCTCTGGTCATCCCCAAAACCAATTCTTTCTTTGGCTGCCTCTCCTTCCAGTTCTCTGCTGCCAATGACTGGAATGAACTACAAAAATCTCTGAAACTGGAAACACTTATCTCCCTCACTAGCTTTAAGCACCAACTGTCAGAGCAGCTCACAGATTACTGCACCTGTACATAGCCCACCTATAATTTAGCCCAAACAACTACCTCTTTCCCTACTGTATTTATTTTATTTATTTATTTTGCGCTTTTGCACCCCATTATTTTTATTTCTACTTTGCACATTCTTCCACTGCAAATCTACAATTCCAGTGTTTTACTTGCTATATTGTATTTACTTTGCCACCATGGCCTTTTTTTGCCTTTACCTCCCTTATCTCACCTCATTTGCTCACATCGTATAGACTTGTTTAAACTGTATTATTGACTGTATGTTTGTTTTACTCCATGTGTAACTCTGTGTCGTTGTATGTGTCGAACTGCTTTGCTTTATCTTGGCTAGGTCGCAATTGTAAATGAGAACTTGTTCTCCACTTGCCTACCTGGTCAAATAAAGGTGAAATAAATAAATAAAAATGTTGAGGGCCGGTAAAACATGCCAATTTATCCTCCAAACACTGGCTTCGAGGACAGTATCACTTTTATACAACTAGTTACCAACATATTCAAATAATGATTTACATATTTTCATTAATGTTATTTTGATAAATGTATTCATACTATTTAATCGTTCCACAAGATATAGTCCCGACACAAATCTCGGGTTGCTTCCCTAGCCGGCTGGTCATTCATTCTATCGGTTCAGTTGCTAGAGAGATGCGACCCAATCGTTCAGTCTTTTTGTTCTGTATCTATGGATGCAACCCAGTCGTTCGTTCTAAATGTTCCACTGTAATACTGGCTGGCAATGTTCTTGTCCCTTGCTTAGTAGCTTGCCAACTACATCTAACTTCAAACATTGCAGCCAGAACAACAACAATGTAGCTGCATTTGTGTTTGTTTAAGATGTTTACTAGTGCCATTTATTTGGATACATCCATAACAATGAGCTAACGATGCGTGATTTTGCCTGGCGTAGAAAATGTTCTCTCTCGGCAGGACACTGTTGTTCAGAGGAGCTAGACAACAACACAGCTAACACAATCACTACAAACTGAAGCTGGAAAGACAGCAAACTAGCTGCACTTCGTTTCATTTGACCTGTTTTCTATTGATAGTTATTTGTCAAAAGTTTGGACACACCTACTCATTCAAGTGTTTCTCTTTATTTGTACTATTTTCTACATTGTAGAATAGTAGTGAAGACATCAAAACTACGAAATAACACACATGTAGTAACCAAAAAAGATTCTTCAAAGTAGCCACCCTTCTCCTTGATGACAGCTTTGCACACTCTTGGCATTCTCTCAACCAGCTTCACCTGGAATTCTTTTCCAACAGTCTTGAAGGAGTTCCCACATATACTGAGCACATGTTGGCTTCTTTTCCTTCACTCTGCGGTCCAACTCATCCCAAACCATCTCAATTGGGTGGAGGTTGGGTGATTTTGTGGAGGCCAGGTCATCTGATGCAGCACTCCATCACTCTCCTTCCTGGTCAAATAGCCCTTACACAGCCTGGAGGTGTGTTGGGTCATTGTCCTGTTGAAAAACAAATGATAGTCCAACTATGCGCAAATCAGATGGGATGGCGTGTCGATGCAGAATGCTGTGGTAGCCATGCTGTTTAAGTTTGCCTTGAATTCTAAATAAATCAGACAGTTTCAACAGCAAAGCACCCCCACACCATCACACCTCCATGCTTCACAGTGGGAACCACACATGCAGAGATCATCCGTTCATCTAGTCTGCATCTCACACAGCGGTTAGAACCAAAAATCTCTAATTTGGACTCATCAGACCAAAGGACAGATTTCCACCAGTCTAATGTCCATTGCTCATGTTTCTTGGCACAAGCAAGTCTCTTCTTATTATTGGTGTCCTTTAGTAGTGGCTTTTTTGCAGCAATTCGACCATGAAGGCCTGATTCACGAAGTCTCCTCTGAACAGTTGATGTTGAGATGTGTCTGTTACTTGCACTGTGTGAAGCATTTATTTGGGCTGCAATCTGAGCTGCAGTTAACTCTAATGAACTTATCTGGTGTATGTGTATGTATGTATATATATATATATATATATATATATATATATACATACATACATACATACATACATACTTATCATACATACATACATACATACATACATACATACATACATACATACAGTGGGGAGAACAAGTATTTGATACACTGCCGATTTTGCAGGTTTTCCTACTAACAAAGCATGTAGAGGTCTGTAATTTTTATCATAGGTATACTTCAACTGTGAGAGACAGAATCTAAAACAAAAATCCAGAAAATCACATTGTATGATTTTTAAGTAATTAATTTGTATTTAACTGCAGCTCAGATTGCAAGTACTTTTGATTTTCCCATGATGTCAAGCAAAGATGCACTGAGTTTGAAGGTAGGCCTTGAAATACATCCACAGGTACACCTCCAATTGACTAAAATGATATCAATTTGCCTAACAGAAGCTTCTAAAGCCATGACATCATTTTCTGGAATGTTCCAAGCTGTTTAAAGGCACAGTCAACTTAGTGTATGTAAACTGCTGACCCACTGGAATTGTGATACAGTGAAATATAAGTGAAATAATCTGTCTGTAAACAATTGTTATAAAAATGACTTGTGTCATGCCCAAAGTAGATTTCCTAACCGACTTGCCAAAACTGTAGTTTGTTAACAAGACATTTGTGGAGTGGTTGCAAAACGAGTTTTAATGACTCCAACCTAAGTGTATGTAAACTTCTGACTTCAACTGTATATACACAGTATGTCCCCCCACTTCTACAGCGAAAGTTGTGCCCCTGGGAATTTCTATGTCATAGATTTAGGTGGTAATTAGTGGAATAGATACAGGCTGGAATTCGGTTTTAACCAATCAGCATTAGACCTACCCGTTGTATAAATTGGGACAATGACTGACTGACCTCGTCTGTGACACTACCTCTCGAGGAGCAGCCCTTCTCTCCTCTATAGAAGCTCTATCTATCTATTTTTCACTGTTAATTTCTAGAGCTTAGATAGAGAAGTTATTTTTTTCTGAGATTATATGTTTTGGCAGTTACCTGTAGAAAACAATGGTTTCCAGATGGTCTGAAAACATCCATGTGCGTTTTTTGATCTCATATTTTAGAGGATTTATTTAAAGGCCCTTAAATATAAACTCAGCCAAAAAAGAAACCTCTCACCGTCAACTGCATTTATTTTCAGCAAACTTAACATGTGTATATATTTGTATGAATATAACAAGATTCAACAACTGACATGTGACAAGATTCCACAGACATGTGACTAACAGAAATGGAATAATGTGTCCCTGAACAAAGGAAGGGGGTCAAAATCAAAAGTAACAGTTAGTATCTGGTGTGGCCACCAGCTGCATTAAGTACTACAGTGCATCTCCTCCTCATGGACTGCACCAGATTTGCTAGTTCTTGCTGTGAGATGTTACCCCACTCAAGGCACCCACAAGTTCCCAGACATTTCTGAGGGGAATGGCCCTAGCCCTCACCCTCCAATCCAACAGGTCCCAGACGTGCTAAATGGGATTGAGATCCAGGCTCTTCACTGGCCATGGCACAACACTGACATTCCTGTCTTGCATTCCTGTCCTCCAAATCAATCCCACTCCAGAGTACAGGCCTCGGTGTATCGCTCATTCCTTCGACGATAAACGTAAATGTAACCATCCTCCCTGGTAAGACAAAACCGCAACTCGTCAATTTAGAGCACTTTTTGCCAGTACTTTCTGGTCCAGCGACGGTGGGTTTGTGCCCATAGGCGCGTTGTTGCTGGTGATGTCTGGTGTGAACCTGCGTTACAACAGACCTTCAAGCCCTCAGTCCAGCCTCTCTCAGCCTATTGGGGACAGTCCGAGCACTGATGGAGGGATTGTGCGTTCCTGGTGTAACTTGGGCAATTGTTGTTGCCATCCTGTACCTGTCCTGCATTTGTGATGTACCGATCCTGTGCAGGTGTTGTTACATGTGGTCTGCCACTGTGAGGACGATCAGCTGTCCATCCCGTTTCCCTGTAGCTCTGTCTTAGGCGTCTCACAGTACGGACATTGCAATGTATTTCCCTGGCCACATCTGCAGTCGTCATGCCTCCTTGCAGCATGCCTAAGGCACGTTCATGCAGATGAGCAGGGACCCTGGGCATCTTTCTTTTTGTGTTTTTCCAGAGTCAGTAGAAAGACCTCCTTTAGTTTCCTAAGTTTTCATAACTGTGACCTTAATTGCCTACTTTCTATAAGCCATTGGTGTCTTAATGACCGTTCCACAGGTGCATGTTCATTAATTGTTTATGGTTCATTGAACAAGCATGGGAAACAGTGTTTAAACCCTTTACAATTAAGATTGGTGGATTTTTACAAATTATCTTTGAAAGAACGGGTCCTGAAAAAGGGACGTTTCTTTTTTTGCTGAGTTTACTAGTTGTTTAATCAAAGCGATAGTGATGTCTAACTGTTGAGGCTAAAGTAGCAGTGTCTGTAAAATATATTTGATACAGTATGTTTAGCTGCTTGTCCCACTCCGTTGGCAGCTCACCCAGGTGTGTGTCAGACAGAACCATGCATTATTGTGGCCAGTGCTGTGATTGGAGCCCTGGACCGTTCTGTGGACCCCTGCCACGACTTCTACAGCTTTGCCTGTGGGGGATGGGTACGGAACAACCCCCTCCCTGAGGGAAAGTCCCGATGGGGTCCCTTCAGCAACCTATGGGAGCGCAACATGGCCATCATGAAGCACCTGCTAGGTAAGATTCCTCCTTAGGGGATGGGGATCCTTAGCTGCCCCCCCTCACCAACCTAGAGAAATACATTCAAACAGTTATGGCCTAAACTCACCATGCGAGGCGTGTGATTTATTTTAGAATGCATTGTTTTGAATTATAAATGACCCAACTGAAGCCAGGTGGACGGGTTGTCCACTTTGTCATCGATCTCAATTAGAACACTTTGGTTTTTCTGTTGGCACTGTAGTCACACAAAACAAATTGTCATTCACCTTTTTCTAGCTAATTTGAATGGGACAAGATTGCTTAAGGTTTTACCATACATGCTAAATTACACCAATTTATCCACTTATGGAAACAACTTCACGACAAGCAAAGATGACTGGAGATATGAACTATCCTGCTAGTATGGTCACTGTTCTGCCTGTCCCATCCTTTCCACTTGCGCCACTCACCCGCTTCTGGTGAGTTTAGTCCTTATTGCCTCACTGTTCTTTCTACATGTGTGTTATAGTTACGTTTCCCAGCAAGAAAACCAAACATTTTGCTCAAACAGAAGGGTGAACTAACAAAGAGTCACTAACCAAAACAAAACAAAACCGGTGGGGTTCTGAAAGACACTTACGAGGGTGTCTACTGAAAGTTGACTAGTAACAACAGCTGGAACCTAAAATTCACTCACCATGAGTGCCCACTGCATTTGCCCAAGAAGAGGCTAATAAACATACTAAACTTAAAGACCGAAAGCAAACAGTGGCGCAAAACGAACAGGGAAGTGCCGATATAGGATTGGCTAGAAATCAAAATAGGGTGCTCCAACTTAAGCTGTTAACCATCCACATCTCTCTAGACAAATGAAGCACTGGGCCAGCCACTCTGAAATAGCACTGGGGCCTGCACAGGTGAAACACCTTCCCACTAACGAGATGGCAACCAGCACAGGTGTAACATATACTGACTATAACAAGGTGACGCCAATCGGTGTGCCCTATGTGATAACGAGCTCTACGGTCTAAAGTCCAACCTCAAAACATAAATGGAAAAACGAAAGCCTTTAACAGTTATCCTTTCATTGTAAGATAAGTTTGGATAAAACCTAACTGTAAAATGTTGTATATGGCAGAGAACACCACCATGAAGGGGCTGAGCAAGGCTGAGGAGAATGCCCAGATGTATTACAAGGCATGTATGAATGAGACTAAGATCGAGGAGTTAGGAGCTCAGCCTCTACAGGAGCTTATCAATCAGGTGAGTTCACTCCTCGAAGCATCCTCATCCAGTCGTCTGACATGGCCCAATGTAGCTATAATGTCACATTTTGATGTGCTAACGTATTCTTTGCCATAGTTAAGGTAAATAGTTAATTTTTTTAGTGTTTTTTATTTTTAAAATTGATCCTTGATGTATCCATTGCCCTGATATTAAGGAACTCTCAGGTTTTAAGTGAGCCAATCTCTGAAGGAGATCATACATTTTATTTTACAGACAGGAGGATGGGCCCTAACTGGCTCCTGGGACAAGAACAATTTCCAGGAGGTTCTACGCACAGTGTCAGCCAACTACCATTGCTCCCCCTTCTTCACTGTGTTTGTCAGTACAGACTCCAAGTGTTCCAACCACAATATTATTCAGGTGAGAGGATAGCCAGTGGCTCCAGGCCCAGACAGTGGCTCCTCACTTATTTAGCAGTTGATTCACATTCCTCTTTACATTTGGTAGAACATTCATCAAACAAACTTATCCCCAGATCTATTCAGAGAGGATTTACATGCACATTTACCTGCTCTTTCTTGTGAAGGGGATGTTAGAAATTGTATGGTTAATCGAAGCTGCAGTATACTGTAGACCCTGCAATACTACACTGTCAAAGCTACAGTGGAGACCCAGGCTCACTTTGCTCAGAGCACTGAAATGTTTCAATGGGGTGTGAGCTGGTAGTCATGCACTGTTACTCTTACCTACTGTACAGGTGGATCAATCTGGGCTGGGGCTACCCTCTCGGGATTATTACCTCAACAAAACTGCCAATGCAAAGGTACTGACAGGTGGCTGCACTATGGCTCAAGGGGTTTAACTGGTTGAATGGGCTTAAATTGTAGCATGATGAATGACTGGGTAAGGGAGGACTTAAAATAGATCAGTGCCTTGACACAAAGGCCAGATTAAATTAGGAAATTAATTTCATAAATTGGCACAGAACTACTGAGAAATGTATCTTGCTAGATATTTGTTTCAGTAGCTAGGTTTCCATCCAGTGGCGACAGATTTGCAGGCGAATATTCTAAAATGTACACTACCATTCAAAGGTTTGAGGTCACATAGAAATGTACTTGTTTTGAAAGAAAAGCAAAAAAAATGTCAATTTTAAAACAACATCAAATTGATCAGAAATACAGTGTAGACATTGTTAATGTTGTAAATGACTATTGTATCTGGAAACAGCAGATTTTGAATGGAATATCTGCAGTTGAAGTTGGAAGTTTACATACACCTTAGCCAAATACATTTAAACTCAGTTTTTCACAATTCCTGATATTTAATCCTAAATATTCCCTGTCTTAGGTCAGTTAGGATCACTTTATTTTAAGAATGTGAAATGTCAGGAAAATAGAAGAGTGATTTATTTCAGCTTTTATTTCTTTCATCACATTCCCAGTGGGTCAGAAGTTTACATGCACTCAATTAGTATTTAGTAGCATTGCCTTTAAATTGTTTAACTTGGGTCAAACGTTTCGGGTAGCCTTCAACAAGCTTCCCACAATAAGTTGGGCGAATTTCGGCCCATTCCTTCTGACAGAGCTGGTGTAACTGAGTCAGGTTTGTAGGCCTCCTTGCTTACACACGCTTTTTCAGTTCTGCCCACAAATCTTTCTATGGTATTGAGGTTAGGGCTTTGTGATGGCCACTCCAATACCTTGACTTTGTTGTCCCTACGCCATTTTGCCACAACTTCGGAAGTATGCTTGGGGTCATTGTCCATTTTGAATACCCATTTGCGACCAAGCTTTAACTTCCTAACTGATGTCTAGAGATGTTGCTTCAATATATCCACATAATTTTCCTCCCACATGATGCCATCTATTTTCTGAGGTGCACCAGTCCCTCCAAACATAACGATGGTCATTATGGCCAAACAGTTCTCTTTTTGTTTCATCAGACCAGAGGACATTTCTCCAAAAAGTATGATCTTTGTCCCCATGTGCAGTTGCAAACCATAGTCTGGCTTTCTTCTGGCGGTTTTGGAGCAGTGGCTTCTTCCTTGCTGAGCGGACGCATTCTGTCTCCTTCCTGAGCGGTATGACGGCTGCGTTGTCCCATGGTGTTTATACTTCCATGCCAACGTGGTACCTTCAGGCATTTGGAAATTGCTCTCAGGGATGAATCAGACTTGTGGAGGTCTACCATTTTTTTCTGAGGTCTTGGCTGATTTCTTTTGATTTTCCCATGATGTCAAGCAAAGAGGCACTGAGTTTGAAGGTAGGCCTTGAAATACATCCACAGTTACACCTCCAATTGACTAAAATGATATCAATTTGCCTAACAGAAGCTTCTAAAGCCATGACATCATTTTCTGGCATTTTCCAAGCTGTTTAAAGGCACAGTCAACTTAGTGTATGTAAACTTCTGGCCCACTGGAATTGTGATACAGTGAAATAATCTGTCTGTAAACAATTGTTGTAAAAATGACTTGTGTTATGCACAAAGATGTCCTAACCGACTATAGTTTGTTAACAAGAAATGTGTGGAGTGGTTGAAAAACAAGTTTTAATGACTCCAACCGAAGTGTATGTAAACTTCTGACTTCAACTGTATATACACAGTATGTCCCCCCACTTCTACAGCGAAAGTTGCACCCCTGGGCATTTCTACGTCATAGATTTAGGTGGTAACTTGTGGAATAGACACAGGCTGGAATGCGGTTTTAACCAATCAGCATTAGACCTACCCGTTGTATAAATTGGGACAATGACTGACTGACCTCGTCTGTGACACTACCTCTCGAGGAGCAGCCCTTCTCTCCTCTATAGAAGCTCCATCTATCTATTTTTCACTGTTAATTTCTAGAGCATAGATAGAGAAGTTATTTTTTTTGAGATTATATGTTTTGGCAGTTGCCTGTAGAAAACAATGGTTTCCAGATGGTCTGAAAACATCCATGTGCATTTTTTGATCTCATATTTTAGAGGATTTATTTAAGGGTCCTTAAATATAAACTCAGCAAAAAAAGAAACGTCCTCTCACCGTCAACTGCATTTATTTTCAGCAAAGTTAACATGTGTAAATATTTGTAAAAAAATATTAAAGACAACCACAGGGACAGTACAAACCCTATAGTATGCCACTTGGACAGAAAATGAAGAAATACTAGAGAAAGAATGTATAGCTCAAGGGATAATGCTCTGCTTGTAATAGTCAGTATTTTCCTAGTCCTGAATTGTGTTTTTAATTGAATTTAACCAACATCTCTCCCTCTGTGCTGCCTATATTGTCTTTGCAGTATCTGAATGCATACCTAGACTTCCTGGTGGAGTTAGGGGTCCTGTTGGGGGGCCCACAGGAGACATCCAGATCGCTGATGCAGGAAATTGTGGACTTTGAGACCACCCTGGCCAACATCACCGTACCCCAGGAGGAGAGGAGGGACGAGGAGCTAATTTACCATAAGATCCAGGCAAAGGATCTGGCGGTCAGTCCCAGAATGACTTGCATCTCTCTGCAACTTCAGATGATCCAAACATCAACACCATGTTCACCTGCAGTATCACCAGATACAAACATACAGTAGATGACTTCCAGATTGAGCTGTCTCCAGTGGTGTAAAGTACTTAAGTAGTACTTTAAAGTTATTTTTTTACTTTACTGTTTTATTTTTGACAACTTTTACTTCACTACATTCCTAAGTAAAATAATGTACTTTTTATTCCATACATTTTCCCATACACCCAAAAGTACTTGTTACATACTTTTACTCTAGTAGTATTTTACTGGGTGACCTTTTACTTGAGTCATTTTCTATTAAGGTATGTTTACTTTTACTTGAGTATGACAATTGGGTACTTTTTCCACAACTGGCTGTCTCAATCAACAAGTGTATTTTGCATAGATTGCATTTTTGGTTTAACAGTGCCTTCTCCAAGGTCTTTCTTCCTACTTTCTGTTCATACCTGCTGATTTATAAAAATAAAATGCAAATCTGTGCACGAGTAGATGTTGACAGTATCATTGTTTCTGTGTGTCGGTAGACATTGGCTCCTGCGGTGGACTGGATGCCTTACCTCACAGACGTGTTTGCTCCTGTTCTTCTAAATGACTCAGAGCCTGTGGTGGTGTACGCCAAGGACTACCTCCAGAAGGTCTCTGACCTCATTGCAAGCACTAACAAGAGGTTAGAATCACTTCCGAGCCCTGCCTTCCACTCATTCATATTTAAATGCTGATGGACAACGCTTTGTAATTAAGGTAACCATTGAGGTGATTTCATATCGATTGGAAAGGGATATTATAAAACGTTATGCAAACTAGAATATAACCTTTTGCTTCCTTTCCTGAAATGTTAATATGGTGTAATGAATTAATCTACTCCTACCTGAGCAGTGTCCTGAACAACTACATGATCATGAAGGTGGTGAGGAAGATGGTGTCCATCCTGGACAAGAAGTTCCAGGATGCTGAGCAGCGCTTCTTTGAAGTCATGTATGGAACCAAGAAGGTGAGAGAGAGATGGGGAAACCGTCAGGGCTGTACGCTGGCAGGGAAATTATCAACAGACCTACAGATAAGGGTACTCGAGGGAGACCAGATTTTCCTGCTGCCTCAGTCAAGAAGTAAAGCGATACTTGCTTATAGCACAGATATAAATCAATTAGTGGCTATAAAGTAAACTGTAAACAGAAATTGGCATAGATAAAACTTAATGAGATGTGCACTTGTCAGTGGCGTTAGGGGCAAACTTAAAGGGACACTTTGTGATTTTGGCAGAGGCCCTTTATCTAATGCTCCAGAGTCCGATGAACTCGTGGATTACCATTGTATGTCTCTTCGTCCAGTATGAATGAAGTTGGAGGTAATTTTGTGAGTCAATGCCAACTAGTGTTACCCATGGTGCAATAACAAAGTCTATCTACAAGCAACGCTAGTTAGCAATTGTGCTAGCACTAGTCAGCAACTTACTTCAAACTGCACGCAGAGACATAACAATGGAATCCAAGAGTTAATCTGATTCTGGAGCAGTAGATAAAGGGTCTCTGCCAAAATCCCAAAGTGTCCCTTTAATTAAACAAGGAGATGATAAGAAATACTTTAGCTGAGTCACTGTCATCATTAGACACATAGCACTTCTGCTAAAAGCTATCTGCTGTGTTGTGGGTGTTCCAGCTATCCAAACCCTTATCTGAGAAAGATCCTGTTTGCCTTGCGTTGCTCTGGAGTCACACTATCAGAACATACCAAGAGCATTCTCGTCCTGGGGAGCACCCCTCCCTTTCTACCCATCACTCACTGTCATTGTTTTCCCTGTCTCTACTCATATCTCTTGTTCTCTCACTCACCCGTTTCCACTCTGTTGACCTTTCCCCCTTCCTCTGTCTGCAGTCTGTTTGATTCTAATATTCCCTGTAATCGAGGGGAAGTTGGGCGAGAGGGTTGTCCTATTGCCAATCTCGGAGAGTCTCACAAAAACAACAGTCAGCACTTTTAGAGGGGAATGTGCTGTCTCCCCACACTCTGATAAAGGCCTGGCTTTACCTCCAAGTCATAGCTGCAAGATTATGGATTCCTAGGAAATATTGTTTACTTCCAAAGAAAAACCAATACTTTACTACTTATTCCATGCTTGAGGAGCATTTTAAAAGCTAATACAGTTAGACTGGGTTGATACTACATTAGTATCATGCCGTGTTTAAGTCTGAGAGACAGTGCTATCTTGTGTGTAGGTGGTTTGATGTCATAGTTCTCATGTGCTTGGTGTGATGTTTCAGAGCTGCACCCCACGCTGGA
This sequence comes from Oncorhynchus masou masou, assembly GCF_036934945.1. NCBI lineage: Eukaryota > Metazoa > Chordata > Actinopteri > Salmoniformes > Salmonidae > Oncorhynchus > Oncorhynchus masou. Next base: position 64,703,994 of record NC_088216.1, read on the forward strand.
AGCTGTGCGTCAGCGACACAGACAGTGCCCTCGGCTTTGCTCTCGGGGCCCTCTTTGTCAAAGCCACTTTTGCTGAGGACAGCAAGGCCATTGTAAGTGTTTCAAGGTATTGCCTACACACCTACCTACACTGTGAACTGCCCCTGGGTGAGATTTTGACAAGCCTTTCCTTTTCCCTATATTTCTATCAGGCAGAAGATATGGTCTCTGAGATCAAATGGGCATTTGAGGACAGCCTGAAGTATGTGGACTGGATGGATCAGGGGACAAAAAAGGCAGCCAGAGAGAAGGTGGGAGAGATGGGTTGCTTTGAGTAACTTGTAGAAAGTGTTCCACTGCTGGGGTGAGGGACTTGTCATTACACAGATTAGCAACTCTGGAAACGTTTCTTGCCTTATAACTAACATAAGGTATGTAGCAGTGATAGGATTTCCATTGTATTCCATAAGAGATTGCCAGACAGGACACAGAAAACATAGTCCTTATTGCTTTATCATCAGTTAGTGAAACAGAACTCTGCAGTGCCATCTGGTGTAAGCATCTGTCTCAATTCACCTCATCTGCTCTGTTATAGGCTGAAGCCATTTACAACATGGTTGGATATCCAAAATTCATAATGGACCCCAAGGAGCTTGACAAAGTGTTCAATGATGTAGGTAAATATGTAATTACATTGAATATGCATACTTCTATATTATGACGTTCATGTCTCATATGTTGATTAAAAGACCCAACTCATTGATGTTGTCTTATTTTAAGACACCCTGGTTCTGGGGAGGGTTGCCAATCTTACAGTATCTCCTGTTTGAATTGCTTGTGTGTGAACCTCTTTCGCCTTCTAACCTGATTCCCCTCTCTCTCAGTTTGAGGTGGTGTCTGACCTGTATTTTCAAAATGTCATGCAGTACTACAACTTCTCTGCCAGAGTGACTGCGGACCAGTTAAGGAAAACCCCCAACAGAGATCAGTGAGTGCTCGCCTCTCCAAAGAAGAGGTCAAATTCTCTTACGGTTACAAATTCCCATTCTGCTAACACTGTAGAATAGTACTGGGACCCAGAAATGTTCCCTGGCAACCAATTTCCCTCATCCGAACTGATCTTTTTCTCTCACTACATAGTGTAAGAGAGCAGCTTAGGGTTTTAATGCTTTCACACTGATCTAGTCAACAGCCTAGCTAAGGGGATAGGGGAGAGTCAATGACTGGTTACCACCCTCATCTCAGATTTATGTTCTATGTCTGTCTTATATATTTTGTCTTGCATATACAGGTGGAGCATGACCCCTCCTACAGTGAATGCATACTATAATCCTACCAAGAATGAGATGGTGCTCCCTGCGGGAATCCTTCAAGCTCCTTTTTATAGCCGCTCATGGCCAAAGTAGGTCCCTCTTCAGCCTATTCAGTCCCTTAATACCGGCCCATCTCTGGCAAAAATACTGTACTTGCGCTGTACTTGCGTGAATTGTATACAGTGTGTGTGGTGTCTCCTTGAGTGTCTTCATATAGCTCAGAATGTAATTGCTTTGTTATAACATGCTTTTATTTACTTGAAAGGATTTTGTTAAACTGTTGAATACATTTCCAGGGCCCTGAACTTTGGGGGGATTGGTGTAGTTATGGGACATGAGTTGACACATGCTTTTGATGACCAAGGTAAGACTTTGTATTTTCATATAAGTCGTAGTGTGTTAACTCTTGTTACTTTATATGGGAGACTCAGAATAAAATGATGTGACTATAGAAGTTTGGTTAAAACTAAGACTCTCTTTTTAGAAATATAGCTAGGCTGTACACTTACAGTACCTGGCAGGGGAGACACCTTGATCACGAAGGAGGTTCACCCAGGGTGAGGTTCAGCCATTGCACTCTGGATGAGCTGATCCCTCAAATTCTCTACTGCATAATTTGTGGTAGTGGGGGATTGTGTCTGCACTCTTTTACACCCCCCCCCCCCAAAAACAAAATATATATATATTTATAGACTGTAAGTTGTAAGCATCCCAGCAATCAAACATGGCACATTATGATTTCAAATTAGGTCTCCCATTCTGAAGCATATTTTGCTTCATGTTAAAGGGAGGGAGTACGACAAGGATGGGAACCTCCGCCCCTGGTGGAAGAACTCATCTGTGGAGGCCTTTAAGAAGCAGACCCAGTGTATGGTGGAGCAGTACAGTAACTACAGCATCAACAAGGAAGCCCTCAATGGAAAACATACCTTGGGAGAGAACATAGCTGACAATGGTGGCCTGAAGGCTGCCTACAAGGTTTGTATGATGGGGAGGTGTTAGGGTGGGCTAAAGGGAAAGTAGACTTGACAATTCAACTTACAAGCACACATACAGTGAATGTGCAGACGTTTCAGAATCATCAATGTGAGATACAGTATTTGGAACGTTTGAGGGCAAGAAAGATATTTTTTTATTTTATTTCAAACATCCTCTCGCCATAGAGAACAAATGCATGCTGCCTGTAACATGATCCTTGTCTGCTTTGAAGGCTTATGTGAACTGGATTTCAAAGAATGGAGAGGAGGCCACTCTGCCCGCCCTGGGGATGACAAATCATCAGTTATTTTTTGTTGGATTTGCCCAGGTTTGTGCCACTTACAGTATCTCCATGTCTGTGGCAAATGTAGTAATGCATTCTCTAGCATTCCTGCCTTCAACATTATGTATTAATTTGAATGACCTATTACATTGATAATGTAAATGAAGGATTATTCACTCGAAAGTCCTTAATAATGTGTGTCTGTGCTTCCTGCTATGTGTAGGTATGGTGCTCAGTTCGAACTCCGGAAAGCTCGCATGAGGGCATCATAACAGATCCACACAGTCCGTCGAGATTTCGAGTTATTGGCACCATCTCCAATTCCCATGAGTTCTCCAAGCACTTTGGCTGCAGGGCAGATGCCCCCATGAACCCTAAACACAAGTGTAAGCTTTGGTGATGCCTAGCTACACATAGGTAGGTCTGGCAGGTGGCAAAATGGACACTGGGGACATGGAGCAAAAATAGATGCAGTGGTAAAGTCTATAAGGAAGGAGAGTACTGGTCTCAATACCACTGAAAATCCAGCTGTCTTACCCACTACACTTCTCAGTGTCCTTAATGAGGACTGAAGCTGGAAGTTGAGCCATATCCAACTCTCTTCATAAAGAAAAATTGTTATAGAAATGAGCCTCTCTTTCCTCAATGGAACTCTGAAAATGTGCCTTCGTGTTCACTTAATGGAGGGACAATTTTAACACTGGAAACCAAAGGAATGCTTGTAAAAAGGAGAACACTAATGGGAACTTCTCTCAATCAGATTTTATGAAGTTGTCATATGCATTATAGTATTTATTTGTTGTTTGTATCAGTTATATCAATACACCTCTGTGTTGTGTCTTCAGTTACTATATGTTCCTTGACTGCAAAAGAAAATGACGAGTTGCAATTCCTGGATTTGGATTGCGATATAATCCAGAGGAAACGGTCAATCACATCTACAGTATAATACAAGTTACTGTCATAAGTGGATTGTAAAAGCCATATTTTATTATTGCACATGATTGATCCGGTCAGTAAGCCCAATGTGTAGGCCTAGCTTGTTTCTGCATCAACAAAACCTAACACTGATTTGGGTTAATGTCTCCAGTGTATGCTGTAGTGGTGTTGTTAGAAAGTGACCCTCACATAATTGGTAAATGCCTGATATAAGAGACATATTTAAACAAATATTCATTCAGAGTATTCTGAAACTCAGGGAGGTACTGTTTAACCTTTATTTACCAATGCAAGTACTGAAAAAAATATAAACACAGCATGTAAAGTGTTGGTCCCATTTTTTTTTTACAAGCTGAATTAAAAGATCCCAGAAATATTCCATATGCACAAAAAGCTTTTCCCTCAAATGTTGACAAATTTGTTTACATCCCTGTTAGTTAGCAATTCTCCGTTTTCAAGATAATCCATCCTCCTGACGGGTGAGGCATATCAATTTACATTTTTTATTTTACCTTTATTTAACTAGGCCAGTCAGTTAAGAACAAATTCTTATTTTCAATGACGGCCGAGGAACAGCCTTGTTCAGGGGCAGAACGGCAGATTTGTACCTTGTCAGCTAGGGGATTCGATCTTGCAACCTTTCGGTTTCTAGTCCAACACTCTAACCACTAGGCTACGCTGCTGCCCCAAGATGGTGATTAAACTGCATGATCTTTACACAGGTGCACCTTGTGCTGAGGACAATGAAAGGCCACTCTAAAATAAGCTGCTTTGTCACAGATGCCAAGTTTTGAGGGAGCATGCTGACTGCAGGAATGTCCAGCAGAGCTGTTGCCAGAGAATTGGATGTTAATTTCTCTACCATAAACTGCCTCCAATGTAATTTTAGAGAATTTGGCAGTCCATCCAACAACCGCAGATCATGTGTAACCATGCCAGCCCAGGACCTCCACATCCAGCTTCTTCACCTGTGGGATTTTCTGAGGGGTGGGATATTTATGTCTGTAATAAAGCCCTTTGGTGGGGAAAAACTCATTCTGATTGGTTGGGTGGGCCTGGTTCCTAAGTGGACGAGCCTGTGCCCACCCATGGCTGTGCCCCTGCCCAGTCATGTCAAATCCATAAATTAAATTAGGGCCTAATTTATTTATTTCAATTGACTGTTTTCCTTCTATGAACTGTTACTCCGTAAAATCTTTTAAAGTGTTGCATGTTGCGTGGATATTTTTGTTCAGTATATTAACCATTGAACAAGTCACGTAACAAAAATAGTTTTACCGTTCTGTGTCTGGTCATACATGACATGACTTCTCTGTGACGTTACTTCTCTAATTGTTCTTATCTCATAGACATGTGGTCACCATTCTTTTGTATGACCCATCTATTTCGATGGCCATCTGAGGCTTCATAACGACACCTTTAACGTAATGATGAGCCTCCGTTGTATTCCAAAACAATTAAAGTAAATTAATAGTTGTTATCAACGCTAGATGTCGCTGCACACAAACAATATAGTACCGAGTACAGTACGATCTAATACAAACTTCACTTCTGCCTTCTGGCAGTAAATACACCATCGGTCCATCATTATGTGTACAGATGACTGTACTTGATCCTGATTACATTTTTATATATTGAGTGAGTGGTTCTTGAGAATGGCCCCATACATATAGCAGGAGATGGTTTACTTCAAGACTTCAAGACAGCCACTACAGTTAAAATAATAAATAACATTCATTCTTTAAAAAATATCATAAAGCGTAGTTATTTAGAACAAAAATAATGCAGTACTCAATATACATTAATGTTGGCTTATGTGCCAGTCAGTATAGGTACTTGGCCACATGAATGCAACAAATGAGCGTCATTTTCGATAGCTGTAGTTAAGACGTACATACCCGTAATTGGACGAGAATAGCCGAATCATCTGTCCTACCGGACTGGAAGCGGCCGGAACGCCATGTTGACGAAGTCTCCCATCTCCGTGGAAAAAATGATTATAGAAAAATCAGTTGTTGAAAACAAATGTTAAATTATCGAAGGAGAAAAGACGCCGGTGATAGTGTTCGGAAGAACTGAAACGGATCTGCAGAGGTCCCGGGCGGGCAAGGGAGGCAAACCTCCCACCGTCCCCATGAATAGCACCACAGACCCGAACAGCGACTTTCCATGAAAAAAAGCTATTCTGAGTTGCTATAATAGCTAGCTAGCCCTAGTGTCGGCTAAAGGATTTGCGGCCTGTTTCAATCATATTCAACGCTTGCTATATTTATGAAAGCTAGATATATTTTGTATCAGTATTTATTAGTGTATTGTTTTCCTTGGTTTATTTTTTTGCAATGAGTTTGCCGGCGAAAATAGTCCCAAAACCTGCCACTGTCGCAGTAAGTGGACCTGGAACTGGCCCGTCTCCGTCGAGCCAACTGCGGGCTACCCTGACCTCGGTGTCTTTACCGTCGGGAGCCCCAGGCGCTCCTCAACTGAACACCTTGCCGCCTCCTCAGTATCCTTCATTGACAAGAATATCCCTGCCACCTCTTGGTCAGGTATTCGGGGGAGAAACATTTAGGTAACGTATTGGTGAGCGGTTGGGTGCGGGTCAATGACTAATGTTTTGAAGAATAGGGAGGAGACATTTAGCTAGCTAACATATTACTATAGTTATTTATTGACAATCTGCTAAATGGCTAGCTAGTCAAATTCGCTAAACTGCAGATAATTAATTATTTTGTTGGCCAATGCATTTTAACTGTTGTGCTTGTGGGGATCAGAAAAGCTGGCCAACTAGACACAATTTCACGAGTTGGCGTAACGTTAGCTAGCTAACTCTATAAGGCCACCTCACCGGCTTTGTTCAGTTCACCGGTAGCTAGCTAACTAGTCAGCCACATTCATATTAGCAGCTGTAGACTCATAACTAGCACATCCGGCTAACATATTGGCGAACTATTTTATTCGGGTCAGGCAGTATTTTGTAAGAGGGTTTGGGTGGACTAGATTTTGTAGCAATCAAAACGTAACTTGTTAATCATCCTAAAACTATATTATTGCTACCTCGTATGAGTGAATGTAAACTAGCTGGGTACAGTAGTAACCTAGCTAACTAAGTTGGGCCTTCTCCCCGGTATCCATAAAAGGAATGCTAACTGTCGTTATTTAGCTAGCTAGCTAGCTAGGCCGTAGTTAAACCGGGTAGTAGATGGCAACCGGTGCCACACCGGTATACCCATATTGACACGGTAGTGACGCCACATACATATTTGCTGGTAGCTACGTTGGCAACTGTAGTAACGTTACAGTGTAATGCATTTGATCCAGTATGGGTTTACCGATATTCCTATTTTATTTGGGGTTATGCATGTATCATGATTGTATGAATGACATTCAGTAAGCCTATGTCAAGTCACTGCGTATCTATTTTTTTTAAACAGAAATTGATCAAGAGCATTTTCCTCACTTCAGAAACCTCTTGTCCCTGTGAACACTTTTGATCCCAGCCAGTGGAATTGTTCTGCCAAATTGGATCTCCTAACAACGTGCCTTGCTTGATTTGTATGAACTTTGTGAATATCAACTTTGAATCTTAATTCATTTGATCCGGCCATTTAAAGTTAGGATCTAGTGGCTTCTTATGATTTAAAACATTATTGTTTTGATCTCATGTCCAGTCATAATGGAAGTATTGTCTCCTGAGTGCTAGTCTGTGAGTCTTATCATCTTCGATGGTGCAGCCTCCTTACCAGCCTTGGCCGCAAGGACAAAATGTTGCTGTTTGAAAGCAAATTTCCTGCAATTCTACACATTTAGCCTTGAGGTAGAGAACATTTTCCAGTTTTAAAGTACATTTCCTGCAATTCTACACATTTTGCCATAGCTTATGCCATGGTCTTATGCTATCTGAGTGACTTAAAAATAACAAAATCAATGCAACGGCATTTCTTCAAGTTGTGATAGGACTATTAGAAAATCCATAAGAACAGTTAAATTGTAGACATTAATCAAAACTTCATCCATGCTTAATAACATTAACAACATTACAGGCTTCTAAAGGACTCTGCCACAGTGATAGAGAGTCAGCTGACTCATATCCTCAACCTGTTAATCTCAACTGGGGAAATCCCATGTCAATAGAAAACGGCTTATATAACACCAAGTCGGGATAGATCGGATGTGGCCAACTACCGTCCAGTATCAGTTCTTTGTGCTGTCTCCAAAGTGTTGTAAAGGCTGGTGCAGACACAGGTGGCCAACTATTTCTCACTCAACGGCCTATTTACAGCCTATCAACGCTGCTTTAGAAAGATACACATCTACAGCAGTGCAAAAGGTTGTGGAGGACATCAAGTCGGCTTGTGAAAGCCAGGTCACAGCAGCGCTCTTCTTGGATCTGGAGGAAGCTTTTGACACTACACCAAACCACACTCCAGAGGAAGCCTGTGAAACTAGGCTTTGACAGTACTGCAATCAAGTGATTCACGTCATACTTACGGGGAGAAGTCAGTACAAACTGCAGAGCACGCAATTAGCCCAGGTACCTGTGGTGAATGGAGTCCCACAAGGGAATGTGTTTGGATCCCTGCTGTTCTGCATTTACATAAATGACTTTCCATCAGTGCTGGAGAAATGCTGCATACATAATTGCAGATGAGACAATCCTATACTACTCAGCAAATACACCAGGGAGTGTGAGGAGGCAGTGTCAAACGACATCAACAGGGAAGCGTCTTAGTTTGCTGATAACAACCTCTCCCTACACCCTCATAAGACCAAGGAAATGCTGTTTGGCATCCCACAAAAGCTGAGACACAGCCAAATCTATTACAATAACAGACAGACAAAAAACGTACAAACAAGTAAACTGCTTAAAGTACCTGGGGAAGAAGTTGGACCCACACCTACACTGGAATGAACATGCTGGCCTGGTCATAGGGAAATGGCTTTCTGGGCATGGCGCTCTAAAGACTTTGTCTCCAAGGGCAGCCTCCTGACAATCTACTACCACCATGATAACTCACCTGGACAACTGTGCCACGGTATGGCTTCCCACCCTACATCAGTGCAATAAGACAGGTTTTAACCAGCTACAGGGTATCATCAACAGGGCTGCTCGTATCATGACTGGGAATTCACGGAGGGAACACATAAAGACAAAGGTTTTTCTGCAAAAATCTGTAATCAAACCACCGACGGACAGGATCCATTATAACACCCTAGTGATTGTGCTGTGTCGCCTTGAAAACAAACTGGCTGAATACATGTCAGACCAGTTCAGGTGGGAGTCTTCACCCATCCTCCGGGGGTGCACCAGAGCAGCAGCCAAAGCTTATGACCAATGGGACCTGCATCTGCTGGCACAACCATGGCCTTCCAAGGCAGTCTGCAGTTCTTTGGAGCATTGCTCTCTAACAAGTTGGACATATCTACAAAACAGCTAGCTAGCATGTCCACCATCAAAAGAGCTTTATACAAATCTAGACTGATGTAATGTGAGTGTGGTTTGTTATGTATGCTCTATATTCTGTGTATGGTGCTTTTATCTAGACAACTTTATGTGATGTGTATACTGAGTTAACAAAATATGAGACTGGCCAGGTGAATCCAGATGAAAGTTATGATCCCTTATTGATGTCACTTGTTAAATCTGCTTTTATAAGTGTAGATGAAGGGGAGGTGATGTGTTAAAGAAGGATTTTAAAGTAATGAGACAATTTAGAAATGGATTGTGTATGTGTGCAATTCAGAAGTGAATGGGCAAGGCAAAAGATTTGCAGTGCATTCGGAAAGGATTCAGACCCCTTGACTTTTTCTACATTTTGTTACGTTAGACTTATTCTAAAATGGTTTCAATTGTTTTTTTTACCCCTCAATACCACACAATACCCAGTAATGACAAAGTGAAAATACTTTTTTAGATATTTTTGCAAATTTATTAAATATACAGATGAAGTCGGAAGTTTACATACACTTCGATTGGAATCATAACTCATTTTTCAACCACTCCGCACATTTCTTGTTAACAAACTATAGTTTTGGTAAGTAGGTTAGGACATCTACTGTGTGCACGACACAACCAATTTTTCCAATAATTGTTTAGACAGATTATTTCACTTATAAGTCACTGTATCACAATTCCAGTGGGTCATACACTAAGTTGACTGTGCCTTTAAACAGCTTGGAAAATTCCCGAAAATGATGTCATGGCTTTAGAAGCTTCTGATAGGCTAATTGACATAATTTGAGTCAATTGGAAGTGTACCTGTGGCTGTATTTCAAGGCCTACCTTCAAAAATTGTAGACCTCCAAGTCTGGTTCATCCTTGGGAGCAATTTCCAAATGTTTGAAGGTACCACGTTCATCTGTACAAACAATAGTACACAAGTATAAACACCATGGGACCACGCAGCCGTCATACCACTCAGGAAGGAGACACGTTCTGTCTTCTAGAGATGAATGTACTTTGGTGTGAAAAGTGTAAATCAATCCCAGAACAACAGCAAAGGACCTTGTGAAGATGCTGGAGGAAACAGTTACAAAAGTATCCATATCCACAGCAAAACGAGTCCTCTATCGACTTAACCTGAAAGGCCGCTCAGCAAGGAAGAAGCCAGTGCTCCATAACCTCCATAAAAAAGCCAGACTACGGTTTGCAACTGCACATGGGGACAAAGATTGTACTTTTTGGACAAATGTTCTCTGGTCGGATGAAACTAAAATAGAACTGTTTGGCCATAATGACCATTGTTATGTTTGGAGGAAAAATGGGGATGCTTGCAAGCCGAAGAACACCACCCCAACCGTGAAGCACGGGGGTGGCATCATCATGTTGTGTGGGTGCTTTGCTGCAGGAGGGACTGGGGCACTATACAAAATAGATGGCATCATGAGGGAGGAAAGTTGTGGATGGAAAATTGTGGATATATTGAAGCAACATCTCAAGACATCAGTCAGGAAGTTAAAGCTTGGTCTCAAATGGGTCTTCCAAATGGAAAATGACCCCAAGCATACTTCCAAAGTTGTGGCAGAATGGCTTCAGGACAACAAAGTCAAGGTATTGGAATGGCCACCACAAAGCCCTGACCTCAATCCACTGTAGAAACATGTGGGCAGAACTGAAAAAGCGTGTGTGAGCAAGGAGGCCTACAAACCTTACTCAGTTACACCAGCTCTGTCAGGAGGAATGGGCCAAAATTCACCCAACTTATTTTGGGAAGTTTGGAAGGCTACCTGAAACGTTTGACCTAAGGTAAACAATTTAAAGGCAACCCACTTGGAATGCGATGAAATAAATAAAAGCTGAAATAAATAATTCTCTCTATTATTCTGACATTTCACTTCCTTAAAATAAAGTGGTGATCCTAACTGACCTGTGACAGGTCATTGTTACTAGGATTAAATGTCAGGAAATGTGAAACTGAGTTTAAATGCATTTGGCTAAGGTGAATGTAAACTTCTGACTTTAACTGTAAACAACACCTTATTTACGTAGGTATTCAGAACCTTATGTAAATTAGCTAGCATACACAGACCTTTGCTTACATGTTGCTATGATTTAAAACCGTCAATGGCAGTATAGGCCAAAAAGTATATTTTATACACATTTTTCGACACTGCATCCGTATGCCACACATTGTGACATTGTTTACAAGTTTGCTATTTTAATGTGTAATGTGGGGATATAATTTCTCTCATTCACTTCCATTACTCAATGCCCCAAAAATGTGTAGGGTGTTTGCTCAATGCTCTAATTAAATATGGGTAAATTCAAGAGGGTGCTCCAAAATGTATGTCTAAACCTTGTTTTCTGTAGCCTATGTCATTATGAATCACATACAATTATTCATTAGATTGTTCTTTACAATATTGCAACCTTAATATGCTTGTACTTAATTGTTGCTTAAATAAGAACATTTGTTTGTTGTAATGGTTGCAAGTTTAGACCGCGCCTCTCTTGGTTGTATCTCTTTCATATTTCTGTGTTAGAAGGTGGTAACATTTGGAGGAGTTTCTGTGCTTTGGACCAATCAAAATCAACTTGATACTCGTCTTTTTCATCTCCAGATCCATGGCTTTTTATTCCTCTAACCCCAGTCAATCAATGTTGAGGGGCCCCTTTCTATTGCAATTTTAAAGGGGAAGACTAAAAACCTCACAATGGAAACTGGAACAGATTGTTTTTCCGCGGAGGGGTCAGATTTTAAAAGTTATATTTAAACTGGTAATGTGTGTGTGTATATATATATAATTTAAAATTTGGACACCTACAAATTCAAGGGTTTTTCTTTATTTTAATTTATTTTCTACATTGTAGAATAATAGTGAAGACACACTAAGTGTTAAACAAATCTAAATATATTTTAGATTCTTCAAAGTAGCCACCCTTTGCCTTGATGACGGCTTTGCACACTCTTTGCATTCTTTCAACCAGCCTCACCTGGAATGCTTTTCCAAGTCTTGAAGGAATTCCCACTAATGCTGAACACTTTGTTGGCTGCTTTTTCTTCTCTCTACGGTCCAACTCATCCCAAACCATCTCAATTGGGTTTCAGTCAGGTGCTTGTGGAGGCCAGGTCATCTGATGCAGCAGTCCATCACTCTCCTTGGTCAAATAGCCCTTACACAGCCTGGAGGAGTGTTGGGTCATTGTCCTGTTGAAAAACAAATGATAGTCCCACTAAGCGCAAACAAGATGGGATGGCTAATTGCTGCAGAATGCTGTGGTAGCCATGCTGGTTAAGTGTGCCTTGAATTCTAAATAAATCACTGACAGTGTCACCAGCAAAGCAGCATTACACAACTACCTCCATGCTTCATGGTGGGAACCACACATGCAGAGATCATCTGTTCACCAAGTGGGTGGCTACTTTGAATAATCTTTAATGGTTTTTTGGTACTACATGATTCCATATGTGTTATTTCATACTTTTGATGTCTTTTCTACAATGTAGAAAATAGTAAAAATAAAAACCCTTGAATGAGGTGTCCAAACTTCTGAATTTATTTCATTTAACTAGGCACATCATTTAAGAACAAATTCTTATTTACGACAGCCTAAAGGACTGCCAATTGACGGATTTCCTTATGAATTGTAAATCAGTACAATCTTTGACATTTTTGCGTGTTGCGTTATAATTCTCTGTGTGAAGTTTACGTATACCTTAGCCAAATACATTTAAACTCAGTTTTTCACAATTCCTGACATCTAATCCTAGTAAAAATTCCCTGTCTTAGGTCAGTTAGGATCAACACTTTATTTTAAGAATGTGAAATGTTATAATAGTATAGAATTATTTCTTTCAGCTTTTATTTCTTTCATCACATTCCCAGTGGCGGTTTTGGAGCAGTGGCTTCTTCCTTGCTGAGCGGCCTTTCAGGTTATGTCAATATAGGACTTGTTTTTACTGTGGATATAGAGACTTTTGTACCTGTTTCCTCCAGAATCTCTTCACAAGGTCCTTTGCTGCTGTTCTGGGATTGATTTGCACTTTTCGCACCGAAGTACGTTCATCTCTAGGAGACAGAACACGTCTCCTTCCTGAGCGGTATGACAGCTGCGAGGTCCCATGGTGTTTATACTTGCGTACTATTGTTGGTACCTTCAGGTGTTTGGAAATTGCTCCCAAGGATGAACCAGACTTGTGGAGGTCTACAATTTTTGAAGGTAGGCCTTGAAATACATCCACAGGTACACCTCCAATTGACTCAGGCTAATTGACATCATTTATCAGAAACTTCTAAAGCCATGACATTTTGAAATTTTCCATGCTGTTAACCTAGTGTATGTAAACTTCTGATCCACTGGAATTGTGATAGTGAAATTATCTGTCTGTAAACAATTGTTGTAAAAAATTACTTAAACCTATAGTTTGTTAACAAGAAATTTGTGGAGTGTTTGAAAAACAAGTTTTATTGACGCCAACCTAAGTGTATGTAAACCTCCGACTTCAACTGTATAAAGTGCCTTCGGAAAGTATTCAGACCCCTTGACCTTCTCCACATTTTGATACAGCCTTATTCTAAAATTGATTTAAATAGATTTTTCCCCTCATCAATACACAATACCCCATATTGACTTTTATTTATTTGAATGTATTAAAAATAAACACTGAAATATCACATTTTACTTAAGTATTCAGGGCCTTTAGTCAGTATTTTGAACCACCTTTGGCAGTGATTACAGCCTTTGGATATGACGCTACAAGCTTGGCGCACCTATATTTGGGGAGCTCTTCTCTGTAGACCCTCAAGTTCTGTCAGGTTGGATGGGGAGCATCACTGTACAGCTATTTACAAGTCTCTCCAGAGATGTTTGAGTCCGGGCTCTGGCTGGGCCACTCAAGAACATTCAGAGACTTGTCTCGAAGCCACACCTGCGTTGTCTTGGTTGTTGTCCTGTTGGAAGGTGAACCTTCGCCTCAGTCAGGTTCTGAGCGCTCTGGAGCAGGTTTTCATCAAGGATCTCTCTGTACTTTGCTCCGTTCATCTTTCCCTCGATTCTGACTAATCTCCCAGTCCCTGCCACCGAAAAACATCCCCACAGCATGATGCTGCCACCATGCTTCACCGTAGGGTTGGTGCTAGGTTTCCTCCAGATGTGACGCTACTCTATGTATTCAGGAGTTCAAGAGTTCAATCTTGGTTTCATCAGACCAGATCATTTTGTTTCTCATGGTCTGAGTCTCTTTAGGTGCCTTTTTTCAAACTCCAAGCGGGCTGTCATGTGTCTTTCTGAGGAGTGACTTCCGTCTGGCCACTTTACCGAAAAGGCCTGATTGGTGGAGTGCTTCAGAGATGGTTGTCCTTCTGGAAGGTTCTCCCTTCTCCACAGAGGAACCATCAGGTTTTTGGTCACCTCGCTGACCAAGGCCCTTCTCCCCTGATTACTCAGTTTGGCCGGGCGGCCGGCTCTAGGAAGAGTCTTGGTGGTTCCAAACATCTTCCATTGAAGAATGATGAATGTCACTGCTTTCTTGGACCTTCAATGCTGCAGAAATGTGTTGGTACCCTTTCCCAGATGCCTCGACACAATCCTGTCTCGGAGCTCTATGAACAATTCCTTCAACCTCATGGCTTGGTTTTGGCTCTGACATGCACTGTCAACTGTGTGACCTTTTTATATAGACAGGTGTGTGCCTTTTCCAAATCATGTCCAATAAATTGAATTAACCACAGGTGGACTCCAATTAAGTTGTAGAGACATCTCAAGAATGATCACTGGAAATAGGATGCACATGAGCTCAATTTCGAGTCTGTTTTGTTATTTTTTAACGATTAAACCAAAAGAATGGCTGAACCTGTTTTCTATTTGTCATTGATTGGGTAATGTGTGTAGGTTGAGATTATTTTATTTTTATGAAATTGATTATATTTCTTTCCTATTGGGGGGGTGGGGGCTCATAAAACTAATTCGGGAAGCAGGGATCTTTATCCAGGAGGGGATTGATTTGTCTTTGCTGTAACCAAGAAGCTTGATCTTGCAAGCTAACCACTTTGCTATGAAGGTAGCCAACCAAATGCATAGCTGTAGCCCTGGTGTTGAGAGAATGTATTAACTTAGTTGTAACGCAGTGGCATAGCATGAGCTTTAGGGCACCCCAAAAAACAAAACAAATTGAAGGTATTGAACATTTCTAAATACCTCGGTATAATTTCTAAATACCTCTGATGGTTCTTACTAAATACAGGAGACTTTAAAATTACAGTCAAGCATACATTTTCTCAAGAACCTTGCTCCAAGATCTGCTAAAGCGGTCTGAATAAGCTAACTTCCTATGCATTGTCAGTAGTAACTGTAGTGAGATGGCAGTCCCAGGCCATAGCAGACAGCGTCTTGAACCTTGTGTTTATTCAGTGCAGTGAGAACCTGGTCTGGTGGGACAGCGGAAAGGAGCACAGTGAAGGGGTGGTTTTGTGTCTGCACCATCTTGGCCGTCTCCAGTCACTTCCTGTTCCTCCACTCTCAACCCAATGCACTCAGCCTCAGGTAGGCTATAGCTCCAGGCTGCTACAACTACAGACTGGAAGGGATCCTCAGG
This sequence comes from Oncorhynchus masou masou, assembly GCF_036934945.1. Lineage (NCBI taxonomy): Eukaryota > Metazoa > Chordata > Actinopteri > Salmoniformes > Salmonidae > Oncorhynchus > Oncorhynchus masou. Next base: position 64,719,518 of record NC_088216.1, read on the forward strand.
GTTAGTCACTGTGCTATTAGATAGGTAGAGGAGAAGATGCTGTAGTAGATAACTTAGCATATCAATTCTATAACAAAAGTAATTGTCTGATTCTTGTCATTGTAAAGTGTAATGAATTTTTAACTCTTGCAAGTGACTCCTTTTTCTCTGGGCATTCTGTGTAGTCTGGTGATTCAGGTCATTTGAGATTTTGTCCTGAATATGTTCTCACAGAAACACTTTTTAGGTGATCTAATTTGTCTGCAGAACAGTCAAGTCAGCAAAAAAAATCCTATTTGACTTTCTAACACTGAACTACTCCCTTTCCTTTCTCTTATTCTATCAGCATGGTTCTCTCTCTCTCCCTCCTACATACACACTCCGCACATAAGTGGCTTTACATGATGATACAGGGACACGGTGGCTTTTCCCCCTTTGCTGGCTCTAAATGGGACTGGTCAGTGGAGGGTCTTGGCTACTGTTCGTTCAAAGGCAAAATAGGGATCGGGATAGAGTGCCGGATGTTGCCTGTTGCAGTTGCCCCAAAATGATTGGTAATGAACTACTAGACTTGCAGAACCTGATCTATATCAGAGCCTGGAAAACTGAACCTGTACTTGAGATGGGCGTAGGGGTTAGGTTACAGGTCTGGGCTGACCTGGCAGGAGGCAAAGGAGCAGAGTGACTTAGAGGGGTTGGTTTTTGTTTACATCCGTTTCTACTGAGCTGTGATAGGTGCCCTTCACAGATCAGTGTTTTACATGTATGTAAAAAGGTTATTGTCTGGGGCAGACCAGGGTTTCCTTAACCTACTTTCACTGTGTTCTGTCTGCTGCATCAAAACATGACATGTTTTCTAATGAAGTTGTAGCCTAGGTTGCTAAAGCTCACTTGTTATCCAGTCCCTATTGGCCACATGTAGCAATGAGCTGATTACCTGGCTGTGCATAATTGTACAGACATTAATTTTCTCTCATCTGATCCCTTGGTCCTTTGTAACTCTAATAGATGACATATTTTCCTCCGCTCTCGCTGCAGAAACTAAATGAAGCTCAGACTAATTGCTAATTAGTGTGGTCAGCAACTCATGGCTGTAGCTGGCACTTGCAGGGTTGAATGGGTGGTGCCAGTTAGGGCTGGCACAATTACAATTAACCTTGTAACTGACGGTTATGGTTGAAGACCATCATGAAAATAAAATAACCCTCATAACTGCAACACTACCGTTCAAAGTTTGGGGTCACTTAGAAATGTCCTTGTTTTTGAAAGAAAAGCACAAAAAATATATATTTTTAATGACATAAAATGTATCAGAAATATAGTGTAGACACTAATGTTGTGACTATTATGGCTGATTTTTAATGGAATATCTACGTAGGCATACAGAGACCCATTATCAGCAACCATCACTCCTGTGTTCCAATGGCAGGTTGTGTTAGCTAATCCAAGTTGATCATTTTAAAAGGCTAATTGATCATTAGAAAACCCTTTTGCAATTATGTTAGCACAGCTGAAAACTTTTGTCCTGCTAAAAGAAGCAATAAAACTGGCCTTCTTCAGACTCGTTGAGTATCTGGAGCATCAGCATTTGTGGTTTTGATTACAGGTGAAAAATGGCCACAAACAAAGACCTTACTTCTGAAACTTGTCAGTCTATTCTTGTTCTGAGAAATGAAGGCTATTCCATGTGAGAAATTGCCAAGAAACTGAAGATATCTTACAATGCTGTGTACTACTCCCTTCACAGAACAGCGCAAACTGTCTCTTAACAGAATAGAAAGAGTGGGAGGCCCCGGTGCACAACTGAGCAAGAAGACAAGTACATTAGAGAGTCTGGTTTGAGAAACAGACACCTCACAAGACCTCAACTGGCAGCTTCATTAAATAGTACCCGCAAAACACCAGTCTCAATGTCAACAGTGAAGAGGCGACTCCGGGATGCTGGCCTTCTAGGCAGTCTGTTTGGATGATCTCTTTACAACGTATTAACTTTTGTTGTAGCAAGCAAGGTGTTGTAGCAAGCAAGTCTTCGGGGACTGCAGTCATTTGGCTGACCAGTAACCGTCATCTAAAATGTAATGACCATCACAGCCCTAGTGCCAGTGCCTCTGAGGGTAATATGTGGGTATGTATGTAATTATAAGGCCCAGTGGAATTGGGCTTGTATAACAAAATAGGGTAGTTAAAATAATATGGCCTTTGTTAACAGTTCAAATCACATGTTATTGGTCACATACATATGGTCAGCAAATGTTATTGCGAGTGTAGCGAAATGCTTATGTTTCTAGATCAGACATTACCTGTTAGTGCAGCAGTATCTAACAATTCCACAACAAAACCTAATACACACAATCTAGTAAAGGAATGGGATGAGAATATATGTCTTAAATATATTGATGAGTAGTGACAGAGTGGCTGAGATGCAATAGATAGTGAAGGATACAGTATATACATATGAGATGAGTAATGCGAGATATGTAAACATTATTAAAGTGACTAGTTTTCCATTTATTTCAGTGGCCAATGATATCAAGTCTGTAGGTAGGCAGCTGCCTATCTGTGCTAGTGGTGGCTGTTTTAACAATCTGATGGCCTTGAGACAGAAGCGGTTTTTCAATCTCTCTGTCCCAGCTGTGATGCACCTGTACTGACCTCGCCTTCTGGATGATAGTGGGGTGAACAGGTAGTGGCTCGGGTGGTTGTCGTTGATGATATTTTTTGCCTTCCTGTGACATCAGGTGTATGTATCCTGGAGGTTGGGCTGGGCGCTATACCATATTTAACTATATACCGGTATTTATGCACAAATCGGTTTGGGTTTTTACTTTACTTTCTATGACGGTATTTTAATGTTTGGTTTGTTAAATGTGATACGCTGTGTGTAATGTCCATTTTTATAGTTTACTCCTCTACTTGAGTCATCCCTTTCCACACTCTATCTCCATGCCGCTTTCCACACAGACCTAGCCCCGCCCCCTGTCACTCAAGGAGCATTTGTTGTTGCTTGACCACGAGACACTTGCGTTCAGTCTGCATGGTCAATGCAGCACATGCAACAATGTTGATGACAACGATGTTTCCACTTAGATCTTAATATAAATCCACATGAGTTCTATAATTACAATATTAGTTTGTTTCTTACATCTGCAAACAGCTAGTTTGTATTTTCTTAGCAAGTTAAGCTAAATTGTGTTAGCCACTAATGCTAATCGCTAGTCAGCTGGCTCGATAGCTAATAAAAGTACTGAGTCAGAGCAAACGTAGCTAGTTAATACAAGTACTGGTGGAGGCATAAATCAGCATGTTTGTGGAACAGTATCTTCTAAATCAAAGAGGAAAAGGTGAAGCATGAGTATGTTGGCTATATGAATAAAGACTTAATGTAGCCAAAGATTATAGGGTCACCTAGGAAGGGTGAAAACCAAAGTGGTGTTCAGTGTTGTCACTAACTCGTCCATGGCATTTTCAGTCGTTGTCATGACAAACAACACTGTATTCAAAGTGCCCGCTATTATTTATTTTCTAGCTAGAATTATATTAAACATTCTATTTCCATAATTCCAAAAGTTCACCCAAGTGCTTTGTTCTAAATTGAAATGGCAACATTTGGTTAAAAATAAGGCCAAGTATTTTTGCCCATATAGTGGCAGTGTGGAAATGATCGAAAATGAGTGCTGGTAATGCAGGAAATTATTTTATTTTGAAGTTGAATTGAACAGTATAAAACCATTTGAATAGAGAAAGACCAATTGAAATAATTTAAAATATATGTGTTGCCACCCTAGGGTCACGCACTACTTATAAAGCAAATTTAGAACTTTTAGTAATCAAAAACATAAAATACCGTCAAATTTGAAAAATACCATGCTATGATATTTTGGCCATATCGCCCAGCCCTACCTGGAGGGCAGGTAGTTTGTAATGCGTTGTGCAGACTGCACCACCCTCTGGAGAGCCCTGTGTTTGTGGGTGGTGCAGTTGCCGTACCAGGCGGTGATACAGCCCGACAGGCTGCTCTGTGCACCTGTGAAAATTAGTGAGGGTTTTCGGTTCAAGTCAAATTTCTTCAGCCTCCTGAGGTTGAAGAGGCGCTGTTGTGCCTTCTTCATCACACTGTCTGTGTGCGTGGACCATTTCAGTTTGTCGGTGATATGTACAGTACACAGATGAACTTAAAACCTTCCACCTTCTCCACTGCTGTCCCTTTGATGTTGATAGGGGGGTGCTCCCTTTGCTGTTTCCTGAAGTCCACGATCATCTCTTTTGTTTAGCTGACATTGAGTGAGAGGTTATTTTCCTGACACCACACTCCGAGGGCCCTCCCTCCTCCCAGTAAGATGTCTCGTCATTGTTGGTAGTCAAGCCTACCACTCGTGTCGTCTGCAAACTTGATGATTGAATTGGAGGCATGCATGGCCACGCAGTCATGGGTGAACAGGAGAGGGCTGGGCACACACCCTTGTTGGGCCCCAGTGTTGAGGGTCAGAAAAGTGTTGACAGCAAATGTTGTTTCCAACCTTCACCATCTGGGGGTGACCCGTCAGGACCCAATTGCACATGGCAGGGGTCTAGACCCAGGGTCTCAAGCTTAATGATCATTTTTGAGGGTACTATGCTATTGAATGCTGCGCTGTAATCAACAAACAGCATTCTTACATAGTTATTCCTCTTGTCCAGATATGATAGGGCAGTGTGATGGAGACTGCATCATCTGTGAACCTATTGGGGCGGTAAGCAAATTGGAGTGGGTCTAGGGGGACAGGTAGGGTGGAGGTGATATGATCCTTGACTAGTCTCTCAAAGCACTTCATGATGACAGAAGTGAGTGCTACGGGGCGATAGTCATTTTAGTTCAGCTGCCTTAGCTTTCTTGGGAACAGGAACAATGGTGGCCATCTTGAAGCGTGTGTGGACAGCAGACTGGGATGGGGTTTGATTATGTCCGTAAACACACCAGTCAGCTGGTCTGCACATGCTCTGAGGACACAGCTAGGGATGCAGTCTGTGCCGGCAGCCCTGTGAGGGTTTTACTCACGTCGGCCACGGAGAAGGGGAGCCCAAAGTCTTTGGTAGCGGGCCCTTGTCGGTGGCACTGTATTGTCCTCAAAGCACTCAAAGAAGTTGTTTAATTTGTCTGGGAGCAAGACGTCTGCGACGGGGCTGGTTATCTCTTTCTGTAATCCGTGATTGTCTGTAGACCCTGACACGAACGTCTCGTGTTTGAGCCGTTGAATTGTGACTAAACTTTGTCTCTATACTGACGCTTTACTTGTTTGATTGCCGTACGGCGGGAATGACTACACTGTTTGTATTCGGCCATGTTTCCAGTATCCTTGCCATGATTAAATGCAGTGGTACATGCTTTCAGTTTTGTGCGAATGCTGTCATCAATCCACGGTTTCTGGTTAGGGAATGTTTTAATAGCCACATGGTACAACATCTCCTTTACACTTCCTTATAAACTCGCTCACCGAGTCATCATATACGTCAATGTTTTCCCTGAGGCTACCCAGAACATATCCCAGTCCATGTGATCGACGCAATCTTGATGCGTTGGATAGACTTAACCTGAAGGGGCTGCAGGTTCCCAACTAGAAACACCCCCCTTCAGCCCAAACGGTGGCGCAGGGAAAGCAAAAATATTCTTAAAAATATTTAACCTCCACACATTAACAAGTCCAATAGCTTAAATGAAAGATAAACACCTTGTTCATCTACCCAGCATGTCAGAATTTTAAAATGTTTTACAGTGAAAACATAGCACATATTTATGTTAAACCACCACTAGGAGAGCATACAATATGTAGCCACATTGCTATGCAAAATAGCACAATCACAAACGCAGGATTAAAAGAAAAATAGTTCACTAACCTTTTGAAAATCTTCATCAGATGACAGTAATAGCACATGTTACACAGTACATTTATGTTTTTTTCAATAATATGCAATTTATATCCAAATCTCCGTTTACATTGAGCCATGTTCAAAAAATGCAGCAGAAATGTCCGGAGAAATTATAAATAGCTCCGGCAGCTAACGCCAGATAACAGCAATAAACATCATAAACTTTGACTAAATATACATGTTCTACATATATTTAGAAAGATACACTTCTTCTTAATGCAAACACTGTGTTACATTTATTTTTAACGTTACAGAATTCGTTCACTATTCAATAATCTGAGACGGCGCTCAGGCATTAGCATTATTTCTCTACAATGTTGGATTCGACAAAAATACAATTTTATAACATAAATATTCCCTTTGATGGTCTTCGGCAAGAATGTCGTGGAAGGAGTTATACTTACCTAATATAACGTTTGGTTGCTGTTGGTGTGTCTTTGTATTAGCAAACGCTAACATCTTCAGGTGAATTACCCCAAAAAGGACTTCTGATCACGAAAATTGCGCATCAAAACTTCAAATTTACATATTATATGTCGACTAAACTGGTCAAACTAAGTGCAGAATCAAGCTTTAGGATGTTTTTAACGTACAAAACAATTGGCGATTAAATCAAACATAACGAACTCTCCTCAAGCAAGCCGGGGAAAAAAGACCCTTTTCACAGAGCACGCACCTGAAAACTCGTGACACCTCAGTATTTTGCCCGCCAAGCAGTCAAAGCTCGTTCTATTTTCTCCGTTCCACGTCTCATTGAAAGACGAGAGCGCGCTGAAGAAATAGAAACTGTTCCCAGATCCGTAGCTGGTTGGGAAGGGTGGGGGCGATGACGTCAAAGTTGGAGCAACTTTCTTAGGAGAGAGGGAGAGTTTGGAAGAATGGCTGCCCTGTGAGTTCTGCTTTACATACAGACATAATTCGAATGGTTTTAGAAGCTTTAGAGTGTTTTCTATTCAATAATAATTTTTATATGCATATATTAGCAATTTTTGACAGTTTTTTTTTTTTTAGTTTACTTTGGGCACACAATTCATCCAAAGGGGGCAGTATTGTCCCGAGCCTTAACAGGTTTTAAGCACGGGCCCTTTCTGTTTTAGTTTCTGCCTATAGGAGGGTAGCAACAAAATGGAGTCATGGTCAGATTTTCCAAAAGGGGGCGGGGGAGGGCCTTGTATGCATCGCGGAAGTTAGAGTAGCAGTGGTCGAGTGTGTTGCTCGTGTACTGCAATCGATATGCTGATAGAATTTAGGTAGCCTTGTTCTCAGATTAGCTTTGTTAAAATCCCCAGCTCAATAAATGCTGCCTCCGGATATATGGTTTCCAGTTTGCATAAAGTCCAGTGAAGTTCCTTGATGGCCCTCCTCGTATCCGCTTGCGGGGGGATATACACGGCCGTAACGATAACCAAGGAGAGTTCTCTTGGTAGAAAATACTGTCGGCATTTGATTGAGGAATTCTAGGTCAGGTGAACAAAAGGACATGCGTTATTGTGTATTGTTACAACTACACCATAAGTCGTTATTAATCATGAAACCATACACCCCTGCCCTTCTTACCAGAGAGATGTTTGTTCCTGTTGGCGCAATGCACTGAAAATCTTATTTGCTGTAAGGACTCCGACAACATTACTCCGTCCCCAGCTAGCCATGCCTCCGTGAGACAGAGTATGTTACAATCCCGGATACCTCTTTGGAAAGCAACTCTTGCACTAATTTTGTCGACTTTGTTAACTTCTTACGGCTGAAATTCCGTTAACGGGATCGATTTGACAACAGCCAGTGAATGTGCAGGGGAGCCAAATTCAAACATTACAGAAATGTCATCATTAAAATTCCCACCACAGTGTACGATTTCAAAAAGGCTTTATGACGAAAGCATACCATGCGATTATGTTAGGTCAGCGCCGAGTCACAAAAAAACAGCCATTTTCCAGACAAAAACTGGAGTCACAAAAAGCAGAAATAGAGAGACAATTAATCATTAACCTTTGATGATCTTCATCAGATGGCACTCATAGGATTTCATGTTACACAATACATGTATGTTACATAAAATAAATACTCTCTATCGGCACCATCTTCTTTCCCTTCCAGTTGCCCTTTAGATTCAAGTCTAAGCTTGAATCGTAGCCTAGTGGTTAGAGCGTTGGACCAGTAACCGAAAGGTTGCAAGATCTACTCTCCGAGCCGACAAGATAAAAACCTGTCGTTCTGCCCCTGAACAAGGCTGTTAACCCACTATTCCTAGGCCATCATTGTAAATAAAAATTTGTTCTTAACTGACTTGCCTAGTTAAATAAAGGTGTAAATATATATATTTATGTTGCACATGCGAAGGGATTTGGTTCAGCAATTCATCACTACATAGCAATTGCAGGACTCAGATCAAATTGTAATTCCAGTAAGAGTCATGTGGTCCCTGCTGCCAAATCCCTGGTGGTGTCAGCTGTCTCATCTCATCTGATCATTTTCCCATCTGCCGTTGCGTGGCCTGCTAACCTCTGACCCCTGGAGGAAACGTCCTTGCTGCTTGTGAATCAGATTCCCTTATTGTCACTACCTCCTTCCCTCCAGCCCCTCACACACACCACACAAGACCGCACCGCATCAGGAATCACTCCTGTCTGTTTTATCCCTAGACTGTTGCTACAGCCATCACCCTGCCCATGTTAAAGGTTAGTGAAGTCACACTCGCAGTAGGGATCTCCACTCAATACTTTTTTTGGCTTTATTTAGTAGCTCCAAATGTTTTTTATTTTAATTTTATACTGTATTTTTTCTTCCACATAAGGGCTATTAATACCCTACGGAGACTGTAGCGCAGTGTTGTTTTTTGTCACAAAAGGGGTGGCTCCTTGTGCGCTGTGACATTCTCGGTACCACATGAAAAATGTAATGTGCCATATCATTCCTTGCATAGCCATGGGGGCATGGTTGTGTAGGCAATTAAACTTGCTTGGTTCCTTAACCTCTTGAAACTCTAGGGGCGCTATATCATTTTTGGATAAAAAGACGTTCCCGTTTTAAGCGCAACATTTTGTCACAAAAAGATGCTCGACTATGCATATAATTGGTAGCTTTGGAAAGAAAACACTCTGACATTTCCAGAACTGCAAAGATATTTTCTGTGCGTGCCCTAGAACGTGAGCTACATGCAAAACCAAGATGAAACGGCATCCAGGAAATGAGCAGGATTTTTGAGGCTCCGTTTTCCATTGTCTCCTTATATGGCTGTGAATGCGAGAGGAATGAGTCTGCCCTTTCTGTCGTTTCCCCAAGGTGTCTGCAGCATTGTGACGTATTTGTAGGCATATCATTGGAAGATTGACCATAAGAGACCACATTTACCAGGTGTCCGCCCGGTGTCCTGTGCCGAAATTGGTGCGCAAACCTCAGCTGCAGGTATTTTTCCATGGAATTCAGAGAAGAAAGCAGGCTTCCACGAACGATATATCAATGAAGAGATATGTGAAAAAACACCTTGAGGATTGATTCCAAACAACGTTTGCCATGTTTTGGTCGATATTATGGAGTTAATTCGGAAAAAGTTTGACGTTGTTGGTGACTGAATTTTCGGTTCGTTTCGGTAGCCAAATGTGATGTACAAAACGGAGCAATTTCTCCTACACAAAGATGCTTTCAGGAAAAACTGAACATTTGCTATGTAACTGAGAGTCTCCTCATTGAAAACATCCGAAGCTCTTCAAAGGTAAATGATTTTATTTATTTGGTTATCTTGTTTTTGTGAAAATGTTGCGTGCTAAATGCTACTCAAAATGCTAAGCTAGCTTAGCATACTCTTACACAAATTAGTGAATAGCGATGGTTCAAAAGCATATTTTGAAAATCTGAGATGACAGCGTTGTTAAGAAAAGGCTAAGCTTTAGAGCAGGCGCATTATTTTCATTTTATTTGCGATTTTCAGAAATCGTTAACGTTACATTATGCTAATGAGCTTGAGGCTATAACTGTATACAGGTTTTTTTCATAGCCAAACGTGAACAAAACGGAGCGATTTGTCCTACACAAATAATATTTTTTTGAAAAACTGAACATTTGCTATCTAACTGAGAGTCTCCTCATTGAAAACATCTGAAGTTCTTCAAAGGTAAATGATTTTATTTGAATTATTTTCTTGTTTTTGTGAAAATGTTGCTGGCTGAATTCTAGGCTTATAGCTATGGTAGCAATCAATACTCTTTCACAAATGCTTGTTTAGCTATGGTTGAAAAGCATATTTTGAAAATCTGAGATGACAGTGTTGTTAACAAAAGTCTAAGCTTGAGAGCAAATATATTTATTTCATTTCATTTGCGATTTTCATGAATAGTTAACGTTGCGTTATGATAATGAGCTTAAGGCTATAAATAGAATCCCGGATCCGGGATTGCGCGACGCAACAGGTTAATCTGATCTATAGGCTCTATATCAAAGTAACCTATTTTGCATTGATAAGTAAATATAATCTCAGCAACTGTTCAAACAATAAACCAAACAACATTGTAGCCTTATTAGAGTCTCCCCAAAAGGTATATTGTTTAGAAGAAATAACTATTTATTCCTGGCTATTGGTAAAAACCACAGCGAGAGATGTGCTTTTTCTATGTGACCAAAATAGGATGACATTCTAGTTTTTAAATACATTGAAGTAGCATACCAAATTGGCATAATGTTGTAGGTTTCACCAGCAAGTATACAAATATTAAATTCTAAATCTGATTATTTCACGTGGTAATGTGCCGATGTAGGAAGCTAATCAACTTCAAAATAACCTCCAATTTCAAGATTGCTGTCTCGGTTTAGATTGACAGTAAATAAGCGGCCTATTTTGCATTGATAACCAAATATAATCTCAGCGACTTTTCAAACAATAAACCAAACAACATTGTAGCCTTATTAGAATCCCCCCAAAAGGTATTTTTTTAGAAGTGATACATTCTTTCTAGCCTATTTGGAAACTTAAACAGATTTGTTTTTGTTCTTCTCTTCTCTTTTTTTCCATTATATTTTTAAATATGAGAGTGAATACATTGAAGCAGCATATCAAATTGGCATAATGTTGTAGGTTACATCGACAAGTGTAAAAATATTTGCCAGGGCATATTATTTCATTATACATCAGATTGTTTCACATGGCGATATGGGAAATTAAAAGGCTACATAGTTTGCTGTGTTTTGCCAACTTGCTAGCAAGGGAAGACATTTACATTTTAGTCATTTAGCAGATGCTCTTATCCAGAGCAACTTAGTGCATTCATCTTTACAATAGCAAGGAGGGACAACCACATATCAGTCATAGTAAGTACATTTTACCTCAGAGGCTATTTTGTTAACACGTGTGAATCCATTGGCGAATCTGGCAACTGAATTTGCTTTCACAACAAATGAGAAGACAACAAGAACCTCTGTCGCCCTGTTGTGAATTCTGCTATTTGGGAGTCTGGACCGGTGAGGTACCATGTTACCAAAAGGTGCACATTGTTTATAGTAATCTGACTCCCAGTACACGCGTAGACCTGCGCGCGTTAAGTGTGGAAACCTATAGCAGACCCTTGTTATGCTGTGTAGCTGCTGTCCCCAGTTCCACTGTTGGGAGGAGAGTTGGTTTTGGCGGGAAGCCAGGGGAGACGAGGGCCCCTGCAGGCAAGGAAAGAGCGGGATTGAGGGGAGGAGGGTGGGATTTAGGGAATAACTAAAAAGTGTCAGAGGGGAAAAAAGAAAGCCAGGCGTTATTTTTCCCTGAAATCATGTGACCAGTGTGTTGTGCCTCTAAGACCCAACAAACTGGCTGAGCAGGTTACTGAGCTCCTTTATCTGTCTGGCATTTCCCCTCTCCCTCTTTTCATCCTCCTCATCACTGCATCATAGCAGTCATTTATGAAATCAAAGTTTATTTGTCACATGCACAGGATACAGGGTGTAAACGGTACAGTGAAATGCTTACTTGCAAGGTCTCAACAGTGCAGTACACTTGATCAAAATATTAACTTTTCTAGCGCAGGGGTTCCGCTAGCGGAACACCTCGACAACATTCCACTGAAAGGGCAGCGCGTGAAATTCAAAAATATTTTTTCAGAAATATGCAACTTTAACACATGAACAAGTCCAATACAGCAAATTAAATATAAACATCTTGTTAATCTACCCATCGTGTACGATTTCAAAAATGCTTTACAGCTAAAGCACAACATATGATTATGTTAGATCACCGCCAAGTAAAAAAAACAGCCATTTTTCCAGCCAAAGATAGGAGTCACAAAAAGCAGAAATATAGATCAAATTAATCACTAACCTTTGATCTTCATCAGATGTCATATGTCATAGGACATCATGTTACACAATACATGTATTTTTTGTTGAATAATGTGCATATTTATATCCAAAAATCTGTTTACTTTGGCTCCTTACGAGCAGTAATGTTTTGATTCCAAAACATCCGGTGATTGTACTTCCGGCGCCGACAGAGATGGCCGCCTCGCTTCGGGTTCCTAGGAAACTATGCAGTTTTTTGTTTATTAACATGTTATTTCTTACATTAGTACCCCAGGTCATTTTAGGTTTCATTACATACAGTCGAGAAGAACTACTGTAAATAAGATCAGCGTCAACTCACCATCAGTACGACCAAGAATATGTTTTTCGCGACGCGGATCCTGTGTTCTGCCTTACAAACAGGACAACGGAATGGATCGCATGCAGCGACCCAAAAAACGACTCCGAAAAAGAGGGAAACGAGGCGGTCTTCTGGTCAGACTACGGAGACGGGCACATCGTGCCCCACTTCCTAGCATTCTTCTTGCCTATGTCCAGTCTCTTGACAACAAGGTTGATGAAATCCGAGCAAGGGTAGCATTCCAGACGGACATCAGAGACTGTAACGTTCTGTGCTTCACGGAAACATGGCTCACTGGAGAGACGCTATCCGACGCGGTGCAGCCAACGGGTTTCTCCACGCATCGCGCCGACAGAAACAAACACCTTTATGGTAAGAAGAGGGGTGGGGGTGTATGCCTTATGGCTAACGAGGCATGGTGCGATGAAAGAAACATACAGGAACTCAAATCCTTCTGTTCACCTGATTTAGAATTCCTCACAATCAAATGTAGACCGCATTATCTACCAAGAGAATTCTCTTCGATTATAATCACAGCCGTATATATCCCCCCCAAGCAGACACATCGATGGCTCTGAACGAACTTTATTTAACTCTTTGCAAACTGGAAACCATTTATCCGGAGGCTGCATTCATTGTTGCTGGGGATTTTAACAAGGCTAATCTGAAAACAAGACTCCCTAAATTTTATCAGCATATTGATTGCGCAACCAGGGGTGGAAAAACCTTGGATCACTGTTACTCTAACTTCCGCAACGCATATAAGGCCCTGCCCCGCCCCCCTTTCGGAAAAGCTGACCACGACTCCATTTTGCTGATACCTGCCTACAGACAAAAACTAAAAAAAGAAGCTCCCACGCTGAGGTCTGTCCAACGCTGGTCCGACCAAGCTGACTCCACACTCCAAGACTGCTTCCATCACGTGGACTGGGACATGTTTCGTATTGCGTCAGATAACAACATTGACGAATACGCTGATTCGGTGTGCGAGTTCATTAGAACGTGCGTTGAATATGTCGTTCCCATAGCAACAATTAAAACATTCCCTAACCAGAAACCGTGGATTGATGGCAGCATTCGCGTGAAACTGAAAGTGCGAACCACTGCTTTCAATCAGGGCAAGGTGTCTGATAACATGACTGAATACAAACAGTGCATCTATTCCCTCCGTAAGGCTATCAAACAAGCTAAGCGTCAGTACAGAGACTAAGTAGAATCTCAATTCAACGGCTCAGACACAAGAGGCATGTGGCAGGGTCTACAGTCAATCACGGACTACAGGAAGAAATCCAGCCCAGTCACGGACCAGGATGTCTTGCTCCCAGGCAGACTAAATAACTTTTTTGCCCGCTTTGAGGACAATACAGTGCCACTGACACGGCCTGCAACGGAAACATGCGGTCTCTCCTTCACTGCAGCCGAGGTGAGTAAAACATTTACACGTGTTAACCCTCGCAAAGCTGCAGGCCCAGACGGCATCCCCAGCCGCGCTCTCAGAGCATGCGCAGACCAGCTGGCTGGTGTGTTTACGGACATATTCAATCAATCCCTATACCAGTCTGCTGTTCCCACATGCTTCAAGAGGGCCACCATTGTTCCTGTTCCCAAGAAAGCTAAGGTAACTGAGCTAAACGACTACCGCCCGTTAGCACTCACTTCCGTCATCATGAAGTGCTTTGAGAGACTAGTCAAGGACCATATCACCTCCACCCTACCTGACACCCTAGACCCACTCCAATTTGCTTACCGCCCAAATAGGTCCACAGACGATGCAATCTCAACCACACTGCACACTGCCCTAACCCATATGGACAAGAGGAATACCTATGTGAGAATGCTGTTCATCAACTACAGCTCGGCATTCAACACCATAGTACCCTCCAAGCTCGTCATCAAGCTCGAGACCCTGGGTCTCGACCCCGCCCTGTGCAACTGGGTACTGGACTTCCTGACGGGCCGCCCCCAGGTGGTGAGGGTAGGTAACAACATCTCCTCCCCGCTGATCCTCAACACTGGGGCCCCACAAGTGTGCGTTCTGAGCCCTCTCCTGTACTCCCTGTGCACCCACGACTGCGTGGCCACGCACGCCTCCAACTCAATCATCAAGTTTGCGGACGACACAACAGTGGTAGGCTTGATTACCAACAACGACGAGACATGCCTACAGGGAGGAGGTGAGGGCCCTCGGAGTGTGGTGTCAGGAAAATAACCTCACACTCAACGTCAACAAAACTAAGGAGATGATTGTGGACTTCAGGAAACAGCAGAGGGAACACCCCCCTATCCACATCGATGGAACAGTAGTGGAGAGAGTAGCAAGTTTTAAGTTCCTCGGCATACACATCACAGACAAACTGAATTGGTCCACTCACACAGACGGCATCGTGAAGAAGGCGCAGCAGCGCCTCTTCAACCTCAGGAGGCTGAAGAAATTCGGCTTGTCACCAAAAGCACTCACAAACTTCTACAGATGCACAATCGAGAGCATCCTGGCGGGCTGTATCACCGCCTGGTACGGCAACTGCTCCGCCCTCAACCGTAAGGCTCTCCAGAGGGTAGTGAGGTCTGCACAACGCATCACCGGGGGCAAACTACCTGCCCTCCAGGACACCTACACATCCCGATGTTACAGGAAGGCCATAAAGATCATCAAGGACATCAACCACCCGAGCCACTGCCTGTTCACCCCGCTATCATCCAGAAGGCGAGGTCAGTACAGGTGCATCAAAGCTGGGACCGAGAGACTGAAAAACAGCTTCTATCTCAAGGCCATCAGACTGTTAAACAGCCACCACTAACATTGAGTGGCTGCTGCCAACACACTGACACTGACTCAACTCCAGCCACTTTAATAATGGGAATTGATTGGAAATGATGTAAAATATATCACTAGCCACTTTAAACAATGCTACCTTATATAATGTTACTTACCCTACATTATTCATCTCATATGTATACGTATATACTGTACTCTATCATCTACTGCATCCTTATGTAATACATGTATCACTAGCCACTTTAACTATGCCACTTTGTTTACATACTCATCTCATATGTATATACTGTACTCAATACCATCTACTGTATCTTGCCTATGCTGCTCAGTACCATCACTCATTCATATATCCTTATGTACATATTCTTTATCCCCTTACACTGTGTATAAGACAGTAGTTTAGGAATTGTTAGTTAGATTACTTGGTTACTTGGTTATTACTGCATTGTCGGAACTAGAAGCACAAGCATTTCGCTACACTCGCATTAACATCTGCTAACCATGTGTATGTGACAAATAAGGTTTGATTTGATTTTGCAGAAATACTCATAATAAACATTGATAAAAGATACTAGTGTTATTCACAGAATTAAAGCTAGACTTCTCCTTAACTTCTTTAGGATAGGGGACGGTTGCGTCCCACTTGGGCAAAAAACAGGGAAAATGCAGCGCGACAAATTCATAAAAATGATATAAAAATCAAACTTTCATTAAATCACACATGTAAGATACTCAATTAAAGCTACACTCTTTGTGAATCCAGCCAACGTGTCAGATTTTCAAAAGGCTTTAAATAGTAAACAAAGAGGGTAGCATATTTCAACCCTACAGGCGCCACACAAAAAGTAGAAATAAAATATAAAACATGCATTACCTTTGACAAGCTTCTTTTGTTGGCACTCCAATATGTCCCATAAACATAACAATTGATCCTTTTGTTCGATTTAATTCCGTTCATATATATCCAAATGTCCATTTATTTGATGCGTTTGATCCAGAAAAAAACAGCTTCCAAAAAAACACAACGTCACTACAAAATATTTCAAAAATTGCCCATAAACTTTGCCAAAATATTTCAAACTACTTTTGTAATACAACTTTAGGTATTTTTAAACGTTAATAATCAATCAAATTGTAGACGGGTCTATCTGTGTTCAATACAGGAAGACAACAAACCATGCTACTTTTCACGTCTTGCGCACTCTACAGTGTTACCCAGTTCCTAGATGGCCTACTTCTTCATTGCACAAATGAATAACCTCAACCAAATTCCAAAGACTGGTGACATCCAGTGGAAGCGGTAGGAACTGAGAACAGGTTCCTAAGAAATATAATTTGCCAAGGAGAACTCGTTGAACAGACAGAGACCAACAACAACAATTCTGAACGGTTAGTCCTCTGGGTTTTGCCTGCTACATAAGTTCTGTTATACTCACAGACATGATTCAAACGGTTTTAGAAACTTCTGGGTATTTTCTATCCAAATCTACTAATAATATGCACATCTTATATTCCTGGCATGAGTAGCAGGAAATTGGGCACGCTATTTATCCAAAAGTGAAAATGCTGCCCCCTATACCTTAAGTTAATGCAACCGCTGTGTCAGATTTTTAAAAAACTTTACGGAAAAAGCATAATCTGAGAACGACGCTCAGAACCCAAAACAGCCAGAGGAATATCCTCCATTTTGGAATCAATAAAGTTAGAAACAACACCATAAATGTTCACTTACCTTTGATCTTCATCAGAAGGCACTCCCAGGAATCCCAGTTCGACAATAAATTACTAATTTGTTCCATTATTCATGTCCAAATAGCCACTTTTTGTTAGCGTGTTCAGTCCAGTAATCCATCTTCATGAGGCGCAGGCACTTCATCCAGACAAAAACTTGAAAAGTTCCGTTACAGTCCTTTAGAAAGATGTCAAACGATGTATGGAATCAATCGTTAGGATGTTTTTAACATAAAACATCAATAATGTTCCAACCGGAGAATTCCTTTGTCTTCAGAAAAAGCACTGGAACGAGAAGTAGCTCTGTCGGGAGCGCGCGTCATGAGATCAAGGCTCTCTGCCAGACCACTGACTCATGTCTTATGAGCCCCTCCTTTATGGTAGAATCCTCAAACCAGTTTCTAAAGACGGTTGACATCTAGTGGAAGCCCTAGGAAGTGCAACCTCATCCATATTTCAATGTGTACTCGGTAGGGCAAGCTTTGAAAAACTACAAACCTCAGATGTCCCACTTCCTGGTTTGATTTTTCTCAGGTTTTTCGTCTGCCATATGAGTTCTGTTATACTCAAACATCATTCAAACAGTTTTAGAAACTTCAGACTTTTTTCTATCCAATACTAATAATAATATGCATATATTAGCATCTGGGACAGAGTAGGAGGCAGTTCACTCTGGGCAACCATTTCATCCAAAAGTGAAAATGCTGCCCCCTATCCCAAATAGGTTAACAAATGAGTAATTAAAAGTAGTGATGTTGGAAATTATATACACAATAAGAATATACAGTAAATACTGTGAAATTTGTGAAAGTGAATGCAACCTGATTAACATCGGTCATGACCCGTGATCACATGGTAACAACCCTATCAGGAAATAGAAAGACTGGGCTGTCCCTGGTTAAGGGGCTCTTTAAGTAAACTAGGCCTAGATGTGAGACAGTACATTTCAGGAATTTATTTTCAGCTGTCATGATTGACCTATTAAGTTAGTAATAGATTCTAAAATTACCTTTGAAATTGGTACCTTGAGTAAAATGGAAATGGGCCATCTGGAACATGATCATTCCTAGAGTAGGAGTTTTGGAAAGCCATGTTGGGATTTCCCTTTGACACATACGCTCCCTGATAAAGGTACACAGTGTACTCTTGGAGCTTTAGGGAGGGGGGCCAGCAATGTCGGGGATGGGGAAACATTGGCTAAAAACCTGCTAAAGGAACTAGAGAACAAAGATGTGATAAACTTGCTATGTTTGAATTAAAAGACTTGAATGGTTTTGCAAGATTTATTAGCCATAGACTGTTTAGAACAGTGCAGTAATGTTCCAAAGCATGTGAATGTGTGCTGCTCCTGCTGCTGTTGAGGTTGTTAATGCCCCCACCTTTTACCTGTTTTGGCCTTAAGTTGACACTTTTTCAGAATTTTCCTTAATATGACGCGTCCCAGGTTCTCTCGGGTTCAGCCATCCCTGGATGACCGCATCTTCCCCACACAGCCCGGTGTCGCTGCCGTCTACAGCGTGAGTACATACCCTGCACCACACGCACACATTCCTACTGCACCACAGACACATACGCTCATACCACACACACTAGTTGTGAACCTCACAAGCATACCTCAACCACATATCACAGGTCTGACGCACAGTCTGTTTAGTTCTGACATAAAATCTAGAAAACAAACGCCTGGTGTGTGTCTGTGTATAATGTTGCGTACGTGTAATGTATGACAGAAACTGATGGGAGATCACTTCTCTAACTGACCCCAGCCTGCAGCTGGAAAGATATGGCTGTCACCTCTGCAACATAGTGATTCATAATAACCGTCAGCATCATCACCCACCTACCCCCTGCTGTGTGTGTGAGTTGCCCTCACTTCACCACCCATCTTGGGGTTGTTTAGCAGTCTGGAAGGCTCTTCTCTGCTGCTGAGGAGAGGGATGCTTTCTGGACTCTCCCTCCCCCACCCCAACTGTCACATTGCCTGTCAGTGGAGTCAGTCACTGGCAAAGACTCCTCCTCTGGCAACAGAAGTCAGATTAGCTGCTTTATCCTGGGTCAACCAGGGGAAATGGGCCACACAAAGAGATGCTAGGGAGAGTAAACCAGTGTTCAGAGACAAACAGTGATGTTGTCGTACAACAAACAGAAGAGTGTTGCCTCTACCGCACAGAGGCTCATGTGCAGAAGCAGCAGCGATGTAGGCACCACAAAGCCCAGGGGAGCAGAGGTGGGACGGACGGCCTGCATGCTGCCTGCATTATCTACTGTGCCAGGCTTGCTGCAGCAGCAACACCTCAGTGGGTTACAGCTCACAGGACAGTACAGCACAGTGGCAGGGCATGGGGATAGTACAGCACAAAGCACACTGCCTG
Organism: Oncorhynchus masou masou; assembly: GCF_036934945.1. NCBI lineage: Eukaryota > Metazoa > Chordata > Actinopteri > Salmoniformes > Salmonidae > Oncorhynchus > Oncorhynchus masou. The sequence goes on from NC_088216.1 coordinate 64,738,893, forward strand.
CAAACACTGCAAAGGGACAGACAGGGCAGCACTCCACAGCCAGGGCAGAGCCTGATTCTGCACTGCAGGGCACAACACACTTCATGTCCAGCATAGGTCTGTTCATCTGCACAAAGACAGACAGGGGTTAATCCCTGCCTTAGCACCTTATTTACATTCCTCAGCAGGAGCAGGTCTAATGACCTGTGGAATCCTGTGCGTGTGTGACTGTGAACATCCCCTGGGTGATGCTTTGACAAAATTTATACCGCTTCAGCATACTAACAAATACCGGATATAATTTAACTCGGCACACACAAGCATATGCCCTCTATCTTCCTATATCTTCAGTGACTCTATTTCATTTTGGAATCATCTGATGTCCTTTATCTTGCTCTGTGTGCTGTAGGTACCGAGGCACCCTGGTCCTCCCTACACAGCTCACGACTACACAAAGGGACACCCTAACTTGGCGGGCACGCCGCCAGGACATGCCCACTCGCAGGCGCTCTCTCAGGTATCATTACCCACAGCTTCCCCATATCGCTACCCTAAGGGCTGGGAGGCAAGTGGAGTGGTGAGTGTAGCCGAGTCTCCGCCGTCATCCTCTCTGCGTCTGACCATTGGTCTGTCCGTCCGTCTGCCTGCCTGTGTGTTTGTCTGTATTTCTCTGTAACATCTTTATCAAAATGCCTGTTGCAGCCTGCTTCTTGTGTGAGTTTAATGAATTAAATACACTGAGTGCCTGTTGATTGGTCGGAGGTTGTGTTTTTGTATCTCTGTATGTCCTGTACTGTTTGTCTATAGTCCAAGAGAAGCACATTTGTCTTAATGATCTGAATTCCACAGGACATCAGCAACTTCGACTGCTGCGGCGCTCTCTTATTTTCTCTGCTCTCCATAAGAGGCTGCTAAAGGGGTCATCAATTTGTCACTGAGACAGCAAGTCAATTACATTGCCTTTGCTGTGATTTGCTAGTTTCTCCTACTGCCTTGGAAGTGCACACGGGTGCACACACACTTGTTTGCAATTCCAGAATGAGTCAGCCTTTGCAGAAGGTGTGTGTTGAAAGGGTTCCCATGACCCTGTGTGTTCACCATGGTCACCCCAGCCCACACATTGCCTCGGCCTGAAGGAGCTGCTCTCTCTGGCTTAATAAGTGTCTTCCGCCGGTGGCACAACTGTAATTATCCCAGCTATAGAGCCACACCACCAGCCACACACGAGGGCAAGAAGTGCTGCTTTAATTCCCTACGATGCACACATGAAGTGATGCGACACGGGGGCTGGTGTTATAAAAGCTCCTTAGAGATGTACAGTTGTGGCCAAAAGTTTTGAGAATGACACAAATATTAATTTTCACAAAGTCTGCTGCCTCAGTTTGTATGATGGCAATTTGCATATACTCCAGAATGTTATGAAGTGATCAGATGATTTGCAAAGACCCTCTTTGCCATGCAAATTAACTGAATCCCCCAAAAACATTTCCACTGCATTTCAGCCCTGCCACAAAAGGACCAGCTGACATGTCAGTGATTCTCTTGTTAACACAGGTGTGAGTGTTGATGAGGACAAGGCTGGAGATCACTCTGTCAATACCTATGTGAGAATGCTGTTCATCGACGACAGCTCGGCATTTAACACCATAGTACCCTCCAAACTCGTCATCAAGCTCGAGACCCTGGGTCTCGACCCCGCCCTGTGCAACTAGGTACTGGACTTCCTGACGGGCCTCCCCCAGGTGGTGAGGGTAGGTAGCAACATCTACACCCCGCTGATCCTCAACACTGGGGCCCCAACAACAACGACGAGACGGCCTACAGGGAGGAGGTGAGGGCCCTCGGAGTGTGGTGTCAGGAAAATAACCACACTCAACGTCAACAAAACAAAGGAGATGATTATGGACTTCAGGAAACAGCAGAGGGAGCACCCCCCTATCCACATCGACGGGACAGTAGTGGAGAGGGTAGTAAGTTTTAAGTTTCTCTGCGTACATATCACACACAGATGATGTGTACGCCACCCGATGTCACAGGAAGGCCATAAAGATCATCAAGGACAACAACCACCTGAGCCACTGCCTGTTCACCCCGCTATCATCCAGAAGATGAGGTCAGTACAAGTGCATCAAAGCAGGGACCGAGAGACTGAAAAACAGCTTCTATCTCAAGGCCATCAGACTGTTAAACAGCCACCACTAACATTGAGTGGCTGCTGCCAACATACTGACTCAACTCCAGCCACTTTAATAATGGAAATTGATGTAAAAAAATGTATCACTAGCCACTTTAAACAATGCCAGTTAATGTTTACATACCCCACATTACTCATCTCGTATGTATATGTATATACTGTACTCCATCATCTACTGCATCTTGCCATCTTTGTAATGCATGTATCACTAGCTACTTTAAACTATGCCACTTTTATGTTTACATACCCTACATTACTCATCTCATATGTATATACTGTACTCGATGCCATATACTGCATCTTGCCTATGCTGTTCTGTACCATCACTCATTCATATATCTTTATGTACATATTCTTTATCCCTTTACACTTGTGTGTATAAGGTAGTAGTTGTGGAATTGTTAGGTTAGATTACTCGTTGGTTATTACTGCGTTGTCGGAACTAGAAGCACAAGCATTTCGCTACACTCGCATTAAAAGGACCAGCTACACTCGCATTAACATCAGCTAACCATGTGTATGTGACAAATAAAATTTGATTTGATTGAGATCGAATAACAGACTGGAAGCTTCAAAGGGAGGGTGGTGCTTGGAATCATTGTTCTTCCTCTGTCAACCATGGTTACCTTCAAGTAATCACGTGCCATCATTGCTTTCCATAAAAAGGGCTTCACAGGCAAGGATATTGCTGTCAGTAAGATTGCACCAAAATCAACTATTTATCAGATCATCAAGAACTTCAAGGAGAGCGGTTCAATTGTTGTGAAGAAGGCTTCAGGGTGCCCAAGAAAGTCCAGCAAGCACCAGGACTGTCTCCTAAAGTTGATTCAGCTGCGGGATCGGGGCACCACCAGTACAGAGCTTGCTCAGGAATGGCAGCAGGCAGGTGTGAGTGCATCTGCATGCACAGTGAGGCAAATAGTTTTGGAGGATGGCCTGGTGTCAAGAATGGCAGCAAAGAAGCCACTTCTCTCCAGGAAAAATATCAAGGACAGACTGATATTCTGCAAAACGTACAGGGGTTGGACTGCTGAAGACTGGGGTGGTCACTTTCTCTGATGAATCTCCTTTCCAATTGTTTAGGGCATATGGAAAAAAGCTTGTCCAGAGAAGACAAGGTGAGCGCTACCATCAGTCCTATGTCATGCCAACAGTAATGCATTCTGAGACCATTCATGTGTGGGGTTGCTTCTCAGCCAAGGGAGTGGACTCACTCACAATTTCGCCTAAGAACACAGCCATGAATAAAGAAGGGTACCAACACATCCTCCGAGAACAGCTTCTCCCAACCATCCAGGAACAGTTTTGTGACGAACAATGCCTTTTCCAGCATGATGGAGCACCTTGCCATAAGGCAAAAGGGGAACAAAACATTTATATTTTGGGTCCATGGCCAGGAAACTCCCCAGACCTTAATCCCATGAGAACTTGTGGTCAATCCTCGAGGCGGGTCTCGAGGCGGGTGGAGAAACAAACAAAAAAACAATTTTGACAAACTCCAAGCATTGATTATGCAAGAATGGTCTGCCGTCAGTCAGGATGTGGCCCAGAAGTTAAAAGAAGAGTCAACACTGCAAATATTGACTCTTTGTATCAACTTCATGTAATTGTCAATAAAATCATTTGACACTCATGAAATGCTTGTAATTATACTTCAGTATTCCATAGTAACATCTGACAATAATATCTAAAGACACTGAAGCAGCAAACGTTGTGGAAATTAATATTTGTGTTATTCTCAAAACTTTTTGCCACGACTGTAGTCTAGCACAAGATATCCCCATATTTAGCTCTCAAGGCTAACCCCTGCAAAATGTACCAGATAGGCTATGACATTGGTCTTGTTCAGTGTTTAACTAGACTACTACTGTAGATTTACCATGCTAACACTGTCCGTTATTCTCCATTGCTGAGGAGAGCAACAGTTTGGTTGGTCTAAATAATTGTGAACTCAGGTAAAATGCCCAAACTGATGAGTCATCCAATCTCTTCTTAGCTTGTTCTTAACTACCATTTTCTATTCCGCTTCCCTTTTTCTCTGTCCTAAATACGTCCCCCTCTGTTTCCTTTCATCTCTTTTCTACATCCATCCATCCATCCCTCTGTCCCTCCCCTATGACAGTCTCCATACAACACTGGACAGAATTCTGGCTCAGCACCTCTAGTGTACTCTCCTCAGACGCAGCAAATGAACACGCAACCGCAGAGTCGCCCGGTAAGTGCCTGTTCCTTCTCTCTGCGTCATTTGTATGTATTATGACTGGTGTGCTTTGGGAAACCCAGACAGATCATGTTTCATTTTGATTGGCCTGGAGGGGTACGGTGTCGTCTGAGGTAGTGATTGACATGTTCTGGGTTCAGTAATGATAAGTCCTGATGACTTGTCTGTCAGGCAGTCCTCTTCACACTCTCTGGAATCTGCTGTGTCTGGGATGCTTTCCAGTCTTGAGTTATCTAATACCGGTAGTTGTTGATAATCATTCCTGTAAATGTTGTAATCATTTTGTGTTACCTAATTTTAGAATGTCATAATGCATTTATTCAGTGTGCCAATGACTTTAAGATGATATACTTAAAGTATTGTACTGTTCTATCTGCACTTTCAATGTAGTCATCCATGCCCAGCCCCAGCCCCAGCCCCCCTGTCATGTGGAACCACCAGGTCTGCATCCTCTCCTCTAATGGCAGTAAACATGACAACGTGGCAGCTCTACTGCTCTGTGGTTTTGTATTACCGTGCCTCAGTGTTCCCCTCATTGTTCATCTTGTCTCTTTGTTACTGTCCTCCTCTCTCTGCTTTGCCATTGCTGCCTCACACTCTCTTTCTGCCGGACCTCACACCTTCTCCCCCATCAGTTCGCGACGGGCCCTCGACCAACCCACCATCAGGTAACTTACCCCATTTCGTCTGTCCTCATCTGTTTTCCCTCAGCTAGAGCTGCTTAGTGCACTTTACCACGCTACTGTTATTGGTTGGCAAAGTGCTTTTGCTCTCAGTGGAAATAGGCCCGGTTTATATAGGATGTGTTCCTTAAGTCAGTGTTTCCCAACTCCATTCCTCAAGTACGTTTTTGCTTCCAAGTAGATTACGTAGATCAAACGGCGATGTAGTATGTTGCCACTGCGCAATGAGAATACCTATGCAGCTGCCAACAACTCAAACATGTTGAAACATTTACGCTGACGTGACCCTAGTATTCCTACCATCGGAGCAAGACAAATGCCAAACGTCATTTCAGAACGGGCCAAAGGAATTACAATGGAGAGAGGTATGTTTATAGTCACGGAAATGCACACCTTCTCGTGGTTGAGAAGAATAGGGGTTTCAACACTTCGTGAAAGTGCTCGAGCCACCTTATAGACTTTCAGTAAATGGGCAGTACCTGCTCTATATAAGCAAGCTAAACCCGAAGTTGTCAATTAATTGGCCAATGCGCACCCTGTGTTGACTTACTACAGATGGATGGATCTCCAGGGCTACACAGAGATACTTAACAATGACACCCCATCACATTACCTCAGACTGGGAAATGAGAAGTACCGCGCTTCAAACATGCCCTGTTTGAGTGCCACACAAGTGTGCATATTTTTCTCTTTGTAAAAATACATTATAGCATAGGCCTATACAATATCTGAGCCATGTTTATTCATTGACAACATCGGGATTAACTTGCTTATATAGAGTGGGTACTGCCTGATTTCACATCCATATTGCACTTTATTTTAGTGTTTGAGTAATTGTGTGTTTTCATTTAAGATAATACAGAGTGTTGGTATTCCTGATTTGTACTTTTATCAGGCATTATGACTCATGTATGGAATCAGGAATAACAGTAGATTGTATTTTCTTAAATAAACTAAAATTAACTACAGTAACTTTTGCATTTCATTTTCCCGCTGTACCGAAACTGAACCGTCACCCCAAAACCGCAATACGTACCGAACAGTGTGTTTGGTGAACCGTTACACCCCTAGTGTTTAGGGGTACTTGAGGACAGGAGTTGGGAAACACTGCCCTAACTTAATGAGAATATATGGCTCCCCTTCCCGCCTGCTTTCCACACAGGCATGCAACAGACTAATTGTGTTTGTCAACAACCATTCTCTCTAGATTTTTGCCACATTGTTGTTAAAGGCATATCCAAAAAGACCGTTGCCTGTCTGCCAGTCACACAACGATGCTAGATGTTTGCCATACTATAGTGATGACTATCTTTTCTTCTCATGTTGTGGACTTGCTAGTCAAACTGTTGATCAGACTTAGTGTCAATAAGTGTGGTACTATTAGTACTGCGCCAACATTTTGGAAATATCTTGTCCTGTTTTCTGACGTTGGCATACTTTATGTACTCGATTCTTCTCCTTTTAAAGAGGGTTGAAATGCATTTTTAGATTATCTGTTGATTTGGATGCTTCATATGAATGTGATTGCATGTTTTGTTTGTGAAGTGTGTGGTGTGTGCGCATAACTATGTGATTGCTGAGGTGATCCTGGGCACAGAAACTGAGCCCGTAGAGCCTTCCTGGTGTCTCCCTGTCTGAGAAGCAGATGCCATTTAAAGACACTGGGTCCCACAGGCAGACAGGCACCCCCACCCCGTCCATAACTTGTTGTCCAACGTTCTCACCTTCTGGATCATTCTGTGTTGGCCATTTTGACAGACTATTAATAGTCAGCCTCCTATGTCAGTCAGTCTCAGTGTGTCTGAATCTGAACTGTTTACTGGCACAGAGTACACAGTACATGCCCTGTCACATACTGGCTCTGCTCTGTGCTGGCACTGGCCTCTCTTGTGCCGCCACGGAAGTGAAGTCGGAAAGCAGATGAAGCAGAACTAAAGGGCTATTATACGGCCAGAGAAAATGGGCCTTGTCTCTGATATAAATTACAATCCCCACACACAAAAATGGTTACATAGTGATCTCATTCTGACTTCTCAGTGTTACTCTTGATTTCTCTTTTCTAAAGTAACTTCAGTCTTTTGCTCTTTATTTCTCTTTAAGAATGCAAACCAAGAGGTCAGACATAAGGATAAAGTTGTTGTTTGGTTGGACAACATTAGTTGTAGCCTAAATCTCCACTTTAGAGACATCCAAGTAAATTTTATCAGTATTGTTTTTGAGCTGGTGATTACTGTGAGCGGTTGTCTTCCAGTTTTTCTAGTAAGAGTTAGAATTCAGCCATGGAATGGTCAGATATTAGCATCAACATTTTGCATCTTGCATTAACATTTAACTTGCTCAATTGAGGCCATGTCATCGTGCTCTGTTTGAAATGAGCAGAGCTATCATTTTTGGCACTCCCTGATACTAACAACAAGCTCATCATGTCTGCCAGCCAAATTTGAGCAAAATCCTAGTTGGTCTACCGTGCATGTTGCCAGAGCAAAGCAAACAAAGGGAAGAAAAAGGAGCGTTCCCATCAGGATTGACTCGGACTCCCGCCTCTCTCTCTCTGTCTTTACTCCATGGTGTTGGGAATAATACTGCGGTCACACCCGGTGAGCCTGGCTGAGTTTAGTCCTAGGTGAATGGTAGCAGCTAGATAGAAAGAGCTCTGTGATGTCACAACTCCAGAGGGTAGGTCCTGGCTCGCAGCGTTCCACACCCTGTCTGTGTTACTAAGTCATTGCTGTCGGCTCCTCACTGGGACTGAGAACTACACAGTTGGAAAAAGGGCCCACAAGCTGCATAATGTTGCGGTTTGTGCATGTGTGTGTTGTGAATGATTGCCCGCTGTGTTGGGCTCCACACTCATCAGTGCAGTCTCCCATTGGCTTTTCTCTCTTTCTTGCTTCAATATTCAAGGGAGGATTCAGGCCCATCCAGGTAATAATGACTCTTATCATAACTCTCTGCAGATGCATGGAATGAGGAACACTCCTACCCACCACCTCGGGGTCCTAACCCCTAACATTTAACCTTTAACCCCAGAGCCCTCCTGTGGCCATCATCTTCACTACATTTTTCTAAGTAGAAAACGCCTCTTCCCCCCCAACATAACAATCTAAGGCCACCACACTCACTCTCATGTTCTCTTTTTAACAAACAAAACCTTTTTTAAATAATTCTATTATTTTGATCCATTCTTCTTTCCTCATCTTTGCTTAGTTTGGATGAACTGCATGCAGAATATTAGAACTGTTAACTCTTCCTTTTAGATCTGATAACTCTTCCCCCCCCCCCCCCATTTTATTTATTTTTTGTTGTAATTTTTACCTACCTTTTTCTCCCCAATTTCATGATAACGATCTTGTCTCATGAGCCTAGAAAAGCCCCCCCCCCCCAGCCAAACCCTCCCCTAACCCGGACGACGCTGGGCCAATTGTGCACCGCCCTATGGGACTTGCGGTCAAAATACATTTTTTACTAAAAAAGAACTTGAACCTTTAAAGGAAGCTTGTGTACACTTCAGGGTACCTGAATCTCTGAATTATTGGAAGCTAAGTCAACTGTGTGGTAAACTTGAGCTCTAGTCGTTAGGATGTCGGCCACAGCTGTTGTTTGGAGTCTTTCATCTTGCCCAGAGTACTTTGATTGCTACATAAAATGTAATGAGTTCCCCCAAAAGAGCCTGGCAGTACAGAGCCTCCCATTGATTGTAATATTTAGTCTCCTGCAAACAGCACAACTTCTGCAGTCATGAGAACATTTTCATGATTCTGTTTTTTATGATGCGCGAAGAGCTGTCTCCAAAACTTCAACACAATCTATACACAGAACTATAATACACTGTATCCCCAGTTTGTCTACATTAGCTATAGCATAAACAGTAACAATGTATCTTAGAGCACTTCCCTTTACAAATGTGACTGTTGTAGACACTGCATTGTAAAGGCCATTTGGTTGCATATAGAGTCAGCATTTGTGGTGTGTAACAGTGTGTGTGGCTGCGGAGATAGGTGAGTAGGTACAGGTCGCTGTGCGCTGGTTGTTGGTGGACTCTGGCAGCATGGCACAGTGCTCTCCAAAGCCCTGTTGTAAACAGCACAGCAGGTTGGGAGGCAGAGGTGGCTGGTAGACTGCTGTGTTTTGAGACATTTCACAACCTCCATCTCTCTCTGATGAGAGGGCTGAGTGAACCCAGCTGGAGGGGTCAGGAGTCCTATGGGTGTGCTATGGGTTTAATGCTGCCTGGGGAAAGATGTGCTCTGACTGTTTCAGTGTCTCTCTGTAGACCAGAACAGAGTGATGAAGTGGAAGTGCCATCCACCTGGTCCTCTGAGATGATGCTTTCTGTCCCTTAGGCCTTAGTGGCTATTCTCTCAGAGCCCCTGCATCCCCAAAGCTGAAATGAGACCGCACAGGACAGGCATGAAGAGATAACACTGCTGTTGGGACAGTTGTGGTTCCTCTCTTGCTCTTCTGGGAATAACTTTTGCCACATTTATCTTTGTGTGTGTCAGTTTTTCCAGAGGGCTCAGATGCAGACAGCGCGGCCAACCATCCCCACCAACGCTCCCTCTATGCGGCCCTGCTCTCAGAACCCCACATCGGCGGTGTACCCCCCCAACCAGCCCACCATGATGATGATGGCCCCCATGCCTTTCCCCTCCCCACAGGCTGCCCAGTACTACATCCCACAGGTGAGACTGACTGACCAGGCTGCTGCTACACTCCAGTAGGCATTCCTCTCCTATTGTCCCACACTGCCTTTAACCTTTTTGTTCTATTCTATCCCCTCTGTTTGTGTCTCTGCAGTATCGCCACAGTACGCCCTATGTGGGGCCGCCCCAGCAGTTTTCTGTGCAGCCGCCGGGGTCTGGCACCTTCTATCCTGGCCCTGGCCCAGGGGAGTACCCTGCTCAGTACGGTAAGTCTCAGCCAAGCACATGTACGTGTGTGTATATTTATTTATTTATTTATTTTTTTTTGTGTAGTGGGGCAAAAAAGTATTTAGTCAGCCACCAATTGTGCAAGTTCTCCCACTTAAAAAGATGAGAGGCCTGTAATTTCCATCATAGGTACACTTCAACTATGACAGACAAAATGAGGGGAAAAATCTAGAAAATCACATTGTAGGATGGATTTTTAATGAATTTATTTGCAAATTATGGTGGAAAATAAGTACTTGGTCAATAACAAAAGTTTATCTCAATACTTTGTTTTAAATGCCCTTTGTTGGCAATGACAGAGGTCAAACATTGTCTGTAAGTCTTCACAAGTTTCACACACTGTTGCTGGTATTTTGGCCCATTCCTCCATGCAGATCTCTAGAGCAGTGATGTTTTGGGGCTGTTGCTGAGCAACACGGACTTTCAACTCCCTCCAAAGATTTTCTATGGGTTGAGATCTGGAGACTGGCTAGGCCACTCCAGGACCTTGAAATGCTTCTTACGGAGCCACTCGTTGGCCGGGTGGTGTGTTTGGGATCATTGTCATGCTGAAAGACCCAGCCACGTTTCATCTTCAATGCCCTTGCTGATGGAAGGAGGTTTTCACTCAAAATCTCACGATACATGGCCCCATTCATTCTTTCCTTTACACGGATCAGTCGTCCTGGTCCCTTTGCAGAAAAACAGCCCCAAAGCATGATGTTTCAACCCCCATGCTTCACAGTAGGTATGGTGTTCTTTGGATGCAACTCAGCATTCTTTGTCCTCCAAACACGAAGAGTTGCGTTTTTACCAAAAAGTTATATTTTGGTTTCATCTGACCATATGACATTCTCCCAATCTTCTTCTGGATCATCCAAATGCTCTCTAGCAAACTTCAGACGGGCCTGGACATGCACTGGCTTAAGCAGAGGAACACGTCTGGCACTGCAGGATTTGAGTCCCTGGCGGCGTAGTGTGTTACTGATTGTAAGCTTTGTTACTTTGGTCCCAGCTCTCTGCAGGTCATTCACTAGGTCCCCACGTGTGGTTCTGGGATTTTTGCTCGCCGTTCTTGTGATCATTTTGACCCCACGGGGTGAGATCTTGTGTGGAGCCCCAAATCGAGGGAGATTATCAGTGGTCTTGTATGTCTTCCATTTCCTAATAATTGCTCCCACAGTTGATTTCTTCAAACCAAGCTGCTTACCTATTGCAGATTGTCTTCCCAGCCTGGTGCAGGTCTACAATTTTCTTTCTGGTGTCCTTTGACAGCTCTTTGGTCTTGGCCATAGTGTAGTTTGGAGTGTGACTGTTTGAGGTTGTGGACAGGTGTCCTTTATACTGATAACAAGTTCAAACAGGTGCCATTAATACAGGTAACGAGTGGAGGACAGAGGAGCCTCTTAAAGAAGTTTACAGGTCTGTGAGAGCCAGAAATCTGGCTTGTTTGTAGGTGACCAAATACTTATTTTCCACAATAATTTGCAAATAAATTCATAAAAAATCCTACAATGTGATTTTCTGGATTTTTGTTTTCTCATTTTGTATATCATAGTTGAAGTGTACCTATGATAAAGTACAGGCCTCATCTTTTTAAGTGGGAGAACTTGCACAATTGGTGGCTGACTAAATACTGTTTTGCCCCAGTGTGTGTGTGTATGTGTATATATTTTGTGTGTGTATATATACTGTACTCTGCTTACCCTTTTCTTCGTCCTCCCTGACAAAGCTCCTGGACCTCAATACTATCCAGGACAGCAGGTGTACCCCCCCTCACCCTCCATCATAGTGCCTACACCGCAGCAACCTCCACCAGCCAAGCGCGAGAAGAAACCAGTGAGTATCTCAGCATGCTGTCGTCTCCACACAGACACACATATGCCATGGTCTACCAAACATTTTCCTATCATACACTCCCCATGTATGTAAGCATACACATACAGATACACACACACTTGCAGAGGCCATCTGCTCAGTTACACACCAACTTTTCCATATGCATATGCATACTGAGAGGATATGAGAAATGATCCCTGAAGTTTCTGATAAGAGACACTTCTGGATCCATCAGCCTTTTTGAGTTACATTTTAAAACGCATTCATTATTTTACAGAGAAAGTATGAGGGATGGCATGGGTTGATTTAGATCAAGGCTGCCAGGATAGTGTTTCTGTGTGTGGAAGGAGGGTTGGTTTGAAATGTATGCCAGGCCTTAATCTAGCTCTGACGCTTGGGAGCTCGGCCTCGAGGGACCCCACTTTGAGCCTATTAGCAGTCATTTTGACTGCAACATTCTAACAGTCTAAGAAATACATTTCATATATGCCATTGGAAAAATAATAATTTAGTTGTGTTTATAAAGGTTTTGGTTATTTCAAAGAACACTCATTTTGATGAGTTTGTTACTTACTGTAGGCCGTCTGCTGCTGCATGCTCATTCGTGAAGCGCCTGGAATAGCTGTTATTCTTAATATTTTGAAATGGAGCTCATCTCTTCAAATTTGATATTTATTTGGCAAAGGTAAGCGTTGTTGAAACCTCAGAATCTGCTCTTTCTGGTACTATATAGAAATCAAACGTCTTACCTGCATGTGACTAGGAGGATTTGAAGAAGTCACTTTTTGTTGCTCCATTTCCCTGCCTCAGTCAATTACAAGCTGCGCTTCATATACAGTTTGACAACTTATGATTGTCAATTTAATCTCATTTTAAGGCTAACTCTATATGTGAAATTAGTTTCAATAGGGTGTTGGTGTAGTTTCGATTGGCATTCATTAGGGTTGCACATTTTGGGGAATATTCAGAGTTGGAAACTTTCCGTGGGAATTAACGGAAATATATGCCAGTTAATATTAATACCATTTAAATGTAGACACTTTTTGCATTGGATATACACTGCTCCAAAAAATAAAGGGAACACTTAAACAACACAATGTAACTCCAAGTCAATCATACTTCTGTGAAATCAAACTGTCCACTTAGGAAGCAACACTGATTGACAATAAATTTCACATGCTGTTGTGCAAATGGAATAGACAACAGGTGGAAATTATAGGCAAATAGCAAGACACCCACAATAAAGGAGTGGTTCCGCAGGTGGTGACCACAGACCACTTCTCAGGTCCAATGCTTCCTGGTTGATGTTTTGGTCACTTTTGAATGCTGGCGGTGCTTTCACTCTAGTGGTAGCACGAGACGGAGTCTACAACCCACACAAGTGGCTCAGGTAGTGCAGCTCATCCAGGATGACACATCAATGTGAGCTGTGGCAAGAAGGTTTGCTGTGTCTGTCAGCGTAGTGTCCAGAGCATGGAGGCGCTACCAGGAGACAGGCCAGTACATCAGGAGACGTGGAGGAGGCCGTAGGAGGGCAACAACCCAGCAGCAGGACCGCTACCTCCGCCTTTGTGCAAGGGGGAGCACTGCCAGAGCCCTGCAAAATGACCTCCAGCAGGCCACAAATGTGCATGTGTCTGTTCAAACGGTCAGAAACAGACTCCATGAGGGTGGTATGAGGGCCCGACGTCCACAGGTGGGGGTTGTGCTTACAGCCCAACACCGTGCAGGACGTTTGGCATTTTCCAGAGAACACTGAGATTGGCAAATTCGCCACTGGCGCCCTGTGCTCTTCACAGATGAAAGCAGGTTCACACTGAGCACATGTGACAGTCTGGAGATGCCGTGGAGAACGTTCTGCTGCCTGCAACATCCTCCAGCATGACCGGTTTGGAGGTGGGTCAGTCATGGTGTGGGGTGGCATTTCTTTGGGGAGCCGCACAGCCCTCCATGTGCTCACCCAGAGGTAGTCTGACTGCCATTAGGTACCGAGATGAGATCCTCAGACCCCTTGTGAGACCATATGCTGGTGCGGTTGGCCCTGGGTTCCTCCTAATGCAAGACAATGCTAGACCTCATGTGGCTGGAGTGTGTCAGCAGTTCCTGCAAGAGGGAAGGCATTGATTCTATGGACTGGCCCGCCCGTTCGCCAGACCTGAATCCAATTGAGCACATCTGGGACATCATTTCTCGCTCCATCCACCAACGCCACGTTGCACCACAGACTGCCCAGGAGTTGACGGATGCTTTAGTCCAGGTCTGGGAGGAGATCCCTCAGGAGACCATCCTCCACCTCATCAGGAGCATGCCCGGGCGTTGTAGGGAGGTCACACAGGCACATGGAGGCCACACACTACTGAGCCTCATTTTGACTTGTTTTAAGGACATTACATCAAAGTTGGATCAGCTTGTAGTGTGGTTTTCCACTTTAATTTTGAGTGTGACTCCAAATCCAGACCTTCATGGGTTGATAAATTTGATTTCCATTGTTAATTTGTGATTATGTTGTCAGCACATTCAACTATGTAAAGAAAAAAGTATTTAATAAGAATATTTCATTCATTCAGATCTAGGATGTGTTATTTTAGTGTTCCCTTTATTTTTTTGAGCAGTGTATTTACCATATCATATGGATACAAACATAATTGCAAATTATTAAATCCTTCCAATAGAAAAACAACAGCAATTTAGTTACACAAACAAACGTACAATCAATACAACAATAGAAACAACTATGTACAGTGTGTGCAAATGTAGAAGTGTAGGGAGGTAAGGCAATAAATAGGCCATGGAGGCAAAATAATAACAATTTAGCATTACACTGGAATGATAGATTGGCAGATGATGATGTGCAAGTAGAGATACTGGGGTGCAAAAGAGCAAGAAGAAAGATAACAATATGGAGATGAGGTAGTTGGGCGTGCTATTAACACATTGGCTGTGTACAGGTACAGTGATAGGTAAGCTGCTCTGACAGCTGTTGCTTAAAGTTAGAGAGGGAGATATAAGACTCCAGCGTCACTGATTTTTACAATTTGTTCCAGTCATTGGCAGCAGAGAACTGGATGGAAAGGCAGCCAAAGGAAGTGTTGGCTTTGGGGATGACCAGTGAAATATACCTGCTGGAACGTGTGCTACGGGTGGGTGTTGCTATGGTGACCAGTGAGCTAAGATACACTGGGGCTTTTCCTAGCATAGATTTATAAATGACCTGGAGCCAGTGGGTTTGGCAATGAATATGTTGCGAGGGCCAGCCAACAAGAGCATACAGGTCTCAGTGGTGGGTAGTATATGGGGCTTTGGTGACAAAACGGATGGCACTGTGATAGACTACATCCAGTTTGCTGAGTTGAGTTTTGGAGGCTATTTGGTAAATGACATCGCAGAGGTCAAGGATCAGTAGGATAGTCAGTTTTACGAGGGTATGTTTGGGAGAATGATTGAAAGAGGCTTTGTTGCGGAAGAGGAAGGTGATTCTAGATTTCATTTTGGATTAGTTGACTCTTCACATGGGATGATTTCACTGAACAACAACAAAGGGAATATTGAATGGTCCCCAATAATCCATTGCAAAAAAGGCTTTCAAATTATGGTGGAAAATAAGTATTTGGTCAATAACAAAAGTTTATCTCAATACTTTGTTATATACCCTTTGTTGGCAATGACAGAGGTCAAACATTTTCTATAAGTCACAAGGTTTTCACACACTGTTGCTGGTATTTTGGCCCATTCCTCCACGCAGATCTCGAGCAGTGATGTTTTGGGGCTGTTGCTGGGCAACACGGACTTTCAACTCCCTTCAATGCCAAAAAAGAGACATTCTAATGACAAGTATCTCACAAGCATATTATGAAAGTAAATAACATCTTATTTATCTTTGTTACCTAACTAATTCTGTTTCAGCTACAACATTCATCATTTTTACCTCGAATAGAAGTAGAGGGACTTTTGTCAGAGGTTGCTTGTTGTGAGCGCTGAGGGAACGTTATGCACTTGGCCAGATGATTCTGCATCTTTGTTTCATTCTTCACATATGATTTGGCATAGTATTTGCAAATGTTCAGAGCTTTTCCTTCTACATTAGCAGCAGTGAAATGTCTCCACACATCAGATAGTGCCCATGGCATTTTCCTGTAAAGGTTAGAAAGAAATTAATAAAAAAAATATTTAAAAAAGGATCATTAGTTAAGCAGTTAGATTAAACAACTCCTTTGTACGATAAATGTTTTAAAATTAAATGTGTATGGAAACAGGTGAATTACCACTCCTGAGTTAGCAGGCTCAAGTATGCTAAAACCCACATGGTAGCAAGAACTAACTAGCAGAAATTGTTAACACATTAGAGATGATTTAAACACACTTTCCTGTAGGCAACTATTTACTAGTTAACAAAAAATCATGTATGTCATATAAAATATATTCACCCCACCCAGTATTCAAAACTTACCAGAAAGCATGTAGTCCTTGGCTCAGACAGTATAGTAATGTGGGCTCAAGAGCATCTCATTAGAGTGCAAGATCTTGAGAGTCAGCAGCTGTACATGTGATGGAAGAATGCGCTGTGCATGCAGAGGGTTGCAATTCCATTAAATTGGGGATAGTTTAACCAAAATATGCCACAAGACCTAGAATTGCCTTGTGTATCCCACAAAAAAGGTTAACTTTTTTGATGAGTTTATGCACAATTCCCGATATTCCAAGGCTTAACTTCCCATGGACAATTTCCAGCCTTTTGCAACCTGAGCTGTCATTAGCTGTGCAGGCTGACAGCTGGTTAATGAGGGGTGGCAAGGGGAAGGGATGATATGTCCTCTTAACTTCTTATAACACACATTGATATCGAAATTCTAACAACATACATGTGTTAAAAAAACGTATTTAGGAAAAGTCCAGGGCAGAGGTGGCATGACTTTAAAAATGGCAGAGATATTTTCATTTTAAATGAATATGCTGTCAAAATGACTGCCCTTGCGCTTCTAGTGTTTATTCTTCTGCCAGAGAACCTTTGATCTAGGGCCAGTGGGAAACTTTAAGGTATTCAGAAATATAGTGCTGTTCCGTTTGGACTCTTATGACCCACTTGTTAAGACTCACATGAAAATATATTATCTTGCTAGAAACCCTTTCAAGTGCCTCTGCTGAAATACTGTTAAGCTTTTTCTCTACATTTGCACAAGCTGAATAAAAATGTCTGAAACTTTTGGTCACAGATGCACTCCTGTACACAACACACTCACTGTTTTGAATGTCTGAGTGAGGGTTGCTCTGAAACGCTGGCACTTTAGTGAGATGCTGCTCCTTTTGTGTCATTGTCCTCCCAGATCCGTATCCGGGACCCCAACCAGGGCGGCAGGGACATCACAGAGGAGATCATGGCAGGGGGCACAGGGAGCCGAAATCCAACCCCCCCTGTCGGACGGCCCTCCTCCACCCCCACCCCTCCGCAAGTAAGGACACATCTTCTCTCATGCTGCTTGATATTCGGCTTATTTTCTCTCGCGCACGCACACACACACACACGTTGCCATTGTGTGCCACTGGCCGACTGAACTGAGCTGTTAGCCTTTCACCCATGTCTGTGTAATTTGTGCCCAGGGCAGACTGCTTGGTGTTGGGAGGGAACAGGCAATTAAGCCACCAGGGCTTTGGCACCACGACAGACAGAGCCATGCATGCAGGCACAGCACATTTTCTGTGTTTGTAATCCATCCTCTGCCATGCTGCGTTAGACACAGCCAGCCACTCAGACTTCAGCCACTGTCCCTTACTCCCTGCCCCCCACCCATTGCTCTGCAACTGGGCCCAAACACACTCATCTGGCCTCGCCTTCACAACCTTTGCTATCCAATTTGAGTAACAGAAAACCATGGCTATTTTACAAAAGTAATCTAAACACTTTCGTTGTTCATAGTAAATGTGTTATCATATTCATCTTTGACACACAGATATATGGCTTACACACGTGTAATAAATAAATAAATATATATTACCTATTAGTACCTACCTGCATGTATCACTGTATCTCCTCCCTCACTTGTGCAGTAAATGTTGTGGAACATGTCGTTTATGCTTTTTGTCCCTCCATGACAAATCCAGAATAAGATTCTATACTTCATTGATTCAAACGAAATGAGTCATTGATGTGCTAAGAATTGTAATAAATGGGTTAGATGACAACGTCGCAAACTATGCTCACGCTTCAATGGGGCAGAAGTCTGTGTTGTGATTTTGGATGGTCAGATAGCTCGCAACAATGACAAGAAGCTGACATGTGGGGAGTCGTAGGTGGCTTGTTTTATCTTGTTCTTGATAACATGTCTTATTTTGACGAGAGGTCGACTGATTATGAATGCCGATTATTGGAGGACCAAAAAATCCGATACCGATTAATTTTATTTGTAATAATGACAATTACAACAATACTGAATGAACACCTTAACTTAATATTATACATCAATAAAATCAATTTGCCCTCAAATAATGATAATTTTTCAATTTGGTTTAACCTGTTATGGCTGCAATCCCGATATCGGGATCAATATGACAACTACCAGTGAAAATAGAGGGCGCCAAATTCAAACCACAGAAATCTCATAATTACAATTCCTAAAACATATATGTCTTATATAATTTTAAAGCTATTCTCGTTGTTAATCCCACCAAAGTGTCCGATTTCAAATAGGCTTTTCAGTGAAAACACTACAAACGATTGTTAGGTCTCCACCAAACCACAATAAGCACAGCCATTTTCCAGCAAAATATAGCATTCACAAAAAGCATAAATAAAGATAATTCAAGGTAGTGATTCATTTTATCTTCATCAGATGACACTCATAGGACTTCATGTTACACAATACATGCATGTTTTGTTTGATAAAGTTCATATTTATGTAAAAACAAATCTGTGTACATTGGCTATTTAGATTCACTAGTTCCAAAAACATCAAGTGATTTTGCATAGCCACATCGTTTCAACAGAAATACTCATCATAAATGTAGATGATAATACAAGTTATACACATAGAATTATAGATTACCTCTCCTTAATGCAACCGCTCTGTTTTTCCGTAAAAAAGTTTACGGAAAAAGCAACCCATGCCATAATCTGAGGCGGCACTCAGAACAGTAGCCAAATTAGCCTCCATGTTGGAGTCAACAGAAACCAGAAAATACATGATAAATGTTTCCTTACCTTTGATGAACTTCATCAGAATGCAGTCCTAGAAATCCCAGGTCCACAATAAATTCTTCGATTTGTTTGAAAATGTTCGTTATTTTTGTTTAATTAGCTACTTTGGTTAGCACGTTTGGTAAACAATTCCAATTGGTAAAAAGTCACAAAGCGCTTCCACTATAACGTGACGAAATGTCCAAAAGTTCCGTAACAGTCAGTAGAAACATGTCAAACGATGTACTGAATCAATCTTTAGAATGTTGTTTACATATATCTTGAATAACGTTCCAACCGGAGAATTAGAATTACTTCAGATGAGCGGTGGAACGCAAGTCCTTCCCCTGTGAACGCGCCTGGTGAAAGCATGGTCCACTCATGGCTGTGGTGACTATTTCCTATGTCAATCGACCCCCCCCCCCCTTCACATTAGAGTCATCAGACAAAGTTCTATTGACTGCTGACATCTAGTGGAAGGCGTAGGAAGTGAAAACTCATCCATATCTCGCTGTAATTTCAATGAGACCTTGGTTGAAAATCTGCCACCTCTAGAAAAAAAACAGGAAGTGGAATTTCCCAGGTTTTTGCCTGCTATACAAGTTCTGTTCTATTCAGACATAATTCAAACAGTTTTAGAAACTTCATTGTTTTCTATCCAATGCTAATAATAATATGCAAATATTAGCAACTGACTGAGGAGCAGGCCATTTGATATGGGCACCTTTCATCCAAGCTACTCAATACTGCCCCTGCAGCCATAAAAAGTTAAATAATGCAAAAACAAAGTGTTGGAGAAGAAAGTAAAAGTGCAATATTTGCCTTGAAAGAAAGCTAACGTTTAAGTTCTTTGCTCAGAACATGAGAACATATGAAAGCTGGTGGTTCCTTTTAACATCAGTCTTCAATATTCCCAGGTAAGAAGTTTTAGGTTGTAGTTATTATAGGAATTATAGGACTTTCTCTCTATACCATTTATATTTTATTAACCTTTGACTATAGGATGTTCTTATAGGCACTTTAGTATTGCCAGTGTAACAGTATAACTTCCGTCCCTCTCCTTGCTCCTCCCTGGGCTCGAACCAAGTACACAAAGACAACAGCCACCCTCGAAGCAGCGTTACCCATGCAGAGCAAGGGGAACAACCACTCCCAGGCTCAGAGCGAGCGAGTGACGTTTGAAACGCTATTAGCGCGTGCTAACTAGCCAGCCATTTCACTTCGGTTACACCACCCTAATTTCAGGAGTTGGTATGCTTGAAGTCATAAACAGCGCAATGCTTGACGCACAATGAAGAGCTGCTGGCAAAACGCACAAAGTGCTGTTTGAATGAATGTTTACGCGCCTGCTTCTACCTACCACCGCTCAGTCAGATACTTAGATGCTTGTATGCTCAGTCAGATTATACGCAATGCATGACACGCTAGATATCTAGTAATATCATCAACCATGTGTAGTTAATAACCTCTTAAAGGTTAGGGTGCATTATTTCTACTTTGTGATGAAAAGCGTGCAAAATTTCTTTGGAATTGGGTTGAAGTTAATCTTTGGTGAAATGAAGAAGAGGCGCTTACTGGCAGAGGTAACACTGTGGATAGTTATGAAAGAGAGAAAATCGTGCAATTATTGTTGACTTGCTGCGATTGAATACAGATCGCCCCGTCAACAATTTGATTGATTATTAACGTTTACAAATACCTAAAGTTGGATTACAAAAGTAGTTTGAAATATTTTGGCAGAGTTTTTATAGGCAACTTTTGAATTTTTTTGTAATGACGTTGCGTTTTGGAAAGCTGTTTTTTCTGGATCAGACGGGCTTTATAAATGGACATTTTGGGTATACATGGACGGAATTAATCGGGAAAAAAGGACCAATTGTGATGTTCATGGGACATATTGGAGTGCCAACAAAGAAGCTCGTCAAAGGTAATGCATGTTTTATATTTTATTTCAGCGTTTTGTGTAGCGCCGGCTACGCTAATTCTTTTGTTTACATCTCGTTCAGGTGGTTCGGGGGGGTGCATGATATCAGATAATAGCTTCTCATGCTTTCGCCGAAAAGCATTTTTAAAATCTGATACGTTGGCTGGATTCACAACGACTGTAGCTTTAATTGAGTACCCTGCATGTATGATTTAATGAAAGTTTGAGTTTTATCGAGTACTATTTGAATTTGGCGCTGTGCATTTCCCCAGGCTATTGGCCACAAGAGACGCTAGCGTCTCCATATCCCTAAGAGGTTTTAACTAGTGATTATGATTGATTGATAGTTTTTTATAAGATAAGTTTAATGCTAGCTAGCAACTTACCTTGGCTTACTGCATTTGCGTAACAGACAGTCTCCTTGTGGAGTGCAACAAGAGGCAGGTCGTTATTGCGTTGGACTAGTGAAAATCTGTCGTTCTGCCCCTGAACGAGGTAGTTAACCCACTGTTCCTAGGCTGTCATTGAAAATAAGAATGTGTTCTTAACTGACTTGCCTAGTTAAATAAAGATTAAATAAAGGTGTTAAAAAATATTTAAAATTCGGTCCAAAAATACTAATTTCCGATTGTTATGAAAACTTGAAATCGTCCCGAATTAATCGGCCATTCCGATTAATCGGTCGACCTCTAGTTTTGACTGATGTCACGTCTATACTAATGACTCATTGGCTAGCTTGCCAACCAACAACTGTAACAATGTATTTGAGACGACAAGTGCTCATTGTAAAAAATATATTTATATTTTCAATAAACATTATAGTTTACAATGTCAACGAATTATAGTTGACATGTTGTCAACAATTTAAGCCAACCCCATCTGTATTGCCCCATAGTTGCGTACAAGTCAGTTTTGTTGTTTAACAACCAACCCGTCTATAGAAATAGGCAATCATCTTTAAATTACAGTTCTTTTTCTGGATTCTGTGGAGGGAAAGCTTTTATGACACTTCCTCCCTGTCCTCTCCTTGGACTTTAACATTCTCTCCTCTCTTTCTGTGTTTTGTCCTTTTTCTTTTTACTCTCCCTTCTTGTGCTTTGTTTAACCTTGTGTGCCTCCATTTCCCTGTCATCCACACTCCACCTCCCCTACTCTTGCACGTTCTTTTTGCGGCTTCTTCTCCTTTCCTCCCTTTTGCTTGCTTTCCTTGGTTGCTGTCTCCTTGCTTGTCTCCCCCTGTTTTTTACTTGGCTAATGTATCTAACCATAACCACTGGTCTCCTTATTTCCGCTTAATTCTATTTTTGTGCTTATTTGTCTGTCTGTGTTGCTAGTTTTTATGGACGCACCCTCATTATCCTCACATTTTCTACCTCAAATCGCAGCAGCAGCCGGGCGGTAGCCAGACTCCGGAGCAAAGCCAGGGCCAGGCCAACTCAGCCTACAGCCTGGAGCTCCCCCAGCAGCCACAGCAGCAGCTCACGCCTGGGGCTGCAGCCAGCAAGCCAGGGCCAGGTCTGACCCTCTACCCCCGGCCCTCACCCCTCCATCCTTCAGGCAGAATACATCCCTGCTTTGAGAGCAGCGGCCTGAGGAATAAAACGTTTTTTTAGAACCTGAATGTTGACTCAGTTAAGAGATTGGCATAAATAATTGTCTCTTCTTTTGTGTTTAATGTCTGTTCTCTTGTCCAGTAGATGATAAGCCAAAATTGGAGCTGCTTGTCCAGAAGTCTTCCTCTCCCGGGCTTGGTCAATCAGAACCTTCATTGGAAAGGAGAGACGCCAGTGCATCTGTAACTGCTCCCTCTCCCCACTTGGATCCAGAGCTTCCCTCCCCAGCCCCAGTGGTGGTTTCCCCCATCCTGGCCCCTCTTCCTGTTGCCGGCCCTATTGAGCAGCCCTCTGCCGTGGAGCCCACTGCTCCCCCTCCCTCCTCTGCAGCGGACCCCAAGCATCTGTCACTCACAACTCAGTCCCAGACTTCAAACACAGAGGAACTTCTTCCAGAAGCCCCACGCACCCTGGCTGCTTCCCCAGCCCTAACCCCTAAGGCTTTGAATGGCCATGCTGACACTGGGGCTGAGATGGACACCCAGTCTCAGGAGCACTACCCCCTTGCTCCCTCCCTATCCCCAAACCAGCCCCAGGCTTCAGCCCCGGCTTCTAGAGAAGACTGCAGTGAGGCTGTGCCCAGTGAGGTGAGGGCAGAGATGCCCCCTGCTGTCATGGACCCTATCACACCAATCACTGTGATGCCAGTCACTCTGACCTCCAGCCCTGTGCCTGTTGTTCCAGCGCCTCCCCCTGGCCTTCCGCCGCTAGTGCAGGCCACAGCAGAGACCAGCAAGCTCTCTGACACTAAAGACATCCCTCTCAATGCAGGGACAGAGAGACTCATCACACCAAACAGCAAGCTTGAACCACAGCTACAAGCCCTTTTCAGAAAGAGTCCCACTACAGGTATGTGCATAGCCATGGATACAGACATGACAGCGTGGATGTCACATGGATGCCTATGTGTGTGTATACTATAAATAAACAGTTAATGGTTGCTAATAGACAAGACTTGGATCAGCCAGACTGAACTCCATGCTGACTGCTCAGAACAGCACAGTGCTTACACTAACAACTGGATTTAATTGTTATTCTGGGGAGAAGGACACTGTTTTCTGCAAGAATAAGTCTAGTCATTGATATTTAATGGAAGAAATTTGGGGTAAATCGCCAGCCTATAGCTGACTTCAGCTGTTTTCTCTGCAGTATGTCAGACTGTTCCTGCTACACCAAAAACCTGGAAGAAACCAAATGAAGGGAGTCCTGTTGGAGATGCATTACAGAGGGAGACTGAGGTAAGCAATGATGCTTTCTATTCACTCTATGGGGGGGGCGCACATCCTGCTATGCCCTCAGACAAACCGTCAAACAGGCAAAGCGTCAATACAGGACTAAGATTGAATCGTACTACACCGGCTCTAACGCTCGTCAGATGTGGCTGGGCTTGCAAACTATTAGACAACAAAAGGAAGCACAGTCGCGAGCTGCCCAGTGACACAAGTCTACCAGACAAGCTAAATTACTTCGATGCTCTCTTTGAGGTAAGCAACACTGAAGTATGTATGTATGAGAGCATCAGCTGTTCCGGACGACTGTGATTACTCCGTAGCCGATGTGAGTAAGACTTTTAAACAGGTCAACATTCACAAGGCCACATGGCCCTACAGATTACCAAGACATGTATTCCAAGCATGCGCTGACCAACTGGAAAGTGCCTTCACTGACATTTTCAACCTGTCCCTGACTGAGTCTGTAATACGACATGTTTCAAGCAGATCACCGTTGTCCCTGTGCCCAAGAACACTAAGGTAACCTGCCTAAATGACTACTGACTCGTAGGACTCACGTCTGTAGCCATGAAATGCTTTGAAAGGCTGGTCATGGCTCAAAACACCATTATTCCAGAATTTGCATTCTGCCCCAACAGACTCACAGATGACGCAATCTCTATTGCACTCCACACTGTCCTTTCCCACCTGGACAAAAGGAACACCTACGTGAGAATGCTATTAATTGACTACAGCTCAGCGTTCAACACCATAATGCTCTCAAAGCTCATCACTAAACTAAGGACCCTGGGACTAAACACATCACTCTAACTGGGTCCTGTACTTCCTGACGGTAGGTAACAACACATGAGCCACACTGATCATCAACACGGGGGCCACTCAGGGGTGTGCGCTCAGTCCCCTCTTGTACGGTCTGTTCACTCATGACTGCATGGCCAGGCACGACTCCAACACCATCATTAAGTTTGCCGACAACACAACAGTGGTAGGCCGACAATGATGAGAAAGCCTATAAGGAGGAGGTCAGAGACCTGACCGTGTGGTGCCAGGATAACAACCTCTGCCTCAAGTGATCAAGACCAGATCTATTGTGGATAACAGGAAAAGGAGGACTGAGCACGCCCCCTTTCTCATCCACAGTGATGTAGTGGAGCAGGTTGAGAGCTTGAAGATCCTTGGTGTCCACATCACCAACAAACTATCATGGTCCAAACACACCAAGACAGTCATGAACAGGGCACGACAAAGCCTATTCCCCCTCAGCAGACAAAATATTTGGCATGTGTCCTCAGATCCTCAAAGTTCTACAGCTGCAACATCGAGAGGATCTTGACTGGTTGCATTACTGCCTGGTATGGCAACTGCTCGGCCTCTGACTGCAAGGCACTACAGAGGGTAGTGCGAACGGCCCAGTATATCACTGGCAGGGTAGCCTAGTGGTTAGAGTGTTGGACTAGTAACCTAAAGGTTGCAAGTTCAAATCCCCGAGCTGACAGGGTACAATCTGTCGTTCTGCCCCTGAACAGGCAGTTAACCCACTGTTTCTAGGCCGTCATTGAAAATAAGAATTTGTTCTTAACTGACTTGCCTAATAAAATAAAGGTAAAAAACAAAAAAGCTTCCTGCCAACCACGTTTATACCAGGTGGTGTCAGAGGAAGGCACAAACAATTGTCAGACTCCAGCCACCCTAGTCATAGACTGTTCTCTCTGCTACCGCATGACAAGCACCAAATCTAGGTCTAAAAGACTTCACAGCGTCTACCCCCAAGGCATAAGACTCCTGTACAGCTAATCAAATGGCTATCCAGACTATTTGCATTGTCCCCAAACCCTCTTTTACACTGCTGCTACTCTCTGGTTTTTATCTATGCATAGTCATTTTAACTTTACCCAAATTTACATATTACCTCGACTGACTTGTGCCCCCCACATTGACTCTGTACCAGTACCCCTGTATATAGCGTCAGGACTGTTATTTTACTGCTGCTCTTTAACTATGTTATTTTTTACTTAAACAACAATGCGGTTTTAAGAAAAATGTGTTAAGTGCTTGTAATTAAGCATTTCACTGTAAGGTCTACACCTGTTCTATTCAGCGCATGTGACAAATAACTAGGGTAGCAAAGGGTTGAAAACTCTGGTAAATTTCCTTAAATTTCAGGGGGAAGGTTCCATAGGAAGTTAAGCCTTGGAATTTTGGGAATTTGCTTAAATTCATCAAAAATTTTAGCTTATTACAGTGAACCTTTTTTGTGGGATACACAAGGCAATTCTAGGTCTTGTGGCATATTTTTGTTAAACTATCCCCAATTCGATGGAATTTCAACCCTCTGCATGCACAGTGCATTCTTCCATCACATATACAGCTGATTCTCAAGATCTTGCACTCTAATGAGATGCTATTGAGCCCACACTACTATACTGTCTGAGCCAAGGACTACATGCTTTCTGGTATGTTTTGAATACTGGGTGGGGTGAATATATTTTATATGACATACAAGATTTTTTGTTAACTAGTAAATAGTTGCCTACAGCAAAGTGTGTTTAAATCATCTCTAATGTGTTAACAATTTCTGCTAGTTAGTTCTTGCTACCATGTGGGTTTTAGCTTGCTTGAGCCTGCTAACTGAGGAGTGGTAATTCACCTGTTTCCATACACATTTAATTTTAAAACATTTATCGTACAAAGGAGTTGTTTAATCTAACTGCTTAACTATTTATCCTTATTTGGGTTTCTTTACTCATTTGTTTTCTAATATTTACAGGAAAATGCCATGGGCACTATCTGATGTGTGGAGACATTTCACTGCTGCTAATGTAGAATGACCAGCTGTGTACATTTGCAAATACTGTGCCAAATCATATGTGAAGAATGCAACAAAGATGCAGAATCATCTGGCCAAGTGCATAAAGTTCCTTCAGCGCTCACAACAAGCAACCTCTGACAAAAGTCCCTCTACTTCTATTTGAATGAATCAGACACCTTATCGATAGCAACAGCTCATGGTCCTGGAATCAGAAGTTTTTTGACTCAATGGAGGAACGTAGTCAGAGAAATGCTGATGAACGGGTTCACCTCTGATGCTCACAGGCCATGTGTATTGGAAGAGATTTCTGAATGTTCTTCACCCAGCATACACCACTCCAACCAGACATGCTTTATCTACTAATTTACAGGATGTAGAGTTCAACAGTTCCAGTGAAGGTCAAGCAAATCATCTCTGATGGGTGGTCAAATGTTCGTGGGCAAGAAATAATTAACTACATCTCCACCCATCAGCCAGTATTCTACAAGAGCACAGACACAAGGGACAACAGACACACCGGTCCCTACATTGCAGATGAGTTGAAGGCAGTCATCAATGACCTTGGACCACATAAGGTATTTGCACTGGTGACAGACAATGCTGCGAACATGAAGGCTGCTTGGTCTAAAGTGGAGGAGTCCTACCCTCACATCACACCCATTGGCTGTGCTGCTCATGCATTGAATCTGCTCCTCAAGGACATCATGACACTGAAAACAATGGACATACTTTACAAGAGAGCCAAGGAAATGGTTAGGTATGTGAAGGGTCATCAATTTAAAGCAGCAATTTACCTCACCAAGCAAAGTGAGAAGAATAAGAGCACCACCCATTGTTATCATGTTTGACAGTCTCCTGGAGGGGAAGGAGTCTCTCCAATAAATGGCCATATCACAGTCTGCTGATATGAACAGCCCCATCAAGAGGGTCACCTTTGCTCCAAGCAGAGGAAACTGCAGTTCTGAAATGCATCAAAAAGCGTGGAGACTTCTGCCTGAAACCCATACACGCTGCAGCGTACACGTTGGACCCCAAGTACGCTGGCAAGGGCATCCTGTCTGGTGCAGAGATCAACGGGAGTTGTAGCGATGAGACAAGATAGTAGCTACTAAACAATTAGATACCACGCAATTGGGGAGAAAAAGGGGTAAAAATCTAATCTAGAATCTGCTTTCTATTTCGCCTCAAACCTCCTTCAATCACGCCGCCAAACTTACCCTAGTAAAACTGACTATCCTACCGATCCTCGACTTTGGTGATGTCATCTACAAAATAGCTTCCAACACAGCAAAATGGATGCAGTTTATCACATCCATTTTGTTACCAAATCACCTTATACCACCCACCACTACTACCTGTATGCTCTAGTCGGCTGGCCCTCGTTACATATTCGTCGCTAGTCCCACTGGCTCCAGGTCATCTATGTCTATGCTAGGTAAAGCTCCGCCTTATCTCAGTTCACTGGTCACGATAACAACACCCACCCGTAGCACACATTCCAGCAGGTATATCTTACTGATCATCCCCAAAGCCAACACCTCCTTTGGTCGCCTTTCCTTCCTGTTCTCTGCTGCCAGTGACTGGAACAATTGCAAAAATCGCTGAAGTTGGAGACTTATTTCCCTCACCATCTTTAACCATCAACTATCTGAGCAGCGAACCAATCGCTGCAGCTGTACATAGTCCATCTGTAAATAGCCCACCCAATTTACCTACCTCATCCCCATACTGTTTTTATTTTATTTACTTTTCTGCTCTTTTGCACACCAGTCTCTACTTGCACATCATCATCTGCTCATTTATCACTCCAGTGTTAATCTGCTAAATTGTAACTATTCACTCCTATGGCCTATTTATTACCTACGTCCTCATGCCTTTTGCACACACTGTATATAGACTTTCTTTTTTTCTACTGTCATTGATTTGTTTGTGTTATTGGATTTTTTATTGTTTACTCCATGTGTAACTCTGTTTTGTTGTCTGTGTCACACTTCATTGCTTTATCTTGGCCAGGTCGCAGTTGCAAATGAGTACTTGTTCTCAACTAGCCTAACTGGTTAAATAAAGGCGGGAAAAAAATAAAACAATTACTGGGTTCCGACATACATCAAAAAATACATCACAGACAAAAGACGAGTTACATACATTTAAAAACATGAGTATGATGTGTGTGTGTGTGAGTGGTTAGATATCCCGCTCATCGCTCACGGAGCAGTGCTTGCATGTTCTGACTCTCCACATCTCTTTCCAACCTCTCATTGAAAGAGGGTAATATGTCAGGCGTATTGGGCCAAAATCAATGATAGCCTATTGTGTAGATAATAAAACGAACATTAAAACTTAAGAGGTCAGATTGTTTTGTTTTAATACTTTGCTACAATCCTCATCTTTGTAAGTCATCTTGATTTTGCACGTGTGTCTTATCAGTTTCTTTAAAACCTCTCAGAACTACCCCTCCCGGATCCGGGAGAATTGTTATCAACTGACACGAATTAGCATAACGCAATGGACAAAAAATATTACTAGAAAATATTCATGAAATCACAAGTGAAACATAGTGAAACACAGCCTAGCCTTTTGTTAATCACCCTGTCATCTCAGATTTTGAAATTATGCTTTACAGCCAAAGCAAGACAAGCGTTTGTGTAAGTTTATCGATAGCCTAGCATAGCATTATGTCCAGCTAGCAGTAGGTAACTTGGTCACGAAAATCAGAAAAGCAATCAAATTAAATATTTTACCTTTGATGAGCTTCAGATGCTTTCACTCACGAGACTCCCAGTTCATTTAGTTCCATACAGATCATTTTTATAGCCGAAATACCTCCGTTTGTTCTTCACGTTTGGTTGAGAAATCCACCGGAAATAGAGGTTACAACAACGCCGAAAATTATTCCAAATTAGATCTATAATATCGACAGAAACATGGAAAACATTTTTTTTATAATCAATCCTCAAGGTGTTTTTTCAAATATCTATTTGAACCAGCTGACCTCTGACGCAATGTTGTCGTTCACGCTCATTTTTCAAAATAATATCCTGAAACTGTTTCTTGTGACAGTAGACACATTAGGGAAGCCATAGAAAAAGGAATCTGGTTGATATCCCTTTCACTGCTCAATAGGGATGCATAGGAACGCAGAGGTTTCTAAATAAGAGTCCCTTCCGGATTGGATTTTTCTCAGGCTTTCGCCTGCAATATCAGTTCTGTTATACTCAGGCAATATTTTTACAGTTTTGGAAACTTTAGTGTTTTCTATCCTAAGCTGTCAATTATATGCATATTCTATTATATGGTCCTGAGAAATAGCCCGTTTACTCTGGGAACGTATTTTTCCAAAAATGAAAATAGTGCCCCCTAGTTTCAAGAGGTTAAACTCCCATGACAGTAGCTATAGCAAGGGGCTATAGCAGCACACAAGTAGACTACAAATGCATGCTGGGCCAGGCATGTCCTGAGCTCATGAATTAAGTACTACTGGAGTGAAATTGGAGCAGGTGAGAAGGCTGACACTCCAGCCTTTGGGAAACTCGCTCCAGTCAAATTGGGCACGTTCCAGCTCCGCTCCCCACACACAGTCTGGTGTACATCGATCAGTTACACATACATGTTAGTACATGCACACACAAAGTAGGTTGACTATGGAAACTTTTTGGAATTTCCAACTTTTTCTTTACAAAAACCAGAAGCGATGCAGTCAGTCGTTCCTTAACTCTTAGCCAAGAGAGACTGGCATGCATAGTGTTGATATTATCCCTCTGATTATAATGAAGGGCTAAGACTCGGCAAGGAGTTATCCATCATGATCAGTGTTCCAAACCCCCTGTGTGAAGTCCACTCTGTCCCTCTATCTCACCCCTCTCCCTCCCTTGCCTCCCCCAGGAGGAGCTCAAGCCTGTGGAGGAGGCTGCTGGAGACCAGGCCCTGCAGCCCGCCAGGCCCCATAGTAGCAGCAGCCCGCCCCCACCCTCAGCAGCGCCTCTAGCCATGGAGGCAGAGGAGAAGCCCCCTGCCCCAGAGGAAAATGGGGAGGCTGAGCTGGAGCCCATGAGGAACGGGGCTGGGCACACCTCGGAGACAGAGAGCAGTGACAGTGGGGCCACCCCTGGGGACAAGGAGGGCTCTACAGGAGCACCCCCAGACCTCTTCCAGGAAGGTAGGTGGGCAGTTATTAGCCTCAGTTTCATTTGTGTTTTTCACTTAGTTTTCACAATCAAGTCATGCAACCTTTGCACAGTATGAGATGAGCAGGGCTGTTTTCTTCCTCTTGTTGTTTCCTCAGATCTGCCGGAGACCAACGGGAAGCGCCAGTACAACCGGGACTTCCTGCTGGGCTTCCAGTTCATGGCTGCCTGTACACAGAAGCCAGACGGGCTACCTCAGATCAGTGACGTAGTTCTGGACAAGGTGTGTGTGTGTGTGTGTGTGTGTGTGTGTGTGTGTGTGTGTGTGTGTGTGTGTGTGTGTGTGTGTGGTCTGAGCAGAGCTTCAGCCTAGTGGACAGACTGAGTTGTGAGCAAGCCCCTAAACCCCACAGTGGTTCAGTAAATATTCAGGACTATAAATTGATAGTGTAAGATGTTAGCAAAGTAAGTTGCTTTTGAAAAGAGCTTTTCTTTCAAGTACAGGGATTATTTATATAGAACAAATAGTATGAGTAGCTGTATGGGATCCCTTTAGTAAGCACAAGACCAGATGTATAGGTTTTTTTCAGCTATTGTCTAATAGTCATTTATGAAATGATAGGCTTCTGGTAAATGAATTTCCCTTGTCTCCACATAGGCTATATACTGTTGGAGCCTATAATGGCTAGCCCATAGACATCCTGTTTTGATTAAAATCACATTGCCATTATGTCACACTTGGCAGTGTTGATAATTCAGCCCCAGAAAAGGAGCATTAAGGCTGGCAATGATTGATGTACAGTCCCAGGAGTCATATTTTTCTCCCTGAGAAAATGTTCGCTGGATGAGAGTACTAAGGGAAGTCCAGGACAGCTGAGAGAGCTGTAGTTGTTCCCCCTTCCCCCACAGTGTTCCCCTCAGTCCTCCTTCCACATCTGGTTCTGACTTCACTCACTGTGCCAGTCACAAAATGTGTTTAAACATACTTTATCGAAAGCATAGCTGAAACACAAAACAACATACGAAGTTGGTGGTGAGCTAGGACTGTTATTGAGAATCCACCACCGCTCAGTAAAAACCAGTGGAATAGACCTGGGGGGGGGGGGGGTCTGGCCAGTCTTTCTCCCCAGTGGTAGGCCAGAAACAACTCCCAACCCCTACCTCAGGCACTTCATGTAGATCTGAAATAGTTGATGGGTATATGCAATATGGTAGTAACCCTACCTTTCCCTCTGATGGGCTTGGTAGCGGTTTCACTATATTGATCATTATATTATTATTGTTATATCATATTCATTATTGCACCTATCCGAGGTATGTGACAGTGAAACATTATTTGATTTGGATTATACAGCCATTGCTTTTCCCCTATGGCTAGGCCCACAGTGTTAGAGAATCACTGCTCCCCCTGCTGGTCTGTCAGCTCACCATCTCGCTCCCTGTGTGTCTGCAGATAAACCAAAACAAGCTGCCAACCCGGGCGGTGGAATCCAGGGTGATCTCTCGTGGCCCTGACTTCACACCTGCCTTCGCTGACTTTGGCAGGCAGATGAGTGGAGGACGCGGCGCTGCAGTGAGTCACGCACACGCTCACGTAATTACTACTCCTCCACCTGACACCAACACAACACCCCTCTTTCTCTCAAATAATGTCTCTTGCCTTTGTGTTTCTCATCTTTCTCTCTCACATGCACTCAGAGAATATTACCTTGTGCGTTTAACTTCCCCCAGAGTCTTCTGGTATGGTAACAAACAACATCGCTGGGCTGGTATAGTGAGATAAATGAATCATGGGGAATTATTTGCAGCTCTTGTTGGTTTGCTAGAGATGAGTCATTTCCCAAAGTCGTGCTCATTCAAGGAAAGTCGTAAATTGAACATCAGCGCACAACCCAAGCCCTTATCTGAGGAGTCAATATTGTGTTTTGTTGGTGGTGAACTGCAGAAGTGACGAGTTGTGCGGTCTCCTCTCTGTCCTCCAGCAGATGATGAACATGGGAGGGGGTGCCCGGCGGCCCCCGCCCAGGAAGATTATCCTGAACGTGTCAGCGAACGACGAGGTGCAGCTGAAGAAGGCCGAGAATGCCTGGAAACCTGGCATGAAGAGGGCGGGGCCATCAGATGACCCTGAGGTCATTACAACACAGGTAGAATGAGCCCAACCTTTCATCAGACACAACCACACAGTCAAAAACACACACCCTACTCAACTACAAGATATTATGAGTTTCTTCAGCAGTCGATCCACACAGGAAAGAAATGTTGTGACCAAGAAGTTGTCAAGAGACCAAAGTCGAAATGAAGTGTGAGTGAATGAATGTTCACCTCAATAAATTATGAGGATGTTGTTGCTGTGTCAGGAGCTCTTCCGGAAGGTGCGCAGCATCCTCAACAAACTGACGCCTCAGATGTTCAACCAGCTGATGAAGCAGGTGACGGACCTTACCATCGACACGGAGGAGCGCCTCAAGGGCGTCATCGACCTGGTCTTTGAGAAGGCCATCGACGAGCCCGGCTTCTCTGTGGCCTACGGGAACATGTGCCGCTGCCTCACTACGGTATGTTATGCTCAGTTCTTTATCATTCAGACATGATTACTTGTGGTTCCTCTGAATGCTGCTAGCCAACATCAAAATATAATCTGTATATGCATGGGTCCTCTAAAGCCTCATACACAAAATGTCCCTAAGTGTACATTTCTGCCCCCTTTTTCACTCTTCAACACCATCTCCCGTTCAATTCAAAGTGTTTCCCCCATATTTCTTCCCCTCTAACCAAATTGTTACTTATCTCGGTTGCTCTCCAGCTCAAAGTGCCCATGACAGACAAACCCAACACCACAGTGAACTTCCGTAAGCTTCTGCTCAACCGCTGTCAGAAGGAGTTTGAGCGGGATAAGGTGGACGACGTGGTGTTTGAGAGGAAACAGAAGGAGCTCGACTCTGCACAGGTACCCAGATCACCTGACACACACACACACTACCAAGAACACCAACCGGTTTGTCACCTACTGTCCCTAGTAGGGGAATATAGAGCAGAGAACTCTATGGGATCTAGTCAGTTGCTGATGTTAGTTGAATAGTGAGTGTGGGGTTTGCTGTTAAGTCTGACAATCTACTCTCCATTTCCTTTCCAGTCCAGTGATCAAGAGAGACTACGGTTGGAGCTGGAGGAGGCCAAGGACAAGGCCCGCCGGCGCTCCATAGGAAATATCAGGTTCATCGGGGAGCTGTTCAAACTCAAGATGCTGACAGAGGCCATCATGCACGACTGTGTGGTCAAGCTGCTGAAGAACCATGACGAGGAATCGCTGGAGTGCCTGTGCAGGCTGCTCACCACCATTGGCAAAGACCTGGACTTTGAGAAGGCCAAGGTAAGCCATAGGGATGGGCTGAGGAGGGCAGGGGAGAGGAGGGGGCTTAAATGAATTCCAGCTGGTGGTATGGGGATGCCTCTGAGGGCTGCAGGAATGTGGGTGAAGAGACATGGTTGAAGACATCTCACTGTTCCCTCTTGTCTGCTGTTGTCTGGCCTGTTTTAACCTGCTGCTGACAAAAAGGAATAGCTCCTAGACATGTACAGACGTGTTCTCCCTTTTGGGCTCTGCCAGAGTTTTAAGACTCTGTGGTCCTCACTCATACTACGCTGACTCTGCAACACACACACATTACATATGCTAAACACACACGCATCCATATTGACGGCACACGCAAACACACTTACACACTTCACATACGCTGCTGTTACTCTGTTTATTATATATCCTGATTGCCTAGTCACTTTTACCCTTACCCACATGTACATACTGTATTGCCCTTGGTTCTCCTTGTAAATAGTCTTGTTAATGTTTTTGTGTTACTCTTTATTTATTTTTAGCAAATATGTCTTACTTTTTAACTGCACTGTTGGGAATGGTCTCGTAAGTAAAGTATTACACTGTAAAGTCTAAAGATCCCAGAAATGTTCCATATGCACAAAAAGCTTATTTCTTTGTGCACAAATTTGTTTACATCCCTGTTAGTGAGCTTTTGCCAAGATCATCCATCCACCTGACAGGTGAGGTATATCAAGAAGCTGATTAAACAGCATGATCATTACACAGGTGCACAATAAAAGATCACTGTAACAAGTGCAGTTTTTTTTCACAAAACAATACCACAGATGTCTTAAGTTTTTTTGAGTGAGCTTGCAATTGACATGCTGACTGAAGGAATGTCCACCAGAGCTGTTGCCAAATAATTGAGTGTTTATTTCTCTACCATAAGCCACCTCCAACATAATTTTAGAGAATTTGGCAGTACATCCGAACGGCCTCACAACCGCAGACCCCGTGTAAACATGCCAGCCCAGGACCGCCACATCCGGCTTCTTTACCTGCGGGATTGTCTGGGACCAGCCACCCGGACAGCTGATGAAACTGTGGGTTTGCACAACCAAATAATTTCTGCACAAACCTTCAGAAACCGTCTCAGGGAAGCTCATCTGGGTGTTCGTCGTCCTCACCAGGTTCTTGACCTGACCGCAGTTTGGCGTCGTAACCGACTTCAGTGGGCAAATGTTAACCTTCGACGGCCACTGGCACACTGGAGAAGTGTGCTCGTCACTGATGAATCCCGGTTTCAACTGTACTGGGCAGATGGCAAACAGCGTCATGTGGGCAAGCAGTTTGCTGATGTCAATGTTGTGAACGGAGTGCTCCATGGTGGCGGTGGGGTTATGGTATGGGCAGGCATGAGCTACGGACAATGAACACAATTGCATTTTATCAATGACAATTTGAATGCAACGAGATCCTGAGGCCCATTGTCTTGCCATTCATTCGCCACCATAACATGTTTCAGCATGATAAACCACAGCCACATGTTGCAAGGATCTGTACACAATTCCTGGAAGATGAAAATGCCCCAGTTCTTCCGTGGCCTGCTTACTCACCAGACATGTCATTTATTGAGCGTGTTTGGGATGCTCTGGATCAACGTTTACAAATTGTAACTCAGTAAAATCTTTGAAATTGCATGTTGTGTTTATATTTTTGTTCAGTGTACATCAAAATTATTGTTCCAAGAAATAAAGTGCACATTGAATTACTTAATGGAGTGGAGTGAAATTAATTGAGAGTGTCTGGCTGTCCACTGGAGTGAATAGTGAAAATGTTGTATTAATACACCACTTTGCATTGACCCTTAATTTATCTCTTTCTTGTCATAGCCTCGCATGGATCAGTATTTCAATCAGATGGAGAAAATTGTCAAGGAGCGGAAGACATCGTCTCGGATACGGTTTATGCTGCAAGACGTGATAGATCTCCGATTGGTAAGTTGTGTGTGCGTCTCCCTCTGTGTTGGTGGGGTGGGAGCGGTGGGGATATGTGCGTGCATGCATGCATTCTTGGGATTTGTGGTGTGTGTGTGTGTTCTGTCCAGCTCAGCTGTGAGGATGTATTTTCCATTACAGTGAATCAGAATGCTCATTTTCAGTACCTCCATTTCATGCAGGCTCCCTGAGCACACCAATAATTAGATCTGAGGAAGAAAACAATCGGTGAGATTCTAATCAGTGAGATTTGAGCATAGAATTAAACATTCTGCACAGCCCTCCACACAATACTACTGTGCCATTGGGGCTATGTGACTGTTGGCCAATTATGTTGTACACAGTTCACTAATTCAAAACACCAGATTGTTTCTCTGAGTAAACTCCTTGCGTAAGTCTAACACTGCTCTTTTTCTCCAGCACAACTGGGTGTCCAGGAGAGCCGACCAGGGACCCAAGACCATTGAGCAGATCCACAAAGAGGCCAAGATCGAAGAGCAGGAGGAGCAGAGGAAGGTGCACCAGCAGCTACTCTCCAAGGACACCAAGAGAAGGCCAGGTCAGCCAGGCACATGGGCTAAATCCTCTTTAAGGCTTACAACCACACTGGAATCCCCTCCCCATAACTTGCAGACTCAGAAATGCTACAGTGGCCCACAGTGGACAGAAGGCTCCCCCACTCTCTCCCTTCTGTCAACTCACCCCATTGTATTCTCTCAACCCTGGGGCATGAGGTGTTGATGTTGTCACAATTTGAGTTGTCTTTTAATAAACCCATTAACATCTCATCCCCCGTGTGTGTTCCCTCTGTCCTCCAGAGCAGCAGCAGAGAGAACAGCAGAGAGAACAGCAGAGGGAGCAGCGTGTGCAGCAGAGAGAGGAGACCTGGAACACTGTGCCCATGACCAAGAACAGCAGGACCATTGACCCCACCAAGATCCCCAAGATCTCGAAGGTCAGCCCCAAAAACACCTGTAGATTTCAACTTTTGACATCCTCTTTTGGATGGTTTACCATGGAGGTTCACTGGTGTTTAAGTGTATCCTATTTTAATTACAAAATGGCATTGGACAATAGTAGATGTTTGGTTCCTTCAAGTCCTTAGAAGTTGGATGACATAAGTCAACCTGACATTTTGAGTTATGTTTAATCCATTAATGACGATTTGTGTCCTCATTGGTCTGCAAGCACATGTCTTCCTAGACATGTTTGCATTCGTATTAGGTACATGGTCTTCCCAACTGCCATACAATGCCAACTAGAAGATGAAACACTACTGTACTGTACTGTGGACATTACACCGCATCAGCTATTTTCTCACTTATAGGCATCCTGTAGTTCATCATTAATACTTCTACAATATCATGTGGCACACATCCCTGTCCTCATGATATTGTACTGGTGGTGAAATAATACATGTCCACTTGCTGGATAGTTGCGGTACAACCACACAAAGCCTTGCATACTGGTGCATGGCATCCCCTGCTGGAGGAAAGATGTTAGAAACCCAGACAGTCCTCTGTGTGTCAGTACCAATGATGTATAAGGCAGCTCTCCATTCTCAGAGATTGTTAGCCATTATGGCATTGTAGGCCCAGATCACATGATATGAGTATTGGAAGGTGAACTGTTTGTCTGTCATCATCCTATCTAGCCTCAGATGGATGAGAAGATCCAACTGGGACCACGGGCCTCACTCAACTGGATGAAGGGCAGTAGTGGAGGGGCCAAAGCCAGTGACTCTGGTGAGGAGACATAACGTGTTTCACACACACACTGATGATCCAGTTGAATTAGCTGTAATTGTGTTCTGGTTGAAATGTAATGTCCGCTGCTTCATCTTGTCTCCCATCAGAATTATCCCGATCTGGTGGTGGTGGCGCCAGTTTAAACCGGTATTCTGCACTCCAGTCCACCCCATCTCAACCCACCACCCCACCTGCACAAAACCCAGAGTATGACACTATAAGAACCTTGGGCAGGTAATGATTACATTTTGAAACTTGTATAATGGATTTGGTCTCTGAACATCTTATTTTGAGGCCAAACATTCGTGTTGTGTGTGTTTTCTCCTCCCTCAGTCGAAGCAGTGCAGGGAAAGAGCGAAGCGAGAAGCCCTTGAGCTCAGCCCCGCCGCGGCTTGGTTCCTTCGTTCGAGGCGTCAGTGCCAAAGAGCTGCTGGCGAGCCCGGCCCTGAGTCCCGAGGAGCCCCACAGAGAGCTGGAGAGCATCAGGAGGCTCAGCGTCAGCGAGGACAAGACTGAGCCAGAGTGCAGCAGAGCCAGGGAGCCTGGTAAGGCAACAAAACCCAGTTCGAGAGACATACAATGACTAAACACACAGAGAGTCAGTGGACACACACACACACACTCACTCTCTTGCAGGGGAGCGCTCTTGTAACATTGTTGTTTCCCCCTGCAGTGAAAGCAGAGCCTGTGGTTGCCCAGTCTCCAGACAGACCTACCCTCTCTGAGGAGGAGATGGAGAGGAAGTCCAAAGCTATCATTGACGAGTTCTTGCACATCAACGACTATAAGGTACAGTCATTTAAAGTGGAACTGACACCATTTGAACTGCTTTAAACACAGATAATCATCATATCGGTCTAAAATATCAAATTAGCAGTGTATGCTTCAAAACCAACTTTATAAGAGGTTATATTTGACTCAAAATTCCATTACATAGAGTAAGGCATTGTTGGCAGAATTAAATGGATGCTTAATACAATTCACCAATAAATCGCTAGGTAGTCTATTAAATTTTGCTATCAGGTTGTAAATCACAGCTAGTACATTTATTTGCTGCCTCCATCCATTCAGGGGATGAACTGTTTCAGTTTTACTGACCTATTATTTTGAGAGAAAAAAGACAAAGTAAATTGATTGGGAAAAGGCCACACAATCAATCTAGCTATGCAGTCCCGTTACATGGCTAAGACTATAGCTAGCTTATCTATTTATACTGAACAAAAGTATAAATGCAACATGTAAAGTGTTGGTTTCATGAGCTAAATTAAAATCAAATTAAATTTATTTATATAGCCCTTCGTACATCAGCTGATATCTCAAAGTGCTGTACAGAAACCCAGCCTAAAACCCCAAACAGCAAGCAATGCAGGTGTAGAAGCACGGTGGTTAGGAAAAACTCCCTAGAAAGGCCAAAACCTAGGAAGAAACCTAGAGAGGAACCAGGCTATGTGGGGTGGCCAGTCCTCTTCTGGCTGTGCCGGGTAGAGATTATAACAGAACATGGCCAAGATGTTCAAATGTTCATAAATGACCAGCATGGTCGAATAATAATAAGGTAGAACAGTTGAAACTGGAGCAGCAGCACGGCCAGGTGGACTGGGGACAGCAAGGAGTCATCATGTCAGGTAGTCCTGGGGCATGGTCCTAGGGCTCAGGTCCTCCGAGAGAGAGAAGGAGAGAATTAGAGAACGCACAGGACACCGAATTGGACAGGAGAAGTACTCCAGATATAACAAACTGACCCCAGCCCCCCGACACATAAACTACTGCTGCATAAATACTGGAGGCTGAGACAGGAGGGGTCAGGAGACACTGTGGCCCCACCCGAGGACACCCCCGGACAGGGCCAAACAGGAAGGATATAACCCCACCCACTTTGCCAAAGCACAGCCCCCACACCACTAGAGGGATATCTTCAACCACCAACTTACCATCCTGAGACAAAGCTGAGTATAGCCCGCAAAGATCTCCGCCATGGCACAACCCAAGGGGGTGCCAACCCAGACAGGATGACCACATCAGTGAATCAACCCACTCAGGTGACGCACCCCTTCCAGGGACGGCATGAGAGAGCCCCAGTAAGCCAGTGACTCAGCCCCTGTAATAGGGTTAGAGGCAGAGAATCCAAGTGGAAAGAGGGGAACCGGCCAGGCAGAGACAGCAAGGGCGGTTCGTTGCTCCAGAGCCTTTCCGTTCACCTTCCCACTCCTGGGCCAGACTACACTCAATCATATGACCCACTGAAGAGCTGAGTCTTCAGTAAAGACTTAAAGGTTGAGACCGAGTTTGCGTCTCTGACATGGGTAGGCAGACCGTTCCATAAAAATGGAGCTCTATAGGAGAAAGCCCTGCCTCCAGCTGTTTGCTTAGAAATTCTAGGGACAATTAGGAGGCCTGCGTCTTGTGACCATAGCGTACGTGTAGGTATGTACGGCAGGACCAAATCAGAGCGATAGGTAGGAGCAAGCCCATGTAATGCTTTGCAGGTTAGCAGTAAAACCTTGAAATCAGCCCTTGCTTTGACAGGAAGCCAGTGTAGGGAGTCTAGCACTGGAGTAATATGATCAATTTTTTTTAAAGATCCCAGAAATGGTAATGGCTGCTAACATTAGCCATCAAGCTAACGAAGTTAGTCCCAGATGAGTTTTCGAATGGAGCCATCTTTGTCTGGAGAAGTAATTTCCATTTTGGGGAAAAAGGCAAACTCTGCTCCATCATTCATTGAATCAGATGGGTCATTCGTCACAAAACCGACTGATATTGCCAACTACTTTAATTATTTTTTCATTGTCAAGATTAGCAAACTTAGGCAGGACATGCCAGCAAAAAACGTTGACACTACACATCCAAGTATATCTGACCAAATTATGAAAGACAAGAATTGTGTTCTTGGAAGTGTGTGTGGAAGAGGTGAAAAAATTGTCTATCAACAATGACAAGCCACCAGGTCTAACAACTTGGATGGATAATAGCGGATAATATTGCCACTCCTATTTGCCATATCTTCAATTGAAGCCTACAAGAAAGTGTGTGCCCTCCAACCTGGAGGGAAGCAAAAGTCATTTCGCTACCTAAGAATAGTAAAGCACTCTTTACTGGCTCAAATAGCCAACCAATCAGCCTGTTACCAACCCTTAGTAAAGTTTGGGGGAAAATGGTGTTTGACCAGATACAATGCTATTATAACATCATTTCAGCATGCTTATAGGGAAGGATACTCAACAAGCACAGCACTTACATTTCTCTCAGCCCATCAGTAATTTGTGTATGATAAAAATTGGAGGGGGTTTGTTTTGTTAAACTTCAGTGCGGCTTTTGGCATTATCGATCATAATCTGCTGCTGTAAAAACTTGTGTTATGGCTTTACACCCTCTTCTATATTGTGGATTACAAGTTACAACTGTCTAATAAAACACAGAAATAAAGGTAAAAATTAACTTGTAAGTGTTCTTTTACACCCTCTTCTATATTGTGGATTACAAGTTACAACTGTCTAATAAAACACAGAGGGTGTTCTTTAATGGAAGCCTCTCCAACATAATACAGATAAAATCAGGAATTTCTCAGGGCAACTATCTAGGCCCCTTACTTTTTTCAATCTTTACTCACAACATGCCACTGGCTTTGAGTAAAGCCAGTGTGTCTATATATGCGGATAACTCAACACTATACACGTCAGCTACTACGGCGACTGAAATGACTGCAACACTTAAAAGTTTAGTTTCAGAATGGGTGGCAAGGAATAAGTTAGTCCTAAATATTTCAAAAACTAAAATAATTATATTTGAGAACACACATGAAAACATATGCACTATATACACATGGATTTTGTGTTTTAGATATGTGGCAGTGGAGTTGGGACCTGAGGGCACACACCTAGTGTGTTGTGAAATATGTTATGAATGTATTGAAAAGTTTTTTTAATTATATAACTGCCTTAATTTTGCTGGACCTCAGGAAGTGTAGATGCAGCCTTTGCAGCAGCTAATTGGCATCCATAAAAATAAATGCACAAAAAGCTTATTTCTCTCAAATTTGTTTACATCCCTGGTAGTGAGCATTTCTCCTTTGCCAAGATAATCCAGCCACCTGACCAGTGTGGCATATCAAGAAGCTGATTAAACAGCATAATTATTACACAGATCCACCTTGTGCTGTGGACAATAAAAGGTCACTCTAACGTGCAGTTTTGTCACACAACACAATGCCACCGATGTTTAAAGTTTTGAGGGAGCATGAATTTCCACCAAAGCTGTTGCCAGAGAATTGAATGTTAATTTCTCTACCATAAGCTACATCCAACGTCGTTTTAGAGAACTTGGCAGTATGTCTAACCAGCCTCATAACCGCAGACCACATGTAACCATGCCAGCCCAGGATCTCCACCTCCGGCTTGTTCACTGCGGGATTGTCTGAGATGAAACTGTGGGTTTGCACAAACTCTCAGAAAGAGTGTGCAAAGCTGTCATCAAGGCAAAGGGGGGCTACTTTGAAGAATCTCAAATATAAAATTGATTTTGTTTTGTTTAACACTTTTTTGGTTACTACATGATTCCATGTGATATTTCATAGTTTTGATGTCTTCAATATTATTCTACAATGTAGAAGAAAAATAATAAAGAATCCCTGGAATGAGTGTGTACAAACGTTTTGACTGTTACTGTATGTGCTCGCGTGTCACAAAATAATTTTCTTTTGTCATTCCTCCCATTTGATGGTGCTTAATCTGTGCCCGGTCCTCTGATAATGCTGCATACTGTATGTGCATGCTTTTGTATTTTACTCTACAGGAAGTTTGTAACACCAATATGTGTGTTTTTATTCTCTGTAGGAGGCTGTGCAGTGTGTGAACGAGCTGGACCTGTCCTCTCAGCTCCACGTGTTTGTTCGTGTGGGGGTGGAGTCCACTCTGGAGCGCAGTCAGATCACACGGGACCACATGGGCCAGCTCCTCTTCCAGTTAGTGCAGCAGGGCACCCTGCCCAAGCCCCAGTTCTTCAAAGGGTCAGCCTGCCTACATATCCATCTGCTCTCATTCGAGCTGTCATCGTACAACTGTGCTGTATCTAAAATGGCTGTCTCCTCAGTATATCTGTGTTTCCTTCAGGTTTGCTGACACCCTTGAACTGGCGGACGACATGGCCATTGACATTCCCCATATCTGGCTGTATCTGGCCGAGCTGCTCAGCCCTGTGCTGAGAGACGGGGGCTTCTCTATGAGAGAGCTCTTTAGGTAACACTGCTACTCCACAGCACAACAATATTGTATTGTTATCTCCCTGTAAAGCTATGGGGATCAAGGGGGGGTTATTGCATCAACAGATCTTATCTGATCAGATCACTCCACATGCAACCCACATTTATTCAGATCTCAGTCTGCATGATGAGTAAAATGTACCCCATTCCGTTCCCTCTGTCAAGAATTGCGGCTTGTTTCTATCGCAGTTCTTTCATTATGGAGTGTTGATGTTGGCTCTCACACCTCCATTCCCTGCTTTCTGTAAACTGTGATATGAAGGAAAACAGTTGGGCGGGATGGAACCGCTGAAGACATCTAATGCTTTTCTCTTTGTCCACAGTGAATTAAGCAAACCTTTACTTCCTGTTGGAAGAGCTGGGGTCTTATTTTCTGAAATACTGCACATACTATGCAAACAAATGGTAAGTTACATTGTGTGGGTTTTATTCCTCTAGTTCTTTTTTTCCTCTAATATTCCTGAAATAATGTTTTACCCCTTTAGCTCTTCTGACCTGAGAGGGAATTTCACACAGCATCTTGTTAATATAGCTGTCGGATATTTTTGCATGACTTTTGTCGGGGTGCAAGTGAGTATCAAGTCAGCAAACCCATTAACTATTGGATGCCAGGGTTCTGACATGTTGTCCTGTCTGTCTCCCACACAGAGCCATAGGAAAGTAGGCACCTTGTGGAGAAAGGCGGGCCTCAGCTGGAGTGACTTCCTGCCAGAGGAAGAGGACATCCAGGATTTCATCTCGCAGCAGGTTAGTGATTGAGACTCATTGTATTACGGCATGGAGGCATCCCAACAAACGGTTTCACAGCAACCTAAACCTTCTCTCCTCTCCGTCTCCCCTCCTCCTGTCAGAAGCTCCAGTTCACTGTGGTGGACTGCTCTAGCCCTGAGGCAGCCCTCTCTGCGACAGAATTGTCCCCCGAGGTGCTCAACCGGCAGCTGGAGAGACTCCTGCTGGAGGACATGGCCAGTGATGAGCAGATCTTTGACTGGGTAGAGGTACGAACTGTAACATTAAAAGCCCACTACACAGCCTAGCACAGGCACGTTTGGCTTTGTCATACACATATTGGATTATAAATACATAGTGTTGCATATTTCAAGTGAAGTGTCAGAGATCCAGGCACTGATGTCGTGCAGCTTTCCCATGTCTAACCGGAGCTTCTTTGTGCTCCTCTGTTGTCCGC
The DNA here is from genome assembly GCF_036934945.1 of Oncorhynchus masou masou. Lineage (NCBI taxonomy): Eukaryota > Metazoa > Chordata > Actinopteri > Salmoniformes > Salmonidae > Oncorhynchus > Oncorhynchus masou. The sequence goes on from NC_088216.1 coordinate 64,783,093, forward strand.
CACATCCCAGGCAAATCTAGATGAATCTCAGATGAGCTCGTCTCCGTTCCTGAGAGCTCTGATGACTGCTGTGTGTAAGGCAGCGGTGAAAGGTAAGCTGTCATTCTTTTAGCTAGGGATAGTCCATTGTTTTGTATATATTATATAGCTAGAGCAGTTCACAATAATTTTCTCCATCTTTGTTTCTTGTGTAGATGAAAGCACTTCCTGTCGAGTGGACGTAGCCATCATACAGAGGAGATTGCCCGTATTACTCAAGTACCTTAACTCAGACACTGAGCGACAGCTTCAAGCACTTTATGCACTTCAGGCGCTGATAGTCACACTGGATCAGCCTCCTAGTAAGTAACATGCCACTTAGAACGTTAAACCTGAAGATTCACTATAAAGATATGAGCACGGTTCTGTCTCCTGCCCTGCACAGAACCATTTTACATTTACTTTTTTATTCTTGACAAAACTACAATGTTTTTTTGTCACATACACCAGATCAGTGCAGTAAATTGTTTGGTTTTACAGGGTCAGACATAATAGTACGGTGCCCCTGGATCAAATTATGGTTAAGTGCCTTTTCTCAAGGGCCCATTGACAGATTTTTCACCTTGTCGGCTCAGGTATCTGAACCAGCAACCTTTCTGTTATTGGACCCTATGCTTTATATGTTAGGCTACCTGCCGCCCTGAAGACATCCTTTTATGGTTTTATTTCATGCAGCCATTGCTATTACATAAAAATGTCTTCATGAACTTACTATGAAAACAGACTCATTTAAAGCTAGAATCCTTAGTTGCTACATACATTTTTTTTTTACTTATAAATGAATGATATATACACCCATTTACCTAGTTGTATAAAAATTAATAAATAAAATAAAATGTTATTCTTGAATAATATATCTTATAAATCCCTCATGAGCTTAGTTTAATTGTCATACCCCATCAGAACCCGAAATATGCTTGTTTTACTCCATTGTTTGTAAACAATGCAAATGTAACATGGTTAAATCTTTGAATTTAACCACTCAAATGTTGATATCATGGATGGATAGTCCTTGCATACATAGCTCTGTCTATGAATTTGAGTGGTTACATTTCTCCAGGCCCATCCCTCAGCTTTTTACCAAAACATAGATGGGGAGCCACTTATCAGTTCAATTAAGGATTCTAGATTTAAGGGATTTGGTTATTATAGCCCTTTCCCCTCTGTCTCTCCAGACCTGCTCCGGATGTTCTTTGACTGTCTGTATGACGAGGACGTCATCTCGGAGGACGCTTTTTACAAGTGGGAGACCAGCAAGGACCCCGCGGAGCAGCTGGGCAAAGGTGTGGCTCTCAAGTCTGTAACCGCTTTCTTCACCTGGCTGAGGGAGGCCGAGGAAGAGTCGGAGGATAATTGACAAGGGAGCAGGTGACCGCTGCAAGCCTCCAGGACAAGAGGACAGCTGTTGCTACATAGAATAACTGCATCCTCGTAGCAGAACAAACGGACAAACCTACAAAATGTGTGCGAGCAGAATGACATGTATACGGCTGGAATTTTTTCTGCGGAATGGTTCTGAGACATGCCGCCATTTTGAGTTTGAATTCTAATGGCGGAAGCACTAAATACCTGTATTATACATAGAAAATATTTTTGTTTTAAATTTTAACTTACTTTTCTTTTGTTACTTTTTAAGAAGAGACTTAAAGATACATAGGTTCCGGACTCTTTAATTTATTATTTTTTTAAGGACTGCAAATATGGACGTTTATTTAACATTTGCAGATGCTCACAATGAGAACATTGATGATGAATAGAAATAACAATATTAATTATAATAACAATAATAATTGTGAAATAAATAGCCTCCCTGGATTCCATGTTGTTTGGTTGAAAACAGGGTAAAAAGTTATTTTGGAATGTAGGGGAAGGCAGAGAGTGAATGCACAGGGACAACTGACGTCAATGGTTATCAGTGATTAATCACAGGAAGTGTTTCCTCTGATTTGGCTTGCTCTCTATGTGATATGTACGTAAACTTCCCAAGAGGCAGTGGTATGCATTCAAGAAGCAATGCAAATCAGTCCACAAAAGAACATCACATGAACATAAATAAACAACAATGAACAATAGATGCATTCAAATGAAATAAGCAAAATGCAAGTTTAAAAAGCAAATGCCAGGGTTGCTGAACATGAAGCGCTTGTAATACTTCAGACCTACAGAGCAAATTAAAAGCTTGTAAATACATTAAAGACAAAAAAGGTATTTAAAAATCATAGCAAATGCAATCAATGGTGGTTATTTTGTTGAGTGGTGATGTTTGCACTACAAGTTTTTTTACTTGGTTTTAACATTGCTTGCAATGCAGTCTGAAGTTGAAAGTGAATTTTGTGTCAAGTGCCATCTCTAAAATGAGACTACAGTATAGGAATTGTAAAAGATACATTACCAAAAGTATGTGAACACCTGCTCGTCGAGCATCTCATTCTAAAATCATGGGCATAAATAATGGAGTTGGGCCCCCCTTTGTTGCTATAACAGCCTCCACTCTTCTAAGAGGGAAGGCTTTCCACTAGATGTTGAGACATTGCTGTGGGGACTTGCTTCCATTCTGCAACAAGAGCATTAGTGAGGCCAGTCACTGATGTTGGGTGATTAGACTTGGCTTGCAGTCGACATTCCAATTCATCCCAAAGGTGTTCAATGGGGTTGAGATCAGGGCTCCGTGCAGGCCAGTCAAGTTCTTCCACACCGATCTCGACAAACCATTTTTGTATGGACCTCGCTTTGTGCATGCGGGCATTGTCATGCTGAAACAGGAAACAGCCTTCTCCAAACTGTATGCCACAAAGTTGGAAGCACAGAATCATCTAGAATGTCATGGTGTGCTGTAGTGTTAAGATTTCCCTTCACCGAAACTAATGGGCCTAGCCTGAACCATGAAAAACAGCCCCATTAATCCTCGTCCACAAATTTTACAGTTGCCATTCGGCAGGTAGCTTGTGTGGCCTACCACTTTGCGGCTGAGCCATTGTTGCTCCTAAACGTTTCCACTTCACAATAACAGCATTTACAGTTGATGAGCAGCTCTAGCAGGGCAGACATTTGATGAACTGACTTGTTGGAAAGGTGGCGTCCTATTACAGTGCCACGTTGAATGTCACTAAGCTCTTCAGGAAGGGCGGTCTACTGCCAATGTTTTTTCTATGGAGATTGACAGGTGTATAAAAGAGTACACAGCCATGCAGCAAATGGTGAGGCTGAAAAAGCAGAATCCACATACTTTTGTGTATATAAGCAACTATTGGCGGACCAATGAAGTTAACTAGAACAATTAGCATCTATTATTGAGCCTTTTCTAATAAGAGTTGCCAGTTTTCTCCATTCATGCACATTGGTTGAAAAGCAAATTAGCGACAGTAACTTTTCCTCAACGGGGGATTGACCGTATCTTATTTTATAACCTGTATTAGTGTGGAAATATTGTAATGAACTAGCTGAGCACGATGTAAGATGGGGCATGATTGTGGTAGGACAAGTCATATCTTGCATAGCCTTATGACGTTTGCCAGCATTCCTATGTAATGCTCATGTGATCTCTAATTCCGGTGTAGTTACTGAACTGAAGTTACACTCCACTGTAATGGATGAGAGGAAACCTCTGCAGAGGGCATTCAAATACAGTCTTCAGAAATGTAAGTCTGTGTCTACCATTGCCTTTGATCACATTTCAGATGATTTCTAACTTTGACAGACTGGAAACCAGTAATGGTATTTGAAATCTAGATTGTAGCTGACGGAGACCATTGGGAAAATGAAATATTCAAACAGCTTTGATAAGAAATACTTAATGGATAGGATTTCATTGGTAGCTGCAGGTATGGGATGACCTAATCTTGGAAAGACTAGGGTTAACCCATAGAGATGGACTAGTGCCCAGAAATCTGTTTTAGCATTGGCAGCACCATTGAGGACTTTCACCATTTTGAAGTGGTCAACTGGGTGCTGATTTCCTATGGGTTAAGGAAGGATCACATAATTCCATCCAGGTCATAAAGTGCGATCAGCCAATTAATTATATTTATGAGCAAACATTGGCAGTAAATCGCCAACCTTGGATTTATACCTGTTCAAACACATTCTAGGTGGCTGTATGCACCCTTTCAATTTGTTTACCAACTCATAGAAGTAAAAGATTAAAATTGACTACTTCAAACTGGAGAAGGCCTCAATGGCGCTGCCCATGTTCTCAGAAGCCATAATAGGACAGATATATAATGTTGTGTCCTTTAACTATCGGAGTTAACCTTATCCAGCTACAATCAAGTAGGCCAACACTGTAGTCCACAGTGACTTCTGCAGGACAAAGGTTGGCGCCTGGTTAGCGAGAACATATATCTGAACCAAAGAGATGTAGAACTAACCCAATATAGTTAATTTACAGTGAGAGCATAGTGGGCAGAACAAGACAGAAGGTAGGCAAAGTCAAGCGCAAGCTAGCGATATAGTATTGGCGCGTTGTAGCATGTATTTGCATATTTCCGGTAGGGAATGCCTCTGAAGTGCACAAACTAATTTCCACCACCCGCCGCTGGACTTCCTCTCACTACCATATTTGGTGGCGAGAACGTTCTAAACGGATGCTTCAGCTTTATAGTCCCGGTGACGTGTCTGTGTTACCTCGTTCTGTTTGTGTCTGGATCTCTCAGGTTGGAATGCCGTAGCCATTTTGGAATGGCACGTCGCGTTGAACAATAAAGAGGATAGTCAGCCAATCAGTCTCCTTTGTTGTTCAACGCGATATTCTGCATGCCATTCCAAAATGGCTGCTGTGGCTTCTGTTGTAGGCATAAGGACGAAAAGGCCAGTTTAATTAAAAACGAGCAGTATTTCAATCTTTAACTTAAAATGTTCGATAATAGGATAATTAGGAGTACAGCAACATCTTCCATCCCTGGTACGTTTTCCCAGCCATATCCCGCCCCTTCTACGTGCTGTCCACATTCTGGTAGCTATGCGTTTCGACCTGAAGGGTTCAGATGTATTTACTGGGTCGGAACAGTTCTGGCTTACTGCCTGGTAAGCAAATCTGGGAGAAGAGATACCAGATAGAAATGCTGCAGTATTTTATTAGAATTTCTACTTTTCACATGTTCCAAATCATTATACAACATTGGCATTCAATGGGGTTGAGTAGAGCTCTGCAAAATCACTGTATTACATCCCAAATAAGTATTCATTGGGTGCGTTCCAGCGGGTAGGTTTACGATCCATGTTGTTGCATTTAGTCATACTAAACAGAATATTTGAGAACCACACCTGGAGACATGTATGTCTCAGGAAGCACCGGGTGCTTCGGTAAAGTTACACATTCTATCTAGCAGGTACTGAAACGTATATACATTGCTGCCTCGTTCAGTGAGTGACGAAGTCATCAAGTGGTTACATAGCATGGAATATCCCGACTTTACACGGGATGGAACGCAAGTAATGCAGTTTGAGGGGATCGACCAGAGCGAGAAGCTGCAGAGATTTTCTGACCTTGCGCACATTCAGATAAGAGTTGTTATTTGGGATGAATACACGGTGATTTGTAGATTGTCGCAGGGCACACGGTGCTGAATTACAATCTCTCAAATGCTCTAGTTGCATTCCAGGTTGTCAGAAGATTGCTATATATATTGCGGTTCCCGAGATGTTACCTACTTCTTCCTTTATTTAACTAGGCAATTCAGTTAAGAACAAATTCTTATTTACAATGACATTCTATGAACAGTGGGTTAACTGCCTTGTTCAGGGGCAGAACGACCTTGTCAGCTCGGGGATTCGATCAAGCAACCTTTCGGTTACTAGGCTACCTGCCGCCCCAAAAAATAAAAATTTAACATTGGTTCAATGACCTGCATCTGGTGTAATAGAAGCAATAATTGGTACCATGATTGTCTTTTGGAAAAAAAATAGTATTTACATGAAGATTTAACACACATATTGCCATTTCCCCACTCACTATAGTGGGGATCCTGTTTTCTGCAAACAATGCCTACAGTACAGCAGCCGGCCTTTCGTGGCTTCAATGAGAGTGGGCAGTAGTTCTCTGCTGATTTAAATAACTATTTTAGTGCTATTCGGGATCCTTGGGGCAAAAGGGGTTAGTTATAATTATAAACTGGGGGTTTCAGAGCCCTGATTGGCTGACAGCCGTGGTATATCAGACCATATACCACGGTATGACAACTTGTTTTTACTGCTCGAATTCCATTGGTAAACAGTTTATAATGGCAATAAGGCACTTCTGGGGTTTGTGATATATGGCCAATATACCACAGTTAAGGACTGTGTCCAGGCACTCGACGTTGATCATGCTAAGGAACAGCCCTTAACCGTGGTATATTGGCCATATACTACACCCCTTGTTCCTTATTGCTTAAATATCTTTGCCTTGACCACAGTTTCTAAACCCAGAGGCGCAACATCCTGGAACGCTTGCGAAACAAGCCGGCCAGGGTTTTGGGTTTCAGAAGTCCGAGTGCAGTGAAAAATCTAAAGGCACAACCTAGATTCGTCAATGTCTAATGGAGTTGAACATGTTTATACTGCAACCTCGTGAAACTGACACGTTTCACTGATTTTATAGTGAAGGAGTAACTTTGACGGTGTGCACATGCGCAGTTCGGCACGAGATGACCCTTTGTGTTTCTTCCCTTGAGTTTAGCTAACCAACGTCGCCATGACCTCGCCTAAAAAATAAAGGGTCAGCATGCGTCATTCATTTTGAACCAACAAGTGTGCTTACATGACCTTCACTTGAAATTTCTTTATTTTTTATTTAACTAGGCAAGTCGGTTAAGAACAAATTCTTATTTTCAATGAAAGCCTAGGAACAGTGGGTTAACTGCCTGTTCAGGGGCAGAACGACAGATTTGTACCTTGTCAGCTCGGGGATTTGAATTTGCCGCCCCAATACAAGATACAAGATAAGAGCGGCAATAGTACTGTTTGTCAATTTTGAAACGCTGTAGCCCGTATGCGCTGCCTCAAAATAGTCAGAATTAACGCAAAAATAACTCAAGAAATCTGTCATGGATTTTTGCGTTTTTGCCAAGGAGATCGAATAGTCTAAATTTGCATGAGGACGAGTCCTATCCTCAAATGACAATGGGCACTTCATGGAAGAATCCCTCTACTGTTGACCAATCGCAGATGTGGGGGCGTAGACTTCAGCTACGGATGTCGGCTTGCCTCAAACATTTTGTTTGCCCCAACAGCCAAACACTTTCTGTAGTCCAAAACGAACAAAAACGTCAATGTTTTCATAATATATGCACAAACTGTTTCATCTGGGAAGCATGCAGATCTTCATACTATACTCCGTGGTGAAATAAGTACCCAATTGTCATACAAGAGTAGAAGTAAACATACCCTTAATAGAAAATGACTCAAGTGAAAGTCACCCAGTAAAATACTACTTATCTGTAGTAAAAGTCAAAAGTGTTTGGTTTTAAATATACCTAAGTATCAAAAGTAATTGATAAAATATACTAAAATGTACTTTTTAAAATATCAAAGTATAAATCATTTTAAATTCCTTATTATGCAAACCAGATGGCACAATTTATTTTTATTGCTCCTGAGTGGTTCAGCGGTCTGTGTCACATTCGGCCATGATTGGGAGTCCCATAGGGTGGCGCACAATTGGCCCAGCGTCGTCGGGGTTTGGCCAGAGTAGGCCGTCATTGTAAATAAGATTTGGTTCTTAACTGACTTGCCTAGTTAAGTAAAGGTTAAAGAAAAAAATTGATAGCCAGGGGCACACTCCAAACACAATTTATGAAGGAAGCATTTGTGTTTAGGTTGTCCACCAGATCAGAGGCAGCACAGATGACCAGTGATGTTCTCTTGATAAGTGCGTGAATTGGACCATTTTCTCTCTTCTCTGTTGATCCCGATTCACCCACTTATTTGCAAGCCCACTTTCATACAAACTCCCAAGTATGCAGTTACCCATCCTTGTTTTAACCGACATAATTTGGTTTCAATGCCTATTGAGTCTTCACATAGGAATGAACGGTGTCACGAGATCGATGGCTTTGTCCAGTCATTTAAACAGTCATTGACCCTCACCCCTACCCTAACCCTTACAGTTTTGTAAATGTTGAATTCAATGGGGTGACGTCATAGTTGGACGTCCCAAGGATTCTACATAGCAAACCAACAAAGAACACACCCAACGTGACACCACACCCACGAGGTTGCTACGTGTACGTTCAAGGGGGAGGGGCACGTAAGTAACAAAAAAAGAAGGAAAGGAGAGCGAAGCAATTTTATTTCAACATCTTTATAGAAAGTCTGAAGGTAAGAATATAAACAATTGTTCATGGTTAGTCCCTGCAAAAAGCGTTATACATGAGATCTTTTGCAAAAATGCATGCGCCGTTTTCTTATTTACCAATGCAACTTCGGTGCATTTACCATCAGCTCTATGCAGCGCCATTACGGTGTGGGGTGGCCTAAATCAATGGACAAAATGGCCATATTTGAATTTTTACTGGAAGACGTGCATCTTCACCGATATTCATTTTTGATAACTATTTACACGCCCCCATCATTCCAAAAACATTATAGAAAAGTGCACACTGCTTGTGGTTTTGTCGATGTTTGACGATAATGTACTTTGCAAAGAGCAGTATCTTGCGTTTGATGAATGAGGCCATGATTGACGTTTCCTCGCACATACAGAAGCAGTGGGTGACTGCATGATGTTACCATTGGGTGATGCTAAGTTGCTTTACATCCAATAACTTTATTGTGATCGGTAAAATGTATATGTCAGTGCTGAGGAAATGTTTTAATTTATAATTTTGCGTCTCTATAGTCAACCGTTTGGAGTCATGCCTATACGTCGTGCAGCTGGGACTCCACCCCAGGAGACACCCCCCTTGGCTGCACCAGATGGAGGTGAGTTCAAGACCCTCGACATGAACAGGAACTATGCTTTGAGATTCAGATTGGTACCCAGCATTGACAGGCTATGAGTGAATAGTCACCACTTGACAGGAACTGATTGGAATTCTGGTGAATCTAGGTCTTGCCCGCTATTAGTGGTTATTTTAGGAAAGCGTGGAATCAGACATTGTTCAGAGTTCTTGTTGTTGAGTGGCATGTAAATAGTTTCACATCTACTTGCTGAATTTACATATTCACTCTTGTCTTCCTCCTTCCACATTTCTCTTCAGAGCCTGATGCCAGCTCTGAGGAATCTGCCTCTGTTGAGGAGGAGCAGGAGGTAGCACCCGCAGCCCCAGTAGCCAAGAAGGGGGAGGGTCAAGGAGAATGTGAGGGCACAGGTGAAGGAGACCCAAAAGAGAATGGTGAGAAACCTGATGAATCGACTGGAAAGAAGACTGAGGAGAAGAAGGCTGAGGGGGAAGAGGCTGAGAAGGAGTGAGTTGCTTGTGCTCAAACCCTGTAAATGTTGCATTCAAATCTATTTCGATAAATGTATAATTTCACATTTTCGTGCTTGCTGTGTTGTGGTTTGGCTGTAGAGAGAAAGATGGAGTGAAAGAGAAAGTCAAGAAACCTATTAAAAGGACCATTCCTGCCTGGGCCACCATGTCTGCCAGCAAACGTGCAACACTCACTAATAAGAGCACCTCCACCATGCAGCCGCCTAGGATGGACGACATCCTCATTGAGGCTATTGAGGTCTGTACACAATACTTATTACTAGGGATGCACAATATATCGGTGAACATATTGGCATAGGCCCATATTGGCTCAAAATGCCAACATCGGTATCGGCCCGATGTCTAGTTTAACACCGATGTTAAAAACGGATGTCAAAGCTACCGTGCATACCTATATAACGTAGGAACATGACGTAATGACGCCACATAAAATTTTGCGCTACACGTGCAACACAGCATTCCTAACCTAGCCCACGATGTCTGCTGTATGGCTCGAGCAGGCAACAAGCCAAGCAGTCATTTGAAAGAGTAAGAACATTTCAACGAGACAATTCAAAGGCGAAATCCATTCAAGCCAAGATAATGGGATTCATAGCCCTTGACAGACAACCGGTCTCTGTCATGGGTGATGTTTGCTTTCGCCGACTGGTCGAGCACTGGTACACACGACCAAGTGCGCTATTTTTCAGATGTTGGCCTTCCGGAGTTACACAGTAATAGCATCACTGCTATGAGCTTCACGACATACATACTATGGAATGCCATTTGTGTCTTTGCCTGTCAAAAACGATACAGTAGCACTGTCAAAGCTGTACAGAAAAGTCTGCAAACTAGCAAACACCACAAACAATGTGTTGACAATACCGCGTTGGTAATAAAGCATTTGTTCAAACGCAACTTCTGGGGTAGCTAGCTTTAGCTTGGTACCTAGCTAGCACCAATACAACCAGTCTGAAAAAAATGACCAGTAGAAACTGCAGTCATATTCATTATTCTTAGCAATGATTTAGGAATCCTTGTAAGTATTAGCTAGGTTGCCACTTGTTGTTCACCTATTGAAATTGAACTTCAATTTAGCTAGCCAGCTACTTACCCTGTTGCCCAAAGCTAATGTTATAAGCAGCCAGCTAGCTTCATCTGGCGAGTGAGGCTCGACCGGACCGGGTTATGTTTTGTGAAGCTAGCCACAATAGTGGAATTTGCAGGTTGCCTTCAAAATAAAAGTATGTCATTGACAGTGATGCAAATGAATACAAATAGTAGAATTATGCTATACTTTTATTTTGAAGGATAACTGCAAAGTCCACTATTGTGGTTAATCCTTATTGTGGCTAGCTTCACATAGATGGGTCCGACCACTACCGTAATTTCTAGACTATAAGCCGCTACTTTATTCCCACACTTTGATCCTCGCGGTTTATACAATGACGTGAATAATTTATGGATTTTTCCCGCTTTCACAAGATTCATGCCGCCAGAAAACTGAGCACCGTCACATAATGTGACGTAAATCGAGCGCGCTCAAACTTCCCATCATTCTGATTACGGTAGTAATTTTGTCACCCTCATCATGGCAAAGACACGGAGAAATGCATATGATGCAGCTTTCAAGTTGAAGGTGATCAATCTGGCTGTTGGAAAAGGAAATAGAGCTGCTGCATGGGAGCTTGGCCTTAATGAGTCGATGATAAGACGTTGGAAACAGCAGCGTGAGGAACTGACTCAGTGCAAAAAGACAACAAAAGCTTTCAGAGGGAAGAAAAGCAGATGGCCCAAAGTATTTGCAGCCACTCGACATCAGTGTAAATCGTGCATTTAAGGTGGCGCTCCTTGTTCAGTGGGAGGCTTGGATGGCAAGTGGGGAGAAATCCTTCACTAAAACGGGCCACAGGCGAATAGCTTCTTATGGTCAAGTCTGCCTGTGGGTCCTGACAGCGTGGAGCATTGTCAAAAAATCCACTATCATCAACGGGTTTCGAAAGGCTGGACTGCTGCGTGTTGAAGGGGCAGCATGAGCTCAGCGGGGTATTTGCCTCCGGATGAAAGTGACAAGAGCGCCAATGAAAATGATCCAACATCGGATGAAGCAATTCTGAGGCTATTCAACTCCGACGCCGAAGGAGAAGACTTCAGTGGTTTCAAGTGCACAGGAGGAGGAAGATAGTGACCAATGACTTTCTTGGTTAGGCTACTGTTTTAATTTTTGTTACAAGCCGTGTTTCGTTGAAGCCTCTTTATTTTTGTTACAAGCTGTGTTTCGTTTAAAGGCTGTGTAAAGTTCATTTGTTTCAATGTACCGGTAGGCACCTGCGGCTTATTTATGTACAAAATACATATTTTTTAATAATTCAGTGGGTGCGGTTTATATTCAGGTGCGCTTAATAGTCCAGCAATTACGATAATCAAATAAGAACTGTCTTATAAGGTTATCGGTATCGGCCAAAAATGTCATATCGGTGCATCACTACTTATTATGTTGTTATCCCTTACTCCCCACTAATGCTGCACCTGCAATTTATCATATTTCCTATCTGCAGTCCTGCAAGGAGAAGACAGGGGCCTCAGCCCATTCTGTCATGAAGTACATTGTGAAAAAATACCCTAACCTGGAGTTGGACAAGAGGAAATTCCTTCTCAAGAAGGCTCTCAAGAGGCAGCTGGAGAAGGGCACCATCAAACAGGTGAGAAGTCCTTATCCCTGACCACAGCTAACAGTAAATTAACACGAATTGCAAATGTTAGGTGGCAGCCTATCCTTGTGTTTGACCTGTGGCTTACATGTTGTGGTGCCCTATACCCTGTGCGTCTGGTGCTTTATTGGCCTGCATACTCATGTTCCTTTACCTCCTATTCACACTCACAGCTGAAGGGTAAAGGCCTTTCTGGAAGCTTTACCATTGGGAAGCAGCCCCCTAATAAATCCACTGCTAAAGGGGTAGGTTTTTCAGTCGCCTATCTACAAACTTAAACAATAGCAATGTACCATTATGTGATTGTCCCATTTGGCTTTTAGCAGACATAATTTTAAATAAAATATACGGTGCATACCTATATAATGTAGGTACATATGTCATTTAGCAGACACTTTTATCCAAAGCGACTCAGTCATGCTTGCATACATTTTCTGTGTGGGTGGTCCCAGAAACCGAACTAACTATCCTGGTGTTGCAAGTGCCATGCTCTACCAACTGAGTTTGACTGTGATTCTGATGGTTTGGCGCTAGAAACAGATGGCAGTAGCTCCTGGGTTGAAGGCAGAGACCCTTGGGGATGCTCTACCCCTGATCATCACACGGCTATGTGAGCCCAAAGAGGCGTCTTACATTCTGATCAAGAAATATGTGGAGCAGCACTTCCCTCAACTCAACGTGGAGCATCGGTAAATACCTTTTATTGTCATATTTGATTGGGAATGGTTTCAATGATCGGGTCCTGTTATTCTCTGAGTACGTAAACGCATGCTAACTTGACCTAACTTGTACCTGACATGGTAATGCAAACTTCTGCATAACCCAAATCTACAGTATGTTTATTGCAGTCTGAAAATAAGGAACCCACTACCTTTTGAACTGTCCAAAGTTGTGTAGGTTAAAATAGGGTTTTCAATGCAGTCACCGATTCATTCCTAGGCCGGATATCCTAAAGAGTGGCCTGGTGAGAGCTGTGGACAAGGGTCAACTGGAGCAGATCACTGGAAAAGGTGCCTCTGGAACATTCCAGGTTAGTCTTGTACTAAAGGAATGCACAATTCAGTCTACTCCATAAAGGCATTTTGCGTCTATAATGTTAGATCTTTGCTCTGAGGTGTTTCTCTCAGACTCTCTCTTACCCCCTCACAGCTGAAGCGGGAAGGGGGCAAGTTCCTGCTTAAAGGTGGGCCCCTGGAGGACGCTATCATGACAGCCATCGTGGCCATGAACGAACCCAAGACTTGCAGTACCACGACACTCCGCAAATTCCTGTTAGAGACAAACAAGGACAGCATGGAGTACCGTGTGGGTAAGACCTGTTCCCTTACTCTCCTAACTGAACCACTGCTTTGACAATGTGTGAATACCTACCTGAAACTGCAGGAGCTCTCATTAGCTGGGTTGAATCAGAGATGTTAAGATTCTTTATTGACACTGGGCACTTCTCTTCCCTCAGTGAACAGCCTAAAAAGGACACTGCAGAAGTGTAAAATGATGGGCTGGATGGAGCAGATCACTGGGAATGGGCTAAATGGGACCTACCAGCTCTGCTACCCTTACCACCCCAGGTAGAACTCCACCCTAGGAAGATCACACTGTGAAGTTCATTGCTGACCTCTGTACATATGTATGCTATACCAGGAGCAGTATTCTCTGTTTAGGAAGATGCTGACTACACCACTAATCATGTCATTTTTCATTCATGTTTACTGAACCTCTGATGTACTGAATATTTCAACAGTCTGGTAGTAATAACAGAAATGCCCGCACTCTTGCAATACCTTTTATTTATTTTTGGGGGCTCAGACTAGAGATTGTTTTTTCTATTCCCCAGCCCAGCCATTCTGTTCCCAGAAAAACAGAAAGTGAAAGAGCAGAAAATGGCAGAGAAGGCTAAACGCAGAAAGATGGTTGACTCATCTGATGAGGACACTGAGGAGGAAGAGGAGTCGTCTGAGGAGGATGAGGAGTCAGATGATGAACCCCCTCCTAAGAGGTGAGTCCAAGGTCAAATTGCTGAAATCCAATGAAAATAGTGGAGTTTCAAATGGTTCACTGCTAACAGTGTATTTGTTCAATACGATCCTTAGGAAAGCTGTGAAGCGGCCACCACCTAAAGCACGTCGCCCTCCCCCCAGCAAGAAGTCACAGCCGGCAAGTCAGTCGAGGGCTAAGGGCAAGAAAAGAGCTGCCCCTGCTAAGAGATCTGCACCCCCAGTCAAGAAACCAGCACCCCAAGCTAAGAAAGCAGCACCCCCAGCCAAGAAGCCTGCTCCCCCAGCGAGGAAACCAGTGCCACCAACAAATAAACCAGTGCCCCCGGTTAAGAAACCTGCAGCTGCCAGTAAAGCTGTAGCCTCAAAGAAGACGCCCCCACCAGCTAAGGCGGCACCCACACCAGTCAAGAAAGCTGCTCCAGCGAGCAAGCCCAAAACGCCCATTGTCAAAAAGCTGACAAGCAGGGCATCAAAGCGCCCAGTGCCCAAAAAGTCACCACCTGCAAAGAAGGAAGCAGCCAAATCTGCAGTGAAGGCCAAGCCAGCAGCCCGCAAGTCCCTGAGGGAGAGGAAGTGAGCTCACTATTGACCAGCAGTGGAAGTTTAACTGTAGCTCTGAAGACTGCAGTGCTCTGCCTCTAGCCATGCTCTCTTTCGCATCATTGTTTTCTCCCTGTTTGGGGCTCTAGAATTCTTCTCTGTAGGATAGGGATGTGACAGTTATCAGTTCATGTCAATTTACTGTACTTTGAACTGTTACATTTCTGTGAACCCAACCTCTGAACACCATTGTGTAGAAAGTCCTCTTCAAAAACTGTAAAATTGCCTAGGTATTGAATTGTGAAATGTCACAATTTCCCTCACACACTTGTGTATATGCAGAGATCTAACATAAAATCAAAGTGACTTGTCTTTACATTTTAACATTTAATCCCAATCCACTTTCCCATGTTTTAGCTTGACACATTCCTTGTATAAAAATATAGAATTCTCTACATTTTAATCTGGAGTAAATTTTCAAATCTTAAAGAATATTGAGATTTATGTAAGTGAATTTGAGAGCATGAGAATTTCATGTAATGAATTGTGTTATTTAAATTAAATGTCCTTGATCAGTTGCAGGGCCCATGGTTAAAATACTTAATTTGATTGGAGACTGAAATAAGGAAGCAATTTGCCATTGTCATATTCAGTACTACTGCTTAGTATTAGGGGAATATTTTTTTAAAGTGCGTGACTAATGAAAGTTCATTTTATCATATAAAGCTAAAAAAAATATAAAAAAAAGATACAAAATTGTCTACATTCTGTGTAATAGTACAAGTTTTGAAGGTGTGGCTCATGCATACCTTGCATGCGTGTACTCTTTATGTTATGCTTTTTTTGAAGTCGTTATTAAAATGGCTATTTGTACTAAATTCCTTGTTATTCATTCTGTCATGGTCTTAAGGAAGGGTACAAACGCCAAATAGAGCATCTGCTGGTGGATCATAAGTTGGAGCAAACTACAAATCAATAGATGTCAATTTGATTCACTCTTAAGTGCTGGATGTTTCGGTTGTGGGTTATTGAAATAGATATACCTAATTTTGCAATGTCACTTTGCAAATTAGGCCATATCCAGACCGTTTATGAATCATTTTGGTGAATGAAGATATTCAAAACATTGTTTACTTATCATGCAAATTGAAACATTTTGATGAAACGAGGAGGAGATGAGAATAACAATTCAGGAACAATGGGCTACCGCAGGGATACCACCTAAGCCGACGATACGCAACTCCATGATTTGTGTATAATCGGCTAGGGTGCTACTGAACCAGTAGCTGTAGGTACCCTTGGGTTTGAGGAGTACTACTTAACATCTACTAATTCTCAATGAGTGTACTTTGGGGGGGAATAGTCGACATGGT
This sequence comes from Oncorhynchus masou masou, assembly GCF_036934945.1. NCBI lineage: Eukaryota > Metazoa > Chordata > Actinopteri > Salmoniformes > Salmonidae > Oncorhynchus > Oncorhynchus masou. The sequence continues at coordinate 64,799,142 of NC_088216.1, forward strand.
CATGGAAAGGCTCGAGAAAAGGTTTTCTCCCGAGGGAAATAAACAAAGTTTTTCATGCTCAACAGTTTCCCTTGTGTGTCCTCCAGCCAATTTGACACAGCTGTGGGAAGCATCCCTATGGAACACTTTAGACACCTTGTAGAGTCCATGCCCTGACGAATTGAGGCTGTTCTGGGGGCAAATGGGAGGGGGAGGGAGTCCTTAATGTTTGTACATTCAGTGTACACTGTCTCGAAAGAGCCATGTTTCCAGTCACGCCCAAACACACCGGTGAATGGCCAACCCTTTTCTGAATTGAGTTGGGAAATATGCTGCTCTGTGGGCTTCAGGGTCCGTGTACATTTCGTTATCAAAACTGAGAATGGAAAAACTAAATTTGAAAATCAGAAATCAACTTGTTTTCTAATTTGTTTGGCTTGCACTAGCTAGCATAAAGTAATATGACATCTCATTTTGTCTTAGCTTTTAACTTGTAAAATATTTATTTATATTTTTGGACAAAACTAAAAAACATTTCATATATTGTGTTATTTGTTTTATATTATTAAATGTCCAATTTTGAAACAATTGAGAAACGGAATCGTTTTGCGTTTTTCCATTCTCCGTTTTTATTCGGAAATCAAAATAACGAAATGTACACGGACCCGTCAGCTTGATAAGGTGAAGCAACCTTGAGTAGGAGGGGAAATCAGAGTTTGGAATTGGAACTGTGGCAGAAGATCCGGAGTACGAGTGCGGAGGTGAGAAGGGCGTTGGTTTGAAACTAAATTAAGGTATTTTATTATAATTCATTTGTTGACATGTTTATCAAACTTGCGCCTGCAGGTTAGAAATACTTCACCCGTGCGTAAATGTTTGCTCTGGCCGTTCATACAACAGAATAATGGGTGTCACCCGCGTGCTCTGACTGCGGTAATAATGGTCTGAAGGCTATGGAAATAATTTTGAAATGTGACGAAATCCAAACCAGTAGGGCTAAGAGTATGCTTCTGACAATGTTTGGGTTGTAATTCGACGATTCAAACGAAACCGTCGCAACAATCTATTCGATTGCAGGTGCGCATATAATGTTCAGAATTCACGAGGACAAGGTTTAGATCTTGTGCTTGACTTGGGCAGGAGCTGATTATCGGCACCTGAAAAGGTGTACTGCTTGAGCTCCTGTTCCTCTTATAGAATATTAGCTCAAAAGTATTTTGTAGATATGACAGTTTCGAGTTTTTGAAATTACTGTAGACTTACTATCTACCATAACACACGTGTCTTGCTTAAATTGAAAGTTTTGCGTTCACAGCTCTTTTTATCACTACCTCCTGGTTGCAAAAGCATTTTTCCCATGGGTAAAATAACACTACCAGACGCAACGTTGTTGACATGTCCAATGTTTATAATGCTGGGTACTACAATGCTATCTGCTCCCGCAGCACTCAGGATAAGTCCTCCAGAAACAGCAGGACAAAGAAATCTAACTCAGGAGTGATAAGGATGGGTGAGACACCAGTCAGGGATGATGGCACAGTTACAAGGTCAGCTGAGGTAAGCCATATTTTTCCTTCCCATATGGTAGTACTATTTGTTTGAAATAAAAGTACTTCCCAAGAGGAAGAAATCCTATTTGCCTTTACTCTTCCCTTGTATTCTGCACCTGGTTACTTTACATGATGTCTATCTAAAATTTATAGTATGTGTAACATGTAGTCTTTCTTCTTTATGAAGTATGTTGGCTCCTTTCCTGTGGATGACTGTTGTTTGGATGATCAGATGCAGCAGTTGCACACACAGCTCAAGTCTCTCAAAGTAGGTACTGGTAATAACAAGTTAGAAAGCAGCAGTACTTTAGGGCAAGTCTTGACTGTTCACAAATGTTTATGGTGGAGATGGGGTCGTGCACAGACCTCTTCGTGGTCAGGTGCTCAAACCACAAAAAGGACATGAAAGCAATAGGTGGACATATCTTTATAGCCAATTTAAATGAGACATTTAACATGACTTTAACAAATGCTTGCAGGCAGTGGGTTCAGAACAACAATGATAAACTGTAATACGAAGAATATATTGTTTTGCCCCCCAAAAACTTGAGACTGGAAGGATGTGCCTGCCTGAGGTGTTGAACTTTTTCACAGACATGCAAGAAAAGGAGGTCTGTGTCCCTGAAATTTTCCATCAAAGGTGTGAAGATGTATGATGAAGATGAGACGGTAAGAGTTGACCTTCTCAGAGCAAAGCACATGTATCATTGCTCTTAGAGCTGTGTACACAACATCAAAATTATTTTTTAAACTTTCCTTGTCTGTAGACCATCCTCATGGCCCATGCTCTACGAAGGGTCTCCCTTTCCACCGCCCACCCCTCGGACGCCCAGTTCGCCTTTGTTTCCCACAACCCAGGCAACCCTGATGCCCAACTATACTGCCATCTCTTCAAGGCTAGTCATGCCAGAGCAGTAAGAACCAGAGTTACTTCTTTGTCTCCCAAGATGATTGTCAATGGAATTCCTCTGTGGTGGCTTTAAGTTGCAGTTTATTGTATAATTTGTCTCTGTGTTCCCTCCAAGGCCCAGTTCCTGAACCTGTTGCTGTGCCGCTGTTTCCAGCTGTCCTACCTTGAGAAGCACCCAGAGGAGGCTCAAGTTGAGTCTGCAGGCCCACTGCCCAACTGTACCCCCTCCCTCCTCAACCAGGGCTTCCCTCTCAGTGTCAGCGCCCTTGTGTCCTTCAGAAGGGCCCCCACTCAGGGCTTACTCCCAGGGGAAAAGGTCAGTCAAACCTGTTTGTTTTAACTGAATTGTGAAAGCACAGTGAAATAATGCTTTTTTTGTGTGTGTGTAGCTGAACCCTGTACATTGTGCTAGCCTAGCTGTTGACCTGTTAACTCTTTCTATGGGTCCTTATTGTAGGTCTTCCCATTGAAGAACAACAGCGCAACAACTGAGGAACAACCAAGCATCCAAGAAAACGTCATCACCTCTCCTTCCCTGGTGCGCAAGAAAGCCATCCGCAACAAAGTACTGCGCTCAGGGGCCTATCGCTCCTTCACTTATACACCTCACAAACAACGCCACCTCCAGGATCGGCTTAACTCTCCACAAGGTGGGCTCAGTGTGCAGAGAGCTCTTTCAAGAGTGAAACAGTTCATTAGGTAATGCAAAACCTTAATGTTTTGTGATGGGCACTCACTCAACATCTGTGGTGTAGGCTACATTTTTCATGGTATTGATTTGTCATTACATACAGGTTGTAGGCACTTTTTTCACAGGGTTCTGATTACTGTAACGTATTACCACGCATTTTTAAAGTGAACATGTTATGACGTTTTATGAACTTCTTTATCACAGTTTCCCTTGAAACAGTAGTTGTACTCACATCAGTAAGTTTTTCCACAGTGATTCAACTTGAGGTGGAATGGAAATGGTTTGGAGGTTATCCAAAGCAAACAACATTTCCCTTGAGGGACATCTTGAATTGTGATCATCCCAAGATGCTAAGGAATCTCTTATCTTTGTATGTGAAACAGGAAAGGGGCAGGACAAAATGCCAGGGAGGAGAGCCCGGGCCCCGAGCCTTGCTGAAACAGAAGAAGCTCTGGCTCAAGCGGTGTGGTGCTGGGCTGGCATCACCACGTGAGTCCCCCTCTCTATTATAATAATATATGCTATTTAGCAGACACTTTCATCCAAAGTGACTTAAGTCATTTGTGCATAGATTTTTTTGCATAGGGTTGTCCCAGTGGGAATTGAACCCACAATCCTTGCATTCTTAGCACCGGGCTCTAACAACTGAGCCACGTTTACCCGACTCGCACTCATCCCAGACCAGTTCCTTGTGTGCTTTATGGTGTGTTTGCTTGATGAAAGTCATGTGAGTCATCTCAGGGCTACAATTGGTCTTCACCCCCCATGTGTTACAGTGACAGCAGCTCTTCCTTGCTTGCAGAGGACGTCCTGGGCTCGTACCTCCTGTGCCCACATCCTAAGAGACCTGGCTGTGGCTCTCTCATCATTCGTTTCTCTTCTGGCCTCATCACCCACCTCATAGACAACACATATAAAGGGACATACCTGCTTGAGGTGAGCTGTCATGGTCAATCATTCCATTTTCATCAACTTTCTTTAACTTCCAATTTAAGCTCTTATGTATGTTCAATGTGTAGCTATGAAGTCATTTATGTTTTTTTACTAGAACTGCCAACAAGAATTCTGCACCATTGCTGCTTTGATAGAGCACTACACAGAGTTCAAGGAGGAGCTGGACTTTCCTTTGAGTTGTGCCCGTGTAAACCACTGCTACGAGTGGGAGGAGAATGTTGGCAAGGCACACCAAAGCCTCAAAAGAAAGAATGCAGAATACAACCAGAGGAAGCAATGGGTTTAAAAGTAATTTCTGAACATTGGATTGATTGTATCCCATTCTCTAAGTGACACTGACATGTTACACTGACACCTTTCATTTCTTTGCACTTAAATACAATACAATTCATTCACTTCTGTGCTTAATTTAGGTTATTTTTATTGTTTTGAGATTTGTGATAAGTAATGTTTATCACAATTCACCTGCTAAAAGGAAGTTTGATCGCAAGGGTGGAGCAGAGCCATATATTTAGATAAATGTAAGGCGTGTGGAGTAAGATTTTGGCACTTCGCCTATGATGTAGTTATTTTTTTTTTGTCAGTGTGTTTGAGATGTATATTCTATTTTAGCTGCCCCTACTTTTTAAATTGTATACATTTTTTAAAAGTAGGAATTTAGTGTTGTAATGAATTAGAGGGATTTTCTATTTTTGTATGTGTTAAGCTGTATGCCTCCTGTTATGCTGTCTGTTTCACGGCATGTTTTAAGATGTTCTGTGAGAACATGGTACACGACTCACTTTACACCACAAAGTGGAGGCTATTTTTATTGTTGGGTTATGTTTCAAACAAATCAAAATATATTTTATATAACCGATCGACTGGTTGGTGACCACTCACCTAACATATCACTTGTATACTTCACCAAGCGGTTGTTATATATGACCAGCAAATATAAACCTTTTAGTCTTAGAAGTACAGCAGGTCAAACCGGATTGCCGAATTTTATGCATAAATGCAGACCTCTAACTTGATCTAAGTCTGTTTTTTTTTAGGGAGAACAATAAGTGATTTCAATTTTGTCTCTCTGGGGGAAAAAATATTGGCAATTTTCATACATGACGTGGTTTTATCAAGTGTATGGTTGCCTTGGAACGCGGTGGGAAGGGAACCGACAGAGAGAGTTTTTTTGCGTATACTTTTGTTTTTGAGCACAGATTGTATGCATTGGAGGACATGATGCCATCTGCCAATACTACGTTTCTATAGTGTAACGGATGTGAAACGGCTAGCTTATTTAGCGGTGTGCGCTAAATAGCGTTTCAATCGGTGACGTCACTTGCTCTGAGACCTTGAAGTAGTAGTTCCCCTTGCTTTGCAAGGGCCGAGGCTTTTGTGGAGCGATGGTGGGTAAACGCTGCTTCGTGGGTGACTGTTGTTGATGTGTGCAGAGGGTCCCTGGTTCGCGCCCGGGCATGGGCGAGGGGACGGTCTAAAATTATACTGTTACAATAGCACGTGGATAATTGATTTGACAATAAATTATTCCAACCAATTAACGGTCTGACATGTCTTGCAGGTTAGCTGGTACGGGTTGTGAACTTGATTGGCCAAGCCTCAAAGCAATGTGGCAAGCTAGCTACCGTCTTTAGCTTATTTAGCGTTCTGATTTGCTGTCATACTTCTGTAACCAGATCAACAGGTTAGATTTGTGTTATTCTGATCACTTCAGTTGTAGCATGTCAACTGGAAAGATCTGTCATGGCTGCTAGTTAGATTAATTGTTTCGTTTCCAACAGTAGGCTCGCTATTTATTTTTCTAGCTTGCACAATGCTGAATGAAATGGATTCAACAACTGAATCCTACAGACGAAGAACCATATATGTGACATTAAAAAAAGATATTTAAAAAAAGATATATATGAAAAATTATTATTGGACACCCTTTTCTATAGTGAACTGGTTTCACAAGCTTTCCGCGCGCTAATTAACAATCATTTTAAATTTAAAGATAGGCTCTCGTGGAATAACCGTTTATGTGCACCACTCAGAATGGACGGACAAGCGCACAACTTTTCTGTTGCTGATGAAAATCGCTGAAATGTGGGAAAGAAACGTAAAACAAACTAAAAGAATGGAAAGACATGCAAAGGAATATCTTACGGGATGCGGGAAAACCCTATACAAATCGTAAGGGTCAAGAAAAAACTGAAAAGCTGTCCAATAGAGGTATGTGGAAGAACCGTATATCAAACAATCAAGCTCGCTAGCTATAGAGTACAGTATAACTAACATGTATGTTCTGGGTTGTCTCGTTTTTAACTATAGAGAAAACATATTAGCTAAAGTTCGTTGGCTAGTTCGTTACAAATGTTATTGCTAGATTATAGAAGAAACATAGGTGGCTACTTTTTCTCCATCCACGGGATGATTTGACATGGCTACAGTAGCTCGCTAGTTATATGCAACGTTAAACTAAATCCTGCAAGGAAGAGCGTGTTCCACGACGTGCAGAAAGGATTGTGGAAATTAGGTTGATGAGCGTAAACTGCATCTGTTCAACAGTTTCTACACTGTCCCATACGAGAAACAACAATCGTTGATTCTCTCCGGCTTAGAACAGGTTGGAAATAAAACAACGCTTATTATTATAATAGCTATATTGAACACTTGCATAGTTTAACTTTGACAGTAATGATACGTACATTAACGATAACTCTAAAAGTGCAGTGTTACACAATGGTGTAATACAAACTCATTCTGTGTATAGGTTGGGAGTGTGTGAAAGATCAATTTGTAAGTCGCTCTGGATAAGAGCGTCTGCTAAATGACTTAAATGTAAATGTAAAGATGGAGGTCCTGATCAAGCAATACCCTGAATGTGCTACAGTATATTCAATTCTGAATTTATCATTGTCAATTTTTATTGCAGCATGAGGTGAAGACGTAAACCTGAGGATACAAAGGAGAACAAACGACGGAAACAAACCATGTACAGCACGCGGGCCAGAGATTGAATGTGTGCAAGGTCACTTTCATGTCTGTGTTCCAGCTAACCAACAGCCGTCTTCAGGCAAGTGAAAATGTGAATTAATGTCTATATGAATATCAATTACAAACATATTGTATTCTCTGTACTAGTTTTTAAGAACCTGCTAATTGAAATGAAATTGTTTTGGTCAGGTTGTTCAGGAAAAGTTTAGGAGTTCAAGCTGAGGCAGGTGAGGTTGCAGGGTCACCAGATCAGGCTATTGAGACTAGGTCTCCTTTAGAAGATGGAAGAGGGAAGCATAGCAATAGGTAATGCGCTATGGATTCCAGCCTGGATTATTTCACTATAGCAGTGCTCTAAACAATCTTCTAAACATTAACATAGAGTATCGAATGGATGAATTCTGAAACAGAAATATAAAAATGTTAATTACTTTTAAACAAAATGATGGTAACTAAGCTGTCCAACTACAACCTGAGCATTGAGGACTGAGTGCCGATTACCTCCCACCGGACGGCACTGGCCTAATTCTCGCCGCCCTACAGGACCCCCGGCCACAAACGGCAATGGCGTGACTGGGATTTGTACCCCGGTTATAGCGACACAGTTGCACTCTTAAGGCAGGTCCCTAGACCATTGAGAGAATACAAGTTTAACAACATCCTGTTGTCTCCTTACAGGCCACATTGGATACATGCTACAGTGAAAGAGGGCATCAAGGAGCACATTCTATCTTACCCAAGAACCCAGAACCACTACTCTCAGATGAAGGGGGATGTACACAGAGAATACCTCAGGCCTGATCTGAATTTGTTGCGAATGTACCGACTCTACAAAGAGAAGAATACCACATCATCTGAAAAATTCTGGGTTTATAGGGACATTTTCAAACAGCAGAGTCTCAATTTTGGCCAACCCAGGAGTGACACCTGTGGCAAATGTGACACATTCTTCACTAAGATGTCAGCAGCAACATCTGAAGAGGAGAAGAGATGAAGATTGCAGTTGAAAGTGAGTTGCACCATCGAAAAGCCGAAAAGGCCTACACACAGCGTCAAAGTGACACTGAGTGGGCTAAAGCCCACTGCCATGCTGACTGCCATGTAATTTCTGTGGATCTACAGTGGGTGATGTACACCCCTAATCTGACCCACTGATGTCCACTACCAGCGGCAGCTGTCAAATTTTAACATTTGCATCCAGGAACTTGGAAAAGAAGATCCTGCATACATGTGTGTTTGGCATGAGGGGATTGCACACAGAGGATCCATTGAGGTGGCAAGCTGCATATTGAAGTGGGTGAAGACAAAATTCACACCACTCACCAAACCAGAGGTGCGCAAGTTGATCATCTTCAGTGACAGATGCTGTGGGCAGAATAACAACTGATGGATGCTCAATCTGATGTCGATGCTCGTCTCTATGGATTACTTTACCCAAGTTGAGCAGAAGTTCATGGTCTCTGGTCATCCTTTTCTTCCTTCTGATGGATCTTTTGCCACCATCGTGAGGAGGCGCAAGGTGTCAGTCCTTCATACACCTGATGATGTTTCAAAGATGATACTTTAAGCACAACCAGCAAAATCATTCAAGGTTATGTGGATGCAATGTGAAGACTTAAGGCACCTCCCAGATTCTGTCCTCAAGCGACCAGCTGGACTACAGATCACCTCAGTGAAGTGGTTAAAAGTCACAGGTGTTGCACAGAGAATAGTTTACTAACATCCCATCAACACGCAACATGTTGTTCTAACAATAAAATATCCTAATGCTTGACTGTGAAAGTTGTATATTGATGTCAGGAACTTAAAATGTTTCTGTTCTAATTTCAGATGAGAATCCTTGGACTCTGTACACCAGACAGAGCCACAGTCTATATGAGGGATGGAAATCGTGGCTGATCTCCAAACCAAAACAAGGAGCTACACCTCAACCTCCCTATTTTGCAAGCCACTACCCTAGAGCATATGAGAGTCCTCTGCCCATCAAAAAAAACAAGTACTAAGATCTGATGACCATGCTCAACTACTTGCCAGCTGCTGCACGCTCTTTTTAAAAATCACTGCAGAGTGAATCATTTGATGTTAAACCAAGCTATGTAATTAACTGTTTTTACTGTGAGTTTGATCCCCTGAACCTGTATACATTTCAGAAGACATGTCACCCTTATTATAGGAAATTAAATGTATAGGTGTTTTCTATGTGAATCAATGTGTATGATTTGAACCAGCACAATATATTGAATTAATTTAAGATGTTCCTAGTGTAGAAAATGTTATGTACAATGTGTTCTGTTGAATTATTTTGTGTGATCATTTGAACTTTTTTAAATCTGTATTAATTAAAAACATAAGTCATCACATACAGTATGTGAGTATTCATTTGATCTTGATTCCCTCTTTTTATTCATTACAATATACAGTACGTCTCTCTTTCACCACATTTATCATTAACTCTAAGCAGTTAATACTTATGAGAGTCCTCTGTCCATCAGTCTGCCTCTGCCCCTCAGTACAGAAGGACATTTCTTGTCTTTAGCATGGGTTTAACGCAATTCAAAACTTAATTGCTGATCATAGTGTTAAACCCAAAGAGAATGGTTTTCTGAATGTTTTGTAATATTGACCTTAGGGACCTGCATATTGGCACATCACATTGATCCATATTTGATATGTACAAGTTGTGCTTGTTTTGATTGAATTAATTGAATTGTATTCTATTTTTGTAGTTATTCTATGGTATGTTCACATTGAGGACTTCATTTTAAATGAGACTAAGATTTCATGACTCAACTTTTAAGAAAAGTCATCAGTGCTAAAGTTGATAGACCACCTTTAAATGAGCCTCCATACAAATTAACTACATATTGCATGTAAGTTATTTACATGAATGGCATCTGTACTTAAAACATATCAGGTGTTAAAGGACATCTTGCAAGAGTCATGCAAAATGTCACATACTGTTCTTCCACAAACTGAAATCATCACGAGATATACTGTTCTTCCACATCCTAAAAATTAAAACGGCAATAAAACAAGTCTTTTTTGAAATAACAAAAAATATATAAATTGTTGGAAGATATGGGTATGGTGAATTATTTGTCAACCATAAAACACCTAATGTGGTACACACAATAATGTAAAAATAACTGACTTAAAATGGAAAAATTGTCACATATATGGTTCTTCGTCTGTAGGATTCAGCTGACGATTGACTCTAATTTTGATATTGGCTACCAGTATCAAACGGTGTTAATCAGGCATTGCCTTGCTTGTCACCAGTATGTGTGTCTGATATCAGACACCCCAAGAAGACTGAGGCAAAAATGGCTGCATAGTCAGTGAAGGTCGTGGTCAGTTGTCTGCCGATGAATGATGGGGAGCAAATGTTGAATTGTAAGACGGTGGTATCCGTAGAGATGAGTCACTGTCAGTCATCAAGAAGCCAGGGGTGAAGGAGGAGCCACCAAAACAATTCACCTTTGATGGAAGCCTCTTCATTGACTAAAACACTGAGCAGATGTACAACAAGATAATTTACTCTTTGGTTTAGGTAGTCCTACAATAAATCCTACTACATTTTCACAACTTGATTATGGTGAATTACATGCAGTAGCACCAGCTCGTGGACTATTGGACATCTCCAGTATATATCTGAAACTAAATAACATGTCAGTTAGGAAAACACGTGTGCTTCTGGACTTGGCTGGCAGCGAGCGCCAGTTTAAGACGGGTACCACCGGGGAACGTCTCTGTGAGGCCACCAAGATCAACCTGTCCCAGTCAGCTCTAGGCAACGTCATCTCAACAGATCCCCTACCGAGACTCCAAGCTGACCCGGTTGTTGCAGGACTCCCTGGGAGGGAACACTAGCACCCCGATGGTGGCCTGCAGACAACAACTATGAGGAGAGCGTGAGCACCCTGCGCTACGCCAACAGGGCCAAGAGCATCCAGAACAGGCCCCGCATCAACGAAGACCACAAAGATCCCCTGCTCTGAGAGTACCAGGAGGAAATCAAGCAGCTATGTGCCTTAATCTCTGGCCAGCTGGGCAATAACCAACCTGTCATGTGAGCACCATGCTTTTCTCCACACTTTGTCTAATCACTGAGAGTAAGAGTTTGCACATAGAAGATCAAAGTGCTAGATTAAAATTGGATTATTCTCCATGGTCCTATTTTAATCAGCGTTTCTGGATGGTCAGTTGTCTGCAGGGCTCTCTGCTGGTCCATCGAGGCCACAGTCCAGCACTACAGAGAAGGAGAAGATTAAAGAGGTGGGTTAACTTCCACAAGAAGTTGACTGAAGCTGCTTAGCCGAAGGAGCTCAACTAACCTATTTGTGACCTTCAGGAGTATGAGGAGACGCTGGCCTGGCTTCAGGCTGAGTATAATGCAGGAGTCCAAGCCCAAGCTTCAGGAGGACATTGCTGTCCTGCGCTCTTCATATGAGACCAAGCTGTCCAATCTGGAAAAGTCCCAGACCAGCAGAGGGCACTCTATTACCACTGCTGGTGCCATTACGACATCCCTGTCTACGTTCAAAACTCCAACCAATTCAAATTTCACTCAGACGACCATAGCCGAGGATATGAATAAGACAGATTTTCTGAAGATAAATAACTAACAGTCAGGTGTATAGATAGTGCTCTAGTACATTACAGGATATTAAGCCTAGTGTCAGAGCTCTCCATCCTTATTAAACAAGCTCTTGAGGAGGAATTATGTTGTGTCACTGCACATGAGCTTAGTGATTTGGAACCAGTCCTAGCCAAGATACCCATGCATCAAGTTCCCAGTACTTGTGGGTAACCAGTTATGCATGCATTTTGTAGTAGTACACATCTGAGTAGGGCGGTCCCTTTAATGATGTAACTTCTCTTCTTGTGGGTGAGCCAGACACATGCATCTTGCCAGGTAACCAGTGTCCAGACAGGGTCTGAGGGGGAGGAGAATGTAGACTCTCCTCCAATCGGTACCCCAGGCCCTCTGGACCAGAAGCATGTCCTCAAGAGGTGAGTTACCACACTCACACACACTCCCTTTTAAATAACATAATGTCCAGTGGTGTGGCTTGGTGCCCTGTCCTGTCTCTAGGCTACAGCACACCGACAGAGGAATACCCTGGCAGATCAGAGGAAGAAGCAGCTGATTGGCCCTGGCAGAGAATGGTGAGGAGAGTGACAATGTGATCTTCAATGTCTACGACTCCATCCAGGAGGACGTCCATGCTAAGAGTCGACTCCTAGAGAACACCCAGGGCAAGGTGGGACACATCTTCATGGAAAAGAAATGCCAGATTTGAGATTTATCTACTAACATGCTTGTTCCTGTACCACATTTCTGTCACATTTGTGTTGTTATATACCTATTCTGTTAATACATTATGTACTGTGACAGACTTAAGTCTGTATGGTCATTTTGTGGTGTTCTCCTGATGTGATGCCACAGCTGAAGGTGGCCAAGCTGGAGATCCACAACTTGCAGGCGGAGTTTGAGCTAGAGAGGAATGACTACCTGGCAACAATCCGCAGGCTGGAGGGGGAGGGCAAGCTGCTACAGAGCCTGTTAGAGCGCAGGGCCCCTCTGGTCCGTCGTGGCTGCAACTACAGCAACTTGGATCGCCTGCGGACTGAGGCCACTTGGGATGACGACAGCGTCACCTGGAGGTTGCCTGACATGTTGGTGCAGAAAACAGCCCTGCTATCAGGTGTAGGACCGGGGAAGAAATGATGTTGTGAAGATGTCTTTGAATTTAGAACGAATGTTAATCTTTCAGTGGATAGACTATTTTTAATTAGATTTTCAATGTTGTGATTACATGGATGGTTCGTCCTGTTTAGGTTTCTCATCCTCTGTTGTGTCCCTTCTCTCTTTCAGCAGTAGCTCCTTCAGCTCAGATGCTCTCTGTGTGCATGAGCTCAGCGGCTGACACAGGAGAATTCTCTTTTATTTTTATTAAACACATTTATATTTTTACCTCCCCTATGGGATATGAGGAACAAAACAAAATGTTTATGATCCTTCATCGTTGCCTGTTTTGTGCAGGACGATGAAATCAGTATATGAAGAGATGATGAACCGCAGCGACAGCGAGAACTTCTCCAGCAACTACTTCAAGCCTAAGAGAGTCAACCAGTTGCTGGGCGTTGAGCCACAACTGTGACTGAGGTGCAGTTAATGTTAACATAAAAACAGTCAAACTATTCATTGGTATTTTAATGTGTGCAGACCAAAGGGAAAGTTCCCGAATAGACGATAAAATAATACAATTCAGATACTTTTGGAATCAACATTTAAATAAAATGTGACAATCATAACACCACATCATACCAATGTACTGCTTGCTAATACAAAATAGTTTTAGAAGGGTACAAGTCAGTTACTGGAAACATTCAAAAGATCTAGCCTGCTATCTGCTTAACTTCAACAGATAATTTGCCCTACATGTGTGGCTATTCTACTGATGACCTCTTCCCATGCAGCAGTTCACTCAGCACCCCAGAAGAATGGTACGCCTCACCTGACCTCCAGCGCCTCCAACATTGGCCCCTCGCTCAGCCCTGAATCTCTCCTCCCTTTCCCCTTCTGCCTTGAGTCACTGGGGATCACCCCAGCCAATGGCAAGGTGAAGAGGAAGAAAAGCAGAACATAGAGAGCTGGGCTACAGAGGCACTCTGTCACCACCTCCCCCAGTCTATCCATTTCTATCTGCCACCCTTTTTGACCACTAGAGACCTCACAATTCGTTGTCTTGTTTAGGTAGAGTATTTAATTCATCCACTGTGATTGACCCTAGGTTGTTAGTAGTTCACTATTGAACTTTCAGTAACCAGCAATACAATGGCACTTTTAAATGGACACGTGATCTGGCAATGTGATGCTTCTGGTGTGTATTATTATTTTTTGCATCTTTTTAAATGTTGCCACACCATAGTGCTTGCAGTGACTCATAATTCTGTGATACAATGGTTTATCCAACCTTGAATATAATATTTATCACTGTTGTGGTTTTTGCTGCTCATATACTGTAATTGTTAATACAATATTTTTTCTGTAGCTTTCTGTGTATCTTGTTCATTTCATGTCTCGTACTACTTCACTTCCCAGAATACATGTCTGGTTGTGCAAAATATTTGTTTTTGAGCATCACTAACAGGAAGGTCATCTTCAGTCTTTCAGCATCAGGGCTAAGAAATAAGATCTGAGAGGCAAACATGTCAGACCAGTTTCAGTGTCACACAATCTGGATGACTCCACAAATGCACTGGGGCCAGGGTGGTGTTGTCATAGCAGCAGTGTTAACAGGCCATGTATGACGGTGGAGGGTGGCCTCCGGTTTCCTGTCCTCTAAAAAGACGTGTCAATGACGTGTTGTCTGGAAACAAGACGAGTGTGGAGCAACCTTGTGACCTCCAGGGAGCTGAGTGACACAGACAACCTGAATTGATTGTTCCCTGGTTGGAATAATCTGAGCTGGGCTTATTTGGCAGTAAATTTTAATTGACCTTTTCTGAAAATGACCAATTTCAATAGCATTGACAATTTAAGTTGAAAGGGTTAGTTAACCCCAAATGACATTGTTTTCCTTACCCTGTATGTAAGCAGTCTATGGACAAGGTATGACATTAATCCATGCTTTGGTTGTTTAAATTGTCTACTGTTTCAAATGTTAACTTGTGAGCATTTATGGCACAAATCCAATGTGAGTCAATGGCAACTACAGTACCTTCGGAAGTATTCGTACTCCTTGACTTACTCCACATTTTGTTACAGATTGGCTGCAAAATGTATTAAATGTTCATTTTTCTCTTTATCGTCTACCCACAATACACTATAATGACAGTGAAAACGTTTTTAGACATTTTTGCTAATTTATTGAAAATAAACACAAAAATATCTAATTTACATAAGTATTCACACTTCTGAGTGTGAATGTTAGAATCACCTTTGGCAACAATTTACAGCTGTGAGTCTTTCTGGGTAATTCTCTAAGCACTTTGCACACCTAGATTGTACAATATTTATTTGCACATTATTCTTTAAAAATTCTTCAAGCTCTGTCAAGTTGGTTGTTGATCACTGCTAGACATCCATTTTCAAGTCTTGTCATAGATTTTCAAGCCGATTTACACTACCGTTCAAAAGTTTGGGGTCGCTTAGAAATGTCCTTGTTTTTTAAAGAAAATCACTATATTATCCATTAAAATAACATCAAATTGATCAGAATTACAGTGTAGATGTTAATGTTGTAAATGACTATTGTAGCTGGAAACAGTTGATTTTTAAAAATGGAATATCTTCATAGGCGGACAGAGACCCATTATCAGCAACCATCACTCCTGTGTTCCAATGGCAGGTTGTGTTAGCTAATCCAAGTTTATCATTTTAAAAGGTGAATTGATCATTAGAAAACCCTTTTGCAATTTTGTTAGCACAGCTGAAAACTACTGTCCTGATAAAAGAAGCAATAAAACTGGCATTTAGACTAGTTGAGTATCTGGAGAATCAGCATTTGTGGGTTCGATTACAGGCTCAAAAGTCCAGAAACAAGAACTTTCTTCTAAAACTCATCAGTCTATTCTTGTTCTGAGAAATGAAGGTAATCCATGAGAAATTGCCAGGAAACTGTAGATCTCTTACAATGCTGTGTACTACTCCCTTCACAGAACAGCACAATCTGGCTTTAACCAGAATAGAAAGAGGAGTGGGAGACCCCGGGGGGCAACTGAGCAAGAGGACAATACATTAGTGTCTCAAGTCCTCAACTGGCAGCTTCAATAAATAGTACCCACAAAACACCATTCTCAACGTCAACAGTAAGAGGCGACTCCGGGTTGCTGGCCTTCTAGGCAGAGTTGCAAAGAAAAAGACATTTCTCAGACTGGCCAATAAAAAGAAAAGATTAAGATGGGAAAAAGAACAGACACTGGACAGACAACTCTTCTTAGAGGGCCAGCATCCCAGAGTCGGATCTTCACTGTTGACGTTGAGATATTTTTGCAGTTTTACTTTAGTGCCTTATTGCAAACAGGATGCATGTTCTGGAATATTTTTATTCTGTACAGGCTTCATCTTTTCACTCTGTCATTTAGGTTAGTATTGTGGAGTAAGTACAATGTTGTTGATCCATCCTCTGTTTTCTCCTATCACAGCCATTAAACTCTGTAACTGTTTTAAAGTCCCTGCTGCTCCTGAGTGGCGCAGCAGTCTAAGGCACTGCATCTCAGCGCTAGAGGCATCACTGCAGACCCTGGTTTGATTCCAGGCTCTATCACAACCGGCCGTGATTGGGAGTCCCATAGGGCGGCCCATTGTTGTCCAGGTTTGGCCGGGGTAGGCCATCATTGTAAATATGAATTTGTTCTTGACTGACTTGCCTAGTTAAATAAAGGTTAATAAAATTCTGGCCTTATAGTTAAGTCCCTGACCGGTTTCTTTCCTCTCGAGCAACTGAGTTAGGAAGGACACCTGTTTCTTTGTAGTGACTGGGTATTGATACTCCACCCAAAGTGTAATTAATAACTTCACCATACGCAAAGGGATATTCAATGTCTGCCTTTAATTATTTATTTTTTACCCCATCTACAAATAGGTGCCCTTATTTGCTCGGCATTGGAAAACCTCCCTGGTCTTTGTGGTTGAAATTGGTTGAAATTCACTGTTCGACTGATGGACTTAAAAAATAATTGTATGCGTGGGGTGCAGAGATGAGGTAGTCATTCAAAAATCATGTTAAACACTATTATTGCACAGACTGAGTCTATGCAACTTATGTAACTTGTTAAGCAAATGTTTACTCCTGATCTTATTTATGTTTTCCATAACAAAGGGGATGAATACATATTGAAGACATTTCAGCTTTTACTTTTTTATACATTTGTAAAAATATTCCACTTAAAAAAATCATGGGGTATTGTATAAAGGCCAGAGACCCAAAATCGAAATTGTATCATTATAAATTCAGGCTGTAGCACAACAATATGTGGAAAGTAAAGGGGTGTGAGTACTTTCTGAAGACACTGTGCCTTTCCACGCTTCATGTCGACATCTTTAACTAACTTAATTGAGTTACACAATACATTTGTAGATACTTTAAGATGATTTGGATATGAAAAATGAAAATACTAATATAGGTACCATTGACTTGCATTGGATTTGTGCCATAAATGCAAAATGGTTAGCATTTGAAACCAGTTAAACACAACCAGAGCATGGATTGCTGTCATACCTAGTCCATAGACTGTTTACAGGGTTTTCTAATTTGGGTGAACTATCCCTTAATATCCCTAACCACATACTGTAAATTGCCATCACAATGGAACATCACTTGGGGGGGGGTCCATTTTGTCTGAAGATCGATTAATCAAATAATTTATTTTTTATTTCTCTGTATTGTGTTTCCCACTTGCGTAATGGATTAATTTTTTTCCATCCATTGTTCAATATGACTTGACCGGTGGCAGGCGTTTCAGTTGAGAGAGGTGACACCATCATATGCAAAGTACTCCACTCAGACATGGATATGGCTCCACTACAATAATACCTCACTAAGAGATAACACTGAAGTGGAACCATAGCAACAGTGATGTTGTGACCACATTTCCAGGTAGAGGGTATATAAGATACTGACCTCTCGTTGAAACTGTTTAATGAAATGAAAGAGCTGTTTGGACATTAGGAATGAACACCACAGAAAAGAAAGCACTGGTCTGTTCAGTAGGACAGGTTCACATAGAGGTGCAGATAATCCGATAACACACAGACAGCTGAGTAGGCTTTTCATTGCAAAGTGGCTTGTGTAAAATGAGTAGTATGACTAGTCTGTAAGATGAGAGGAGGGTGCACTGAGGCAGAGAAAGGTAAAGCTGGTGGAAAGTACCTGTATAAATAATTATTTGTCTTTTTGTACAAAACCTATTCTTTGATTGGGTTGGAGGAAAAACAAATGGCTGTAATTTAACAACGGGAAACTCAGTCAGGAAAAAAATGGAAAGGAAATGGTCATCTGACACAAAATAGTCCAACATGTTTAAGTGTATGATCAAACACGCTCACATCTCAACCACAAATGCAGTCTGTTACACAGCAATTATGACACAAATATGATACACCTGTTAAAGTGCCTATCATAAGTATTCCCCCCTTGGATTTCCTCATATTTTATTGTGTTACAAAGTGGGATTACAATGTATTTAATTGTAAAAAAAATTCTTCAACGATTTACACAAAATAATGTCAAAGTGAAATAAAAGTTCCATTTACATTTTTTTATTATTAATTAAAATTAAAAACAAATATATCTTCATTAAATAAGTATTCACCCCCCCTTAGACAATACATCCCACTGGGCACAGACGTCAGTTTGATTTACATTTGGTGGAGTTGTCAACTTCGTGAATTCCAAATAAATAAATAAATATATATATATATATATATATATATATATATATATATATATATATACATACACACACAAAATGTCCTTGCATTGATTACTTTTTGCAAATCAAATTCGTTTTCCACGTTGATTCAATGTTATCACATAGATTTTTTGGGGGTTCAAACTGTTTTACCCAGTGGGATCTTAGAAACACCTTTGGCAGTGATTACTGCTGTAAGTCTTCTTTATAGAACACGTTTGGGTATACTTATTGGGTAAGTCTCATAGGGGCGATTCAGACTTTGGAATTTGACGTTCCCAATGACGCCTTTCCTATGCACTTCTCAGTATTTGGTGTTCAGACATACCTTATTAAGTCGCTTAGTGTGCTCTGCAGTTATGGCTGCCTTGTGCGCTCTGAATAAATTTCATTCAACCCCTGAAAATCCTCCCACTTGCTGGCCAACAGATTTTCTCGTGGAGTTTTCATTCAATAGGGGTTTCAGTACATTTATCTTAAGCCGCCCCTTTAAAGACAGTGTACCTTTAAGTTTGAATTTTGTTGACAGACTCACTAGAATATGTCGAGAAAACGGCTTCAGAAAATTAGGTATATAATTAGGTAATGAATAAAAGCCATCTAAATATATGCATATTCTTCTCTGTTTCAGCACCAATTGGTAGATAAAAAAAATACTCTGATCTTGCAGATTATTTAGGTTAAGGAAAATACTTTAGAATCATAAAAAACAGGTTTGGAGATCCTTTACGCACAAAAGAAAGAAAATTGTGGTTTAATTCATTCTGAAAATTGTCACATTCAGTTCCTCAATCCATGATAATGTTGAAAGATTACTGTATACACAGTAGAATTATAATAGGGAGAATAGTGTACAATAGTAGGCTATACCCTCGTCTATTGCCTGCACAAACCATGGAACACAAACCATGGAACTGTGTGACGACACAGCCAAGTATTGCGCCATGCGTCAGGTCCAAACCGTTACGGCTTGGTCTGCGCCGCTGCTCCATTATGAATTAATTAGCTTACATTTCTTTTTATATACAGTATCATCAATTGTCACTAATGATCTTCTGCAACAACCACACGGCCATGACGGCGTTTACAGAGGAAGCAATTAAGGTAAACTAAACAATGTAATTAAATGGAATGATAACGTAGGCTTTACCATCTGAAGGGAACTAACAGGAAATTGACAGTTGAATATGTGTGGTTATTATGCCTACTGACAATCAATACTGATATTGGCTATTAAAATGCTAGAAATAGGAAACAGAGAACGTCTGAGTAGCCTATAATTAACACATTCGAGAGTGCCCATTCCTGCAAGTTAAAAGCCCTTACAATTTACATTTTGCATAATGGCACAACAATTCATAAACTTTACCGTGGGTATGTTGATATGCTCCTGTTTGCTGCCATATAACTGGTTTCACATTTGTCTCCAGCGATTATAAGGTAAAATAGATCTAAAACAAGTGTAATTTATATTTACAATTCCCTTAGCCAAACAGATGACTCATTTACCTAGATCTTATCAATAGCTCTTAACAAGTTGTAAATTACATTGCATGGAAAAAGTATTATTTCTATCGGAAAAAATTAAGTAGATGCTTTTTCCACTTGGAATTGGTCGGTTTGCTAGACCTTATTTATGGTTTCCTCGTGTGTAAAAGTGGTGGAATTATTAGGGAATTAAGTCAAGATCAGAATACGCCATATCTGTAGACACAAATCCGCTACACCTTCATTTATTAGATCTCCACAAAATGAATAGCGGGTTCCATTTACGCGTGCTTAACTTGGGTCCGAATCGGCCCCTTAGTGCTGTGCACAATTGGATTATGCCATATTATGCCATTATTCTTTTCAAAATTCTTCAAGCTCTGTCAAGTTTGTTGATGATCATTGCTAGACAGCTATTTTCAAGTCTTGCCATAGATTTTCAAGACGATTTAAGTCAAAACTGTACTCAGGAACATTCAATGTAGTCTTGGTAAGCAATTCCAGTGTATATTTTGCCTTTTGTTTTCGGTTATTGTCCTGCTGAAAGGGGAAATTGTCTCTGGTGGAAAGGAGACTAAACCAGGTTTTCCTCTATGATTTTACTAGTGCTTAGCTCCGCTCCGTTTCTTTTTATCCTGAAAAACTCCCATCCCTGCCAATTACGAGCATACCCATATCATGATGCAGCCACCACCATGTTTGAAAATATGGAGTGGCACTCAGAGATGTGTTGGATTTGCCCCACACATAGCGGTTTGTATTCAGAACAAAAAGTGAATTCCTTTGACACATTTTTCTGTACAGGCTTTCTTTTCACTCTGTCATTTAGGTTAGTATTGTGGAGTAACTACAATGATGTTAATCCGGCCTCAATTTTCTCCTATCACAGCCATTATCCTCTGTAATGGTTTTAAAATCCCCATTGGCATGGTGAAGTCCCTGAGCAGTTTCCTTCCTCTCTGGCAACTCAGTTAGGAAGGTGCCTGTATCTTTGTAGTGACTGAGTGTATTGATACACCATCCAAAGCCTAATTAATAACTTTACCATGCTTAAAGGGATATTCAGTGTCTGCTTTTTTTTACCCATCTACCAATTGGTGCCCTTCTTTGCAAGGCATTGGAAAACCTCTCTGGTTTTTGTGGTTGAATTATTACTTAGGCTTTCCATAACATATGGGTTGAATACTTATATAACCAATACATTTTATTTATGTATTTTTGTTTATTTGTAAACATTTGTAGAAATGTATTTTCACTTTGATGTTATAGAGTATTTTCTGTGGATCAATGACAAAAACAATCACAATAAATCCCTTTAAATCCCACTTTGTAAAGCAACTAAATGTAAGGAGGTAAATAATTATGATAGACACTTATCTGATTTGCTTTAAAAGAGTGTTCAGTGACTGTTTTTCTCTAATTTTGTTGTCACCGAATCAATGTAAAAATATAATGTTGTTAAACAACTGACATGAAAATTAAATTGCGGTAACAGTAAATTAGTGCTTTCTGAGGTCGGTTCGGTTCATATAGAGCTGCTGCCTATGCTGTCTGACTTAATCACTATTTTAGTAGTTCTTCAAAGTAAATAAGGCATACTTAGATCAAATATTTTTAGGTAGATGTAACTCGTGAAGCAACTACTCTCTATCCCTTCGGATCGAGCATTCTTCTGTCTCTTCTCTTGACCTCTGTGTCTGCCACACACTAACGCAACGTAACAGGCGTAAAAGAAACACACAGACGGACAAGTAGGCGCAATGGATTATCATCATTGTAGTTAATTACCATGTTTTCTGCACTTAACAATGTAGAATATTGGCCTGTTGGAAACTACAACTCCCAACACAGTTCAGTTCAGGCTTCACACAGTTCAGGCTTGATCTGCTTTATCGCTAGAGAAACTGTGCAATGTTTATATTGAGCTGACAGAAGAAGAATAAAACGGAACAAAATGGAATTCAAATAATTTAAACGAAATTACAGTTAATTGCCCAGCACTACTGAGTAAATTAAACTGCAGTACTCTCTTAAAAAAAGAAATGGAAGAAAGAGGCCAGTCGTTCCTGAAAAGCCAGCATTGTCAATGCTCAAAATATTTACAGAAATTGGTTCAATCCCCACTTTTTTCTGCTTCCCTCCTGAAGGTGGTGGAAGTCTGTTTCATTTGATACCCTCTGTATATCTGTTTATCCACTGGGCAGATATTTTGGCAGCCTTCTCTCCGGGCCTAGTCTTTCAGCAGCCCCAGCTTCCTAAGTGCCTCTCGTCTGTCTTCTCCCATGCTGGGCATCATCACCACACTGAAGCCTGGACAGTGCAGGGTCTTGTGGGGGGACACTGGCTGAGCAGCGGGTGTTGTTTTCACCTGTTCTGAGGCTTTGTTGAGAGCAGATGGGGTGCAACGTCCACCCTCCCTCTGGCTGCCCAGGGTGGCGGAGCGGGGATCGGGATGTATCCCATGGTCGGCCATGTAGCTCCCAAGCCCCACCCCTGAGCGCTCCAGGGTGGCAGCTTTGACCCCACTGGGTTTGGACGGGTGTGAGTTGGGGGCGGTGGGCTGCTCCTCACTAGAGCGATGGAGGAAGCTGCTGCTACTTTTTACTGGCCTGCTGTTAGATTCTCTGGGTCCCTGGGAGGTAGTTGAGGGCTGGCTTCTTGTTGGGTTACCATGAGGTGGAGCTTTGACTCCCACACGGGCTGAAGTTAGTTCCAAGGAGGAGTGAGATTTGGAGGTGCACAGTGGCGTAACAGGCTCAGGTTGGGACTCATTATTATCTCTCAGGAGCCCCAGCTTTTGTAAGGCATCATTTCTCACCTTCTGTGGGTCCGACAAACGCCTGTCCCTGGGCAATGAGTCCAAGGAAGGGGCACTGGAGTCCGTAGTGGAGTTAGCAGTATCCCTTTGGGTATTCACAGCAATGTGGGAAGGGATTTTGGGGGGTTTTGGGAACACAACTGGAGGACTGGCCTTGTGCTTGCTGGGCTCCCGGGGGAGTATCCCCTGGGCTGGGGTGACTGAGCAGCCTCTGGGTGTGCTTCCATGATGTGGGTGAATAGGTATGTCTGACGCAGAGGGCTGCCTGTTCCAGTCTCTGGTCTCAGCTGTGGGACTTTGAGGAGTTCTCTTCATGGAGGCACTCTTCCTCAGCTGCACTAGGGCTTCATAGGACAGAGGGCCTCTGGGTGAAGGAGGTGGTCTCTGACCAGGGTAGTCTTTGAGCTTTGACGGAGGGGGAATCACAACAACATTGACCTCAGGGGGTAAACAAGGGTGGTTGCCCTGACATGGCATGTTGTCCAAGGCAGTGACCTGGGGCTTTGAGAGAGAGTTCTCCTTATCTTGGGGTATGCCTGGCCTAGCCTTTGGCAGGATGCAGGAGGTGCTGTTGGCCAGGATGAATGGAGTAGGAACCAGGTAACCGTTCTGCTCTCTGGGATATTTTGATACATCTGAAAGAGAAACAAAATTCTCATTAGATGCTTTCGATATTCAAGAGGATCTAATTCCCTCCTGGACAGGTCACTCACTGTTGAGTTTGTTTTGGCCCATGGAGGCAGAGAGGTGGGCCATCTTGGTGGCCACATTGCCAGGGATGGGCAGGCGGTCAGGCTCATCATTGGATAGTCCACTGTCCTCCTCAGTCTCTAGGGACTCTATGGTCTCTTCCAAGAACATGAGACATGCCCTCTCCTCAGCAGACAGGTGCTCAAAGCTATCGTCACTCTGCAAGACACACAAGATCAATTTAAAAACACTTAAAACCCCACAACACGCTTAAGGTATTGTCAATTCAGTTCATTCTGAGCTGTTTAGTTCTATGTGAGATGCAGTCATTTGTCATAAAATGTATTTAGCAAAACTTATTTTGCAGGTTCAGGAATACAACTTGAGAAATGTGAGGATAACAAATGTACTTACAAATCCAGAGTTCATGCTGACAACACTGTCACAGCTGCCTGCACTGTCTATGCCAGTCATTGTCTCTATGGCGACACCACCCGGCCATGTGTCACTCTTAGGCATTGTAAGGATGAAGGAGTCCAAGGTAGTAATAGAAGTTGGTAGTAGAAAACCTTTCTCTCTCTCTGTTAAAAATAAATACAAAACATTAATTACAATTGGGTACTTTGATAATACCACACATTCCTATTTCACATGTTTTTATCTAATTATCCACAAATAAAACTTATCTAATCAATTATTATAATCTGTTTCACATAATCTATTGTCTCCCTATCAAACTCTTTCACACACACACACCTTTCTATATCACAGTCAGATCTCCTTACATAACCATGTGAGTGATTCACACAGAACTGATGAATGGGTTGCAGAGCTAGGGGAGAATAACAGGGTATCCTGGCTAAATCTATTTCTGTGAGATATCTTAGCTAACTACTCTCCTGGTCACGTGTGACTCAGATTACAGCACACACTACTCTAATCTCCTTCCGAAGGATCAATTTCAGCAAGAATGAAAGGCAATACAAATGATATCCCTCCTTAACGCTGCATCCTATTTAACCATATACCTGTTGGGATAGATAAAGTAGCTTGTTTGTTAAATTATGCCTTTGAAAATGTAGAATGATGTAGGTAATTGTTGAACACCATTTTCCATATTATGTGTGAATGCACAAGAAACAAACAGATATGAGATATGAACCTCTAATGAAATAGTCTGAGAGTCTGATATCATAATAAAGTACTCCTTGATTGAGGGGTGTTTTAGAAGAAATGCCGCTGGAGTGGTTTCAACACCTGGGTGGTGCTCCTAAGTAGGTCAGTAGAGAGACAATAGCCCTTCTGTTCACTGCTCAGGATTTGTTACTCCATACCAGGCAATTTCCCTGTGGAAGTTAAGTCCTCTATCCACAGGCATTTATGTCAAATTTCTATCCAAATCTCTATCTGCTCTTGAAATGTGATTTTGAATGTAACAATGTTCGTGATAATGTTTATTGTCTTTTAACCTGTGCGAATCGGGACTGATCTAATGCAAATAGCAGGGCAGTGGCACCTCAATCAGACACTGTAGAGCACACAGCCTCATCTATTCTGATTCACAACACAGGTGTGACAAAAGTGAACAATACAGTCGATACTGGATAGAAAGTAATAAAATGTCTTATCCATGGTTATCAGTCTCCTACTGTATAACATATTCCAATGTTCCCTATAGATGTTTCACCAGATATGAGATATGCACAAGATATGAAATGAATAACCTCCATTGTGTTTTGTGTTACATATCTCAGAGGTTTAACCAAGACACACAAAAGACTTTAACCCTCATGCCCCTATCATGCCAATGTGCATGATGAGCCTGCCCTATGTGTGAAAGAAGGGAAATAGATGCAGGTTATCACCACACAGTATTATCAGTTGTGGTACAGTATTTACAGAGATTAGCTATATCATGCAGGTGCTGTGACAATATGCTAATTTCTTCAGAATGATAGATCTCAGATCATCTAGTTAATCATTACTTCAACTCTAGCGAGAAGAACGTTCCTGTCAACTGCTCGAAGGGCTTACTCATGTTTTGGCTCATATTGAATACAACCCATATGTGTCTGTGATGGTGAGTCACCTGACACACAATGGAAAAACAAACGTGTCATTCTCCATCAATTCAGGACAAACTATATTGTAAACATTCTTGCATGATTTGCTGAAACATACACATGCACTGGGGGCAATAACATAATAAGGGGATTAACACTTTGTTGTCTTAAGGCAGGTTAAAATTTGCGAGCAGATATTCAACAACATGGTCAATGTATTTTTCTGATCTTGACACTCCCATTGGACTCAGTATGTTAGTACAGAGGCAATTGTATAACTAGTAAGTAAATGTATGCCGTGCTGGTCTTGTGTCTTATTCAAGAAGTTCAATTGATCTGTATTATCAATAGTTGCCATACAATCTAGGCAATATACAGTAGCCATGCAGATAGATTTAGCTGTAAACTAGGTAGGCTATACATTTGTTTTAATTTTAAGAATCATTCAGAATCATTATTTTATCATATAAAAATATACAAGTAGCTATTCTCTAATGTATTATAATTAAGCTTACCTGTAATTTGTTGCAATTTTACAGGATTTGTGCTAATAACCCCTCCATCAATTGTGCAGGGCTTGTCCGTCCACCTGTTGCCTGCCTGTACTGTCTGCGCTTCTGTTCAGCACCTTGCTACTACAGGTGATAATAAACCATGTGCTATACGTTCTTAACCAATCATAGCACAGTACACCTAAGCTGTTGACGCTTCATTCAAGCTACACATCTATGTAGTAGTAGGTTAACTACATGTTTTAGTGGTGTTAACCTTGATCCTTGAATCAGTAAGCAATTTTGTTATAGTATCTACAACAATGCCTACCACTAGCGTTTTATATTCTCAGAATACCTGTGTGGGAATGGCCCTGAATGTAGTGTGTCATTGTTGTCATGCACAGGTTTCCAATCCTATTGTTGGAGATTGAAGGTTCCTTAAAATAACATGTCTAATCCGGTTGGCAATGATTAAATTGATTTAATCATGTTTGTAGGATTGGGATTCATTATAACTGCCTTTGGTCAGTGAATAATTATGGACTGTGAAGGCTATACAGCAAACTATCAACCAAGATAAAATATTAACCATGACAAATTATTAAAGTGAATCTACAAAGTAAATTGTGCAAGATATAAATAAAATATACAGTATATATATATATATATATATATACTGCAATAGCATTGCCCTGTCATAGCCTTTTTGCTGACATCCTAAAATACTTCCAATTAAATATTCACTGGCTCACCAACGTGAGTTTGAAATCAATCCCATCTGCATTGTACAGGGTTTATTATAAGGAAAACAAATCTAAGCAGCATTACTGTATTCAGTTAGGCGGAATTTCATCCTGAGGTAAGTGTGCGTAAATGGAACATAATTCCCTTTTTTCCACTTGACTTTCTATGCATATTCTGACCTTGAACTTAAGCATGAAAAAAGCATGCTATTTACCCGCTATTAGTTTGGGGCCGAAATCAAATAAATGAAGGAGTGGCGGAGGTTTGTCTACAGGTAAAAGCTATATTCTGACCTTGACTTAACTCCATAATAATTCCACCAACTTTATGAACGAGGAAACCATGAATAAGGTATAGCAAACAAAACTGTTTCAAGTGGGAAAAGCATCTACCTTATTTGTCCGATATAAATTACATTATTCTCCATGCACTGTAATTTACAACTTGATGAGAGAAATGTTTCTGGTAGCCTTCCACAAGTTTCCCACAATAAGTTGGGTGAATTTTGCCCCATTCCTCCTGACAGAGCTGGTGTAACTGAGTCAGGTTTGTAGGCCTCCTTGCTCGCAAACACTTTTTCAGTTCTGCCCACAAATCTTCTATGGGATTGAGGTCAAGGCTTTGTGATGGCCACTCCAATACCTTGACTTTGTTGTCCTTAAGCCATTTTTCCACAAGTTTGGAAGAATGCTTGGGGTCATTGTCCATTTGGAAGACCCATTTGCGACCAAGCTTTAACTTCCTGACTGATGTCTTGAGATGTTGCTTCAATATATCCACATAATGTTCCTTAATCATGATACCATCTATTTTGTGAAGTGCACCAGTCCCACCTGTAGCAAAACACCCCCACAACATGATGCTGCCACCCCCGTGCTTCACAGTTGGGATGGTGTTCTTCGGCTTGCAAGCCTCCCCCTTTTTCCTCCAAACATAACCATATTCATTATTAGAGGTCGACCGATTATGATTTTTCAACACCGATACCGATTATTGGAGGACCAAATGAAGCCGATACCGATTATTGGAGGACCAAAAAAAGCAGATACAGATTAATCGTCTGATTTATATATATATATATATATATATATATGTATATATATATATATAAAAAAGGGAACATATATATACACACACACACACACACACATTTCTCTCTATACCATTTGTATTTCATATACCTTTAAATATTGGATGTTCTTATAGGCACTATAGTATTGCCAGCCTAATCTCAGGAGTTGATAGGCTTGAAGTCATAAACAGCGCTGTGCTTCAAGCATTGCGAAGAGCTGCTGGCAAATGCAGGAAAGTGCTGCTTGAATGAATGCTTACGAGCCTGCTGCTGCTGACCACCGCTCAGTCAGACTGCTCTATCAAATCATATAATTAATTATAATAAACACACAGAAATACGAGCCTTAGGTCATTAATATGGTCAAATCTGTAAACTATCATTTAGAAAACAAAACGTTTATTCTTTCAGTGAAATACAGAACCTTTCCATATTTTATCAAACAGGTGGCATCCATATGTCTAAATATTGCTGTTACATTGCACAACCTTCAATGTTATGTCATAATTATGTCAAATTCTGGCAAATTAATTATGGTCTTTGTTAGGAAGAAATGGTCGTCACACAGTTTGCAATGAGCTCGGCAGCGCAAACGGCTGCATATACCCTGACTCTGCTTGCACAGAACGCAAGAGAAGTGACACAATTTCCCTAGTTAATGTTGACTGCTAACATGTATTTTTAAAAATAAATATGCAGGTTTAAAAAAAATACACTTCTGTGTATTGATTTTAAGAAAGGCATTGACGTTTATGGTTAGGTACATTGGTGCAACAACAGTGCTTTTTTCGCAAATGTGCTTGTTAAATCACCACCCGTTTGGCGAAGTAGGCTGTGATTCGATGATAAATTAACAGGCACCGCATTGATTATCTGCCAGGACAAGCTAGTTAAACGAGTAATATCGTCAACCATGTGCAGTTAACTAGTCATTATGTTAAGATTGATTGTTTTTTAAAAGATAAGTTTAATGCTAGCTAGCAACTTACCTTGGCTCCTTGCTACACTTGCGCACCAGGAGGTCAGCCTGCCACACAGTCTCCTCGCTGAGTGCAATCTAATCGGCGTCCAAAAATGCTGATTACCGATTGTTATGAAAACTTGAAATTGGCCCTAATTAATCCGCCATGCCGATTAATCGGTCAACCTGGAGCAGTGGCATCTTCCTTGCGGAGCGGCCTTTCAGGTTATGTCGATATAGCTCTAGTTTTACTGTGGATTTGGATACTTTTGTACCCGTTTCCTCCAGCATCTTCACAAGGTCTTGCTGTTGTTCTGGGATTGATTTGCAAACAAACCTGCTTCAAATGGGAAAAGCATCTACCTTATATTTCCGATAGAAATTACATTATTCTCCATGCACTGTAATTTACAACTTGATGAGAGATAAGAGCTAGGTAAATGAGTAATCCGTTTTGGAAAAGGGAATTGTATATATAAATGACATTTTAGATCTATTTTACCTTTATTTTACAAATGTGAAACCAGTCATATGGCAGCAAACTGGAGAATATCAACATATCAATTTTCCCACGGTAAAGTTTACGAAATGCTGTGCCGTTATGCAGAATTTAAAGGTATATGAAATACAAATGGTATAGAGATAAATAGTCCTATAATTCCTATAATAACTAGAATCTAAAACTTCTTAACCTTGAATATTGAAGACTCGTGTTAAAAGGAACCACCAGCTTTCATATGTTCTCATGTTCTGTGCAAGGAACATAAACGTTATGACTGTATGGCCTGTATGACCTCCCTACAACACCTGGGCATGCTCCTGATGAGGTGGCGGATGGTCTCCTGAGGGATCTCCTCACAGACCTGGACTAAAGCATCCGCCAACTCCTGGACAGTCTGTGGTACAACGTGGCTGTTACGGATACAAGAATCCTGTGTGTATCCTGTGAGTGTGTTTCTTTTCTCTCCTTCTCCCCTCACAGGTGAAAATCATCACTCCCCAATCAGTCACCAATCATCAATCAGAAGACACACCTCCTCCTGTTTCCTACCCAATCACCGTTCCTTTCCCTTTGTTTAAAAACCTCTCTTTGTGTATTGACCTCTCTTTTGTTTGAGCACCTCCATAGCACTTTGTCATCACCTGTGAGTATTGTTTTTGGTTATGGTGTTTGTTTGTTTGCTGGTGGGAAAAGGGGGAACCAAGACAAGTTGCCCATGGGCATACACTACCCGTAGGTAAACTTTGTTAAATACACTAGTTAGAACTGGGCGGACCACCCACTGTATTTTTGGTTAGTTAGTTAGCTGTTGTTAAAGTAGGCTAGTCTAGCTTAGGGGTGTTTTTGAATACTTATTGTTTCTTTCCTTGGGTCCAGCTCAGCCCCTTTTCCTGCTCCCACCATTACCGTGTGTTTATTAATAAACCCTGACGGTAGATTTCAGTTGTCGTAGTTATTTCGTTCTCACTTTTACTTTTCCACTATTATAATTTGCATGAGTTATGTTACGGGTCTCGTTACCATCTCCCCTAGACTGTCGGGCCAAAAGGGATTCGTAACAGTGGCGTTGGTGGAGCGAGACATGATGTCCCAGATGTGCTCAATTGGATTCAGGTCTGGGGAACGGGCGGGCCAGTCCATAGCATCAATGCCTTCCTCTTGCAGGAACTGCTGACACACTCCAGCCACATGAGGTCTAGCATTGTCTTGCATTAGGAGGAATCCAGGGCCAACCGCACCAGCATATGGTCTCACAAGGGGTCTGAGGATCTCATCTTGGTACCTAATGGCAGTCAGCCCTCCATGTGCTCACCAGAAGTAGCCTGTGCGGCCCCCCAAAGAACTGCAACCCCACACCATGACTGACCCACCGCCAAACCGGTCATGCTGGAGGATGTTGCAGGCAGCGGAACGTTCTCCACGGCATCTCCAGACTGTCACGTCTGTCACGTGCTCAGTGTGAACCTGCTTTCATCTGTGAAGAGCACAGGGCGCCAGTGGCGAATTTGCCAATCTTGGTGTTCTCTGGCAAATGCCAAACGTCCTGCACGGTGTTGGGCTGTAAGCACAACCCCCACCTGTGGACTTCGGACCCTCATACCACACTCATGGAGTCTGTTTCTGACTGTTTGAGCAGACACATGCACATTTGTGGCCTGCTGGAGGTCATTTTGCAGTGCTCTGGCAGTGCTCCTCCTGCTCCTCCTTGCACAAAGGCAGAGGTAAATCAAATCAAATTTTATTTGTCACATACGCATGGTTAGCAGATGTTAATGCGAGTGTAGCGAAATGCTTGTGCTTCTAGTTCCAACAAAGCAGTAATAACCAACAAGCTAACAATTACAAAACTACTACCTCATAGACACAAGTGTAAGGGGATAAAGAATATGTACATAAAGATATATGAATGAGTGATGGTACAGAGCGGCATAGGCAAGATACAGTAGATGGTATTGAGTACAGTATATACATATGAGATGAGTATGTAAACAAAGTGGCATAGTTAAAGTGGCTAGTGATACATGTATTACATAAAGATGCAGTAGATGATATAGAGTACAGTATATACGTATACATATGAGATGAATAATGTAGGGTATGTAAACATTATATTAGGTAGCATTGTTTAAAGTGGCTAGTGATATATTTTACATCATTTCCCATCAATTCCCATTATTAAAGTTGCTGGAGTTGAGTCAGTGTGTTGGCAGCAGCCACTCAATTTTAGTGGTGGCTGTTAACAGTCTGCTGGCCTTGAGATAGAAGCTGTTTTTCAGTCTCTCGGTCCCAGCTTTGATGCCCCTGTACTGACCTCGCCTTCTGGATGATAGCGGGGTGAACAGGCAGTGGCTCGGGTGGTTGTTGTCCTTGACGATCTTTATGGCCTTCCTGTAACATCGGGTGGTGTAGGTGTCCTGGAGGGCAGGTAGTTTGCCCCCGGTGATGCGTTGTGCAGACCTCACTACCCTCTGGAGAGCCTTACAGTTGTGGGCGGAGCAGTTGCCGTACCAGGCTGTGATACAGCTCAACAGGATGCTCTCGATTGTGCATCTGTAGAAGTTTGTGAGTGCTTTTGGTGACAAGCCGAATTTCTTCAGCCTCCTGAGGTTGAAGAGGCGCTGCTGCGCCTTCTTCACGATGCTGTCTGTGTGGGTGGACCAATTCAGTTTGTCTGTGATGTGTACGCCAAGGAACTTCAAACTTACTACCCTCTCCACTACTGTTCCATCGATGTGGATAGGGGGGTGTTCCCTCTGCTGTTTCCTGAAGTCCACAATCATCTCCTTAGTTTTGTTGACGTTGAGTGTGAGGTTATTTTCCTGACACCACACTCCGAGGGCCCTCACCTCCTCCCTGTAGGCATGTCTCGTCGTTGTTGGTAATCAAGCCTACCACTGTTGTGTCGGCCGCAAACTTGATGATTGAGTTGGAGGCGTGCGTGGCCACGCAGTCGTGGGTGAACAGGGAGTACAGGAGCGGGCTCCGAACGCACTGGTCCTGCTGCTGGGTTGTTGCCCTCCTACGGCCTCCTCCACATCTCCTGATGTACTGGCCTGTCTCCTGGTAGCGCCTCCATGCTCTGGACACTATGCTGACAGACACAGCAAACCTTCTTGCCACATCTCGCATTGATGTGCCATCCTGGATGAGCTGCACTACCTGAGCCACTTTGTAGCAGTATTTATTAGAGAGGGGTAAAGAAAGATTTTGTTAGGGCACCAGGCAAGTATTAACCATGCCGAAAGGAAAAGAGTAGAATAGAGAGAGTACCACTACCAGACCCACACACATCAGCAGAAGAGACTGCCTAGAGTGTAGCCTGTTTACCAGATAGCCAGTGGAGAGAAGAGAGAATACAAACCATATAAAACCCACATCACAGCACAGGGGTAACCCCAACAAGAATACCTCATACAATAATACTAATACTAATAATGGCAGAGCAATTCAACAGCAACTTCATACAAGAACGAACCCAGTCATCAACAGAGGATTTGCAATAATCTGTATTATTTTCTAGTGGATGAGTGCAGAGGGTATGAATGTGGGGGGTGTTCATCGACACAAC
This sequence comes from Oncorhynchus masou masou, assembly GCF_036934945.1. Classification (NCBI taxonomy): domain Eukaryota; kingdom Metazoa; phylum Chordata; class Actinopteri; order Salmoniformes; family Salmonidae; genus Oncorhynchus; species Oncorhynchus masou. The sequence continues at coordinate 64,832,023 of NC_088216.1, forward strand.
AAAGTCCTTAAAAATGTCCACAGTCTTCTAGGCCACATGTCATTAGTACACCTCACCTCAAAACAGTTCACATAACAATACACAACTTGCAAGCAACCTCCCTTTTAACTAAAATGTCCATCCAAATACTTCTGGCAGGGCAATAATAGTCCAGTTCTAATGAACTTCAATGGGAAGTGCATTTGAAAAATAGAGAGTCTGTTGCAGGGTAAAGCACTGGAACGAGAGGGAAGAGAAAGGGAGAGAAAAAGAGAAATCTTAGATGTGGTCTTCAGGCCTGCAGGTGTACTGTCTGACTGTCCGATGGTTTGTTGGTTTGTATGTTAAAGCTTCGCAACAATGTTGCTACTAATCCATGCAATCAATAACGGGCGCGGTCCCAAACAAAAACAACCACGATCTAAAGCGAACACACCGATGATTGAGTTAAACACTTTATAAACTACACACCCTGAAAACAAACAAAACTTCTGTAGCACAGCACACACAATCAAACTGTAGCGCCACCCAAGAGCTCCTCCCCAAAGAGCTGAATGAGCCCTCTTTATTTCCTCCATCCTTACTGCTCATGCTCTCTTAAAGTGGCAGGCTCCGTACAGATTTCACCACAACTTGTGTGGGTTGTAGACTCCGTTTCATGCTACCACAAGAGTGAAAGCACCGCCAGCATTCAAAAGTGACCAAAACATCAGCCAGGAAGCATTGGAACTGAGAAGTGGTCTGTGGTTATCACCTGCAGAACCACTCCTTTATTGGGGGGGGTCTTGCTAATTGCCTATAATTTCCACCTGTTGTCTATTCCATTTGCACAACAGCATGTGAAATTTATTGTCAATCAGTGTTCAATTTATTCTGAGCCTGAAAATACTGAAAAGTGCATAGGATAGGCGTACATTTCCTAAGTCTTAATCAACCCCTTACTGATGGTGCCTAGGGTTATGTCATAGAGCTCCACATTTCATTCCCTCATCAGAGAGATGCTTCACAACATAGAATTTAAGTGTAATACAACAGTGAGACCCTTGTACACTGTTAGAACAGAGTAGCCTACATTTCAGTAGGGTAACAGTGAATGGCAGCCATACTATTGCTGAGAGATATTTCATTGGTTGACAATACAGTATCAATATGTAGGGCTTAAAGCACAATATAATCTTAAACCGAATACAAAAACACATTCACTCAAATAATATCCTAAATGATTTATTTTATTGTGACACAACATTGGAAAAATCAAGTAAACCCAGTTTCTCTGTAGTGCTTTGAGTGCAACATTCATTGAACATTTCCTTGAACATCCATGTAATGGGTTGTGGGAGAAGTCTTATTTGAGTCAAATCAACACCCACTAGAACCATGCCCCAGACCTCTTACACACAAGTCTTTGAAAAGTCCAAGCAAGAACAGGGAAACATATTCCACACAAAGCCTGCCCTGATCCAGAGTGTTTCATTGTAAGACAAGCTTTCATAATGCTCATACATGCTGTCCATTTTCTATAAATAACAAGTCAAAAGAGTTTTCTGAATTGTATAGGGGACACTTTGGAGTCTGTTTACAACCAGCTGACAAAAGCTAAAATAAATATTTTGTTTAGAGAAATGATGTGCGAGAGCTTTTAGACTGCATTAATAGTTAGTTAGGGGAAAAAAAAGAAAAGAAAATCACCAGCGGTTCATCTCTGCTAACAACCAAACATTATACACTGCTCAAAAAAATAAAGGGAGCACTAAAATAACACATCCTAGATCTGAATGAATGAAATAATCTTATTAAATACTTTTTTCTTTACATAGTTGTATGTGCTGACAACAAAATCACACAAAAATTATCAATGGAAATCAAATTAATCAACCCATGGAGGTCTGGATTTGGAGTCACACTCAAAATTAAAGTGGAAAACCACACTACAGGCTGATCCAACTTTTATGTAATTCCTTAAAACAAGTCAAAATTAGGCTCAGTAGTGTGTGTGGCCTCCACGTGCCTGTATGACCTCCCTACAACGCCTGGGCATGCTCCTGATGGGGTGGCGGATGAGGGATCTCCTCCCAGACCTGGACTAAAGCATCCACCAACTCCTGGAGTCTGTGGATGGAGCAAGACATGATATCCCAGATGTGCTCAATTGGATTCAGGTCTGGGGAACAGGCGGGCCAGTCCATAGCATCAATGTCTTCCTCTTGCAGGAACTGCTGACACACTCCAGCCACATGAGGTCTAGCATTGTCTTGCATTAGGAGGAACCCAGGGCCAACCGCACCAGCATATGGTCTCACAAGGGGTCAAAGGATCTCATCTCGGTACCTAATGGGAGTCAGACTACCTCTGATAAGCACATGGGGGGCTGTGCGGCCCCCCAAATAAATGCCACCCCACACCATGACTGACCCATCGCCAAACCGGTCATGCTGGAGGATGTTACAGGCAGCAGAACGTTCTCCACGGCGTCTCCAGACTGTCACGTCTGTCACATGTGCTCAGTGTGAACCTGCTTTCATCTGTGAAGAGCACAGGGCGCCAGTGGCGAATTTGCCAATCTTGGTGTTCTCTGGCAAATGCCAAACGTCCTGCACGGTGTTGGGAGTAAGCACAACCCCCACCTGTGGACGTCGGGCCCTCATACCACCATCATGGAGTCTGTTTCTGACCGTTTGAGCAGACACATGCACATTTGTGGCCTGCTGGAGGTCATTTTGCAGGGCTCTGGCAGTGCTCCTCCTTGCACAAAGGCGGAGGTAGTGGTCCTGCTGCTGGGTTGTTGCCCTCCTACGGCCTCCTCCACGTCTCCAGATGTACTGGCCTGTCTCCTGGTAGCGCCTCCATGCTCTGGACACTACGCTGACAGACACAGCAAACCTTCTTGCCACAGCTCGCATTGATGTGTCATCCTGGATGAGCTGCACTACCTGAGCAACTTGTGTGAGTTGTAGACTCAGTCTCATGCTACCACTAGAGTGAAAGCACCGCCAGCATTCAAAAGTGACCAAAACATCAGCCAGGAAGCATAGGAACTGAGAAGTGGTCTGTGGTTATCACCTGCAGAACCACTCCTTTATTGGGGGGGGGGTCTTGCTAATTGCCTATAATTTCCACCTGTTGTCTATTCCATTTGCACAACAGCATGTGAAATTTATTGTCAATCAGTGTTGCTTCCTAAGTGGACAGTTTGATTTCACAGAAGTGTGATTGACTTGGAGTTACATTGTGTTGTTTAAGTGTTCCCTTTATTTTTTTGAGCAGTGTATGATTATTTTTGCCAGTAACAACAGTATCAACCTCTTGAAGAAAACAGAATTCACATATTTTCATGTGTGAGAATTATATGGTTCAACCATCTCAATGGCTCTGCTGCTTCAAGAGCAAGGCATGAGATCATGGTGGCTGTCATCTGTGAAAGTAGAACAGTGGCAGTCTCCCTCTCACATGCATTTAGATTGAACATAGTTGCTAGGTTTCCATCCAATTGGAGACAGATTTTATGCGCTTTTTCCACCAAACTGACTTGTTGCGGATCAAAATCAGTGCATGATGACGTAGTGCACACAAGGTATTTTTTTTCACAAAAGTTTTCATGTTCCAAATAAAATATAAATTTCAATGTGTTTGCATCACATTTTCAACTCCACTGATAGTTTTGTCACAAACTATTGAGTTAAATAGCAAGATGTGCCTACTCTAGTCTTGACAAGTGCGCTCTATCCAACAGCTTGCAGATACAGTGCGAATAGGCTAGTCTATATGATATGATTATTACGGATAAAGGCGAGAATATTTGTTGGTCAAACTGCAGTCAAGCATCAATCATCATGTCACCAGATTATTTATTGGAAAGGAGCATCAATCTCAACATTGTGCACTTTTACCAGCCTGTGAAGTTCATCATTTATTTCATCTGCAGCCTAATAAACTACATGGTTTCCACAGTCGTAGTGGAAGAACCACACACACCATATAATTGCGTGACTCCAAGTTAATGTCAATATGATGGTTATTCTATCAATATCTGTGCATAAAGGCGTTTCCACCATTTCTCGCATAATTAATTTTAAAGACAAAAAGATCCCACCATGTCGAACAAACAAATTATCTGTCGGCATTTATAAAACTGTACCGAAGATTCCTGTTTCCATCACAGCTGTTTTTTGAAAATATGGTATGGCTTATCTTGCATAAAAACTGGATGGAAACGTGGTTATAGATCAACATTACAACTATGACATCACTTGGTGGTCCTCACATTAGTCCAACAAGACCTCCAGGGTGTGAGTGAGAGAATGTTGAATAGCAAAGCACATTGTGTACAGTACCTGAACTACAAATATATTAATGATTCATCACAGACTTACAATCTATATCATTCAGTCTAATAACTCCAAGATTAAAATGTAAATAAAATAAGCATGTAGCATTCTTATCGATTCTCTGTAATACAAAATACCATAATTCAAATTACACCATATAAAATAGACACAAATAAATATAATAAAAAAACAATCCCACTGTGGGTAATGCCATGGCCTTTTGATGCTAGTGCCATGGCATGATAATAATTGCATGAAATGTTAATGTTCCACACCAAGAGCTATATTTCAATCCAAACACCTGACAACCCACAATGCAGAAAATAACAAAATAAATTCAGTAATAACTTACACAATAACTTATACAGTTCTCACAGCACCATTGTTGAATAATTTTGGGTTGTATTGACCTTTAAGGAATCTAGCTAAACTCTGCTATTACAAATATTAAATACATTGCCAATGCAAAATAATAAAATAACAGCTTCTCTACCAAGTGACTGACTGGGTTTATATTTGATATTTTGCAACAGTTGTCACCGTTTTTCCAAGTACTAGTGAGGCACAAACAAAAACATTTTAATTAATATTGTCATTGATGTGTGAAATCAAACATGTATCTTGGCACAATGGCCCTGGAAAAAGATTTCTGTTGTAGTATTATCTAGCCATGCCATGCCGATTGTGCTACAAGTCAGAACTGAAAAAGCAAGGCATTTCCAGGCATCTCCAACTTTGGTATTAAGAAAGTTCTGCTCCATTAGTGTCAACAAACTGAACAAATGCTACATTACTGAGCAACAAGACTTCAACAAACAATCACCCACTGTGTTTTGAGTTTAGTGTGAAGACTCAAAACTGAGCTTAAAAATGTCCCTAAAACAATTGTAGAGGATATTTTGTATGAGATCAGAACCTTACAGTAGATTAGCCCATGAGCTGACAGCTGTAGTAGTAATACTGAACGGGTAAGACCGAACCCCAGGGTCTGCAGAATCTCGCTGGACCAAGTGAGGTAGAGGATCGTACAGACACAGATGTGACGGCATGGGAGTGGTGGTTGTGAGGTAAGGGGAGGGGGGGGGGGTGAGAGGAGGAAGAGTGCTCTGACTTACACCTCTCCAAAGTTGGTGTGGCCCGTCTCCTTCGCATGTTCCCGGGCCTCCTTCTGTCCTACTAGGCCTGTCTGACACACCATGCAGCGCAAGGCAAAGCGGTTGATGTCCGTAAACTGCCGCTTCCTTCGCGCCTCATCCGCTAGCTCCAGGGCCTGGGCCAGGATGATGTCATCTGTGGTGGAGAAGATGGTCTGGGGCGGAGTGTCGGAACTAGGCGTTTCTTTCTGCAGTGGGTCGTAGTGGATGCCGTCGTAGATGAGCAGTACACGTTTGTGGTAGCCAGCGTCCTCACCAAATCTATCCACACGCACTGTTTGCGTGTCCACTACACAGATCTCACACTGGTAGAATTTGGACAGGATGGACACCTCTATAGCTCCGCCCCAGGTGTCGTCACGTCGGATCCAGGTGCAGTACTCCTCGTTGGTCTTTCCCAAAACCGCCTCAGAGTAAGCCGCTGGGTCACTCGACACGATCTGGGCGATGAGGCCTCGCATCTCGGGGGCACACGCTGGGTCGTATACCCCACCCTCCACCACATAGGAGACACTGGTGAACAGACAGGAGTTGTCTGCTGGAACCACCCTTCTGGCCAGCACAGGGGGAGACTCCAGGCGGGGTCCCTTGGTTACAGCTGAATTGGTTGTCTGGGTCTTCATCTTGTTCTTCTCTTCCTCCTCAACAATGAGAGTGTCTCCTGCAACACAGTCATTTTCTTAATCAAATACAGCCATGACATTGCATGGTGAAGTGTATCCAGCTGTGTAAAAGTCACAAGTGATTGATTCAAGTGAGAAGAGACAGACAACATAGCCTACCTGATTTGATGGGGTAGTCCTTGAGGTGAGCATCTCCGTTTCGGAGGTCCAAGCTAGAGGGAGGGTAACCAACCATGATCTTCTGTACATCACAGGGGATACCAGTCAGCTCCTCTACCTTGCTCTTCAGCTCCTGCACACAGGACTGATGGGTCAGGCCCTGCATAATGTGGCTCCCATTTTTGGTTTTGCAACGCAGACGCAACATCCTGGGGTCCTTAACCTGTGGGAATAAAACACCATTCAACAAAGGAACATCACAGGCGTGTAGGCTACATACAACTTAAGAAGTGAATGCTAGTTTATTCAGGCCAAGGAACCTTGTAGCAAGACATTACTTTAATTTCTAATGGAAAAGTAATATGTTTGAAGTCAGCATGCTGATGACACTTCGATGGGGCTAATCTGCCAATCACAACAGTGCAAGCAAAACAACTGACTGCAACTATTTATTTGTTCTGAAACTCCAAGATCTTTTTCACCTCCCGAGTGGCGTTGAATTGCAGTGCTAGGGGGTCACAACAGACCCGGGTTCGATCCCGGGCTGGATCACAACAGGCCGTGATCGGGAGTCCCATAGGACAGAGCACAACTGGCCCAGCATCGTCCGGTGTTGTGCCGAAAAGCTCCTCCCTGCCAGAACCCTCCCCTCCCTCGCGTGAACGTGCACACACACGTCATTGCTGCGACTTGCTTGCTAGTTGAGATTTTGATCACGTTAGGCTGCGTTTCCCTTTATTTTTCATGGTGGTTTGATCGCAGGGGAGGCACGAGTAATGTCTGCAGTTTTCGGGTTTGGCTATTTGTTTCAAGTGTATTAGTCTAGAAATAAATTTATTTGCCAAAATTCGTCATCTCTCCCATGTCTTATTCGACTAGTAGTTGGTCTGAAATGTTATTGCTTGCCTACATTTTACTCCCTCTTCTGTTTAAAATAACACATACATTAACTATTAATTTGCTGATGTGTGCCACAGAAAGTATTTGACTCTAGCCGCAAAGTTAAGGAAATTAGAAGGGGGGGGTCAGCAAGGCCATTTTCTTGCCTGTCGAAATCCCCCCCAGTCTATCTTGGGACTGCAAGGCCTGGCACTTTCCAGAATAAAGAAGTGGTTATTTCAGCAATACAAGTTCAGAGCCCTCTACTGTTCTCTATATCCATCCCTCAATCCCCCATCCGATTGTGCTTTTCCACATTTCCCCCCACGTTTTCTGTTTTAGTTAAGAATGTAGGTACAGTAGTAATAATTAAAAAAAAGTGTACTCTGGGCAACAAAAAAATCACATATAAAAGTCAACATGAGTGCTTATCCATAATCACAGTAAACTGTTATAATAATAGAAACAACTATGTATAATATAATAAAAAAAACTACGACTGAATGTGCCTCCATGAAGAATCCCCTCCCCAATAGGTCCCTTCGCCCTCAATAGGACAGCCCCATCTCCCCCCACCCCCCACCACAAAACACAATAATGATAATAATAACTGAAAAAAAATATATATATATATATCTCACTCACTCACTACATTCACAGGACACTCAATCTCTTTTCCTACATCAGATATGCAGGTGACATTTCCACCAGGATGACAGCACATAATCAGCAAAACGGAGATGCTCTTCATCCGAGGGACTGCCTGCCCATTCTCAGATGTTAGATAATCAGAGATGATCACTTCATTTACATTCCAGCCCTAACCTGAACGTTCTGCTTCTTCCTCCACACCATCCAGCGATGACCCCAAGATGCTAAGTCAGAGCCTTGTCAGCTCCAGATTTGACTACTTCAACTCACATCCTGCTGGAATCCCTGCATTCTCAGATTCCCCTCTGTTATTAATCTCTATATTGTAATCAATAAAAAGTGTTTCAAAATCCTGTACTTTTATTAACATAAATGTTCAGATCGCACCTGAGAAGGGGTGTAATATATCCAGATGGGTGTGTGGTACCCTTCCTCACCCATGCCAAAAAGATGTTACTTCTTGTGGGGTCATACTTACTTTCAAGGCAATGTACAATGAACCTACTGAAAGAATACTGACTAAAAGGCTAAACAGAACTGTCAAATGATATTATAGCTGTGTTGTTGTATACTTAAAATCTTAAGTGTTAGAATCTTAAGTGTAACAATTTTGTTGAGGAAAACAACTGAAATGTCCAATTGTTTTCCCCAGTTTGCGGTATTCTGAAGGAGGAGTCAATTTGTCTTTTCAAATACAGACAAAGATGTTAACATCACGAGAGAAGAAATAGCTGTCACTCTCCTCAAACACTTGTATGTTCAATTTCTAATTTAATAAAAAAACATTGATATGGATCTTTCAAGGTTAACTTTGATCCAACTTCTGACGAGATGGCCAGAAGTTGGATCAAAGTTTACAAAAAAACACATAACAATTCCCTTGTTCCCCGTTTGCTCAAGATTTATAGACGACTTGACATTATGTTTTGCTAGATAACCTGAGCCACTTCTGTGGGGAGGTGGACAATAATGAGGAAGACACTAACTGGGTAATTGCTTATTAGTACTTATACAAATTCTTACTCCTAAAAATGTGGCTTTGGAATTGAACATTTCTAGAGGTAGCATCATCTGCTTTGTCTGATAATAAATGAAATAATTGTATTTAATGTTTTAAATATATTTAACATTTTTCATCATAAATTTCAGATTGGTTGTGCCCACGATGGTTCCACCAGTCCTGTATGAAAACCATCTCATCATTGTAGGATTATGTCTGAGCTGCCTGTCAGGACTAGGTAAGGCTTGAGTTCCAGGCGACGGTATCACCTGGAAAACGTTCCATAAAAAGTGGACTAAATGTTCAGTCGAGCGGTTGCAGCTTTCCAATATTTGTTTGTTATTTGTCTTTTTTAGGGGGGCTTTTCGGCACAACACATGTTTAGGGGAGGGTTTCGCCGGGGAGTGGACTTTACAAGTAGGCAGTCATTGTAAATAAAAATGTGTTCTTAAATGACTTGCCTAGTTAAATAATGTTTAAAAACAAATAACATAGCATTTCTGTGCTAGCGTTTAGCATGTTGTCACTTTCCTCTTCTGCTATCTACAATACGAGACGAGCTGGTTTCAGTGAAACTGTCTAGTAAAACACAAGCAAATGAGCAATGTGATTGATGTTGAGTGTTAGCTAGTTTGACAACTAGGTTAGCTAGCCAAGTGTTCTGCTAGCAAAGGGCTAACGTTAGCTGGCTAAACTGTTATGGTACTTTATACTAACGAGATTGCAGCCTCACTTTACATAACTATCTACGTAATTTACCTATTTAATTAATAATTGAACCATTATTTATTTGCTTACCTGATGAAAATTGTACCCCTGCCTCGGACAATAAATATCAACCGACAGTCTCTGATGTGTAGAACGTCACAAATGTGAGTGTGTTATTATTCGTAACGTCGTTGCCACACACATGACGTATACACAAGCTTTGTTTCCTTTTGGCTCGAAGGGGGGATATATCCACTCAATTGATGGATCCAGTCTCTTTTAAAATTAAATGTTAACTTTTGTGACATTAAAATCTCATATAGTGTACAGCCTAATAATGCAATTGGAATTACATGAGCTAACTTTATATTGTAACAGACACTTATCCAAACAATTTATAGGAGCAAGTAGGGTTAAGTGCCCTGCTCAAGGCAGATTTTTCACCTAATCAGTTCAGGGATAAGAAACAGCGAGCTTTCGGTTACTGGCTCTTATCTGCTAGGCTACCTGCCGCTTGTGTGCATAATGCTTAATGGTTCTCTTGAGCGTACAGAGAATAGGCAAATTATCTTGAAACATGCCACCCCCTCCTTCCCCAAAACTCACACAGAAAAATGAGACATAAATTACACCTGTTTTACATATTTAATGACTCTTTAATACAGTTACATCTTAAATACAATTCAACTATGCTAAACCAGCTAATTGACGCAATGAAGTCCATATCAACAGGCAACATTTTACATGACAACATAATACTACAGCCGGGTATTGAGTACAGTACATTCTTGAGCTGAGCAGGCTATCCTTGGAAAACGTATCAAATATATAGTCACAACTCTTGACGTTTCTTTGGAACCTTCTTGTGTATGATTATACACAGATTAAGCACAGAACATATTACTTTTCAGTAAGGCTTTCAACATGCCCCAAAAGGCACAGGCAAAAGAAATCATAAATAATTGTGACACTGTAGTTCAGTGTCATTGGAATAATTGGGTGTGCATAATAGCATAACTTTTATCTAAATTAAAAGGATATTGTGTGCCCCTACTGACTAGTGGCTTTTGGTGCAAATTGCCAGAAATCTCATCACTTTATGCAGGTTATTAATGAAAACATTCAACACAAACCAACTCAAAACACAGCAGAATGCCAAACACATTCATACAAATAGCAACATCTCAATATTTAATATACAGCCATTGTACAGTCTTCTGTTATTCTACATATCAATATCCTATTAAGAATATGTGATGAGAAAAACATCTTATCACACCACGACTATGTCAAATATTTCCTTCAAGTATCTCAGAGCATCTGTTAAAATATGGGGTATTTGCACAGTTTTGGTTTCAGTGGTAATGGTTAACAAGCTACATTTATTAATAGTCGCATGTCTGTAATAATTGGTTAAAAGGCAAGGTTCCCAAATAAGCTTTGAGTTGCTTAGAAATATTGTGTAAAACATTTCCTCAACCATGAATATAATCAAAGGGACAATTCAGCGAGAATTTCATAAGAAAGGTATTGAAGCTACACTATGATAATTAGGACCGTAGTACTTTTCTTATTCCATGTTTACATATTTCTGTTACTCCTTTATGTTATCTGAAGACAGTAAGTAATTGACAGATAAATACATTCATTTACATGACAACTTCCCTTTTAAGATCACTGGACTAACTTCTAATCTAAAATATATACCGTATATTCTTATTGTAAATGGTTCCACACAAACCATATATGACCACAATATCAAATTATCCTACTATGTTTTTCTGTGTTCATGTCATGTGATGGCTAAAAAATGGCAAAAATGCTTTATGCTGCAGTAGTGGGAAAGGATGTCATAATACCATAACATGCTGCCACATATATTCAACAAGACATAAAGGGTCTCTGATACACATAAGGCATCATGTTTGATCTCTATTGGCATACATAAAAATAAGTGTTATAGTTGTGCCACCAGTGGTTTCAGATATTTGGCATGCAGGGAAATTATTATATGATGTGGAAGGCCATAGGGACATGGAGGATAGGATGAGCAGAACTTCAGTGTCACAGGGATAGACTGAGGCACCAGCTGAACTTGAAGGTGACTTCATAGTCACTCAGAAGCGGACACAGCCACTAGTTTCTTCTGGGCTGTCATAGTCGATTCCTTCACACAGGGAGTCCTTGAAACAGAAACAGACATGATTAATATTCTCAGTCGATGGTTAACATGAGTCCAAACACTCTGACCAATTATTGTCTTGAAGACAGGTCTTACATTACTACTAGTGTTTTGCCTCAGAGAGACCAATGAAAAGAAACATCCCTGCTAGGGATTTTTTTCTCCTGATACACCATCATCATTATAAAACAAAGAGGGAACAAAATTATTAGTACTATTAGTAGTGAAGTGTATGTCCTTGCACTGAAATTATGATGAAGCATCATATTGTATGATATCAGTTTAAGATGCTATACATGCCTCCCGGGTGGCGCATTGGTTAAGGGTGCTGTACTGCAGTGCCAGCTGTACCACCAGAGACTCTGGGTTCGTGACCAGGCTCTGTCGTAACCGGCCGTGACCGGGAGGTCCGTGGGGCAACGCACAATTGGCCTAGCGTCGTCCGGGTTAGGGAGGGTTTGACCGGTAGGGAAATCCTTGTCTCATCGCACACCAGTGACTCCTGTGGCGGGCAGGGCGCAGTGCGCGCTAACCAAGGTTGCCGACACATTGGTGCGGCTGGCTTCCGGGTTGGATAGCGCTGTGTTAAGAAGCAGTGCGGCTTCGTTGGGTTGTGTATCGGAGGACGCATGACTTTCAACCTTCGTCTCTCCCGAGCCCGTACAGGAGTTGTAGCGATGAGACAAGATAGTAGCTACTAAACAATTGGATACCACGAAATTGGGGAGGAAAAAGGGGCAAAAAAAATAATTTAAAAAAGATGCTATACATACCCCATTGTCTTAGTGAGATGACATCTCATGTAAAAACAGAAATTAAATTGGTGGAGTTCTGCGGGAATTTTTCTTAAATACTCACAGACAACAGCTTCCTATCCGAGGCTGTGACGACACAGAAAGGGAAGAGACAGAAGAGATAGAAATGGGGAGACTAGCTGAAGCACTGAACTCACAACAAAGCAAAGCGAACCAACACACTCAGATCAAAACAGCAACGTTGAATATGCATCTCAAAACATCAACATGTCTATTTACGACCCTTGTATGGCATTGATCTCTGACGCTAATTGTTGTTCAGTGCATGTTTTTCCTAAGATCACCATATGACTAATGTATAACACCTGGTTACTGGAAAACTTGTGAACTGTGTATCATCTGGAATGATACTTAAGTGATCTATTCATAAGATGTAAATGAGTAGAAGTTAGTGGTGCAGTTTAATTAGGACAGGCATAGTGCTGTGCATATTCAAGATGGAGACACAGCCCATGAAGAAAAGGGGAGGCCATGTAAAGACAAACAGCTGATGTTGGGGGAGAGACATACATAATATAAAGAGGGGAAGCCACCAACAAGACCATAGCATGTCAGGGAGACGTCCACTCTGTTTTTATTACAGAGTCTGAATTATCAAGGGGATTTAAGGGTGATGGGATGCTAAGGATAAAGAAGGGATTGGCTTGGGTGGCAGGTGGAAGGAGGGAGGGGACTGAGTTGAATTATGAGTGATTAATTAAGAGGGCACCATCCATTTCTGACACTGACTTGGCTTTGCTGCAGCACCCCCTCTGGCATCTCGGGGAACTGCAGGGCTGATGGGGTGGGGCGTTGGGGGAGCCAGGGACGGTTGCCGGCACTGTAGAGCCTGGGTCGCTTGAACTGGTCGTGACTGCACAGGGGGGTGTAACTATTCCGCCGGATGGGAGCTGGGTCCCTCGAGACCTTATCCTGGTTGGAGATGGGGAAACACCAGGTGCATTAAAGAAAGAGACCCGGGAACACACAGCGTGACTGGGACAATTCCCCAAAACACAGCAATCAAACAATCGTTCTCCTTGACCAACCAATACAATAGTACTTTTGCTATGGAATATGAAAAAGTTGATTGTGCATAGTTAAACCGATTCCACTTAATTCTGCTCCTCTCAAATATTGTCTATGGCATCTCACTAATAGCTCAGACACACCGGTAGCATTGTGAAACGTTTGCCTGCCGACTACTTAGCACTTCTGAACAGTGTCGGCAGTCTCTCTTTTTTGTGTTCACACAGCAAAGACCTTGAAGTCGTCAGCCACTCAGCCTTGTTAAAATAGTCCAAAAACAGAAGGTGGCAGTAGCTTTATTTGGAAATGCATGTTGTTTTATGGTCTACAGTCACGACGAGTTCAAGCGGCCCAATATTAGCTAGCTATATAGCTAGTGGCGCTAATGTTACTATTGTTTTAGACAGCCCTTGTTGATATAGCTAGATGGCCACAGCTAGATAACTCACTAGCAAGATGACAAATTAACAATTTAATTCACTCTCCATGGTCACTACAGCTCATAGATACATTTTTTTGCTAGCTGGCTAACGTTATGGTTAGCATTATTCGCTAGCTAGCGAGATGTGCTAGCTAGGTAAAGTTAAGACACTGCATTTACTCTCAGCAGCCAGCTACCGGCAGCTGCTTCATGGAAAATAATCCATTGTGATTTAATTATCATTTTACTAGCTAGTGGCCAGATTGCTAGATTTGTAAACTATTTAGTGTTGTGTGCATTGTGCTGCACTTACCACCCCGTTTGTTTCATATGAAGTGTGTGTAACTGCCTTGTCAGTTATCTAGCTAGCTAACTAATAAGCTAGTGCAAACCTAAAACAATATGTAAATATGTTTTTTTTTTATTATGCAGCTTTATTGTTTTAGTGGTGTCTGTGTTCGCAAGCAGGGAAAGGTGATCAGTCATAGCTTCGTACAAGTTAAATATAAAGTCACACTAACTACTCATTTATCCAGACATAGCTTGAGCTAGTTTGGTTAAAGAGGTTCCGTGAAGCATGTGATATGTGAGCAGAACAGAGCAGGGATGACAAAAAGGAGCAAAGCCTTGCCACTGAGGATAACATGCAATGTTACTTACAAGTGGTCGGTCGCGATGTGTGTTCACTGCCTCCACGTTAAGGTAAAACATTTCCACTTTACAGCCTGGGGATAGTTGCAGAGATAAATTCATGTTCCCATTCCTAATTGTCAAACTAAACTCAGCAAAAAAAGAAACGTCCCCTTTTCAAGGCCCTGTCTTTCAAAGATAATTCGTAAAAATCCAAATAACTTCACAGATTTTCATTATAAAGGGTTTAAACACTGTTTCCCATGCTTGTACAATTAATGAACATGCACCTGTGGAATGGTCGTTCAGACACTAACAGCTTATAGACGGTAGGCTATTAAGGTCACAGTTATGAAAACTTAGGACACTAAAGAGGCCTTTCTACTGACTCTGAAAAACACCAAAAGAAAGATGCCCAGGGTCCCTGCTGCATCTGCGTGAACTAGTGTTAAGAACAAATTCTTATTTTCAATGGCAACAGAAGAACGACAGATTTGTACCTTGTCAGCTCGGGGGTTTGAACTTGCAACCTTCCGGTTACTAGACCAACGCTCTAACCACTAGGCTATGCCAGGGCAATAAATTCACAATGGCCGTACCTAAGACAGCGCTACAGCGAGACAGGACGGACAGCTGATCGTCCTTGCAGTGGCAGACCACGTGAAACAATACCTGCAAAGGATCGGTACAGCCGAACATCACACCTGCGGGACAGGTACAGAATGGAGACAACAACTGCCCGATTTACACCAGGAATGCACAATCCCTCCATCAGTGCTCAAACTGTCTGCGAGAGGCTGAACTGAGGGCTTGTAGGCCTGTTGTAAGGCAGGTCCTCACCAGACATCACCGGCAACAATGTTGCCTATGGGCACAAACCCACCGTCACTGGACGAGACAGGACTGGCAAACAGTGCTCTTCACTGACGAGTCTCGGTTTTGTCTCACCAGGGGTGATGGTCGGATTCGCGTTTATCGTTGAAGGAATGAGCGTTACACCGAGGCCTGTACTCTGGAGCGGAATCAATTTGGAGGTGGGGGGTCCGTTATGGTCTGGGGTGGTGTGTCACAGCATCATCAGACTGAGCTTGTTGTCATTGTAGGCAATCTCAACGCTGTGCATTACAGGAAATATATCCTCCTCCCTCATGTGGTACCCTTTCTGCAGGCTCATCCAACATGACAATGCCACCAGCCATACTGCTCGTTCTGTGCGTGATTTCCTGCAAGACAGGAATGTCAGTGTTTTGCCATGGCCAGCGAAGAGCCCGGATCTCGACCTATTGGATCGGAGGGTGAGGGCTAGGGCCATTCCCCCCAGAAATGTCCGGGAACTTGCAGGTGCCTTGATGGAAGAGTGGGGTAACATCTCACAGCAAGATCTGGCAAATCTGGTGCAGTCCATGAGGAGATGCACTGCAGTACTTAATGCAGCTGGTGGCCACACCAGATACTGACTGTTACTTTTGTTTTGACCCCCCCTTTTGTTCAGGGACACAATTCAATTTCTGTTAGTCACATGTCTGTGGAACTTGTTCAGTTTATGTCTCAGTTGCAGTATTTTGTTATGTTCATACAAATATTTACACATGTTAAGTTTGCTGAAAATAAATGCAGTTGACAGTGAGAGGACATTTCTTTTTTTGCTGAGTTTACTAGTGGTAATAGAAGAATTCCATCAGATGTGAACATAACACAATGTAATTGTCAATTTATTCTGCCGTAAGTCTAATGAACACAAAG
Organism: Oncorhynchus masou masou; assembly: GCF_036934945.1. Lineage (NCBI taxonomy): Eukaryota > Metazoa > Chordata > Actinopteri > Salmoniformes > Salmonidae > Oncorhynchus > Oncorhynchus masou. The sequence goes on from NC_088216.1 coordinate 64,848,300, forward strand.
TCTTACCATAGGCAACAGGGCTGAGCTTGAGCACTGTGTGCAGTGGACATTTCAGGTAGGGTAGGTCATCTACGAAATACATAGTTTAAAAAAAAGTATCAATGACTTCTGGTGTTTGTGACACTGTCAGCAAGTGTGTACTGTATGGTGTGTGCTCACCCACCTGCACTCTTGTCCAGGAAGTAGGCTAGCAGGCAGCGCATGACAGCCTGGTGACAGATGACCAGCACATTGCCTTGTCTCTCTAGCTCCATGATGACAGGCTCTAACCTCTGCACTAGGTCCTGGTAGGACTACAGGTGGGGAGAAGGGACACACTGAGCTTTAGCTATCCCTAACAAGATAAGGGCTCCATATTGTGGTAAGGGGGTAGGACTTTACCTCTCCTCCTAGGTAGCGGTAGTGGTACTTGTCTTGGTCCCTCAGGGCAAACTCTTCTGGAAAGGAGTTCTGGATCATATCATACGTCATCTCCTCACAAACTCCCTAACAGATGGGAAAGAGTGAACTCTAGAAACTGTGCCTTGGCAGTTGAGTTGCCAGATAATGATCAATCATTACTTATTATTCAAACAATGAATATAACAAGTCCTTTATCAAATATCAAATTCATTTTAATCACAAATGGTGTCTATCTAAATGAAACCATCATGTTATTCATTACTTTAGACCAGTGATAAATCAGAGGGGAAGTCAGTACTGACAGCATCTATCTCGTTGAGGATCTTCCACTGTTCGTAGGGCACAATCAGCTCCTCAGCAGTCTGGATGGTACGTCTCAGCTGGCTTGTCCACACCTTCAGGTCCGACAGTTTGTGCTCCTCGATGAAGCCGCGCAAGGCATGGGCAAACTGGACCAGAAAGGGCAAAGAGAGATTGGTGTCAATAACAGGCCCATCTATCAGGGGACTCTTACTGTACATGATCATGGTAAACATGCTATTAACTATTTAAGAGTACATGACCAGATAACCAGTGTTTCCTCAAATTTAAAGTACAGGAGCTTTAATTAGTCTTTTCCATTCGATGTTCAACTAAGTCTAAATAGAAATCGGTAGGATCCACTGACTCAAAGACAAAGGTCAGTATTATGCCTGACTGCTCAATAGAGATTGATAGAGGCTTCTACTTGCCAAAAGGCCGTATTAGCATTAGCACACTGAGGGCTTTCATCATTTTAATGTAGTCAACAGGGTGGGCCTTCAAACTTCATTGGCTGATCCCTCCTGGTTACCCTGTTGGAGTCATGTCCAACTGAGTCATTAGGAGGGATTAGCCAATCGTGAAGAAGAAAATTGACTACTTCAAAATGGAGATGGCCTCAATAGTGCTGCCCATGCTATCACAGATGCTATAATGGCACAGGTACAAAGATGAATCCTCTATCTCTATGGACTGGTCTCTCTGCACAAGGCCGAACTGTCATGGCAGACAGGACACATACCCGTTTTCCCCCTGGGGAGAGCTCCGAGTCGCCTCCAATACGGCCCTCCGTGTTATGATTGCTCTCTCCATGCCGGCACAGGTAGAGCGAGTGAGAGTGCACTTGAATGTTCATGAGGTAGTACACTATCCTACTCTGGATGTAGTCTTGCACCCGGTTCACCAGGAAGCGCCGGCCCACATTCTCCACCTTGATAAAGGATAGGTCCCTACGGGAGACATAGTAACACAATTGTCTAAGTATTCTGTCTCCATCTGGTGGCATTCATCTGACCTTGCAGCAAATTTACAGCAATTCTCGAGAACTACAAATGTTAATGCCTATTAGGTATAACACATGATGATCGGTATGGACAGTTGCCTCTAATTGAAGCAATGTCCTATTCAATTGCAACACACGGAGACAGACAATATGCTTTGGTCATTCTTACTTGTCATACTCATCGGGATCCAAAGGTTGGTATGTAACCTTATAGCACTCTATGCGTTTGAGAAAGTCATCCATTACTCTCTCTCTGTGCCTCTCTGGGTAGTCTGGACTGGACACCTTCACCTCCTGTTTAGAGATATGACACATTAGAATGTGTGCAAAGAAAAATGAAAGTCATGACAAGGATATAGTCAGTGTATAAATAGGTTAGTTTTGACCCTGGCCTGGGGTCATAGTAAAGCATTACAATCCCACATGGTGACATCGGAACATACCAGAATATTAGCAGCAATGACTTCTGGGTCATCACACACAGACTCCACAAAGAACACCTGTTGGAAAGAAAGCAGCTCAGACTGTGCCACTAAAATATACTGCCTCACCACAGGGCTGGATGCAGTGTCGTTACACAGAGTAACATTATATGGAGATACAAACACAAAAATATATTTGGCAATTTAGCACATTTTTACCTTGAATGCATTCTCTTTCCCAAAATCAAGAATGAGGTCTCTCCTCTCCCTTGTTGTGTTTGTTGCATCAAATACCTAATCAAAGCAAACATCCCAAAATGGGTGGATAAATATATTGAACAGACAAAAAGGAATCTAAAGGAAAGAGTAGATGCCTTACAGCAATTTGTCCTGCTTCTTCAGTTAGATATCCTTTCACATCCTCCAGGGCTACCAGAGCACACTGTCTGTGGGAGAGGAGAGGGAAATACAATGACAGTAGTCTTAATTTGCATCAAAGGGCTCAACAGTGGGTCTGCAGAAAAGGGGGCAGGTATGCATTCCAACCTCAGATAATATAGCTATATTGTTTTTATACTCAATCTTAAAGGCCCCAGTATCATTTTGTGTTTGATTCTATGGTGAGCAGTCCAGTAGACCAGAATGTTACTGTATACCCATCTTTCTTCTGTATAGACATCTGAATAGTAACACTGACAGAACAGTGAGGGAACATACCAATGCAACATTTTGTAAGAGTGAGTGAGTGCCAGAAATATATTTAGATCAGCATTCTGTGATGTTGTCATGAGCAGTAAAGCCATTTACAGGTCCATAAAGGGCAATTCAGATGTCTCATTAAGTTATTATTCTGAATCAAGTTTTGTGCTTGCTTAGAAAACTTTCAGCTAGTTGGAAAATAGTAATCCATCACAAATTACTATTAAAACTAAGAAAATGTCCACTTGAATCCCACAACTGGTGTGTGTGTGTGTACACACACATTCTATTAATATAATATGAGTCTTTTGTACACTGAATATCTGCTTGCACAGTAGACAGTGTGTTGGTTCAGAAACTCACTAGCCATTGACGCAGCAGCCAGGGCTGCAAAGTACACCTGTGAAATCATGCATGAGAGAACCTGGTGTGCTGCTGGAGTAATAAGATTGACTCAGATCTGACCATGTTGATGGAAACAATACTTGATTAATTACCGTTTTTTCCTAACATGTTACAATTGATAGAAAACTTTGTCTGTCATATGTGAACTTAAGTTCTAAGCAAATAAAAATGAAAAATGTGCCATCAAAACAGTGTGCATGGCAATTGTGAATGCTTTCTCAGTTTGGAATCTGCATGAATAAAACAAACGTAACTTACTTCCTTATTTCCATGGCTTCCTTGTTGTCGTGTCTGAAGAAGTCGTAGGACTTGTAAGCTTTGACAGCCTCTCGGCGGTAAACACCCAAGTTAAACACTACAAAATTAACAAAATGGCACCAACAACAGAGTTATGACTCGCTTGTATTAGTGTCTACATGGTTTATTAAGTTAGGGTTGTCTCCTGTCATAGAAATGGGACTGGTTCAAAGTAGGATCCTATTCAACATGTGGCATCTCAGTTCTCAGGAGCTTTACATTTTTTATTAAAAATGTGACATTTACCTAATAATGAAGGCATTTACTTTGTAGGACACAATACACTGGTGATTTAAATTTGACTGAAGTGCTTATTAAAAGTTCTCAAACACCAAGGGTTCCATCATCAATAGTCTGTCATAATGGAAGACTTAAAGGTACATGTTTAATGTTTTCATAAGTGATGTTGTAGGGGCTGTCTTCCCCCACTCACCTTTGGTTGGCACCCCTATCCAGTTGAGGTATCGTGTCAGTTTCTTAGACATGTAGGTCTTTCCCCTAGCAGGTAGGCCGATCATTACAATCACTGTGGGAGAGTTTGTCATGTAGGATGCCCATGCTGAACAGAAAGACAGACAGACATACATACATACTATAGTGCATTAGCATCAGGCTAACTCAGATACTACTGTATACTGTATACCTAAAAGTGATACACAGGCCTGACAAAATTATATACAGTAGATAAGGCAAAACAATTTAACTATCAAATTTGTTGGTTGGTATGATCAATCATCATTGGATACATTTCTTATCCTTGATTTCCCATGTACTGTATACTTAGATGAAAAGGGATATGTCAAAGTGGACTGGCAAGCCATGGCTTGCTATTCTCATATAAATTACGCCCGCAACAGGACTGCAGATAAACTGAATACTGTATGGAAAATGGGCTCATTATAAACAGATTTCAACATAATCTGCATGATAAAAATATAATGTGGAATGAGAATTAATAATTTGCCCAAAATATGCCCAACAGAATAATTTTCAGAGAAGACTAATCCCTCTCAAAATATTATAAACACAGTTGTATTTCTTTTAAACTAATTTTCTTGTTAATGTGTGCTACAGCAAAAAAAAAGGTACTTTCAATGCATAGGGAAAGCTTTACATCATAACTAGCAACATTTTTGGAGATGAAGCCAAAACAAAATAACACCTGTAGACTCATATGCCAGTCAAAACGGCCTGAAGCAAGCATCCAGACTGCAGCGGAATTGTTGCTGTCTTGCCTATGGTCCTGCCTGTGCAAAGCTCTCCTGCATTGAAGATGTTGCTCTGAGAGGCTTATCATTGGGCTACTTACAGCATTTCTTCTCATTTACTCTGAGCTCTGTTTTCTTGGCTTCAGCAGAGTTCTCCGAGCTAGTCTCTCTCTGAATAGTTGCGGACATGGTGGAGTTGTGTCCTTGTTGTGCCAGGTTCCCAAAGGCTCTAGAAGGGCATGGCCCCAGACAATCTGAAACACAAGGTTGATTTATTCTAGCAGTAGGTCTAGGCCTATGTAATATTACATTTTTATTTATATTTCCTGAATAAGAATGAGTAATTTATCCACTATCTGAAAAATATTAAATTAAATTGATGTTGATATAAAATACATACAATGGTATGTGGACACACCTTCAAATTAGTGCATTCGGCTATTTCAGACACAATCGTTGCTGACAGGTGTATAACATCGAGCACACCGCCATGCATTCTCCATAGACAAACATTCACAGTAGAATGGCCTTAGTGAAGCGCTCAGTGACTTTCAACATGGCAACATCAGAGGGTGCCACCTTTCCAACAAGTCAGTTTGTCAAATTTCTGCCATGCTAGAGCTTCTCCAGTCAACTATGAGTGCTGTTATTTGAAGTGGAAAGTGGTCTGGGAGCAACAACGGCTCAGCCACAAAGTGGTAGGCCACACAAGTTCACAGAATGTTACTGCCGAGTACTGAAGCTCGTAGTGCGTAACAAATTGTCTGTCCTCGGTTGCAACACTCACTACCGAGTTTCAAACTGCCTCTGGAAGCAAAATCAGCACAAGAATGGTTTAGTCGGGAGCTTCATGAAATGGGTTTTCATGGCCGAGCAGCCGCACACAAGCCTAAAATCACCACGTGCAATGCCAAGTGTCAGCTGGAGTGGTGTAAAGGTCGCTGCCATTGGACTCTGGAGCAGCGGAAAGGCGTTCTCTGGAGTGATGAATCACGTTTCACCATCTGGCAGTCTGACGGACACATCTGGGTTTTGGCGGATGCCAGGAGAACACTACCTGCCCCAGTGCATACTGCCAACTGTAAAGTTGGGTGGATGAGGACTAATGGTCTGGGGCTGTTTTTCATGGTTTGCCTAGGCCCCTAAGTTCCAGTGAAGGGAAATCTTAACGCTACAGCATACAATGACATTCTAGATGATTCAGTGATTCCAAATTTGTGGCAACAGTTTGGGGAAGGCCCTTTCCTGTTCCAGCATGACAATGCCCCTGTGCACAAAGCGAGGTCCATGCAGAAATGGTTTGTCCGAGCCAGGCCTAATCTCCCAACATCAGTGCCCGACTTCACTAATGCTCTTGTGGTAGAATGGAAGCAAGTCCCCGCAGAAATGTTCCAACATCTAGCGGAAAGCCTTCCCAGAAGAGTGGAGGCTGTTAAAGCGGCAAAGGGGGCACCAACTCCATATTAATGCCCATGATTTTGCAATGAGATGTTCAATGGGCAGGTGTCCACATACTTTTTGACATGTTGTGTATATAGGCTACACTAAATGCACTTAAATTCCCATTTCATTAAGTATTAGGATTCTGATGAATTTTCTAATGAATTAGAAAGTAATGGCATGACTTGACATTTGCTGTAACATAATTAGACTACTTTTATATTAGGTTGGATACAGCTTCGTTTGCTGTCAAAGGCCTTCAAGCATATTGCAACACAGCAAAGTGAGGGACTGCCATTTCATCCTCACAGCCACCATGTATTGCGCGGCCATATCCGCTCATCAAAAGAGCACTAACAAAAACCGTGAATCACAAAATGATGCCAAAGCCATTTACCTCAGTAGGCAATATTATTATGCGACGACACTACTGCAGTCCAATCGGACAGTCTCGAGACAGTTTCACTTGTCTGTGCAGGGAACACTAATAAGACGCATTGGTAGTTTCCATGGAGATAGAGGGCGCAACATCTTATTTGTCCGATTATTGCGTCTATGAGAGCATAGGCAGCACCATTGAGGCCATCTCCATTTTCTACTAGTTGGTAAACAAACTGAAAGGGTGCATACTGCCACCCGGAGTGTGTTGTATGAACAGGTATAAAGCCAAGGTTGGCGATGTACTGCCACCTGCCATTATGCAATGTTTGCTAATTGGTCGAGTATAACCCACCTAATGACCTGGATGGAATTATGTGATCCTTCCTTAACCCATAGGATGTCCCACCCAGTTGACTACTTCAAAATGGTGAATGTCCTCAATGGCGCTGCCCATGCTAAAATGGCATTTTGGCCACTAGAGTCCTCTATCTGGCTCTATGGTTGTTTCACACCTAAATAGCACAGGCTACTTACTGTACACTCTCAAAAACTATTGCAATTTACCTGCAATATGAGAGCCGATGAGGGAATTAGAACATTGATCTGACGCCCAATCCGCACGTTCTGCCATCTCTGACTCTATGAGGTTTTTGTCCCACTCCAGTCGGAGGCGCAACTGTTAAATCCTGTTGTGTGATACGCTGTCCTTGTGCTGAGGTTGGTGGCGCGGGCCCGGTTGATGTCCTTCAAGCCAGAAAGGCATGAGGTTTGCCATTTGCGTCACAATTTCTTTACCGTAATCTTCATAATATTAAGATTTATGATGCGCATATAATGTATATTCATTCAAGTACATTTACCTTAATAGAAAATTACTCAAGTATAAGTCACCCAGTAAAATACTACTCGAGTAAAAGTCTAAAAGTATTTGGTTTTAAATATACTTTAGTTTCAAAAGTAAATGTAATTGCTAAAATACGCTTAAGTATCAAAAGTAAAATTAATTAAACCGGATTGCACTTTTTTTTACATTTTAATTTATGGACAGACAGGGGCAAACTTCAACATTCAGACATAATTTACAAACGAATCATGTATGTTTAGTAAGTCTGTAGTTCTTTAAAGTATTTTTTACTTAAGTACATTACATAACTGTGTATATTATGTAGGCAGTGGGAGTGAGAAAATTATGTGCACTGACCAGACAGCAGTAATAAAATAAATTGTGAAAGATGTATTATCAAAGGAAATAAAAAGTAACCTAATTTATAGTCTAACATTTTTTTTATCAAACTACACTATCTGTGAATAGTTGCTTAGCAGAACATAATGGTATTCAGTACTAAGGTCATGATGGCGGTCCAAATGTTACAATCTATGTGTACTATTGTCAGTAATGAAATGAAATAATGACAAACCCCAAATAAATAAAGCCCCAATAAAAGCTACAGCACATTGCCCTTAAAATATCACAAAATTGGTTTAGAGTAGAGTTAAATATTTCCTATAAAACAAAGCAATTAATCAATTTAGTTTAGTAACCAATTTTGAAGATCTGTATTAACATTTTTCATCTTAAAAGTATTTTACACTGTCTAACAGCCGAGTACATGTCAAACCACGCTGGAATGTCAAATTCTTTCATAACAGTTTGTTCATTCTTGTTTCCTATTCCATCCTTTCTCCACGTCTTGAAATGGTTGACATTCAAATGGCCAAAATATTTCTCAGTGTTCAGAAGGCACCCATTGGTTACTGTTTCTCAGAGTAAGAACCAGGAAGTGGCCAGGTCCAGGTCTTGGCACTGGAACTGCTGCAGCAGATCAGTTCAGGCTACAATAATTCCGTAGCCAGGGATGTGTGTATCATTGATTGTAAAGAGCTCATGCTTGTGTATGACCACAATGGTATTTTGTAATTTAAAGTTCAATGTTTCTGGAAAGGCACAGAGATGCATAGGCGATCACTCAGTAGGTTTGCACACTTTGCACAGATTGCCAGCTGTGGATGGTAGGAGTTGGCAGAGTCTCCAGTATCCAATAGTTAGTGGTTTAGCAAGTTCACATTAAGGCTTAATCTTCCACAGCTGTAAGAGAGACAACAAAGAGGGCACATTTAAAAACCCAGCATATATACTCACTTTTGGAAGTTAATGCACATGTGCCAGGAGGAAAACAACTATGACAAAGGTGAAGATTCACTGTATGGCAAAAATATTAGTGTTAAGCAACAGCATTGTAGGATTAGAAGTGTCTCCACTCACTCGGATGTTGAAACCGAGCAGGTCGCTGACCACAGCGGAGACTGCAGACAGGATGACCACGCGTGTGATGTTATAGATGAGAGGGTTCACAGTCAGCCCCAGCAGTCGGAAGGGGGTGTCAAGCTCCTGTAAAAGGGTTGGTATGAAAACCCAGTCAGAGATGCTTTCACTGCACGTTATGCTGAATAAACAACTACCAGCCCAGTAGATTCTTTTTTATTTATTATGATACATTGTTTTGACCCCCTTTTTCTCCCAAATTGGTAGTTACAGTCTTGTCCCATCGCTGAAACTTCCATACGGACTCGGGAGAGGTGAAGGTCGAGAGCCGCGCGTCCTCCGAAACACAACCCCGTCAAGCCGCACTGCTTCTTGACACAATGTCGTTTAACCCAGAAGTCAGCCACAACAATGTGTCGGAGGAAACACCTGGTGACCGTACACCTGGCGACCGTGTCAGTGTGCATGCGTCTGGGAGGACATCCTGGCCGGCCAAACCCTCCCTAAACCCGGACGACGCTGGGCCAATTATGCGTCGCCTCATGGATCTCCCGGTTGCGGCCGGCTGCGATACAGCCCGGTATCAAACCTGGATCTGTAGTAACGCAGCTAGCACTGCGATGCAGTTCCTTAGACCGCTGTGTTTCTCGGGAGGGCTCTCAGCTCAGTAGATTTGACTAAAGTCAAAAAAGTCATGATGGGCTGAAGTTGAGAGACATCCTTACTTTCATTAGTTTTGTTGCAAGCTTCAGAACATTGTTCACGATGTTCAAATTTTCTTTCTTGTTGGGCTTCTTTTCCATCTTAAGATACAAGTTGATCTGAAATAAGAAAATAATTGAGAGGGAGATGTATTAATAAAGTTTTTGCTTCAATAGAGTTGTAGCATAGATTTTTGTATCATAGTTTTATTCTGAAACTATATTGAGTCATTATTACTGACAGTACCCCTTTAAGACTTTTATTGCAAAGCACTTAATTATTCCCAGAAGGCACCTGTGCATGTCCAGAGGGAAAGAGAAGAGCTTTGATGTTGATGTGAATCCTACTTGGCTGCGTTCTTGTGATCGGAGAACTACTTTACCGGTTGTAACCGTGTGACCCACACGTCCTCCAGAGGAGATTGAATATAATATCCATGATCAAGAAATGAAGGTCGCAGAGGTGTTTGGTGTAGCTAGTATTAGCAACGTGTTTCTCCATCCAAGGCAGTGAACTATGGTGCATGTCTCAGCTAACACACGTTGGTGTGAGTGGACTATTTCGGTAAACGTGTCCAAAGAGGACATTTGAAACATCACTAGCTTAATATCATAGCACATCTATGTTAAAGTAGTGAACACTCAACGGACATCATGCATTCATTGGCCAAAATGACATCAATCAAGTTCTCTCAAACATCAAAGAGACACGCACATGCATTTCACTACTGCATTGAACTACCCCATTGTTTCTAGAAGCTTCTCCACGTAGAATACCCAGTTGTAGCTGGCTGTGCAACACATTTGGCAGAAAATTGTTTTCATCAGATGACAACAGAAGGGTAACACTATTTGGCTAGCAGCCACACAAGTTAGCTTACAATGAAAAAGCGAGGTATTTTTTGCAAAAACGATGCATGGCCATATTTCTAATGTTTATCACAAAAAGAATGTAGCTGCCTACATTTCCTGAAGTTTTATTTGAAGTTAATCTTGCATTTTAAATTGCTACCAGAGAAAAACTAGACCGGAGGAAAGTACCAGAGAAAAGTAGCCTACATCAGTCAGAACGCTGTCTGGTGATCCAATGACAAGAGCAAAGATATTTCATCCGAGTGTAGAAGTGCAACTGATGCACGAAATTAGTCCTTTTCCATTCATGATTTGGAGCGAACCCTGACTGAAGCCGAGCAGAATTTACAAGAAGAAGCATTTTAAAATCTGTGTTTATAAAATGCAGTAGATCTTTTTTTCTATATTTCCCTTTCTGCGTAAAAAAATCCTGCGTTAATGCGAACCCTGATTGTGTGTGTGTGTGTGTGTGTGTAGCAGGGGGCCCTACCTGTTCGGTAAGCAGCACTGACACGTTGCTGTATTTACAGTTGGTCTCAGAGCCCAGGGTGGCCAGGCGGAGCAGGAAGAGGATGAGAGAGGAACCCCACACCATGAGCTCCCAGTTGGTCTCAGAGTCCAGGAATGTGTGGTGACTGTTTAGGAGCTGGCAGTTAGATATAGGAAATGAGTACTCATTATCTTAAATCTATTCTGTTTGTACAGGTTGGAGCTTAACAAATGCACATTCGGTCTTACAACAGATATTTTTTATGTGGATGGTAAATCATGGTGTGTTTACTGGAATCTTGTGTATTTATCAAACAAAGTATACTCTTTTTATAGATATGTCTGACCTGTGTACACAAGATGAAGGCGATAGAAAGGGCAAGGAGGAATATGGAGGAGACGATGACATCAACAGAACGCTGGGGCCCACGTCTCTGTGGTTAATAGGAAAAAATATTTGGGGACGTTTCAATGAGGGCAGGGGCTTCATCCTCCCCTAGTGGCAAAACCATACGCTGAAGTAAAGGCATCTGAGTAGTGAGAAGAACTCAGACCTTGAGGAAGGAGCGGAGCGACAGCCACATCTTAATGTTCTGCACATTCTTCAGCCTGAAGTGGGGGATTTCCGACTTTTTGGCCTTTCGTGCTGATGTGATGTGGTTGAAGAGTTTGGCGAAAACAAGCCTCTGTTGAAAGAGAAACAGCCACACCATTTACAGCGTATTCATTGTGTTGTAGTGAGTCTACAACAGTGGGACTAACATGCTGACCTGTTTGTAGGTCCTCTCTGCCACACACATCATGAAGAAGAAGAGGCCTGTAAGGCAGAGCCTCTCCACAGTGGTGATGAAGAGGAAGGCGTAGGTCTTGGCGTCGGGCGGCCCCACCGCCATGACAGCCAGCTCAGCCAGAGACAGGGAGCTCAGACGTGTCATGTCCAGCCGCTGTGCCAGGCGGAAGCCAAAGGGAAGCAGCACCAGTGTGGCAGTGACCAACCCCCCCAGGGCTAGGTAACCCATGCCCTGCTCCACCACCTTCACCTACAGAGAATATATCAACTCTGTTAGGAGGACAGAGTTATGGGGCACAGAGTACAGAGCCAGTATGGTGTTTCTATTTAAGAAACCCATTCCAGCCCTAAAGCATTATACACCAGCATTCACTCTGTATTGAACGTGTGTTAATTGTACCAAAATGGCATCAGTGAGTGTAATGAAGTGGTCATAGGAGGTGTACCCGTGTGAGGATGATCCCACTGATCTCCAGTACTGACATGTCTGCTTTCTTGCACTCCCCCTGCTCCCAGATGATGGCACTGACCCGGTCTCTGGATGGGTGGCACGCCTGCAGCCACGATAGTTGGCCCTGTGAGGAGAAAAAGTTGGTGTGCTGATATACTAAGCCTTTTTGAGGTTACATATTAGGTGACAGGGTATGGTGGTGTAGACCCACTTGCTGTAGGTTCTCATCATCACTGCTGAGAGTGGTGGATGGGGGAAGAGTCAGGCCAGGGCAGTACCGCCCCTCCCCCTCACTGTCACTGCTGCCAGTGGAAGCGGAGTCAGGCCCTTGAAGAAGATCCTCCCACATAGTATCATCTGTGTCAGAGGCCGGGCGCGAGCCCTCGATCCTCAGGTGCTCCACTTCACGAGGGTTCACCTTAGTGTCCTTGGCACCTCCACTACTTTCCTCCTGTGCAAATAATAGGACTGATCAAACTAAATGTCCACCTTTCACTCAGGCTACAAAGATCAGGACTCACTGTCTTAGGGTTTACCTCAGGTGGTGAGGGATTTGAGAAGGAGTGAAGGTGTCTCTTCCTGAGGACAGTGGTAGGTGTAGGTCCAGCTACACTAGTGGGTGGTTGTGCTTCCTTATCATCCTCTTCCTCTTCACTAGAAAGCTCATCAGAGGCCCCAAACCCTGACTTTCTCTGATTTGTCTGGACAACATCAAAAACAGAAATAGAATTAGCTGGATAAAACAGCAAATCCAGTGTCCCAAAATGTAAATCACAGACAAAAACCCAGCCTTACAACCCGCTATACAAGTTTGCTAAGGCAACGCAAAGGAAACAAAATGTTGACATTTGAAAAAAAGGAAAAACTGGAACTCTGTTAATGACTGCTTGACACAAACAGTCATTGTTTTATGATCAGGTAAAGGATCTGATCATTGTTTGTTTGGCCTTACCCTTCTCTCCTCTGATCTGTACAACCTTAGGTTTTCCTCCAGCTGCAGCTCAGTGTCACCATCGTTCCCCTGTCCCTCTGTCCTCTTCAATCCTTTACCCTTCCTTAGCCTGAATGAAGGGTGAGAAAATAAGGGAACATGTTATACAGTGTGGGAGCAGTTTGCGCAAGTGTATAAAAGGGTGTGTACGAACAGCATGTGTGTGAGCACCAGGTTTGTGAACAGCATGTTTGTGAACAGCATGTGTGTGAACAGCATGTGTGTGTGTGTGTTACTGGCAATAAGAACCATACCTCCTCCTGCGTGCAGGGCTGGTGCTGCTGCTGCTGACAGGACTGACTGAAGGGCTCCGGTTGGACTCTGTGGACACTATCTGGCAGTGCACTGTCCCCAGCAATAACATAAGACACATAGGCCCCAACTGCTCACTAGCACTGGCTGCAGGAACCTCCACGTACAACATTGCTGCTGCCACTACAGAGAGATAGCCATTAATATACCATTTAGGGGACTGAGAGTTACAGACCAATTTAGGTTTATGAAAAAGTATATTGGATTCCACAGCATACATCTGCATCATTCCTAAAGTAACATTAAGGTGAGAGGTGAGTTTACCTTGCATGAAGTAGAGCAACAGGATACAGGTAGAGATGGACCTGGAGGTCACCTGGATCCACCACTGGAAGAAGAAGGGGAAGAGGAGCACCCTGACCAGGCCCTTACGGGTCAACGCTGTCCATGGACTATCGGGCTTGGCCTTGCCGAATGTAGACCCTGAAAAAGAAGAGAGACAATCTATAGCGTTGCATGCACCATATCCATCCAATAAGCAAATAGTGCAAATGAGCATACATATACACCTTGTAATAAATGGATACTCACCTCTTACTAAATCAACATCAATGAGGTCTGGCTTGACATGACCGGACCTCTTTGGTTTACAGTCCATGCCCTGTGTGAGAGACAGTTATCTTTCTAACAAATACTGATCACATATGACAATCTAATTGCTGGTGAAATATGAGCATATTAGACCAAACATCATGAACTTACATTAAGTTCAGCCTGTTCCAGAGACTTCTCCCAAACCTGCTGATCATATGCACCGATCTGTTGACACATGGACACACTTCAGTTTTATTATACCATGTAAGGGATTTTAGACCCTCGTGACATTGTCAGTAAGTCCAGCATGTCTTACCTTCTCTTGATACCATGCTATTCTCGCCATTGTCTTATGACTGTGGTGAACACTCAGTGTCAGGTCATTTCAGAGAGGACACAGGGACAGATAAGATCTGGCTGCAACCCAGGCTTGTGTAACAACAAAAACAAAGGAGAGAACATTAGAGATTAAGCAAAAACAATGACATTGTGGAGTACAATGGGCCTTTCCACAACATGTTCACTCAATACCAGAAATTACCACTGCTAGCTAATTGTAGCACTTCATTGTGCTGCATGTACAATTGTTACCCCCATTACAAAAATAACTATATAGAAATTCAACTCATCTCAACTTAGCCCAAAGGATAATGTGGTTGAAGATAGGTGATACAATTGTTCAACTGTGTTCAGGTGAAACTCTGTACTAGTGATCATTCTAAAAACAGCCAGTAAAACCATCATCCCGGAGCAGTATCATCAAGCGGGATGTCGCAGTGTGATTTGCAAACTAGCTCTGTTTCGCCATCATTCATGCAACCTCCGCTATATTTTTCAACTCGTACAAAACACGTTTGAACTTGCCACCATTCAAAATAGGTAAACAGATTCATGCCACATTTACATTATATAGATTAAAAACAAGTAACGTTAGCAAGCTAGCTACCATTAAACAAAGAGTTATCTCGCCAGCTCTTCTTCAGCCCAGGAGTGGCGCGCGGCTCGACGACGTAAACTATCCAGTTAACGTGAGCAGCATCTCACCTGTAGGGATTGCAATGATTTATGAGTAACTCTCTTTTACTGCAGTTATCAAAACGATTTCACCAATCGTTGCTATCAGTTGTATTTGAAGTCGAATTCCCAGGAATGCACACCGAAACAACTCTTTTTAGGCTCTTGCACTTCCTTTTTCCGGGTTGATCGGAGCCTGCTTGTTTGTTTGTTTCTGTCAGAACTGTCAAATCTGTGCAGCCAACCGCTGCGCGTGTGGCCTGTGGAAACTCCACATTCCAATGGAAAACCTGTGACAGCTAGAGCGTACTCTACAATAAAATATATGCGTATGGAATACAGTAAAAAATAAATAGCTACATAGAACAGAATAGAACATTTTTATTTTTATTATTTTGTAAATATTATGTTCATTTCCATTGCATTTCATATAGCTATTTAAAAAAAAAGTATAGCTGGACGACATTGTTGTATTGTATGCTACTGTATTTGCCGTCTATCTTCACAGCTCCTGCTTGTCCAATATAATGAATGATAATATAGTTTCTAACCTCAGGTCAGACTAGTTCAATCTAAAATCCTGAAAACTGTCAATAATTTACACAAATAAATAAAATGCCTATAACAAGTAGGGTACATAGGCATAATCACACAAATTAATCACAGCAAAACCCTCCATGGGGTATTAATAGCCCCAGAAAAAGAAAAGAAATCTGCCCAGAATTTTGGGAGCATTTTACATCTTGTCATTGGAGTCCTGGGTGTCGACTGATGGCTGCTCTTGGTCAGCTGCCACGCACACCAACTTACTCTTGACCTTCTTATTGGAGCTGATGATGAAAAAGGGGCTGAGACAGGCATAACAGGAGGAGAAGAAGATCTTCATGTCAGCTACCACTGGAGACACCTTATCTACCGTCAGCATGTAAATCCAGATGATATTGTCTATGCCGAAGAATACAACATACAACACCACCAGGGTGATCACTGTCTTGGCAGCCCTAGTCTCAGCTCCTCCACCCTGGGATGATCGTCGGATGCTTCTCACCTGGCGGCTGTGACGGTGGAGGAGGAGAAGGATGTAGCCACTGGACCACAACATGAGCCCCACAAAGACAAAGTCCCGTGTAGAGACAACCACTCCATTGATCTTGTAGGACAGCCTGTCCCTGAAGTCCACATGGCAGAAGCCCAGGTTCAGGGTGAAGGCAGGCACCGTGCCATTGCGAGGGGCAATAGAGAAAAGTGGAGCTGCGAAGCATATAGCCATGTTGAAGAGCCACAGCCCTGCGATGGTGGGCACGATGAGCCTGGGAAGACGGGCCTTAAGCCTGGACAAACAGGGTCCACCTGCAGGGGCGATGGTCACTGCCTGGAACACACTGAGCATACAGGTGATGCACACTGACAGAGCCCGGGCGATGCGGTAGGTGTAGATGACCACCTTGCAGCCCGGGTCATTAAGCAGGTCACGCAGGCCAAACACAGTCATAGTCTGGGGGACGCAGCGGGTGAGGAGCAGCAGCAGGTCAACGAAGGCTAGGTGGCAGAGAATTATGTCCACAGGCTGGAGTCGGTACTCAGAGTAGACGACCTGGATGTAGGCCAGCAGCACCAGGGTGTTCCCCAGGAACCCTAACCCTGTTTGCAACAGGAAGGACACCCCTTTGATGGTGACACAGAGATCCAACATGATACGTAACTTGGGTACCACACTGAAGAATAGAGACAGAAAATGAAGTTTGTTAAACAGAAATATGAATACACCAAATGTGAACAAATGTTACTTATTGCACTCTCTATTAGACTAGGATTGCAGAAGCATATTCTTACCTGCAACTATTGATAAAGAAGCATGAACACAGTATTGAGCATTCATTCTGGTTAATTGCCCGTGTAATTTCAATATATAGCATGTTCTAGTCTGTGGGGATTATTAGGGGACAACATTAGAACACTCACCCCACCCCTCCTAAAGATGTAAGAACCACTACAATATGTAAACAAGACTAAGAACAACTCTACATTTTTTTGATGGAAGCAATCAATGGCCATATTTTATTGGAACTTCAATTAAAGAAAAAAAAGTAATAATTTGGCAAAACTAGTCAAGGGGTAAGATTCAGTCTTAGTGTTCCCATACCCCAGCAGAGGTTTTTGTTATTGTTGATGTAAAAGCAGCTTGATGAAGCTATTAGGAAGTCATTTAGAGGTTTTAACATGCACAGCTGGCCCTTTACACTGCTCTCCTCTGTTCTCTCCTGTCCTGGGAGTATGTCACCTTGGCACACAGCAGCACAGGTCATTATCCAGCAATAACAGATGTCTGTTCTAATTGGGAGCAATGGGAGAGTAAACTTATATTCTGATGTTCTATTCTCTATTCTTAATATTGCTTTATTCACCTACACTCTTAGAAAAAAAGGGTTCCAAAAGGGTTCTTTGCAGAGGGATAAGATTCTACCAAGAACCGTTTTGATCAGAAGAACCCTTTTTGGAAGAAAGGGTCCTTTGATGATTCTTTGGAAGGCAATACGGATTCTTTGGAAGGCAAGAAGGGTTCTACATAAAAGCATATATAATATTTCCCAGCATGTTCTATTGTGAGATTTTCAACATTCTTAGTGTAATATGTGTTTTTGCATTTACATTGATTGGTTAATAAATTTTTTCTACACAAAGATAAATAGCATACAGTTTTCTAAACTAATCCAATCAGTTGGATTTATTTCCCCCATTACTGAGATGGTTGTTCCAGGTTAAGTGAATGAGGTAGTCTCAGTATTCAATATTCCCTACCTGGCAGTCATACTGAATGCAGGTTGAGGGTGATTAACAATTTCACTTGTTGGATGTCCTAACTATGGCTGGATTCCAATAGGAATTACATATCACTTTGCAAGCCAGCATAATGTGACTTGCAGGCCTGATGTGGCTAGTAAACCTGTGTTAGGGTATAACTAGGCCCTCAAAGAAAGGCCTTATGATACACAGTATATAATGTATTGCCATAGATAATAACATTTTAAAGGCAAATAAGGCTGGTGGAATCGTTCATAGTGGGTTCTAGAAATAACCATATACAGTGTTTTTTTTGAAGAACCCTACACAGAGGGTTCTAGATAGAACCCTCTGTAAAGGGTTCTACCCAGCACCAAAAGGGTTAACCTATGGGGACAAACCGAAGAACCCTGTATGCTTCTACTTAGAGTTTTCCAAAACAATCATCCTGTTCCACCAATACTCTTCTGCACTATGCAATCCAGACAGTGTACATTTGTAATTAAGTGTTGCTCCAATAATGTGTCATTTAGACTGCACAGCCCTTTGACTAATAGTCAAACTTAGAAGAAAGTCAACCAATACTGAAGAATCCTTGATAAAGGCGAAGGTGACATTTTAATTTAATTTGCTAAACACATCCTGGAAGCACTCTCTGGGTTACATAATGTAAAGGTGTTATTTCCCCATGTGTGTATCAAAATGTTTATATGAGTACAGGACTAATTAAAGAGCAGGCTCATGCATGTTCTTCTCTGGGGATTTGATCATGTGTTCCGAGTCAGTGAGCAGATGGTTTTAATGTGTTTCCTCCAAAGACCAGACCCCCCCCCCCCGCCTCTAATTACTTTATTGATTCATTATTCATTGCCTCAAAGAGGTTGTCACAAACTACAGATAACTGTTGAAAATCTCTAAAAGCTACTCTGTTCACCAAGTTATTTACTCTCCTGTCCTATTTCTTCTGCCACCCTACTCATATCCCCATCGCTCTCTGTGGGAGACATTATGTCTTATTAAAGACTAATGAGGAGGGGTAGAGGTGTACACTAATATGTGTACACTCCTTGGAGTGGGATCCACTTACAGGAAGATATATTTTTTTATTAACTTCCTATGTGTTTTTATAGAGCATGGTGTCTTGCTTCAGCATCACTTTCATCTCTGACAGAGGTGACAATGACAGTGATACGTCAATGACATCAATAACAACATACAGGAACTCAAGTCCTTCTGTTCACCTGACTTAAAATTCCTCACAATCAAATGTCGACGGCATTATCTACCAAGAGAATTCTCTTCAATTATAATCACAGCCGCATATATCCCCCCCAAGCAGACACATCGATGGCCCTGAACAAACTTTATTTGACTCTATGTAAACTGGAAACCACATATCCTGAGGCTGCATTCATTGTAGCTGGGGATTTTAACAAGGCTAATCTGAAAACAAGACTCTCTAAATTCTATCAGCATATCGATTGTGCAACCAGGGTTGGTAAAACCCTGGATCATTGTTATTCTAACTTTATTCTAAAGACGCCCTCCTTTCGGAAAAGCTGACCACAACTCCATTTTGTTGCTCCTGCCTACAGACAGAGACTAAAACAGGAAGCTCCCGCGCTCAGGTCTGTTCAATGTTGGTCTGACCAATCAGATTCCACGCTTAAAGATTGCTTTGATCACGTGGATTGGGATATGTTCCGCATTGCGTTAAACAACATTGACGAATACACTGATTGGGTGAGCGAGTTTATTAGCAAGTGCATCGGAGATATCATACCCACAGCAACTATTAAAACATTCCCAAACCAGAAACCGTGGATTGATGGCAGCATTCTCGCGAAACTGAAAGCGCAAACCACTGCTTTTAACCAGGGGAAGGTGACCGGAAACATGACCAATACAAACAGTGTAGCTATTCCCTCCACAAGGTAATCAAACAAGTTAAGTGTCAGTATAGAGACAAAGTAGAGTCGCAATTCAACGGCTCAGACACAAGATGTATATGACAGGGTCTGCAGTCAATCACGGATTACAAAAGAAAAACCAGCCCTGTCGCGGACCAGGGTGTCTTGCTCCCAGACAGACTAAAAAACTTCTTTGCTCGCTTTGAGGACAATACAGTGCCACTGACACGGCCCGCTACCAAAACCTGCGGTCTCTCATTCACTGCAGCTGACATGAGTAAAACATTTAAATGTGTTAGCCCCAAAAGGTCCACAGACGACGCAACCGCAACCGCCCTGCACACTGCCCTAACCCATCTGGACAAGAGGAATACCCATGTGAGAATGCTGTTCATCGACTACAGCTCAGCATTTAACACCACAGTACCCTCCAAACTCGTCATCAAGCTCGAGACCCTGGTTCTCGACCCCGCCCTGTTACCTGGGTGAGGGTAGGTAACAACATCTCCACCCCGCTGATCCTCAACACTGGGGCCCCACAAGGGTGCATTCTGAGCCCTCTCCTGTTCTCCCTGTTCACCCACGACTGCGTGGCCATGCATGCCTCTAACTCAATCATGAAGTTTGCAGACGACACTACAGTGGTAGGCTTGATTACCAACAACGACGAGATGGCCTACAGGGAGGAGGTGAGGGCCCTCGGAGTGTGGTGTCAGGAAAATAGCCTCACACTCAACATCAACAAAACGAAGGAGATGATCGTGGACTTCAGGAAACAGCAGAGGGAGCACCCCCCTATCCACATCAACGGGACAGTAGTGGAGAGGGTAGTAAGTTTTAAGTTCCTCGGCGTACACATCACGGAAAAACTGAATTGGTCCACCCACACAGACAGCGTGGTGAAGAAGGCGCAGCAGCGCCTCTTCAACCTCAGGAGGCTGAAGAAATTTGGCTTGTCACATTCCCAAACCAGAAGCACTCACAAAACCAAAAGCACTCACAAACTTCTACAGATGCACAATCGAGAGCATCCTGTCGGGCTGTATCACCACCTGGTATGGCAACTGCTCCGCCCACAACCATAAGGCTCTCCAGAGGGTAGTGAGGTCTGCACAACGCATCACCGGGGGCAAACTACCTGCCCTCCAGGACACCTACACCACCCGATGTCACAGGAAGGCCATAAAGATCATCAAGGACAACAACCACCCGAGCCGCTGCCTGTTCACCCCGCTATCATCCAGAAGGCGAGGTCAGTACAGGTGCATCAAAGCAGGGACAGAGGGACTGAAAAACAGCTTCTATCTCAAGGCCACCAGACTGTTAAACAGCCACCACTAACATTGAGTGGCTGCTGCCAACATACTGACTCAACTCCAGCCACTTTAATAATAGAAAAATTAATGTAAAAAATGTATCACTAGCCACTTTAAACAATGTCACTTAATATAATGTTTACATACCCTACATTACTCATCTCATATGTATATACTGTACTCGATACCATCTACTGCATCTTGCCTATGCCGTTCATATTCTTCCTTTCTTTACACTTGTGTGTATAAAGTAGTTGTTGTGAAATTGTTAGGTTAGATTACTTGTTGGTTATTGCTGCATTGTCGGAACTAGAAGCACAAGCATTTCGCTACACTCGCATTAACATCTGTTAACCATGTGTATGTGACAAATAAAATTTGATTTGATTTAAAACATGCTCTTTGTTTCACTTGTTACTCATTTCATTACAAGCATCAATCATAAAGTAAAACAAACCACACAGTGCTCATATATTATGTCACGTTCTGACCATAGTTCTTTTGTGTTTTCCTTGTTTTAGTGTTGTTCAGGACGTGAGCTGGGTGGGCATTCTATATTGTGTGTCTAGTTTGTCCGTTTCTATGTATGGCCTGATATGGTTCTCAATCAGAGGCAGGTGTTAGTCATTGTCTCTCATTGGGAACCATATTTAGGTAGCTTGTTTTGTGTTGGGGTTTATGGGTGGTTGTTTCCTGTCTTTGCGTTCTCTGCACCAGATAGGATCGTTTTGGGTTTTGCCACGTTTGTTATTTTGTATTTGTGTAGTGCTATCGTCTTTTATTAAACATGTTGAACACGAACTACGCTACATTTTGGTCCTCCTCTCCTTCGATGAAAGAAAGCCGTTACAGAACCACCCACCACAACAGGACCAAGCAGCGTGGTGACAGGCAGCGGCAGCAGGAGCAGCTCAAAGAGGAATGGACATGGGCGGACGAGTTGGACGGAAAAGGACCCTGGGCACAGCCAGGAGAATATCGCCGCCCCAAAGAAGAGCTGGAGGCAGCAAAGGCGGAGAGGTGCTGGTATGAGGAGGCAGCACGGTGGTGCGGATGGAAGCCCGAGAGTCAGATCCAAAAATGTATTGGGGGGGTACACAGGAAGTGTGGCAAAGCCAGGTAGGAGACCTGCGCCAAATTCCTGTGCTTACCGGAGGGCGAGAGAGACCGGGCAGGCACCATGTTATGCTGTGGAGCGCACGTTGTCCCCAGTGCGGGTGCATAGCCCGGTGCGGTACATACCAGCTCCTCGTATTGGCCGGGCTAGAGTGGGCATCGAGCCAGGTGCCATGAAGCCGGCTCTACGCATCTGGTCTCCAGTGTGTCTCCTTGGGCCGGCGTACATGGCACCAGCCTTACGCATGGTGTCCCCGGTTCGCCTGCACAGCCCAGTGCGGGCTATTCCACCTCTCCGCACTGGCAGGGCGACCGGGAGCATTCAACCAGGTAAGGTTGGGCAGGCTCGGTGCTCAAGAGCTCCAGTGCGCCTGCACGGTCCGGTCTATCCAGTGCCACCTCCACGCACCAGCCCTCCGGTGGCAGCCCCCCGCACCAGGCTGTCTCTCCGTCTCAGCCCCCCGCACCAGGCTGTCTCTCCGTCTCAGCCCTACAGGTGCTCCCGCCTGCAAGGAGCCGCCAGAGTCTCCCGCCTGCAAGGAGCCGCCAGAGTCTCCCGCCTGCAAGGAGCCGCCAGAGTCTCCCGCCTGCAAGGAGCCGCCAGAGTCTCCCGCCTGCAAGGAGCCGCCAGAGTCTCCCGCCTGCAAGGAGCCGAGAGTCTCCCGCCTGCAAGGAGCCGCCAGAGTCTCCCGCCTGCAAGGAGCCGCCAGAGTCTCCCGCCTGCAAGGAGCCGCCAGAGTCTCCCGCCTGCAAGGCCGCCAGAGTCTCCCGCCTGCAAGGAGCCGCCAGAGTCCCCGCCTGCAAGGAGCCGCCAGAGTCTCCCCTGCAAGGAGCCGCCAGAGTCTCCCGCCTGCAAGGAGCCGCCAGAGTCTCCCGCCTGCAAGGAGCCGCCAGGGCCACCTCTCAGTCCGGAGGAGTTTCCTCAGTCATGAGGCGCTCCTCAGCCCTGTGGGGCCATTTGTTAAGGTCCCTAGGCCAAGGTCGGCGACGAGGGTCGCCACTCAAAGGACGCTAAGGAGGTGGACAAAGACAATGGTGGAGTGGGGTCTACGTCCAGCGCCAGAGCCGCCACCGTGGACAGATGCCCACCCAGACCCTCCCCTATAGGTTTAGGTTGTGCGGTCGGAGTCTGCACCTTGGGAGGGAGGGGGGGGGGACAGTCACGTTCTGACCAAAGTTCTTTTGTGTTTTCCTTGTTTTAGAGTTGGTCAGGACGTGAGCTGGTTGGCCATTCTATGTTGTGTGTCTAGTTTGTCCGTTTCTATGTATGGCCTGATATGGTTCTCAATCAGAGGCAGGTGTTAGTCATTGTCTCTGATTGGGAACCATATTTAGGTAGCTTGTTTTGTGTTGGGGTTTGTGGGTGATTGTTTCCTGTCTTTGTGTTCTCTGCACCAGATAGGACTGTTTCGGGTTTTGCCACGTTTGTTATTTTGTATTTGTGTAGTGTTATCGTCTTTTATTAAACATGTTGAACACGAACTACGCTGCATTTTGGTCCTCTCCTTCGACGGAAGAAAGCTGTTACACATTATTTCTCAGGTTGTTGTAACTATATTACTCCTAGGTCAGATCTTTTTTAATAGAGTACCACAGTATGAGTCATAATACCCATAAAACCCCAGGGGTCAAACAAGGAAATGGTTCCAATCGTTTTTCCGCCATTCATTTTTCCTGTAGGGGATTTTAGAAACACTTAAAAGAAGGACTGTGTTTTGTGTAGGCTT
The DNA here is from genome assembly GCF_036934945.1 of Oncorhynchus masou masou. Lineage (NCBI taxonomy): Eukaryota > Metazoa > Chordata > Actinopteri > Salmoniformes > Salmonidae > Oncorhynchus > Oncorhynchus masou. Next base: position 64,872,104 of record NC_088216.1, read on the forward strand.
ACCCTGGTGTGACGTTTTGATAACCGTGTAAATCCCTCTAGGACAAGGGGACTTTTATCAATAAATTTGCCTGTAATTGTCACACCCTGACCATAGTTTGCTTTGTATGTTTCTATGTTTTGTTTGGTCAGGGTGTGATCTGAGTGGGCATTCTATGTTACATGTCTAGTTTGTCTATTTCTATGTTTGGCCTAATATGGTTCTCAATCAGAGGCAGGTGTTAGTCATTGTCTCTGATTGGGAACCATATTTAGGTAGCCTGTTTGGTGTTGGGTTTTGTTGGGTGATTGTTCCTGTCTCTGTGTTTGCACCAGATTGGGCTGTTTTTGGGTTTCACGGTTCTTGTTTTTGTTAGTTTGTTCATGTATAGTTTTCTTTGTTAAAGAACCATGAATAGAAACCATACTGCGTTTTGATCCGCCTCTCCTTCACCGCAAGAAAACCGTTACAGTAATTAACACCTCAAAAGTTCAATTCTAATTAGCTACTAATGTGTCTATCATAAAGAACTACAAATGCCATGATGATCTGGACAAGACTGCCAAATCGAGGCAAAGGTAAGAACCTCTGAATGAATTATCTAATGTTAGCTACATTTCGTAATGAATACATTTATACATTTCTTGACAATTCTGTGAACTGTCTTCTGCAAGTTTTAAATTGACACAATACCTGTTAGCAAAGGTGTCAGCTAGAGATAACGTGCAGGGATTTGTAGTCTTCCATGATGTCTACTTTGATGCTAGCATTTTTAAATCAGAGTAAATAGAGCCCGAATACAATTAATAAAACTCACTTTGACCGAGAGAGATTGACATGGTCATCAAAACGTCCCGCCAGGGTAAGCCTACAGAAAACAGACATTATTTGAAGTGTTTCTAAAAATTCCCTATGGGAAAAATGAATGGTGGAAAATCAATTGGATCCATTTCCCTGTTTGACCGCTAGGTTTTGTGTGTATTATTACACCTCCACTCTGGGGCTCTATGGCAAAAATTATACACTTATCTAATCTTATCACATCTTTCTCCATAAGGGGGCACTGTAGCCTTGTTAGTCCTTACCTGGACCATAGCAGAAAGCAATTCAAAGGAACCATAGAAATAGAGCAGTAGATCTAGTCCATGAGTATTGAAAGTGACCGGTCTGGCTGGGAATGCATTGAGCCCATTGAGATACTTCTTGAGACCTACAGTATATTTCCATTCTGGCTGACTGTCCTCAGCCCTAATCATATGTTTTTGTGCCATATGGACACAGCTGGAAAATATGCAGTCATCTGTATTGATATCAGATAATTGGAGGGAAATGAAAGGGGAGCCTAAAGTCAGTGGACCATGCTGATCACTCCCTACGGCTACTGAACCACTCTAGGAGTATAAGAATATGAGGAAACTCACTAGACATGGGGACTTTGTTCTGTTTTACAAAGAGACTTGTGATCTACAGACTCCAACTGCATCATAAAGCATACCCCTCAGGTAAGATACCTGATGAATGCAATGACCTTCTGAGAAGATTGAATATATTGACAAATACTGATAGGCCTATGACATATATTTTCATATCCTTCATTCCTGCAGCCATGGAATCAGAGGAGGTGGTCCGGGGAATGCTGTACCTGTCTCTCACTGTGGTTGGAGTTCCAGGAAACATTGCTGTCATCGTGGCATTCCTCCTGGCACTGTACCAGGAGCATCAGCTTCTTCCTGCTGACGCCATTGTGCTGCACCTGGCCTGTGCCAACCTGCTGGTGGTAAGCGTGCGCTGTCTGCTGGAGACCCTGGCCACCTTCCGCCTGGTCAACATCTTCGGGGATACGGGCTGCCAGGGGGTGATCTTTGTCTACCGTACGTCTCGCTCCCTATCCATCTGGCTCACCTTTGTGCTGAGTGCCTACCAGTGCCTGAGCATCGCTACTCCCGGCTCCCGCTGGGCCTCCATCCGTGTCCTGGTGGCTCGCTACCTGGCAGTGATCTTCCTCACCCTTTGGATCATCAATACCTCCATGAGCTCGGCAGCCATAGCCTTCTCCCTGGGCTCCCGGAATGACTCAGTCAACATGCAGCACAGCATTAATGTTCAATTCTGCTATGTTCGCTTTCCTACTATGCAGTCCAAACAGGTGAACGGGGCTGTCCAGGTAGGGAGGGACGTGGTACCTATGGGCATGATGACCCTGGCCAGTCTGGTCATCCTTTTGTTCCTGTACCGCTACAGCCAGCAGGTGAAGGGACTCCGCAGCAGCTCTGGGGCCAGCGGTGGGGCAGAGCAGCGGGCGGCTAAGGCTGTAGTGGCCTTGGTGACCCTGTATGTGGTCCTCTATGGGGTGGATAATGGACTGTGGGTGTACACCCTTACCGTGAGGAAGACCATGAACTCCTCACTGATCTCAGACCTGCGCATATTCTTCTCGTCGCTGTATGCAGCGCTCAGCCCCCTGGTGATCATAGCCACCAACAGGAAGGTAAACAGCAGGCTGAGGTGTGTGGTGCAGGAGAGGCCCGTTCAGGACAAAGTCACTACACTATCTACGGTGTGAGTTAGGGACCTATTGTAGTAAGATGGTAACAAAGATGAAGAATGTTGATTATAAATTATTTATGTTGCTATTAGAATATGGAGTAGAAAACAAATAGACCTAACATTGTACATTGTTAAAGGCGTGGCAAAAGTATCTTGACCACTTATACTCACATTTAAGAATACTTTTAGTCTGTTTAATATGGTTTAATATACTGTATAAAGTTAATGTTTGCGCTGCTACTAGGGTAGCCTAGTGGTTAGAGTGTTGGACTAGTAACCGGAAGGTTGCGAGTTTAAACCCCCGAGCTAACAAGGTACAAATCTGTCGTTCTGCCCTTGAACAGGCAGTTAACCCACTGTTCCCAGGCTGTCATTGAAAATAAGAATTTGTTCTTAACTGACTTGCCTAGTTAAGTAAAGGTAAAAAAAAAAAAATTATGTGGAAAAGTTGGTGGCAAGCTTGGATTGATGGAACTCAAAGGTCATGAAACCAATATATTGCTACAAATGTGCCTAGAACATGCCTACAAATTAAAAAATGAGCATCGCAAGTAGTGTTTGAGCCTTTTCTGTCAAAGTCACATTAGTAAAATTGCCATGATATCAATCATCCCATATTTGTCCTGTTATCGCTTTGTTTGTTCATTCATTATGCTCCTTCATCTTAATTGGATGGAAACATTATAACTGGATGACTAACAGCACACTATAGCTGTCAAATGACTTCCAGCAGTCTCTTTCATTGTTATTAACGATTTGAATGAGATCTGTGAAGCGTCACACTGCTAATGAAGGTAGTTAATTGCCCCACAGAGACCCAGGTACAGTCGCATGAGAAAACCAACTCTCTTTAGAACAAGAAAGATTCACTCTGAATATAAATATCTGATGTAAATGTGAAAAGGATGGTTTTCACTTATAGGTCAAATAATAAAGATGAGACTACTAAGATAATAGTATATGATTGGTTGACATTATAAATGTAGACATTTCCATCAAATTAGATGTTAGATTAAGTTGCATGAGCTGTTATCCCCTTGATTGACTGATTTGCTAGGGGTGATATTTGCCATTTGCATGTAGTTATATTCCACTTCCGGAATACAAGGGCTGAGTAAAATGGACTAGGAGGGGTGGGGTTAGGGGTGTCTGTATGACAACTTCAAAACCTCATGATTTATGTACAAAGAGTGAGTCATGAGTCATCAAATTGCAATTACTACAAACATTTTATGTATTCTTTGTAAGGGCTTTGAATTGTGTATACCCTAGCCACATATATTCTAATTTTGTATGTTGGATGCAACTTGTTTTTTTAGATGCATTTATAGCAGTAGAGTATGGCAGGTCACAAAACTGCCATGAATGTATAATGTTAATGAACAAAAATCTGACCTTGCCCATCATGTTCGTGTAGAGATTGCAACTGTGTTATACACCAATCGATAAACCTAAACATTCCTTAAATCTAATGCAGGAAATAACACGTTATTCATGTTTGCACCTCTCTGTTAGGCTTTTACTGATCTATGTATATAAAAAAATGTTTCTGTCATAATGCTGTATCATAATCTGTAGCAACATACACTATGTCTGCAGTACAAACTATTTTCCGAACAGGGCTAGATCTTGTCTGTAAATTCTGGTAAAATTCAGCTAAGTTACTGATTTGAGTCAAGATTCAGAGTACAACTCTCCAAATATTTTCTCTTGATGATAAACTCCATGTTTCTTACTCTTCATACCACTGAAATCTGATTGGTTCATGACACAGACTCCGGTGGAATGAAGGATAGAATGCATGGATAATTCCAGTCAGCCTATGGGCCTTTTCCTTCATTTTCCTTCATTCGCCGCAATTGGATCCTTGTCAGAAAACAAATCACAAAATTAGTCAAAATGGAACATTAGACAGTGAGGAAAAACTGAGGAGTGAAGAATTACATACAGTTCACTCCATGTGTCTGTATATTGGGGCGGCAGTGTAGCCTAGTGGTTAGAGTGTTGGACTAGTAACCGGAAGGTTGCAAGCTCAAACCCCCAAGCTGACAAGGTACAAATCTGTTGTTCTGCCCCTGAACAGGCAGTTAACCCACTGTTCCTAGGCCATCATTGCAAATAAGACTTGCCAACAACCTTTAACTGACTTGTGTAGTTAAATAAAGGTAAAAATAAATTGTGTGTGCCACTGCACAAGATGCAACCTGCTCCTGTACTGTTCCATTCCTTCAGTGTGTTCCAGGCCCTGGTGAATGCCTTATCCCTGTTAGACATATGTAGAGGTGGGGCTTAAGCCTCTGTGGCCTCTGTGGCCCAGAATCACATTAATTTTGACTTTTGCAATACTGAGTAGAATGTGAGATTTCAATATCACGACTGCTACCTTTCAATCAAATGGTTGAAGGTTTGGGTCACTGCATACCCTGTTTTAACATCGATACCGGAAGTCTCCAATCTGACTCACCTTACTGGAGATTAACTTTTCAACTCTTGGTTCTCGTTTGATCCATATCTAAAAACAAAACAAAACACATATCAAACATCAAGCAACAGTTTCATCAAACTAAAAAATATTTTTGATTTTATTTCTGAGTAATCATTGAAGGTAAACAAAAAGTAAAGACGATGTCTCCGAAACGTTTCTGTAAATTTCCTTTGAAAGGTAAATTAAATGAAGTAGTCCAGATCAATCCTTTTCCTGAAGTGCCTGATGTCAGCCTCATTGTCTTTTCACCTGCCCTAAATAGAGGCATTTTAGCTTACAGCATGGACCAATGGCATTGCAGCAAAAAGAGCATGCCTCGCCCCCTCTATCTTAAAGGGATACTTTGGGATTTTTGCAATTAAGTCCTTTATTTACTTCTCCAGAGTCTTACGTTAGTCATTGTGCTAACGCTTGTTATCAATTGCACTATCAGTCTATGGGAACAGTTGTCCCTGTAGTCTTCCAGTCATTGCGCTAACGCTAATTAGCACTGGCTCGTGAATCTACCTCTAACTTCCTTAATATTGAATACAGAAATATGAAAATGGTATCAATGGTATTCATTGCCAAAATCCCAAAGTATCCCTTTAATACTGGTCCACACCCTAATATAGCCCTTATGGCCAAATTCTGAATGACAGAACAGAACTTATCCCCTCCCTTAAGAAACTAAAACTATTCCACCAACAAACACCCAACATTATTCAGCAGTATTGTTCCACATCCATTTTCACAATTCAGCATAAGAAATGATAATGAAAACTGATCATACTCAAAGTATAAACAATCAATAACTGTTGAAATAGATGAACCATTTTGGCTTTATTCTATTATTATTCTAGGTCAACACAGTAGTATGTTTAATAGCTTTGTCTTTGGCTGTCTATGCTTGACAACAGTCTATAGATGTGAGTTGTGCATTCTTTGGCAGAAATTCTATGGAAATGTGGGATATCATCAAAATACCCTCCTCCCAAACCTCCCCCTCCTCCCCTTCCTTTCATTCTCACCAGAGTGGAGTCTGTTTGGACACGTTGGCAAAGGAATTTGCTCACTTTCTGGGTGACTGCAACTATGGAAGAAAACATGGAGATAAAAAAGAAGCTTAATGCAGGAAATCTGTATGCAAAATAACAGTATTTAAATGGTCACAGTTAGCCCCCAGAATAATGCAAAATCAGTTGTGTTTGATGAAAGAAAAACACCATATATTTTACATCCCATAAGTGATGTTACGCTATGACATTATTAGTGAATAACATTTATGATTAAGATATTGCAGTTCACATGTTGTGAGGGCAATATGTTATTAAGACTTCCTTTATAAAACAGGTATAATTTATGTTAAACAGAACAGAACAGCTATTTCGACATCCCAGTTCCAGGGAGAGGTCACTGTTTCAACATGCCTGGAATTCTACAGTGCAGGAAAGGAGTAGCACCTGTATATTCTGCTCCCTGCCTGAATGAGAACCTTTTTAATTCTGTGATACCAGATCTCATTTCAACATGAATGTGTTCTGATGTATTTTGACTTCATACCATGTTTAAATGTATTCACAGCACTATTCTAGAGTCCTGAATAACGCATTGTGGTCTTTCATGCAGGATTCTCTAAACAATAGTGAGATCGACACGTCTTCATGTTCAGCCTTGAAACATGTTTAAGTTTGTGATTTGAGTACACATTTGAAGACAAAGGTTGCACTCAGTGGAAAGAGAACCTGACACTCTGAGAGGAGCAGAATGACACACTATGAGCAGTAGAACACTGTTATACTGAAAGCATATTACTGTGATCCAGTTGAGGAAATTAAATGTCAGAGGAGCCCCTGGGTGAAGCAGGCCACATAGTAGATAGGGGTATGGGGAGTTACAGGAGCCCCCTGAGGGCCCGGGGCCAGCCACAGCCACAGTCTCTGCTAGAGTCTCCTCCCAGCCTACACTTTCAGGTAAAATATGTGTTGCTTTGTCTGGACTTGCACAACATTCAAGGTTGGCTGCCCAGCAACCCCAGCAACACATTCAATCAGGAGATTTGATTTGATTTTATTAGGATCTCTTTAATCCTCATTAGGACTAATCTTCCAAGAGTCCTTAAACATTAAAATACAATTTATAATACTATCACATTTTCACATATTTTTTTCACACTGTTACAGACATAATACACTGACATATTGACCAGATAAATAATCCTTCATCTACCATAGTCCCGCACAACCTTCCAATTTATTATATTTAAATGGTTCTAAAGAATTGTTTGAATTTATTAATTAAAAGGTTTCTGGTTTTCTCAGATACATTATTCAATTTCTTTATTGCTCTAAATCGAAATGTTATTTTGCTTATTTCTCTTTTCTATCTGGACAACACATAGATGGAGCTCAATCTATTCCTAGTATTTACTGAATGTCTGTCTCTTACCAGCTGAATACTGTTGTGAATAGAGTTTGGCCATTTTAAATGGTGTACATTGTGAAATAAAATAAGCAGGTTTTTTCAATTATCTTGTTGATTGATGACCAACCAAGAGCATTGAGCATGACTACAACAGAATAACCATATCTCCAACTTTAAAACAATCCTTGCTGCTTTGTTCTGTGCAATCTGCAGCCTCCTAATTTCACTTGCTGATGCATGTCCCCAGACCATAGAACAGTAGTTCACCTGACTCCCAATTAATGGGACAGCAGGGTAGCCTAGTGGTTAGAGCGTTGGACTAGTAATCGAAAGGTTGCAAGTTGGAATCCCCGAGCTGACAAGGTACAAATCTGTCGTTCTGCCCCTGAACAGGCAGTTAACCCACTATTCCTAGGCCGTCATTGAAAATAAGAATTTGTTCTTAATTAACTGACTTGCCTAGTAAAATAGTAAAATTAAATAAAAACATTTAAAATGCTTGGGTTGTTTGCTTAAGAATATTTTCTGGGAAATATTTAGCTATCCTTCTGATCATGCATGCAGTTTTTATTTTTATTTTTAAATTTTTAACATAGATTAGTTATTTGAGACGTCCATGATTAGCAGTTGTCTAGCTGCACCCCTAGTAGTTTGGTTTCTGCCACTTCCTCAAGTTGTACTCCCCTCATACTTAACTGTATCCCATGCTGTGTTGGCCTTTTCCTGGTGGAACAGACCAACATAACCTTGATTTTCGAGGTGTTCAAAACAAGTTTGTACCGGCAAACCGACTCCCTGATATTTTGCAGATCTACTTGTAGAGCTTTCTGTACCTGTTGAATCGATTGGCTTGCTGTATAAATTGTAGTTTCATCTGAAAATATACTAGCTTGAGTTTCAGATAATGCATACGGAAGGTTGTTGGTATATATTAAAGTAAAGAAGTGGCACAAGGCAGCTGCCCTGCGGTATTCCACAGTTTAAAGCATGAGGGGAAGAAAACAACCCATTGACATAGGTGGACTGTTTCCTGTCAGCTAGATATGACTTTACCCAATTCAATGCTGCCTCCTTAAACCCATAATGCAAGAATATTTATTCAATTATTTCATGATCCACTAAATCCAATGCTGCACTAAAATCTAAAAATAGTACACCCACAAACATACCATTATCCATTGCATTGAGCCACTAGTCAGTCATGTCAACCTATGCAGTGGTGGTGGATTTTTTTTTGTGATAAGCATGCTGATTGGCTGTAATCAGATAATTTTTTTCCCATGAACTCCCATATTTGTCTACTCACAATACCCTCCAACATCTTACTGAGGGAAGGGAGCAGACTAATTGGTTGACTATTGGCAGGAGTAATGGGTTCTTTGTTGTCTTTCATGATTGGACACAGTTTAGCATGCTTCCATACATTTGCAAATGTCCCCTTTTCCAGTGACCAATTAAATATGTATTTTAGTGGAGCTGCAATCTGGGGAGCAGCATAGCGAAGTAAAACATTTCCATAAAATCGTAACTTGTAGATTTACCATTGGGTAATGACTTCAATAGGTTTAACACCTCCTCTACTGATAAAATCGTAACTTGTAGATTTACCATTGGGTAATGACTTCAATAGGTTTAACACCTCCTCTACTGACACAATTTGTAGTCTAAAAGAGCTGTTTTTTGCTCATAATATGATCATCAATCCATTGATAGATTGTTTGGAAGAATGGGTGTTTACATTATCGCTCTATAAATTAATTTTCTTTGTAAAAATATCAGCAAAATGATTGGCAATATCAGCCAGTTTTGTTATTGTCCTCCAGTCAACATCCACACTAGATGGGCATGTTGAAATAGATGTACCAAGTAAGCCCTTAACTCTATTCCATACCTTTTCAGAATAATTTCTACAATCAATAAAAACATTTTTGTAAAATACATTTTTTTTCTTACGATTTTTTAAAACTGCATAATTAAGTAGTGTTCTATAATTATGTTCATCCATTTCTTTTGCCATATTTCTTTGAGAAAAGAGTGCAGCTTTGAGTTTCACCTGTAGCCAACACATTGCTTAATGCCCAATATTGTACAAGCTAAGACATAATAGGAGGTGGGGAAGCAAAGCAGAACCCAATGAGGCAAGAAGACACTTTGTGACAACTGGTGACAATCCAAGCTGGTATTAGTGTAGATGAACACATCTCACATAAAACATGTGAATTGATTTGGCAGAAAAATATACTTTGATTTGCTGCGTCAGTTCCATTGTCGTCAATTATTTGGAAACGTGAAGTGAAATCCATCATTATCTAGAAGCTGATCTATATACATTAGGCTGTCAGTTTGCAAAGATTAATTCCTCTGATGAAAACCAATGAGCCAATCCAGTGCCCTCCCTTGGGGGAGACCATGGCTGCGCTGTGTGCTCCCTGAATACAAAAACCTAGCTCCAATATTCTAATCTCATTTAATGATTGTGGTTAAGAGCTGAAGGCTGAAGCTGAGGGAGGGTTGATTGTAACTCCTGAGGGACTGAGTCTGACCCTGGTTAGTTGATTTCGGATTAGGATGTCACCTCATCTTTCTTTTGGCAATGACACATAAGAGCCACAGCCTGACAGCACGGTCAAATGTTCAAAATGTAGGCAACACAGTGATTCACCACGGCAACACATTTGTTGAGAAAAATAGCCATAAAATACATTATGCTCTTGAACACAAGTAAAGCTGTTATAGAGGCTAGTTGTACAGAAACAGGTTATCACATACAGTACAAGGTTGTTAATGTGGTCCCCTGGCCACCCCTTCTTCTCTTTCAATCCACAGAGGTGGAATTTTCCACATGGGAGCTCCATAGACCATTGTGGAATGTAGACAAGACGGAACACGATCTCGGGGTGTGCTGCCTCTCCTGAATCCTGCCAGTGAAGTATTGTGTTGTAGTTTAGTAATTTACTGGTGGACATCATCTCCGGTCCCCGGGAGACTCCTTCCCCCAAGGGGTGGTCATTTACTATGACTGTAGGCTACATCTTCTCAACACTGACTCGTTGCTCAGAGGGTCTTACAGTGATAGATGGTTATCTTTGTCTTGGAGCAGAACTTGTAAAGTTATACAACATGGGCAGGGCATGTGCTGACATAACAACATCCTCAGAGCTCTCTCTTTCCCATCCTCCACCACACCTATAGCTAAATGAATTGCTTACATGGCACATGAGTAGAAAATAAAATTACAGAAAGGGCAGACCTTTTAGAAACAGTAGAATCACAGATTCTAAACTAAATCCCCTTAAAAGACAAACGTGATCACTGAGCTGCATGTCATGTCCATGCATTGGCACAACAAGACAATTATTGCCAACATTGAACCTTTTACCCCAGTGGGATAAATCAGGGTCACACAGAGTGTTTCTTGGTAGTATAAACAAATTTACTTTGAAATGAAAGTATACACCTTACACACATGGTTATGGGCTTACAAAAAAGAGGATACCTGTACTGTGTTAAATATAGAGTTGAAATCTATTCAATTCTGAGTTTGTATCCCAACATTAGACTTTATACACATCACAGAAGACAGAAATATAACACAAATGTTTGACATAGAAACACTGTATTTCTTGCGTTTTTACATTTTTTATAATGTTAATTAATTATGAAATTATGAAAAATACTAATAACATTCCACCCATGAGGCCACTAGGTCATTTGACTGAGCTACAACATGAGGCCACTAGGTCATGTGACTGAGCTACAACATGAGGCCACTAGGTCATTTGACTGAGCTACAACATGAGGCCACTAGGTCATTTGACTGAGCTACAACATGAGGCCACTAGGTCATTTGACTGAGCTACAACATGAGGCCACTAGGTCATTTGACTGAGCTTGAGGCCACTAGGTCATTTGACTGAGCTACAACATGAGGCATGGTCATTTGAGAGCCAACATGAGGCCACTAGGTCATTTGACTGAGCTACAACATGAGGCCACTAGGTCATTTGACTGAGCTACAACATGAGGCCACTAGGTCATTTGACTGAGCTACAACATGAGGCCACTAGGTCATTTGACTGAGCTACAACATGAGGCCACTAGGTCATTTGACTGAGCTGAGGCCACTAGGTCATTTGACTGAGCTACAACATGAGGCCACTAGGTCATTTTGTACAACATGGATAGGTCATTTGACTGAGCTGAGGCACAAAAGCTACAACATGAACTAGGTCATTTGACTGAGCTACAACATGAGGCCATGGTCATACTGAGCTACAACATGAGGCCACTAGGTCATTTGACTGAGCTCAACATTATAACTGATATGAGGCTAGGTCATTTGAGAACCAACATGAGGCACTAGGTCATTTGACTGAGCTACAACATTGGTCTGACTGAGCTACAACATGAGGCCACTAGGTCATTTGACTGAGCTACAACATGAGGCCACTAGGTCATTTGAGAACCAACATGAGGCCACTAGGTCATTTGACTGAGCTACAACATGAGGCCACTTCATTTGGTTCCTATGTAGGACCCTTCATTTGACTGACACAACATGAGGCCACTAGGTCATTTGACTTCAACATGAGACTAGGTCATTTGACAGCTACAACATGAGGCCACTAGGTCATTTGACCTACAACATGAGGCCAACCTGAGCTAAACATGAGGCCACTAGGTCATTTGACTGGAGCTTCTCACTGTGTCATTTGACTGGGACATGAGGCACTAGGTCATTTGACTGAGCCAAATGAACTAGGTCATTTGACTGAAGCTTTCTTTGACTGAACTACAACATGAAAGAGTGTATACACAGAATGTTGACTGAGAAACATGAGGCCACAGCATGAGAGGCCACTAGGTCATTTGATAGAGCTTTGATTCTTCATAGAAAGTGTTTTAAATCACAAGAGCAATTACTTTAATATGAATACATAGTAATCATTGTGGAGGGTACAGGTACTTTATGCCAGGGGTTTACAAATGTTCTTGCACAGGGTTCCCCTGACCAGGAAAACCTGCAACCCAGGGACCTCTTGTTTTATCATCAAGTGAATGATAATGGAAAGTAGAAGTAACATTTTTAAATTAATAGATTTGGTAGACAGTTAAATTATTTTGACGTTCACACAGTTCACTGGAAGAGAAAGTGTAAACTCTAACTCTATTAGTTAGAAAGGTATATTGACAGTGTAGAGAAAAAGGTACAAGAAATGCAACAACCGGTGCACCCACACATTGACTATGTACCGGTACCCCTGTATATAGCCTCGCTTTTTATTTTACTTCTGCTGTTTAATTATTTGTTACTTTTATTTTTTACTTATCTATTTTTTACTTAACACTTATTTTTGTTCATTTCTTTCTTAAAACATCTTAAAGTATTGTTGGTTAAGGGCTTGTAAATAAGCATTTCACTGTAAAGTCTACCTGTTGTAACTGTTCTATTTGGCACATCTGACAAATGCAATTTGATTTGATTTGCAACAATTACAAAGATTTGAGGAAATCAGTCAATTTAAATAAATTCACATTAGGAAATCAGTCAATTTAAATACTGTCATTAGGCCCTAATCTATGGATTTCACATGACTGGGCAGGGGTGCAGCCATGGGTGGGCCTGGGAGGGCATAGACCCACCCACTGGGAAGTCAGGCCCAATCAGAATGAGTTTTTTTTTAAAGTACTTCTTTTACAGACATAAATACTCCTCAGCATCTCCACTGCCACCCCCCTCAGACATCCCCACAGGTGAAGAAGGAGGATGTGGAGGCCCTGGGCTGGGTTATCTGCGGTTGTGAGACCAGTTGGACGTACTGCCAAATTCTCTAAAATGACATTGACGGCAGTTTATGGTAGACAAATTAACATTGAACCATCTGGCAGCAGCTCTGGTGGCCATTCCTGCACTTAGCATGCCACTTGCATGCTCCCTCAAAACTTGAGACATCTGTGGCACTGTGTTGTGTGACAAAACGGCATATTTTTAAGTGGCCTTTTATTGTCTCCATCACAAGGTGCACCTGTGTAATGATCGTGCTGTTTAATCAGCTTCTTGATATGCCACACCTCTCAGGTGGATGGATTCTCTTGGCAAAGTAAAAAAAAAATCACTACCAGGGATGTAAACAAATTGGTGCACAAAATTAGAATGAAATAAGCTTTTTGTGTATTTTGTGCAGCTCATGAAACATGGGACCAACACTTCACATTTTGCGTTTAGATTTTTGTTCAGTGTAGCGTCAGGCTCAAAGACATGAAGTAGGGGTAGGAGAGAGCACCACCTTCTGACCAACAACGGTATGGCTTCTATGTGCAAATGTACAGTATGTACAGTATGTGCTCAGACTTATTAACAGAGGTGAATGAATGCACAGCACACCCAAGGCAAAAGGAGCTCAGTATGCCAGTGCAATGTCCTCACAACGTACAAGACTGGGTTCAATTTATTCAATGAGTGTTTTACATAAATAGATGCTCGCCTTGCATGGCTCACATACAAAGCTCAAGCTGGGTCTGTCTGCAAAGTGGGGTTCTACCAGCAATACATAGAAGCTGTGAGCTTGTAAACACACAAAAAGATTTCCAGCTCTTTGGAGGGTGAATTTAATCTGCACTGTGTGATTTTGGGGGTGTTATTTAATGTTTACAATTTTCATACCCAGACTTTCAGGTGCCTTTGAAATAGTGCTGTAGGTTCTCCAGCTGACCACCTTCCCTCTGTCAAAAGGATTTTCAAGGGAATAAGTAGACAAAAACAAGAGCATAAAGCTTAGGAGCCTGCAACGGCTGCCTGCTTCCTTAAATAGACTCAATCTGATAGCGTCTCTACATTTAAGGGCTTCTGACTCAGTCCCAGGTAAGTAGGCCATTCATAGATGCTAACTACCTTTAGCGTCTATTGAAATATTATCTTCTGGTCGGGGGAACCTGTGCTATTAGTTATCTGCGTCCCCGAATTTTCAATTTGTGAAATTATTTTGATGTAATATGAAAGTAGAGTGATTTATGTTTCTAGAACCATACCGCAATTGAGTATCGATTCACGTTAAGATGGAGTATTTGGCTGTTTTGGCTGCCAGAGCCAAATTCACCTCTAAACAGAACATGCACGGTCCTTGGACTATAAGGAGTAACGTTAGGCGTTAGTCCATTATTGGGCTGAGTTCAGGGCTGCACTCACAGGAGCATTCACAGAAAGTTTCCTTTGAAACCCAAGATGATTATGCACACTTTATAGGTTTATTGACTGTTTGTATAAAGAGTGTAAGGCATAGAAATGTATCACATAGCTGCCACCTCACTACCTTGCAGTGGAGGGAGAGTTTTAAACCTCATTTAATCAAGGTGCTTTTCCCCAATATAACTAAAAAGAGAGAAAGACAGAGTGCATAAAAACAATGCTATGCAGACGACACACAATTAATCTTCTCCTTTCCCCCTTCTGATGACCAGGTGGCGAATCGCATCTCTGCATGTCTGGCAGACATATCAGTGTGGATGACGGATCACCACCTCAAGCTGAACCTCGGCAAGACGGAGCTGCTCTTCCTCCCGGGGAAGGACTGCCCGTTCCATGATCTCGCCATCACGGTTGACAACTCCATTGTGTCCTCCTCCCAGAGCGCTAAGAACCTTGGCGTGATCCTGGACAACACCCTGTCGTTCTCAACCAACATCATGGCGGTGGCCCGTTCCTGTAGGTTCATGCTCTACAACATCCGCAGAGTACGACCCTGCCTCACACAGGAAGCGGCGCAGGTCCTAATCCAGGCACTTGTCATCTCCCGTCTGGATTACTGCAACTCGCTGTTGGCTGGGCTCCTGCCTGTGCCATTAAACCCCTACAACTCATCCAGAACGCCGCAGCCCGTCTGGTGTTCAACCTTCCCAAGTTCTCTCACGTCACCCCGCTCCTCCACTCTCTCCACTGGCTTCCAGTTGAAGCTCGCATCCGCTACAAGACCATGGTGCTTGCCTACGGAGCTGTGAGGGGAACGGCACCGCAGTACCGCCAGGCTCTGATCAGGCCCTACACCCAAACAAGGGCACTGCGTTCATCCACCTCTGGCCTGCTCGCCTCCCTACCACTGAGGAAGCACAGTTCCCGCTCAGCCCAGTCAAAACTGTTCGCTGCTCTGGCCCCCCAATGGTGGAACAAACTCCCTCACGACGCCAGGACAGCAGAGTCAATCACCACCTTCCGGAGACACCTGAAACCCCACCTCTTCAAGGAATACCTAGGATAGGATAAGTAATCCTTCTCCCCCCCCTTAAATGATTTAGATGCACTATTGTAAGTGGCTGTTCCACTGGATGTCAGAAGGTGAATTCACCAATTTGTAAGTCGCTCTGGATAAGAGCGTCTGCTAAATGACTTAAATGTAAAATGTAAATGTAATGCAGCTACTCAACATTAGCCATAGGCTTTGCAATCCGGTCTTTAGGGAACACCTGAATAGGAAGCTCTTCTGTCATGCTCTTTTGAATTCAAACATTGTGAACACTATGATTTGGACGCCATTATTATTCAGTCAGCTTTACAATAACAATGCTGTAGACACATGTACAATACCAATCAAAAGTTTGGACATACCTACTCATTCTATGGTTTTTCTTTATTTTTACTATTTTCTACATTGTAGATTAATAGTGAAGACATCAAAACTATGAAATAACAGATGGAAACATGTTAAACCAAATCAAATTATATCAAGTAGCCACCCTTTACCTAGCTGCCTATTTAAAGAAAGGTTCAATAAAAACATTTTAAAATTGCCTTGATGACAGCTTTGCACTCTTGACAATCTCTCAGCTAGCTTCACCTGGAATACTTTTCCAACAGTCTTGAAGGAGTTCCCACATATGCTGAGCACTTCTTGGCTGCTTTTCCTTCACTCTGCGGTCCAACTCATCCCAAACCATCTCAAATTGGTTGAGGTCGGGTGATTGTGGAGGCCGGGTCATCTGATGCAGCACTCCATTACTCTCCTTCTTGGTCAAATAGCCCTTACTTTAAAAAATATATAATTATTTAACCTTTATTTAACCAGGTATGCCAGTTGCGAACAAGGTCTCATATGGAATAAACAAACATGCAGTCAATAACAAATAACAAAATGAGGTAAGATAAGGGAGGTAAGGCAATAAATAGGCCATAGTGACAAAATAATTACAATTTACCAATTAAACACTGGAGTGATAGATGAGCAGAAGATGAATGTGCAAGTAGAGATACTGGGGTGTAAAAAATAAATAACAGTTTGGGGATGCAGTAGTTGGATGGGCTATTTACAGATGGGCTATGTACAGGTGCAGTGATCTGTGAGTTTCTCTGACAGCTTGTGCTTAAAGTTAGAGAGGGAGATTTTTACTGATTTTTGTAATTCGTTCCAGTCATTGACAGCAGAGAACTGGAAGGAAAGGTGGCCAAATTAGGAATCGGCTTTGGGGGTGACCGGTGAAATAAACCTTCTGGAGCGCGTGCTATGGGTGGGTGCTGCTATGGTGACCAGTGAGCTGACATAAGGCGGGGCTTTATCTAGCAAAGACTTATAGATGACCTGGAGCCAGTGGGTTTGGCGACGAATATGAAGCGAGGGCCAGCCAACGAGAGCATACAGGTCGCAGTGGTGGGTAGTATATGGGGCTTTGGTGACAAAACGGATGGCACTGTGATAGACTGCATCCAATTTGCTGAGTACAATGTTGGAGGCTATTTTATAGATGTGACATCACCGAAGTCAAGGATCGGTAGGATGGTCAGTTATACGAGGGTATGTTTGGCAGCATGAGTGAAGGATGCTTTGTTGCGAAATAGGAAGCCAATTCTATATTTAATTTTGGATTGGAGATGCTTAATGTGAGTCTGGAAGGAGAGTTTACAATCTAACCAGACACCTAGGTATTTGTAGTTGTCAACATATTCTAAGTCAGAACCGTCCAGAGTAGTGATGCTGGACGGGCGGGCAGGTGTGGGCAGCGACCGGTTGAAGAGCATGCATTTAGTTTTACTTGCATTTATTAAGAGCAGATTGCATAGCGGAGAAGGTACAGTGAGATTCAAAATGGTTGGTGATCTGTTTGTTAACTTGGCTTTCGAAGACCTTAGAAAGGCAGGGTAGGATAGATATAGGTCTGTAACAGTTTGGGTCTAGTCTAGAGTGTCTCCCCCTTTGAAGAGGGGGATGACCGCGGTAGCTTTCCAATCTTTGGGGATCTCAGACGATACGAAAGAGAGGTTGAACAGGCTAGTAATAGGGGTTGCAACAATTGTGGCGGATATATTTAGAAAGAGAGGGACAGATAGTCTAGCCCGGCTGATTTATAGGGGTCCAGATTTTGCAGCTCTTTCAATACATCGGCTATCTGGATTTGGGTGAAGGAGAAATGGGGGAGGCTTGGGGGGTGCTGGGCTGTTGACCGGGGTAGGGGTAGCCAGGAGGCTTCTAATGTTAACATACATGAAACTAAGGCTTTTATGGTTACAGAAGTCAACAAATGAGAGCGCCTGGGGAATGGGAGTGGAGCTAGGCACTGCAAGCCCTGGATTAACCTCTACATCACCAGAGGAACAGAGGAGGAGTAGGATAAGGGTAAGACTAAAGACTATGAGAACTGGTCGTCTAGTGCAATCGGAACAGAGAGTAAAAGGAGCAGGTTTTTGGGTACGGAAGAATAGATTCATGGCATAATGAGACACAGCGATTCAGACAGCTAGCGGGCCGGGGCAAGCAGGCTAGCAGAAGGGCCTTAGGAGGACGTCACGACGGAAGAGTCAGTTGTAGCCCCCACGGGCAGTTACGTCAGCAGACCAGTCGTGATGGATCGGCAGGGCTCCGTGTAGTAAAAGGGTCCAGGCCAATTGGCAAAATAGGTATTGTAGCCCCAAAAAATGGGCTGATGGACCTCTTCAGCTAACAGTCCGATTTTCTCTAGACAGCTAGCGGGCCGCGGCGAGCAGGCTAGCAGATGGGACGTCGCAACGGAGGAGCCTGTTGAAAACCCCTCTCGGGCGGATTACATCCTGTAATCCGAGGTGTGTTGGGTCATGGGGTTGATGATCCTGAGCTTGACTGCCACATCTTGAATTAATGACTGCTGTTCTAATCCTCTTTTATGCACCAGAAATGCAAAGCCACACTCTAGTTTAGAGCACGCTGTTTTTGCACTTTTTGGAATCGGCAGATAAACAAAGCAAAAAATACACACGAGGAATCTTGTGAGAACGTGATGTGGTGGAGATTGACAGATGTTATATGTTTAAAAGCCTCTCTTCTGCATAGAGTTTAAGTCTTAAATAATGTATAGGCACATCTGTCTGTAGGATCTGTCTGTAGGATCACCTGCTGATCAATGAGACCAACCGACCAAGCTTGATTAACATTCATAGTAAAACACCATGGCAATTTTTTTTTTTATGTCTAGGTCCGAGGCTGGCATACTGACACAGTCTAATAACATACTCCAAAAACAGATAACAAAAAGAGATAACATTTGTGGAGGCAAAGATGAAGATGCTAGTATATTTTACAGCATTCTTCAATAAAGACATTTCACGTGTTGCCCTCCCTGGTTCCCCCTGTCATGACTGAGGAGAGATCTAGGGGTCTGAAGATGTGGGGGTTTTATGACACCTCACGCCCCTGGTAAATCTTAGGCCACAGACAAATTCCTTTTGTCCTGTTACTATGGAGAACCAGCCTCAGAACATTAAACATGAAATAAAGGGACTTTGGAACAATGGTTTCCGTCAGCCACAATGGTGGTCATGACGATAGATGGAATATGAAAATGTATGTAATTTTTGTTCCCTATCTATGTCGTACAGTTCACAAATATCAACATATGCCCCACCATTTCCTCTACTAAACACTCATCACACAGACTTGTTTCATGTCTTGTTGTACCTTTCTTTTGTGTGTCTCCTAATTATAATCTCCTCCCCTTTGGCTGGTCTCCACAACGATCGGCACACCTCTAATTGACGCACATGAGCCTAATGCCCTTAACGAGACATGTGACCATTACAAAAGGAGCTCCCAGCTCACTGTCAGATCTGTGTCACGCACCTCGGGACAAGATCTGTGACATGCTTTTCACTCCGGAGCAGGGTGCCTGTGAAAGAAGTGATTACTGGGGTGGTGTTGGGGTGGAGCAACTGAAATGGAAGATTCACTGTGTCTGTGACGCCCACCGTTTGGTGCGACACAGAGTCTTCTCAGTTTCACCACCGGGTCTGTCTGTCCTTTTGAGTTTTGAAGTAGAATCTTTATCTGACAAAGTCATGTAAGGATTTGCCTTTTACCCTGTGAAAGCTTTGTGCCAAACTCACCACGGTTTTTCAGATGCCAGCTTATGGCCGTGTGTAACAGTGTGTAGCAGGGAGATTCTGAGATGTGAGAAGTGTGCAGGAGGGCATGGGACAAAGGAATATGTAGTATCGGTGGAGAAAAACAATTGTGGGGGTGCCATTGTTGTTGGGGATCAGAAGTGTCCGGTGAGAGAGAGACAGGTTGAGGTTGCCAGGGTCAGAGTAGAACAGAAGGTGTCGTATGCTGAGGCAATGAAGAGTGTAGAGGATGATGGGCCAAAGATGAGTAGTAGGTCTAGGCCAATACAAAGTGATATGAATTTGTGCTTCAGTAAGATTGTCTTCTTAGCGTTCATTGCCATGGTTATTACCTGGTACCGCATAAATGGAACGCAGTTGCAGAGAAGTACTTGGGTTTACAAGATTTTACTGCAGAAGAGTTATAAGACATTCGCACTGAGCTAAAGGGTAGAGCTGCCGCTTTCAAGGAGCAGGACTCTAACCCGGAAGCTTATAAAAAAATCCCGCTATAACCTCTGGCGAACCATCAAACAGGCAAAGCATCAATATGGGACTAAGCTCGAATCGTACTACACCGGCTCCGACACTCCTCAGATGTGGCAGGGCTTGCAAACTATTACAGACTACAAAGGGAAGCACAGCCGAGAGCTGCCCAGTGACACGAGCCTACCAGACGAGCTAAATAATTTCTATGCTCGCTTTGAGGCAAGTAACACTGAAACATGCATGTGAGTACTTTGAGCATGCGTTGACCAACTGGCAAGTGTCATGCGTTGACCAACTGGCAAGTGTCTTCTCTGACATTTTCAACCTGTCCCTGACTGAGTTTGCAATACCAACATGTTTCAAGCAGACCACCATAGGCTCTGTGCCCAAGAACCCCAAGGTAACCTGCCTAAAAGACTACCGACCGGTAGCACTCACTTCTGTAGCCATTAAATGCTTTGAAAGGCTGGTCATGGTTCACATCAACACCACATCAAACCCTAGACCCTCTCCAACTTGCATACCGCCCCAACAGATCCACAGATGATGCAATATCTTTTGCACCTGGACAAAAGGAACACCTATGTGAGAATGCTATTCATTGACTACAGCTCAGTGTTCAACACCATAGTGCCCTTACTAAACACCTCACTCTGTAACTGGTACCTGAACCTTCTGACTGGCCTTCCCCAGGTGGTAAGGGTAGGTAACAACACATCCGCCACTCTGATCCTCAACACGGGGGTACCTCAGGGGTGTGTGCTCAGTCCCCTCCTGTTCTCTCATGACTGCACGGCCAGACACTACTCCAACACCATCATTAAGTTTGCCAATCACACAACAGTGGTAGGCCTGATCACAGACAACAATGAGACAGCCTATAGGGAGGAGGTCAGAGACCTGACCATGTGGTGCAAGGAGAACAACCTCTCCCTCAACGTGATCAAGACAAAGGAGATGATTGTGGACTACAGGAAAAGGAGGACCGAGCACGCCCCTATTCTCATGACAGGGCTGTCGTGGAGCAGGTTGAGGGCTTTAAGTTCCTTGGCGTCCACATCACCAACAAACTAACATGGTCCAAGCACACCAAGACAGTCATGAAGAGGCCACGACAAACCCTATTCCCCCTCAGGAGACTGAAAATATTTGACATGGGTCCTCAGATCCTCAAAAGGTTTTACAGCTGCACCATCGAGAGCGTCCTGACTGGTTGCATCACTGCCTGGTAAGGCAACTGCTCGGCATCCGACCGCAAGGCACTACAGAGGATAGTGCGTATGGCCCAGTACATGACCGGGGCCAAGTTTCCTGCCATCCAGGACCTCTATACCAGGCGGTGTCAGAGGAAGGCCCTACAAATTGTCAAAAACTCCTGCCACCCTAGTCATAGACTGTTCTCTCTGCTATCGCACGGCAAGCGGTACTGGAGTGCCAAGTCCAGGTCCAAGAGTCTTGTAAACAACTTCTACCCCAAGCCGTAAGAATCCTGAACATCTAATGAAATGGCTACCCAGACCATTCGCACCCCCCCCCCTTCTACACTGCTGCTACTCTCTGTTATTATCTATGCATAGTCGCTTTAATAACACTACCTAAATGTACATATTACCTCAATTACCTCAACACCGGTGCCCCCGCACATTGACTCAGTACCTGTACCCCCTGTTATTTTACTGTTGCTCTTTAATTATTAATTTTACATCTTGTCCTTTTTTAGGTATTTTCTTAAAACTGCATTGTTGTTTAAGGGCGTGTAAGTAAGCATTTCACTGTAAGGTCTACAACTGTTGTTTTTGGAGCATGTTACGAATAAAATATAATTTGATTTGAAGATGTGTTGAACGAGAAGGCTGTCCTCCCAGGCTGCCTGCCAAGTGTAGGATCAGTTAGGGTCAAAGTAGTGGAATAGGGTGGTGTGATTGAAATGTTTTCATGAAATAGTGGCATATAGATATACACTACCGTTCAAAAGTTTGGGGTCACTTAGAAATGTCCTTGTTTTTTAAAGAAAAACACATTTTTTGTCCATTAAAATAACATCAAATTGATCAGAAATAAAGTGTAGACATTGTTCATGTTTTAAATGACTATTGTAGCTGGAAATGGATGCTTTTTAATGGAAGATCATCATAGGGGTACAGAGGCCCATTATCAGCAATCATCACTCCTGTGTTCCAATGGCACACTGTGTTAGCTAATCCAAGTGTATCATTTTAAAAGCCTAATTGATCATTAGAAAACACGTTGGATGGTTCTGACAACTACAAATACCTAGGTATCTGGCTAGACTCCTTCCAGACTCACATTAAACATCTCCAATCCGAAATTAAATCTAGAATCGGCTTCCTATTTCACAACAAAGCATCCTTCACAGCATCCTTCACTCATATGCTGCCAAACATACCCTCGTAAAACTGACCATCCTACCAATCCTCGACTTCGGTGATGTCATTTAGAAAATAGCCTCCAACACTCTACTCAACAAATTGGATGCAATCATCATGGATATTACCTATTTTAGCATGGACATTGCCATTTCACCATTTTAAAGTAGTCAACTGGGTGAGGATTCCAAGAGTTGGGAGCAATCAACCAATGAAGAAGACTACTTTAAAATGGAGTTAGACTCAATGGCACTGCCCATTGGCACAGATACAAAGATGAGTCCTCTATCTATCGCTATGGCCTGGTCACACTCGTATCTGCCCTCTCATTGGCTAGAATGGGCCCACCGCCTCCTCCCGTCCAGTGGTGAAAAAGTACCCAATTGTCATACTTGTGTAAAAGTAAAGATACCTTAATAGAATATAATTCAAGTAAATGTGAAAGTCACCCAGTAAAATCCTACTTGAGTAAAAGTCTAAAAGTATTTCATTTTAAATATACTTAAGTATCAAAAGTAAAAGTAAATGTATAAATAATTTCTTATATTAAGCAAACCAGACAGCACCATTTTCTTGTAATTTTTTTTATTTACGGAGAGCCATGGGCATGCTCCAACTCTCACACTGTTTAGTGAGTCTACCAGATCAGAGGCAGTAGTGATGACCAGGGATGTTCTCTTGATAAGTGTTTGAATTAGACAATTTTCCTATCTTGCTAAGCATTCAAAATGTAATGAGTACTTTTGAATGTCAGGGAAGTATTTTTAATGAAGTACTTTACACTACTGCTCCCATCTGCCTTCCATTTTTAAGGACATGTACATTAGGAAAATATTCAGACTCCTTGACTTTTTCCACATTTGATTACGTTACAGCCTTATTCTAAAATGGATTGAATACAACATTTTCCTCGTCAATCTACTCACAACAAAACAGAAATGCCTTATTTACATAAGTATTCAGACCTTTTGCTATGAGACTCAAAATGGAGCTCAGGTTCATTCTGTTTTCATTGATAATCCTTGAGATGATTCTACAACTTGATTGGAGTACACATGTGGTAAATTCAATTGATTGGACATGATTTGGAAAGGCACACACCTGTATTTAAAGCCCCGCCTTATCTCAGCTCACTGGTCACCATAGTAGCATCCACCCATAGCACGCACTCCAGCAGGTATATTTCACGGGTCATCCCCAAAGCCAACTTCTCCTTTGGCCACCTTTCCTTACAGTTCTCTGCTGCCAATGACTGGAACAAATTGCAAAAATCACTGAAGCTGGAATCTCATATCTCCCTCAGTAACTTTAAGCATCAGCTGTCAGAGCAGCTTACCGATCATTGCACCTGTACACAGCCCATCTGTAACCAGCCCACCCAACTACCTCATCCCCATATTGTCATTTATTTGTTTGTTCCTTTGCACCCAAGTATCTCTACTTGCACATTAATCTTTTGCACATCTATCACTCCAGTGTTTAATTGATAAATTGTAATTATTTTGCCACTATGGCCTATTTATTGCTTTACCTCCCTAATCTTACCACATTTAAACACACTCTATATACATTTTTATATTGTGTTGTTGACTGTATGTTTGTTTATCCCATGTGTAACTCTGTGTGGGTGTGTCGCACTGCTTTGCTTTATCTTGGCCAGGTCGCAGTTGTAAATGAGAACTTGTTCTCAACTGACCTACCTGGTTAAATAAAGGTGAAATAAAAACAAATATATAAGGTCCCACATTTGACAGTGCATGTCAGAGCAAAAACCAAGCCATGAGGTTGAAGGAATTGTCTTTAGAGCTCCGAGACAGGATTGTGCCAAGGCACAGAACCAGCGAAGGTTACCAAAAAATGTCTGCAGCATTAAAGCTCACCAAGAACACAGTGGTCTCCATCATTCTTAAATGGAAGAAGTGTGGAACCACCAAGACTCTTCCTAGACCTGGCCGCCTGGCCAATCTGAGCAATCTGGGGAGAAGGGCCTTAGTCAGAGAGGTGACCAAGAATCTGATGGTCACTCTGACAGAGCTCCAGAGTCCCTCTTTGGAGATGGGAGAACCTTCCCGAAGGACAACCATTTCTGCAGTACTCCACCAATCAGGCCTTTGTGGCAGAGTGGCCAGACAGAAGCCACTCCTCAGTAAAAGGCAGTTTGCCAAAAGGCACCTAAAAGACTTTCAGTCCATGAGAAACAAGATTCTCTGGTCTGATGAAACCAAGATGGAAACCTGGCACCATCCCTATGGTGAAGCATGGTGGTAGCAGCATCATGCTGTGGGGATGTTTTTCAGCGGCAATGACTGGGAGACTAATCAGAATCGAGGGAAATATGAACAGAGAAAAGTACAGAGAGATCCTTGATGAAAACCTGCTCCATAGCACTCAGGATCTCAGACTGGAGTGAAGGTTCACTTTCCAACAGGACAACAACCCTAAGCACACAGCGAAGACAACGCAGGAGTGGCTTCGGGACAAGTCTCTGAATGTCCTTGAGTGACCCAACCAGAACCCGGACTTGAACCCGATCTAACATCTCTTAGAGAGACCTGAAAATAGATGTGCAGCGACACTCCCAATCCAACCTGACAGAGCTTGAGAGGATCTGCAAAGAAGAATGGGAGAAACTCCCCAAATACAGGTGTACAAAGCTTGAAGAATCATACCCAAGAAGACTCAAGGCTGTAATCGCTGCCAAAGGAGCTTCAATAAATTACTGAGTAAAGGGTCAGAATACTTCCATTTTGTTTCTATACATTTGTAAACATTTCTAAAAACATGTTTTTGCTTTGTCATTATGGGGTATTGTGTGTAGATTGATGAGACAAACATGTTTGAATCCATTTTAGAATAAGGCTGTAACATAACAAAATTTGGAAAAAGTCAAGTGGTCTGAATACTTTCCGAATGCACTGTATTTACATTGTTTGAGCGGTCACTGAAATATCTTATCAGTATAACAGACATTCTTTGCTTCTGCCCGTTTGCTGCTGGTGAAAATAACCACAACTATCAGGTCGCCATGCCACCTGAGCGCCATGCTACCGCTATACAACCGCAATTGAGCAATGCTGCCGCCTGGAGGGGATATGGAGGACAGAGCCAAACGAATGAGTGCTGTGATGCACAATGCCCGAATGTGGCGTGATGGATGTACTGTATGTACTTGTGGTTTTCTCCATACTCTAGTCCTCCCATCTGTGTGAAACAGCAGAAACTGGGATTCATTTGACCAGGAAATGTTTTTCCAATTGTTAAAGTGTTTTTGTTCCTTAGCCCAAGGCAACTGCAGTTTCTTGTTTTTGCTAAAAGAAGCAGAAGGTCGTCAGCTGCCATACCCCATTCGTGTCAAGGTACAACTAGTTGTGCATTTTTTATGGGTCTTTGAGCACCAATGTTGTACTGAACTGTACTGGACTGTACTGGACTGTACTGGACTGTCAGTTGACTAACTGTCCGTGTGTTGCTCTGCACAATTTGTGTCTGCCTTCTTTGTCCTCTTTCAACAATGACCCGTTTTCGACCACTGGCCTTCCGTTGACATGATGTCCTTTGGGTGGAGGACCATTCTTGATACACACTGGAAACTGTTGAGCTCGAAACACCCAGCAGCGTTGCAGTTCTTGACACACGGAAACCGGTGCGCCTGTCACCTACTACCATACCCCATTAAAAGACACAAATCTTCTGTCTTTCTCATTCACCCTCTGAATTGCACACATACACAATCAATTGTCTCAAGGCTTAAAAATCCTTCTTTAACCTGTCTCCTCCCCTTAATCTAAACTGATTGAAGTAGATTTAACATGTGACATCAATAAGGGATAATAGCTTTCAGAGCAGGTGATCCTAATGTTTTGTACACTGTCAAACATAGTAGGTAGCCTATGGGTAATGAGGGTATATTGATTGCCTGAAGCTTTCAATTTATGCCATACACAGGTCTATTTGGGTTTCCTCTTACTGAAAGGAGTGAAGAGGTCACTAATTATAACAGTTGTGAACATTCTCCACGTGGTGTCCAATGAGCAGAAGTAAACGTTCAGGTGTTCCAGTCAGACAATATCCACTGTCACAACAGTTGCTTATTATAAACTTGACCCAAGTCTTCTCGGGTCAGCTGTGCTTTCCTTTTTCTCTCCTACCTTCATTCCCCAGACACACGTATCATTACACCCTCCATCCTTGCCCACATAATCGTTGTTAGCATTTCATTTATTGACCAATTAGACCAGCACTAATGTCTGCCTTCCAGATTCCCGAGTCATGTCGGTTCCCGAGTCATGTCAGTCTCTCTCTCCCTAATCACAAACCCCTACTCCAATGAATATGATGGCAGGGTCTTAATGACAAGTAATTAAACAAGCTAACTTTGGGCTTGTCACATTCAACTTGGGAATTGTGTTTGTGTATCTGTCAACGGGATTTCATTTTGTGTGATTGCACATAAAGCTTTTTAACATAAGGATCCAGCAATCACCAGCAGCACTGTTATAGTAAATGAGCCAAAGCCCTTTCACTTCACAGGATCAAGATAGTGATTAAAGGTCAACATACAGTAGATTCACTGCATGCTAAGTACATACAGTACCTTATGTACATTTTACACATTAATCCTACAGGAGCTTTAGGGACAAATTCTACTGATGGATCTCACAGCAGTAGAAATCAATCTCTAGCCTCCCGGGTGGCGTAGTGGTTAAGGGCGCTGCAGTGGGTTTACGCCCAGGCTCTGTTGTAACCGGCTATGACCAGGAGGTCCGTGGGGCAACGCACAATTGGCCTAGCCACATTGGTGAGACTGGTGAGACTGGCTTCCGGGTTGGATGCGCGCTGTGTTAAGAAGCAGTGCAGCTAGGTTGGGTTGTGTATCGGAGGACGCATGACTTTCAACCTTCGTCTCTCCCGAGCCCGTACGGGAGTTGTAGCGATGAGACAAGATAGTAGCTACTAAACAATTGGATACCACGAAATTGGGGAGAAAAAGGGGTAAGAAAAAAAAGACATCAATCTCTAAACACCTGTAGTAGGGCACTGTTTCCTAATCTAACCTCTGAACTGACCGTTTTAGGCTACACTGCTACACTGCTGCCTGAGAACTCGGAGTGGCCAGAGGCAGAAACTAGAAGGATAAAGTCTAATGATGGTTGGGAGTTTTTTCCTAGTGGGTTGTCACTATTTAAAAAAAGTGTAATAGAGCACAGAGTGTGAATGTGAGAGCATCAAATGACTCAGTCCTGTGGACTAATTTGTAGATTTTTTTGTTGTTAATGCTGAGACCAAGGTCTCTTTTCCAGATGAGCTCTACACATCAAAATACAATAAACACATTCAACTGCACATTACAGTTTAAGCAGATTGCTTAAATGGCAGCATGCCTTTTAACAGTATGTGATGCGTATGTGCTTACTATTATTCTTATAGCCTAGTTAAATGTATAGGCTATGGTGACAATAAAATGGCTCACCAGCCGTGCACCAGAACATGGTTTCCAAAGACAGATCGAGCATAGTCGTAGATTGACAAGCAATGTAAATCAATCTCAATCAAACTTGATTTATATAGACTGTCTGGGTAGCCTGCCCTGTAAAAATATAAGCTTACTCACTCATTTGATTGGCATTCAACGGGCCTTGAGCTCTGCGAAGTCGTTGACTTGGGCATTCAAATCCATGGTCCTGGCCCTGGTGTTTTCAATCGACAGAATGGCAATCCCACTCAGTCTCTCCTGTACCATTCTGCTCCTCGGGTATGATTGAATGATTTTCATTTTGGAAAAGGAGCGCGCGGCACTGGCCTCTCTTACAGGCAGAGTCATAAAAAGGAGCATCGCTGTAACTACTTCCCCAAATGTAGCAGTGACTGAATTGTAATCCACAATGAGCATCTTGGCCAGGTCTCTCAATGTGTGCTTTGCTATTTCCTTCTTAAAACAGACCCTGAAAGAGTAATTGGCCCTCTTGAACGCCAAATTACATGATGCAAGTGTGAAAGTTACATTAACTATGCGCTCCAACACTTGTCGGCAGAAATTTGCTGCGTTACGCACGCCTCTCCATTTCTGCTTCAATAGTGCCATTGAGCTTCCATTGCTCAAATATCAAACAGGCAACCATGTGAATCTGGGATGTCTCATGACATGCTATTTTAGATGTCGCCAATCTATCACCCCAGTCACCCACGCATCAGAGAAGAATGGGTGGGGAACAGCCAGCAAGGCTCAGAATATGCGCAGTCTAGCTTGGCGGAATAACATAGCCATGTACATGGTAATTTGATTCCAGCCTTGGTTGTAGTGGTGTAATACAACTCGGAAAAACACAGCCTTTCTTCATCTCTTGGGAATGGGCCAGTAGGCTTACACGAGCCTAATGCAATAACGTGCCGTTTGACTTTTGCATCCACATTTGTTGCATAATTCCCCGTCAGTAAAAAGGCCGCCTGTCCCACTTCCACCTGTTTACTCCGCTGCCACGATTCTAGCCTTGCCTTGCTCGTCTTCCTCCTCCTTTTCTATTCTTGACTTTCTCTCTTTTTTTTTGCCCCTTGTCTCTTAGGGGGAAGTATTTCCCCTTTGGATGAATTGCGTGCCCATAGTGAACTGCATCAAAATCTGTCCTAAATTGCTAATATATGCATCTCCCATTAATACTGGATAGAAAACACTCTGAAGTTTCTAAAACCGTTTGAATTATGTCTGTGAGTATAACAGAACTCACAGGGCGGGCAATCTTCCAAACAAGTTTTGAAATCCTGAAAGTTGGGGCAACTTTGACGTCATCGCACCCTTTCTTCCCAACAAGTTATGGATCTGGAAACACTTCCTATGTCTTCCACTAGATGTTCTCATTCAGTTGAAAGTGTAATAGAGCATTTGCTGTGAACTTTGACCTAATGGGAAGGAAAGTGCTAGTGTCGTAAAAGATTCATGTGCTTGAAGGCGCGTATGCGTTGGAGTGCTTCGTCTGTTCCAATCAGCCCCAGATGAACTAGGATGGCGCCGGTTGGAATGCTATTCGATCTGTATGATCATAACATCCTGAAGATTGATTTTGCACTTAGTTTGACCAGTTTCGTCGACCTGTAATGTGTAATTTGGAAGTTTTGATTCAAAATTATCCTGGACCAGAAGTCATTTTTTGGGCATTTGAGCTGAAAGTGGTAGCAGATGCTGCTACATGGACACTAGAATTGAACATTATGAAACAAAACAATTTATTGTTGAACTAGGACTCCTTGCACTACATTCTGATCGAAGATCATCAAAGGTAAGGGAATAATTATGTTGTAATTTTGTATTTCTGTTGACTCCAACATAGCGGAGAAATATTGTTACGTCTGAGCGCCGTCTCAGATTATTGCAATTTTAGGCTTTTTCCGTACCGTTAACAAAAAATGTGACACAGCAGTTCCATTACGAACCAGTGTATCCTTTTAATTATATGTAGAACATGTATTTTTAGTCAAAGTTTATGATGAGTATTTCTGTTATCTGGCGTAGCTTTCTATAATTCCTCCGGACATTTTGGAGAATTTTCTGAACATGGCGTCAATGTAAACCGAGATTTATGGATATAACATGCATATTATCCAACAAAACATAAATGTACTGTGTAACATGTCATATGACTGTCATCTGGTGAAGATTTTCAAGAGGTTAGTGAATGATTTTTTTTTTTAATCCTGCTTTTGTGATTTTATCTTTTGTGGTACAAAATGGCAACGTTTTCTCTTTGTTTTGGTGGTGGTCTAACATAAATATATGCTGTGTTTTCACTGTAAAACATTTAAAAAATCTGACACGCTGGGTAGATGTACAAGGTGTTTATCTTTCATTTGAGGTATTGGACTTGTTAATGTGTGGAGGTTAAATATTTCGAAGAATATTTTTGCATTCCCTGCGCCACCGTTTCAGCTGAATGGATGGGTGTAGTTCCTGTAGGGGAACCCATAGGCTTAACAAGTTTTAATAGGTAGCTCAACTGTTGCTTAAAACGATGACAGAAACAACAGCTTTGGAGAGTATTTGCACAATGAATCCCAGAATGCATTTCATTATCTTAACATGTATTGAAACATCTATTGAATAATATTAATTTAATTTATTGTCATCAATACACAAAAATATTCTGCTGACTTATGTAGTGGCAAAAAAACATTTTGTTGGTGAACCCATCAGTAGGATCATTTATCATATAGCCTACTTTAAAGAAAGATCTCATCAAATCATAGACGTGATGGGTGGTATTCAAATTACATGGGGGGCCGTGATCCAGAACTGCCACCGGGCCCATGTACTTCTCGGGCCCTGGTGCAACTGCACTGGCTGAAACTACGCCACTGGTATGTATGCATATTCAGTATATATTTACTCTATAAACAGAAATGCAAGGGGGGAGGGGGAATAAAATGTATTTCTTTCTCAAAACATTGTATTTTCATCCAGATTTTGGGATGAACAGACAAAACAAATACAGTAGAAGATAGGCTTGTTACTATAAAGAAAAAAACATTAGGGTGCCTCCTGTCTCCTATTTGGGTTTGGCCACAGCTCCTAATCAACATCACAAGCGATGTTCTCTCTGGCTAAACAGTGGGGGAGATAGCGTCTGGAGTGGCGTATCCAGCCCTGGCACGCCCCCTCGTCTATGTCACCACAGGCCTCCTCCATCGCCTGGAGAATGGGTATGAATTGGTGGGATTGGCGATCGTATACCTTCCAACCCCACTCCGAAAAGAACTATTCTGTTGGGTTTATAAATGGAGAATATGGTGGCAGGTTGGGCATCAAAACTTGCGGATGGTCAATGAACCAATTGCGGACCAGAGCAGCCAGATGACATCAAACCTGGACTGCTCTGGCCCATTCCTCTGGTCATTGAGGATATTATGCAGGGTGTCAAGGAAGGTGATAATGTGGGCAGTATTGTAAGGACCAAGAGTGACATGATTATGAAGGACACCATTCTGACTAATGGCTGCACACATTGTGATGTTGCCACCCTGCTGTCCAGGGACATTGACGATGGCGCGGTGTCCTATGAGGTTTCTTCCTCTGCATCTTGCTTTAGCTAGGTTAAAGCCGACCTCATCAACGTAGACAAAATCATGATGCTCTGCAGCAGCATCTGGTTCCATAACTCTCTGAAACATACAAGGCAAAACATTATTGTGTGACAGAATGAATAGACATCGAGCAGTCATTACGTAGCACAATACATTGGACAGGATAGTATAGCTTACTTGTACGTATTCATAGCGCTGTTCTTTCACTCTCTCAGAATTTCACTGAAATGGTACTATATAGAGCTGCTTCATACAAATCTGATGGCGTTTCATGAGCCGGCCAAATGAAGATAAACTCACCCTATGTTACTGAATGTTGTGTTGTCAGTGACGATGTGGTGTTGCAGTTGTCGTAAACATATGCTGTTGTTTGAAATGACCATATTCACTGTGTTGTTCCTGCTCTGCTGTGAACAGCCGGTTTCTTCCTCCTCCAATGAAGGGTCGTCTAGCAATTTTGCAAAAACATGATGTGAATGGTTAGCGTGCAAGATTTCTTTCAGTATGAAATTAAATGTTACTGTAGTGCTGTAAGTGTTGCAGTGCTGTAAGTACAGGATCATGGTATGGAGTGTAGGTTTACTTACCTGTTCTCATTTCGAAATGTCTGGATGACACTTGTTGCAATGTGGCGGCTCAAGTTAGGCTGGACCGTCTGCCCAGCCTCCCTGAAACTCAAACCATGGCTGACCAGATGGTCAACTACAGTTGCCCGGATCTCATCTGTGATTGTTCTCCTTCCTCCTCTTCCTTGTCCCACTCCCTGTCCTCATCCTTGTACTCCTCCTCATCCTCGTCCTCCTCCTTGTCCTCCTCCTTGTCCTTGTCCTTGTCCTCGTCCTCTTCCCCCTCTTACTCTCACTCCTCTTCCTCTAACTCTCTCTCCAAAATTACCCTGCATTGTTGTCCAAGCCAAGAAAGCCAACCTGAAGAATATTTATAGTACTCAAGCTCTGATATCTAAGTGAAGAAATTAGCTATAAGTGTTTTCACACAGGGTGTTGGTAATCATTAAATGTGTGTGACATTTTGAATGGCCATGTTTTCCAAACGAAACACCAGACCTGTTTATAATGATGTGTCTAACGTAGAGAACTGTGTTTAGTGCAGTGGTTCTTAACCTGGGTTCGATCGAACCCCAGGGGTTCGGTGAGTCAGTCTCAGGGGTTCGGCGGAAGTCAACACACATCCGACTATATGATTCGTGATGACACGCCCCGCTTGGCCATCATTGGCTGCAGGTGATCACGCTACATCGCTTGGCCTATCTGTGCTGCAGGGAATTTGGTGCGCTCAGTAGTCAACTTGTGACTGTCGTGATGGTACGTCTTGTGATTTCTTTCTTAATATTTTAATCCCTTCATACTTACTATGTCGAACAAAAAAAGAAAGTTGCCTCCGATACAGGCAGAAGTATTACAATTTTTAGTGGAATGTGTGAACTAGTGCTCTGAGGCACCGCATCTTCAGTGAGCTGTGTAAAGAAATGGGCTCTAAATTCGAGGTACTTCTGTACCATTCTAACGTTCGGTGGTTATCCCGGGGACAGGTGCTGAATCGTGTTTTTGCCGTGCGTGTGGAATTAGCCCTGTCATGCAGAGTGCTTCAAAAATTCTGAGTTCATTCTCATTTTAGCGTACATGGCCAATATCTTTGCAGCTCTCAATCATCTCAATCAAAAGATGCAGGGCGAAGCGGAGGAACCCCTGAAGGCTTTTCATAAAAAGCTACCGTTATGGAAACGACGAACAGAGAACGATAACTTCGCAAACTTTCCCCTGCTGGACGACTGTGTAAATAAGATCGAAGATGTATCTGGAATCGGAGACATTTCTGTACCTGCGGCACTGAAGCAAGCAATTGCCACGCACTTAGATGAGCTTTCAAAGTCTCTCGGCGGATTCTTCCCTACAAGAGAGTCATATCCAGCATGGGTGAGACAGCCGTTCACATTTAGTGTTGAGACAACAGATGTCAATGATGAATACCTCGATAAAATCATTGAAATTCAGCAGAGCCAGGTTCAACAACAACTCTTCAGAACAACAACGCTTTCAACGTTTTGGTGTCAACAAATGGTAACGTACCCTGTTATTGCTAAGAAAGCTCTGGAGATGTTCATACCGTTTGTTACAACATATCTTTGCGAGCAATCCTTTTCGTGGATGCTGGACATAAAAATGAAGAAAAGGAACAGCCTTTGTTGCAAAAATGACATGAGAGTGGCACTTGCCAAGGTGAAGCCGCGCATTTCTGAACGTGTCTCTGAAAGGCAACAGCAGAAGTGATTTGCAGTAAATATTCATTATTATGTTTTTGTTTTTGTGTGAAAATCATGTTTTGATGATTTTGTTCTTTGAACACAGTGATGTTGATGCACGGTTCATTTTGAGCACCAGTACGTATGTTTTGAATTTGAAAAAATCATATTTTATTTTTCCAATTAAGAAGGGTTCGGTGAATGCGCATATGAAACTGGTGGGGTTCAGTACCTCCAACAAGGTTAAGAACCACTGGTTTAGTGTTTTGCAAAAAGTGTGTTTTACAGTTGCAAACTGAGTGTAAAGCAGATAATGAGCTTGCAGTTTTGCAGACTTGGTCTGAAGATTAGGTACATGAGTTAATTGTTTCACTGAGTGTGCCTCAAGTGTGTAAGTGATTGTAAAAAAAAGAGTAAAACATACACTATCGTTCAAAAGTTTGGGGTCATTTAGAAATGTCCTTGTTTTTGAAAGAAAGCAACAGTGAAGAGGTGACTCCGGGATGCTGGCACCCCAGTATCTCTACTTGCACATTCATCATCTGCACATCTACCATTCCAGTGTTTAATTACTATATTGTAATTACTTCGCCACCATGGCCTATTTATTGCCTTAACTCCCTTATCTTACCTCATTTGCACTCACTGTATATAGACTTTTTGTTTTCTTTTGTTCTACTGTATTATTGACTATGATTTGTTTATTCCATGTGTAACTGTGTGTTGTTGTCTGTTCACACTGCTATGCTTTATCTTGGCCAGGTCACAGTTGCAAAGAACTTGTTCTCAACTAGCCTACCTGGTTAAATAAAGGTGAAATAAAAAAATAAAATAAAAAATCTAGGCAGAGTTCCTCTGTCGAGTGTCTGTGTTCTTTTGCCCATCTTAATCTTGTCTTTTTATTGGCCAGTCTGAGATATGGCTTTTTCTTTGCAACTCTGCCTAGAAGGCCAGCATCCCGGAGTCGCCTCTTCACTGTTGACATTGAGACTGGTGTTTTGCTACTATTTAATGGAGCTGCCAGTTGAGGACTTGTGACGCGTCTGTTTCTCAAACTAGACACTCTAATGTACATGTCCTCTTGCTCAGTTGTGCACAGAGGCCTCCCACTCCTCTTTCTATTCTGGTTAGAGACAGTTTGTGCTGTTCTATGAAGGGAGGAGTACACAGTGTTGTACGAGATCTTCAGTTTCTTGACAATTTCTCACATGGGATTGCCTTCATTTCTTAGTACAAGAATAGACTGACGAGTTTCAGAAGAAAGGTCTTTGTTTCTAGACATTTTGAGCCTGTAATCGATGCTCCAGATACTCAACTGTTCTAAAGAAGGACAGTTTTATTGCTTCTTTAGTTAGAACAACAGTTTTCAGCTGTGCTAACATAATTGCAAAAGTGTTTGCTAATGAACAATTAGCCTTTTAAAATGATAAACTTGGATTATCTAACACAAACTGGGTTAAATCTCCAAGCTGCCAAAAATCTGCCCAGAGACCAATGACAGCCCAGGAAAAACTCCCAACTCTCTCTTGCAGACAGAATGTTATGGATAGCACCGCCAGAAAAAAATGACAGCCAACAAATTGCAATAGATGTAACCTGTCTCCAATATTACATTTTCACTATGTTAAATTGCATCTAACATCGTCCTTTCAGAGGAAAATGATGCTCCCTGCTGGACTCCAATATGAAAGGTTGCAAATAGGCTAATTTGACGTCAGTAGCACTAGGCTTGGCAATGGGAACCATAATAGAGTAGCTGCAGCAGTGCCGGTCCACTGACTGCTGTAATGAGAATACTGTGGCTGGGAAAAGGTGCAGGTCAGTTTTCTCTGTAAACGTTGACAAATTGAGAACAGAAAACCTTTGACATTTTATCATGGTAGGGAGTTTCAAAGGTCACCGCCTGCGGGGGTTGCTTTCGAGACACATTTTGCTGTAATAGCTTATTGCACCAGGAAAGGATATGAGGTGCCATGACTTCAGCAACACACACATAATAAAATGACCTCTATGTGAGCCTGTTCATATGAAAGGTCACTGTAGAACGAAGGCACTGTAAAGAGTTTGTTGAACAAATTTTCTCAGAAAGAAATACATCACAAAATCAACTTGTTACCCTTGAGTTACAGAAGGTTGTGGAAATGAACGAGCATTATCATGTTTGAAGTGAGGTTCACATATTCCTCTGTTGCATTGCTGTCTGTAGCCTGTCTCTGTGTCATATCTGCATCCTCCCTTTCTGATGTTTACTTTAATCCTCAGAATCAAGATTAGCTAAAGGATACATGTCTTCAAGGGGATGTGACTGTGTAAAGAAGGACCCAAAGCATGTAAATAATAGAGGAAGTAAACAAAGCCATTTGTGATTATATTGCCATCACACTGTACTGTATAACATCTCGTTACACCGGAGGAGCAAGACGGTCTTATTTAAATGTTAAGATCATTCCCATTATTCATAATGCAATGTGGTCTCTGGCATTCTCTGTTCATTTCCGTAGCATTGGACATGACAAGCCAATTTACAATGCCTTGGCCAAATTGCTTTAGCATTGTAACACTCATAATAGATCCAATTTATTTCTCAGGTCACAGAAAGCTATTCATATTCAGCACAGTATCTTCTTTATGTCTGTTCAGTTGAATCCCTGATATCATCTTTGCTATGGGAGTTTTCCTTTGAGCAACTATAAAACTATAGTGCACCGTAACCAATCATCACACATATGTCGGAGAGCGCCTGTGAGCTTCTCCTCTGTTGCCCTTCCCATCTAAGAGGTGAAATGAGTGGAGCATTACAACAGTAGGAGATGACACCAGTGGGGTGGGAGGCTATGCAGTATTAGTCTTAGTGGAAATGCTTCTGACAGATTACAGCTCTGTGGAGACAGAGGCAGGCTTTGTGCTGGTATCTCTGTGACCCTTCCAGGCATCATCACAGAGCGTGGCATGTCACTGAGACACAGAGTCTCTGCTGCTGTGTGTCTGCAATATTTCCCTTGAGATGTAATTCCTCCAGACAGACAGCCCGACTGTCATCGGACTGTAATTCAGCCCCTAATGCCCAATCTCTTCATTTGACATGGTTATAGCTGGTGACACTAATGATCCCTATAATCATGAATGCATTGAAATGGTTCCCTCGCTGTTGGGTGGCTCAACCTTTGATAAGGCTCTGGCAGATCTCAGAACAGAGAATAAAGAGGATTAGCTGATTCATGAAAGCCGTTGCAACCTTTCTTTTACATCAGATGATGGTCTTTATTTAGGGAATTTGAACAAAAGCACAAGCGCAAACACACAGGAAATGACAGCTTGAAGAAAAATCATTTTCAACATCTGTTTAACAAGAGTGCAAATTGTGTTAAGTCTTAGAGAACTGTTAATTTAGAACTATCTATTTCAAACTGGTGATATGACATTTCCTTTCACGCAGAATAAACATATTATCCTTGTATTAACTCAACATAAGACTCTTTTAAAAGATTAGCATCCATAATAACTATTACAAGTACATCTTGCAATATCATATGTCTGCTGATTAGTGAAACAATCGTACTCTGATTACGGCAACAACAAGGTTTCAGAGCTACCGCAAAATACTAGTAATATGCATGCATATTTATATAATGCCAATTACATATCATAAGAGCCCCCAAAAAATAGTCCAATAAGTATTAATGCATTCAACTGAACAAAAACAACTCTGAAAATGTATTGCAAAGTTGAAAGAATTGTGAAGTTTATATCACAATGAGTCTCCTGGTGTCACGCCCTGACTGTAGATTGCTTTGTATGTTTCTATTTTTTGTTTGGTCAGGGTGTGATGTGGGTGGTCATTCTATGTTTGTATGTCTAGGTTTTGTATTTCTATGTTTTGGCCGGGTATGGTTCTCAATCAGGGACAGCTGTCTTTCGTTGTCTCTGATTGAGAACCATACTTAGGTAGCCTGTTTTCCCACTGTTAGTTGTGGGTGGTTATTTTCTGTTTAGTGTTTGTTGCACCTGTCAGAACTGTTTCGGCTATTCTTTTTGTTATTTTGTATTCAGTGTTCAGTCAGAATAAATAATATGAACACGTACCACGCTGCACCTTGGTCTTTGCCTTCTTCCTCTGAATGCCGTTACACCTGGCTGTAAACCAAAAACCACTATTCGAAAATTGCCTTTAAACACATCCAACACAACTTTGTTTTCCTCCCCCACAAGATTTGATAAATTCATGACAACACTGCATCTATGTTTTCCCCCCATTGGCCCCCATATCTGATGTCCTCCAGATACGTGCCTGGCACATATGAGGAAATGTATAATTTATCAGACAGGGACCAGGCTGTAATCCCAGGTGCCCTGGTGACAGTCGCAGTGTGTGGGTAAAATCATCAGGGAAGCCAATCCAGAAAAAAAGCGATTTTTATAACCTGTGTTGTGATAATTGCTTTGTTTCCTCTATAACCTGTTATTTCATATGCCTTGCCACCATCAGATATAGGCATAAGGCTTAACTTCTTGAAACTCCCCATCCCGGATCCGGGTTTGTGACTAAAGCCTCAGGCTCATTAGCATAACGCAACGTTAACGATTTCTGAAAATCGCAAATAAAATGAAAATAATGCGTCTGCTCTCAAGCTTAGCCTTTTCTTAACAACACTGTCATCTCAGATTTTCAAAAGATGCTTTTGAACCATAGAAATTGACTAATTTGTGTAAGAGTATGCAAAGCTAGCATAGCATTTTGAGTAGCATTTAGCACGCAACATTTTCACAAAAACCAGATAACCAAATAAATAAAATCATTTACCTTTGAAGAGCTTCTGATGTTTTCAATGAGGAGACTCTCAGTTACATACCAAATGCGCAGTTTTTCCTGAAAGCGTCTGTGTGTAGGAGAAATCGTTCCGTTTTCTACATTGCGTCTGGCTACAAACGAACCGAAAATTCAGTCACCTACAACGTAAAACTTTTTTCGGATTAACTACATAATATCGACCGAAACATGGCAAACGTTGTTTGGAATCAATCCTCAAGGTGTTTTTTCACATATCTCTTCATTGATATGCAGTTCGTGGAAGCTTGCTTTCCTCTCTGTACCCCATGGAAAAATACTTGCAGGTGACTTTTGCGCACCAATTTCGGCGCAGGACACCGGGCGGACACCTGGTAAATGTGGTCTC
This sequence comes from Oncorhynchus masou masou, assembly GCF_036934945.1. Classification (NCBI taxonomy): domain Eukaryota; kingdom Metazoa; phylum Chordata; class Actinopteri; order Salmoniformes; family Salmonidae; genus Oncorhynchus; species Oncorhynchus masou. Next base: position 64,911,231 of record NC_088216.1, read on the forward strand.
TTATGGTCAATCTTCCAATGATCTGCCTACAAATACGTCACAATGCTGCAGACACCTTGGGGAAACGACAGAAAGGGCAGGCTCATTCCTCTCGCATTCACAGCCATATAAGGAGACAATGGAAAACAGAGCCTCAAAAATCCTTGTCATTTCCTGGATGCCATCTCATCTTGGTTTTGCCTAAAGCTCACGTTCTAGGGCACGCACAGAGAATATCTTGGTATTTCTGGACACGTCAGAGTGTTTTCTTTCGAATGCTATCAATTATATGCATAGTCGAGCATCTTTTTGTGACAAAATATCTTGTTTAAAACGGGAACGTTTTTCATCCAAAAATGAAATAGCGCCCCCATAGATGTAAGAGGTTAAACAATAACAAGACACAGTGGCAGAATAAATTCAACCACACCCTTGTTTCATTACAAAACCAGAGAGAAACATCTGTTCGGTGAAGTCCACAAAACATATTGTATATAACAAACATTTACATGACCTACAGCATGGTCAAGCAAGGTAATGTTTCCAAAATGTTCGGACTACTAAACAACTATTAATTTAGAACCATGGAGAATTACCTTAAGTCACAAAGAAAAACAGGAGCTGCCGCCACTATTCCAGCACCATTTCAACTTCAATATTTCAACATCATCTAATCACCTATGCTTAGTCTAATACAGTGACAACTAATAAAAAAGTTTTAGTCCAGTCTACGTAAGCTAAATATGATGTAGAAAAAACATGTTGACTCACCCTACTTGTAGAGAAACACAAATACCATCCTCCTCTTTCATGTCACCTAAACTGTCTATGACTCTGTCATACAATACACACTTTTAGTTTTTGTTGTCCTAGGCTACCTTGCTCACTTGCCGAACTTCCTTTCATGGGCAACTGTATACCAGGCCAGCTTGTTAACAATAGCATACTACATCTAGCTACATGTTGAACTTCCATCATCTCAGGCCAGAGGCACAATGTAGGATTTTATGGTTGCATCTGAATCGCCACAATGTCATACACATTCTGACCAGACAGCATCAGATAGATATGCTACTCATACTGAGACAGAGGTGTGCTGTTTCGTTGGCTCAGATGCTTTCAACAGTGAGATACTTTCAGACTTTTGCGAATTAAAAGGAAATGTATGAAACACAGAGACGAAAAATTCATTTATTTTTTTACTTTTTTTCTTGCTCAATTTGTTGGCGAAGCCTGGCTTCACTTGGCAACCATGAAAACACATAACCTGGTGATCAGACGGCTGGTATTGCACATCCTCCCCTGGCTGATGGCTGAACCTGTTAAAAGGCCTGTCAATGGACTTGCAGCGGCCTGGCAAATCTCAACCTCTTCTATATGTTATCTTTCCTCCATCCCTCCCCGACTTCTCTTGATGATAGAAAACACAAGCTGGCTGTCTTTGAAAAGTGGACATCATGCCCTTAAATACTGGTCATCCACATCACCTAATTCAAACGTCAGTCCAAATAGTTGAGTGAATAGTGGACGTTCTGAAGAAATTAAGTGTGAACAGGGATTATAATGATATTCTTGGAAATGGAGATATGTGTTTGCACTCTTGAAATTAGAATTTTCTTCAGCTTTCAATAGCCATTGTGTGTGTGTGTGCTCGTCTGGTAAAGAAAATAAAAACATACAGCAGTGTTGGCCCAAAGTTATAGGACGTTTTCATTTTGTGTTTGTGTGAGTCATCTCAAGTTTGTGTCCAATGGACCATTTTTATACAAATAAAATGATTTCTGTGGGCAAGTAATTTCAGAGCATATGTTAGAAGTTATGTGGACAATATGATCTGCTGTCCATGGTGCTGAAAGGCCACATGTGCAATGTAGTGTATGTACATTCCATCACCACAGCAGAATTAGAGCCACAGAGGGAGTCAGTCTCTCTACCCTAAGGCTGAAATGTGACCATGACAGATTCACATTGGGGAAGTGTGTCTCCCCCTCCAAAATCATGTGTATTAAAAGCCACACTTTAGACCAGGGATCATCAACTAGATCCAGCCACCGTCCGTTTTTTCTTGAGCGTATGGTCAGGGGACCGGAACATAATTACAAATCATTTGTAGACTGCCCAAACAGATATAACATTTTACTTATCATTTCAAACCTTGCTTAAATTTCTACACGATCACATTCTTCTCTCTACTATGCGTGTGAATACTTTGGAACAAATATCCAAAATGTAAGATTCTCTTTCTTTCTTTGTTGTGTGGGACATAGTCCCACACTGTTGGGTGGACTTCAATTATGGAGCAGTAAAATAATCTACTAAAAAGGCTAAGGGTGAGAGCCATTGAGGTTGAACATAGTACTGTGATGGTGCCGAGGTCTGACGTCCTTCTCAGAGTCTTTTGTCAAACTGTAGGTACTGTAGTAGGTAGAAGGTTTTTAATTCTGCTCCACACTTCTTCTAAACAGCACAAAATCATAATCTCGTCCAATTCTTCTGCTTTCAGATTTCTCTGGCAGACCTTTGGCACTATTTGCAGTGGAGCAATTTTAAAACTCAATGAAGTGAGATAGAGGTTAAATGAGGCTTTACAGAGAGCTGCTTCCCTTCCATTACTTTTCCAACATAGCCATGTTCTTTAAACCAGAGGACCCATCTTCTCACCTCATTAATTTGCAGCCCTGAGGTGTGTTGCCCTAATTACTGTTGAATATTTTCATATATCTTATGTTCACAAAAAGGGCCAATTTACCAGGGAGACACATTTCCTTTTATCCAATAAGCAAGATGCAAATGAATTCCAGGAAAGAAGGTTAATCACATTCAAGTCCCATTTGAAAAGGTCTGGGATGGATGTTGTTAGTTTATAATGGAAGAGCAACATTTAAAAGAACCTGCCTTCCTAACTCACAACATACACCAACCTCCTTGGACATACAAACAGGACCAAAAAAATGTATTCTGCAAAAATATAAATGGGTATTATCTAAAATTACAAGAAGCAGCATTCAAACCATTCTCAACATTGTGGACAGAACGAAACCATGTGCATTGGGCTGGTCTCCAAAACTATGTGGCGTCTGATCACATGCCACTCTGCAGGATGTGAAGATGTGCCGAGTTGGCTGCTCTGTTCTAGTCCACCTGTTCACCAGGGAATGACCTCCAGACCCAGGTAGGAGATCACAGTAGGACTCATCAGCATCATTGCTCAAACCCAGAGGAGAGGAGGTGAATGGAACATGTTGATGAAAGAGTTATGAAAGGATAGAGGACAGGTTGAAGTGGGAAAAAGGTATCAAGTCAACCTTACCTTTTTGACACGTAGCTTCTTGCCAGCTATCTCCAACATTGAATGATGAGTGCTTGTGTACCATAAATGGGTTATGAATGGCAGGAGAAAAGTGATGCCATTACTCCAGCCATTAAGGAACACTTCACACAGAATGAATGCATCTGATGTTTCATTACCTTCCTCACATATTTATTTACTTCTTTGCTGGGCACAAAATGTTAGCAAATGTCAGCTGTTGAAAATGCATGAGTGATAGGAGGGGAGGATGTTTGCATATCACATTCACAGATAATTGGTTCGCTCTCTATTTCCTCTCTCAGTGAGGGTCATGACATCCTGAGAATGGCTCTGGAGTCAATGGGGGTAATAACATGAAGATTCATTAAGATGCCGAATTCTAAAATAGAAAAAACGTGAGTAGACTAACATTGCACACTGTTGTAATTGAGTATGGTAAATCTGTAGACACAAGGAGGGTTGTATCCCACTCAGAGTATCAAAGTAGTACTACTGTAGGTAAGTTTTCCACAAAGTGTATTTACAGATGTATTAAAATTGAGGATGTCTTACTCTCTAACTTCAGTTTTCAAAAAAGTCATAATGTAATAAATATGGTTCTGGTTCTCTCTGATGTGGTAAAATCTTTGTGTACCGTAAGGCAGGTTCATAAATATAGAAATGTCATATGTAGCTGTAAATAATGCAAACTAAATTTTACCTTTATTTAACTAGGCAAGTCAGTTAAGAACAAATTCTTATTTTCAATGACACCTAGGAAGAGTGGGTTAACAGCCTTGTTCAGGGGCAGAACAACAGATGTGTACCTTGTCAGCTCAGGGATTCAAACTTATAACCTTTCGGTTACTAGCCCAAAGCTCTAACCACTAGGCTACCCTGCCGCCAGGGTAGCTACATAGTGCACATTTACTAGGCAGACAACAGTACAAACGTTGTCCCCTTAAGGTATTACCATCCACAATGACCGCAGTACAATGGCAGTACAGTACATCTCCCTGCTTGGTACTTGCATTTGGTTATCAAGTTTATTAAAGTAGTCCTTACATTCCTTTTAAGTAAGTCTCAGCACGTTTGAGTGACCAAAGATAATAGTTTTCGAGCTCAAGATTCAAGTGTCATTTTGATAAATGTTTTGTTGTAATCCGAAGATGATGGATGTGAAATGAACAAAGTGTGAAACTAATTCAGTGTGTTTGTTTAGCAATCCTCTGTCTCATTCATTTTAAAGCAAGGTTTTAACAGCTCAGTTGGTTTTATAGGTTTTTGTTCTTATTATCCATCTGCTATGACAACTTAATTGGGCAGCCAGTCAGTTCAATACTATTTCATGTGTATTATGCCTCCCCATTGCATTTCTCCAAAGTGTTGTGTTATGGTAATTTCCATGAAGTAGCTTGCATCTAACTGTTCAATTCTGTCTCTGTCTGTTATTAGGTCCCTAAGCAAAGGCATACAACTTATAATGAATACATCTGAACAATGCTTAATATGGCAGAGTTGTCATTACTGATAGCAAATGCTAATAACCAGCATGATCACTTTATTGGGCAATATAATTATAAATTATAATTATAAAATATTCACTGTCTTGTCACTCTGAAAACCAGCTATGTACTGAACAAATCTGACTGTTCTGAAACCTTTGTGTTTTTAGGGGGCCCTGTCTTTCTGTGTGTTTTTCTCTGTGTAATTGGGGCTCACGGCCAGATCACCTGTGAAGGCCAGTGGGGAGTACTTGCCATCTGTACTGCTATGGGGGAGTCCAGCCAGCCCACTGGCCACCTCGGGCCACTCAGAACCACCAGGTAGTAGGTCTGACACCTCCACATGTCAACCACTGGATAATGAGGGCCAGACAGCTGGCCGTCTGACAGGCTTTGCTACTGCCCCCAGGAAAACTGTCAAAGGCCTTCTGCGCTTTTCAGCAATGTGAGCAGGTCTCTGGTCAACATACTCTGGGTTTGACTTTGAAGAGTATACAATGGCACCTACTGCCTGTTTATTAATTAAACCATGATTGGTTTTGTAATATAAGGTGACCTTATTCTGTATTTAATGAATATTGTTAGGTTAGTTACTCTACCAGCCCAGGCTGTCTATAGCAGAATAACTTCACAAGGAATGTTATCCTTACAACAACATTTACTCAGGGGTAGAATGCATATGTACATTTGCAAATGAGATATTCTGGATGTTTTCTCTACTAGTTAGATTTTCAGGCAGCTGGAAGCAAAGAGAAAGAGTTAATTGAAAGAGTGTGGTTGCAGCATTGAACCTATAGATGTCAGTGTTTCAAAGGGAAATTTGACATTTAAATCTCCAAGGGTACATGGAGAATAGAGTAAAACACATTTTTATGAATGATAATGTTGCAGTGTACAATGTTTCTTGCTTTTCCCACTGGGCACAGATGTCAGTCCAATGTCTAGTTTTGATTTACATTTGGTTGGGTTGTCAACTAATGTGAATTCAATGTGAAATCAACAAGAAATGTCACCCGGTTGATTAATTTTTGCAAATCCAATCAGCTTTCCACATTGTTTCAATGTCATCACACTGAATGTTTTGGTTGAAATGACATGGAAACAACGTTGATTGAGACAGTTCTTTTCTAGTGGGTTGTCACTATAAAAGAAAGTGCAATAGAGCACAGTGTATGAATGTGAGAGCATCAAATGACTCAGTCCTGTGGACTAATTTGTCAACTTTTTGTTAATGCTGAGACCAAGATCTCTTTACAAGATGAGCTCTATTTAGTACAACAATGCACACCAAAATACAATATGCACATTCAACTACACATCCATATACACATTAAAACATAGGTTATTATACACAACACTATATGAAAATAAAAACACAATCATAAAAAAACGAAACATTCTTCATTAAAATGGTCCCCTAACAGCAGTCTGAAATTCCCTATAGGCACCAATTCCTCATATTTTAAAGATGAAGCCAACTAACGTTCACTGTCAGTTCAAGAAAAAAGACATTGAGCCCTTTCCAAAGGATGACGCGAGGAAGGTTGGGTTTGAACAGCACACTGTACGTGAGGTGCAAGTGAACTGATGAGAGTCCTATCTTGAAGCCTACCACCGGCATTGACACACCGAATTGAAACGTGAACGAGTCTTTTGAAATGTGGCAACGAGAAAATGATTGATGTTGAATTAGGGATGCGAGTTTAGAACACATGTAGGGCTAAATTTCCATTAATAAAATGAGAGATCAGATAACTGTTCCAGCCTGATAAATGAGAATGATAATCGCATCCTGAATGTTTTTTTGTTGTCGGCATATGGACATAGCGCGCTGACGGTGCCATTGTGGGACATTTTCCAACACCAAAGGAAGGACACTACATTCAGCAGGTTCTTTATTCATTTAGCACACCAGACACATCATGACTGAGCCTTTTTACATTTCAAGGTGAGTACCATACTAACATTGATAACTGCAGCTCATGAGAGGATGAAATGGAAAAGTTGGGTTATTACTTCGAGCGCTCAGGACGCAGTGAAATGATAAACCCGCGCGTCCAAAATAAATTAGCTACATTCTTATTGTTTGAAGGGATTTACATACATGTATATTCTTTCCACATGTATTTGCATACAGGTATATTCTTTCAGGATCTTTCAGGATGTAGACAATGGTAACCATTCCGTAGAAGTCAGGTTAAATTGAATTGCATTTACTGTGATATCATCTCGTTCTCACACTCAGCAAGCAGCTGATGGGGTACCAAGGCATCTAGTACTCATGAGTTCTTTATATAGAGATAGAATAAGCTATCTGACTATCTGGAGTATCTCATATTGTGATACATTTCCTACTGAATCGCTATTTTGTGGTGATGCAAAATCGTGGACATATTTCTCTATAGAGGCATCACCTCTGTCTTTTTGAGGCAGGCACGTTACTTATGATTGACAACTGTCAGGGATTCTGGGTTTAGGCAGCAGCAGCAATAGGCACACACAACCTGAAGACCCTTTCATGAGACCTATCATCATCATTCTCATCATCCTAATCATGCTCAAATGGGCATACATCAAAATGCATCCTCATCAACCAGGTTGTCACCAAAATAATTATAATATAATAGTAGCGTTAAATATTTATTCATGCCAATACTGTTTTCTATGCTTGTTTTCACTTAATACTTCGGGATACTGGTGTACTTGTAGTCAGAAATGCCTTTTCTTTGTATAGGCAACCTACATGGTTATCTTCCTAACACATTTCATATTTCGTGGGGCCTAAATGACACACATGCATTTAATACAAGGCTCCACTTTTTTGTGTACATTACACCATTTCTTTCCTAATGCATTTAATACAAGGCCAGATTTCAATTTTGTGGTATCGATTAAGGTATTTGATTGGGGAATGGGGATACATTTTTATGATGGGAAATTATAATGCACACCATAATACACACATGCACACAAACACTTACACACACTCTGTTTGTACTCATGTTATAGACAACTCTTGACTTTTGAATTAATTATTTTTCATATAGATGTCGGGACTAGTGGTATAGGAGAGTATGAAACTAATGAAATACCCTAACCCTATGCTATGTTAAATGCCAGCAGCAATTTCCAGTGAGAAAGGCTCAGTCTGGAGCCATTCGGCTATGGGTTTCACAGCCCTATAGTAATAATGCAAATTGTATCAGTATAACACGGGTTTATTTACAACCTATGGGGTATAACATGTTGGGCAAAGTGGTATAGGAGAGTCTGACGTATAACCCTTAACTTGAGTTCAGTCTTCGCCAATGAGAACCAAGAGGGGCCTAACTTCGTCCTTCATGACTGGGAAAGGCCTCGATTCTAGGCTGTAGAAAATCCTACATCCATCTAATTAGATCAGAACAGGATGGATCAAAAGTTATTCATATTACTGGTTTACATCCTAAAAAAGGATAGTTGTTTTTTGCTGCATAACACACATATAATTTGTCTACCCATGTGATGTGGATCATTGTCAGGTTATTTTAGATTTAAGCTTCAGTAACAAAAGAACACCATGGTTGTAATAACACTTTAAACAGGTCGTATGTAAATGTGTAGAATGTGTTTGTTTTGGGTCCACACTGGTAAGTTAACTTATTTAAAATAGACAGTCACAGAGGATTTTCTTCTGAATAACTGGTAAGGACATAGCACTTTCCATTCAGCTTCAGGCAACTTTGATGTAAGGCTTGATCACACCTGTAGTGACTACTTCTATCTGTCATGCCCATTGTTGCTTATCCATTGTTCACTAGATATACCCAGCACAATGTGGAAAAACAGAATGCTTCCCACCACTAGATCACATAACTAGACGTGAGCTGGATGTGATCCCAATGCAGCCACCAATCTAGCAGAAGAAAGTGAAAGCTTGCAACAGGCACTTTAACCAGGGCTCATATGTGGCGAGGTGAGCTCTAACGGCCGTTGCCATGACATTTTAACAGGCCTCTGGGCAGAGGCAGTGAGCCTACAGTGCTGGCATATAACTTGTTACAATAGCCTCGCCCATCGGGCTCCCGAGTGGCGCAGCAGTCTAAAACAGAACCCAAATCACCTGCGAGCGTGCACCATTGTGCATACATTTATGTTATCCCTCCACACCAAACGCGATCATGACATGCAGCTTAAAATATAAAAACGAATTCTGAACCAATTACATTAATTTGGGGACAGGTCGAAAAGCATTAAACATTTATGGCAATTTAGCAGGCTAGCTTGCACTTGCTAGCTAATTTGTCCTATTTAGCTAGCTTGCTGTTGCTAGCTAATTTGTCTAATTTAGCTAGCTTGCTGTTGCTAGCTAATTTGTCCTGGGATATAAACATTGAGTTGTTATTTTACATTAAGTGCATAAGGCCCTCTACTCCGACAATTAATACACACATAAAACAGTCAACCGAATCCTTTTTCGTCAGCTCTCTTCCTTCCAGGCTTTTTCTTCTCTTGACTTTATATTGCGATTGGCAATCTTTAATGAAAGATGAAAACGTGAACACTATACAAAATAAGAAAACGTGGAAAAACCGAAACAGTCCTAACTGGTGCAAAACACAGAGACAGGAACAATCACCCACAAAATACCTAAAGAATATGGCTGCCTAAATATGGTTCCCAATCAGAGACAATGATAAACACCTGCCTCTGATTGAGAACCCCCCCCCCAAGGTGCGGACTCCCGGCCGCACACCTAAACCTGTAGGGGGGGGGGGGGGTCTGGGTGGGTGTCTGTCCACGGTGGCGGCTCTGGCGCGGGACGTGGACCCCACTGCAACACAGTCTTAGTCCGCTTACTTAGTGTCCCTTGAGTGGCGACCCTCACCGCCAACCTTGGCCTAGTAACCTTAACAAAGGGCCCCACTGGACTGAGGGGCAGCTCCGGACTGAGGGACAGCTCGGGACTGAGGTAGATCGGGACTGAGGGGTGGCTCGGGACTGAGGGGTAGCTCAAGACTGAGGGGTAGCTCAAGACTGAGGGGTAGCTCAAGACTGAGAGGTAGCTCAGGACTGATTGGTAGCTCAGGACTGAGAGGTAGCCCAAGACCAGGAGATAGCTCAGGCAGGTTGACGGCTCTGGCAGATCCTGGCTGAATGGCGGCTCTGGCGGATCCTGGCTGAATGGCGGCTCTGGCGGATCCTGGCTGAATGGCGGCTCTGGACAGACGGGAGACCCTAGCGGCTCTGGACAGACGGGAGACCCTAGCGGCTCTGGACAGACGGGAGACTCTAGCGGCTCTGGACAGACGGGAGACTCTAGCGGCTCTGGACAGACGGGCAGCTCAGGCAACGCTGGAGAGGAGGAAAGCTCTGGCAGCGCTGGACAGAGGAGCTCTGGCGCCTCTTGACAGATGGGAGACTCTGACTGCGCTGGAGAGGAAGGCTCTGGCAGCGCTGGACAGGCGAGGCACACTGTAGGCCTGGTGCGTGGTGCCGGCACTGGTGGTACTGGGCCGAGGACATGCACCTCAGGGCGAGTGCGGGGAGCTGCCACCGGAGGGCTGATGCGTGGAGGTGGTACTGGATAGACCGGACCGTGCAGGCGCACTGGAGCTCTTGAGCACCGAGCCTGCCCAACCTTACCTGGTTGAATGCTCCCGGTTGCCCTGCCAGTGCGGCGAGGTGGAATAGCCCGCACTTGGCTGTGCAGGCGAACCGGGGACACCATGCGCAAGGCTGGTGCCATATACCAGGAGACGCACTGGGGACCAGATGCGTAGAGCCGGCTTCATGGCACCTGGCTCGATGCCCACTCTAGCCCGGCCAATACGAGGAGCTGGTATGCACCGCACCGGGCTATACACCCGCATTGGGGACACCGTGCGCTCCACAGCATAACACGGTGCCTGCCCGGTCTCTCTCGCCCCCGGTAAGCACAGGAAGTTGGCGCAGCTCTCCTACCTGGCTTCGCCATACTCCCTGTGTGCCCCCCTCCAATAAATTTTTGGGGCTGACTCTTGGGCTTCCATCCACGCCGCCGTGCTGCCTCCTCATACCAGCGCCTCTCCGCCTTCGCTGCCTCGAGCTCTTCTTTGGGGCGGCGATATTCTCCTGGCTGTGCTCAGGGTCCTTTACCGTCCAATTCGTCCTCCCATGTCCAATCCTCTTTGCGCTGCTCCTGCTGCCGCTTCTCCTGCTGCACCTTGGGGCGGCTACACTCCCCTGGCTTAGCCCAGGGTCCTCTCCCGTCAAGAATTTCCTCCCATGTCCAAGAGTCCTGTGTCTTTGGCCGCTGTTGCTGTTGCCTGTCACCACGCTGCTTGGTCCTGTTTTGGTGGGTGATTCTGTAACGGCTTTCTTCCTGGGAAGGAGAGGCGGACCAAAATGCAGCATGGTTATTTCTAAACATCTTTAATGAAAGATGAAAACGTGAACACTATACAAAATAAGAAAACGTGGAAAAACCGAAACAGTCCTAACTGGTGCAAAACGCAGAGACAGGAACAATCACCCACAAAATACCTAAAGAATATGGCTGCCTAAATATGGTTCCCAATCAGAGACAACAATAAACACCTGCCCCTGATTGAGAACCACTCCAGGCAACCATAGACTTACCTAGAACACTCAACTGAACACAACCCAATAGACTACAAAACCCCTAGACAAAACAAGACACATAAATCACCCATGTTACACCCTGGCCTAACCAACATGATAAAGAAAACACAGAATACTAAGGCCAGGGCGTGACAGCAACGCGATCTGCGTCAGAAATAAAACTGATTTCTATTCTAGCCCTTGGCAACGCAGATGCTCATTGGCGCGCTCAAGCAATGCAATAATGGTGCAATAATTGAATAACATAGATTTCAAAATATATTTTGCAACGCTCGCGCATGCGACGCGAGCGGTGTAGTCAGCCTGTAAGGCACTGAATTGCAGCGCGAGATGCATCGCTGTATCACAACCGGCCATGACCGGGAGTCCCATAGGGCCCAGTGTCATCTGAGTTAGGGGAGGGTTTGGCCAGGGTAGGCCGTCATTGTAAATAAGAAATTGTTCTTAACTGATTTGCCTGTTTAAATAAAAACATTTTAAAAGTATATAACATGATTGACACAACCGTAGTAGTCATAATGAAACGGATGGGGGCATGTGATCATGTTTTTTTAAAGTGGCAAAATCACCTTTAAGTAATATCAAACCAAATATGGAGTTGATTTGAATTGATATCAGGTGATGTGGACTTTTTTTTTTAAACATACTCACATGCCCCCATCACTTCCATTCATTATTAGCTTGTGGTGGCTAAGGTTACCTGAAATATCTAGTGGCTGTTTAAAGAAAACTGAACAATGGATTACAGTTTTTCTTGGCTCATAGACTACTTTCAGAGTGAGGAACCATCTAAGATCATGTTGTAAAATAGTGAACTGCTCCTTTCAGCCTAAATAGCAGCTGCAGTGCAAACTTCACAATGCTATTGACCAAGCTCATCTTTGTTCTGTCTGTGTGTTTGGAAGGAGGATTGGATTTGTCTTTTAGACTCTACTAGTCATGCAAACCAGATGAACCCAGGGCTTTTGGTGTGCTCTCTGTGCTCTCTACGCTCATGCTTATCTCACTGGCCAGTTGGACTGGCATGTATTCAGATGGTCCCACCAGAGCTGTAAAGCTTCTCACAGAGAAAGAGAGATTGACTTCTCTCTGTTGGCTCACTAATGCCAGGTTAGTAGCTTTATCAGTTGCCTGCTAATTTTAGAATTTAAATAGGTCTTTATTTTAGTTCATTTTTTATTACTGTAGGCCTACTGTCATATAATGAGATTGCGTTTTCCTTTAGAGGTGACTCTGGGTTGCTTCTATTACTGTATCTCTATATCATTCTTTGCAATGGTAAAAAGAGGGCTATTTCCTGCAGCATAACTTTCTCTAATCTACTGACCCTGTTTTCATTGCCTCTCATCAGTCATGAGTTCTCTTCATATTTTTTGATTTAACATTGCAACACTGGCTAGTCTGTTCTTTACCGAGGTGTCATGATTCCCCATTTTAAAATGATTATAGATAAACTCACATTATGTTATTTTAGTGTGGAGTACTAGCCTGATCAAATGTTGATATTAAATATGGTTGTTGTGTGATCCAAACATCATCAGGAGCAATGTGGGTCAGCGGCAATGCCCTGCACTCTATTTGCAGTGGTAAGTCAGGCAAATTAGTGTTTGTAAGACAATTACACGGTGTGTGACTGCACATCAGCTCACTACCCAGAGCTGGAGACCCCTCCCGTTGCCCATGGAGAAACTGATGAAACACGACAGCTCAGATGCTATAGCCTGAGGAGGAAGGGGAGGAGGGCCCTCATGTTGGCTAGTGCGTATGTATGTATGTACATATGTATGTACTGTATGTATGAGCGAGTGTACATACTTTTGAAAATGTGAAAGAGGGAACGTCACAAAGACAGACAGAGAAAGAAAGAGTGAGAGTATGAGAGTGAGAAAGATAAATACAATCCCCCAAATGAACAAACATGGCCTGTAGCTGTTTTCTTCTCTCCTCCGTCCTCCATCAAGTACCTGATTATTTAGTGGTGTCTGAAAGCCAGAATAGAGGTAAAAAGACTGTACGTGTCTATTCAAAGTGTAGAGAGTTTAGTGGAGAGTGTCGGAGGAGAGACACAGGTGGAGGCATACAGTCAGCTCACCTGCCAGGTGGTACCATTAGCAGTACACTGCATGCAATATGGCACAACGCCTCCAGATTGTTATCTCTATTCTAAATGTAAATGCTGCTGTCACAGTGCTGTTGTACTGGATGTTCTCCTACAGGCTACTTCCATGTTGATTTGTAATCCCTGGCACTTTGTGAGATGGCATTGTGCTAGTGTAAATGGTTGAGCTTTTTAGACAATAGGCGAGAGCCACAGATTCATTAGTGAAAGAAATCAAATCAAATGTTATCCGTCACATACACATGGTTAGCAGATGTTAATGTGAGTGTAGCTAAATGCTTGTGCTTCTAGAGACCTATGAGGTCATGACGGGACATCAAATAGATGAGCAGGGTTGAGAACTAAGAGATAAGAGCAGAGATAAAGACATATAGTACTCTATAGGAGGCGACTTGGCAGTGTCAAACATGTAATGTAAGGAGGAAGCAATTAAGTATTTAGGAGAACATGATTTGTGCAGTAAGTCAGTCTCTATGTTTTTATTCCCTGTACCGTGCCACTGACTCGGGCATTAGTGCAGAGTTTCAATGTAGGTTAAAGTTAGGGGCAGGATGGAAGAAGCTAAGCTGTATGAGCAGATCCTTTTATTTGCAGGGCTCTGGCTGTGTCCCACCTCCTTGATCTTATTTACACTGGGGATTAAATGAGGAATGGGTGCTGCCGGTGCACTAGAGTCTCCAGGGGTGAAGTTGTGAATAGTAGACACCATGTCTACTCTTTCCTGTTTCTTTCTGGGCTCCCAGTGATTTGTCAGCAGTGAAGGTAGCAGATGCTCTCTTTGCGTTGTCATTTCTTTGATCGCAATTTTTTGTGCCAGCTACCTCCATCCTTGGCATCCTGATCCCTACACAGCCATATGGTCCGGTAGAGGGAAGCTGAGGAAACATACAGGCTTGTTCTGAATCAGTTGTTGTTGGCTTTGTGTGCGTGTCCATATAAGGGTGTGTGTGAATTTGCCTCTTCATATGTTCTTTCCATTGTGCATGTTATTTCCCCCTCATATACTGTACTCTGTACATGGAAGTGCACTTTGTATATTGAAGTCTACTGTCTATCATTTCAGAGAGCAACATCTTTCACTACTATGTTTGGCTTTTCTATCCTGAATGATTGATGCCATCAAAGCTTACACAGTATAGCATACTACACACCCAGTCATACTGTAATTGACTGAGACGAATATAGCTGATCTACAGGGACAGTTACAATAAATGTAGGATGTCGTAAGCTATATTAAAAAAAATACACTCAAGGCAGGAATAGAGTAATGTTGTAACTAGCTGGTAATCTACGGGAACAGTGAGAGAGCATATCCAAACAGAACTCTATAGATGTTCCTTGTCCCTGCCCAAACCCCACTGGGGAAGAGAGCTCGTATTTCATTAGCCTTATTCCCTAGTCCTCTCAGCTGTCATGCCAACAGTGCACTCATAGCCTTGCTCTTTCCCTTGTTCTTTTTTAAGTCCCTTAAATGTCATTACCGATGGGGTGATTTAGCGGCATACAGACTTGCTCTGTCTTTCACTGAATGTTGAATTATAGAATACCTGGTATTGCACTTGGGCTGCACAGGTTTTCATCAGAGTGCTGGAGGTCACTTTGACTTCCCCTTTGATTCTCATCATTCATGCAACATGAGCGCTCGCTGATTCAAAGAGCCTGTTTCAGGTCACCATTAGTCAGTAGAGATCCACAGTGAAATGTTCTGAAGACAGAGCCCAGGGAAGGGAATTGATGAGTGAATCTGACTGGGAAGCTCTATATTTCCATGCGGACTCAGAATTCTGCAGTGTTGCAGCAATTTAAGTTTTACTGCTGTGCATAATGCCAATCATTGTCAGAGGTCACTGATTGTGTTTTGACAATATGCTTGAAGAGATTCCTTTCCCCTAGCTTGGTTCACTACCCTATGGTTTTTACAACCGTAATATATTTGGATTGATTGAGTGATGTTTTATTTTTTTTAATGCTTGGTCTCTAAAGCTAGCAGTCTGAGAATTGTTCACTAAACAATACAATTGATATAAAATACATTTAATTCTTATTTTATTCATAACATCAAACAATCCAACAAATGATTATATCAAATAAAATGAGGAATAGCCTGATGTCAAGGGTGTGTGTACTGGTGTCAGGTGCAGGAGAGCAGAGTGTTGTGAACAGGCTCACACTTAATTCAGGCTGGAGTGAACAAACTGCGTCAAAACCTCCAGAAAAAGGCAAAAGCGCGAAAAAACACTCACCAAAGCTAATGTACCAAATGAACATACAACATGCACAAACATGGAAACAGCCTGGCGTGTCACAATAACCACAAAACAAACAATTTCACACTAAGACATGGAGGGGAACAGAGGAATAAATACATGCAGTGTGATTAGGGAATGAAAACCAGGTGAGCAGGGAACAAGACAAAACAAATGAAAGAATGAAAAATGGAGTGGCGATGGCTAGAAAGCCGGTGACGTCGACCGCCGAAAGCCGCACGAACAAGGAGAGCAGCCGACTTCGGCGGAAGTCGTGACACCTGAATTGATTTGAAGAGGCAAATGGTCACTAAATCTGGTCGAATTCACTGCTCGTAGGCCTGTCCAATAATCCCAGTATCGTGTGTTTTAAATGAACATCCATATGTCATTATAGCCATTATAGGGCTGAATGTGGGTTAGTAAGAAGACCAATAAAAGCAGAATCCATAGCCCGGGGCCTGGCCCTCCAATGGGAACACAAATAAGACACAGAGGAGTGATCACAAAACATTTATTTTACCATAAACCTCACAGGTCCCTCGTGATTAAATCTGACATTAATTTAAAAGTCATCGTTATTGAAGACGGCATTTTCATGTCCTAATTCCTCTACCCCTCACTGTAGCTACCAGTGTCAGCCTCCAGCTCTGGCTCTCTGGCTCGCTCCCCCCATCTCCAACATGTATGACCTACTTCTGTCTCTGCATCATTGTAAACAGATCTACTAATTGCCTTCATTTATTCATTTGGAAGTCAAGTTCTGTTGGGGCTGGCGTCCTCCCAGTTCATTCATGTGTAATGCTTACAATTTCGCCCTCCCCCTATGACTCGTCCTCATGGATTTGCGGACCCCAAGACAAAGGTATCCCGTCAGGCTTTGTGATTTAGCCCATGATTAAATGATTGCCATTTTGAGGGGCATGAGACAGTGTCGCATTGTGCAGACTGACCCAGATGTGGGGACATGACAATATACTGCACATAATGCATCGACATAAGCTCTAGAAGGGATGAAGATGTCTTTATGGTTATATGGATTTGTAAAGGTTTTGTGTGGTGAAATATTCTAATCAAGTGAAACTTAGTCATTTCTTCAAACAATCATCTTTATTCAATATCGATAATTATTGCAATAAGGAGGCTGGTCCATCCAACACCCTTGAGTGTTGGACTGAGTAACCTAACCTTTACACAAATGCAGAGTTCTTTATATAGCTGACACCAACAATGCTTAGTCATGGTTGGTTCCACCCCTCCCATGCAGATCTGGGCATCAGAAACCACTCTGGGTTCATCCTGTTGTTATCTGCCTTAACCCCACCCTGGCTTAGTTTCCCAGATGCAAGGATGATTTTGAGACAATTAGGGATTGTTCTACTCCTAAACTATCTCTAGTAAAACACATTCTTGTCTATGAAACGCAGTCTTTATCTCATTTGTCAGCTCAAGCCATCTCTAGTGACCATACGCTCAGATTAGCTAGAGGGAACTAGAGTGGAGACCATAAAAACACAGACACTATCAGGACAGAAATGTCTTACTATTAGTTAAAAATTAATGGTTATCAATTCATATCAAATAAATCAGGTAAATATGTCATTTTTCTTTCAATTGTCAAAACCCCTTATATTCCACCCTAAAACCTGAACACAGATGTACAGCAATACTCTGGAGGTTTGCTATAACTAGATCACATCCAGTCCTGTCCTTGTGCCTCCATACTGTGTTAATACTCTGTCTTGTCCAGCCTGATCAGACATGGCCACAAGGGACACAGTTTTCATCACATCTGATGAAAGGACACAACTCTATTGTTGCCTCAGTGTGAGAGCACTGTGTCTGTCCTGCAGCCTGAAAGATGGTGTCAGTGTGTTGACTGTTTCCAATCCTCTCACACGTTATCTGCCTGGGACCAGCACGAGCCTCAGAGGCTGCTGCAAATGGAACACATTCCTGAGATATAAAGCACAATACGCACTGTGCATAAAGTGCACAGAGGGAAAGAAGGAGACCTATTTCTGTGATCATTTAAAATCATGTTTATGTATGGTCACAGACGGTTACCCTCCAATGAGTCACACATAATAACACACTGCAGAGTTTATGCCAGAATGCCGAGCCAATGTACTCCAATGAAGGCTGAAAACATAGGCACAGCCCTTGGTGGAAGTCTTAAGGTCGAATTAAACATGGTGGCATGGCATGGCATTTTGACTCAGATTGGTGCCCTCCACCATAGCCTGGCATCCCCAGAGGCCTGAGCATGTTTTTCAATGAGTGTGTGCGAATGAGTCATGTCTGGGGCTAAGCCTGGGGTTGGCAGGAGTGTGTCTGACTGGCAAGGCAGTGTATTCCGCAGGGAGGGCTGTAGCCAGCAAGGAGCTGTCCCTATAATCCAGGGTAAACACAGAGCAGTGTGACTGCATGGCACGCCTCAAACATGACTGAATCCAGCAGAAAATAAATGGATAGACTGCTGTTACTTCCTGCTTCTGGTCCACCTTGTTATTCTCTATAGAAGTTTTGGCTTGATCTTCACAACACTGAATTCACCTCTGTTGGTCTCTGTATTGAGGAACTATGCTGCACCTTGTCGTTTCTATAATATTTGTCCTTAGCTTTACGGTTTCAATTACAATTGAGGGATTACATATTTTGCACAGACACAGACATAATACTTGAGGCGCAACTAAGATCTTAATGCAAATGATGTTGAGGTTCATAACACTGAAGTTGGTCATATGATTTGGATTGGAATAATTTACAATAACATAATGGCTTTCCCAAACCACTGAACACAGCAACTCAAGGTGGTCTCCCATGATATTGTAAACTGGGAGCTTAATATAGTGTTTGAAATGCGATGCACTTCTGGGGGGCAAAAATGATTTGTGACAATCCATTTGCTTGGGCAACCTGTTAATGGAATTCATTTTCTGCATGTACAACAATTAAATGCTGCATAGAGTCAAGACAGATTACCCTGAAGCCTTCATAAAACAGAGCTACAGCTCACACCTGTGTGAGAATCATGTAACAGGGCCCGGAGATTCACTAGGCTAAGACTATTCATAATGTTTCACTACAAAGGCCAATTGAATACAACATGCTATTATATTAGCATAGAAACTAGATAAGGAATGTCTAGTTACTGCAGATGTGGAAGAGAGATTGTCAGGAGAAGGACATGTGATATCTTTATTCAAATCAAAGGAGAGGGAATGCTTGGTAGAGCTACGGTAGCTAAGGCTCTGCTAGTAGCTAATGTTCTGCTAGTAGCTAAGGCTCTGATAGTAGCTAAGGCTCTGCTAGTAGCCAATGTTCTGCTAGTAGCTTAGGCTCTGATAGTAGCCAAGGCTGTGATTGTAGCCAAGGCTCTGCTAGTAGCCAAGGCTCTGCTAGTAGCCAAGGCTCTACTAGTAGCCAAGGCTCTGCTAGTAGCCAAGGCTCTGCTGGTAGCTAAGGCTCTGCTGGTAGCTAAGGCTCTGCTGGTAGTTAAGGCTCTGCTAGTAGCTAAGGCTCTGCTAGGCAGCTATCTCCAGTCAGCGCCTGTTGCTCTCCCTCCCAGTAGCCACAGGATTGACCTTTTATGTGTATCCTGCATAGCACAGCTTGCCAGGGCAGTGACATTTTATTTATTTATCTGGATATAGAGTTTTGATATTTTCCTTGTAACATTTAGATTTGTAACTGACATGTATAACCACCAAAGAGCTCCATGATGAAAGGATGGCAACAGAACAGGGCAGCAATGTCGGTGCCAGTAAAGTGTTTCCCCTAGGATTTCTTTCAGCACCGGTGGCAAAGGTGGTATGTGTTGTATGTTTTTAAGAACAGGGAGAGAATACACAAAGTGTGTCTGTCTGCCAAAGGGACCAGAGGAAAAAGGAACACTCCAGTGATTTCTCCCCTGATGTCTTTGAGGCAGGGACAGATGGAGATGAGACACGAGTGGAGTTGGAGAAATCCCAGACACCACTGTGTCAATCCTCCAGTCCTGTCTTTCCTCCCCTTCCCTGGCTCATACACAACATACACTGCCAGACATCCTGTTAGTAGTTAGCAATGGAGTGCAGCCATGGCCACTTCTGTCCAATTCTAGGACACACATTACCTTTTTTTTTAACCTTTAACCAGGACATCTCATTGAGATAAATAATCTATGTTCCTATCTTAAGGGGACCTAGGACCGTGAAAGCAATTCTTTCCAAGCTAAAGGCTTTGAGCTGGCCAAATGCTTCCGTACCATTTCACTGGGAAGGTGAATGGTTTGTGAAGCAAAGAGGCTACAGTAGAGAGCTGTTGGTCTGGAATCAGACAGGACAGAGTGTGTGGCTTGTGGGGGCTCCACAGCCTTAGAGAGCCAGCTTGGCTAAGCCTCCAGAGTTGCTGGGACTTAGAAGAAAGGAGCGGGTGCAGTGCAGGCAGATGTGGACTCCTAATTTACAGTCCTTTCCTTCGCGCATAGCACTTTTATTACTACTATAATGGACTGGGATGAAGTGAGTGCAAGTATGAAGCCACCAGTTCTCCCTCATCTCTGATCAATGTTCCCTACCCTAGATTAATAAGGAATCATATAAACAGGATGCCTGATAAATGTGACATTTGTTCTCCAGGTCCAAAGTGACTAACCAGGTTATCTTGACTAATCAATGTGAGAAATGTTTTAATTTATATAGATGTGAACTCAAACTAAAACATAAAACACATGATGATCAGTAGATTGTGAAAATAAAGAAAGTCATACATAACATGATTTTTCAAGGCTTTCACTCTCCTTTCTCTAATCCATCCATCAATCTACTCATCCATCCATCCACTCATACATCCCATGCATTCCATGCAATATTCTAGAGTCATTGTTTGTCTCCTGGTTGAAACATCTACATAAACTATGCTAATGAAATTAACCGAGGAAACAAAAGGGTTGATGCTGCCTGACTTTGAATCCCTAATGATTCTCGCCATCCCTGGAAAAGGCCTGATTTAATTTAGGAATGTCTGCCGCGCTGGAGAGAGCGACTAATTCCTGGAGGATTTGACTATTTAGGAGAACAAGAGGGAGGGAAGTAAAGAAAACACGGAACTGGATACATGGAAGCATAATAATGCATTCGGATCCTGCAGATAGGGAAAGCAGAGAGAACACCTCACAGAGAGAATGAGCCCCTCCAGATAGGGGAAGCAGAGAGAACACCTTACAGAGAGAATGAGCCCCTCCAGATAGGGGAAGCAGAGAGAACACCTTACAGAGAGAATGAGCCCCTCCAGATAGGGGAAGCAGAGAGAACACCTCACAGAGAGAATGAGCCCCTCCAGATAGGGGAAGCAGAGAGAACGCCTCACAGAGAGAATGAACCCCTCCAGATAGGAGAAGCAGAGAGAACACCTCACAGAGAGAATGAGCCCCTCCAGATAGGAGAAGCAGAGAGAACACCTCACAAAGAGAATGAGCCCCTCCAGATAGGAGAAGCAGAGAGAACACCTCACAGAGAGAATGAGCCCCTCCAGATAGGGGAAGCAGAGAGAACACCTCACAGAAAGAATGAGCCCCTCCAGATAGGAGAAGCAGAGAGAACACCTCACAGAGAGAATGAGCCCCTCCAGATAGGGGAAGCAGAGAGAACACCTCACAGAGAGAATGAACCCCTCCAGATAGGAGAAGCAGAGAGAACACCTCACAGAGAGAATGAACCCCTCCAGATAGGAGAAGCAGAGAGAACACCTCACAGAGAGAATGAGCCCCTCCAGATAGGAGAAGCAGAGAGAACACCTCACAGAGAGAATGAACCCCTCCAGATAGGAGAAGCAGAGAGAACACCTCACAGAGAGAATGATCCCCTCCAGAAAGGGGAAGCAGAGAGAACACCTCACAGAGAGAATGAGCCCCTCCAGATAGGAGAAGCAGAGAGAACACCTCACAGAGAGAATGAGCCCCTCCAGATAGGGGAAGCAGAGAGAACACCTCACAGAGAGAATGAGCCCCTCCAGATAGGGGAAGCAGAGAGAACACCTCACAGAGAGAATGAGCCCCTCCAGATAGGTGAAGCAGAGAGAACACCTCACAGAGAGAATGAGCCCCTCCAGATAGGGAAGCAGAGAGAACACCTCACATAGAGAATGAGCCCCTCCAATAGGAGAAGCAGAGAGAACACCTCACAGAGAGAATGAGCCCCTCCAGATAGGGAAGCAGAGATAACACCTCACAGAGAGAATGAGCCCCTCCAGATAGGGGAAGCAGAGAGAACACCTCACAGAGAGAATGAGCCCCTCCAGATAGGGAAGCAGAGAGAACACCTCACAGAGAATGAGCCCCTCCAAATAGGAGCAGAGAGAACACCTCACAGAGAGAATGAGCCCCTCCAAATAGGAAAGAAGAGAGAACACCTCACAGAGAGAATGAGCCCCTCCAGATAGGGAAGCAGAGAGAACACCTCACAGAGACAATGAGCCCCTCCAGATAGGGAAAGCAGAGATAACACCTCACAGAGAGAATGAGCCCCTGCAGATAGGAGAAGCAGAGAGAACAACTCACAGAGAGAATGAGCCCCTCCAGATAGGTAAAGCAGAGATAACACCTCACAGAGAGAATGAGCCCCTCCAGATAGGGAAGCAGAGAGAACACCTCACAGAGAGAATGAAGATGAAGCAGAGAGAACACCTCCCCCTCCAGATAGGAAAGCAGAGATAACACCTCACAGAGAGAATGAGCCCCTCCAGATAGGAGAAGCAGAGAGAACACCTCACAGAGAGAGCCCCTCCAGATAGGTAAAGCAGAGATAACACCTCACAGAGAATGAGCCCCTCCAGATAGGAAAGCAGAGAGAACACCTCACAGAGAGAATGAGCCCCTGCAGATAGGGGAAGCAGAGAGAACACCTCACAGAGAGAATGAGCCCCTCCAGATAGGGGCAGAGATAACACCTCACAGAGAGAATGAACACCTCAGACAGGGGAAGCAGAGAGAACAACTCACAGAGAATGAGCCCCTCCAGATAGGGAAGCAGAGAGAACACCTCACAGAGAGAATGAGCCCCTCCAAATAGGAGAAGCAGAGAAACACCTCACACCCCTCCAGATAGGGGAAGCAGAGAGAACACCTCACATAGAGAATGAGCCCCTCCAAATAGGAGAAGCAGAGAGAACACCTCACAGAGAGAATGAGCCCCTCCAGATAGGTAAAGCAGAGATAACACCTCACAGAGAGAATGAGACCCTCAGAGAGAACACCTCACAGATAGGATAGAAGCAGAGAGAACACCTCACAGAGAGAATGAACCCCTCCAGATAGGAGAAGCCACCTCACAGAGAGAATGAGCCCCTCCAGATAGGAGAAGCAGAGAGAACACCTCACAAAGAGAATGAGCCCCTCCAGATAGGAGAAGCAGAGAACACCTCACAGAAGAATGAGCCCCTCACAGAGAGAATGAGCCCCTCCAGATAGGGAAGCAGAGAGAACACCTCACAGAGAGAATGAGCCCCTCCAGATAGGGGAAGCAGAGAGAATCACAGAGAGAATGAGCCCCTCCAGATAGGGAAAGCAGAGAAACACCTCACAGATGAGATAGGAGAAGCAGAGAACACCTCACAGAACCCCTCCAGATAGGAGAAGCAGAGAGAACACCTCACAGAGAGAATGAGCCCCTCCAGATAGGAGAAGCAGAGAGAACACCTCACAGAGAAATGAGCCCCTCCAGATAGGAGAAGCAGAGAGAACACCTCACAGAGAGAATCCCCTCCACAGAGAGAATCACAGAGCAGAGAGAACACCTCACAGAGAGAATGAGCCCCTCCAGATGGGGAAGCAGAGAGAACACCTCACAGAGAGAATGAGCCCCTCCAGATAGGGGAAGCAGAGAGAACACCTCACAGAGAGAATGAGCCCCTCCAGATAGGAGAAGCAGAGAGAAATAGGACACCTCACAGAGAGAATGAGCCCCTCCAGATAGGAAAGCAGAGATAACACCTCACAGATCCAGATCAGGGGAAGCAGAGAGAACACCTCACAGAGAGAATGAGCCCCTCCAGATAGGGGAAGGAGAAGAGAACACCTCACAGAGAGAATGAGCCCCTCCAGATAGGGAAGCAGAGAGAACACCTCACAGAGAGAATGAGCCCCTCCAGATCAGAGATAACACCTCACAGAGAGAATGAGCCCCTCCAGATAGGGGAAGCAGAGAGAACACCTCACAGAGAGAATGAGCCCCTCCAGATAGGGGAAGCAGAGAGAACACCTCACATAGAGAATGAGCCCCTCCAGATAGGAGAAGCAGAGAGAACACCTCACAGAGAGAATGAGCCCCTGCAGATAGGGGAAGCAGAGAACACCTCACAGAGAGAATGAGCCCCTCCAATAGGGGAAGCAGAGAGAACACCTCACATGAGAATGAGCCCCTCCAGATAGGTAAAGCAGAGATAACACCTCACAGAGAGAATGAGCCCCTCCAGATGAGGATAAAGCAGAGATAACACCTCACAGAGAGAATGAGCCCCTCCAGATAGGGGAAGCAGAGAGAACACCTCACAGAGAGAATGAACCCCTCCAGATAGGGGAAGCAGAGAGAACGCCTCACAGAGAGAATGAGATAGGAGAAGCAGAGAGAACACCTCACAGAGAGAATGAGCCCCTCCAGATAGGAGAAGCAGAGAGAACAGAGAGAACAGCCCCTCCAGATAGGAGAAGCAGAGAGAACACCTCACAGATGAGCCCCTCCAGATAGGAAGCAGAGAGAACACCTCAGATAGGAATGAGCCCCTCCAGATAGAGCAGAGAACACCTCACAGAGAGAATGAGCCCCTCCAGATAGGGGAAGCAGAGAGAACACCTCACAGAGAGAATGAACCCCTCCAGATAGGAGAAGAAGCAGAGAGGAACAGAGAGAACACCTCACAGAGAGAATGAACCCCTCCAGATAGGAGAAGCAGAGAGAACACCTCACAGAGAGAATGAGCCCCTCCAGATAGGGGAAGCAGAGAGAACACCTCACAGAGAGAATGAGCCCCTCCAGATAGGGGAAGCAGAGAGAACACCTCACAGAGAGAATGAGCCCCTCCAGATAGGGGAAGCAGAGAGAACACCTCACAGAGAGAATGAGCCCCTCCAGATAGGGGAAGCAGAGAGAACACCTCACAGAGAGAATGAGCCCCTCCAGATAGGTGAAGCAGAGAGAACACCTCACAGAGAGAATGAGCCCCTCCAGATAGGGGAAGCAGAGAGAACACCTCACATAGAGAATGAGCCCCTCCAAATAGGAGAAGCAGAGAGAACACCTCACAGAGAGAATGAGCCCCTCCAGATAGGTAAAGCAGAGATAACACCTCACAGAGAGAATGAGCCCCTCCAGATAGGGGAAGCAGAGAGAACACCTCACAGAGAGAATGAGCCCCTCCAGATAGGGGAAGCAGAGAGAACACCTCACATAGAGAATGAGCCCCTCCAAATAGGAGAAGCAGAGAGAACACCTCACAGAGAGAATGAGCCCCTCCAAATAGGAGAAGCAGAGAGAACACCTCACAGGAAATAGCCCCTCCAGATAGGTAAAGCAGAGATAACACCTCACAGAGAGAATGAGCCCCTCCAGATGAAGCAGAGAGAACACCTCACAGAGAGAATTAGCCCCTGCAGATAGGGAAGCAGAGAGAACACCTCACATAGAGAATGAGCCCCTCCAGATAGGGAAGCAGAACACCTCACATAGAGAATGAGCCCCTCCAAATAGGAGAAGCAGAGAGAACAACTCACAGAGAGAATGAGCCCCTCCAGATAGGGGAAGCAGAGAGAACACCTCACATAGAGAATGAGCCCCTCCAGATAGGGGAAGCAGAGAGAACACCTCACATAGAGAATGAGCCCCTCCAAATAGGAGAAGCAGAGAGAACACCTCACAGAGAGAATGAGCCCCTCCAGATAGGTAAAGCAGAGATAACACCTCACAGAGAGAATGAGCCCCTCCAGACAGGGGAAGCAGAGAGAACAACTCACAGAGAGAATGAGCCCCT
The DNA here is from genome assembly GCF_036934945.1 of Oncorhynchus masou masou. Classification (NCBI taxonomy): domain Eukaryota; kingdom Metazoa; phylum Chordata; class Actinopteri; order Salmoniformes; family Salmonidae; genus Oncorhynchus; species Oncorhynchus masou. The sequence continues at coordinate 64,936,977 of NC_088216.1, forward strand.
CCAGATAGGGGAAGCAGAGAGAACACCTCACATAGAGAATGAGCCCCTCCAAATAGGAGAAGCAGAGAGAACACCTCACAGAGAGAATGAGCCCCTCCAGATAGGTAAAGCAGAGATAACACCTCACAGAGAGAATGAGCCCCTCCAGATAGGGGAAGCAGAGAGAACACCTCACAGAGAGAATGAGCCCCTGCAGATAGGGGAAGCAGAGAGAACACCTCACAGAGAGAATGAGCCCCTGCAGATAGGGGAAGCAGAGAGAACACCTCACAGAGAGAATGAGCCCCTCCAGATAGGTAAAGCAGAGATAACACCTCACAGAGAGAATGAGCCCCTCCAGATAGGGGAAGCAGAGAGAACACCTCACAGAGAGAATGAGCCCCTGCAGATAGGGAAGCAGAGATAACACCTCACAGAGAAATGAGACCCTCCAGATAGGGGAAGAGAGAATGAGCAGATAGAAGAACCTCACAGAGAGAATGAGCCCCTCCAGACAGGGAAGCAGAGAGAACAACTCACAGAGAATGAGCCCCTCCAGACAGGGAGAAGCAGAGAGAACACCTCACAGAGAGAATGAGCCCCTCCAGATAGGTAAAGCAGAGATAATACCTCACAGAGAGAATGAGGCCCTCCAGATAGGGGAAGCAGAGAGAACACCTCACAGAGAGAATGAACCCCTCCAAATAGGAGAAGCAGAGAGAACACCTCACAGAGAGAATGAGCCCCTCCAAATAGGAGAAGCAGAGAGAACACCTCACAGAGAGAATGAGCCCCTCCAGATAGGTAAAGCAGAGATAACACCTCACAGAGAGAATGAGCCCCTCCAGATAGGGGAAGCAGAGAGAACACCTCACAGAGAGAATGAGCCCCTCCAGACAGGGGAAGCAGAGAGAACAACTCACAGAGAGAATGAGGATAGGGGAAGCAGAGAGAACACCTCACATAGAGAATGAGCCCCTCCAAATAGGAGAAGCAGAGAGAACACCTCACAGAGAGAATGAGCCCCTCCAGATAGGTAAAGCAGAGATAATACCTTACAGAGAGAATGAGCCCCTCCAGATAGGGGAAGCAGAGAGAATACCTCACAGAGAGAATGAACCCCTCCAAATAGGAGAAGCAGAGAGAACACCTCACAGAGAGAATGAGCCCCTCCAGATAGGGGAAGCAGAGAGAACACCTCACATAGAGAATGAGCCCCTCCAGATAGGGGAAGCAGAGAGAACACCTCACATAGAGAATGAGCCCCTCCAAATAGGAGAAGCAGAGAGAACACCTCACAGAGAGAATGAGCCCCTCCAGATAGGTAAAGCAGAGATAACACCTCACAGAGAGAATGAGCCCCTCCAGACAGGGGAAGCAGAGAGAACAACTCACAGAGAGAAGATAGGGAAGCAGAGAACACCTCACATAGAGAATGAGCCCCTCCAAATAGGAGAAGCAGAGAACACCTCACAGAGAGAATGAGCCCCTCCAGATAGGTAAAGCAGAGATAACACCTCACAGAGAGAATGAGCCCCTCCAGATAGGGGAAGCAGAGAATGAGCCCCTCCAGATAGGGAAGCAGAGATCCTCACAGAGAATGAGCCCCTCCAGATAGGGGAAGCAGAGAGAACACCTCACAGAGAGAATGAGCCCCTCCAGATAGGTAAAGCAGAGAGAACACCTCACAGAGAGAATGAGCCCCTCCAGATAGGGGAAGCAGAGAGAACACCTCACAGAGAGAATGAGCCCCTCCAGATCCAAATAGGAAGCAGAGAGAACACCTCACAGAGAGAATGAGCCCCTCCAGATAGGGAAGCAGAGATAACACCTCACAGAGAGAATGAGCCCCTCCAGATAGGGAAGCAGAGGAACACCTCACATAGAGAATGAGCAAATAGGAGAAGCAGACACCTCACAGAGAGAATGAGCCCCTCCAGATAGGTAAAGCAGAGATAACACCTCACAGAGAGAATGAGCCCCTCCAGACAGGGGAAGCAGAGAGAACAACTCACAGAGAGAATGAGCCCCTCCAGATAGGGAAGCAGAAGAACACCTCACATAGAGAATGAGCCCCTCCAAATAGGAGAAGCAGAGAGAACACCTCACAGAGAGAATGAGCCCCTCCAGATAGGTAAAGCAGAGATAACACCTCACAGAGAGAATGAGCCCCTCCAGATAGGGGAAGCAGAGAGAACACCTCACAGAGAGAATGAGCCCCTCCAGATAGGGGAAGCAGAGAGAACACCTCACAGAGAGAATGAGCCCCTGCAGATAGGGGAAGCAGAGAGAACACCTCACAGAGAGAATGAGCCCCTCCAGATAGGTAAAGCAGAGATAACACCTCACAGAGAGAATGAGCCCCTCCAGATAGGGGAAGCAGAGAACACCTCACAGAGAGAATGAGCCCCTGCAGATAGGGAAGCAGAGATAACACCTCACAGAGAGAGACCCTGATAGGGGAAGCCCCTCACAGATGAGCCCCTGCAGATAGGGAAGCAGAGAGAACACCTCACAGAGAGAATGAGCCCCTCCAGATAGGGGAAGCAGAGAACAACTCACAGAGAGAATGCCCCTCCAGATAGAGGGAAGCAGAGAGAACACCTCGCATAGAGAATAGCCCCTCCAAATAGGAGAAGCAGAGAGAACACCTCACAGAGAGAATGAGCCCCTGATAGGTAAAGCAGAGATAATACCTCACAGGGAATGAGGCCCCTCCAGATAGGGGAACAGAAAACACCTCACAGACAGGGAAGCAGAGAGAACCCCTCCAGATAGGGGAAGCTACCTCACATAGAGAATGAGCCCCTCCAAATAGGAGAAGCAGAGAAACACCTCACAGAGAGAATTCACAGAGAGAATGAGCCCCTCCAAATAGGAGAAGCAGAGAGAACACCTCACAGAGAGAATGAGCCCCTCCAGATAGGGGAAGCACAGAGAATGAGCCCCTCCAAATAGGAGAAGCAGAGAGAACACCTCACAGAGAGAATGAGCCCCTCCAGATAGGTAAAGCAGAGATAATACCTCACAGAGAGAATGAGCCCCTCCAGATAGGGGAAGCAGAGAACACCTCACAGAGAATGAGCCCCTCCAGATTCACAGAGAGAATGAATAGGAGGAAGCAGAGAGAACACCTCACATGAGCCCCTCCAGATAGGAAAGCAGAGAGAACACCTCACAGAGAGAATGAGCCCCTCCAGATAGGTAAAGCAGAGATAACACCTCACAGAGATGAGCCCCTCCAGATAGGGGAAGCAGAGAGAACACCTCACAGAGAATGAGCCCCTCCAAATAGGGAGAAGCAGAGAGAACACCTCACAGAGAGAATGAGCCCCTCCAGATAGGTTAACACCTCACAGAGAGAATGAGCCCCTCCAGATAGGGGAAGCAGAGAGAACACCTCACAGAGAGAATGAGCCCCTCCAGATAGGTAAAGCAGAGATAACACCTCACAGAGAGAATGAGCCCCTCCAGATAGGGGAAGCAGAATCACAGAGAGAATGAGCCCCTCCAGATAGGGGAAGCAGAGAGAACACCTCACAGAGAGAACCACCTCCAGAGAGAATGAGCCCCTCAGATAGGAAGCAGAGAGAACACCTCACAGAGAGAATGAGCCCCTCCAGATAGGAAAGCAGAGAGAGAGAATGAGCCCTCAGATAGGGGACAGAGAGAACACCTCACAGAGAGAATGAGCCCCTCCAGATAGGCAGAAGCAGAGAACACCTCACAGAGCCCCTCCAGATAGGGGAAGCAGAGAGAACACCTCACAGAGCCCCTCCAGATAGGTAGAAGCACCTCACATAGAGAATGAAAATAGGAGAAGCAGAGAGAACTCACAGAGAGAATGAGCCCCTCCAGATAGGTAAAGCAGAGAGCACCTCACAGAGAGAATGAGGCCCTCACACCTCACAGAGAATGAACCCCTCCAAATAGGAGAAGCAGAGAGAACACCTCACAGAGAGAATGAGCCCCTCCAGATAGGAGAAGCAGAGAGAACACCTCACAGAGAGAATGAGCCCCTCCAGATAGGAAAGCAGAGAGAACACCTCACAGAGAGAATGAGCCCCTCCAGATATAGGAAAGCAGAGAGAACACCTCACAGAGAGAATGAGCCCCTCCAGACAGGGAAGCAGAGAGAACACCTCACAGAGAGAATGAGCCCCTCCAACACCTCACAGAGAGAATGAGCCCCTCCAAATAGGACAGAGAGAACACCTCAAGAGAGAATGAGCCCCTCCAGATAGGTAAAGCAGAGAGAACACCTCACAGAGAGAATGAGCCCCTCCAGATAGGGGAAAGCAGAGATAACACCTCACAGAGAGAATGAGCCCCTCCAGATAGGAGAAGCAGAGAATGACCTAGGAGAAGCACAGAATGAGCCCCTCCAAATAGGAGAAGCAGAGAGAACACCTCACAGAAATGAGCCCCTCCAGATAGGGTAAAGCAGAGATAACACCTCACAGAGAGAGCCCCTCCAGATAGGGAAGCAGAGAGAACACCTCACAGAGAGAATGAGCCCCTGCAGATAGGGAAGCAAGAGAACACCTCACATCAGAGAATGAGCCCCTCCAAATAGGGGAAGCAGAGAGAACACCTCACAGATGCAGATAGTGGAAGCAGAGAGAACACCTCACAGAGAGAATGAGCCCCTCCAGACAGGGGAAGCGGAGAGAACACCTCACAGAGAGAATGAGCCCCTCCAGATAGTGGAAGCAGAGAGAACACCTCACATTGAGAATGAGCCCCTCCAGATAGGGGAAGCAGAGAGAACACCTCACAGAGAGAATGAGCACAACTTCCGGCGCCGACAGAGATGGCCGCCTCGCTTCGGGTTCCTAGGAAACTATGCAGTTTTTGTTTTTTTTACGTGTTATTTCTTACATTAGTACCCCAGGTCATCTTCGGTTTCAGTACATACAGTCGAGAAGAACTACTGAATATAAGATCAGCGTCAACTCACCATCAGTACGATCAAGAATATGACTTTCGCAAAGCGGATCCTGTGTTCTGCCTTTCAACCAGGACAACGGAATGGATCCCAGCCGGCGACCCAAAAAAACGACTTCGTAAAAGAGGGAAACGAGGCGGTCTTCTGGTCAGATTACGGAGACGGGCACATCGTGCCCCACTTCCTAGCATTCTTCTCGCCAATGTCCAGTCTCTTGACAACAAGGTTGATGAAATCCGAGCAAGGGTAGCATTCCAGAGGGACATCAGAGACTGTAACGTTCTTTGCTTCACGGAAACATGGCTCACTGGAGAGACGCTCTCGGATGCGGTGCAGCCAGCGGGTTTCTCCACACATCGCACCGACAGAAACAAACACCTTTCTGGTAAGAAGAGTGGTGGGGGCGTATGCCTTATAGCTAACGAGACGTGGTGTGATCCCAGAAACATCCAGGAACTCAAATCCTTCTGTTCACCTGATTTAGAATTCCTCACAATCAAATGTAGACCGCATTATCTACCAAGACAATTCTCTTCGATTATAATCACAGCCGTATATATTCCCCCCCTAGCAGACACATCGATGGCTCTGAATGAACTTTATTTAACTCTTTGCAAACTGGAATCCATACATCCTGAGGCTGCATTCATTGTTGCTGGGGATTTTAACAAGGCTAATCTGAAAACAAGACTCCCTAAAATGTATCAGCATATCGATTGCGCCACCAGGGCTGGCAAAACCTTGGATCACTGTTATTCTAACTTCCGCGACGCATATAAGGCCCTGCCCTGCCCCCCTTTCGGAAAAGCTGACCACGACTCCATTTTGCTGATCCCTGCCTACAGACAGAAACTAAAACAAGAAGCTCCCACGCTGAGGTCTATCCAACGCTGGTCCGACCAAGCGGATTCCACACTCTAAGACTGCTTCCATCACGTGGACTAGGACATGTTTCGTATTGCGTCAGGCAACAACATTGACGAATACGCTGATTCGGTGTGCGAGTTCATTAGAACGTGCGTTGAAGATGTCGTTCCCATAGCAACGATTAAAACATTCCCAAACCAGAAACCGTGGATTGATGGCAGCATTCGCGTGAAACTGAAAGCGCGAACCACTGCTTTTAATCAGAGCAAGGTGACTGGTAACATGACCGAATACAAACAGTGCAGCTATTCCCTCCGTAAGGCTATCAAACAAGCTAAGCGTCAGTATAGAGACAAAGTAGAATCTCAATTCAATGGCTCAGACACAAGAGGTATGTGGCAGGGTCTACAGTCAATCACGGACTACAAGATGAAATCCAGCTCAGTCACGGACCAGGATGTCTTGCTCCCAGGCAGACTAAATAATGTTTTTGCCCGCTTTGAGGACAATACAGTGCCACTGACACGGCCTGCAACGGAAACATGCGGTCTCTCCTTCACTGCAGCCGAGGTGAGTAAAACATTTAAACGTGTTAACCATCGCAAGGCTGCAGGCCCAGACGGCATCCCCAGCCGCGCCCTCGGAGCTTGCGCAGACCAGCTGGCTGGTGTGTTTACGGACATATTCAATCAATCCCTATACCAGTCTGCTGTTCCCACATGCTTCAAAAGGGCCACCATTGTTCCTGTTCCCAAGAAAGCTAAGGTAACTGAGCTAAACGACTACCGCCCCGTAGCACTCACTTCTGTCATCATGAAGTGCTTTGAGAGACTAGTCAAGGACCATATCACCTCCACCCTACCTGACACCCTAGACCCACTCCAATTTGCTTACCGCCCAAATAGGTCCACAGACGACGCAATCTCAACCACACTGCACACTGCCCTAACCCATCTGGACAAGAGGAATACCTATGTGAGAATGCTGTTCATCGACTACAGCTCGGCATTTAACACCATAGTACCCTCCAAGCTCGTCATCAAGCTCGAGACCCTGGGTCTCGACCCCGCCCTGTGCAACTGGGTACTGGAGTTCCTGACGGGCCGCCCCAGGTGGTGAGGGTAGGCAACAACATCTCCACCCCGCTGATCCTCAACACTGGGGCCCCACAAGGGTGCGTTCTGAGCCCTCTCCTGTACTCCCTGTTCACCCACGACTGCGCGGCAACGCACGCCTCCAACTCAATCATCAAGTTTGCGGACGACACAACAGTGGTAGGCTTGATTACCAACAACGACGAGACGGCCTACAGGGAGGAGGTGAGGGCCCTCGGAGTGTGGTGTCAGGACAATAACCTCACACTCAACGTCAACAAAACTAAGGAGATGATTGTGGACTTCAGGAAACAGCAGAGGGAACACCCCCCTATCCACATCGATGGAACAGTAGTGGAGAGGGTAGTAAGTTTTAAGTTCCTCGGCATACACATCACAGACAAACTAAATTGGTTCACTCACACAGACAGCATCGTGAAGAAGGCGCAGCAGTGCCTCTTCAACCTCAGGAGGCTGAAGAAATTCGGCTTGTCACCAAAAACACTCACAAACTTCTACAGATGCACAATCGAGAGCATCCTGGCGGGCTGTATCACCGCCTGGTACGGCAACTGCTCCGCCCACAACCGTAAGGCTCTCCAGAGGGTAGTGAGGTCTGCACAACGTATCACCGGGGGCAAACTACCTGCCCTCCAGGACAACTACACCACCCGATGTTACAGGAAGGCCATAAAGATCATCAAGGACAACACCCACCCGAGCCACTGCCTGTTCACCCCTGCTTCTATCATCCAGAAGGGATGAAAAACGAGGTCAGTACAGGTGCATCAAAGCTGGGACCGAGAGACTGAAAAACAGCTTCTATCTCAAGGCCATCAGACTGTTAAACAGCAACCACTAACATTGAGTGGCTGCTGCCAACACACTGACTCAACTCCAGCCACTTCAATAATGGGAATTGATGGGAAAGGATGTAAAATATATCACTAGCCACTTTAAACAATGCTACCTAATATAATGTTTACATACCCTACATTATTCATCTCATATGTATACGTATTACTGTACTCTATCATCTACTGCACCCTTATGTAATACATGTATCACTAGCCACTTTAACTATGCCACTTTGTTTACATATTCATCTCATATGTATATACTGTACTCGATACCATCTACTGTATCTTGCCTATGCTGCTCTGCACCATCACTCATTCATATCTTTATGTACATATTCTTTATCCCCTTACACTGTGTATAAGATATTAGTTTTGGAATTGTTAGTTAGATTACTTGTTGGTTATTACTGCATTGTCGGAACTGGAAGCACAAGCATTTCGCTACACTCGCATTAACATCTGCTAACCATGTGTATGTGACAAATAAAATTAATTTGATTTTATTTGATTTGATTTGAGCCCCTGCAGATAGGGGAAGCAGAGAGAAAGGGCCCCTGCAGATAGGGGAAGCAGAGAGAACACCTCACAGAGAGAATGAGCCCCTGCAGATAGGGGGAGCAGAGAGAACACCTCACAGAGAGAATGAACCCCTGCAGATAGGGGAAGCAGAGAGAACACCTCACAGAGAGATTGAACCCCTGCAGATAGGGGAAGCAGAGAGAACACCTCACAGAAAGAATGAGCCCCTGCAGATAGGGGAAGCAGAGAGAAAGGGCCCCTGCAGATAGGGGAAGCAGAGAGAACACCTCACAGAGAGAATGAGCCCCTGCAGATAGGGGAAGCAGAGAGAACACCTCACAGAGAGAATGAGCCCCTGCATATAGGGGAAGCAGAGAGAACACCTCACAGAGAGAATGAGCCCCTCCAGATAGGGGAAGCAGAGAGAACACCTCACAGAGAGAATGAGCCCCTCCAGATAGGGGAAGCAGAGAGAAAGGGCCCCTGCAGATAGGGGAAGCAGAGAAAACACCTCACAGAGAGAATGAGCCCCTGCAGATAGGGGAAGCAGAGAGAACACCTCACAGAGAGAATGAGCCCCTGCATATAGGGGAAGCAGAGAGAACACCTCACAGAGAGAATGACCCCCTCCAGATAGGGGAAGCAGAGAAAACACCTCACAGAGAGAATGAGCCCCTGCAGATAGGGGAAGCAGAGAGAACACCTCACAGAGAGAATGAACCCCTGCAGATAGGGGAAGCAGAGAGAACACCTCACAGAGAGAATGAGCCCCTGCATATAGGGGAAGCAGAGAGAACACCTCACAGAACACCTCAGATAGAGAGAATGAACCCCTGCAGATAGGGGAAGCAGAGAAAACACCTCACAGAGAGAATGAACCCCTGCAGATAGGGGAAGCAGAGAGAACACCTCACAGAGAGAATGAACCCCTCCAGATAGGGAAGCAGAGAGAACACCTCACAGAGAGAATGAGCCCCTGCAGATAGGGGAAGCAGAGGAAAGGGCCCCTGCAGATAGGGGAAGCAACACCTCACAGAGAGAATGAGCCCCTGCAGATAGTGAAAGCAGAGAGAACACCTCACAGAGAGAATGAGCCCCTGCATATAGGGGAAGCAGAGAGAACATAGAGAATGAGCCCCTCCAGATAGTGAAAGCAGAGAGAACACCTCACAGAGAGAATGAGCCCCTGCATATAGGGGAAGCAGAGAGAACACCTCACAGAGAGAATGAGCCCCTCCAGATAGGGGAAGCAGAGAGAACACCTCACAGAGAGAATGAGCCCCTGCATATAGGGGAAGCAGAGAGAACACCTCACAGAGAGAATGAGCCCCTCCAGATAGGGGAAGCAGAGAGAACACCTCACAGAGAAATGACCCCTCCAGATAGGGGAAGCAGAGAGAACACCTCACAGAGAGAATGAGCCCCTGCATATAGGGGAAGCAGAGAAAACACCTCACAGAGAATATGAGCCCCTCCAGATAGGGGAAGCAGAGAAACACCTCACAGAGAGAATGAGCCCTTCCAGATAGGGAAGCAGAGAGAATACCTCACAGAGAAATAAGCCCCTGCAGATAGGGAAAGCAGAGAAAACACCCCACAGAGAAAATGAGCCCCTGCAGATAGGGGAAGCAGAGAAAACACCCCACAGAGAATATGAGCCCCTGCAGATAGGGGAAGCAGAGAGAACTTGATTGCAGTGGGATAGAGGTATACACTGTGAAGTGATTACTGCAATTCCATGTTCCATTGATGTATGTTGTGTCTGAGAAAGCAGAGCAGAAGAACAAGGGTGAAACAGTTTCAAGATGCTATTTTTCAGTGTGATTCTGTGCTGTCTCTGGCCTGTATCTCTTAGTCCTGTCTTTTATAATGGAAAACTCTTGTCATTGTAAAATGTCACCCTTGTGAAATTGGAGGGAGGTTATTCATATAATTATTTGAATCAAAGTGTTTTATGACTAAAACCCTGTTTAATGAGTCCTTGCTAAAGGTTTATGAAAGGTTTATTATAACATGTTCGGTTTATTTATCTTCTATTTCAGGATGATGTGAAGACCATTGTTGAGGATATCAACTAGAGTACAGCCTTGTTCATTCCTGCCCTACAGCACTAGACATTTTGCCTGGACTTGCCATCTCTTAGAAGTCCTATGGGGATGGGGACGTGTTTGGATATAGGATGCACTTACTGCGGCCGCACTAAGGAGCAGTCATGGCCCCTGACGTGGTGGCTGTTGGTCATGATGTCCATCTCCCTAGCAATGGGACAAGGTCATTCTGTCAACACTTTCCAGTCAGAGAGGAGAGAGTGGACCCTGAACCACCTGACAGTGCACAAGACCACTGGTGTTCTCTATGTCGGTGCTGTGAACAGGATCTACAAGCTGTCTGCCAACCTGACACTTCTGGTCTCCCACGACACAGGTCCTGAGTACGACAACAACGCCTGCTACCCTCCTCTTATAGTGCAGCCCTGCTCAGAGCCCTTGGCATCCACTGACAACATTAACAAACTGCTGCTCATAGACTACTCCCACAACCGCCTGCTGGCCTGTGGCAGCCTCTACCAGGGAGTCTGCAAGCTGATGCGACAGGACGACCTGTTTATCCTGGTAGAGCCCACTCACAAGAAAGAGCATTACCTCTCCAGTGTCAACCAGACAGGCACCATGTATGGTGTCATCGTGCTCTCCTCACAGGGCCAGGACGGCACCCTGTTCATTGGCACAGCTGTGGGTGGGAAGCAGGACTATTTCCCCACCATCTCCAGCCGTAAGCTGCCCCGCGACCCAGAGTCCTCTGCCATGCTGGACTATGAGCTCCACACAGACTTTGTCTCCTCTCTCATTAAGATCCCCTCTGACACGCTAGCTCTGGTCCCGCGCTTTGACATCTACTACATTTATGGCTTCGCCAGCGGGAACTTTGTCTACTTCCTGACCGTGCAGCCAGAGACCCCAGAGAATGGGATGCCAGCTGGCAGTTCCCCTGGTGACCTGTTCTACACAACCCGCATCATACGCCTCTGCAAAGGGGACAGGAAGTTCCACTCTTATGTGTCTTTGCCAGTGGGCTGTGTACATAAGAGAGAGGAGTATCGCCTCCTACAGGCTGCCCACCTGTCTAAGGCAGGGAAGGTGTTGGCCAGGTCCTTGAACATCAGTGCCCAGGATGACATCCTCTTTGCTGTGTTCACCAAGGGTCAGAAGCAGTACCACAAGCCTCTGGACAACTCCGCCCTGTGCATCTTTACCATCCGAGACGTCAACGCCCGCATTAAAGAGCGCCTGCAGTCCTGCTACCAGGGAGAGGGCAACCTGGAATTGCACTGGCTGCTGGGAAAGGACGTGCAGTGCACCAAGGCGGTAGGTACCTGTAGCTAAACCCCTGAAGAGGGCTCTGCATCCAGTCCCTTAATTAACATCCAGCTAGCCTGGGGCCAACCAGCATTGGCTCCTCTGATGTGGCATACATACACATTATTCAGACAGTGGAGCTGACAGGTTAGAGAATGTAATTTTTGAAGCTTTGATTACCCCACAGCCTTGATTACACTAACAGTAGCCAGAATCCCACTGAAGAATCCCATTCACCGTTTCTATATTCCAAAAGAGCAGCAGAGTAAGTGGGGGAGATGAATGTACAATGCTAATCAGAGGAGTTTTGTATGTCGCTTAGATTCCATTTAGAGGCTCAGGCTCTCTCTCTCTTTCTCTCTCACTCTCTCTCTTTCCATTTGTGACTGTAACTCTGTATGATATGAGGCTGTCAGCGTTCAGAAAACGGTAACAAGGACATCCATCAAGGTTGTTATTCAGCAACTCTCACCCAACCACTTTGATTCCACCATTGCCTCCAAGATCCTATTTTGCTAATAGTCATATACTGCCTCTTACCCATGTCATCCATCTGTTCCAGTGCAGAAGAAAGCAGAATAGATACTCTCGAGAGGTGCAGGAAATGAAAGTACAAATGTGTTGCCCTAAAAAGCGAGATTTCTATTCCGTCTGACAGGCCATTAGTGGATGTTTGAGGTGGGTTGTGCTAGATGTAACAGGACTGCTTAGCATGCGAGCCTCTCTGATGCTAAATCAAAACCTGACATCTCTGGGACTGTGTATTTGTGTGATGTCAGATCAAGCGATTTAAATCACAGAAACCGTAACAAAACACATGGTGTTCTCCTGTTTGCCATGAGCAATTAAACTGCTCAACAAACACACTGTCCTGGCATTGTTTACAAATGTAACAGCCCCAATAACTTTTGAAGTTGCGGCCTTGAAAACCATGGTAATTGTGTGTAGCAAATATGTAAGGATTTTTACAGCAGTCTTTTTGAGATTTCTTACTCTCATTCTCTTGCTCTCTGTCTCACCCATCTCTCCCTGTCTTCCCCCATCTCTCTCTGCAGCCTGTGCCTATCGATGATCACTTCTGTGGGCTGGATATCAACCAGCCCCTTGGGGGCTCCCAGCTGGTAGCTGGCCTGACGGTGTATACTGAGACCAGAGACAGGCTGACCTCTGTCATCTCCTACGTCTATAATGGCTACAGCGTGGCCTTTATTGGAACCAGGAGTGGCAGACTGAAGAAGGTGAGCATGGGCGATTCTTTCTCCACACCCACATGAAAAATATTATAATATACTATGGTATAAATACTCATATTCACTGTTGTGTTTTTTCACTACAGTAAATACTGTAGTATTTCAGGGACTATACTATAGTATGTACAGTTAACTATAGTACAACTACTGTAGTAAATTAAAATTGTAGTATATACTATAGCAATTATTGTAGTGTTTTTATGGATTGTAGTATACTGTAGTGTTTTTGTGGACTGTAATATTTACTATAGTGTTTTTGTTTTATTATCTTTGGCCTAGCAGTGAAGGTTTTCTCCTTGAGGAAACCTAATTGAGAAATACTAAAAGAGCACATTTTCCATAACCTGTAGGTAGGTAGGTCTGAACGCATAGTTCAGAGCTTCTGCTCTTTTCTATAATACAATATATGGTCTACACATGGCATGTACTGTAGGTTTCTCACTTATGGGTTGCACAAATTGGGATATGGAGGAGGGGAATGGGCAGGGTATATGCAAATTAAATACTGTAGTATAGTAAAAAGTGTGTTTTTGTCATGTCTTTTGCTGAAAATAATTTAGATCTATTTTATAATTATTAGATGATGCTTACTTGACACACTTGTCTAGCTAACATTCGCTAGCTAACTAACAGTACACTTTCATTTGCAATAAAAATTACTTTCTGACTTAATTAGAAACTTAAATCTGAAAATGTAGCTACTCTTACCCATATACATGGATGAACATTTCACGGCAGACTGGAACCATTTAACTCCGTTTTGTTTGTAGATACATCTTGTTTGACCAGTGTTGTGTCAAGTCACACCGGTTCACACTAACCGTGTGCAGAAAGTAGCCAGTTTCCAACTGAGGAAACTCTCGAAAGTATATCTAAACGATTCAAGCTTTTCAAAAACATGACTTCACAGTGGACCGGAAGGAGATATTTGGTGATTGAAGGGATTAGTACAGAATCTCAGACAGGAGGACGACTGGCAAGGAAGGTATGTTTGAGGCTAAATTTAACTGCATGCTGTGAACAGTAGTCTCAATACAGAAATCTTCACAGTAGATAGACCGTTCACTACAAATTATTATCTACATAGCATTAAAGTGACAACATTTACTGATGGCATGTCTACGTTTATATACTCTGCTTCCCTTGAGTTCTGCTTGCAGTAGGATATTTAAACATATGCTGTACTTAGTACACACCCATGAGCATGCATGCAAAGGCACCCGTACACACACACACACACACACACACACACACACACACACACACACACACACACACACACACACACACACACACACACACACACACACACAACACACACACAAAGCGGCAGCTCTACCCTTTAGCTCAGTGCGAATGTTGCCTGGGGTATGTACATACAGTCACTGGGGTGGCAGGGTAGCCTAGTGGTTAGAGTGTTGGACTAGTAGCCAAAAGCTTGCAAGTTCAAATCCCCGAACTACAAATCTTTTGTTCTGCCCCTGAACAGGCAGTTAACCCACTGTTCCTAGGCCGTCATTAAAAATAAGAATTTGTTCTTAACTGACTTGCCTAGAAAAATAAAGGTAAAAAAAAAAAACGTCCTCGATGCACTTGATAACGCCAGTGACTGATGTGGTGTACTCCTCAATGACATCGGACGAATCCCGGAACATATTCCATTCTGTGCTAGCAAAACAGTCCTGTAGTATAGCATCTGCTTCATCTGGCCACTTTTTTATAGACCGAGTGCTTCCTGCTTACATTTTTGCAAAAATGTAAGCAGGAATCAGGAGGATAGAGTTATGGTTAGATTTGCCAAATGGAGGGCGAGGGAGAGCTTTGTATGCGTCTGTGTGTGGAGTAGAGGTGGTGTAGATCTTTTCCCTCTGGTTGCACATTTAACATATTGATAGAAATTCGGTAAAACTGATTTAAGTTTTCCTGCGTTAAAGTCACCAGCCACTAGGATCACCGCCTCTGGATGAGCGTTTTCCTGTTTGCTTATGGCGGAATACAGCTCATTTAGTGCGGTTTTAATTCCAACCTTGCTCTGTGGTGGTATGTAGACAGTTACGAAAAATACAGATGAAAACTCTCTGGGTAAATAGTGTGGTCTACAGCTTATCATAAGATACTCAACCTCAGGCGAGCAAAACTTTGAGACTTCCTTAGATATCGTGCACCAACTGTTTTTACATAAATGCATAGGCCCCGCCCCATGTCTTACCAGAGGCTGCTGTTCTGTCTTTCCAACAGAGTGTATAACCTACCAGCTCTATGTTCTTAATGTCGTCGTTCATCCACGACTCGGTGAAGCTTAAAATATGACAGTTTTTAATGTCCTGTTGGTAGGATATACGTGCTTTCAGTTCATCCAATTTATTTTTACTTCTTGAACATTAGCTAGCAGAATGGAGGGCAAGGGCAGATTATCCACTCATCACCTGGTCCTCACAAGGTCCTGGTCCTCTTTTGCCTCAATCTCTGTTTCCTTCTCCAGCGAATCTCCAAGAAAAACTCTTTGTCCAGTTTGAGGTGAGCAATCCCAGTTCTGATGTTTAGAAGCTCTTTTCGGTCATAGGAGACGGTAGCAGCAACATTATGTACAAAACAAATTACGAACAACGCAAAAAAACAAATCAAAATACGTAGTATGATTAGTTGAGGGCTGATAAGACAGCAGCCCTACCCATCGGCGCCATCACCTGTCACCTCACCTGAGGTCAGTTAGATGAGTCTCTGGTTACGTAGTAGAAACTGTGGTATGTGGCCTTGGAAGCTAGGCATAATGTAGAATGTTAACTTCAGGGATTTAGGGAAAACCTCAAGGATCATTCAGAAAATGTCCTATTCCTTTGGGCCAACACTGCTGTATGTTTTTATTTTCTTTATCAGACGAGCACACACACACACACACACACACACACACACACACACACACACACACACACACACACACACACACACACACACACACACACACACACACACACACACACACACACACACACACACACACACACACACACACACACACACACACACACACACACACACACACACACTTAGAGTGCATTCATCATAGTAGTAATCATGTTTGGTAATAGCATTTGCTAACATACAGCTTGTTCTATGCTAGGAATCAATACAGCTCTCTTAGTAGCAGTGATGTCATGTCTGACTGATTAGTGCAGGGGTGTAATACAGACATCCACCTATTTGGCTCTCACTAAACACGTCCCCCTTTCATTAGGCACTGCAGCACCATCCTGTCTTCGCAGGACAGACACACACTCCGCTTCATCAGCATTCAGGCAAAGTCATGATGGATATGGGCTAATCAATGTCCACTCTCCAGTCTGTCAGTTAGAATCTGCCCAAACACACAGCCACTCAACCCTGAAGGCTGCCAGACGTACTGGCCTTATGTCATTGTATTTTTATTCTCTTAGAAAGACGTTTGAAAAAAAAGAAAAAAAGATGTTTGAAAATGTTATGAATCTTTGTTGCTAGAGTGTCCTTTCTACCATACTGTATCTGGGGCAAAGGAATAAGGGAGACTGTAATGATCATAGACTAAAATGGATAGGCTAGCTGAAGAGTGCTCCAAGTCTATTATCCATATGGTATGATAGATAGACTTAACACACTTCGCCCATGCTAGTCACATCTGGTCACATTTAGTGGGATTGGCAGGCCAAAGACATGTACTGTGAACTGATCATCTTTCTTACCAACTTCCAGGGAAATGGAAAGCTAGAAGGAACATTTATGTACAGTAATGTTTATCTCTTTTAGAACCCTCCCAAATTGCTTCATTGATCACAATAATCTCATAATCAATTCCATATGGCAATATTTAAAGGGAGAGAAATGTAAGAACATGTTGTGATGTGGGTCCAGGAAGCTGTCTGGCAACTTTCAAACTACCCTTTACTTTACTCTGCGGTCCGACTCAACCCAAACCATCTCAATTTGGTTGAGGTTGGGGGATTGGGGAGGCCAGGTCATCTGATGCAGCAATCCATCACTCTCCTTTTTGGTAAAATAGCCCTTACACAGCCTGGAGGTGTGTTTTGGGTCATTGTCCTGTTGAAAAACAAATGATAGTACCACTAAGTGCAAACCAGATGGGATGGTGTATCACTGCAGAATGCTATGGTAGCCATGCTGGTTTAGTATATCTTGAATTCTAAATAAATCACAGTGTCACCAGCAAAGCACCCCCACCCCATCACACCTCCTCCACGCTTCACGGTGGGAACCACACATGCGGAGATCATCCGTTCACCTACTCTGCATCTCACAAAGAAAGAGCGGTTGGAACCAAAATCTCAAATTTGGACTCATCAGACCAACGGACAGATTTCCACCGGTCTAATGTCCATTGCTTATGTTTCTTTGCCCAAGCAAGTATTTTCTTCTTATTGGTGTTCTTTAGTAGTGGTTTCTTTGCAGCAATTCGACCATGAAGGCCTGATTCATGCAGTCTCTGCTGAACAGCTGATGTTGAGATGTGTCTGTTACCTGAACTCTGTGAAGCATTTATTTGGGCTGCAATCTGAGGTGCAGTTAACTCTAATGAACTTATCCTCTGCAGCAGAGGTAACTCTGGGTCTTCCTTTCCTGTGGCGGTCCTCATGAGAGACCGTTTTATCATAGTGCTTGATGGTTTTTGTGACTGCACTTGAACAAACTTTCAAAGTCCTTGACATTTTCCACATTGACTTACCTTCATGTCTTAAAGTAATTATGGACTGTCATTTCTCTGTCCTTATTTGAGCTGTTCTTGCCATAATATGGACTTGGTCTTTTACCAAATAGGGCTATCTTCTGTATTCCACTCCTACCTTGTCACAACACAACTGATTGGCTCAAACACATTAAGAAGGAAATAAATTCCACAAAAATAACTTTTAACAAGGCACACCTGTTAATTGAAATGCATTCCAGGTGACTACCTCATGAAGCTGGTTGAGAGAATACAAAGCGTGTGCAAAACTGTCATCAAGGCATAGGGTGGCTACTTTGAAGAATCTCAAATATAAAATATATTTTGATTTGTTTAACACCTTTTTTGGTTACTACATGATGCCAAATGTGTAGAACATAGTAAAAAATAAAGAAAAACCCTTGAATGAGTAGGTGTCCAAACTTTTGACTGGTACTGTATGTGATGTAGTATGCAAATTTCAGGACCACCTTTGGCTCATGAATGCTACTTTCAGAACTACTGGCTAAAAATTATACAAAAGTACCGGAGAATCTCTTTAAAGGATGGAATCACAACAAGCTACCACTGAGAGATGCAGCAAACCATGCTAAAAGAGCATTGTATTAATTCCTTACTAAGAGTGTATGGGGTCATATGACATTCTAAAACGTATTTGTCAGGTTATTTTACTTTCTTGTTTGTATCCAATGTTGGCCTTTAAGATGATCTTGGTGCTACAGAACTCCCCCTGTCGGTATCGGGAAAGAAAACAAACCGTTGTATTCCCTCTTGTAACGTTAGGTTACAGTTTGGACATTTAAAGAAAGACATCAGAAACACTAGATTAGAAAAGGGCATTTAGCCAAAGCATTAGTAACCTTTCTATTCAGTAAAACAGACTGCCTACGAAGGAAGATAAAAATTATTTTGTGCACATACTCTAAGACCCATGAAATTACTTTATTTGTGGGGGTTTTTGGTCATATGTTCTGGACCTTGAATGATATTTCCTACTCATTTACAAAACATTTTCATTATTACATGGCTAAGGTTGAAGGGGTAGCAGGCATGAGTTGATCTTTGTAAACTAGTCACTTTTCATCATGTACATTACTTCTACCAGAAACTCTGGCTGAACTATGACAGCTTTCAGATACTGTGCACATCTCAGCAGCTACCAGCAGGCTCATTATAAAACCAATTAAACGGTCCTCCTCTCATTACGAACTGTGAGGCTTAAGAGAGATTGAGGACCTGATGTAGTCCCACAGGGCCAAAGCCCAAGCAACCCTGTTTTAGATTATAAACTCATGTATAAATGGACTGAAATCAAACTCTGGGCCAGTCAAATAGTCACTATTTCCCCTGAGATAATAAATTGGACCTTGTTCACTGTGGTTGCTTCTGGTCAACTTCCTAATGCCCAGCTTAATACCACTGGCACAATATCTCTCTGGGCAATTTCGGTTTTATTTTCCAATCAGGTTTTGCAAGTGGAACTCATACAAGCGCTGGTTTCTGTGAATGAAATAGAGAGTGTGTGAAATGGAATGAAAGCTGACTCCACCTTGCGTGGGATTGTGGTAAGAGAGACAGAGGATGAGGGGGCAGGGAACCACAAAATAGATGAAGAGTTACAGAGGCTTTACTGGATACAACTTTCTATTGAGTGACTGGTTAGGGGGATGACAGTGTCAAATCAATGGTGGACAGAGCTGGTTAAATGACAAACGGAGCAGAGTGGACACTGTGATCCTAATGGTCCTTCTGATAGAATCCCCTGACCGTGTCCCTAAATGACTGCAGCGCTGGGGCTGCTTGCCAGGCTTTGGTCTCTTTGTCACAGAAGATATTTTGCCGGTAGAATTCTCCCATCTCAGTCCATGAGGTGTTTTTCTCTATATTCCTCTATCTTTATGGTGGGGACCCCAGCCTTTAGGAGAGGGCTGCTGAATGGAAGGTGGAAAGGTTGATTAATTGGTGCTGTTTTTGAGCCCAGGGGATCCAATCATGTAATCAGTTTCTATTGATTCCTGCTGTGTCTAATGAGAGAGTGTTGTGGGCCTGCCAGTGGCTGTGTGCACTGGCCTGGCATGCAGGGAGATTTGCTGCAGTCCAACCTGATTTTGGTGCTACAGATTTGTACTGTCCAGATAACCAGAATGGAGGATATGTAGTTTATTATGGGCTTTTTACATCTGCCCCCTAATTGTCTATCCCTCTGCAAAGTCTCCTGTCATTCTGCCTTTAGATGAGTATCTTCTTAATATGAGAAAGCATTTCCACTTCACAGCAGTTACATAGGTTTAATCAGCCAGTTGATATTATCATGCTGAATTCTAAGCAACCATTAAACTGGAGATAGTATAGCTAATGAGGATCTTTTTTCTCAGTTGTCCAATTTATTGTTGTCTTTTAAGACGCAGGGTATATCAATGTACATTTTCAGATGTGATAATAATGTACTGTTACTGTATGAAGTCATTCAGATTTTTTGATATCACCTACTAATGAGGAAAATGTGTATTGATGAAAATGGACAGAAAGGGGTTGGGGAAGGGAATCCAATTCTCTGTTTGTATGTGTGTGCCTATCCACAAACATGCTTTTAATGCACCCCAAAAGATGGTGGTTTAAAGTTGTGCCAAAGTTAAATTAATCTTTAGTCTGGTTTAATTGAAAACCAGCCAGAAACATGCCATCACCGGTAACATAATGAACTAATCCTGGAGTAGGGACAAACATTACAAAGCTGAGCTAAGAGTACAGTACTCCATAGGTTTGTTTGGTCAAAACCGTCACTATTTTATTGTCAAGCATACAGATGTAGTTGACCAGCCCTATGTCTGTCTCTCTGTCCTCCAGGTCCGAGTGGATGGGTCTCCTGAGGGCGGGGGGCAGTATGAGACCCTGACCGTGATGACAGAAGGTGGTCCTATCCTCCGAGACATGGCCTTCTCTCTGGACCGCAACTCTCTCTACATCATGTCTGACAATCAGGTGAGGAATCTCCCATTCCCTACTGTAACAGAAATGTTTATAAGTTAACAAGATCCTTTCCTGTGAATATGAATGCAATGATGTATGTACTTCATGGGTTTAGAGTTGTGATGAAAATAACAAATTAATTTATGACTAGCCAACATTATTTGGGCTGAGGGTTATGTGTATAATATCACAATATTACCACAATAATCGAAAAAGTAAAGATTAATTGGAACTCAAGCAAATATCAGAAATATTTGAAATTGTGCTCTCCTTCACATCGTGGTACTACTTTTTTATATGTATCTCTCATATTATATGTAAACTCCATGTTGGGGTTGTGTGTAAGATATGCAGGGCATGTTCAGACAGAAGGACACATGCTCTAATTACTCACCTATGTGCACCGACTACGACTAACATGCATCATACATGCCTCACGCATCCAATAGAAAACCATACGACTTCCATGCATCTTAAACTATGCTACACACATCCCATAGAAAACCATTAGAGACATTTCCTTGATTTGTAGGTGTCATATGGTGTTCTCCAGTTGGACAAGCACCACATCAGCTAGCAGAGCACTTGTCGTTGGCTGAAGTCCTCTGGACTCATTGGGAGATAAGAGGGAACAGTGGTAATCACTTTTAACTCAAGTGATTATTCAGGCTCAGTCACATGGCACTGTGTAATGGGATTAGATTTCAGTGCGACCAAAAGCCCTGCTATCATTGCTAAACTCACTTGTCTCCCGACTGTTGGAATGTATTTTTAAACTAAACTGAAGGACAAGGAGGCAGCGGGTGTTTGGACAATACAGGCAGCATAAATTAGTTAAATGTGTCTGGAAATATCCTATAAACGTCATGTGAAGGCTCAAATAAGGTTTTTAAGAAATGAGAGAGAAACGGGCACAGGCATTGTACAGAAGTGTCTCTTGATACAAATCAAGGCAGCACTTCCTGGAGTGTGATGGTCAGGAAGAGACAAGACATCACTTATTGATGAGCCTTGGTTGTTCAAGGACAGACATATTCTCCCTTCAAGGAGATAGTCTCCCCATTTTGTCTGTATTATGAGAACATGGACACATGTAACCAACAAACCAGGCCATGGCCATGCACTCTCTCTCTCCTAATATTGGAACCATACCGACTGCTTGTGGCTTTTGGCCCTTAAGAACCAGGAAGGTGAAAATACTTTCTCCCTCTCATTTCAATCAGGCCTTCCTAGAGTTTTAGAGAGGAATTCCAGGAGGAGAGGAGCTTGCTGGGCTGCTCTCTCAGATTTCCTGCTTTTCCAGCCGATGCCAGAGTAGGGGGATTTGGGGATTTCTCTGAGCCAAACAATAGAGAAATGATGTGGAATGAGGAGCGAGGCACAGACCGATTTGGCTGAGATCAGGCGACCTTCTCAGAATAACAATGAGCCTCTCTTTCTCCTGCCGAGCGCAGCGCAGCACACAGGGCAAGCATGATGATGCAGAGTGGAGAGGAATGGAGTGAGTGTGTGACTGTGTGTAATAGTTTCTGTTTGATGTCCTCGGGTTGATTATTTATTGAAAGATCTATCCCTGCTTCACGTGGAGAAGTATTGTCCAAACAGACACACTCTCTATTGAATTGTAATGGTCTACATCAGGGATGGGCAACTTTGATGGGGCTGGTGGCCACAAAAAAACAGAACTCATGAGGGGCCGCAGTGGCATCTCCACTTCGCGTGCAAAACATGTGAGGTGCCCCTTTCGTGACAGCAAAGAGAAAACACATTTTTGTTCTAAAGTTAATTCCCTGCAATTCTACTCATTTTGCCAGAGTACAACTCACAGATGACTAGTAAAACTCAAACCAAGTTTATTCACCCACTGGGTCACACAGCTGTACAAGACAGACATGTTTACACAAGCACATATACCTTCCTCTTATGCTGAGTCTCCTCCTTGCACATCTGGGCATCTATTGCTAGACAGGACTTTAGTGGTGACTGTTCTGTCTCACTTCATCTGACCTGACCTCGGCCCAAATTTCTCACTCCTCCCCAACTCACGGCTGTCCTACCTTATCTGTTGACTGAAACCAGACTGTGGCCCTTCTCCTCTCCATAGGATACCTGATATTTAACAATAATTTTGCACACCCAATTTTTCCGTTTTTGATTTGTTAAAAAAGTTTGAAATATCCAATAAATGTCGTTCCACTTCATGATTGTGTCCCACCTGTTGTTGATTCTTCACAAAAAAATACAGTTTTATATCTTTATGTTTGAAGCCTGAAATGTGGCAAAAGGTCGCAAAGTTCAAGGGGGGGCGAATACTTTCGCAAGGCACTGTACATACAGTTAAAGTCAGACGTTTACATAAACCTTAGCCAAATACATTTAAACTCAGCTTTTCACAATTTCTGACATTTAATCCTAGTAAAAATTCCCTGTATTAGGTCAGTTAGGATCACATTAAAATAATGTGAAATGTCAGAATAATAGTAGAGAGAATGATTTATATCAGCTTTCATTTCCTTCATCACATTTCCAGTGGGTCAGAAGTTTACATACACTCAATTAGTATGTTCTTGGTCTTGGCTGATTGTTTTTTGATTTTCCCATGATGTCAAGCAAAGAGGCACTGAGTTTGAAGGTAGGCCTTGAAATACATCCACAGGTACACCTCCAATTGACTCAAATGATGTCAATTAGCCTATGAGAAGCTTCTAAAGCCATGACATCATTTTCTGGAATTTTCCAAGCTGTTTAAAGGCACAGTCAACTTTGTGTATGTAAACTTCTGACCCACTGGAATTGTGATACAAAATAATAATCTGTCTGTAAACAATTGTTGGAAAAATGACTTGTCATTCACAAAGTAGATGTCCTGACCGACTTGCCAAAACTAGTTTGTTAACGAGAAATTTGTGGAGTGGTTGAAAAACGAGTTTTAATGACTCCAACCTAAGTGTATGTAAACTTCCGACTTCTACTGATATATAAAAAAATTAGTCGGCCAGCATGCCACCAGTTGCCTATCCCTGGTCTACATCATGGGGCCAGAGGTTTAAAGCTGCACCATAACAAGCGTGTCACGGTCGTCATAACGAGGAGACCAAGGCGCAGCGTGATATGAATACATTCCTCTTTAATGAAAGAGAACACTGAACTAAACTATACAAAACAACAACCGTGACGCTACATATAACGAGTGCTGACATGAAACTAACCATAGACAATAACCCACAAAAACAAAATGGGAAATGGGAACCTAAATAGGATCCCCAATCAGAGACAACGATAAACAGCTGTCTCTGATTGGGAACCAATTCAGGCCACCATAGACCTACATATACCTAGATGTACCAAACCCCATAGATATACAAAAAAACCTAGACCGGACACACACGTACCACCCTCGTCACACCCTGACCTAACCAAAATAATAAAGAAAACAAAGATAACTAAGGTCAGGGCGTGACAAAGTGTTATTACAGTTAATCACTCAGAGGGAATACAACTTGTATTGGCTATAAGGCAACCTCTCAAAGTGCTATGCTGTAAAATGTGAAATCCTCATCTCCCGGTTTCACATTTGCCTGTTTTGTGTGTAACTTCATTTTCAAGAGTACATTTTTTTGGGGGAAACATTAGATAATGAATTCTCCTCTTGATCAGTATAATCAACCTGAAGGCAATAGCTATAACCCAGGTGAAATGTCACATCATCATGCACATACAGTACACATAATCATTAAACATTATAGGCTGACTGTAGTGCTTAAAGACCAGGGCTCTCCAACCCTGTTCCTGGAGAGCTAACATCCTGTAGGTGTTTTCTTCAACCCTAATCTAGTGATCATTATTCTATTAATTAGCTGATTGATGAGATGAATCAGGTTAGTTACAAATGGGGTTCAATCGAAACCTACAGGAGGGTAGCTCTCCAGGAACAGGGTTGGAGACCCCTGCTATAGAGGCACCCATGACCCGTCTTGTCAAGGGCTAAAGGCAGAGGAGAAAATGCTTAATATCTGTGTTATTTGTTGAGCTGGCTGGTCTTTTTGAGTTTGTTTGGACAGGGAGGGTTATCAGTCTCTGTCTGGGCTTCCACCTAACCCATCATTAGACCTTTTGTTATCCCTGTCAAGGGGTCAGCAGCTGTGAAAACAACAGGTCAGGGAGGAGAGGAGATAAACCTCAGGGCCCTTTGTCCATCAGGGCCCTTTGTTCTCCCACCCACCTTCACCCAGCAGATCGATGGGTCAGATAATAAGCTGATGGTTGACGGATATGGTCAGCTGCATTTACATTTAACAGTAATTAATAGAGACAACTTTTAAAGGCAAAGCAGAAATCACATTATTGCAGACAAAGCACTGTTGTGCTTTTAGTGCGTTTTCATTGGAGAAGAGAACACAAATCTCTATAATCTGAAAACATGTTAAATTACAGATAAATCTGAGTGAAAGTGGTAGTGATAGTAGGCTGATATGATAAGCCTTACTTTCATAGGCATTACAAAGGCCTAGCATCGCTGTAAGGACCGATTCAGACTTAGGAAATGTAGGCATTTCCTATGCACTTTTCAGTATTGAAATTCAGACTTAACTTATTCAGTCACATAACGCACTCTGCAGGTGTGGTTACCTTCCGCGCACTGAATACATTTCATTAAACTGCTGAAAACCCTCCCACTTGCTGGCCAACAGATTTTCTCGTGGAGTTTTCATTCAATAGGGTTTTCTGTAGATTTATCTTAAATCATCTCTATAAATACAGTGTACGGTATCGTTGTATATGTATATAAACTCAGCAAAATAAAAAATGTCCTCTCACTGTCAACTGCGTTTATTTTCAGCAAACTTAACATGTGTAAATATTTGTATGAACATAACAAAATACTGCAACGGAGACATAAACTGAACAAGTTCCACAGACATGTGACTGACAGAAATGGAATAATGTGTCCCTGATCAAAGAGGGGGGGGGGGGGTCAAAATCAAAAGTAACAGTCAGTATATGGTGTGGCCACCAGCTGCATTAATTACTGCAGTGCATCTCCTCCTCATGGACTGCACCAGATTTGCCAGTTCTTGCTGTGAGATGTTACCCCACTCTTCCACCAAGGCACCTGCAAGTTCCTGGACATTTCTGGGGGGAATGGCCCTAGCCCTCATCCTACAATCCAACAGGTCCCAGACGTGCTCAATGGGATTGAGATCCGGGGCTCTTGCTGGCCATGGTAGAACACTGACAATCCTGTCTTGCAGGAAATCACGCACAAAACAAGCAGTATGGCTCGTGCCATTGTCATGCTGGATGGTCATGTCAGGATGAGCCTGCAGGAAGGGTACCACATGAGGGAGGAGGATGTCTTCCCTGTAACGCACAGTGTGGAGATTGCCTGCAATGACAACAAGCTCAGTCCGGCGATGCGGTGACACAACACCCCAGACCATGACGGACCCTCCACCTCCAAATCGATCCCGCTCCAGAGTACAGGCCTAAACGCAAATACGATCATCACCCCTGGTGAGACAAAACCGCGACTCGTCAGTGAAGAGCACTTTTTGCCAGTCCTGTGTGGTCCAGCGACGGTGGGTTTGTGCCCATAGGTGACGTTGTTGCCGGTGATGTCTAGTGAGGACCTGCCTTACAACAGGCCTACAAGTCCTCAGTCCAGCCTCTCTCAGCCTATTGCGGACAGACGGAACACCTGTCCCGCAGGTGTGATGTTCGAATGTACCGATCCTGTGTAGGTGCTGTTACACGTGGTCTGCCACTGCTAGGACGATCAGCTGTCTGTCCTGTCTCCCTGTAGCGCTGTCTTAGGCATCTCATGGTACGGACTTTGCAATTTATTGCCCTGGCCACATCTGCAGTCCTCATGCCTCCTTACAGCATGCCTAAGGCACGTTCACGCAGATGCGCAGGGGCCCTGGGCATCTTTCTTTTGGTATTTCAAGTCAATAGAAAGGCCTCTTTAGTGTCCTAAGTTTTCATAACTGTGACCTTAATTGCCTACCGTCTGAAAGCTGTTAGTGTCTTAACAACCGTTCCACAGGTGCATGTTCATTAATTGTTTAGGGTTCATTGAACAAGCATGGGAAACAGTGTTCAAACCCTTTACAATGAAGATTTGTGAAATTATTTGGATTTTTACAAATTGTCTTTAAAAGACAGGAGTTAATTTAAATTCGACATAATGGCACAGCATTTCATAAACTTTACTGTGGGAAAGTTGATATTTTGATATGCTTCAGTTTGCTACCATATGACTGGTTTCGCATTTGTCATTTAAATTTACAAGTCCCTTATCAAGTGGATTACTCATTTACCTAGCTCTTATCAATAGACCTTATCAAGTTGTAAATTACAGTGCATGGATAATGGTGTTATTTTTATCAAAAAAAAAAGTAGATGCTTTTTCCACTTGGAACCGATAGGTTTGCTAGATCTGATTCATGTTTCCCTCGCGGGTAAAGGTGGTAGAATTGTTAGGGAATTAAGTTAAGGTCAGAATACAGAGTATCTGTGGACACATCTTCGCCACACCTTAATTTATTACAACCCAAACAGATTACTGCCCAAACAGATCTACAGATGATGCATCTCTATTGCACTCCACACTGTCCTTTCCCACCTGGACAAAAGGAACACCTATGTGAGAATGCTGTTCGTTGACTACAGCTCAGCGTTCAACAGCACAGTACCCTCAAAGCTCATCACCAAGCTAAGGATCCTGGGACTAAACACCTCCCTCTGCAACTGGATCCTGGACTTCCTGACAGGCCGCCCCCCAGGTGGTGAGGGTAGGTAGCAACAAATCTGCCACGCTGATCCCCAACACTGGAGCTCCCCAGGGGTGCGTGCTCAGTCCCCTCCCTGTTCACCCACGACTGCATGGCCAGGCACGACTCCAACACCATCATTAAGTTTGCAGACGACACAACAGTGGTAGGCCTGATCACCGACAACGACGAGACAGCCTATAGGGAGGAGGTCAGAGACCTGGCCGGGTGGTGCCAGAATAACAACCTATCCCTCAACATAACCAAGACTAAGGAGATGATTGTGGACTACAGGAAAAGGAGCCCCGGGCACGTCCCCATTTTCATCAACGGGGCTGTAGTGGAGCAGGTTGAGAGATTCAAATTCCTTGGTGTCTACATCAATAACAAACTAGATCCAAACACACCAAGACAGTCGTGAAGAGGGAACGACAAAGCCTATTCCACCTCAGGAAACTAAAAGGATTTGGCATGGGTCCTCAGATCCTCAAAAGGTTCTACAGCTGCAACATCGAGAGCATCCTGACTACTTGCATCACTGCCTGGTACGGCAATTGCTCGGCCTCCGACTGCAAGGCACTACAGAGGGTAGTGCGTACGGGCCAGTACATCACTGGGGCAAAGCTGCCTGCCATCCATGACCTCTACACCAGGCGTGTCAGAGGAAGGCTGTGAAAATTGTCGAAGACCCCAGCCACCCCAGTCATAGACTGTTCTCTCTACTACCGCATGGCAAGCGGTACCGGAGTGCCAAGTCTAGGACAAAAAGGCTTCTTAACAGTTTTTACTCCCTTAACAGCCATAAGACTCCTGAACAGGTAATCAAATGGCTACCCGGACTATTTGCATTGTGTGCCCCCCTACCCCTCTTTTACGCTGCTGCTACTCTCTGTTTATCTTATATGCATAGTCACTTTAACTATACATTCATGTACATACTACCTAAATTGGCCAGACCAACCAGTGCTCCCGCATATTGGCTAACCGGGCTATCTGCATTGTGTCCCACCACCCGCCAACCCCTCTTTTTACGCTTCTGCTACTCTCTGTTCATCATATATGTATAGTCACTTTAACGATACCCACATGTACATACTACCTCAATAAGCCTGACTAACAGGTGTCTGTATAAGGCCTTGCTACTCTTTTTTCAAATGTAATTTTTTCTGTTGTTTTATTTATTTACTTACCCACCCACACACACACACACACACACACACACACACACACACACACACACACACACACACACACACACACACACACACACACACACACACACACACACACACACACACACCTTTTCTTCTCGCACCATTGGTTAGAGCCTGTACGTAAGCATTTCACTGTAAGGTCTACTACACTAGTTGTATTTGGCGCACACGACATATCAACTTTGATTTGATTTATTCGAGCTCCACCCCACATGAATAGCGGGTGAATAGCATGCTATTCACAATTATTTTACTTTTATTTATTCAGGTTCATCTCATTTAAGAGACACTTGGTCTAACCAAGACAAGAGCAGAGGGGAACAATGTTTGAGACAAATATCAGACACACTGTAGCAACTTACAGACATACATAGACACCATAAAAAATGTTGTGGGACGTAGACACACATACATTTCAATTACAAACATACAAGATACATAGATACATAGATAGATACGTACAAAATATATCATTTGTACCACCGCATCAAGTCCTAATGACGATCACATTCCTCACATTCCTATACTCGTGATATCTCCAGGAGTGGTAAGTATAATTTTTGTCTTTATCTGTTGTTGTCTAGTGTTGTCTTTTAACTAGATAGGGCCATCTACTTTAAGTGCTTCCTGTCTTCCCAGTAGCCTACCTGGTATGTGAATTGTTGACAGCTATTAACTAGTACTAGCAGATGATTGTTGACACATCACCCAGGATTAAGGGCCAGGGCAATTTGGAACTATTGTTTTTGTAATCAGTGGCAGTATTGGAGGGGGAGTGGTTTCTCCTCTCCTAGGAAATCACCAATTAGTATCGGGAGGTGTGCTTTGCAAGAGAGTTAGCTATTAGTATTATTCAGTGGTGTAAAGTACTTAAGTAAAAATACTTTAAAGTACTACTTAAGTAGTTTTGGGGGGTATCTGTCCTTTTACTATTTATATTTTTGACAACTTTTAGTTTTACTTTTATTCCTAAAGAAAATGACACACATCCAAAAGTACTCCTTACATTTTCAATGATTAACAGGACAGGAAAATGGTCTAATTCACACACTAATCAAGAGAACATCCCAGGTCATCACATGCTACGTTTGTATATTATGTCTGAGTGTTGGAGTGTGTCCCTTGCTATCTGTAAATTACAAAATAAAGAAATGTGGCCATCTGCTTTGCCTAATATAAGGAATTTGAAATGATTTATACTTTTACTTTTACTTTTGATACTTAAGTATATTTTAGCAAATACATTTCCTTTTGATCCTTAAGTATATTTAACCAAATTCTTTTAGACTTTTACACAAGTAGTATTTTTCTGGGTGACTTTCACTTTTACTTGAGTTATTTTCTATCAAGCTATCTTTACTTTTACTCAAGTATGACAATTGAGTACTTTTTACACCACTGGTATTAGTACTTCAGTCTCCCAATGCAGCTGTAAGTGGGGGTCTCGTCGCAAAACTAAGACCGTCTCGAAGCAAAGACGGTCCTGCAGATCAATTTGACTGGAGCACAGAGCGAGTTTCCAAAAGGCTGGAGCATTGGCCTTCTGCTTGCTCCAATTTCGCCTTCAGTCGCGCCACCGTAGGCATCACTTCACTTCACGAGCTCAGGGCATACCCGGCCCAGCATGCAATTGTAGGCTACTTGTGTGCTGCTATAGCCCCTTGCTTTAGCTACGGTCATGGAGTTTAAAGAAACTGATAAAACACACAGGTGCAAAATCAAGGTGACTTACAAAGATGAGGAGGACCAACAGCAAGAGAGTGCTGTAGTGTTTTCACAACTATGTCATTGTGGAATCTGAAAAGACACATATCCCCAAAGCATGAAGGTGTAATACGTGCACATGCTAACATAAATAAATTAAGTGTGTCATTGTAGCAAAGTATTTCTAAACAAAAAATCTGATCTCTTAAAAGCTTTGTTAATGTTTGTTCTATTTTCTATACAATGGGCTATCAGATTTTGGCCTAATAGGCCAGACATATTACCTCTTTCAAGGAGCTTTCCATTTTGATAGGGTTCTTTTACAAAAAATATTTAGGCTTACCTATAGAAAAAAAAACTCTGCATCCCTGCGTAGCCTTGCAAGTGTGGCCTGAAGGGTGTTTAGTATCCACAGTGTCTATGCAAGCACGGAGAGGGTATTCTCCATTGCTGGCCTGCTCTCCCAGCACGAGCCTGAAGCCACAGCTTCTGGCCAAACTCATGTTTATAAAAGTGAATTCAAAGGCACTGTAGACTGAGCCTAATAAGGTATTTGTCGTAAAATGGGTATTTAATTCTAAGTAAATCACAGACTATATGCACAATTTATAGACTATAACTGTTTAATACAACAAAATGTTGTTTAAATGCTGAGTGCTTAATGTTCCTGCCAGCCTAGTGTGCAGCCTAGTGTGGCGTACTCGCAAATGCTTCACAATTTATTTCTTTGTAGGCTATAATTTTTAAATAATTGAAATAATAGGTTAATTATATAGCCTAAATAATGCATTTTCGGTTCCTTCTTACGCTGCCTGTATTTTTCAGTGTTTGCATGCTATTTATTACAACATGTAGCCTATTTAAAACAAATGATGAACCCTTCCCACATTCACCTCTTCATGTTGTTTATTGGAATGCATTTGGTGCCAATACTTCAAAACCAAATGGTAGTTCCAGGTAGTAACAAAAATAGATGGTTGTTGGTACATTTGGAAATTTGAATGAATGGAGCGTATTTGGAGCAGCAGTTTTTCCCCCTCTGAGAGAGGAGTGTTTTTTAGGGGTGCGGTTGGAAAGGAAGTGAAACACTGGACTGCTCAACTCCGCCCACATACTCTGCTCCACACCGCTCTCACTTTCGTATCTTACCTAGTTATTTTCAGATCTCATTTGGCTCTTTTGTAGCATTGGCAACTACAGTATGTGTGTTTTCTATACCTGTTCACTCCTTTCACTGTAGGCTTTACAGACACTTCCCATCCCTTGGCTGCAACTCTTCTAAGTTAGTGTACCCATGTGGAATTCCTGGTCTCTGGCAACGTTTGGAACGGTCAAGAACGCCGAGTTCATCTCAGCATTTGCAGCTCTTCAGTCCCTTGACTTTTTGGCCCTGATGTAGACAGGGATCACCCCAGAGAACACTGCTACTCCAGGTGCTCTCTCTTCATCTGTCTACATTTTCTCTCATAGTCCGAGAGCATCTGGTCGTCGCGGTGGTGGCACAGGCTACTCATTTCTCCTAAGCAGAGATTTTAAATGTTTTCCCTCTCTTACCTGTCCATCTCCTCATTTGAATTCCATGCCACTCAAGTTTAAAATTGTTGTCATCTACTGCCCACCAGGTGACCATAGAGTTCCTCAATGAGCTTGACAACTTGATAAGCTAATTTCCTGATGATGGCTTTGTACTTGGAAACTTCAACCTCCCAACGTCTGCCTTCGATTCATTTCTTTCTAACTCTCTCTTTCCCCTCGCCTCTTTTGATCTCACCCTTTCGCAGTCCCCTCCCACTCACAAGGCAGGTAATACGCTTGATCTCATCTTTATTAGAGGCTGTTTGCCTGCTAATCTCACTGCAACCCCCCTCCAGGTCTCCGATGACTACTTTGTTTCCTTTTCTGTGTCGCTTTCCTCCAACCCTAGCCACTCAACCCCTACCCAGATGGTCATGATCTTCGCTCTCCATCTCCCACTACTCTTTCCTCTTCTATCCTTTCATCTCTCACTTTGGCTAAATCCATTACATTTACATTACATTTAAGTCATTTAGCAGACGCTCTTATCCAGAGCGACTTACAAATTGGTGAATTCACCTTCTGACATCAGTGGAACAGCCACTTTACAATAGTGCATCTATTAAATCATTTAAGGGGGGTGAGAAGGATTGCTTTATCCTATCCTAGGTATTCCTTGAAGAGGTGGGGTTTCAGGTGTCTCCGGAAGGTGGTGATTGACTCCGCTGTCCTGGCGTCGTGAGGGAGTTTGTTCCACCATTGGGGGGCCAGAGCAGCAAACAGTTTTGACTGGGCTGAGCGGGAACTGTACTTCCTCAGTGGTAGGGAGGCAAGCAGGCCAGAGGTGGATGAACGCAGTGCCCTTGTTTGGGTGTAGGGCCTGATCAGAGCCTGGAGGTACTGCGGTGCCGTTCCCCTCACAGCTCCGTAGGCAAGCACCATGGTCTTGTAGCGGATGCGAGCTTCAACTGGAAGCCAGTGGAGAGAGCGGAGGAGCGGGGTGACGTGAGAGAACTTGGGAAGGTCCATCTCCCTCCTGTCTCCTGATTCTGATTCTTCGACCCTACTCTCCTCCCTTTCCGCATCCTATGACTCGGAACATCCCCATTCCTCCCGGCCAGCTCGGCCCTCCCCTCCTGCTCCGTGGCTGAGGGACTCATTGCGAGCTTACAGAACAGGGCTACGGGCAACTGAGTGAAAATTGAGAAACTAAACTTCCCGAGGACCTATCATCCTTCCACTCCCTCCTCTACCTTTTCTTTATCTGTCTCCACTGCGTAAGCCACTTTCTATCACTCAAAATGTCAAGCTTCTGCCTCTAACCCTAGGAAGCTCTTTTCCACCTCCTCTTCCCTCCTCAATCCTCCACCCCTCCCCCTCCATCCTCTCTCTCTGCATCAACCACTTTGAAAAGAAGGTTGATGACATCTGCTACTCATTCCCTCAGCCTCTTGAGTCTACTAGTCCCACTCATAGAGAACTACCCTACGTCTTGACCTCTTTCTCTCCCCTCTCTCCAGATGAAATCCTGCGACTAGTGAGGTCCGGCCTACCGACAACGTGCCTGCTCAACCCCGTCTTCTCATCCTTCTCCAGACCATCTCAACTCATCCTTGACCACTGACTGTGTCCCCTCTGACTTCAAATTGGCCTGAGTTGCTCCCCTCTTCAAGAAACCAATACTCCTCTGACATAAAAAAACGACGGTATCCCTTCTTGCTTTTCTTTCCAAAACACTTGAGCGTGCTTTCTCTGACCAACTCTTCTTGACCCTAACCAGTCAGGTTTCAAGACGTGTCACTCAACTGAGATTGCTCTTCTCTGTGACATGGAGGCCCGCCGCACTGCAAAGCTGACTCTCTCTTCTGTTCTCATCCTCCTAGATCTATCAGCTGCCTTCGACACCATGAACCATGAGATCCTCCTCCACTCTCTCAGGGCTGGGCATCTCAGGCCCTGTACACTCTTGGATTGCATCCTACCTGGCAGGCCTCTCTTACAAGGTGACAGGGAGAGGATCTGTGCCTGCACCACGTACTGTCACTACTGGTGTCCCCCAGGGCTCAGTTCCAGGCCCTCTCCTCTTTTCTCTACACACCAAGTCACGCGGCTCTGTCACATCCTCACATGGACTCGCCTATCATTGCTATGTGGATGACACTACTACTACCTTCCCCTCTTCTGTCACCCAAGTGGTGACAAGCATCTCACTGTCCATCTTCCAAAAACATCTGAAACAAGTATCTTAAATAATCCCACAGCACACAACCCCTCGCAACACCTCCTAACCTCTGGATAAGAGTGTCTGCTAAATTCCTAAAATGTCAAATGCAAATGTAAATTTGAGTCAACCAAACTTTTAAACTCCTCCAAGGAAACAAGATCCTGGAGTTTTAAGCTGGTCTGGAGATAATTCCAAGACCACGGAGCTAAAACACTGTTTGCCATGATCTGTTCTGATGCAGTTCAAGGTCAGTTCAAGGTCAGAATACACATAGAGAAAAAGTGCATAAAAAGGGAATTACGTTCTATTTAGCGCACTTAACTCAGGTTGGAACCCCTTCCCCCAAGAGCATGATATAAGATGACGAGGATTGCATAATAGCCCAAGTTGACAGTTGCAGAGTGGATTAGAGTTTATTTATGACTGTTGAAAATAACATATTACACCATAATTATTTACATTTACATTTAAGTCATTTAGCAGATGCTCTTATCCAGAGCGACTTACAAATTGGTGAATTCACCATCTATGGTAGAATTATCTTGCTCGCATCTCTATGTAGCGTGTACTGTAGGTTTGTGCTGTCCTATCAATAAAATAAATTAATAGAGAAAAATCTGAAGCTTTCATCAAATGACTGCCACATTTTAGTGTGGTAATTAATTGTAGTTACATTTCAAGGGATTTCTAGGGCTGTAAATGTGTGGGAAATTGCGGTCCTC
Organism: Oncorhynchus masou masou; assembly: GCF_036934945.1. Lineage (NCBI taxonomy): Eukaryota > Metazoa > Chordata > Actinopteri > Salmoniformes > Salmonidae > Oncorhynchus > Oncorhynchus masou. The sequence goes on from NC_088216.1 coordinate 64,971,686, forward strand.
AAACAAAATGTTGTCTGCTGACAAATGTCATCTCATTGTGATTCATAGCTTTGCCTTCATGCTCAGGTAGAATTCGATGGACAAATAAACTCACATCATGTGAGCTGAACATTAAATCTGAGCAGCACCAGAGGCATACTGTTGGCAAGGTAACAGCAAGACCCATCTGTCTGTCTGCTCATTCCCCTTCTTAGCTAGTTTTGGAGAGGCTAATCTGAGTTGGGCTGGTTGGGAGGATTACTCTTTCTGTGTCAGATTTGGACGTAGAGCCTGTCCCCCCCATCCCTTCTAAAATAATTTAGCTTTTTCTTAAAAAAAGAAAAAGTGATTTTGCGGAGAGTGGCAGATAATCTGTTTTGCCAACATAACTGAGAGAGAACCCATTTACGCTATCAAGAGAAGCGGAGACGCTCTAATCCATAATCCACTCTTCATTTGTGATTGCTTACATCAGGAAATGACTTGCATGGTCCGTCAAGGGGGAGAATAATAACAAAGTATAAAGTAGCAAAGCTTCAACCTGTTTGTGTATGCACGGGCTGGCGCTGCCCACTCAACAGCAACGTCTATCACAGCGACTAATGGGAGCGTATGCTTTGCCTGGCGTCCACATAGAGAGGTGGCGGTGTGTGTATATGTGTGTGTGTGTGTATCTGTGTGTGTAGGCTGATCCAAGCTGTGAGCACACCCATGGATATCAGGCTTATCTTTGCTGTGGCTTAACTCGTTTCTTAGCCTGTTTGCCAGTGCTACTTCCTCTGTTGAACCTAGGTTGAAGATGACAAAGGTTAAGACAACATGATTCTAATATCTAATAACTCTTTGCAAAAGTGAGACCAGTGTTGCTAGTTAGCAACGATGCTAATAGTTATCAATGATTCTGGTCCAATTAATTGGTTTATTTCTGAAAGCTTTCGTGTGGAATTATTATATTGTCTTAACTTTGTCATCTTCAACCTAGTGCTGAACCACCCACAATCAATTAACGGAATAAATCCGATTTCACATACTACCAGGCTTTTCCCCATTTCCTTAGATCATGTTTACTAAGTCAACAGGGACACTATTTCAATGGATACATTACATACTGTACTACATAATGTATCACACACAATTATCCAGCTAAACAAATAATGAAGCAGTTATATAGAGCAATATATTTTACACTAATTGTAAATGATGTGCTGTTCATGTGAATGTTGTAGGTTCCATGGCCTATGTTAAGCGTCTAAGCCTTCCTCTGGTGTGTTGTAGGTGACCCAGGTCCCAGTGGAGGCCTGTGAGCAGTATGGGACCTGCGGAGAGTGTCTGAGCTCTGAGGATCCTCACTGCGGCTGGTGTGTCCTGCTCAACATGTAAGTCCACTACTACACTATTCTCAGAAGGCACAATGACCATGTTTTAAAACACAAATCACATAATTTCCCAAGAAAAAAGGAGTAAGAGGTCATACAAGCCCTCAAATACAAAATGATGCTACTGAGCACACAGATAACAGCCTGTCTGTCACTGCTGGTATGGAGGGGCAGAATGACTGAGATAATGGGGACAGAGCACAGAGGGATTACAGACAGAGAGTAGTGCAGAGGGTAACCAAATGGACTGCTGCAGTCTCTAGAACATTTTGGACTGTGAAAGAGGCTTATCTTCGACATCTTAATTATCTGACCGCCAGGTTAGTTTACGTAATAGAACAGGACAGAGCAGAAGAGATTCAGAAGATTAAAATCCAGGCAGTGTTTCTGAAAATACACTGAAACAGACCTCAGAAAGGATTAATGCATTATAATATGGCATTTGCATTTCAGCAATCTCTACGATCATCATTATCTAAATTACAGCTCTTGGAGAGCCCTCTCTATGTTATCACCCCACTTGACTAGCAAAACACAGAACATATTTTTCCTAATTACTTTATTCCTCATCTATTTTCATAAGTGCATTTTCTGCTCCAATTCCCATGATTATACTTGTATGTATGCCACTTCCATGAGCTACTATTGACTGTCTAGCTATTATTCACTGTCTAGCTACTGTTCACTGAATGGTTTCCTAAGTGTAATAATCACCTAGTCTCTCTACAGTAAAACTGTTAGAAAATGTGACATACAGTCACTGTATGTGCCCACCCAAAGCAGGTTGAGGTAAAGCACCACGTGCCATATCGGGGTGTATGTGTGTGTATGTACAGTTGAAAATTGAAATTTACATACACCTTAGCAAAATACATTTAAACTCAGTTTTTCACAATTCCTGACATTTAATCCTAGTAAAAATGCCCTGTCTTAGGTCAGTTAGGATCACCACTTTATTTTAAGAATGTGAAATGTCAGAGTAATAGTAGAGTGATTTAATTCAGCTTTTATTTCTTTCATCACATTCCCAGTGGGTCAGAAGTTTACATACACTCAATGAGTATTTGGTAGCATTGCCTTTAAATTGTTTAACTTGGGTCAAATGTTTCTGGTAGCCTTCCACAAGTTTCCCACAATAAGTTGGGTGAAATTTGGCCCATTCCTCCCGACAGAGCTGGTGTAACTGAGTCAGGTTTGTAGGCCTCCTAGATCGCACACACTTTTTCAGTTCTGCCCACAAATTGTCTTTAGGATTGAGGTCAGGGCTTTGTGATGGCCACTCCAATACCTTGACTTTGTTGTCCTTTAGCCATTTTGCCACAAGTTTGGAAGTATGCTTGGGGTCATTGTCCATTTGGGAAGACCCATTTGCGACCAAGCTTTAACTTCCTGACTGATGTCAATATATCCACATATATATCCACATAATATATCCACATATATATCCACATAATGTTCCATCCTCATGATGATCCATCCTCATGATGCCATCTATTTTGTGAAGTGCACCAGTCCCTCCTGCAGCAAAACACCCCCACGACATGATGCTGCCACCCCCGTGCTTCACGGTTGGGATGGTATTCTTCGGCTTGCGAGCCTCCCCCTTTTTCCTCCAAACATAATGATGGTCATTATGGCAAAACAGTTCTATTTTGGTTCATCAGACCAGAGGACATTTCTCCAAAAAGTACGATCTTTGTCCCCATGTGCAGTTACAAACCGTAGTCTGGCTTTTTTTATGGTGGTTTTGGAGCTGTGGCTTCTTCCTTGCTGAACGGCCTTTCAGGTTAAGTCGATATAGGACTCGTTTTTACTGTGGATATAGATACTTTTGTACTTGTTTCCTCCAACATCTTCACACGGTCCTTTGCTGTTGTTCTGGGATTAATTTGCACTTTTTGCACCAAAGTGCGTTCATCTCTAGGAGACAGAATGCGTCTCCTTCCTGGGTGCATGGTCCCATGGTGTTTATACTTGCGTACTATTGTTTGTACAGATGAACGTGTTACCTTCAGGCATTTGGAAATTGCTCCCAAGGATGAGGTCTTGGCTGATGTCTTTTGATTTTCCCATTATGTCAAGCAAAGAGGCACTGTTTGATGGTAGGCCTTGAAATACATCCACAGGTACGCCTCCAATTGAGTCAAATTATGTAAATTAGCCTATCAGAAGCTTTGAAAGCCATGACATAATTTTCTGGAATTTTCCTAGCTGTTTAAAGGCACAGTCAACTTAGTGTATAAATTGACCCACTGGAATTGTGATACAGTGAATTATAAGTGAAATAATCTGTCTGTAAACAATTGTTGGGAAAATTATTTTGTGTCATGTACAAAGTAGATGTCCTAACCGACTTGCCAAAACTATAGTTTGTTAACAAGAAATTTGTGGAGTGGTTGAAAAACCTAAGTCTATGTAAACTTCCAACTTCAACTGTATATGTGGTGTGTTAATGTCTAAGAGTCTAGGACAGGAGAACAAACAGCACTATCAGGCCTAACATGGAGGGGGAGATGAAATAAAAGGGAATGAAAGGGCCCTGAGATGAAATGGGTATCCAGGGGCACTTCTATTGATAAGAAGCTAAGAGGTTAGTATCTATTCTCCCTATGGATACCGGCTGTATCAAGGAGCCAACAGGAACAACAACCATCATTGGGTTTCCATTCTGCCTTCATTGTCTTGTAATTACTGTTGAGGTCTCTGTGCGCTTTGAAGGCTCCCATGAGATGTCACCCTCCACCACATCTGAGAGTCCATTAAGCACGGTCTCATCCCACAGCGGACATTACACATGTAAAAGAGAGACACGCTCTATTGTTAGATCCCCGTCAAAAGGAAGTGTGATCGCTGAGAGATGCAACCTCGAGAGCCTCTAATTCTTTTAAAGGCCCAGTGCATTCAAAAACATGATTTATCTGTGTTTTATATAAACTGAGTATACCAAACATTAGGAACACCTTACTAATACTGAGCTGCACCCCCCTTTGCCCCCAGAACAGTCTCAATTTGTCAGGGCATGGACTCTACAATGTTTCAAATGTTTCACAGGGATGCTGGTCCATATTTATTCCAATGCTTCCCACAGTTGTGTGAAACTGTCTGGGTGTCCTTTGGGTGGTGAACCATTCTTGATACACACAGGAAACAGTTGAGCGTGAAAAACCCAACAGCGTTGCAGTTCTTGACACAAGCCGGTGCGCTGGCACCTACTACCATACCCTGTTTAAAGGCGCTTAACTATTTTGTCTTTCCCATTCACCTTCTGAATGGCACACATACACAATACATGTCTCAATTGTCTCAAGACTTAAAAAATCCTACTTTATCTTGTCTCCTCCCCTTCATCTACACTGAGTAAAGTGGATTTAACAACTGACATCAATAAGGGATCATAACTTGGATTCACCTGATCACACCTGGATTCACCTGATCAGTCGTGGAAAGAGCAGGTTTTCTTATTTTATCGTATCCTCAGTGTAAATTTCCATACTATGAGATTAGGAATGGAAAAATTATTTGAATTTTATTTTAGTGTTTAGAGCTGTTTAAAAGGACCTTATGAACTTTCAGCCTGTTTTAGTGGGATGGAGTTTTGGCATAACCTGTAAATTTGTAAATATACCGATAAGAAAGGGAGTTTCAAACCTCTCTGCCAATGAGAGGTCGTTTTCAGATTCCCCTCCCCACTCCCAGACTTGCTAAGAAGCTATTTTCTTTGCTAAGAAGCTAATTTTGTTTCTTTTAGACTATTTAAATTTAACACAATCACGGTAAGGTACTTAATTGTTACTCCTAAATTATTTTATATTAAGATAAAAATGGTTGCATTGGACTTTTAAGTGCAATGTTTGTGTGTTTGTGTGCATTTTGAATGTCTAAATCTGCACGTCCCAAGTTACCACAATTTGTCATTTGAAGAGATATGTCTTCATAGTGGTGGCACAGGGCTACTAATTTCTCATAAGTGAAAATGTTCTATTTTCCCCATCTCTCTCTTCATTTTAATTCCATGTTGTCGCTGTCACTTGTCCACTAAAGCTTAACATTGTTGTCATATATCGCCCACCAGGTGCCATTGGAGAGTTCCTCAATGAGCTTGACAGCTTGATAAGCTAATTTTTACAAAGATGTCTCACCACTCATCGTACTGAGCAACTTCAACCTCCCACTCCTTTCCTCTTTTGAGCTCACCCTTTCCCAGTCCCCTCTCACTCAAGGCAGGCAATGCTCTTGATCTCATCTTTACTAAATCCTGTTCACCTACTAACCGTACTGCAACTCCCTTGATATTTCTGATCACTACTTGGTTTCCTTTTCTCTCCCTCTCTCCTCCAACCCTACCCACTCAGCCCCTACCCAGATGGTCCTGTACATCAATCTTCACTCTATCTCTCTCCCACTACTCTCTCCTACTCTATCCTACCAACTCTACCTTCTGCTAAATCCCTCTCACTACTGTCCTGATTCGGCCTCTTCGACCCCACTGACCTCCATTTCCGCATCCTATGACTATTGCTGTATCTTTCCTCCCGGCCGGCTCGACCCTCCCCTCCTGCTTCGAGGCTGAGTGACTCACTGCAAGCTCACAGAATAGGATGCCGAAATGTATCAACTAAACTCACGCACATGGAATTGTTCCAAAAGCCGATCTGTAACCCGCCAATAACATAAATTTATTTCCATAGTAGTAGGCTGTTAGGCTATTCCCATTCCCAAATGTCTCACCGCCCACAAAGCTTAATTGAAGTAGTAGCACAATTCAACACAACAAGCTTCTGGGTTTATAAAAAATATATATAATCTTGATTTGAAACGTTTCCTACTCACAACATGATTGTTCTGAAGCGCGGGTTGTAAGAACATTTTCATTCGACCAGCCATCTGATTTTTTTGCGGGTCAACTGTGGGGAACCATGAGTATCCGACGTGATGCAGGACTCTACCTTCAGGCTATGCTCAAACCTTACACTCCATCCTGAGCACTCCGTTCTGCCACCTCTGGTCTCTTGGCCCTCCACCCCTACCGGGGGTCAGCTCCCGGTCAGTTCAGTCAATGTCCTGGCACTTCATTTCAAAATAATGTGTATTTTATACTAGTACTGATTTGCTGATAACTACAGGTAACTGACAAAATAAAATAAACATCAACAAAAAGTGTCTTAATAGGGCGTTGTGCCACCACGAGCCAGAACAGCTTCAATGCACCTTGGCATAGATTCTATAAGTGTCTGGAACTCTATTGGAGGGATACGTTTTGTTGATGGTGGTGGAAAAAGCTGTCTCAGGCGCTGCTCCAGCAAGTGTTCATTTGGGTTGAGATCTGGTGACTGAGACGGCCATGGCATATGGTTTACATCGTTTTCATGCACATCAAACCATTCAGTGACCACTCGTGCCCTGTGGATGGGGACATTGTCGTCAGCATTTTTATGCATGACCCTAAGCATGATGGAATGTTAATTGCTTAATTAACTCAGGAACCACACCTGTGTGGAAGCACCTGCTGTCAACATACTTTGTATCCTTGATTTACTCCTTGATTTAGTGTTTCCATTATTTTGGCAGTTATCTGTACTTTATTGAGGGAAAATGTACTTACTGCAGCTGTGATATGTGGTTGTCTCACCTAGCCAATTAGATGAATGCAGTAGTTGTAAGTCGCTCTGGATAAGAGAGTCCGCTAAACGACTAAAATGTCAATGTAAAATGTTAAGTAACCCTTACACAAAACACTCACTGCTTAAAATCCATTTATACCATCGTACAACTGGATTTCCTTCGGCAGAGCAATCCAACCAAACTGATCAATTTCCTTAAAGGAAAATACTACGCCAATACTATCTTGGTATTTGTTTCATTAGTCCAGTGTTGATACAGTCCCTAATTCCCTAATTGTTTTGCATGTCAGCAATCAAGTTTTCAATGTATGGAACTTTCAATATACAGAAAGTGTCACAGCATGATGCGTTTTGCATTGATGTTGTTTAGATGTTCCTTAAAGGAAAATGTTTATCTCACATGTACAGTAACCGGTAAGAATTAATAATGTCCTGGTTCCCATCTACAGGTGTGCCAGAAGAGACCAATGCCAGAGAGCAGAGGAGCCCTTCCGGTTCGCCACTGATATCGAACGTTGTGTGAAAGTTATCGCTCACCCAGACAGCATTGCCGTGTCAGCACACAGTGTGCCTGTAAGTCAACAGTTAATTATTTACTTCTGATCAAACTGATTCTGACGTGTTCTGAGTCTTGATGGTGGGAAGAAGTCCTCAGTGTTTCATGATAGACCAGACTGTTCCAACCCAGCTTTCTCTCTCTGCTCCTCTCCTATAGCTCCTGCTGGAGGTGAGCAATGTACCTGACCTATCAACTGGGATCACCTGTTTATTTGGAGAGCAGACCGAGGTGGAGGGCCATGTCAATGGCAACAGAGTCATGTGCCTGTCCCCATCTGGCAAAGAGGTCCCACACATACCTGAAGGACAAGGTGACAAAATATATAGCTCCAACATAGAACGTATTGCTCTGTGATCCTCAGTGATACATATGTGACTCTTTTACAGAGGACCAGCAGTCTGAATAAAGCCAACTACTATACTACCAATCTCCTCCCTTCCCTCTGCTTTTCTCCATCAGACTGGTTGGGTGTTGCGCTGCGTCTGAACTCTAAGGAGACAGGTCAAATGCTGGGCAGTACAGAGGTCAAGTTCTATAACTGCAGCGTGCATCACACGTAGGTTCACTTCCCGGCTCACACGTTAACTGATGCATTCAAAAGATAGTAGGGTCCAACCTCATTAGGACATTGATGCAGACAAACCCACTTAAGATCAGGCAGATAGGTAACCCCTAAGTTCAAATGACCCATCCATTTTGATTTAGGTCAACCTAAGGCAGATAACCCTGCATTGTTATCTTGTTTAGTTCTACTTAGTGTTTCTAGACTGGTTCCCTGAGGAACAGTGTACATACTGAGTAGTATGAGTACATACACCTAAACATAGTTCCCTGACCGTGACCTTCAGGTCCACTTTAACATAATAGAAATACGGTCCAAAGCCAAATCATATCCGTTTGATCAAAATTAGGTGTCCATTGGCAAACTGGTCAGAGACAGTCGCTAGCTGTGATTAATATTTTAGTCTAAACAACCTCCCCCTCCCCACTCTGCCTCACACAGCACAGCAGCATCACATCAGCCTCCATAATGAATTATCCTGTGTCTGAAAGGACCTGGCAGGCCAGTTCTATGTATACAGAGCTGTTACAGAACATACTGACTTACTGTGTGCTGGTGCCTCATACTGCTCTCTCTGCAACACTGCTGTATTAACAGTATGTGTTAGTGGTACAATGTTGAGGAAACAGCCTAACCTCTCCATGAACTGTATAATGTTCAGTTAACTGTATGTAATTAGGAACTTCCGTTCTCTAAGAGCATGTGCTTGGCCACAGTGTCTCTAGAAACATTGGGATGTCTGTTGGCTGGTTAGTCATATGATGTGTGTAACATGTCCATCTGTCCCTCTCCTTGCACTGCAGGTGTCTGTCCTGTGTGAACAGTACCTTCCGCTGCCACTGGTGTAAATATCGCAACCTGTGTACCCACAATCCTTTCAGCTGCTCCTTTCAGGAGGGCCGGGTCAACGCCTCAGAGGTAGCTACATGGCTACTGATAAACATACACCAGATTAACAGTATTTTCTTGTATAATGCACCTTAACCCATGTTTTCATTCATCCATATTTCCATAACATGTTACTATTTAGGCTATCTATCTTTATAATATAATAGACCTTGATAGACCCCTGCTGAGGTCCTTTGACACTTGGAATATGTTCTCTAGGACTGCCCCCAGCTGCTGCACTCTGGGGAGATCCTGATCCCAGCAGGGGAGGTGAGACCCATCACCCTGAGGGCCCGGAACCTTCCACAGCCCCAGTCTGGCCAGCGGGGGTACGAGTGTGTGCTCCACGTCCAGGGAAACAACCACCGTGTCACCGCCCTGCGCTTCAACAGCTCCAGTGTGCAGTGCCAGAACAGCTCGGTACGTACTGTGACTGGGGGACCCTCTCTAACACTCCCCCTGGCACCAGCCTCAGCCTGGTTGTGCATTATCCAGCACCATTATCTGTAGTCTAGTGAATTACATCTGAGCTAGTCTCTGAGAGCAATCTGAATCTGATCTCATCCCACTGAGATGAGCTCAGGTTTGCCATGTCTTGATCAAATAAGAAGTAGGTTGTCTGCAGCGGAATTACTAAAACATTTAATTTATGTATGAAACCAAACGTTAGTGTCATTCAAAGGTGCATCGAGGTCCACGTAATAGGGACATAATAGGTTAATGTCTCAGATAGTCGACAGTGAGGATGAGTGTCAGACAGTGTTGTATAGACTACATGACACACAATACATTTTTAATGCATCTATACCTCAATCTCCTATCTCACGTCCAGTGAAAAGCCCATTTTCCTCAGCACTAGATGAACAGCCTCTCCATTCCCCGCAGAGTCCTGTCCCAATATGGCCATGCACAGTGGAGAGGAGCAGACAGTGATCATAGAAATGACAGGTGGTTAAAAGCCTCATCTCTCTCTCTTCCTCCCTCTCCCACCCCTCTTTCTCTCCCTCTTCCTACCCCTCTCTCTCCGGCAGTACATATATGAGGGTGTGAGGATCAGTGACCTGGCAGTGGACCTCTCCATCATTTGGAATGGCAATTTCATCATCGACAATCCAGATAAGATTAAAGGTGCCTCTGCCATCCATCACTGTCTGCCATGGCTGAGGAGTGGAAAGCTCTCACTCTGGGATGGATGGGGTGTAGCCCACGCCAAGGCTTTCACTCAGCCTTGGGAGAACGTTCACATGGCACTCTCTACTGTGTTATTAGTCCTAGCCAATCATCTGGGCTGTGAGGGTGGACTTTTGTGTTTACCATTTTGATTTCTCACTAACTCTTATATCTCTCCATTATCCTGCTTGAGTGTGTATTTGGTTTTAGAATAGTGCCATTCAATATCTAAATACTGTCAAATTTAGACTGACTGTACAAAACATTAGGAACAGCTGCTTTTTCCCCAAAATAGACTAACCAGGTGAATCCAAGTGAAAGCTATGATCCCTTATTGACGTCATGTAGATGAAGGGGAGGAGACAGGTTAAAGAATATTTTTTAAGCTTTGAGACAACTGAGACATGGATTGTGTATGTGTGCATTCAGAGGGGGAATGGCAAGACAAAACATGTAAGTGCCTTTGAACATGGTATGGTAGTAGGTGACAGGTGCACCAGTTTGATTGTGTCAAGAACTGCAACACTTCTGGGTTTTTCATGCTCAACAGTTTCCAGTGTGTATCAAGAATGGTTCACCGCTCAAAGGACATCCAGCCAACTTGACACAAGTGTGTAAAAGCATTGGAGTCAACATGGGCCAGAGTCCCTGGGGAATGCTTTTGACACCTTGTAAAGTCCATGCCCCAGTGAATTGAGGCTGTTTTGAGGCCAAAGGTGGTGCAACTCAATATTAGGAAGTGTTCTTAATGTTTTGTACACTCAGTGTACAAGCACTGAATGTAATTCAACTGCGGTCCTCCTGTATTCCACAGTGCACCTGTATAAGTGTGGTGCCCAGCGGGACAGCTGTGGCATGTGTCTGCGGGCTGAGAGGAAGTTCCAGTGTGGCTGGTGCAGTGGAGAAGGCCGTTGCACCATGAGGCAGCACTGCCTGCCCATCAGCCCCTACGCCAGCCGCTGGCTCGACGTGTCCACCAGGAACGTTAAGTGTACCAACCCACGCATCACTGAGGTTAGTCAGTCAGACCCTTATTTTTACAACTAACCCCTACTTTAACCTTCACCATTATCCATCATATGGCCTTAGTGATAAGAGGCCATCTCAGAAATAACCAGTAAAAACCATTGAGATTAGTCCTTAGACATGAGCAAGACTGGTGGTAGTTTGTGGAATAGACACCGGCTGGAATGCGGTTTTAACCAATCAGCATCGAGGATTAGACCCACCCGTTGTATAAATAAGACTAAATCAGACATACAGCTTGTGCCAAATTAATGCAACCTTAAGTTATGCCCTATGCACCCTTTTGTGGGTGGCAATGAGTGATCATGGCCCCAACACACTGTTCATTTTTTAGAATGAGAGAGACACAGTGGGTCAGACAGCCACAGAGAATTACTGCTCCAACTTCAAAGAGCCATGAGCCTTTGAAGTCTCTGTCACATTATTAGTGTTTCAGTGGCAGTCTGGGAGTGAATTGATTCAGACCCGGACTGCTACTGCCTGCTGCTGGGAACTGGGAGAAAACTGCTCAACAGGCCTGAAGGCTCTTTGTGTGGTCAAGCCATTTTAGATAGAGCCTCTGCATAGTTGTTTTTGTGCATAGTGATGCAATGCATTAATCTGTTATCATGTATTGAAAATATTACACTACTTGTGTGCTGCCACCATAAATCTGTTCCTTCTCCATGCCCCCTCACCTTCCTGTAGGTGAGCCCAGTGGCAGGGCCTCCAGAGGGGGGAACACTGGTCACCATCCAGGGCCTGAACTTGGGCCTGTCCTTCTCTGAGCTGGTGGGCAATGTGGAGGTGGCAGGGGTTCAGTGTACACCACAGGAAGAGGGCTACATCACTGCAGAACAGTAAGAACCAAAACGTACAGAAGCACCCAGACTCCCCATAGCCTTAAGACCAAAACCTAACCCTAGCCCTAAACCTAAGCCTAACCCTAAAACTAACCGTAGTTCCTAACCCTAAACCTAATTCAAACCATAAAATTAATTCTAACCTGAACCCTAACCCCCCTAGAAATTGCATTAGACATTTTGGGGACAAACAAAATGTCCACAGTTGGTTTTGTTTGTTTACTACTCTTGTGGCAACTTCTGGTCCCTACAAATATACAGTTGAAGTCAGAGGTTTACATACACCTCAGCCAAATAGATTTAAACTCAGTTTTTCACAATTCCTGACATTTAATCATAGTAAGAATTCCCTGTCTTAGGTCAGTTAGGATCAACACTTTATTTTAAGAATATAATAATAGAATGATTTATTTTTGCTTTTATTTATTTCATCACATTCCCAGTGGGTCAGAAGTTTACATACACTCAATTAGTATTTGGTAGCATTGCCTTTAAATTGTTTAACTTGGGTCAAACTTTTCGGGTAGCCTTCCACAAGCTTCCCCACAATAAGTTGGGTGAATTTTGGCCCATTCCTCCCGACCGAGCTGATGTAACTGAGTCAGGTTTGTAGGCCTCCTTGCTCGCACACGCTTTTTCTGTTCTGCCCACAGATTTTCTACAGGATTGAGGTCAGGGCTTTGTGATGGCCACTCCAATACCTTGACTTTGTTGTCCTCAAGCCATTTTGCCACAAGTTTGGAAGTATGCTTGGGGTCATTGTCCATTTGGAAGACCCATTTGCGACCAAGCTTTAACTTCCTGACTGATGTCTTTAGAATTTGCTTCAATATATCCACATAATGTTCCATCCTCATGATGCCATCTATTTTGTGAAGTGCACCAGTCCCTCCTGCAGCAAAGCAAACCCACAACATGATGCTGCCAACCTCGTGCTTCACGGTTGGGATGGTGTTCTTCGGCTTGCAAGCCTCCCCCTTTTTCCTCCAAACATAACTATGGTCATTATGGCATAACAGTTCTATTTTTGTTTCATCAGACCAGAGGAAATGTCTCCAAAAAGTATGATCTTTGTCCCCATGTGCAGTTGCAAACTGTAGTCTGCCTTTTTTATGGCGGTTTTGGAGCAGTGGCTTCTTCCTTGCTGAGCGGCCTTTCAGGTTATGTCGATATAGGACTCGTTTTACAGTGTATATAGATACTTTTGTGCCTGTTTCCTCCAGCATCTTCACAAGGTCCTTTGCTGTTGTTCTGGGATTGATTTTCACTTTTCGCACCAAAGCGCGTTCATCTCTAGGAGACAGAACGCGTCTCCTTCCTGAGCAGTATGACGGCTGCGTGTTCCCATGGTGTTTATACTTGCATGCTATTGTTTGTACAGATGAACGTGGTACCTTCAGGCATTTGGAAATTGCTCCCAAGGATGAACCAGACATGTGGAGGTCTGCAACTTTTTTTCAGAGGTCATTGCTGATTCCCTTTGATTTTCCTCAAGATGTCAAGCAAAGAGGCACTGAGCTTGAAGGTAGGCCTTTAAATACATCCACAGGCACACCTCCAATTGACTCAAATGATGTCAATTAGCCTATCAGAAGCTTCTAAAACCATGTCATAATTTTTTTGAATTTTCCAAGTTGTCTAAAGGCACAGTCAACTTCGTGTATAATCTTCTGACCCGCTGGAATTCTGTAAACAATTGTTGGAAAAATTACTTGTGTCATACACAAAGTAGATGTCCTAACTGACTTGCCGAAACTATAGTTTGCTAACAAGAAATTTGTGGAGTGGTTGAAAAACGAGTTTTAATGACTCCAACCTAAGTGTATGTAAACTTCCTACTTCAACTGTAGTTAAACACGTCCACACACACAGACACACACACACACACACACACACACACACACACACACACACACACACACACACACACACACACACACACACACACACACACACACACACACACACACACACACACACACACACACACACACACACACACACACACACACACACACACACACACTATAACTAATGATGAACATAAAGATATACAGGTTGCAGCAGGCTTTCTTTAGTGCGCTGAGGAGTAGAGAGCAGAGCTGTTTTGTGTGCCGTTGTGAGGCTGACGGCACTGCTGTAATTGAAATGCGCCGCATGTCACTGACTGCAGAGACAATCTGTTAGCCATGTGTTTCTCTCACAGCCATGTAATTCGATTGGGCCATGGATGAAGGGACCTTATTTATATCCTTGTATAAAAAAGGAACATGCCAGCAGAAAAACTGAAAACTCTCCTGACAGCAGAGTATGGAGAGAAGAGGATTCATTGGATCCTGTTGTCGGGGTGAAAGGTTTATCCCTAAGACTGAGCAATACTTTTCTGTGACTATTCATTTAGACCCCATACAGTGCTTTAAAACATGTCATTACAAACATAAATGTTATTGTAGGTCAGTTTGTATAATGACTTATTCATTGCATTCTACATTATCTTATTGACCTGAAAGGCTAACTGATTTATCGAGAACACACTGTTGCCATGGTGATGGAGGTAATGGTGGGTAGTGGATGTGGTGGAGTTTATTATTGCTGTTATATTGGTGCTTTTGGTTTTTCATTAGGAAGAAAGATGGCCCTCCATATTGACCTACCACTTCTATGAAAGTCTGCTTCAATCACATTGTCTAGAGACCAACAGAAAACAGCACTTTTTCTTCAATTGAAAAACGTGAACAGCACAGTAATCTCTTTCTCTCCCTCCTTTCTCTCTTCCTCCTTTTCTCCTTTTCTCCCTCCTTTTCTCCTTTTCTCCCTCCCTTTCTCCTTTTCTCCCTCCTTTTCTCCCTCCTTTTCTCCTTTTCTCCCTCCTTTCTCCTTTTCTCCTTTTCTCCCTCCCTTTCTCCTTTTCTCCCTCCTTTTCTCCCTCCTTTTCTCCTTTTCTCCCTCCCTCCTTTTCTCCTTTTCTCCCTCCTTTTCTCCTTTTCTCCCTCCTTTTCTCATGTTCTCCATCCTTTTCTCATGTTCTCCATCCTTTTCTCACTCCTTTTCTCCTTTTCTCCCTCCTTTTCTCCTTTTCTCCCTCCTTTTCTCCTTTTCTCCCTCCTTTTCTCCTTTTCTCCCTCCTTTTCTCATGTTCTCCATCCTTTTCTCACTCCCTTTCTCCTTTTCTCCCTCCCTCCTTTTCTCCCTCCTTTTCTCCTTCCCTCCCTCCCTCCTTTTCTCCTTTTCTCCCTCCTTTTCTCCTCTTCTCCCTCCCTCCTTTTCTCCCTCCTTTTCTCCCTCCCTCTCTCTCTTGCTATCTATCTATCTCTCTCTCTCTCTCTCTCTCTCTCTCTCTCTCTCTCTCTCTCTCTCTCTCTCTCTCTCTCTCTCTCTGTGTGTGTGTGTTCTGACAGGATTGTGTGTAAAATGGCCTCTACGTCTCAGGGAAGTGCACCTGGTCCAGTCCAGCTGTGTGTTGGTGAATGTAGACCAGAACTACGAACTCAGTCCTCCCAGCTCTATTCCTTTGAGGTATGATCTGCATCTTAAACCATACATAGAACGCATCTCTCTACCACAGAATTATTGCTTTGGAACAGTTTGTTATTATACACTATCATATGAGTCATCAACAAAAAGTCCACAAAGTAGCATGCCATGTGGAATATTGAGAAAATAATTTTTTCATAGACCCCTACCATGGTGGGACTGACCCCTGGCCGAGGGCCTGAGTCTGGGGGCACTAAGGTCACCATCGTGGGGGAGAACTTGGGTGCTGGGAGCAGTGTGAACGTTACCTTTGGAAACCAGACTTGTGAGCTGTACAGGTGAGTGCACAGGAACAAGCCAATCCGAGAACACTCTACTGAAGCTCCTACAAAGACCCTTATATCAAAGTGGGGACTTGATGAAAGTGCCTGTAGAAAGGCTGAAAGCCAGGACAGTACATTGTTTTCTCCTCTTATTTTTAGAGATCTATTTAAAGATCAAAAAGGGTCCTCATTGTGAGTCTCAGGAGGGTGAAGAAAAGGCACCATTAGCTAGAAATCCTCTAATTACTATGTTTCATCTCTAACGAGGGAGGGGCAGACCACAATGCTCACTTGCCCTGCATTGTAATGTGCATAACTCACTGTAGTAGAGTTAAGATTCCCACCACGGTAAAGAGCAGGTACAGACAGAATCAAGGGAATTGAACCCTATTGGTATTCCTTGTTGGTTTTCCCAGGCGGACCATGTCGGAGATCGTGTGTTTCTCGGCACCCTCTGTGACGGGCGCCACCCTGGTGCAGGTCAGTCTCAGTGTAGATCTGGCCATGGTTCCAGGAAGCCTGGGCTTTGAGTACATCGAGGATCCCACAGTCCAGCGCATCGAGCCAGAGTGGAGCATCACTAGGTACAACAAACCTCCCAGCTAATAAGTTGTGTGTCCAACCTGATATTTTGATAATATTTTGATAACCTCCTATTTATGCCCTCCCCACCCACCCCCTCCATTCGGTTCAGCTATATATTACTGAAGAATAAGGTGAGTGAAGGTGCAAGGAACCACAGCAGCCTGCTCTGCTGGCCTTCCAGTCACATATTATGCATGATGGTTGGTGCAAGGCTTTGTGTGACTTGACACAGAGACAGCCAGCCAGGGAGAAGTGGTGCAGCGGCATTGCTACTGGCTTTCTACTCTGTCAACTGACAGGGGATTTCACAGACTTATAATCAAAGTCCCATCGTCTCATCATCTGTGTGCAGTCACACCATGTGGCCACCTAGGCTTAGGTATCCTTTGAAGTGTGGGAATGATTGGATTCGTCTCAAGCTGACTAGACAGATGTGCCCCTTTTTCATTTAGTTTCTCTCTTCTCTTCAGGTGGGTCTCTATTCCCACACTCTCAACAATTTTGGAGCTCTACATGATATCGCTAGTTTGTTTGTGTTAATGGCATCTACATATATGTAGCACAATCATGTAGCTTTCATGAAATGCCAGCTATGGATACCTGATAGATGAATAAATAGGAAGCCAGCTGGCAGAACCGTTCAATCTAGCCCTATCTGGCCAGAACAATTACATGTTTTCTTAGTACCAAAGCACAGTTCAATGCAAATTAGGTGCTTTTGATAACGACAGGAAGCAGAGGAAACTGTTTATCTTGGCTCACCTATTCAGAGGTGTTTGATAACGAAAGGAAGCAGAGGAAACTGACAGTTTATCTTGCTCAACTATTCAGAGGCCAATATGGATGTGTATATATGTGAATGCGTTGTGTTTCATAGTGGACACACTACCCTGATGGTGACCGGGACCAACCTGGATGTGGTGCAGGAGCCGAGGGTCAGGGTCAAGTACGCCGGCCACGAGTCTGTCAATGTGAGTCTGTCCACTGATAACATAGTAGGATATCTTTCTCCTGTCCAGTATCTTGTATAGTACTGATAAATGGTGGCCAATTATAATTTCAAAACTCTTGACAAATATTTCTTTGCTTGTCTGTCACTGTCCGTGGATCTCTCCCAGGTGTGTAAGGTGCTCAACACCACCACGATAATCTGCTTCGCTCCCTCCTTGAAGGCAGAGTACACACTGGAGCAGGAATCCGTGAAACACGTGGAAGAGTTTGGTTTTGTTTTCAACAATGTGCAGGCCCTGCTCACCTACAACAGTACAAGCTTCATCTACTACCCCAACCCTTACCTGGAGCCCCTCAGCTTGTCTGGGGTGCTGGAGCAGAAACCTGGCTCCCCCATCATACTCAAGGTAGGACAGACCAGCCCATCCTAGGGCAGCCCGTAACTGTAGCACAATTGTCATTAGATGATGAGTTCTATCTACTGACCTGATGGATGTGGGGTTTCCCTCTCTGTGTTGCAGGGGCGCAACCTGGTGCCCTCAGCATCTGGAGGGGCCAGGCTGAACTACACTGTGCTGATCGGGGACACACCCTGCTCCCTCACCGTCTCTGACACACAGCTCCTCTGTGAGCCCCCAAACCTCACAGGCCAGCACAAAGTCCTGGTCAGTCATTCTGTCTGTCTAAGTCCAGATCTAGATAAACTATTAAGTAAAATGCAGCTTGACCAAGGTCAAACAAATGTATAAAAGGAAACTATTGTTCAGTATGGTTTCCCTGTCTGTTAAAGTCTATTTGATTTATGGCCTTTGTACACGTGTGTTTATGGTTTATTGCCAATGTACAGGTCCAGGTGGGTGGTCTCCACATCTCTCCTGGTGCAGTCCACATCCGCTCAGAAAGCCTGCTCACCCTCCCCGCCATCTTCAGCATCATGGCTGGAGGAGGCCTGCTGCTCATCATCGTCTTCATTGTCCTATTGGCCTACAGACGAAAGTCGCACGAGAATGACCTCACTCTCAAACGCCTGCAGATGCAGATGGACACCCTGGAGTCTCGGGTGGCTCTGGAGTGCAAGGAAGGTGAGTCTGACCAGCACGTAATCAGACAACTGAGAAAAATATAATGCTGATAACTCCCAAATTGCTAGAATATGGACTAAATTGCTCCAATCATTCTCATTCTCTGTAATTGTGCCCAGCGTTCGCTGAGCTGCAGACTGACATCAACGAGCTGACCAGTGACCTGGACAGGGCTGGGATCCCCCACCTGGACTACCGCACCTATACCATGAGGGTCCTCTTCCCTGGCATTGATGACCATCCTGTACTCAGGGAGCTGGAGGTAACCAACCATTACCATTACTACAAACCTGGCCACACCTGACCCCTTGTCATCTACTTTAACTGTTAATGATTTGTAGAATCAGAATATCTAACCAACACAACCAATATGGCATACATAGGTGAATCATTTTACAATTGGGAGACAAAACGGATCATAAGCCTGACGCAAGATCCCTCTACTCTCTAACTGAGGGTTATGTGTGTGTGTGTAGGTGTCTGGAAGCGGGCAGCAGGGTATGGAGAAGGCCCTAAAGCAGTTTGCCCAGCTGGTGAATAACAAGGTGTTCCTGCTGACCTTTATCCGTACTCTGGAGCTCCAGCGTTCCTTCTCCATGCGTGACCGCGGCTACGTGGCCTCGCTCATCATGACTGCGCTGCAGGGCCGTCTGGAGTACGCCACCGACGTGCTCAAACACCTCCTCTCTGACCTCATCGAGCGCAACCTGGAGAGCAAGAACCACCCCAAACTACTTCTGCGCAGGTACAGATAGATAATGCTAGAGCAGACAGGTGAAAGACAGGAGCAGTGACAGTGGAGAGAGGGAGAGGGGAAGGAATGCAGTGTAGACAGCCATTGTCAGTCTGACTTATCCTCTGTGTGCCACTCATGAAACATTCAGCCGTAGCGCACGTTTCCTCCCCTCTACCTTGCTTTCTTCTGCACATTGTTTTTCCAGGACTGGGAGAAGCCTGCTAAATCTTTCATAGGAAAGTTTGGGGGAGCACTCAGTCTGAGACACACTCATTAAATATAGGGATAAGTTAACATGGGAGGCAGCAAGGCTGACCTTGTTAGCCCAAACATTCTGCACTCATGAAAAGACAATGAAATGCAGGCAATGAGAAAGAAGTGACAGCCAGGTATATAAGTATGATGGACAGAGCATGAGCAAGTTAGGAGGCTGCAATGCAGATATGGTTAACTCTAAAGGGAGGCAAAGGGCTAATATTTAACAGTTATCTTTGACGTTGGATTGCTTTATCAGATATAAGATACACGTATGTTTTTAGTGTGGTATTTGTCTATTGATACATAACAAATCAGTTAATCTTGCACACACAGCATTTGATGATGGGATGAGTGCTGCTGACACAGAGAAAGGACACAAAGTAGCTTTTGCACAATTATGTCATGGCCCAAATAGGTTATTTTCTATAGCAGCAGCACTCAGGTTTTGGTGTGTTAGTCCTCTGATACCATGCATGTTACTTTTACATAAACATTGTTTGTTTTTTTACCTCTTAATAAGCATTTTGTATATCTACATGATCAGACCAATCTACCTTTAGACATCTACCTGTTCAAAATGTATCCGTCTGTCCCTTTCTTACAGAACTGAGTCAGTTGCAGAGAAGATGCTGACAAATTGGTTTGCCTTTCTACTTCACAAATTCCTTAAGGTAATATCAATGACTTGGAACCTCATCACTGCAGATGTCAGCTTGATGTATTACTGCAATCCTCTAATGATTGTTATTGATGATACACCTGATGGATTTCTATGTGCATTTGGATTACACTTTGTGCTTCATGATGTGTGTTATGAATATGTTTTATGAACAATGTAGAGCAATAATGTTCACCTCAGAGGTCAAGTAGGGCTTATTGGTCTCTACAAATCAATGCTAAGCAACCTGGAGTTTAGAGTTGATGACTCATGCTCTGTTCTCTGAATCCCAGTCATATGGGGGTGAATAGCTCACAGGCATGTCTCTCCTCTCCTGCCTCTCTCAATCCTCTCATCCTCTGTTCCTCCCTGGACAAAGGAATGTGCAGGTGAGCCTCTCTTCATGCTGTACTGTGCCATCAAGCAGCAGATGGAGAAGGGACCTATAGACTGCATTACCGGGGAGGCGCGCTACTCCCTCAGTGAAGACAAACTCATCCGCCAACAGATTGAATACAAGACCCTGGTGAGTCAACATACCACACAACAATTTGTCTTAGATGTCAGATTCCATTAAAACCACAATATTTTCTCAGTTACCACCATGATAGTGGAAAGCTTGCCTACATGTCGTACTGCCCCTGAGCAAGGCAGTCAACCCATTGTTCCCCGGGTGCTGAAGACGTGGATGTCGATTATGGCAAACCCCCGCACCTCTCTGATTCAGAGGGGTTGGGTTAAATGCGGAAGACACATTTCAGTTGAATGCATTCAGTTGTACAACAGACTAGGTATTCCCCTTTCCGCTTACAACACAGCTGGTAGGCAACATGCTGTGCTCTGTAAATATCAACTCATGGTGCCCTTATGTTAAACCGCTGAATAAGGGAGAATTAATTTGCTTGATAATAAAACAGTAAAGAGCCAAAAGAGCCAAATAATATTTGACATGCCTTTCAGTGACACAATCAGCTAAGAATTTAATGAGATTATCTAACCAGGGCCAGACAGTTCCGGTCTTTGCTTGGCTACTGGGGGAAATGGTCTGTAGCTAAAGCAGAAGTTGGGTGCAGCAGCAGTGTGCCTCATCCCCCAGGCTGAGAGCAGCCCAGTGACAAGATGACACCTCTCTGATCGCCCTGTCGGAGAGGTTGTGTTTCATTACCCGTTTAGTGCCCTGCTGGAGCTGGCAACCCAGCATCCAGCTGAAAGTGTGAAATTACATTTCTGGCCAAAGCTGTGAAAGTGATGGCACACAATGAGAGACTCCTCCATGCAGCCAGTAAACCAGTGTATAGAGAGGGACAGTAGGTAGTGCTGACATCTCTCTCTCTCTCATCCCTACTCAGACTCTGAGCTGTGTAAACCCAGACAATGAGAACAGCCCTGAGATCCCTGTCAAGGCACTCAATTGTGACACCATCACCCAGGTGAAGGAGAAGATCCTGGATGCTGTCTGTAGGAACATGCACTTCTCCCAGAGGCCCCGCGCTGCAGACATGGACCTCGGTGAGTCAGACTGGATCCTGTCGCAATTAATGGATGACCTACAATAACTGATATTAAGATAAACAAGTGCTTTTTCTCTGTCTGATTGTTTGACTTATTGAGGGACTCATAGATGTACCCCTGTGTTTATATCCCCAACAGAATGGCGCCAGGGGAGGACGGCACGTGTGGTCCTGCAGGATGAAGACATCACCACTAAGATTGAAGGCGATTGGAAAAGACTCAACACACTCATGCACTACCAGGTCAAGCCACTCACTCCCCAATCCCCATCACACAGTTCACTAAACATGAATGTACAGTATGTTGTCCTCACTGCTTCCTCTGGCCATACTAAACCAAACTAATCCAATTCTTTCATCTCCTGTATGAGTCAGCTGCTTCCTCCTACAGGTAAATCATGGGGGGTGTTCATAACAGCTCCAAATAGTGCACAAGTATAAACACATTACAGTCAATCTCACTCTATACCCACAAATGCTCTGACTCTCCAGCTGGGGTGTAAAACACGTTTGTATGAAGCCAAGAGACAAATACATTCAGCCTTGGCTGCCACACCAGGAGAGAGGTTTGAAAGAGGCGTAATGTGTTGATAAAATCTATCAAGGATGTGAACAATTTTCCTCAATTATTTTTAGTCTCTCTGGTGTGTACCTGGTTCTGTGTGACAGCTGAATCTGCAAAGCAGCAGCAGCAGTGACTTCTGCTCATGTTGGGAGCTGCTTTACTGCAAAAGGCATGCACATAGCATAAGTGAGCAGACCCTATAGGACATTTCTCAGCATGAAATGGGTATCACACAAAGTATCATCCATGACATTTATAGCATAGCAAACGATATCTAAAAAATAGTCCTTGCTAGATCACTGCAAATGCATGTTTTAGTTTACAGACTGTATTATCAAGTTCATTATATATCTCAAATAGTAAATTATATAACTCCTATAGGTCTCATCAGGCTGGATTCATCATATCAATGTTTCTGTAGAAATCATTCTGACCCAATAATGTTGAATTGGGACTTGGTCAAACTGACATGAACCCTTGTTTTTCTCCTATGAATCCTGCAGGTGTCAGACCGCTGTGTGGTGGCCCTGGTGCCCAGGCAGATGTCCTCTTACAACCTGCCCTCCTCAGCCAGCTTCCCACGCAGCATTAGCCGATACGGTCAGTCAGTCAGGGCTGCCCTGGAGCCACCATCACCACCAAACCACTCACTTACCTATTCATTATTCCACCTGACCTACTGATGTTCCTGCTCATGTTTTGAGACCGTCCGTCTGTCTGCAGATGTACCGTTCCGCTCCAACCCCACCAGCCCTGACAGCCCTCACTCCCGTATGCCCATGCTCACCCCGGACATGGAGAGCGGGGTGAAGGTGTGGCACCTGGTCAAGAACCACGACCACGGGGACCAGAAGGAGGGCGAACGCGGCTCCAAGATGGTGTCAGAGATCTACCTGACCAGGCTACTGGCTACTAAGGTACTACCTCACCCTCTCCCAGAGCATCTTAGCAATTACAGATTCAGTAAGTATGTTCCAACAATATGGTGTGCTTTTAACTTTGCTGTGGTATTTTGTTAGGGTACGCTGCAGAAGTTTGTCGATGACCTGTTTGAGACGTTGTTCAGCACCGTCTGCTGGGGTAGTGCTCTGCCACTCGCCATCAAGTACATGTTTGACTTCCTGGACGAGCAGGCTGACAAGCACGGCATCCATGACATGGACGTTCGCCACACATGGAAAAGCAACTGGTGAGGGAGCGCAGATTTAATATTCTACTTGAAAGCAACAGCACAAAATACTGAATTTATACTGATTGTCTTAATATGTAGCCTGTTTGGAAAATTGTATTTCTCGTCCTCTCTCTGCCCCAGCCTGCCTCTGCGCTTCTGGGTGAATGTGATCAAGAACCCTCAGTTTGTGTTTGACATCCACAAGAGCAGCATCACAGATGCCTGTCTGTCTGTTGTGGCGCAGACCTTCATGGACTCCTGCTCTACCTCAGAGCATCGCCTGGGCAAGGACTCACCCTCCACCAAGCTACTCTACGCCAAGGATATCCCCCACTACAAGAGCTGGGTAGAGAGGTGAGTTGTGTGTGTGTGTGTGTGTGTGTGTGTGTGTGTGTGTGTGTGTGTGTGTGTGTGTGTGTGTGTGTGTGTGTGTGTGTGTGTGTGTGTGTGTGTGTGTGTGTGTGTGTGTGTGTGTGTGTGTGTTAGTTGCATCACTCAACTGTGATGTTATTAATTAGATTCTTAGTTATTATTTCCCACTGAAATGACTGCGGTAGACAGACTTTATTAGCCAGACTACCTTTATGTCTTACAGTCACACTTGGGCTGACAGAACAGCTCTAACCCCCAGGCTTGATGGCTGTTGACAGTACAGTGTGTGTCTCTGTCTCCCTCTAGGTACTACGCAGACATAAACCGCTTGCCTGCCATCAGCGACCAGGACATGAATGCCTACCTGGCCGAGCAGGCCCGCCTTCACTCCAATGAGTTCAATGTGCTCAGTGCCCTTCACGAGATCTACGCCTACGTCAGCAAGTACAGCCAAGAGGTGAGGCCCTATACTTCAATATCGTTACACATTATAGTAGGGGGGCATGGTGCGATTCAGAACATATGCATCTAGATTCAAACTATTATCAAAGTATCCCTTAGCCTGTCTATGTGTAGTAACAGGAGGGAATTTGCAGCACGAAGTACAGTAACCTTGTGTTTCCCTGCCTGTGTGTGTGTGTGTGTGTGTGTCGTGTGTGTCAGATCATTGAGGCCCTGGAGCAGGATGAGCAGGCCCAGAAGCAGCGGCTGGGCTACAAGGTGGAGCAGATCATCGCAGCCATGTCTGTGGAGAGCTGAGACAGACATACAGATGTGTGTACTCAGAGGCACACTGCCATGACAAGGCCCAGGACACAGGCCACAAGCTGTCAGCAGAGCAAGCACACCCAAAGCCGAAGGTAAAGTAAATGGGAACTGCAGAATAATTCCGCCTGAGTGCTCAACAAGGGAAGAACATGGATAGACAAGCAAATTCACCAAGTACTGCTGTTCTCTTTCTGTTGGCTGCAATGAGACCACATGTGGAGGCAAAGACAAAATAACTTTCTGTTTTTACTTCAAAAACAAAATACATTTATGTAAGTATGAACTAATGACATACATATGATAGCCTTGGCCTTGGACTGGCATTTCCACTTCAGTGGACAAGTCTAATAAGCCTTTATGAAAGCGTATATGAAGGCTCTATGAAAGCGTATATGAAGGCTCTATGAAAGCGTATGAAGGCTCTATGAAAGCATATGAAGGCTCTATGAAAGCATATGAAGGCTCTATGAAAGCGTATGAAGGCTCTATGAAAGCGTATGAAGGCTCTATGAAAGCATATGAAGGCTCTATGAAAGCGTATATGAAGGCTCTATGAAAGCGTATGAAGGCTCTATGAAAGCATATGAAGGTTCTATGAAAGCATATGAAGGCTCTATGAAAGCGTATGAAGGCTCTATGAAAGCATATGAAGGCTCTATGAAAGCGTATGAAGGCTCTATGAAAGCGTATGAAGGCTCTATGAAAGCGTATGAAGGCTCTATGAAAGCGTATATGAAGGCTCTATGAAAGCGTATGAAGGCTCTATGAAAGCGTATGAAGGCTCTATGAAAGCGTATGAAGGCTTTATGAAAGCGTATGAAGGCTTTATGAAAGCGTATGAAGGCTCTATGAAAGCGTATGAAGGCTCTATGAAAGCGTATATGAAGGCTCTATGAAAGCGTATGAAGGCTCTATGAAAGCATATGAAGGTTCTATGAAAGCATATGAAGGCTCTATGAAAGCATATGAAGGCTCTATGAAAGCGTATGAAGGCTCTATGAAAGCGTATGAAGGCTCTATGAAAGCATATGAAGGCTCTATGAAAGCGTATGAAGGCTATATGAAAGCGTATATGAAGGCTCTATGAAAGCGTATGAAGGCTCTATGAAAGCGTATGAAGGCTCTATGAAAGCGTATGAAGGCTCTATGAAAGCGTATGAAGGCTCTATGAAAGCATATGAAGGCTCTATGAAAGCGTATGAAGGCTCTATGAAAGCGTATGAAGGCTCTATGAAAGCGTATGAAGGCTCTATGAAAGCGTATGAAGGCTCTATGAAAGCGTATGAAGGCTTTATGAAAGCGTATGAAGGCTCTATGAAAGCGTATGAAGGCTCTATGAAAGCGTATGAAGGCTCTATGAAAGCGTATGAAGGCTCTATGAAAGCGTATATGAAGGCTCTATGAAAGCGTATGAAGGCTCTATGAAAGAGTATGAAGGCTCTATGAAAGTTAGAATTTACTCTGAGATTGGGTGGCAGTAAAATGTTATCCTGAATCTCCATGTCATCCAAGGTAGCATCATTTTTTGGGGGGGCTACCTCTCTGCCTGACACTCAGCTTTCCAGACACACAACGCTAATATTACAGGTTGAGGGTTCAATTCCATTTTTGCATACTTTGGGCTGGATCCAACCAAATCTGCCTTAACACTGGTTACACAGTTACACTGCCTACAGCCTGTGTAAACATGTGCCTAAATCTGGACACTGGGTGCATGGCGAGTGGAGGTAATCTGGTGCCCAAAATCTTTCTGTGAATCTATTTATGCTATTCTGTAAATACTGCAGAGCATATTTGATTTAATTAATTCATCAGAATTCAATACATTATAAACAGAAAACATCTATATAGAAAGCCATTACAAATATATAATTTATTTAAAATGATCACTTCAGTTTGTTGACCTCTTAGTGCCAAAAGTTTATCATACTAGGCCTAAATGCCCTGTAGACAAAGTAGGAATTATATATAAAATTGTTGAATAAGGTGGTCGGTCTTAAGTTATTAAGACACTCTGACAGACATGAGGGAAGTGAGGGAAGAACTAGATTAGCAGTGACCCAAAGAAGCCAAATGGTGCTTTGGGAATCATTCCATAGAGCTGGAAGATTAATGACAGCTAACTACTTCCTGTGGGCCAGATCATTTTCATCCTGGTTAATGAGACTTCTCAGCCATCAGTCATTGTTTACACTGAACATGATACTTGAATTACATTAGATCTTTGTGTAATATTTTCGGAGAATCCTCAGGCTTCCACATAGCATGCTTTTAAAGGTGGACACTCAAGATTCCAGTTGCATCAAGTAGTCTGTATCATTCTTTTAAATGTCCCATTAATGTTATTACAGAATGAGATCAAAATGACAGAATAGCCATTTAAATGGTTTGATTTTCACATATTCAATGACTCATAATGTTTGCTACTGCATTCATTGAGTGCAATCTTAAAGATGGACATTCTAAAACTGGACACTCCAGAGGATGGCTTTAATCCAGGGTTTGTGTTTATCTTTATCTGCATTGAAGACATTTATATGACACTCCTGGTGATTTCTCCGTTATTCTACAGTCATTGTAAAACAGTTTAAAAAACTAAGAGGTTAAAGAAAAAAAGAAAAAAACCTGTCATGTCCTGTTTGTGTAAAAAACGAAATGTTACAAATATTCCCTCCCACTATTATAGCTACACTGTTTCCTGTGACGTTTTGATGATGATCATTTAGAAATGTGTTGTGCAATAAACTGTAAGACATTTTAACATGGAAACTTTTTAAAAACAATATTTTATTGTATAAATATTGTACATACAAAACACTCCTATTTTGCAAGCAAATGATTCACTTTGTACTGTTGCTATACATTAAAAAGTCAACTTGAGGAAATACATTTGTCTGGATTCTTTTACAGAAATAATGTGTTTTTGAATTAGCATGAATGAGTCATAGCTAGAATGTGAGAGCCTTAAGGATGTTACTAGTAGCTTACAGATATGCATCTTATTTTGGCCAATATTTTGGACCAACAGAATAGATGGCATTGACGCCGACTTGGCCCATCTCCCAATCCTCACGATGAAGCTAACATGCAGTGGATTATCCACTCAAGCATTTTATGTTTCATAATTCATGGCCGCTCCACTCTGTGTTCCCATTCTCACACTGGAGCCAATGTCTGATGCTGTTATTAGGGAGGTGATTTATCTGTCTGTCGGCGTAAGCAGCCCTAGACAACCCAGCCCTGTAGCCTACTCTACTCACCATGCTTAGGCCGCATTAGCATGCAACTTGAATAGTGTTGTAAATTGGTATCGGACAGGGCCCTGTCTCTGGACAGGGCTTCCACAGTCTGAAGTCTGAGGTCGACAATGATCTCTGGGATATTGTCCTACTCTTGTTCATTAATCTGGGTAATTGCTAACATCGATTTAGCTCCATCTCCATTATCACTGATGCCTTTATACCTCTGAAATAAGTCTTCAGAGTGAGTTTGGAAAAGTACATTCCAACTTCAGTTCTGTCTTTTTTCGAAGAAAATGATCCTGCGTATGTTATTGAGCTAAGATAAATCATTTGAGCAAATGAAGAGTGATTGAATTCTCAGTCTCTGAAACTACATTTTGGGAAAATAGCTTGAATCAAATTGGAGCCACAAACTTTTAAATTGGAGATAGGACAAGTGGTCAAGGACTACAGCCAGCATACAATTCTACAGTATGTAGGTACAATAGAGGGGGCCTCAAGGGTACTTACCATAAGAGTAATTCATTATTCATACTAACCCTACAGGGCTCTATGTAAAGGAGTGGGGGAGAGGTATCTTACCTTTAAGACTCTATGTCCCTGTTCGTTAGAACTGACAGCCTCACTCCTTTGCCTGTCAGAGAGCCTTCACCCAGCAACTAGCAGCCAGCTCACCTCCCTGAGAAACACTGGGGAGCATCATTAGAGCTCACACCTTCTCCACCCACAGACAGACAGACGAGCAGCCGACAGGGAGTCCTCTTATTTGGCATATGTATGGCTGGCCAGAAACAGACTGGATAGATTCACAATACAGTAGAGCTACAAGAAACACTGTGGCACTTTAATCACAACCCAACAACCCTACAATCTGAGAGTGCTTTCCCCCTACTTGATAGGAACATAAGTAAATCCTATTTGATTCAATTCACAGCCACAATCTGCCTGCTTTAATAGTCCTTCAGCTCGGTCTTCTCCCTCCATAGCCCTGGCTACAGTATGGCTACAGTATGTTTGAGCCAGGGAAAGCAAGACCTTGCTCTCGCTGCAAATCTTGGAGAATAATTCCATTCTTGGTTGTAACTGCAGTGAATACTAAATGGAGTCTCTTTGGATCCTGAGCAGCATACAAAGCGTAGCCAATTATCTATGCACACATTTTTAAATATATATTTCTGACTCAATAGCTCATCTCACTTTTTCTTACTCGCATTATAAGTTATGCAGGTGCACATTTACAAACACACAGATTCTGCTATAATGTAGTTGAAATGAATTGTTTATGAAATGAAGGGATTAGAATAGCCATCACAGTCAGTGTTGTTGTATAGATGGACAGTCTTTTCTCTACAGTAGACTGTCAGACCTGCAGTTTACTGTTCATTGCTTGTTATTCTCGTCTGGTGCCCAGGCTACCTCTTCAATATTCATAAACCAGTCATTTCTCAGGTGAGAACAAGGTGGTTAGTCAACCTAACCTTTTCTCACACACTAATCAATTTGACATAAAAGTCATATTTGCAAAAAAGTAATGTACCCTAGTCAATAAATAATTTTCATGCCACTAGAACGTAGCATTGAGATTGCTACAAATGTTTAGTTCTTAGGCTGGGAGGTGTACACTGTTATTATTGGAAACGATATAAGATAAATACTAATTCTCTATATCACCATATGGCATCTCTAATTGAGTAATTATTACATATTCCCTAAAATACATATCATTTTGTTGCCATTTTGTTGTATTAAGTATAGTATTGCCAAAACATAATTCGCACACACTGTATCATCATTTATTATATGAGCAAGTCTGATGGCTCCATCTCCTGGTCAAATCCATCATCATATACACAGGATGGAAAAAAACAACTAAAAAGGTATATAACAGGGCTATTCAAACCTTAAAGGCTCTGCATGGTCAATCCGACATCTGCATTGGCCGTGCAGCATTTACGGTGATACGGCCTCTGCCGTAAGTCAGGACATTCATACTTCTTGCACTTCAGGAAGTTGTCAAGGAAGTGAGTTTGTGCTTATACAGGACCTCTCGCCCTCACCTACTGTCAACCAATCATGTCCATGTGGAGCCATATGGAGCCCTCCGCTTTGTTACAAAATTTGGGTGACGCACGGCGATGCGGTAAGGAGCTCAATTTGGCCTCTGCATGCCTTCGGAAGCGCCGCAGTTGCGTCACACCATCCATACGGTCCCTCTGACCACATTTTCGGATCAAGCATGAATTGCCTCTTACCCTAAGATGTCTGGAGCCTGATGGTTTTATGTTCTACCTTATAACCACCTGGTGTCCCAGGTCTAAATCAGTCCCTGATTAGAGGGGAAGAATGACCTGGTTTTGAATACCCCCACACTGTGGCATGCTCACGTAACCTTTATTGTAACATTCTGAAAAGAAGGTTCTCTTCGCACTAGCAATAAAGCAAAAGGAAGAATGCAACATCGTACTGGTAGTTGACATGAGTTGCACTGGATACATGTGTGTGTGTGTGTGTGTGTGTGTGTGTGTGTGTGTGTGTGTGTGTGTGTGTGTGTGTGTGTGTGTGTGTGTGTGTGTGTGTGTGTGTGTGTGTGTGTGTGTGTGTGTGCGTGCGTGTGTGTGTGTGTGTGTGTGTGTGTGTGTGTGTGTGTGTGTCAGAGGAAGGGACAGGGAAAGAGATGGGGATCTTCATCTATTTTGCACTGTCAACATTTGAATGATTTAATTGAAGATTTGCCTTGTACCGTGCATTCGGAAAGTATATCCAGACCCCCTGACTTTTTCCACATTTTGTTACTTTACAGCCCTATTTAAAATAGTTTCAATAATTTTTTCTCCTCATGCCCAGAGCATGATGCTGCTGCCACCACCATGCTGCACTTTCATTAGACCAGAGAATCTTGTTTATCATGGTCTCAGTCCTTTAGGTGCCTTTTGGCAAACTCCAAGCGGACTGTCATGTGCCTTTTACCGAGGAGTGGCTTCTGTCTGTCCACTTTACCATAAAGGCCTGATTGCTGGAGTGCAGCAGAGACTGTTATCCTTCTGGAAGGTTCTCCCATTTCCACAGAGGAACTCTGGAGCTCTGCCAGAGTGACCATAGGGTTCTTAGTCACCTCGCTGACCAAGGCCCTTCTCCCCTGATTGCTCAGTTTGGCCAGGCGGCCAGCTCTAGGAAGAGTCTTGGTGGTTCCAAACTTCTTTCATTTAAAGATGATGGAGGCCATTGTGTTCTTGGGGACTTTCAATGCTGCAGACATTTTTTGGTACCATTCCCCAGATCTGTGCCTCGACATAATCCTGTCTTGGAGCTCTACGGACAATTCCTTCAACCTCATGGCTTGGTTTTTCCTCTGATGTGCACTGTCATCTGTGGGAGCTTATATAGACGGGTGTGTGCCTTTCCAAGTCATGTCCAGTCAATTGAATTGATCACAGGTGGACTCCAATCAAGTTGTAGAACCAACTCAAAGATGGATCAATGGAAACAGGATGCACCTGAGCTCAATTTCGAGTCTCACAGCAAAGGGTCTGAATGCTTATTTAAATAAACTGTTTTTTAGGTTTTATAGATTTGCAAACATTTCTAAAAACCTGTTTTCACTTTGCCGTTATGGGGTATTGTGTGTAGATTGATGAGGGAAAAATGCATTTAATCCATTTCAAAATAGGCTGTAATGTAACAAAATGTGGAAAAGTCAAGGGGTCTGAATACTTTCCGAATGCACTGTATAGTCTAGTCAATGTACCGTTACTGAAGAAATATTGACACGGCTAGAGGAATAGAGGCTGCGTTTTCAAACTCTTTAAGCTAAAACAGATGTGGCCAACAGTCAACATACTGTAAACAAATAAAAGTTGTATGAAGCAATGACCATGCAATGCCTCAACCATGGTGTAAATGTAAGGAGGAGAAATGCCTTCCAGATTAACTTCTCACAATCTTTAGAGAAATGCACACTGTCTATGTTGGTTACCTGGGCTGAGACAGTAGCAGACCGGGCTGCAGCTCATCATAATCGAGAGAGAGCGAGAGAGAGCGAGAGAGTGAGAGAGTGAGAGAGAGAGCGAGAGACAGAGCGAGAGAGCGAGAGAGCGAGAGAGCGAGAGAGTGAGAGAGAGAGAGAGAGAGAGAGCGAGAGACTTCAACTATTTGCACATTGTTACAACACTGTACATAACCAAAAATATTTTGTATTTGGCATTTTATTAGGATCCCCATTAGCTGTTGCAAAAGCAGCAGCTACTCTTCCTGGGGTCCCCACAAAACATGAAAAATGTCATAATACAGAACATTAATAGACAAAAACAGCTCAAGGACAGAACTGCATACATTTTTTTTAAAGGCACACGTAGCCAACATATCAATACATACACACAGACTATCTAGGTCATGTAGGGGAGAGGCGTTGTGCCGTGAGGTGTTTCTTTATCTGTTTTTTGAAAACAGGTTTGCCGTTTATTTGAGCAAAATGAGATGGAACGGAGTTCCATGCAATAATGGCTCTATATAATACTGTATGCTCTTTTGAATTTGTTCTGGATTTGGGGACTGTGAAAAGACCCCTGGTGGCATGTCTGGTGGGGTAAGTGTGTGTGTCAGAGCTGTGTGTAAGTTGACTATGTAAACAATTTGGGATTTTCAACACATTGTTTCTTGTTATGTACTTGAGTGAAGACCCAAAAGCGGTTTTAACAGAAAACAGAGTTCTTTAATGAAAAACAGGAATGGCATAAATCCTCTTCCAACGTTGTCAATGGAACAAAAAGAACGTTTATAATGCAGGATGCACCTGCCAGGCGGACACAGGATAGGACAATTAACAATACCCAGCCTGCTTCTGGCATCAAAAACACAAACAAGAATCAGACACTGAGAACCGGGGCAGGAACAGAGAGAGAAATAGAGACCTAAAGAGGGGGAAGAGAGAACAGGTGGGAAGGAGAGAATGAGCTAGTTAGGGGGATGTAGAACAGCTGAGGAATGAGAGACAGAAAGGTAACCTAAAAAGACCAGCAGAGAGAGACAGAGTGAAGAGAAAGGACAGGAACAGACATAACAAGACATGACAGTACCCCCCCCCCACTCACCGAGCGCCTCCTGGCGCACAAAAACCTGGCGGCAACGGAGGAAATCATCGATCAAACGAGCACGTCCCGATGGGAACCCAACTCCTCTCCTCAGGAACAAACTAGGTACTGATGACCACGGCCCCGAGGGCGCATGTCCAAAATCTTACAACCCTGTAGATGGGTGCGCCCTCGACAAGGATGGGGGGGGGACGAGCGGGGGCGCGAAGAACGGGCTTAACACAGGAGACATGGAAGACCGGGTGAACGTGGAAGATAGAGAAATTGCGACAGGATTAATGACCTGAGAAATACGGAACGGACCAATGAACCGCGGGGCCAACTTTTGCGAAAGCTGTCTTAAGGGGAAGGTTCTGATGGAGAGCCATACTCTCTGACCGAACAATATCTAGGACTCTTGGTCCTACGCTTCATTTATGCGGCCCTCACAGTCTGCGCCCTATTACGGCAAAGTGCCGACCTGACCCCCTTTGCGCTGCAACGCTGGACAAAAGCCTGAGCGGAGGGGACGAGGACTCGGCGAGCTGAGATGAAAAGCGGAGGCTGGTACCCGAGGCTACACTGATCATAGATTAGCAGAATATAGTTGTGGTTTTCCCAGGGAGCTGTTCTGACCAAGACGGGGTTACGAAAAGAAATATGCGTAAAATGCGACCATTTACAGTCTGATTTTCAATGAACTGGGGATGAAAGTCCGGATGAGAGACTGACGTAGCCCCAATCAAACGGCAAAACTCCCTCCAAAATTGAGACGTGAACTGCGGGCCTCTGATCGGAGGTCAGACGGAAGGCCATGATATTTGTTCTCGATAATGATCTGAGCCGTCTCCTTAGCAGAAGGGAGCTTAGCGAGAGGAATGAAATGAGCCTTTATCTGCCTTAGAGAATCTATCGACAACCGTAAGAATAACTGTCTTCCCCGCTGATGAAGGCAGTCCGGTGATAAATCTAAAGCGATGTGAGACCACGGTCGAGAGGGAATGGGAAGCGGTCTGAGACGGCCGGCAGGAGGAGAGTTCCCAGATTTAGTTTGGGGACTGAACAAGACAAATCGACCCGTCACGTGAGTGGGCCACCAGAAACGCTGGCGAATGGAAGGTTGTACCCCGAACGCCGGGGTGTGGCTAACTTTTTGAAAACAGAGTGGGCCCACTGAAGAACGGCCGGACGAATAGGAACAATTTGAAGGTTCTCTAGGACAACACTGTGTGCTTCTTACCTTTGTTCCCCAGACAGTCAACCCGAAACACGCCCCTCAGGAGAATCCCTCGGGGGGTGGAACCTCAGAAGAACTGAAGAGACTAGCAAAGCATCAGGCTTGGTGTTTTTCAGCCCGGACGATAAGAAATAACAAAAGAAACAAAAAACAGAGCCCAACTCTGCCTGACGCAGTCAGTTTGGCTGAACGGATGTACTCAAGGTTCTTCAGTCCAAGACAAAAGACTGGCGCATCCACCACTGTCGCCATTAAGGGCTAAGCGGATTAAACAATTCGAACCAACATCATAGACGTTCTGACGGCGATAAGCTGTGAAAAAAACGCGCAGGATGGACCTTGCAGAGAAGAGCGCTGAGAGAGAATGGCTCCATCCCACCTTGACAACAACCTCAACAACAAACTGACTAGACAATGTCAGGTGTAACAAGAATAGGTGCGGAAGTAAAACGATTCTTAAGAAGATCAAAAGCTCCTGGGCGGAAACGGACACTTAAAGCACGCTCTTAACATAAGGGCTGTACAACCAATGATTCACCTGACCGAAATTATGGATGAAACAATAGTAACGAAGTAATTTAGTCTGATTGTTCAGAAATTAACAGCGAAGCCCAGAAATGAGCGCTACAATGCTAAGTTTTAGAGATGTTCAGGACAGTTTATTACTGGCCATCTTATTCCAAAACAGACTGCAAAAGGGACTTTGTTAAGGGCACTTTCAGCCTGACTTCATTAAAAGCTGTGGAGGACGCGTGGTGATGAACATGAATGGACACACATGAAAAAATTGGATAATGCCAATGGCAGGTCAAAAATTTCAGCATGTTCTCAGGAGTGTTTACTAGTGCCTGAAAGAAGCTGGAGTTAGTGTAATGTTTGAAGATTGTTTCAAAGTGCCCTTGTGTTAAACACCTCTTCCACTTGCGCACGAGATGGTAGGCGTTACGAAGGTCCAATTTGGTGAAAAACCTGGCTCCCTGCAGGATCTCGAAGGCTGAAGAAACATAAGAGGAATTGAATTGAGCGGATAGATTCTTAACTGATGATTCAGCCCTCGATACACGCATGAGCGAGGGACCCGTCCTAGAACAAAACAGCTAGAGAGAGGAGACAGCTAGAGAGAGCGAAACCGACAAATAATCCTCGAGAGCCTTAGCTTCGGGAGCCGAGAGAGACAGCTAGAGAGAAGAGACAATACTACAGTCAGAGAGGGAGAGACAGCGAGAGAGACTGAACACCGAAACAGATAGTGATACTCCTCCGGCACCCCTGGCACTTCCCATTGCCCTTTCACAGAGGAAAACAGGAGTATTCAGACATTAAACAGGTCACATGACTGAGGATAGGATAGTATTACTAGACCAATTAATAGAAGGGTTATGGCGCACTAGCCAGGGATGACCAAAACAACAGGTGTAAAAGGTGAACGAAAATTAAAAAAGAAATGGTTTCGCTATGATTACCAGAGACAGTGAATGCGTCTGCTGAATCTTGGGGAGAGAACTTCTGTGACATGGACCGTGTCCCCCAGCTGTATCCCATATTCCCGACCCAGTTACCCATAAAACTGCCCCATCCAAAGGCACTGCAGGAAGCAGATGAACCGGGCCAGCGGAGATGGACCGGAAAGCTCAGGCTGATCCAGAAGAGAGGCCAACTACCTCACCTCAGTGCCCCATTGTTTTTCATTGAATGTTACTGGAATGTGGGTGACAAAATGACCAGCGGGGATAGAGACAGAGGGAGAAATGGGGTGATGGTTCTCCTTGGCCGAGATGCGGATACCCCCAGCTGCATAGGCTCAGCATCCGAGGGCGGTGATGCGGCAGGTGGCAGTGATGTGGAGAGGGGACAGGAGAACGAGCTCCTTTCCACGGTATCATGTTCAGGCCTGTCGCTTTTGCAAAAAAACTAAAAGTCAGAAAAACTTGTATAGGAAGGTCTTAACCTCGAAGACCCTCCAGAAAACGACTGCCTTTGGGGTCACTAGAGGCAGCGAGATTGGAAACTTTAGAATAATCCGTTATGGATCGACCCCTGACATAACAGTGGTTCCAGATGTTGGATGTGCATTGTATATAAAACCTGATACTGGTTAATAACTAACAGTAAACCAGATTGCCGTGCCCCAAGCGCCCGTCCGGAGGGAGAGAAATGTTGTGGCGAGTGCGGGCTGCGCTCCTGGGTAAGTGTTGGGCTGGAGTGCTTGAGAACACCACATCACACTGAGTGAGGAATGATTGGCACTCAGTGGGCTCCCCAGAGTAACACGGCAGGTTGTTGATCCTGGGCTGGGATGGATTTGGAAGTTCGGTAGATCGAGAAGAGGATCACACTGCTGTTTCAGCTAACACCTTAAAGCATGTCGACAGCAGACAATTCCTCCTTTCTGCCTAGCATCTGCATAAGCCCATCTCGACAGACAAATGGGTCCACAGCTGGGTCCTTCTTGGTCTGATTCTTCCATTGTGTACTTGAGTGAAGACCCAAAAGCGGTTTTAGGAGAAAACAGAATTAATGAAAAACAGGAATGGCATAAATCCTCTTCCAACGTTGTCAATGGAACAAAAAGAACGTTAGTATAATGCAGGATGCACCTGCCAGATGACTCCGACAGGATAGGACAAGGTGGAAGCAAACGGGACGACAGCCTGCTTCTGGCATCAAAACACAAACAAGAATCAGACACTGATAGCAGGAACAGAGAGAAAATAGAACCTAATCAGAGGGGGAAGAGAAACAGGTGGGAAGGAAATTTAGTTAGGGAGATGTAGAACTGAGAACTAGAAACTACATTCAAAAAGACCAGCAGAGAGAGACAGAGTGAAAGAAAGGACAGAATCCCAACACAAGACATTATTTTATTCTCAGTTTTCCTCAACTCTTAGCCAAGAGAGACTGGCATGCATAGTATTTATATCAGCCCTCTGATTACAATGAAGAGCAAGACGTGCCACTCTGTTCTGGGCCAGCTGCAGCTTAACTAGGTCTTTCCTTGCAGCACTGGACCACACAACTGGACAATAATCAAGATTAAACAAAACTAGAGCCTGCAGGAGTTGCTTTTTGGAATGTGGTCAAAAAATCTCTTTATTACGGACAAACCGCTCTCCATCTTTACAACCAATGAATCTATATGTTTTGACAATGACAGTTTACAATCTCTAGTAACGCCAAGTAATTTAGTCTGCTCAACTTGTTCAACAGCCACACTATGCATTAACAGATTCAGCTAGAACTTAGGAAATGATCTGTACCAAATACAATGCACTAAGTTTTAGAGATGTTCAGGACCAGTTTATTACTGGCCACCTATTCCAAAACAGACTGCAACTCTTTGTTAAGGGTTTCGGTGACTTCATTAGCTGTGGTTGGTGATGCGAATGGACACACATGCTTTGGTTAATGCCAATGGCAGGTCATTATAACATTTGAAGTGTTTATATTCTTTTAAAACTTTTGTTAGTGTAATGTTTGTTGATTGTTTATTTCCCTTGTTTATTGTCTATTCCATTTTCTTTGGCAATGTAAACATACGTTTCCCATGCCAATATAGCCCTTTGAATTGAATTGAGAGGGGGGGATAGAGAACAGAGAGAGCGAGAGACAGAAAGAGCGAGAGACAGCTAGAGAGCGAGACAGCTAGAGAGAGAGACAGCTAGAGAGAGAGAGAGAGACAGCTTGCGAGAGAGACAGCTAGAGAGAGAGACAGCTAGAGAGAGAGACAGCGAGAGAGAGAAACAGAAACAGATAGAGGAATTTGCCCTGGCACTTCCCATTGCCCTTTCACAGAGGAAAAAGAGTATTCTGTGCATTTACGGTCATCTGAGATGAAGTCATGATTCAATGGAAACCCAGCAGCCAGTGAATGCCTCTATCTAACAGTAGTGAATGTTTTACTTCTGTGACATGGACGCTGTCCCCCAGCTGTATCCCAATATACCCAGTTACCCATGCTGCCCCATCCAATGCAGCCCCCCGGGACGAGGGCAAAGCTCAGGCTAAGAAGCAGCGAGAGGCCAACTACCCACCTCAGTGCCCCATTGTTTTTCATTGAATGTTACTAATGTGGGTTTGGGTAGGGGGGATGGCTGAGAGGGAGGAAATGGGGTGATGGTGGAGAGGGGGATGGAGGTCAAAGCAGGGACAGGGGACCTTCGGTATCATGTTACAGGCCTGTTTTTTCAAAAACAAAAAGAAAAATGTATAGGAAGGTCTTAAAAACTCCAGTTGGCTTCGACTGCCTTTGGGGGAGGGGAGGGGATTGGAGCTTTTTACAAGTCATTTAGCATACCTCTAACAGTGGTTCCAGATGTTGGATGTGCATTGTATATAAGAACAGAGGAGAAGAACTAACAGTAAACCAAAGATCCACAAGGGGAGGGAGAGGAGTGTTGTGTACCCTGTATGGGTGTGAAAGCTTGGGGCATCTCCAGCAGTGCTTGGCCCTGTTGTGCTTCTGACAAAATTGGATTGGTTGGTGTTGATTGATGGCCTGGATGGGGACATCAGCAGCTAAAACTTGCTGGGATGGATTTAAGTTCTTTAGCATAAGAAGAGGATCACACTGCTGTTTCAGCTAACACCTTAAAGCTTACCTTACTTTACGGCATCTGCATAAGCCCATTACAGACAAATGGCCCACAGTCTATTGTCCTCTAATACCTTCCATTGTGTGCAGAGTGACTGCTTCCCTCCAAAGCCTTTCAGGAGTCCACAACAGAATTAGACTCTAACTGTGAACATCTCCACTATGAACAATATATGTTACGTAATAGCCACTGATGATGCTAGATGTTTCCTTTTATGACAGGCATTGTAACTTTGAAGTTATTAATTAACCAACATTATCTATATAATACATGTCAACAAAATAAAACTACTCAGAAATATTGGAAGATTTCTGCAGAACTATTTTCAAACTACATTCAACTATATACCAAACACAAGTTTAGAATCCCAACACAAGTCCATTATTTTATTCTTTCTTTTTTTCCCTCCTTCTGCCATGCTCCTTCTCTCCCCCCATCCACCCTGTAAGGCGGGGCCACAGAGGAAGGATTAAAGTAGCCAGTGAGAGAAGGGGTGTGGAGTTGGGCCTCGGCGAGGGAGGACAGCCATATAAAAGTGCCAGAGCACAAGCGGCACTTTATCCGGCCCATCCCACTCACGGTAAGAGGAAATCCTAAACTGGTCTGGTCCACTGGTGCTCCCCTTCTCTCTCACTCACACACCCTGGACGCTCACACAAACAGGAGGACAATGGCAGTAGCAGCATCCACACAGAGAATGAATGAGACCCACAAAATGCTGGCATTCACTTTGCTTCTCATCACCACCCTCTTTCACGGTAAGTAAAAACTCATACATCCAGACTCCTCAAGCTAAACTTGAAAGAAAGCATGGGAGCGGTCAGGGGTGGGGTTCAGGGGTTGTCTCAGGCTGAACACAGAGATTTTCATGTTATCAACTTTATACAACGGTATCAACATGATTTTCACTTTCATGAAAATAAACCCATGGTTTAGCAGTGTGTAATAATTTATAAATGCAGGATAACTTAATGGAATCCCCCCCCCATGATTCTGAAAGGGAAAAGTTACTTTGTAGCATAACGTAGCAAACAAAGGGGCCAATTTGAATATGAAACCTGCAGTCATTGTGCAGCTGAATCTTGCATGCATAATCTGCACCTATTTATTGCCTATGGGAATGCTCTCTCCAAATTGTACTACTTCTCAACAATGTGACCCTTTCAAGGCCACAGGCTGACTTGCTATACTGCAATATCTGCTATTTCATTGACTATATGCCAATGTTCTACTATAGCTGGGAGAGCTGTGTGTGTTTATAATTAGCAGATGGTTGTGTGTGGATGTATGGGGTGGGTGGGGAGGGGAGGGTGGAAGTTGAGTGAGGAACTTTTGGGTATAAAATGTAGGTGGAAGTTGTGCTTGTGTTGATACAGCAGGGGCCGTAACAAGGCACCCAGGGGTAAAATTATGTCAATTAGAGACTCTCTTTGTGTTCACCTAGAGTGTCGACTGGTCTTGGCAGAATAGCAGCTATTATCTGGACCATAAACACTGGCCACATGCCTGATGAGAGGGTTAAGTACAAGATTGGGAGGTTTTTCTTGCCGTTTTTCTTGCCACCAGAAGAGACTACAGTGTTGATTCAAACCAGGTTGTCTGTAGTGACACTTCTTAGCACTGAGATGCAGTGTCTTAGACCACTGTGCCACTTGGGAGCCCAAAAATTTAACTCAAAACATTTGTATTTGTTCTGCCAGCAACACACAACTAGGGCGGCAGGCTAGGCTAGTGGTTTGAGTGTTGGACTAGTAACCAGAAGGTTGCAAGTTCAAATCCCTGAGCTGACAAGGTACAAAGCTGTCATTTTGCCCCTGAACAGGCAGTTAACCTGCTGATCCTAGGCCGTCATTTAAAATAAGAATTTGTTCTTAACTGACTTGCCTAGTTAAATAAAGGTTTAAAAAAAATGCACATCAATTAACATTGCAACAACAGCAGTTATTTATGTTCTCACTAATTGCATTAGTCTTTTGCTGTGGTGTGGGAAGAAATATTGACATAGTAAATTGCTTAATCTGAAAGTAATGCAATGTTTATTAGATTTATTATAAATGATGTAATTGGTATTGGAAGCACAAATCTATTCCTATAAATTGAAGGCAGCTGGTTCTGCTATGATCTGTGGAACGCATGCATGTAGATGAATGATGAAGAGTAAAATTGTTATGTTTCCACATATCTTAAGAGAATCTTGAATCTGAAGATTGTGTGGACACATGTTTAATATAATTTACCATTCAATGAAAAGCTGGACATCACAACACCATGCCAAGCTAGCTGACAAAAATGAATGGTAGCAGAATGCCTCACAGTTATCCTAAACAGTAGGAGGGAGAATGCATGGGAGGAAGAGGTGGTCAAGCAAAGGGAGAAGCAAGAGGGAGAAAAGGAGGGAAAGCAACAAAACAGTCTAAAGTTTTCTTAAAGTCTATTTCCTGAGAAGAGACAAGTACTTCTGCTTTCTAACAAAGTCCAACTTACTGTATACCATTTGTTTTATAGCCAACTTTAGAAATCTGGGAGAGGGCTGTATTATGTAAGCACTGTGCAGAATTACTGTAGTACTGTGGATTAAGTCAGAGCTAAAAGACAGATGTTGGCATAGCTGCAGTACAGTAGTTAAGGTGGAGGGGCTTTTCAGAGATGGGTTTGGAGAATGGATTCAAGAGCTATAGCCAAACAGCAGAATGAGGGGAACTACTAACATACTGTAGCACTCAAAAGTTAATGCAATTGTAACTTTTAAAGTCACCCCTAAAAGTTAAACTTAACAAAACAGAGTATAAATGGATCTAATTTCAGCATCACATGATGAGAGTAAATTTACATTTGAGTAATTTAGCAGACACTCTTATCCAGAGAAACCAGGGCTAAGTGCCTAGCTCAATAGCACATTGACAGATTTTTCACCAAGTCAGCTCGGGGATTCAAACCAGC
Organism: Oncorhynchus masou masou; assembly: GCF_036934945.1. Lineage (NCBI taxonomy): Eukaryota > Metazoa > Chordata > Actinopteri > Salmoniformes > Salmonidae > Oncorhynchus > Oncorhynchus masou. The sequence goes on from NC_088216.1 coordinate 65,013,240, forward strand.
AACCTTTCAGTTACTGGCCCAACCATTAGTCTACCTGCTGCATGCATGAATCACAATTAAAGTAGAACAGCCTAGTGTTCTCAAGTGAAGTTTCTAAAATTTTGAGAGGTTGTGTTTATAAACAGACTACAAAGGATTTAAGCCATATGCTTGTCCCTGGTTTTAGGAGGCTTACTAGTTTGAGGGAACTCAACCTGACCTCAGGACCTGCAATTATGTGAATCATAGATATTGTTTTAGCAACATCTACTGAACACTCACACAGGAACATGTCCAACAAAGAAGCCACTTCTCTCATAAAGTAAATACCATTATGTCCGGGGCTGAAAACCCAGTCCAAGTCCAGCACCTGTGGAACAGGAACATTTATTTTGTATCTTATAAGGCCTGTAGAAGGACAGGTCATCCTCTTTGGGCTCCCGAGTGGCACAGCGGTCTAAGGTACTACATCTCAGTGCAAGATGCATCACTACAGTACCTGGTTTGAATCCAGGCTGCATCACATCTGGCTGTGATTGGGAGTCCCATAGGAAGGTGCACAACTGGCCCTGCGTTGTGTGGGTTTGGCGGGGTAGGCCGTCATTGTAAATAAGAATTTGTTCTTAACTGACTTGCCTCGTTAAATAAAGGATAAATAAATATTTGTTTCTGTAAGATTGCTAAATCACACTGTTTCAAGTTGATCGTTACGTTTTTGTAGTCTGTTTTATAGTTGTTTCTAACTTTGTGAAACAATCTTTGTATGGGAGAGTAACATGTCTTTCCTTTACTGTCTGTGGTGATAATCAGAATTAACATGGACACTTAACATTAGATAAGAAATGTATCATTCTAAATAGAAAAGCATTCTGTTTATGGTTGAGGGCCAGTCTACGTTTCCAGATTAGTGTCTTGATATTGTCTAGTTTAGTCTGGACATGGCTGTTATTCAATACCACCTCCAGAGGCATGGTAGTAATTTGTCTGCAGGAGATTTGAAATCTCCTTGTGATTCTCTCTGAACTGAATCAATGTCCAAACTTTTACTGATTTTCTCCTCCCAGACAGGAACAGTTAAGGTAATGTATACAGCAGCGAACCTGTAACAGACAATCTGTACAGTGAAATACATACACAAGTAGAAACAGATGAGTCCTGACTAAAAGTCCCCAGCACTTGGCTGTCATAGCCCCAGTGTGGGATGAGAGCTTCTGACTGAAGTCCCCAGAACCTGGCTGTCATAGCCCCAGGGTGGGATGAGAGCTTCTGACTGAAGTCCCCAGAACCTGGCTGTCATAGCCCCAGGGTGGGATGAGAGCTTCTGACTGAAGTCCCCAGAACCTGGCTGTCATAGCCCCAGGGTGGGATGAGAGCTTCTGACTGAAGTCCCCAGAACCTGGCTGTCGTAGCCCCAGGGTGGGATGAGCCATGGGTGCAGCACTGGAGCTTGATTAAAAACATGAGATCCTCCATCCTCTTTCTGGGTTTAATGCCAGGGAAAAGAGGGCTGGGCTGGTTCTGTGACAGAGACAGAGTTTAAGATAGCAGGTCAGGATTCTAGAGTTGCAATACTGTGTTCACCTCCCGAGGGACTGAGGTCCAATGTCCCATTCCTCAGCCACTAAAAGTGGCACTTTCAGACGCAAATTCCTCAGTTGTACTAGGAGAGTTGTACTATAGAATCATACACAAGAGAAATCTAAGTGGCTAGAATTGACAGGAGAGTGAGGTTTCATTCAGCATTGTAACTATTAGTGAGAACAGGACTTCAATACTGAACACAAAAGAGAGGGAGAGACTAACCTTATGATCACCGTGGAAGAAAATCAATAGTTTCCTGAGAATGTTACCCTGGCTTTGTGCTTTGGTGGCACTGTGTACAGACAACTATACATGGAGGGTGTCAGAGGGGTGTTATGACAGACATGGGTGGGTTATAATGAGGGTCTGACACGCAGGGTCACCCGGTGCCCCTTCTCCCACACACCCCTCTCATTCCTGACTGAGCCACCCTTCACACATATCCTGTTGGAGGATATGTGAGGAACATTCCAAACATATATCGCTGATGCAAAGAAAATAGATATGTCAGTCCAGTTTATAAAACCTGTCTTGTATAGAGGAGACTCCCTTATTTTAAATATGTGAATTTAGCTTTATAGACAGTGGAAAAAAAGGTTTTGGCTAAAGCAGCATTTTATTTGTGGAATTTGAAGATTAATGAGACAGTTTGTTTTAGAGTTTGCATGTTTGGCTCTCCTTGTGCAAACACTATCTCATGTGGTTACCATTGCACACTATGTGATAATTGTGGTCCACTCGTGCCTGCAGACCATTATCATCTCACTAAGCCCTGTGTCACAGTCCAAAGCCTACTCTGCCCCTGCCCCTCCAGCAGCAGAGAGGAGTAGCCTACTGTATGGGCCAGTCTGGTTGTATGTTGCTGGCCATGGGAAGACAGGATCACTATCCAGCTCTGACTGTGGGCATGACGTGTTGCGTTGCATGGGAGGGATGCGCCTGGTGAATGCATATACGTCTCACCTCTGTAGATCCTGGGGATAAGAAGTCCACAACTGGAGGTGGTGGGTGGAACAGATGGGGGGTTGCCTATACGTTAAGCTGGCTTGTTCTCCTCCAAGGCTGCTGCTGCCGGCATTCCCCCATCCAGAACTCCCTTGAGACGAGTGAAAGCCGGAGGATATCCAGACCTGTCAATCTTACCATCTGCTGGGAAAATCTCAGAGTAAAGGGTAGTCGAGGCCGTTGGAATAACATCTGGAGCGGAGTGGCTATAAAGCCCGGGGGGGTGACGTGGTTCATTTCTTCACATTAGTGCTCCATGCAGCACATAAAGAACAGGTAAGAAGAATAAAGAGAGGGGTAGAGAGACAAAAGGGGTCTCAATATAAGGAATGGATGCAGTAAATCATAGACAGGTGAGCTATAGCTGTGGTTCCTGGGTAGAGGGCAAAGGAGAGGTCATCCTGTGAGAATCAGAGGAAGTGTTCTGTCTGATTGCTAACCTCCTGCTCTTAGCGGCCTGGCAGCTCACCCCACAAGACCCCACTGTATCCATTACAACACAAACCAAAGGGGATGACTACATACTGGCCCTAGTGTGTGCTCCACAGCTATGTTAAAAGTTATTTACACTTCCCCATTCCCATATAGTGAGGATCATCGGTGATGACTAACAACGATGTCAAATCGTTCATACTGCACCACCAGTTGCCTGAAATGAACATTAACAGCCATATAATGTCATGAAACATGGAGCCCTTAAAAACGAAGCAAAATGAAGCAAAATGGTATTCAAAGGTTCCTTGCCGTTACCACGTCTGGTAACGATGAGATGACTGCTATGTACTGGCATAGCGTAAAACCCCATGGAGGGACATTGAGGGTGTGGGGAGGAGGGGGGGGAGCTCTGGGGCCTCAGGTGCCGTCGTCTCACACCTATGTTTTTTTAAATAAATACTTTTGACAGTAACCCTGCCTTTTAGTTTCCACATGTAGCAAGCAAAGTGTTTGTGTTGTCTACATCTACATGGGTAGAAGATGAGTTAGTCAGACTAGTGTTCATGGATCTAATTAGCCTATTTCTCAGCGGCGCCAGCGGCAGCCCGCCTCGGCCTCCTCATCTAATTGGCTATCAAGTAAAAAAAACAGTTACGTGAATCAGGTCAGACTCGGATGATGGCGAGTGAGTTTGTTTTTCAAGATGGATAAGTAAAAGGCAAGAACAAAGTGGTGCACAAAAAAACTGCAAAAAAGCTTTATCTGATCAAGCTCGTGCCAACTTACTGAAGATAATCACATCAGTAAAGCTACCACCACCTCATCCTTGACTGACGAAACACCATGGCAGGTGGAAGCTAGTAGGCCTACATATGCAGCAGCTGGTACTAGCAGCCTAACAGTCCTGACAGATACCTCACTACCTGGGCACGCCAATAACAGTGGCCTTGCTTCTCCTCTTCTTCCTCCCTTCAGTTCCTCAAGTGAGAGGAACTCACTTCTTCTCCTCCTCCTCCTCCTCTCCCTGAAAATCAAGCTGATGACTGCCAGAGACACATCCGCGCTCATGAGAGCAACACCCCTTCTATGAACACGGGTAAACCTACGAGTGAAGAGACGGATAGCCTCGTCAGCGTGGAGTCCGAGTTCCAATCTGTAATATACACTAATGTTGAGTTACACCCCCTTTTCCCCAAGAAGAGCCTCAATTTGTCAGAGCATGCACTCAACAAGGTGTCGAAGCGTTCCATAGGGATGTTGGCCCATGTTCTCCAATGCTTCCCACAGTCGTGTCAAGTTGGCTGGATGTCCTTTGGGTGGTGGACCATTCTTGATACACATGGGAAACTGTTGAGCATGAAAAACCCAGTAGCGTTGCAGACACACTCAAACCGGTGCACCTGGCACCTACTACCATACCCCGTTCAAAGGCACTTAAGTATTTTGTCTTCCTCATTCACCCTTTGAATGGCATACATACACAATCCGTCTCAATTGTCTCAAGGCTTAAAAATATGTATTTAACCTGTCTCCTTCGCTTCATCTACACTGATTGAAGTGGTTTTAACAAGATACATCTATTTATTTTTTTATTATATTTCACCTTTATTTAACCAGGTAGGCAAGTTGAGAACAAGTTCTCATTTACAATTGCGACCTGGCCAGGATAAAGCAAAGCAGTTCGACACATACAACGACACAGAGTTACACATGGAGTAAAACAAACATACAGTCAATAATACAGTATAAACAAGTCTATATACGATGTGTGCAAATGAGGTGAGATAAGGGAGGTAAAGGCAAAAAATGCCATGGTGGCAAAGTAAATACAATATAGCAAGTAAAACACTGGAATGGTAGATTTGCAATGGAAGAATGTGCAAAGTAGAAATAAAAATAATGGGGTGCAAAGGAGCAAAATAAATAAATTAATTAAATACAGTAGGGAAAGAGGTAGTTGTTTGGGCTAAAATATAGGTGGGCTATGTACAGGTGCAGTAATCTGTGAGCTGCTCTTACAGTTGGTGCTTAAAGCTAGTGAGGGAGATAACTGTTTCCAGTTTCAGAGATTTTTGTAGTTCGTTCCAGTCATTGGCAGCAGAGAACTGGAAGGAGAGGCGGCCAAAGAAAGAATTGGTTTTGGGGGTGACTAGAGAGATATACCTGCTGGAGCATGTGCTACAGGTGGGAGATGCTATGGTGACCAGCGAGCTGAGATAAGGGGGGACTTTACCTAGCAGGGTCTTGTAGATGACTTGAAGCCAGTGGGTTTGGCGACGAGTATGAAGCGAGGGCCAGCCAACGAGAACGTACAGGTCAAAATGGTGGGTAGTATATGGGGCTTTGGTGACAAAACGGATTGCACTGTGATAGACTGCATCCAATTTGTTGAGTAGGGTATTGGAGGCTATTTTGTAAATGACATCGCCAAAGTCGAGGATTGGTAGGATGGTCAGTTTTACAAGGGTATGTTTGGCAGCATGAGTGAAGGATGCTTTGTTGCGAAATATGAAGCCAATTCTAGATTTAACTTTGGATTGGAGATGTTTGATATGTGTCTGGAAGGAGAGTTTACAGTCTAACCAGACACCTAAGTATTTGTAGTTGTCCACGTATTCTAAGTCAGAGCCGTCCAGAGTAGTGATGTTGGACAGGCGGGCAGGTGCAGGTAGCGATCGGTTGAAGAGCATGCATTTAGTTTTACTTGTATTTAAGAGCAATTGGGGGCCACGGAAGGAGAGTTGTATGGCATTGAAGCTTGCCTGGAGGGTTGTTATCACAGTGTCCAAAGAAGGGCCAGAAGTATACAGAATGGTGTTGTCTGCGTAGAGGTGTATCAGAGACTCACCAGCAGCAAGAGCAACCTCATTGATGTATACAGAGAAGAGAGTCGGTCCAAGAATTGAACCCTGTGGCACCCCCATAGAGACTGCCAGAGGTCCGGACAACAGACCCTCCGATTTGACACACTGAACTCTATCAGAGAAGTAGTTGGTGAACCAGGCGAGGCAAGCATTTGAGAAACCAAGGCTGTCGAGTCTGCCGATGAGGATGTGGTGATTGACAGAGTCGAAAGCCTTGGCCAGATCAATGAACACGGCTGCACAGTAATGTTTCTTATCGATGGCGGTTAAGATATCGTTTAGGACCTTGAGCGTGGCTGAGGTGCACCCATGACCAGCTCTGAAACCAGATTGCATAGCAGAGAAGGTATGGTGAGATTCGAAATGGTCGGTAATCTGTTTGTTGACTTGGCTTTCGAAGACCTTAGAAAGGCATGGTAGGATAGATATAGGTCTGTAGCAGTTTGGGTCAAGAGTGTCCCCACCTTTGAAGAGGGGGATGACCGCAGCTGCTTTCCAATCTTTGGGAATCTCAGACGACACGAAAGAGAGGTTGAACAGGCTAGTAATAGGGTGGCAACAATTTTGGCAGATAAGTTTAGAAAGAAAGGGTCCAGATTGTCTAGCCCGGCTGATTTGTAGGGGTCCAGATTTGGCAGCTCTTTCAGAACATCAACTGAACGGATTTAGGAGAAGGAGAAATGGGGAAGGCTTGGGCGAGTTGCTGTGGGGGGTGCAGTGCAGTTGACCGGGGTAGGAGTAGCCAGGTGGAAAGCATGGCCAGCCGTAGAAAAATGTTTATTGAAATTCTCAATTATGGTGGATTTATCAGTGGTGACAGTGTTTCCTATCTTCAGTGCAGTGGGCAGCTGGGAGGAGGTGTTCTTATTCTCCATGGACTTTACAATGTCCCAGAACTTTTTCGAGTTAGTGTTGCAGGAAGCAAATTTCTGCTTGAAAGAGCTAGCCTTTTCTAACTGCCTGTGTATAATGGTTTCTAGCTTCCCTGAACAGCTGCATATCACGGGGGCTGTTCGATGCTAATGCAGAAAGCCATAGGATGTTTTTGTGTTGGTTAAGGGCAGTCAGGTCTGGGGAGAACCAAGGGCTATATCTGTTCCTGGTTCTAAATTTCTTGAATGGGGAATGTTTATTTAAGATGGTTAGGAAGGCATTTAAAAAAAATATCCAGGCATCCTCTACTGACGGGATGAGATCAATATCCTTCCAGGATACCCCGGCCAGGTCGATTAGAAAGGCCTGCTCGCTGAAGTGTTTCAGGGAGCGTTTTACAGTGATGAGTGGAGGTCGTTTGACCGCTGACCTATTACGGATGCAGGCAATGAGGCAGTGATCGCTGAGATCTTAGTTGAAGACAGCAGAGGTGTATTTAGAGGGCAAGTTGGTTAGGATGATATCCATGAGGGTGCCCGTGTTTAAGGCTTTGGGGAGGTACCTGGTAGGTTCATTGATAATTTGTGTGAGATTGAGGGCATCAAGTTTAGATTGTAGGATGGCTGGGGTGTTAAGCATGTTCCAGTTTAGGTCGCCTAGCAGCACGAGCTCTGAAGATAGATGGGGGGACAATCAGTTCACATATGGTGTCCAGAGCACAGCTGGGGACAGAGGGTGGTCTATAGCAGGCGGCAACGGTGAGAGACTTGTTTTTAGAGAGGTGGATTTTTAAAAGTAGAAGTTCAACTTGTTTGGGTACAGACCTGGATAGTAGGACAGAACTCTGCAGGCTATTTTTGCAGTAGATTGCAACCACGCCCCCTTTGGCAGTTCTATCTTGTCTGAAAATGTTGTAGTCTGGAATTAAAATTTCTGAATTTTTGATAGTCTTCCTAAGCCAGGATTCAGACACAGCTAGAACATCTGGGTTGGCAGAGTGTGCTAAAGCAGTGAATAGAACAAACTTAGGGAGGAGGCTTCTAATGTTAACATGCAAGAACCAAGGCTATTACGGTTACAGAAGTCGTCAAAAGAGAGCGCCTGGGGAATAGGAGTGGAGCTAGGCACTGCAGGGCCTGGATTCACCTCTACATCGCCAGAGGAACAGAGGAGGAGTAGAATAAGGGTGCGGCTAAAAGCAATAAGAATTGGTCGTCTAGAACGTCTGGAACAGAGAGTAAAAGGAGGTTTCTGGGGGCGATAAAATAGCATCAAGGTATAATGTACAGACAAAGGTATGGTAGTATGTGAATACAGTGGAGGTAAACCTAGGTATTGAGTGATGAAGAGAGAGATATTGTCTCTAGGAACATCATTGAAACCAGGGGATGTCATTTCCTGTGTGGGTGGTGGAACTAATAGGTTGGTTAAGGTATAGTGAGCAGGACTAGAGGCTCTACAGTGAAATAAGCCAATAAACACTAACCAGAACAGCAATGGACAAGGCATATTGACATTAAGGAGAGGCATGCTTAGTCGAGTGATCAAAAGGGTCCGGTGAGTAGAGAGGTTGGTTGGGGCTCACGGCGATTTAGACAGCTAGCCAGGCCATCGGTAGCAAGCTAGCATAGGATGGAAGTCTGTTATTAGCCACCTCTTGCGTTCCGTCAGTAGATTAGTGGGGTTCCGTGTGGTAGAGATAGAGATCCAAATCACACAACAACAAAAATAAAAACAATAGATAAAGTTAGAGGCCCAAGAAGAAAAAAAAATAATAATAAAAATAACTAAATAAATTGTCCGATTGTCTATTTAGATAGCAGCCGATAAGACAGCTAATGGTTAGCAGGCCGCAGATGGGCGTTCAGGTAACGTCGCGACGGAGGAGCCAGCCGGATAACTCCTTCGGGTAGATAACTTCGGCAGTCCAGTTGTGAAGGCCCGGTGGGGCTCCGCGTAGGCAGTAAAACGGGTCCGGATAGGTGACTGCAGCCCAGGAGTGATTGATGGAACTCTTCAGCTGGCTAGCTCCGGAATAATTTATGTTTGCTCCGGAATCGACGAAAGCCGATAGTCACACGGATAGCAGCTAGCTAGCTGTGAGATCCAGGTATGAATGTCCAGAGTTAGCGATAGAAATCCAGGGACATGGAGAGAAAAATTGGTCCGGTATGTTCCGTTCTGAGCCCCGCTGCGTCGTACAAAACTGGCGATAGATTTTCGAGCTAAAGGATAGCTGATGACCACAAACCGTGGTTAGCTGAATACTAACGATTTGCCAGTAAAGAAGCTAACTAGCTTCTGACCTAGCTTCTGATTAGCTTCTGGATTAGCTTCTGGCTAGCTCCTGGCTAGCTTCTGGCTAGTTTCTGGCTAGCTTCTTGGAGGATTACAGATTTGAGGTAAATAATACTTTTTTATAAATATAATATATATATCTATAAAGGATCATAGGTTTCACCTGGAGCATGTTTCCATTTATATTTACACTCTACCATCAAAATACTGTATATAGCTATAGATAGGCTAGTAGGCTAGACTGCATTGTCTGCTTAATGAAACAATCCATAGTAAGCTATTGTTTTGACAGTGGACTGATTGTATTATTTGGCATTAAAGGGACATTTAAAAAACGTTTGACTTCATATTCATCATCTCCAGCACCACCCCATCATCAACATATGAGAAAATTAGTTTTGTAGTAAAAAAAAAATAGAAGAAGATAAGTGTTTGCAGTGAAATTATTTTTTGTTGTGTATTATTATTTTTTTAACCTTTATTTAACTAGGCAAGTCAGTTAAGAACAACTTACTATTTTTTCAATGACGGCCTAGGAACAGTGGGTTAACTGCCTTGTTAAGGGGCAGAACAACAGATTTTTACCTTGTCTGCTCAGGGATTTGATCTTGCAACCTTTCAGTTACTGGCCCAATACTCATACCACTAGGCTAACATGGTGTGCGTTGTGTGATTTAAATCAAATATGAGTAGGCATTGCCTACTAAATTCCTACTAATTGGTTGATGATGTCATTATCTTCCTCTATTATTTTTTACTGCAAAATATAGAAACTTGCCATTTTCACATATGTTGATATTGGGGTGGTGCTGGCGATGATGAATATAGGCCTACAGGGCAGTTGTATATAAAAGTGTAAAAATCTATTGGTTACTAATTAGTATGCTGTTTCATTGAAAATTCATTTTACAATCTGCAATGTTTGAATTTCCCACTTTAATTACTCAACAAGTATATACACTACAGTTCAAAAGTTTGGGATCAAATAGAAATGTCATTGTTTTTGAAAGAGAAGCAAATTAAAATAACATCCAATTTATCGGAAATACAGTGTAGACATTGTTAATGTTGTAAATGACTATTGTAGCTGGAAACAGTTGATTTTTTTCAATGTAATATCTACATAGGCATACAGAGGCCCATTATCAGCAAACATCGCTCTTGTGTTCCAATGGCACGTTGTGTTAGCTAATCCAAGTTTATAATTTTAAAAGTCGAATTGATCAATAGAAAACCCCTTTGCAATTATGTTAGCACAGCTGAAAACTGTTGTTAAAGAAGCAATAACACTGGCCTTCTTTAGACTACTTGAGTATCTGGAGCATCAGCATTTCTGGGTTCCATTACAGGCTCAAATTGGCCCAAAACAAAGACCTTTCTTCTAAAACTCATCAGTCTATTCTTGTTCTGAGAAATTAAGGCTATTCCATGCGAGAAATTGGCAAAAAACTGAAGATCTCTTACCATGCTGTGTACTACTCCCTTCACAGAACAGAGCAAACTGGCTCTAAGCAGAATAGAAAGAGGAGTGGGAGGCCCCAGTCAACAACTGAGCAAGTACATTATAGTGTCCGGTTTGAAAAACAGACACCTCACAAGTCCTCAACTGGCAGCTTCATTAAATAGTACCCGCAAAACAGCAGTCTCAACGTCAACAGTGAAGAGGCGACTCCGGGATGTTGTCCTTCTAGGCAGAGTTGCAAAGAAAAAGCCATCTCAGACTGGCCAATAAAAAGAAAAGATTAAAATGTGCAAAAGAACATAGACACTAGATAGAGGAAGATTGGAAAAAAGTGTTATGGACAGACGAATCTAGGTTTGACGTGTTCGGATCACAAAGAAGAACATTCGTGAGGAGCAGAAAAAATTAAAAGATGCTGGAGGAGTGCTTGACGCCATCTGTCAAGCATGATGGAGGCAATGTGATGGCTGGGGGTGCTTTGGTGGTGGTAAAGTGGAAGATTTGTACAGGATTAAAGGGATCTTGAAGAAGGAAGGCTATCACTCCATTTTGCAAAGTCATGCCATATCCTGCGGAAGGCGCTAAATTTGAGCCAATTTCCTCCTACAACAGGACAATGACACAAAGCACAGCTCCAAACTATGCAAGAACTATTTAGGGAAGAAGCAGTTAGCTGGTTATCTGTCTATAATGGAGTGGCCAGCACAGTCACAGGATCTCAACCCTAATGAGCTGTTGTGGAAGCAGCTTGACCGTATGGTACGTAAGAAGTGCCCATCAAGCCAGTCCAACTTGTGGGAGTTGCTTCAGGAAGCATTGGTTGAAATCTCTTCAGATTACTTCAACAAATTGACAACTAGAATGCCAAAGGTCTGCAAGGCTGTAATTGCTGCAAATGGAGGATTCTTTAACGAAAGCAAAGTTTGAAGGACACAATTATTATTTAAATTATAAATCATAATTTATAACCTTGTCAACGTCTTGACTATATTTCCTATTCATTTTGTAACTAATTTCATGTATGATTTCATGGAAAACAAGGACATTTCTAAGTGACCCCAAACTTTTCAACGGTAGTGTACATTCTTGCCACCAGCTAGCATTCTATAGCTTTGTGAAACATAAGCGGTAGGCTTGACAACCAAATATAAATAAGCATGTATCCATTAAAGCAAAGCAATAGGCTACTACAAGCATTAGCACCAAATTATCTGACAGCCTATCGACGGGAAGATACATAGACATTGCAATTTCAGAACCATGGACAACTATCAGAGCGCCCAAATTCTGACTTTGTGGGGCGGTTGGGTTCAGAGAAACTGCGCTACACCAGTGCTGCCATGTTGAGGTTAGATTCTTGTTAAGTGGGTTTGTGTGTAGAACACCTAGCTGATGACTGATGGCTGGTCAGACAGTGATTAAGGCTGCTCAGGCTTTAATGGCCATGCTGGCCGGGTTGATAAACAACATGCTCTGTATGGCTCTGTTTTAAACTAAGCAACCAGGTGTTATCAAATCAAATTAAATTGTATTTGTCACATGCGCTGAATACAACAACCTTACAGTGAAATGCTTACTTAAAAGCCCTTAAACAATGATTTAAGAAGTTAAGAAAAAAAGTGTTAAGTAAAAAGTAGATAAGTAACAAATAATTAAACAGCAGCAATAAAATAACAATAGCGAGGCTATATACAGGGGGTGCCGGTACAGAATCAATGTGCAGGGGCACCGAGGTAATTGGGAGTGAACAGGGAGTACAGGAGGGGACTGAGCATGCACCCCTGAGGGTCCCCGTGTTGAGGGTCAGTGTGGTGGATGTGTTATTACCTACCCTTACTACCTGGGGGCGGCCTGTCAGGAAGTCCAGGGTCCAGTTGCAGAGGGAGGTGTTTAGTCCCAGGGTCCTTAGCTTAGTGATGAATTTCGTGGGCACTATGGTGTTGAACGCTGAGCTGTAGTCAATAAATAGCATTCTCACATAGGTGTTACTTTTGTCCAGGTGGGAAGGGGCAGTGTTGAGTGCAATAGAGATTGCATCATATGTGGATCTGTTGAGGCAGTATGCAAATTGGAGTGGGTCTAGGGTTTCTGAGATAATGGTGTAGATGTGAGCCATGACCAGCCTTTCAAAGCACTTCATGGCTACAGACGTGAGTGCTACGGGTCGGTAGTTATTTAGGCAGGTTACCTTGGTATTGTTGGTTACAGGGACTATGGTGGTCTGCTTGAAACATGTTGGTATTACAGACTCAGTCAGGGACAGGTTGAAAATATCAGTGAAGACACTTGCCAGTTGGTCAGTGCATGCTCGGAGTACACGTCCTGGTAATCCATCTGGCCCTGCGTCCTTGTGAATGTTGACCTGTTTAAAGGTCTTACTCACATAGACTATGGAGAGCGTGATCACACAGTCGTCCGGAACAGCTGATGCTCTCATGCATGCTTCAGTGTTACTTGCCTCAAAGCAAGCATAGAAGTTATTTATCTCGTCTGGTAGGCTTGTGTCACTGAGCAGCTCGGGGCTGTGCTTCCCTTTGTAGTCTGTAATAGTTTGCATCCAACGAAAGTCGGAGGCGGTGTAGTACGATTCGATCTTAGTCCTGTATAGACGCTTTTTGTTGTTTGATGGTTTGTTGGAGGGCATAGCGGAATTTTTTAAAAGCTTCCGGGTAAGAGTCCCACTCCATGAAATCAGAAGCTCTACCGTTTAGCTCAGTGTGGATGTTGCCTGTAATCCATGGCTTCTGGTAGGGGTATCTATGTACGTCACTGTGTGGATTACGTCACTTATTGATGAAGCCAGTGACTGATGTGGTGTACTCCACAATGACATGGAAAGAATCCCAGAACATATTCCAGTCTATGCTGGTAAAACAGTCCTTTAGCTTAACATCTGCTTCATCTGACCACTTTCTTATTGACCGAGTCAGTGGTGCATTGAAGTCCTCGGCTACTAGGAGCGCCGCCTCTGGAGCGTTTTCCTGTTTGCTTAAGGCCGTATACAGCTCATTGATGCTGGTACTAAAACCTCACTCAGTTTGTGGTGGTATATAGACAGCTACAAAAAATACAGATGAAAACTCTCTTGGTAAATAGACTCTGGTTGGCTGGCTCTTTGGGCTGTTATGTACCTAATACAGAGCTGGTAGCAAAATGTACATAAATTATTTACAATGACAGAGAGGTAGCTCGTAAACACAATTAAATTGTCACAAAACACATGTGACAGCTATAACCAACAGTTGCTAGTCTAAGTATACCGGTGTGAGACCTCCTTCAGTACTGTTGACCCACCTGTTTACGTGGCACGCTGACTGTTTTGCACTTGTGGCACTTGCTCTTCATACTTTAGCAAGTCCAATCAATGCAACACACTGCATTTAGCATACTGCAACAACTGACTATAAAAGTTAAATTCCACAAGTAAACAGGGTGGAAAGACAGTCGGAAATGGCCAACCTGGTGATACAGTAGCTTATCCAAACCCAGCCCAATTATGCAACATTCAGTTCTGTCTTGGACAAAGCTTCTGTGGGTTTAACCAGAAAACAACATTGTTTAACTACATGGGGAAAAGGTAGGAAGGGAGGAGAGAGTCTTAATGAGATTCACAGAATTTTGGCAAAGCCACGTGGATGAGGTAATGCCGTTGTGTTAGAGGAGAAGGCTACGGGGGGCAAACGATTGCAGAGCTTTCTTCGTTGCCATAACTATCTCAGTAAACATGTTCAATCTCAGGAAAAAGGGAGTCAGGCGCACAGCTTATTAAGATATTTCATAGCAAGATCTTTGCCCAGTTTAGTTTATTAAACATACACTGCTCTGTATGGTATGCACTGCATTAGCACTGCTCACATGAAATATAGTTGCTGACAAGACTAGAAAATAATATGACAAATTACATTATAAGTTTTGTACTTGATTCAACCCACCACTACAGTACTTGAAAAGATAAAATGACACATCACGTTGTGTAAAACAAGCTTTTACCTCAGAGGGCCTGATAGGTAGAACTATGGCTATTTTTTTAATCAAATTATGGTTTCACCATCACTGTGCACCAACAGTTTTAGTAAAGCAGCAGTATATTTCAGCAGAGCGTTCGGCTGTTTAACAGGCTAGCTAGATGGAAACTTAATTCACCTAGATGACTTGATGTTGTGTATCCCACTGACTAATGAGGCTGAACTGTTGTTGGGAGGCACAGCTCTCCCATTACTTCTTTGCATGTGAGAGCTGGGACTGAGATGGTGTCAGTACCAAAGCCCATCAGTCTAAAAGACATGGCCATCGCCAAGTAAGGGTATCAGTGGTCTATCAAGACGCCCAGTCAAAGCACCCACTTACAGGCACATACGGGCACAAGAGACTTACATACACAGTATGACTTCACCCTGGTGGAGGATAAATGGGTGTTATAATCACACACTGGGGAGATATCCTTACCCTCTTAGCATTGAGCGGCATCTCTCTTATTGCATGACACCTGGCAATGAAAGACTTTACAGTCTTCTGATAGTTAAGCATTGAAATATCAAATTCTTCAAGGTTTTAGAAATGACAAGATTGTTTTTGAGAGTGTGAAAGTCTGCAGTTATTATATTTATCTACATAAGTAGCTATGAAGGAGGAAGAAATAATCACATTCCTCGGTCCAGCTGCATAGCTAACTAGGTATGAGGAAATGGATGCACATACTAAGACTTTAAAGAGTAAATTACCCAGAGGCCCATGTATTAAAGCCAGTGTGCTTGCTGCATAGTGTCCCATAATGTCTGTCATTAGACCAGAGAGAGATTTCCCCTGGGGGGCTTGTACCCACCATCGGAGTGTGTCAGGGGTCAGGCCAATTTGCAGGCGAGGACAAGAACATTTATTTGCACAGGCTGAGCTGAGGAGTTACCCCACAGTTGGGCTATTAATTACAGTCCCTTCCTTAGTGCTGCATGGAGCCTAAATGATTTCAGGTCAGGCCCTGGAACCTATTAGAGATGGACTGCATAGCTCCAACACAAACACCTCAGTCAAGATTACATTCACAGCCAATGAGATCTCCCCCCCTGGGATTACTAGTAATACCAGACTATATGGGTGTGGCAGGATTGCTATCAGTCCTGTGAGTCTAAGTGCTAAGTCAAGTCAGTTTGCACACATGCTGTCTATTAATGTGGTGCTATAGACCTGGACACAGGTGTGGGATCAGTTGAACATAGCTCGGAAAGACAATGTCAAATAAAGGTGCAGACAAATGACCATGTAGCTTGGTGTAAATGAGAATAGCAGCTATTAAGCTTAGTGAGGTAGAAGACTCTTTCAGAAAGGGACATCACTGCTGTGACAAAGTTGTCATGGTTTCTACAGAATGTGTTGGCATGCAAGTGTAAGTTATCCCTTTGTTGTTCTCTTGCAGGTGGTGTAGTTGCACAAGATGAGAGTGAATCAGATGTTGTCACTGGGCCCACACAGCCAGTGGATGTTGCTGAATTAATTCGTGGAGACGACATTGACACCACACAACCGGCAGATGAAGGTAAGAAATGGATCCATTAGAAGATGATCTCCACAGAGCCACTATTGGTGTTGCTGTATTAATATACCGTCCTAGGCTCATCCTATCAGCTTTTTGTTATACATGTTTAAATCAAGTGGACACAGGGGCGCAATGCACCTCAAATCTGTAGGGACACAAAGTACATGAGGATGTCTGGGGGGTGGTCCTTGCCTCCCCTCCGGAAGTTGGAGAATTTTGCATTTTTCAAACACCTGCAATCTAGAGCCATAATCATTATGCTTAAGTCTATTTAAAAATATGTATATTTTTCTGCATATCTAAGCATACAGTTGAAGTCAGAAGTTTACACACTTAGGTTGAAGTCATTAAAACTCGTTCTTCAACCACTCCACAAATTTCTCGTTAACAAACTATAGTTTTGGCAAGTCGGTTAGGACATCTACTTTGTTCATGACACAAGTCATTTTTCCAACAATTGTTTACAGACAGATTATTTCACTTAAAATGCACTGTATCAAAACTCCAGTGGGTCAGAAGTGTACATACACTAGTTGACTGTGCCTTTAAACAGCTTGGAAAATTCCAGAAAATTATGTCATGGCTTTAGAAGCTTCTGATAGGCTAATTGATATCATTTGAGTCAATTGGAGGTGTGCCTGTGGATGTATTTCAAGGTCTACCTCTTTGCTTGACATCATGGGAAAATCAAAAGAAATCAGCCAAGACCAAGAAAATACTAATTGAGTGTATGTAAACTTCTGACCCACTGGGAATGTGATGAAGGAAGTAAAAGCTGAAATAAATAATTTGCTCTACTATTATTCTGACATTTCACATTCTTAAAATAAAGTGGTGATCCTAACTGACATAAGACCGAGAATTTTTAAATGGATTAAATGTCAGGAATTGAGACAAACTGAGTTTAAATGTATTTGGCTAAGGTGTATTTAAACTTCTGACTTCAACTGTCTGTATCCTCCTGACTGGTGGTTATTTGCTTGATAGCCTGAAATGGCTTCTTGGTAGCTAGTTATGAGGTTGAAAAATTGGGAACCTATGGCCTAGCTAAAGACAACTTCATAAAATTGCTAGGTGGCTAGTAGTATTACAGAGAAACAACAACAACAAATAATCATAAAATCTGAGGGGGCACGTGCCCCTGTGCCACCTATGGTCATGATGCCTCTGACTGGACATAAAACACAAAGAAAGAGACTTTTCTTTTCTTTTCAGAAGCAGATAAACCCCAAGTCCAGATCATTGTATTCCCCAGTATTCCTGGCCTGGATCTGTCAGGCTTCTTACATGACACCACAGCGACTCCAGTCACCAAGGGGGTAGTGGAGACCACAGACATAGGGGAGGCCACAGTGGAGGCTGGTGAAGCAGGAATCACAGACCCAGATGACAACCAGGAGACCCAGGCTCCCCAGCAGTTTCAGACCTCCCAATCTAGTGACACTGTGCTCATCCCAGAGGTGAGCCTCGAGTTCAGTGACAATGCCATCCAAATCGCCAATCCAAGTTCAGAATGAACGATACACACTCTAGTCTAACTGAAGTGGTCTGGTGTCTCTCTACAGGCTGATGTGATGTGTGTTGATAAAGAAGCTGTCCAGGACAGAGATGCTGTGAATCTGAAACTCAAGGCCTCATCCAGCTGTGTAAGTAATGAGCACACCACGTGTACACACACACACACACACACACACACACACACACACACACACACACACACACACACACACACACACACACACACACACACACACACACACACACACACACACACACACACACACACACACACACACACCTCACTAAAGGGAAAGCCAACTTTTCCTGTTGTGACATTCAGGAAACCCTCACAGCAGTGTCCACTTCAGTTCAAACTGTATCCAGAGGGTAGTTTCAGGGTTAAAAACGTTAGCGGAAGCTGAGAGTCAGAGTAAGATGTTATAGATGACCGACACCTGAGTCAAGATCATAGCAAATTGCCACTTTCAATTTGCCCCTTATCAGACCAGTGCACATTAGCTAAGCAGGAAATTCCTATTCATTAAGCTACAGTGATTAAAACATCTCCCGTGGGCAGTGAACAAGAAGGCTAGTGACACACCAGCCCTTCTCCTCCCTAGTTATGCCTGCCAGGTGAGGAGGGGGAGCAAAAAGAGTTTGTTACAACCCAAGACATGCCTACAGGAGAGAAGAAGAGGGAAGAACGTGTTCAAAGTGTTGGTATGAAAGGTGGGAAGGCGGTGGTGGGGATACTGTTGTAGCGTGTGTACAAAAGGGATTCCTCAGCGTCTTGGGGCAATGGCGGCTGGGCTAACAGGAATTCCGCTCTGTGCCGGCCAGGGAAGTGAAGGGAAGTGGCGTCTCGCTTTCCTCAACTGTGTCTGTCTGCCAGGCTGCCTGCCGTCTGGAGCTCCAGCTCTGCTGATTTCAGTCTAGATAAAATTGTATTAAATAATGTCCTGAAATAATGGAGTCCTTGGTGATATCACACATCAAGAGCCATGTGTAAGAGTCTTGAATGGGACTTAGCTCCCCCCTCCCCATCTAGGACTGCATGGGAAAGCCCCCTGCAATATGGCATGTAATCAGTGACACACTCACTCCTACACCAGGCTATGCTTTATGACTTGATTGGCTTCATCTGGGTAAGACACCACATCCCATTTGTGAAGATCCATGTATGTTTCCAATTATATGAGGATCATATATACTGCAGATGGGTTTTTTAAAATATGTTTTTCAATTATGAACAAATTACTAAATACTTTAAGAAATTATAGAATGGAAACATCTGGAAAATGTTAGAAAACCCGCCATGCTATGCACTGACTACACAAGACAATAAAGCATCAGGGGCAGGACCCAAGAGACTGCATCAGGGATCAAGAAACAGCTGAGAATGACGTGAATAAAACTGTTTTCAACTTAAAGATGAGAATTTGTGTGCTTTACATGCACTGTATTGAACATGCTCTGAGTGCCGAAGCAGATGAGGCCTTGAGAGCGATCCTGTTTCCTTAGCTTTGTAAAGAAGCCAGCTGTCCTATCTGGGGCTGGGATCAAAGGTTTGAGCAGAACCGTCTGTGAGTGCTAGTGGCTGTTTTTGGACCATGTTAAATAGGGTGGAGTATTGCAAGGTTGTGATATAATTTATTTGGTTAAGGGAGAGGGACATGGGAGGGGGGTGTGGCCCTTTTGTGGTGTACATTTCCAAAGACCCATAGATGTAGCTGTGTATTCATGAGAATGTATATTACCACATTTCATTTCTGTGTGAACACATTTCTGTTTGAACACATTTCATTTCTGTGTGAACAAATTTCATTTCTGTGTGAACACATTTCATTTCTGTTTGAACAGATTTCTGTTTGAACACATTTCATTTCTGTGTGAACACATTTCATTTCTGTTTGAACACATTTCTGTGTGAACACATTTCATTTCTGTTTGAACACATTTCTGTTTGAACACATTTCTGTTTGAACACATTTCTGTTAACTAGGATGACCAGGTTCAGCCCCAAATTCACAGGCTTTGTTATTAATCCAACTGATATTTCCACAGGAGGAGACCAGGTCTAAAATTGAGAGTGTGTTGGAGCACCTGTGTGGAGACGACTGTAAACTGGAGGTCTACCAGGAGGACAACTCCAATGAAATCCTGATCTCTGGCCAATGCATAGAAGGTTGCTTCCCTCTTCTCCTTTTTAATGATGTGGGATTATTCTGTTGAGTGTCTGGTGTTGAAAAAACATGAACCAAATCATCATCTCTACTTACAGCTGATGCAAAAGGAATGGCTGAGAAGTTCAACAATGACAACATTAAAGACAAGGTAGAGTATCACTTCTCTCCATTCAGTATTCCAATTCCCCATACACATATGACGTTCACATAATTCACACCACATACACTTCACGAGAAAGGCATTATGATCAGTGTCCATTGCTGTCACACCCACAATAAAAATGCTTTAATTTGTGCACCGTGGTAGGTGAGGCACAATGCTGATTCGGCTCCTTATCTAACCATTGTGAGATAAACACCACTGTGAGACACTCCTCCACCAGACGGGAATCCTCACTCATGGCTCCAAGCTGCCGGGAAGATGCTGTATGACAAACAGAAAACAATCCCCACTTTCCTGTCAGCTGGAATTAATTTATGTTCCCGGTGGAGATGGGGTTGAGTGTTCCCAATGGGAATGAGGAATGGGTGTTTCCTTCTCATGATTCAACCTGGTTGTCCCTTTGACATTAGACATACTCTGTGCTCCATCCCTACAACCCCCCTAACTCTGCCCTGCCGCGTTAAACAGTTAAGTGAGCTGCACCCGTCCACAATCTTCTCATTATGTTGGTCAGTTAGTTGAATGGCACCTTTGTGTTTAGATACTGCTCTGGTCTGAAGGTTGAAGGGCAGGGATCATTTACTAGATTCAGCCAGGGGCTGATTTATTTTCTTGAGCGGAAGGTCAGGGGGCCGGAACATAATTACAAATCATTTGTAGACTGCATATTGACTGCAAGAAGCCCAAACAGATAGTATTTGACTAAAACATAATCATTTCAAACCTTGCTTGCATTTGTATACAATCACATACTTTATATCTCTCAATTATGCGTGGGAATACATTGGAACAGATTTCCCAAATGAAAATCACTTGGATTTGCTGGTGTTTTTAAAGTGTTTTATGTTCAACAATTAAAGTAAAAAATGACAATCTGAAATAGCTTTATATGGGCCACACCCAAATGCTGGTTTAGAGAGAAGCATGTGGAACTGCCTTCCTTTGGTGTCTTGTTTTCACCATCATTCATCATAGTTATCGTATAAGCTAACCTCAATCTCCCATCTGATTGACACCAACATTCCTAACCTCAGCCAAGATACTTAAGACCTCCTCAGACAAAAGGGATATATCTCTATTATGTGTTCGAGCTGATTGGCTGGTGTTTTTACAGTCTTTTATGTCCAATAATTAAAATTCAAAAAATTAGGGGCACTGCTATTCATCCATCCTCTACAGTCTAGGGGTAAAATAGCCTGTTCCAAGGAGGCATCGGGGGCACTGCTATTCATCCATCCTCTACAGTCTGGGGGTAAAATAGCCTGATCCAAGCTATTCATCCATCCATCTCCTCTACAGTCTGGGGGTAAAATAGCCTGATCCAAGGAGGCATCGGGGGCACTGCATTCATCCATCCTCTACAGTCTGGGGGTAAAATAGCCTGATCCAAGGATCAGGCATTCATCCATCCTCTACAGGGCACTGCTATTCATCCATCCTCTACAGTCTGGGGGTAAAATAGCCTGATCCAAGGAGGCATTAGGGGCACTGCTATTCATTCATCCTCTACAGTCTGGGGGTAAAATAGCCTGATCCAAGGAGGCATCAGTGGCACTGCTATTCATCCATCCTCTACAGTCTGGGGGTAAAATAGCCTGATCCAAGGAGGCATCAGTGGTCACCTGATCCAAGGAGGCATCAGTGGCACTGCTATTCATCCATCCTCTACAGTCTGGGGGTAAAATAGCCTGATCCAAGGAGGCATCGGGGGCACTGCTATTCATTCATCCTCTACAGTCTGGGGGTAAAATAGCCTGATCCAAGGAGGCATCAGTGGCACTGCTATTCATTCATCCTCTACAGTCTGGGGGTAAAATAGCCTGATCCAAGGAGACATCAGGGGCACTGCTATTCATTCATCCTCTACAGTCTGGGGGTAAAATAGCCTGATCCAAGGAGACATCAGGGGCACTGCTATTCATTCATCCTCTACAGTCTGGGGGTAAAATAGCCTGTAAAATAGCCTGATCCAAGGAGACATCAGGGGCACTGCTATTCATTCATCCTCTACAGTCTGGGGGTAAAATAGCCTGATCCAAGGAGACATCAGGGGCACTGCTATTCATTCATCCTCTACAGTCTGGGGGTAAAATAGCCTGTTCCAAGGAGGCATCGGGGGCACTGCTATTCATCCATCCTCTACAGTCTGGGGGTAAAATAGCCTGATCCAAGGAGGCATCAGGGGCACTGTTATTCATTCATCCTCTACAGTCTGGGGGTAAAATAGCCTGATCCAAGGAGACATCAGGGGCACTGCTATTCATCCATCCTCTACAGTCTGGGGGTAAAATAGCCTGATCCAAGGAGGCATCAGGGGCACTGCTATTCATCCATCCTCTACAGTCTGGGGGTAAAATAGCCTGATCCAAGGAGGCATCAGGGGCACTGCTATTCCTAGTGTCAGTAAAGCATCTAAAACAAGACTATGCAGATTACATACCACTATAATTCACATAGGGTATAACTTCAAAGTACAGCCTGAATTCCTTATATTATTATGTGTATAACTCTCCTTCTCTCTCTAGATTGATTTTGAGGAGGCTGTTCCTCGCTGGGGGAAGAAATCCAAACTGGTACTGGTCTCCCTGCTGCTCACTGGACTGCTCCTGGCTATTCTTCTCATCGCAGGCTACTACCTGAAAACCCACCGCCCACCACCCAAGGGAGCGAGACTGGTGAGTCAGAGTGGCCATGACGTGAGAGAGACCCAAAGCAAACTAATACTGTGTACAGGACCCAGTTTACTGGGAAGATTGGGTGGGTCTTGTTTTCACAATCATTTATCATAGGCATCGTATAAACAAACCTCAATGTCCTCATCTGATTGACACAAATATTCCTAAACTCAACCAAGATAGTTAAGACCTCCTCAGACAAAAGTGACACGACTCCCTGACTCCACCATTCGTGTTTGAATTCCATCATAGGGAGAAAGTGATTGCTTTTGAATCCTCTCGTCATCAGGCTTCACCTTCAACTTTACCTTCCCTTCCGTACACATTTACACGTTTGCTTTTCTGAACAACGTACAAAACATATTATTCCTTCAGTTAAATCTGTACTGTATCACAATAACACTTATTACCAAGCCCAACCTACCATCAAGGTTCCTCTAATCAAATCTCTATGGTTCCTCTGCCCATAGGCTGAAGAGGGTTTCCAGGTGTATGAGGAGAACCAGGCCAACACCCTGGTGTCTGTGGCCCCTCTGCAGTCACAGGAGCCCCTGGTGAAGCCCACCAGCAATGGGGAGTTTCCTGAGAGCCAGCCACCACCCAACAACGGCCAACCTGCCACCCAGACCTCGGTTGCTGACACTGAGATGTGAACGAGCTCTGAATTACATCCCCAACGCCCCATTTTCATTCCTCCTGCTCACCATCATCACCACATTCCCAATCCCTCTCCCCTCATAGTGTACCTACAAGACTCTAACACGAAACAACAATTCAATATCTAAGCCCAACTCACCTTACCCCATGCAACCCTTGACTCCCAGGATGATGACAATGATGAAGATGATGACTATGACGATAATGACGAGGCCTGTAATGTGAAGAGAAGAGATTGTGATCACTGGCCTCTAACAGGTTTCAGTGGTGGTAGAGAAGGAGCCTAAACACTGAGTTTGGGGGACTGGACAGCAGGTTGAGACTGCATTCCAAAAACAATAATTGCTGCAAGAAATTAACAAGAAATCACCAAAATTGACAATTTGTGTTGCTGTTTCCAAATTCATGTATGAAGCACAGTATATTCGAATTCTTAGTCTTTCAGATCTCAAATGGACTCATTTGAACTAAAAGGGTCATCGTAGTTTAAAGTATCGCTTGTATGATGTGGTGTGATCGTTTGCTTGAACCTCCTGTTTGAGGTAAAAAATTACATTGGGGCGGCAGGGTAGCCTAGTGGTTAGAGCGTTGGATTAGTAACCGAAAGGTTGCAAGTTCAAATCCCGAGCTGACAAGGTACAGATCTGTCGTTCTGCCCCTGAACAGGCAGTTAACCCACTGTTCCTAGGCCGTCATTGAAAATAAGAATTTGTTCTTAACTGACTTGCCTAGTAAAATAAAGGTTAAATTAAAAAACAGAAGCGGAGAAAGAGTGATACATGGAGATTATTTCAACCATTGAAGAGATTTTATTAGGCAGCTTTAAAATGGGTATCAATGTGATTGGTTAGTGCAGAGATCAGAGTTGAATCATGTTACCTTTTATCAAGGCCTATCATAATAGTTGTGTGAGATGGGCTGCCATATGTTTGTTTCATAATTATGTAGGCCTACACTCTTAGAAAAAAATGTGCTATCTAGAACCTAAAAGGGTTCTTCAGCTGTCCCCATAGTAAAACCCTTTGAAGGTAGAACCCTTTTGGGTTCCATGTAGAACCCTTTCCACAGAGAGTTCTACATGGCACCCAAAAGGGTTCTACCTGGAACCAAAAAGAGTTCTCCTATGGGACAGCCAAAGAACCATTTTGTAACCCTTATTTTCTAAGAGTGTAGTGTGTCACAATTTCAATCATGACGAACATTATATTGTAGTTGTTTAAATGTTTTTTTTTTGTTCTGACTCAGCACTGTGTCTTTGAGAATGTTGAACCAGGTAGACTAATCTTATCAACTCCGAAAAACAGACATAACCTGTCGGTTTTGTGTGGCAAAGCACTGCCTTTAAATATCTATAAAACCGCTAGTAACATGTTCAACATTCCCAAGGCCCTTTAAATGTCCTTAATAAATCAGTTCCTCATGAAACATCAGTTACATGGATGAAAGATGTATTTTAGCTATTGTTTTTTGAATGACTGATTGTTTTCATACAATACTGCATGTGTAAATATGCCTACTTTCTCTGTTAGAAATATCTATGTGCCCTATACATTTTGATTGTGTTATTGTTGCTACTGTTTCTTTTGTCTACCTGAACAGGTAACACGAGCCTGATCATGTCACATAGCATGGCACACATACAAACTTGCATCTCTTTATAGACCCCACACAAGGAAAATGTAAGTTTATTATGATTCCTACAGCTGTTTTGGGCCTTTCTTCAAATCCAACATCTGATCTTGGCTTAAATAAACCAAATTATTAATATGTCATCGAAAAAGTTTAAAACTGCATACAGTTTACTGTATTAATCAAATCAAATGTATTTATTTATATAGCCCTTCATACATCAGCTGATATCTCAAAGTGCTGTACAGAAACCCAGCCTAAAACCCCAAATAGCAGGCAATGCAGGTGTTGAAGCACGCAGGTGTATTAACAAGCAATGCCTGATGAACTGACCCACATATGTAAAACAATTGGACTCTGACAGTGTATTCTAGTCATGCAAAGCATATTTATAGCAATACCACCCTAGACATGATCATATAACAGTCACAAATGTTTTCTTATGGTCGTAGAGACATTTTCAATGAAACAACATCAGTGGAGTATTAGAAAGTGCAAAATATAAACTGTTGCTACTACTGAGTCCATACAGAAATAGAACAAACTTATTGGGAACTGACCAGCATCTGAAGCACAGCATAGTAAATAGATCAAAACTATGAAATAACACATTAGATATCATGTAGTAAGAAAGAAAAGTGTTAAACAAATGAAAATATGTTTTATATTTGAGATTCTTCGAAGTAGCCACCCTTTGCCTTGATGACAGCTTTTCACACCTGGAATGCATTTCAATTAACATGTGTGCCTTGTTAAAAGTTAATTTGTGGAATTTCTTTCCTTCTTAATGCATTTGAGCCAATCAGTTGTGACAAGGTCGGGGTGGTATACAGAAAATAGCCCTATTTGGTGAATAGCTCAAAAAAGAAAGAGAAACGACAGTCCATCATTACTTTAAGACATGAACTAATGTCAACGCGGAAAATTTCAAGAACTTTCAAAGTTTCTTCAAGTGCAGTCTCAAAAACCATCAAGCAATATGATGAAACTGGCTCTCATTAGAGGAAGGCCCAGAGTTACCTCTGCTGCAGAGAATACGTTCATTAGAGTTAACTGCACCCCAGATTCCAGTCCAAATAAATGCTTCAGAGTTCAAGTAACAGACGCATCTCAACATCACTGTTCAGAGGAGACTGCATGAATCAGACCTTGGTCGAATTGTTGCAAAGAAACCACTACTAAAGAACACCAATAAGAAGAAAAGACTTGCTTGGGCCAAGAAACACAAGCAATGGGCATTAGACCAGTGGAAATCTGTCCTTTGGTCTGATGAGTCCAAATTTGAGATATTTGGTTCCAACCACCGTGTCTTTGTGAGACGCAGAATAGATGAATGGATGATCTCCACTTGTGTGGTTCCCACTGTGAAGCGTGGAGGAAGAGGTGTGATGGTGTGGTTGTGCTTTGCTGGTGACACTGTCAGTGATTTATTTCAAATTCAAGGCACACATAACCAGCATGCCTACCACATCATTCTTCTGCGATACGCCATCCCATCTGGTTTGCACTTAGTGGGACTATCATTTGTTTTTCAATATGTCAATGACCCAACACACCTTCAGGCTGTGTAAGGACTATTTGACAAAGAAGGAGAGGAATGGAGTGCTGCATCAGATGACCTGGCATCCACAATCACCCGACCTCAACCCAATTGAGATGGTTTGGGATGAGTTTGACCGCAGAGTGAAAGAAAAGCAGCCAAAAAGTGCTGAGCATATGTGGGAACTCCTTCAAGACTGTTGGAAAAGCATTCCAGGTGAAGCTGGTTGAGATAATGCAATACTTATTTTCTACCATAATTTGCAAATACATTCATTAAAAATCCTAGAATGTGATTTTCTGGAATTTTTTTCTAATTTTGTCTGTCATAGTTGAAGTGTACCTATGATGAAAATTACAGGCCTCTCTCATCTTTTTAAGTGGGAGAACTTGCACAATTGGTGGCTGACTAAATACTTTTTTGCCCCACTGTACATGGATGAGCAGTGACAGAGCGGCTAAGATGCAATAGATAGTGTAGGATACAGTATAGAGTATATACATATGAGATAATCAAATCAAATTTATTTATATAGCCCTTCGTACATCAGCTGATATATCAAAGTGCTGTACAGAAACCCAGCCTAAAACCCCAAACAGCAAGCAATGCAGGTGTAGAAGCACGGTGGCTAGGAAAAACTCCCTAGAAAGGCCAACACCTAGGAAGAAACCTAGAGAGGAACCAGGCTATGTGGGGTGGCCAGTCCTCTTCTAGCTGTGCCGGGAGATTATACAGAACATGGCCAATATGTTCAAATGTTCATAAATGACCAGCATGGTCCTATAATAATAAGGCAGAACAGTTTAAACTGGAGCAGCAGCACGGCCAGGTGGACTGGGGACAGCAAGGAGTCATCATGTCAGGTAGTCCTGAGGCATGGTCCTAGGGCTCAGGTCCTCCGAGAGAGAGAAAGAGAGAGAGAGAAAGAGAGAATTAGAGAGAGCACACTTAAATTCACACAGGACACCGAATAGGACAGGAGAAGTACTCCAGATATAACAAACTGACCCTAGCCCCCCGACACATAAACTACTGCAGCATAAATACTGGAGGCTGAGACAGGAGGGGTCAGGAGACACTGTGGCCCCATCCGAGGACACCCCCGGACAGGGCCAAACAGGAAGGATATAAGCCCACCCACTTTGCCAAAGCACAGACCCCGCACCACTAGAGGGATATCTTCAACCACCAACTTACCATCCTGAGACAAGGCCAAATATAGCCCACAAAGATCTCCGCCACGGCACAACCCAAGGGGGGAGAATCCCAGTGGAAAGAGGGGAACCAGCCAGGCAGAGACAGCAAGGGCGGTTCGTTGCTCCAGAGCCTTTCCATTCACCTTCCCACTCCTGGGCCAGGCTACACTCAATCAGATAAGTAATGCAAGATATGTAAACATTCTTAAAGTGGCATTATTAAAGTGACTAGTGTAGTGGAAGCGGGGTGAACAGGTAGTGGCTCTTGTAGTTATTGTCCTTGATGATCTTTTTTGCCTTCCTGTGACATCGAGTGTTGTAGGTGTCCTGGAGGGCAGGTAGTTTGCCCCCAGTGATGCGTTGTGCAGACCACACCACCCTCTGGAGAGCACGGCGGTCGTGGGTGTTGCAGTTGCCGTACCAGGCGGTGATACAGCCTGGTGCAGTTGCCGTACCAGGTGGTGATACAGCCCGACAGGATGCTCTCGATTGTGCACCTGTAAAAGTTAGTGAAGGTTTTCGGTGACAAGCCACATTTTTTCAGCCTCCTGAGGTCAAAGAGGCGCTGTTGCGCCTTCTTCACCTCACCATCTGTGTGTGTGAACCATTTCAGTTTTTCGGTGATATGTACAGTACACCGAGGAACTTCAAACTTTCCACCTTCTCCACTGCTGTCCCTTCGATGTGGATAGGGGGGTGCTCCCTCTGCTGTTTCCTGAAGTCCACGATCATCTCTTTTGTTTTGCTGACATTGAGTGAGAGGTTATTTTCCTGACACCACACTCCGAGGGCCCTCACCTCCTCCCTGTAGGCTGTCTCGTCGTTGTTGGTAATATAGCCTACCACTGTTGTGTCGTCTGAAAACTTGATTGAGTTGGAGGCGTGCATGGCCACGCAGTCATGGGTGAACAGAGAGTACAGGAGGGGGCTGAGAATGCACCCTTGTGGGGATCAGCGGAGTGGAGATGTTGTTTCCTACCTTTACCACCTGGGTGCGGCCCGTCGGGAAGTCCTGGATCCAGTTGCACAGGGCGGGGTCAAGACAAAGGGACTCAAGATTAATGATGAGTTGAGGGTACTATGGTGTTGAATGCTGAACTGTAGTCAATGAACAGAATTCTTACATAGGTATTCCTCTTGTCCAGATGGGATAGGGCAGTGTGATGGCAATTGCATCGTCTGTGGACCTATTGGGGCGGTAAGCAAATTCAAGTGGGTCTAGGGTGACAGGTAATGTAGAGATGATATGATCCTTGACTAGTCTCTCAAAGCACTTCATGATGACAGAAGTGAGTGCTGCGGGCGACAGTCATTTAGTTCAGTTACCTTGGCTTTCTTGGGAACAGGAACAATGGTGGCCATCTTGAAGCATGTGGGGACAGCAGACTGGGATAGGGATTGGTTGAATGTGTCCGTAAACACACCAGCCAGCTGGTCTGCACATGCTCTGAGGACGCGGCAAGGGATGCCGTCTGGGCCGGCAGCCTTGCGGTTAACAAGATTAAATGTTTTACTCACGTCGGCCACGGAGAAGGAGATCCCATAGTCTTTGGTAGTGGGCCTTGTCGGTGACACTGTACTGTCCTCAAAGTGCGCAAAAAAATTGTTTAATTTGTCTGGAAGCAAGACGTCATTGTCCACGACGGGGCTGTTTTTCTTTCTGTAATCCGTGATTGTCTGTAGACCCTGCCACATACGTCTCGTGTTTGAGCTGTTGAATTGCGACTCCACTTTATCTCTATACTGACACTTTTTCTGTTTGATTGCCTTACAGAGGTAATAACTACACTGTTTGTATTCAGCCATATTTCCAGTTGCCTTGCCATGATTAAATGGGGTGGTACGTGCATTCAGTTTTGGCGGATGCTGCCATCAATCCACAGTTTCTGGTTAGGGAAGGTTTTAATAGTCACAGTGGGTACAACATCTCCTATACACTTCCTTATAAACTCGCTCACCGAGTCAGAGTATATGTCAATGTTGTTCTCTGAGGATACCTGGACACATCCCAGTCCA
Source organism: Oncorhynchus masou masou (assembly GCF_036934945.1). Classification (NCBI taxonomy): domain Eukaryota; kingdom Metazoa; phylum Chordata; class Actinopteri; order Salmoniformes; family Salmonidae; genus Oncorhynchus; species Oncorhynchus masou. The sequence goes on from NC_088216.1 coordinate 65,042,829, forward strand.
CGTGATTGAAGCAATCTTGACGAGTGGAATCCAATTGGTCAGAATAGCGTTGGATAGACCTAAGCACAGTTGCTTCCTGTTTTAATTTCTGCCTATAGGAGGGGTGTAACAACATAGAGTCATGGTCAGATTTGCCAAAAGGAGGGCTGGGGAGGGTCTTGTATGCATCGCGGAAGTGAGAGTAGTAATGGTCGAGCGTGTTGCTCGCTCGTGTACTGCAATCAATATGCTGATAGAATTTAGGTAGCCTTGTTCTCAAATGAGCTTTGTTAATAATATATAATAATATATCCCATTTAGCAGACGCTTCTCAAATGAGCTTTGTTAAAATCCCCAGCTCAATAAATACAGCCTCATGATATATGGTTTCCAGTTTGCATAAAGTCCAGTGAAGTTCCTTGATGGCCGTTCTGGTATCTGCTTGCGGGGGGATATTTCACGGCTGTGACAAAATCCGAGGAGAGTTCTCTTGAGAGATAATACCATCGGCATTTGATTGTGAGGAATTCTAGGTCACGTGAACAAAATGACTTGAGTTCATGTATGTTGTTACAATTACATCATGAGTCATTAATCATGAAACATATTCCCCGCCCTTCTTCTTACCGGAGAGATGTTTATTTCTGTCGGCAACACTCCCTATCCAACCTGACAGAGTTTGAGAAGATCTGCAGAGAAGAATGGGAGAAAATCCCCAAATATAGGTGTGCCAAGCTTGTAGTGTCATACCCAAGAAGACTTGAGGCTGTAATCGCTGCCAAAATTGCTTCAACAAAGTACTGAGTAAAGGGTCTGAATAATTATGTTTTATTTAATATTTTTATTTATTTGCAAAAAAAAAAATTTTTTAACTGTTTTTGCTTTGTCATTATGGGATATTGTGTGTAGAATGATGAGGGGAAAAAACGATTTAATACATTTTAGAATAATGCTGTGAAGTAGCTGAATTTGTGGAAAAGTCAAGGGGTCTGAATAGTTTCCGAATGCACTATATGTTTTACAAGTTTAGACATCACAGTACAGCACAACAGAGCACCGTAGAGTACAGTTACAGTACAGCACAGTACGGTAAAGTAGATATGTTCAGTACAGTACAGTAGTTTAGTACAATACATTATACTCTACTCTACTGTGCTTTACTGTTCTGTACTGTGCTGTTCTCTACTGTGCTCTACTGTACTGTAATGTATTGTACTGTACAAACCTTCTCATTCCACAAATGTGCATTTAAATATGAATGCATAAATTAGTTTAGATGTGTAGTAAAAATACACATACAAAACCTCTTCTATCAGGAACATTATAGTTGTTAAGGAGCGTATAAGGTCTTACTGTTCAAAACAAACTACGCAGCAAAGTAATGACAACTGGTAATAGGCCTGTGTTTTCGCTGTATCATATTGCCCTCTGCTGTATTGAAGAAGGCATTACAATAACAGTTTAGGTACACTGAGGGACTTCGATTAGACTGAACTGGGGTGAACCGATCTATGGCCCGTCAGCGAGCAAAAGCGGTGAGGGAGGATTGCCCTGCTCAAATCGAGAATCACCAGGCCATCATTTAAAAAAAAACTTTTTGAGAAACATGAAAAAGGGATTTTCCGTAAAATATTTCGTTTTCCTTTGGAAGGCAGGTAATGCGTTTTTATTATGAGCAGTGAGGGAGGATCGCCCTGCTCAAATCGAGAATCACCAGGTCATGTCAACAAAACTGCATCATGAATCATTGAGTAACATAGAACATGTATTTTCATCAAATGTATGTTAAAATTTTCAAAGTATTTTTCCTTGGGGATACTGAATCCAAACGCATTACTCCACGTGCTTCCGACATCGCTGTCGGCTTTCAATATGGCACTTGGCGCACCCCCAGGGGGCAGCCCAGTTTCAAAACTAATGCAGTTTTAAAACGTCTCAAACCCCTCTCATTGGGTGAGGCTGCGAGGTAAATCGAACTCCCTCGCTGGCACATTAACTTTCCTTCCGGCTGCCTGCATACCAAAGTAAAACTTTCTCCAATAAGCAATTGTTCCATACAGATTATTTGTATACTAACACAATTAGACATTGTGTAATATCCCACCACATAAAAAAGTAATTATGTAAGACACTATACCCTATAGCCTCCTACTTACTATAAGCTACTAAAATCCTATAGGCCTATTTTACTATCAAACATTATGGAGGGTCTATTGTAAACATGCACAAGGCAATAGTATATCCATGTGAAGATGTTTATTTTGAAGCCTGAAGGGATTATGTAAACCCCCTGCAGGCCTACTTGCATTGATTCCAATCGATGCGTTAACGTCAAGTGGTTTGCGGTAAACTGGGTCCCATCGCCATGTGATGTCTTCCAATGTTTGTAAACATGCGTCAACCACATGTGATTCCAACGTAGGCAAAATAATACCAGAATCTGGCCAACGAGCGAACGGGGGCGTGTAATGGGCGGGGTTCGCTTTGGAAAAGTCGATGGGGATACTGTAACCATGTGAGCAGTGCTTCAAAATAGAAAATAATGACAACACGTTCATAGAAACAGGTGGCAACCCAGTTATTGAAAACATAATCTAGCAGAATGGGTCCCCAAGGGAGGAGAGAAAACATACTTCGAGGTAAGCTATTTCAGGCTGTCCAAGTAGGCAAAGCCATATTTTTATTCTAGGAAATACAGAAATGCATAACCTATTTCAGTAGCTTAATGCAAACTATGTAGCCTAGTAACGACTGTTAAATGACTAAAATGTTAATGTTATCTCAAACAATTTCTTAACAAAGTGTATAGGGTATAGCATATAATAAATGCATTATGAATGTGATGGTCCTCTCAAAATGTTCTTAATCTTCAAATCAATCTGAAAATGGCAATTTAGTAAGCGATACATAGTGGGGGTAGACATTAATCAAATAAAATTACTATTCTCAATTAGTTATGATCGATAGGTAACTAGGTAAATTTGACTGCGTCAGAGGGAGCGAGTGCTATTGCGACAAACACAATGGAATCCGGTGGGAATTGAAGTCAAACCACATATCCTGGAAACCGCTTAGAAACATACATTGGGGCGATTAAACCTTTACTGAATATAGGATATTTGTTTTGGATAAAGGAATGTCAGGTAGGCTAAAATGTTGGCGACGAGATGGCGTGTGAAACCGGGATTGGGGATAGGATGCTGCGCAAGAGATGGATGTGTGTAAACAGTCGTGTCGTAGGAGCGAGGAGGATGTTACGCACTTCACAATGGCAGGTCAATGATGTCCTCGTGGCCATAAACATTATTATCAAACACAACACATCTCAATAATAAAAATAAGAGATATAGAAAATAACATGTTATAATATTGTTATAACAAACAATCTATTGATCAATTAATTAAGATGGTGCTTTTATCTTCAGTAAATTCGTGTTTGTAAAGGACTACTAGCATTGTTAAATATTAATGTTATGTCTGTATGTGAATGAAGGCCATAATGACACTTATTTTGTTGGGATTGCATGACAGTGCGCACTTGATCAGCATCTGCTAAATGACCAACATGTTAAATGCAAATATAGATGTAAAGAAACCAAAACACCCTGTTCCAATAAGGATGGGGGCGCTGTTCAGCAATATTCCCATGAAGGTGTTGCCTTTTCTCCATTCATGGCATCATATTATCATCTCTAGGTAGTTACTTTTCATATTAAAGAGATTTTAGCACCATATTACAATCATTTACAGACATAATAAACAGCTGAGGTGGCCTAAATGAGCTCAGTTTTATAAATGTGAAAAATAATAGACGCTAAACCCCTAGATTTCTCCCCTTCTGTATTGGAGGCATGAAGGGGCATCCAAACAGGTTAAGTCCTTTAGCAGGCTTGGCTCGTTTCTACTGGGAGCAGAATAAAACTTACACATGCCGGAAAAAGCCCACATCACAATAGGAGCTTGACACACCTGTTGTGATGCCACTATTGTTGACAGTCAAGCCACAAGCTTCCCAGTCCTGGCCAATGACCCAAACGGTTGATGTCTAGCACAATCCCACTGCTTCCCCCTGGGGGGAAGCTCATGAAACTACACAGGTGAAAATGTCTCGGAGTCACAGTACAGGACCATCGCTGTCGACACCTGGCAAGTAGATCGGCGCAGTCAACAATAAGAGGCAGTCCGTATGCTTTATGCCACCTCAGGCTAGAAATCTTGTATGTGGAAAATAATGGTGTTTTAAAAGAACTTCCCCAGTTATATTCTGAATAGAAATATGCATTCAGCATCTGTGCATTGAAAGCTTGCAAGATGTCGTAGACTCTGGACTCAATGTTTCTTCAGATTTTGATATAAAAACCAACACAAAATAGTTGTTTCATAACAAATTATGCAAATATTTACCATATCCTCCCTCTACTGACCAGTTTATTAACTGACCCACTTTCAGAGGCAGCAGTTTTTCTATTATTCTCTGAGGCTGCTGTTCCAGCCAAACAGAAAAGCAGACACACATGCATATCTTTTATCTTATGTTTGTAATGTAGTAAGTATTTCAGATTTTATTTTCATTGTTTTTGATTTGTTTTTATTCCTGTAAAGCACGTTGCGTTTCATTCCATGTCTGAAATGTGCTGTATAAATAAAGCTTTATTTTGACATCTAACATCAATGCTTTTGTTGAGGACTATGAAAGAAAGAAAGACATGTACAACTAAATTGAGTTTAGAAATAGCAAATGCTATTTTTGTCTGCCAATACTCAGTATCTCTCAATCTGTAGCAATGGCAAGAAAACATCCAAACTAAATGTTGTTGTTTACTGCAGGAACTGAATCACCTGTAAATTCAATTTAGAGGAAACAGCAACCCTGGCACATGTCTTTACAACGGATCCCTTCTACATGGAGATGAGAGTTTGGGAGGTGGAATACTGCTAAGAGATGAAAGTGTTCAAATTAAACCCCACTGCCTGCTGGATGATGATGTATAAATAGACAAGTGGGAAGAAACGGTGTTCGTTCACAGGCATCATTATCAGCTAAGCACTTAAAAGTGCTGCTGAGGGGAAAGACCTATTGTGCCCATATTATTAAAATGTGCATCACTTTGTATTTTCCCTGTTAAAAATACTATTCTTTCTAATATGTCAGTGAGATGCACAACTCCATTCCAGTAATTTCCTGCATATACAGTAGTAAGTACTTTCATGTTAAGCCTAGTGAGTTTATAGACTACAAAGTATTTGTACGAAACAGACAGACCTCATAGGCAAAAAACTGCAGATAATTTGTCTTCCACTCTGTGATGCACACAAACCACCTCTTTGATCATGTGACGTGCAGCTTACATTTCACTACAGACAGAGCAAGAGGTGGAACAGAGTGTACAGGGTGTTAGCCAACTCTTCCGTCAATAGCCTCGCTGCTAACACCACCCTCCTGCCAGCAAAACACAATGTCATGCGTATCAGGAGCCTGAGCAGGTTGCCCACTATCTCATCTCCACAGAATTTCTCAATTCGTTGCTTTTCCTTTCAGAGTCCCTGGGGTATCACTGCACCTCAGCAACGTAGACAACAAAGCATTGCTACACCTTCTCTCCTTCATTGCTGAGTGGCTGATGTCTAGAGAGGGTAGCTATTTCTGTAATTTACCATATAACTCAATGTGCCCCCTCCTTCTTACATTATACAACATATAAGACATGGGAATATATTCATCATATTTTTTCATAGGATTAACTTTTGAATGTACATGTTTGAATGTTATTATAGTCTCTGTCATCTCATTGCATGGCAGATAAATTAGGACCTCTAATCTATAAGAGGATAATCTGTCTATGCTTTTTGTCACCTGCCCCCCTCCACCCAGCCCTCCATGTTACGTCTGGAACCCATGCAAATGCTCTAGCCTTGAATGACCTGTACCAGTGCCTTTCCCCTTCTCAACAACAGCCACTCCTGCCTCATCATAGACAATGGGATGTCCTAAAATGAGTAAAGCATGCCTTAAAGTATAAATGGCTCTACAAACAATGTACGTACCCTATATCAAATTACATCAAATTGTATTGGTCGTGAACACATTTTCAGATACAATCGCAGGTGCAGTGAAATGCTTATGTTTCTAGCTCCAACAGTGCAATAGTTAAAACTATAGGTTTTGCAATAACAACTGGCACCCTGTTGACTGCCTAAAAAGGGCCACAAAATGGCCTCACAAAACCAAAACAGGCCTTTGTTTTGGTTTAAAAGGGTACGATGTGCCTTTAAAAGCAGTAGACAGTCAGGTGACTTGGTAAGCAGAAGCAAACTCAGCTCTGAAACAGAAAACAGAGCAACTGCGAACAGTAGAGAGGGGTGCGCGAGGGACCCAGTTCACGATGACAATGTTAAAGCTGTGAGGAAAGAGAAGAGCAAAAACAGGGAGAGGGAAGAGAGAGGAGGAGCTCGTGGTGGCTCTTAAACTAAATGAGGACGTAGTGGTGAGTCTGCCAGCCTGAGTAGTTCAAATAGCTGCATTTGTATTTAGGTATACAGTGGGAATGCTTGGAGAAAGAACAACTGCATCACCCCATTGGAGAGACTGTGCTTCTGTTTGTGAGTGAGGCTAACTGTCAGACGAAACTCGTATTGTTGACGTGAGAAAATAAAACAACCGTAGCAGTCAGTGTAGTGAGAATATGGCCAGAAGGGTGAGAGACAGGAAATTGTGACAGGGAGACAGAGGAGGAGATTTTGGAATTAGTTGCTACGTCAGTTTTTCCACATCCGCAGGGCAACAGCATGTTGAGGCCAGGGTCATTTTATTTTCGATCAGGCAGAACTTTAAAGCCTTGGTTTACCTTGAGGGTTTATCTTGCCGTGCATTTTGTTATGTTTGTATTTATTAACTGTGCTCTACAGCATTGTCATTTGAGATTCTGTATTCATCCAAGGAAAAGTGTGGATAAGCTGCAGGATGCTGATTGTGTGGCGCACATTACCCGGGTTGCAGCCAGATTTTCAGATGTACTTCTTTGGAATGAATATCCTTGCAGTGAGAGATATGTTTTCTTCTCATTCCAGATAATTTCTCCTCTGAACGACTCTCACAGCTGCAGTGAACCTTGATGGGTCAAAAAAGTGCATGCATGTCAGGTGTGGACAGAGGGAGGGTCAGGGGAGGATACATGTACAAGGCACATGTTGATTTTCAGGAAATCCGTAGGAGTCCATGAAGAGATGGGTAGAGGACTTTTTTTTTTTTACCCTGGCCTGGGTTCGTCCACGGTGCCATCCAGTTGCACCCGCCCACCCTACCCACTTTTCCTGCAGTGAGCTCTGGGGTGAGTGGCGTACTTCTCCTGCCAGGAAATTAGTTGCTGTGTGGCTCTTGAAGGCCCATGCCTTGATGCAGTGATCTCTACTTCTCTCCTCCTCAGTGTGCCAGCAGAGGGACAAGCTGGATCTGTTCCTTTTTCTTCCCTCATCTCTCTCACTTTCTCCCTGCCTCTCTTGCTCTCTCCAATCCCATGTCAGTCAGGGGAGGGATCCGAGTTGTGCTTCCTGGAAGAGCTTCTCTCTTAAAGCGGCACAACAGAGTCCTGTATATCATGGTTCCATATGAGAGGAGTCGTTAAACTTGCTCGCTTGGTGACTCAACATAAGCAGCAGTCGTAATCGGATGGGATACTTTCTCATGCAGCAACTGGACCACAGGCTAAGTGGATGCATTTCCCCCCTATTAGTCTATGAGGAGGACACTGTGTCCTCTTATTGGATCACAACCAGGAAGTGGAAGATGGCCACTAATTGGCTTTAGAGGCATTGTTTTTTGTTTTATGGTAGAGATCTTTTAAAATGTAGCGTGATTGAGGAAGACAGTTACTATTTTAACCCAGATATTGTGTTCCTAGTTCTGACTACAGTTAGATACTTTTATCCTCTTTCTCTCTCCAATTCTGCATAACCAACACAGTAACTCATTCCTTGAAACACACACTCACTTAAACATTGAAGATGACACTCATCTCTCTTTGTTGTCTCTGGCAGAGCTGAGACCCCATGGTGGCCAGAAAGATGGGATGCATCCCAGAATGCTATTAAGCAGAGAGATGGGCCTGCAGTTCTCTACTTGACAACATGCATCTGTACAAGGTAATCAAATGTTCTCTCATACAACTCGGAGCTGAAATCAAATTCAACCTTACCAACAGACTTAGTGAAACTCTACACATGATTCCAAGCCATGAACCTCTGTGATTTAGTTAACTCCAGAAGTCCTTACAGTTTGATTGGCTAAATAGTCTCTTGAGTTTCTCGTCGTCATATCAGGGAGATTCTATGCCAGCGTAGCCGGAAATAATTTTTGGTATCACCAATTGTTCTGGCAATTTTAACATAGAAACTTAATTGGGAGGAAGGATGTTTGATATGGTTTTTACATTTGTATCACACAACATTTTTTTCATCATGATGAAAGGGGCCATTTTAGGCCATTTTTGACCTATACATGCCTCCTGTAACAGCCAATGATCTGTGGATTGTACATGATACAGAAAAATTCTCATTTATTTAAACAAAAATATATTACTATGTCAAAAGTACCCTTTTTGGTTGTATTTATTTTAAGACATATTGTTTGGAACAAGTACATAAAGATTTCAGAGTGGGCTCGCTGCAAATTCTGAAGGTATGATCAATTTTATGTGTACTACCAACACAGTGAATGGGGAAATGGATTCAAAGGGAAGTCCCTCTGCTGGTGATTTGCTGAATGTGCAATCCTAAAGGAAGGCTGTTGGTCATTAACCAATCATGTCAATTTCATCATTAAAAGTAACAGAGAGCCCACCGTTGAAATTGTATGTGTTGTTATGAATTTGACATATTGTATTTTTACAAACAATGTGTCCTAAAAGAAGCTAATTCAAAAAGGGTCATTTTGAGATATTAATATTAATATGTTTAAATTTGAATAAATTCATTTGAAAATGTTTATTTCAGAATCTAGGCTATATCCACCCTATAAGGAGTAAAATGACACCAATATGTTATTTTTTTTACCAGGTAAGTTGACTGAGAACACATTCTCATTTACAGCAACTACCTGGAGAATAGCTACAGGGGAGAGGAATGAACCAATTGTAAACTGGGGATGATTAGGTGACCGTGATGGTATGAGGGTCAAATTAGGAATTTAGCCAGGACACCAGGGTTCATTTATCGCAACACCCCTACAATAAGTGCCATGGGTTCTTTAGTGACCACAGAGAGTCAGGACACCCGTTTAACGTCCCTTCTGAAAGACGGCTCCCTACACAGGGCAATGTCCCTAATCACTGCACTGGGGCATTGGGATATATTTTTTACCAGAGGATAGGGTGCCTCCCACTGGCCCTCCAACACCACTTCCAGCAGCATCTGGTCTCCCATCCAGGACCAATGCTGCTTAGCTTCAGAAGCAAGCCAGCAGTGAGATGGAGGGTGGCATGCTGCTGGCGGTGTCTGTATCATGTATGGTTCACAGAACATAGGGTGTTACAGGAGGCATGTATACGTCTAAAATGGGCCTAAATGGCTCTTTGACAAGATCAAATCAAATTGTATTTGTCACATGTGCTGAATACATCTTACTGTGAAATGCTTACTTACAAGCCCTTAACCAACAACGCAGTTCAAAAAATAGAGTTAAGATAAAGAAAATGATATATTTACAGCTCAATCATGATCTTAAGATTGGCCATGCTATACTAATGGCAAGGGGAAAGTACTGAACATATAAGATATTGTTAAAACCTCTTAAGGATCGTAACCTTTTTTAAATGGCCACCTAAAATGACATACCCAAATCTAACTGCCTCTAGCTCAGGGCCTGAAGCAAGGAAATGCATATTCTTCATTCCATTTGAAAGGAAACACTTTGAAGTTTGTGGAAATGTGAAATTATTGTAGGAGAATACAGAGATAGCAGGGGTTCAAACTGTAGAACCCAGTTCCTACATTTCAATGTAAAAATGTATTTTATCAAACAACACTATGCTACATTTTATCTCTGGAACACTCAGGATGACAAATCAGAGCACGATTACTGAACGTAAGTACATTATTTACCTTCAGAGGTGAATGTATCAAACCAGTTGCCGTGATAAAAGTTTTGTTGTTGTGCACTCTCTTCAAACAATAGCATGGTATTTTTTCACTGTAATAGCTACTGTTAATTGGACAGTGCAGTTAGATTAACAATAATTTAAGCTTGCTGCCCATATAAGACATGTCTATGTCCTGGAAAGTTTGCTGTTACTTATGTCATTCTAGTCACATTAGGGCATGTTTGCAACAACCCTCCGAGTATAGGGACACTGATCCCGTAGATCCTTAAGAGGTTTAAATGGGGTGGTGGTGTTGTACCTAACCAGCTGTGGAGGCAGGATGTTGGACAACTGCTCAATTGGTGACACTGGGCATCTTCTTCCTTGTAAGGTATCGATGATGATGGTACATGTGCACCTTGGCTTTGGTACCCATCCTGCAAAGATGTCTTAAATCAAAAACTGTTGATACCGTGCATTCGGAAAGTATTCAGGTCTTTATGATAGAGTGGCCAGATGGAAGCCACTCCTCAGTAGAATGCTCAGCCTACTTGGAGTGTGTGGGCTGTCATGTGCCTTTTTATAGACTCTCAGACCATGAGAAACAATGTTCTCTGGTCTGATGAAACCAAGATTGAACTCTTTGGCCTGAATGCCAAACGTCATGTCTGGAGAAAACCTGGCACCATCCCTACGGTGAAGCATGGTGGTGGTGGCAGCATCATGCTGTGGGGATGTTTTTCAATGGCAGGGACTGGCTAATCAGGATCAGGATCGACAGAAAGATGAACGGAGCGAAGTACAGAGAGATCCTTGATGAAAACCTGCTCCAGAGCACTCAGGACCTCGGAAGGTGAACCTTCACCCCAGTCTAACTGGACAAAGACCCTAAGCACACAGACAATGCAGGAGTGGCTTCGGGGCGAGTCTCTGAATTTCCTTGAGTGGCTCAGCCAGAGTCCGTACTTGAATCCGATCTGACATCTCTGGAGAGACCTGAAAATAGCTGTGCAGCGACGCTCCCCCTCCAACCTGACAGAGCTTGAGCTGATCTGCAGAGAAGAATGGGAGAAACTCCCCAAATAAGAGAGGCTGTAATCGCTGTCAAAGGTGCTTCAACAAATTACTGAGTGAAGGGTGTAAATGTGATATTTCTGTTTATCTGTAATACATTTGAAAACATTTCTAAAAACCTGTTTTTGCTTTGTCATTATGGGGTATTGTGTGTAGATTGATAATGGAAAAATAATAATTTAATCCATTAAGGCTGTAACATAACACAATGTGGAAAAAGTCAACGGGTCTGAATACTTTCCGAATGCACTTTACATGATAGTACTAGTAATAATCTTGACAAATCCAAAAGAAGAGATGAGAAATGCAAACATATGTAATTCGTATTTCTGCATGATGCCAAAGGTGATACATTGATGACCTGATGATGGTTGAATAACTGAAACGTTTGTCCTTGCACTTTTTAGCCCTTATGATTGACATCATGCTATGATAAATTGCACTTGCCTTTTAAGCCTATTTTCATGCAAATGTGGCTGATACTGTTCAATAAGGACTGAAAGCAATGCACAGACAGCACCCACTGTTTATTCAACAGTTGATAATAACAATTTTTATTCTGAAACTTCTAAAGGGCTGGATGACTTGGGAGGCCAATGCAGACTCATACACAGCCCTGTTCATAACTTCCCCTGGAAACTGGTTTCAGACAGTGTTTTAGAGTATCAATAACATATCTAGCACCATTTGAAATCAGTGTTCTTGGTGTAAGAAAGACACAATTTAAAGCAGGATGGATGAAGGCATACAGTAGGCCTACATCCGTCCGTCTCATAATTTCTCACACATTTGGCATGGCGGATATTGTTAACGTAATTTGCTGACTGACAATAAAAACATTGCCTTCCGTGTCCAATGATGTAAATGTCATATGTATCACTAGAATATGTTCTGGGAATGTCCCCCCCCCACGACAGCAATCTCATGATCACACCTTGCCGCCCACCTTCATGACCCCTCTTGCCAAGGTTGACCATTTTCTTTTGGTGTTTAGAGTCTCCTCTATTTCTAGCACCATTTGAAATCGGTTACAATGTCGGGGGAATATCATGTGAACAGAAGATAAAAAACACCCTTGGATTCACCCACACATTTAAGAGTTGTCCTTGACCAACTCACATTCTTTTTGCTCAAAGTTCAAGTAGACTTTACCAAAGGGGAGCCAAAGGGCCGCAGTTGTGAAATGTTCATTGACTTCAGCTTGCAAAGCTTTTTAATTTGAATAGTTTTTCATGTTGCACATTATGAGACAAAATGAAGGACATGTTGATGCAGGTGAGTGGTTTTCAGTTGAGTTAGCTGTTACCATAGACTTCCAGTCATTAGCATTGACTTTAACTTAAAAATGGAAGAAGATAAAGGGCTTCCATGCCAATATCCCAAAGGATCCCTTTAAGCTGTTTATCCTGTTTTGACCACAGGTTTATACAAAGGGAGGGAGAAAGTTTATTGTGTATTTGAAACATGAAAGCAAACCATCTATGACAGGCATGCACCCCTTTTTTGAAGGCCCTCAGATCACCCCCCCACGTGGTTGTGCATCAGCAGTTTTTCTCTTAAGTCCTGCACTGATTGTCACTCAATAAGCCCAAGTCAGCTAAACATTTTTAAATTGGTAAATTAGTCTAGCGGCCAGCTTTCTAAACTTGTAGTAGGCCTAATCATGGTTGAATTACTGACCGGGGTCCCCCATTGATTTTGTTAGTCACTCTCACTCAGATCTCATATTAAAAACTGCAAACATTTATCTCCACCCAATGACAAAAATTTGTAGAATTGCAGGAAATTAGCTGTAAAACTGCTAATTTTCCTCTGCCCAATGGCAAAATGAGTAGAATTACATGAAATTTGTTATGAAATTGCAAACTCTTCTCTCAGCCATATGGCAAAATGTGTATAATTTCAGCATGCCACTGCAGCCCCTTATGATGAGTTCAGATTTTTGTGTGACCCCCACCACCATCAAAGTTGCCCAACCCTGATCAATGGTGTTCCAGTTTGCGTTCGCACAGGAATTTTCTGGAAAGTTGCACACGTGGATATAGGCCTTGCTGAACCAGAAGTGTATTCATTACGTAGATTCTGTTGCAAAATGTTTCACAACAGAAACAGTTTATTCCAAACGTAAAATGTTTTGCACCGAAAACAAGAGTTTCTTATGGTCAAATTCAGGTAGTTCCATCCCTGTTTCGCTACATTTGGTGTTTGATTCTTTAACGGTTTTCATTGCAACACTTAAGCTGAATCCTAAACCATCCCCTCATTCACATTACCAATAAGCATTCCGTTATGTTGCGCCGGATGTCATGCATTTCAGTGGGGACGTCCAGAAAGGAGTGGAAACGCAAAACCCCTTGCAGTTGAGGCTTCCATTGCAAGACGGAATCCACCTATTTTGAAAATGTTAAAACTATTCATAGTCTTCAGCCCAGCCAGAGTCCTATGGAGTCAAATTCACACCACATGTATTGAATTCAAAATGAAATAAAACCCGAACATGAAAAATAAAGTTGAGAATGTAATCATTATATTTTCAAGGACGGGTGAAATAATGGATGTTGAAATCAAAAACCAAACAATTGGAAGCTAAATTTATATAATTGTAAACAAAAATAAGACATCAAAACCCCAAAACTTCCAAGCAAATAATTTTAAAGCGAGGGCAAAACTCCCATCAGCCACTCTTTCGGCTACAATACCGATTTTACACGGAGCCCCGCCGATCCATCATGACTGGACTACCGACGTAATTCGTTTTTTCTCCCGTTTTTTTTTCAACTGGCTCCTCCATCGAGATGTCCCCTGAATGCCCATCTGCTAGCCTGATAGTCACGGCCCACTAGCTGTCTAGAGTATATCGGACTGTTAGCTGAAGAGGAGCATCGGACAAATTCTTTGGCCACTATACCTATTTTGACAATTGGCCTGGACCTCTTTACCACACTGAGCCCTGCTGATCAATGACGAATGGTCTGCCGACGTAACAGCACGAGGGGGCTACAACAGACTTCTTCCGTCGCAACTACCTCTAAGGCCCTTCTAATAGCTTGCTATCCCCGGCCGCTAGCTATCTGAATCGCTGTGTCCCCTGCCCGCCGAGCTACTCACTGGACCCCTATAATCACTCGGCTACGCATGCCTCTCCCTAATGTCAATATGCCTTGTCCATTGCTGTTTTGGTTAGTAATTATTTACTTATTTCACTGTAGAGCCTCTAGCCCTGCTCAATATGTTAATAGTTAACCCTTTAGTTCCAACTCCCACACATGCGGTGACCTCATCTGGTTTAAATTATGTTTCTAGAGACAATATCTCCCTCATCGTCACTCAATGCACAGGTTTACCTCCACTGTATTCACATCCTACCATACCCTTTGTCTGTACATTATGCCTTGAATCTATTCTACCGTGCCCAGAAACATGCTCCTTTTACTCTCTGTTCTGAACGTACTAGGCAACCAGTTCTTATAGCCTTTAGCCGTACCCTTATTGAAAGATTAGTGGAATCTGTGTGGGTAGGATGACTGACATTGAAGGTGAACAGGTGGTCACGTGTCAGGTGACAGAGGAATGGATGAGGCTGAGGCAGGAATTCCTATAACCATAAAGTGGTATATTTACTGAGTAGTCTGTGCTGCATCACAAAGGAAACAAATAACATGTATCCGATCAAATTCCTCATCCCAAAGATCATATCATAACAATCATTCATGATTAACATAATTAGGGAAGTCAACAATCCAGTTCATTAAGAAGTCAATAGTAATCATCAGTGAGTCATTTAGGCTCGTAACTATTTATCATAAGTCATGAAAGAATACAAACAGTGAATGGTTATTCAATCTATAATCTCCATTAGTTTGGTATCAAAGTTGATCAGTTAGCAAATAATGACGTTTTTCATTTCACCCTTTCAATTGTGTACATATAATTCATTTCATTACATAACCATATCGATTGCATAATTGGCCTATGGGGATCCGTAGGGCCATGATCATTGGCAATACATATTACACAATATGTTTGAAGTGTGCGCTCCAAGCTGCACTCCGTGGTAATAGCCCACTCCCCCCATCGCCACAGATAGTTCAGATGAAAGGTAACAGAGTCGGTGGATTTACATGGATTCATGGATGCACAGAACTTCTGGATTAGACGGAGTTAAGGAACAGAAAGCAGCGAGATCAGGCAATGGCAATTTCCTCCTTTTATGGAGTTGAGATCTGTCGGACATTTCCACCTGACCTAATTAAAGCGCCCCAAGCCCAGCTGAGTAAGTGGCAATGAATTAAAGGATTATTCAACCGACTCCATGGGCCTTTTCTACACTTATCCTACTCCTCCTCTGTTCCTCTGGTGATGGAGATTTAATCCAGGCCCTGCAGTGCCTAGCTCCACTCCCATTCCCCAGGCACTCTCATTTGTTGACTTATGTAACCGTAAAAGCCTTGGTTTCATGCATGTTAACATTAGAAGCCTCCTCCCTAAGTTTGTTTTATTCACTGCTTTAGCACACTCTGCCAACCCAGATGTCCTAGCCGTGTCTGAAAACCCTGACATTTCCATCCCTAACTATAACATTTTCCGACAAGATAGAACTTCCAAAGAGGGCAGAGTTAGCCTGCAGAGTTCTGTCTTACTATCCAGATTTGTGCCCAAACTATTTGAGCTTCCACTTTTCCAGAAACAAGTCTCACCGTTGCCGCTTGCTACAGACCACCTTCTGCCCCCAGCTGTACCATATGTGAATTGATTGCCCCCCATCTATCTTCAAAGCTCCTGCTGTTAGGTGACCTAAACTGGGACATGCTTAACACCCCAGCCATCCTACAATCTAAACTTGATGCCCTCAATCTCACACAAATTATCAATGAACCTACTAGGCATAACCCCAGATCTGTAAACATGGGGACCCTCATAGATATCATCCTAACCAATCTGCCCTCCAAATACACCTCTGCTGTCTTCAACCAGGATCTCAGTGATCACTGCCTCATTGCCTTCGTCCGTAATGGGTCTGCGGTCAAACCCCCACCCCTCATCCCTGTCAAACTCTCCGTAAAACACTTCAGCGAGTAGGCCTTTCTAATTGACCTGGCCCGGGTATCCTGGAAGGATATTGACCTCATTCCGTCTGTAGAGGATGCCTGGTTATTCTTTAAAAGTGGTTTCCTCACCATCTTAAATAAGCATGCCCAATTCAAAAAATGTAGAACCTGTAACAGATTTAGCCCTTGGTTCACTCCAGACCTGACTGCCCTTGACCAGCACAAAAACATCCTGTGGCGTACTGCATTAGCATCGAATAGCCCCCGCAATATTCAACTTTTCAAGGAATTTAGGAACCAATACACACAGGCAGTTAGGAAAGCAAATGCTAGCTTTTTCAAACAGAAATTTGCATTCTGTAGCACAAACTCCAAAAGGTTCTGGGACACTGTAAAGTCCATGGAGAATAAGAGCACCTCCTCCCAGCTGCCCACTGTACTGAGGCTAGGAAACACTGTTACCACTGATAAATCAGAGATAATTGAGAATTTCAATAAACATTTTTCTACGGCTGGCCATGCTTTCCACCTGGCGACCCCTACCCCGGTCAACAGCCCTGCACCCCGCACGACAACTTGCCCAAACCTCCCCATTTCTCCTTTACCCAAATCCAGATAGCTGATGTTCTGAAAGAGCTGCAAAATCTGGACCCCTACAAATCAGCCGGGTTAGACAATCTGGACCCTCTCTTTCTACAATCATCTTCCAAAATTGTTGCAACCCCTATTACTAGCTTGTTCAACCTCTCTTTCGTATCATCTGAGATCCCCAAAGATTGGAAAGCTGCCGCGGTCATCCCCCTCTTCAAAGGAGGAGACACTCTACACCCAAACTGCTACCGACCTATATCTATAAAGCCCTGCCTTTCTAAGATTTTTCGAAAGCCAAGTTAACAAACAGATCACCGACCATTTCGAATCCCACCATACCTTCTCCGCTATGCAATCTGGTTTCCAAGCTGGCCATGGGTGCAGCTCAGCCACGCTCAAGGTCCTAAACGATATCATAACCACCATCGATAAGAGACAATACTGTGCAGCTGTATTCATCGACCTGGCCAAGGCTTTCGACTCTGTCAATCTTCAAATTCTTATCGGCCGACTCATCAGCCTTGGTTTCTCAAATGACTGCCTCACCTGGTTCACCAACTACTTCTCAGACCGAGTTCAGTGTGTCAAATCAGAGGGCCTGTTGTCCGGACCTCTGGCAGTCTCTATGGGGGTGCCACAGGGTTCAATCCTCATGCCACCTTTTTTGTCTGTATACATCAATGATGTCGCTCTTGCTGTTGGTGATTCTCGGATCCACCTCTACACAGACGACACCATTTTGTATGCTTCTGGCCCTTCTTTGGACACTGTGTTAACCAACCTCCAGACGAGCTTCAATGCCACACAACTCTCCTTCCGTGACCTCCAACTGCTCTTAAATGCAAGTAAAACTAAATGCTCTTCAACCGATCGCTACTCACACCTGCCCGCCCGTCCAGCATCACTACCCTGGACGGTTCTGACTTAGAATATGTGGACAACTACAAATACCTAGGTGTGTGGTTAGACTGTAAACTCTCCTTCCAGACTCACATTAAGCATCTCCAATCCAAAATTACATCTAGAATTGGCTTCCTATTTCACAACTAAGCATCCTTCACTCATGCTGCCAAACATACCCTCGTAAAACTGATTATCCTACCGATCCTTGACTTTGGCGATGTAATTTACAAAATAGCCTCCAACACTCTACTCAGCAAATTGGATGCAGTCTATCACAGTGCCATCCGTTTTGTCACCAAAGCCCCATATACTACCCACCACTGTGACCTGTTTGCTCTCGTTGGCTGGCCCTCACTTCATATTCGTCGCCAAACCCACTGGCTCCAGGTCATCTGTAAGTCTTTGCTAGGTAAAGCTCCCCCTTATCTCAACTCACTGGTCACCATAGCAGCATCCACCCGTAACACGCGCTCCAGGAGGTGTATTTCACTGGTCACCCCCAAAGCCAATTCCTCCTTCGGCCGCCTTTCCTTCCAGTTCTCTGCTGCCAATGACTGGAACGAACTGCAAAAATCACTGAAGCTGGAGACTCATATCTCCCTCACTAGCTTTAAGCACCAGCTGTCAGAGCAGCTCACAGATCACTGCACCTGTACATAGCCCATCTGTAAATAACCCATCCAACTACCCTCATCCCCATACTGTTATTTATTTTGCTCCTTTGCACACTAGTATCTCTACTTGCACACTCATCTTCTGCACATCTATCACTCCAGTCTTTAATTGCTATATCGTAATTATTTCACCACTATGGCCTATTTATTGCCTGTACCTCCCTTATCCTAACTCATTTGCACACACTGTATATAGACATTTTGTATTATTGAACTTATGTTTGTTTATTCCATGTGTAACTTGGTTACACTTTCCCAGCAACCAATCCTTTTGAATACAAATTGCCTACGCTCTTGCCTACATGTACTACCTTTTGGTCACGCTACTCGTATCTTTGCTTTCATGTCTGCTTCTTTGCTTTCACTGCTAGTCGGTTCGATTGCGAGTTTTGGCATTAATTTTCCGTGAAGGGCAGGGTTTAGAGCACATATGTCAGAGTCAAGGCCCGCGGGCCACATCCGGCCCGCGAGAAGGTTTTTTACGGCCCCTGGGATGATCTTGATTTATTATTAGAACCGGCCCGCAGACCGCAGCAAGCCGGCAGCCCGCAGATCTTTTACACGCACCAATACTACATTTCCCACAATGCAACGGTGACGCACCGAGCAGTAGGCTGCTTCATTTCAATATTTATTGGCACAGCAGTCGTCAGCATCACAGTAAAATTAACTTTCAGATACCCATCAAAAATGGCAAAACGGAAGGTGGACACTGAGAACCGGGGGTTTCAAACAAGGTGGGAGTCGGAGTATATGTTCACGGAGGTAGCTGGAAAACCTGTGTGTCTTCTGTGTGGAGAAAGTGTGGCGGTACTGAAAGAGTATAATCTGAGACGACATTATGAAACGAAACACGCGGACAAAAACAAGAATATGGACATGGAACAAAGGCTACAAAAGGCAGAGGAATTAAAACGAGGCCTCAAATCTCGACAGGCTCTGTTCAAAAAAGCCAAATCACAAGGCCAGGCTGCTGTCAAGGCCAGTTTTATTTTGGCAGAAGAGATCGCTAAATCAGCCCGGCCATTTACGGAGGGGGATTTCATCAAAACTGCATGATTAAAGTTTGTGACGAAGTTTGCCCAGAAAAAAGGCAACTCTTTTTAAATGTGAGTCTGAGCAGAAACACCATTGCCGAGAGAGTAGACCAGTTGTCCATCAATCTAAAAGAGCAGCTTGTGAAAAAGGGAAAAGATTTCATTGCATATTCCTTGGCTGTGGATGAGAGCACCGACATTTCTGACATTGCCCAGTTGTCAATTTTCATCCGCGGAGTGGACTCCAGCCTAAGCGTGACAGAGGAGTTTTTGGCTTTACGTCCTATGCATGGCACAACTACGGGGCATGATTTGTATGAAGAGGTGTCAAGATGTGTAAATGAGATGGAGCTGCCTTGGGAAAAACTCGTGGGTTTGACAACCGACGGAGCACCTGCGATGTGTGGACACAGGAGCGGACTGGTGGCGAAGATACGGGAAAAGATGCAAGAGGAAAACGCGACAGGTGAGCTGACAGCTTATCATTGTATCATACACCAGGAAGCGTTGTGCGGTAAAGCCTTGAAAATGGAGCATGTAATGAGCATCATCACGCGCACAGTTAACTTTATCAGAGCCAAAGGTTTGAATCACCGCCAGTTCAAGGCATTTCTGACGGAGTTAGAAACGGAGCATGGTGATTTGCCTTATCACACAGAGGTGCGATGGCTAAGCCAGGGAAAGGTGCTTCAAAGATGTTTCGAGCTTCGTGAGGAGATTTGTCTGTTCTTGGACAGCAAAGGGAAAGACACAACACAACTCCGAGACGAAATGTTTCTGTGTGAAATGGCTTTTCTGTGTGACATTACGAGTCATCTGAATGCAATGAACTTGCAGCTGCAGGGTCGGGATCATGTCATCTCTGATATGTACAGTACAGTGAAGGCATTTAAAACCAAACTGACTCTGTGGGAGACGCAGATGCGGAAAGAAAATTTGAGCCACTTTCCCAGCTGCCAGACCATGAAAGAGAAGCTCTCTACCAGTGCGTTCCCGAGCGCACAGTTGGCTGATAAAATAGGAATGCTTGCCGCTGACTTTCGACGCCGATTTGCTGACTTTGAAGCACAAAAAAGCAGGTTGGAACTGCTCGGTAACCCATTTGCTGTTGACGTGGAAAGCTCACCACCAAACCTCCAAATGGAGTTGATTGACCTCCAATGCAATGATGCACTGAGGGCAAAATATGCGGCAGTGGGTGCTGCGGAGTTCGCCCGTTTCCTCCCGACACAATGCCCCAGCTGCGCATCCAGGCTGCTCAAACGTTGTCTATGTTTGGCAGCACATACCTGTGTGAACAACTTTTTCTTTTGATGAACCTGAACAAAACATCACACAGAAGTCGACTTACTGCTGAACACCTCCACTCAATTCTGAGGATTTCCTCAGCTCAGAGCCTTACCCCGAACATTGATGAACTTGTGGAAAAGATGGGACACCACCAAGTATCACCCTCAACCTCAAACAAGTGAACATTACTGTGCAATCACATATTTAGAGTTTTTACTCAGTTCAAGTTTAAAAGTTAAAGTTTAATATTTGTTTTCACTGCATGTTACTTCTCCTTAAACAAAGTGTTGTTTTTGATTAATAGATTTTTGCACTTTATTTTATTGTATTTCAATCCAATTATATTTTAAAAATATTTCAGTTGAGTGGATGATAGAAAATTGCTATTATTGTTTTTTTCTTTGAAGTAAATTTAGCCCACTTTTGCTAAAATAGAAAATATAGGCTACTGATGGTGCCTTGAATACCGGTTTCTTTCATTTAATGTTCATGTTATGGGGATTTTTATATAAAGGAAATTTGTCTTTTGTGTCTGTTGAAAATTAAAGATTACTGACAGAGCCATAAGAAAATATTGCTTTATTTATCTGATCATATTGGAATATATTTGTTAGGTTTTCAGTAGGTTCAATTAGGTTCACTAGACTATATGCGTCATTTAAAAATTTTTCAATGAACATTCGAACAGTCCGGCCCTCGGCTTGTAGCTAAATTTTTTATTTGGCCCTCCGTCCATTTGACTTTGACACCCCTGGTTTAGAGGGAGGCATAGACAATGCGTGTTAGTAGGTCTGCTAGTTTTGGAGTGACGGTTCATCTTAACCGAATCAATGATCATGATAGACAAGCTTTTTTTATTGCCTACTTAAGTAGACCTGACATCACCTCATTTTAGGGTTTTAGCCAACTTACTTCAAAATTGTTAGTCACGGGTCAATAATGTACGGATATTATAAGCATGTCTATCTAATGCATTTAATGACAAACCATCTAACTACTTAGATAGACATATGAATTACCTGTTGCGCAGGTGTTGGTAACTGGTTCGCCATACACCTGCGCCAATATCATTTGTCATAGAGTTTTGCTCTTGCTTTTAAATTATTTGCTTACAAGTTTTGGGGTTTTGCTTTTGATGTCTTATTTTTGTTTACCATGCTATACATTTTGCTTCCAATTGTTTGGTTTTTGATTTCAACACCCATTATTTCATCCGTCCTCAAAAATATAATTTTACATTCTCAACTTTATTTTTCATGTTCACAATATATTTTATTTTGAATTCAATACATATAACATGAAATTGGGCCCATAGTAATAACTTAAAATAAAAAGTTGCTTTCTACAATGGTATCGTCGACCTAGCCTAGCTTTTAGCTAGCTGCTCTGCAGTGCAAGTTAGCTTGACTTGCTATAAAGTTAGAGAAACAAGTTGAGAAAAATTAACTAAACCAAATATGTTTTATTATCACATTAAACAATATATTTATCCTTTCTTGAATGAAAATGTCATATTTTGCAATCTTCCAAAATAAATGCGATCTCTGATGTTGCGGTACAAACACTGCAAGTTCGTTTTTTTAATCAAATTGTACAAACTGAAAACATATCGTGATATGCGTGTTGGGATAATCAGCAAGCGGTGTTGTGTGGTGAAACACTGCTTCCCATTCATTTTCAATGGAAGGAAAGCGGTGAGAGGCGGAGAGGGCTGGGGACCTTTGGGCGGTGCGAAGGTGGCGTGGGAGGCGGTGGGAACCATGTTCACTAGCACAAGACGCCCCTCGGTGAAACACCGCTTCCCATTAATTTTCAATGGAAGGAAAGTGGTGAGAGGCGGAGAGGGCTGGGGACCTTTGGGCGGCGCCAAGGTGGCGTGGGAGGCGGTGGGAACCATGTACACTAGCACAAGACGCCCCTCGGTGAAACACCGCTTCCCATTCATTTTCATGGAAGGAAAGTGGTGAGAAGTGGAGAGGGCGGGGACCTTTGGGCGGTGCGAACGTGGCGTGGGAGGCGGTGAAAAATATAACATTTTCACAACTTTATGCAAGTCACCAGCGACGACCACTGGGTGATGACCAATCATATCGAGTGGTTTCCATGACGAATTTGACGCTATGCGACCCAAAGCTGGAGACTTTCTTCAGCAAAGATGGCTGATAAAAATACTAGGATGGAAGCAAATGTAAGTGATTATAACGTCATAACAAATCATGCGAAAAAATACAGTACAGAACAGTTGAGAGGAATATGTTAGTTAATGTAGAGATTATGCATATTTTTTTGTCATAAAATTTATTTGCGAAAATCGCGAATTAGCAAGCTAGCTGACTAGCTAACATTTTGTAATTAATTGTAATTCTGGTTGTTTGATGTTTTAGGGACTCTTGAAACATCCAGCAAACCAGGCTGTCGTCTTGTGAAACAGTGGATGTAAAGAATCTAGCTAGCTAAAGCATTTACTGCAAATTGAATGTACAATTTTTTTAAGTGTGTCTTGCTGATATTTGCCATGCAATGCAGATAGATAAAGTAAAGTAACTAGCTAACTATTTTCTTGCTTATTGTGCAGTGAAGGATAAAAAATACCTGTATGCCTATAGATGTGTAGCTAGCTATGTAGCCGATCTGTGTATGGACCCTAAAACGTTTGGTACAGTGCCTTGCGAAAGTATTCGGCCCCCTTGAACTTTGCGACCTTTTGCCACATTTCAGGCTTCAAACATAAAGATATAAAACTGTATTTTTTTGTGAAGAATCAACAACAAGTGGGACACAATCATGAAGTGGAACGACATTTATTGGATATTTCAAACTTTTTTAACAAATCAAAAACTGAAAAATTGGGCGTGCAAAATTATTCAGCCCCTTTACTTTCAGTGCAGCAAACTCTCTCCAGAAGTTCAGTGAGGATCTCTGAATGATCCAATGTTGACCTAAATGACTAATGATGATAAATATACATATTAATTCAGAATCTGGCTTTGAACCTCAGCTATCTTCATAGCCACTTGTATCAACTTAAAAACAGTCTGAATGACATTAATGACGCCTATGGATTGAGTAGAATATAATCTAACTTTGTGCCAAGGATACAAGTCGTATATACATGTAGTTATTACCATGCATGAGATCCCCCACATTGTAGCCTGTAAATGTAATATATTCACTGTTGATGTACTCTACCTTGGCAAATAACGGTGCAGTTCAGGTATGAATGTCTTTTATATTATTTTTTCAGTCATATCCAATACCAGGAGTATCAAATTCCAGTCTTTGAATGATGCTGTGTCTGCATGTATGTATTACAATTATACACTTCAACAGTGTTTACCAATCTTGGTCCTGGGACAGCAATGGTTACAAATTGTAACTATGCAATAGACTAGAAACATGATTTAACTAGTTAAAGGCTGATTTGTAATTCATATATACAGAAATAGAATTTAAAAAACAGTACACTACACTTCCTATGCGTCATGTAAACACTTTAAACTGGTTCATCTCAATATCTTCATTGATCTGATAAACACAGGATAGTTGTAGTATTTCATCAAATGAGAGACTTAATTTCAACCAGTAGAGAATGTGAAACACTTTATTGAAAGAAGTTCATTGTCCAAGTGTTATTAAAACATGCATTATAAATATTACCATTGTAAAATTATATTGTAAATAGAAGTTCAATCTGTACTTCAATGCACATCTGGTCTGCATTATAAAAACAGAGGAAGAAAGGCGGCGAGGGAGGTGTAAAAGACAGAAAGGGAAAGAGGTCAAACAGAGGATCAGGGAAGACAGCATATGATTAATGAATCACATTGCTACCCTAATATTCTCTCAGTTCATCACAATTACATAATAGTGCCTCTAGTGGTGTCTCCTAACCAGCCTTGGGCTCCCAGCCAGCCCGAAGGTTATCTTAAGAGCGGGTGAGATGGCGATGACTGGACTTGGGGTTGACTTACTCTCTCACATTAAAACATGCCTGCAGACGAGACAGATGGGGGGAGAGAGAGAGCATATTTAAGCCTTGTGTTTTCTTTTTATTCTAACACTGTCAGTCATCATAATCATCAGGAGGTGAAATGCAAAACTGACCTTGGATCATTAACTCTGGGACTACTGCATCTTTCTGTATTTCAATGTAAAGTATCTCTTTAATAATACTTCCTGTTGACATGACCAAGTGACCTCACCTCTGATCATGCTGTGCACTATGTAGCAAGTTCAGATGCGGGAGGGGTTCACCGACACCGGCTGATATAACCTAGAGGATTTAGGGAGAAGGGGAGAGAGGGATGAAGTGAAGGAGAGAGACTGTTATTGAGAAAATAAGGTAGTTAAAGTGCCTGCCTTCAACAGGAATCTGTGTGTGTGGCCTCACCTGGTGTCCACACTAAGTGGCCAAAGAGTATTTTATGCTGAAAAACATGCATACACACGAGGACAAACAATAGAGCGTAGTTATAGAAATAATGAAGTGTCTTACTATTCTCTATGGTTGGCCCTCTTGCCTATTCTTTGAAAGTGGAAGGAGCCACTTTAATGTGTGTAGGTGTGGGGTATAAGGTGCCTAACTGTTCAAAATGTTTTTATTATGGGTGACTTTGTTTTTGAACAGACATCACACCCTTACCTACACAGCACCCTCACCTGAGAAGTAGAAATCAAAGGGAGAGAAACTGGGAATTTATTAACTGCAGTTTACATAGCTAAGTAAAAGGAAGAATAATCTTATTGAAATGTGGATGGCTCTCAAAAGAGCCTTAGGTTGTGCATAGTGTAGTCTATGGTGTTGCCAGGGTACAGCACCCTCTTAGTAAAACATTCCGGCGCCGACAGAGATGGCAGTCTTGCTTCGTGTTCCTTGGAAACTATGCAGTTTTTTTACATGTTGTTTCTTACATTGGTACCCCAGGTCATCTTAGGTTTCATTACATACAGTCGGGAAGAACTACTGGTTATAAGAGCAGCGTCAACTCACTATCAGTACAACCAAGAATATGACTTTCCCGAAGCGGATCATGTGTTCTGCCTTTCACCCAGGACAACGGAGTGGATCCCAGCCGGCGACCCAAAACAACGACTTCGTAAAAGAGGGAAACGAAGCGGTCTTCTGGTCAGACTCCGGAGACGGGCACATCGCGCACCACTCCCTAGCATACTTCTCGCCAATGTCCAGTCTTTTGACAACAAGGTTGATGAAATCCGAGCAAGGGTAGCATTCCAGAGGGACATCAGAGACTGTAACGTTCTTTGCTTCAAGGAAACATGGCTCACTCGAGAGACGCTATCAGAGTCGGTGCAGCCAGCTGGTTTCTCTACGCATCGCGCCGACAGAAACAAACATCTTTCTGGTAAGAAGAGGGGCGGGGGCGTATGCTTTATGGTTAACGAGACGTGGTGTGGTCACAACAACATACAGGAACTCTAGTCCTTCTGTTCACCTGATTTAGAATTCCTCACAATCAAATGTCGACCGCATTATCTACCAAGGGAATTCTCTTCGATTATAATCACAGCCGTATATATTCCCCCCCAAGCAGACACATCGATGGCTCTGAACGAACTTTATTTGACTCTTTGCAAACTGGAAACCACATATCCTGAGGCTGCATTCATTGTAGCTGGGGATTTTAACAAGGCTCATCTGAAAACAAGACTCCCTAAATCGTATCAGCTTATCGATTGGGCAACCAGGGCTGGTAAAACCTTGGATCATTGCTATTCTAACTTCCGCATGGCATATAAGGCCCTCCCCCGCCCTCCTTTCAGAAAAGCTGACCACGACTCCATTTTGAAGCTAAAACAAGAAGCTCCCGCGCTGAGGTCTGTTCAACGCTGGTCCGACCAATCTGATTCCACGCTCCAAGACTGCTTCCATCACGTGGACTGGGGATATGTTTCGTATTGCGTCAAACAACAACATTGACAAATACGCTGATTCGGTGAGCGAGTTCATTAGAACGTGCGTTGAAGATGTCGTTCCCATAGCAACGATTAAAACATTCCCAAACCAGAAACCGTGGATTGATGGCAGCATTCGCGTGAAACTGAAAGCGCGAACCACTGCTTTTAATCAGGGCAAGGTGACCGGAAACACGACCGAATACAAACAGTGTAGCTATTCCCTCCGCAAGGCAATCAAACAAGCTAAGCGTCAGTATAGAGACAAAGTAGAATCGCAATTCAACGGCTCAGACACAAGAGGTATGTGGCAGGGTCTACAGTCAATCACGGATTACAAAAAGAAAACCAGCCCAGTCACAGACCAGGATGTCTTGCTCCCAGGCAGACTAAATAACTTTTTTTGCCCACTTTGAGGACAATACAGTGCCACTGACACTGCCCGCAACCAAAACATGCGGACTCTCCTTCACTGCAGCCGAGGTGAGTAAAACATTTAAACGTGTTAACCCTCGCAAGGCTGCAGGCCCAGACGAAATCCCCAGCTGCACCCTCAGAGCATGCGCAAACCAGCTGGCTGGTGTGTTTACGGACATATTCAATCAATCCCTATACCAGTCTGCTATTCCCACATGCTTCAAGAGGGCCACCATTGTTCCTGTTCGCAAGAAAGCTAAGGTAACTGAGCCAAATGACTACCGCCCCGTAGCACTCACTTCCGTCATCATGAAGTGCTTTGAGAGACTAGTCAAGGACCATATCACCTCCACCCTACCTGACACCCTAGACCCACTCCAATTTGCTTACCACCCAAATAGGTCCACAGACGATGCAATCTCAACCACACTGCATACTGCCCTAATCCATCTGGACAAGAGGAATACCTATGTGAGAATGCTGTTCATCGACTATAGCTCAGCATTTAATACCATAGTACCCTCCAAACTCGTCATCAAGCTCGAGACCCTGGGTCTCGACCCCGCCCTGTGCAACTGGGTACTGGACTTCCTGACGGGCCGCCCCCAGGTGGTAAGGGTAGGTAACAACATCTCCACCCCGCTGATCCTCAACACTGGGGCCCCTTGAGGGTTCTGAGCCCTCTCCTGTACTCCCTGTTCACCCACGACTGCGTGGCCACGCACGCCTCCAACTCAATCATCAAGTTTGCGGACGACACAACAGTGGTAGGCTTGATTACCAACAACGACGAGACGGCCTACAGGGAGGAGGTGAGGGCCCTCGGAGTGTGGTGTCAGGAAAATAACCTCACACTCAACATCAGCAAAACTAAGGAGATGATTGTGGACTTCACGAAACAGCAGAGGGAACACCCCCTATCCACATCGATGGGACAGTAGTGGAGAGGGTAGTAAGTTTTAAGTTCCTTGGCGTACACATCACAGACAAACTGAATTGGTCCACCCACACAGACAGCACCGTGAAGAAGGCGCAGCAGCGCCTCTTCAACCTCAGGAGGCTGAAGAAATTCGGCTTGTCACCAAAAGCACTCACAAACTTCTACAGATGCACAATCGAGTGCATCCTGTCGGGCTGTGTCACCACCTGGTACGTCAACTGCTCCGCCCACAACCGTAAGGCTCTCCAGGGGGTAGTGAGGTCTGCACAACGCATCACCGGGGGCAAACTACCTGCCCTCCAGGACACCTACACCACCCGATGTCACAGGAAGGCCATAAAGATCAACAACCACCCGAGCCACTGCCTGTTCACCCCGCTATCATTCAGATGGCGAGGTCAGTACAGGTGCATCAAAGTTGGGACCGAGAGATTGAAAAACAAATTCTATCTCAAGGCCATCATACTGTTAAACAGCCACCACTAACATTGAGTGGCTGCTGCCAACACACTGACTCAACTCCAGCCACTTTAATGATGGGAATTGATGTAAAATATATCACTAGCCACTTTAAACAATGCTACTTAATATAATGTTTACATACCCTACATTATTCATCTCATATGTATACGTATATACTGTACTCTATATCATCTACTGCATCTTTATTTAATACATGTATCACTAGCCACTTTAAACTATGCCACTTTGTTTACATACCCTACATTACTCATCTTTTATGTATATACTGTACTCGATACCATCTACTGCATCTTGCCTATGCCGCTCTTTTCACTCATTCATATATCTTTATGTACATATTCTTTATCCCTTT
The DNA here is from genome assembly GCF_036934945.1 of Oncorhynchus masou masou. Taxonomy (NCBI): domain Eukaryota; kingdom Metazoa; phylum Chordata; class Actinopteri; order Salmoniformes; family Salmonidae; genus Oncorhynchus; species Oncorhynchus masou. Next base: position 65,071,603 of record NC_088216.1, read on the forward strand.
ACACTTGCGTGTATAAGGTAGTAGTTTTGGAATTGTTAGTTAGATTACTCGTTGGTTATTACTGCATTGTCGGAACTAGATGCACAAGCATTTCGCTACACTCGCATTAACATCTGCTAACCATGTGTATGTGACAAATACATTTGATTTGATTCAAAGAAGGAGGCCGGTGAAGATCTCTCACACACAGATTGCCTCTCTTGCTGCATTGTTGGACCCCATCATTAAAACATCCTGCAGAGCAGCAGGCTTCTCCTCTAGCACAAGGTGGCGAGCTGCAGATCCCCTTCTGGTCCTTATGTCCATCCTCATGAAGTTATGCAGGACACAGGTAGCCTTCACAAGCCTGAATTCCTCCAGGAGGCAGTCCTAGATGGCCCTGGTCACCTAACCTTGCAGTTCCCTGCACGGTAACTGTAGGCAATCGTTTTGAAGAAATCTCCAGTTACAAGGTATCTGTAGGAATATGGAAGATGATGTCATTATTAACCTTTACATCACCAGGTCATTGTGGATTACTAAAGTATAATATCCCTTATAAGAAATCATGATAACATTGGATTGATAGATGCATGTGTATGTGACAATAGCAGGCTGTATCAAGGATGGCATCACAAATGTTTTATTTATTTTACCTTTATTTAACTAGGCAAGTCAGTTAAGAACAAATTCTTATTTTCAATGACTGCATAGGAACAGTGGGTTAACTGCCTAGTTAAGGGGCAGAACAACAGATTTTTACATTGTCCGCTTGGGGATTCGATCTTGCAACCTTTTGATTACTAGTCCAACGCTCTAACCACTCTGCTTCCTGCCGCCCCAATGAATAAAATTAATGAATACATAAATACCACTTGAAGCTTGATGATGAGTTGATCATTTTAATCAGCTGTGCAGACACAAACAGAAATGTTTTTGAGTCTTTGAGTCCCCAGGACTGAGAACCACTGCTATTCAGTGGGACCTTTTCATCTGCAGACAGGCTTTCACAGCTCATCTTTATCTGAGGACAGAAAACCTCACAAGAAACAGACTTCAATATACTCAAATTAGACCTCACTGAATATTATGTTACTATTATCTCTGTCCTCACTTCTAGGGACTGGAACTACACAAAAGTATCTACCCTATCCAGAATAGCCTACTCTCTCCGTTTGACAGTTGGCTGCTATCCTTTCACCCTCCTCCATGGCTGTTAGCTAGCTACCGACAAATGCATTTTGAGTTTTTTTCCCAGTGATAAATACATCAAGATAGCTAGCTAATATAAAGTTAGTTAGCTGGTGATATTTAATTCACTTAGCTATCTATCTATATAGTATGTAAAGTTGGCTAGATAGAAAATTTGAGTTTGCTATTCACAAGGGGCATTGCCTGATGTGAACTATGCCTCGAACAAAAGCAATCTTAGAAGACCTAAGATTAAGAATAGTTGACTTGCATAAAACTGGAAAGGGTAACAAAAGTATCTCTAAGAGCCTTGATGTTCATCAGTCCACGGTAAGACAACTTGTCTATAAATAGAGAAAGTTCAGCACTGTTGCTACTCTCCCTAGGAGTGGCCCTCCTGCAAAGTTGATCGCAAGAGCCCAGAGCAGAATGCTCAATGAGCTAAAGATTTACAGAAATCTATGGAACATGCTAACATCTCTGTTGACGAGTCTATGATACGTAAAACACTAAACAAGAATGGTGTTCATGGGAGGACACCACGGAAGAAGCCACTGCTGTCCATAAAAAACATTGCTGCACGTCTGCAGCTGGATGTTCTACAGCGCTACTGGCAAAATATTCTGTTGAGAGGTGAAACTACAGTTGAGTTGTTTGGAAGGAACACACAAACTATGTGTGGAGAAAAAAAGGCACAGCACACCAACATCAAAACCTCATCCCAACTGTAAAGTATGGTGGAGGGAGCATCATGGTTTGGGGCTGCTTTGCTACCTATAAGGGCCTTGACAGCTTGCTATCACCGATGGAAAAATTAATTCCCAAGTTTATCAAGATATTTTGCAGGAGAATGCTAGGCTATCAGTCTGCCAGTTGAAGCTCAACAGAAGTTGGGTGATGCAACAGGAAAACAACCCAAAACACAGAAGTACATCAACAACAGAATAGCTTCAACAGAAAAATATATGCCTTCTAGAGTGGCCCAGTCAGAGTCCTGACCTCAACCCGATTGGGATGCTGTGGCATGACCTCAAAAGAGCAGTTCATACTAGACATCCCAAGAATATTGCTGAACTGGAAGAGATTTGTAAAGAGGAATGGTCCAAAATTCCTCCTGACCGTTGTGCAGGTCTGATCCGCAACTACAGTAAATGCTGCCAAAGGAGGGTCAACCAGTTATTAAATCCAAGGGTTCACATACTTTTTCCACCCTGCACTGTGAATGTTTACACAGTGTTCAATAAAGACATGAAAACATATAATTGTTTGTGTGTTATTAGTTTAAGCAGGCTGTGTTTGTCTATTGTTGTGACCTAGATGGAGATCAGATCAAATTCTTGCCACTGTATGTTAGCAGCACATTTGAGTTAGCCTGCACTGTAGCTAGTTAGCTAGTAATGCATCGTGTTTTTTACATTTTCAAAATGTATTTACTCACTTGAATAGGTTCTCCCAACCATGTGGACGATTGGAAACAGGGCAGCAAAGCTATCTAATTTGTCCTGGTACCTAAACATTGGGCTGTTACCTGAAATGCTCAAGGTCCTCTACTCCGACAATTAAACACCTCTTAAGGATCGAACCCTTTTTTTCAATTTTCGCCTAAAATGACATACCCACATCTAACTGCCTGTAGCTCAGGACCTGAAGGAAGGATATGCATATTATTGATACCATTTGAAAGGAAACAATTTGAAGTTTGTGGAAATGTGAAATTAATGTCGGAGAATGTAACACATATCTGGCAAAAGATAATACAAAGAAAAAAAGGCAATTTTTTGGGCTAGTTGAGACGCTAGCGCCCTACCTCGACAACATCCAGTGAAATTGCAGAGCGCGAAATTCAAAATACAAAAATCGTAATATTAAACATTCATGAAAATACAAGTGTCTTACATTGTTTAAAAGCTTAACTTCTTGTTAATCCAGCCGCTTTGTCAGATGTCAAAAAGGCTTTACAGCAAAAGCATACCATGCAATTATCTGAGGACAGCGCCCCGCATACACCAGCATTAAAAATATTGTCCAAATCAGCAGATGCGTCACAAAAATCAGAAATAGCGACAAAATAAATCACTTACCTTTGAAGATCTTCCTCTGTTTGCAATCCCAATGGTCCCAGCTACACAACAAATGGTTGTTTTGTTCGATAAAGTCCTTTTATATCCAAAAAAAGTCAGTTTAGTTGGCGCGTTTGATTCAGTAATCTCACCCGTTCCACTCGTTCAACATGCAGACAAAGCAATCCCAAAGGTTACAGGTAAACTTTGTCCAAACAAGTCAAACAACGTTTCTAATCAATCCTCAGGTACCCGAATATGCAAATAAACAATAACATTTCAGATGGAATGTAGTATGTTCAATACCGGAGATAAATAACGAAGTACGCGCCCTCTTCCAAGCGCGCCACAAGACTACAGTCAAAATGAGAGCCACCTTGAAAAACTACAACTAAACTAATTTTTCAAAAAACCAGCCTGAAACCCTTTCTAAAGACTGTTGACATCTAGTGGAAGCCATAGGAACTGCAATCTGGGAGGAATTCCTTTGAATATTCCATAGACAAGCATTTGAATGGCCTGTGACCTCAAAAAGAATTCAGGATGGATTCTCCACAGGTTTTCAACTGCCATATCAGTTATGTTATACTCACAGACATTATTTGAACAGTTTTGGAAACTTAAAGAGTGTTGTCTATCCAATGCTACCAATTATATGCATATCCTTTGGGCACGTCAGTCATCCGACCCTAGGCGCAATTTAGATTTTGGCCACTAGATGGCAGCAGTGTATGTGCAACGTTTTAGACTGATGCAATGATCCATTGCAGTACTGTTCAAAATGTTATCAAGTCTGAACCAAATGTGCCTAATTGGTTTATTGATACATTTTCAAATCCATAACTGTTCACTCTCCTCAAACAATAGCATGTATTATTTCACTGTAATAGATACTGTAAATTGGACAGTGCAGTTAGATTAACAAGACATTTTGCTTTCTGTCCATATCATGTATGTCTATGTCCTGGGAAATGTTCTTGCTAATCACATTAGTGTACTTTAGCTCAACCATCACGCAGGGTGGACACCGATCCTGTAGAGGTTTTAATCCACAGATAAAACGGTAAACCAAATTAATTTTTCATCATCTCTCCTTCCTTCAGGCTTCTTTTTCTCCTTTAGAATTTATATAGCGGTTGGCAACCAACTTTACAGCATTACTACAACTGACCAGATTGTGGACCTAAATTCATCTTTCAATCACCCATGTGGGTATATGCTCGTAAAAACCAATGAGGAGATAGGAGAGGCCGGAATTGCAGCGCATTGAGCATCACAAATAGAACCAATTTCTATTTTAGTGCCTAGCCACGCAGACGCTCGCGAGCAGTGGGGGTGCAATGAATGAATAACATATACAGTATATGTAAATGTATTTTGCAACGCTCGCGCACGCGACGTTAGCGAAGTGGTCAGCATGTAAAGCCGAAACCACACCGAGAGATGTCACCAGGGTCAGAATTTGCGTGCGAGAGTAAAGAGTGTCAATTCCCATACACTGCATAGCGTATGCCAACTTAATTCTCATGAAAGTCCATAATAAACAGTTGTATTTATGTTCGCTATGTACCAAATGTGACCGATGGCCTTGATTTGGTCTTATGTATAAAAAATAAATGTGCAATTGTTTTTTACATTTCATTGGATAAAAGCAGAGACACAGAGCTACAACATTCTATATCATACACTATCTTTTGAGGAACAATGGGAAAGTAATTCTGCTTTGAAAGTTGATAAACTTGTAACCTCACTTTTGAGAAAATGGCCTTTGAATGTTTTGGTACCTACTGGAGAGCTCTCCTTTGTCTACATCCATTCAGCATTGTTCACACCCTCTTGAGCCAGCCCCACCCATCTCTTTAAGCATTCACGTGTGAGGTTATGAGCTAAACAGTGAGTAGTGTAGTAAAGATGAAAAGTGGTAAAAGTAGTAGCCTACAATACAACCTGGAAAAAGTCCAGGTAAACAAAGGGTCCAGATAAAAAAATATTTTATAAATATTAGATGACGCTTACCCAGACATACTTGTCTAACTTGATGGGTCATGTGAAAGAAATGCTATAACCCCCAGCCACATCTTGCTAAGTGGATGGGTCTCTACAGGTGGTGTAAACGATACAGCCAAATGGTTACTTGCATAGTAGCAACATCAGATATATATGGTGTCAATATATAGAAAATAATATACAGTACGTACAAAGAACAATATCAATGACGATATCAGGTTATATAGTTATATGCATACCATCAGGGGTGAAGTGGCTGAGCAGCAGGATAAAAAAATAAATAGTAGTAGCAACGTATGTTAGGAGAGTCATATGAATAGAGGCACTGCAGATAGTGCTGATGACAGATCCATCCGAACCACACATGGAACAAGGGAATCTATATTCGGAGAGCCTGTTTCTGCCCTGCCCTTGACTTTGGTGCAGGGCATGTGATGACCCCTGTCACAGTGCCGTTTCACAACATCACTCTGCGCTGCTTGATGAGGCTGAAGCCAGGTGTGGCCTGTGATCAGGAAGTGAAGGTCCAGACTGTGGTGGAGCCTCTGGAAAATACAGAAATAATGTGAGGTCAATAAAAGTAGTGCCAATCATGTTGGAGGTCAATTAAATAATCAAAACGTATTTATGCTTTACATACCAAGTGATGTCATCGATTCCTTGTAGAGATGTCACATCGCTGCTATTGTCACATGGGATGGCAGCAGCTTTCCACCGAAGTGTTTGTGTCCTGGTAATATTATTGCATTATCCTCTGTGTAGTTGTTGATTAAGTTCACAACTCGCTGCAAGTCCTCATGCTTGCTTGGGCCAGCTCTCTTTTCGATGGGAGGCATTAGACCATTCTCCATGTATGACTGGTGGAGGAGAGTCGAGTGTGTTCTACTGATGCTGAAAGACAAATTCCAGATACAAATATTTGAGCATTATTATACGATAGCCGTAATCACCGTCAGACACACCAGGCTAACTTGATGGGTCATGTACGCCCCTTGCTGGAGGAGACCAATTTTGGGTTGTTTTACCTCTCGCTTCTTCTATTCCTTGATCGGTTACACTGCAAAATGACTGCAGTAAAAGAAAAATGTTATGTTGGATGCAGTATTTGCAGCATACTGCACACTGACTGTAATCTTTTTTCGTAAGGGTGGGATCGGTTGCTTGTCTCCCGAGTGGATCTATTTTACTTACCCTTTGGAAGCATCACTCGGTATGCAGAGCAGTAGTTTGCAGATTTATCATAAACCCGTACTATTACCACAAGGTGGCAGCCTTTCACTGTGAAGACAGGCAACACAGCCCATCACCATCATACACTAAGTATGGTAATAGAAAATGTCTAATCAGTCTGTCTAATTGACAGACATTGATTAATCTAAAATGGCAAGAATATAATTTGATTAATTTGTTAAATCCAAATATTTATTATGTGTATTAACCTTAACTGCTATGCATTAGCCTACATGTTGTCCTCCCTCCATCCAGCCAACCAGATGACAAAGGGGGTCTACTTCAAAACACTGTTCTACCGCTCCCTCAGTTTTGAGGTTATTGTTTGTACCAACCCAACCCCAGCTCAAATCAAATCAAATCAAATGTATTTTATATAGCCCTTCGTATATCAGCTGATATCTCAAAGTGCTGTACAGAAACCCAGCCTAAAACCCCAAACAGCAAGCAATGCAGGTGTAGAAGCACGGTGGCTAGGAAAAACTCCCTAAAAAGGCCAAAACCTGGGAAGAAACCTAGAGAGGAACCAGGCTATGTGGGGTGGCCAGTGCTCTTCTGGCTGTGCCGGGTGGAGATTATAACAGAACATGGCCAAGATGTTCAAATGTTCATAAATGACCAGCATGGTCGAATAATAATAAGGCAGAACAGTTGAAACTGGAGCAGCAGCACGGCCAGGTGGACTGGGGACAGCAAGGAGTCATCATGTCAGGTAGTCCTGGGGCATGGTCCTCCGAGAGAGAAAGAAAGAGAGAATTAGAGAAAGCACACAAATTCACACAGGACACCGAATAGGACAGGAGAAGTACTCCAGATATAACAAACTGACCCTAGCCCCCCGACACATCACAGCTGCCTGTGAAGTGCATATACCCCATATTTGAAATGCAATGTTTTTATAACACAGATAATTTGACTCTGTACGCTGGTGCGATCTTGCATATAGGGCTGTGTTCTTGTACATCTGTGCACACAGTGTTAGACCTGAGCTGTACTGTATGTAACAAAATAATGTACCCAGTAAAGAGATGGCAAAATGTGCCTTCATAAGCACAGCTGTTGGTGTCTAAAAATACTGATTAAGTTTGTTAGAGCACTCTTAAAAAGATGATTGTTAAGGAATTGTGAAGAGATGGCTAAGACAGTGCTTAAATTAATCAATCATGGATGAAGGCCATCAAATTAAAAAATGTCCATCAAAAGAACCTAAATTTAACAGGTAGTGAAAATATAAATATTTACTTTCATTTCCCCACCTCTTAACTGTGTTTTTCTACTAGGAGGGTGAGTGTCTAGCAAGGGGTGGCAGCTAACCTGGACACCCCTTGGGCACTCATGCTGGAGACAAGGCAGTCTGTCCTTCTTGCTCTGCTTACTCGCAGGTCTGTCAGCACATTTAATAATACTGGAGAAGGCACTATCAACATTTGTAGGTTGCCAACGGTAAGCCTTGTGTTCTATACTGAACAAAAATATAAATGCAACATACAACAATTTCAACGATTATACTGAGTTACAGTTCATATCAGGAAATCAGTCAATTGAAATGAATTCATTAGGCCCCAATCTATGGATTTCACATGACTGGGCAGGGGCACAGCCATGGGTGGGCCTGGGAGGGCATAGGCTGACCCACTGGGGAGTCAGGCCCAGCCAATCAGAATAAGTTTCCCCCCCAGAAGTGCTTTAATACAAACAGAAAAACTCCTCAGTTTCATCAACTGTCCGAGTGGCTGGTCTCAGACTAAACCACAGGTGAAGAAGCCGGTGAACGTGAACTGCGGTTGTGAGGCCGGTTGGACGTACTGCCAAATTCTCTAAAACGACATTGGAGGCAGCTTATGGTAGAGAAAATAACATGAAATTATCTGGCAACAGCTCTGGTGGATATTCCTGCAGTCAGCATGCTAATTGCCCGCTCCGTCAAAACTTGAGACATCTGTGGCACATTTTAGAGTGGCCTTTTATTGTCCACAGCATTCGGTACACCTTTTGTAATGATCATGTTGTTTAATCAGCTTCTTGAAATGCCACACCTGCCAGGTGGATGGATTATCTTGGCAATGGAGAAATGCTCACGAACAGGGATGTAAACACATTTCTGCACAACTTTTGAGAGAAATAAGCTTTTTGTGCGTATGGATGGAACATTTCTGGGATCTTTCATTTCAGCTCATGAAACATGGGACCAACACTTTACATGTTGTGTTTGTATTTTTATTCAGTATAGATGACTGGACTACAGAGTGGGAGACAAATCTCTACACTCTTGATGACTCTGTTTATGTCAAGGCGTCTGTAACTGGCCAAGCCACCAATGAGTTGCCATAGTTGTGGGCATATGCTTTGCCATGCCAACTGCAAACAATCCCATTCAATACCCCTTCATTTCTGGCCACGGGTAAAGTCATAGGAAGCACCCACGTACATCTTTTCCATCAATCTCAATTTCTTCCTCTTTCCTTGCCATGATTGAATTTATTTTTCTTTGTGATGTGGACTGGTTTCTCTCCAGTTGCTTTGTAGATAGCAAAATGCATGTCTCTTTGTCTGACTTCAGCTTCGCTAGAGAGGACAGCAGAACTCTGCAAATTCTTCTGGATGCCTTCCACTTTCAAACATGGACATATCAAAAGTGAGATTATAAAATCATTTATGAAAAAAGTCACACATTCCTAACATCATATACTGTATCTGTGGTGGCCTATCAGTAAAGACCCATGGCCATAGTTATCACTGCTACTTGTTGCCTTGTTGTGTTGCAGGTTTATATTAACTGTACCCTGAGAGCAGCTTTTGCATCTAGCCCTATAACTGCTGTCAACAAAGCCTACACATATAACCCGTCTATATCCAGGTGAGGGGGTACAGTATGGAGGTATTTTTTAACATACTGTAGCCTACATGTGTACATTTATTTATTTTGATGATCCATGAAATACATGTAACCAGAACAGAAATAAATATTTGCATCATTTAGGAATTTTCACCAAGTACAGTCCCCTGTTGTGAAGCGTTACTTATTAACGTTTTGCCTCAATGTCTCCATTGCATCAGATACCAGAAGCCTCATGCTGGGACCTGCAATCATAAGAGCTACAATTCAAGGCTCTAAGACCCTAGACAGACGCACAATGGAGCAGTGTAAGTACAGTGCACCGAGGGGCTTTTCAGGCCATGTGTTCAAAGTCAGGTTTATATAATGGCTTGGTTCTTCCCAGTAAGCATGGTTGTGAACGTATATATTGAGTTTCTCCATTTGCCAGTGATTTGGCTATTTTGTTAAACTGGTTTAACATGCTTTAGTCTTTCATAAACACCTTTCATAACGGACATATTAATTGACTCATCATGCATTCCTTCATTGCAATGGTTTATAACGGCAACATGTTTGTCATTTCTGCAAGAATACGTGAAAGTGGTGTTTAATAAATCAAAGGCAGCAGTCTGGCATGGTTGATCTCATCTCTCATGGCTATTTTTGTGGCCACAGCATTACTGTGCAGCTTGCTTCTTTTGAGTCCCTGCACCCAAAACTTTCGTAATGTGTTTATCTTGAGAAAACAAACCCCATCATTATTAGAAAATGTACATACTACTTTAATATTTACACAAATGTGTCTCAAAAGGAGAAAAGGCAGTTTATCATAGAATCACTTGAGATTTAGATATTTTAAAAGTAATAACTTTTTTTATCCACCAAAAACCACTAATTCACGGTGTTAAATAACAAACGTTTAATTTTGGCGTAGTAGTGGTAGCAACAAAGTCGACTACAAAATCCACAATGCAACGCGCTATGGGCTAGCTAGCAAACGTAGCTACACACAATAAAAACAAAGACAATATCAGCATGTAACGTAGCTAGTTAACTGTAAAATGGCCTAAAAACTACACTATCAATTTAAGAGTCTACGATCTCACTACGTTCAACCTGCAGATCGATGTGCCTCACATAATGGAGTATAACATTCGCAACGGCAGAGATACTTGAGATGGGGAACGCTGACCAAGCTCCACCAAGGAGCCGCGCGGTGCATTCTGGGCAATTCTGCGATAGGACGCGCTCTCCTTGAAGGAGTGAATGGGAGTCTATTGGGCACTAGCTAAGAAAAAAACTACATTAGCACGAATTTCTATAAGATCTTTGGCAACAGCACCATGCAATGCACCCTGGACTAGAGGCAAATATGAACAATATGCTAGACCATTCGTCAAATTACAAATTTCTCGAGGTAGAAATATCGCAAAAATATGATCCATCACTCATTCGAAAGAAGACATCCTCCCGAGTTATGACGTCAGCCAGTATTACAGTCCGACATGTATGATAGACATTTTCGCGATCTAAAAGTTGTATTCCTATTAACTTAGTGTAGTGAGAGGGACTTTATCACAGTGCTACGTAATACCGGCCACATGTCTGCCTGCTTGAACGCCAATAACTCGGATACACATGAAAAGACCCAGGGAATCGATAGAACATCACTCAGATGCACCAAAAAAATATAACATTCAAAATGGGCGAACCTTTCATTTAAATCACACATTTGGGGCCAGGAAATGAACATGAGCTGGTTTCCCAGACCCACATTAAGCCTACTTGAAAATAAATACAGCAACGTTAAATCTAACAGGAATGTCCGCTTTACCAGACCCAGATTATTTTCCTTTGAGCCGCACACATTTTGGAGTGGTCAGAGATGATCAGCCTTTGAGCCTCAATCATACATTTTGTTTAGTGCATTAATCTTATTACAGGGCCTTCTGCCCACTCAACACAGCTGACTAGCAATTTGTAGACATATGGTATTTGACAAGGCAAAAAGCTTTTTATTACACATGTTCCAGTTTTCAATATAAATACATTAAAAAACATTGGGTTAAAACATTTTACATTGACTTTCAAAAAATATTTACATCACAAAAAAAGTACAATTATAACTTCCATTCAGTATTGTCACATATGTAAAGGGCACTGTAAATTAAGTGGCTTTGTTCAACCAGGGAATGGTCTGAGACTATTACTGGGCACTTCTTTTCAAGGACACAGATGCCAGACTAGCAGATAGGAGCAGTCCTAGCCCTGAAAAAAAAAGATATTTTAGACAAAGCATTGAGTCAATAGAGCAGTTAACTATAGTTTCACTATTTAGATTACTCATATTCAAAGACAACCACAAATTGTATAGTCATTTGATTAAAAGATGGGGGAAAAAAATCTTAATGGGTTTAAGAGAATCACGTATGAATTGTAGATACCTTGGGTAGGCATTCAACTTAGTCATTTTGAAATTGTAATAACTCCTCTTTTCTTCTTGAGTCTTCTCCTGTCTGGTAGGAGCTATGCAACATTTTCAAATAATGAAATTGTGTCAGGATTATCATGTTTACAAATTATAGTGCAGTAAGGAAATACAGTAGATTGGCATACATAATCATAGTATTTTAGTGCTTAGTTTGGTAGCTGTGTTCCAGTGTGGTAGTCAGCTGGTCAGTTTAGCACAGTGTATGGTAGGTCTAGCTTCCTAGCCACCTCCCTTTTGAACAACATACTCCATTCTCTTTTTCAATTCCAATAGCTCTGTCCGAGAGTGCATTAGGAAAGGATTTCCCAACTTCCTTGATTTTTCAACACCCAGCAGGAAAGACGAAGCTTTAGCAGAATGGACAAAAACAGGCAAAGGCAACTATGGCATGTACAGTAGCAAGTTGAAGTATCCAGCAAAAAGTTTGATCATGCAAATCACAGGTGTCGTCGGGAATACATGAATATGAAACGCCAGACTGAATGTTAGTTCATGGGTTATGTAATTCAGTAAACAGCATTGTTTAGTTCAATTAATTGGCCAGCTGTATGGCTAGTTTATCCAAATAATTAATTTGTGGATTGAATGAACAGTGTAAAGTCCATTAGCAGAAGTTGTGGTTAATGCATATAAATCAAATAAAATTTTATTTGTCACATACACATGGTTAGCAGATGTTAATGCGAGTGTAGCGAAATGCTTGTGCTTCTAGTTCCGACAATGCAGTAATAACCAACAAGTAATCTAACTAACAATTCCTAAACTACTGTCTTATACACAGTGTAAGGGGATAAAGAATATGTACATAAGGATATATGAATGAGTGATGGTACAGAGCAGCATAGGCAAGATACAGTAGATGGTATCGAGTACAGTATATACATATGAGATGAGTATGTAAACAAAGTGGCATAGTTAAAGTGGCTAGTGATACATGTATTACATAAGGATGCAGTCGATGATATAGAGTACAGTATATACGTATGCATATGAGAAGAATAATGTAGGGTAAGTAACATTATATAAGGTAGCATTGTTTAAAGTGGCTAGTGATATATTTACATCATTTCCCATCAATTCCCATTATTAAAGTGGCTGGAGTTGAGTATATAGTTAGGAGGAAAATAATATCTGTGATTCAGTTGTAGGTGAAATTGTGCACTATTTTCTAGTAAGAGAGATTATCAAATGTAGGTTCTCACCCTTTCCTCTTCTGAAAACGATAATACACGAACAGCACAAGTGTAACTGCAAAAGATAAGGAATCAATCATGAGTCCCCTGTATGATCTTCAAATGGTCAAGAGAAAGTGTAATACAAATCTGATAAACATGGTAACATTGGAAAGTCAGCAGTTTGACTAGGCCTACTAGTGTAACAGATCAAATCATGTGAAGGAAACTCTTGATGGGTCACAGAAGGGAATGTTTTCCCCAGAACAGTATACAGCAAAGAATCCAGTTTAGTTAGAACACATCCTTACTACATCGGGCACGTGAGTGCGTCCGCATGTTGATTTTGTCCATCCACACTAGATGCCAGGTTGAAATATCAAAACAAAATCTGAACTATATTAATTTTGGGACAGGTTGAAACACATGAAACATTCATGGACACTTAGCTAGCTAACTTGCTTTTGCTAGCTAATTTGTCCTGGGATATAAACATTGGGTTGTTATTTTACCTGAAATGTACAAGATACTTTTTTTTTTTGCTGGGTCTTTGTAGAATTGAGTCACATTGTGTGTTCTCTACTCCGACAATTAATCCACAGATGTAAAAGGGGAAACCTTGTTCGTTTCTAGTGTTAGAATCTGGGTGAAACTTGGAACATTGTTATATGCAGAAGCACATTATATAAAGGACTGAAAGGGACTGGTTTTACATCAGAAGTTAATGGTTATCTGTAGGAGACAGATGGCTTTGGAAGGTGTTGGGTGGACAAGAGGAAGTCACATGATTGCGATAGGGAAAGCGGATGGACATCTGTATCAGCTGTATCGACCCTTAACTTGGTTAAGCTTCTCTAGTGTCAGTGAGTTATTTACTCTGAAAATTAGAACCTAATACTAGTAATATGTCCTTGTTCAGTCTTCTTCTGTGTATTTTATATGGTGGTTGGCAACCAACTTTAAGGCGCATTACCACAACCGACTGGAGTGTGGACCTCATTCCTCTTTCAGTCACCCCCGTGTGTATATGCTCCTAAAGACCAATGAATGGGAGTGGCGGGACTTGCAAGAACCAAGTTCTATTTTAGTGCCTGGCTACACAGATGCTTGTTCACACATGCAAGTAGTTTGGATGAAATTATAGAAGTTATTCAATGTCTAAATGTATTTATCAATGCTCGCACATGCAACCTGGGCGGTGTGGTCAGCATGTTAAACTCAAAAGCCTATTGGACAAATGTTTACCAGACACATATCTCACTCTAATTTGTGATGGTTTCAAATGATATATTTCTTACCTATGACTATGACGAACACACTTCCCACGGCTGCTGCATTCCCTGAAAGAGTCAGTATTGTTTGGGCAAATGGGAGCTGGAAAAATCTATAACGACAAAATAATCACTTGAATAATCTTACTTGTAGCTGCGTTGATGTCATGTTCACCAATACCATGATGTCTCCCTGAAACTGCAAATACAAAATTATTACCATGGTCTAGACTCTAGAGAAGTCTTACATAGAAGATTCAATTGATCATCAAGCCCTTGATTACACTGGGCTAGATTTACTTGTATTTGCTCTACCTTGTATTGTGGGTGGAACAGTCAATGTTATTGACGCTGATGTTGGTTTCAAAGGAATGTCATTGACATCTATGAAATAGATATGCACAATGGTTATTATGTGTTGCACTTTTATGCAGTGCTGTCATTTTTGTTTATATGTGTACACCTAGTGCTATAGCCACTGATGCAGACCTTTGGAACATCTACACTTTAAAAAGTTGAATAAATCCATGTAATATAGCCTACACCATCACAACCAATCCATTATTTATTTTAGACAGGTCTACAGAAACATGATATGAAGAAAATGGAGTATATTCAGAAGAACAGAATAGCATACTCTGACTTGTCATTATGTTAAGCCCTGATCTGGCTATGCCATATGACTGTGGGCGAGACTACTAATTTAGCAGACAAGATTTGCTTTATATTCTGTGGCATTATTTTATAGTATGAAGAATACAATTGAACATAGCTGAAGAGAAACAATATTTTCAATGATTTGCGGGATTTGCAACCATTCTGTGTTGAGTGGTTAAGAAACAAGTCCTCCTACAGTTGAAGTCGGAAGTTCACATACACCTTAGCCAAGTACATTTAATTAAACTCAGTTTCACAATTCCTGACATTTAATCCTCGTAAACATTCCCCGTCTTAGGTCAGATAAGATCACCACTATTTTAAGAATGTGAAATGTCAGAATAATAGTAGAGAAAATGATTTATTTCAGCTTTTATTTTTTTCATCATATTCCCAGTGGGTCAGAAGTTCACAAACTAATTGAGTGTTTGGTAGGATTGCCTTTAAATTGTTTAACTTGGGTCAAACGTTTCAGGTAGCCCTCCACAAGCTTCCCACAATAAATTGGGTGGATTTTGGCCCATTCCTTTGGTTTGTAGGCCTCCTTGCTCGCACACACATTTTCAGTTCTGCCCACAGATTTTCTATGGGATTGAGGTCAAGGCGTTGTGATGGCCATTCCAATACCTTGACTTTGTCAAGCAATTTTGCCAGAACTTGAAGTATGCTTGGGGTCATTGTCCATTTGGAAGACCTATTTGCAACCAAGCTTTAACTTCCTGACTGATGGTGTTCTTCGGCTTGCAAACATCCACCTTTTTCCTCCAAACATAACTATGGTCATTATGGCAAAACCGTTCTATTTTTGTTTCATCAGACCAGAGAACATTTCTCCAAAAAGTACAATCTTTGTCCCCATGTGCAGTTGCAAACCGTCGTCTGGCTTTTTTATGGCGGTTATGGAGCAGTGGCTTCTTCCTTGCCGAATGGCCTTTCAGGTTATGTCAATATAGGACTTGTTTTACCGTGGATATAGATACTTTTGCACCTGTTTCCTCCTGCATCTTCACAAGGTCCTTTGCTGTTGTTCTGGGATTGATTTCCACTTCTCGCCACAAAGAGCGTTCATCTCTAGGTGACAGAACGCGTCTCTTTCCTGAGCGGTATGACGGCTGTGTGGTCCCATGGTGTTTATACCTGCGTACTATTGTTTGTACAGATGAACGTGGTTCAATTTTTTTTTCCTGAGATCTTGGCTGATTTCTTTTGCCTTTCCCATGATGTCAAGCAAAGAGGCACTGAGTTTGAAGGTAGGCCTTGAAATACATCCACAGGTACACCTCCAATTGACTCAAATTATGTCAATTAGCCTATCAGAAGCTTCAACATCATTTTCTAAGCTGTTTAAAGGCACAGTACACTTAGTGTATGCAAACTTCTGACCCACTGGAATTATGATAGAGTGAATTAACTTCTTATGGCTGGGGGGGGGCAGTATTGAGTAGCTTGGATGAATAAGTTGCCCAAAGTAAATGGCCTGCTCCTAAGTCGCTAATATATGCATATTATTATTAGTATTGGATAAACTCTAAAGTTTCTAAAACTGTTTGAATGATGTCTGTGAGTATAACAACTCATATGGCAGGCAAAATCCTGAGGAGAAATCAAAACAGGAAGTGAGAAATCTGAGCTTGGTATGTATTCACCAAGGTTCCCATTGAAATCCCTGAGATATTAATGTTGCTTTTCCTAGGGCTTCCAATAGATGTCAACCGTCTATAGAAATGTTAATGAGACTTCTGTGTTATGGGACTGAATGAGAGCAGAATCTAGCAGGTGACTGGCAGTCAACCATTTTCTGATCACACACAATCAATCACCACCTTCCGGAGACACCTGAAACCCCACCTCTTCAAGGAATACCTAGGATAGGATAAAGCAATCCTTCTCACCCCCCCCCCTTAAATGATTTAGATGCACTATTAAAGTGAAAGTGGCTGTTCCACTGATGTCAGAAGGTGAATTCACCAATTTGTAAGTCGCTCTGGATAAGACCATCTGCTAAATGACTTAAATGTAAATGTAAATCACACGCATTCCTCATAGTATCCACTTGCGTTCCATTGCTCAACAAGACAAAGGAATACTCCGGTTGGAACTTTATTGAAGCTATGTGTTAAAAACATCCTAATGATTGATTCTGTACTTAGTTTGAAATGTTTCTTCGACCTGTAATATAACCTTTTGAAGTTTTTGTCCGCCGTAACGCTGACCAGAATGAGCGTTTGGATATGTATACCAAACGCGCTAACAAAAGGAGGAATTTGGACATAAATAACAGACATTATCGAACAAAACAAACATTTATTGTGGACCTGGGATTCCTGGAGTGCTTTCTGATGAAGATCAAAGGGAATATTTATCATGTCATTTCTTGTTTATGTTGACGTCAACATGGCGGCTATTGTGACTATTTCTTCTGAGCGCCGTCTCAGATTATTGCATGGTTTGCTTATCCCGTAAAGTTTTTTTGAAATCAGACACAGCGGTTGCATTAAGGAGAGGTATCTATAATTCCATGTGTAGAACTTTTATTATCATCTACATTTATGATGAGTATTTCTGTTGAATGATGTGGCTATGCAAAATCACTGGATGTTTTTGTAGCTAGTAAATGTAATGCGCCAATGTAAACTCATATTTTGATAAATATGAACTTTATCAAACAAAACATACATGTATTGTGTAACATGAAGTCCTATGAGAGTCATCTGATGAAGATCAAAGGTTAGTGATTAATCTTCTCTATTTGTGCTTTTTGGGACTGCTATTTTTGACTGGAAAAAATGGCTGTGTTTGTCGTTTGGTGGTGACCTAACAAAATCGTTTGTGGTGCTTTTGCTGTAAAGCATATTTGAAATTGGACACTGTAGTGGGATTAACAACAAGAACCTTTAAAATGGTATAAGATACATGTATGTTGAGGAATTTTAATTGAGATTTTTGATGTTTTGAATTTGGCGCCCTGCACTTTCACTGGCTGTTGTCATATCGATCCCTTTAACGGGATTGCAGCCTTCTAGGCAGAGTTGCAAAGAAAAAGCCATATCTCTGTCCAATGGCTGTTCTTTTGCCCATATTAAGCTTTGTTTTATTTGGCCAGTCTGAGATATGGCTTTTTCTTTGCAACTCTGCCTAGAAGGCCAGCATCCCGGAATCTCCTCTTCACTGTTGACGTTGAGACTGGTGTTTTGTGTGTACTATTTAATGAAGCTGCCAGTTGAGCACTTGTGAGGCATCTGTTTCTCAAACTAGACACTATGTACTTGTCCTCTTGCTCAGCTGTGCACTGGGGCCTCCCACTCTTTCTATTCTGGTTCAGCACAACAGTTTTCAGCTATGCTACCATATTTGTAAAATGATTTTCTAATGATCAATTAGCCTTTTAAAATGATACACCTGGTTTAGCTAACACAACGTGCCACTGGAACACAGGAGTGATGGTTGCTTATAATGGGCCTCTGTACACCTATGTAGATATTCCATTAAAAAAATCTTCCGTTTCCAGCTACAATAGTCATTTACAACATGAATGTCTACACTGCATTTCTGATCAATATGTTAA
Organism: Oncorhynchus masou masou; assembly: GCF_036934945.1. NCBI lineage: Eukaryota > Metazoa > Chordata > Actinopteri > Salmoniformes > Salmonidae > Oncorhynchus > Oncorhynchus masou. The sequence continues at coordinate 65,090,044 of NC_088216.1, forward strand.
TTTAAAAATGGACAAAAAAAAAAAAGCTTTTCTTTCAAAAACAAGGAAATGTATAAGTGACCGGAAACTTTTGAACAGTAGTATATGCCAGTTAGGCTCTACACTTGTTGTAAAGCTGATTAATGTGCTTAATTTTAAGAATGTATTTGACCACTTACCAAAACATAGGCCTAGGTGTGCGACTATGATTTTAAGAAGTCAGTTTCTTGCCTTACTGCACACAAGCTGGGCATCATTCACAAGGCTAATATTGTCACCCAATCAGACTAGATTAGATTAAATCAAGAACAGTCTTTACATACAGTGCATGCGGAAGTATTCAGACCCCTTGACATTTTCCACATTTTGTTACAGCCCTATTCTAAAATGGAAATAATTTTCCCCCTCTCAAATCTACACACAATATCCCATGTAATGACAAAGCAAGAACAGGTTAAAATGTTTTGCAAATATATAAAAAATAAAAAACGGAAATCACATTTTCATAAGAATTCAGACCCTTTGGCAGGGATTACAGCCTCTAGTCGTCTTTGGTATGATGCTACAAGCTTGGCACACCTTTATTTGGGGAATTTCTCCCATTCTTCTCTGCAGATCCTCTCAAGCTCTGTCAGGTTAGATTGGGAGTATAGCTGCACAGCTATTTTCAGGTCTCTCCAGAGATGTTCGATTGGGTTTAAGTCCGGGCTCTGGCTGGGCCACTCAAGAACATTAAGAGACTTGTCCCGAAGCCATTCCTGCGTTGTCTTGGCTGTGTGCTTAGGGTCATTGTGCTGTTTGAAGGTGAACCTTCACCCCAGTCTGAGATCCTGAGCAGGTTTTCATCAAGGATCTCTAATTTGTGCCGTTCATCTTTCCCCCGATCCTGACCCGTCTCCCAGACTCTGCCACTGAAAAACATCCCCACAGCATGATGCTGCCACCAGCATGCTTCCCGCTAGGGATGGTGCCAGGTTTCCTCCAAACGTGATACTTGGCATTCAGGCCAAAAGAGTTCAATCTTGGTTTCATCAGACCAGAGAATATTGTTTCTCATGATCAGTCCATTAGGTAGGTGCCTTTTGGAAAACTCCAAGCGGGCTGTCATGTGTCTTTTACAGAGTATTGGCTTCGGTCTGGCCACTACCAGGCATGATTGGTGGAGAGCTGCAGAGATGGGAGAACCTTCCAGAAGGACAACAGTCTCCAGAAGGACAACCGTCTCCACAGAGGAACTCTGGAGCTCTGTCAGAGTGACCATCGGGTTCTTGGTCACCTCCCTGACCAAGGCCCTTTTCCCACCGATTGCTCAATTAAACCGGGCGGCCAGCTCTAGGAAGACTCTTGGTGGTTCCAAACTTCCTCCATTTAAGAATGATGGAGGACACTGTGTTCTTGGGGACCTTCAATGCTGCAGAAATGTTTTGGTACTCTTCCCCAGACCTGTGCCTCGACACAATCCTGTCTAGGCGCTCTACGGACAATTCCTTCGACATCATGATTTGGTTTTCGCTCTGACATGCACTGTCGACTGTGGGACCTTATATAGACAGGTGTGCCTTTCCATATCATGCCTAATGAATTGTATTTACCACAGGTGGACTCCAAGTTGTAGAATATTTCATAGCAAAGGGTCTGAATATTTAGGTAAATAAGGTTTATGTTTATTTTTTTATTAAAAAACTGTTTTTGCTTTGTCATTATGGGGTATTGTCTGTAGCTGTAACCTAACACAAGGTGGAAAAAGGGAAGGGGTCTGAATACTTTCCGAATGCACTGTATACTAAATAATGTGTGAAATTTGTTTTGACTCAATGGACCATTATCACACACCTGTCTCAAAACAGGGGCAGGGGAAAACAATACATGTTATCGATGCACTTATATAGCTAATAGAGGACGCTTTTCCTGTGCCAGCCAGGTAGGCTATACTTCTGTTGGTTCTCTTTACAATGTGCTTAATATTAGGAAAGTTGAAATAAAGAGTAGTCCTAGCCTATAGAAAGCTGATGGAATCCTCTTTTTAAGAGGCCATCACTCAGTTCCCCTGCATTTGCATAGCCTATAAAAATGTTAAGCAACATGCTCTCATGAAGTGTTTAATTAGATTTTCGATTACATTGATGTCAGTGATTAGAGGGACAATAGAGTGCTGAGTATTAGGCAGTTAGCAAGTATGGAAGGCTACTAATGACCATCAGCAGCATCATTTACATTTAAGTCATTTAGCAGACGCTCATCAGAGCTTGGAGAAGCCTAATTACTGTGACTAAACGGTCAAGTGGAATTTGGCTGCCGTCATGACTCGTGATCGCCAGTAATACGGTCACCGTAACAGCCCTATGTACACCAATGTTAACATTAAAATAATCACTTGAATTAGCTTACTTGTAGCTGTGTTGGTGTCATGTTCACCAATGCTATGATGTGTCCCTGAAACAACAAATTATATAATCATGGATAGGGAGTGAAAGTTATTACCATGGTCTAGACTCTAGAGAATTCTAACATAGTTGATTCAATTGATCGTCAAGCCCTTGATTACACTGGGCTAGATTTACTTGGATTTGCTCTACCTTGTATTGTGGGTGGAACAGTCAATGTTGTCATTGATGCTGATATGGTTGTTGGTTTCAAAGGAAGGTCATTGACATCTATGAAATAGAAATGCACAATGGTTATGTATTGCACATTCATGCATACACCACGGTTACATGTTACACAGAGGGATTTAAAGAAGAAAGATCAATGACAATGTTCCTTATCATAGTCTGATGGTGCAACCCACTGGGCACACAGTTGAATCAAAGTTGTTTCAAAGTCATTTGTCAACCTATTGTGACATGGAATCTCTTGAAAACATGTTTACCTAAAGGAGTCACTGTTCAAGCAGCAATCGTTGAACTGTGGCTTCACATTTTACTTCAATATACCTGTAGAAAAGGCCCACGGAGTTGGTGGAATAATCCTTTAATTCATTGCCATTTACTCAGCTGGGCCAGGGGCGCTTTAATTAGGTCAGGTGGAAATGTCCGACAGATCTCAATTCCATAAAAGGAGGAAATTGCCGTCGCCTGATCTCGCTGCTTTCTCTTCCTTAACTCCATCTGATCCAGAAGTTCTGTGCGTCCATGAATCCACCACAGACTACTCAGTAAATATACCACTTTATGGTTAAAGGAATTCCTGCCTCAGTCTCATCCATTCCTGTCACCTGACACGTCACCTGTTCACCTTCACTGTCAGTCATCCTACCTGTCCAGCTACCCACACAGATTCCACTAATCTTTCAATGGTCCTTCGAGACAGATGACTGAACCAAAGACAGGTGGAAAGGAAATGGAGGCGGAGAAGGAAGAATTATCCCCACTGGAAGGAAGAAGAGAGGAGAAGGCAGCTGAGGGAAAGGTATTGGAACAAAGGAAATATCCAGGAGCTAAGCCTTCAGAAACAAAGGCTTCATCCTCAACCACCAGCAGCACCTGGTTATCTTAAGGATTATGTGGTTGAGTTTCCGACATCAAAGGGCAAGCCCACCAGAGCTCAAAGAGTTGATGGATCAACTATACGTTTCAGCCATCAACCAGCCCCTCTGAGCCAAGGACCGGAAACTGCTTTGGAGCAGGAAAGTGGTCTACATGAAGAACCTATGGAGGAGGTAACTCCCACCGCACAGGGCGACCAGCTTCCTGAGGCAGGCTCCGCTCACCCCTTAACTAATGGGAAATCGTCGAAGCACTCTAGACGGAGTGGGAGTTCGACTAGTGGATACCCCTTTGGAAGTGGCCATGGCAGCCGCTGTTTACTAGCCCTCAGCGATTCACAGACCGCTGTCCTACAAGAGCGGATGAAACTATTAGCTTTGGAAGAAATTGAGCGTCAGATTGAGGAGGAACGACAGGCTGACGAACAATGTCACCAATTGGATGGGCAGGCCCGTAGAGCTCTACAGGAAAGGGAATTCATTGCCAAGGACCTGGCACAGCAGCGACGGCACCGTCAAGCCAGAAGGGAATTGGAGGAGGCACGGATGGTCTCATCCTTCCTGGAGAGGAACAAACAGGGAGTTGACCTGACCACCCCTCCACATGGACCTGAACTGTCTGCCTTTCTTTTCCAATCTGCCCCTCTGGTACAGCATGGCACACAGTCCCCGGAGGCTCCGGGGTCAACAGCCAACACGGAGCACGGGAGACAGACCGCTCCGCCAACGCCCTCTATGCCAGTGACACAAGTTAGCATTCCTCCATCTGGACAAAGCATCACTCCTTCGTCTTTCCGCCAATTACCAACCAGGGCAAATCGTTCCTTTCGTCCAGGGCCAGGCCAGTCCTCAAACAACAGGTCGGAGGGCTCTCGCCCAATTCCGGCTGCCACAAATGGAGGGTCTGGGACAATAGGGGACCGGGCCCAATGAGGCCACAATGGGCTCATCAGAAGTCCCGGGTTTATCCTTCACGCAACCAGAAGAGGGAGCCAACATTATGAAACTTCTAGTAGCCTCAGCCTATGGAATTCCCAGACCCAAACTGCCATACTTTGAAAACGGAAAGGAGAGTGAATTTGTCCTTTTGGAAATGGCATTGGAGAGCCTACTGGGTATTCACAGTCATCTGTCAGAACGCTACAAATACCAAGTACTAATGGATCATTTGCGGTTTCCCAGTGCATACAGGCTGGCCCAATCCTTTATGCACTCCAAAACACCATACACTGGAGCTCTCCAGGCCCTGAAGGCGAGATATGGTGAGCCACGTCAGCTAGTCCAGAATGAACTAAACAACATCCTGAACACATCTCCAATTAAAATGGGAGACCATGCTGCCTTCCAAGAATTCTCCCTGGCTGTCCAATCCCTGACCTCGATGCTTCAATCCGTTGAAGGAGAAGGCGGGAGCGAGCTGAAATGTGGCTCCCACGTGGACAGGCTTCTTAGCAAACTTCCAGTGTACCTCAGAGACAGTTTCATTGAACATTGTTTGAATAAGGGCATCCTGAAAGAGGGCTCGGGAAGCACCTATGCTCTTAGAGACCTGGCCGCATGGTTGGAGGTGAAGGCAAAGGCGAAGAGAAATCGCTCACCAGGCCACAATCTCAGCCATAGCCACCGGGGGAAGGAAGGAGTTTGAACGCCAGAAGAGGCCAAATCCCACTACCATGTACTTAAATAGTGAAGCCGGGGAGGAACCCGGGAAGAAGACCCCTCTCAAGAGCAAGAACATCAAATTCCAGCCTTACTGCCCATATTGCAATAGTAAGGGGCACTTCCTTGGCTCATGCCCCAGGGTAAAAAAGCTCACTCAAACTCAATTGAAGGCCTGGATCACTTCAGGCGAGCGAAGCTACAAGTGTGCCCGTAGCCATAAGGCGGAGACCTGCACATTGAGGAAACCCTGCAACTGCTGTAAATAAATCCATCTCACTGTGTTGCATGATCTAATTCCCCAAGCACAGAAGGAGCAGAGTATGCTCATGGTTGGAGCTGCAAAGGAGCTGTACCTCGACCAGCAGAACCGGTCTCTAAGGGTCATGTTGAAGGTGGTCAAGGTCACTCTGCAAAGTGAAGGGAGAAGCATTGATACATTCGCCATTCTAGATGATGGGTCAGAAAGAACAATCATTCTCACGGCAGCCACCCGTCAGCTTAACCTGGAGGGGACCCCCGAGACCCTTAATCTCAGAACGGTGCGACATGATGTTATCCAAATGAAAGGCTCTGCTGTAACCTTTAGCATTTCACCTTCAGGAAACAGGGACGTGGCCTATAACATCACCAATGCCTTCACGGCAGATGGCTTGAATCTCGCAGAGCACTCCTGCCCGGTAAGTGTTCTACAGAAACAATATCCTCATCTACGAGGATTGCCTCTTCCTAACCTGGCCAGAGTAGTACCACTTATCCTGATTGGGTCAGACCACCCACATCTCGTCACCCCGACTGAGCCTATACGAGCTGGACCAGAAGGAGGGCCCATTGCTGTCCATACATCCTTGGGTTGGGCTGTGCAAGGTCCATCCCATCTACTTCTCTCCACCCAAGCTGTACAGTCACAGCAAGTCCTCTTCACCAGAAGCAATCCAGATACAGCCACTGACCTCCTTCGGAATGTTGAGATGCTCTGGAAGATGGACACCTTCTCCAACCGGAAGCTACAGGAGGTCACTCGCTCGAAACATGACTCCTATGCATTAGACCTCCTGGAGAAGAGCACCACCACCACTGAAATGGATGGCGTTCGCAGGTATGCAACCCCACTGCTACGGGTGCCCAACCATCCTCCTCTGGCAACCACGACACGGGCTGTACTCCCACTACTGCGTGGAACGGAGCGACGCCTGGTGAAGAATCCTGAGCTTGCAGAAGTTCATAACCGAGAGATTCATAACCTTGTGAAGGCTGGCTACGTCACTGAAGTGACAGCTCATGAAGAGGGAAACGCACTCCATGAATCCTGGTATATCCCTCACCATGTTATCCAGCAACATGGTGGGAAGTATAGACTTGTCTTCAACTGTTCATTCCAAGCTGCTGGTCAAAGCCTGAATGACTGTCTACTCCCCGGACCAACCTTAGGTCCTTCCTTGCTCGGTGTCCTTCTCCGGTTCAGGCAGCACTCTACAGCCATCAGTGGAGACATCAAAGCCATGTTTCATCAGATTTGTTTACTGCCTTCCGACACCACACTGCTCCGGTTCATATGGCGAGATATGGAACGAGATGCAGAGCCCACAATCTATGAATGGCAGGTACTCCCATTTGGCACCACCTGCAGTCCTTGCTGTGCCATATATGCTCTGCAGAGACACGCACGGGAGCATCCAGACAGTGACACAGAAGTATTGGATTCAGTGGAAAATGCCTTCTATGTGGATAACTGCTTACAGAGCATCCCATCCACGGCTGAAGAGAAAGCACTCCTTGATAAAGTACGGAATCTCCTGTCCAAAGGGGGATTTGAGGTCCGACAATGGGCTAGTAACAGAGCGGAGGTTATCCAGCACCTCCCGCCACAAGCTAGGTCCAGTAGCAGTGAACTATGGCTAACGCAGTCGGGTGCTAACCCAGAAGAGCCCACTCTAGGACTGAGGTGGAGCTGCATACCGGATACCCTGGGGTATAAGTACCGCTCATCCCCGAATACCGAAACCCCCACTCTGCGCACCATATATCGGACCCTGGCCAGTCAATACGATCCCCTTGGGTATATCCTGCCATACACAACACGGGCCAAAGTCTTAGTCCAGGACCTGTGGCATACCAAGAGGGACTGGGATGAACCAATCCACCCGGCTGACCTAGTGGAACGATGGATCTGTTGGGAAACGGAGTTAACGGAGCTCTGATGTCCAAATGCCAAGATGTTATGTACCATCCTGTGCTGACCAACCGGGATCATGCCTGGAACTGCATGTGTTCTGTGACGCTTCGGAGCGAGCGTATGGGGCGGTTTCCTATCTTAGAGTGGAGGATAAGGCAGGCCACACCCATGTCTCCTTTGTCATGGCCAGGTCCAGGGTCGCACCCAAGAAGCAGTTGTCAGTGCCTAGGCTGGAACTCAGTGCTGCCCTTTCCGGAGCCCAGTTGGCCTCTACCTTGTGAGCCGAGCTCACCTTGTCAATCCAAAAGGGTCATCTACTGGAGTGATTTGACCACTGTATTGACCTGGCTCAAGTCGGAGTCCTGCAGGTATAAGGTGTTCGTCGGAACTCGCATTGCGGAAATCCAAGACCTAACAAAGTCCAGGACTGGAGGTATGTTGATAGCATAAACAATCCTGCAGATGACATTACTAGAGGTAAAACCCTTCAGGAACTGGCTCAACCCCGTCGCTGGAGCTTGGGACCACCATTCTTGTCCCAACCAGAGAATGAGTGGCCAACAGCCCCCAGGCGTACGGCCCCTTCGCAACCAACTGAAGCTCATGAGTTAAGGAGGTCCGCCCAATGCTATAGCATTTCTACGGAACCAACAACGGCTCTCCCTGACCTGACGCGCTCCCTGATCACCGCCACAAACCAGACCTCAGATGGGGTGGCTTCTATACCCACCTCCCTCGCGGCAGAGATGCTACTCCTCCAGCAAGCACAAGCGGTTAGCTTCCCTGAGGAGTTAAAAGCTCTGAAAGCCGGTAGGGAAGTGGCTAAGGACAGCAGTCTTCTCTCTCTTGCCCCAGAATATGATCCAATCCTTGGAGTGATCAGAGTCGGAGGGAGGCTGCTCCAAGCAGAGGTTTTGGACCCAGATGCTATCCACCCAATTATCCTTGACTCCAGACACCCTCTTACCAGGCTCCTCATCAAAAGTTATGATGAGCGGCTTCTCCACCCAGGGCCAGAGAGGGTCTATGGGGAGATGAGGCAGAAGTACTGGATAATTGGAGGACGAGGAGCCATTCGTAAGCACCAATACGCCTGCGTAGAATGTCAGAGACGGCGGGCCGGAGCTACGGTGCCCAAAATGGCAGCTTTACCCCCTGCTCGCTTGCACCTCCTTAAACCACCCTTCTGGTCAACAGGAGTAGTTTGCTTTGGCCCCTTGATGATAAAGTTAGGTCGTCGTGTGGAAGAGCGCTGGGGCATTCTATTCAAGTGTTTGACAACCAGATGTGTCCACCTGGACCTACTGGAGAGTTCGGATACGGAAGCCTTTCTCATGGTCCTACGGTGGTTTATCTCCCGGCGGGGGAAACCCTACGAGATCCTGGCTGACAGAGGTACGAACTTCAAGGCAGAAGAAGCCAGGTTGGAGGAAGCCTTCCAAGCCATGGAACCCAGCCTCCAGGATCAGCTGATGGACCAACAAATCTCATTCAAATTTAACCCTCCAGGCGCTCCTCATTTTGGAGGAACATGGGAGCGAGAGATCAAATCTGTAAAGACGGCCTTACGAGTCGTACTAGGGGACCAAACTGTCACTGAAACTGTCTTGAGGACCGTCCTGATAGAGGTGGAAGGGATTCTGAATTCCAAACCCTTGGGATATCTCTCTGCAGACGTCGCTGACCCCGATCCGGTTACACCGAATATGCTCTTGATGGGACGCCGAGATGCGTCACTTCCTCAAGCCATGTATGCTGATACCAACCTTGTAGGCAGACGCCGGTGGCGACACAGCCAAATCTTAGCTGACCATTTTTGGGCCCGATTCAGTCGGGATTACCTACCAAGTCTACAGCACAGAGGGAAATGGCGGAGAGAAATGGCCAGCCTGGAAACTGGCCAAGTAGTAATGATGGTGGACCCTCAGCTGCCTCGAGCCTCCTGGCCGGTGGGCCGTATAACTAAGACCATGCCTGGGACCGATGGTCGTGTTAGATCAGTGGAGATCCAGGTCATCCTACCTGTCCATCTACCCACACAGATTCCACTAATCTTTCAATACCTCTCAGTTTCCAGGCTGGCCATTAAGTTAGTGGCATGACATTGAATCAATGACGTTGATTTAAACTTAACATTTTACTATCAACATTGAAAGGTCAAATAAAATGTCTAATCAAATATTAAATTAATAATAATTTCAAACACCCAATATTGACTATAGACCCTTTTCCAGTACACGACACACTGACGTCATGCACAGATGCTCGCAACACTTGGCGGCAGTAAGAAAGCCATTGCCATCTGCGCCCATTCAACATAAAAACCTAAATTTAGGTTATCACTTCTAAACAAAATGTTGGGGTTCTGATCCGCTTACAATTACGTCTTGATTCTCGCTTGAACAGTCTAATATTATTTTTTGGTTGAGATCTTTGCAAAATAATTATTTTGGATGCAGCAGTTGTTAGCTGGAATGGTAACGCTCATCTGACATTGGCTAGCTTTTGCTCCAGCCTAAGAGTCATTTTACTGGTTGAAGTGTTTTATTTTTATTTAGTATAATGCAGTTGATTTGCAATGATGACAAACATTATATTAAGCAGGACATTCATATGAGCCTTAAAATCCAATTATAATCCAAAAGTAGTGTGAAATGCACTCATAAGCAACATGTAGAGAGGCTTTTTTTTGCTGCCGTTCTATAAGAACTGCATCTTCTGCCGCCAACTTCCGTGCATTGCCCTCGTGCAGCAATGTTTGCAAACATAGAAAGGGGTCTATAGGACGGAAAAGAGTTAACATTTCTACGTGGAATTTTCTATGCAAATTTCAACAAACATTGTTCTGATGATTATGTTAAAATTTGATTGATGTAACAACCTGTTAGTCAAGTAATTAATGAATTATTTAAGTTGAAGTTTTAGCTCAATTGCAATGCTTACAACACTGGTTGGAATAACAAACAGTACTGGTTGATTACTTTTTGCAAATCCAAATGCATTTTCAATGTCACTCACAATAGGGTGACAAATTACGTTGAAACAACGTTGATTCAACCAGTGGATGCCTGCAGTGTCTAGATGTAGGGTGTTGGCAGATCATTTATCAAACATAAATAGAATCCATACCTTTGCATTCAGGAAGGAATGAGTTGTATTCACCATCTTCTTCACACTCAATGGATTTGTTTCCAATGAGGGTGTAACCTTCATCACAGGAATACTGTATGACATCCCCATACTCTGGAAACTGTTTGTCAGGCTTCTCTGAGATCATGCCATTCATTATATCAATAGGTTCTTCACAAGTTACCACTGAGGGAGACATACATGGGTGCATTATATTTGTTAGTGCTGAGCGACCAACCAAATTATAATTTTTGGGCTATTAAACTACCTAAGTGTTTTTTTGAGAGCCAGATTCGCCGTTTCTCTAGACCGAAACCAAATCATTCACAATAGAAATCAAGTCGAGGGGCAAATCGCAATTGCATGCATACTCCTTGCGTCCCATCTCCTCGCCTTCTTGCGTCCTCTCCTTCTCAAAAATATTGGATGAAAAAAAAGGGGGGGGATTTGAGGACTATGCAATTGAGATTCTCCCAAGAACTATGTGGGATGCTGGGCTAAAGGACGTAGTTTATTAACACTACATTCATGTGAATTGCAGGGCCCTAATTTTCTGCCCGATTCCATTGAATTTTCCCCAAAATGTTATTATTTTTTCCCAGGTTTGTTTTCCCGTTTCTTCAGGTTTTCCACAAAAAAAAAAGTAATCACACTTTAATAGAAACAAATATTCTGAACAAAATGCAACAATTTAAGATTTAACTGAGTTATAGTTCATATGAGGAAATCAGTCAATTGAAATAAATTCCTTAGGCCCTAATCGATGGATTTCACGTGAATGGGAATACAGATATGCATCTGTTGGTCACAGAAAAAAAAAAAGCCTCAATCGGGCTCAGGATCTCATCACGGTATTTTTGTGAATCCAATTGCTAATCAATAAATGCAATTGTGTTCGTTGTCCGTAGCTTATGGCTGACCATACCATATTTTACTTTTCACATTTAAATAAAAAAATCCAATTGCACGCTCACTCAACTTCTGTGGCATTGTGTTGTGACAACACTGGACATTCTAGAGTGGCATTTTATTGTTAGAAGGTGCACCTGTGTAATGATCATGTGGTTTAATCAGCTTCTTGATATGACATCTGTCTGGTGGATGACCTTTGCAAAGGAGAAATGCTCACTAACAGGGATGTAAACCAATTTGTGGGCAAAATTTAAGAGAAATACGCTTGTATGTAACATTTCTGAGATCTTTTATTTCAGCTCATGAAACGTGAGACATGCATTTATGTTGCGTTTATATTTTTGTAGTGTAATTTGGATTTCCTAAGTCTGCAAACAGTGCTTCAACCAATACAGGAGACCACTTTTGAGGTCTGGGATTATTATTAAATTGTAAATTGTACTTGTTACCCAATAGGTAGTTACAGTCAATGTTTTGGTAATTGAACATTCACCATGTCTAAAATAATAATAGAACGCAAACCTGACTCTAAAAAGCACTAATATTTCAGCAGTAATTGGTGTTCTTCATTCAAACAAGTTCAATGCCTAAAATGTCCAAGGTGTGTCAATGGGATATATGTAAGATTTACCTTCACATCTTGATCTTCCACTCCAACCTGTGGCATAACACTGCCTGTAACTTGATCCCTGAACTTGATAGCTGGAGTTGGAGAGAGCATGTGTGTGAGAGGGGGAGGGGGTCTTGCATTGAATCTTTGGGCAAAATAATTCCCCCATACTATGATGATACTACATCAGATATTGAAGCATACTCACCCTTTATCACAAATTGCTCTTGCTGATGCACCAAAAAGCGTCCCTTCCTTATCAAACTCATATGTCAAATGTGGCATCTCCTTGGGTGCACCGCAGTCCTTCTCTGAAATTAATAATTAGCGAGGTAATGGAAGCATTAAAACAATCAACCAACAGTAAACACTCAACAATGGCACTTGACAGAAGAGGGGCTAGTATTTTGCCGCCTACTTTTGCAGATTAATTCCAGGGTGCTCCACTCTCCATTCGTGCAGGTGATGCTTTCAGATCCTTGCGCTTTCATGTAGCCGTTGGCACATTGAAACAATACTTCCGAGCCCTCCGGAAAATCGTTCTTTAGGAGCGCATCATTCGTTAGAACGACATATTGATTTCTCTCCACTTGTGGTTTGGGACATTCAGCTGCGAGTAAATATGATACAGTAAAATAGGTCAACTCCACACACAGACAGAATTACGTTAGCCAGTTCAAGTTAGCAACGTATGTAGCTAGCTAAGCAAAACATTTTCAGGTAAAACTTCTATCAACCTTATCTAGGAAAGGGTTACCATGGCTAGAAACACACTCACAATTTCCACTTGTTATAAAGATAAGGTATATCAAGCACTTGGTCCATGAATTTGAATAAAACATTTTAAAGTCGAATTTATGTGAAGACAAGTCAGTGTCTCGACCTAACAATTTCTCTCTATTCTTGTTGAGTATCAATAGCTGACGAATCAGTCCCAGACCATCGACGACTTCAACAGTCTGTTGATGATCATTTCACTTTATAGCAACTGTGCGGGACTTGACGTAACACCACGCGCAGCGTGCCCCTCCCGGGCCAGTGACGTACGGTGGTGAGTTAATCTTTGTTACTCATTTCTTTGGACACGCCACACCTCTATAGATTTCAATGCCAAAGTCTAGCCCAGTTGCTGACTAATTCACTACGCAAACACCATATAAAATCATTTGTATCTGAATAATTTATTGGAGACCGAAAAAACGAAGTGAAACACACTCTGAGACCATCAAGACCCATTCTCACCCCATTGGCCCTTGATATAAAGTCTAACAAGAATAATACATTGAAAGTAATAACCTAATAAAACATTATAGAAATACATAATTATAATAAATAACTAGTAATTAAATATAATATCCCGACGTGGAAATGTGGGTAATATTTGATTGATATGTTGATCAATGACATTTCAACCAACCTATTCACCCATTTTAAATTCCCAAATGTGTTATCACTATATGCTTTCGGCCATCTAAAAGCAAAACAAAATTCCAATGAAAAAACGATCAGAGTTCTGGTTTAGTTGTCATCTAAATGTGTTATCACTGTGCTTTCAACCATTTGAAAGCACAACAAAGTTTAAATGGGAATACAATGTCAGATATGTTGTATTTATACAACAATTAAATGTGTTTTTACTGTGCTTCATCTAATAGCACAAACTGATTCTGTGCCAATTATTATAACAATTGTGAAGATCTCCACAGACCTGCCACCTTGCATGCTATCCAACCTGGTCTCAGCGCAAAACATATTATATTTTGTTAAGTACATGCTAAGTAGGTATAAAAGTAGTAAGTAGTAGCAAAGCTGCTAAATTGCTAAAGTTGTCCATGATGTGATTCGAACACGCAACCTTACGGGTTGCTAGACATTTGAGTGTTCGAATCTCACCACGGACAACTTTAGAATTTTAACTAATTAGCAACTTTGCAAATACTTAGTGAGTTAGCTTACCCTTTCCCTAACCCTAACCCTAATCCTAACCTTAACCCTAACCTAATGTAGCATATCACACTAAAGTAGTCGAACATAGCATATCATACTGTATTAACCAGTGGTGGCCGTTGCTGTTTAACATGCGGGAGGATGATTTTTTATTAGCATGATTTTTTCTATTACATTATATTGGATGACTGTCTTTCATATTCCATTCACCCAGCTCAATGTAACATCGATAGATTTAGGCTACTACATGATACTTGAATTTTGCCTATAGCCATCATGAGGATGCTACAACCTAGCCTATGTACGATATTTTACAACGTAGGTGCACAGCTTGAGAGAAATTTGAATAATCAAGGTGACAGACATTGACACATTCAATACCGCCTTACATATTCTTGCCTGCATGTAGCTGATCTAGTCATTCGCCCAACAGTTGCAAACTAGAGTTTCTATTGGACAAATTCAGGCATGTTTATTCCCATTTCATTCCGTTTGCTTTCGTTTAAGAAAACGGTTTTCAACAGAATCGGCGGAATGAACACACTCATCATCACAAACAAAAACAGTTCACATTCATAACAGCCACATACAGTGTCTTGCGAAAGTATTCGGCCCCCTTGAACTCTGCGACCTTTTGCCACATTTCAGGCTTCAAACATAAAGATATAAAACTGTATTTTTTTGTGAAGAATCAACAACAAGTGGGACACAATCATGAAGTGGAACGACATTTATTGGATATTTCAAACTTTTTTAACAAATCAAAAACTGAAAAATTGGGCGTGCAAAATTATTCAGCCCCCTTAAGTTAATACTTTGTAGCGCCACCTTTTGCTGCGATTACAGCTGTAAGTCACTTGGGGTATGTCTCTATCAGTTTTGCACATCGAGAGACTGAAATTTTTTCCCATTTCTCCTTGCAAAACAGCTCGAGCTCAGTGAGGTTGGATGGAGAGCATTTGTGAACAGCAGTTTTCAGTTCTTTCCACAGATTCTCGATTGGATTCAGGTCTGGACTTTGACTCTGCCATTCTAACACCTGGATATGTTTATTTTTGAACCATTCAGTTGTAGATTTTGCTTTATGTTTTGCATCATTGTCTTGTTGGAAGACAAATCTCCGTCCCAGTCTCAGGTCTTTTGCAGACTCCATCAGGTTTTCTTCCAGAATGGTCCTGTATTTGGCTCCATCCATCTTCCCATCAATTTTAACCATCTTCTCTGTCCCTGCTGAAGAAAAGCAGGCCCAAACCATGATGCTGCCACCAAACATAACGTTTTGCATTGTTGCAATCTGACCAGGGCACCTTCTTCCACATGTTTGGTGTCTCTCCCAGGTGGCTTGTGGCAAACTTGAAACGACACTTTTTATGAATATCTTTAAGAAATGGCTTTCTTCTTGCCACTCTTCCATAAAGGCCAGATTTGTGCAATATACGACTGATTGTTGTCCTATGGACAGAGTCTCCCACCTCAGCTGTAGATCTCTGCAGTTCATCCAGAGTGATCATGGGCTTCTTGGCTGCATCTCTGATCAGTCTTCTCCTTGTATGAGCTGAATGTTTAGAGGGACGGCCAGGTCTTGGTAGATTTGCAGTGGTCTGATACTCCTTCCATTTCAATATTGTCGCTTGCACAGTGCTCCTTGGGATGTTTAAAGCTTGGGAAATCTTTTTGTATCCAAATCCGGCTTTAAACTTCTTCACAACAGTATCTCGGACCTGCCTGGTGTGTTCCTTGTTCTTCATGATGCTCTCTGCGCTTCTAGCGGACCTCTGAGACTATCACAGTGCAGGTGCATTTTTACGGAGACTTGATTACACACAGGTGGATTGTATTTATCATCATTAGTCATTTAGGTCAACATTGGATCATTCAGATATCCTCACTGAACTTCTGGAGAGAGTTTGCTGCACTGAAAGTAAAGGGGCTGAATAATTTTGCACGCCCAATTTTTCAGTTTTTGATTTGTTAAAAAAGTTTGAAATATCCAATAAATGTCGTTCCACTTCATGATTGTGTCCCACTTGTTGTTGATTCTTCACAAAAAAAATACAGTTTTATATCTTTATGTTTGAAGCCTGAAATGTGGCAAAAGGTCACAAAGTTCAAGGGGGCCGAATACTTTCGCAAGGAACTGTATACTACAGACACCCGACCAGGCCCAGATCCCCGTCATTCGCCGGAGAAGGACACTGAGATTTCGCAGAAAAAGATCAGGATGCCTTGTGAGGATCAGACGCCGAGTGGCTAATCTACCTTTGCCTTCTGTCCTGCTAGCTAAATATTAAATCACTGGAAAATAAATATGATGAACTGAAAGCCCGAATGTCCTACCAATGAGACATTAAAAACTGTAATATCTTATATTTCACCGAGTCGTGGCTGAACGACGACATTAAGAGCATGCAGCTGGCAGGTTATACACTCTGTCGGCAGGATAGAACAGCAGCCTCTGGTAAGACACGGGGCGGGGGCCTATGCATATAGGTAAACAACAGCTGGCGCACGATATCTAAGGAAGTCTCGAGGTTTTGCTCGCCTGAGGTAGAGTATCTCATAATAAGCTGTAGACCACACTATCTACTTAGAGTTTTTATCTGTATTTTTCGTAGCTGTCTACATACCACCACAGACTGATGCTGGCACTAAAACGGCACTCAATAAGGAAACAGGAAAACGCTAATCCAGAGTCGGCACTCCCAGTGGCCGGGACTTTAATGCAGGGAAAATTAAATCAGTTTTACCTCATTTTTATCAGAATGTTAAATGTGCAACTGGAGGGAGAAAAATTCTAGGCCACCTTTACTCCACAGACAGAGAAGCGCACATAGCTCTCCCTCGCCCGCCATTTGGCAAATCTAACTATAATTCTATCCTCATGATTCCTGCTTACAAGCAAAACATTTAAGCAGGAAGCACCAGTGACTCGGTCTATAAAAAAGTGGTCAGATGAAGCAGATGCTAAACTACAGAACTGTTTTGCTAGTACAGACTGGAATATGTTCCGGGATTGTTCCAATGGCATTCAGGTGTACCCCACATGAGTCACTGGCTTTATCAATAAGTGCATCGAGGACGTCGTCCCTACAGTGACTGTACGTACACACCCCAACCAGAAACCATGAATTACAGGTAACATTCACACTGAGCTAAAGGGTAGAGCTGCTGCTTTCAAGGAGCGGGACTCTGACACGGAAGCTTATAAGAAATCCCACTATGCCCTCTGACGAACCATCAAACAGGCAAAGCGTCAATACAGGACTAAGATTGAATCATACTACACCGGCTCCGACGCTCGTCGGATGTGGCTGGGCTTGCAGACTATTATAGACTACAAAGGGAAGCACAGCCACGAGTCCCCTCCCTGTTGACATGAGCCTACCAGACAAGCTAAATAACCTCTATACTTGCTTCGAGGCAAATAACACTGAAACATGCATGAGAGCATCAGCTGTTCCGGAAGACTGTGTGATCACGCTCTCTGTATCCGATGTGAGTAAGACCTTTAAACAGGTCAACATTCACAAGGCCGCAGGGCCAGACGGATTACCAGGACGTGTACTCCGAGCATACGCTGACCAACTGGCAAGTGTCTTCACTGATTTTCAAGCTCTCCCTGTCTGAGTCTGTAATGCCTGCGTGTTTCAAGCAGACCACCATAGTCCCCTGTGCCCAAAAACACCAAGGTAACCTGCCTAAATGACTACCGACACATAGCACTCACGTCTGTAGCCACGAAATGCTTTGAAAGGCTGGTCATGGCTCACATCAACACCATTATCCCAGAAACCCTAGACCCGCTCCAATTTGCATACCGCACCAACAGATCCACAGATGATACTATCTCTATTACACTTCACAAGGCCCTTTCACACCGGGACTAAAGGAACACCTATTTGAGAATGCTATTCATTGACTACAGCTCAGCGCTCAACACCATAGTGCCCTCAGAGCTCATCACTAAGCTAAGAACCCTGGGACTAAACACCTCCCTCTGCAACTGGATCCTGGACTCCCTTACGGGCCGCCCCCAGGTGGTAAGGGTAGGTAACAACACACCCGCCACGCTGATCCTCAGCACGGGGGCCCCTCAGGGGTGCGTGCTCAGTCCCCCTTCACACTATTGTGAAGTTTGCGGATGACACAACAGAGGTAGGCCTGATCACCGACAACGATGAGACAGCCTGTAGGGAGGAGATCAGAGACCTGACGTGTGGTGCAAGGACAACAACCTCTCCCTCAACGTGATCAAGACAAATGAGATGATTGTGGACTACAGGAAAAGGAGGACCGAGCACTCCCCAATTCTCATTGATGGGGCTGTAGTGGAACAGGTTGAGAGCTTCAAGTTCCTTGGCGTCCACATTACCAACAAACTAACATGGTCCAAGTACACCAAGACAGTCATGAAGAAGGCACAACAAAACCTATTCCCCCTCAGGAGACTGAAAAGATTTAGCATATCCTCAAAAGGTTTTACAGCTGCAACATCAAAGGCATCATGACAGGTTGCATCACTAGATGGTATAGCAACTGCTCGGCCTCCGACCGCAAGGCACTACAGAGGGTAGTGCGTACGGCCTAGTACATCACCTGGGCCAAGCTTCCTGCCATCCAGGACCTCTACACCAGGCGGTGTCAGAGGAAGGCCCTAAAGACTCCAGCCACCCTAGTCATAGACTGTTTTCTCTGCTACCGCATGGCAAATGGTACCGGAGCACCAAGTCTAGGCCTAAGAGTCTTCTAAACAGCTTCAACCCCCAAGCCATAAGACTCCTGAACAGCTAATCAAATGGCTGCCCAAGCTATTTGAATTCCCCTCCCCCCTATGCTGTTGCTACTCTCTGTTATTATCTATGCATAGTCACTTTAATAATTCTACCTACATGTACATATTACCTCAATTACTCGACATCGGTGCCCTCGTACATTAACTCCTGTATATAGCCCTGCTATTGTTATTTTTATCCATGACTTTGTATTAGGTATTTTCTTAAAACTGCTTTGTTGGTTAAGTAAGCATTTCACTGTAAGTTCTACACCTGTTGTATTCGGCGCATGTGACAAATACATTTGTTTTGAAAGCTTACCTTGACTTCCAGTGTTGGATAGCCATAGCCAGCTAGGTAACATAGCATCCCTCTCTGTTAAAACTGGGTGTTTGAGTAGGCTATATTAGCTTGCTGCATTCGCTAGCTAAGTAAGTGAAAGTGAAAAAAATAACTAAATATCTCTCTCTCTCTCTCATTCTCTCTGCTTCTCCTTAATTTTTGAAGAAATTAATTTGTTCAAAACAGTTGAACTTTTGCCTTTCTTTTTGAGTCAACTACTCACCACATGTAATGCACTGCAGCGCGAGCTAATTGTAGCTTTACTTTCAGTACTAGATTACTTCTCTGATCCTTTGATTGGGATGTCGGTTCATGCTGCAAGAGCTCTGATAGGTTGGAGGATGTCCTAATTACTTTGTAAATCTATGGAAGAGGCTGAGAACCACAAGCCTCCTAGGTTTTATATTGAAGTCAATGTACCCAGAGGAGGACGAAAACTAGCTGTCCTCCAGCAACACTGTGGTGCTACCGTACATATTTCTGTTGAGGCTACTGTACAGTGTGTTTTAATCAATTATTTGGTGATGTGAAAATATGTAATATAATAATTTTTAATGTTTCACCATTTTGTATTTTTTCACTGAGGAGGTTTGTCCTTCCCTTCCTCAGAAGGGGAATGTCGAATGTAATATATCATACTAAATGGGTCATAGCAAACTGGTGCGATCAAGATGTAGGATACTATATGTCCTACAATTCGTATTATATTGTACAACCGCTATGTAATGTAACCTAACGTAAGTAACATATCATACTAAATGGAGTGGCACCAATTTTTGTAAAATATAATACGTTTTGCTCTGAGACCAGGTTGATTAGCATGTGAAGGTCGCAAGTCTGTGGAGACCTTCACAATTGCTTTAATAACCTGCACAGAATTTCAAACAGCATTGCTCAATTGCGCTTTGATATAATCTCAACAGCAATCCAGGTCATTTTGTTGTGCTATTAGATGACGCACAGGATATCACATTAAGTTTTTGTATAAATACAAAATATCTGACTTTCTATTCCCATTTGAACAGTGACAACACATTAAGTTTTTCTATAATGACAAAATATATGACATTGTATTCCCATTTGAACTTTGTTGTGCTTTTAAATGATTGTTAGCGCAGTGATAACACATTTAGACGACAACTAAACCAAAAATCAGATATTGTTTTTCCATTAGAATTTGGTTGTGCCTTTAGATGGCTAAAAACATATAGTGATAAAACATTGGGAATATTTAAATGGATGAATAAAGGTTGAAATGTCATTGATCAATGTCTCAACCAAGTATTACCCACATTTCCTGTCACGCCCTGGTCTATATTTATTATGTTATCTTCATGTATTGGGTCAGGCCAGGGTGTGACATGGGTTTATTTGTAGTTTGTTTCGTCTTGGGGTTGTGTGGGGTGTATAGATTAGTCTATGGCTGCCTGAGGCGGTTCTCAATCAGAGTCAGGTGATTATCGTTGTCTCTGATTGGGAACCATATTTAGGTAGCCTGGGTTTCACTGTGTGTTTGTGGGTGATTGTTCCTGTCTCTGTTTGTTGCACCAGTCAGGGCTGTTTCGGTTTTGGACGTTTGTTGTTTTGTATTGTTCGTGTTCTTCATCATTAAAGATGTATCGAACGAATCACGTTGCATTTTGGTCCGATCCTTGTTCCACCTCTTCGTCAGAGGAGGAGTTGGAAGAAACCCGTTACATTTCCACGTGGAAACAACGTGATATACCCAGTGGGATATTATAATTATTTATTAATGATTCATTATAATTATATAAAACGATAATTTATTATTAGGTTATTACTTTCAATGTATTATTATTATTAGGCTTTATACCAATGGGGTGAGGCATGGGTCTTGATGGTCTCAGAGTGTTTCACTTGGTTTTTCAGTCTCCTATAAATTATTCAGATACACTCATTTTTTTATTGAAACTTTATTTAACTAGGCGAGTCAGTTAAGAACAAATTCTTATTTATAATGACAGCCTAGGAACAGTGGGTTAACTGCCTTGTTCAGGAGCAGAATGAAAGATTTTTAAGCTTGCAGATTCGATCTAGCAACCTTTCGGATACTAGTCCAATGTTCTAACCACTAGGCTACCTGCTGCCCCAATGGTGTTTGTGTAGTGAATTAGCCAGCAACTAGTCTAGACTTTATCATCGAAATCAATAAACAGAGGTGTGGTCTGTCCAAAGAAATGGAATGAGTAACAAAAATGAATTCACCCCCATAGGTCATTGGCTTGGGGAAGGGCAGAGCATAGTTGTATATGGGGCAGAATCACTGTTAGAACCACTGTGCTGTTACATCAAGTGCAAACACAAACGTCCTAAGGGTTGCGTATTCAAATCTCATCACGGAAAACTTTACATTTTGCAACCACTTACTACTTTTTATCTACTTTTCAACTAACCCTTTAACCTAACTCCTAACCTTAAACTTAACCCCTCACCCAACGTAGCATATCATACTAAAACCGTCAAATAAAGCATATCATACTAAAACAGTTGAATATAATATATTATAATAAATGGGTTAGCTAACATGCTAAGTAGCTGCATAGTAGCTAGAAGTTGTAATTAGCTTAAATGCTAAAGTTGTCCGTGATGAGATTCGAACAAGCAACGCATGGGTTGTTAGATGTTTTCCTTAACTACTGCAACCTACTGTTTTATGTAACGTACCAAACATAACATACAGTGGGGCAAAAAAGTATTTACTCAGCCACCAATTGTGCAAGTTCTCCCACTTAAAAAGATGAGAAAGGCCTGTAATTTTCATCATAGGTACACTTCAACTATGACAGACAAAATTAGAAAAAAAATCCAGAAAATCACATTGTAGGATTTTTAATTAATTAATTTGCAAATTATGGTGGAAAATAAGTATTTGGTCACCTACAAAAGTTTATATCAATACTTTGTTATATACCCTTTGTTGGCAATGACAGAGGTCAAACGTTTTCTGTAAGTCTTCACAAGGTTTTCATACACTGTTGCTGGTATTTTGGCCCATTCCTCCATGCAGATCTCCTCTAGAGCAGTGATGTTTTGGGGCTGTTGCTGGGCAGCACGGACTTTCAACTCCCTCCAAAGATTTTCTATGGGGTTGAGATCTAGAGACTGGCAAGGCCAGTCCAGGACCTTGAAATGCTTCTTACGATGCCACTCCTTCGTTGCCCGGGCGGTGTGTTTGGGATCATTGTCATGCTGAAAGACCCAGCCACGTTTCATCTTCAATGCCCTTGCTGATGGAAGGAGGTTTTCACTCAAAATCTCATGATACATGGCCCCATTCATTCTGTCCTTTACACGGATCAGTCTTCCTGGTCCCTTTGCAGAAAAACAGCCCCAAAGCATGATGTTTCCACCCCCATGCTTCACAGTAGGTATGGGGTTCTTTGGATGCAACTCAGCATTCTTTGTCCTCCAAACACAACAAGTTGAGTATTCACCAAAAAGTTATATTTTGGTTTCATCTGACCATATGACATTCCCCCAATCTTCTTCTGGATCATCCAAATGCTCTCTAGCAAACTTCAGACGGGCCTGGGGGGTTCTAAGCTGACATGTGGAATCGTTTTAAGGTCATGCCATGGACCATTTACCTATTTTATTTAGAATTTTAGGACCTCTTTAGGTGTAAAAACATATTTGATCAAAATATTGAATTTGGCCTTTATTACAATAGCTTATAGAAACGCATTGAATAACACATTCATAAATAGCAAAAAAAAATTATCATAAGGAATAAGGTTTTGAAGTGTCTGTCCTATATTTTGAAGATAAGAAATATATATTTTTGTACACATATTTAACCACTTATTTTTGTTGCTACAAAACTACCTCCATACTTCCATTCATTTGTATAGCTTACTTTTAGACGAGTCCAGTGACACTTGTGGGGGTAGTGTGGTCATATTAGTTTGTAGCCCAAACGGTCCCGAAGCTACAGATTAAGGTTCACACATCGACAATTCTGACTTCAGACGAATACTGTTTGTGAGAGTCTCCCCTTTCTACAGAGTGGAATTCGTTCATAGGCCAAACTGTTTGGATGCTACAGATGGTTTTGTGAGAAGTCCTATTCTTTGTTTTATTTTTGGTTGAGATGGAGATGAGAATCCAACCTACAGTATTGATATTAACTGAAGATTACATTTGAAATCAACCAAAGCATGAAATCCTAGGCCTATTGTCTAGTTTTAGTTGAACCCTGGGTTGAATTGAAACAATAGCTGTTGATGACTTTGCAAATGCTATATAGGACTAAATAGTATCATTGATGATATATGACTTCTAAAAGACATTTCATTTTCTCTTTTAAACTGACCCAATTGAATGACTTTGATAGCAACAGTGAATCTATTTAGTCATTAAGAGATCTCTCAATAGTCACTCTAATGATACCACATTGGTAGTACTTAGTGACAAATATCAAAGATAAGCAGGGCTTGGTTAAAACCCTGAATGGGACACCACATTGATAGCTGTACATAGATCAACTCTCCAGTAGGCCGGGTGCTGCCCTCCAATAGGCTGGGTGCTGCCCAGTCTATGGTTTCTTTTTTGTCTGATAGTGGACATAATATTGAAGATCTGAAGTTGTTTCAAAAGTACAAATTCAGCATATTTTATACAAGGTTTGTCTATGTTGAAAATTGGTTACCATGATGACACAATCCTGTTGATGAAATTTCACCCTCAAAACAACAGTTTACGTTCCTTTGCTAGAAACTGCATAGGATAGAGGTCAGGGTTTTGGGCAGATTTGGTTAAAATATAAAATATCCACAGCACCCTTCTTCCCGTGGCTATAGGAACAAGTATACAAACTTCCATTCTGAGTGACAACAATTCATTTCAAATAATCCATCAAATAACAGTGATGTTATATTTTCCATTTCATGCATTGGAATAGTTGAGCTTTTTCATCCCAACAGTTTGAGAAATATAAGTGGATCCTCCCCTAAACTGGTGGAGTCTCCAAAACATCACCATTGCCATGGTAAGTAAATAGTCTTTAGAAGAAGACTCCATGATGGGGAACTCTGTGTGTTTAAAAACAGAAACAGATTTATTACGTAAGAGCCACTTAAGGGTGTTGCCTGTATTACTCTAAAATAAAAAAGAGGGGGAATTCTATGGCTGAATCATGTTGTTTCTGTGTCCATGTTTAATTTCCTTTCCATCCACTTAGTCTCACTGTTCTGCCACTGTACATTCTCCACTCTGAATTCAGAAAACTGAAAGATAAGTAGTTGGCTAACACAAAACTGCTGCATTAATTAAATTACCGTCAAGTTCATATTTATCGATCTCTAACTAGATGACAATGGCGAGAACTTATACAGGTCAGACACGTTCTGCATATTGATATTGTGGTCGAAAGGAATGTAAAAATGTAAGTGACACCTTGTAGTTATGTAGGCAAAGTTGTTTGAATACATCAAAACAGGCTTGTTGATGAGAAACCGGTCTACACGGGTGACTCTTATGAGACATACTAGCCTCAGAATACAAACACATACACTGAGGTCTTGTAAAATCATTAAACAGGAATAGTATCCATACTATCTTAACCACCATCAACTATTTTGGCTATGAGTCACTCTCTGAGGTTGTGGCTTCCATTGTCATGGAAACATTCCATCATTTACAGTAACATGAGGATCGGCCCTCCCTACCTCAAAGACTCTTGGGTAAATTTAAGGGTGTTAACTCCAAATTAATTAAAACCTCAGTAGCTTGGTGACAACTGTCCTCTGTCCTACATTTAGATTCGCTTGATAAACCTGTCTCAAAAATAGTTGATAAACTACATGCTGTGTATCATATGAGGTATTTGTGATGGCTCGAAAACAGCTGAATCTGAGCAATGTGTATACAGTATGTTGATAGCTCTCACATGAGGGAAGCTCTGGAATTAAAAGAGTTCACTATTTAAGTGAAGTTAGTCACTCCCTTAGAATTTAACATGATAAACCTTCCCCAAAGGCATGCTGCCACATGATAAATGTAAAATTGAAATATGATGGAATAACAATATGTTTTAGCATATTAAATATTTCTCCACATGCTAACATGTTATTGGACAGAACTTGTTCATCGTACCAGTCTCTCTATTGTCTCATAAAGTCTCTTCCCTTCCCAGATACTTTAACCTCGCCAACAGTCCCTTGTTCACCTTTTCATGACCCATATATCCCAATCTCTTCATAAGGCTTCCTCATTGTGTTAATGTCAGTTTTTAAATAGTCACATTCTGTGCCCATATAGAGCGCTGACACACTGCTCCACCACTGTTATCTGGCCCTGGATGTGAGGACAGGGCCTGTTGCTACTCATTGATACTGTGATGGTGAAATGATTAACTCCCATCCGCCCAAAACTGAGTAATCTAGGCCTAGCTGGATTACCCACTCTCGGGCATGCTGAGGATTACAACTGTTAGTAGCTGCAATGCCATTATGAGGAAGTTCAATTTTGGAACCATCAGTTATGTTTCAACTTTCTTGTTGACATTGATGCATATTGACCTCCTATTTACATAAATGGACTGGAATAGGATATGACCGTGAGTAGCACAGCGTTTGAATGCAATTCAATAGTTCACTTGTTAAGATGCAGTGACATCTGGTGGAAGGAAATGAAAGTGATACATGTGAAACACTAGGTTACCTGTGTCAGTACTTTAAAATAAATGATCACGTATGACAAAGTTGTTCCTAATATGCATGTCAGTAATACATTAGTTCAATAGCTGTTTGGAATAAAAATGTATATTGAATATTCCCTTCAAGATTAATTCTAAGCTGTCTCTCAACAATTGTTTTTGAAATGTTTTTTAGGTCTTGTTTCTGGTAGCTTCCGTAATCAACCCACTTATCTATAGAAAATGACACATGTGTTTGGTACATAACAAAAAAGGCTTATGCTTTCAGGCATATTTTAGGATGTGTAACGAGTCAGCAAGTATGTCGTCAATATATGCTATCCTTCCACTGTGACATTAAGTTCCCTCTGCTAGAGAACTGATAACCAAACTACTTTGCATTGAAGTCACTTCCCGTTTACACAATGTGCAAACTCAGCTCTCTCATCACAAGACTGAAGTTGAACTAATTAATTATTGAGATGATCTGCCTCTGAGTTCATCTGTAGTGAGACTGTACACTTGGGCAGAGCCTTATTTTTCTCATTCCCGGAGGCAGTGGATCTTAATTGTCTAAACATTGAGACAGTGCAGACAGAAATATATAAACTCAGCAAAAAAGAAAACGTCCCTTTGTCAGGACCCTGTCTTTCAAAGATAATTCGTAAAAATGTAAAGGCTTATAGGCCTGCTGTAAGGCAGGTCCTCACCAGACATCACTGGCAACAACGTTGCCTATGAGCACAAACCCACCGTCGCTGGACCACACAGGACTGGCAAAAAGTGATCTTCACTGACGAGACACGGTTTTGTCTCACCAGGGGTGATGGTCGGATTCACGTTTATCGTCGAAGGAATGAGTGTTACACCGAGGCCTGTACTCTGGAGTGGGATTGATTTGGAGGTGGAGGGTCCGTCATGGTCTGGGGTGCTGTGTCACAACATCATCAGACTGAGCTTGTTGTCATTGCAGGCAATCGCAATGCTGTGCGTTACAGGGAAGACATCCTCCTTCCTCAAGTGGTACCCAGCTGGGATCCGGGCTATTCCCCCCACAAATGTTCGGGACCTTGCAGGTGCCTTGGTGGAAGAGTGGGGTAACATCTCACAGCAAGAACGTGATCTTCCTGTCTGGGTTGGTGCCCCCCTTTGGGTTGTGCTGTGACGGAGATCTTTGTGGGCTATACTCGGCCCTGTCTCAGGATGGTAAGCTGGTGGTTGAAGATATCCCTCTAGTGGTGTGGGGGCTGTGCTTTGGCAAAGTGGGTGGGGTAATATCCTGCCTGTTTGGCCCTGTCCGGGCGTATCGTTGGATGGGGCCACAGTGTCTCCCGACCCCTCCTATCTCAGCCTCCAGTACTTATACTGCAGTAGTTTATGTGTCGGGGGGCTAGGGTCAGTCTGTTATATCTGGAGTATTTCGCCTGTCTTATCCAGTGTCCTGTGTGAATTTAAGTATGCTCTCTCTAATTCTCTCTCTCTTTCTTTTTTCTTTCTTTCTCTCTCGGAGGACCTGAGCCCTAGGACCATGCCTCAGGACTACCTGGCCTGATGACTCCTTGCTGTCCCCAGTCCACCTGGCTGTGCTGCTGCTCGAGGGAGATTATCAGTGGTCTTGTATGTCTTCCATTTCCTAATAATTGCTCCCACAGTTTATTTCTTCAAACCAAGCTGCTTACCTATTGCAGATGCAGTCTTCCCAGCCTGGTGCAGGTCTACAATTTTGTTTCTGGTGTCCTTTGACAGCTCTTTGGTCTTGGCCATAGTGGAGTTTGGAGTGTGACTGTTTGAGGTTGTGGACAGGTGTCTTTTATACTGATAACAAGTTCAAACAGGTGTCATTAATACAGGTAACGAGTGGAGGACAAAGGAGCCTCTTAAAGAAGAAGCTACAGGTCTGTGAGAGCCAGAAATCTTGCTTGTTTGTAGGTGACCAAATATTTATTTTCCACCATAATTTGCCAATAAATTCATTAAAAATCCTACAATGTGATTTTCTGGATTTTTTTTTCTCATTTTGTCTGTCATAGTTGAAGTGTACCAAATCAAATCAAATCAAATTTTATTTGTCACATTCACATGGTTAGCAGATGTTAATGCGAGTGTAGCGAAATGCTTGTGCTTCTAGTTCCAACAATGCAGTAATAACTAACAAGTAATCTAACTAACAATTCCAAAACTACTGTCTTATACACACAAGTGTAAGGGGATAAAGAATATGTACATAAAGATATATGAATGAGTGATGGTACAGAGCGGCATAGGCAAGATACAGTAGATGGTATCGAGTACAGTATATACATATGAGATGTGTATGTAAACAAAGTGGCATAGTTAAAGTGGCTAATGATACATGTATTACATAAAGATGCAGTAGATGATATAGAGTACAGTATATACGTATACATATGAGATGAATAATGTAGGGTATGTAAACATTATATTAGGTAGCATTGTTTAAAGTGGCTAGTGATATATTTTATATCATTTCCCATCAATTCCCATTTTTAAAGTGGCTGGAGTTGAGTCAGTGTGTTGGCAGCAGCCACTCAATGTTAGTGGTGGCTGTTTAACAGTCTAATGGCCTTGAGATAGAAGCTGTTTTTCAGTCTCTCGGTCCCAGCTTTGATGCACCTGTACTGATCTCGCCTTCTGGATGATAGCGGGGTGAACAGGCAGTGGCTCGGGTGGTTGTTGTCCTTGATGATCTTTATGGCCTTCCTGTAACATCGGGTGGTGTAGGTGTCCTGGAGGGCAGGTAGTTTTCCCCCGGTGATGCGTTGTGCAGACCTCACTACCCTCTTGAGAGCCTTACGGTTGTGGGCGGAGCAGTTGCCGTACCAGGCGGTGATACAGCCCGCCAGGATGCTACCAATGAAAATTACAGACCTCTCTCATCTTTTTAAGTGGGAGAACTTGCACTATTGGTGGCTGACTAAATACTTTTTTGCCCCACTGTTAGGAAGTCAGTCAATTTCAATGAATTGATTAGGTCATTATCTAGGGATTCCACATGACTGGGCAGGAGTGCAGCCAATCAGAATGAGTTTTTCTCCACAAAAGGGCTTTATTAGAGACATAAATACTCCTCAGTTTCATCAGCTTTCTGGGTGGCTGGCCTCAGATGATCCCGCAGGCGAAGAAGCCTGATGTGGAGGTCGTGGGCTGGTGTGGTTACATGTTGTCTGCAGTTGTGAGGCCAGTTGGACGAACTGCCAAATTCTCTAAAATGACTTATGGTAGAAAAATTAACATTAAATTCTCTGGCAACAGCTCTGGTGGACATTCCTGCAGTCAGCATGCCAATTGCACGCTTTCTAAAAACTTGAGACATCTGTGGCATTGTGTTGTGTGACAAAACTGCACATTTTGGACTTTTATTGTCCCCAGCACAAGGTGTAATGATCATTCTGTTTAATCAGCTTTTTGATATGCCACACCTGTCAGGTTGGATTATCTTGTCAAAGTTGAAATGTTCACTAACAGGGATATAAAATTTGTGCACAATATTTGAGAAAAATAAGCTTTATGTGCTTATGGAAATTTTCTTTTTTATTTCAGCTCATGAAACATGGGACCAACACTTTACATTTTGCATTTATATTTCTGTTCAGTTTAAATCAGGCCAAAAAATATCCTGGACCCACTGTCAAAAAATAATTCCGGCATCTCTGGCCAGTAGCCTATAGAGCATTTTCTATAATTGCGGGTTTGATTATAAATAGTCGTGCGGTTGCGGATGGGTTATTAGCAATTGCGGTGAGTGCGGCTGAACAAATAGCTGACCGCAAATATGGGTAGTGGCAGTTTTTAGGGAATAGTGTTGCTTTTGGGACATATCTATAAAGTAGGTCATCATGGAGGATAGTCCTCTCATCATACCCTTCACACAGACTATCAGTCATCCTTCATTCCAGCCATAATCAGACTGTTAATTAGACAGGTAGTATGGAGAGGGAGGGAGGAGAGAGAATAAAAGGAGGAGAGAGGAGAAGGAGAGCGAGGGAAAGAGTGGTTCAGTACCAGCCCAGCGACCCCTAGTGTGGGAGTTTTAGAGAGACCAGGGGGTGGATAGACAGTTTGTGGTACTTTTGGGAACCTGTTTGTGGTTGTTTTGAGTAGTATTGGGTATCTGTTTGAGGTGGTTTTGAGTACTTTTAGGTTGTTTTGGGTATCTGTTTGTGGTTGTTTTTGTGGTTCTTTTGAGTTGTTTGGGGTGATTAGTATGAACAGATACACCATCACCAGACACCATTTCCATAGACTTACAGTACACGCCATGATTGTAGAGCCAATAAGTAAAGAGCTTTGGAATATTTACTATGGATGGACCAGTCCATATACAATACATGTTTTCAGTAAAACTTTATTTTTTTCAGTGCATGAACAGAACACCATGTCAAACTCATTTCCTTTTAATCTACTTTAAATAAAAAAATAATGGAGCTTTCTATATATCTCTATTTTCTTCCCGAAAGAGCACTCAGCAAGTTTTTATAAAGGTGCTGTACAATATACAAACATTTACAACTACTGTACCCACATAATGTAGAGACCACAAGGATTTGTTTTTTCTAATGAAGCAATGAAAGGCCACATTTTGATACAGAGACTAGATATGAGACTGGCTATAAATTAATTTGCGGGGCCATACAACGGTACAGAATACGTAAGTACTGTAATACGTTAATTATTTATTTCCAGTCTGTAACATGTAATTGCTTGCTACTAGCAGCTTCAAGAACCACTGGAGGTTGAGTGTGCTCATTCATGCGATCAACAATCTCTTGCGCAGAAAATGCCACTGGATGGCTCTTAATGAATACAGTATGTCCACTCAGAGGCCTAGACCATTCTATCATCACACACTGGACCAAATTCAGAGCAATGTTGATATCGGGTCAAATCTGGCTTTAAATTGTAACTTCATCACCAGTCATCATGTGCTACTTTATTGCATTCCCTGAGCTCAGTTATAAACATGTCTTGATCCTAACTTAATTTCAACTTTTGACATATCTTATGTCCACTCCATTGTCCGTCAAGGTATGACCCCATACAAAAACAATACACACAATCAGTTTTCGATATATAACATTTCTGTCTGAATGTAGCCTTACTTAGCCTACTCTGGTGTTCAACACAATCACATACCAAAACTCGTTGCAGAAAAACTACATTTTGAAATTATGATATTGGCCATCAACAGTAAAACTACTTCAAGGGACATGGTTCCATAGTCGCAGGAAGTAAATAAATCACAAGGGAAAAAAAGAAGAAAAAAAAGAATGTGTGCACCCAGGCTTTATTACTCCTGTATGAGCGGAGAAAAATACTCCTCAGCTGAGCGGGGACAAAAAGACCCCCCCCCCAAACAGCTTCCCGCGGCCATGCATGGTTCTGGTAATTTTATCAATAAGCAATCATTTTGGCATTTAATAACAGAGAAGTTGCTTATTAAAATCATTGCTAATAGTACTGTAATGCATTGGCAATAATGTTAGGCATCACAAATTGTTATTTTCAAAGGAATCAAGCTTATCAAAAAAATATATATATTGTAATGCTACAAGTAGTTTATGTATAATATTACAACATTCACATATTTTTCCACAATATAACATTTAGAGCAATGGCAACTTCTGAAACATATGGCAGTCTGCATGTAGTACTGCACTGTATAAACAGTGCATTCGGAAAGTATTCAGACCCCTTTACTTTTCCCACATTTTGTTACGTTACAGCCTTATTCTGAAATACATAATTATTTTTTCCCTCATCAATCTGCACATAATACCCCATAATGACAAAGCAAAAACAGGTTTATAGAAATTGTAGCAAATGTATAAAATCTAAAATACAGAAGAATTACATCTACATAAGTATTCATACCTTTTGCTCAGTACTTGGTTGAAGCATCTTTGGCAGCGATTACAGCCTTGAGTCTTCTTAGGTAGGACCCTACAAGCTTGGCACACCTGTATTTTGGGAGCTCCTCCTATTCTTCATTGCATATCCTCTCCAGGTCCCTCAAGAGATGTTCGATCAGGTTCATGTCCGGGCTCTGGCTGGGCTATTCAAGGACATTCAGAGACTTGTCCCGAAGCCACTCCTGCATCGTCTTGGCTGTCTGCTTCGGGTCGTTGTCGTGTTGGAAGGTGAACCTTCGCCTCAGTCTGAGGTCCTGAGCTCTCTGGAGCAGGTTTTCATCAAGATTCTCTCTGTACTTTACTCTGTTCATCTTTCCCTCGATCCTGATTAGTTTCCCAGACCCTACCACTGAACAACATCCCCACAGCATGATGCTGTCACCACCATGCTTCACCGTAGGGATGGTGCCAGGTTTACACCAGATGTGAAGCTTGGCATTCAGGCCAAAGATATCAATCTTGGTGTCATCAGACGAGAGTATCTTGTTTCTCATGGTCTGAGAGTCTTTAGGTGCCTGAGGAGTGCCTTCCATCTGGCCACTCTACCATAAAGGCCTGATTGGTAGAGTACTGCAAAGATGGGAGAACCTTCCAGAAGGACAACCATCTCCGCAGAGGAATTCTGTAGCTCTGTCAGAGTGACAGTCGGATTCTTGGTCACCTCCCTGACCAAGGCCCTTCTCCCCAGATTGCTCAGTTTGGCCCGAGTGGCCAGCTCTAGGAAGAGTTTTGTTGGTTCCAAAATTCTTCCATTTAAGAATGATGGAGGACACTGTGTTATTGGGGACCTTCAATGCTGCAGAAATGTTTTGGTACTCTTCCCCAGATCTGTGCCTTGACACAATGCTATCTGGGAGCTCTTGAGGACAATTCCTTCGACCTCATGGCTTGGTTTTTTCTCTGACATGCACTGTCAACTGTGGGTCCTTATATAGACAGGTGTGTGCCTTTCCAAATCCAGTCCAATCAATTGTATTCACCACAGCTGGACTCCAATCAAGTCGTAGAAACATCTCAAGGATGATCAATGGAAACAGGATGCACCTGAGCTCAATTTCGAGGCTCACAGCAAAGGGTCTGAATACCCATGTAAATAAGGTATTTCTGTTTATTTTTTTATGAATATGCAAAAATAAAAACAGTTTTTGCTTTGTCATTATGGGGTATTGTGTGTAGATTGATGAGAAAAATAAATAATTTAATACATTTTAGAATAAGGCTGTAATGTAACAAAATGTGGAAATAGTCAAGAGGTCTAAATATCTTCCGAATGCACTGTATGTCATGAACGATGAAGACCCATGGAAGTTGCTACCACTAAAATGCATTAGAAGGATGGCGCAAGATGATTCTGGGAACCTTTGATCTCTTATCAAAACATGGAATGGCTCAGTATGACTACATACAGTATACATACAATATATATACAGTATATACATATATATATATATATATACACACTACCGTTCAAAAGTTTGGGGTCACTTAGAAATGTCCTTGTTTTTGAAAGAAAAACAAATTTTTTGTCCATTAAAATAACATCAAATTGATCAGAAATACAGTGTAGACATTGTTAATGTTGTAAATGACTATTGCAGCTGAAAATGGCTGGTTTTCTTTATGGAATATCTACATAGGTGTACAGAGGCCCATTATCAGCAACCATCACTCCTGTGTTCCAATGGCATGTTGCGTTAGCTAATCCAAGTTTATCATTTTAAAAGGCTAATTGATCATTAGAAAAACATTTAGCAATTATGTTAGCACAGCTGATTGTTCTAATTAAAGAAGCAATAAAACTGGCCTTCTTTAGACTAGTTGAGTATCTGGAGCATCAGCATTTGTGTGTTCGATTACAGGCTCAAAATGGCCAGAAACAAATAACTTTCTTCTGAAACGCATCCGTCTATTCTTGTTCTGAGAAATTAAGGCTATTCCATGCGAGAAATTGCTAAGAAACTGAAGATCTTGTACAACGCTGGGTACTACTCAAATCAAATCAAAGTTTATTTGTCATGTACGCCAAATACAACAGGTAGACCTTACAGTGAAATTCTTACTTACAGTCTCTAACCAATAGTGCAAAAAAGGTATTAGGTGAACAATATGTAAGTAAAGAAATAAAAACCACAGTAAAAAAGACAGTGAAAAACAGTAGCGAGGCTATAAAAGTAGCGAGGTTACATACAGACACCGGTTAGTCAGGCTGATTGAGGTAGTATGTACATAGATAGATGTAGATATGGTTAAAGTGACTATGCATATATGATGAACAGAGAGTAGCAGTAGCGTAAAGAGAGGTTGGCGGGTGGTGGGACACAATGCAGATAGCCCGGTTAGCCAATGTGCGGGTACACTGGTTGGTTTGGCCAATTGAGGTAGTATGTACATATGTACATGAATGTATAGTTAAAGTGGCTGTGCATATATGATAAACAGAGAGTAGCAGCAGCGTAAAAGAGGGGTTGGGGCGTGGGCACACAATGCAAATAGTCCGGGTAGCCATTTGATTACCTGTTCAGGAGTCTTATGGCTTGGGGGTAAAAACTGTTGAGAAGCCTTTTTGTCCTAGACTTGGTACTCCAGTACCGCTTGCCATGCGGTAGTGGAGAGAACAGTCTATGACTGGGGTCGCTGGGGACTTTGACAACTTTTAGGGCCTTCCTCTGACATCGCCTGGTGTAGAGGTCCTGGATAGCAGGCAGCTTAGCCCCAGTGATGTACTGAGCCGTACGCACTACCCTCTGTAGTGCCTTGCGGTCGGAGGCTGAGCAATTGCCATACGAGGCAGTGATGCAACCAGTCAGGATGCTCTCGATGTTGCAGCTGTAGAACCTTTTGAGAATCTCCGGACCCATGCCAAATCTTTTTAGTTTCCTGAGGGGAAATAGGCTATGTCGTGCCATCTTCACGACTGTTTTGGTGTGTTTGTACCATTCTAGTTTGTTGGTGACACTACAGCCCAGTCAATGAGAATGGGGGCGTACTCGGTCCTCCTTTTCCTGTACTCCACAATCATCTCCTTAGTCTTGGTTACGTTGAGGGAGAGGTTGTTATTCTGGCACCACCCGGCCAGGTCTCTGACCTCCTCCCTATAGGCTGTCTCGTCGTTGTCTGTGATCAGGCAGTTATCGTTGTCGGTGTCCCTTCATAGAACAGCGCAAACTGGC
This sequence comes from Oncorhynchus masou masou, assembly GCF_036934945.1. NCBI lineage: Eukaryota > Metazoa > Chordata > Actinopteri > Salmoniformes > Salmonidae > Oncorhynchus > Oncorhynchus masou. The sequence continues at coordinate 65,124,809 of NC_088216.1, forward strand.
TCTAACCAGAATAGAAAGGAGTGGGAGGCCCCAGTGCACAACTGAGCAAGAAGACAAGTACATTAGAGTGTCTAGTTTGAGAAACAGATGCCTCACAAGTCCTCAACTGGCAGCTTCATTAAATAGTATCCGCAAAACACCAGTTTCAATGTCAACAGTGAAGAGGTGACTCCGGGATGCTGGCCTTCTAGGCAGAGTTGCAAAGAAAAAGCCATATCTCAGACTGGGCAAATTAAATACAAATAAAAGATTAAGAGGGGCAAAAGAACACAGACACTGGACAGAGAAACTCTCGAGTTTCAGAAGAAAGTTCTTTGTCTCTGGCCATTATCAGCCTGTAATCGAACCCACAAATGCTGATGCTCCAGATACTCAACGAGTCTGAAGAAGGCCAGTTTTATTGCTTCTTTAGTCAGAACAACAGTTTTCAGCTGTGCTAACATAATTGCAAAATGGTTTTCTAATGATCAATTAGCCTTTTAAATGATGAACTTAGATTAGCTAACACAACGGGCCACTGGAACACTGGAGTGATGGTTGCTGATAATGGGCCTCTGTACGCCTATGTAGATATTCCTTAAAAAATCTGCCGTTTCCAGCTACAAAAGTAATTTACAACATTAACCATGTCTACACTGTATTTCTGATCAATTTGATGTTATTTTATTGGACAAAAAAATTCTAAGTGACCTCAAACTTTTGAACGGTAGTGTGTATATATATATATATATATATATATATATATATATATATATATATATATATATATATATATATATATATATATATATATATATATATACACAGTACCAGTCAAAAGTTGACACACCTAGTAATTCAAGGGTTTTTCTTTATTTTGTACTGTTTTCTACATTGTAGAATATTAGTGAAGACATCAAAACTATTAAATTACACATGTGATAAACAAATGAAAATATATTTTATATTCTTCAAAGTAGCCACCCTTTGCCTTGATGACAGCTTTGCACACTCTTTGCATTCTCTGAACCAGCTTCACCTGGAATGCTTTTCCAACAGTCTTGAAGGAGTTCCCACATATTCTGAGCAATAGTTGGTTGCTTTTCCTTCCCTCTGCGGTCCAAATCATCCCAAACCATCTCAATTGGGTTGAGGTCAGGTGATTGTGGAGGCCAGGTCATCTGATGCAGCACTCCATCACTCTCCTTCTTGGTCAAATAGCCCTTACACAGGACGGAGGTGTGTTTGGTCATTTTCCTCTTGAAAAACAAATCATAGTCCCACTAAGTGCAAACCAGATGGGATGGTGCATTGCTGCAGAATGCTGTCATAGCCGTGCTGGTTAAGTTTGCCTTGAATTCTAAATAATTCACAGACAGTGTCACCAGCAAAGCACCCCCACACCATCACACCTCCTCCTCCATGCTTCATGGTGGTAACCAACACATGCGCAGATCATCTGTTCAACTACTCTGCGTCTTACAAAGACACGTGGTTGGAACCATAAATCTCTAATTTGGACTCATCAGACCAAAATAAAGATTTCCACTGGTCTAATGTCCATTACTTGTGTTTCTTTGCCCAAGCAAGTCTTTTCTTCTTATTGGTGTCCTTAAGTAGTGGTTTCTTTTCAGTAATTCAACCATGAAGGCCTGATTCACACAGTCTCCTCTGAACAGCTGATGTTGAGATGTGTCTGTTACTTGAACTCTGTGAAGCATTTATTTGGGCTGCAATCTGAGGTGCAGTCAACTCCAATTAACTTATCCTCTGCAGCAGAGGTAACTCTGGGTCTTCCTTTCCTGTGGCTGTCCTCACGAGAGCCAGTTTCATCATAGCGCTTAATGATTTTTGTGACTGCACTTTAAGAAACTTTCAAAGTTCTTGAAATTGTATTTATTTACCTTTATTTAACTAGGCAAGTCAGTTAAGAACAAATTCTTATTTTCAATGATGGCCTAGGAACAGTGGGTTAACTGCTTGTTCAGGGGCATGACAACAGATTTGTACCTTGTCAGCTCGGGCGTTTGAACTTGCAACCTTCCGGTTACTAGTCCAACGCTCTAACCACTAGGCTACCCTGCCACCCCATTGATGAGGTGTAGGAGGTCAACACACATCTTCATGTCTTCAAGCAATGATGGACTGTCATTTATCTTTGCTTATTTGAGCTGTTCTTATCATAATATGGACTTGGTCTTTTACCAAATAGGGGTATATTCTGTAAACCACCCCTACCTTGTCACAACAAAACTGATAGGCTCAAACGTATTAAGAAAGAAAGAAATTCCACAAATTATCTTTTTTTAAGGCACACCTGTTAATTGAAATGCATTCAAGGTGACTACCTCATGAAGCTGGTTGAGAGAATGTCAAGAGTGTGCAAAGCTGTCATCAAGGCAAAGGGTGCTAGTTTGAAGAATCTCAATTATAAAATACATTTTCAATTAACACTTTTTTGGTTACTACATGATTCCATATGTGTTATTTCATAGTTTTGATGTCTTAACTATTATTCTACAATGTATAAAATAGCAAAAATAGAGAAATACCCTTGAATGAGTAAGTGTGTCCAAACGTTTGACTGGTACTGTATATCTATATTAATCTATAATTTCAATAAATTACACATAGGTTATCATACACATGGTAAACAATATCTCAAACCACAAGTTTCTGGTCTTTTGTAATGATATATTTTGTATTCGCGAATCATGTCTATTGTCTTAGAACTGTCTAGAATCCTTCGTAAAGCTAATGCTTTCTGAATAAAGTCTGAAATCTCTACATGGTGTTAAGGTCAGAACTTCGGCATCAGTATTTTCACATCAGGTGAACGGATCATACTCAGTGGAGTGGTAAAGGCGTGCAATAAAATAAACGTACGGACTGCATGCAGTTGAGCAAATCCCTTGGGAAAAGAGTGCCATGTGAAAAGGCCAATCCCAAGGGGCTTGCTGTAGATACCCAACATGAAAATAAAACCTTTACTGACACCTTAACTTTGTGTGTGTTAAAGACCTTTCTGCTTGGTTGCATATGGGATAATAATTGCATTATAATGGGTGAAGTATGGTTAGTTTTCATTCCACAAGATGTCCAAGAATAGGCCCTAAACATTCCAAACATGCGTATGGCCCAGATCAGAGATGTCTGAAGCAGCACACGAGGCAGGAAGAGAGATGAGTGTTGGATTACACGCCATTCCTAATGTCAAAGGCCAATAGAGCTTAAAAAAGTCCTCTTCACGGACACAGATGGACATGACACATGGCCGATAAGGTTGCCTGCCATTCCTCGTCCATCCATCTCATTGGAGAAAGAAACAGACCAACAATATACAGCATGGTGTGGTACAGCTCAAGTCTGTGTATTATGTGTCCACACAGTGTTGTCCATACTGTATCAGTAAGGGGGATTACGCAGCACCTCAGCCTGGGAGAGGATTCTGGCTGAGCTGGGGACTTTCCAGGGGCCCGGGCTAATCTGACCCTTTTGGTTCAGAGTATCCTGCTGAATGGCATTTGGAGAGGCCTGTGTGTCTTTTATACTCTTTTCCTCTGTTGTAGAGGCCCCATAATATTTTCTAGTCTTTCCCTCTTTTAAGGAAGCCCCTATGTATTTTTTGCTTGTCTGTTCTTTGCGTTTTTCCTTTTCTCCATCTTGAGGTTTACTCTTCTCTAGAGTAACTTTCAGAATATCTCTCCATGCCCCTGTCTCCATAGGGGTTGGCATGTGATGTCCTGACTCTGTCCCCACTTTCTTTTCAATACTGACCTGGCCATGGGCAGCCTTGTTCTTTCCTGTTATCCCTTCTCTCTCCTGTGTGCTTTTCCTGCCCTTTGAATCTCCCCTTTTGCTGTTTTTGTTTTCATCAAAGGGCTCCTTGCTGGAAAGCTCCTTTGATGTGCTCTGCTGTACCTGCTGTTTCTTTACATGCAACTGGCTCGAGGCTTCCTGTCTTTTTCGAGAAGACTTCTTGGGGCTAGGTGACCAACTTCCTTTCTGGCAGTGGGACTTCCTGTTTTTGCTTGGCTCTGCTTCCTGTCCCTTCCTCTCAGATTTTTTGGGACTGTGCTCTTTGGCTTTAGAGAACGTTTCACCTGTTTTCTTTGGGCTGCTGGGCTCCTTGGAGTCTTTAGACCTGGTATGACCTGGTTTGACCTTATAGAGGTTGATCTGCTCAGGGGTGATGGGAGAGAGCATGTCAGCCTGCCTGTCTGCCCACTCTCCATTCCACTCCACTGAGCCAGTGCCCCTGCTGCACTGGGGGTGGAGCGTTCGGTGGGGCAGGGAGTTCCAGTCAGGGGTCTCACTGGTGAAAGAGGAGGAACCTGAGGTGAAGGTGCAGGTGGAGAATGGAGAAGCGAGAGGGGATGTCTCTGAGACAAGCGCCTCTCTAGGAAAGCTTGTGGATGAAGTGACAGTTGGATCCAATTTACCTAGAAGTAAAATAAGTGATTACACAGATGTAAAATATTTATAGAGTGGCTCACATATCCTTATGAAAATAACAAGTAACGTACAAGAGCAAAATTCAGATGAACTAGTTTAGACAGATGAAAGGAGGAATCAAGAAGTAAATGATAGGAATTACCAAGGTAAAAGAGGACAGGCCAGTAAAAACAGTGAAGTGGTTAGTGGTGGTGCTCGTTTGAGTAATAGCACACAGTAGAGGGGACGCAATCACCTGCAACAGGGGGAGGAGAGGAAGTGCCAAGAGTAAGCAGTTATATATAGACAGCAGAGGACTCCATTCATGAAACATCCCCAACACAGTTAGGCACTCAGTTTGGGGGACATTTCACATTAAGGGTACAGTACTTTAATTAACATAAATGAATGAAGTAGCCAACAGAGATAGCTAAATCATTAATTAATGTGTTTACAAGGCATTGCTGCGTCAGTTCATGTTAATTAGCGCACCCTTGTTAAATGCTAGTAACATGTTATAACTCGCCCAACAAACAAGGATATTCAAACACCCTGCATCTCATACCACAAAAAAGGTCAATATTATCTTCTAGATCTAGACTTCTGTGTGTACTTACTGTTGTCTTGTACCAGACCCTGCCCTGGCCTTAACAGGAGCAGCACTTTGCTGCCTCCAGCCTGGATCAGCTCAATGGCGCGGGTATGGGTGATCCCCTGGGTCGGCTCTCCATTGATCTCCACTACCTGATCCCCCACCTGCTCATACAGGCACAATCTAGATGATCAACTCCTCGATGGCAACAAAATATGTAATTAGTCATTTATAAGACATGACAGAAACTTGATATCATGAATAGTCTAGTAACAGTCATCTGTGTGGATGTTTCCTAAGGCACCGGGGGTCAGACTTACATGGATCCTGCTGTCCAGCAGGGCAGGCCCCTCCTCAGCCAGTCTCAGGATGTACAGGCCCATGTTGTACTCTGTCCCTCCCCTCAGACTGAAGCCAAAACCCCGGGACCCCCGGTCCAGCTCCACCGTGATACAGCCCTGCGTGGCGCATGCGTACACACACACATATGTACACACACACACACACGCAAGCATGCAAACACACACACTCACATGCACGTAAGCACATGCACTCACACACACGCACACAATATGAACACACACACAAGCACGTACACACACGTTATAACTTAAGTTATAACTTAGTGCAGTTTTTTCTGAGTCATATATTATTTGATTGATGGAAAATCTCTAAAACACCAGATTAAAACAATGACAGTAATAATGGTATGAGCCTTGCCTGTCTGGGGCCTGTAACACACATTGTTCCCTGTTCGCTCAGAGGCAGAGTTTTGTAGTCGGCCCAGGTGACTCCCTCCCTCTTCTCCTCCTCCAGATCTAGGTTATAACTAGAACAGACAACAGCATTCAGTAACACTATGTTATATCTTCAATAATGTACAGTAGTGTCTCCGCTGGGGGCACAGAGAACAAAGCAATTTTAATCATTAAGATGTTGTGTCAGACATAAGTCTCTGGGTTGTTCTGCTAAATGCTGAAGCAGGGGTTTAATCCGTGTCTTGGTGTAGTAGTGAGATCAGGACCTTACCGCTCGTCATGCATAGCTGACCTCTGACCCATAGCTCTGTGATGAGGGGCGGGGCTCTGCTTGGCTGAGCTGGCACCAGAGGGAGGGCCCTTGTATTCTGGAACAGACAAAATACAAGTCACAACATTATGATAACACAAACACAAAACAACCATCCCACACAGAGATCATTGGTATATGACTGAGAATACTAGGAAAACCAACACAGTCCCATCCCATGGGTGACACTTCTGGTGAAGCTTACCGTCCTCGGGAACCACAGTAAGGGTGACAGCATTGCCAGCATCCTTGATGAGCTGAACGATGTCATTGTGAGACAGCCCCACGATGGACCGCCCGTTGACCGCTGAGATGCGGTCGCCTACATTCAGCAGGCCACAGCGGTCAGTGGGGCTGCCTTCGATGATGCGTCCGATCTTATGAGGGATCACTGCAAACAGAGAGATATCTAATAATAGCACACCCATCCCACCTGATGGATTCAGTCAGAAATATACAAATGGTATTTAAGGGACTATATTACTCAATAGTAAAGAAGTAATAATCTTTTCACAGGAAGAACCTTCAAACTCTGTTCCTGGATAATTTGGGTGATGATGCTATAGAGGAGAGTGGTGTGTGTGTGGTTGTGTCTGGGATAAGCAGTGCTAATGTTGGACATCAGGTCCATTCTCACCCCCTAGCGGGGGCTTGCTCTTGGAGGTGAGGATGACGAAGCCGAAGCCCTCGCTGTCCTTGCGGTGGAGGGTGATGTCGAAGGACTCGTGGTCCAGCACACTGGGCATCTGGATACGAGGGAGTCTGGGGGAGCCGTTCACCAACACTGGAGGCATGTGGAGCCCTGCCTCCTCCTCAGTCATATCTGATTGAAAAATGCATGGAGAGTATAGACTGAAATCCAGTATCAAATACATAGATGGCGTGTGTGTACTGTATGCAAGTGTGTGTGTGTGTTAGAGATCAAGGTGTAGAGGTTCCAGGCAGTCAGTGAGTGCTCACCTCTGTAGATGACTTTCCGACGCACAGTCAGCATGACCTGACCATTGCGGGCAGCGTTAGTCATCAGGTCCAGAACCTGCTTGTGGGAACGGCCCTTGACCATGATTCCATCGATGCCTATGAGCTCATCACCAGCCCTCAGGCGTCCATCCTTCTCAGCTGCACCAAGGTGCACGATGGCACCAATATACACCTGTCAGAGAGAGTTACACTTTGAGTCAGAAACACTGTCCATAGAAGACACAGTAGGCAATAGGCTTTCCTGGGTGTTGAAAATTAACAAAGATAATCTAACAGGGAGGAAGTTCATACTTCGGTACTCACTGGCTGCTCTGGACCTTCTCCTCCCAGAACACGGAAGCCAAAGCCAGTCTCCTGGTCCCTCTTGATGAACACATCCAGGTCTTTGGTGTGAGGCTCTGTGGATAGGGGTTACTGTGGTTAGATAGGGTATCATCTGGTCAGCAGGGTGAACTCACAGGCTTATCTTCCAGCTCACATTGATACTGTATTCACAAATGTAGGATGACCCTTAACAGATGGTCACGAACTTACAAATGAAACACTGTAATCCATTACAGAGCTATGGATGGAATAACTGAGCATAGGAGTACTAGGCCTCCTCAGTCTGTATGTGTTGCTATAGTATGTGCACTCACGCTTGCTCTCCAGCAGGGCCTTGGACTTGAGGTACATCTCTGTGGCGTCTCGTTTGGGGGAGTTGTTGCGCAGGGTTGAAGTGTTGGAGTGGAAAGGGAGGGCCTGGGGGACAGAGTCTGTGACACAGTCCAGAGTCTCTGTGCTCGATGTCATTTCCTGCCTCTGATGGGGCCACAGGGCCACAGACAGCGCAATTAGAGCACATTAAAGACCACACAGTCTACGTACATCTCATTACCCAGACACATAGCACAGGATGTAATGGTGATTGAATACTAAAGGAACGAAAGGTCATTCCACCGCAGGCTCCCGCATTGCTTTCACATTACCACCGCAAGCTCAATAGTAAACCAAAGGCCGATGGAATTTTGAATGTAATTTACCATTCACAGGCTAAAAAAAGAGTTCCCTATGGCGCTGACAGGCCTATTCTGTTGAAAAGGCCAGCTTCATCTAAAGCTGTCATACTAATATACAATATTATCTAAATAGGCTATGTGCTTCATTACCATTAAAATCCCCAGACAAAAAAGGAATGCTGAATAGAAGTAATTAAGACAATTTTCAAAGCAAACATAATCAATATTCAAATGTATAGTTATCATTTAATCTGATGCATTGGGGCTTGCTGGTTAACTGCTTTCCACTCAAGGACAAAATACTTGAATAAGAAAATGGGGGATAAGCGTCTGGGCACACAATAGTAAAACACAGAGTATTATAGAAGTGTTTTCTTTTACTCACAGGTTTCAGGCTCTTCACAGGAGATGTCTGACCTGTGAAAAACACAAGGAAGAGTCATGGGAAGGTTTAAAAAAAAAATACTAATGAGACATCAACCAGTAGATGGCACTGTCAACCTAACAGAGAACGGGAGCAGTGAAGGAATAACAGTTTCAACAGTCTAGACTCAGGAGGTTTAAAACAGTGTTGTAGCCTAATCCATAAAGAAGTATGACATCACTGTGTTATTAAAGATAAATAGGAGATATGTACATTTGAGAGAGGGGACCTACATGAGAGAGGACTAGCATAGTGAGCGAGACAGAGAGAGACAGAGAGAGTCATGCATAAAATCCAATGAACAATAATGTTAACTGTACAGTACACACACATGTTTCATCTCTCACGCTCAGATTGTTCCCACTGTTAATATAGCTCCAGCATTAAATTGATTCACGAGCATGCACCTCTCTGGAAGCCTAAAGGGGATGACGGTTCAGTCTGAAAAGTGTGATAGGGTTTATGGACCCTGATGTAACCAGGAGATCTAGCTCAATTCTTTTGTTCCGATGTGAAGAATCTAACCCAAGGACTGTCATCAAGAACATACAGTGCCTTGCGAAAGTATTCGGCCCCCTTGAACTTTGCGACCTTTTGCCACATTTCAGGCTTCAAACATAAAGATATAAAACTGTATTTTTTTTGTGAAGAATCAACAACAAGTGGGACACAATCATGAAGTGGAACGACATTTATTGGATATTTCAAACTTTTTTAACAAATCAAAAACTGAAAAATTGGGCGTGCAAAATTATTCAGCCCCTTTACTTTCAGTGCAGCAAACTCTCTCCAGAAGTTCAGTGAGGATCTCTGAATGATCCAATGTTGACCTAAATGACTAATGATGATAAATACAATCCACCTGTGTGTAATCAAGTCTCCGTATAAATGCACCTGCACTGTGATAGTCTCAGAGGTCCGTTAAAAGCGCAGAGAGCATCATGAAGAACAAGGAACACACCAGGCAGGTCCGAGATACTGTTGTGAAGAAGTTTAAAGCCGGATTTGGATACAAAAAGATTTCCCAAGCATTAAACATCCCAAGGAGCACTGTGCAAGCGATAATATTGAAATGGAAGGAGTATCAGACCACTGCAAATCTACCAAGACCTGGCCGTCCCTCTAAACTTTCAGCTCATACAAGGAGAAGACTGATCAGAGATGCAGCCAAGAGGCCCATGATCACTCTGGATGAACTGCAGAGATCTACAGCTGAGGTGGGAGACTCTGTCCATAGGACAACAATCAGTCGTATATTGCACAAATCTGGCCTTTATGGAAGAGTGGCAAGAAGAAAGACATTCCTTAAAGATATCCATAAAAAGTGTTGTTTAAAGTTTGCCACAAGCCACCTGGGAGACACACCAAACATGTGGAAGAAGGTGCTCTGGTCAGATGAAACCAAAATGGAACTTTTTGGCAACAATGCAAAACGTTATGTTTGGCGTAAAAGCAACACAGCTCATCACCCTGACCACACCATCCCCACTGTCAAACATGGTGGTGACAGCATCATGGTTTGGGCCTGCTTTTCTTCAGCAGGGACAGGGAAGATGGTTAAAATTGATGGGAAGATGGATGGAGCCAAATACAGGACCATTCTGGAAGAAAACCTGATGGAGTCTGCAAAAGACCTGAGACTGGGACGGAGATTTGTCTTCCAACAAGACAATGATCCAAAACTTAAAGCAAAATCTACAATGGAATGGTTCAAAAATAAACATATCCAGGTGTTAGAATGGCCAAGTCAAAGTCCAGACCTGAATCCAATCGAGAATCTGTGGAAAGAACTGAAAACTGCTGTTCACAAATGCTCTCCATCCAACCTCACTGAGCTCGAGCTGTTTTGCAAGGAGGAATGGGAAAAAATTTCAGTCTCTCCATGTGCAAAACTGATAGAGACATACCCCAAGCGACTTACTGTTATGAACTTGAGTGAAGACCCAAACGCGATTTTAACAGAAAACAGAGTTCTTTAATAAAAAACAGGAATGGCATAAATCCTCTTCCAACGTAGTCAATGGAACAAAAGAACGTAGTATAATGCAGGTTGCACCTGCCATGCATGCAGACTCCGACAGGACAGGACAAGGTGGAAGCAAACGAGACGACAGCTTGCTTCTGGCATCAAAAAACACAAACAAGAATCAGACACTGAAAGTAGCAGGAACAGAGAAAGAAATAGAGACCTAATCAGAGGGGGAAGAGAGAACAGGTGGGGAAAGAGAGAATGAGCTAGTTAGGGCAGATGTAGAACAGCTGAGGAATGAGAGACAGAGAAGGTAACCTAAAAAGACCAGCAGAGAGAGAGAATGAAGAGAAAGGACAGGAACAGACATAACAAGACATGACAGTACCCCCCCACTCACCGAGCGCCTCCTGGCGCACTCGAGGAGGAAACCTGGCGGCAACGGAGGAAATCATCGATCAGCGAACGGTCCAGCACGTCCCGAGAGGGAACCCAACTCCTCTCCTCAGGACCGTACCCCTCCCAATCCACTAGGTACTGATGACCACGGCCCCGAGGGCGCATGTCCAAAATCTTACGAACCCTGTAGATGGGTGCGCCCTCGACAAGGATGGGGGTGGGAGGGACGAGCGGGGCGCGAAGAACGGGCTTAACACAGGAGACATGGAAGACCGGGTGAACGCGACGAAGATAGCTGGGGAGAAGAAGTCGCACTGCGACAGGATTAATGACCTGGGAAATACGGAACGGACCAATGAACCGCGGGGCCAACTTGCGAGAAGCTGTCTTAAGGGGAAGGTTCTGAGTGGAGAGCCATACTCTCTGACCGCAACAATATCTAGGACTCTTGGTCCTACGCTTATTAGCGGCCCTCACAGTCTGCGCCCTATTACGGCAAAGTGCCGACCTGACCCCCTTCCAGGTGCGCTCGCAACGCTGGACAAAAGCCTGAGCGGAGGGGACGCAGGACTCGGCGAGCTGAGATGAGAACAGCGGAGGCTGGTACCCGAGGCTACACTGAAAAGGGGATAGACCGGTAGCAGACGAGGGAAGCGAGTTGTGGGCGTACTCTGCCCAGGGGAGCTGTTCTGACCAAGACGCAGGGTTACGAAAAGAAAGACTGCGTAAAATGCGACCAACAGTCTGATTGGCCCGTTCGGCTTGACCGTTAGACTGGGGATGAAAGCCGGACGAGAGACTGACGGAAGCCCCAATCAAACGGCAAAACTCCCTCCAAAATTGAGACGTGAACTGCGGGCCTCTGTCGGAAACGACGTCAGACGGAAGGCCATGAATTCGGAAAACATTCTCGATAATGATCTGAGCCGTCTCCTTAGCAGAAGGGAGCTTATCGAGAGGAATGAAATGAGCCGCCTTAGAGAATCTATCGACAACCGTAAGAATAACTGTCTTCCCCGCTGATGAAGGCAGTCCGGTGATAAAATCTAAAGCGATGTGAGACCACGGTCGAGAGGGAATGGGAAGCGGTCTGAGACGGCCGGCAGGAGGAGAGTTCCCAGATTTAGTCTGCGCGCAGACCGAACAAGCGGCGACAAATCGACGCGCGTCACGTTCCCGAGTGGGCCACCAGAAACGCTGGCGAATGGAAGCGAGCGTACCCGAAGGCCGGGGTGGCCGGCTAACTTGGCAGAGTGGGCCCACTGAAGAACGGCCGGACGAGTAGGAACGGGAACGAACAGAAGGTTCCTAGGACAAGCTCGCGGCGACGGAGTGTGAGCGAGTGCTTGCTTTACCTGCCTCTCAATTCCCCAGACAGTCAACCCGACAACACGCCCCTCAGGGAGAATCCCATCGGGGTCGGTGGAGACCTCAGAAGAACTGAAGAGACGAGATAAAGCATCAGGTTTGGTGTTTTTTGAGCCCGGACGATAAGAAATAACAAACTCGAAACGAGCGAAAAACAGAGCCCAACGAGCCTGACGCGCATTAAGTCGTTTGGCTGAACGGATGTACTCAAGGTTCCTATGGTCAGTCCAAACGACAAAAGGAACGGTCGCCCCCTCCAACCACTGTCGCCATTCGCCTAGGGCTAAGCGGATGGCGAGCAGTTCGCGATTACCAACATCATAGTTACGTTCTGACGGCGATAAGCGATGAGAGAAAAACGCGCAAGGATGGACCTTGCCGTCAGAGAGAGCGCTGAGAAAGAATGGCTCCCACGCCCACCTCTGACGCGTCAACCTCAACAACAAACTGTCTAGAGATGTCAGGTGTAACAAGAATAGGTGCGGATGTAAAACGATTCTTAAGAAGATCAAAAGCTCCCTGGGCGGAAACGGACCACTTAAAGCACGTCTTAACAGAAGTAAGGGCTGTGAGAGGAGCTGCCACCTGACCGAAATTACGGATGAAACGACGGTAGAAATTAGCGAAGCCCAGAAAGCGCTGCAGCTCGACGCGTGACTTAGGAACGGGCCAATCAATGACAGCCTGGACCTTAGCGGGATCCATCTTAATGCCCTCAGCGGAAATAACGGAACCGAGAAAAGGGACAGAGGCGGCATGAAAAGTGCACTTCTCAGCCTTCACATAAAGACAGTTCTCCAAAAGGCGCTGGAGGACGCGTCGCACGTGCTGAACATGAATCGAGAGAGACGGTGAAAAAATCAGGATATCATCCATGTAAACGAAAACAAAAATGTTCAGCATGTCTCTCAGGACGTCGTTAACTAGTGCCTGAAAGACAGCTGGAGCGTTAACGAGGCCGAAAGGAAGAACCCGGTATTCAAAGTGCCCTAACGGAGTGTTAAACGCCGTCTTCCACTCGTCCCCCTCCCTGATGCGCACGAGATGGTAGGCGTTACGAAGGTCCAATTTGGTGAAAAACCTGGCTCCCTGCAGGATCTCGAAGGCTGAAGACATAAGAGGAAGCGGATAACGATTCTTAACTGTTATGTCATTCAGCCCTCGATAATCCACGCATGGGCGCAGGGACCCGTCCTTCTTCTGAACAAAAAAGAACCCCGCGCCGGCGGGGGAGGAGGAGGAGACTATGGTACCGGCGTCGAGCGAAACCGACAAATAATCCTCGAGAGCCTTACGTTCGGGAGCCGACAGAGAGTATAATCTACCCCGGGGGGAGTAGTTCCCGGAAGGAGATCAATACTACAGTCATACGACCGGTGTGGAGGGAGAGAAGTGGCCTTGGAACGACTGAACACCGTGCGCAGATCGTGATACTCCTCCGGCACCCCTGTCAAATCGCCAGGCTCCTCCTGTGAAGAAGAGACAGAGGAAACAGGAGGGATAGCAGACATTAAACAGGTTACATGACAAGAAACATTCCAGGATAGGATAGTATTACTAGACCAATTAATAGAAGGGTTATGGCGCACTAGCCAGGGATGACCCAAAACAACAGGTGTAAAAGGTGAACGAAAAATTAAAAAAGAAATGGTTTCGCTATGATTACCAGAGACAGTGAGGGTTAAAGGCAGCGTCTCACGCTGAATCTTGGGGAGAGAACTACCATCTAAAGCGAACAAGGCCCTGGGCTCCCCTAACTGTCTGAGAGGAATGTCATGTTCCCGAGCCCAGGTCTCGTCCATAAAACAGCCCTCCGCCCCAGAGTCTATCAAGGCACTGCAGGAAGCAGATGAACCGGGCCAGCGGAGATGGACCGGAAAGGTAGTGCGTGATCCAGAAGGAGAGGCCTGAGTAGTTGCGCTCACCAGTAGCCCTCCTCTTACTGATGAGCTCTGGCCTTTTACTGGACATGAGGTGACAAAATGACCAGCGGAGCCGCAGTAGAGACAGAGGCGATTGGTGATTCTCCGTTCCCTCTCCTTGGCCGAGATGCGAATACCCCCAGCTGCATAGGCTCAGCATCCGAGCCGGCGGAGGAGGGTGGCAGTGATGCGGCAGGTGGCAGTGATGTGGAGAGGGGAGCAACGGAGAACGTGAGCTCCTTTCCACGAGCTCGGCGACGAAGATCAAACCGTCGCTCTATGCGAATAGCGAGAGCTATTAAGGAGTCCAGACTGGAAGGAACCTCCCGGGAGAGGATCTCATCCTTAACCTCGACGTGGAGACCCTCCAGAAAACGAGCGAGCAAAGCCGGCTCGTTCCAGTCACTAGAGGCAGCGAGAGTGCGAAACTCAATAGAATAATCCGTTATGGATCGATTCCCCTGACATAGGGAAGACAGGGCCCTGGAAGCCTCCTCGCCAAAAACAGAACGGTCAAAAACCCGTATCATCTCCTCCTTAAAGTCCTGATACTGGTTAATACACTCAGCCCTCGCCTCCCAGACTGCCGTGCCCCACTCACGCGCCCGTCCGGTAAGGAGAGAAATGACGTAGGCGATGCGGGCTGCGCTCCTGGAGTAAGTGTTGGGCTGGAGAGAGAACACCACATCACACTGAGTGAGGAATGAGCGGCACTCAGTGGGCTCCCCAGAGTAACACGGCGGGTTGTTGATCCTGGGCTCCGGAGACTCGGAAACCCTGGAAGTGGGCGGTGGATCGAGGTGGAGTTGGTGAACCCGTCTTGTGAGGTCGGAGACTTGGACGGCCAGGGTCTCAACGGCATGTTGAGCAGCAGACAATTCCTCCTCGTGTCTGCCTAGCATCGCTCCCTGGATCTCGACGGCGGAGTGAAAAGGGTCCGGAGCCGCTGGGTCCATTCTTGGTCTGATTCTTCTGTTATGAACTTGAGTGAAGACCCAAACGCGGTTTTAACAGAAAACAGAGTTCTTTAATAAAAAACAGGAATGGCATAAATCCTCTTCCAACGTAGTCAATGGAACAAAAGAACGTAGTATAATGCAGGTTGCACCTGCCATGCATGCAGACTCCGACAGGACAGGACAAGGTGGAAGCAAACGAGACGACAGCTTGCTTCTGGCATCAAAAAACACAAACAAGAATCAGACACTGAAAGTAGCAGGAACAGAGAAAGAAATAGAGACCTAATCAGAGGGGGAAGAGAGAACAGGTGGGGAAAGAGAGAATGAGCTAGTTAGGGCAGATGTAGAACAGCTGAGGAATGAGAGACAGAGAAGGTAACCTAAAAAGACCAGCAGAGAGAGAGAATGAAGAGAAAGGACAGGAACAGACATAACAAGACATGACACTTACAGCTGTAATCGCAGCAAAATGTGGCGCTACAAAGTATTAACTTAAGGGGGCTGAATAATTTTGCACGCCCAATTTTTCAGTTTTTGATTTGTTAAAAAGGTTTTAAATATCCAATAAATCGTCGTTCCACTTCATGATTGTGTCCCACTTGTTGTTGATTCTTCACAAGAAATACAGTTTTATATCTTTATGTTTGAAGCCTGAAATGTGGCAAAAGGTCGCAAAGTTCAAGGGGGCCGAATACTTTCGCAAGGCACTGTATAAGATGATTAGATGAATTCAGTATCTTCAGTCGCTCTTTCAATTCAATTCAAAGGGCTTTATTGGCATGGGAAACATATTTTTACATTGCCAAAGCAAGTGAAATAGATAATAAACAAAAGTCAAATAAATAATACAAATTAACAGTAAACTTTACACACAAAAGTTCCAAAAGAATAAAGACATTTCAAAAAATTTTATTTTAAATTTATCTTTATTTCACCAGGCAAGTCAGTTAAGAACAAATTCTTATTTTCAATAATGGCCTAGGAACAAACAGTGGGTTAACTGCCTGTTCAGGGGCAGAATGACAGATTTGTACCTTGGGGTTTGAACTCGCAACCTTCCGGTTGCTAGTCCACTGCTCTAACCACTAGGCTACCCTGCCGCCCCAGTCTTATGTCTATATACAGTGTTGTAATGATGTGCAAATAGTTAAAAGTACAAAAGGGAAAATAAGTAAACATAAATATAGGTTGTATTTACAATGGTGTTTGTTCTTCACTGGTTGCCCTTTTCTTGTGGCAACAAGTCACACATGTTGCTGCTGTGATTGCACACTGTGGTATTTGACCCAATAGATATGTGAGTTTATTAAAAGTATGTGTCTATAATATGGTCATACATTGGCAGGAGGTTAGGATGTGCAGCTCAGTTTCCACCTCGTTTTGTGGGCAAGCCTGTCTTCTCTTGAGAGCCAGGTCTGCCTTTGGAGGCATTTCTCAATAGCAAGGCTATGCTAACTGAGTCTGTACATAGTCAAAGATTTCCTTAATTTTTGGTCAGTCACTGTGGTCAGGTATTGCTAGTTAGCAATTGCACTAACTCTAGTTAGCAACTTCCTTCAAACTGCACGCAGAGACATAAATATGTATCCACAAGTTCATCTGACTATGCGAAAGCAGAAAAAATACTTTATTGTCAAAATCCCTAAGTGTCCATTTAAAGGGCCAAGGATATAGAAGCATGCAAAAATTCTCCGTGCCTCCGATGATGATCAAAGCAAATCCAAGCTCATCGACTTGTGTACCATTTCCCCAGGGCGACTGGAGATGGATGTGTGAGATGTTTGAAGGGTGCTTTCCCCTCCCTCTCTCCCCAGGAGCAGAGCAGACAGAGGACCGTGCTTATGCAACTTCCCTTCCCAGGCCTGCAACAGACTGCAGTATGAATGCCTGACAGAGAGCCTTAGTAGAAGCTGTGAAGCAGCCTGAAGAGATACAGTATATATCCTGTAAAGGGAGATGTGGTAGAGATCTGTGCATACAGAGAGGTGTTTATGGGAATATGTGAAAGGTATATTTGACAGGAGAGTTGGGTTGCATAAGGTGACTCTACAATTGTCATTACTACGTGATAATTTATGCCAAAAAGGCAACAGTCCCTCATGTGTTCACCTATTGCAGACATAGTGACATCACCAAGATACCATACCATAGTGTGTGTACATGAGCGGTAGTTGATCCGATCTCTCATCTCCTAGTATCAGCACATTGACCTGACACACCAAGGACACTGAAGGTCACATTGAGAAATCACTGTATCACGCTAATGCTGCGGCAACAGTGATGTCGCAGCAGTAGGAACAGGCATAGTGTTGGTTTTAATGAACCACAAGGCAGTGTTAAGAAGACACTGTGACTCACCTCCTCTGAGCACCAGCACGTTGACCTCGCTCCCCACCTGTAGGTCTTTGAGGATGTCCACCACCTGGGCGTGGCTCAGAGTCTGAACATTCTGACGGTTGATCTCCTTGATCACGTCCCCTTTAAGCAGGCCGCGGCACCACTGGGCGTCTAGGATCATCTTCACCTTCTGGCCAAGGGGACAGTCTGCGATGGCAAAGCCAAACCCTCCCGGGCCCTTCACCAGGGGCACGCTCACCAGCTCGGGCTGCACCAGGCCTGTTCCCCCCTGCTCAGAGAGCCTCCCATTGGGCAGCGCGGCCACCATGGGCCGTCCACTGGCGTCGGTGGTGACGTAGTGGAGCTCCTGGGAGGAGCCGTGCAGCACGTCGCCCTTCACCAGCAGGGGCTGGCCATTGATGAGGGGCACGGCAGTCACCACCTCGCCCCCCTGCAGGGGCGGAGGAGGTGGGGGAGGGGGGTTCTCGGTGTCCTCCGCCACGTCTGGGGGCAGCGGGTAGCCACGGCACAGCACCATATCAACATACTGACTTACTGGGATGGACTGGAACATCTGCACCACCTCAGGGTGGGTCTTCCCCAGCACACATTTCCCGTTGATCTCCACGATCACATCGCCTGGCGGGGAAAACCACAGAGGGAGAGAAAGGAGAGGAGAGAAAGGAAGAAGAGAGAAGGGTTGGAGAGAGAAGAAACAAGCCAAAGCAAACAGTGGGAATATACAGACATATCCATGGGCAATGTAATGCTTTTTTATGGCAATATAATAGCTTGATAGCTAGATGAGTGTCCTGTTTGTGACGGACTGAATTGACCAGTTCGCTAAGCACAGCCCAGAATTGTGGGCAACCAATCGCAGAGCTCCAATGGATAGCAACTGTCGCCGAGTCCGAAACCTCCCACTGGCTCAAGCTTAAATTGCATGATAGCCAGTGAGGGCTTACCAAAAACTGTGTTTTATTCAAAATATAAATGTTTAAATGGCTAAATAATTTAACAGTGCACCAGGAGTACTTGCTATTGTGATTCCTGAAATGCAGAGCCTGTTGGAGTATTTTTCTAATCCAAAATTGTACTTTTGTTACATTGTTTGTTAGCTCAGCAGTTTAGCTAGCTCTCAGTCTCCTTAAAAAAATAGTCCTTTAGCAGACCCTCTTATCCAGAGTGACTTACAGGAGCAATTAGGGTTAAGTACTTTGCTCAAGGGTATATCAACCAAGTTTTCACCGAGTCGAACCAGCGACCTTTCGGTTACTGGCCCAACGCGCTTAACTACTAGAATACCTGCCGCCCATTGACCACCAAACGTTGCCAACACTAGCTAGCTAGCCACATAGCTAACTTGTTTTCTCAAAATGTATGTTAGCTAGCTAAGTTAGCAATGATGTGAATTCTCCCATCTGCTGTCAACCTCAGGATACATTTTGAGAATACTACAGTCAACTCCATCAGTGATTATAGCTTTGACTGCAAGCTGAGAGTGAATTCAGAGCCATTCGGTGGTAGCTACACTAGCTACAAACATAATTTTACCAGGTTTCTATATAGCAATTGTAATGACAGTCCACCACAACATACCCAAGAGTTTCCTGATTAGCAAGTGGAAGTATGTGTTTCATTTCCTTGTGTATTAGAAACACAGTTTGAGATCATTGTGATAGTTGCCACCCCATATTTTCTTCACGTTCATTCATCCTCCCATCTCTCCCAATCAGGGGTTTGGCTCAATTCAGAATTGAATTGAGAATGACTCAAATTTCTATTAAATTCTTGAATTTGAATTTAAGTAGGTAATAGGATACAGAAATGCAATTTGAATGAAAGGAAATGTAATATATAAACATATAACATATTGAATTCAGTGAAATTCAAATGCCTCTTCTATTCTATATTAGGTGTAGTCTATACAAATATTAAATCAAATTGTATTAGTCACATACATATATCGCGGGTGTAGTGAAATGCTTATGTCCCTATCGCCAACATTACAGCAATGCCTAACAATACCTAACAATACACGCAAATACCAGAAATCTAAAGAAAGGAATCAAGAAATATAGAAATATTAGAACGAGCAATGTCAGAGTCTGTGATATAAATATATATGTATATGATGGTGTGTATAGACATTATGGACAGTATATGTGTTCAGCATTAGTTATAGAGGATGAGCCTTGACAAGAATACAGTATATGCATATGAAGCGGGTAAAACAGTATGCAAACATTATTAAAGTGATCAGTGTTCAATGACAATGTACATAGGGCAGCAGTCTCTAAGATTCAGGTTTGACCGGGTTGTAGCCGGCTAGTAACAGTGACTAAAGTTCAGGGCAGTGTACTTGGGCGGAGGCCAGCTAGTAGTGACTATTTAACTGTCTGATGGCCTGGAAATAGAAGCTGTTTTTCAGTTTCTCGGTGCCAGCTTTGAATGACCAGTACTTTCTCTGCCTTCTAGATGGTAGCGGGTGAAGAGGCTGGTACTTGGGTGGCTGAGGTCCTTGATGGTCTCCTTGGCCTTCCTGTGACACCGGGTGCTGTAGATGTCCTGGAGAGCAGGCAGTGTGCTCCCGGTGATGCATTGGGCTGACCACACCACCCTCTGGAGGGCCCTGTGTTTTCCATACCAGACGGTGATACAGCCCGACAGGAAGCTCTCAATAGTATATCTGTAGAAGTTCGTGAGGGTTTCAAAGGCCAAGACAAATTTCTTCAGCCTCCTGAGGTTGAAGAGGCGCTATTGCTATTGTGCCTTCTTCACCACACTCTCTGTGTGGATGGACCATTTCAGGTTGTCAGTGATGTGCACACAGAGGAACTTGAAGCTTTTCAGCCTTTTCATTGCGGCCTGTTGATGTGGATCAAGCCATGCTCCCTCTGCTATATCCTGAAGGCCACGATCAGCTCCTTCATTTTGTTGACGTTGATGGAGAGGTTATTTTCCTGGCACCACTCCACCAGGGCCCTCACCTCCTCCCTTGTACATTAAACATATTGTACTGTAAAGATCTTGTACATAAAACATCAAACATGTTGTTATATCAAATACTGTTTACATTTTTGTATTAAATTAATGATCAAGGGAAACAACCTGTATGCTATTATATCTCATTTATCACTTACATTTTGTTTAAAATGGGGGAAGTACTACATTTCCCAGAGTGCACATTAGTTTAACCCTCAAGTTGACCCTGAGGCCGTCAAAACGAAGCCAAACAAATTAAATGATTGGTGGGACTGGAGCAGAATGTGGATTTCTGAGGAGGAATGAAGGTGGAAAAAGAGTAAGAATAGGTTGAAGAGAATGATTAAAGCAGAGGGTGAAGTTATGTTTGAGGAAGATGGCGATAAAAATGGAGATGGGCTGTCGAAGAAGATTGGTGTCAAGTGCAAACAAAGTGAGCCGAGCGCCAGACCGAGTTCTGGAGGTGAATTGGAAGTGAATGAGGGCTAGCTACGTGAGGTGGAAGGCGTGCTGAAGAGCTCGGAACCTGAGCCTGGCATTGATGGACGTGATAAAGTAGAATCTGGTCCAGTTGGAATGACATTTTTGGAGAAAATGGATTCTTGCCTTTTGGCAGATCCGTTTGTGGTTTCAGAGTGGGTGGGAAAGGAGTTGGCTGCAGTTGAATCAGTCAAAGTAACCTGTAGTGGACTTCTGATATTTGTTTGTGCTCCATGTCACACCACTTGGATTGAGATCTGTTTCTTGTTTTGTGCATAGGAATATGGCACCATTGAAAGGAGTGATTGAAGTTGAAGATTCCTGGTGTTTGTGATGCCCCCGCCGTTTGGTGCAACGCAGCAAGTAGTGAGCATGGTGAAACAGACTCACTGTCAGTCCTTCTGAATTTTTACCTATTAGAGTTTTTACCTGACAAAGTCATGTTTGGATATATCAGTTATCCTATTAGAGATTTTATACTGAATCCACTTCTCTGTTTCAGTTGCAATATTTATGGTCATGTTGCAGCAGTGTATAGGAGGGAGATTCCAAAATGTGGGAAGTGTGCAGGAGCGCATGGGACAGGGGACTGTGTCATTTCGATGGATACAATTATGTGTGTCAACTGTAGGTGTGCCCATGTTGCTGGGAATCGGAGGTGTCCGGTACAAGAGCGGCAGTTTGAGGTGGCCAGAGTAAGAATAGTGCAGAAGGTGTCGTATGCTGAGGCAGTGAAGAAAGTAGAGATGGATGGATGAAGGGTGAGGGGATCTGGAGAGGATCCCTGTGAGTAGTAGATCCGTGCCAGCACAGAGGGATAGGCCAATGACTGATATATGCTTCAGTAAGGTTGGATTCTTAGCATTCATAGCAATGGTTATCAACTGAGAACGTAAATCACAGTTGTGGTGGCAGCTGCAAAGTAGTATTTGGGTATACAAGATTTAACTTCAGAAGAGTTACAGGGTGTGTTGAGTGGTGATGTCCCGTCCTCGCTGGCAGGAGCAGATAGGGTCAAAGTAGTGGAATGGGATAGTGGGTTTTTAATTATTATTTAGTGGTATACATTTTGGTATCACAAATGTAACGTGATTGACTAAACACTACCGCACAATAGGTTGCGGCATGCACAAACAAAATGTACGAATGCCATGGTACCAAAGAAGAAGAAGAACTGATTGGTGGAAATACAAATGGCTATTCTAAGAACTAAGGTTAAGATAGTATATTAACATTGTTTCCAGAGAAAAGTGATATATTCTTTGGTATCTGGAAGTGTGACCTGTCAGATTCAATAAAATTCTCATATTTTATGACTGAGTGGAATTTCTTTGAATTGCACTGAATTAAATTCTACTTCCTGCCAATCAAACTAAAATTCTATATCATGTGGAGTGTGGTCAATTCAAATTTTAACTCATGAGTTGAATGGGAGTCAATTCCATAATTATTGAGCTCAACCTTGCTCCCCATCCCTTTCAAGGTCCTCCTTACCTTCTTCCTCCCTGCCTATTCCCTCTCTCCTCTGCTCCCTCTCTCCATTGTTCTAACAGACTTCAATTTGTGGTGCTTCTAGCCAGGCAAATCATTATTGGATGTAGGTGAGAGCTGTATCCTTTTACATCTCACCCTGACAGCTGGCTCAGAGAACAGCAACCGCCAGCCCCTCTCAGCTCACACAAGAAAAGCTGCTGAGGATGCAGAGCCCCAGACAGCATCAAAGCTAAAGGAAGATCAGAGTGTGCAACAAAGATACTGGGCTACACACAGAATGCACCATAACCTGTCTCTCTGACATAGCCGCGGAAAGTCGTTAGGGGTTGTGGGGGGAATGTTTGCAAAGTTCACTACTTTTGGGAAAAAAATTAAATTAAAAAGATGTATTAATAATAAAAACAAATATATATTTCAGGGGGTGCTACAGCACCCTCAGCAGCAATACTTCCAGCGGCAATGCTCTCTGCCTAAAATGATCACCTTGAACAGAATTTCTGCTCTCCCTTTCACTGTATCTCTTGGGGAAGTGTTAGGGTAAGTACAGCCCCTCTATAGGGACCAACCAGGTTTTTATTAAGTAGCTGCCTTTTGAGCTGGTAAAAGTGTGTGGCTCCGCACAGGGCAGTGCAGCAGTGTACTTCTCACCGGAGGAAATCTTGTTGTCATGGGCAGCAGGGCTGTCACTGAGGACGTTCTTCACCTGCAGGAACTCGTCATGGCGGTCGCCCCCTATGATGGTAAAGCCAAAGCCCTGGGAGCTTTTCCTCAGAGCAGTGTGGAACATCTCCCCCTGCAGCTGGGACGGGTCTGGGGTGAAGCCTGACGCACCCCCCTCACCTGCAACGTAAGTATGTCACAGTGGGAAAGTTAGAGGAAGTTGCATAACTAAATAAGGCATTAAAACATCAACATAGTAACAAAGTAACAACCTTAAGACCAATGTAGTCACAATAGTCACATTTGCTTTGACTAAAACACTGCCCTGTATGATAACTAAAACAGTAACAGACAAAAGATTATAGCGTTAGTAGCTACATTATTTGTCTGATGTTCATTGTGGGATTCATTAACATGCTGTGGATTCAAACAGTGACATAACACCTCTGGAATTGTTCAGTAGGCATGAGGCCCTTTCGCATTTTCTCCCTATAGAGCCAGTGAGTCAGAAAAATAAGTTTGGAACAACATAAGGTCATTGGCAGCATACATACGACAGTGGACACACAGTCCAGTAAATAACAGGCTGTCAGAGGTATTCTGCATTAAATGGGCCAGCTGAGCGTTTCCCTCTCTGGCTTTACTGTCCTATCAGCACTTTATAATAGAAGCATACCATCTTTTCTCTCTGCTTGACTGTCTCTACCTCTGTCCAGGCTAAGGTGGATTTGAGACACATTCCAGTCCTATATGATGTAGCAAAGCAGCCCTGTGCTGACTGTATGGTACTGTATGGCCCATAGAGACGTTGAGTGGAATAAAATACAGTGTGGATGGACTCTAGCTGTTGTGTTCAATGGATCAAGAGAATCTAATTTACATATTCACAGTCAAATTGCTTGTCGGGTAGGGTGTTTAGCGTGTTTATCCGACTGGATAAAAATATATATAATTACGTCCGCCCCACTTCTAAAACCAAAGTTGCGCCCCTGGGTCAATCCAAGCTGAGGTATGATGAAATGGTCTCCACTCAGCTCCCTTGGATGGTAGACACTGCAGATGAGCCTCTGTGTTGCATTAGATGCTCTGGGAATCTGTGGGCTTGGAGTATTGTAACTCGGGAACTCTAGCCTGAGGTGCAACTGCTGTTGTTTTGGGTACATCATAGCAACCGTCTGACAATAGTCTGGTGCAATCACAGGGTAGATGACTATCTCAGTCCCTCCCCACCTGGCTAGCAAGTAAGCTAGTTGAGAGATGGCCCTAAAGATGTGCTGTTCCAACAGCTGTCACGATTTCTAAGAGCCGCTCCCCTTCCCTCCCTCCTCTCAACCAACCCATATGTGTAAGCCTCGGCAGCAAAACATGACTGTCAATCTGTACTCCCCGCACTGTAATGTATTATACATCCACTGCAATGAAAGCATATTTAATTCATATGGTTTATTATGGCAGAAGAGTGGCTTGTCAGGGTGGGGCAGTGGTTAAGCTGTGCCACCAGAGACTCTGGGTTCGCGCCCAGGCTCTGTCGTAACCGGCCGCGATGGGGAGGTCCGTGGGGCGACGCACAATTTGCCTAGCGTCGTCCGCGTTAGGGAGGGTTTGGCCGGCAGGGAAATCCTTGTCTTATCGCGCACTAGCGACTCCTGTGGTGGGTCGGGTGCAATGTGCGCTAACCAAGGTTGCCAGGTGCACAGTGTTTCCTCCGACACATTGGTGCGGCTGGCTTCCGGGTTGGATGGCGCTGTGTTAAGAAGCAGTGCGGCTTGGTTGGGTTGTGTATCGGAGGACGCATGACTTTCAACCTTCGTCTCTCCCGAGCCCGTACGAGAGTTGTAGCGATGAGACAAGCTACTAAGCTACAAGTTACTAAAAAAAACAATTGGATACCATGAAATTGGGGAGAAAAAGGGGTAAAAAGAAAAAAAAAGAAGAGTGGCTTGTCCCCAACCCTGGTGTGTGGTGGAGAACTTGTCCTCAGAGTTGATCATACATGGCTAGCTGCAAACAGCTATTTATGCATGTTGACACTTGACATGACTCCCACAACCTTGAGCAAGGAGATGGCTGCTACATTTTTCAAACCGTTTTGACACAACACATAATTAATTGTACCTTTATTTAACTAGGCAAATCAGCTAAGAACAAATTCTTATATTCAATTATGGCCTAACTGCTTGTTCAGGGGCAGAATGACACATTTGTATCTTGGCAGCTAAGGGATTTGAACTTGCAATCTTCCGGTCACTAGTCCAACGCTCTAACCACTAGGATACCCTGCCGCCCCATTAATGAGGTGTAGGAGGTCAACACACAATCATGGCATTGTTGAGTGTGTTTTCAATCTGTCTGAATAACAGCCTTCTGAAAGCTATCCAGAGCTGAAGAAAGATGGAGGTAAAGAAAAAGTTAGGTGAGCAGTGTCTACCTGGAGGTGGTGGTGCCCCCTGCTGGATAGAGACAGTAGTCTCCTGGCTCAGCTTCCTCTTAGCCTCCAGGACTGGGTTCTCAAACTGGGTTCTCTGGTTGATGTGACTGAAACAGAAACAATCCATTGAATGATTTACATTTTTGACACCAATTTACGTACACAGACACATACAAGTTACACAGACACATACAAGTTACCATGAGGGGCGGCAGGGTAGCTTAGTGGTTAGAGTGTTGGACTAGTAACTGAAAGGTTGCAAGTTCAAATCCCCGAGCTGACAAGGTACAAATCTACAAAGCTTCAATGTTTTACACATAGTTAATTTTGAACTGAAACACTGGCAGCAATAAGTCCCCATCCATTTGTCTTTGACTCTCCTTGTAAAAACAAACATTTTGAGTTCTTCTCTCTCCCCCACGGCCTCTACTGAGGAAGGACTTTTCTACAATACCAGTAATAAAAGAAAGAGTTTCCTTTTCATCAAAACAGACTCCTTTACCTCTCCTAGCACCTCCTCCCCCTTCCTCATTGATAACTCTCACAACCCTCCTCCTCTCCCTACTGCTGCTATAATGGCTTGGTTTCAGAGATGTCCTGCTGGAGCTGGCTAGTACTGGCTAGTACACACACACACACACACGCACGCACGCACACACGCACACGCACACACACACACACACACACACACACCTGTGTTTTCACCTGGGTAAATGTCATGTTACCAACAGAGCTTTAGTTTAGCACCCACTGAAAAACCAATACAAGCCTTGATCATGGAATAGTACTGTTCTCAAAATGTCTAGTAACACTTTGTATTCCTGCTGTCTATATACACTGAGTGTACAAAACATTAAGAACACCTTCCTAATATCGAGTTGCACCCCCCCTCCTCCCCCTTTTGCTCTCCGAACAGCCTCAATTCGTCTGGGCATGGACTCTACGAGGTGTCGAAAGCGTTCCACAGGGATGCTGGCCCGTGTTGACTCCAATGCTTCCCATAGTTGTATCAAGTTGTCTGGATGTTCTTTGGATGGTGGACCTTTCTTGATACAAACAGGAAACTGTTGAGCATGAAAAACCCAGCAGCGTTGTAGTTTCTTGACACAAACCAGTACGCCTTGCATCTACTACCATACCCCATTCAAAGGCACTTAAATATGTTTTCTTGCCCATTCACCTTCTGAATGGCACGCACGCAATCCATGTATCAGATGTCTCAAGGCTTAAAGTCTCCTTCCCTTCATATACACTGATTAAAGTGGATTTAACAAGTGACATCAATAAGGGACCATGGCTTTCAGCTGGATTCACCTGCTCACTCTATTTCATGGAAAGAGCAAGTGTTCTTAATTTTTTGTACACTTAGTGTATAGTGTACCTATGGTTAGTTTTTGATCTATGGTATTGCTGGGGAATACGGGTTTGTGGTATAGTATCTCTCAGATGTACAGGCAGGCTGAACAGACTTACTCTACATAATATGTTCCATACTGTGGGTCCTCTATCTCCTCCCAGCCATACGGGAGCTCTGTGGATACAGGAAGAGACGCATTGTGTTCAAGTACTATCACACAAAACATGCAAATGTACAGCACTGGATAACAGGATAACAGGGCATAGTGATGAGAAGAGCCCAGCAGACACCAGACACAATGATTTGGTTGACATTTTGCAGTTTTCGCAGACAGGCAGCCTGGCTCTTCACGCAAGAGAGAGCTTTGGAGCTGCTTTTCAGAGGCAGCACACCAACTAGCATTCTGCCTGCCTTTAAAAATCCATTAGAAACAGCGGACCAGAGCCCTGTGTATCCCCAATACCCCCCACTCTCTCCCTGCACTTAGCCCACGTCACAGCCACACACCCTGGGAATGGACAGGCAAACGAGTGGGCACTCTTGGTACTCCTGGCACCCCTGGCATTCAAGTTAATCAGTCAAGCTGATTAACTCATTGTTGAATAAAAACTCAACATATACAGTGCCTTCAGAAAGTATTCATACCCCTTGACTTATTCCACATTTTGTTGCGTTACAGCCTGAATTCAAAATGGATCAAAGAATTTTTTTTCTCACCCATCTACACACAATACCCCACAATGACAAAGTGAAAACATGTTTTTAGAAATGTTTGCACATTTATTGATAATGAAATACAGAAATATTTACATAAGTATTCACACTATTGAGTCAATACTTTGTAGAAGCACCATTGGCAGCGATTACAGCTGTGAGTCTTAATGCATGCATCTCTTAAGAGCTTTCCACACCTGGATTGTGCAACATTTGCCCATTATTCTTTAAAAAATTCTTCAACCTCTGTCAAATTGGTTGTTGATCATTGCTAGACAACCATTTTCAGGTATTGGCATAGATTCTCAAATAGATTTAAGTCAAAACTTTAACTCGGCCACTGAGGAACATTCACTGTGTTCTTAGTAAGCAACCAAAGTGTAGATTTGGCCTTGTGTTTTAGGTTATTGTCCTGCTGAAAAGTTAATTAATCTCTCACTGTCTGGTGGAAAGCAGACTGAACCACCTGTACTTAGCTCCATTCCGTTTCTTTTTTTCATCCTGAAAAACTCCCCACTCCTTAACGATTCCAAGCATACCCATAACATGATGCATCCACCACTATTCTTGAAAATATGGAGAGTGGTATTCAGTAATGTGTTGTGTTGGATTTGCCCAACACATAACATTTTGTATTCAGGACAAAAAGTGAATTGAACTGAGTTAGGAAGGACGCCTGTATCTTTGTAGTGACTGGGTGTATTGATGCACCATCCAAAGTGTAATTAATAACTTCACCATGCTCAAAGGGATATCCAATGTCTGCTTGTTTTTATTCATACCCATCTACCAATATGTGCCCTTCTTTGCGAGGCATTGTATGTACTCCTGTGTTTCTACACCTGCATTGCTTGCTGTTTGGGGTTTTAGGCTGGGCTTCTGTATAGCACTTTGAGATATCAGCTGATGTACAAAGGGCTATATAAATACATTTGATTTGATTGGAAAACCTCTCTGGTCTTTGTGGTTGAATCTGTGTTTGAAGTTCACTGCCGGACTGAGGGACCTTACAGATAATTGTCTGTGTGGGGTACAGAGATGAGGTAGTCATTCAAAAATCATGTTAACCACTATTATTGCACACAGAATGAGTCTATGCAACTTATTATGTGACTTGTTAAGAAAATGTTTACCCCTAAACCTATTTAGGCTTGCCGTAACAAAGGGGTGGAATATTTATTGACTCAATACATTTCAGCTTTCATTTATGAATTAATTTGTTAACATTTCTAAAAACATAATTCCACTTGGACAGTATGGGTTATTGTGACACAAAATATAAATTTAATCCATTTCTATATACCACAACATAATGTGGAAAAAGTCAAGGGGTGTGAATACTTTCTGAAGGCACATGATCCTGAGCTGGGGGCATTTATTAAGGAAAGTATCATCATGTCAGAAGATGTTATACAATCCTGTCTGTATGGGAACGTAAAACTCATAGGCGTCTATCTCCTGTTTCTGTAGTGAGGCAGCTTGATGTATAAGTACACCCCCTGGACAGGAAGCATGCCCTACCCCCAATCTATCTCCTTAATGCTGAGTGCCAGGTCTTTGGTATGACTCAGCCAGGTATCAAACTCCCACCCTTCCAATCTCAGGGGCTGATGAGCATAGCCATGTGTAAAGCTCCATGTGTGTTCTGCAAGAACTTGATGTATGTATGGTCCATTTATACCCTACAGAGACAGAAGTTTCAGAGCGTAGCGCAGTGTCGCAATGCTGTTTTTCATCACAAAAGGGGTGGCTCGTTGTAGTGCGCTCCGACATTCAGTGTGCTCCCGTGCCACATGCAATTTGTAAAGCCTTGTTCACATTACCCATATGCACTCCGTTGCGGTGTGCCAGATGTCATGCATTTCAATGGTGACATCCACAACGGAGTGAAAACGCAAGCGTTAAAGGCTCCGTTGTGAGACGGACACCACATACTTTTGACTTTTTTCAAACTTTGAGGTCGACTTCAGTCCAGCCAGAGTCCGTTGAAGAACAGGAAGTTTCTAAAACAGTGAAGTAAGATGAGAATATGTAGTTTTCGGTGAAGGCTTTATGTGATAGTTAGCAACTTTTACCCATTCATATAAGTGAGTAGTAAACAGTATATTTTAATAGTAATGTTAGATCATACACAATGGCTTTTAGGTGGAGGTCGCTAGCTCCGATGGTATCTTAAACCTAGCCTAGCTTTTAGTTCTCTAGCTAGCTGCTCTACACTGCAAGCTAGCTTTACCCGCAATAAAGTTAGAGAATGAAGTTGAGGTTACTCAACAAAACATTTTATATATGCCTATATATACAATATATGTATCCTGTCTTGAATGAAAAGGTCATATTTTGCAATTTCCCGAGAGACATGCTCTCCATCTTGCGTTACAAACATTGGACTGGTCCATTCAGGACCAGGGAAAGACTGTGAAGATGACGTACAGCGTAATGAAATATGACGTGAACAGGGCATAACGCGCCATATCATTCCTATGAAGCTCGCTTGGTAATGAAGCTTGCTTGGTTCCTTGATCTGATCTATAGGCTCTATATCAAAATAGCCTACTTTGCATTGATAAGTAAATATAATTTCAGCAACTGTTCAAACAATAAACCAAACAACATTGTAGCCTTACTAGAATCCCCCCAAAGGTATTTTGTTTTGAAAAAAACAACAATTTATTCCAGGCTATTGGTGAAAACAGCGAAAGATGTGCAACCAAAACATGATGAGGTTCTATTTTTAGCTGATGGGAGTGAATACAGTCAAGCAGCATATCAAACTGGGATAACATTGTAGGTTAGGTTAAATAATATTTATCAGGGCATATTATTTAATTATAAATCTGATTATTTCACATCGAGAAGTGGGAAGCTGAAAGGCTAGCTAGCTTTCAGCTAAACAATAAACAAAACAACATTGTAGCCTTATTAGAAGAAAAACAAAACATGAGCTGGCGCACACCCAGAACATAGTTAGTGTGGGGGTGCTGACTAATGGCGAATAAACTATAAACAATCAAAATAAAGAAAGTAGCACTCTCCATGTATAATCTGCCAGCAATTTAATGGGTATTTACCAATGACTGTGCCTTCCTCAGGGTAATGTCATAAACACTTGAACCAGGTTATGTAGACATTAATGCAATTAGTGTAACCAATGACAGTGGTGAGGGGTGTGTCATAATGATTATGTTAATAAAAATGAATTAGTGAAACTGTTAACAAAATAGTATATGACATATTAAATATATTATGCTATTGTTATCATATAGAAACATAATGGAATATTGTACATCATAGGCTACCCATCACTAGTACCCTGGGGCGGCAGGGTAGCCTAGTGGTTAGAGCGTTGGACTAGTAACCTGACAAGGTACAAATCTGTCATTCCGCCCGTGAACAGGCAGTTAACCCACAGTTCCTAAGGCTGTCATTGAAAATAAGAATTTGTTCTTAACTGACTTGCCTGGTTAAATAAAGGTTTAAAAAATATATATATGTACAGTGGGGCAAAAAAGTATTTAGTCAGCCACCAATTGTGCAAGTTCTCCCACTGAAAAAGATGAGAGAGGACTGTAACTTTCATCATAGGTACACTTCAACTATGACAGACAAAATGAGAAAAAAAATCCAGAAAATCACATTGTAGGATTTTTAATGAATTTATTTGCAAATTATGGTGGAAAATAAGTATTTGGTCACCTACAAACAAGCAAGATTTCTGGCTCTCACAGACCTGTAACTTCTTCTTTAAGAGGCTCCTCTGTCCTCCACTCGTTACCTGTATTAATGGCAACTGTTTAAACTTGTTATCAGTATAAAAGACACCTGTCCACAACCTCAAACAGTCACACTCCAAACTCCACTCTGGCCAAGTCCAAAGAGCTGTCAAAGGACGCCAGAAACAAAATTGTGGACCTGCACCAGCCTGGGAAGACTGAATCTGCAATAGGTAAGCAGCTTGGTTTGAAGAAATCAACTGTGGGAGCAATTATTAGGAAATGGAAGACATACAAGACCACTGATAATCTCCCTCGATCTGGGGCTCCATGCAAGATCTCACCCCGTGGGGTCAAAATGATCACAAGAACGGTGAGCAAAAATCCCAGAACCACACGGGGGGACCTAGTGAATGACCTGCAGAGAGCTGGGACCAAAGTAACAAAGCCTACCATCAGTAACACACTACGCCGCCAGGGACTCAAATCCTGCAGTGCCAGACGTGTCCCCCTGCTTAAGCCAGTACATGTCCAGGCCCGTCTGAAGTTTGCTAGAGAGCATTTGGATGATCCAGAAGAAGATTGGGAGAATGTCATAAGGTCAGATGAAACCAAAATAGAACTTTTTGGTAAAAACTCAACTCGTCGTGTTTGGAGGACAAAGAATGCTGAGTTACATCCAAAGAACACCATACCTACTGTGAAGCATGGGGGTGGAAATATCATGCTTTGGGGCTGCAAAGGGACCAGGACGACTGATCCGTGTAAAGGAAAGAATGAAGGGGGCCATGTATCGTGAGATTTTGAGTGAAAACCTTCTTCCATCAGCAAGGGCATTGAAGATGAAACGTGGCTGGGTCTTTCAGCATGACAATGATCCCAAACACACCGCCCGGGCAACGAAGGAGTGGCTTCGTAAGAAGCATTTCAAGGTCCTGGAGTGGCCTAGCCAGTCTCCAGATCTCAACCCCATGGAAAATCTTTGGAGGGAGTTGAAAGTCCGTGTTGCCCAGCAACAGCCCCAAAACATCACTGCTCTAGAGGAGAT
Source organism: Oncorhynchus masou masou (assembly GCF_036934945.1). Classification (NCBI taxonomy): domain Eukaryota; kingdom Metazoa; phylum Chordata; class Actinopteri; order Salmoniformes; family Salmonidae; genus Oncorhynchus; species Oncorhynchus masou. Next base: position 65,157,115 of record NC_088216.1, read on the forward strand.
CTGCATGGAGGAATGGGCCAAAATACCAGCAACAGTGTGTGAAAACCTTGTGAAGAGTTACAGAAAACATTTGACCTCTGTCATTGCCAACAAAGGGTATATAACAAAGTATTGAGATAAACTTTTGTTATTGACCAAATACTTATTTTCCACCATAATTTGCAAATAAATTCATAAAAAATCCTACAATGTGATTTTCTGGATTTTTTTCTCATTTTGTCTGTCATAGTTGAAGTGTACCTATGATGAAAATTACAGTCCAACCTAATTTTTTTAAGTGGGAGAACTTGCACAATTTGTGGCTGACTAAATACTGTTTTTGCACCACTGTATATTAGCGTCAACATACATTATTGTTTCATTCAATTTCACAATTTCGTATTTCATTTTTGTTACATGTAATATTGGTTCAACCTTAATATATAATGAACATCCTCAACAGGGGGAACATATTAGGTGTACGCTAACAAGCTGTAAAACTAATTTTTACACTTATAAGACTTGTTCATAAAGGAAAATGTGTTCATAAGAAGGGCCTGAGATCAAAGTCAATATTCAGACCATTAGGGGTCAATGTTTTTAGATAGGATATCCAGTAAGCCTCTCTTTGTAGTAGTGGGATCTCAATGTTACCTCCTCTCCTTGGTAGAGCAACATGCTCAATGCCTGTGTATTTGAGAGAGGAGATGGGATGGTTCGCTTCAACAAAGTGAGCTGCTACTGGATAGTCAATTTTCTAATAAATCAAATCAAATTTTATATGTCACATACACATGGTTGGCAGATGTTAATGCGAGTGCAGCGAAATGCTTGTGCTTCTAGTTCCGACAATGCAGTAATAACCAACGAGTAATCTAACCTAACAATTCCACAACTACTACCTTATACACACAATGGGATAAAGAATATGTACATAAAGATATATGAATGAGTGATGGTACAGAACGGCATAGGCAAGATGCAGTAGATGGTATTGACAACAGTATATACATATGAGATGAGTAATGTAGGGTATGTAAACATGTAAAAGTGGCATAGTTTAAAGTGGCTCGTGATACATGTGTTACATAAAGATGGCAAGATGCAGTAGACGGTATAGATTACAGTATATACATATGAGATGAGTAATGTAGGGTATGTAAACATTATATTAAGTGGCATTGTTTAAAGTGGCTAGTGATACATTTTTTACATCAATTTCCATTATCAACGTGGCTGGAGTTGAGTCAGTATGTTGGCAGCAGCCACTCAATGTTAGTGGTAGTTGTTTAACAGTCTGATGGCCTTGAGATAGAAGCTGTTTTTCAATCTCTCGGCCCCTGCTTTGATGCACCTGTACTGACCTCGCCTTCTGGATGAAAGCGGGGTGAACAGGCAGTGGCTCGGGTGGTTGTTGTCCTTGATGATCTTTATGGCCTTCCTGTGACATCGGGTGGTGTAGGTGTCCTGGAGGGCAGGTAGTTTGCCCCCGGTGATGCGTTGTGCAGACCACACTACCCTCTGAAGATCCTTACGGTTGTGGGCGGAGCAGTTGCCGTACCAGGCGGTGATACAGCCCGACAGGATGCTCTTGATTGTGCATCTGTAAAAGTTTGTGAGTGCTTTTGGTGACAAGCCAAATTTCTTCAGCCTCCTGAGGTTGAAGAGGCGCTGCTGCGCCTTCTTCACAACGCTGTCTGTGTGGATGGACCAATTCAGTTTGTCCGTGACGTGTACGCCGAGGAACTTAAAACTTACTACCCTCTCGCCTACTGTCCAGGCAATGTGGATAGGGGGGTGCTCCCTCTGCTGTTTCCTGAAGTCCACGATCATCTCCTTTGTTTTGTTGACGTTGAGTGTGTATGACCTGATTGAGCTGCGGTGTTAATAGAATCCCCTCAAAAGTTTTTTTGTTTCGAAGTGATAGCGTTATTCTAGGATATTTTGAAACATAAGAACAGATAGCCATGGGCATTAAAATTATGTTTCGCCCATAGACATTAAAAGCGCTGATGTCATCCAAGTGTTTCTATAAAAAAAAACTTCATGACACATGAAGCCGAAAGAACTTGAATTTGAAGCTCGCCATATTGTTGAATGGGACTGAATGGCAACAAAATAATGTTAAAGTGGCCGTAACTAGCAAAGGATCATAGTCGATGTTGTCGTTTTCATCCCTGAGGGAGTTAACCTTAATGTCTATGGCATGAGCCTCATTGTAGCCTGCCGGCCTGTGATTTGTCTGTGTCAGCACGTGGTCCTATGTGACAACAAATGTAGTAGTCAGAATGGATCACTATTTCATTAAATATCATGATTTGTAGAAAACTTTAAAATAATTAATCGTGGGGATTGAACTTGATCATAATAAACCAAATTTAGAGCCCAAAACAGCCTTTGGGGCAGTTAGCGATCGTCATTTACATAGGCTTTATAGGTCAAACCAGGGCTTTTGGCACCGCTAAGTCGCTAATCAGTAACCGACCAGCAGAGCTTGTGACTTCATGCTCCAGACTGGACACTGGGGGCCTGGTTTAGCCAACTTGCTTGCAAAGGAAGACAACAAGACAACAAGAGAGACTCTTCTTTAGCTTTCACCACAAATGAGAAGACAAGAAAACCTCTGTTACCCCATTGTGAATGTTGCTATTTGGGAGTCTGGACCGGCAAGGTATCATGTTACCAAAAGATCTATGCACATGAAGCTTGTAGAGGCCCAGAAGCCTTACCTCCATCCTCACACTTCTCTGGGGGCTTGGCCTTCTTGGCCAGGCGGGGGTCCAGCCAGGTGGTGGTCTTGCTGTTGTGACTGTTAAGGGCAGATAAGAGAAACATTCAGAAACCTGAGCCAGCTACTGACACTGGTATTTTCATGAGAGTAAAGGTAGACAGTCATGTACCCACCTACTCTATATTCTGTTATACTTTCTTTGAAAGCTACACAGGTCAATAACTGATTGACACATTTATACATCCTGCTATGCATTCAAATGAAGGAAAACTGAAACAGAGTATTCATTATGATATTGTGGCTGGAAGTAGATGCCGGCGACGTTCAGGCCCTACCTTACCAAGGCCCGATTGCTTCTGCCAAATTCAAGGCCCGGCCCTGTCCAAAACCCGAAATAACTTCCATCTTTAGTAAATTCATTAGCTGTTCTTCTCAGCCTATCACTTGGCGCTCTGAGTATCCATAGCAATAGCTCTACTTGGGCTGCTCATTGAATTTTTTAAAACTTTTATTTAACTAGGCAAGTCAGTTAAGAACAAATTCTTAGTTTCAATGACAGCCTAGGAACAGTGGGTTAACTGATTTGTACTTTGTCAGCTCGGGGATTTGAACTTGCAACCTTTTGGTTACTAGTCCAATGCTCTAACCACTATGCCCTAATGACAAGACATGAGAGAGCTGTTAGCTACTTTTCGTCACTCTAAACTCCAAAACTCAAGGAACACTATTATTTTCTGTGAAATAATCTCTCGGTCTTACATTTGACGAGGTTGAAGCACTTCTGACACCATGTTATGATCTTAGTCAGATACGACTGCACTGCTCAGCAGAGCATGAGCAAACGGCTCAGCTTCAAAATGTTAGTGATCAATTTAGTGATACCCGAGCCCTACCCATAGCTAGTTATTGATGGAAAAAACTGCCTTACCCGGCCCTAACACGTCGGGCTCGGTTCGGGTAACAGAGATCTAGCTGGAAGCCAAATCTGTTTACAAAGAACTCAAGGGCTTCTGAGAGCTATATATAGTAAATTGTTCCCAAAACACAGTATTGATTTGTCAGGAAGTTGTCTTGAAGAGAACCCATCAAATTCATTAGCTTTGACCTGAACCACTTTTGGAACAATCATGTAGGCTAGGGCTGTAAGTCAATATAAGTAGATTTTAAAGAGTTCCACACCAGTCCTAAATCCTCTGTCTGTTCGGCATGGCTTATGTAACACCTGTGCTATGTGCTTCACTAATCTAATCAACAATGTCATGATACTTTGCATGATGCTGATCAGATATAGTCATCCATGCATAACCTGTAATGTACATAACATTCCACATTCAGTCTCGAGTAGAAATGCATGTTCTGCATTTGAAACATATTAAGCTCATATTAATGAGCTTTGAACTCAGGAGTTATCTATGCGCGTACAGTGTCGTAGCACTGTGTAACCAACCAGGACTAAAATGCTGTCTCTTTGCCCTGTTCCTGAGTAGATATACAGGAGCTGGTGCAGTACTCACTCTATGAAGTAGACCATGCCCGTCTCGGTGTAGGCCATCTCCCAGTTGAGAGGCAGGGGTTCCAGGCTGTCATCGCCGGGCAGAGTGCTCCACATACGGAAGTCCATGGCTCTGCTGGACTGGGTGTAACTGGGCACCGCCTTCCTCCACGATGCCCCTTCTTTGTGCTCTGTAGCCCGAGAGAGAGAGAGAGAGAGAGAGAGAGAGGTTAGGTTAGGTTAGCCTGCATGGACACCTCCAGCCTCCCAGCATGCAGTGGAAGGGGGGAGGGTTTGATGTTGCTACAGGATTTGCATGCAAGAGATGGTGTGTTCTGTTCACCAATACTCTTTTTTTCATGTACGTGTGCATGTACGTGTGAGCGTATTTATGCATATGTGGTACCCTCCCCCTGGATGTAAATTATACAAGTAGCTGAGGTGGATTCATAGTAAATAAAAAAGGCCATTTGAAGCAATTTTGAAACAATAATACTGTCCCACTGCTATTTATGGTTATTTCTATGTTAATTAATTTAATGAGAACTGCAATAAAAGCACACCAATCAACTTAGCACCCAATTGGTCCTTGCAAACTTCGGGCCATAAAAAGCTGCTAATGGAGGGACTGTTTGTGTAATGCTAACCTCTGCACAAGCTTATTCTAGTTTATTCCCCAGAACTGATGCAGCTGATAAGCGTGTCAAATTTGTGCATGTGATTCTGTATTTCAGTAAATACTACACTACTGCATCCACGACTTGCTGATATTTACAACATATCCCCTATCTACTTGAAGAATGGGGAGGAACTTGCAAACTTCTCACACACACACAGTGGATGCTTTGACTTGCCTCATGTAAACATGCACAATGGGCAGCCTTGGGGCAGCTCCTTGTGGAGAGTTCAGAGGGCTGCGAGCCTGACAGCTCACACCATACTGACTGCCCTAGACCAGGGCTCTCCAACCCTGTTCCTGGAGAGCTACCCTCCTGTAGGTTTTCATTCCAACCCTAGTTGTAACTCACCTGATTCAGCTTCTCAACCAGTAAATTATTAGAATCAGGTGAACTAGATTAGGATTGGAGCGAAACCCTACAGGACGGTAGCTCTTCAGGAATAGGGTTTGAGAGCCCTGCACTAGACACATACAGGAAGTCAGCCAGAGGTCAGGGTTTGTCTTTCACAGAAAGACCAGGGAAGTTTGGGCATCACGCTTAATTTTTCCATGAACCTTCTGATCCGTTCATAACTGTTTCCATCTATGGTTGGTTTAGAATGAAAAGTTCCTAACACCCCCACATTGCTGCAGTACAGCAGACATGTGATTTATTTGACTTAGAAAGACTTGTTCTTGTCCATCTTGCATGCCTGATAATAAAACAGCAGCAGGCATACTGTAATCCATTTCTCTTAGAGTCAGGCTATCCTGGGCACATACTTTAATTTCTTATTTAAAAAATGTTGTTATTGTTTCTATTTTTTAAACTGCATTATTGGTTAGGGCTTGTAAGTGTAAGCATTTCACTGAACCTGTTGTATTCGGCGCATGTGACAAATAAAATGTGATTTGATTTTGACTGCTCCTTTGAGAGAGAGGTCCTGATTGATAACACACACGTGAGTCTCTGGTCTCTGGGTAAGAAGTCTGCTGCCTTCAAGGTAACCTGCACTCCAGTAGAAAGTGTTACTGATACTGAATGTGCTTGAGGCATAACCTTGAGATGGAGACTGCGGGAAGTGGCTGGCTATACAGACAGAGCATGACAGATAGCACAGACTGGGAGTAATGGGGAAGATGATCAGAGCTCCATCGGTCAATATATATAGAGCAGAAATGTATAGAGCAGAAATATATTATAGAGAAAAAAAATGATATTGTCCATAGCAGGGGTTGGAACAGGTTCAGGCAAAATAACGAAAAACTGGAAAATAACAAAAGAATTCTGTAGTGTTCCGGAACAGAATCGTTATTTTAAAATCTTGAGAATCGTTTAATACTGTTATTTTTTGTTCCAAAAATATTCAGAATATCTTGTATATATTTCTGCAATTCAGTGTAGTTCTGATGGTAATAATAGCCTAAACACATTCCAATTCATGTCAGGTAATAATGTTCAGCGCTTCATGCCAAGCCCCCTACATGTCCATCCCTCTTTCTCACTCTCTTCCCATCTCGCGCCTGCACTTGTATGACCAATCAAACATGTAAACAACTAGCTTCCCCATTCCGTAGCAAGTTTCTCTATCTACTGTAAATGTAAAAACTATTCTTTGTTTGTAGGTTCAGAACTCTATGCTGGTCGGAAACACAGGAATGGAACAAAGAAAATAGGGGTTCTGTTCGTAGCGGAACAATTGGAAAATAATTTGTGTTCCACCCCTGGTCCATAGTCATCATAATGTAGAGCTAAAAGTAGAACATGAGAGACAGATACTGGGAGAAATAGGAGGAAAGAGAGAAAGGGCAGGAGAGGGGTTTTGAGTATGAGATGTACTGACCTGGGAGGCCGTTGGCCAGAGGTGGCCTCTCATCATCGTCTTCTTCCTCAGGGACCACGCTGTCCTTCCTTTCCATCTTGCTGACTGACGTGGTGCGTTTTCGCTGGACCTCGTTGTCATAGTCCTCATCAAACAGCACCTGATCCACCAGGTCAGGCTGTACCAGGGTGGGCTCCGCTGGGGGCTTTGGGGTCCCATAGTAGTTACCTAGAGAGAGAGACAGAGACAGAGAGACAGAGAGATATATGAGTGTCTGACACGTTCCCTATTCTTAACCATACCTGTAGCTGGCATGGTAAGATGGTAGGATATTGCCATTTATTGTGCATTTAGGCTATCTGAAAAATAACTGGTTAAGTAAGGGGACCACAATCTTGGAATCACAGTACTGTAGCTTTCATGAGGCTTACACAAGTGTATGGTGGCAATTCCACCATCTTCAAACTCATTTTCATTATCTCCAGCACAACACCAGTGAAAATGTACATCTACATTTTACATCTACATTTGTGAAAATTGAGCTTTTCTACATTTTACATTTTTTTAACTGCCTAAAAATATTCTGTGAAGATAACAGAGCATCATTTGCTAATTTAGGTCACGGATGGATCAATCTCTGACTAGCTGCTGAACACTCTGGGTATCTAAATTTATGCAGAGAAAATATAATTATTCAACATTCATTAAGATAGTTGAACACCGCCATTCTTTTAGCTTTCATGAGGCTTACACAAGTGTATGAGATCCTTAAGAGCCTATAAGAATACCAATGTTTGGATAGTTACCACTTTGATACATTATGTAAATAATACTATTATTAGTATTATTATTATTATATTAAAATATATAATGTGCAAAAATATTCAAATATTCATTTTCATTTGCAGCATACAAACTTAAAGGGCAATTCCACCACTTTTCAACCTAATTTTCATTATCTCTAGCACAATACATATTTCTACAAATGTAGAAACACAGTACCAGTACCAGTCAAAAGTTTAGACACACCTACTCATTCAAGGGTTTTTCTTTATTTTTGCTATTTTCTACATTGTAGAATAATAGTGAAGACATCAAAACTATGACATAACACATAAGGAATAATGTAGTAACCAACTACAGTGTTAAACAAATCAAAATATATGTTATATTTGAAATTTTTCAAAGTAGCCATCCTTTGCCTTGATGACAGCTTAGCACACTCTTGGCATTTTCTCAACCAACTTCATGAGATAGTCACCTGGAATCCATTTAAATTAACAGGTGTGCCTTGCTAAAAGTTCATTTGTGGAATTTCCTTCCTTCTTATTGTGTTTGAGCCAATCAGCTGTGTTGTGACAAGGTAGGGTTGATATTCAGAAAATAGCATATTTGGTAAAATACCAAGTCTATGTTATGGCAAGAATAGGCAAAGAGAAATGACAGTCCATCATTACTTTAAGAAATGAAGGTCAGTAAATATAGAACATTTCAAGAACTTTGAAAGTTTGTTCAAGTGCAGTCGCAAAAACCATCAAGCGCTATGATGAAACTGGCTCTCATGTGGACCGCTACAGGAAAGGAAGACCCAGAGTTACCTCTGCTGCAGAGGATAAGTCCATTAGAGTTACCAGCCTCAGACATTGCAGCCCAAATAAATGCTTCACAGAGTTCAAGTAACAGACACATCTCAACATCAACTGTTCAGAGGAGACTGTGTAAAATCAGGCCTTCATGGTGAATTGCTGTGAAGAAACCACTACTAAAGGACACCAATAAGAAGAAGATACTTGTTTGGGCAAAGAAACATTAGCAATGGACATTAGATCTGTGTAAATTTGTCCTTTGGTCTAGAGTCCAAATTGGAGATTTCTGGTTCCAAACGCCGTGCCTTTGTGAGACGCAGAGTAGATGAACGGATGATCTCCACATGTGTGTTTCCCACTGTGATTTATTTAGAATTCATGGCACACTTAACCAGCATGGCTACCACAGCATTCTGCAGCGATAAGCCATCCTATCTGGTTTGCGCTTAGTGGGACCATTCTTTGCTTTTCAAGAGGACAATGACCCAACACACCTCCAGGCTGTGTGAGGGCTATTTGACCAAGAAGGAGAGAGATGGAGTGTTGCATCAGATGACCTGGCCTCCACAATCACCCGACCTCAACCCAATTGAGATGGTTTGGGATGAGTTTGGACCGCAGAGGGAAGGAAAAGCAGCCAACAAGTGCTCAGCATATGTGGGAACTCCTTCAAGACTGTTGGAAAAGCATTCCTTATTTAGCTGGTTGAGAGAATGCCAAGAGTGTGCAAAGCTGTCATAAAGGCAAAGGGTGGCTACTTTGAAGAATCTAAAATCTAAAATATATTTTAATTTGTTTAACACTTTTACTCCATGATTCCATATGTGTTATTTCATAGTTGATGCCTTCACTATTATTCTAAAATGTAGAAAATAGTCAAAATAAAGAAAAACCCTTGAATGAGTAGGTGTGTCCAAACTTTTGACTGGTACTGTATATCTATATTAGGCGCTTTTCCACGTTTTGTAGAAAAATATATAAAGTAAAACATTTATGCCTCAAAAATGAAAAAAATTGTGATTTTCAAACACTTTGAGATTCACAGTGACATGTAGATCAAGAAAATACCCTCCTTCTGCCTTGAAAATCATTGCAGGTTTTGAAAATCACAGTTTTTCTTACTTTTAATCCTACCCTGTGATGTCACAGAGAAGCACTTTATTCTTATCTTTTTAACCACAGATCATAGAAACACACTGTTTTCATATATGTCGACATTGGTATGGTGCTGGAGATAATTAATGAGGTTGAAAAGTGGCGGAGTTGTCCTTTAATATGATGAACAGGAATAACATTTACTCTCACGGGTGGCCAGAAAATAACTATATGTAAACTACGCCCCTGAAAATAACCCACGCCTCCTGAAAATAACCTAATTACATTAAAAATTACCCAGCTGCTGGGTCAAACCAGCATGAAAATGAATGGGCGCATTTGAGTGGTAAGGGTAAAACTAGACCAAAGTCTGGGTAATCCCACATTTGGGTAATCCCAACAACCCAACTGGATGGGTCAAAATAACCCAGTGTGTGTTCTGTCCAATATTTACCCAGCGTTGGGTTACCAAATAACCACATTTTTAACCCAGCATTTTTTTGGTGTAGTGTTCACATTTCATCTAAATGTTGTAGCTACATAAAAATATTAAATAAACAATTTATTTGGGAAATATCCCATCTTTGCTCTTTTCTTCATTAGAATCCTGATGATTTCAAGTTGTATTGGATTTGTTTTGATCTGTTAAGACATTGAATACATGTTGTTTAGTGTATTTGGAAATGTTTTGTATGTTTAGTTTACTCTGTGAGAAGCAAGTTCTTTTAATGTTATATGTGATTTGGTTTATGTAGATACAACATTTCAATGTTGTTTATACACAATGTTGCCAAAAACCTGATTTAATATCCATATTCATAATGAGTTTGCAGCATTTTTTTAGCAATCAGTAGAATGTTCACCACAAGTTTCTCAGAATTGCTTACCAGAAGTTTGCAAGTCTCCGCAAATTTGCCGCAACAGTTTGCCACAAAACTAAGTTGCATGTGAAAATATGATCTTGCTGTAAATTTGCATCAAATTGGGCCAAAGATTTGCCACAAATGTTTGTCAGAAGCCTGTCTCCCCACTCCCCACTAGGGATTTTTTCAGCAACCAATTGCACTGATCATTGAAAATAGCAATGAACTATCTATGAGAGTTTTTTCTCCTGATGAAGAAAAACCTTGTGACACAGCCTATAAATATTTTGTGAAGATAATAGAATGTAATCTGCTAATTCAGCTCATGGGATGATCAATCTCTGACTAGCTGTTGAACACTGTGTATAAAAATGAATGCACAGAAAATGTAATTATTCAACATTCATTAAGATATTTTTTAGATATTTTTTATGTGCACACTGATTTGATAGGCCAACAATATTTTATATGTACTTGTTTGCTAAACATGTGAATATGTTCATGGGAGTAATATTGAATTATATTTAGGCAATATTATATTTTAAGGTCAAATACTTATATTGCCTTACAAAAAGTACCAATTACACAGAGCCTATTCAGTGGAAACATGATTCATAAGCAGCTTAATTAAAGAACCGGGAAAAGATGCCACTGGGAAATAGGGTTTTCAGCAAAATAATTACCCTCTGTAAAATTGATCTCCTTTTCATTTGAACTGTGCTTATTCTCATCTTATAAACATTTTTATCTATCTCTCCACCTATTAAAATGTAAACATTGCAGGTACGTCCATTATAGAAGATATGCACAAACTCAAAACACAGCTTTATTAAGGTAACAAAGTGGAGAAATAGGACAAAGACTTAAAAAAAGCAAATGCAGCAAATACAACACAATGTCCCTGCCATTCATCAGCCAGATGCTGTAGCACGTTGATGAATTACTTTCAAAAACATATCTCTGGGTAAATGTGTGTCATAAATGTGAAGGATTGTGAAAGCGCCCAGTCAGGGGAGATTTCTGCTATAATTTGTTATTTTAAACTACGGGGAGGCCTCATAAACTGACAAGCATAGGGGTGGCTTGTTTGACATCACTTAAACATGGGAAATGCCAAGAGGTTGATGAGTCACTTACTATATAATTTCATATGTACACTCATACTGTATGTACTCACAGTTCTCATAGGAATCAGAATCATGAACACAGTGGGATTCCCTGGCCCAAGAACATTTGACAAGAATTTGAATTAGACAGACTCTCCCATTTCCTGGTAAAAGTTATGTCAGCAGCCCCAAACCATGTGCTTTGTTAATTTCTGGGCAGCTGTCCCTGTGCTGTGCTGCCTGACCCGACCTGAACCACACAGAAGAGCAGCGCCAGAGTGAGGGCTGAGCCCAGACGGACTCCCTCTCACAGCCTGGCACAGATGGCTGTGTCTGCTTGGCATGAAACCTGGGACCCTGTGGGCCACCCTGGCAAGAACTGCATCCCAGCAGCACCGCCTGGGAGAAGGAAGAGGCCTCAGCTCACTGGGCGGGGCAGGTCTGGCATTGCACTGGGTGAGTCTGTGTGACAAAGCCCCTCCTTAACTATGGGGGATACACAGTGCCTTGCAAAAGTATTCATCCCCCTTGGCGTTTTCTATTTTGTGGCATTACAATCTGTAATTTAAATGGATTTTTGTTCGGATTTCATGTGATGGACACAAGTGACATTTAAAAAATAAATTGTTTTAAAAAATAATAAAAATATAAAACGTAAAAGTGGTGTGTGCATATGTATTCATGCCCTTTGCTATGAAGCCCCTAAATAAGATCTGGTGCAACCAATCACCTTCAGAAGTCACATAATTAGTTAAAGAAAGTCCACCTGTGTGCAATCTAGGTGTCACATGATCTGTCACATGATCTCAGTATATATACACCACTTCTGAAAGGCTCCAGAGTCTGCAACACCACTAAGCAAGGGGCACCACCAAGCAAGCACCACCATGAAGATCAAGGAGCTCTCCAAACAGGTCAGGGACAAAGTTGTGGAGAAGTACAGATCAGGTTAAAAAAATATATATCAGAAACTTTGAACAGAGCGCCATTAAATCCATTATTAAAACATGGAAAGAATATGGCACCACAACAAACCTGCCAAGAGAGAGTCGCCCACCAAAACTCACAGACCAGGCAAGGAGGGCATTAATCAGAGAGGCAGAAAAGAGACCAAAGATAACCCAGAAGGAGCTGCAAACCTCCACAGTGGAGATTGGAGTATCTGTCGATAGGACCATTTTAAGCCGCATACTGCAGGGAGCTGGGCATTAAGGAAAAGTGGCCAGAAAAAAAGCCATTGCTTAAAGAACTGCCAAAGGGGGCGGAGTTAGCCTGCAGAGTTCTGTCATACTATCCAGGTCTGTGCCCAAAACAATTCAGCTTCTACATTTTAAAAATCCACCTTCTCACCCCAGCTGTGCCCTGGACACCATATGTGGAATGATTGCCCCCCCATCTATTGTCAGAGCTCATACTGTTAGGTGACCTAAATTGGGACATGCTTAACACCAGGGCCTTCCTACAATCTAAGATAGATGCCCTCAATCTCACACAAATTATCAATGAACCTACCAAGTACAACCCCAAATCCGTAAACACTGGCACCCTCATAGATATTCCTAACCAACCTGCCCTCTAAATACACCTCTGCTGTCTTCAACCAAGATGTCAGCGATCACTGCCTCATTGCCTGCATCCGTAATGGGTCTGCGGTCAAACGACCACCCCTCATCACTGTCAAACGCTCCCTAAAACACTTCAGCATTTTAAGCAGCCCTTTCTAATCGACCTGGCCCGGGTATCCTGGAAGAATATTGACATTCCGCCAGTAGAGGATGCCTGGTTTTTCTTTAAAAGTGCTTTCCTCACCATCTTCAATAAGCATGCTCCATTCAAAAAATTAGAACCAGGAACAGATATAGCCCTTGCTTCACTCCAGATCTGACTGCCCTTGACCAGTACAAAAACATCCTGTGGCGTACTGCATTAGCATCGAATAGCTCCCACGATATGAAACTTTTCAGGGAAGTTAGGAACCAATATAGACAGGCAGTTAGGAAAGCAAAGGCTGGCCTTTTCAAATGGAAATTTACATCCTGTATGTTACGTTCCCCAGTTTGTGTTGTAGTTTGTGTATTTGCATGTGTTTATTTCAGGAAATGGCTTCCTGAAATCCCTCAAGCAGTTGATTTAGCCATGGAGTCGACCATTGGAGAGCTGACCCCGCCCCCTCGTCAAGACGCAGCTGTCTCCAGTTACACATTCATTCTGAAGCTATATAAAAGCCAGTGTTCTGTTCAGGATGTTCTTTGCTGGAAGGTCATTGCAGAGAGTTTGAATGGGATAGAGAATCTTTGCTGAAAGAGGAGGCTGATGGCTAATTTACTAATTTACTATGTTAGTTGTTGGTATGTTCAGTGAGTTTGTTGCTCAGATAGAGCTTATTTGATGTCTTTTGTTTCTTAGTTTGTTTGAGAAATTATTTGTTCTCCTGTTTCATTTGTTCCCACGGGGGAAGGGGAAGGCACCTAGGGAGTGCTTAGGCAAGAGGCCCGCGGGCATACATATACCCGTACCTTATTCACTGTCTAGGCACACTAGGTAAGACCTGGGCGGACCACCCCTGTATTTTGGTTAGCGCACCAGGTGGTGCTAAATTAGGTAAGTATGGGTTAGGCAGGTAAGATAGGAGAGGGGGCTTTGAGATTTACTTTCTTTGCTTTGGTTCCGTCCAGCCCCTTTTTCCCATATTACCGTGTAAAGGAATAAAGTCCTTGTAAAAGATACCACATTCTGCCTGTTGTCATCCTTGCTTACGTCTACAGTCCATACCTTTTTCACTTCACCGAGAGTTTAGTTGTAGCAGGGTGTTGCGTTCCCTCTTCATAGAGGCGTGCGTAACACTGTAGCAAAAACTCCAAAAAGTTCTGGGACACTAAAGTCCATGGAGAACAAGAGTACCTCCTCCCAGCTGACCACTGCACTGAGGCTAGGAAACAGGCTTTGCGAGGCTAGGAATATCCGATAAATCCACGATAATTGAGAATTTCAATAAACATTTTTCTATGGCTGGCCATGTTCTCCACCTAGCTAGCCCTACTCCGGTCAACACCCATGCACCCCCCACAGCAACTTGCCCAAGCCTCTTCCATTTCTCCTTCACCCAAATCCAGATAGCCAATGTTCTGAAAGAGCTGCAAAATCTGGACCCCTACAAATCAGCCGGGCTAGACAATCTGGACCCTCTCTTATTAAATTATCTGCCGCAATTGTTGCAACCCCTAATTACTAGCCTGTTCAACCTCTCTTTCGTATCATCTGAGATCTCCAAAGATTGGAAATCTGCCAGAGTCATCCCCTTCTTCAAAGGGGGAGACACTCAAGGCCCAAACTGTTACAGACCTATATCTATCCTACCCTGCCTTTCTAAAGTCTTTGAAAGCCAAGTTAACTAACCTCCAGACGAGCTTCAATGCCATACAACTTTCCCTCCGTAGCCTCCAACTGCTCTTAAATGCAAGTAAAACTAACTGCATGCTCTTCAACCGACCCCTGCTTGCACCTGCTTGGACGGTTCTGACTTAGAATATGTGGACAACTACAAATGCCTAGGTGTCTGGTTAGATTGCAAACTCTACTTCCAGACTCACATTAAGTATCGCCAACCCAAAATTAAATATAGAATCGGCTTCCTATTTAGCAACAAAGCATCCTTCACTCATGCTGCCAAACAGTAAAACTGAATATCCTACCGATCCTTGACTTTGGCAATGTCCTTTACAAAATAGCCTCCAACACTCTACTCAGCAAATAGGATGTAGTCTTATCACAGTGCCATCCGTTTTGTCACCAACGCCCCATATACTACTCACCACTGTGACCTGTATGCTCTCGTTGGCTGGCCCTCGCTTCATATTCGTCGCCAAACCAACTGGCTCCAGGTCATCTACAAGTCTTTGCTAGGTAAGCCCCGCGTTATCTCAGCTCACAGGTCACCATAGCAGCACCCACCCATAGCACGCGCTCCAGCAGGTGTATTTCACTGGTCACCCCCAATGCCAATTCCTCATTTGGCTGCCTTTCTTTCCAGGTCTCTGCTGCCAATGACTGGAACAAATTGCAAAAATCACTGAAGCTGGAGACTCTTATCTCCCTCACTAACTTTAAGCACCAGCTGTCAGTGCAGCTCACAGATGACTGCATCTGTAAATAGCCCATCCAACTACCTCATCCCCATACTGTTATTTATTTTGTTGCTCCTTTGCAGCCCAGTATCTCTACTTGCACATTCATCTTCTGAACATCTATCACTCCAGTGTTTAATTGCTAAACTGTAATTATTTTTGCCACTACGGCCTATTTATTGCCTTACCTCCCTTATCTTACCTCATTTGCACACACTCTATATACAATTTCCTATTGTGTTATTTACTGTATGTTTGTTTATTCTGCTTTGCTTTATCTTGGCCAGGTCGCAGTTGTAAATGAGAACTTGTTCTCAACTGGCCTACCTGGTTAAATAAAGGTTAAATAAATGTTTTTTTAAAGAAACAAATAAGCAAATATGTTTGGTGGTTGCCAAAAGCCATGTGGGAGACTCTCCAAACATATGGAAGAAGGTACTCTGGTCAGATGAGTTTAAAATTAGCTTTTTGACCATCAAGGAAAACACTATGTCTGGCGCAAACCCGGCACGTCTCATCACCCACGAGAACACCATCCCCACAGTGAAGGGTGGTGGTGGCAGCATCATGCTGTGGGGATGTTTTTCATCGGCAGCGACTGAGAAAATGGTCAGAATTGAAGGAATGATGGCTGGAGCTAAATACAGGGAAATTCTTGAGGGAAACCTGTTTCAGTCTTCCAGAGATTTGAGACTGGGACGGAGGTTCACCTTCCAGCAGGACAATGACCCTAAGCGTACTGCTAAAGCAACACTTCAGTGTTTTAAGGGGAAACATTTAAAAGTCTTGGAATGGCGTAGTAAAAGCCCAGACCTCAATCCAATTGAGAATCTGTGGTATGACTTAAAGATTGCGCTTCACCAGCAGAACCCATCCAACTTGAAGGAGCTGGGGAAGTTTTGCCTTGAAGAATGCACAACTGTATTTGGGGAGTTTCTCCCATTCTTCTCTGCAGATCCTCTCAAGGTTTGTCAGGTTTGGTGGGGAGCATCGCAGCACAGCTATTTTCAGGTCTCTCAAGAGATGTTCGATAGGGTTCCTGTTCGGGCATTGGCTGGGCCACTCAAGGACATTCAGAGACTTGTCCCAACGCCACTACTGGATTGTCTTACCTGTGTGCTTAGGGTCGTTATCCTGTTGGAAGGTGAAACTTCTCCCCAGTCTGAGGTCCTGAGCGCTCTGGAGCATGTTCTCAACAAGGGTCTCTCTGTACCTTGCTCCATTCATCTCTCCCTCGATCCTGACGTGTCTTCCAGTCCCGGCCACAAAAACATATGCTGCCACCACCAGGCTTCACCTTAGGGATGGTGCCAGGATTCCTCCAGATGTGACGCTTGACATTCAGGCCAAAGAGTTCAATATTGGTTTCATCAGACCAGAGAATGCTGCTTCTCATTGTCTGAGAGTCATTTAGGTTCCTTTTGGCAAATTCCAAGCAGGCTGTCATGTGCCTTTTACTGAGGAATGACTTCTGTCTGGCTCTATCATAAAGGCCTGATTGGTGGAGTGCTGCAGATGTGGTTGTCATTCTGGAAGCTTCCAGAAGGACAACCATCTCTACAGAGGAACTCTGGAGCTCTGTAAGAGTGCCCATCAGGTTCTTGGTCACCTCCCTGACCGAGGCCCTTCTCCCCCGATTGCTCAGGTTGGCCAGCTCTAGGAAGAGCCTTGGTAGTTCCAAACTTCTTCCATTTAAGAATGATGGAGGCAACTGTGTTCTTGGGGACCGTCAAAGCTGCAGATATTTTTTGATACCCTTCCCCAGATCTGTGCCTCAACACAATCCTGTCTCGGAGCTCTACGAACAATTTTTTGTTCTGATATTCACTGTCAACTGTGGGACCTCATATAGACAGTTGTGTGCCTTTCCAAATCATGTGAAATCAATTGAATTGACCACATGTGGACTCCAATTAAGTTGTAGAAACAGGATGATCAATGGAAATGGGTGCACCTGAGCTCAATTTAAAGTCTCATATCAAAGGGTCTGAATACTTATGTAAATAAGGTATTTCTGTTTTGAATGTTTAATACATTTGCAAACAGTTCTAAAAACCTTACATTGTCATTATGGGGTATTGTGTATAGATTGATGGATAAAACAAATATTGATTCAATTTTAGAATAGGGCTGTAACATAACAAATTGTGGAAAAAGTCTGAATACTTTCCGAATGCACAGTATCTACCTCCATCACTCCAGTATCACTGCACATTGAAAATATCGTATTGGAACTGTATATTTCCTGTATATACTATACTTACTTACTTTATTGTGTATTTCAAATTTCTTATTTTACTTTTTTTCTAGTAATAATGTACATTATTGAGTTTTGAGTTGCGCATGAAACTTGAACTTGAAACTGTCAACAGTCAGGACCTGCCAGTGCCAAGCTCCTTCAGAGACCCTGTGCGTCTGGTTGGTAAGACTCTTACTTCAGATAAAAGACAATGGAGAGAAGGATATGTGATATGGGTCAATCACTAGACCAGAGGTGCTCCTCTAACATTCAAAGCCTGAGTCCATTCCATTCTGATTCAACAGCAGGCAGCTAGGATTTGGTGTATGAAAGACTGAGCTTAAAGAGAAGAGATGATCATGCTATTGCCATAATCATTGGACAACGTGAGAAAAATCCTCGGCTCCAATTCTTCATGACATAAATACTCTGAGACTATTCAACCCCATAATGCAGGGTGAGTACTTAATGTGCCATTGAAGTGCTATTAAAAAGTAAAACTGTAAAACTGATTCAACTCATTCAACTGTGAGTGACCACATACAATAGTAGGAAAACCCATAAACAGACATTCTTGTGTCAACACTGCAAATAAAATATATATGTATTTTACTATCTGCTGCTATAACATTTGCTATGTTTACATACAGGAGTTCACACCACAGCCAAGTTCAGCGTGTCATCACCAAGGCACAAACTAAACAGATTTTCCTTTATAAAGAGGGCACCTCTTTTGCTGGAGAGGATACCGCAAGGATGGGAGGCCATATAAAGACATCTGGTAGCTGCCAGTAGTTTTTGGAAGCATGCGACCTCATAGGTAGAGAGGGCCATAAATACATGAATAAACCATAGATAGCTTCTCCTCTGCCTCTGCAGTAGTGGAGTCAGCTGGCCAGACACAGGTCAGCAGGTTAAAACATCTATAGAGGATCTACTGAGGTTGGAGATCAGGTGGGGCAGCCTATCAGCACATTGCAGCTCTATAGATTAAAGGAGTTCTTAATGGAAAGAGCAGCTCAAGGGCTCTTGAGTATCCTCGCCTCCTTGTGATCGAAGGTTTCAGTTCTAACAAGCCTCTTAATAATGTTTGCTTGATAAATCTATTTAGCCTTGGCCAATGCAATTCACTCTTGGCA
The DNA here is from genome assembly GCF_036934945.1 of Oncorhynchus masou masou. Lineage (NCBI taxonomy): Eukaryota > Metazoa > Chordata > Actinopteri > Salmoniformes > Salmonidae > Oncorhynchus > Oncorhynchus masou. The sequence continues at coordinate 65,175,950 of NC_088216.1, forward strand.
GCTGTAATTAATTCAACAACTGACTACTAAGTTTATTAATCAATTATTGAACGCTTCTTTAGTGAATCCTCACCATCGTAGGTTCCACTCTCAAGCAGAAGGCCACTCCCCTCCAGGATACGGAAGTCTCCCACACTGATGAAGTTGTAGTCCACACCCGGTACCTCCCTTTCTCTGGGCAGCCGCGTGGTGCCTGTTAATCACACAAACAAATACAAACATGAGCATATGAGAATGCAATAACAATTGAATATAGAATGAGCCCATGAACACTGATGCAAAGGGTAGGAAACATATGGAGGGAGGGCCTATTTCATGCTCACTGGTATCACAGATAGATCAAAGAAAAGGACATGGGGATTGTGTGATATTAGCATTAGGGGGTTCACAGCATTCTCTCATTAACAGGATGTCTGTTTCTGTCTTCTTATGCCAGCTTTAGTCCCTGAAAATGTCCCCCATAAGGCAATTACTGAGGGCACCGCTACATGCCAAGCCTCTATCTCACCTGCAGCATCATTTAGATGTCACACCAATATTGCTGCTACTGTAACCTTTCCATTGTCAACTTGTTAAGGGAAACATGAAGATGATCTGTGCTTTGCTTTGAGGGTGCTGAGTATCTACTTGGGAGCAGAGAGTCTTTGAGCACACTTTTAACTTTTTACCCCCAACACAGTCAATATAGTAATTCCATATGAATTTAATCACTTTCTCCTCCACCCATTTTAATTTGAATGAAATATTAAATACATGTTTGCTAATGGTAGAAGTGATGATACAGTTACTATTTGGACCTGAATGTCAAAACATTCAGGAGATGGAGGTGTTCAAAGTTGACCCATTTTGCATACTCCACCCTACCATCAGATATCCATGTCTTCATCAACTGTTGAGTTTGATATGATTTGAAAGTTTACAAAACAGGGTTGTCAATCTATTTAATGATTAATAAAAAAAATAATATATATATATATACACTAAAATAACACATCCTAGATCTGAATGAATGAAATATTCTTATTAAATACTTTTTTCTCTACATAGTTGAATGTGCTGACAACAAAATCACACACAAATTATCAATGGAAATCAAATGTATCAACCCATGGAGGTCTGGATTTGGAGTCACACTCAAAATTAAAGTGGAAAACCACACTACAGGCTGATCCAACTTTGATGTCATGTCCTTAAAACAAGTCAAATTGAGGCTCAGTAGTGTGTGTGGCCTCCACGTGCCTGTATGACCTCCCTACAATGCCTGGGCATGCTCCTGATGAGGTGGCGGATGGTCTCCTGAGGGATCTCCTCCCAGACCTGGACTAAAGCACCCGCCAACTCCTGGACAGTCTGTGGTGCAACATGGCGTTGGTGGATGGAGCGAGACATGATGTCCCAGATGTGCTCAATTGGATTCAGGTCTGGGGAAGGAGCGGGCCAGTCCATAGCATCAATGCCTTCCTCTTGCAGTGACTGCTGACACACTCCAGCCACATGAGGTCTAGCATTGTCTTGCATTAGGAGGAACCCAGGGCCAACCGCACCAGCGTATGGTCTCACAAGGGGTATGAGGATCTCATCTCGGTACCTAATCGCAGTCAGGCTACCTCTGGCGAGCACATGGAGGGCTGTGCGGCCCCCCAAAGAAATGCCACCCCACACCATGACTGACCCACCGCCAAACGGGTCATACTGGAGGATGTTGCAGGCAGCAGAACGTTCTCCACAGCGTCTCCAGATTCTGTCACGCCTGTCACGTGCTCAGTGTGAACCTGCTTTCATCTGTGAAGAGCACAGGGCGCCAGTGGCGAATTTGCCAATCTTGGTGTTCTCTGGCAAATGCCAAACATCCTGCATGGTGTTGGGCTGTAAGCACAACCCCCACCTGTGGACGTCAGGCCTTCATACCACCCTCATGGAGTCTGTTTCTGACCATTTGAGCAGACATATGCACATTTGTGGCCTGCTGGGGGTCATTTTGCAGGGCTCTGGCAGTGCTCCTCCTGCTACTCCTTGCACAAAGGCGGAGGTAGCGGTCCTGCTGCTGGGTTGTTGCCCTCCTACGGCCTCCTCCACGTCTCCTGATGTACTGGCCTGTCTCCTGGTAGCGCCTCCATGCGCTGGACACTACACTGACAGACACAGCAAACCTTCTTGCCACAGCTCGCATTGATGTGTCATCCTGGATGAGCTGCACTATGAGTGGGTTGTAGACTCCGTCTCATGCTACCACTAGAGTGAAAGCACCGCCAGCATTCAAAAGTGACCAAAACATCAGCCAGGAAGCATAGGAACTGAGAAGTGGTCTGTGGTCACCACCTGCAGAACCACTCCTTTATTGGGGGTGTCTTGCTAATTGTTGTCTATTCCATTTGCACAACAGCATGTGAAATTTATTGTCAATCAGTGTTGCTTCCTAAGTGGCAGTTTGATTTCACAGAAGTGTAATTGACTTGGAGTTACATTGTGTTGTTTAAGTGTTCTCTTTATTTTTATGAGCAGTGTATATACACAGTACCAGTCAAAAATTTGGACACCCCTACTCATTCACAGGTTTTTTCTTTATTTTTACTATTTTCTACTTTGTATTATAATAGTGAACACATCAAAACTATGAAATAACACATATGGAATCATCTAATAACCAAAACAGTTCTAAACAAACCAAAATAGATTTTAGATTCTTCAAAGTAGCCATCCTTTGTCTTGATGACAGCTTTGCGCACTCTTGGCAATCTCCCAACCAGCCAAATGAGCAATGCTTTTCCAACAGTCTTGAATGAGTTCCCACATATGCTGAGTACTTGTTGGCTGCTTTTCCTTCACTCTGTGGTCCAACTCATCCTAAACCATCTTAATTGGGTTGAGGTCAGGTGATTGTGGAGGCCAGGTCATCTGATGCAGCACTCCATCACTCTCCTTCTTGGTCAAATAGCCCTTACAGACTGGAGGTGTCCTTTTGTCCTGTTGAAAAACAAATGACAGACCCACTTAGCGCAAACACAATGGGATGGCGTATCGCTGCAGAATGTTGTGGTAGCCATGCTGGTTAAGTGTGCCTTGAATTCTAAATAAATCACTGACAGTGTCACCAGCAAAGCCCCCCCACACCATCACATGTCCTCCACCATGCTTCATGGTGGGAAGCACACATGCGAAGATCATCCATTCACCTACTCTGCGTCTCACAAAGGCATGAAGTTGGGACCAAAAATCTCAAATTTGGACACATCAGACCAAAGGACAGGTTTCCACCGGTTTAATGTCCATTGCTCGTGTTTCTTTGCCCAAACAAGTCTCTTCTTATTGGCGTCCTTTAGTAGTGGTTTCTTTGCAGCAATTCAACCATGAAGGCCTGATTCACGCAGTCTCTCTGAACAGTTGATGTTGAGATGTGTCTGTTACTTGAACTCTGTAAAGCATTTATTTGGGCTGCAATCTGAGGTGCAGTTAACTCTAATCGTCTACAGCAGAGGTAACTCTGGTTCTTCCTTTCCTGTGGCGGTCTTCACAAGAGCCAGTTTCATCATAGCGCTTGATGGTTTTTGCGACTACACTTTAAGAAACTTTGAAAGTTTTTGAAATGTTCTGTGTTGACTGACGTTCATGTCTTAAAGTAATTTTGAACTGTCGTTTCTCTTTGCTTATGGCTCCCAAGCTTGGGGCTCCCGAGTGGTGTAGTGGTCTAAGGCACTGCATCTCAGTGCAAGAGGCATCACTACAGACCCTGGTTCAATTCCAGGCTGTATCACAACCGGCCGTGATTGCGAGTCACATCGGTTGGCCGGGGTCGGCCGTCATTGTAAATAAGAATTTGTTCATAACTGACTCGCCTAGTTAAATGAAGGTTACGTTTTCTTTTTTTAACAAACATTTAGCTCTTCTTGCCGTAATAAGGACTTGGTCTTTTACCAAATAGGGCTATCTTCTGTATACCACCCATACCTTGTCACAACACAACTAATTGGCTCAAACACATTAATTTGTGAAATTTCTTTCCTTCTTAACTTTTAACAATGCACACCTGTTCATTGAAATCTATTCCAGGTGACAACCTCATGAAGCTGGTTGAGAGTATGCCAAGAGTGTGCAAAGCTGTCATCAAGGCAAAGGGTGGTTAAGAATCTCAAATATTACATATATTTGGATTTGTTTAACACTTTCTTGGTTACTACATGATTCCATATGTGTTATTTCATAGTTTGATGTCTTCACTATTATTCTATAATGTAGAAAATAGGAAAAAATAAATAAAGACCCTGGAATGAGTAGGTGTGTCCAAACTTTTGACTGGTACTGTATATACACTACTGTTCATAAGTTTGGGGTCACTTAGAAATGTCCTTCATTTTGAAGAAAAGCACATTTTTTGTCCATTAAAATAACATAAAATTGATCAGAAATACAGTGTAGACATTGTTGTAAATGTTGTAAATGACTATTGTAGCTGGAAACGGATGATTTTTTATGCAATATTTACATAGGCGTACAGAGGCCCATTATCAGCAACCACCACTCCGGTGTTCCAATGGCACGTTGTGATTGCTAATTCAAGTTGATAATTTTAAAAGGCTAGAAAACTCTTTTGCAATTTTGTTAGCACAGCTAAAAACTGTTGTTCTGATTGAAGAAGCAATAAAACTAGACTAGTTATGTAATCTGGAGCATCAGCATTTGTGGGTTCGTTTACAGGCTCAAAAAGGCCAGAAACAGAGAACTTTCTTCTGACACTCATCAGTCTGTTGAAGGCTATTCTATGTGTGAAAAATATATATGTCACGTTTTACGTCAATTATCAAAAAATGCATAAACTCCAATTTTTTCATGTTCATATACTATATTTTGTATCTTAGACCCTATTTTACATACTCTAAGGTGTTTGTGTTGTGCCCGCCATCTGTGGAGACACAGCATACAAACTGGGTGTCATAATTTGGCTAATATATTTACTAAAATGTGAATTATATTGAAATGTCTACTTTTAAATGGTACAACAAAGATGGTTGTAGATCCACACAACAGAGCATGCTAACTTATCCATTGTTCTAAATTAAACTGTCCATCTTCCATAGGAATAAATCACATAAATATAGATCATAGAATAATAGAATAGAATAAGACAATGGTGTACCAGCTATTGCAGTGGTCTGAAGGGATAGGTTCATTCTATGAATTATATTTCTATGATTGAAATGACACCCACCCTGTATTCAAGAGTATGCTGTGTCTCAACTGATGACGGGCAGGGTATGCAGATTGGGTCATGGGTCAGGTTATAGATTAGGTAAGGTTTAAATGATGAAGTCAATCTCAATGTGATTTGGATTTTAAATGATTAGCGCCTAGACTGGTGCAAGAAATATTTTGGACCAATCACACATGAAGCAATTACACAACAGCGCCTCTTCAACCTCAGGCGACGGAAGAAATTCGGCATGGGCCCTCAGATCCTCAAAAATTTCTACAGCTGCACTATCGAGAGCATCTTGACTGGCTGCATCACCGCCTGGTATGGCAACTGCACCGCCCTCAACTGCAAGGCTGTACAGAGGGTGGTGCAGATGGTCCAACACATCACTGGGGCATAGCTCCCTGCTCTCCAGTACATCTACACCAGGCGGTGTTTGAGGAAGGCCCGGAAGACCAGCAAGGACTCCAGTCACCTGAGCCATGGACTGTTCACTCTGTTACAATCTGGCAAGCGGTATCCGAGGAATGGGTCTCAGACCAACGGTAGAACACAATAAAATGTATGTTGTGGAGAACGTGGACAGAATCATGAAATCCAGACATTAGAATGGAATTTCAGCAATGTTAACAAAATTAAAACTTATTAGAAAGTGCATTAATTTGGCCAATATTATTATAAGACATGAACAAACTGCATCAGTGATCCATATTTTCCTTCAATTTCTGAAGAGGCAAAGGCATAGGAATGCCCCTGTCTGTGTGTGAGTGCTTGTCTGCCTTTTTGTGTACTCGTTAGTGACATTGCTAATGTAATGACAACAGACTTCTAGTAGAGGGAAAGGTCCCCAAAAACCTTATCAATTAAATGCTAACTACAAAGTAGCTATGCCTACCTGGCAGAATGATATCATGATTATTTTCATCAGTACAGTGGCCATTTGTTTTGCAAACACTGCAATCACATGAGCGCTACAGAATCATCGCTAACCAAACAACAATCTCTGGCTAGTGTGAAGTTGAATTAAGGGCCACTACACCTAAACCTCAAAAGGGGTCTCCTGATGTGGTTTAAGCATTGTTGAGCACTTAGAACATCCAAATGGTCTGTTTTTCTATTTAAAAAGTGTGATTTTCAGACCCAAAACCATGAACAACAAAACACAGAAAAACGAATTTGGGAAAGAAATAAACGGAATCAGGCAAAAAAGCATAACTGATTTTATATGGCCCTACAACATGCTCCGAGACAGCTTCTACAACCAGGACATCACTGCTGAACAGCTAACCCTATCTGTCTCCCTGCACAGACCTGCACCTTAGTGACTACTTGCACCTAAGAGACTATTTGCACTCTCTACACATCCAACCCTTACACACAAGCACACACACCAGAACCAGCCCCAAAACAAACACACAGAAACACACACACACCACAACCACCCATAAACACACAAACACAAATACAAACATACACACATACACACAGCAGAGGAGCTATTGTAATGGCCAGAGTGGAATAAATGGAATGGTATCAAATATATAGAAACCATGACTCTGACCCATTTATTCCATTACAATGAGCAGGACCTCCTATAGCTCCTCCCACCAGCCTCCACTGACACACACACACACACACACACACACACACACACACACACACACACACACACACACACACACACACACACACACACACACACACACACACACACACACACACACACACACATATATATCCACAGGCAACAATGCTGTTCTATTATACCTACAGTATCAGATTTCTATTCTGTTAGCAAGTGATAGCTAGTGATAGTGATTCACAAGCTCAACCTCTTTGAAATATCGGCAACACCTGGCATCGTTTGCCGGCCAGATTCAAAAACTTGAAAACCTTATTAGAAGAAAAAAAAGAGCTTGAAAACCCATTTTGATTTTTTCCTACAGTTTAGGGGGACCATAATTCATGATGGTTTTTATTTTAGTTAGCTTTGCAGTCAAATAAAATAGTTTCTGTATAGTTTTAGTTTTCTAAAACTGTTTTGTTAATTATTTTATATCAGTTTATAAAATAGTTTTTTCATGATTACTTTTCATTTTCATTTATTATAATAATCTTGATTCACATGGTCACGTTCATCTGAAGCAAGCACTTCTCCCTCAGCAGTGTAATTCTTGGCAATGTGTGTGTGTGTGTGCTCCTGTGTGTGTGTTTTGTACAGTATGTGTGTGTGAGAGAGATAATGAGAATGCATGAACATGTGTCTACCTTGGTCCCAAATTGGCACTCCATCAAGTCGTTCATAATCTCTCCCTTTCATATACTGCGGTCCTACTTTTTTAAGACCTGGCGAGCATCGATGCCACAGACACAGACAAAGAGTGACGCCTCAGCAGGGACATCAGAGGCGGTTTCACTCAGAAAAAGAGGACCAGAAATATAACATGGCCTTTTTTTACATTATTTCATCTTGGCACTTGAAAATTCCACTGGGATTCGTGTGTCAAATACAGAGGGGAAAAAGTATTACAAAAATGAGGAGCCTCAGTGCTTTTGTGGCCATAGCATTTACTTTGAAGAAGAGGAAATGGGTTAAAGATACATTTTTTATAAGTGTGCAGGAATTTAAAACAGCTTATTCAAGAACTGTCCCACTGGGCACACACTGGTTGACTGAACGTTCTTTCCACGTCATTTCAATTAAATTACATTGAACCAACGTGGAATAGATGCTGAATTGGCGTCTGTATCCAGTAGGGTATTACGTGAAAACACAAATTCAGGAAAATCATGTAATTCAAGGCCATGGCATGTCTCTTATAAAGATCTCAGAATAAAACATAATTTTGCATGGCACTGAACTATATTCATGCCAAAAACTAAACTCAATGGTATTATGTCACCAAGAGCACAATCAGCAGAGCCAGTTGTCTTTCGACAGCCTAACTGATGCCACACACTGGCGGGGTACAGTACTGCACTCCCCTCTCACCAAGTCTACATAAGCCAGCAGAAAAAGAGAGTGCAGTTGAAAGGGGGGCTCAGGAGGCTGTGTCTCCTCAGGGAAGGGAAGTCGTACTGGGACTGAGTGCGACCAAGGGCCCTTTTCCCTCTCGGAGACTGCCTCCCACCTTTGTCCTCTTATGAGCTCTTAAGAGCTTCCTGCTGCGCCTTTGTTATATTGGAGGATGTGGAGGCAGTCTGAGGTCCAATGAAGGAGACTCAGGGATTACCATGGCATGCGGTAAGGTCCTGTGAGCACTCTTTCTCTCTTTCTTTCTCCAACTCTCTCTCTCCCCTCTATCTCTCGCTCCCCTCCTGATTGTCCCATCTTTCATTGCCCTCACAGAGCCCATAATACTGCTGTGCCATGGTCACGCCAAGGGGAGTGGGTAATGTTTGGGTTTTATAACAGAGCATCATCTTTATTATCATCCCAAAGTGATAGAAAGCTAGCTCTCAAAAGCACAAGGACAGAGTAGCCTTCCAGGACTGTATACTACACAGATGCAAAGGACAGATAGATAGATGTTTCTGACCAACAGCACTTAGAGCTGTGGAACTAGGTCATTGGCACAGTGACATGGGAGCACACCACATTTACTACCATCCCATAAACCAACACAAAAGGTATGATGGTTTGTGTGGTAGCAGTGTATTCTTGATGCTGGAAGTATAGACATGAATAAAATGCATGTTTGAGTGAGGCTTGTTGATCTCTGACTTCTATTAATCTCAGCATATTGAATTAAAAAAGATTCAGAGTAAAATAGATAAAGAAAGAGGGGTAGAGAGGGAGTGAAATAAAGAGATATGGAAGTCATGAATGTCAGAAACAGAGAGAAGGAAAAGGGTTAAAAGACAGAGAGAGTGATGGAGAGTCATTCAGTCTTTCTGTCTCAGTCACTCTAGTCACTCACTCATTAAGACAGCAATTCACAGAGGGAATTATGGATTCACAGTCATGCAGTGAGGCCAGAGTAGCCGATGGATGGTGGATTGCAGCTCTTAACTGTAGGACTGGGAGAAATATAAAAAAGATACTGTAAACATGTGAAGGAAGACGAGTAGATCCCTGAAATAGACATTTCATTTTGCAATTAACGATTGTCGCCATCCGCTAATCTAGCCATGATATGAGTTCTTAGGAGCTACTGTATGTCCATCCCCTGAGAGATCTGGTAGGTTAGCCTCTGTAGATAACACACCAAATCAAATCAAATTTTATTTGTCACATACACATGGTTAGCAGATGCGAGTGCGAGTGTAGCGAAACGCTTGTTCTTCTAGTTCCGACAATGCAGTAATAACCAACAAGTAATCTAACTAACAATTCCTAAACTACTGTCTTATACACAGTGTAAGGGGATAAAGTATATGTACATAAGGATATATGAATGAGTGATGGTACAGAGCAGCATAGGCAAGATACAGTAGATGGTATCGAGTACAGTATATACATATGAGATGAGTATGTAAACAAAGTGGCATAGTTAAAGTGGCTAGTGATACATGTATTACATAAGGATGCAGTCGATGATATAGAGTACAGTATATACGTATGCATATGAGATGAATAATGTAGGGTAAGTAACATTATATAAGGTAGCATTGTTTAAAGTGGCTAGTGATATATTTACATCATTTCCCATCAATTCCCATTATTAAAGTGGCTGGAGTTGAGTCAGTGTCAGTGTGTTGGCAGCAGCCACTCAATGTTAGTGGTGGCTGTTTAACAGTCTGATGGCCTTGAGATAGAAGCTGTTTTTTAGTCTCTCGGGTCCCAGCTTTGATGCACCTGTACTGACCTCGCCTTCTGGATGATAGCGGGGTGAACAGGCAGTGGCTCGGGTGGTTGATGTCCTTGATGATCTTTATGGCCTTCCTGTAACATCGGGTGGTGTAGGTGTCCTGGAGGGCAGGTAGTTTGCCCCCGATGATGCGTTGTGCAGACCTCACTACCCTCTGGAGAGCCTTACGGTTGAGGGCGGAGCAGTTGCCGTACCAGGCGGTGATACAGCCCGCCAGGATGCTCTCGATTGTGCATCTGTAGAAGTTTGTGAGTGCTTTTGGTGACAAGCCGAATTTCTTCAGCCTCCTGAGGTTGAAGAGGCGCTGCTGCGCCTTTTTCACGATGCTGTCTGTGTGAGTGGACCAATTCAGTTTGTCTGTGATGTGTACGCCGAGGAACTTAAAACTTGCTACCCTCTCCACTACTGTTCCATCGATGTGGATAGGGGGGTGTTCCCTCTGCTGTTTCCTGAAGTCCACAATCATCTCCTTAGTTTTGTTGACGTTGAGTGTGAGGTTATTTTCCTGACACCACACTCCGAGGGCCCTCACCTCCTCCCTGTAGGCCGTCTCGTCGTTGTTGGTAATCAAGCCTACCACTGTTGTGTCGTCCGCAAACTTGATGATTGAGTTGGAGGCGAGCGTGGCCACGCAGTCGTGGGTGAACAGGGAGTACAGGAGAGGGCTCAGAAAGCACCCTTGTGGGGCCCCAGTGTTGAGGATCAGCGGGGAGGAGATGTTGTTACCTACCCTCACCACCTGGGGGCGGCCGGTCAGGAAGTCCAGTACCCAGTTGCACAGGGCGGGGTCGAGACCCAGGGTCTCGAGCTTGATGACGAGCTTGGAGGGTACTATGGTGTTGAATGCCGAGCTGTAGTCGATGAACAGCATTCTCACATAGGTATTCCTCTTGTCCAGATGGGTTAGGGCAGTGTGCAGTGTGGTTGAGATTGCATTGTCTGTGGACCTATTTGGGCGGTAAGCAAATTGGAGTGGGTCTAGGGTGTCAGGTAGGGTGGAGGTGATATGGTCCTTGACTAGTCTCTCAAAGCACTTCATGATGACGGAAGTGAGTGCTACGGGGCCGTAGTCGTTTAGCTCAGTTACCTTAGCTTTCTTGGGAACAGGAACAATGGTGGCCCTCTTGAAGCATGTGTGAACAGCAGACTGGTATAGGGATTGATTGAATATGTCCGTAAACACACCAGCCAGCTGGTCTGCGAATGCTCTGAGGGCGCGGCTGGGGATGCCGTCTGGGCCTGCAGCCTTGCGAGGGTTAACACGTTTAAATGTTTTACTCACCTCGGCTGCAGTGAATGAGAGACCGCATTTTTCCGTTGCAGGCCGTGTCAGTGGCACTGTATTGTCCTCAAAGCGGGCAAAAAAGTTATTTAGTCTGCCTGGGAGCAAGACATCCTGGTCCGTGACTGGGCTGGATTTCTTCCTGTAGTCCGTGATTGACTGTAGACCCTGCCACATGCCTCTTGTGTCTGAGCCGTTGAATTGAGATTCTACTTTGTCTCTGTACTGATGCTTAGCTTGTTTGATAGCCTTGCGGAGGGAATAGCTGCACTGTTTGTACTCGGTCATGTTACCAGACACCTTGCCCTGATTAAAAGCAGTGGTTCGCTCTTTCAGTTTCACGCGAATGCTGCCATCAATCCACGGTTTCTGGTTAGGGAATGTTTTAATCGTTGCTATGGGAACGACATCTTCAACGCACGTTCTAATGAACTCGCACACCGAATCAGCGTATTCGTCAATGTTGTTATTTGACGCAATACAGAGAGAGACACAGTGAATTCTATTACAGCACAACATAAAACATTCAGCACTAATAGAATGATGCACTTACTAACTCAACCTTTAAAGTGAGAAAGAACAGTTTTCACTCTGCCAGGTAAAGTAAGAAAGACGAAGTAAGTATTCAAACTAGGAGCACAGACTGGAGAAACTGTCAGGCACAAACAGGTGTACAGTGCCTTGCAAAAGTATTAATTCCCCTTGGCGTTTTTTCCTATTTTGTTGGTAACATGTAATGGACATACACAAAATAGTCCAAATTGGTGAAGTGAAATGAAAAAAAAGTACTTATTTCAAAAAAGAAAAGGACCAGGAACTTTGAACATCCCACAGGGCACCATTAAATTCATTATTAAGAATATGGCAACACAACAAACCTGCCAAGAGAGGGCCGCCCACCAAATATCACGGACCAGGCAAGGAGGGCATTAATCAGAGAGGCAACAAAGAGACCAAAGATAACCCTGAAGGAGCTGAAAACCTCCACAGCGGAGATTGGAATATCTGTCCATAGGACCACTTTAAGCTGTACAATCCACAGAGCTGGGCTTTACAGAAGAATGGCCAGAAAAAAGCATTGCATAAAGAAAGAAAGAATGGCATGTGAGACTCTCAAAGCATATGGAAGAAGGTACTCTGGTCAGATAAGACAAAAATGTAGCTTTTTGGCCATCAAAGAAACCGCTATGTCTGGCGTAAGTCCAACACCTATCATCACCCCATGAACACCATCCCCACAGTGAAGCATTGTGGTGGCAGCATCGTGCTGTGGGTTTTTCATCGGCAAGGACTGGGAAACTGGTCAGAATTGAAGGAATGATGGATGTTGCTAAATATAGGGAAATTCTTGAGGGAAACCTGTTTCAATCTTCCAGAGATTTGAGACTGGGACGGAGGTTCACCTTTCAGCAAGACAATGACCCTAAGCATACTGCTAATGCAACACTTGAGTGATTTAAGGGGAAACATTTAAATGTCTTGAAATGGCCTAGTCAAAGCTGAGACCTCAATCCGATTGAGAATCTGTGGTATGACTTAAAGATTGCTATACACCAGCGGAACCCTTTCAACTTGAAGGAGCTGGAGCAGTTTTGCCTTGAAGAATGGGCAAAAATCCCTGTGGCGAGATGTGCCAAGCTTATAGAGACATATCCCAAGAGACGTTTAGCTGTAATTGCTGCAAAAGGTGGCTCTACAAAGTATTCACTTTGGAGGGGGGTGAATAGTTATGCACGCTCAAGTTTTCTGTTTAAAAAAAAATCTTATTTCTTGTTTGTTTCACAATAAAACATATTTTGCATCTTCAAAGTGGTAGGCATGTTGTGTAAATCAAATGATACAAACCCCACAAAAATTACTATTTTAATTCCAGGTTGTAAGGCAACAAAATAAGAAAAATGTCAAGGGGGGTGAATACTTTTGCAAGCCACTGTACTTACGTTGACTGTCCAAGAAAAGGCAGAAATCTTCAACTCACATATGATCGAAAGTGGTTGAGAGAAGGGATTGATTGATAGTGGGAAAAATATTCCTCCTTTGCAAAAATATAAATATACATGAGAGGTAAGTGGCTTACTTCTCATAAAAAATGTCCCACTTCTGCCTACAATTCCCCACTCTACAAGACAGAGTATCTTCCAGCCCTGTGGGGGAGAGCAGGGAGCCTATCGCTGTGTTTGTGACAGTGCCATGCAGAAACTGTCTGTCATAACCGGAGGAACAGTGGGACTGTGCATGACTAAAACCTGAACTATGCTCAAACATGTTGCTGTTCTTATTAGAGATGGTCCTTCTTTGGGAAAAATGAAATGGTAAATATTATGCTCGAAATGTTGTCACATAATGTGTGTTAATAATGACATAATTACTACATCATTTGGAGATAAGGTCTCTGTTCTCCATGAATGTTCATCCTGTCTTCTATCAGAACCGCATTCCTTTCCTACTCTTAGCACACATCTATTATAACCATTGAGGAGAGGATAGCACCTCTATATCTATTCTTAACTGAAGGCTCTAACGGTCATTCAGACTAAAGTTAATGCAAATTGGAAGTAATTCTCATTGAAAGCAATTCAGATTGAAGGTAATTCAGATTGAAAGTAATTCAGATTGAAGGTCATTCAGATTGAAGGTCATTCAGATTGAAGGTCATTCAGATTGAATGTAATTAGGGTTGAACGTAATTTGCAGATTGATTGTTTCAATAACACACATCTTGCACCACTCAGAGTAAAAGCTTTCGTATAAAATACCACAATCACAGTCGCAATTTGGAGCAACGTCTGGGTTTATGAGGATTTCTTAGCTTTTGCTGTCATGGTGAGCTTTAGGTGTGTGTGCGAGACCTGGCTCGGTGAAGTGTGTTGTGTGAGGTGTGGTGTGAGGGGTGGTGTTAGGGGTGTTGTTAGGCGTCCGTGTGAGGGGTGGTGTTAGGGGTCCGTGTGAGGAGTGGTGTGAGGGTTGGTGTGAGGGGTGGTGTGAGGGGTGGTGTGAGGGGTGTTGTTAGGCGTCCGTGTGAGGGGTGGTGTTAGGGGTCCGTGTGAGGAGGGTGGTGTGAGGGTTGGTGTGAGGGGTGGTGTGAGGGGTGGTGTTAGGGGTCCGTGTGAGGAGTGGTGTGAGGGTTGGTGTGAGGGGTGGTGTGAGGGGTGGTGTGAGGGGTAGTGTTAGGGGTCCGTGTGAGGAGTGGTGTGAGGGTTGGTGTGAGGGGTGGTGTGAGGGGTGGTGTGAGGGGTGGTGTTAGGGGTCCGTGTGAGGAGTGGTGTGAGGGTTGGTGTGAGGGGTGGTGTGAGGGGTGCCTCTTAAATGTCACCCTATCCCCTCTAGTGCATTACATTTGACCATGGTCTGCATAGGGCTCTGGTCAAAAGTAGTGCACTAGGAGATAGGGTACCATTTCACATGCAGCCTAGGAGCAGAGGTTGAGGAGACTTACAGGGGATGGTGCGCAGGTAGAGGTTGTCTCGGATGATCTGCTGCAGCTTGTGATCCAACGAGCCCTTCTGGAACTGCAGGCTTAGGTAGTGGCGCAGGTCTGTGTTCAGAACCTTCCCTGAGCAGACAGAGACACACAGTGTTATTACAGGGCCAGTGTACTAGAGTTACAGTGTCTAGAGGTTAGAGGTCAAACAAGAGGTTATAGGTCTAACAATGTGCCTTCCCTTTCCATCCGTCACTCCTGTGAAGACACCTCATCTACACAATAAAACTGACAATATGACAATATATAATATGCATACAATGATAGACACTCACCGCAACAATGACAACCAAGCATAGGCCAAAAGCTTATATTCCAAAGGAACTGTGAAGTCTCAATGCAAAAATTTGAGTGAGAGGTTTTTACAGAAAACTCTCAGGAGCATCTCCTAACCAACCCCCCAATGACTTTGTAAAAACAGAGGAAGTTCACAAAGTTTGAGAGGAGACAGGAACTTGAGAGTCATCCTGTGAAAGCAGGTGAAGGTTTGCTGAGAGTCGGAAAAGATGAAGAGGAGAAAGAAAAGAAAGAGTGGAGAGAGAAGGAAGAGACCAGATCTTCAGGGTCTTGGATGTGAGCCTAGTCCCCTGGCTGACAGTGGGGGGAAAAGTGGCTTTGAAATGGCTCGACTGGCGCTGAGCTTCAGTAATCATCATGTTCCCTCTCTCTCCTCTCTACTCTCTGCCGGGCGGACAAAACTCTGCTTAACACAACTCTGTATGCATGGCTATGAATACTAATACATCCTCTCAGAAGGGAACAGCCCCCTACAGTATATCTAGCTGGTGATACAATGGGGATGCAGCGTAGGGTGTAATATACTGAACAAAAATAAAACATGTATTTTTACATGCGCCGAATACAACAAGTAGATCTTACAGTGAAATACTTACTTACAGTGGCTTTCAAAAGTATTCACCTTGTCATGACGCTAGTCCTTTCAGTGATTTGGCTAGCAGAGATGTGAACAACCCCCCCCCCCCCCCTCTCCTGTTGGGAGGGGAGGAGGGGGGCAGTTTTACGGCCTTACAACCACGTCGTAAATACCACAGAGACTCTCCCTGACCATGCAGTTGAGAGAGAGTTTCACAGTAAGACAAAGGGATTCCCCCGTCCAATTCTACTAAGTCCCGGAATTTGAGAATTGAACAATACTCCTATTTTTGAGAATGTGTAAACAGTCGGTAGAGAAGCCAACTACGACCCGGTCCGTTTTGTTTGTGTTTGAAAGACAATACAGCCACATTATCCTAACTCTGTTCATACAGGTCCCTCAGTTATGAGGGTTGCATCTAATTATTGTATAAAATGAATGAGTAAAGATGAAACTATTTGCGAAATGATGTAATGTGATGTTAACTTTTAAAATAAGAAAATTGTCTTCCCTGTAAAGTTTAACTAAGTCAGTAGCAACACCCAAGCAAATAGGCATTGGTTGGAAATTATGAACCAACCCATTTTCTACATTTATATAAGAGCCCCCGTGACCCAATTCATGTTGAACTAAGCAAACCCCCGCGTGAGTTGCGGTGGCAAAAAGTTGAATATCCACTCTGCATAACAAAAAGTCAAACAAGTTCTGAATACCGTGAGGATTTGTCCTCACGTTTAAAAGGGCTAATTCTAATGTCAACCATACAGGCCAGGAAACATGGAAGCTTGCTCTCCACGTGAAATGGTATGAACTCTGAACTATTGATCACTCAAGAAGAAGTGAGTCCTAGATGATAGCCTTACAGACTGCAGCTGGAAAGGTAACAAATCTAGTACAAGAACACTGACCGACGTGGACAAATCTCCAGAGTGAGATGAACCTCTCAGACCATGTGAACTTCTCACACAACAATCCACAAAGGACAGGGCAACATCAACAGGGCAAACCAGAGCATCACATCACCAGCTTCACGTAAATACAATGCATTGCTTTTCCGAATGAGCGATCATTAGTGGCATATGTGTTTATGTGAGAATAGCTTCCCAGGTCCGGTAAAGACCAATGTTCCTTAGTCTTCCTTCCAAAACCCTCTTCACTTCTCTCTGAATCTAGTGTTATAACCAAACTGTTTTTGTTTAGTCCACTAGGGATGGTATAATGTTATTATATATTGTATATTCTGTAATTGTTTAATTAGCTAGTAAATAAATAACTGAGCCAATTGGTGTATGGATGATTAATAGGAAAGGCTGGGTTCGTGCAGAACCAATAATTTACAACATTCAGATGAGACTGACAAAGGTAATAATAATAATTAATTAATAGAAGACTAATTGATCAGATATTAAAGAATCTGAAGAGTTATATTCAGAAAATTCTAACTTTGTAATATGAACATGTTCCGTGGTGCCCTGGACTTCCTAGTTAATTACATTTACATGATTAGTTTAATAATATAATAATAAATACAGAGAATTGATTTGATAAAATAACAGTCTTCACCTTTAATGATACTAAAGACACGACAACCCCCCTTGGCATTTTTCCTATTTTGTTGTCATACAACCTCATCATTTGACTTACATAACATACCTTCCAATTTGAGATGCAAAATATGTTTTATTGTGAAACAAACAAGAGAAAAAAAACTTGAGCATGCATAACTATTCAAACCCCTCCAAAGTCAATACTTTGTAGAGACACCTTTTGCAGCAATTATGTCTCCATAAGCTTGGCACATCTAACCACTGGGATTTTTGCCCATTCTTCAAGGCAAAACTTCTCCAGCTCCTTCAAGTTGGATGGGTTCCGCTGGTGTACAGCAATCTTTAAGTGATTCCGCAGATTCTCAATTGGATTGAGGTCTGGGCTTTGACTAGGCCATTCCAAGACATTTAAATGTTTCCCATTAAACCACTCAAGTGTTGCTTCAGCAGTATGCTTAGGGTCATTGTCCTGCTGGAAGGTGAACCTCTGAAACAGGTTTCCCTCAAGAATTTCCCTGTATTTAGCACCATCATGCCTTCAATTCTGACCAGTTTCCCAGTCCTTGCCGATGAAAAACATCCCCACAGCATGATGCTGCCATGGGTGATCTCGGGGTGATGAGAGTTGTTGGGTTTACGCCAGACATAGCATTTTCCTTGATGGCCAAAAAGCTCATTTTAGTCTCACTTGACCATTACCTTGTTCCATATGTTTGAAGAGTCTCCCATATGCATTTTGGCAAAGCACCAATGTTTTTGCTTATTTTTTTCTTTAAGCAATGGCTTTTTTCTGGCCACTCTTCGTAAAGCCCAGCTCTGTGGAGTGTACAGCTTACTGATAGAGACATACCCCAAGCGACTTACAGCTGTAATCGCAGCAAAAGGTGGCGCTACAAAGTATTAACTTAAGGGGGCTGAATAATTTTGCACGCCCAATTTTTCAGTTTTTGATTTGTTAAAAAAGTTTGAAATATCCAATAAATGTCGTTCCACTTCATGATTGTGTCCCACTTGTTGTTGATTCTTCACAAAAAAATACAGTTTTATATCTTTATGTTTGAAGCCTGAAATGTTGCAAAAGGTCGCAACGTTCAAGGGGGCCGAATACTTTCGCAAGGCACTGTATATACAGGGTGTACCGGTATAGAGTCAATGTGTGGGGGCACAGGATAGTCGAGGTAATTGAGGTAATATTTACATGTAATATTGTTTAAGTGTCTATGCATTGCTAATAAACAGAGAGCAGCAGCAGCGTAAAAATGGGGCGGGAGTCAATGCAAATAGCCTGGGTAGCCATTTGATTAGCTGTTCAGAAGATGTATGGCTTAGGGGTAGAAGCAATTTAGAAGCCTCTTGGCACTACGGTTGCAGTGCGGTAACAGGGAGAACAGTCTTTAACTAGGGTGGCTGGAGTCTTTGGCAATTTTTAGGGCCTTCCTCTGACTCTGCCTGGTATAGAAGTCCTGGATGGCAGGAAGCTTGGCCCCAGTGATGTACTGGGCCGTATGCACTACACTCTGTAGTGCCTTGCGGTTGGAGGCCGTGTAGTTGCCATACCAGGCAGTGATGCAACCAGTCTGGATACTCTCGATGGTGCAGCTGTAGAACCTTTTGAGGATCTGAGGACCCATGCCAAATCTTTTCAGTCTCCTGAGGGGGAATAGGCATTGTCGTACCCTATTCACGACTGTATTGGTGTGTTTGGGCCATGATAGTTTGTTGGTGATGTGGACACCAAGGAACTTGAAGCTCTCAACCTGATCCACTATGCCCCGTCGATGAGAATGGGGGCGGGGTTGGTCCTCCTTTTCCTGTTGTCCACAATCATCTCCACATTGAGGGAGAGGTTGTTGTCCTGGCACTACACGGCCAGGTCTCTGACCTCCGTCTGTAGCCATGAAGTGCTTTGAAAGGCTGGTCATGGCTCACATCAACACCATTATCCCAGAAACCTTAGACCCACTCCAATTTGCATACAGGGACTATGCTGGTCTGCTTGAAACATTTTGTTATTATAGACTCGGTCAGGTAGAGGTTGAAAATGTCAGTGAAGACACTTGCCAGTTGGTCAGCGCATGCTCGGAGTACACATCCTGGTAAACCATCTGGCCCTGTGTCCTTGTGAATGTTGACCTGTTTATATGTTTATATTCTGAATGTGTTACAATCCTATTTTATTGAAAGGCTCATGGTGCTGGCACGCAAGCACACATGCACTCACATGTACCCACACACATGCACACACACACAACCATGTCACCAACCCCGTGGCTGTACAGTGCTGTCTTTGTGTCAGAAGGTGTTGTTGAGGTTGTCACATCAGAGATGAGTCTCATTCCTCCTCTTTACAGATAACATTGTATTAGCTTTCCTCTCTTCAGGTGGAGACTCAATGGCCTCCACTGTACCCAGTCAGCCCTGTATGCTGTATGCTGTATGTATGTCTAGAGACTGCAGTCAGCCAGAGAGAGAAAGAACTTCACCTCACATTCTTCATTCTACCAGCTCTCTCTCAGTGTACTCTTCTTTACACCCCCCCCCCCAGCCCCATGCCTCTCTGTACTGCCAAAGTACCTATCCATTTCCTCCATTTATCTGCAGTGACTCTTTCCATTACCGTACATGCTATTGGAAGCAACAAGGGGAACCAGAATCCTTTCCAGGTATTTCAATCAGGGCATGATTCATAAAGATAGATTCCTTTGATTAAGAGCTTTTCAGTCAGTCTCTATTTTTGTACCTATTTATTACACTACCTTTTCATCCTCAAATTCGTTAGAGATGAATGAGTCACTCACAAGTGGAAGGTCACCCACAGGAATTATTCAATATCTCTTTGGAGTTTTCTTTAGCATCAGCAAACAAGTAATCCTCTGTAGAGCCTGTAGCATCTCAGGGCAGATACCAGCAGAGAGGCGGAGCAGACGGAGCCGAGTCAGGCGCCCCTGGTGAGGTGCTTGACTCAGAGCCTCCACACTTACACTAACACCTTGCTACTGAGGGAAGAACATGCTCGCAAGCACACACACAGACACCCACACAGAACACACACACAGCAGCATCTGACTGACATCATGCAGAGAAGAGCAGGGCTGAGGAATGTAGAGCTGGCACTGGGTAAAGGAGAGACAGATATCACAGTCACCTAATTGGTCTGTTTCCAAAAGACACAGCTATGCAGCTTATGGTGACTTGTTGTTCTGTTCCACAACTCTCGTATGTGCATGTGGAATTCCGCAGGGAGGTAATTTATTCTGTTATCTGAATGCCACAAAATGAAGATTCCCCTAAAACAACAGGTTTTGTACCAGACCGCAACATACCAAGGCATCTTCTCTATTTGGCCGAAAGTCTTTTCCTAGATAAGTCCCAAATTTGTGTAATACAGAGGACATGCACATCCATTCCCTTCCTCCATATGGCTGAGTTGTTTGCTGGCCCCAAGGCGTTTACTAGCATAGCAGTGGGTGTATGCTCAATGAGTGTATGCTCTAGCTCTATGCCACAACACGGTGAGGCCCAATCACAACACTACATCATGTGATTAATGGCAGGCTGTTGGTGTCCTGTTCATCATGGCTTCATATTCCTCTCTCTCTCTCTCTGTAGGTGCAATGCGGGTCAAGCTGCAACTCAGACAGTAAACGGTGTCTGGATTGAGCCTGTGTAGGAGTAGGAAAGGCTATCGTCTCACTTCAGCCCTGTAAATTAATTCTCTACACTTATATAACTAGCACTTTGTGTAGGCTTCAGCAGCTGCAACTGTCTAATTGAGTACAAGGCCCTAGAATAGAGCCTCAACCTAGCAGTATTTGCAGAGCTTGCTGAAGCAGGCTCACATGGTCACAGCTGCACCCATATTAAAGTTAACCAACCATAAGCTACCTCCATACCTCCCCCTGCAGAGCCAAAGAGCAACGGAGAGGAGGGATGACCTTCCTCCTCTCAGGTTCATGATTAGCAGCAGTCAGCAGAACAGTGACTGTAATGAGGATCCCAGCATCCGTGAGGGGGCGAGAGGGAGGAGAGGGTTACCCTCAGGACACTGACTCATGGTGTCGCTCTCTCTCACTCTTTATCACATTTCCCCCCTCTAACTTCTGTTCTAGTTTGCTCTCCTTCTTCCTCTCAGTCATTCTGCATCTCTTCATTGTCCATCTCTCTGTCTCCCGGCTGTAGGCGGTCCCTTCTTGTTATATAATTTGTGGGTCCGTGGTGTCTGATACAGCTGGAGAGTAAAACACACACACCTACACCATCTCAGTGAGGAGCCTCATTTAGCATCTAGCTCAGATTAACAGAGGAATCAGTATGACTACACACATGTGAATGGAGCACATTTATCCACCCAATACACTACAGTGTAACATACTGGCCCATTTCTCTCTCTCACACACACACACACACAGACAAACATGCACGTACGTACGCACATACTCATATTACCGCAGCACTCTGCTGGAGAGAGACAGATGTGAATTTCATAGTTCTATCCAAAAACAAGTGTGACTCAAGTAGACTGTGTTGTTCAATATGGTTCAGAAAAGGCCTTCGTCCTAATCCCAGGCCTGTTGTCAACTCATGTCTCCGTAAAAGTGAAGTCATGTTTCTGTGAAGCAAGAACACGGCCAGATGTACTCCATAATTGAAAAGGAAAAAAAGAGAAAAGAAATGAGGGAAAGCAAACCGGCATAGAGAACAGGAGAGAGAAGCACAGTGATGATGCACAACCCTGCCACTTTCCCTGACTTCAGGTGACACATCGTCAGGCAGAGTCACCTCTTCTCCAAGCATACCCCTTTCTAACCACAACACATACCACAACAGAGAGAACATAACGTAACACTCACATCAGGAAGTAATCAATCTAGCCGGCAGCCGCAGGAAGAGAATATGATTGAATCAGAAAGCATTTACAGGGCTGTTTATTTGTTGCTATTATACTGAGTGTCTAAATCAAAACACTAAAAGGCCTTAATTTGCAATCACTTCAACTGCATCTCATTAGCTTTGGCACATATTGACTAAAACAGCAAAAGATAATAATGAGAATAATGTGGTTGAGTCAATCAATCAGTACCATCTCCTGCTGGCTGGCTGGCTGGCTGGGTTCAGCATTAGTGCTGTCATCCGCTAGTGAATGATGAGGGAAATGTGGGATTATATCACAGTCATCATCCTCAATGGCCTCAGATATGAGCCTGACTACAACGTGCTTATTAACTGCGTGCCATTGTGACGGGGGAACTAAAGGCCAATGAGAGAAGATGGATCCTGGTCTGAGGCATGACTGACTGACTGAAGAAACTCCAATTATCATCGTAGCCGTTGCTGTTACGATCATATCTGCTGCAGTCACTGTTTTGTGGCAGGCAGCCCTTGAGTGATGCACAGGCTCCCTTTCCTCCGTGAACTCTCCACTCACTCACTCACTCACTCACCACTCACTCACTCACTCACTCACTCACTCACTCACTCACTCACATTGTGAGAACACATCCCTTCCAAGGCTACTGATCTATGTCAAGGTTTCGACTGAAGGAGCTAATTTCTAAATTAATTCATGTGCGTGCTTCTCGACATTTAGATGAGACTGAAACAAGAGTAAAGGATCTGTGCAGCAAAATAAGTGTCTGCTGCTACTCTCTCTGTTTGACCACAGGCCACTGCTCCTCTGTCGTTTGTCAGCGTCTTGTTGCGGGAGAATGGCATTGTTTGTGAGCCTCTTGAAGTGATAGGTTATCGTCCCCCAATGCTTTGCATTTCATTGTTGAGTGAGCAAAAAGCATCTCGAGGCCTAGCGGCCATCTTCAGGAGAGTGAGGGATTGTTGTGAGAGCTCGACTCCACTGCTCCACCTCTCAGTCTCCTCACAACATAATGTTGTGTTGCTTGGTGCAGAGATCCTTTGTTTGGCTGTAGCGCTAACTTGAAATGAAGTTCAATCTGAATGAGACCATGAAGAGTCAGATAAGACCATTCCTAAAATGTCTACTCTTTGGCTGTGGACACTCCTAATGTTCATCTCATCTTAATGCCTATCCAAATCCTATTATCCAAGATTGATCAAAAATCTGTTTTGAAACGATACTGGTAAATGGTAAACGATACTGGTAAATGAAACAAGTAAATGGTTTAGGACTTTACAAGACATGAATATATACCTTCACATTCATTAGGTGTTAAACCTGGCCTCTCCTGCTGTTACTGTAGGAGAGGAAGGAGAAAGGATGGTGTTGTGTGCCAGGTTAATAAGACAGCAGATAAATAGCACAGGGATGTTTGCAGCAGCCTAGCTCTCACCTGCCCATCCCCATCATAAGGCCTTATTGGGGGAACTAAGCTGGTTAGCTAAACCCATAGGGAAACATTTGGACTGGAAACAGAGAATGCACATCTCTAATTGGCTGGGTGCTGGGCCATCCACTACTGCTGCAGACATCTTAGACACCACGGCAGGAGCGGGATAACGAGCTCTGTGAACCACAGTCAGGCCTAGAAAAGCACTTGGACATGTAAAAAGAGTCAAAATATAACTGTATAGGAGCTGTACTTGATTCACTAACCATAGCACAGCAAATTAGTGCAGAAGGATGTGGTGGTTGCAGAGATATGATTGCAACATGGCTGCTCTGCTGGTTGTGTGGCTTGCGGGCAGGCAGAGGAAGGCCGTGGTACACAGCTGGGGATAGCCCTTTAAGAGAGAAATGCTCCTCTAAGCCACTTCTCTCCAACACCACCTCAGCTCAGAGATGTACCTTAGACCTGCAGAGAGAGTCCCTAGGCAGACCCCTAATCCTGTGGCGCTGTAAAGTGTAAGGTGGTTATCATGGCCACACTCAGAGGCACTCAACTGATACTCAACACATGACAGAAAAGGGATTTCATGTTTCCAATGAGGAGCTGAGGAAAATCAATCATGTGCTCCGACGGCCGGGGACGAGGGCCTGCCTGCCACCCAGCTCACTGCTGAGGGAGCTCTGCCAAGTGTGCTGACACTTACAAGCCTGGAAGTGGATGGGAAAGCACTGACGGCTTGTCTCTACAGTATATGTCTGTTTCTTAGTGAGCTCTTGGCCCTACTGGACCCTGTCAATTGTAATAGACAAAACGCAGAGATAGAAAAGGTGCTGACTGTCTCCTGGGGTCATCTCTGTATGACTCGTATGAAAACCTGGCTCAAAGGTTCAACTGGAAGGCCAGGTTTTTGCCATTGCCTTTGTAAAGGTGGTGAGTAAAGAGTGGTGAGTAAAGAGAGGTGAGTAAAGAGTGGTGAGTAAAGAGTGGTGAGTAAAGAGAGGTGAGTAAAGAGTGGTGAGTAAAGAGTGGTGAGTAAAGAGAGGTGAGTAAAGAGAGGTGAGTAAAGAGTGGTGAGTAAAGAGTGGTGAGTAAAGAGTGGTGAGTAAAGAGTGGTGAGTAAAGAGAGGTGAGTAAAGAGTGGTGAGTAAAGAGTGGTGAGTAAAGAGAGGTGAGTAAAGAGAGGTGAGTAAAGAGAGGTGAGTAAAGAGTGGTGAGTAAAGAGTGGTGAGTAAAGAGTGGTGAGTAAAGAGAGGTGAGTAAAGAGTGGTGAGTAAAGAGAGGTGAGTAAAGAGAGGTGAGTAAAGAGTGGTGAGTAAAGAGTGGTGAGTAAAGAGTGGTGAGTAAAGAGAAGTGAGTAAAGAGTGGTGAGTAAAGAGAAGTGAGTAAAGAGTGGTGAGTAAAGAGAGGTGAGTAAAGAGTGGTGAGTAAAGAGTGGTGAGTAAAGAGTGGTGAGTAAAGAGAAGTGAGTAAAGAGTGGTGAGTAAAGAGAAGTGAGTAAAGAGTGGATGTGTTGTATGATAAATGGGAGAGAATACTGAGAGGAAGAGAGATGTACCCAGAGACACCAGAGATGGAAACTTCCCTCCCGAGGACTACAAATGTTTCCACATGGGCCACTGCACACACAGATACGCACGCACACATGCACAAACACGCCTGTGTACACACACACACACACATGCATGCATACACTCTCAAATACACACACACCAGGTTTTGGCAAATGAGGTTTCAGGGTTGGTTCCACCGCAAGCTCCACTTTGACCACCAGAAGGATGCCCACAGCTTATAGGGAAGCCTTGCGCTTAGAGCGTTGGGCCAGTAACTGAAAGGTTGCCAGTTTGAATCCCTGAGCCGATAAGGTAAAAAGTCTGCCAATGTGCCCCTGAGCAAGGCACTTAACTCTAATGTCTCAGGGGTCGCCGTTGATATTGGCAGACCCTGGCCGTGACCCCACTATATGAGGGTGTCTCAGGGATAGATGAGATATGCAAAAAAACACATTTCCAATTCACATGTGTATTAATACACACTTGTACATGTGTGAAATAGGACAAATATAAGTCCCCAACAAATTATTACAAACAAACATACACACAGTCTGCAGCTGTGATCTGCCATGTAGAAAGAATATGTTTTCAAAACCTATGAAAACCTGATCTGCTGTAAACATTAAGAAGAATTCAATTTCTGTCTCCCATTTTCATGTGGCCAAATTCATAGGGCCTGCTAATTCTCTGAGGGGAAATCGATGATGGATGCATAGTCGATAGAGACATATTCAGGTGCGGGCCATTGAAGGGAGATGGAACAAGCTCTTTCTGCAGACACATTATGCAACAGACATCTCCTCTGGTATTCTTAGAGCAGTTGACTTGAAAATGCATTTCAGTAGGAATGTCTGCTGAGCAAGTGCATGATGTAACGTGATGAATCCCTGGAGACATGAGGGATGAGATGGAAAGTTGGACATTTATGAAAATGCACGCTTCTCTCTCAGGCTCTTCTGCATGCGCTGATGCAGAGGACATGCCTCTCTCTCCTCACTCCCCTCACTACAAGGGCCTCCAACCTTCTACTACCATACACAGACAGGGGATGAAACAAGGAGTGTTGGCAGCCGTTATCCTAATACTCATGAGGGGGATGACACTACGAGTGCTGCTGGGGAGTAATTGCTCCGCCATAGTAATTATCAGGCATAAACACAACTGACTGCTTGGCCCTTCAGAAGAACCACCAGCTGTAATTATTTCAATTGAAAGGGAAGTTTTGATTTCCTTCTATGAAACTACTGAACAGGACTTTAGGTTTTCACTAATGTAATGAAAGGATTTTACTATTTAATACAGCCTCTGCAACCGTATGCTCTGCCATGGCACAGATGAGCTGGCTTCAGATCAGAGAGAGAGAGAGAGAGAGGAGGAGGAGCAGGAGGAAGGAGGGTGAGAGAGTATGAGAGAAAGAAAGAGAGAGAAAGAGAAGGGGAAGAGCAGGGGAATGATGATGAGGAGGGACAGTGTTTATCTTGATCATCTCAAGGTTAAGTTAAGTATCCTATCTGTAAAGCTTCATTGGGCATGTCCTCCCTTTATGGGCCATAACACCTATAAACCCCCCACATCCCATAGCACCCCCACCCCCACCCCCCCACAGTGCTAATCAGACTGTAACAGGACAGCCTATCATATCCATAGATGAATACTAATAAGTACAGAACATAGCAGTCAGACAGTGTGCAGAACCTAAAATACATGCACCATACATCAGAGACCACAGCAATCTAATGGACAGTCAATATACAAGACAATATGTGACGAAAAGTATTTGATCAACTGACAGCTTTTTTCTATTACAGCTGCAAATCAGTTTGACATCACTATAGACAACACTGCCACTCACTCTTAGCTTGGTCTTCCCCTGGTGTGCAAAGGGAGCATACATACAATACATCACACCCAATGAACATAATCAATTAAAACCTGTTATTAGCATGCTAGGAACAGTTATTTAAGAATCAAGTATGAGTGAACTTTCCTCCAGACCATGCAGCTCCACAACATAATCCTTGCAGCTCCACAACAATTCACACAGGATTAGCACCCGAGGGAGCCTGGCTGTGAAGAGTGAAGAGGGACGGGTGCAGAGAAAGGGAGTTGAGAGGGAATGCAGTGGAAGAGAGGTAGAGATGACATGGGTGGTGGGTGGGGAAGTGGTCTGAGGGACCCTATGGGGGATGAGAGAGGGAAGTGAGGCCCTAATCAACACATAGCGGGCTATGGAATAGGAGAAGAGACAAGAAGAGACGTGTAATGTTTACAAAATGTACAGCTGTATGTGTAAATAACATATTCACATTGGTGATGTCACAAATCCCGCCGAAGGTGGTTCCTCTTCCTGTTCGGGCGGCGCTCGTCTTCGCTGGTCTACTAGCTGCCACTGATCCCCTTTTCTGTTTCAGTTAGTTTTGTCTGATTTGTTACACCGGTTTCTTGTTTGGGTTTTGATTTGGGCTATTTAAACCAGGTATGCCCGCCTGTTATTGTGCAGGCTTGTTTTTCTGTTCATGTGGTGTGTATTCTCGTGGACTATTTTCTCCGGACTGTTTGGTCCTGCTTTTGGGCTGGTTTAAGTGATGCACCTTAGTGTTTGGCGTTACCGTTACTTGTTGTTCTGGATTAAAAGATCACGATTGAACTACCTCTGCTCTCTGCGCCTGACTCCTCCACCCACTACTCCTAGAAGCCGTGACAGGTGACTTGCAGGCATGAATAAATGATTCAAATATTTGGCAGATGTTATCGCGGGTGTAGTGAAATGCTTATGTTCCTAGCTCCAACAGTGCAGTAATACCTAACAATACACACAAATCTCCAAAAGAAAAATAAAGGAACTAAGAAATATAGAAATATTTGAACGAGCAATGAGTCCGGAATATAAAATGATATATGCAGTGCATTCAGACAGTATTCAGACCTCTTTATCCACATTTGGTTACGTTACAGCCTTATTCTAAAATGTATTAAATAGTTTTTTCCCCTCTAGTCTCCCAGTCCCTGCCGCTGAAAAACATCCCCACAGCATGATGCTGCCGCCACCATGCTTCATTGTAGGGATGGTGCCAGGTTTCCTTCTCCCCAGATTGCTGTTTGGCCTGGCGGCCAGCTTTAGGAAGAGTCTTGGTGGTTCCAAACTTGTTCCGTTTAAGAATGATGGAGGCCATTGTGTTCTTGGGGACCTTCAATGATGCAGAAATGTTTTGGTACTCTTCAACAGATCTGTTCTTCGACACAATTCGGTCTTTCTGAGCTTTACGGACAATTCCTTCGACCTCATGGCTAGGCTTTTGTTCTGGCATGCACTGTCAACTGTGGGATCTTATATAGACAGATGTGTGCCTTTCCAAATCATGCCCAATTAATTGAATTTACCACATGTGGACTTCAATCAATTTGTAGAAACATCAAAAACATGATCAATGGAAACAAGATGCACCTGAGCTCAATTTCGAGTCTCATAGCAAAGGGTATGAATACTTATGTAAATAAGGGATTTCAGTTTTGTAAAACCTGTTTGCACTGTGTCATTATGGGGTATTGTGTGTAGATTGATGAGGAAAATAATGAATTTAGCATAACAAAATGTGGAAAAAGTAAAAGGGTCTGAATACTTTCCGAATGCACTGTATATGTGTATGATGGTGTGTATAGACATTATGGACAGTATATAAATAGAAAAGGTGTGTATAGAAGTAGTTATATAGGATGAACCATGACTAGAATACAGTATATACATATAATGTGGGTAAAAAAAATGTGTAAACATTATTAAAGTGACCACTGTTCAATGACTATGTACATAGGGCAGGAGTCTCTAAGGTACAGGATTGAGTACCGGGTGGTAGCCGGCTAGTAACAGTGACTAAAGTTCAGGGCAGGGTACTGGGCAGAGGACGGCTAGTGGTGACTATTTAACAGTCTGATGGCCTGGAGATTGAATCAGTTTTTCAGTCTCTTGGTCCCAGCTTTGATGTATCTGTACTTGCTCCGCCTTCTAGATGGTAGAGGGGTGAACAGGTCATGGCTCGGGTGGCTGAGGTCCTTGATGATCTTCTTGACCTTCCTGTGACACCGGGTGCTGTAGATATCCTGGAGGGCAGGCAGTGTGCCCCCGGTGATGCGTTGGGCTAACCACACCACCCTCTGGAGAGACCTGCAATTGTAGACGGTGGAGTTGTTGTACCAGGTGGTGATATAGGCCAACAGGATGCTCTCAATGGTGCATCTGTAGAAGTTTGTGAGGGTCTTAGGGGCCAAGCCATATTTCTTCAACCTCCTGAGGTTGAAGAGGAGCTGTCGCACGTTCATCACCACACTGTCTGTGTGGCTGGACCATTTCAGGTTGTCAGTGATGACCACGCCGAGGAACTTGAAGATTATCACTCTCTCCACTGTGGCCCCATGGATGAGGGCGTGCTCCCTCTGCTGTCTCCTGTCCACGATCAGTTCCTTTGTTTTGTTGACGTTGAGGGAAAGGTTATTTTCTTGGCACCACTCCATCAGGGCCCTCACCTCAACTTTGTAGGCTCTCTCGTCGTTGCTAGCAATCAGGTCTACCACTGTTGTGTCATCTGATGATTGAGTTGGAGATGTGCGTGGCCACACAGTCATGGGTGAACAGAGAGTACAGGAGGAGGCTGAGCATGTACCTTTTGGGGTTTCAGTGTTGAGGATCAGCGTAGCAGAGGTGTTGTTGCATACCTTTACCACTTGGGATCGGCCCGTCAGTAAGTCCAGGACCCAGTTGCACAGTGTGGGGTTGAGACCCAGGGCCTCAAGGTTATTAATGAGCTTGTAGGGTACTATGGTGTTGAATGCTGAGCTGTAGTCAATGAGCAGCATTCCTACATAGGTATTCCTCTTGTCCAGATGGGATAGGGCAGTGTGCAGTGTAATGGCGATTACGTCATCTGTGTATCTGTTGGGGTGGTATGCAAATTATAGTGGGCCTAGGGCAGTGGAGGCTGCTGAGGGGAGGACAGCTTATAGTAATGGCTGGAACGGGGTGAATGGAATGGCATCAAACACATGGAAACCATTTGTTTGATGTATTTAATACCATTCCACGTATTCCTCTCCAGCCATTACCATGAGTCCGTCCTACCCAATTAGGGTGCCAACAACCTCTTATGTCAGGTAAGCTGGAAGTGATGATCCTTAACTAGCTTCTCAAAGCACTTAATGATGACAGAAGTGAGTGCAACGGGGCAATAGTCATTTCGTTCAATTACTTTCACATTCTTGGGTACACAAACAATGGCAAGTGGGGACAACAGACTGGGATAGGGAGAGATTGAATATATCCGTAAAACACTTAAGCCAGCTGGTCTGCACATGCTCTGAGGATACACAAATTCTCTGATGCTCATGCTCTGATTCACACGAGTCATTCTGTGTATCTGGACTACAGATATGAAGATGGGTAGTGTTGCCTACAGTATGCGATTGCAGTAGAGTTTTTCTACGTAGAGAATTAGAAAGTGTGATAACTGATTACTCTATTTACAGTATGCAAGCATTCCTTAATTACAGTCAATTATATCTGTCGCTTGCGGCTCAGCTCTAGAAGGCATATAACTCAACTTCCTATTTAAAGCAGCCAAGCAGAGGTGTGATACTGCCAATGGGGGTGTGCTGGGTTGGCTGGGGCTGGCTGCGCCGGGTTCTGGAGCCTTTGATTAAAGCCCTCCATCCCTAGCCTAATGTCCTGCCTGCCTTCCCCTGAATTATTCACTGGCTTTGTGGAGAGGGCTGGGGTGTGTGTACTGCATGCTACAAGCCTGCTAAGTGTGTTAGCCAAAAAACATAATGCAATAAAGCTCAGCCATGCATAATGGATGGGATCCCAGGACCGCCACCCGCCATGGGAATCCAGAATTAGAGATGAGGGATCAGGAGAGCTCAACGGCAATGTCACCAAAACATTGGTCTCCTATGTCGCCCTCGTTCTCCGTCCATCCATCTCTCCCTTCCCCCCTAAAACACAGTTTAAAATGCTCCATCATTGGACAGTGATTTGTCAAAGTCAGCATAGTTTTTCTTCTTTGCCTTCCTCACAACCACTATCTATAAGTGCACAGGGCCAAAGCACTTCTGTGGGGGTCAGAGGTGAAGGGTGTGTGTTTGTGTTTCTTCACCATATAGCATGAGGAGGCTACGGTAATGAGCCCTACTCTCATGTCAGGGGGGCAGCATCCTCAGCTGTTCCTCACATAAAGGAAATGAGCCTTCTGACACACAGACAAATAAATCACCTCACAGCGTAACCTAACAGTGGCTCCCTCTCCCACAATCACTAATTCACACTCTCTGTGTCTCAGACATCACTGGTATTAATGTACTCTAGCTGAGGAACGCTCAACACCATTCCCTTATATCGAGGTGGAGTTGAATATTGATAATTGGTCATACGATTTTCTATTAACAACAGTGAGTCACCATCAGTCGTAAAAATGTGTAAAAAATGTAATTCTGAAAACGCTTACGTGTACCTATGTTTGTCCTGTACAACTGTGGCCCTTCTGCGGGGTGCTGAAATTCAGATTTTGATAAAAACTTGTATTGAATACAACCACTGACTTTTTACTTAAGTCCGAGATCTGTATATAAGCTTAGGTCCAAAATAAGCCCATAGAAAACCATTGGGTTATTTTTGACAGATTTTGGCGAGAGTGAAACCTCTCGCTTCGCCTCTTCCTCTCTGTTTGTGTTGCTCAAAGTTTTTATTAAAAGTATGAATTTCCGCACCACGCACGTGGAAGGACCGCAGTTGTACAGGACAAACGAACGTGCCTTGCAAAAGTATTCAGTCCCCTTGGATTTCTTCATATTTTATTATGTTACAAAGTGTGATTAGCATTTATTTAATTGTCACTTTTTATCAACAGTCTACTGAAAATACTCTGTCAAAGTGGAAGAAAAGTGGAAGAAAAAAACATTTTAAAAATGAATACAAATTTGACAATGAAAACATTATCATGGCATAAGTATTCAGCCCCTTTATTTAGGCAAACCTAAATCACATAATAAGTTACATGGACTCACTCTGTGTGAAAATGGGATAGGACAGTGTGCATGATAGGAGTTTACATGATTTTTAAATGATTAACCCTTTCTCTGTCCCCCATAAATACAATATCTGTAAGGTTCCTCAGTCAGTTATTGAATTTCAAGCACAGATTCAACTACAAACACCAGGGAGCTTTTCAAAAGCCTCATAAAGAAGGGGAGTGATTGGTAACAATATCAAATCCGACATTGAATATATCTTTAAGCATGGTCAAGTCAATAATTATGTCACGCCCTGGTCGTAGTATATTGTGTTTGTCTTCGTTTATTTGGTCAGGCCAGGGTGTGGCATGGGCTTTTTGTATGTGGTGTGTTTGTATTGGGATTGTAGCTTAGTGGGGTGTTCTAGTTAAGTCTATGGCTGTCTGAAGTGGTTCTCAATCAGAGGCAGGTGTTTATCGTTGTCTCTGATTGGGAACCATATTTAGGCAGCCATATTCTTTGAGTGTTTTGTGGGTTATTGTCCTTAGTGTCCTGATGTCCTTGGGCTGTGTTTAGGTACACCAGTATAGGCTGTTTCGGTTTTTGTTACGTTTATTGTTTTGTAGTGTTTGTATTTAGATTTGTGTTGCTTCAGTTTAATAAACATGGATCGTAATCTACACGCCGCATTTTGGTATCGACTCTCCTTCCCACCCAGAAAGCCTAAACAAATTATGCTGTGGATTATGCATTAAACCACCCAGACACATTACAGATAGTCATCCTTCTGAACTGAGCTGCAGCATAGTAAAGAAACTGATAAGGGATGTTACCATGAGGCCATTGGTGATTTTAAAACAGTTACAGAGTTCAATGGCTGTGATGGGAGAAAACTGAGGATGGATGAACAACATTGTTGTGACTCCACAATAATGACCTAAATGACAGAGTGAATAAAATAATACAAATATTACAAAACATATATCTTGTATGCAACAAGGCACTAAATTAATATTGCAAAAAGAAACACAGCAAAGGAATACACTATTTTAGCCAAAATGCAAAGCCTTATTTTGGGGTCAAATCCAACACTACGCTTCACTGAGTAACTGCCTCCTTATTTTCAAGCACGGTGGTGGCTGCATCATGGTATGGTGGTGGCTGCATCATGGTATGGTGGTGGCTGCATCATGGTGTGGGTAAGGTGTTCGGGATTTAAAAACAATGGGATGGAGCTAAGCACAGGCAAAATCTTAGAGGAAAACCTACCTCAGTCTGCTTTACACCAGACACTGGGAGAGGAATTCACCTTTCAGCAGGACAATAACCTACAACAAAAGGCCAAATCTACACTGGAGTTGCTTACCAAGAAGACAGTGAATGTTCCTCAATTGCCTTGAAAATCTATCGAAAGACTTGACAGAACTTGAATAACTCTGAAAATAATAATGGGCTAATATTACACAACCCAGGTGTGTAAAGGTCTTAGAGACTTACCCAAGGTGTTTCGAACATGTATGGACTCAGGGAGATGAATACTTATGCATCGACTATATATTAGTTATATAATTTCTATATTTAACAAATCTTTTTTTTTCAATCTTCCACTTTGACATTTTTTGTGTACTGACATTTTTTTCAATTAAATCTATTTTAATCCCACTTTGTAATATTTTCGCAAGGCAAGGTAGGTACAGGTGAGCGTTTTTAGGATGACCATTTTTATGAGTTTCAACTGATGGCGGTGACTCAATGTTGTTGCTAGCAAATCGCGTGACCTGTTATCAATACTCAACTCCACCTCGATATAAGAGAACGGAGATGAGCGTTCCTCAACTAGCATTATTGTAGGTTAGAGGACTACTAAACATAGACACATTTAAGGGCAATGGACAGGAACATGGGATTGGTAGGAGAGCATTACATCTCCCAATCAATGTGCGGCTAGTGGAACAGCTCCATCAGCAATTCATTTAGTCTGGCAGCTGCCAGAGAGATGGCAGTGTTGCTGTGAATGCGGGGCCTGTAGGAGCTGACCACCCAGACTGGGGAATATGTTTTATATGCTGTGCCAGGGAGAGCTGTTAGTGAAATGACCAACAAAATCAAGGCCACTGTTGAGGATCCTGAATACATCCCTAGTAAGTCACAAAGAACTGTGAAATACTGGTATGTGTATGACAGTATCCAGACACGGACTGGAATAGAAGTATGCACAGGTACACTATGTAAATATTGAATAAACTAATGTAAAGCCTAGCAGAATGTTACTGAGCATGCATGAGCCCTTTTTATTCCTTCTCAGATCTTCTTTTACATTACCATTTATGAACAAACACATATAAAAACATGTTACAAATAATTTAGAGATTATAGAACAACTCACAATGACAAAATCCATAATAATAATAATAATAATACCTGGGAATTATATAGTGCTTTTCAAGGACAAAACTAAACGTTAGACTAAACAAAAACAGGAATAAAGAGAGGCAAGGTGGTGAAGGGTTTTGTAGGTCAGAAGGAGAATCTTGTAATCAATGTGTTGGGAGACAGGGACCCAGTGGAGTCCACAGAGGACAGGGGTGATGTGCTGCCAGGACAGTGTTGGCGAGGAGTTGGGCTTTTAACCATTTGGAGCTTATGGAGAGCGCTTGAGTTGATGCCGGAGAGTAGTGAGTTGCAGTAGTCAAGACAGGAGAAGATGAATGCATGTTTGAGGGTTTCAGCGGCAGGGCGGGAGAGGGAGGATCTGACTTTGGCAATGTTGCAGAGCTGGAAGAATGAGGATTTGACAGTCTGTCTTATGTGGTGGTTAAAGGAGAGGGTGTAGTCCAGGATGATGCCACGTATGTGTGTAATACTGCAAACTACAACTACAGATGTGTTAGAGTCATCATGGCTAAAACTCTGTCGGGCTTGGAAGATTCTTAACTGACTGAATTATGTTCCCCTGCAACCCAGACATCTTCCAGTACTTAGTCTGACAATGCTCTGCTAAGGAGTGTAGCTGTTGGCATAATATAGTACATTAGCCTTTCACTATACTGTAACTGGCTGGATGCAGAAACTACTTCCCTGGGAATATCCCATCCTCTACACTCAACTGCATCCAAATGTCTCATCTATTCATTTAAAGAGAGCTAACTAAAGAGGGTCCCAGACTTTTAATGGCTGCCTCACTAATAATTTCAGCATAATAACATAATTTATCTGGTCCCAGATAAAACATAAGAAGGCAATTATTCAACACAAAGGAAGTAAAGCTTTAAATAAATATCCCAAACCCCTCCTGTGTATTTGTCAGAAGTATAAATAAAAGGGAAAATTGGCAGCCGACGCATGTTCCCCAGCAGGGTTTGAGACAATACAACGCTGTCGAAACAAGAGGAAGCGAGTACACATTGAGCAACAGTTTATGATAAAAAGAAAAGTAAGAAATCAACTGTCAACATGCGTGTTGAGAAGAAAACAAGCGGAGGATCAATGGTAGATGAAGGGGCATCCGCGTTAGGCCTGCTGTGGTGATACTGGCAGACAGATGGGGTGCTATGAACGTCTGCCGCTAACGCTTGTGGACACCACTGTGACGCCAGTCTGGAGCCGAGGGGCATCCCAGTCACACAGCAACATGGCGGAGTGTGTGAGCGTTTGTGTGTACATTATGTGTGTGTGATTATGTGTGTGTGTGTATGTGGGTGTGCATGCATGCCTGTGTGTCCGCATGGGGGAGTCATGGCCTGTCACATCCTGTCTGAACAAAGACCCAGCACCCTGAGGAAAACAGCCCCGGGGAAACAACCAGGTCATGGATTAGCAAACATTTATCCACCCTGCTGCCCTATCACCAAGCTGATTGGAATAAAACATGGAACAGAGCATTTCATTGGTACTCTATGGTTATCTGTTATTTTTCCACATTTAAAGAAGTTGACATTCAGGCTGACATCATTTCAGAAGTGAATTCAAATGAAAGGGTATTGGGTAGAAGATTTTTTGAAATTATAAGATAATTTCACCATCTCCGTTTCTGGCTGGGGGACAGGTGCAGCGGTCAAACCAATTGGCCTGTGATAATTAAGGTACGATACACTCTTGACCCTCCAGCCTGGAGAAAAACAAAGGCCCAGTGAGGTTGTCATCCTGGCATTGTCTACTGTGCTCATTAAAAGGCTCTGTCTGGTCAACAAGACAATGATTGGTAGAACAGACAGGCAGGGTGAATAAGCGGGAGAGATAGAGAGAGAGAGACATGAGAAAGGGAGAGATAATGCATATCAATACATGTGATACATCCCATGTACATTGTAAAAGAGATAACAATCCTTTGCATGAACAACTTACATTTTTACAAATATGAATGGTTAATTACGGAAAGTAAGATCTGCAAGATTTGTAATATGTTTTTAATAGCTATACATAATGCAAAACGAGGATGGAAATGCTTTTGGCGGTTGATCTGCCTCTGTTCTGTGGGTGGCACTGTGTGCACTTATAGAAGGATGGGTCCCAGTATTTTGGGGATCCGGGGGGAGGTTTACTGAGTAGCAATGCAAATATCATGGTATATGGACACTCAATCACTATGGTCCTTTTAATGGTGAGTTTATAAATATATATTATGATAAATAGATTTTAAACTTGTATTTCAATATGGTAAACAAGCTATAATTGTATGTGCCTTTAGAGGCCATGCAATTCAGTACTCATCTCTAAAACAAAAGCAATTTAAGTCAAAAGAAGGTGTAACAGAACATATAGATAGCAATAAAAAAAACGGTACCATAGAGGCTCAGAATACGTTAGAGGAAAAACAAAAGGAAATGGAGGAATTCAAGAAAGATCCAGTGTAATATATTATTATAATAAAGACAACTGGATGGAATATGGGGAAAAATGCACCAAATTATTATTATTATTTTTTTTTTTCAACATAGAAATGCTACCAAAAATAATTTACTATAACTTGTCACAAATGGCGGAGTCACCCATGATTCACCAAACAATATTTTGAAAGAGTAAGTAAAGTACTTTAAGCACATGATTTTGTTTTCAGTCTCCTCCATCTCCACTAACCAAAGCTAATTGTATGGATTTCTGATATTGCTACTACGCAAGTAACCATTTAGGCCATACCGTTTACAACTTCTGTAGAGACCCATCCACTTAGCAAAATATTGATATATAAAATTAATATTGATATCTGTGGTCGTAACATGATTTTGTGTCATACCACACAGACTCACTATACACATATGCTTTGTTTGTAAATCATGTCTGAGTGTTGGAGTGTGCCCCTGGCTATACGTAAAAATAAATCAATATAAATATTCTATATATATATACAGTGCCTTGCGAAAGTATTCGGCCCCCTTGAACTTTGCGACCTTTTGCCACATTTCAGGCTTCAAACATAAAGATATAAAACTGTATTTTTTGTGAAGAATCAACAACGAGTGGGACACAATCATGAAGTGGAACGACATTTATTGGATATTTCAAACTTTTTTAACAAATCAAAAACTGAAAAATTGGGCATGCAAAATTATTCAGCCCCTTTACTTTCAGTGCAGCAAACTCTCTCCAGAAGTTCAATGAGGATCTCTGAATGATGCAATGTTGACCTAAATGACTAATGATGATAAATACAATCCACCTGTGTGTAATCAAGTCTCCGTATAAATGCACCTGCACTGTGATAGTCTCAGAGGTCCGTTAAAAGCGCAGAGAGCATCATGAAGAACAAGGAACACACCAGGCAGGTCCGAGATACTGTTGTTAAGAAGTTTAAAGCCCAAGCTTTAAACATCCCAAGGAGCACTGTGCAAGCGATAATATTGAAATGGAAGGAGTATCAGACCACTGCAAATCTACCAAGACCTGGCCGTCCCTCTAAACTTTCAGCTCATACAAGGAGAAGACTGATCAGAGATGCAGCCAAGACATTTACATTTAAGTCATTTAGCAGACGCTCTTATCCAGAGCGACTTACAAATTGGTGAATTCACCTTCTGACATCCAGTGGAACAGCCACTTTACAATAGTGCATCTAAATCATTAAGGGGGGGGGGGGGGTGGTGAGAAGGATTACTTATCCTATCCTAGGTATTCCTTGAAGAGGTGGGGTTTCAGGTGTCTCCGGAAGGTGGTGATTGAGGCCCATGATCACTCTGGATGAACTGCAGAGATCTACAGCTGAGGTGGGAGACTCTGTCAATAGGACATCAATCAGTCGTATATTGCACAAATCTGGCCTTTATGGAAGAGTGGCAAGAAGAAAGCCATTTCTTCAAGATATTCATAAAAAGTGTTGTTTAAAGTTTGCCACAAGCCACCTGGGAGACACACCAAACATGTGGAAGAAGGTGCTCTGGTCAGATGAAACCAAAATTGAACTTTTTGGCAACAATGCAAAACGTTATGTTTGGCGACACAGCTCATCACCCTGAACACACCATACCCACTGTCAAACATGGTGGTGGCAGCATCATGGTTTGGGCCTGCTTTTCTTCAGCAGGGACAGCGAAGATGGTTATAATTGATGGGAAGATGGATGGAGCCAAATACAGGACCATTCTGGAAGAAAACCTGATGGAGTCTGCAAAAGACCTGAGACTGGGACGGAGATTTGTCTTCCAACAAGACAATGATCCAAAACATAAAGCAAAATCTACAATGGAATGGTTCAAAAATAAACATATCCAGGTGTTAAAATGGCCAAGTCAAAGTCCAGACCTGAATCCAATCGAGAATCTGTGGAAAGAACTGAAAACTGCTGTTCACAAATGCTCTCCATCCAACCTCACTGAGCTCGAGCTGTTTTGCCAGGAGGAATGGGGAAAAATGTCAGTCTTTCGATGTGCAAAACTGATAGAGACATACCCCAAGTGACTTACAGCTGTAATCGCAGCAAAAGGTGGCGCTACAAAGTATTAACTTAAGGGGGCTGAATAATTTTGCACGCCCAATTTTTCAGTTTTTGATTTGTTAAAAAAGTTTGAAATATCCAATAAATGTTGTTCCACTTCATGATTGTGTCCCACTTGTTGTTGATTCTTCACAAAAAAACACAGTTTTATATCTTTATGTTTGAAGCCTGAAATGTGGCAAAAGGTCGCAACGTTCAAGGGGGCTGAATACTTTCGCAAGGCACTGTATATACACTGCTCAAAAAAATAAAGGGAACACTTAAACAACACAATGTAACTCCAAGTCAATCACACTTCTGTGAAATCAAACTGTCCACTTAGGAAGCAACACTGATTGACAATAAATTGCACATGCTGTTGTGCAAATGGAATGGACAACAGGTGGAAATTATAGGCAATTAGCAAGACACCCCCAATAAAGGAGTGGTTCTGCAGGTGGTGACCACAGACTCAGTTCCTATGCTTCCTGGCTGATGTTTTGGTCACTTTTGAATGCTGGCGGTGCTTTCACTCTAGTGGTAGCATGATACGGAGTCTACAACCCACACAAGTGGCTCAGGTAGTGCAGCTCATCCAGAATGGCACATCAATGCCAACTGTGGCAAGAAGGTTTGCTGTGTCTATCAGCGTAGTGTCCAGAGCATGGAGGCGCTAACAGGAGACAGGCCAGTACATCAGGAGACGTGGAGGAAGCCGTAGGAGGGCAACAACCCAGCAGCAAGACCGCTACCTCCGCCTTTGTGCAAGGAGGAGCAGGAGGAGCACGGCCAGAGCCCTGCAAAATGACCCCCAGCAGGCCACAAATGTGCATGAGTCTGCTCAAACGTTCAGAAACAGACTCCATGAGGGTGGTATGAGGGCCCGACGTCCACAGGTGGGGGTTGAGTTTACAGCCCAACACTGTGCAGGACGTTTGGCATTTGCCAGAGAACACCAAGATTGGCAAATTCGCCACTGGCGCCCTGTGCTCTTCACAGATGAAAGCAGGTTCACACAGAGCACATGTGACAGACGTGACAGAGTCTGGAGACGCCGTGGAGAACGTTCTACTGCCTGCCACATCCTCCAGCATGACTGGTTTGGCGGTGGCTCAGTCATGGTGTGGGGTGGCATTTCTTTGGGGGGCCGCACAGCCCTCCATGTGCTCGCCAGAGGTAGCCTGACTGGCATTAGGTACTGAGATGACATCCTCAAACCCCTTGTGAGACCATATGCTGGTGCGGTTGGCCCTGGGTTCCTCCTAATGCAAGACAATGCTAGACCTCATGTGGCTGGAGTGTGTCTGCAGTTCCTGCAAGAGGAAGGCATTGATGCTATGGACTGGCCCGCTCATTCCCTAGACCTGAATCCAATTGAGCACATCTGGGACATCATGTCTCGCTCCATCCACCACAGACTGTCCAGGAGTTGGCGGATGCTTTAGTCCAGGTCTGGGAGGAGATCCCTCAGGAGACCATCCGCAACCTCCTCAGGAGCATGCCTAGGCGTTGTAAGGTCATACAGTCACGTAGAGGCCACACATACTACTGAGCCTCATTTTGACTTGTTTTAAGGACATTACATCAAAGTTGGATCAGCCTGTAGTGTGGTTTTCCACTTTAATTTTGAGTGTGACTCCAAATTTGATTTCCATTGATAATTTTTGTGTGATTTTGTTGTCAGCACATTCAACTATGTAAAGAAAAAAGTATTTAATAAGAATATTTCATTCATTCAGATCTAGGATGTGTTATTTTAGTGTTCCCTTTATTTTTTGAGCAGTGTATATACACACAGTACTGTTCAAAGGTTTTAGGCAGGTGTCACCTGAGTAGTTAGTTTTTGTTATTTTCCTGACACCACATTCCGAGGGCCCTCACCTCCTCCCTGTAGGCTGTCGCATCGTTGTTGGTAATCAACCCTAACACTATAGTGTCGTCTGCAAACTTGATGATTGAGTTGGAGGCATGCATGGCCACGCAGTTGTGGGTGAACAGGGAGAACACGAGGGGGCTGAGAACGCACCCTTGTGGGGATCAGTTTTGAGGATCAGCGTCGTGGAGATTTTGTTTCCTATCTTCACCACATGGGGGCGACCTGTCAGGAAGTGCAGGACCCAGTTGCACAGGGCGGGGTCGAGACCCGTGGTCTCAAGCTTAA
Organism: Oncorhynchus masou masou; assembly: GCF_036934945.1. Classification (NCBI taxonomy): domain Eukaryota; kingdom Metazoa; phylum Chordata; class Actinopteri; order Salmoniformes; family Salmonidae; genus Oncorhynchus; species Oncorhynchus masou. The sequence continues at coordinate 65,217,049 of NC_088216.1, forward strand.
TGATGAGTTTGAAGGGTACTATGATGTTGAATGCTGAGCTGTAGTCAATGAACAGCATTCTACATAGGTACTCCTCTTGTCCAGATGGGATAGTGCATCAGTAAGGGATCATAGCGTTCACCTGGATTCACTTGGTTAGTCTATGTCATGGAAATAGCATGTGTTCCTAATGTTTTGTACGCAGTGTATGTATCTTCTCTGGATTAGTATTCCTTACAGTTCCAAGACAACATCCATCATCATGTTCTCCATCATCATCTGTGACAGCAGAATACATCTCTCTGGTCTCTAGCTCTGAACCATGGAGTGAGTCTTTGGCAGAAAACTACATTCTGGGAGCCCCCTCACACCTGTACTGCACTAACGCAAAATGAGCACCACCTTCCACAAGGATGCTGGCCCATGATGAACCCAATGCTTCCTCCAGTTGTGTCAAGTTGGCTGGATGTCCTTTGGGTGGTGGACCCAAATGAGTATCACCTCCACTGATTAATCAGATTCATGTAGATTACTGTAATTTACTACAATAAATACTTCCCCCACCTATAGGAAATAAATCCTATGTTAGGAAGATATAGGATTGTCATTTCTCTGTGGTTACCTTCCCGCCTGGGGGTTTACACATCATTGCACCACTCCAAATGTTTGGACAGCAGTATCAGTGTGGGGCTCAGAGGGGAGCGGGTGAAAGTGTGACTTTTGACGCCCCCACAGGACCACCCACTCCAGACTCACGTTGCTCCGGCATAGCCAAGGCTATTCACAGGAGATACCACTGAGAGGCAAGAGATAGCAGCAGGGCATTCACACACAGGCACACACACAGACTCCTCTGGCATCTGCCAAAACGCCTGGCGTTTTAGGGAGTGAAGCTGTAGAGAGGGCATGCCAGCACTTATCAGCTGCTGTCAGACACGTATCAGGCTCCACCCCCTTCCCGCCCCTTCTGTCACCCACCGCCTTCCGCCAATAACACCCCTATGGTGTGTCTGCTAGGGGTCGACGATTATGATTTTTCAACGCCGATACCGATACCGATTATTGGATAAAAATCTATTTTGCCACAAATAAATAATGAAACATGTTCAATTTGGTTTAGATAATGCAAAAACAAAGTGTTGGAGAAGTAGAAGTGCAATATATGCCATGTAAAAAACGTTTGAGTTCCTTGCTCAGAACATGAGAACTATGAAAGTTGGTGGTTCCTTTTAACATGAGACTTCAATATTCAATATTCCTTTTAACATGAGACTTCAATATTCAATATTGCCTGCTAACCTGGATTTCTTTTAGCTAAATATGCAGGTTTAAAAAGATATACTTCTGTGTATTGATTTTAAGAAAGGCATTGGTGTTTATGGTTAGGTACAGTCGTCCAATGACTGTGCTTTTTTCGCAAATGTGCTTTTGTTAAATCATCCCCCAGCGTTGCATCTATTACATGCAACGCAGGACACGCTAGATAAACGAGTAATATCATCAACCATGTGTAGTTATGACTAGTGATTATGATTGATTGATTGTTTTTTATAAGACAAGTTTAATGCTAGCTAGCAACTTACCTTGGCTTCTACTGCATTTGTAGGCTCCTCGTGGAATGCAATGAGAGGCAGGTGGTTAGAGCGTTGGACTAGTTAACTGTAAGGTTGCAAGATTGTATCCCCTGAACTGACAAGGTGAAAATCTGTCATTCTGCCCCTGAAAAAGGCAGTTAACCCAACGTTCCTAGGCCATCATTGAAAATAAGAATGTTCTTAACTGACTTGCCTAGTTAAATAAAAGTATTATTTTTTTATAAATAAAATTGGCAAAATCGGCGCCCAAAAATACCGATTCATAACAATCGGAAAAACTTGAAATCGGCCCTAATTAATCGGCCATTCCGATTAATCGGTCGACCTCTAGTGTCTGCTACTGCACCTCTCATGGTAACGCATGCAGATGGGGACAGATGTGTTGTTTCACAGGGACTGGTGGAGCTTCACCAAGCAATATACTGCTGGAGCATCTGGACTTGATATGACACCCTAAGAAGCATCACAGTAATTATCACAACATCCACCATGTCTAAACACCATGCAGCTAACCCAAACACAGAGGACTGTACTGCAGCAGTGCACTGCACTTAACCACAGCTGTTTACGTGCACCCTGTCTACTCCTCCTCCCCCCTTCCTCCTCCTCCTACTCTCCCCCTACCTGTCACTTCCTCCCTTTCTCCTCCTTCCTCTCTCCTCCCCCTGTCTCCCCCTCACGTTGATCCCAGCCAGAAAAACATGGAAATGTTTGATATTTTTCCTCTCCGGCCAAACAGAACCCACTGTATCACCAACACCACCATCCCTCCATCTCTATAGCCCTTTACTTCCCTCCATTACACTAATAAGGCTAATCACCCCTCAGGCTTGTGCAGCCCTGGGCTGGGAGAACATGTCAGAAAGGGAAGATCAATGGACCACATCAAAGGCTGGAGCTGCACACAAACCGCCCCTTGCAAGGCTCTGAAGATAAGGCTGCTCTCTTCATTTTTCATGAGCTTATCCGGAAGCGCTGTTCTGTTCCTTGCCTGTGGATGGAGTGGAGCCTGCCTGTTTTATTGAGCAGGGGGCTGCAGCCCAGTCATACAGCATGAGAGTATACACGCACATGAACACAAGTAAAATTTGCTTGGTTGCTACACACCCACATGCAGATGCATTTAGTGCACACAGACACACACGCACATACACACAAACACTCAGGAAGTAAAATAAGCAAAGGCTGAATAATATTATGACAGGGGAAACTAAATAATGTAAGGTGAGGGTCTGTTTCTCAGAGTGCATGTGATTTCTGCCCTAGAACATTGGGTGCCAGTATACTAATTTATACTTGTCTAATCTTCAGAACACTGAATAGATGTTATACTCTGAGTCGGTATTCATGTCATAAAATAAGGAATTCCCCTTTACCACGCCCACAAATTGGGGAAAACAAACATTCTTTCCCATTTAATCCCATTGTACAGGGGCCAATTTCGTAGTCGATTTTTTGTTATACAGAAATAACAAAACATGCCGAAAAGCTGCTGTGTTGTTCAAAGATCCGGACCTATGGTTCGCAATTGTCCCATGTAGGGAAATACAGCCTGCGAGAAGAACCCTGTGGCTTCAGGCTACTCGATGTGGAGAGTGAGAAATTGTGGGGACAGGTAAGACATTTAACTCGTTTAGTATAGTCCGTTTGTAACTTCATTCACTACTTGTAGCTTTATAGTCCGTTTGTTTGTGTTGTTGGTCTTGGCTGGCTTAATATTTCTGGTTGGTAGCTAGCTAGCACTCACGTGGCTAACGATACTGCCGTCATGAAAAGGGGGATGAGGGAAGCTCTACAATATTATGTTTTTCTAAGCAGTTAGAACGCTTGGGAGCACGCAATGTTGAAAACTAATATTTTGACATGTTGTACTTTTTAAAAATGTAGTTGTGTAATTGACTGAAACAACCATACAACAAAATAATTACATTTGAAAAAGTCAAATTTTTGCTGGGAGACAATTGGGTGACCAAGGTAACCAACATTTTGCTTTCACCACAGGCGTGCGGGGCCGCAACATTGTATTTAATACCGACTGGAACTATGATACATTCTGAGAAGTGACCCCTTTTCACATATTACACCTTGGTCAAATTTGGCCAATGTGGAAGATCTACATCTTGTGTATTAGCTGAAAAAGGTCAAGCTGCGGACCTCAACAACGTAAAGAAGCATCTCATTAGAAGGAGCCATGGAGCTACTGTAGGGTGTGTTTCACCACCAGACTGCAAAACATGTCTCTTCAACACAGCTATAAATCTGCCTTAAGTCTCAGTCTAAATATATCACCATGCTGTGAATGGAACATACCACCACCACTGGTAGGAGGGGGACACTTTAACTAATGGAATACCCAGAGGAATGAGTGGCGTTTGATATCCACATCGCACCTTATTCGCAAGCAGATGGTTTTCTGATGATAGAGGAAACAAATATTTACTTTAACCAGCAAATTACATTTTGTGACATTTTTCATATGTCTGAGGGAAATGTCATGAACTGCAGCAAATAGTTGCATACAGATTTGATGAACAAATATTGACAGAAAAGATCATTAAAAGTAACTGAGAAAGGCAGATTTTCTAGATTGTTTTATACCTGTTCTAAAATTAATACTAGCTGGCATTTATAACACCCACAGTGGACCTAACAGAACACCAGTATGTAAATGCAGCAGATCCCAAATCTCCCTATGTCCATTATATGATGTCAATCAAACTCCTTGTGCAGCTGAATCAGTGACAGATACTAAACAGCTGTCCGTCCCTGTTAGGCTCAAACTATAGGACTAAATGGTGTTGTGTCAGATGGGTCAGGTGGAAAAATGAAATATATCTTTGTCTGACTTTTTATCTGTTGGATGTCAAGTCCTCATCTCCACTGATTTTCACATGAACTCGTCCGCGTGCACACATGCACACACACACACACACACACACCACACACATGCACACACACACACACACACACACACACACACACACACACACACACACACACACACCCACACACAGTGAAGAGCAGCCCTTCTGAAGACTTTACTATACTGTGTTCCTCATTAGTGGGGAGGCAGGGTACCCTAGTGGTTAGAGCGTTGGACTGGTAACTGGAAGGTTGCAAGTTCAAACCCCTGAGCTGACAAGGTACAAATCTGTCATTCCGCCCCTGAACCCATTGTTCCTAGGCTGTCATTGAAAATAAGAATTTGTTCTTAACTGACTTGCCTTGTTAAATAAAGGTAGAAATAAAACTGCCCAAGTTCCATAACTATAAAATGTACACTCTCTCACTCTGATGCTTTCACACAAACAACCCTGTATCTCTCTGATCTCTATCATCTTTTTATGTGAATATAGAGCCTGTCAAACAGAGCTTCCTTACCATATAGCCAAAGTCCCTTGTGGATCCTCCAAACCCGTGTGTTGAAATGTAAATGAATCCGGACCATCGCTCTGGAAAGGGGCCTGACTGATTTACTGAATACACAGGCCAAAAACACCCAGATTTTTACTTTCACCAGCACACACACATTGTTCACTCTAAAAGCTGTTTCACCAAGCCATTCATGCATTGTGCTTTTTGTAGTTGTCAAAAAACACATTTCCTGTTGTGAGGATGAAATCCAAGCTCATTTTATGTGATGTAAGTTGAATGTGAATCCACTAATTCACGCACTTGATGCATGGCCTACTTACAGTGCCTTGCAAAAGTATGCATCCCCTTGGCGTTTCTCCTATTTTGTTGCATTGCAACCTGTAATTTAAATGGATTTTTATTTGGATTTCATGTAATGGACATACACAAAATAGTCCAAATTGGTGAAGTGAAATTTAAAATCCCCCAAAATCAAAAAATCCCCCCCCCCCAAAAAAAAAGGTAAAACAGAAAAGTGGTATGTGCATACGTATTCACCTCCCTTTGCTATGAAGCCCCTAAATAAGATCTTTACCTCTAGAAGTCACATACTTAGTTAAATAAAGTCCACATGTGTGCAATCTAAGTGTCACATGATCTCAGTATATATATACACCTGTTCTGAAAGGCCCCAGAGTCTGCAACACCACTAAGCAAGGGGCACCACCAACCAAGTGGCATCATGAAGACCAAGGAGCACTCCAAATAGGTCAGTGACAAAGTTGTGGAGAAGCACAGATCAGGGTTGAGTTAAAAATATATAAAAAACTTTGAGCATCCCACAGAGCACCATTAAATCCACTATTAAAAAAATGGAAAGAATATGGCACCACAGCAAACCTGCCAAGAGAGGGCCACCCAATAAAACTCACAGACCAGGCAAGAAGAGCATTAATCAGAGAGGCAGCAAAGAGACCAAAGATAACCTCCACGGCGGAGATTGGAATATCTGTCCATAGGACCACTTTAACCCATACACTCTACAGAGCTGGGCTTTACGGAAGAGTGGCCAGAAAAAAAGCCATTGCTTAAAGAAAAAAATAAGAAAAAACGTTTGGTGTTCGCCTAAAGGCATGTGGAAGACTCTCCAAACATATGGAAGAAGGTACTCTGGTCAGATGAGACTAAAATTGAGCTTTTTGACAATCAAGGAAAATGCTATATCTGGCGCAAGCCCAATACCTCTCATCACCACAAGAACACCATCCCCACAGTGAAGCATTGTGGCATTGCGGCAAGGACTGGGAAACTGGTCAGAATTGAAGGAATGATGGATGTTGCTAAATACAGGGAAATTCTTGAGGGAACCCTGTTTCAGTCTTCCAAAGATTTTAGACCGGGTCCAGCAGGACAATGACCCTAAGCATACTGCTGAAGCAACACTTTAAGGGGAAACACTTAAATGTCTTGAAATGGTCTAGTAAAAGCTCAGACCTCAATCCAATTGAGAATCTGTGGAATGACGTAAAGATTGCTGTACACCAGAGGAACCCATCCAACTTGAAGGAGCTGGAGCAGTTATGCCTTGAAGAATGGGCAAAAATCCCAGTGGCTAGATGTGCCAAGCTTACCGAGACATATCCCAAGAGACTTGCAGCTGTAATTGCTGCAAAAGGTGGTTCTACAATGTATTGACTTTGGAGGGGGGTGAATAGTTATGCATGCTCAAGTTCAGTTTTTTTGTCTTATTAATTGTTTGTTTCACAAAAAAACATATTTTGCATTTTCAAAGTCTTTTGTAAATCAAATGATACAAACCCCACAAAAATCTATTTTAATTCCAGGTTATAAGGCAACAAAATAAGAAAAATGCCAAGGGTGGTGAATACTTTTGCAAACCACTGTAAGCCATACACACATGCACTCAAATACACATGCACGCATACAGACACACGACTCAAACTACAGTGTGGTGTGGTGACCAATTTATGTCAGCCTACACAGCACATTTGCGGGTGTTACAATCTCGGTGTTGAGGTAAAAAGTGTTATCTGAGGGTTGATTCCACTGGGGTTAACACCAGTGGGATTGAAATTGACACCACCTGCAGTGAATAAATGAAGTGTTATTTGAATCACAGTGGAATCACCACCGCGTGGTGTTGTTACTCAACTGTTCATTTCAGTTAAGGGCAATCTCCCTCCGTTTTTTGTGTGTCCATAAAATGTCTGCTCCGAATTAATATTAAACTATGTCTGCAGAAAGAATAGAGTGCCAATTATGACATGATACACTGACTTTGAAAAAAATCTATTTTTTTTAATTGTGAAGTGGATTTACAATGATATACCACACATATACACTTATATTACACAAAGAAAAATAACAAACTTTTCTAAATGAATCCAATCTGTAAGTGGTTGGACTTATTTCATCCGTTATTGAGATTGATGTTCCAGTTTACATACCTTAGGTTGTCAAATTTAACAACATTCTCAACCTTGGAAATAATTTTAACTATAGTTGAGGGTGATATAAAGTTCCAATTGTTGGAACATCTTAACTCTGGCTGGATTCCAAAGGGAATTATTTAACACTTTGCAAACCAGCATAATCAATCAAATTCAATAACATTTATTTATGAAGCCCCTTTTACATCAGATGTCACAAACTGCTCATACAGAATCCAGACTAAAACCCCAAAGAGCAAGCAATGCAGATGTAGAAGCATGGTGGCTAGGAAAAACTCCCCAGAAAGGTGGGGGAAAAAACGTTTTAAGGATCGGCGTCCCATCAACGGGACAGTTGTAAATCATGTAGCGAGTTACGTCAAGATCGCAGATTTTAGAGAAACAACAAATGTTGGTACACATAAGTGTCTTATATTGGCTGAAAGCTTAAATTATTGTTAATATAACTGCACTGTCCAATTTACAGTAACTATTACAGCTCCGAACAACAAAACACTTTTTTCACCACGATAGGTTTGATAAATTCACCTCTGAATGTGAAATGTGTACTTACATTCTGAAATCTTGCTCTGATTTATCATCCAAAGAGTCCCAGAGATAACATGAAGTGTCATTTTGTTAGATAAAATCCTTTTTCGTATCCTAAAAAGGTCCATATAGCATGCACTATCGATTTTGTATTTCCACTCGTTCAACTTGCAAAGAAAGGAATCTGGGAAAATCTCACCCTAAAAGTTGTTTGAAAGAGTCAAATCACATGTGTATGTATTCCTCGGAGATCCTAGAAGGTAATAAGACTTCACTATATCATTTAGGGGTGTAGTATATCCTAGAGGACACCATATTTGGTCAGAGAGCGACACCCTCATGGCACGCCGATGACACGGGCGGTCATCACTTGAATGACTGTATCTTTGCACCAATCTGGGTGAAAGCTAGCTAGCTAGCCAATGAGCTGGGATTTACGGGAGTATCCGGAAACCATGTATAAGTTGTAAAATGTAGCTACTAACCTTGTACGACAGCATGCCTTTTCAATTTGGACAAAAATTATGAGTATATTAAGTTGCGAAATTATGAAAACTGGTTGTTTGCAAATGTTGAACTTATAATATGGCTACTAATACTTGGAGTCCAAAATGTTTCCTTTCAAATGGTACCAAGAATATGCATATCCTTACTTCAGGGCCTGAGCTACAGGCAGTTAGATTTGGGTATTTCATTTAGGCAAAAAAAAAAAGAAGTTTAAGGAACCAGGCTCTGAGGGGTGGCCAGTCCTCTTCATAATGGGACTTGCAATTGTGACCTGTAAACCAGGAGTTTCAGACCATTGTTTTAGGGCAAAACTAAGCTGTCAAAAGTATGAAATTGTCCAAAAAAAGTAATGTATTGTAATAAATAATTACATTTGTATGATAAAATATTTACCTAGGCACTCACTTGGTGAAGGCTACAGGACTGAAAGACAATTATGCAACAATTATGTCTCTGTCACTTGCAAACACCGTCATGGGTGATACTGTTACCTATAAAATTCACTCGAAAAGCAATTTAAGTTGTGATTTTTAACACCCATTGTGTTAGCAACCCAACACTCTTGGGGTGTTAGTTTAACACTATTTGAGATGATCACGTATCATTTCTAAGAAAGTATACAATATAACATTGTGGGTGTTACAATCCGATCACAAATTTGCTGTGTAAAGTGGATTACTCTTTCCATCTGTCAGAGGAGAGAATCCAGCAGGATAACTAGATCCTTGTAGTACCAGAGAGAGCTCTCCTGGGACACTTTCACACTGGGCTGCCATAGGCACATTCTTCTCAGCCAAACACTCATCTGTGTACTACCTACTCTCCTCAGCACCAATCAACCTTTTTTTTGTTCTAATTTATTTTACCCCCTTTTTCTCCCCAATTGGTAGTTACAGTCTTGTCCCATCGCTGCAACTCCCGTATGGACTCGGGAAGGTTTATGAGCCATGCATCCTCTGAAACACAACCCGCCAAGCCGCACTGCTTCTTGACACATTGCTCACTTAACCTGCACCAATGTGTCAGAGGAAACACCATACAGCTGGTGACCGAAGTCAGCGTGCATGTGCACGGCCCAACACAAGGAGCGCGATGAGACAAGGACATCATGGCCGGCCAAACCCTCCCCTAACCAGGACAACGCTGGGCCAATTGTGTGCCGCCTCATGGGTCTCCCGGTCGAGGCCGGATGCGACGCAGTCTGTAGTGACGCCTTAAACCACTGCGTCACTCGGGAGGCCCAGCACCAACCAACTTACAAATGACTCCCGAGTGCACTTTGAAAACCTGCTAGAAATTCTGCAACATGCCATGATAAATGTTCCTGTATAGCATCTCCTTCAATAAATAACAAATGAAATTGGTACTTAAATGCTCAGGTTATTTCTCTAAATCAAAAGATCTATTTCTAAGTGTTAATCGGAGCAGAGTCAGGTTGAGAGCCATGTTGGTGTGTATGTTATGGAATGTGACTGTTTACATACACCTGAAACCTGGAACTGGCCTTAGCATAGGGAAGGGGTGTGAGTGAGCATGTTCACATGCACAAGTCTGTGTGTATGAGACTGAAATATGCACCTCGTTCCTCTCCATGATTGCAGCCCCTACCACTTCGCTCTCCTCTACTCTCTCATTTCCCTCTTCTCTACCTCTCTACTTGTCAATGCCGCGCTCTCTCTCTCTACCTCAGTTTAGCACTCTCTCTCTACCTCATTTTATCTCTCTTTCTCTACCTCATTTCATCTCTCTTTCTCTACCTCATTTTATCTCTTTTCTCTACCTCTCTACCTCTGTTTTTCTCTCTCTCTCACTTCCTCACTCTATGAACTGTGACACTACTCATCCAGAAGCTCTATTCCCCAACTGCCAGCCCCATGTCGGCTGCCTCCCGCTTGCCATTTCTTAACTGTGGACTTCATTACCTGTTCATTACCTGTCATTTACCCAAATGTCTATCATGCTGAGGGAATAACAGGTGGAAAAATGACAGGCAATTATTGATAATTGGGAATGTGAATGTCAGCATCGCAGCGGCAAAATAAAATGTAAAAAAAAGCTTCCATAACTTAAACATGGTGTTCTTATGCATTTACTGTGCATAGCACTGGGGGGAGGGGGAATACAAGGTGAAGGTCAGCAAACATCTGTTTTGGCAGCAATTTCCTTAGAATCCTCCTCCTTCCAACACTCTGATAATGTTATCCAATGACCGTAGGCTGAGCATAAATAGACATGGATTGTACTGTTGTTGTGACAGATGAGCAGTGTTGGTCAGATCTCCAGTGTAGAGAGCCTCGGGTGATAGTGACAATGCCGTAGCTCTCACCCCTGTGCCCACTCTGTGGTAGTGGTCCAGTGGCGGGTTAGACCCGGCTGTCTTCGGGGTGACTAGTGCATTTCTATGGTCTGATTCATCATTTCTGATGGATATGTTCAATTTCAAAATTCAAAGCTATTGCTTTTTGCCACGTCTATGTATTCCAAATTGCATCAACTAGAAATGTGTATGTATACATTGGTTTATGTTTGTTTGGTGTTTGTGTGAATGTGTGTGTGTACTGTACGATGAGTGTGTCAACCATACTGCTTAGATTGTCTTTCTCCACCCCTCTATCCATGCCCATGGCAGTCACAGGCCCCTTCTCTACCTGTCCCTGGAGACAGTACCTCCAACAGAACCATGTCCCTGCCATGCTGTCTGCTGTTACAGTCACAGAGCCATATGACAGCTCTGCCTGCCACCTCACCACCTCACCAACTCCTGGTGACTTTGATCAACTCCATCTCTTTGTGTCGATGCCTCACCCCTCCAGGTTGTCTACCAGGACTAATCCTGGCCATCTGGAGACTTAAGATGATGGATTCACAAGCCTTTGGCTCAGGCTATAGACACGAAATCACGTCAGTATTGTCACAGGAGCCACTGAGATTCCAGTTTTGCTAAGCTCCTCAGAGTACTTTTTATTGAGATGTTAGCTGGAAACCTGGATCCCTTTCAGGCAAAGTAAGGGTGCATTGAGAGAACAAGCTTTGTTTCAGATCTGAATCAGTTTGCTTCATTTGAGGAAAAGCGTGAACAGCGTAGGCTAGTGCTGCACAAACAAAGGATGTGCCAGTTACCAAAGGATGTGCCAGTTGTCTGTTAACTTATGAAACATAAATGAATGACGACTGTAGTTGTTGCACACCCCCGATGTTTCCACTCAAAGAGAATTCTGAGTAGTTAAAAACTTTAAGTAGGTCAGGTTTGTGAGGAGAATATGAGTCTGAGTTGAACTTGAAGCCATGTTGTGAGCAGCAGAGGCATATTGATTGTCAACTTCCTTCTATGTCACTTCACATTGAATCGCCAGTGGTAAGCATGGAAAGGTCAGACAGTATGTGTGTGAATGATTTAACAAACTTGAAGGGCAGCAAGAGCCAGACAAGATGAGAGCTACCTTTCTTCAAGAACACAGGTTCAGAGTTCTCAAAGCAGAAAAGGCCCTTCAGCCTTAGTCTATGCACTCCCAGAGAAACCCTGGGGACTTAGATGTTATTGGTTGAGGTGCAGGGAAGCCCCTACACAGCCTTAAAGTGTTATTTCCCTTAACCTGGTTAATTCCATCATGACAGATTGCCGCAATGAAAATGGTATCTAACATTTATAAGGGAGTAGCAAGCCCTACCAACCTCTGCTGCCTATAAGCGGCTGTACTGTGCTTTGGTAGAACTGCATTCCGACTGGGCAAACATTGATTGAATCAAAGTGGTTTCCCACGCCATTTCCATGAAATTACGTTGAATCAATGTGGAGTAGATGTTGAATTGACGTCTGTGCCCAGTGGGTTGGCTGTGGTTGATGGAGGAGGTCTTTTAATAAGTCCACCTGACTACATTTGACCTTTGACCATCAAGACCACAGTAGGGCATCCTCAGTGACATCATCTACTGCCTTGAGGTGCTCTGCGCTGGATATCCAATCAGCGCTGTTCATCTGTTCATCTGTTCATCTGGCTCTCTCATGCCGTCCCTGAGGGGGTGCGTCACCTGAGTGGGTTGATTCACTGATGTGGTCATCCTGTCTGGGTTGGCGCCCCCCTTGGGTGACATCCGTGGCGGAGATCTTTGCGGGATATACTCAATCAGGATGGTAAGTTGGTGGTTGAAGATATCCCTCCAGTGGTGTGGGGGCTGTGCTTTGGCATAGTGGGTGGGGTTATATCCTTCCTGTTTGGCCCTGTCCGGGGGTGTCCTCGGGTGGGGCCTGTTCCTGTCTCAGCCTCCAGTATTTATGCAGTAGTTTATGTGTCGGGGCTGGGGTCATACTTCTCCTGTCCAATTCGGTGTCCTGTGTGAATCTAAGTGTGCGTTCTCTAATTCTCTCCTTCTCTCTCTCGGAGGACCTGAGCAGGACCATGCCCCAGGACTACCTGACATGATGACTCCTTGCTGTCCCCAGTCCACCTGGCCGTTGCTGCTCCAGTTTCAACTGAACCGCGGCCCTAGGACCATGCCCCAGGACTACTTGACATGATGACTCCTTGCTGTCCCCAGTCCACCTGGCCGTGCTGCTGCTCCAGTTTCAACTGTTCTGCCTTATTATTATTCGACCATGCTGGTCATTTATGAACATTTGAACATCTTGGCCATGTTCTGTTATAATCTCTACCCGGCACAGCCAGAAGAGGACTGGCCACCCCACATAGCCTGGTTCCTCTCTAGGTTTCTTCCTAGGTTTTGGCTTTTCTAGGGAGTTTTTCCTAGCCACCGTGCTTCTACACCTGCATTGCTTGCTGTTTGGGGTTTTAGGCTGGGTTTCTGTACAGCACTTTGAGATATCAGCTGATGTACGAAGGGCTATATAAATAAATTTGATTTGATTTGATTTGATTTACAACCAGAGACATGGATTAATACATGGTGGCTCTGGTTCCAACCACGGTCCATGTCTATTCATGGCATATTAATGATGTCTGATCAGTTACATCATAGGCTTCTTCTGAGAGACAGAGGGGCGAGTAAAGGGGAGAGGGGGAGGGTTGATGACTGGGTTCCTGAAGAGAACGCCCCGGCTTGTTCCCTCACGCTCACTGCTTTTCGTTCAAAGTGCAGCTCAAGGCCTCTACTCCCTGTCCGTCCGTAGCACAGAACAGAGCAGGATGTTAAAGCTCTTAAAACACTGACGTTTGCTACTCGCTCCACTGATGAGAAAGATTTCCTGCACTGTCCCTGGAAGGAGAGGGGGAGGAAAAAGGAGAGAGGAAGATGTGGATAGAGCTCGCGTGAGGCCTTTGAGGGAGAGATGCAGAGAGGCAGATAGTTGCGTGTGTGAGAGAGAGGGAGAGTGAGCGAGAGTGAGGGAGAGAGGCCCAGAGTGACAGAGTGAGTGAGCAAGAGACAGAAAGAGAGAGAGGCAAAGCGAGAACCGTGCTGATCCGACCCCAGCTCCACTGCAACAGATAGATCTCTATTTTAAAACGACGCTGCAGGACGTCTAGTTAGGAAGCAGGCAGCAGCAACATCTCAGTGGCCCTGCTGAATATTCATACTGACTGATTAATTCCGTAGGAGTTGTCTGTCTGACATGTTCCAACGGCTATCCAACCCTATCCTGTGAATAGGCTGAGCAGCTGAATGGATCTGTTGCTGGGCTTACTGCATAAGGGAGAGAAGTGATCATGCTAAACCAATTTCCACATTCATAACAACAAAAAGGGTATTTTCATATAATACATATTTTTTAAATGTAACCTTTACTTAACTAGGCAAGTCATGTAAGGACAAAGTCTTATTTACAATCACGGCCTACCCCGGCCGAACACGGACGACACTGGGCCAATTGTGCGCCGCTGTATGGCACTCCCAATCACGATACAGCCTGTATCCGAATTTGGGACTGTAATGACGCCTCTTGCACTGAGATGCAGTGCCTTAGACCACTGCGCCACTCGGGAGCTCTACTTAAAAGCCAGATCAGTGATTATTGCAAAACAAGCAGGTTAAACTATTGTGATACAATAGTACAATTATTAGTGGGTCTTATGGTTGTGGAAGGCTTATATTTAGCTTAAGTATATTTTCACAATCTCTGAATTCATTAGATTATTGCTGACTGTTTGAAATGGAGTGCATTTTACCTTTAATTGTACAACAAAGCTTATTGAGAGAAAACATATTAAATCATTGAGATACTGTACATTCATGGGTTGCACTGCCGTCACTCTGTAGACGTAGTTCCCATTGTTATCAACGTTCTACAGATGCCGCAGCATATTGATGTCCAACTGATGTTTGATGTTCAGTCTTTCTGAACGGGAGCTAATAACTGTTTTGTCAAAATTACACTAGTGGCCTGGAAATACGATGACATTTCTAAAGTAGACAAATAATTTGTAGAAAACAACATTGGCATAAATAGGATGTCATCAAGTTTACTTTAGACAGATGACAATGTTGCCAAGAGCTAGCAAAGTTTGTCAGAAATAGCAAGCAATGCTAACGTTTGCTAGCTAAAACGTCAGTGCTCTTAGCTAGCTAACTAAAGTTATACTGCATCTAAAGTCAATCTGGTGACATCACAATGATGACAAAAGCTTGTCCTACTAATTATTTGCCTAATTTTGAAATGTCAGTGTTTCCAAGCCACAGCAATGCACTTTAGATGAAATCTTCATCAGCACCTATTGAGACTGCATTGAGTAGAATGCTCTGCTGGGCATCAGTCCTAAAACGAACGTTCAAAACAACATTTTGATGAATCATGCATCCATGAATATGATGAATCGCCCATAAGCTTTAATTTTTTTTTTTTACAAAATTAAAAAGATTTTTAGCCCATATCGCCCAGGCCTAGCAGAGATCCAATAACTTTTTCACCATGTTGCTGCATTTGTTTGTCTGTGTTTGCATGTTCCCGTGCTTCTTGGATTGATTCCAAAGAAGCTTGTGTTTGAACACAGTGTGAGCATCTTGGAGCGGAGGCTGATGCAGTTACCCTATGAGCCAGGGGCCGTCATTCCATACCAGTGTCATGTGGCACATTAACATCCTGCTGGTACTAGCAGCCTGCCAGGCAGACCCTCAAAGTGGAACCTTGGAATGCCAGCCAGTTGACTGATGTGCTGTTGTTTCAGCCATGCTATCTCTGGCACTCCTCACACACTGCTCTATTGTCACTCTGCTCGGCTCCTACAGATAGCAATCTCACCTCACAAACCAGAGAGAGATAGGGTATGCTAAGCAGTGGGGCTTTATATAAGCCTCCCTGGGGTGGGGGGAAGGGGGGGCATTTTTCCATCCAAAAAAGTAAACTATTGTTATGCTTTGTCACATGGGATCAGCAGAGAGACAGAGTGACACTGAAGGAGTAGAAGAGGGAGAAGAGAGAGCAAGAGAGCGAGAAAGGAGAGATGTCACTAAGGACACAGAGTGAGTGACAAAACCTTATTGAATTTGTTTGTCTTGCTCAACGGTTGAGATGAATCTCATTTCTTGTGGCTGACAGCTAGGGACAAGCACATCAAAGAAGGGCATCACACAGACAAATGTATTTTCCTTTAATAATGAATACAAGGAAGGTTGCCCTAAGGAAACCAAACAGTGATAACATGTCTATCCCAGGGAACAGGGCACATGGAGGCTCTACACAAAGATACCCCATTATCCTGGAAGCATGCACTAAAAATAGGCCTCCCACTGACAAACCATTAGTGGAGTAGGATGAGGAAGTGGAATGGAGGACAGGGAAATCAACCAGGGATCTTCAAAGAAATTCATGGTGCACAATGCACATCACTACCAGGAAATTCTAATGTTGCATAGGCAAAATCGAACGGTGATAGGTTGATCCAACTGGTCATACGCCTTATAATTCTTTGTCTGATGTAGACTGTAAGGATGTAACGATTCACCGATACACATCGGTCTCCAATTCAAATGTTTAAGATGCGAGTGCATCGCCGTGGACCCCAAACCGATCCAAATGCCGTAGCAGTGCGTGGGTAAAATCAATGGGGAAGTCAAGCCAGGAGTATTATATATATTTTTACATCTTATGTTGAGATAATTGCATTGTTTGCTCTATAACCCGTTAGAAATGCATGTATACGTCATCGTGATAGCCGATATAAGGCCGATAAGGCAAAAGAGAAGTGGCACAAATTGGCAGAATACATTCAACCACACATGTGTGTATCATCACAGTTAAAACCGGAGACCAACATCTGTCCTGTTAAAGTCCACAAAGAAAATATTGCATGTAAAAAACAGTTACATGATCTACACAGCATGATCGAATGCAAGTCAAAGTTGGTAAAATTCCCCATGGTTTGCTCAATTGTAATAATGTCATAACAAAAAAAAATTGAAACAGCAAGATTAAAATAGTCTAATGGGCAACACAACTGTAATGCACTTCAACTTTGATATGTTGTAGGCTAACTATAGGGAGAAGACACCGGAATACTGTTGTTAACAAGTGGGTAACACCCAAGATGTGCACTCCTCTCATGCGGAGGCAGCATTTCAATGAGCACATTCACACTAACTCTTCACAATAATATATGCAACAATAAACATGTTGATAATATATGCCCACAGCCCACAAGATATTACCATTTTGCGGCGAAGATGGAAGCAAACATGAAATAAACCGAACAAAAAAAAGGAATAACATGTTACGCACATTGTAAACATTTCAGCGTTGATCATCTTACGACGAATATGAGAACTTAAACCACTGCATTTTTATTTTCGTCACTATGGAGAGTTGTATCCCGTTGAGTCATGCAACAGCACCTCTTCAACCTCAGGAGGCTGAAGAAATTCAACTTGGTCCCTAAAATAAAGTGGAGACAGTACAGGTACATCAGTACAGGTGCATCAAAGTGGGGACTGAGAGACTGAACATCTGCTTCTGGTTCCAGGCCATCAAATGGTTAAATAGTCATCACTAGCCAGCCTCCGCCCAGTACCCTGCCCTGAAATGTAGTCACTGTTACTAGCTGGCAACTAACCGGGACTCAACCCTGCTCCTTAGAGACTGCTGCCCTATGTACTGTGGCGTACAGCAGGGTCAGCCACTGGGGGAGACTCGTCGAGGCCTGGTGACAGATGGTGTATACATCACGAGGCGATGGCTCCATCTGCTGGACGTGCCAGATCTCGACGGGTTCTCCAGCCAGGACTAATTGGGGCTGATTGGGTGTTGGTGAGTAATCAAGGGTTGATTGCTCACCAGCTGTGCAAGGCCCATAAAGCTGCCTGAAGGGCAGCACACAAGGGAGAGTGGGGGAAGAAAGGATTCCCGTATAGTTGAGGACGGTTACAGAGGTAAGAGAAGTCAGTGCAGTTTTGAACCCCACATGATACAGCACGAACCGGAGCCCAGAAGTCGGTATCCTGGAGATGCTCTTATGGGGGAGACCTATCCTTTTCGATGTATTATTTAAATAAACACCTTTGAAACCGAGCTAATCCTACTCTGTCCGTGTCTGATCTGTGTAAACGTCTTGACCAAACCCTCTGGTCTGCCACAAGTGGTGGAGAATGCGGGCACTCTAACGTGGTCAGCTCAGGGTTGACGTTTACACAGCCTCAGCATGGAGGAGTTGATAGCTCAGTTTATCCGAGCCCAAGAAGCACAACAAGAATGAACGCTGGAGGAACAAGAACTACAAAACATCCCGTCTCGTTGAGGAAATCATGAAGCTGCAAGGAGGAGCGTCTCCTGAATCACATCCCAACCAGTTTTTAATCAAGCTAACGGAAGATGATTACATCGAAACATACCTCTGTACGTTTGAACAGACATCGCTACGGGAAGGATGGCCAAGGCCGAAGTGGGCAAGTCTGCTGGCCCCGTTCCTCTCTGCGAATGCCCAAAAGGCATATTGGGATCTGAATGACGAACAGGCGGCTAACTACGACGGACTTAAATGGGAGATACTCAGCCGCTACGGGTACAGCCTGGCCCATTGGGCTCAACAGTTCCACGACTGGAGGTTCGTACCCACGCATCCCCCCCGAGCCCAGATGAGTGACCTACTGGGCATCACCAGGGAGTGGATCCTAACGGACGTATCCACCCTCTCCATCCTAGACAAAGTGGTCCTGGATCGCTTCCTATGGGCACTACCCCACAACATGAAGAGGGCAGCAAGTCTATGCATGCCCCAGACCTTGGAGGGCCTCCTAGAAGCAGTGGAGACGCATCAGAACACTCAGGCCCTGCTGAGTAGGAGCTGTGCCGAGTCAGCGACCCGTGCGAGGAGTCGGAAGGACAGCTCCACTGCTGTGGACCCTGAACCGACAGTCGACAGGGCCAAAGGACAGCAAACCCCTGGAGAGATGGCTGGTGTAGGGCCAACCCGCCACCGATGACCCCAGGTAGATGGAGACCAAAGGAGGTGTTTTGAGTGTGGAGCCCAGGGAAACATTGCCTGGAATTGTCCGGCTCGAGGGGAGTTGATGCCATCAGCAAGCCCCGGTGGCTAGGTGGGTCACGCAGGGAACTACGTCACCTCCTGTTGGTACACCACGAATCAACTGCACCCATGGTCCCTGTGAAGGTTGACGGACACGACACGGAAGCTCTATTGGACTCCAGAATAATGTTAACCCTCGTAACCACGAGCCTACTGAACCAGGAGATCAAATGTGGTAGGGAAATGTCTGTTTCCTGTGTTCACGGTGACACAAATCGGTATCCAACTGTATGGGCCAACATCGTGACGCCACAAGGCGGGTGCAGGACCAGAGTTGCCGGTACCTCTCCTAGTGGCTCGAGATTGTCCGAGGCCCTGTGGGGGCACGAGCTGAAGAAGAAGGTACGAGCCGGCCAAAGACGACAGTGAGGACGACCCATTGCCTGTGCGACCTGGAAGCAAACGGTGAACCAAACTGTTTCTATGGGTCCAGAGTTGGAGGGGGTGCCGGAACCCAACCCCCATCGGGAACCATGGGAGGAAGAGCCCAGCTTCCCCCTCCTCGATTTCGAGGGGCCAGTCAAGACACCCCCATTTCCAGATCAAGAATAACCTTTTGTATCAGGTGTCGCGCCAACAGGGGGAACTTTGAGAGGTGTTGCTGTTGCCCCAACGGTACGTGGGAACCGTTCTTCAGCTGGCCCACACCCACCTGTTGGGGGCGCACCTGGGAATGGAGAAGACCCGGGAATGGATCGCTGCCCGGCTCCACTGGTCTGGGATGAGGAGGGCCGTGGAAGACTACTGTTGCAGCTGCCCAGGGTGTCAAATGACTGCCCCAAAGGCACACTTCCGAAACCCAAGGGTCCCCCTACCAATCATCGGGTGCCCTTTGAACGCATTGCCATGGACATAGTGGGACCCCTGATAAAAAAAGCATGAAGACACAGGTACATCCTGGTAATAGTAGACTATGCCACCCGGTATCCCAAGGCAATTCCCCTATGGGCAGCGGTATCCAAGGGAATCACCCAGGAGCTGTTCCACCTTTTAGCTGGGTTGGCATCCTGAACGAGACCCTGACAGATCAATGAACTGAGTTTATGTCCTGCCTAATGAAAGATTTTTGTGCCCTCCTGCAGATCAAGCAGATCCGGACCTCCATATTTCACCCGCAGACGGATGGGCTCATCGAGCGGTTCAATAAAATGCTCAAGCAAATGCTGTGGAAGGTCATCGAACAGGACGAGAAGAACTGGG
Organism: Oncorhynchus masou masou; assembly: GCF_036934945.1. Taxonomy (NCBI): domain Eukaryota; kingdom Metazoa; phylum Chordata; class Actinopteri; order Salmoniformes; family Salmonidae; genus Oncorhynchus; species Oncorhynchus masou. Next base: position 65,237,149 of record NC_088216.1, read on the forward strand.
ACCAGCCACTACCCCACCTAATTTTCTCAATACAAGAAGTACCCCAGTCCTCCACAGGGTTTTCCCCTTTCAAATTCCTCTACGGGAGGAGGCCACGCGGCCTATCAGACCTCGCCAAGGAGGTGTGGGAATCCCAACTGACCCCATTACGCAGCGTGGAAGAGACGATGAGGGAGCGGATGATAGCCATATGGCCAGTCGTGAGGGAACATATGAAAAAGGCCCAAAGCGTCCCAGCCCAGATCTACAATCGGGGATACCAGCCCCGAGAATTCCAGGTGGGAGACAGGGTGTTGGTCTTAATCCCCACGGCCGAAAATAAGTTCCTGGCAGCATGGCACGGGCCCTACGAGGTGATCAAGAAGCTGGGACCTGTCAATTACCGCGTACGGCAACCGGGAAGACGGAAACCTTAACAGATTTACCACGTGAACCTATTGAAGAAGTGGCACGAGAGGACAGCCTTGGTCGTGTTATGGTCAGGACCCAGGACGCCAACGATACCAGTGGTGGTCCCGAGCAATGAGGACCTGGACCCGGCCCAGAAGGAAGAGCTCAGGGAGCTTGTCGATCAGAACACGGCGGTGTTCTCTGAGAAGCCGGGCAGCACGACCGTTATTGAACACCACATCTGTACCCGGCCCAGGGAAACGGTACGAAAGAAGCCATATCGGATTCTGGAGGCCCAAAGAAAGGCAGTGAAACAGGAAGTGGAGGCTATGCTGAGGATGGGGGTCATTGAAGAGTCTCTCAGTCCATGGTGCAGCCCCATAATGTTGGTGCCCAAACCAAACTGTGCCTCCGCTTCTGTAAACATTTCCAGGGTGTGAACGACATATGCTTATTCGACCCCTAACCCATGCCGAGGGTGGACGAGCTCATCGACCGATTAGGAAAGGCCCGGTACATCAGCACCCTTGACCTTGATATTGGCAGGTACTGTTGGCACCCTCCTCCCGAGAGAAGACGGCGTTCTCGATCACACGACGGTTTGTATCAGTACCGGGAGCTCCCATTCGGTCTCCATGGAGCCCCGCCCACCTTCCAGCGACTGATGAACAGAGTGCTTCGACTCCGCCAACAGTACCCAGTGGCATATTTGGATGATATCATCATCCACAGCCAAGGTTGGGAAGAGCACCTGACACGCCTCCAGGCGGTGCTGGAAGCGCTCTGACAAGCCAGGTTGACCGCGAACTCCAAGAACTGCAAACTAGGTTTCGAGGAGGTGGAGTACCTGGGGTATTTGATCGGACGGGGGAATGACAAACCCAGGAGAGGAAGGTTCATGCAGTACGTGACAGGCCGTTTGACGCACCAAGACACAGGTCAAGTCCTTCCTGGGACTGGCCGGATACTCTAGCCGGTTTATCCCCAACTTTGCGGCTATAGCTTACCCCCTCACCGATCTAACCAGGGCCCGCCTCCCGAAAACAGTGAGATGGACGGACGAGACAGAAGCGGCGTTCAGCCGTCTGAAGGAAACATTGTGCTCTTATCCAATTCTCATAACGCCTGGTTTCCAGGTGCCGATGGTGGTCCAAATGGATGCATGTGATACGGGACTAGGGGCTGTTCTGTCCCAGATACACGAGGGGGAGGAGTACACCCTCATGTACATCAGCCGAAAGCTGATACCTAGAGAACAGAAGTACTCTATTGTTGAGAATGAGTGTCTAGCGGTGAAGTGGGCGCTAAACACTCTCAAGTCTTACCTATTAGGTACCCACTTCACCCTGGTCACGGATCATGCTCCCCTGGTCTGGATGGCCAGGGGAAAGGACACAAATGATAGGGTCACCAGGTGGTTCTTGTCCCTTCAACGCTTCTCTTTTTTCTGTTGTGCACAGGTCAGGGGTGAAGCATAGAAACGAGGATGCCCTATCGAGAAGGGAGACATATGTCGCACTGATAACAGTCCCTCCCCGACAGAGCTAAGGGGGTGTGGCAAACAGCAGGTCAGCCACCAGGGGGAGACTCGTCGAGGCCTGGTGACAGACAGTGGAAACATCACGAGGCGATGGCTCCATCTGCTGGACGTGCCAGATCTTGACGGATTCTCCAGCCTGGACTAATTGGGGCTGATTGGGAGTTGGTGAGTAATCAAGGGCTGATTGCTCACCAGCTGTATAAGGCCCAGAAAGCTGCCAAAAGGGCAGCACACAAGGGAGAGTGGGGGAAGAAAGGATTCCCGTATAGTTGGGGACAGTTACAGAGGTAAGAGGAGTGAGTGCAGTTTTGATCCCGACAGGATACAGCAAGACCCGAAGCCCAGAAGACGGTATCCTGGAGAGGGTCTCATGGGGGAGACCTATCCTTTTCTTTTTGAATTATTATTTAAATTAACACCCTTGAAACCGAGCTAATCCTACTCTGTCCGTGTCTGATCTGTGTAAACGTCTTGACCAAACCCCCTGGTCTGCCACAGTAAATATATAGTCCTTGAACACGGGTTACTTTAATAATGTTTACATGCTTTTTTACCCACTGTATACTGTATTCTAGTCAAGGCTCATCCTACATAACTACTGCTGTACACACCTTTTCTATTCAAATATTTTTATTTGAATGTATTGTTTTGTATTGTTACGTATTACTGCATTGTCGGAGCTACACCCGTGGTAACATCGTCAAAATATATGTACGTGCTCAATACAATTTTATTTGACCCCTGTATCATATCGGAGCCCATGTATCTAGATAAGTATCAAATAGTCTTGAAAGGAAAAGACGCACATACTTCTTTCTACTTGCACTCTACAATACATACCAATGTAGACGTTACAGTAACGTGATTGCAGTAGAAAGAGGCTGTCTACATTATCTATACAAAAGGTCTGCATAGATGGAGGCTGTCCTCTTCATCTGAGCAAAAAGCCTGTGCACCTCTGGCTATTGTGTCCATACAGACCCTAGAGGCGCTGTGGACATTGCAATATCATAGGTGGTGAGGTATAAAAGCTCCAGGCAGCATGAGAATGTTACATCTGTGTCTGCAAGCAAGCAGCAGTGTACTTTCTAGTTTAGATTTTTTTCCTAAAGGCCTTAAGCCAAACCTAACCGAACAACACCTGTTGCGCCACCCAAGCTACAGTACCTCTGAGGCCACATCAGAGGATCACCAAAGATCTGTGGTACATTTTCATTCTGCTACTCTCCTCCTGTGGTGGTAAAAATCACAGCTGCATGCATTGTTGTAAAGTACCTAATTATGGTGGACGGTCTGTTCTGAAAGGCCTTTTTCCATTTGGGCTTTTCTCCAGGACCAGCTCATATTGCGCTAATAATGATGACAACTGTGAAATATTCTTCAGCCAAAACTGAAACACTGCTTAATCTCTGCCAAACATGTCATTTGTCTGTTGCTTCATGGACCAACAAATCCACTGAGTCACAATAACTCCATGCATGGGCCCAGATATTAACCACCCTTTATTGCAAACAATTCAAGCTGTGGTCTAAAGCAGAGGCCCTCAGGCTGCTGGTCTCATGGGAGGTGAACACACTCTGAGAGGTTTGTTTTTATGAAGCTTACGCAGGCTCTTACAGAGAAGCTCTTTGTCCCATGGTCAAATACTGTTAAAACCTACTACTACTATTACACCGGGTAGACTTCTCTCACAAGTAGAGGCTTACAGTTTTCAGACTAAGAATTGTGTGTGTGTGTGTGTGTGTGTGTGTGTGTGTGTGTGTGTGTGTGTGGGCAGTTGTAAACAAAGACACTGTGTAAACATTGATATGGTAGGTTGCTTCCCCTAAATTCAGTAAATACCTATGAAACAGGACATGGGGAAGTTGGGTCTGAGGAACACTTTGTCAAAAGGCTGGGAAAAACTTGAAAAAACAACTACAGATGACACGGTTTGCTAAATGCCAACCATTGGCTCAAACAGTGTTTATTTGGGTTTAATAATGTTTGAAGACAAGTGGCAGAAGCTTGAAAATATTTAGGGGTAACAACTGGCTGCCTCAATAAGCACAGTTAGTTTGCTGCTCCATGGCAGGGAAAGCAGATTGTTGATTTATGTAGAGTCCTCAACAACAAGCAGCAGCAGAAACCATGTGGACCTTGGTTCTGCCAAGGAAAGCATGAATTTAATTAATTCCCATCTTACAAGGTGTGCATATGCTGGGAGTACTGTAATGAAACCCTAATGCCATCAGCAAATTGGTCTGACATGCTGCTAAAACAGATGCCTGCCGGTGTGCTCATATAGCACTTAGGGAGGGAGCCAGCCAGGCAACCAAGCAGCTAAATTGCAGAGTTAAGGTATGATGCATGCTCAGAGATATGGTCTAACAGAGAAGTCCCATGCTGGGTAATTAAGCGCTTATAGCTGTGTGTGGCTCTGGAAACACTGAAGCAGACAGGACTTTGGCCTTCACACCTGACTAGGGTAAAGGGCCGGCGAAGGGCTCCACTTCCTTTCCTTCCCAAAGGTCCATCAAATATTTCATTTCATCCTCCCTTGAAATTCAATACGTGTCATGGTTTTCTTGTGTCGAAGGAGAGGCAGACCAAAACGCAGCGTGGTTATTATTCATGGTTCTTTAATAAAGAAACTATACATGAATAGACTAACAAAACCAAGAAATGTGAAAAACCAAAACAGCCCTATCTGGTGCAAACACAGAGACAGGAACAATCACCCACAAAACCCAACAGGCTACCTAAATATGGTTCCCAATCAGAGACAATGACTAACACCTGCCTCTGATTGAGAACCTGTTAAGGGAATTTTTATCAATGATGACTAATTATGTATACATTTCAATCAGGACTAACTAGTCCAAATGCTATTATGTACTGTACATATATGAATGTTCTCTTCTTGCTCCCATTCCCAATTGTATATAATATAGTCAGGAGTTTAGAACAGTGCCTTGGTACAAATGAATGAACTATCTCTAGACTGTCTAGAATGCTATCTACACTGATTGGCTGACCTTGGCTACAGGCAAGGAGGGAAGGCTCGAGAACTATAGGACCTCTCTACCGGTGTCATGAAGAGATAGAACATTTAGGAAACGCTGACGTCATTTTCAGTTTATAACCTGTGGAAAAATGTGTATATACCAGTACTCTCTTGAATTAAACGCTGTTACCTGACTTTTAAGACCGGGGCTCTGTCCATTCTTATAAAAATATTGGGTCTTAGAATCCCTTCGAATGCATTGACAGAGTATTTAATTCTGATTGGGAAACAATACAGAGGAATTTAGAATTCCTTTAACAGAACCATATCAGGCCAAACACAGAAACAGACAAACTAGACACACAACATATAATGCCCCCTCAGATCACACCCTGACCAAAGAAAACATAGAAACATACAAAGCAAACTATGGTCAGGGTGTGACAATACGTGAAGGTGTGTTCTCTGACCAGTCCTTCAATAACGGTGCCTTTTGTTTTTCTATCATGATTTTTTTTTAAACCAAATGTTTTATTCATTTTGTAATTTTCTTTGTTGGGGGGGGGGTTACATGTACAGGTACAATATATAATATATACAGTACATTTTGTGGGCTGCCATGCAAAAAGAAAACAAAATAAGTAAAAAGTATTGAATCATTTTGATTTGGATATATGTTGCCTACATCACCAACCCCAATAATGGTGCCATTCCTTAAGTAAAGCAATTTTCAGAAAGGAAATCATAGAGTGGATGTAATAAACGTATGTAAGTCTGACAATGGCCTGCTGATGGCAATTGCCAGATTACTCTGCTGCCCATGCTGAATCCCAACCAAGAGAAAGACTGCTGATGCCAATACTCCAGCCACTTCTGTGTTCTCTCCAGGAAAGGCAATACAATAAGAATAGGGCAAAACAAATGCAATACAGTTAAAGCTTCCTTTAAATGACTTGCATGATATTACATAACACTCCAAATGATGTTTTGCTATTTCATATTCAGCAAATGAATACTTGAAAATACTAGCATAAAAGAAAAGAACATTTGCATTTATGGATATTTATGCAATGCTTCATATGGAACACAGATTACTAACTTCTGTCTAACTGTTGGAGAAAAACAGAACACTGGGTGATTTGTCTTACCTTTCTCCCCTAGGCTGTTCTATGCCAATTACCACTGGCAGCATTCAATTCTGCACTGGGTTAATTTGAACCATCTCATATTCATGAGTGTTGGCCAAGTGTTTCATTATTGTCGCTATGACTGCATTCATCACAGCCTCCGTGCCTACCTCCACAGTGATTAACGTAGCACCACAACAGTTTACCCCCAAAAAAGATTCAATTTCAGAATCTGGCAATAACAGGGTAATTGGTGTGATGGAGAGAGACGAGATAACAGAATAAAAGAAAAGAAGGAGAAGCAGGGAACTGGCAGAGAGCTGGGAGAGATATTTGCCCAAGGTCATGAAGTCTCTTTCTCTGTTCCTCTCGGTCTCTCTCCCTCTTTCTCAAACAGAAAAGTATTACCCCAGAGAGATGAAACACTGAGCCTCTATCATCGGCTTTGTTTCACATTTGCATTTTGAGTAGCCTGGGTTTCCATGGGGATGTCGTTGGGGTTGTGAATGGGGATAGGAGGATGAGAAGTGGGTTAATAAAAGGAGTAGGGGGGTCTTTGATCTGACACCTGAGGCTGTCCGCCTTCATCTCTGATGAGGTTAGATGAGTCACGTTTTCGACTGACGACAGGCGGATTGAAGGTTAATGAAGCGTCTCAGTGTTGGTGTGCCTGGCATGCTGACAGTAGAGGTGTCACACAGCTTTAGGGTCACAATCATAATAATCATACTGATCCTGTAAGGTGGCACTCGTCTCTTAGCACCTTCCCTCTCCCTTCCCCTCACTGTAAAACAAATATAGTTGTTTCAACAAAACCTTAGGAAATAAATGGTTCCACAGCATTTTCAGTGTTACCTGAAAAAGAAATAGGAGTATTTATGTTTTTAATGAAGTCCTTTTGTGGGGGAAAAAAATAATTCTGATTGGCTGGGCCTGGCTCTTCAGTGGGTGGGCCTATACCCTCCAAGGCCCACCCATGGCTGCACCTGCCCAGTCACATGAAATCCATAGTTTAGGGCCTAATGCATTGATTTCCTAATATGAACTGTAACTCAGTAAAATTGTTGCATGTTGCAATACAATGTTTCAATTTACATATTTGACACACATTGACATACATCATTATATTGTGCAAGTTCATTTATACAGTAATTCATATTCAACATGTCCTCAACTGGGATTTGAATTCACAATATCTTGGTTCACAGCATTCCAATTTTCCTGCTACTCCACCATGTAAATCAAAGTAAATCTCAGTTCTGTTAAAAAATGCACTCAAGAAAAACAGAGTAACATTAAAGCAGAGTAATATGCCCCACCAACAATAGACAACTATACAGAAAGACCTAAAATTGCTTAAATAAGTAAATCCAATCAATGATGAGAGAATAGTCAGATTAATTTTTAATTGAAACAGACATGGTGGTGTAGCAGGAAGATCGGAGTGCAATAGACCAAAATGTTGTGAGTTCAAATCTCAGGTGAGGACAATAATTACTGTACAAATGAACTTGAAGATGCAGAATGTAATCAAGTGTGTGAAATATTTAAGTGCAAAACATTGTGTGTGTAACCAGTTGCACAGCCTTTTTTTGATAATCATTTATTGTTGAATTAACATACAGTATGAGATAAGTTCAGCAAACACATTTTAAATTGATTTCATTTTGCCAAAGTTATCAAGTTTGGGACAATCCAGGTACTGACTCCACTGATACTCAGGTGTTGAGTTATTATTATTATTTTTTTTTGTGCTGTTCTTAATTTTTTTGTACCAGAATGTATCTGCCATCATTTCCTATGACCAACAAGAGCTGCTGGACATCAGAACAGCGATCACTAACCTCGATTTGGATGAAGGTTTGTACTTCAGCTAGTCTTAGACGCAGAACATACTGCTCACCCTGGACCGGGCCCTAATCCCAGAGACATGGAAAATAAAGAAGGTGGCGTAAGAGAGGCCGACATGTGGACACCCTGACGAAACCCTGGCGAACGTACAATCACTGGAGCACAAACTGGACGAGCTCCGTTCGAGACCATCCTATCAAAGGGACCTGAACAACTTATGTCCTATGTTTCATGGAGTCGTGGCTGAACAAGGAAGTTAACATATATACACTACCGTTTAAAAGTTTGGGGCCACTTAGACATTTCCTTGTTTTTGAAAGAAAAGCAATTATTTTCTATCAAAATAACATCAAATTTATCAGATATATAGTGTAGACACTGTTAATGTTGTAAATGACTATGGTAGCTGGACACAGCTGATTTTTAATGGAATATCTACATAGGCATACAGAGGACAATGGTAAAGGAGGAGTAAAGGTGATCTAGAGTTCTTTCACCTCGAGTTGCACCCATGACATGCTGGTAGAAATGAGGTACAACGGATTCAGGAGCGCCGCCTCTGTATAACATTTTCATGTTTGCTTATGGCCCTATACAGCTCGTTGAGTGCAGTCTAAGTGCCAGCATCGGTAGTAAATAGACAGCTACAAAAAATATAGATTAAAATTATCTTGATAAATAGTATGTTCAGCTTATCATGAGGTATTCTAACTCAGGCTAGCAGAACCTCAAGACTTCCTTAATATTAGAGATTGTTAACAAAGAGACACACACCTCCTTCCTTGAGCTTAACTGATGCTGCAGTTCTGTCTTGCCGATGTATAGAAAAATCACCTAGATGTACACTACCATTCAAAAGCTTGGGGACACTTAGAAATGTCCTTGCTTCTGAAAAGCATCCGCACAGCATGATGCTGCCACCACCATGCTTCACCGTAGGGATGGTGCCAGGTTTCCTCCAGACCGGATGCTTGACATTCAGGCCAAAGAGTTCAATCTTGGTTTCATCAGACCAGAGAATCTTGTTAGATGGTTGTCCTTTTGGAAGATTCTCCCATCTCCACAGAGGAACTTTGGAGCTCCATCAGAGTGACCATCAGATTCTAGGGCACATCCCTGACCAAGGCCCTTCTCCCCCGATTGCTCAGTTTGGCCAGGTGACCAGCTCTAGGAAGAGTCTTGAAGGTTCCAAGCTTCTTCAATTTAAGAATGATGGAGGCCACTGTGTTTTAGGGACCTTCAATGCTGCAGAAATGTTTTGGTACCCTTCCCCCTGTGCCTCGACACAATCCTGTCTTGGAGCTTTACGGACATTTCCTTCGACATCATGGCTTGGTTTTTGCTCTGATATGCACTATCAACTGTGGGACCTTATATACACAGGTGTGCTTTGAAAGGCTGGTTATGGCTCACATCAACACCATTATCCCAGACACCATGGACCCCCTCAAATTCACATACCGCCCCAACAGGTCCACAGGTGACGCAAGCTCTATTGCACTTCACACTGCGTTTTCCCAACTCGACTAGAGGAACACCTATGTGTGAATATTGTTCATTGACTACAGGTCAGCATTCAACACCATAGTGCCCTCCAAGCTCATCACTAGGGTAGTGCGTACAGCCCAGTACAACACTGGGGCCGAGCTCCCTGCCATCCAGGCCCTCTATACCTAAAAATTGACAAAGACTCCCACCACCCAAGTCATAGACCGTTCTCTGCTACTGCACGGCAAGCATTACCGATGCACCAAGTCTGGAACCAACAGGACACTGAACAGCTTCAACCCCTAAGCCATAAGTCTGCTAAATAGTTAGTCCAGTACCTATTTGGTTAATTATTTAACTGTTTGCATTGACCCTTTTTGCACTAACTGTTTTGTCTCATCACATAAGCTGCTGCTACTGGTTATTATGTGTCACTTTATTCCTAGTTATATGTACATACAGTATCTAACTCAATTACCTCGTACCACTGCACATCGACTCGCCTGTGTATATAACCAAGTTATCATTACACATTGTGTATTTATTACTACTTTTACAATTACGCGTTTTACTTTTCTAGTATTTCTCTATTTTCTGGGAATGGCCCATAAGTAAGCATTTCACTGTTAGTCTGGACCTGTTGTTGAAGCATGTGACAAATAAAATTGTATTTTATTTCATTTCCTTTAAAGAAGCAGGAGTGAGAGGCATTAGATCAGGAGCCAAAGCCATCTCACTGGGGAAGTGGTGTTGACACATACCTTAATAGCCTCAGCACTGCTTTGTGAGACCTGCTGGCTGGGTAGATGATGAGAGATGATGAATGTTTGTTTTTTTATGACACTGCAATAACTTAAGGTGTCAGGGTTCTGCAAGGGAGCTTTAGTGAAATAGGATGAGAATTAGGCACTGTATCTTACGATGATTGGGGGAGACAGATCTCGAAGGTGGCAATTGAACAGTATGCTCTCTGGAAAACACATTCATTAATATTTGAAATGAGAACCAAGGACATGGGTTGGAGGGGATGATCCAACACATTAAGTCTAAACTATGTGACAGTGTCACGCCCTGACCTTAGAGAGCCATTTTATTCCTCTATTTGGTTAGGTCAGGGTGTGATTTGGGTGGGCATTCTGTTTTCTAGTTCTTTGTTTTTGGCCGAGTGTGGTTCCCAATCAGAGGCAGCTGTCTATCGTTGTCTCTGATTGGGAATCATACTTAGGCAGCCTTTTTCACACCTAATGTTGTGGGTAATTATTTATTTTCTGTGTGTGTTCGTGTGCGCCACGGTTGCGTCATGTTCGGTTTCTGTTTACCTGTATTTTTGTGAAGGTTTCACTTTTTTAAAGATGTGGAATTACATGCATGCTGCGCCTTGGCTCATCTATGACAGGGAGTTTGAAGACAGTGAACATGACAGACAGGAAATTAAGATGGTTGGTGATCTTAGATCTCAGACCCCTAATACAGCACTAATAAAACTATTATTACCTATCACTGTCTGAAATCCTACAAAATGGGTTTGGCCTTCAGAAACATTATCATAAAATCTTTATCTAATGTAAGAAAAATACATTTTATTTTCCACCACACAAAGAAATAATGAAATCCCTATGAAAAGTTCCAGCCAAAACATATTACAGTAAATGGACCTCTATGGGCTTTTAAGAATACTTTAAAAACACATCTGTGAAGCTCTAAGAGTAACCGTTGGATGGCCTTCTCTTGTCTCAACTCATTTCCAAGAATCTGCATTGTTTATCAGCCACACTCTGGTCTCTCACAGTTGTGCCCAATGGCAAAGCTTGCAGCTTGCATGAATGAAGGGCAATGACTTTAGTTATTTTGCAATACATTTCAATGTTGTGTTCAAATACAGTACAGTACAGACAATGAAAACTGACCAACTCACTCCCCAGTATGCATTACATTTCCCGAGACATTGTGTCCTCCAGGCCAATGGGATCCTTTGGATGACTTTCCACTGAACAGCTACAGATGTTGAATCTTAATATGACCCATTTTGTCTCAGGAAGAGAATAATCCTGCAGCAGGAGGATTTTAATAAATATTTTAAATGTATAAATTGCCGCCAGGGGGCAGCTGGAAGCGGTGTTTGTAGGCTATACAATGCAATACCGTACCTAAGGGGCCATGGTTTGGGGAAGGCTCTACAAACCAACAGACCTTATACCATCAAGAATCATCAAGTACTGTATTCTCACGGCTAGATAGAGCATTGTGAACAGTTGAGTGCAGTGGTCTGAGCAGCATGCTTTGGCTCCTAGCATCACGAGTTCAAGCCCAGTGCTGGGCAATCATTTTGAAACTAATGTTGGTGTACCATACAGAATGTTATTATTTTATTAATTTCCTATTTATGTTATCCAACAGTGTCTGGTATGGTCAATTATTATCAAGATTGGGGGTAAAATAACCCTGGGCTGTCCATATTTGAAATGTGTAACTACATCAAGTCAATCAGGGGATTTGTTATTTGTGCCAGAAGAGTGTGGGCCGGGATTCAAACTGCTAGACCACCACCGACCTTAGGATACAAGTGTCTAGTGTATGTCATAGCCTAGTGGAGACTAATATGTACAGTATCTTGTGTTATTAAGCTATATAAAATGATGATTGTGGATGTGCATGCCTGCATTTCAGATACATTTTTGCAGATATGAATGTTGCAGTAATATGACCTAGGCCTAGCGTTTGAAAGAGAGAGAATATAATTTTGATAGCAAGCCCTGATCCCAATGACTCGACTGCCCCCGCACGGAAAAATGCTCATTTTCAGCCACGCACAAGGCTCATTTGAATTTTCTGATGCAAAAGAGTGATCAACATCTATATCACAACAGGGACTAAGTGAGTCCTTCGGTCTCCCGGTATCCAGCCATCGTGCTTTGCCTGTGTGTAATGAGATTATGGCCAGCTCCTGACAAATCTACTCTGGAACAGATGAGACCAATTAGTCTGTTGTCTGCCCCAAAGAGAGACTGAGGCTGCTACTCTAAAGTGATTACTTGAGTACAGTCTACTACACACCCTATAACAAAAGTCTTCAAATAAAGAGAGTGCCTGTTTGTATCAAATTGATGGGAAAGCTTCTTATCATGGCCAAGGTTAAAGAATTTAAAAAATATATAAAGAAATCTGCAAATAATATATCAGAGGACAACAATGTATTCTCTGACAAAGGGCCCAACCTCTGTGAAACTTTGACACCTCGAGTCTATTTCTCTCTCTTTCGATCCAGTGACAGTGATCTTGTCAGCGGACAAGCACACCCATGGCTGTCTCCCTGAGGCCAGTGCTACAGTAGGCAAGAGGTACAGCATAGGACCCGGTCCGTCAGTCTATGAGCTAATTAGCCTCTGCACTTTTGTCTTCTTCACTTTAACCTTTGCAGGCACCAGCGATCAATTCTGTAATTGTAAAAGTTTTAGGGCCCCGATCCCAGGTAAGTGCTTCTTTCGAAAGTCTCTTAAAACGTCTGTGTTCCAAAGCCCCTTGGTCTAGCCCCTCTCTGAGAGGGGTTGTTAAAGATTTGGGGTGTTGAGACAGACACACATAGATGGGCTTTGGGATATAATAAAAACTCAATGTGAACTATAAAACCAAATCATTCGGAGTCCATGAGAGGTTCTCACTACACCCTCTAACCCCATTACAGAATCATGATCCATATCTCCAGTTGTAATAAACATTTGTATTGCTCTGGCAGGCCTCTGGAAGACACATGAAACATAAAGGGGCTGTTGCTCTTCAAATAACTAGACGTTCAGTGTACTGGGTATCATGGTGAGAATCAATAGTAGAGTGAACAAGTGTAGAGTTTGTAGGAGATTACTTATTCCCCTAATTCATCAATCAATCTATTCAATCCCCAGGAGAGCTGCGGTCCACAGCTTCACAGTCGTTCTACAGCAAACTCCAGCAGGGGCGGGTAACAAGCAGAGCTTGTGTTCCAAATCCCCATGCCTCCAAGAAGATATGCTTCCCTGGTGTGTACAGTTGAAGTCGGAAGTTTGCATACACTTTGGTTGGAGTCATTAAAACTAGTTTTTCAACCACTCCACAAGTTTCTTGTTAACAAACTATAGTTTTGGCAAGTCGGTTAGGACATCAACGTTGTGCATGACACAAGTAATTTTTCCAACAATAGTTTAATGACAGATGATTTCACTTATAATTCACTGTATCACAATTCCAGGGGAATAGAAGTTTACATACACTAAGTTGACTGTGCCTTTAAACAGCTTGGAAAATTCCAGAAAATTATGTCATGGCTTTAGAAGCTTCTGATAGGCTAATTGACATAATTTGAGTCAATTGGAGGTGTACCTGTGGATGTATTTCAAAGCCTACCTTCAAATTCAGTGTCTCTTTGCTTGACATCATGGGAAAATCAAAAGAAATCGGCCAAGACCTCAGAAAAAGAATTGTAGACCTTCACAAGTCTGGTTCATCCTTGGAAGCAATTTCCAAATGCCTGAATGTACCACGTTCATCTGTACAAACTATAGTATGCAAGCAAAAACACCATGGGACCAAGTAACCGTCATACCGCTCAGGAAGGAGACACGATCTGTCTCCTAGAGATGAACGTACTTTGGTGGAAAAAGTGCAAATCAATCCCAGAACAGCAAAGGATCTTGTGAAGATGGTGGAGGAAACAGGTGCAAAATATCTATATCCACAGGAAAGCGAGTCCTATATCGACATAACCTGAAAGGCCAGTCAGCAAGGAAGAAGCCACTGCTCCAAAACCGCCATAAAAAAGCCAGACTATGGTTTGCAACTGCACATGGGGACGAAGATGGTACTTTTGGAGAAATGTCCTCTGGTCTGATGAAACAAAAATAGAACTGTTTGGCCATAACGACCATCGTTATTTTTGGAGGAAAAATTGGGGGCTTGCAAGCCGAAGAACACCATCCCAACCATGAAGCACGGGGTGGCAGCATCATGTTGTGGGGGTGCCTTGCTGCACCATGAGGAAGGAACATTCTGTGGATATATTGAAGCAACATCTCAAGACGTCAAAACGTTCAAGCTTGGTCGCAAATGGGTCTTCCAAATGGACAATGACCCCAAGCATACTTCCAAAGTTGTGGCAAAATGGCTTAAGGACAACAAAGTCAAGGTATTGGAGTGGCCATCAAAACCCTGACTTCAACCCCATAGAAAATTTGTGGGCAGAACTGAAAAAGCGTGTGCGAGCAAGGAGGCCTAAAAACTTGTCTTAGTTACACCAGCTGTCAGGAGGACTGGGCCAAAATTCATCCAACTTATTGTGGGAAGGTTGTGGAAGGCTACCAAAAACATTTGACCCAAGTTAAACAATTTGAAGGCAATGCTACCAAATACTAATTGAGTGTATGTAAACTTCTGACCCACTGGGAATGTGATGGAACAAATAAAACCTGAAATAAATCATTCTTTCTACAATTATTCTGACATTTCACATTCTTAGGGATAGGCGTCCCGCTAGTGGGACACCAGCCGACAACATCCGGTGAAATTGGAGGTGCGTAATTCAAATAAATAATCGTAATAAACGTTCCTGATCACACAAGGGTCTAATAATTTAAGAGCTTAAATTCTTGTTAATCTAAATGTTGTTCAATTTCAAAAAGGCTTTACGGTGAAAGCATACCAGGCGATTGTCTGAGGACGGCGCCCCATGTCAACATATTTTTCCACCAGCACAGGCGTCATAAAATCACAAATTGCAATTAAATAAATCACTTACTTTTGAAGATCTTCCACTGTTTGCAATCCGAAGGGTCCCAGCTACAACATGAATGGTCGCTTTGTTAGATAAAATATTTCTTTATATGCCAAAAAGTCAGTTTAGTTGGCACCATCGATTTCAGTAAACCGCTCGTTCAACATGCAGACAGAGTCCAAAAAGCTACCTCTAAACTTCGTCCAAACAAGCCAAACCCAAGTTTCTATTTTATCCTCAGTTTTATATGGAAAGTAGTATGTTCAATATGAAAGGAAAATTAATAAGCACTCCCTCTCCCTCACGCGCCGAAAGACAAATTGTTCAGATAGTCTCCTAACCAAAACTCCAAATACTTTTTTGTTTTTCAAAAAACAAGCCTGAAACCTTGAATAAAGACTTAACATCTATTGGAAGCCATAGGAATTGCAATCTGGCAGACAGATTTACATAGAAACAATAGGTATCCATCCATAATAAGAGCCTGGGACCTCAAAAAAACAAAAATCTGATTGGATTTTCTTAAGATTTTTGCCTGCCATATCAATTCTGTTATAGTCTCTCAGACATTATTTTAAACAGTTTTGGAAACTTTAAAGTGTTTTCTATCCAATGTTCCCAATTATATGCATATCCTGGCTTCTGGGCCTGAGTAACAGGCAGTTTACTTTGGGCACGTCAGTCAGGCGGGAATTCAGGAAACAAGACCCTATCCCTACCACGAAATCCCTAGTTTGAATCTGTTTACTGGGCCAGCCCCCTAGCAATTCGAGTTCCAGCCAATTTGCTTTACCCCTCGCAATTTGAGTTACAGCTAGCAGGATGTACATAGAGCGAGACATCAGAGCACATCAGAGCGAGAGAAAGAACAATGATGTGGTGCACATATCTGCACATACTGTATGTGACGTAGTATGCAATTTCCGGGGACCACTATAGGCTCTTGAGCACTACTTTCAGAACTCCTTGCTAAAAAGTATACCAAACAGAATCTCTTTAAAGGAATAAAGCACTTTAAATTCCACAAATGCACCTTTAGCTTCACAAAAAGGACATTACCAGATAATACCAACATTATTGGTTTCCTTACAGTATGTTTGGTAGCCAGATAGTGTTTGTTTTTACCACCACTGATCAATAATTCTTAATGGTCTCATTAATCCTCATTAGGGACAGGTTGACTTCATTTAGACTACCATCAATTTATAAAGAGGGATGACTTACTATTAGGATAAATTGGCTTCCAGGTCTCCCCATGGACTGAATTGAACCAGCACCATGTTGTCATCGATAGAGAAGTAAACAGATTGATTTTGCGTTCAAGCACTTCAGGAGAGAAAGCCCTCATGAGAGTGCAACACAAATCACGTTATTCTCCACACACTCAAAGACTGCTACCGAGCCAAGCTCACTATGCAAATGGACAACATCACTTACACTCTCTACAATGGCTGCTTTCAGCAGTAGCAGTGTGTGTGTGTGTGCAGACAGCATAGGCTACACAGAGATTCCAAAATACATAAGAGATGCATCTCTTTTTACTATCATAAAACCCATTCAAACCAATTCGGTACAAAGTCGTGCAACAATCACAGCCATGCCCCAGATCTATTCAGGGAGGTATATGGGAACACAGATTTGAGTGGAGCAATGTAACGGCATGGGAAAAGGGACCAGAGAAAAGCAGACAACTTCAAAGTAACAGTGTGAGCCGGTAGCTCAAAGAGAACTGATCTTACGCGATGTGAAATCTACAGTAGGATCTCAACATTCAGAAGCAGCTCGATATAAGCTCTTTAACATAAGGTTACATATCATATTTCTCTATAAAACTTTTCAGAGATTTATATGGAAACTATTTCAGCTGACATTGGTTGGAAAAAAGGTGTTTGTGGTTTGAACATGTACGTTTGTGCCATTTGGCCTGCATTTACTATGTTTGAGTGCTGATGCATCTGTCCATCATATGGTGTTACAACACCCATGACAATTCCCCTTAAACTGTGGCCTACGTCACAGAGCCATCATCTCTACTATTGCCCATGACCTAGCCCTTCCCTGGAGTCCATGTGAACGTCTGCACCAGAATGGCTGTCCCATTTCCCCTGTCCTCCCACAGGTATGGATACAGGAGTGTACATGTCCTGGCCCATGACACACCTCCAATCTGGAAAGACAGGCTTTTAACAGAAACTAGACACATTTAGAGCCTCCCTTCCACTAAAGCAACACAGACGGACGAGCATAGCCAGTTCTCCTCAGCCCTTTGAATCTGTCCAGCTCTTCAGTAAATAATGGCCTATTTATCTAGCCATCGCTTTATCCTCTAGCTCTCTGGACCCTGCCATCAGCCGGCCCTCCCCCTCCCAACGCACACAAATGCACGAAATGTACATGTAAAACACAATGTTCTATTCAATTCCATCAGTGTGCTCACAACAGAAGAGGGAAGAAGGAGTTCTCTTTTTTACAGGCAACGCTTGAATGATCAACCTTATGACTCAAGGGTTTGTGGTTAAGACACAGACATACCTTGGCACATTCCCCCAGGGCCTAAACAGGAGGAGGAAATAAATGTGTGTGGCACAGGGAAGAAAACAGACTGGAGAAAGAGAGTGAGAGAAAGGAGGAAAGGAGAGAAAGGGAGAAGGAAAAACGGAGATAGGGGGCACTTGGCGCGGAATTGCTTCACTGCCTCTGCGGCCTGCCACCTCGCATCACGGAGCAGGGGCTGACAGACGAATGCAGGAGTGGCCCAATAATAGAAACCGTTTGGCCAGGAATAAACCCCTGGATTGGAAAGGAGCATATACACATCTAGGAAGAGCACTGTGGATGGGAGAAATAGGACAGTCATTCACATTCCTAAGAGCCCATACACTAAACAATGGCACAAGGTTTACATGATCTCTCCTCCGCCTTCCTCTCATCTCCCCTCGCTGTCGTGCCACAATGGGTCCATGGACGCTCACAGAGCAGCGCTAACACCATGTGACCTGTTCTCATATGCTCGCTATTCCCTTTCTTTACGCTATCCCTCTGCCGTCATTCACCTCTGAAATGTCGCCAGAAGATAGTAGTCTTGACCAAATTCTATGTGCCATTGTCTCAAAGTTCATATGCGGCTAGCTGGCCACTTGCACAAACAACGTTCTGCCATGAGGAAGAGAATCTGAACAGAGAGTGTGGTGTGTGTTGGGTTTTTCAGGCTGAGCTAATGTACACTACCGTTTAAAAGTTTGGGGTCACTTAGAAATATCCTTGTTTTTTAAAGAAAATACAATTTTTTCTTTGCAGAGTTGCAAAGAAAAAACATATCTCAGACTGGCCAATAAAAATAAAAGATTAAGATAGGCAAAAGAACACAGACACTGAACAGAGGAACTCTGCCTAGAAGGCCAGCATCCCGGAGTCACCTCTTCACTGTTGACGTTGAGACTGGTGTTTTGCGGATACTATTTAATGAAGCTGCCAGTTTAGGACTTGTGAGGCATCTGTTCTCAAACTAGACTAATGTACCTGTCCTCTTGCTCAGTTGTGCACCAGGGCCTCCCACTCTTCTTTCTATTCTGGTTAGAGCCAGTTTGCGCTGTTCTGTGAAGGGAGTAGTACACAGCATTGTACCAGATCTTTAGTTTGTTTTGCAATTTCTTGCATGGAATAGCCTTCATTTCTCAGAACAAGAATAGGCTGATGTGTTTCAGAAGAAAGTTATTTGTTTCTGGCCATTTTGAGCCTGTAATCAAACGCACAAATGCTGATGCTCAAGTACTCAACTAGTCAAAAGAAGGCCAGTTTTAGTGCTTCTTTAATCAGGACAACAGTTTTCAGCTGTGCTAACATAATTGCAGAAGAGTTTTCTTATGATCAATTCGCCTTTTAAAATTATTAACTTGGATTAGCTAACACAACTTGCCATTGGTTGCTGATAATGGGCATCTGTTCGCTTATGTAGATATTCCCTTAAATCAGCCGTTTCCAGCTACAATAGTCATTTACAACATTAACAATGTCTACACTGGGCCTCTCGGGTGGTGCAGTGGTCTATGGCACTGCATCACAGTGGAGGCCCATGGGGCTGCACACAATTGGCCCAGCGTCATCTGGGTTAGGGAGGGTTTGGCCAACAGGGATATCCTTGTCTCATCGCGCACTAGTGACTCCTGTGTCGGGCCGGGCACAGCGCACGCTGACCAAGTCACCAGGTGTACGGGCTTCCAGGTTGGATGTGCATTGTGTCAAGAAGCAGTGCGGCTAGGTTGAGTTGTTTTTCGGAGGACGCATGGCTCTCGACCCTTGCCTCTCCCGAGTCTGTACGGGAGTTGCATTGATGAGACAAGACTGTAACGACTACCAATTGGATACCACCAAATTGGGGAGAAAAAAGGGGTAAAATAAAAAAATTCTACACTATTTCTGATCAATTTGATGGCATTTTAAATGGACAAAACATTAGCTGTTCTTTCAAAAAGAAGGACATTTCTAAGTTACCCCAAACTTTTGAACGGTAGTGTACATTCAACTCAGGTAGAGTACAATAAGGCTACTGGGATGTCTTCCATGTCTCAATAATAGTCAGAGTAAAATGAGTGATACGAGAAAAAAAATCAAATCCAGCTTTATCACTCCTCCAATGCCTTTTCAGTTCAGACAAAGACATCCATGACACACTGAAATTCAGTCCAGGAATATGACAAAAACATAAGCATTACAGAAAAGAATAGACCTCTCTACTCATAACAAGCACCGACAGTATGTTTTGGGGAACATTTTATGTTCATAATTGTCATAGAGTGCCACATTACAACTGGGAGAATATTATGGGAAAGCAGCTGTGGATGGATTTGGTATAGACAGGGCATAAGAGTTCAGATGAGGCTAGAATGTTTTCTATCAGGCTGGGTGGATGTGAATACCAATGGGTTTAATCATAAGCTTAGGAAACAGGATCATCAACTCAAGCGGTGCACTGTGCATGCCCATCGCCTGCTGCCTAGCAGGGAGGGGGTGTTTAAACACTGGTGACAAACACACTGAGCAAAACATTTGTTCTGTTTCATACCTATCTGGTGTTCAACCACGCTCTGGAATGCAATCATAACTATTAGGGCTGGGAATTGACATGGACATCACATCATCACGATAGGCAAGGTGCCGATACGATATGCATTCCGAATCTATGCACAGCGATTCAATACTGTTATTTTATTGGAATTCGATGCTCATCATATGTCTGCTGCAGTGGGAGAAGAGAGAGCCATGAGAAAATGATTTCTGATCAGTCATGGAAATCAAAGTGCTGAAAACAAATGGTCTCCCTATCTAAAAAGAAGATGGAAAACAAGTTGTGGGAAATTGTCTGAGTTTTGGTGCAGGTATAGTCAACTAGCCCAAAAATAATATAGCGATATTGTCAAAATTATACATTGTCAAAAATAATAACTATGGATTATCACTAATAACAATGCATTGTAAAAAATTACAACACCCCTGTCCCGCTAATTCAAGAATGTGTTCTCATGTGTTCTCATCTTTCAGAGGTACATTTAGAGATCTAAATGGTGATATGGAAAGCAGGCAAGGTAACCAGTACAGATATCCAACTGATGTGAATGTACTGGAATCAGCTGTCTATATTTGCATTGACAAATAACCATGAGCTACGCTATAAAAAATAAAGTGGTGATCCTAACTGACCTAAGACGGGGAATTTTTACTTGGATTAAATGTCAGGAATTGTGAAAAACTGAGTTTAAATTTATTTGGCTAAGGTGTATGTAAACTTCAACTAATATACACACACACACACACACACTACCGGTCAAAAGTTTTAGAACACCTACTCATTCAAGGGCAGGCAAAGGACAGGTCAAGGTCAGGCAGAGGTCAGTAATCCAGGGCAGAGTCTCAAAGGTACAGAGCCTCAGGCAGGGTCAGGGGCAGGCAGAGGTTAGTAATCCAGGGCAGAGTCTCAAAGGTACAGAGCCTCAGGCAGGGTCAGGGGCAGGCAGAGGTTAGTAATCCAGGGCAGTGGCAAAAGGTACAGAGCCTCAGGCAGGGGCAGGCAGAGGTCAGTAATCCAGGGCAGTGGCAAAAGGTACAGAACGGCAGTCAGGGAAGGCAGAATGATCAAAACCGGGAAAACTATAAAACAGGAGCTCAAGGAAACAGGAGTAAGAAAAACACACTGGTAAGCTTGACAAGATGACCTGGAAACAGACAAGCAGAGAACACAGGTGTAATTGCACAGGGGATAATGGGGAAGATAGACGACACCTGGAGGGGGGTGGAAACAATCACAAAGACAGGTGAAACAGATTAGGGTGACACCTTCATGTCTTAAAGTAATGATGGACTGTCATTTATCTTTGCTTATTTGAGCTGTTCTTATCATAATATGGACTTGGTCTTTTACCAAATAGGGGTATATTCTGTATACCCCCCTACCTTGTTACAAAGAAACTGATTGGCTCAAATGCATTAAGAAGGAAAGAAATTCCACAAATTAACTTTTAAGAAGGCACACCTGTTAATTGAAATGGATTCCAGGTGACTACGTCATGAGAGGTTGGGAGAAGGCCAAGAGTGTGCAAAGCTGTTATCAAGGCAAAGGTTGGCTATTTGAAGAATCTCAAATATAAAATATATTATATATGTAGTAACCAAATATATATATATATGGTTACTACATGATTCCATATGTGTTGTTTCATTGTTTTGATGTCTTCACTATTATTCTACAATGTAAAAAATAGTAAAAATAAAGAAAAACCCTTGAATGAGTAGGTGTTTGAAAACTTTTTACCAGTAATGTAAATTATTATTATTAATATTTTTTTTAACAAAAAGTATCGATATAATATCGTCCAAAAATAATGTATAGATTTTTTTGCCCCGTCGCTAGTGGCTTTACTCTGATGTCGAGGAGTTAAGTAGCCATATCAGTTAGGAAAAGCCTAAGCTGCATTCCCATATTCCGTCATCTATCTAACCTCTGCAGTGCCACACATCCCAGCAGCAGCCTGTGTAATCTACTCATTTCTCATGCAGGTCACACTGCAGCGCCCAGTCAGCCTGCCTGCCTATCTGGCTCAGCCCCCGCTCCACTCTCAGGTAGCTAGAGCATGCATGGCTAAGAGTAGGATAGCTTTTCGTCTCTCTGGAACAGTAAGTGCTGTCTGTGTGGGCAGGGGAGGAGGTGACATAGCCGACTCCACTGTGAAGTGTGAGTGAGATAAAACCCTGCTCTAATACTTTATCAATCAGACACAGAGTAAGCCCAGAGCTGTTAACACTGGAGAGGCAGGCATTACAGGCAGATAGATCCACATGGTGCTCAGAGAGACACAGAAATAGTCATGGTGCTCAGAGCAAAAAACTGACTGCCCAGTCAGTGGGATACTCGCTCTCCATAACTCCAGTCCCTTACATACATTTGAAGTTGGAAGCTTACAAACACCTTAGCAAAATACGTTTAAACTCAGTTTTACAATTCCTGACATTTAATCCTAGTAAACAATTCCCTGTTTTAGGTCAGTTAGGATCACCACATTATTTTAAGAAGTTTTAGATATGACAGTAATTCTGCCCATAGATTATGCATGTACAGTTGAGGTATGAAGTTTACATACACTTAGGTTGGAGTCATTAAAAATCATTTTTCAACCACTCCGCAAATTTCTTGTTAACAAACTATAGTTTTGGCAAGTTGGTTAGGACATCTACTTCATGCATGACACAAGTCATTTTTCCAACAATAGTTTACAGACAGATTATTTCACTTATAATTCACTGTATCACAATTCCAGTGGGTCAGAAGCTTACATACACTAGTTGACTGTGCCTTTAAACAGCTTGAAAAATTCCAGAAAATGATGTCATGGCTTTCGAAGCTTCTGATAGGCTAATTGACATCATTTGAGTTGATTGTATGTGTACCTGTGGATGTATTTCAAGGCCTACCTTCAAACTCAGTGCTTCTTTGCTTGACATCATGGGAAAATCAAAAGAAATCAGCCAAGACCTCAGAAAAGAAATTGTAGACCTCCAAGTCTTGTTCATTCTTGGGAGCAAGAATGGTCTGGTGTGGTCTGGTCTGATGAAACAAAAAATAGAACTGTTTGGCCATAATGACCATCGTTATGTTTGGAGAAAAAAAGGATGCTTGCAAGCCAAAAAACACCATCCCAACTGTGAAGCACAGGGATGACAGCATCATGTTGTGTGGGTGCTTTGCTGCAGGAAGGACTGGTGCACTTCACAAAATCGATGTCATCATGACGAAGGAACATTCTGTGGATATATTGAAGCAACATCTCAAGACATCAGTCAGGAAGATCAAGCTTGGTCGCAAATGGGTCTTCCAAATGGACAATGACCCCAAGCATACTTCCAAAGTTGTTGAAAAATGGCTTAAGGACAACAAAGTCAAGGTATTGGAATGGCCATCACAAAGCCCTGACCTCAATACCATAGAAAATATATACAAATCTGACTTAGTTGACTTAGACTTAATTGCACCAGCTGTCAGGAGGAATGGGTCAACATTCACCCAACTTATTGTGGGAAGCTTGTGGAAGGCTACCAGAAACATTTGACCCAAGTTAAACAATTTAAAGGTAATGCTACCAAATACTAATTGAGTATGTACACTTCTGACCCACTGTTAATGTGATGAAATAAATAAAAGCTCAAATCACTCTACTATTCTGACATTTCACATTCATAAAATAAAGTGGTGATCCTAACTGACCTAAGACGGGACATTTTTACTAGGATTAAATGTCAGAAAAACTGAGTTTAAATGTATTTGGCTAAGGTGTATGTAAACATCTGACTTGAACTGTATGAACTTCACATTGACACATCCAGCCCAAAGCAGGAGGTTGATAAAAATATTACTAGTTGCCAAAGTTCCAGAGCATGTCTTTGTGTTACCAGTTAGCAGTCTCATTTTGATCACTGGGACCTTGGTTACATCTTAGGGGGTTTTGATCTGTGGCAAATAGATTTCCAAGGAATGATTTCCAACTCAAAGTGAAATAATTAAGCTGACATTCCCTCCCCAATGCAATTAACAATGAATGCAGTACAATCTGTGACCTGTTTGATTCCATGGGTATGTTTCTTATTACTTGTCCATGATGCATAGCAGTTTCTAATGCAGCGAGGCAGCAGCATGTCACACTGAGGGATATGTTTAGTTCAGTGCAATCTGCCCATGAGACATATCTGGTTCAATGATCTGGTGTTGTATGCTCGGCATGCTTGTGTACAAATTAGCCTGCTGTCAGATATGTGAGCTGCTCTGAATTGCATTAGCGTGTGTATTCATTAACTTGTCAATTCGAGTGTGTGTGGGAGAAAATTGTGTGTCTATATTTAGTTGTTTGTTAAATAATGTATTCTTATGATTTGCTTGTAATGTGTACTGTAGATCTTTCTTTTCTATTTTATTTAACCCTTATTTTACCATGTAAATTGAATGATAACACATTGTAATTTACAGCAGCGGCCTGGGGAATAGTTACGGGGGGGATGATCGACATCTAGCGGTTCCCTACACACCACTCAACAAGTGGGCATGGTAAAGTTAACAGCTTCAGAGGGAAGGGATGTACTTTTATGGGTGAACATTATACTTCAAGTAACAATTTTAGGGAGGATAATGTTCAACCACCTGGGGCCTTACTAATCTAATACGGAAGCTAAAGTAGTACAGGCAGTATGAGCACTCTTTGGAAATATTGCAAAAATGTTTGTTAATCATGTTTTCTACAGAGACCGTCAGTACTGTAAGGTGCCAAAATGCAGCAGAATCTGACTTTTAAGCCCAGGCTCACACTCCATATGTGTTCCACTTTGCTTTTCAATTTCCACATGAGAACCATGGATATTGTAAACCAATTATAAGCTCATTAGTGATTAGCATAATATATTGTTGCTTGGTAGGGTGTGCATGTCCAATTCATTTTCAGTTATTTTGAATATCTTGTGAAAATGTGTTGACCGTGCACTGACAATGAACTTGTTACTTTTCCAATGCGGATTATTTTTGCCTATTTGCTTGATCATAAAATAAAAACTATTAAATTGAATACAGGGTTAACTGAATGACAGAGACAGAATACAATCTGGAATTTTATTGAATAGTTTGGGGTAGGCCTTGTCTCCGAGGAATGCTCCTCCGAGCCAGATGCTGATGACAGGTTGCCAAGGTCCCCCCCCCATGCTGATCATGGATCATTATAACCACTACAATACTGATGAGTGAAATAGAAAGCGATGTGAATTGTGTTTACTAGATTAATAAAAGTGAGTCATTCAGACCAGCCTTCCTGATTGAACTTTCGTAAACGACATTTACATTTTTTTAAATGACCTCATTAGTAACCATGTAGCGGGAGTGACTATGGACGACAGGTAACTAAGCGCTGTAAGAGATACAGGAAGTGGAAGGTACTACTCTACTGCGTCTGGCTCAGTCTGCCTGTAATGTCTGTGTCTAGAGTCATTGGCCCGCCCTCTAACTGTCCTGAGACCCTCTGTCCAGCCCCAGAGCCTCAGTAGTTACAGCTAAACACCTGTCACATCTGCTCTCTGACCTTTGTCATTGGCGGCGGGGGGGCTTTTGATAGGTCACGTCCTGTCAAGTTAACATCAGCGCAGGAGCACACGCAGGAAAGAACCAACCCTCGATTCCCTGGTTGACACAGTGAGGAAGAGGAATCACCAGTCTGGAGAGTTAAGCACAGGAGATTAGAGCTGGATTTAAGGACTGGGCCTGATTACTGCTGGGGGTTTAGGAAGTGTGTTGTGAAAATAAACACCCTGCTTGTTGTGCAGCTTAAAGGACATAAGGATATTTAAGGGTATAATCGTGTAAGCTCTCAATAGCCTGATACCACCCCAGAGTGGCTAGTAAGTTACTGCCGTAATGCCAGGAGGAGATTTGCAGGCCATCGTTTCAGTGTACCGCTTTCATTGGAAGCGATTGCTCTGCCAATGCTTCACACGTGGGGAAAGCTAAATGGTCGTGTGTGTGGTGTTAAATATCCTAACTCTCCAGAGAAGAGCATCAGAATGTTTGCAGCAAAGAATCCAGAGCTCAAAGCCAAATAAGAAGGGAAAAAGCAGCAGGAGAAATGGGCCAACCACATTATTGTCCAAGAACAGGGTGTGTAAACCACTGAAGAGCAGAAAAACATTACTAATTTTCCTGTGTGAGGACAGATATTGTTCTGTTTCTAGTCTGTTCTGCTGCTCTATGGCTGCAGCCATTGTTTGCAGGAGTAATTGGAAGTGTATAAACTGTTAGATTGTTGATATGTTTGTAGGGAATGCATACTCTCATAGCGTCCTTGGTAGCATATCTAACCAGCCTCTCTTGTGCTGGTACCATGTGGCTGCCATACAGCTTCGACCTGTGCAACCTACAGTGGAATCTATACATGTGCATGATGAGACAAGCTCAGTAGCAGAGGAGAATAGCTTTTATGGCAGGGAATTGCAAGGGACTTCACAATACAATATTGTTACAATACTTAGGTGCCAATATGATAATTATTGCGATTCTCACTATTCTGCGATTTCATGTTTCAAACAGATTGCACACTAAACACTGAGTGTACAAAACATTATGAACCCCTGCTTTTTCCATGACATAGGTGTAAGCTGTGAACCTTTATTGATATTACCTGTTAAATCCACTTCAATCCGTATAGATGAACGGGAGGAGACAGGTTAAAGAAGGATTTTTAAGCTTTGAGACAATTGAGACATCGATTGCCATTCATAGTGAATGTGCAAGACAAACTATTTAAGTGCCTCTGAACGGGGTATGATAGGTGTTAGGCGCACCGGTTTGTGTCAAGAACTGCAACACTGTCTGGTTTTTCACCCTCAACACTTCCCGGGGGTACAAAGAATGGTCCACCACCCAAAGGACATCCAGCTAATTTGACACAACTGTGGGAGGCACTGGGGTCAACATGCGCCAGTATCCCTATGGAACGCTTCGACACCTTGTAGAGGCCATGCCCCGATGAATTGAGACTGTTCTGAGGGCATAAAGGGGGGTCTGAATGGCAATATGTCCTTCACATGGTCTGAATGGCAATATGTCCTTCACATGGTCTGAATGGCAATATGTCCTTCACATGGTCTGAATGGCAATATGCCTTCACATGGTCTGAATGGCAATATGTCCTTCACATGGTCTGAATGGCAATATGTCCTTCACATGGTCTGAATGGCAATATGTCCTTCACATGGTCTGAATGGCAATATGTTCTTCACATGGTCTGAATGGCAATATGTCCTTCACATGGTCTGAATGGCAATATGTCCTTCACATGGTCTGAATGGCAATATGTCCTTCACATGGTCTGAATGGCAATATGTCCTTCACATGGTCTGAATGGCAATAAGTCCTTCACATGGTCTGAATAGCAATATGTCCTTCACATGGTCTGAATGGCAATATGTCCTTCACATGGTCTGAATTGCAATATGTCCTTCACATGGTCTGAATGGCAATATGTCCTTCACATGGTCTGAATGGCAATATGTCCTTCACATGGTCTGAATGGCAATATGTCCTTCACATGGTCTGAATGGCAATATGTCCTTCAAGTCAGAGATTTTGCTGATGGTATTTTGTCACTCACATAAGAGAGACAGACCATGACCAAACATACCAACAAATACCATCAGCAAAACGTAAATAATATTTATAGGGCGCTATATCTATGATGGGTTTATTTGCTGGTTAACAGTGATCAAGAGTAATAACTGAATGGCATCCATCTCTACCAGCTATCAGTCTTGCAGCCAAGATCCATGCAATGAGCAAGTCCTCCGCTTTCTCTCTGTTTGCCGTACTGGTGTGTGTCACTTGTCTGTTTGCCGTACTGGTGTGTGTCACTTGTCTGTTTGCCGTACTGGTGTGTGTCACTTGTGTGTTTGCCATACTGGTGTGTGTCACTTGTGTGTTTGCCGTTTCACTGGCTGTGCTTGTTTCGGGGGGCAATCCCACTGTAGCTCATAGAAAACACTAAGTAAATCCCCGTCAAGAATAGAGTGACGGAAACCCTGCTAGCCTGTAGTTTCAAATGGAGGTCGCTAACAAACATTTTCAACACTGCAGGAGCTGTTTATTTTGCTTTATTACAATGTGGACCGTCCAGACTTTCAATGTAACAATTGTTTGCTTGCAGAGAACTACAGGGTGAAGTGGGTACTCTTCGCAAACAAGTAGCTAATGTACACAAGCTACTGCGGACTCAAAGTTTGCCTAAATTTCCCTTTGTCTTCTACTCCAGTAGCTGGACACCGCTCTGGCCTGGTGGGAGTGTCATCGCCGTGTCGTGCTTTGCAGGATTCCCTCCCCGAAGGGGTCTCCCCCTATCCCTGGAGAATGGAGTTAGTAGGATGACCCTGGGATGTTCCTATACTTGACCCTACCAACCAGTCATGGAGGCACGTCACTCGCAGTGGAAGTCAAAAGCAGTGGCCTTTGGCAAAAGCGGCCTCTCTGGTGGTGGGAAGCCTGGACCAGATACAGATTTCAAAACGCTTCGCCGCACTGGATCCAGACGTTCAGGCGCCTTCGTCCTCTGTTCTGTTTCCCTGTCTGGTGGCTTCTACGTGAATGAGGCTTTGTTGGCTATGGGAGGTTCAAACCGGGTGCCAAGAGTTGCGGACGTGCGAGATTCCGCCTCTCACAAGTCCTCAACGGGTCTCCCGAATCATGAGAGCCTGCCACACACACACTATATGATACATTTATTAAACATAAGAATGAGTGAGTTTGTCACAACGTGACTCATGGGAAGTGACAAAGACCCTCTTATAGGACCAGGACACAAAATAATATAATAATCAATCATTTCTCTTCATTTAACCGTCTTACATATAACACCTTATTTGTTCATCGAAAATTGTGAATAACTCACCACAGGTTAATGAGAAGGGTGTGTTTGAAAGGATGCACATAACTCTGCAATGTTTGCTTGTATTGGAGAGTCTCAGTCTTAAATCATTTTCCACACACAGTATGTGCCTGTATTTAGTTTTTATGCTAGTGAGGACCGAGAATCCACTCTCACATAGGTACGTGGTTGCAAAGGGAATCGGTATCTTAACAGCGCGATTTGCCAAGACAGGATACTCTGAGTGCAGCCCAATCCAGAACTCTGGCAGTGGCTTCTGATTAAATTTAATTCACAGAACCGCTTGCTGCAATTTTGATGAGGCTCTCTTGTTTAGATATCGGTAAGTGGACTGGAGGCAGGGCATGAAAGGGATAACAAATCCAGTTGTTTGTGTCATCAGTTTCGGGAAAGTACCTTCATAATTGTGCACCCAACTCACTCAGGTGTTTTGCTATATCACATTTGACATTATCTGCAAGCTTGTTCATTTGCTCACAAAAAAATCAAATAATTACGGAAAGGCCTGTGCGTTGTCCATGTTAATGCAGACAGACAAGAGCTCCAACTTCTTAATCAAAGCCTCAAATTTGTCCCGCACATTGAATATAGTTGCGGAGAGTCCCTGTAATCCTAGATTCAGATCATTCAGGTTAGGGGGAAAAACATCACCCAGATAGGCAAGTCGTGTGAGAAACTTGTCATCATGCAAACGGTCAGACAAGTGAAAATTATGGTCAGTAAAGAAAACTTTAAGCTTGTCTCTCAGTTAAAACAAATGCGTCAATACTTTTCCACTTGACAACAGCGCACTTCTGTATATTGTAAAAGTGTTACATGGTCACTGCCCATAATCATTGCATAGTGCAGAAAATACAGAAGAATTCAGGGTCCTTTTCACTGTAGTGTCCAAAACATATTTCTAGCTGAAAGGCATCCCTTGGCAGCAAGAGCCTCTCAGTGGATGCTGCAGTGTACCCAAGTTGCGTCGGGAGCATCTGCTTGCACGAGCGTTAACACTCCACTATGTCTCCCTGTCATGGTTTTTGCGCCATCAGTACAGATACAGTTGAAGTCGGAAGTTTACATACACCTTAGCCAAATAAATTTAAACTCAGTTTTTCACAATTCCTGACATTTAATCCTAGTAAAAATGCCCTGTCTTAGGTCAGTTAGGATCACCACTTTATTTTAAGAATGTGAAATGTCAGAGTAATAGTAGAGTGATTTAATTCAGCTTTTATTTCTTTCATCACATTCCCAGTGGGTGAGAAGTTCACATACACTCAATTAGTATTTGGTAGCATTGCCTTTAACTTGTTTAACTTGGTCAAACGTTTTGGGTAGCCTTCCACAAGATTCCCACAATAAGTTGGGTGAATTTTGGCCCATTCCTCCTGACAGAGCTGGTGTAACGGAGTCAGGTTTGTAGGCCTCCTTGCTCGCACACGCTTTTTCAGTTCTGCCCACAAATTTTCTATAGAAATAAGGTCAGGGCTTTGTGATGGCCATTCCAATACCTTGACTTTGTTGTCCTTGAGCCATTTTGCCACAACTTTGGAAGTATGCTTGGGGTCAATGTTCATTTGGAAGACCCATTTGCGACAAAGCTTTAACTTCCTGACTGATGTCTACATGTTGCTTCAATATATCCACATAATGTTCCATCCTCATGATGCCATCTATTTTGAGAGCGCATCAGTCCCCCCTGCAGCAAAGCAACCCCACAACATGATGCTGCCACCCCTGTGCTTCACGTTTGGGATGCTGTTCTTCGGCTTGCAAGCCTCCACCTTTTTCCTCCAAACATAACAATGTTCATTATGGCCAAACAGTTCTATTTTTGTTTCATCAGACCAGAGGACATTTCTCCAAAAAGTATGATCTTTGTCCCTATTATGAAGTTGCAAAAATGTAGTCTGGCTTTTTTAAGGCTGTTTTGGAGCAGTGGCTTCTTACTTGCTGAGCGGCCTTTCAGGTTATGTCGATATAGGACTCGTTTTACTGTGGATATACAGTGCCTTGCGAAAGTATTCGGCCCACCTTGAACTATGCAACCTTTTGCCACATTTCAGGCTTCAAACAAAGATATAAAACTGTATATTTTTGTGAAGAATCAACAACAAGTGGGACACAATCATGAAGTGGAACGACATTTATTGGATATTTCAAACTTTGTTAACAAATCAAAAACTGAAAAATTGGGTGTGCAAAATTATTCAGCCCCTTTCCTTTCAGTGCAGCAAACTCTCTCCAGAAGTTCAGTGAGGATCTCTGAATGATCCAATGTTGACCTAAATGACTAATGATGATAAATACAATCAACCTGTGTGTAATCAAGTCTCCGTAAAAATGCACCTGCACTATGATAGTCTCAGAGGTCCGTTAAAAGCGCAGAGAGCATCATGAAGAACAAGGAACACACCAGGCAGGTCCAAGATACTGTTGTGAAGAAGTTTAAAGCCGGATTTGGATACAAAAAGATTTCCCAAGCTTTAAAACATCCCAAGGAGCACTGTGCAAGCGATAATATTGAAATGGAAGGAGTATCAGACCACTGCAAATCTACCAAGACCTGGTCGTCCCTCTAAACTTTCAGCTCATACAAGGAGAAGACTGATCAGAGATGCAGCCAAGAGGCCCATGATCACTCTGGATGAACTGCAGAGATCTACAGCTGAGGTGGGAGTCTCTGTCCATAGGACAACAATCAGTCGTATATTGCATAAATCTGGCCTTTATGGAAGAGTGGCAAGAAGAAAGCCATTTCTTAAAGATATCCATAAAAAGTGTTGTTTAAAGTTTGCCACAAGCCACCTGGGAGACACACCAAACATGTGGAAGAAGGTGCTCTGGTCAGATGAAACCAAAATGGAACTTTTTGGCAACAATGCAAAACGTTATGTTTGGCGTAAAAGCAACACAGCTCATCACCCTGACCACACCATCCCCACTGTCAAACATGGTGGTGGCAGCATCATGGTTTGGGCCTGCTTTTCTTCAGCAGGGACAGGGAAGATGGTTAAAATTGATGGGAAGATGGATGGAGCCAAATACAGGACCATTCTGGAAGAAAACCTGATGGAGTCTGCAAAAGACCTGAGACTGGGACGGAGATTTGTCTTCCAACAAGACAATGATCCAAAACATAAAGCAAAATCTACAATGGAATGGTTCAAAAATAAACATATCTAGGTGTTAGAATGGCCAAGTCAAAGTCCAGACCTGAATCCAATCGAGAATCTGTGGAAAGAACTGAAAACTGCTGTTCACAAATGCTCACCATCCAACCTCACTGAGCTCGAGCTGTTTTGCAAGGAGAAATGGGAAAAAAATGTCAGTCTCTCCATGTGCAAAACTGATAGAGACATACCCCAAGCGACTTACAGCTGTAATCACAGCAAAAGGTGGCGCTACAAAGTATTAACTTAAGGGGGCTGAATAATTTTGCACGCCCAATTTTTCAGCTTTTGATTTGTTAAAAAAGTTTGAAATATCCAATAAATGTCGTTCCACTTCATGATTGTGTCCCACTTGTTGTTGATTCTTCACAAAAAAATACAGTTTTATATCTTTATGTTTGAAGCCTGAAATGTGGCAAAAGGTCGCAAAGTTCAAGGGGGCCGAATACTTTAGCAAGGCACTGTAGATACTTTTGTACCCGTTTCCTCCAGCATCTTCACAACGTCCTTTGATGTTGTTCTGGGATTCAGTTGCACATTTTGTGCCAAAGTACGTTCATCTCCAGGAGTCAGAACGCGTCTTCTTGAGCGGTATGACGGCTGCGTGGTCCTATGGTGTTTATACTTGTGTACTATTGTTTGTACAGATGAAGGTGGTACCTTCAGGCATTTGGAAATTGCTCCCAAGGATGAACGAGACTACATTTTTTTAATTTGGCTGATTACTTTTGATTTTTCCCGTGATGTCAAGCAAAGAGGCACTGAGTTTGAAGGTAGGCCTTGAAATACATCCACAGGTACATCTCCAATCAAATAATCTGTCCGTAAACAATTGTTGGAAAAATTACTTGTCATTCACAAAGTAGATGTCCTAACCGACTTGCCAAAAGTTTGTTAACAACAAATTTGTGGAGTGGTTGAAAAACGAGTTTTAATGACTCCAACCTAAATACCTTTTTCTTTACATAGTTGAATGTGTTGACAACAAAATCAAAACAAAAATTATAAATGGAAATCAAATTTATCAACCCATGGAGGTCTGGATTTGGAGTCACACTCAAAATTAAAGTGGAAAACCACACTACAGGCTGATCCAACTTTGATGTCATGTCCTTAAAACAAGTCAAATTGAGGCTCAGTAGTGTGTGTGGCCTCCACGTGCCTGTATGACCTCCCTACAACGTCTGGGCATGCTCCTGATGAGGTGGCGGATGGTGTCCTGAGGGATCTCCTCCCAGACCTGGACTAAAGCATCCGCCAACTCCTGGACAGTCTGTGGATTGTGCAAGACATGATGTCCCAGATGTGCTCAATTGGATTCAGGTCTGGGGAACGGGTGGGCCAGTCCATAGCATCAATGCCTTCCTCTTGCAGGAACTGCTGACACACTCCAGTCACTTGAGGTCTAGCATTGTCTTGCATTAGGAGGAACCCAGGGCCAACCGCACCAGAATATGGTCTCACAAGGCGTCTGAGGATCTCATCTCGGTACCTAATGGCAGTCAGGCTACCTCTGGCGAGCACATGGAGGGCTGTGCGGCCCCCCAAAGAAATGCCACCCCACACCATGACTGATCCACCACCAAACCTGTCATGCTGGAGGATGTTGCAGGCAGCAGAATGTTCTCCACGGCGTCTCCAGAGTGTCACGTCTGTCACATGTGCTCAGTGTGAACCTGCTTTCATCTGTGAAGAGCACAAGGCGCCAGTGGCGAATTTGCCAATCTTGGTGTTCTCTGGCAAATGCCAAACGTCCTGCACGGTGTTGAGCTGTAAGCACAACCCCCACCTATGGACATCGGGCCCTCATACCACCCTCATGGAGTCTGTTTCTGACCGTTTGAGCAGACACATGCACATTTGTGGCCTGCTGGAGGTCATTTTGCAAGGCTCTGGCAGTGCTCCTCCTTGCACAAAGGCAGAGGTAGCGGTCCTGCTGCTGGGTTGTTGCACTCCTACGGCCTCCTCCACGTCTCCTGATGTACTGGCCTGTCTCCTGGTAGCGCCTCCACACTATGCTGACAGACACAGCAAATCTTCTTGCCACAGCTCACATTGATGTGCCATCCTGGATGAGCTGCACTACCTGAGCCACTTGTGTGGGTTGTAGACTCCATCTCGTGCTACCACTAGAGTGAAAGCACCGCCGGCATTCAAAAGTGACCAAAAAGATGTATACTTCCGGCGCCGACAGACATGGCCGCCTCGCTTCGCGTTCCTAGGAAACTATGCAGTTTTTTGTTTTTTTACGTGTTATTTCTTACATCAGTACCCCAGGTCATCTTAGATTTCATTACATACATTCGAGAAGAACTACTGTATATAAGATCAGCGTCAACTCACCATCAGTACGACCAAGAATATGTTTTTCGCGACGCGGATCCTGTGTTCTGCCTTACAAACAGGACAACGGAATGGATCGCATGCAGCGACCCAAAAAAATGACTCCGAAAAAGAGGGAAACGAGGCGGTCTTCTGGTCAGACTACGGAGACGGGCACATCGTGCCCCACTTCCTAGCATTCTTCTTGCCAATGTCCAGTCTCTTGACAACAAGGTTGATGAAATCCGAGCAAGGGTAGCATTCCAGAGGGACATCAGAGACTGTAACGTTCTGTGCTTCACGGAAACATGGCTGACTGGAGAGACGCTATCCGATGCGGTGCAGCCAACGGGTTTCTCCACGCATCGCGCCGACAGAAACAAACACCTTTCTGGTAAGAAGAGGGGTGGGGGTGTATGCCTTATGGCTAACGAGGCATGGTGCGATGAAAGAAACATACAGGAACTCAAATCCTTCTGTTCACCTGATTTTAGAATTCCTCACAATCAAATGTAGACCGCATTATCTACCAAGAGAATTCTCTTCGATTATAATCACAGCCGTATATATCCCCCCCCCCCCCCAAGCAGACACATCGATGGCTCTGAACGAACTTTATTTAACTCTTTGCAAACTGGAAACCATTTATCCAGAGGCTGCATTCATTGTTGCTGGGGATTTTAACAAGGCTAATCTGAAAACAAGACTCCCTAAATTTTATCAACATATCGATTGCGCAACCAGGGGTGGAAAAACCTTGGATCACTGTTACTCTAACTTCCGCGACGCATATAAGGCCCTGCCCCGCCCCCCTTTCGGAAAAGCTGACCACGACTCCATTTTGCTGATACCTGCCTACAGACAAAAACTAAAAAAAGAAGCTCCCACGCTGAGGTCTGTCCAATGCTGGTCCGACCAAGCTGATTCCACACTCCAAGACTACTTCCATCACGTGGACTGGGACATGTTTCGTATTGCGTCAGATAACAACATTGACGAATACGCTGATTCGGTGTGCGAGTTCATTAGAACGTGCGTTGAAGATGTCGTTCCCATAGCAACGATTAAAACATTCCCTAACCAGAAACCGAGGATTGATGGCAGCATTCGCATGAAAAATAAAACGCGAACCACTGCTTTCAATCAGGGCAAGGTGTCTGGTAACATGACTGAATTACAAACAGTGCAGCTATTCCCTCCGTAAGGCTATCAAACAAGCTAAGCGTCAGTACAGAGACAAAGTAGGATCTCAATTCAACGGCTCAGACACAAGAGGCATGTGGCAGGGTCTACAGTCAATCACGGACTACAGGAAGAAATCCAGCCCAGTCACAGACCAGGATGTCTTGCTCCCAGGCAGACTAAATAACTTTTTTGCCCGCGTTGAGGACAATACAGTGCCACTGACACGGCCTGCAACGGAAACATGCGGTCTCTCCTTCACTGCAGCCGAGGTGAGTAAAACATTTAAACGTGTTAACCCTCACAGGGCTGCAGGCCCAGACGGCATCCCCAGCCGCGCCCTCAGAGCATGCGCAGACCAGCTGGCTGGTGTGTTTACGGACATATTCAATCAATCCCTATACCAGTCTGCTGTTCCCACATGCTTCAAGAGGGCCACCATTGTTCCTGTTCCCAAGAAAGTTAAGGTAACTGAGCTAAACGACTACCGCCCGTAGCACTCACTTCCGTCATCATGAAGTGCTTTGAGAGACTAGTCAAGGACCATATCACCTCCACCCTACCTGACACCCTAGACCCACTCCAATTTGCTTACCGCCCAAATAGGTCCACAGACGACGCAAACTCAACAGCACTGCACACTGCCCTAACCCACCTGGACAAGAGGAATACCTATGTGAGAATGCTGTTCATCGACTACAGCTCAGCATTCAACACCATAGTACCCTCCAAGCTCGTCATCAAGCTCGAGACCCTGGGTCTCAACCCCGCCCTGTGCAACTGGGTACTGGACTTCCTGACGGGCCACCCCCAGGTGGTCAGGGTAGGTAACAACATCTCCTCCCCGCTGATCCTCAACACTGGGGCCCCACAAGGGTGCGTTCTGAGCCCTCTCCTGTACTCCCTGTTCACCCACGACTGCGTGGCCACGCACGCCTCCAACTCAATCATCAAGTTTGCGGACGACACAACAGTGGTAGGCTTGATTACCAACAACGACGAGACGGCCTAAAGGGAGGAGGTGAGGGCCCTCGGAGTGTGGTGTCAGGAAAATAACCTCGCACTCAACGTCAACAAAACTAAGGAGATGATTGTGGACTTCAGGAAACAGCAGAGGGAACACCCCCCTATCCACATCGATGGAGCAGTAGTGGAGAGTAGCAAGTTTTAAGTTCCTCGGCATACACATCACAGACAAACTGAATTGGTCCACTCACACAGACAGCATCGTGAAGAAGGCGCAGCAGCGCCTCTTCAACCCAGGAGGCTGAAGAAATTCGGCTTGTCACCAAAAGCACTCGCAAACTTCTATAGATGCACAATCGAGAGCATCCTGGCGGGCTGTATCACCGCCTGGTACAGCAACTGCTCCGCCCTCAACCGTAAGGCTCTCCAGAGGGTAGTGAGGTCTGCACAACGCATCACCGGGGGCAAACTACCTGCCCTCCAGGACACCTACACCACCCGATGTTACAGGAAGGCCATAAAGATCATCAAGGACATCAACCACCCGAGCCACTGCCTGTTCACCCCGCTATCATCCAGAAGGCGAGGTCAGTACAGGTGCATCAAAGCTGGGACCGAGAGACTGAAAAACAGCTTCTATCTCAAGGCCATCAGACTGTTAAACAGCCACCACTAACATTGAGTGGCTGCTGCCAACACACTGACACTGACTCAACTCCAGCCACTTTAATAATGGGAATTGATGGGAAATGATGGAAATATATCCCTAGCCACTTTAAACAATGCTACCTTATATAATGTTACTTACCCTACATTATTCATCTCATATGCATACGTATATACTGTACTCTATATCATCGACTGCATCCTTATGTAATACATGTATCACTAGCCACTTTAACTATGCCACTTTGTTTACATACTCATCTCATATGTATATACTGTACTCGATACCATCTACTGTATCTTGCCTATGCTGCTCTGTACCATCACTCATTCATATATCCTTATGTACATATACTTTATCCCCTTACACTGTGTATTAGACAGTAGTTTAGGAATTGTTAGTTAGATTACTTGTTGGTTATTACTGCATTGTCGGAACTAGAAGCACAAGCATTTCGCTACACTCACATTAACATCTGCTAACCATGTGTATGTGACAAATAAAATTTGATTTGATTTGATTTGAAAACATCAGCCAGGAAGCATAGGAACTGAGAAGTGGTCTGTGGTCACCACCTGCAGAACCACTCCTTTATTGGGGGTGTCTTGCTAATTGCCTATAATTTCCACTTGTTGTCTATTCCATTTGCACAACAGCATGTGCAATTTATTGTCAATCAGTGTTGCTTCCTAAGTGGACAGTTTGATTTCACAGATGTGTGATTGACTTGTAGTTACATTGTGTTGTTTAAGTGTTCCCTTTATTTTTTTGAGCAGTGTATATATTTTTAAATGCGAATCACATTTTTATTGGGCGTTCCCCAGATGGCATTGCGCGTACCCCAGTTTGGGAATACCTGCTCTACAGGAATGACAGAGTCAATCCAAATAATCTTAGCTCCTGGACATTTCAAGGCTGCATTGAGACAATGAGTTATCTGTTTCACCTCTCCTTGTTCTTATCTCCACCCACCTCCAGGTGTCACCCTTCTTCCCAATTATCCCCTGTGTATTTATACCTGTGTTCTGTCTGTCTGTTGCCAGTTCGTCTTTTTCGTTCAAGCTAACCAGTGTTTTTCCTGTCAGCTCCTATCATTTCCCAGCCTCTCTTTCCTCGTCCTCCTGATTTTTGACCTTTGCATGTCCTGACCCTGTACCCGCCTGCCTGATCTCTCTACCTGAAACTGAGCCTGCCTGCCGTCCTGAACCTTGGCTCCACCTCTGGATTACTGAACTCTGCCTGTCTCTGACCCGGAGTCTGCCTGCCATCCTGTACCTTTGCCTCACCCTGGATCTTCGACCCCTGCCTGCCTTGACCTGTCTTTGCCTGCCCTTTGCTACAATAAACTTTGTTACTTCGACAGTCTGCATCTGAGTCTTACGTTGATTCCTGATAGTTCGAACATGGCCCTTACTGACCCAACAGACTTGGACCAGCTCTGCTACGCCATCTCCTCCCAAGGCGCCACCATTGGTGGCACGAGGAGTTGCTTCACGGTATGATGGAGGGGTTCCAGGCCACAGCCGAATGTCATGACCAAGCATTGGACATTTTGCGGGACCAAGTCCGTGGGTTGCCTATTAGGCAGCCAACCACAATGGTAACCTTCCAGCCCCTCTGTAACCCGGCTGGCAGTAGTGCCATCACACTGGTTTCCAGAACCTGCCGGGTCTTTCTCTCCCAACGCTCCCTCATTTTCGAGCTGCAGCCTTCTTTGTTCCCCTCGGGGGCACTCGAAGATGGCGTATATTATTACGCTGATGTCCTGGAGGGTACTCGCCTGGGCCACAGCAGTGTGGGAGCAACAATCAACCGTGAGTGAGTACACTGGTGTGTCTGAGAGATAATTGTTCTTCTCCCCTTACTCACCACCCTGCTGTGGGGCAACCAGTCCAAATCTCTCCAGGTACTCATTGACTCGGGGGCTGATATGAGTCTCATGGATGTTACCCTGGTGTCCGAGCTGGGTATCTCCACTCAACCCCTCTCCTTTCCCATGGGTGTTAGAGTGCTGGACGGGCGCTCTATATGCCGGGTCACGTACCAGACTACCCCCGTCAGCCTACGGGTGTCGGGGAACCACAAAGAGGCTATCCAATTCCTGCTGGTTGAGTCTCCACAGGCGCCCGTGCTATTGGGATTCTCTTGACTCCAGAGACACAATCCCTCCTTTGACTAGGCTACTGGTGCCATCATGGGCTGGAGCCCATCCTGCCACACTCATTGCCTGACTGTCTTTGCCTGCCCCTGTTGCTACAATAAACTTTGTTACTTCGAAGTCTGTATCTGGGTCTTACCTTGATTCCTGATAATCAGTGACCCAAGCACTGCTCAGATAGAGACACTATGGTAGGGATTGAGTTGTCATAGTGCTGCTGCAAATGTACTTAGTCCCAGGGGAGTTGGCATAATGTAAGTAACCTAATTTATGTCCTTTTAACTCCCCTGAATGCCTCTGTCAATCCTACAGCTATTGTATGCAGTAATCATGCACCTATGAACCCGAGTTATACTGTTAGCACTGAGGGAGTTTTCTCTGGTAGGAAGTCCAGTAGGAAGTGCAGCTCACCCTGCACTATCAGCTCAAACATAAATATCACTGTCATGTTTACCTCTAAGCCTCCCAGTAAAGCAATAAAAACAATCAAGTATCCCAGAAAAGTGTTAACAATAGCCCACATTAACATATGTAGCCTAAGAACCTAGGTTCATGAAATCGATAACTTGCTAGTAACAGAACATTCACATACCATCTCAGAAAATCACTTAGATAATACCTTTAATGATACAGTAGTAACAATACATGGTTTCAATATCTTCAGAAGAGACATGAATGTCAATGGTGGAGCTTAGAGAGGATCATGTCAAATGCCATTGAACTAAAATGGCTACAGGTTCACATGTTTTAACCTTGTCAGTATCTGGATAGTATGTGTGAAATGCTTGATAATGTATGTGATATCAACAGAGGTATATTTTTTGGGTGACCTAAATATTGACTGGTTTTCATCAAGCTGCCCTCTCAAGGAAAAAGGTTAAAACTGTAACCAGTGCCTGCAACCTGGTTCAGATTATCAGTTAACCTACCAGTGTATTTACAAACTGCACAGGAATGAAATAATCCTCATGTATGGATCACATCTTTACTAATGCTGCAGAAAACTGTTCTAAAGCAGTATCCAAATCCATCAAATGTAGTGATCATAATATAGTAGCCATATCTAGGAAAACCAAAGTTCCAAAGGCTGGGCCTAATATAGTGTATAAGAGGTCAAACAAGAAGTTTTGTAGTGATTTCTATGTTGAAGATCTAAATAATATTTGCTTGTCTGTGGTGTGTAATGAGGAGCAACCAGACGCTGCACTTGAGATTTATGAAATTGCTTTTTCCAGTTCCTAATAAGCATGCACCCTGTAAGAAAATCTAAACTGAAATCACTGTGAATTGATGAGGAATTAAAAAATTGTATGGATGAGAGGGATGAGGCAAAAGGAATGAGTCTGGCCAATTGGCAAACAAGTCAGCAAATAAGTCTGGCCAATTGGCAAACATACTGTAAATTGAGAAATCATGTGACTAAACTTAACAAAAAAAAATAAACTGTACTATGAAAGAAATATAAATTATATAAAAAATATATAGTAAAAAGCTTTGGAGCACCTTAAATTTAATTCATTGAATCAGATGGCTCATTCATCACAAAACCCACTGATTTTGCCAACTACTTTAATGATTTTTTCATTTGCACGAAAATGTAGGCATGACATGCCAACAACAAATTCTGAACCTACACATCCATGCATAACTAACAAAATGATGAAAGACAAGCATTGTAATTTTGAATTTCGTAAAGTGAGCATGGAAGGGGTGAAAAAAGTATTGTCTATCAACAATGACAAGCCATCTGGGTCTGACAACTTGAGTGGAAAATTACTGAGGATGATAGTGGACGATATTGCAATCTCTTCAGTCTAAGCCAACAGGAAAGTGTGTGCCCTCAGGCCTGGAGGGAAGCAAAAGTCAACCCAAACAGCCGACCAATCAGCCTGTTACCAACCCTTAGTAAACGTTTGGGAAAAAATGGTGTTTGACTAGGTACAATGCTATTTCACAGTAAACAGATTTTCAGCACGCTTATAGAGAAGGGCATTCAACATGGTGTGGCTGTTGAACAAGTTGAGAAGACTAAAATCTAAGGTAACACCAAGTCATTTAAACTGTCATGGTCAAAACATACAAAGATTAAATAGTTGTAAAGATGGGGGATGTTTGTCCGTAATAAAGAGATGCTCGTCACGTCTGCTCCCGCTCTTCCTCCCTGGCGCTCGAGGGCGCCAGGCTGCCCTGCATCACCCACTCCTGCCATCATCAATTATGCACACCTGCCTTCCCTCGTCACGCGCATCAGCGATATTGGATTCACCTGGACTCACTCATCACCTGTTTATTACCTCCCCTATATTTGTCAGTTCCCCTGCTCTGTTACCTGCTGATGCATTGTTTTTTGTCTGTATTACTCGTTTGCTGACGCTGTTCCTGTCTTGTTCCATGTCCGTTATTATTAAATGTTTGACTCTCCGTACCTGCTTCATCTCTCCAGCGTCATTCCATGTGACAGCTCTGATTTTTTGACACCACACAAAGCAAGTCCTGCACGCTCTAGTTTACCTTATCTTGTCCAGTCATATGGTAAAGTGCTGCAAAGAAAGACCTAGTTAAACTGCAGCTGGACAAGGAACAGAGTGGCACGTCTTGCTCTTCAATGCAACCAGAGGGCTACTTTTAATACTATGCATGTAAGTCTCTTTTGGCTAAAGAGTTGAAGAAAGACTGACTGCATCACTTCTTGTTTTTATAGGACACGTGTTGGAAATTCCAAATTGTTTGCACAGTCAACACACACACACACAGCACTGACACATACCCTTACTCCAACAGACATGTCACCAGGGGTCTTTTCACAGTCCCCAGATCCAGGAGAAATGAAAGGAAACATCCAGTATTATACAGAGCCATGAGTGCATGGAACACCCATTCATCTCATATGAACAGCAAACCTCGTTCAAAAAACAAATACAGCAACATCTC
Source organism: Oncorhynchus masou masou (assembly GCF_036934945.1). Taxonomy (NCBI): domain Eukaryota; kingdom Metazoa; phylum Chordata; class Actinopteri; order Salmoniformes; family Salmonidae; genus Oncorhynchus; species Oncorhynchus masou. The sequence goes on from NC_088216.1 coordinate 65,279,610, forward strand.
GCGGCACAACGCCTCTCCCCCATGTGGCCTACTTGTTGTGTGTATGTACTTATATGCATGTGTAACTGATAGATGCGCACACACACGCACATTACATGTTAATGTTTTCAAATGCATGAAAATTGTAACTTATTTTGTCTATAATGTGTTTCTCGTTATGTGTTGGATCCCAGAAAGACTAGCTGTCGCCATTGGCGTCGGCTAATGGGGGATCCTAATAAATCAAATCAAATGACCTGCCACTGACTCTGAGCAAAGTCTATATGTCTATGTATGCTGATGACTGAACACTGTACATGTCAGCTACTACCGCAAGTGAAATCACTGGAACACTTCCACTAAATCATGTAATTAATAATGTGGAAATTGAGCAAGTTGAGGAGACTAAACTGCTTGGAGTAACCCTGGATTTTAAACTGTCATGGTCAAAACATATTGATACAACAGTAGCTAAGGTGGGGAAAGTCCATAATAAAGCATTGCTCTGCTTTCTTAACAGCACTATTAACAAGGCAGGTCCTACAGGCCCTAGTTCTGTCTCACCTGGACTACTGTCTACTCGTGTGGTCAGGTGCCACAAAGAGGGACTTTGGAAAATTACAGCACGGCTGGCCCTTAAATATACACAGAGAGATATAACATTAATAATATGCATGTCAATCTTTCCTGGCTCAAAGTATAGGAGAGATTAACTTCATCAAATCAAATGTATTTGTCATGTGACGAAAACAACAGGTGCAGACCTTACCGTGAAATGCTTACTTACAAGCACTTAACCAACAATGTAGTTTAGAAAATATTTACTAAATAAACTCAAGTAAAAAAAAATAAAAGAGCAACAATAAAACAACAATAACGAGGCTATATACAGGGGTACCGGTACCAAGTCAGTGTGTGGGGGGTACAGGTGAGTCGAGGTAATTGAGGTAATATGTACATGTAAAGTGATTATGCATAGATAATAAACAGAGAGTAGCAATGCGAATAGTCTGGGTAGCCATTTGATTAGCTGTTCAGCAGTCTTATGACTTAGGGGTAGAAGCTGCCAATAAGCCTTTTGGACATAGACTTGGCGCTCCGGTACTGCTTGGGAGGCGCACAGTACTACATAGAGCCATGACTACATGGAACTCTATTCCACATCAGATAACTGATGCAAGCAGTAGAATCAGATGTAAAAAACAGATAAAAATACACCTTATGGAACAGAGGAGACTGTGAAGACACACACACACACACGCACACACGATAACATACTTACGATGCACATACGTACACATGGATTTTGTGTTGTAGATATGTCGTAGTAGAGTAGTGGCCTGAGGGCACAAACTTAATGTTGTGAAATGTAATGTCATGTTTTTAATTGTATATAACTAACTGCCTTAATTTTGCTGGACCCCTTGGCAGCAGCTAATGGGGATACATAAATACAATACAATAACCGAAAGGTCGCTGGTTAAAACCCCAGAGCCGACAAGGTGAAAACGGCAGAGGCACTTAACCCGAATTGCTCCCGTGAATCGCTCTGGATAGGAATGTCTGCTAAATGACTCAAATGGAAATGGAAAAGTATTCAACCATGAATACCACTATAACGACGAGATATATACATTAGTACTATGCTGTTTCTGCTTCAGGTCCAGACGGTTTTCATCAAACACCATTCTCCCTTGTCAGCAACATAAAAGCATGATGTGGAATCAGACTATTTGCATGCCACAGAGGTGTGATGGCAGGGCCAGTGACAGTGTGCAAATGCTGCTCTCCTAAAGTCCCATAATCCCTGGGCCTATCCAGGCCTGTCACTGAGGCTGTCACACATAGCCAGGGTCCTATCACGGCCCATAGTTATTTTATTCATCACTAGCCCCATGCCATCATGCCTCTCACTCCTGCCTTCCAGCAGCATGGGAATGAGGTCACTACCACAGTGAGATTGAGATTGTTCCCCTCTACCTGAGCAACAAGGATTTAAATCTAGTCATTCTAGGCATACAATGCAACACCATTGATTGATTCTCACTTCCATTTACAAGTGCAGGAGAAAGCAATAAAGCTCACTTCATGACTCACATCGGTGGGATGGTTCAGGTCGACATGTCCAACCAATAGCACTGTATTCACAATGGACTGATATTGAAGGAATAATGACGGCTGCATCATATAAGCAGCCTTGTAACTATAATAAACAGTTATTTCAGGTTTATTCATTGTTCAAATTTTATGCAAACAGCACAGTAAATGCACTTCCATTATCCTCTCATAACCAGTACTGCAGGCATTGTTTCAGTGGCATCATTCATTTCCAACATAACATGAACATCCTCCTCAAGTGGACAGTAAATCACATGCAGCTGTGCCGTGTCAAGCCTGGGTGTATGGTGTGTGATATGGATGTTGTCTTGACAGACCGCCATCTGCAGAACGTCCCCTTCACATGATGGGAGCCAAGCAGCAGAAACAGCAGTCATGCAGTTCAACCAGGGAGAAAAGAGTACAGTAACAATGCGCATGCCCCGCCCACCTGATGTTCTGTCTTTTTCAGCCATCTACTTGCTCTGTTTCAGAGGTGCATAATCAACTTGTCAATTAAATCTCGCCAGATTGATTGCTTTCCGTTTACTCCTGCGACTCTTTCATACTCTTGCTTGTGCCTGTTCTATTTTCCCGTTATCGTTATCGTTTGATCAGTGGGGAACCATGAGGGCCTTCTAGGCCTTAAGGCATAAGAATTTAAAAAAATATATATATATACATTATTTTCTAGTTAATCTTTACACATTTTTTTGTGATCTTGTGATTTCATCTCTTCAGTTTGTGTTGGAAAGAGAAGAGTTATGACTGAAGATAATTTTTCTTTGTTGGTCTCTGTGTAGAAAAAACATTCAGAATCTGGGCAGAAGAATTTGGGAATGACAGTGAAATTAACTAATCATATATTGACTTGCAATGGGTAGGGCCGGATAAAAGAAAAAATGATGTGTCTAGGCGGTTTTTTTAAGAGCGTGAACAAGCGTGCTCATGGTGTCATAGCTCGTCAAATTAGAAAGCAAGTCTATTTAGCTATGCTGGTAAAATAAGCAGATCAATTGCGTGGGTCGTTTGTAGAGAATTAGGAATTGTTATGATCTAATGATGCTAAGTAGACTAAAAGATGTAGTTTCAAATGTATTGGGCTGTAAGCTATCAGTCAAAAAGGCTACATATTTGACAACAATTTCAGCCTACCTGTGTTGATTTAGATTATAGGGGTATAGCCTAGGCAGGCTACGGCTAGAAAACTTGAGGACTCCGATTTCAAGACAGAATACTGTTTATGTAAAAGAACAAGACTTTGTTGTTTATAAATGACTCGGGTTTATTAGCTACAACTTCCTCATGAGCTAGCAAAGCAACTGTTTAGCACAGGTACGGTGGCTCCCGTAGAACAAGGTGAGTCAAAAGGAACTCACAACAATAACTCTCAGGGGCTACATAGTAAACATAACTGTTTATTATGGATTTTCATGACAATTACATTGGCATGTGTATACAATTGAGGCTCGCTACTTTCGCACGCCATTGATGGGCGTCTCTCTTGTAATTTCGGTTAAAGCCTAGACAGGTCACTACTGAGAGCAAATAATCAGTGGCGCAAGAAATAGTTTTTGAATGCTAACGCTAGTAATGTCTGCTAGCTGGTGTTGCAGTAGTGTGGCAATGACGAAGGAGGCTGCAGCAGCTCTTATCAAGAATAACTTTTAAACTTTACAAATTATCATCAGCTGGTCAGTCACATTTTTTTTGTTGCAGCTCGGTTGATGTTAGCTATCTCTTTGAAAATAATGCCTGTGAAACAGTATTGCATTTAAACTTTATTTCACCGGTTAGTGTGATGAACGTGATTTAAATACATTTGCAATGGGATGTAATAGCTGGTTTATTAATTTCATTTTGGAAATGAAATGGCTGTGTTTTGTATTGTTATGATTTCATGAGGCCTATTGGAGTGAATTGGTTGCTTATTGTTTAACATTATTTGATGGCGTGTGTGACTACTGACGCCTGTCTATCAGCCATGTCTATCTGTTTGACCAAAACTGTCTCTTTGCTAGGTAAAGCCCGCCATATCTCAGCTCACGAGTTACTATAGCAGCACCCACCCGTAGCATGTGCTCCAGCAGGTATATTTCAGTGGTCATCCCCAAAGCCAATTCCTGCTTTGGCCGCCTTTCCATCCAGTTCTCTGCTGCCAATGACTGGAACGATTTGCAAACATCACTGAAGCTGGAGACTCATATCTCCCTCACTAACTTTAAGCATCAGCTGTCAGACCAGCTTACAGATAGATCATTGCACCTCTACATAGCCCATCTGTAAATAGCCCACACAACTACCTCATCCCCATATTGTTATTGTCTTTTTGCTGCTCCTTTCCACCCCAGTATCTCTACTTGCACATTCATCTTCTGGAAATCTATCACTCCAGTGTTTAATTGCTAATTTGTAATTATTTCGCCACCTCCCTAATCTTATTTCATTTGCACACACTGTATCTAGACTTTTCTATTGTGTTATTGACTGTACGTTTCTTTATTCCATGTGTAACTGTGTTTGTGTCGCACTGCTTTGCTTTAACTTGGGCAGGGCGCAGTTGTAAATGAGAACTTGTTCTCAACTGGCCTACCTGGTTAAACATTTTTTTTAAATATAATAATTATTCCAGCTGATTCATGATTTCGACTGGCTGAGAAAAGCTGTCTGCCTGTCTGTCTCGTCCCAACACCTTCATTACTATGGGACTGCTGGAGATCAATTTTCAATATTGAAACAATGTTGCAAATCTCTGAGAGACAGACCGCAAGGTTTATACAAATTTTCGCTGTTGAAAACCATATTCTAGTCTAAAAGAAATGAGAGATAATGTCTAGATGCTTTTAATAGTGGAGATAAAGTTTATAAATGGTCTGGCTGGGCTGATGAGACAGTGGATAGCGCAGTCAGATGGAACAGAGTAAATAGGCATTTTAACTTAATAGCTGTAGCTGGTGGTAACTTGTGAAATAGACACCAGCTGGAATGCGGTTTTAACCAATCAGCATCCAGGATTATACCCACCCATTGTATAATGTGCTATAATAATTCTGTCAATATCTGATGGATTATAGAGAATCAAGAAGGTTGGAGAACCTTCGTCCATTGTCCAACTGTTGCATTTCAATGATCTTTGCTAGAGGACAGCCAGGCTAATGAACAGCGCAGAGGCGGCAGGTAGCCTAGTGTTTAGAGTGTTGGGCCAGTAACTGAAAGGTTGCTAGATCGAATCCCAGAGCTGAGGAGGTAAAAATCTTGTTCTGCCCCTGAACAAGGCAGTTAACCCACTGTTCCTATGCCGTCATTATAAATAGGAATTTGTTCTTAACTGACTTGCCTAGTTAAAATTCAAATAAATAAATAAAACATGTCAAAAGACAAAATCATTATCTGTAATGAGCCTGTGGAGACCATAATGCTGCACCACCTGCACAACGCAACTACTGTACACAACCCCCTGCTGTATAGAGAGAGAGACATGCACAAACACACATCCACTGGGCCTGTCAAACAGGTCAGATCTAAATCCCCTCTTTTCTCAGCTCAGAACACACTCTGCCAGGGGCAGCATCACTTATGAATATTCATATAGTCATTCTCTCAAGAAGATCACAACCTGACATGACGTGAGATGTTTTATGGCAGAGAGAGGAGGGGTGGTGTGTGAACGTTAACACATTTATGGGTTGCTTACTGCATATCACTATGCATTACACAATACAAAATGCTATAAAACCAAGCTCGTCTCATCTCTCAACCTCTAAAAATGTGCTCCATCACCGAGTCAGTACCGCTATACGAACCTGTTTATAGACAGATCGCAGCCAGAGATGGCTCCACTTTGGTGCTATTGCATGTAGCTGAACTGCTCAACATAGGTTACAAGCATATGGGGCAGATTAACATCAAATCAAATGTTATTGTTCACATACAAATGTTTAGCAGATGTTATTACAAGTGTAGTGAAATGTTGTGCTTCTAGTTCCGACAGTGTAGCAATATCTAATAACTACTCTAACTAACAATTTCACAACAAAGACCTAATACACACACATCTAATTAAAGGAATGGAATAAGAATATATACATATACAGTAAATATATGGATGAGCAACGTCAGAGTGGCATATGCAAGATGCAATAGATGGTATAAAATACAGTATACACATACGAGATGAGCCATGCAATATATGGAAACATGATTAAAGTGCCATTTTTATAGTTGCTCGTGATCCATTTATTAAAGTGGCCAATGATTTCAGGTCTATGTAGGCAGCAGCCCCGCATTGTTAGTGATGGCTGTTTAACAGTCTGATGGCCTTGAGATTGAAAAATCGCTTCTGTGTCTCGGTCCCAGCTTTGATGTACCTGTACTGACCTGGTTAAATAAAAGGTAATACTAAATATTTGTGGACCTCGACTATGATTGGACTACTCCTATCTGGGACATGTTAAACTCCATTACGCATTACTCTAAAATAGGGACAATCATGATTTTGCTTTGCCCTGCCTATGGGTTGCTCAGTCTAAAGCAGTGGTACTCATTGCGCGGCCCTCAGGCTGAGCCCTTAATTTGTGGTTTGTTGTGATTTTCCATTCATAATACATGACAATGACACAATTTAAATTCAATGTGTTTAATGCAGGTGTGAATCACTTCATTGAATATATCTATTGTTCCTTGGATGGCAGAATAGCACAGCTGTTGAACAGAAAGGCCGAAATAGAAAGCAACTGCTCAGCTACCGACACATTTTTATTTTTTAACTAGGCAGGTCAGTTAATAACAAATTCTTATTGACAACGACGTCCTACCCCGACCAAACGACACTGGGCCAATTGTGCGCCGCCCTATGGGACTCCCAATCACAGCCTGATGCGATGCAGCCTGGATTCATACCAGGTACTGCAGTGACACCTCTTGCACTGAGATGCAGTGTCTTAGACCACTGTACCACTCAGGAGTACATATCAGTTTGCTACTAGCTAATTTTGCAGTCTGGTCGACATGGTTCGAGTTATTGTAAAAAATCCAATAAAATCTATTGACAATGGAATTGAGGGGGAAGAGCTGGAGAACAACGTGACAGCTATGAACGAACAACTACCGGAGCACCAGGAATATCAGGAAGATGGCAGCGGGGAAATGTAGTCAGCTAACGTAGCTAAGAGAAGGATACGGTCGATTCAAGAAGGACACAGAAAGTTCCAAGAGAAATTAACAGACAACTATTTTTTTGTACTGCATGATGGGACTAGCTCACTTCGTCTTATTTGCCAGGAGGCAGTCAATTGTTTTAATTAAACAAGCAAATTTAGAGCAGTCACACCATGCCCACTTTGGAGAAAAAATGTCCGCCACAAAGCAACCTCAGAAACAACAAAATAGCGCAACTCAAAAGGACAACAAATGATGGACAGATCTAGCATGGTTGAAGAGAAAACAACAGAGGCAACATATGAGATTGCTTGGATACTTGAGAGAAACATGATGCATTCGCAGATGCGGAGATTGTCAAATATAGTTTTTGGGCCTCAGCCGAAATATTGTATGCTGATTTCACAAACAAGGAAGCTATTTTAAAGCAAATTAAAACCTCTACGGGATCGGTGTCCCCCCATGGGACGGTTGAGCTAACGTGCGCTAATATGATTAGCATGACGTTTTAAGTAATAAGAATATTTCCCAGGAAAAAGCTTAAATTCTTGTTAATCTAACTGCACTGTCCAATTTACAGTAGCTATTAGTTGGTGAAAGAATACCATGCTATTGTTTGAGGAGAGTGCACAGTTATGAACTTGAAAATGTATTAATAAACCAATTAGGCATATTTGGCCAGTCTTTTTGAACAGAAACGCAATGGATAGTTGGATCAGTCTAAAACCTTGCACATACACTGCTGCCTACTAATGGCCAAAATCTAAATTGCACCTAAGCTGGAAATATACATTATGGCATTTCTCTTGCATTTCAAAGATGGAACAAAAAATATGCATGTTTTTTCTTTGTATTATTTTTTACCAGATCCAATGTGTTCTTTTCTCCTATATTAAATTCACATTTCCACAAACTTCTAAGGTGTTTCCTTTCCAATAATATCAAGAATATGCATATCCCTGCTTCAGGTCCTGAGCTACAGGCAGTTAGATTTCGGTATGTCATTTCAGGCAAAACATTTTTTAAAAGGGTCCGATCCTTAAGAGGTCTTAAGGGACTGCAACTCTCAGACTCAAAACAAGACATTGGTAAGCAACTGATTACTGACATATCCGTGGTGCCGTGTTTTAGTATTGCGCTTGATGATGTAAATGACACTGCCCAATTATATGTTTGGGTCCGCTTCCCTCAAATTGTTGCTGATAACAATATTGACTGGTCAAATCTGGCATCTGTGTGCACTGACAGCGCCCCAAACATGCAAGGGAAGGAGAAGGGACTCATAGGCCTGATGAAAGAGAGGATATTCCCACATTTGCTACGTTTAATTATATAATTCATCAACAAGCACTTGTGGCTAAACTCAAAGACTGTGACTTACAGAAAGTGATGCAGCAAGTCATGCGCGTGGTCAACATTATTATTGCGAGGGCACTGAATCACCGGCAATTCCGACAGTTGCTGGAATAATACCAGACAGAATACTGTGCCTTGATATTCCACAATGAGGTGAGATGGCTGTCTCGTGGCAGAATTTTGAAAAGATTTCTCTCCTTCCTCAGATTCATGAATTTGTTGCAAGCAAAGACATCGAGGAGCCAGAGCTGGATGATCCACAGTGGATATTAAAGCTTTTAACTGACATCACCTGCCACCTGAACACGGTGAATCTCCAGCTCCAAGGGGCAAATAAAACTCTGAGCAAAATGCTGCGTGTGGTCACAGCATTTCAAAATAAAATCACCACACTGTTCATACCTGACAGACAGTTTGTTAATTTGTGCATGTGTGTGTGTGTGTGTGTGTGTGTTGGAAGAGTTGAAGTTGGAGTCAAAATTCAAGGAGTTTTTAAATGTTTATTTTATCCCCTTTTCTCTCCAATCTCATGGTATTAGTTTGTGAAAGAATAACAGTGTAGTTACTATCTTGTCTCATCGCTAAAACTCCTGTACGGGCTTGCGAGAGACGAAGGTCGAAAGCCATGCGTCCTCCGAAACACAACCCAACCAAGCCGCACTTTCAGATGGTTCTTAACACAGCACGCATCCAACTCGGAAGCCAGCCGCACCAATGTGTCAGAGGAAACACCGTACACCTAGCGACCTAGCGCGCACTGCGCCCGGCCCGCCACAGGAGTCGCTGGTGCGCGATGAGACAAGGATATCCCTACCGGCCAAACCCTCCCTAACCCGAGCGACGCTAGGCCAATTGTGCGTCGCCCCACGGACCTCCCGGTCTCTGGTGGCACAACCCTAGACCACTGCGCCACCCGGGAGGCCGAGTACAAGAAGGTTTTAAATTTCATTGAGAACCTCTCATGTGCCAGTGTCATCTCTGACACAAGTCATCACAGCCCTCTATCCTGACCTTGCTGGAATAGAGAGTGAGATAGTGGAGCTGCAGGCAAATTACACAGGTGAACTAAGATCAGGTTTTACACATTTCTGGAGCCTTGTGTCAGACAGAGTATCCACTTCTGAAGGTGATTGTGGAGGCCAGGACATCTGATGCAACACTCCATCGCTCTCCTTCTTGGTCAAATAGCCCTTACACAGCCTGTAGGTGTGTTAGGTCATTGTCCTGTTGAAAAACAAATGATAGTTCCACTAAGCGCAAACCAGGTGGGATGGTGTATCACTGCAGAATGCTGTGGTAGGCATGCTGGTTCAGTGTAGAGGTAACTCTGGGTTTTCCTTTCCTGTGGCAGTCCTCATGAGATTCAGTTTCATCATAGCGCTTGGTGGTTTTTGCAACTGCACTTGAAGAAACTTTCAAAGTTCTTGAAGTGTTCCGTATTGACTGACCTTCATGTCTTAAAGTAATGTGCAGGGGCACCGGTCAGTTGATCAGCTCCAACACATTAAGAAGGAAAGAATTTCCACAAATGAACTTTTAACAAGGCACACATGTTAATTGAAATGCATTCCAGGTGACTACCTCATGAAGCTTGTTGAGAGAATGCCAAGGGTGTGCAAAGCTTTCAAGGTTTAACACTTTGTTTTGGTTACTACATGATTCCATATGTGTTATTTTATAGTTTTGATTTCTTCACTATTATTCTACAATGTAGAAAATTGTAAAAATCAAGAAAAACCCTTGAATGAGTAGGTTTGTCCAAACTTTTGACTTGTACTGTATATACATGTACTTAATAGTAAGTGTTGACCGTAACAACAGAGTTGGCGATTTCATCTTAAATCATCCCTAAATCCCCTTGTGACAGGGAGTGGCAATTGAATGCAAGCGTCAGAAAAAAAATGCTACCTCTCGATCTATGGGTAACAGGGTTAAATGTGTTTTGCTCGACCTTTTGAGAAAATGGCGCAAAATAATAATAAAGCAATAGTTTCACCATTTTAAAACAAGAGTTCAGTTCATGTAACAGGGTTGACCTTAAAATGAGGGAATGAATCACTAATCATATGAGAGAAATAATGATCTTCAGAAATGACTGTCAAAGCAACAAAATAACTAGGGCTTTGCAATGGAAACTTTGAGATTTTATTTCATTAAGTGGGTTGAAATCTTCCTAGAAGTTACACTGAATTGTGGCACTTTAGCAAGCCTTTATTCATTTAATAATAGAGGCTTTTAAAATGCAAATATTGGTTCACAATTTCTATCTAGAATATCGAAGGCACTCTTTTTGTAGAACGACCCAGCTGGAGAGAGCGTGTTGAGCTGAGCTAGCCACTCCCAAACTATGCCACCGCTGCTGAGATCCTATTGATCTCACTTGCAATGAGAACTCTGACGTCATAGAGGTAGAGAGCTTAGTGGGCTAGATATGTACATCAGTCAACGTGATGTGAAAAGCATATTGAGGTCCTGCAGGCCCAGTACAGTTATATGCACCTTCATCAAGCTTCACACATCTGATAGAGCTTGTCTTGTGATTATGGTTGCAAAGGGAGTGTATATTACTGGAAACTTTTGAAATTTACCAGTAAACTACCAGCATTTTGGTAACTTTCAAGGTATTTTGGGACTTTTATAAAATGACATTAGTGGCCTTCTTGGGTACTTCAGATTATCACAGGTGTCTATAATCTCTGGTGCTCTGTGTGGCCTTATCACATTTAAAATATAAAATCATTAAATAAGATTTTAATACACAAAAAAGAATGACAAAGCTGTAACACATTATTCTAAATATAAACCATCAACTTTGTGAATACCATTGGTGTTTAAATACATTAAATTATATATGAATAAATGTTTTAAGTTATTCTAGTATAAATTGCCAAAGTTACCTTAGATTGCCATAGATTACCTGTTTTAATGACCAAAATTACATAAGAACTTTTGGTAAATTACCCGTAGCTCTGCAACCCTAGCTGTGTTCCTAGCAGCAGGCGCTGATGATGATTACAATGGGTCCCAGTATGTGGATCTAATCTTCTACAAATAGCATGTTTGAAGCACTTTGTCACATTGTTATTCAGAGACTACTACCAGCAGGCCCCTAACACTGTAATCACCAACATCCGTGCCACAGAGGGACATGTGAGCCTGTCAAGAACTAAGAAGGTTGCTGCTGCTGCCGCAATGCTAGAGCATGACAATAAGTTGTGCAAGTGTTTCTCCATGCCCGAAGTGTCCCAATCTGATCAACCTTTCCTCATGAATTACTCTCTCTTTATTTATCTTTCTTTATTTCTCTCACACACAGTCTCTCTCACTCACTCACTCACTCTCACTCACTCACTCACTCACTCACTCACTCACTCACTCACACACTCACTCACTCACACACTCACACACTTGCCCCCCCCCCCTATTTGCCTTATTCTTGTAGAATAAACTGCACACCAGCAACCAGTTGTTCAGGAAAAGTTGTGGTTGCTATCTGAACGAGGGGAAGGCGAAGTAATGATCACTGAATGTGTGGGCAATGTTCTTCCCCAGAAGCATGACAGTCTTCTGTAGTCTACTTCAATCACCAAGGACACCCATTCACACAAAATACCTTTCTTTAAACATCCTGCTCACTTCCTGTTTTTACTTATTTTACCATCTGCGACCAGAGCCTTAGGCTGCCGCTAGGCACTCACTATTGGCTTGCCTCACACAGCTAGCCTACATCCCCGTTCTTCCCAGAACACTCCCCTCTCATCAGACATCATCTAAACATCTCAGTTTACAACACAACCCAGTCTCGCATGCAATGGTCTGTGTATGTCGTGGCGGGGAAGAGTAAGACGGTACAACAAAAACAAACAAGCATGAAGTCTATTCCAACCCTACTAGTGCTCAATAATTCATTTAGGAGAGGCAGCTACTCTGTGGACCCCCTGTGTGTGTGTGTGGTGCATACTGGTGGTATTACAGTACATTGCGGTCCCTAGTGCTGTCTAATTAGTCCCACCATAATCAAATTGGTGTTGCTCTCACTCTCCAGCATCGCCTTGGAATAGAAACCCTGGGGAAAAGGAGGCTTATAGTCTGTGAAGATAGGGTGACGGCTGAAGCTTCTACGTTAGGATTGGATGACGGCTGAAGCTTCTACGTTAGGATTGGATGACGGCTGGAGGTTCTGTGTTAGGATTGGATGATGGCTGGAGGTTCTACGTTAGGATTGGATGATGGCTGGAGCTTCTACGTTAGGATTGGATGATGGCTGGAGCTTCTACGTTAGGATTGGATGATGGCTGGAGCTTCTACGTTAGGATTGAATGATGGCTGGAGCTTCTACGTTAGGATTGGATGATGGCTGGAGCTTCTACGTTAGGATTGGATGATGGCTGGAGCTTCTACGTTAGGATTGGATGATGGCTGAAGCTTCTACGTTAGGATTGGATGATGGCTGGAGCTCCTGGGTGGGATTGGCTTATAGTTATAGCTTCTGTGTGAAGATTTGACGGTGACTGATGGCTTGATCCACAGTGTGTGTAGATTTACTGGAGCTGCTCCTATATGGAACTGGTTGTATTCTTAATCACTGAAATAGAACAAAGGAAGATTTTACAATATTACAGGAACAATGCAGCCTCCATAGAGGCATAATTTGTTCATCTTTATTTGATGTAAGATTTAATTGGTTATGGATTGGCTGATGGCATAATTGGCCTGTCAAGCATCCTGTCAGCAGCCATGTGCAAGGATATATAGTAAGGTGCTGGGGCTGCTGGGATATCACAGTCCTCCAGTGCCTGGGGAATCACATGTAACAGTGATGACATTCATAAGTCACAATGTCACTGTTTTAATGAGCAATGAGAGAGAGGATGGAGGAGGAGGGGGGGTCACAGATGAATAGGATATACCAACAACATAATCTCACAAATCCCTGCTCTATTAGATGAAGGCATTATGGGAAATTGCATGATCACCCTATGCAATGAAATCCCTCCCAGTGAGAGCACCTTTTCTTTGTATTGTTCTGCTTCACATTGTCACATGAACTAACAATGTTTGATAGTGTGAGTACATTTGATCTGATTTCAGACCAAGAGTCCTGTGTCTGTTTGCCCTCTGACTCTCTCTATGCGATGGCTCACTCTCTCCCTCAATCTCAATTTTTTTGGAAGGTCCTCTCTCTGCTTCTCTCTCTGTCTTTCTCAGTCAGCATAGATGACATAGCTAATAGCTGCTGTATTTTCCATTTTGATTGATTCTACATGTCACGGACTGTGATGTATAACCACACTGCTTTGTCCTGCAGCAGTGCATCTGGTTCTAATGGAATAATTTACTGAAATATCACCATCATTCATCCTGTATTTTAGAATAAACATAACATAATAAAGTGTAGTCACCAGGGTTGGTCCTTATCGGGTTGGGTTGAGTGATGGGTCTGCGTCACTGGTTTTGAGTGATTCCTCACGAAACAGGACTAAAGAATACCATTATTTGGGGGATCTTCACAAAATATTATCCATAGAATGGTCCATTGGAGGAAGGATTGTTCACATACAGTATATTTGACATTTGTTGAAAAATATTAACATGAATATTGAAAGATCATCATTTTTGATTTGGTTAGTTTTTCAATATATTGTTGAACATAATATACTCCTGAAATAATATCAAAGTTCCAGTTCCAGAGTGGGATCTCTGCACCTTGTTGAGTTATGATCCAATTTGTAAGCATTACCAACAGACTGAATGTGAAAATGGATTCAAAATGGTTGCCCGCTACTGGTGATTTGCAGGATGTGAAATGATAGAAGTTAAAGGAGCGCTGTGATTGGTTACATTGCCTACTATGCCAATTTCTCTGTATGAAATGGTGCAGAACTTTAAAACTGGCAGAGATCGCACTCTGTAACTTTGATATATCCATAAAGTATATTATGTTCTACTAATATATAGAAACATTTTCCAAATCAAACATGACATTTTTTCAATACTCATGTTAATATTTTTCAATATTCATAAATTGATGTAAACAATTATAATATTGAAATAAAAGTACTACTCATATTACAGGCAAACAGTAAAGCTTGATATGACACATTTTTGCTTTGTAGCACCTACAGATGAAATATTGTGGAGTCTTATCGGAGGCCCAGGTATGGCCAAAAATGTCATATGCCAAGTTTGATTAATTATTTCTCAATTATAATTTTAGATACAAATTGCGATGTCAACTATCATTCTTCCAAAGGACCATTCTATGGATAAAAATGTTTGGGCACCTCTCTGACTGTTTCTCTACAGTCACTGACCCAAACACTCCCATCATGAAGGACATTATCTTTATTCAACAATGAGCTCCAGCCACTTTAGGAACAACTGTCATTGATTCTCCCCTTAAGCATGGGCCAGAGATGTGAGATGTCACTATAGCCACCACTGACTAACTACCCAGACCAGAGTGTCACTTTTAATCCAGCAGCATTTATTATTATGTCCCCTCCCCATTGGTGTTCATCCACTGGAAGATGAACTCAGGCCACCTTTAAATCGCTCCAAGGTAATGGCCTGGACATTACTGTGCTCTTTTAAAGGAATATAGCCACTAGCTTAGTTTTTTGACTTTGGCCAATTGATAGTCCGTTATAAACATCAGCCATGGAGAGATTTCGTGTGTGTGTGTGTGTGTGTGTGTGTGTGTGTGTGTGTGAAGCTTGTGATGGGAAACCTGCCAGTGATACAGCTCAGTGTGGCGATGATGATAGGAGGGGGCAAGGGAGGGAGATGGCTCTCTCAGGATTAGTGCCAGGGCAGTGTTCATGTGTGTGTGTGTGTGTGTGTATCCAGGCAGGCAGTACACACATTGGGGAGAGTTGCATTGCAACTCGCGTTAGCACAATGAGTACTTAGCACCTCTCAATAGAGTGCCGGCCATAATTTGCAAACTGATTCTACATGTAGAAATCAGAGAAAATGCCAGGTGTCAGACACCTACCGTCAGCAAGCGAACGAAGAGCGAACAAATGGCAAATGAACGGTAGGCTGTCGTCCAGAGCGATGTGTTTTCTCTATTACTGGCCGCGTGCCAATGAGACCATACATGGCCAAGGCAGCGGCAGAGCCTCAGACTGACTGAAGAGTCCTTTACAGGATGACATGAACTCCCAAAGCCTCACATCCAGGAGCACTGGGGTTTTCTCTTACTCCCATATTCAACAACATTCTGCTGTCCTCATGCCTCTCTTCAAAGGACAGTGTTGGATACTCCAGCTCGATTCGTTCTCTGTACTTTGGGCTTTTCACAGTATACTTTAGACCGGTGTTACTCACAATGTTTTTGTAAGGGGGCCACTTTGGGTTGAGACAATCATTTGTAAGAGAAATAAAGAAAGATAAATAAAGAGAGAGTAATTCATGAGGAAAGGTTGATCAGATTGGGACACTTCGGGCATGGAGAAACACTTGCACAACTTATAGTCATGCTCTAGCATTGCGGCAGCAGCAGCAACCTTCTTAGTTCTTGACAGGCTAACATGTCCCTCTGTGGCACGGATGTTGGTGATTACAGTGTTAGGGGCCTGCTGGTAGTAGTCTCTGAATAACAATGTGACAAAGTGCTTCAAACATGCTATTTGTAGAAGATTAGATCCACATACTGGGACCCATTGTAATCATCATCAGCGCCTGCTGCTAGGAACACAGCTAGGGTTGCAGAGCTACGGGTAATTTACCAAAAGTTCTTATGTAATTTTGGTCATTAAAACAGGTAATCTATGGCAATCTAAGGTAACTTTGGCAATTTATAACTAGAATAACTTAAAACATTTATTCATATATAATTTAATGTATTTAAACACCAATGGTATTCACAAAGTTGATGGTTTATATTTAGAATAATGTGTTACAGCTTTGTCATTCTTTTTTGTGTATTAAAATCTTATTTAATGATTTTATATTTTAAATGTGATAAGGCCACACAGAGCACCAGAGATTATAGACACCTGTGATAATCTGAAGTACCCAAGAAGGCCACTAATGTCATTTTATAAAAGTCCCAAAATACCTTGAAAGTTACCAAAATGCTGGTAGTTTACTGGTAAATTTCAAAAGTTTCCAGTAATATACACTCCCTTTGCAACCATAATCACAAGACAAGCTCTATCAGATGTGTGAAGCTTGATGAAGGTGCATATAACTGTAATGGGCCTGCAGGACCTCAATATGCTTTTCACATCACGTTGACTGATGTACATATCTAGCCCACTAAGCTCTCTACCTCTATGACGTCAGAGTTCTCATTGCAAGTGAGATCAATAGGATCTCAGCAGCGGTGGCATAGTTTGGGAGTGGCTAGCTCAGCTCAACACGCTCTCTCCAGCTGGGTCGTTCTACAAAAAGAGTGCCTTCGATATTCTAGATAGAAATTGTGAACCAATATTTGCATTTTAAAAGCCTCTATTATTAAATGAATAAAGGCTTGCTAAAGTGCCACAATTCAGTGTAACTTCTAGGAAGATTTCAACCCACTTAATGAAATAAAATCTCAAAGTTTCCATTGCAAAGCCCTAGTTATTTTGTTGCTTTGACAGTCATTTCTGAAGATCATTATTTCTCTCATATGATTAGTGATTCATTCCCTCATTTTAAGGTCAACCCTGTTACATGAACTGAACTCTTGTTTTAAAATGGTGAAACTATTGCTTTATTATTATTTTGCGCCATTTTCTCAAAAGGTCGAGCAAAACACATTTAACCCTGTTACCCATAGATCGAGAGGTAGCATTTTTTTTCTGACGCTTGCATTCAATTGCCACTCCCTGTCACAAGGGGATTTAGGGATGATTTAAGATGAAATCGCCAACTCTGTTGTTACGGTCAACACTTACTATTAAGTACATGTATATACAGTACAAGTCAAAAGTTTGGACAAACCTACTCATTCAAGGGTTTTTCATGATTTTTACAATTTTCTACATTGTAGAATAATAGTGAAGAAATCAAAACTATAAAATAACACATATGGAATCATGTAGTAACCAAAACAAAGTGTTAAACCTTGAAAGCTTTGCACACCCTTGGCATTCTCTCAACAAGCTTCATGGGGTAGTCACCTGGAATGCATTTCAATTAACATGTGTGCCTTGTTAAAAGTTCATTTGTGGAATTTCTTTCCTTCTTAATGCGTTGGAGCTGATCAACTGACCGGTGCCCCTGCACATTACTTTAAGACATGAAGGTCAGTCAATACGGAAAACTTCAAGAACTTTGAAAGTTTCTTCAAGTGCAGTTGCAAAAACCACCAAGCGCTATGATGAAACTGAATCTCATGAGGACTGCCACAGGAAAGGAAAACCCAGAGTTACCTCTACTGCAGAAGATACGTTCATTAGAGTTACCCGTCTCTGAAATTGCAGCCCAAATAAATGCTTCGCAGAGTTCAAGTAACAGACACATCTCAACATCAACTTTTCAGAGGAGACTGCGTGAATCAGGCCTTCATTGTCAAATTGCTGCAAAGAAACCACTTCTAAAGGACACCAATAATAAGAAGAGACTTGCTTGGGCCAAGAAACTCGAGCAATGGACATTAGACCGGTGGAAATCTGTCCTTTGGTCTGATGAGTCCAAATTTGAGATTTTTGGATCTAACCACTGTGTCTTTGTGAGACGCAGAGTAGGTGAACAGATGACCTCCGCATTTGTGGTTCCCACCGTGAAGCATGGAGGTGGTGTGATGGTGCTTTGTGGGTGACACTGTCAGTGATTTATTTAGAATTCAAGGCACACTGAACCAGCATGCCTACCACAGCATTCTGCAGTGATACACCATCCCACCTGGTTTGCGCTTAGTGGAACTATCATTTGTTTTTCAACAGGACAATGACCTAACACACCTACAGGCTGTGTAAGGGCTATTTGACCAAGAAGGAGAGCGATGGAGTGTTGCATCAGATGTCCTGGCCTCCACAATCACCCGACCTCAACCCAATTGAGATGGTTTGGGATGAGTTGGACCGCAGAGTGAAGAAAAAGCGGCCAACAATTGCTCAGAATATGTGGGAACTCTTTCAATATTGTTGGAAAAGCATTCCAGGTGAAGCTGGTTGAGAGAATGCCAAGAGTGTGCAAAGTTGTCATCAAAGCAAAGGGTGGCTACTTTGAAAAATCTAAAATATATTTTGATTTGTTTAACACTTTTTTGGTTACTACATGATTCCATATGTGTTATTCCATAGTTTTGATGTCTTCACTATTATTCTACAAAGTAGAAAATAGTACAAATATAGAAAAACACTTGAATAAATAGGTGTGTTCAAACTTTTGACTGGCACTGTGTTTATTTTTTAATTCTTGAGATGGGAAAATGTGTTTTTTTGTGAAGTTGAACATGTGCTCTTTATGACAGAATGCTAAGGCACCAAGTTGGTGGAACGACCCAGCTAAAGCAGAAGCCAGATGTGTTCCTGACCAGAGGGCCTCTCAGCTTGTGTTCCTCTCCATTTTTTTTAGGCAAATGACCAACACGAATCCCATTCCAATGACAGGTCTTGCTTTATCAAGACTCTAGAGCCACTTTCAGATAGATATGGAGTTATCCATTAACGTGATTAACCCACGCCCACCCTCTCCATCGGATACCATTACAAGGTGGAGAACAGGATCCACTCACATTGCTGTAATCAGCAGGTAATGTGAAATATGGTGGTGTGTGTGAGAGACAAGGCTGTGAGAGCCAGGCTGCTCCACTGCCTTCCGTCCACTCATTAGAGGGACCCACTGTAGACAAATACAGCATGCATACCATTACAGAGATGTGGTTGGTCACATCTAAGACCGCTAAAAAATACAGTATTGCATTAAGTCAATAGCCAGGGCCATGGTGTCTCATTTGGGCACATAAAGGCTTTGAAATTGAGTGAATGTGGTCTTCAGGGCATGACACCTATAGGTGTGATTAGGGACTGAAAGACTATAAAATAGTTATTTTATAGGAGTAAATTGTATATTTTCTGCAGTGATTATATGTAGGTGATATGCAGCAACACTGAACAGAGGAGGTAATGCAGTGTAGTACACTCACCATCTCTCAACATTTCCATCATGAATTCTAATCCCTAGGTGGAACCTGCAGAAACATACATTTATTAAAGCAAACGTTTCATGATACATGCATATTTCTGTAGCTTTTAATAAAAGCATTCCTCAGTTTAATCACATTCTCTATTGAATAAAATGCACAGGTGCCACAAGTTCTTGCCTTTGGCTCTATGTGCCACCATCATTAAATTTGCAGATGACAACAGTGGTAGGCAACAACCTCTCCCTCAATGTGATCAAGACTAAGGAGACGATGGTGAACTACAGGAAAAGGAGGACTGAGCACGCCACCATTCTCATCGACTGGGCTGTAGTGGAGCAGGTTGAGAGCTTCAAGTTCTTTGGTGTCCACATCACCAACAAACTAACATGGTCCAAGCACACCAAGACAGTCGTAAAGAGAGCACGACAAAACCTATTCCCCCGCAGGAGATTGAAAAAAATGTGGCACGAGTCCTCAGATCCTCAAAAAGTTATACAGCTGCACCATCGAGAGCATGCTGACTGGTTGCATCTCTGCCTGGTACAGCAACTGCTTGGCCTCCGACCGCAAGGCACTACAGAGGGTAGTGCGTACGGACCAGTACATCACTGGGGCCAAGCTTCCTGCCATCCAGAACCTCTATACCAGGCGGTGTCAGAGGAAGGCCCTAGGAATTGTCAGAGATTCCAGCCACCAAATTCATAGACTGTTCGCTCTACTACCGCACGGCAAGAGATACTGGAGCGCCAAGTCTAGGTCCAAGAGGCTTCTAAACAGCTTCTCCCCCAAGCCATAAGACTATTGAACATCTAATCAAATGGCTATCCAGACTATTTGCATTGCCCTCCCCCCTTTTTAACACTGCTGCTACTCTGTTATTATCTATGCATAGTCACTTTAATAACGCTACCTACATGTATATATTACCTCAACTAACCGGTGCCCCTGCACATCGACTCTGTACCGGTACCCCCTGTATATAGCCTCGCTATTGTGAATTTTACTGTTGCTCTTTAATTATTTGTTACTTTAATTTCTTATTTTTCTTAAAACTGCATTGTTGGTTAAGGGCTTGTACGTAAGCATTTCACTCTAAGGTCTACACCTGTTGTATTCGGCGCATGTAACAAATACAATTTGATTTGATCTACCAATGCTTTCCAGCACAGCTATGCCTTTAGATTTAAAACTTCTCAAACAGCCTAATTCCCACAATGTGATTAATACTGCGGTTATACTACACTCCCAACTCCTCCTCCTAGCTCTTCCTTTCAGCTGTCAGCAGATACAGGAAGTCCACCAGCTCCATGGTCCAGGGGAAAGAGAGCAGAGGACCTGGCAACAGCAGCAGTACAACATCTGGTGGACCAAGCTCTGTCAGCTTCATCCCCTCACACTCTGCTCTCCCCTCTCCCGCCAGCCATTAGCACTATATCACAGCTTATCTTCCTGGCCCATCGCCATTACGTACCGCACCGCCTCCATCAGCATGGAGACAGAAACACCTGCTGCCTCAATTATGCAAAAGGTGTGAATTAAACATGAGCTTACCGCACAGGAAACACTGTGTGCACACACGTGTGTTCATCCACGTGCGCAAAGACACACACACACAAACTATTACAGCATAGAATCAAATACTGATCATACAAAAAGCTGTTCGTTACAGGCGTTTCTATGTGAGATTTGACCATTGTAGCAACAAACATTGCTAAGGAGGAGTCTCTGCAAGACAGTATAAGCCCTCACTGTCACCCGTCATATAGACATTCACGGAATAATAAAGTTAGCTCAGGCCGTTGTTGCTGCTGGTGATGATGATGAAAGTAGAAGGTGATGAGGAATATTGCCATCACTACCAACTTAAGAACAAAAACAGCATAGTGTGGGAGTTGAACCTCGAGCCAAAGGCTGAGCTGATTCCTTCTCTCTACCATGCCCTTTATTTATCAACCTTGGTAAGTGGGGCATAGTGTGTGGTGTGAGGAGCTCTGGGGGCATGCATTGGAGGACACACACAAACTCTCACTCTCCCACACACAGCTGATGTTCAGTGCTACTGGCCTGGAGGCCAAAGAATCAGACGCTGCTGATGCAACCTTTTGCACAGTCTCAGTTGTTGTTTAAGTATTTCAATTCAAATACACAGCACCCCTTCCCCTATACCAGATAAACAGCCAGCCAACCATCCAGCCTGGCTGACATCGGAAGCCCGTAGAGTTCATACAGACTGCAGAAACCCGGGATCTATTAGGCCCATAAGATAGGAATTGATTAAACCGGCTTATAGCCCTTAAAGCTGGAATCCATAGATGATACATCCATTTTTGGACTTCCCAATTAATGATATACCCTACCCCATCGAAGTGGTACACTACAAAGCAAGCTAGATCTACTCCGGCTTTAATAAAGTTAGCCAGCTTCAGTTAGCTTCACATTCCATGTCAGGCTTCATCCGTACTACGCCGGTGGATACCACTTGTTGGCCTGCCACAGACTCTTGGAGGCTTGTAACTGCAAGTGCATGTCGCACATGGCTAGTTGAACACCTAACTCTTCAGAGACAATGCTGAAACATCAGTTTGAGTAAAAGGCAGAACAAAAACACAATAAATAAAAATAAATACACGAGAAAGTAAGAAGCTATAAATACACAGTTGAAGTCAGAAGTTTACATAAACTAGTTTTAATGACTCCAACCACTACACAAATTTCTTGTTAACAAACTATGGCAAGTCGGTTAGGACATGCTCTTTACGTATGTAGGTAAAAAGCATGTCCTAACCGACTCTGTTTATCATAAATTATATCCTTACCACTATACATAGCTACCTCTATCACTCCAGTATCCCTGTATATTGTAAATATGGTATTTGACGTGTGTGTGTGTGTGTACACACACAGGCACACACACACACACTTAAAATACCATATTTACAATATACAGGGATACTGGAGTGATAGCGGTAGCTATGTATAGTGGTAAGGATATAATTTATGATAAACAGAGTAGCAGCCGCGTAAATGATGGTACCAGTAATCCATGGGCGAATCAGTGCCACATTTTCATTTGTGACAAAATCAAATAAGTTTATCTTGCAAATTCAGCAGGCTATGGTGTGAAATAGGCTTTTATAAGTGTAGTCTTTATTTTATTACTTATCATTAATGCAGTCTTTGGTGTGCTTATCAATGCACAATCACATTTTTCCAACTCCTATTGCTTCGTCTGTGGAACAGCTTGATATGTTCTAGCCATAGACATACACTATTTATGCAAAAGTATGTGGCCACCCCTTCAAATTAGTGGATATTTCAGCCACACCCATAGCTGACGGGTGTTTAAACATCAAGCACACAGCCATGCAATCAAAGACAAACATTGGCAGTAGAATGGCCTGACTGGCCTGGCGCTACAAAGTACTAACTTAAGGGGGCTGAATAATTTTGCACGCCCAATTTTTCAGTTTTTGATTTGTTAAAAAAGTTTGAAATATCCAATAAATGTCGTTCCACTTCATGATTGTGTCCCACTTGTTGTCGATTCTTCACAAAAAAATACAGTTTTATATCTTTATGTTTGAAGCCTGAAATGTGGCAAAAGGTCGCAAAGTTCAAGGGGGCCGAATACTTTCGCAAGGCACTGTAAGTCCCGACAGCAATGCTCCAACATTAGTGGAAAGCCTTCTTAGAAGAGTGGAGGCTGTTATAGCAGGAAAGTGGGACCAATTTCATATGAATGCCCATGATTTTGGAATGAGACGTTCGATGAGCAGGTGGCAACATACTTTTGGTCATGTATAATGCATAGAAGGGTTTTGGAACCTCTAACCCTGGCAATTTGACTGTTAAATCTACAATATGGAACTTTTTGGGTGATCTGACCAAATTCACATAGGAAATGGGAGTTATAGATCTGTCACTCTCATTGAAAGCAAGTCTAAGAAGTGGTAGATGTGTTCTATGTGCACCATTTCTATGCTTCACATTTTTAAGTTTATTTTTTTGTGTCTTCTACTTTTGTTTTCATACAACAGCTTCAAACAGCTGAACATGTTTTTGAAAATGTGGTTATGGAAAATATATTCCACAGTGGTTTAGATGGTAAAATGACTGCCTGTTTTGTCACAAACTGAAATTAGGCAAAGTATTAGAATTTTTGCAACCAGGAAATGGAGGAGCGATTTCTGCAGTGCACCTTTAAACAACTCATGCGTACGATAGCAATGGCTGCCAGGCTTGAACTGAATGGGAACTGCCATCTATTAATTATAGGTCTATGGTTGGTTGCAGCTGTCAGCCAGCCTTTAGCAAATTTCGAAATACAAAATCAGGCAAAAAATTTACAATATGGAGACTAAATGCTGTCTTTAACTAAATGTATAATGTATTACAAAAAAATATACTACACAAAAAAACATTGGATTCATAAAATAATTAAACAGTCGTATTCCTCAAATAAAAGGGGGTGATGACACAATCTTTGCAAGATGGAGGGTATCTGATTTCTTTGGTCATCAACTCGGGGCTCAGACAATTAATTTAGGATAAATGGAGTTAGCCTGCCATGCAGCAGGTTAGTTCTGAAGGATTCGTTGCCATAGAAATTTACCTGGCTAAAAGGTGAGCCACTTTTGTGGTACAGGTTGTCTCGAGTTGACCCCAGAGTTGACCAAAGTTACCTAGCTAAGTCCTCAAACCTGATTCATAGTATAGGGCTCTGAACTCAAAATAAAAGCTTGTTTACATCAATGACTGTAAGCAAATTTAATATAAACAAACCTGTATAGCCTCAAAACACAGTTAAAACTATAATGTTGATATCGTGGATTTTCAGTCCTTGCATCCATAGCTCTGTCTATGAATTTGACAGTGGTTACATTTACTGTTGTTTTATTTCTTTACCTACCTATTGTTCACCTAATACCTTTTTTGCACTATTGGTTAGAGCCTGTAAGTAAGCATTTCACTGTCAGATCTACACCTGTTGTATTCAGCGCACGTGACAAATACACTTTGATTTGATTTGATTCTCCAGGCACATCCCTCAGCTTTTTACCAACACACAGGCCGGGTGGCCACTTTGTTATTGCTTCAATAAAAGGAGTCTTGCTAGAGGTAGGGGTCCATGTCTGTACAGTGGGGTTAAATGACTTGCCATGCCACTCACAACACAACCAGCAATGTGAGAGGCATTGGCATTTATCAATATCAGAAAGCAGACTTGACCAACGCTCAAAGCCAAATGGCATATGTGACGAGCCCCAGTAAGGGATGGACATTGCCTCCTCTGTATGACAGTGTAATCACTCCAAGAAATATGTAGGAATAATAAAAGCGCACGTTATTTCACATTGAATTATAGCTAGAACAACCGGTATAATTACCGGACACCGCAAGTATGCCAATTTGTTATCCGAGACAAAAAAATAAAGTGATATAATAAATGGTAAATACCACCATAAAATATGTACTTAATTATAAAAAATAATTACACACAATTATTCAACTGGAAATGTTAGTTGGTTGACTACTCTGGCATAGAGCATATGTAGGCTAATGTAGTGAGGCCACTTTTGTATATCAAATACTTGAAGTAAAAGAGGACGCACCTGGTTTGACGGTCTTCAAACGAATGGGCTCCCGAAAGTGCCGAATGACAGCATGCGTGTCGCGGTTTGTAAGTCCACTGACTGGTGTTCCGTTGATCTCCAACAAAACGTCACCGAAATAGGGCATTGTACCGACGTGGCACAACATCACATCCAACTTCATCTGGCCCAGGTAAGGGAACTCTCCGTGTTCAGCACCCCCCAGCACCTCCACCACATTGCCGAATTCTCCGAGGCTTCCCCATGACACTGCACACTCCTGCACCTTGCTGGACCAATGTTTCTTCTTTTTCAGCGTTCTGGACATACTGTATATTTTTGATGTGGTTCGTCACTGAACTGAAAGGGTATCTTTGGATTTGCTTTGTTTCACAAGCACTAATGCAGGAGAAAAATATGGGCGAACAGAGATTTCTGATATTGAGTTATTCACTGGATCTGGTCGGAGTTTAATTTCTCTGTTATAATTGAGAATTCACTTTTTCCCGGGTAATGTGTAAATACATGTTCTATTGTCCAAGAAACCACAGTAATGCTGGAGTAGCATGACTTCCAATAAAATTCACTATTCGGGCAACATGAGCTGGCTATTCCACTGAAAATACGTCCGTAATATTGCAAAACTCCCAATGGTCTTTGTGCGTAAAACAGTAAATAAGACAGCAATACAGTGACTGCATAAATGCATCAATGTGTTTCAGCCTCTCCATCACCTTATCATAGGTTGGTTCTTCTTATTCTCCTAAACCTTTGGATGGAAGTTGTCAAAACAAGGTATCCACTCACCTCACCATAGACTGCGTGAGAGACAAATCTTCTCGGAGATTTGGGACATCGGAAGCCGTATATTTAGTGCGTCAACGAGAGTGCCTTTAAACCTGTGACAGAAAACTGCTGGTGTCGTTATCACAGCATTCACTTAATGGTCATTTATTCTCGTTCTAGGTCGTAGTTCGCATCCCACACATTTTGATGATGACAAGCGCGACTGCATCCCTGGCCACAGGTTAAACACACCTGGCACAGTAGCAGCGCCAAGCAAAATGCGCGAATCCCGGAACGCCCATTTATGCAGATGTCATTGCGCTCCGCTCAAATCAACAACCTTTTACACGGGCTCCATCCCTCGGTGTATAGTAGCAGAATGAACACTAAAAAATATTGCATACACATTATAGTGGGTCACTTTAGCAGTCTTGTATAATAGTAGGCTAGATAACGCAACGGTAAAGTGGTGTATAACTGTATAAATGTTTTGCCAATACATAAGATGGCATATGTCAGCAAAACAATCAGACAAAACTGCACAAATAAATCAGTGTTATAAACTAATAACTTAGTTTGTATAAACTACGTATAACCCCTTTATACATCCTTAAGTTTTAGCAAAAAATATAATTACATTTTGTATTCTTGCTCTCAATACAGACAAGGCCTACACTTATTGCATGGCAGAATTATTTGGGGGGAGGTTGAATCCTGTAATGGATAATAGGGAACTAAATACGGGCTACACAGTTGCTGTTAAAATTCATACAATTTTGGACACAAATTGCTTATAATCCTAGTGTGTATTATTCCCTGCCCCCACAGTGCCACCCTCTGACTATTATATATATCACTTCAACCCAGCAGAAGTGGAAAAGTAAGGCACATTCATTCAATTAAAAACATATTGTTATAAAGTAAAATAGTTTAATCAGACCATATTGCCATTACTCTCTTCCCTGTGATACATATTTATTTGCTAAACTGACAGGGACAGTCTGATTCAACAACAATGGGCCTAAATCAACCTCAACAAATTGCTAGCATTATGTGATAGTTAACTCACTTTGTAGTGGCAGAGAAGTCAAGAAATGTCAAATAAATCCAGACACACAGATATTTATTAACTTACTCTCTGCAGGGCAGCCTATACGGTGTCACGTTCCAAAGTGCTTGCTTCTGCATACCAGACATTATCTGGATGAAACATACCAAACACACATCTCACGATTGGACATCGTATTTAATAATTAGTTGACTGGTGGAGGGTGGTGAGCAGCACTGTCATGATGATGCCTTCGGTGAGGTGTAGGAATTGACTCACTTTCACCTAGTTCTGTTCTACACACCCTGAAAAGCAAAGACTCAATGATTAGTCAAACTGATACTTCTCTGCATACTCTGTTAAACAGCAGCAATATATGCACCTAATAGTGTTGGTGTGGGAGGAAAAGGCAAACTTTTTAAGACCAAGATCCGTGAAAATATGATTACCTTTTAAGGTTGGCATGACTATTGACCTTTTTTTTTTCTTACTTCTTCAAAGCCATTTTAAATTTTAAACCACATATGGCCAGAATGATCACATTTGTGATCATTTTAATGATAGCTACATATCAAGAAACAAAAATGTTTTTAGTTTTTTTTTTTACAGAATATACAACTAGTCAAGATACAAAAACTTTGATAACAAAGAAAACAAGCAGCATTTTAAATATTGCTAGAGCATTACTGATGAACTTTGGTATAAAGTGAAGAAAAAAAACAAGATAGTGAGCAATACAAAGCAAAGATAAAGATGGGTTGGTAAAAAATAAAATAAAGTTTGCTTTAAACACAAATGCATGTCATGTGGACATAGTTGAGCTCCCATTAGAAAAAAAACACAGTCACTATACAAATCCATATATACACACTGAACAAAAATAACCACAACATGTAAAGTGTTATGTTTCATGGGCTGAAATAGAAGATCCCAGAAATTTCCCAAATGCACAAAAAGCATATTTCTCTCATTCTGTGCACAAATTTGTTTACATCCCGGTTAGTGAGCATTTATTCTTTGCCAAGATAATCCATCCACTTGACAGGTGTGGCAGGTCAATAAGCTGATTAAATAGCATGATTACACAGGTGCACCTTGTGCTGGGGACAATAAAGGCCACTAAAATGTTCAGTTGTGTCACAACACAATGCCACAGATGTCTCAATGAGTGAGCGTGCAATTGGCATGTTGACTACAGGAATGTCCAACAGAGCAGTTGCCAGATAATTTCTAAAGCATAAGATGCCTCCAAAGTCACTTTAGAGAATTTAGCAGTACTTTCAACCGGCCCCACAACCGCAGACCATGTGTAACCATGCCAGCCCAGGACCTCCACATCTGGCTGATTGGCTGGGCCTGGCTCCCCAGTGGGTGGGCTTATGCTCTCACAGGCCCACCCATAGCTGCACCCCTGCCCAGTCATGTGAAATTCTTCAATTAGGGCCTAGATAACTTATTTCAATTGACTGATTTCCTTCTATGAACTGTTACCTACTAAAATCATTGAAATTGTTGCATGTTGCTTTTATATTTTTGTTCAATATAAAATCCAACATTCAGTAGAGCAAATCCACTATGGACTCAGATTAGAGAACTGTTTCTACCGGATACATGGAGTGCGCAAAAAAATTATACAAATCAAATTTAAAAAGTGATTAAGCTATCGGCAAAAATTACTACCTTGAATTGAAATGTAATGAAATCTGTGTATTAGCTCTATTCATGCCAATATTGAATCCAGTGGCATGGGGTTGGAATGATTTATTTTGGTATACAAGGGATGACCTGGTTTATAGAACTTCAAAACCATGGACTTTTGAAAAGCCACAACAAAAATCAATTGTGTACAAGAATCATGTGCAAATTTGTTAAGTCACGTACCACAGAGACAAATAACATTTTGAGACCAACTGCAACATTGACAAAAGGAGTCCTTTTTGATCAAACTCAAAATATGAAAATGTACCAGATGCATTATCAAGCAAAAAGTCACACGGAATGTCTTATCAAAAAGTTACGATTTTAGCATGAATGCATTGTGTAACTAAGAAACAATCCTACATGGAAATGTATAACTGTCAATATGGCAGAGGTAGGAATAAAAGCATAGTAGTTGACATACACGTAAAAGTGAAAGTGTACACGAGAGAGAAGAAATGCAATCATGTTTGGCTGAATCGGAAGTGCAATAATTGTGAGATTTAAAAAAATGTGAAAAAGAATGACTAAAGGACAGATTCAACCAAACCTGTCAGGGCAATCTTCATGTAGTATCTTTGTTTGTATAGCCTTTACACATCTACATCTTATTCTGAAGTATCTATGTTCCATTGCCAAAATGATTATTTTATGTGAGCAAAGGAAACAGGTGTGATTTAAATGAAAGACAACCCTTAAACATCTTGGTTTTAGCTAGATTAAATTTGTACCAACATTTTGGGCCAAATCCTGACTTGAGATCTACATGCTTTCCACAATGTTGATGAAATCTACCATCTCAAGTTAGGAATCACCCTGGATTGACTACAAAAATTCTGACATACACACAAAAAAACAAATCTAACTTACTGCAGGTTAGGACTAAAATAATTCCAACTACCTTCTTAGAATTTGAGGGACATAGTTGTGAACAGACATAAACGTTTAAATCCATACAATACATTCTTCACAGTACCAAGGTTAAATCTGTCCAGTATTGATGAAATTGGGGGTAAAGGCATATATTATCCATTAGCAATCTAAAATGGCATACCCACTGCATAATAAAACACACCACGTATGAGGT
The DNA here is from genome assembly GCF_036934945.1 of Oncorhynchus masou masou. Lineage (NCBI taxonomy): Eukaryota > Metazoa > Chordata > Actinopteri > Salmoniformes > Salmonidae > Oncorhynchus > Oncorhynchus masou. Next base: position 65,309,492 of record NC_088216.1, read on the forward strand.
AAGTGCCTGTAAAATAAGCTTTTGAGAGGAAATGATCAGTGCATATAAGTGATTAGAAACCATAGGGTTACCCGATGGAGGGTTACTGAGAATGCCTGTTGAAAACCATCTGAAAGATGGCCATTAAAGAGGCCACCTGAACCATGATTATCAAAATAATGTGCAATACCGAATATTTTCTTTGCTTCGATAGTGTGTTTACATACAACAACAAAAAACATGAGTAACTATCGGTACGACTGCCTCTTTGACCCAAGGCAAAACAATCTTAGCTTAAGAGACATAGATAATAGGTGAAAATTATATCTCACACACATCTAGTGTCATTGTCTCTGGGTTTGCATAATAGTAGACGATGACAGTCAATACGGATAGCTAGAGGGGGGGATTCATTCAGTGATCCTATAGGTATGTACCACTCACTGCTGAACAAGAAACAACTGGGGTCTCTTTGACCCCTCTAGTCCTGGACAGGAGGAAGCTATGTCCTGGACTTGTAACTTAAATCACTAAGGCTGTCCAACAAGACTGCACCAAAAATGTGGCACCTGCAAGCAGAAAGCACAATAACTGGGGCATCCATCAACACTGCTGCCATTCCACCTTCCAGACAGTACGTCATGAGAGCACGTTCAAATGTGTGACATCTTAAAACTCAAAAAGGCAGCATCCAACATGACTCTTTGACACAAACATTCATAGCTTCCTCTAGAATGAGAAGGAGGAAGGGGGGGTGGGGGGGGGGGGGGTGGAGGGAATCAGGGGGCGTTATTCACCTGTTCAGTTCTCAAGCCCTAGATATGGTCCTTTTTCAAAATCATAGTAGCAAATAGTCTCTGCGTGACTGAAATCATCTAAATATACAAGAAAGCATTTTTGGCAGAGTGGTTTGGCAGAGCTTTATGTGGGGGCTTGGATGTGCTCCTGAGACGTAGTCCTATAAGAGGCACTTCTGTGGTACTGTGTGCTCTGGGGAAGAGAGAGCTCCACCTCCACACTCCTCCCCTCCCTCAGCAACTGAAGATGCATAGGGAGTTGTGTGCACAGTCACTGGCTGCTGTGACAGACCTGGTCGTGGCACTGTAGACAAGTCCTCCCCTTTGCCCCAAAACGACCTGGGGGGGACATCTGCAGAGACTAAACAGACATCAAATTAAAAAATGTAATTGTATTTGTCTGATGTGCCAAATACAACAGGCCTTACAGTGAAATGCTTACATTGGTCAACAGAAAGGATACGCATCCATAAAGAGGAGCTCATAGACGAACATGTCGGTGTCTGAAAGTCTGCGAGCTCACGGTTTAGAATTCATGGGTCAGTTCGTTGTCAGTTCACTGTATGTCTGAGGTCACTGTTAGATAGCAGGTCTGTGAGATCACTTTCCAAACATATCTCTGTGAGCTCACTGTTGACATGCATGCCACTAAGGTCTGTCAGACAGTCTGTAGCTGATCTCTCACCGGTGCTATAGTGTTGTTCCGGGGGCCAGAGGGCTTTGCTCAGCCTCTTGGTGAGGAAGACTGAGAAGTTGTGGCTGGTGAGGAAGACAGGAGTCCTGGTTGTTGATGAGGCTCTCCAGGGCTGTGTCCTCATGCTGGCCTCTCTGCTCCCCATAGGGCTCCTTGGGAAGGTGGGCCATGATGCCAGAGAGACCCTTGTCCAGTGGGTCATCCTCGGCCAGGTAGGCGTAGTACTCCCGGGTCCGAGAGTACATGTTAGCGTTGTCGTAGCAGTCCGAGCAGATGACCAGCGGCCCTGCAGCACCTGTTGAGGACAATCTATTTCATCAAACTCTTGCTCTATAACAAACCCAACTATCTGATGGAGACATAGACCTTTCAGCAAAGCCTTTCAACAAACTGATGAAAAAGCCATTTAAGAGGATACATACAAGAGATGAATAAGTTGTTTGTTGGTTCTCATAACTAAACCGACCTGTCGACACCACAGCCAGTCCCTCACGGGGCTGCCCAGGATGGAAGATGCTTTGTCCCATGAACAGAGAGCCCACGCGGCAGTGCAGCATCCCGTTGGCCTCGGTGTCCACCTCGCTGCCTGTGTCACTGTAGCACACACCTGGACAACACACAAACATGATGGTGACTCGCGCCACCTCCTTTTCACTGGTCAGGTGCAATGGTTGACCCGTCATTTAAAATTCAGAATAAGTTCAAGTTAGTTGGGAACAGATCTATGAACTGATATATAAATACAATAATTGACATCAATCCATTCGTTTCAATATAAGCTATTACATAAAATACTTGCTAAAAAGAAGAATGCTCAATATATAAGTCATTGGACAGTCAGCCTTGTGCAGACTCTGCCATGACGAAACAGAGTCAATAGATAATCTTTTCTGTCCATCGGTGGTTCGCTTTTGGAGTCAGGTCCAGGAAAGGTTGTAACGTCATAATGTCAGGGTTCAGGTGGACCTGCAAACTGTATTGTTAACCACGATCAGTCAATGGGAAATATCGTTATACTCTTGGGTAAAGTACTGATTTTTAGGGCAATATTGGTAGAAAGAGGAAATTAGGAATACATGCATATTTAACTACATGAAGTAATGTCCGTTAGTTTACTCCAATCAGGGTAGAGATGGTCGGGTTGGGCGAAAAAAAAAAAAAGTATATATATATATTTTTTATCATCACAAAAATAAAAGGGGGATTAGAAATGATGCAAACAATTAAATTGATAACCCAAAATCCATCTGCAATTTTAAGCTGATCTACCCCCTAAAAAAATATCAGAATAACAGTCGGACTGAGTACAAAAACAGATAATTACATTGTAATGTCCACAGATGAAAGGGCCACAGATGAAGGAGATGGATGGTGAATCTGGGAAGTAAGTATAGTTAAAGTTACCATCAGTTCCCTTGTGGACGTAGCCTGTTCCCTTGTGGACGTAGCCTGTTCCCTTGTGGACGTAGCCTGTTCCCTTGTGGACGTAGCCTGTTCCCTTGTGGACGTAGCCTGTTCCCTTGTGGACGTAGCCATTGGACAGTGGTGGCATGAGCTGCTGGTGGCTCCCTGCTTCAGAGTTGCTGTATCCCTCCTGAGGCTCAGACAGCGTTCCCTGAGAGGACAGGTAGCTGGGGATGTCTACTGGCAGGTTCATCTCATCCGAGTTGGTGACGCTGTAGTCCTCGCTCTTCCTTCGCATGTGGTAGATGACGATGACCCAGACCAGCGAGGTGCCCACCACGCAGCAGACCACCACGATGCCCACCGTGTTCCAGCTATCCCGGTCGTAGCCGCCCGCAGTGTCGCAGTTGGGAGACACGCTGAGGTAGATGTGGCCGCGCTCCGTGCCCAGCGTGTTGGACATGATGCACGTGTACTTCCCTGTGTCCGCCGACCCCGCGTCCACGATGATGAGGAGCTGGTTGGTGGCGGCAAAGAAGTGTCACTCGGTGAGGACCAGGGGCCAGTCATCCTTGGTCCAGTTGAGGCGGGGTGCTGGGCTTCCGCGTGCGATACACTGGAGCACTGCCGTCTCCCCACGAGCTACCGTCCTGTCCTCCAGGGGACGCATGAAGGATGGAGTTTCTGGGAGGAGAGCGATTTACATTTAACATAAAGTAGTTCACATTCAATGATCATTTATCAAATTATAAACAGATGTGATTCATAAAGAAACACTAAGGTCAGTAAACTATGCCGGGCAGGTAAGAATGAAGCTCACCTAGCACAGTGGGTGTAGCATTGGCAGGCATGCTCCCTGCAGCGTTCTGGGCTGTGCAGCTGTACACTCCCATATCCTCTGTCTTTACATTGGCAATGAAGAAGATGTCATCGTCTGGCATGACGTGCATCATTCTCTCCCGGGCAGCAGGGAAGTCTGTGCCCCCGTCTTTCTGCCAGGCGATCTGGGGTGATGGGTGACCCTCGGCAGCACACTCCAGCCTGGCCATGGTGCCCGTGCGGATGGTCAGGTCCATCGGAGTCTTCAGAAAGGACGGCAACCTGAGGGAGAGGGGAAATGAAAATAAAGAAGTTAAGAAATGGTTGAAGACAGCTTTCAATAGATGTCTATCAAAACAACCATGCATGCTCGAACTTCAACAGTTAAATGCCAAGGAACAAGTCAGATATTAGTCAGTAAAAACTCTTCAGGAGAGAAAACCAAAAGTCTCTTCACCATTGACTGTGAGCTTGGCCCTGTTAGTTAGAGCCAAAGTGGTTTGAGACAACACACTGGTAGCATCCCTCGTCTGTGAAGTTGAGGAGATACAGCACAGTGGTGTAGAACAGCTTTCCCTCCTGGTAGCGGGGGCAAATTCTACACCTCTGCATCGTACAGCACCTCGCCGTCCTTCCTCCAGGCCGTGGCCATGGGGGAGTCACTGCTGCTGGATGCCAGGCAGCTCAGAGTCACATTGGTCCCACGCAGGGCGGTGGCGGTCTCAGGGTGGTCAGTGATCCGGGGCTTTGGGAAGTCATCTGTGGGAAATAGTGGACAGAGGGGGCCATGATATTAAATAAATAAGTTATGGGATAATTGTTCCAGTACGTGAGATCTGGTCCAGACTAGATAAAGCAGGGTAGGTAGCTAGGTGACTGACCACAGACCAGCTCCTCCAGGCGGACAGACAGGACGCTACGGCCCAGCAGGCTGGCAGGGTGAGCACACATAGCGTAGACAGACTGCAGGAAACGGTTGTCAATCAACCATGGGCCCAGCCACTGCAGTTGGCAGTCACACAGCAGGCTGCTAGTGTTCAGAAAACTGAGGACAGGACACAGTCATAATATCGCATTATTCCATCATTCTTGAATTTGTGAATGTATTCTATATAGAAAATATAGTAAAATCTGCCACAAGGACTCCCAAGACACCACCTCAGAAATTAGTACTTCTTACTCACAACACTTTTAAATTCATGTGAGACAACGAATCAAGGTGGATGGACATGATCCCATTCTTGCTCAGGTCCCTGTTGGTGAAAATTAATATGAATGAAGTGCTGCATTAGCACCATGACACTATCAAAGTAGCATCTTATGATACAAGCACAATAAAACAGATGCACTGGGGTAATCAGAAACATCTATCTCGGTTTTGAAGTGTTAGCTGCTGAATTGTCTTAATGGAGACCAACCATCCCTCAGAGTGGCTTGGCTATGGAGGTACTTACAAGTGCTCTAGTTCCTCCAGACTCTCAAAGGCTTCCTTTGTGATAGATTTAATATTGTTCTGCTGTAGAATCATGGGGAATAAACAGATTAAATATGCCAACAAATATTCTGCCAATATCAGTATCCATAGCAACAAAAGTAATATATTATGCAGAACACCCTTACAATGTGTTCAGCTTCTTCATTCCAACAAACACACCAATGGAATCCTCAATGGCCCAAGAGATCTCATTATTCCGTATGTCTCTGAAACGCAAACAGAAATGTAAGAAAAAAAAATATTTTCCCCAGAATAAGAAGCACAAAGATCACCCTGATCTGCATTGCTTGGTGACAACAATACAAGACAGATAGAAGTTATTTTCTGCTCCGGTTGTCCAAACCAATTTGATTCATTTGGCAAATGTGAAGTGGCATACTTTCCAGAGTGTCATAGCTCAGTGCTATCAGGGATACACGCTGCACCGGCAGAATAGAACAGCACACTCCGTTATGGGAGTGTGATGAGGGGGGCAGTCTGTGCATATTCGTAAACAACAGCTGGTGCAAGAAATCTAAGGAAGTCTCTAGATTTTGCTCGCCTGAAGTAGAGTATATTGTGATAAATTGCAGGCCACACTACTTACCTAGAGTTCTCAGCTATACTTTGTGGCTGTTCATTTACCACCACAGACAGATGCTGGCACTAAGACCACACTCAGTCAGCTGTATAAGGAAATAAGCAAACAGGAAATTACTCACCCAGAGGCGCTCCTAGTGGCAGGAGACTTTAATGTAGGGAAACTTAAACCAGTTCTACCAAATCTCTATCAACATGTTAAATATGTAACCAGAGGGGGAAAAAAAATCTAGATCACCTGTACTCCACACACAGAGACGCATACAAAGCTCTCCCTCGCCCTCCATTTGGTAAATACAAAAATCTATCCTCCCGATTCCTGCTTACAAGCAAAAATTAAAGCAGGAAGCACCAGTGACTCGGTCTATAAAAAAAATGTCAGATGAAGCAGATGCTAAACTACAGGACTGCTTTGCTATCAGACTGGAACATGTTCCGGGATTCTTCAGATGACATTGAGGAATACACCACATCAGTCACTGGCTTTATCAATAAGTGCATTGAGGACGTTGTCCCCACAGTGACTGTACGTTCATAACCCAACCAGAAGCCATGGATTACAGGCAACATTCGCACTGAGCTAAAGGGTAGAGCTGCCGCTTTCAAGGTGCGGGACTCTAACCCGGGAGCTTACAAGAAATCCCTCTATGCCCTGCGACCCACCATCAAACAGGCAAAGCATCAATACAGGACTAAGATTGAGTCATACATCACCGGCTCCGACGCTCGCTTATGTGGCAGGGCTCGCAAACTATTACAGACTACAAAGACTACAAATTTTCAACATGTCCCTGATTGAGTCTAATACCAACATGCTTCAAGCAGACCACCATAGTCCCTGTGCCCAAGAACAGAAAGGCAACCTGCCTAAATGACTACAGACCCGTAGCACTCACGTCTGTAGCCATGAAGTGCTTTGAAAGGCTGGTAATGGCTCACATCAACACCATTATCCCAGAAACCCTAGACCCACTACAATTTGCATACCGCCCAAACAGATCCACAGATGATGCAATCTCTATTGCACTCCACACTGCCCTTTCCCACCTGGACAAAAGGAACACCTATGTGAGAATGCTGTTCATTAACTACAGCTCAACGTTCAACACCATAGTACCATCAAACTCATCACCAAGCTAAGGAACCTGGGACTAAACACCTCCCTCTGCAACTGGATCCTGGACTTCCTGACAGGCCGCCCCCAGGTGGTGAGGGTAGGTAGCAACACATCTGCCATGCTGATCCTCAACACTGGAGCTCACCAAGGGTGCGTGCTCAGTCCCCTCCTGTACTCCCTATTCACCCACGGCTGCATGGCCAGGCACGACACCAACATTACGTTTGCTGACGACACAACAGTGGTAGGCATGATCACCGACGAGACAGCCTATAGGGAGGTCAGAGACCTGACCGGGTGGTGCCAGAATAACAACCTATCCCTCAACGTAACCAAGACTAAAGAGATGATTGTGGCCTACAGAAAAAGAGGCACAGAGGACGTCCCCATTCTCATCGACGGGGCTATAGTGGAGCAGGTTGAGAGCTTCAAATTCCTTGGTGTCCACTCAGGACACCCTCAGGAAACTAAAAAGATTTGGCATGGGTCGAGATCCTCAAAAGGTTCTACAGCTGCAACGTCGAGAGCATCCTGACCAGTTGCATCACTGCCTGGTACGGCAATTGCTTGGCTTCCGACCGCAAGGCACTTCAGAGGGTAGTGCGTACGGCCCAGTACATCACTGTGGCTAAGCTGCCTGCCATCCAGGACCTCTACACCAGGTGGTGTCAGAGAAAGGCCCTAAAAATTGTCAGACCCCAGCCACCCCAGTCATAGACTGTTCTCTCTACTACTGCATGGCAAGCGGTACCGGAGTGCCAAGTCTAGGACAAAAAGGCTTCAACAGTTTTTACCCCAAAGCCATAAGACTCCTGAACAGGTAACCAAATGGTTACCCGGACTATTTGCATTGTCTGCCCCCCCCAACCCCTCTTTTACGCTGCTGCTACTCTCTGTTTATCTTATATGCATAGTCAGTCACTATATATTCATGTACATACTACCTAAATTGGCCCGACCAACCAGTGCTCCCGCACATTGGTTACCGGGCTATCTGCATTGTGTCCCACCACCCGCCAACCCCTCTTTTTATGCTTCTGCTACTCTCTGTTCATCATATATGCACAGTCACTTTAACGATACCTACATGTACATACTACCTCAATAAGCCTGACTAACAGGTGTCTGTATATAGCCTTGCTACTCTTTTTTCAAATGTCTTTTTACTGTTGTTTTATTTCTTTACTTACCTACACACATACATACCTTTTTTTCCCGCACCATTGGTTAGAGCCTGTAAGTAATCATTTCACTGTAAGGTCTACACCTGTTGTATTCGGCGTACTTGACAAATAAACTTTGATTTGCCCTGCAGTTCTGATGTTAATTGGCTGTGTTTAGCATTGAACGGTTAATGGTCCTTCTAAACCCACAGAGGGCTTGTGTTCACAGGACGGGTCATGGGTGCTTTTGTTTCTCTTTGCTCATGCCTGGGTGGATCTCAAAGGGCCTTCTCTCTAATTCCCCCTGCTATGGACAGCCCAGGGATGTGTGCTGACCCAGAGCCCTGACCTCTCTCTTTGTGCAGCTCAATGCCTTCTTGGAACTCAGCATGTCAATGAATGTGTTAGTGCCCCCTCCTCCACTTCCCAGAGGGATTTTGGATGAGAAGGTAGTATTTTGTTAATTGAGCCTTTCTGGTATTCTTCATGCCTCAGAGGTCTTAAACGCTAAATTATGTGAATGGGGGTTTCTATACTACATGTTCTCGTCGTCATGTCTTTACATAAATGTTCTACATACTATACTGCAGTTTAGTGGTCTACCATACAACAATGTAATAGAGTACCAGTACACTAGGGTACTACTAATTCAACAAAACAAAGACACGACCAATCTGATATATTAAAAAACAAAAAAAGGTTTTAATAGAGTGGTGTGAGGTCCTTACAGTGAGCGCAGATTGGCCAGACTGCTGAAAACTCCCTCTCCCAGGTGGCTGATGGTATTATCTCCTAGGTTCAGGTTCTCCAGAAGGCCCAGTCCAATGAATGCGGTCTCCTCCAACCGGGTGAGGTGGTTGAAGGACAGATCGCTAAGGAGGACATCCCCAAGAGACAAGCTTGGACAATGGTCTTCGGCAATCATACTGTACTAAAACATATTGGCCCCTTAAGAATGAGCTGAAATCCATGTGTTAACATAAACATAAATGATCTGCAATACACCCTCCCCAAGTCCCAAATAGATACTGGTCTTTCAGCTTGATAAAGGGGTAACAATAAACCCTAACGCACTCCCGTCTCCAACAGTGGGAGAAAAGTGGGGTTTGGGTTAGAAAGAACTCACAGCTCCTCCAGCTTTTGGCAGAACTCCCAGGCATCTGGTCGGATGATGCCGATGCTGTTCTGGTTGACCCGCAGAACATGCAGCATGTGTAGGCCATACAGCCAGCCTTTGTTGATCTCCGTCAAATTGTTGTGCTCCAGCTCTCTTAGAAAACATACAATTATTTTGTGCCCAATAGAAATGAATTGTAAATAATGTAGTGTAATTTGAGTCACTTTTACCTTAATGTGGATACTACCATGATTACGGATAGTCCTGAATGAAATCGGGAATAATGTGTGAGAAAGTTACCAGATCACAAATATTATACCCCAAAGACATGCTAACCGCTCACCTTTACAATAACAGGCGAAGTTAGTATTTTTTAGGGGGGGTGGGTGCATCTAACTTTCTCACTCATTATTTACGATTCATTCAGGACTATCCGTAATCATTGTAGCATCCACATTAATTTGGAAATGTTTAGAAACAGAATATATTCTTATTAACAAAATGTAACACATTATTTACCATTAATTTCTACTGGACACAAAATAATCTGAAACACAACCAAAACAAACAGCAAATGTATCCAACAAGTTTGTAGTGTCACAAGATTTATGTAATCATTACGTTCTAGGAATATGGGACCAAATACGAAACTTCAAACATTTGTGGTCCCTTAAATGGGAGGACTATGTATAAACAGTGCTGTAATTTCTAAACTGTTCACCGGATATGGATGAAAATACCCTAAAAGTAAACCTGACAGTCTGCTCTTTAACCTCAGTCATTGTATCAAAGTGCTGGAGTCAAAACAAAAGTTTCACTGTCTGAATACTTGGTTGGACGATGTCTGGAATGCACATCATCCCATCCAAACATTTTTGATATACGATTGTATCGTCAATTTTTATTTTATGGGGTGCATTGTTGTGTTGCCTAGCAACACAATAACCAATCTGTAATGCAACCTGTGTCAAGCATAAACCTCTGCTCATTAGACTACATTGTGGAAATCATCATACCAATAGTGTATTTTCTTGTGTGCAAATAATTAAATAAATATAAACCAATCAATATGGTGATATGTGGTACCGATCACTTTGAATGGTGATTTGGAACCAAAAGTTGTAGGCCTACAGTGTGATACGAGATCCCTTTCATTGGTGATTTCAGACTATTTCAACTGAGATAGAGTACACTTTTTCACCATAGCAGATGTTGCTGGAAAGTCTTCTGGCGAGAGCTAGGGAAACAGTCACTCAGTGAGCAACAGCAGGCTAGCACAGGAGGAGATGATGACATACTGGCATGGTGGAGAAAAAAAAAAAAAAAAAAAAAAAGAGTTGACTTCCACTCTTGGACACCGTCGCCCTAAAATACCTCTGCATCTGTGCAAAAAAGCGTTCCGTCTTAACGTGTTTTCAGTGGGCCTATAGCATGTAATATTGTTACTCCACAATCTATTAATGCCAGAAAAAGTGAACAGGCTTGTGTTCCTTGCCAGAAACATTTAAAGGTTAATGTATAATGAAAAGAAAAACAGTCTGGAAGGTTCTTCATTGCACTTTTTATTTGTTTAATTTCCAAAGCCTTATTTTAAATAAATGTAGCCTAGATTAGAATATCTGTTGTATACCTTACACTTTTTTGCACTGTAATTTGTGGTTAATTTATAACTTTTTGTTTACTTCATTTATTGTAATTTGTAGCCCATCCAAATGTGGGTTATTCTTTTTATAAGCGGCATTTATGGTTCCTGCTTATCCAAAGCTCTGCTGTGGGAGCTTATGTAATGAGCGCCACTGGTGATCAGCTCACTGGTCACCATAGCAACACCCACCTGTAGCACCCGCTCCAGCAGGTATATTTCACTGGTCATCCCCAAAGCAAACACTTCCTTTGGCCGCCTTAACTTCCAGTTCTCTACTGCCAATGACTGGAACAAATTGCAAAAATCACTGAAGCCTTATATCTCCCTCTCTAACTTTAAGCATCAGCTGTCAGAGCAGCTTACCGATCACTGTACCTGTACGCAGCCAATCTGTAAATAGCACACCCAACTACCTCATCCCCATATTGTTACTTATCCTCTTGCACCCCAGTATATCTACTTGCACATTATCATCTGCACAGTTATCACTCCAGTATTAATGCTAAATTGTAATTATTTTACCTCCATGGCCAATTTATTGCCTTAAGTCCTTACATTTGCACACACTTTACATAGATTTTTCTATTGTGTTATTGACTGTACGTTTGTTTATGTGTAACTCTGTGTTGATGTTTTTGTCGCACTGCTTTACTTAATCTTGGCCAGGTCGCAGTTGGACTTGTCGCAAATGGCCTACCTGGTTAAATAAAGGTGAAATAAAAAAAATGCCCATTCATATCCTTGAATTGCGCAATAAACACCTCAGTGCTTGAGGCGTCACTACAGACACCCTGGTTCAATTCCAGGCTGCATCACAATCGGCTGTGATTGGGAGTCCCATAGGGTGGCTTTTTTTTCAAAAATAATATAAATATCTGTTTAGAAGTTTAACTTGTACAAGTTACATTTACTTCACATTTTATTGAAATTTACATGTTTTATTTTGTGTAGGCCTATATTATTGGCTGTTTGGTTTGCAAGAATTTTCTGTCGGCACACAATTTATTTTTCCTACAGCTTTGGTCAGGTGGAGGCCAGAAACGTATAAAGTTTGTTTAAACTTCCCATTCGATTATTCTAACTTGCAATTGTTGATTCTCTCCCTCATTATTACCATACTATGTTTTTATTTAGGCTCATCACAAACATTTCTGAGATAGAACTCTTTTACTGGGCTCCTAGATTCATTTGAATGTAGATCATGAAATATATGCGTAGACCAACAAGTCGTATTCAAATAAAATAGGGATTGAGAGAAAAAAGGGAAATTAAGCTCATACAACAAGCCAGACAAAGTCGTGTCTGCGGTAAAAGGCCCATGATCATCCGACATTGGCAAGGTGAGCGAGATAAATGTTCTGACATTTTGCACACTCTCCACCCCATCTACAATATACATACATTGTAGGCCTACTCTTGCATTATGTTAAATAGTAAGCTAAGTCTACCTACATATTTATTGAAAAAGGCTATGACAAATAGGAATAGGTAGGTCATTTGGCTGTGAACTGCACTGTTGTGCTCTGCACGACTACTGTGGTACCAGTCATGTTCAAATATGTAAGAAAAAGTTAGAATATATAAAAACTATCGTCCGTCACATCATGTTGTCGTCGACAATGTCTGTTAAACATAGTTGATTTCCGATTGTATCGTAATATCAACCAACCCTTAGAGCTCATTATCTCATCGGTGTCGTTTCTAATTCGAGCAAATGAAGCATAGTGGGCAGAACAAGCAAGGAGGTGGGCATAACCAAGTACAATCTAGCGAGAAAGTATTGGCGTTTGTAACACTCCTAAACAATGCAAATGTTTTTTACTTTGGCAAAGGGGCAAGTCTACTAAACTTAGTGCACTCTGTTCGTAACATTGGAGTTTTGGGAAAGAAAACTGAATTGGGAGCAAACGTTTCAAAATGAGAAAATTTGCAGAATGTCAGCCAAGTATTATCTAGCTCCATATTCATATTCACTGGACTTCCTCTTATCACCATATTTGATGAACAGATGCTTCAGATTTATACATCCTTTGAGACATCTGGCTCCTCCTATCTGTGCAAATACTGTACTGATCTTTCTTATAAAAGACGAAAGGGCAGAAGAACTCACAGCTCCTCCATGTTGTTGAGCCCAAAGAAAGCACCGTCCATCTGCTTTGTGATGCCATTCCGCTGCATCTTCAGTGATTTCAGTAAGTCCATCCCTTTGAAGGTCAGGCTGTCCACCACCTTGATATTGTTACGCTTTAATTCCTTAGGGAAAAAAAAAATCAGAATCAGGCAGTTTAGAATAAGTTGTTTCAACTACTATAAAACAGTACTACATACTGAATCTGTGAAATCTAAAAATGCACAATCACGAGTGCAAATTGTTTAAAGAAAATACATTTAACTAAAGACAGTCCCTCATACAAAAGTATCGAACACATTCAAAAGCTTAACATATGTAGACTAAATCATGTAAGAAACCTACCATCTAGCGAGGGTCTGGTAATTAGGTTTGCACACTGCTCATCATTGCTATGGAAATACACTGCTCAAAAAAATAAAGGGAACACTAAAATAACACATCCAAGATCTGAATGAATGAAATATTCTTATTAAATAGTTTTTTCCTTACATAGTTGAATGTGCTGACAAAAAGATCACACAAAAAGTATCAAATGGAAATCAAATTTATCAACCCATGGAGGTCTGGATTTGGAGTCACACTCAAAATTAAAGTGGAAAACCACACTACAGGCTGATATAACTGATGTAATGTCCTTAAAACAAGTCAAAATGAGGCTCAGTAGTGTGTGTGGCCTCCACATGCCTGTATGCCCTACCTGCAATGCCATGGCATGCTCCTGATGAGGTGGCGGATGGTCTCCTGAGGGATCTCCTCTCAGACCTGGACTAAAGCATCCGTCAACTCCTGGGCAGTCTGTGGTGCAACGTGGCGTTGGTGGATGGAGCGAGACATGATGTCCCAGATGTGCTCAATTGGATTCACGTCTGGGGAAGGAGCGGGCCAGTCCATAGCATCAATGCCTTCCTTTTGCAGGAACTGCTGACACACTCCAGCCACATGAGGTCTAGCATGGTCTTGCATTAGGAGGAATCCAGGGCCAACCGCACCAGCATATGGTCTCACAAGGGGTCTGAGGATCTCATCTCGGTACCTAATGGCAGTCAGGCTACCTAAGGCGAGCACATGGGGGGCTGTGCGGCCCCCCAAAGAAATGCCACCCCACACCATGACTGACCCACCGCCAAACCAGTCATGCTGGAGGATGTTGCAGGCAGCAGAACGTTCTCCACGGCGTCTCCAGACTCTGTCACATGTGCTAAGTGTGAACCTGCTTTCATCTGTGAAGAGCACAGGGCGCCAGTGGCGAATTTGCCAATCTTGGTGTTCTCTGGCAAATGCCAAACGTCCAGCACGGTGTTGGGCTGTAAGCACAACCCCCACCTGTGGACGTTGGGCCCTCATACCACCCTCATGGAGTCTGTTTCTGACCGTTTAAGCAGACACACACACATTTGTGGCCTGCAGGAGGTCATTTTGCAGGGCTCTGGCAGTGCTCCTCCCGCTCCTACTTGCACAAAGGCGGAGGTAGCTGTCCCGCTGCTGGATTGTTGCCCTCCTACGGCCTCCTCCACGTCTCCTGATGTACTGGCCTGTCTCCTGGTAGCGCCTCCATGCTCTGGACACTACGCTGACAGACACAGCAAACCTTCTTGCCACAGCTCGCATTGATGTGCCATCCTGGATGAGCTGCACTACTTGAGCCACTTGTGTGGGTTGTAGACTCCATCTCATGCTACCACTAGAGTGAAAGTGGTCTGTGTTCACCACCTGCAGAACAACTCCTTTATTGGCGGTGTCTTGCTAATTGCCTATAATTTCCAACTGTTGTCTATTCCATTTGCACAACAACATGTGAAATGTATTGTCAATCAGTGTTGCTTCCTTGTGGACAGTTTGATTTCACAGAAGTGTGATTGACTTGGAGTTACATTGTGTTGTTTAAGTGTTCCCTTTATTTTTTTGAGCAGTGTAGTTTGACTGAAGCAGAACATTGACTTACAGGAACTGCAGCTGGGGAAGCCTGAACACTTTGTATGGTAGCAGTGTTATTCTGTTCCAGTTTAGCATCAGAACCAGCAGGGAGCTGGATATGTTGTCAAAGCAGCCAGGTTCAAGGACACTGATCTTGTTATTGCTTAAATTCCTGGGAGATAGAGATGCAGAAACATTCAATCAGGAAGGGCACTCAGTTTACTTTTACATTACACCTGCATGTATACATTCCAAACATTTTAAGGTCTTTATTTTGGATGAAAAAGTCACATTAATAAGACAATAACAAGTAAAGTAGAACTCACCCTTTTGGTTGTAGCTGAAACAACCATCTCCTCCCTCCTTAGAAGTTGTCTACTATAGTTGGAAATAAATGCCACAGGCAGGACTCACAAGTATTTCAGCTGCATGGTTGGGAAGGCTCCAGCCTTGATCTCTGAGATGGAGTTGGATGACAGGTCAAGTGTCTCCAAGGAGATGTATGGATGCAGCTGATGCATCCACAGCTCCGAGATCCGGTTGTGGACCCTGGGCACAATGAGCAGTAATGTACATAATAATCAACATTGATCTACATAAATACACCATCAATGTGTATTTATGCCCAAACCATGGCATAAAGAATGCAGCGTAAGACAGAAGTCCCCTGGCCGGTGATTCCTTTCTTCTAAAACTTCCCAATTGCATAGTGATGGGAAGTTCAGCTCTTTTTACTGACTTATCAACTCATTCAGTCAAAATAACAAACCTTTCAACTCATTTTATTCATTTGAGTCAGTCATGCCCATAGCATGCGAACAATGAACTGACAACTCGAACTCGTGTCATAATTCTACAAGCCTCTCATTCACCATAGGGGACTTATTGCAGCTGTCATTCGTGACAGACGCGTAAAACATGTGCTTTAAACAACATACATTTGTTGATAGGCATGCAAACAAATAAGATTATTCCTTGATACATTAGAAACGAGGTTGAGACCAGTTGTGATTGCAACTGGACTAGGTTGTGAACGACTCTTGGCGGAATGCATTGCTTGACTGAGATGAGGGTGATAAGAACAATGCCATTGGCGAACTGCAGCCCTCCAAATAATTCCTTCCAAAGTTTGTTGAGCAGAGGCTGTGTATGTTTTGGTTTTACAAAGCTGTGTCCAAAACCTTTAATTAATTGCATTCATTCTTGCACCATGCAATTAATTGTCAGTTCTAAACATGCATTTTTCTTCTCTATGCTCATGATCTATACTGAACAAAAATATAAATGCAACATGCAATCATTTCACAGTTCATATAAGGAAATCAGTCAACTTAAATGAATGTATTAGGCCCTAATCTACGGATTTCACATGACTGGGCAGGGGCGCAGCCATTGGTGGGCCTGGCTCACTAATCAGAACGAGCTTCTCCCCACAAAGGCGCTTTATTACAGACAGAAATTCTCCTCAGTTTCATCAGCTGCCGGGTCTCAGACGATCCCGTAGGTGAAGAAGCTGGATGTGGAGGTCCTGGGCTGGCGTGGTAACACGTGGCCTGCGGTTGTGAGGCCGGTTGGACGTAGTGCCAGATTCTCTAAAACAATGTTGGAGGTGGCTTATGGTAAAGTATTTAACATTCAATTATCTGGCAACAGCTCTAGTGGAGATTCTGCAGTTAGCATGCCAATTGCACACTCCCTCAAAATTTGAGACATCGGTGGCATTGTGTTGTTTGACAAAACTGCACATTTTGTCCCCTGCACAAGGTGTACCTGTGTAATGATCATGCTGTCGAATCAGCTTCTTGATATGCCACACCTGTCAGGTGGGTGGATTACTTTGTCAAAGGAGAAATGCTCACCAACAGGGATGTAAACAAATGTGTGCACCAAATATTGGAGAAATAAGCTTTTGTGCGTATGAAATATAAGACCCCAAAAATGTTTCAGTTCATGAAAAATGGGACCAACAATTTACATGTTTCGTTTATATTTTTGTTCAGTATATCTTCCTTCGAGCATATGGCAGACAGTTGGTGGTCGAAACAAGTCTCTGGAGACGCTGAGCCGGAGAAGCGTGTATTAATCCTGCTGTAGGACTCATTGTGGCCAGCACTTGCAGGTCAAACAAACTACTTCAATGAAGGAGTTGCTCAAAAAAACAAATCATGACTCAGTAAAAAGAGTAGTTTCTGAACTGCACATTACTACTATGGCAAGCATACTACGACAGGACACCTAGGAATCACATCACACAACTTACAGAGTAGGAGAAAATTGTTTTGACTTACAATGAGAGTGTTGTGATGTTTGGGGTAACTTCTCCAAGGTATGGAACAGTTGTCAGATCATTATGATTCATAGTGCTGAAAAAGATTCCATTAGTTATTACAGAGAATTCAATGGACATCTTTCAGTGGACCTTGCAGCTGCTTTGGCATCTTTCCAAGAAAAACTCAAATGATCTTCGTAGGCTAGATTGTAGCAACCGCATGATGAGAGTAGTGAAATTGAGTGTCATGAAGTAGCCTAATTCTATTGATGGTACATTGAGCTGGGAAAATGGAATATGAAAGACAGGCACTTACCACCACTGATCTGGATGAATCATTCAATACCGCCTATGCACACACTTGCCTGCATCTAGTTGATCTAGGGTGTAATTATTAGTCCAAACAGTTATAGTTTATATTGGACAAATTCAGGTATGTTTATCCCTGTTTCATTCTGTTTGCTTCCGTTTAAGAAACATTTTAAGAGAATCTGCGTAATTAATACCTGAACACCCTGATCACACAAACACAGTTCACTTCCATAGCAGCCACATACAAACAGCATGATCACTTTGCTAGTTGTATAATTCATTCGACATCTACGTGCTCTCCTCCTCTCACCATTCCCTTTCGCTTGTGGACTTCAGTGCACAACACAGCTGTCTGTGACCAGGCGAAAAAACCTTTCCAAGCCAAAACGTTATACCCACCCTAACGGCTAAACACAGTCTACATCATCATATTAGCTTACGTCATAACCAACATAACTACTAGAACTAATGTGTTAGTAAACCCGCTACAATCATGCAGTACAGTTTACAGCAGCAAGCAGTTTATACCTGCGGGCCCGGTGCCAATACATTTATAAAACCAAAAGTTTACCTTGACTTGGAAGAGTTCCGGTGCTGGATAGCTTTGGCCAGCTAGCTAACATAGCACCCCTCTCTGTTTGGGTAGGCTAAACGAGCTAGCTGCTTTCGCTAAGTAAGTTAATTAAATACAAAATATAGCTAGTGCTCTCTTCCTCTTACTTCTTCATTTTTTAAAATAAATTAATTTGTTACAAACTGTTCAACTATTGTCTCTCTGAGTCAACTTACTCACCACATTTTATGCAGTGCAGTGCTAGCTAACTTTAGCTTATGCTTTCAGTACTAGACTCAAAATCTGATCATTTGAGAGGACAACATGTCAGTTCATGCTACAAGAGCTCTGATAGGTTCGAGCCGGACGTCATCATAGTTAATGTATAAGCCTTTGGGTGAGAGTATGAACCATGAGTCTCAAGTTTTGTATTGAAGTCAATGTACCCAGAGGATGGAAACTAGCGGCCCCCTGCATACACCATTGTGCTATCCCAGAGTGTGTTTTAAATCAATTATTTGGTGACATTCATATATTTTGTATCGTTTTCTGTTTCACGGTTTTAATTTTTCTGAAATTTACTTAGGATGGTCCTCCCCCTACTCCTCTGAGGAGCCTCCACTGATCCACATATATATCTAGCTAAATAACTTGACATATAACGTTAGACCTCGCTAGCAAACCAACTTGTAGCTTGAGGAGCCACTGCAGCTTGTAAACAAAGGTGCTAGCTTGTATAAGCTAGCTAATATTGGCCTACTTACAGACGAGTTATCCCATGAGGTGGATTCAGGGGGGCGCTGACAACTTTTTCCTATTGCAATCCAGGATTTGGATTTCGTCTGACCCCCTTGGACAAGAGCAGGGCAGGAATCCAGTGCCCAGCAGGCATTCAAACTCAACAACATAAGAGCCGGGGGGTTGGGCCAGCCTTCCGCCATTTTAAAAGTCTAACTATCAATACGTGGCTAGTTAGCTTCTGACAATTATAAAATGTCTAGCCGACAACACCAACCGATTCATATAACTTCATATTAATAAAATAAACCCCCTCTTTCACATGAGTCGCATAACATTGCGAAAGCTTTTCTTCCAACTTGCCCATGGCAGCCCAAAACGGATTTTTCCTCCTTTCCCTTAGAATTTCCTTCCGCTTCCAATCTCATCACAAATCCCAAAATAAGTGGCTAGCAGCTAGCATTCTTGACGTAAACCTGCATGTCGATGTTTCCACGGACCAAGTTCATTTGACTTCATATCAAACAGATGTGGATCGTACAAAGTGTTCTGACTAAACATATGAATTATCTAGCTACCAAAGTATGATTATTCCGAAATATGTTTCGAAGGAACAACAATAAGCCATAAAATATAGTGAATCCTGCCTCTTTAGAGCATGTTTACAGCTGTCCTATTGGTCAGTATGCATGCTTCTTAATTATTTTCTCTTAACTGATTCGATTTTCAATAATAAATAGGTAGGTACTGGTTGAGAGAACGTCAAAAGCTCTCCTTTTATATAAAAAAAAGAGCTCATGTCATGCATACATTTATTTTTGATGTTTTACAAAAGTAGAAGTTGTAGACCAGTCTGGGTTTATCTATATTATTATCCCGATAATAATTCAAATTTAATGGGCCTGGCCACACTCAGTTGCAAAACGTTATCGAACGTTGCAGATAGCAAACCATGACTAGAGCATTAGTGATTCCTTATTTGCAATGTGGTTTTAGAGCATTTAGTATTATTCTGTATGTACATTCGATACACCACATTTAGTGTGTTACCTTTGGTATGGTATGTATTTCACATTTTAGTCATTTGGCAGATGCTTTTATCCAGAGCGAGTGTATACATGTGTCAATTTCTTATATTTTAGGATTTGCAATTCGTACAACATGTTAAGAATTTGTTGTGGCTAACGTTAGCTAGCTCTCGGGGTTAGGGTTAGCTAACATGCTAAGTAATTGCAAAGTTGCTAATTAGCATGAGGTTTGAACATGCTACCTTTGGGTTACTAGACAGGTATTATAGACCCTACCTACATACCTTTCATGTTTGCCTTAATAAGTAACATATCTTATCTAACCATACCAAACTAATTTGAGAGTCCTGGATTTACGTTTGCTATGTTATGTCTCGTCTATGAAACCAGCCTATTATTATACATGTCAAAGAGGGATGTTTGTGTAAAGGACATCACGCTGCTTTGCTTAGCAAGTTACACTTCCTCCCGATTCGGCCCATATCTGGCATGAACTCGGGACATCTTAACCTTGGACAAACAGCTTCCTGTTTGAAGCTTGCTCTGCCCCCTTCTATGTCAAGTGATGTGATTTGTATTATGTGGTTTCTCTGCGAAAGCTTAGAAACAATAGTTTAAATTGTCTTTTGTCAGACTAAGAAATAAACGTTCAAGGATTAAACTGTCCCAATTTATATGATGTCCCACTCTTTTCGAATTCACTGTTTTGGTTTCCTTACCCTGTAAGCAGTCTATGGACTCGGTATGACAGCAATCCATGCTTTGCTTTTGTTTACCTAGCCATTGTTTCAAATGCTACCATTTTATCACTCGCGGCACAAATCCAATGCAAACCAATGGTACCTATATTAGCATTTCCACGCTTCATGTCCAAATCAGCTATGATGAATGAGAAAGTTTCATATGCACAAATATTATACCCCCAAGACATGCTAACCTCTCACCATTACAATAACAGGGGAAGCTAGCATTGAACAGGCAGTTAACCCACTGTTCCTAGGCCGTCATTGAAAATAAGATTTTTTTCTTAACTGACTTGCCTAATAAAATAAAGGTAAAAAAACAGGTTAATATGCCCCACCAACATTAGACAAACTGTAATATCTTATGTTTCATGGAGTAGTGGCTGAACGACGACATGGATTACATACAGCTGGCGGGGTTTTCAGTCCATCGGCAAGATAGAACAGCTGCCTCCGGTGAGACAAGGGGTGGCGGTCTGTGTCTATTTTTAAATAACAGCTGGTGCACAAAATCTAATATTAAGGACATTTTGAGGTTTTGCTCACTTAAGGTAGAGTATCTAATGATAAGCTGAAGACCACACTATTTAAGAAGAGAGTTTTCATCAATATTTTTCATAGCTGTCTATTTACCACCACAAACTAATTCTAGCACTAAGACCGCACTCAACGAGATGTATAGGGCCATAAGCAAACAGGAAAATGCTAATTCAGAGGTGGCGCTCCTAGTGGCCGGGGACATTAATGCAGGGACATTTAAATCAGTTTTACCTCATTTCTAACAGCATATTAAAAGGTGCAACCAGAGGAAAAAAACTCTAGACCACCTTTACTCTACACACAGACGCGTACAGAGCTCTCCCTCGCTCGCCATTTGGCAAATCTGACCATAACTTTATCCTCCTGATTCCTGCTTAAGCAGGGAGTACCAGTGACTCGCTCAATGAGGAAGTGGTCAGAGGACACAGATGCTAAGCTACAGGACTGTTTTGCTAGCACAGACTAGAATATGTTCCGGGATTCTTCTGATGGAGTTGAGGAATACACCACATCAGTCACTGGCTACATCAATAAGTGCATCGATGACATTGTCCCCAAAGTGACCGTACGTACCCCAACCAGAAGTCATGGATTACAGGCAACATCCGCACTGAGCTAAAGGGTAGAGCTGCCGCTTTCAAGGAGCGGGACTCTAACCCGCTGTGCCCTCTAACAAACCATCAAACAGGCAAAGCGTCAATACAGGACTACAGTTGAATCGTAATACACCAGCTCCGAATCTTATCGGATGTGGCTGGGCTTGCAAACTATTAGGGACTACAAAGGGAAGCACAGCCACAATCTGCCCAGTGACACAAGCCTACCAGACAAGCTAAATAACTTCTATGCTCGCTTTGAGGCAAGCAACACTGAATCATGCATGAGAGCATCAGCTGTTCTGGATGACTGTGTGATCACGCTGTCCGTAGCCGATGTGAGTAAAACCTTTAAACAGGTCAACATTCACAAGGCAGATGGGCCAGATGGATTACCAGGAGGTGTGTACTCCGAGCAAGCGCTGACCAACTGGCAGGTGTCTGCACTGACATGTTCAACCTGTCCCTGACCGAGTCTGTAATACCAACATGTTTCAAGCAGACCACCATTGTCCCTTTGCCCAGGAACACTAAGGTAACCTGCCTAAATGACTACTGACCCGTAGCACTCACATCTGTAGCCATGAAATGCTTTGAAAGGCTGGTCATGGCTCACATCAATACCATTATCCCAGAAATGGTAGACCCACTCCAATTTGAATACCGCCCCGACAGATCCACAGATGATGCAATTTATTTTGCACTCCACACTGCACTTTCCCACATGGACAAAAGGAACACCGACTAGAGAATGCTGTTCATTGACTACAGCTCAGCATTCAACACCATAGTGCCCTCAAAGCTCATCACTAAGCTAAGGACCCTGGGACTAAACACCTCCCTCTGCAACTGGATCCTGGACTTTCTGACGGGCCGCTCCCAGGTGGTAAGGGTAGGTAACAACACATCTGCCATGCTGATCCTCAACACAGAGGCTCCTCAGGGATTGTGCTCAGTCCTTTCCTGTACTCCCTGTTCACCCATGACTGCATGGCCAAGCAAGACTCCAACAGTATCATCAAGTTTGACGACGGCACAACATCACTGACAACCTCACCCTCAACGTGATCAAGACAAAGGAGATGATTGTGGACTACAGAAAAAAGAGGACCGAGCACACTCCCATTCGCATCGACGGGGCTCTAGTGGAGCAGGTTGAGAGCTTCAAGTTCATTAGTGACCAAGACACCAACAAAATATCATGGTCCAAACACACCAAGACAGTCATGAAGGGGGCACGTCATAACCTATTCCGCCTCAGCAGACTGAAAATATTTGGAAAAGACCTACAGCTGCACCATCGAGAATATCCTGACTTTGTTGCATCACTGCCTGGTATGGCAACTTCTCGGCCTCCGACCGTAAGGTACTACAGAGAGTAGTGTGTACAGCCTAGTAGATCACTGGGGCCAAGCTTCCTGCCATCCAGGACCTCTATACCAGGCAATGTCAGAGGAAGGCCCATAAAATTGCCAAGGACTCCAGCCACCCTAATCATAGACTGTTCTCTCTGCTACCGCACAGCAAGCGGTACTGGAGCACCAAGTCTAGTTTAAAGGCTTCTTAACAGCTTCTACCCCCAAGACATAAGACTCTTGAACAGTTAATCAAATGGCTACCCGGACTATTTCCGTTGTCCCCACCCAATCCCCCATTTTTACGCTGCTGCTATTCTCTGTTTATTATCCATGCATAGTCACTTTCCACTACCTACATGTACATATTACCTCAATTACCTCGATTAACCGGTGCCCCTGTACATTGACTCTGTACCGTAACCCCCTGTATATAGCCTCGCTACTGTTATTTTATTTTTGCTCCTTAATTATTTGTTATATATATGTATATATGTATTTTCTTAACTACATTGTTGGTTAAGGGTTTGTATGTAAGCATGTCACTGTTCTATTCGGAGCATATGACAAATCAAATTAGATTTGATTTATACAGGAAGCCCTTAAATTGCTGAATTAAGTAAATCAGCGATTAATGATGAGAGTATATGATCAATGAATCTCAAATCAATGATGAGAGCATAGTCAGATTAACTGATACCTGATTTGGGAGGATGGGCTCGTGGTAATGGCTGAAGCGTACTCAGTGGAATGGTATCAAATACATCAAACACATGGTTTGAACAGATGGAACATGCATGTAACATTGGTGTGGGTTAACCTCTACTGAATGTTTTTTAAGCGTCCCTTCAACGGGAGAGTTGTTTCTGAATATGCTATAACGTTTTAAACAACAACCAATTTTCAGGTACATATACATGTCTTATATGGGCAGTTTTTACCCCCCTCAATCAATACACAATATCCCATCATGACAAAGCAAAAACTGTTTCAACATTTTTGCTAATTTGTTAAATATAAAAAATTGAAATATCAAATTTCCATAAGTATTCAGACCCTTTACTCAGTACTTTGTTGAAGCACCTTTGGCAGCGATTACAGCCTCTAGTCTTCTTGGGCATGACGCAACAAGCTTGGCACACCTGTATTTGGGGAGTTTCTCCCATTCTTCTTCCTCTCAAGCTCTGTGAGGTTGGATGGGGAGCATTGCTGCACAGCTATTTTCAGGTCTCTCAAGAGATGTTAGATCGAGTTCAAGTCCCGTCTCTGGCTAGGCCTCAAGGACATTCAGAGACTTGTCCCAAAGCCACTCCTGCGTTGTCTTGGCTGTGTGCTTTGGGTTGTTGTCCTGTTGGAAGGTGAAGCTTCGCCCCAGTCTGAGGTCCTGAGCGTTCTGGAGCAGGTTTTCATCAAGGATCTCTGTAATTTACTCCATTCATCTTTGTCTTCATTGTGACTAGTCTCTGAGTCCCTGCCGCTGAAAAACATTCCCACAGCATGGTGCTGCCACCACCATGCTTCACCGTAGGGATGGTGACAGGTTTCCTCCAGACGTGATGCTTGGCATTCAGGCAAAATAGTTAAATCTTGGTTTCATCAGACCAGAGAATTTTGTTTCTCATGGTCTGAGTCTTTAGGTGCCTTTTGGCAAACTCCAAGCTTGCTTTCATGTGCCTTTTACTGATGAGTGGCTTCCGTTTGGCCACTCAACCAAAGGCCTAATTGGTGGAGTGCTGCAGAGATGGTTGTCCTTCTGGAAGGTTCTCCCATCTCCACAGAGGGACTGGAGCTCTGTCAGTGACCATCGGGTTCTTGGTCACCTCCCTGACCAATGCCCTTCTCCCATGATTGCGCACTTTGGCTGGGCAGCCAGCTCTAGGATGAGTCTTGGTGGTTCCAAACTTCTTCCATTTAAGAATGGTGGAGGTCACTGTGTTCTTGGGGACCTTCCATGCTGCAGACATTTTTTGTTACCATTTTCCAGATCTGTGCCTGGACACAATCCTGACTTGGCGTTCTTGAGGACAATTCCTTTGACCTCATGGCTTGTTTTTTGCTCTGACATGCACTGTCAACTGTGTGACTTTATATAGACAGGTGTGTGCCTCTCCAATGTCCAATCAATTGAATTCACCACAGGTGGACTACAGTAAAATTGTAGAAACAACTTAAGGATGATGAATGGAAACAGGATGCACCTAAGCTCAATTTCGAGTCTCATAGCAATTGGTCTCAATACTTATGAAAATAAGGTATTTCTGTTTTTAGTTTTTAATAAATTTGCAAACATTTCTAAAAACGTGTTTTTGCTGTGTCATATCTCATTCCATCATTCTGCTCCTCTACAATGTACTGTATCACCATAGATGTTTCACAGGAACAAGTTTCTATGACCAGTTACCCTAATCTCCTTCAGCACCTTAATAAGAGAAAAGCAACCGACATGCCAGTACCGTATCAACAGACATCTCGACATTGAGAAAACTTTGAGGGCTCTTTATGTTGTTGGCACGGTGTTGAAAGTGAACCTAAACAGGTGAGTGTATCTATGCTAGGCAACTGGACCAATAGATGTCTTCAGGTGGTAGTAGGCTGTTGTTATTGACTACACCATAGCCAACACGGTAGCGTGAAAATACTATATTTTTACAAAGAAAAATACTTTTTTATGTCAATACATTGTTTCACCTGTTATGTACTGCTAGATAAACTATTTGGGGATTATCTATTATCAGTAGCCTACCCAGCTAGTACATTTGGTTTCTTGTAAGTTGTGAGAACATACGTTTTTGTTCATAAGATTCCTGACGGTTAAAACTGAATGTTTTTTAAGCGTTAAAAGAATGGAAATGAACATTTTGCATGTTCTAAGAACATACATTTTTAAGTTGAAGGGAGGTTCTGAGAAAGTTTTTCTATGGTTCCCTAAAAGTTTTCCTATGCGGTTTTATTAACATTCTGAGAACGGAAATTCCAGGTTATTTGAAGGTAAATAAATAAAGTTACGAGAACATGTTTCAATAAGGCTGCTAACTTAATTTGTGTTAACTGTTTTGAACTACAAGCACAGATGGAAATCCATAGCTCCAGGATGGAGCTAGCATGCTATGTTTTTTTTATTACTCAAACAAAGCTGTTCATTTTTGTCTATTCAAAGAAAACAAGCACTCATTAATACCAGCTGTGGCTAATTAGTGGGCGTGGCCAAAACACCTGAACACACTTAACAAGATAGAGGGAAAAAATAGTTTTGTTGATGCTGAGAACTGATTGTGTAATGTTTTCTGGGGGTTTTTCATGGAAATTTTTCTTAATGGTCTAAGAACATGACTTTAAATATAACCACGAGGAAACCTGTAGAAAACATTATGCTGAAGTACTGAAATTCCCACAGAACGTTGTTTCTTAACATTATCGGCCAAATTTGACAACATTACTTTAAAAAGAACCATGAGATAACCGGTAGGACATGTTATGGGAAGGTTGACCATGACCATACGACAACCACGCCTCGCCACGCTCTAAGAATTATATGGTTCTCATGATGTTATAGGCTAGCTGGGTAATTTGTCCCCGGTTTGGAGGCACACAATACTGAATAACCCTATTGCTTTATTTCATTTGTTAAGGCGGATACAATGTTGCACCTCTGTCATGTCGTGTTGCGGACAGGGGCTGGCTGAATACATACAGTTACAGTAACTGCGCGAGACCATTTGTAACCAATCATCAGATGACGCGAGACATTCACCTGCGTTATAATCAGCTGGTCACTCGAGCCAGCCCAGCAGCATGTAGTTACTTCCTGCCAATACTGTATATCAGGCTGAAGGAATTGCGGTACAATTCTATTTTATCATAGCTAACAGCAAACAAATAATTTTGACGCTGCCGCAGGGAAAGTCATGATCATCCACCCTCGGACACTGAGAATTGAGTATGGAAAAACGACCAAAGTCATGTGCGTGGTTGGCACGGAACTTACTGTAAACATAGACAGGTAACGTTAGGCTCGTTCTCCAAGACATCAAGTATGGGTCGTCATTTATAGATTAATTTATTAGAAATATAATTAAATATTTACTAATGTCATGCATTGGTAAGGACGGTTGATTAACATTAATCTCAGTTATTATTAAAATGAAAATGGGACACTAGACAATTGATCTAATGTAAAGGGGTGTGGTGCTGTTAACATTAAAACTATAGACTAGTAATTTAAATCACATGTCAAGTATTCAAGTAGTATTTTTCTCTCACACATATTAATAATTGAATATATTAATTTAATTGCTTTATAATCTTATTCCACTTGTAAGTCCTGCGGTGATAATATATTTTTAAATGATTGATTACATCCACTGACTATTTTGTTGTCGTTTTACTACTTGGATATTCCAACTGCAAAAGGAGTTGGAGGATCATGCCCCGATATTGGGCTGAAAGGACTGTTTGTGATTGGCATTTGTATTCAGCGGAGGAGTCAGACCTCTTGTTCTTAGCAGAGGGAGTCTGCAACAGTCACTTCTTTCTGCGAGTCAACAGACTCTCGTTTGTTGTCCTTACAAGCTGTCAATTCATATGACTCCAGTGCAACAAAATTCGATGGATTATAATCAGTTCCTATGATTTCCAAGTTAGATAGAAAACCAGGGCTTAGCCTGGACTCCAGGTGTTAGGTTTTGCAGCTAAGCTTAATGTTTATAAACTGTCATACTGAGTATAACAACTTGGGATGTTGGTTGATACTTTGACATATAAGTACAATCCTTTTTGCCAGTATTCTTATGTAGGTTGATAGTCCAGTATTTCTCCCTCTTTGGTACGTTACTCATTGTAGAGGCATGTTGAAGACATCATACCTCTCTGATTACTTTAGCAATGTAACTTTAGAACTAGCACTGCCACCTGTTGCTTCTGGAAATAGGGGATAATGAACGGCACTCATGGATGGTGCTCTACTGCAGTATAGGTATGTCCTCTTGTGTTTACTCTGTTATTGCTATAGATTTGTATAAGAAAAGTATCAGTGTGTGATGTGTAACTGTCACATGTATTTATTGTTCCCCAAGGAGTGCCCCTCCTACCTCCAAGTACTTCTCTGTGCAATGTAGTCCCAGAGTGCAGTACAGGATCACCCCACCCCCACCAGAGAGTGGGACCCTCCCCACCTCTCTCAATTGTAATACAATGCTTCTATTCACCATGGACACTGCCAGCGAAGTGGGAAATGATAGCAAGGTAAATAAAGTAGGCCACTCCCACAGCCATGATAGCACTTTTTTTTCTAAGTGTAGCTATCTAGAACCTAAAAGGGGTCTTTGATTGTCCCCAAAGGGGAACCCTTTGAATAACCATTTTTGAACCCTGAGACTTCAGTATGTTAAATCTTATTAATATAATCCTGAGTTGAATATTTCCTATCGGGACTGAACACCCTACAGTGAATTATGTTAATAAGAAAAACAAATCAAGTACTTGCTGCTCCTACGCGTCTTAAGAGTGGCGAGCCAAACCACACTGAAATAATGCAAATGTGGCACTCTCAACCTGATACCAGAGAGATGTCACACAGTGGAAAGTGATGTGGTTAATCACAGTGCCAGTTCTATTGATAAGGAATTGAAGGAGACTTAGTCAGTTCCAGAATGAGCCAGTTGTTTAGATTCTCCTCTGAAATTATGTACTGTACATATCTGGATGTGAATATATCATAGAAGACCCCATCAAAACACAACCACTGCTTAGTCACCAGTGTTCTAGATGTTTAACTTTGTAAACGTTGTCCTTTGTTGTGCAGCTATCGGTCATGTATTATGGAGAGAAGACGGAGGTGTTAGGGAAAGCTGTCGTTCACCTCACCGCTGTTGGTATGTTGTGTTATGCTTAGGACAGGAGAGCACACCCATATAAACTACCACACTCCCCCACTTTCAAAGCATACCTTTGTGAATGTCATTTGTACATTTTGATATTTCACTTGAGACCCCAAAGCAGCTCATGAGCTTCAGTGACGCCCAGGGTCTCTCTGTCTTGTAGAGATTTCTCTGGATGTAGATGCTGATCGAGATGGCCAGGTGGAGAGGAACAACCCCAACAAGGTGGGTTATGTCTGCTGGGTCCGTCCAGGCAGGTCTTTTTCAGCTCAGAGGTCACCATCTTTGTTTCTTAACACAGCAGGGTACATAAGGAGACGTTCTAACATGAATAGGCATGTCAGAAGACTAGTGTTCATTCTGTTTTCCAAAACACAAAGGAAGATTGCCAAGGCACTTCTAGGAAATTATCTGTCAACTCAAACAGGGCACAGCCTTCCACTGATATTAATAGGTTCATCAAAATACTGTTCATACTATATTCCTGGAAGTGGGAAATTATTTTGAACGTTGTGCTTTTCCACTCAGCTGTAAGTCTAATCTTACCTCATGCTAACACATTGGGAAAAGCTAATTCGTCAGGGCAGTGTTAGTTCTTGTCGCTGAATAACGAGTGTTCATCTCTACAGGGATCCTGGATGTGGGGGCCTAATGGCCATGGTGCCATCCTACTGGTCAACTGTGACTCAGAACACACCTATGGGAAGAGGCGGGACAGTGAGCGTGCTGAGGTCAGCAGGGTCTCAGGTATATAACAGCCAAGTCATCCTGGCCCACTGAGCTGACCGGCTGACAGTGCTGCAGGCATTGCAATAAATCAAAATTTTAAAGGCTGCAGGTCTGTGTTGTGTGTATAGTCAGCAGAGAGGAGCAGTAGAGATGTGTGTATTTGTGTTAGCTAAACACAAAATGCCTGAGCTAGGGGTATGTCTGGTGTGGTTTGATGGTTCCTTCATGACCACTATCCTCCTAGGATAAGTAGTTGTATTACACACTGTCATACCTATGTTGTCATTGAGATGAGGTCACATTGATTACGACATTGATGGGTTGACACTTGATGTACAATAATGTCAGTATTTGTGAAATGTCAGATCTGAAAGACATGTCCCCAATGGTGCTGCGGACCAGTGGCCCTGCCAAGCTCCCAGAGGGCTACAAGCTGACCATGCACATCTCCCAGGGGGATGCAGAGAGTGTCAGGGTCTTCAGAACCAGGTCCACAGCAGGCATGCACCAAACACTGAGTGAGTCAAGGACATTTTGTCCAGTCAGCTCTTTTATGTGTTCTTGTGGCTGTCCATGCATGTATAATGTGTATACAATAGGGTTTTAATGCTGCGTATGCATATAAATGGAGATACATTTGATCCTCATTATAAAACATGATTTACTGATGCAGAAAACCTGTTCTACAAGAGCTTTGTGAAGGACTACCCACTGGTGCTGGGCAGTGAGGATTTGTCCAAGGAGGTCCAGTACCTCGGGGGAAACGCTGAGATGAATTTCTACGTTGAGGGCCTGAGATTCCCTGACAAAGACTTTGAGGGCCTCATCAGCATCAGCCTCAGCCTGCTGGAGCCCAGCTCTCCGGTACATTGTATCTATTTCACTGTTCCTAGTATAAAACTTCAAAGGGTATATACTGTACCTCTGTCGTGGAATCTATCATTCATGTTTTTGTTCCGTTATTTTGCCAGGGCTTCCCTGAGACGCCCATCTTTACAGACAGGGTGGTGTTCCGTGTGGCTCCCTGGATCATGACACCAAACACACTCAACCCTCTGGAGGTCTTTGTCTGCAGGTGAGCGATGATGAAGAAGAAAATTATGATGATCAAATCACATTTTATTTGTCACATACACATGGTTAGCAGATGTTAATGCGAGTGTAGCGAAATGCTTGTGCTTCTTGTTCCGACAGTCCTGGCATTGATGTTGATGGAAATAATGATGGCGCTGTCTGTAAACTTATTCCGACAACTGTTTCTGTGCATTTGGTTACCCAGCACATCTGATAACTACCAGTTCCTAAAGGGAATGAGGAGGCTGGTGGAGAACAGTGGGTACAAGCTGAAGGTTTGTCATGAGTACATGAACAGAGGAGACCGCTGGATGCAGGTAAGCAGTGAGATTCAGCTCCTAGGCTATCATGCACTTTTGTGCATTTGAACTTTTTTCAATTCCAACCTTTTTTAAACACCATTTATTTCACATCCTTTTACATCAATGTAAATCATTGTCAGTCTTGTCTCTCGGTTTCAGCTAAAAGAAATCAGAACATAGACCAGTGTCTTTGTTTCTAACTGCATGAAAAATATAGAAATATAATAGACATGTAAAGAAGGTTTCTCTCTCAGGATGAGATAGAGTTTGGCTACATTGACTCTCCTCACCAACGTTTCCCTGTTGTGCTGGACTCCCCCCGAGACGGAGAACTACAGGATTTCCCTTATGATGTGCTACTGGTAAGAAAAGGCATTCACCACACCTGCAGTTAAAATGTTCTTATTTCCATACTGTGAGGGATGTGGTGGAACTCTTTCTCAACCTCTCTCTGCCTGGTGCCCTCAGGGCCCAGACTTTGGCTATGTGACGAGGACAGCATATGATGAGGAAGTGAGCAGCCTGGACTCGTTTGGTAACCTGGAAGTTAGCCCTCCAGTTATTGTCAATGGAAAAATCTACCCTCTGGGCAGGATCATAATTGGAGTGGCTTTCCCCACGTGAGTGTACCTTAGCCAGGGGTTAGTTGCTTCAACGGAAGAGAATCTGGTTCTTAGATCCCAATATTTGCCGTTATTCGAAAGTTTATTTATTAATTAAATAACCTTGATGCTACTTCCATCTATAATCTCTTGCTAATGTTTAATTCATATTTGGAACAAAGAGATGGGCTCCCAAGTGGTGCAGCGGTCTAAGGCACTGCATCTCAGTGCTGGAGGCGTCACTACAGACACCCTGGTTCGAATGCAGGCTGTATTGTAACCGGCAGTGATTGGGAGTCTAATAGGGCGGTGCACAATTTGACCAGCGTTGTCCGGGTTTGGCTGGTGTAGGCCGTCATTGTAAATAAGAATTTGTTCTTAACTGACTTGCCTAGTTAAATAAAGGATAATTTAAAAAAATGTTAAATAAAAAATGTCTGTGAGCAGTGGTGATAAGGCTGTTTAACTTTTCAGGGCAACCAAGGGCCGCAACATGACCAAAGTAGTGCAAGACTTCCTTTGGGCACAGAAAGTCCAGGAGCCCATTGCACTGTTCTCTGATTGGCTTCTGGTTGGGCATGTGGATGAATTCATGACTTTTGTCCCAGCTCCTGACAAAAAGGTAAAACAATATTGTCAAGGAAAGTATAGTTGCCCGTTCCATTAGAACATGTGAGTAAATACACTGTGTTCTTTAATATAGAATAGAAATGATGGCGAGCAAAGAATTGTTAATGCCGTCCATTTGCACAAAGTATTTAGACATGACGCAGGTTGTGGCTGCCATGTGGTTTATGTAATAATGTAAAGCTGTCAGGAAGTCAAATGAAGCGCACAGCCAATGTTGTCTTTGTCCTCTGTTTCTCTGTGTAGGGATTCCGGCTGCTGCTCGCCAGCCCCGACGCAGGCTACAAACTATTCAGAGGCTTACAGAACGACGGGCATGGACAAGCCAAAATGTTTGACGGTAGGCCTTCAGTTAGGCGACTAATTTCACTGTCTCAGTGTGTATCACTGTAGTTATAATTGTACCAGTGGAGGCTCCTCAGAGGAGGAAGCGGAGGACCATCCTCAGTGAATTTCATAAGAATGGTAAAACGTTGAAAACGTTATCCTTGTTAGATAACTATACTAGATATATTCACGTCACCTAAAATTGATTAAAACACACTGTTTTGCAATGAAGGTCTCAGTAGCCTCAACAACACTGTGTAGGGTAGCACCATGGTGTAGCCGGGGACAGCTAGCTTCTGTCCTCTGTGTCGTGACTAATGACAGCCATTTGTAGAATAATTGCCAACTATGTTTAATTATTACTCGCTTTAAATTCATCATTTAACAATTAACTAATTAGGAATTTGGGGTACCACGGGAACAGTTGTTGACCTAGTTATTATCTTCCGACTTACACTCTAAAGATGATCTAAATATCTATAACAGTCAGTTATTAATTATTACATTCTGAACATCTCATAATCCTTGGATATCTGCACGCACCCTAACCTAAGTGATGAATCAATACACAAATTGGTTTAATTATTTATTTACTAACTAATTAAATAATCACACAGAATACGTAAACACACACAGCGTAGGTTATTGATTACATGCATAAAAGAATGAAAACAGGTTCCTAGTGGACTAACAAAAGCATGACCGTTTGGTTACGCAATGGAAAGGGGAGGGTTATGTGAGTCAACTTCTCCTACAGTGGGGCAAAAAAGTATTTAGTCAGCCACCAATTGTGCAAGTTCTCCATTTAAAAAGATGAGAGAGGCCTGTAATTTTCATCATAGGTTCACTTTAACTATGACAGACAAAATGAGGGAAAAAAATCCAGAAAATCACATTGTAGGATTTTTAATGCATTTATTTGCAAATTATGGTGGAAAATAAGTATTTGGTCACCTGAAGAGGTTTAACAAGAAATTTGGAGTGGTTGAAAAACGAGTTTTAATGACTCCAACCTAAGTTTATGTAAAACTCTAACTTCAACTGTATATATTTATGCGTAGATGTCTTTCTCTGTTGAAACCACTCGATCTGTCTATCGGAAGCGGTTTGATTGAAGTCTCTGGTTGTTCACCAGGGGTCACAATGTCCTTCTTAGTTGTAGGCTTCTTCTGTTCTGTAGTATTCATTAGAGTAGATACTACAGGTGTACCACAGTGTTCAGAGGGATCTGTCTTCCCTCATCTTTGGTCAAATGTTCTAGACTACTTGACATGCACAGCTGTAGACGGTGCATGTTTTGGTCTGGTTTACAAAGTTTCTCATCATTTTAGCGTGTGGACTGCGGCCTCACGTTCTCTGGTCTCAATGGTTGATTATTCAGGGTACAGCTAGGACCACTTAACATGTTTTTTGACACATGTTAACACATGTTTTGGTCTAATGTAAATTTCGTCAGCAAATCCTTTTCAGCACTCTGGTCTTAGGGGCTTTCCAACATGCCGACACAATGTCTGTGCTCACATGGGCATAGTTACTGACTGGGCCCAGGTTTATATGAAAAGCCATTATCCCGTTTCGAAGGCTAAAATCAAAGTTATATAATTTCAAAAATTGTTTCATATTTAATCATATAATTTTTACATTTAGATGTAAATCTGATATATACAGTGTGCAAGCTCTTAAAGTTACAATGTTTCCGTTATAACGTCTTTCTGATCATTTTAATCACACCACAAAATGGACATTAATATTCCATCTCACATCATTCCCAACATTCTTTATTAGAAATACTTGTTTCATTATCCACTTATGGATGTTGGAGTTTTGGTGGCAAAGTCTCAATGTGTAACAAATTATTTTCACCATTCATACTGTAGGGCAAGAGAGAGAAAGTGTACGACCTGCTGTTAAGTCATAAAACCGGCCCAACTCCCACCTCAGGTGGGAGAGAGTGGGGTCTGGCTATGTGGGGGGGGAGTGGGATCTGTCAGCTATGTGCAGAGCTGATCTGGCACCTTTGATCCTCACCAAGGAGAGAGCGTCATGAAGTCTGGGTACATTGACTTCAATACAAAACCTTGGAAGCTCATGTTTCTCACCCCCTTCCATAGACTTGCACAGTAATTCTGACAACTTCATCCAACCTATCAGAGCTCTTGCAGCATGAACTGACATGTTGTCCACGGACTCAAAGGATCATAGAATCAATCTAGTACTGAATGCATAAGCTACAGCTAGCTAGCACTGCAGTGCATAAAATGTGGTGAGTAGTTGACTCGGTTATGATATGAAGGTTTGGCTTGGAAAGGTTTTTTCGCCTGATCACAGATAGCTGATGTGTTGTGCACTGAAGTCTACAAGTGAAGGGAAATTGTGAGAGGAGGAGCGCGTGTAGATGCGAGAAGTAATTATACAAAGATCAAAGGGATCATGCTGTTTGTATGTGGCTGCTAGGAAAGTGAACTGTGTTTGTGTGTGATCAGGGGTATATTCATTCAGCTGATTCTGCAAAATGTTACTTAAATTATATGAAACGGGGACAAACATACTTCAATTTGTCTAATAGAAACTCTCGCTTGCATCTGTTAGACTAATGATTACACCCTCAATCAGCTAGATACAGGCAAGAGTGTGCAACATGATATTGAATGTGGCAATGTTCGTTACTTTGATTACACAAATTTCTCTTGACCTGTGCACCTACTTTCATAGGCAAGGTTGTAGCATCCTCGATGGTTATAGAGAAAATTTTAGTATCATGTAGTAGCCTAAACCTATCGCTGTAACATTTGGCTGGGTGACTGGAATATGAATGACAGTCATCCAATATGCTGTAATAGAAATAAGGCCACCCCCTAAAAAAAAAGAATTGTCCTCCCTCATCTTACATGTCACCGACCACCCCTGAACTGTGTGTGTTAATAATCAACACCGACTTCCTTCCCGATCCTAACAGGTCTTGGAGCAGAAGAAGAGATTACGGTAGATGAGATTTTGAGTGATGACAAACTTGGGGCAGAAAACAACTATGTCCAGGTGAGGGAAACTAAACGCCAGATAACTAGTTACTCAGATAGGCTAGAAGAGGATTGCAGTGCTTGGTGAAATAACCATGTAGATGTTGTGGCTGCTGCCGTCCCACAGAGCTGTATAGACTGGAACAGGGATGTCCTTAAGAGGGAGCTGGGTTTAGACGACGATGATATCATTGATCTGCCCATCCTTTTCCATGTGATGGAGGAGAACAGGGCAGTGGCCTATTACCCAGACATGGTGAGCAGATGCAAGTTCTACACTAGAACACCTCCAAACCAAAAGTACCTATTTGTTATACATTTTACATTACATAATGGCAACTCAAAAATGCTGCCAAATCATTTTAGACATTTTGTGATGATTTTCTACATGTGATTAGGAAGTATGCTCAAATCATCTACTACCCAAGTAACGCAAGAAGCAAATCCTAATTGAGGCATATGTCTCTACCTCCAGGTGAACATGATTGTGTTGGGGAAGAACCTGGGCATCCCTAAACCATTTGGGCCCAAGGTGGACGGCCGCTGTGCCCTGGAGGCAGAGATGACCTCCCTCATGGAGGGCCTGGGACTCCGCTGCACATACATTGATGACTTTGCCTCCTACCACAAACTGCTGGGAGAGGTTCACTGTGGCTCTAACGTTCGCAGGGAACCCTTCTCCTTCAAGTGGTGGAACCTGGAGATGTGAGGGATTTGGGGCAAGGAATGGTTGTAGTTAGAAAGAGGGAATAAGGCTTGACTTAAACAGCAGCAACATTTGCCAGCAGCAGTCATCTGCAAACAACAGTAGTCCTTGTACTGTATTACCCCTTTGTCTTTATTAAACATGTATTTGCCTTTTTTTACAAAAGGGTGAAAAACTTTCAGATTTAACAAGGGCTTTAAGGAGCTTATCAACGAGAACAGAAATGCAATCATCTGAATTAAGCACATTGTTGGCTGAATCTGTTGTTTGAATTGTCTGCGTGCTCAATCCAAGTGTTGTATTTACAGGTACTAAAACCAGTACAGATTAACAGGACCACAGAGAAATGTGCAAGTGTAATTTGGAGCCTTGAAGACTTGAGAGTTTTAATACATTTTAATACATTTATTTTAAGCTTTGAGATTAAAATATATTTTGAATTTCAGTGCCTGGAATGCACACTATGACTCCAAAGGCTCTCTTAACCTGATGTAACTTCCAATCACATTTCAATTAATAGTATTTTGTTGAATCATAATCTTTAGAATGGTGTTTGATAATAATACATGATTAAATAAATGTCAGACTAACTGTATTTTGATGTAGTGTTCCTTACTTACACAGAGATCCTTCAGATTCAACAAAGATTTCAAAATAATTGTAAAAGAAGGTTTATGCACAACTGACAAAGTGCAACTAAATTCCATATTGGTTCTTGTTCATTTAATTGAAATAAAGTAATGGAAACTATGCCTTCATATCAGGTCTTTTCATTATATAAATCTGAGATGAGGGAAAATGTCTCTAATCAGGAAATGTAAAACATTACAAGATACAAAGGTTCCATTCATTGAGAGCAGATGTCTACAAATGAATACATATATCTGTTTAGTTTTACATTCAAACCAGTTGGTGATAGATTCCAGTTGGCGGTATCCACCATGGGATAGATTCCTTATATGAAGGGGGATACCCTCCTACAATGCAGCTTAACACAATCATTAAAAAGGCCACTTCAAGACTTGTCACAGTGTAATTATTTTTAAAAACTAAGATTTTCAAATGATCAGCAATTAATTTAAAATGTAGTGCCGGTTTCCACATTACACTTGTATCGCCATATTTCTCTATCGAAACTGATGTAAAGAAATAATGACTCTTTATCTGTCTGCTTTTCTAGAGAAGTTGGACTGGTTTGAAGAAACACTCTATTTCCTGCGTGGTACTGTACAGTTGACATGGTTTTGCAAGCAGATTTACACCATTCACCATGCATACACATCCAAACACATACTTTAAATCAAACTAGAGGTTTTAAAAAATAAACTGAAGACAGTAGTCACTGGACAATAGCTTGGCTTTGGAGGCTGTGTGCTTTGGTTAGGTCACCTTGGAGGAATGTCTGACTGTGTGGTACTATCTACAGTATGGGACAGTGATGAAGACTGATGAGTAATTTAGTTTGGACACTAGACCTTATCAGTAATTCAATACTTCATGTTTTTGTCCCTCAGCTTATAGGGGCAATCTGTGATTGCTACATCAATATTTGGACTGTTAAATTAATACTATATATCCATTGATTCTTGAAGAATTTAACTTATACATGCCTCATGAACTTAGTTGTCGTTCTCCCTCCAAACCCAAAACATATTTTTGTTTTACTCATTTGCTTGTTAACAAGGTAACTGTAAACAAACACTATATAGCCTCAACATGGTTAAAAGTATAATTTTGCTATCATTGATGTGTCACGCCCTGACCTGAGTATTCTTTGTTTTCTTTATATATTTTGGTTAGGTCAGGGTGTGACATGGAGGATGTATGTGTTTTTGTACTGTCTATGGGTTTGGGAACCATATTTAGGCAGCCATCTTCTTTGGGTATTTCGTGGGTCATTGTCTATGTGATGTTGCATGTTTGCACTCAGTGTTTATAGCGGTCACGGTCGTTTTGATATTCTGTTTTATTTGTTTAGTGTACTTCGTGTTATTTTCGTCTTACATTAAAAGAATGGATTCATATCACGCTGCGCTTTGGTCTCCTCACTACGACGTTCGTGACCGGATGGTCAGTCCTTGCATCCATAGCTCTGTCTAGGAATTTGAGAGTGGTTACTTTTCGCCAACCCCATCACTCAGCTGGTTATCGAAAAAGTGGTGGGGTAAAGACTTTGTTATTGTTTGAACTGCAGATTACCCCTTTAAATGCCCTGAAACACGTTGACTATAAATATGGAGTCAGTAAAATATTGTCCATTCATCAACATAAACTGTGAACTGCAATTGTACAGTTTGTCAGGGGAAATGAATAATGGAATCAAAACCAGCAGCAGCATGATGATAAAAGTACCTTCTATCAAAAACATGTAACATTTACTAAAAATTTCTAGTCAACATCCACCATTACACTCTTAATTGACCATTAATAAAACACAAGGCTTGGTGTGACATCAAAGGATCCTGGACACCAAGAATAACAAATGTACAGCATCATTGTGGGATGTGAGGTTGATGGGAGCAATAATGTAAGTTATTCCAACAATGACAACACCCTCTTATCCTCCTTATGCATTCCTCTTGAGCCTAACAGAAAACTTCCCCTAATGCATGATCAACGGATCTCCTGCAACACTAATCTGTCTAATGCTTAAAATCCATCCCTCACTCCACCTGAGAAACAAAACAAAGCCATAGAGAGGACAAGGGAGAGTATACTATGAGTTACTACATGAACAGATTCAGATTTCACAGAGCTCACGGAGCAGAAATATATGCAGGCTACGCCAGACAACAGCCAGAAGCGATACTGTGTGAGTGGCTTCCTTTTGGGAATGGGTGCTGTCCACTCCTCTCCTTCACCTCTCTAGGCATGCTAGTAGTCAGTCACATAGAGTTGGGATGAGGGAAGGCTGTAAGTGCATGTCCATGGACCTGGCTGTTCAGACTGGACTGTTGTGGAACACACGTGTGCTTGCTTCATCTCCTGCAGGGGGTGCCTCTTATGGGAATGCTGTGGGAGGAGGAGTGACTGGGGTCAGACACTGTCTTTACTACTACAGGTCACACACAAACATCCAAATACAGATATAGTTAACACATGGTCAGTAAGCTATATCTACTGAGTTGAACAACTACAGGTATCTGCTAATGGACATCCATGTACTGATCAGGGGGGAGAGGCTAACAGTTCTGGACACAGACACAGAAAGAGAATAACAAGGTTAACAAATACCACAATTACTGAACAACAAGAGGAAAAGTTTAGGGCATTTATAAGCAGATTTATGTATGTAATAAGACTTAAGATTTCCTGGGGTAACAGTGTAAGAAATAATACATAAAAAAAATGAAATACTGCATTGTTTCCTAAGAAAGCAAAGTAAGGCGACCATCTCTGTCGGCGCAACGTCAACTTACCAACATTACGATCAAGAATACGACTTTCCCAAAGTGGATCCTCTGTTTGGACCACCACCCAGGACAATTACATTTACATTTAAGTCATTTAGCAGACGCTCTTATCCAGAGCGACTTACAAATTGGTGAATTCACCTTCTGACATCCAGTGGAACAGCCACTTTACAATAGTGCATCTAAATCATTAAGGGGGGGGGTGAGAAGGATTACTTATCCTATCCTAGGTATTCCTTGAAGAGGTGGGGTTTCAGGTGTCTCCGGAAGGTGGTGATTGACTCCGCTGTCCTGGCGTCGTGAGGGAGTTTGTTCCACCATTGGGGGGCCAGAGCAGCGAACAGTTTTGACTGGGCTGAGCGGGAACTGTACTTCCTCAGTGGTAGGGAGGCGAGCAGGCCAGAGGTGGATGAACGCAGTGCCCTTGTTTGGGTGTAGGGCCTGATCAGAGCCTGGAGGTACTGCGGTGCAGCTCCGTAGGCAAGCACCATGGTCTTGTAGCGGAAGCGAGCTTCAACTGGAAGCCAGTGGAGAGAGCGGAGGAGCGGGGTGACGGAGAGAACTTGGGAAGGTTGAACACCAGACGGGCTGCGGCGTTCTGGATGAGTTGTAGGGGTTTAATGGCACAGGCAGGGAGCC
The DNA here is from genome assembly GCF_036934945.1 of Oncorhynchus masou masou. Lineage (NCBI taxonomy): Eukaryota > Metazoa > Chordata > Actinopteri > Salmoniformes > Salmonidae > Oncorhynchus > Oncorhynchus masou. Next base: position 65,349,792 of record NC_088216.1, read on the forward strand.
CAGCCAACAGCGGTTGCAGTAATCCAGACGGGAGATGACAAGTGCCTGGATTAGGACCTGCGCCGCTTCCTGTGTGAGGCAGGGTCGTACTCTGCGGATGTTGTAGAGCATGAACCTACAGGAACGGGCCACCGCCATGATGTTGGTTGAGAACGACAGGGTGTTGTCCAGGATCACGCCAAGGTTCTTAGCGCTCTGGGAGGAGGAAACAATGGAGTTGTCAACCGTGATGGCGAGATCATGGAACGGGCAGTCCTTCCCCGGGAGGAAGAGCAGCTCCGTCTTGCCGAGTTCAGCTTGAGGTGGTGATCCATCATCCACACTGATATGTCTGCCAGACATGCAGAGATGCGATTCGCCACCTGGTCATCAGAAGGGGGAAAGGAGAAGATTAATTGTGTGTCGTCTGCATAGCAATGATAGGAGAGACCATGTGAGGTTATGACAGAGCCAAGTGACTTGGTGTATAGCGAGAATAGGAGAGGGCCTAGAACAGAGCCCTGGGGGACACCAGTGGTGAGAGCGCGTGGCGAGGAGACAGATTCTGCCACCTGGTAGGAGCGACCTGTCAGGTAGGATGCAATCCAAGCGTGGGCCGCGCGGAGATGCCCAACTCGGAGAGGGTGGAGAGAAGGATCTGATGGTTCACAGTATCAAGGCAGCCGATAGGTCTAGAAGGATGAGAGCAGAGGAGAGAGAGTTAGCTTTAGCAGTGCGGAGCGCCTCCGTGATACAGAGAAGAGCAGTCTCAGTTGAATGACTAGTCTTGAAACCTGACTGATTTGGATCAAGAAGGTCATTCTGAGAGAGATAGCGGGAGAGCTGGCCAAGGACGGCACGTTCAAGAGTTTTGGAGAGAAAAGAAAGAAGGGATACTGGTCTGTAGTTGTTGACATCGGAGGGATCGAGTGTAGGTTTTTTCAGAAGGTGCAACTCTCGCTCTCTTGAAGACGGAAGGGACGTAGCCAGCGGTCAGGGATGAGTTGATGAGCGAGGTGAGGTAAGGGAGAAGGTCTCCGGAAATGGTCTGGAGAAGAGAGGAGGGGATGGGGTCAAGCGGGCAGGTTGTTGGGCGGCCGGCCGTCACAAGAAGCGAGATTTCATCTGGAGAGAGAGGGAGAAAGAGGTCAGAGCACAGGGTAGGGCAGTGTGAGCAGAACCAGCGGTGTCGTTTGACTTAGCAAACGAGGATCGGATGTCGTCGACCTTCTTTTCAAAATGGTTGACGAAGTCATCTGCAGAGAGGAGGAGGGGGGGAGGGGGAGGAGGATTCAGGAGGGAGGAGAAGGTGGCAAAGAGCTTCCTAGGGTTAGAGGCAGATGCTTGGAATTTAGAGTGGTAGAAAGTGGCTTTAGCAGCAGAGACAGAGGAGGAAAATGTAGAGAAGAGGGAGTGAAAGGATGCCAGGTCCGCGGGGAGGCGAGTTTTCCTCCATTTCCGCTCGGCTGCCCGGAGCTCTGTTCTGTGAGCTCGCAATGAGTCAAGCCACGGAGCGGGAGGGGAGGACCGAGCCGGCCTGGAGGATAGGGGACATAGAGAGTCAAAGGATGCAGAAAGGGAAGAGAGGAGGGTTGAGGAGGCAGAATCAGGAGATAGGTTGGAGAAGGTATGAGCAGAGGGAAGAGATGATAGGATGGAAGAGGAGAGAGTAGCGGGGAGAGAGAGCGAAGGTTGGGACGGCGCGATACCATCCGAGTAGGGGCAGTGTGGAAGTGTTGGATGAGAGCGAGAGGGAAAAGGATACAAGGTAGTGGTCGGAGACTTGGAGGGAGTTGCAATGAGGTTAGTGGAAGAACAGCATCTAGTAAAGATGAGGTCGAGCGTATTGCCTGCCTTGTGAGTAGGGGGGAAGGTGAGAGGGTGAGGTCAAAAGAGGAGAGGAGTGGAAAGAAGGAGGCAGAGAGGAATGAGTCAAAGGTAGACGTGGGGAGGTTAAAGTCGCCCAGGACTGTGAGAGGTGAGCCGTCCTCAGGAAAGGAGCTTATCAAGGCATCAAGCTCATTGATGAACTCTCCGAGGAACCTGGAGGGCGATAAATGATAAGGATGTTAAGCTTGAAAGGGCTGGTAACTGTGACAGCATGGAATTCAAAGGAGGCGATAGACAGATGGGTAAGGGGAGAGAGAGAGAATGACCACTTGGGAGAGATGAGGATCCCGGTGCCACCACCCCGCTGACCAGAAGCTCTCGGGGTGTGCGAGAACACGTGGGCGGACGAAGAGAGAGCAGTAGGAGTAGCAGTGTTATCTGTGGTGATCCATGTTTCCGTCAGTGCCAAGAAGTCGAGGGACTGGAGGAGGCATAGGCTGAGATGAACTCTGCCTTGTTGGCCGCAGATCGGCAGTTCCAGAGGCTACCGGAGACCTGGAACTCCACGTGGGTCGTGCGCTGGGACCACCAGATTAGGGTGGCCGCGGCCACGCGGTGTGGAGCGTTTGTATGGTCTGTGCAGAGAGGAGAGAACAGGGATAGATAGACACATAGTTGACAGGCTACAGAAGAGGCTACGCTAATGCAAAGGAGATTGAATGACAAGTGGACTACACGTCCGAATGTTCAGAAAGTTAAGCTTACGTAGCAAGAATCTTATTGACTAAAATGATTGAAATGATACAGTACTGCTGGAGTAGGCTAGCTGGCAGTGGCTGCGTTGTTGACTTTGTAGGCTAGCTGGTAGTGGCTGCGATGTTGACACTACACTAATCAAGTCGTTCCGTCGAGTGTAATAGTTTCTACAGTGCTGCTATTCGGGGCAAGCTGGCTAGCTAGCAGTGTTGATTGCGTTCACGTTAAAAGAACGACAATAGCTGGCTAGCTAACCTAGAAAATCGCTCTAGGCTACACAATTGTCTTAGATACAAAGACGGCTATGTAGCTAGCTAGCTACGATCAAACAAATCAATTCGTTGTACTGTAATAGTTTCTACAGTGCTGCTATTCGGGGGCTAGCTGGCTAGCTAGCAGTGTTGATTGCGTTACGTTACGTTAAATGAACGACAATAGCTGGCTAGCTAACCTAGAAAATCGCTCTAGACTACACAATTGTCTTAGACGTTAGCTGGATTAGATCCCAGTAGGATTGGATCCCAGTAGGCGACCTAAAACAATGGTGTCGCAGAAGTGCCAGACAGAGCGGTCTTCTGGTCAGGCTCCGTAGACGGGCACATCGCTCACCGCTCCCGAGTATACTACTCGCCAATGTCCAGTCTCTTGACAACAAGGTAGATGAAATTCAAGCAAGGGCTGCCTTCCAGAGAGAAGGCTCCTGAAATAACTTCATTGCACTCAATGTAAACTGGAAACCACATATCCCGAGGCATGTATTGCAGCTGGGGATTTTAACAAAGCTAATCTGAAATCAAAGTTCTCTAAATTTTATCAGCATATCGAAAGCGCGACCCGGGCTGGCAGCATTCTGGATCATTGCTACTCTAACTTCAGCGACAAATACAAAGCCCTCCTCCGGCAAATCTGACCATGACTCCATTTTGTTGCTCCCAGCCTATAGACAGAAACTAAAATAGGAAACACCCGTGCTCAGGTCTGTTCAAAGCTGGTCCGACCAATCTGAATTCCACGCTTCAAGATTGCTCCGATCACGTGGACTGGGAGATGTTCCGGATAGCCTCAGACAACAACATTGATGTATACGCTGATTCAGTGAGTAAATTTATTAGCAAGTTCATCGGTGATGTTGTACCCACGGTGACTATTAAAACCTTCCCCAAGCACCGTGGATTGATGCAGCATTCGTGCAAAACTTAAAGTGCAAACCACTGCTTTAAATCATGGCAAGGTGACCGGAAACATGACTGAATACAAACAGTGTAGCTATTCCCTCTGCAAAGCAATCAAACAAGCTAAGCCTCAGTATAGAGACAAAGTAAAGTCTCAATTCAATGGCTCAAACACGAGACGTATGTGGCAGTCAATCACTGATTATAAAAAGAAAACCAGCCCCGTCGCGGACACCTACGTCTTGCTCCCAGACAAACTAAACAACTTCTTTGCTCGCTTTGAGGACAGTACAGTGCCGCTGACACGGCCCGCTACCAAAATCTGGGGGCTCTCCTTCACCGCAACCAACATGAGTGAAACAGTTAAACATGTTAACCCTCGCAAGGCTGCTTGCCCAGATGGCATCTCTAGACATGTCCTCAGAGCATGCGCAGACCAGCTGGCTGGTGTGTTTACGAACATTCAATCAACCCCTATCCCAGTCTGCTGTTCTCACATGCTTCAAGAGGGCCACCATTATTCCTGTTCCCAAGAAAGCTAAGGTAACTGAGCTAAACGACTATCGCCCCGTAGCACTTACTTCCGTCATCAGGAAGTGCTTTGAGAGACCAGTCAAAGATCATATCACCTCCACCCTACCTGACACCCTAGACCCACTCCAATTTGCTTACCGCTCCAATAGGTCCACGGATGACGCAATCACACTGCACACTGCCCTAACCCATCTGGACAAGAGGAATACCTATGTAAGATTGCTGTTCATCGATTACAGCTCAGCATTTAACACTATAGTACCCTCCAAACTCGTCATTGAGCTCGATTAAGGTCTCGACCTCACCCTGTGCAACTGGGTCCTGTACTTTCCGACGGGCCGCCCCCAGGTGGTGAGGGTAGGAAACATCATGTCCACCCCACTGATACTCAAAACTGGGGCCCCACAAGGGTGTGTTCTCAGCCCTCTCCTGTACTCTCTGTTCACCCATAACTGCGTGGCCATGCATGCCTACTTCAATCATTAAGTTTGCAGACGACACTACAATCATAGGCTTGATTACCAACAACGATGAGACGGCCTACGGGGAGGAGGTGAGGGCCCTCGGAGTGTGGTGTCAGGAAAATAACCTCACACTCAACGTCAACAAAACAAAGGAGATGATCGTGGACTTCAGGAAACAGCAGAAGGAGCACCCCCCTATCCATATCGACGGGACAGTAGTGGAGAAGGTGATTGATTGAAGTAGGCGAGATCATCAAGGACAACAACCACCCGAGCCACTGTCTGTTCGCCCGCTATCATGCAGAAGGCGAGGTCAGTACAGGTCATCAAAGCTGGGACCGAGTGACTGAAAAACAGTTTCTATCTCAAGGCCATCAGACAGTTAAACATCCATCACTATTATTGAGTGGCTGCTGTCAACATACTGACTCAAATCTCTAGCCACTTTAATAATAAAAAATTGGATGCAATAAATGTATCACTCGTCACTTTAAATAATTCCACTTTATAGAATGTTTACATACCCTACATTACTCATCTAATATGTATATACTGTACTCTGTACCATCTACTGCATCTTGCCGATGCCGCACTGTCATTGCTCATCCATATATTTATATGTACATATTCTTATTCATTCATTTACACTTGTGTGTATAAGGTAGTTGTGAAATTGTTAGATTACTTGTTGGATATTACTGCACGGCCGGAACTAGAAGCACAAGCATTTTGCTACACTCGCATTAACATCAGCTAACCATGTGTATGTGACCAATACAATTTGATTTGATTTGATACAAATGGTTATACAGTACCTGTGCAGTTGGGGCTGTTTTGAGCCCCACAATATTTGCAAAATAAATTAATATATATATGTATTTTTTTCTGGGCTGCCTCTTATGCATGTTATTTTGGCATTAATACGGGTCACATACCAGATTGCAAACAATGTAAAAAAAAAAATATCATTCAGTTAATAAAGCTGCGCACACATTACCTATTTTTTGTTTTCTTGAGTAAGTCAGCTCCGAAATGTATATGCAGGTGTTTCAGCCTAGCTCAGTGCTTTCTATGGTGGTGGGGCGAGCCAGTAGAAAATAGGAGCATTGCGTTGTGATTGGCTCAGTGTTATGTCACTCATAGGGACAGTACGTCAAGTTTAACTCCTTAGTAAGAATAGACATCCAAAATGTCAGCCCTTTGGGTCCTGCCATAGTGTTATATTACAAGTGTCCTTCCAAGAAGGCTCAAAGTCACAGATAAAATGACGTCAAATAACGTTATATACTGTAGCTTTGATTGGACTGATCATGTCAACATCTTACTTTCAAAGTCTTAGTTAGCAGTCATTATCGTGAATCAAGTCGACAATCTACTGGCAAATAATTTTTAATCCTTGTCATATGAAGAGAAATAATGAAGAGAAATTATAGATAAAACGTATCGGTGCTCATCGGCCATTGGACATAAAATTGGAAATTGCAAATTCAGCAATGAGTCGTTTGGAAGGAATCAGTGGCCAACTGCAAACATTGCAAGGCAACCACTAACGTTAGCCAGGGATTCAATGGAGTGGCTGTGTGTTTTTTATTCCGAATTCCCACCATAAATCCAGAGAATGCCAAAATTTGATAAATCAAATTTGCCATTAATGGACCGCCACAATGTCTTGTATGCTGCTGCATAAATGATGTAATATGCAAGGGAGATATGTATACCGTAGCTAAGAAAGTAATACTAAGCACATGTTGTGTAATAAGCTGTTAGTAGCCCATGTGCCTCACCCTAATAATTTGGTCTATTTTCACCAAAGCAGTATTGTAAGGTATTGTTCGTGGCCGGTGTGTGCTTGTTTTGTACAGCTTTGACAGTGCTACTGATAGTAGTGGTGGTGCTTGGCTTGCACGTGAACATTCAGCATATGTAACAGTATAACTTTAGACCGTCCCCTCACCCATACCCGGGCGCGAACCAGCGACCCTCTGCACACATCAACAACAGTCATCCACGAAGCATCATTACCCATCGCTCCACAAAAGCCACGGCCCTTGCAGCGCAAGGGGAACCACTACTTCAAGGTCTCAGAGCAAGTGACGTCACTGACTGAAACGCTAATTAGCGCGCACCACTGCTAACTAGCTAGCCGTTTCACATACACAGCATTATTTAATAGAATTGTGTTATTTGACGTGTCAAATTAAAAGCTTATTTAACGCATCAAATAGTGTTATATGACGTGTATCTCTGACACACAAAGACCCAAACGGCGTTCATTGTGCCCCACCCTAATAATTTGGTATATTTTCACCTCTTAATTCCGCCTAGTGTCCTAACTTGGTTGTGCAAATGTAGCCTATAATCTGTTTTAGAGAAATGTAATCATTGAAAATTGTAAGAGCTTTCATTGTTTTTTTATATGCCCTCTTTATTTATCCTACGTTTCTGACTTGTTGTACAGGGAGCAGAGGTGGGACCAAGTCATTGTTTTACAAGTCACAAGTAAGTCTCGAGTCTTAGCACTCAAGCCCCAAGTAAAGACCGTCAAGTATCAAGTCAAGTCTTAAGTCCTAAACTTTGAGTTGAGTACTAAACAAGTCATAATGTGCTCTTCATTAAATGTAATACCATTTCATATTTTTAACAAGAGTAATAGTCTAATACATTTACGCAAATCATGAATGCTTTTAAAAATATCTATATCATTATTACTTTCCAAATAAACGTTATATTTCCATGGAAATACATGGGTAGTTGTAACGGTTTTCTTGCACTGAAGGGGAGGAGGACCAAAATGCAGCGTGGTTACTATTCATGGTTCTTTAATAAAACAACTACACATGAACAAACTAAGGTGGCAGATGGTCTCCTGAGGGATCTCCTCCCAGACCTGGACTAAAGCATCCGCCAACTCCTGGACAGTCTGTGGTGCAACGTGGCGTTGGTGGATGGAGCGAGACATGATGTCCCAGATGTGCTCAATTGGATTCAGGTCTGGGGAAGGAGCGGGCCAGTCCATAGCATCAATGCCTTCCTCTTGCAGGAACTGCTGACACACTCCAGCCACATGAGGTCTAGCATTGTCTTGCATTAGGAGGAACCCAGGGCCAACCACACCAGCATATGGTCTCACAAGGGGTCTGAGGATCTCATCTCGGTACCTAATGGAAGTCAGGCTACCTCTGGGGAGCACATGGAGGGCTGTGCGGCCCCCCAAAGAAATGCCACCCCGCACCATGACTGACCCACCGCCAAACCAGTCATGCTGGAGGATGTTGCAGGCAGCAGAACGTTCTCCACGGCGTCTCCAGACTCTGTCACGTCTGTCACATGTGCACAGTGTGAACCTACTTTCATCTGTGTAGAGCACAGGGCGCCAGTGGCGAATTTGCCAATCTTGGTGTTCTCTAGCAAATGCCAAACGTCCAGCACGGTGTTGGGCTGTAATCACAACCCCCACCTGTGGATGTCGGGCCCTCATACCACCCCCATGGAGTCTGTTTCTGACCGTTTGAGCAGACACATGCACATTTGTGGCCTGCTGGAGGTCATTTTGCAGGGCTCTGGCAGTGCTCCTCCTGCTCCTCCTTGCTCAATGGCGGAGGTAGCGGTCCTGCTGCTGGGTTGTTACCCTCCTACGGCCTCCTCCACGTCTCCTGATGTACTGGCCTGTCTTCTGGTAGCGCCTCCATGCTCTGGACACTACACCGACAGACACAGCCAACCTTCTTGCCACAGCTCGCATTGATGTCCCATCCTGGATGAGCTGCACTACCTGAGCCACTTGTGTGGGTTGTAGACTCCATCTCATGCTACCACTAGAGAGAAAGCACCGCCAGCATTCAAAAGTGACCAAAACATCAGCCAGGAAGCATAGGAACTGAGAAGTGGTCTGTGGTCACCACCTGCAGAACCACTCCTTTATTGGGGGTGTCTTGCTAAATGCCTATAATTTCCACCTGTTGTCTATTCCATTTGCACAACAGCATGTGAAATTTATTGTCAATCAGTGTTGCTTCCTAAGTGGACAGTTTGATTTCACAGAAGTGGGATTGACTTGTAGTTACATTGTGTTGTTTAAGTGTTCCCTTTATTTTTTTGAGCAGTGTATATAGCCGTCGGCAATATTAGCCACAACTTACTGTTCTTTGTCCAGCTTCAAATGTCGAACAAAGTTGGAAATTGTTGCGCCTCCGTCTTTAACTTTCTTCCCGCATGTTTGCAAGTTGCAATCCATTTTTTGTTGATACATCATCTTTCCAAAGGCTCCATCTGGATTTACCCGCTGACGTTCCTCTGCACTGCCACGCACAACTTTTTCTCAGCTGGTACAATTTGATTGTCTGCTGTCCGATTCAAACTGTAATCCATTAAATGAAGAGTTGATGCGCTGCACACTTTTTTAAATAGCATCCTTTTTAATATTTGGGATGGGGAGGTTTATATCAAGTCAGGTCGAGTCATAAGGCTCAAGTCCAAGTCAAGTCACGAGTCATTGGTGTTAAAGTCAAGTTGCAAGTCATCATATTTGTGACTCGAGTCTGTTTCACCTCTGACAGGGAGTACACTGTATGAACGGCCCATGTTCTGAATTCTGTCGCTGTACATTTCAAAAGTGTTGAACAAATAGTTATATTGACTACGTCCATCGTCGCTCGCTCATTAATGTCTTAATCGAAATGACAGATTGCCCCTTATACGCTTGTCGTCCCCTTATGCCATAGTTTATACATCTCAACTGTCAGTAGAAACCACAGTTGTTTAAGGAAGTCAGCCGTATCAGCTATGTTTTTTAAAGGCAGAAATGAGGCTGAATGAACTGTTTCGCTAACAGACAAGGCTCCGCTGATAGCCAGGTGTAGCTGTGGTAAGGTGCAGGGACTACTGTTGGGGCTCTGCTGTTGGGACAGCTTTATGTAGGCCCGAACAGTTTGTGGCCACCGTTTGTCACCGTAATAGTGCAATTAATGTATCGTTTAGTATTGTGTTGTGTATTGGCTTTGCTGGCATGCATCCCACTTTTTTATTTTGCCCCACCAAGATCTACATGCAAAAATCGCCACTGCTGTATGTAAGCAGAATGAAATCTGTCTTCCAATGTACACAGCTAGTACAGTGAACGAGCAGAGATGTTACAGAGGATCTGATTATTAAATTAGTAAAACCGATCTCACCGATGATGACTTATCCTGTGACCGCTCTGTCTTGTCTCAGATCTCCGCCTTTTTGAGCTCTAGCCCTTTGCACCCCTCAGCCTCCTGGGGCCATGCAGGTGCTGTCAGGGGGGTAGACAATGGGCCATCGTAACAAACAAACTCAACTTTTGGTACCTTAAGACATTGTGTCAAGCCCTGATCTGTTTCACCTGTTCCTGTTCCTGTGATTGTCTCCACCCCCTCCAGGTGTCGCTGATTTTCCCCAGTGAGTGTTTCCTGTCTCTCTGTGCCAGTTCGTCTTGTATGTTTTTTTCAAGTCAACCAGCGTTTTTCCTGTTCTCCTGCTTTTTGCTATTCTCCTTTTTCTAGTCCTCCCGGTTTTGACCCTTGCCTGTTTCTGGACTCTGTACCCGCCTGCCTGACCATTCTGCCTGCATTGACCACGAGCCTGTCTGCCACTCTGTACCTCCTGGACTCTGATCTGGTTTTGACATTTTGCTGTCCACGACCATTCCCTTGCCTACTCCTTTTGGATTAATAAACATTGTAAGACTCCAACCATCTGCCTCCTCTGTCTGCATCTGGGTCTCCCCTTGTGTCATGATAGTACGAACTGGACATGACAGACTCAGCAGACTTGGACCAGCTCCGCCACACTGTCTCCCTGCAGGGAGCCACCAATGGGAGACATGAGGAGTTGTTACAGGGCCTTTTGGAAGGGCTCAGTTCCTTGATGGAACGCCACGACCATGGGTTAACTTCTTCGGGCTAGGGGGCAGTATTCGGAGGCTTGGATGAATGAGGTGCCCAAAGTATACTGCCTGTTACTCAGGCCCACAAGATAGGCTATTGAATAGAATACACTCTAAAGTTTCCAAAACTGTTAAAATAATGTCTGTGAGTATAACAGAACTGATATAGCAGGCAAAGACCCGAGGAGAATCCATCCATTTTTGGGAGGGGAGGTGACACCATTTAAAATGCCTTTCTATGGGGAAATCAATGGAGTACCTCCCAGATTGCAGTTCCTAGGGCTTCCAGTAGATGTCAACAGTCTTTAGAAAGAGTTTCAGGATTGTTTTTTGTGGCTCCCATTTTGGCTGTAGTTTTGTGGCGCGTGTGGATGAGGGGGCGCACTTCATTATTTATCTCCGGTAATGAACATACTATTCTCTGTCTTAAATTTGATCATTTATTTACATATTAGGGTACCAGAGGATTGATTAGAAACTCTGTTTGACTTGTTTGGACAAAGTTTATTGGTAACCTTTGGGGTTCATTCTTATGCATTTTGAACGAGGAAAACCGGTGGATTACTGAGTCAAGCGTGCCAAATAAACTGACTTTTTGGGGATATAAAGAAGGACTTTATAAAACAAAATTTCCATTTGTGATGTAGCTGGGACCCTTTGGATTGCAAATAGTGGATGATCTTCAGATGTAAGGGATTTATTTTATCGCTATTTCTGACTTTCGTGACGCCTCTGCTTGCTTGAAAATGTTTGTTATGCTTTTGTATGGGGGGCGTTGTCCTCAGATAATTACATGGTATGCTTTCACCATAACTACACCACCTCGGGGTCGGTTCTATTCTCTGTCCGGACCAGAGACAAAAACTATGGAGGAGTACATAGAGGAGTCTCTGCCAGCGCAGGTTTTTTCTTTGTGGAAAAGAAGGACAAGACCCTGCGTCCATGCATTGACTACCGGGAACATAATGACATTACTTTAAAAAATTAGTTATCCCCTACCTCTCCTCTCCTCAGCGTTTGAACCTGTCCATGGAGCCACCATGTTTTCCAAGTTGGACCTTCGGAAAGCCTACCACCTGGTTCGGATTTGCGAGGGGGATGAGTGGAAGACAGCCTTCAACACAGCCAGTGGACATTATGAGTACCAGGTCATGCCATTTGGACTCACAAACGACCCCGCTGTTTTCCAGGCTTAGGTCAATGATTCTTAGAGAAAGGCTAAACCGGTTAGTGTTCGTGTACCTTGACAATATCCGGTTCTTTTCCCAATCTGCACAAGAACATGTTCTTCATGTCAGACAGGTCCTTCAGTGCCTCTGAGAGAACAAACTTTTCATGAAAGCCGAGAAGTATGAGTTCCACCATTCTACAATCATCTTTCTGGGATATGGGGGCAATGTTCAGATGGATCCTCGAAAAGTGAAAGCAGTGGTGGATTGGCCTCAACCAACGTCCAGGGTACAGTTGCAATGGTTTCTTGGTTTTCCAAACTTATACCGCATTTTCATTCGAGACTACAACACCCTGGCTGCCCCCTTCACGACACTCACCTCGCCCAAGGTACTGTTCAAATGGTCTCCAGCTGTCAACAAAGCCTTTGTGGACCTGAAGCATCGGTTCACAACAGCTCCCATCCTCATCCATCCGGACCCCTCGCGTCAACTTGTGGTGGAAATTGATGCTTCGGATGTTGGAGTGGGAGCCATCCTGTCCCAGCGATCTGCCCAGAACCAAAAGCTTCGTCCCTGTGCCTTCCTGTCCCATCGTCTCAATCCTGCAGAGAGGAACTATGATGTAGGCAATCAAGAACTCCTGGCAGTTAAGATGGCATTGGAAGAGTGGAGACACTGGCTGGAAGGAGCAGAACAGCCATTCTTGGTCTGGACCGACCATAAAAACATGGAATATCTCTGTACAGCCAAGTGCCTCAACTCCAGGCAAGCCAGGTGGGTCCTCTTGTTTAACAGATTCAACTTCACCATTTCCTACTGCCCAGGATAAAAAAAAGGCGAAACCTGACGCTCTCTCCCGCCTATACAGTTCCTTTGCCACACCCTCGACCTCCAAAACCATTCACCCTACCTCATGCCTTGCTGCCACTGTGGATTGGGGTATTGAGAACCTGGTTTGCGAGGTGCAATGCTCCCAGCCTGGACCTGAAGGGGGCCCAGCTAAACGGCTGTTTGTCCCTAACCCATTCCGGTCCTGGGTCCTGGAATGGGCTCATTCCTCCAGGCTGACCTGTCATCCAGGGTCCCGTCGCACACTAGCCTTCCTCCGACAATGTTTCTGGTGGCCCACAATGGTTCCTAACATCTCTGCCTTCGTCGCCGTATGCAATGTGTGTTCTCAGAACAAGACTCTACGGCAAGCTCCTTCTGGCCTCCTTCATCCAGTCCCTCATCGTCCCTGGTCTCACAAATCTCTGGTCTTTGTCACTGGGTTCCCTCTGTCTGATGGCAACACTGTCATTCTGAAGGTCGTCGATTGGTTCTCCAAGGCCACCTATTTCATCCCTCTCCCCAAACTAGCTTCTGCCAAGGAGACGGCCCAGCTTATGGTGCAGCATGTCTTCCGGATCCATGGGCTCCGGGTTGACATGGTCTCCGATCGGGGTCCTCAGTTTTCGTCTCAGTTCTGGAAGGCATTCTGCACCCTTATGGGGTCGTCGGAGATCCTGTCATCTGGATTCCATCCTCAAACCAATGGTCAGTCGTAGCGAACCAACCAAGATCTGGAAACCACCTTGAGATGCCTGGTCTCAACCAACCCCACTACCTGGAGCCGTCAACTGGTCTGGGTGGAGTATGCTTGGAACACCCTTCCCTGTTCTGCCACGGGACTCTCCTCTTTCGAGTGCTCCATGCGGTATCAGCCTCCACTCTTCCCTGAACAAGAGCAGGAGGTCAGCGTACCCTCAGCCCAGATGTTTGTCCGCCGCTGTCGACGTACCTGGAGAAAAGCCAGGGAAACTATTCTCAAAACCAACTCCAGGTATCGCCGACAAGCGGACCGTTGCAGGACCTCAGTTCCCCACTATCGCATTGGGCAGAGGGTATGGCTTTCCACTCGGGACCTGCACCTGCGGTTAGAGTCCCATAAACTGTCTCCCAGGTTCATTGGTCCTTTTTCCATCTCCAGAGTCCTGAGTTCCACTGCTGTCAGTCTTGGGTTACTCCATACCCTCCGTATCCATCCTACTTTCCATGTGTCCAGAATTAAGCCTGTCTCACTGTCCTTTGTCTTCTGTTTCCAGGCCCATCCCGCCCCCCCGGGTAATCGATAGCCAGGCAGTGTATACAGTGAGACGCCTCCTGAAGGTTCGACCACGGGGCAGGGGTTTCCAGTACCCAGTTGACTGGGAGGTTTATGGCCCAGAGGAGAGTTGCTGGGTTCCTGCTAAAGACATCTTGGACCCGGCCCTCATCGCCAATTTCCACCGCCGACACCCCGGTCAATCAGGTATGTGCCCAGGTACGATGCCAGGTGGCGTCCCGGGGTGGGGTACTGTCACGCTCTGTTCTGTTTCACCTGTTCCTGTGATTGTCTCCACCCCCTCCAGGTGTCACTGATTTTCCCCAGTGTATTTATCCCTGTGTTTCTTGTCTCTCTGTGACAGTTTGTCTTGTATGTTTTTTCCAAGTCAGTCAACCAGCATTTTTATTGAAACAACTCACATGGAGAGCTGATCTGGCGTGTGGCACTAGTACTGCTCACACTATCCTCTACCCAGGAGATGTACGCAAATGAGTCCCTCTTGTGTGGTGTTCCAGAAAAGGACAGGCTCTCCTGTAACAAACAAAAACACAACAGAAATGGTCAGGATCTTTAGCTTTTTGTTCATGTGATGGTGTGCTGTATGTTAGTGATTGAGGGTCAAAAAAGAGGGGTACCAGTCCTGTGTCGTACTCCTTGATGCCCTTGTTATTGTGTTCAAGGAGCGGGACAGGTCCTGGGCCTCAGGGATAGACGGGGCCCTGCAACACATGGCCAAGCTACACACCTGGGTCACTCTGAAGAGGGCACAACAAAGCCTATACCCCCTCAGGAAACTAAAAATATTTGGCATGGGTCTTGAGATCCTCAAAAGATTCTACAGCTGCAACATCGAGAGCATCATGACTGGTTGCATCACTGCCTGGTACGGCAATTGCTCAGCCTCCGACCTCAAGACACTACAGAGGGCAGTGCGTACGGCCCAGTACATCACTAAGCTAAGCTGCCTGCCATCCAGGACCTCTACACCAGGTGGTGTCAGAGAAAGGCCCTAAAAGTTGTCAATGACCCCAGCCACCCCAGTCATAGACTGTTCTCTCTACTACCGCATGGCAATCGGTACCGGAGTGCCAAGTCTAGGACAAAAAGGCTTCTTAACAGTTTTTACCCCCAAGCCATAAGACTCCTGAACAGGTAATCAAATGGCTACCCAGACTATTTGCATTGTGTGCCCCCCAACCCCTCTTTTTACGCTGCTGCTACTCTCTGTTTATCATATATGCATAGTCACTTTAACTTTACATTCATGTACATACTACCTCAATTGGGCCGACCAACCAGTGCTCCCGCACATTGGCTAACCGGGCTATCTGCATTGTGTCCCACCCACCACCCGCCAACCCCTCCTTTACGCTACTGCTACTCTCTGTTCATCATATATGCAAAGTCACTTTATCTAGATGTACATACTACATACTAACCGGGCTGAGTTACTGGCTTACTAGGGCTCTTTCATACCGTCCCTAGGACTGGTGCGTCACTTGAGTGGGTTGAGTCACTGATGTGATCTTCCTGTCTGGGTTGGCGCCCCCCCTTGGGTTGTGCCGTGGCGGAGATCTATGTGGGCTATACTCTGTCTTGTCTCAGGATGGTAAGTTGGTGGTTGAGGATATCCCTCTAGTGGTGTGGGGTCTGTGCTTTGGCAAAGTGGGTGGGCTTATATCCTTCCTGTTTGGCCCTGTCCGGGGGTGTCATCGGATGGGGCCACAGTGTCTCCTGACCCCTCCTGTCTCAGCCAGTATTTATGCTGCAGTAGTTTATGTGTCAGGGGGCTAGGGTCAGTTTGTTATATCTGGAGTACCTATCCAGTGTCCTGTGTGAATTTTAAGTATGCTCTCTCTAATTTTCTCTTTTTCTCTTTCTTTCTCTCTCTCGGAGGACCTGAGCCCTAGGACCATGCCCCAGGACTACCTGACATGATGACTCCTTGCTGTCCCCAGTCCACCTGGCCGTGCTGCTGCTCCAGTTTCAACTGTTCTGCCTGTGATTATTATTTGACCATGCGGGTCATTTATGAACATTTGAACATCTTGGCCATGTTCTGTTATAATCTCCACCCGGCACAGCCAGAAGAGGACTGGCCACCCCACATAGCCTGGTTCCTCTCTAGGTTTCTTCCTAGGTTTTGGCCTTTCTAGGGAGTTTTTCCTAGCCACCGTGCTTCTACACCTGCATTGCTTGCTGTTTGGGGTTTTAGGCTGGGTTTCTGTACATCACTTTGAGATATCAGCTGATGTACGAAGGGCTATGTAAATACATTTGATTTGATTCATTCCACCGATTCAGTTGAAAAACGTTTCTTAAACGGAAGCAAATGAAACAGGGATAAAAATACCTGAATTTGTCCAATATGAACTCTTGTTTGCAACTGTTGGACTAATGATTACACCCTAGATAAGCTAGATGCAGGCAAGAGTGTGCAAGGTGGTATTGAATGTGTCAATGTCTGTCCATGTGTCACCACACATTTTTTTTAACCTGTGTGCACCTATGTTGTAAACTTTCATTCACAAGCTAGGTTGCAGCAACCTCATGATGGATATAGGGGAAATTAGAGTCGGTGACAACTTAGGCGTCTTAGATGATAACCAACTTTAGCTAAACACAACAATGCGTTTTGCAATTACTTTATCATGTTAGCTAGCCATACTCTAACCCTAACCTTAACATATCCCTAACCCTTCACCTAGCCCTAACCTTAAACTACCCCTAACCCTAACATTATCCTACGAGCTAACATTAGCCACTAATGTTAATGCAACAGCGACACTTCTGTAAAACGCAATGAAGTGACAGCTGGATGCCATTCAGAGTGACTTGTTGTATTGGACCATACTTCTGGTATGTTTCATTTCTCCATCTCATTCTATGCTTTCTCTCTGACACTCCCCATTTTCCTCTTTCTTCTCCATGTATCCCTCCTCTCACCTCCTCTCCTGCACCTCCTGGATGTTCTCAATCCCGATGGCGCTGCTCCGTCTGGCACTGAAGGACCCAGGGTTCTTCCTGTTGGGGCTCTTCCCCGGAATGATCAGAGACTGGGGAGGAGTGGCAAGGTTAGTCAGCCACATTACTATATTCCTCTAGCATGACTTATATAGTAAAAGACAGTGGCTACTGTAGGGCTATAATACACAACTTGGTCTGCTTTACAGTCAGTGAAAACATGAACTCCATTCAAATAGGCATTTGTTGATTGGCATTTGTTGAATGTCATTGAGATTCTGCAGCACAATGACTCAAATGCCTTCCGTATTTGCAGTGGTGGGCCGTCAGGGCCAACAAGGCCTTCTCTGCTGGCCTAAACATCATCAGAATATAATTTTTTTTGAATGTATTTTCCCACAAATATGTATTAAATTATTCCCCAGAGTAAGAGTTACACTCTTCATTTCATAGCGTTCCTCTTGGTTGCACTGCTTCCAGCCCCAGGTTGAGATTTGGATGGCTGGTCTTTATGTTAGATATTTTATCCAATCATATATTCAGCCATCATGTGTTGCCAGGGGTCTAAAATCTGCCCTCAGGCCTTCAGAATCAACAGTGCGGGCGCTTGTTGCTTAAAGTGAATGGAAATTAAAATTTAGTGTCAACCAATCAGCTTTAGAGTTGGCTATTGTACGCCTGCTGGCTGGCTCCAGTGTTGCACAGGAGCCAGCTAGCAGGCGTAGTCCCTGCACGTCTTTTGATTGGATTACCAATATTGAGAGGCAGGTCCTATATGGGCAGGTCTCAGAACTAGGAAACTGAAATTGATCAACAAATTACTACTAAGCTGTTTTTCCAACCCACAATGGCGGAAGGAGAAGATATCGATTTGGTCAAGGATATAATTATAACGGCATTCTCAAGACAAACCTTTCAAGAAAAGTTAGACATTGTCTGGAGAGGTAGACGCCGACGCTACAAAGCCAAAGCTCCAAAGACAGGCTCCGAGAAGCACTGCAAACTGTACTGCTGGGAATGCCTATTATTTGCAAGTGATCGATTTGGTGTTTGGAGCCACACTGGCTTTGCAAACCTGAGTTGTCTAACCAAGGCAGCAACGAGACACCAAAGTACGGCTGGGCACTTACAAACAATGGTGCTTTTGAAAACTTTTGGGGACACCCGAGTGGATCTACAGCTCAACGAACAAGCGCGCAGGGCAACGAAGCTGCACAATGAAAAGGTATTGTACTCTTCCCCTGCAATTCTCTGAATAAAAATGTCAATTTCAAGGTGACGCAACGCCTGGTTATACTGCGTATCTGTCTAAATGTAGTGTCTAGAGCCATGGCATCATAATGATGGTAATAAGAGGTGGATTAATTTGGGTGGGACTGTGTAGGACTTCACTGAAGGCCCAGGCCCCAGAACCACGGCACGCTACTGCGTATTTGATACTTGCTATCTACAACAGATGAGAAACATTATGGGGGAACTAAAATGAAACGACAGTGGCTTGTTGGTGAAAGACTATTTGAGCATGTTGTATGAGTGAAAGAGAGGAATTGAGACACAAAGGAAGGTAATAAACCAGTAATTATTCTCACAGACGTGTCTATTTTTGTGACGGATACTCTTCATAAAATCTTTTTAAATAAATTATAGCTTTCTTACAACCCAGTGGTTTTACACCGCATTTGACTGGTAGAAAATGATTGCTTTATAAATGGCTATAAAACTATTGGTTTCAGCAAAAAGCAACGGTAATTGAATCTTGTAAAGAAACTTAGAACCACAAAGTAGGCAAAGGAAATAGCACATTTGAAGGGAGATTTGATACATGAACTTCTTCTGCTGTTCCTATCCCTAGGCACTGCTGCGACACCTACTGGGATTTTCCCTGGGACAAGTAATTACTGAACCACACAGGGGAGGGGGAAGCAGAGAAAGAGAAAGGGATAAAGAGAAAGAGAGTAGAAGATACAATAATACACCATTTAAACAGCAAGGTACAAATTAGAATGTGAGCTCACAGTACACCATATTTTACCTTTATTTTACTAGGCAAGTCAGTTAAGAACAAATTCTTATTTTCAATGGCGGCCTAGGAACAGTGGGTTAACTGCCTGTTCAGGGGCAGAATGACAGATTTGTATCTTGTCAGCTCGGGGATTTGAACTAGTCCAACGCTCTAACCACTAGGCTACCCTGCCGCCCCATACAGAAGACAGGAGACATATTGAGCACATATTTAAAGGCCATTCACATTGAAAGCTGGACTAAAGTAAGAGACCACAGAGTGTGGAAGGAAATTGAATAAGATACAGCTTATGGGCAGAATAGCCTGTGTAGCTTGGTCTCACTCTTCTTTCCTTGACAATGAACAAACACAAGGAGGAGTTTGTCAAATCACAAAGTGGACTTGTTTAAATAGGTAGATGAGAAGTAGAGAGATGGAGAGGAGGGACTGGCACAATCCAAAGACTTAGCATGTGAGAATGTAGGAAAAGGTCATTAGTAAACCAACAGTGAACCAACAGCTATTTCTTTGAATTGCATGCCAGAGTACTGTAAAATGACACAAAGTGGAAAAAGATGCATGCATACACTTCTTATCTCGACAACTGCCTGCCATGTACAGCTCCATGCCAGACTGGCTTCCTGCAGCGCCCATTTAACACACATGACAGCACGGTAACAAGGGAGGGCAAGGTAACACTCATGACAGCAAGGTAACAGGGGAGTCATGACATGAAAATAAACATTACTGTAAAATAAACAGTGGTTCATTTGAAAATGGCATGGAAAAACAAAACTCATGGAAAATTGTAAACTATCTCTCACTGTCACAAGGAGGAAGAGAGGTATAATGTATCCAAATGACAACAGCCCATATGCCATCACTAAATTACATAACACTGACTAGCCTCTATAAATATTTATGAGGCAGGTAATTGGCAGGAACAAGCAGGACAGTTAGTTCCAGTCAGTTACTGATTGATATCTAATAAGGAATATGCAGGTTGCCTTGGGCCGAGTCTCTATGTATTGAAATAGGAGGCGTGAACAGGTTTATAGACTGTGAGGAGTCCAACTATCCCTCGGCTAACAGTAACTTGTATGTGACGTTGTCTGAGCAGGCATTCTCCACCTGCACCACCACATAGGCATGCAGGAAGTTGGAGGCTATCATGTCTGGCACAAAGGGTGTGTTTTCCTCCTGAAACAAGATGGCCACGATGTTGTTGCCTGTGTGCCTCTTCCTCTGCAGCTGCAAACACAAGAGCACAAACAACATTGTCACCATTACGGACATAAACCTTAACACTACATTTAGGTCAGCCAAGAATACCTATATACACTGAACAAAAATATAAACGCAACATGTAAAGTGTTGGTCCCATGTTTCATGAGCTGAAATAAAAATCTCAGAAATGTTCCATAGGCACAAAAAGGTTATTTCTCTCTAAACTGGAGCATACAATTAATTTTCGGCCAATATATTTTTTTTACCTTTATTTAACGAGGCAAGTCAGTTAAGAATAAATTCTTATTTTCAATGACAGCCTAGGAACAGTGGGTTCACTTTTGTTCAAGGGCAGAACGACAGATTTGTGCCTTGTCAGCTCGGGGGTTTGAACTTGCAAACTTCTGGTTACTAGTCCAACACTCTAACCACTAGGCTACCCTGCCGCCCCAAGATGATCCATACCCCTGACAGGTGTGGGATATCAAGAAGCTGAGTAAACAGCATGATCATCACACATGTGCATCATGTGCTGTGGACAATAAAAGGCCACACAAATGTGCAGTTTTGTCACATAACAGAATGCCTCAGATGTCTCAAGTTTTGAGGGAGCGTGCAATTGGCTTGCTGACTGCAGGAATGTCCACCAGATTTGTTGCCAGAGAATTTAATGTTTGTTTCTCTACCATAAGTTGCCTCCAACATTGTTTTAGAGGATTCGTCAGTACGTCCAAACGGCCTCACAACCACGGACCACGTTTATGGCGTTGTGTGGGTGAGCGGTTTGCTGATGTCAATGTTGTGAACACATTTCCCCATAGTGGCGGTGGAGTTATTGTTTGGGCAGGCATAAGCTACACATACACATCGAGGTGTACGAAAGTGTGTTCCAGTTCCCTCCAATATCCAGGAACTTCGCACATCCATTGCAGAGGAGAAGGCCACAATCTATTTTTGTTCAGTAGAGATGTATTAATTAGGCCAATACTCCACTAAATGCATAGTTTACTACAGAAACTATTTGTGATTACTAATTGTAAGTATGAAACATCTCTCTACAAGCACGTTTCATAAAACAGTGGAGGTCATGTGATGCATATTGAAAGGCATAGGGCGGCCTATAACCCATTCAGTGATTGGAGACTGAAAAAGACAGGACCTTTTTCCCTGTACTGTGATTATAGGCCTCTGCAGCTTAGCTTCCTGCTCCCTAACATGTGTTGACTCACTGATCAGTCACCAGTTTCCATGTTATTCTGCACACCATTGTCAACCTGGGGGAATTATTCTACACAGCAGGACCACATGACACCTGTCGATGAATGACATTTACTGCAGGGCAAAGTACTGTCATCAAATAGCACAGATCATATTGATTGTATGAATAAAACATTAAGGCAAATATTTATTTTCAGGACTTTATGGATATTTCTTCTCTTATTAGATGCTGAATTGCTTTATAGTCTGTCACGCCCTGATCTGTTTCACCTGGCTTTGTGATTGTCTCCACGCCCCTCCAGGTGACGCCCATCTTCCCCATGTCCCCTGTATTTATACCTGTGTTCTCTGTTTGTCTATTGCCAGTTCGTCTTCTTTGTCAAGCTTACCAGCGTTTGTCCTGTCAGCTCCTGTCTTTTCCCAGCCTCTCTTTTTCTCGCCTTCCTGGTTTTTGACCCTTGCCTGTCCTGAACCCGCCCGCCTGACCACTCCGCCTGCCTGCCGTCCTGTACCTTTGCCCCTATCTGGATTTCCGACCTCTGCCTGACCTGACCCCAAACCTGCCTGCCGTCCTGTACCTTTGCCCCTATCTGGATTTCCGACCTCTGCCTGACCTGACCCCAAACCTGCCTGCCGTCCTGTACCTTTGCCTCTATTGTTGTAATAAACATTGTGACTTCGACACGGTCTGCATCTGGGTCTTATCTTATCCTGATATAGTCATGTATTTTGGAGTTTTACACATGATAACAATAAACCATTTGTTTCAAGCTCTGAGGAAATAAGGAAGAGTTGTTATTGTCATAGAGGCTTTATCTATTTAATAATCTCATAAAAAAATTAAGTGAGAGACTCAGGACTGATCACCTGACAAGGCATATGTAAGGCTCAAACAAGCAACTTTTATACAGTGGTAGAATTATGCTGAGCAGCGTTCTTGTGTTGCATGGTTGGTCTGGCTCATGGGCAGTAGGCGCTCTTGTTGTTGACATTCAATAATGAACTCAACACAGGCTCAATGCCAGGTCAGCCTCAGCTTTAGACTGCAAGTTGTTTTCCTTCCTCTTCCTCTCAACACATTGTGTCCATTCATCTTTGCCTTTATGTCATTGGTGTCACAGTGAATCTCTGATCGTCTTAGCCTACAAGGGTATCTTCTGTGTCTTTACTTGTGTCTGTCTGTCCACGTAGCTGAGATCTTCTGCTCATTCATCTCTTGAGAATAAGAGTCTCATTGGGATGGTTCCCCCAGTGGGGCAGGTGAGGTAGCTGAGGTCATTCAAAGCAGCAGGAGAAAGCATCAAGCCACCAAACTGTGTCCTCAAATTAGAAACTACATGTTGTTTATAGGATAGGATAAAGTAATCCTTCTCACCCCCCCCCCCCCTTAAATGTTTTAGATGCACTATTGTAAAGTGGCTGTTCCACTGGATGTCATAAGGTGAATTCACCAATTTGTAAGTCGCTCTGGATAAGAGCGTCTGCCAAATGACTTAAATGTAAATGTAAATGTAATGTTTATCTTCATGGAAGTGGCAACTTGTCATAAGAAATATCCCTTTTAGGTCAAAGCAGACAGGTTCACTGAGCACACCAACAGGAGAAAAGAATAACAGTGAAAATAATAACAGTTTTGTTCATGGTGGCTAGCCCCTGGGGATTTTCCCCCTCAGACTTTACAAACCGGTACTGATTATACAGTGATGTTTCTTGATTGAAAGGAAGTAGATATACTATACATCCAAACTAGCTACTGACAGACATAATGACAGACAGGACAGAGCCTGACTGAGCTAGTAACCTGCTGGGAGTCTCCCTCTGTGTATGGCAGCTTGGTGGACACGTGGAACATGATCTCCTTGTTGTGAAAGTTAGTGTAGACAGACTCTGTTCCTGTCTGGCCGTGGGTGACGTCCAGTCCTCCTCTGATCCTGTAGAACCAGAGTGTGAACCAGACCATTACATCCCCAACAGCAGTAGCAGGTCGTCTCAGACTCAGTGCAACCAGCCAGTGCATCCACACCACTCTGTCTCATCCATCATAGAGTGAATGCCAAGGGAAGTTATCCCCTTCCACTCAATCATGATGTCCGTATCACTCAGAATATTATATTGCTCTAAATCGAGAGAATCAGAGCAGATCTACCATAATAAACAAGGCTTTAGATGTCTGAAGTGTCATCATTCAGGGAGTCATGTCAAAGTCAACTGTAATCGAGAGACATGACCAGTCTTTCATCTGCCATGTCAATACCATTCTAAGGCCACGCTTACCCTTTAAAGTCATGGAGCTCAATCTTGTCCCCCAGAACTCCACAAAAGCAGGACTCTCGTCGCTGTTCCCAAATAGCTCCTCTTCGGTGGTCTGCAGGGAGAAATACAAAGCCGTGGAGAGGAAGTATTACATCTGATCTCAACAGGAAATCAATCAGGCCTCCTCTGAGTTCCACAGGAGGAAGCAAAGCAAATCCTCTTAGTTAGGGAAGGAGAGAGAAGCTCACACACCTAAACACTGAGAATGACTAAACTGGCTAAACTCTGAGAATGGCTAAGCTGGAGTCTTATGATGACCAGGAAGTAGCACAGTCATAATAATACTCCAAATATGGGAATAACCAACTGTTATAAATGTATATGACTTTATATGATTTTACCACCACAGGCTATATACCACTCACCTGGCCAAACTTCCGATAAATGACTCCAAACTTGAAATTGATGCTGATGACATGCTCATCAACGGTAACAATGAGTCTTTAGGCCTTTACCAAATATAGGACAAAACACACATCACGACAAGAGTGACACCACAACAGTACATAAAGAGAGACCTAAGACAACAACACAGCATGGCAGCAACACATGACAACACAGCATGGTAGCAATACCACATGACAACAACATGGTAGCAACACACAACATGGTACAACCATTATTGGGCACTGACAACAGCACAAAGGCCTTCTTAGGGCTAGGCTCCTTTTTTCTCCACTTCCTGCCTGAATGATGTGCCCAAAGTAAACTGCCTGTAGCTCAGGCCCTGAAGTCAGGATATCATATAATTGGTACGATTGGAAAGAAAAAACTTTGACGTTTGTAGAAATGTTAAAATAATATAGGAGGATACAACAGAATAGATATGGTAGGAGAAAATCCAAAGAAAAAACAACCAGATTTGTTTTGAAAAAAATGCAAGAGAAAGGTCATATTGAAAATTGGATGCAATTCCTATGGCTTCCACAGGGTGTCAGCGGTCTATGTTCAAGGTTTCTGGCTTGTAACTTAAAAAATGAATAAGAAATAACAGTTTTAGTAGAGGGACAGTCTTGGAAAGTTGTGTTTGCGCTTGCCATGAAGACATTACGCACCTGCTAATGAACATACTTTTTCCATACTTTTTCCCGAAATAAATATTAAAGTTTTATTACATTTTGGGGCATCTGAGGAGTCAATGGAAACATATTTTGACTTGTTGAAACAAGGTTTAGGGGTACATTTTCAAATTCCTTTCTCTGCAAGTTGAACGAGTGGATTAATCAAATTGATGGTGCCAACTAAACTGACTTTTTGGGATATAAAGAATGATTTTATCTAACAAAACGACACTAAATGTTATAGCTGGGACCCTTTGGATGACAAATCACAGGACGATTTTCAAAAAGTAAATGAATATTTAATCGTTATATGTGAATGTATGAAACCTGTGCAGGTGGAAAAATATGTTGATGTGGGGCACTGCCCTCAAACAATCGCATTGCATGTTTTTGCTGTAATAGCTACTGTAAATCGGACAGTGCAGTTAGATTAACAAGAATTTCATCTTTCAGCTGATACAAGACACTTATACGTACCTAAATGTTTAAAATCCATAATTGTTATGATTATTTATTTGAATTGCACGCCCTCCAGTTTCTCCGGACGTTGTCCCGCTAGTGTGACACCGATACTTAAGAAGGGACAATAATACATCACACGAAGCAGCCACAACAGTCAATCAGAGTGTCAATGATTGAGTCTTGAATGAAGAGGTGGAGATAAAACTGTCCAGTTTGAGTGTTTTTTGCAGCTTGTTGCAGTCGCTAGCTGCAGTGAACTGAAAAGAGGAGTGACCCAGGGATGTGTGTGCTTTGGGGACTTTTAACTGAATTTGACTGGCAGTACAAATGTTGTATGTGGAGGATGAGGGCTGCAGTAGGTATCTCAGGTAGGGGGAGTGAGGCCTACGAGGGTTTTATGAATAAGCATCAACCAGTGGGTCTTGCGATGGGTATACAGAGATGACCAGTTTACAGAGGAGTATAGAACGCAGTGATGTGTTCTATGAGGAGCATTAGTGGCAAATCTGATAGCCACTCAAGAGCACCCTTACCTGACGATCTATAAATTACGTCTCCATAATATAGCATGGGTCGGCTGGTCATCTGAATCAGAGTTTGGCAGCTGGGGTGAAATAGGAACGATTACGATAGAGGAAACCAATTCTAGATTTAACCTTAGCCTGCAGCTTTGATATGTGCTGAGAGAAGGACCATTTAGCCTGACTCCCAAGTACTTGTATGAGGTCACTACCTCAAGCTATAAACCTTCAGAGGTAGTAATCACACCGGTGGCGAGAGGGGCATTCTTCTTACCAAACCACATGCCATTTGTTTGGAGGTGTTTCTGAACAAGGTTATAAGGGCAGAGAAATCTTGTTGGACACTAAGAAAGCTTTGTTGTAGAGCGTTTAGCACAAAATCCGGAGAGGGTCCAGCTGAGTATAAGACTGTATCATCAAGCATATAAATGGATGAGAGCGCTTCCTATTGCCTGAGCTATGTTGTTGATGTAAATAGAGAAGAGCTTGGGGCCTAGGATCGAGCCATGGGGTACTCCCTTGGTGACAGGCAGTGGCTGAGACAGCAGATGTTCTGACTGTATACACTGCACTTTTTGAGAGAGGTAGTTAGCAAACCAGGTCAAAGACCCTTCAGAGACACCAATACTCCTCAGCCGGCCCACAAGAATGGAATGGTCTACCTTATCAAAAACTTTGGCCTAAGTCAGTGAAAGTAGCAGCACAACATTGCTTAGAATCAAGAACAATGGTGCCATCATTTAGGACCTTTAAGGTTGTAGTGACACATTGATAACCTGAGCCAAAACCAGATTGCATACCAGAGAGAATATTATAGACATCAAGAAAGCAGATTATTGACAACACTTTTGATAAACAGGGAAACATAGAAATTGGCCTATAACAGTTAAGATCAGCTTGATCGTTTAAATAAAGGATGCACCATGCCAAGCAATGGGAACCCTCCCCAGAGGGAGGTCATAATTGGGTATTTTGTAAAAAGGTCAGAGATAGGCTTGGCAATGATAGGGGCTGCAACCTTAAAGAAGAAAGGATCCCAAATGTGTTTTTGGGGTCAATTGAAGGAGCTCCTTTAGCACCTCAGACTCAGTGACTACCTGCATGGAGAAACGTTGTAGCGGGCAGGGGGAAAAGAGGCCGGAGCATTGGGGCTAGTCTCATTAGAAGGGGTGGGAGATGAGGAAATGTTGGACGGGCAATGAGGCATGGCTGACTTAATGAAGTGGTGATTAAAGAGCTCTGCCATGTGCTCTTTATCAGTAACAACCACATCATCTACATTAAGGGACATGGGCAGCTGTGAGGAGGAGGTTTTATTCTCCAGGTCTTAAACCATTTCCCAGAACATCTTGGGGTTAGACCCACAGAGAGAGATCTGCTCCTTAAAGTAACTAACTTTGGCCTTCTGGATAGAATGAGTGCACTTATTTCTAATTTGCCTAAACGAGAGCCAGTCAGCCTGAGTATGCATGTGCCGAGCCTTTCGCCAAATGGAATTCTTGAGATGGAGAAACTCGAACAAGGGGCTGAACCTGTTTTTAATTCTAATTTTCTTTATGGGTGCATGTTTGTTAACAATACCACTTAAATTATCAAAAAAGAAGGCCCAAGCATCTTCGACAGAGAGGATCAAGCTGATTCTATACCAATTTACAGAGACCAGGTTATAAATGAAGGCTTGCTCATAAATGTTTGCAAGCATCTATGACAAATCAGGACATGTCGTTTCACTGAGCAGCCATTACGGCTGTAAAAAAAGTGATCACTAAGGTCATTACAGAAAACACCAGACTGATACCTAACAGGATTGTTTTTGAGGATAACATCAAGGAGAGTAGCCTTTTCAGGGTGTTTGCAGTATTACCTTGAGTGATTAATAATAATCTGCTCTATCCTTATCTCAGTGCGGATGTTGCCTGTAATCCATGGTTTCTGGTTAGAATATGTACGTATGGTCCAGGTGAAGGAACAATTAATGGTGCCATGAAGGTCCAGAATCCTAGGCTCTATACAGAGGCCTGTACCTAATGTCTATCCACCGCATAGCTTTTAGGGCAGAGATTGATTTGTAGGACATACAGTTGAAGTCGGAAGTTTACATACACTTAGGTTGGAGTCATTAAAGCTCGTTTTTCAACCACACCACAAATTTGTTGTTAACAAACTATAGTTTTGGCAAGTCACTTAGGACATCTACTTTGTGCATGACACAAGTGATTTTTCCAACAATTGTTTACAGACAGATTATTTCACTCGTAATTCACTGTATCACAATTCCAGTGGGTCAGAAGTGTATATACACTAAGTTGACTGTGCCTTTATACAGCTTGGAAAATTCCAGAAAATGATGTCATGGCTTTAGAAGCTTCTGATAGGCTAATTGACATCATTTGAGTCAATTGGAGGTGTACCTGTGAATGTATTCAAGGCCTATCTTCAAACTCAGTGCCCCCTTGCTTGACATCATGGGAATATCAAAATAAATCAGCCAAGACCTCAGAAAAACAATTGTAGACCTCCACAAGTCTGGTTCATCCTTGGGAGCAATTTCCAAATGCCTGAAGGTACCAGGTTCATCTGTACAAACAATAGTATGAAATATACTTGCGTACTATTGTTTGTACAGATGAATATGGTACCTTCACCATGGGACCACGCAGCCGTCATACCGCTCAGGAAAGAGACGCGTTCTGTCTTCTACAGATGAACGTACTTTGGTGCGAAAAGTGCAAATCAATCCCGGAATAACAGCAAAGGACCTTGTGAAGATGCTGGAGGAAACAGGTACAAAAGACTATGGTTTGCAACTGCACATGGGGATAAAGATCATACCTTTTGGAGAAATGTCCTCTGGTCTGATGAAACAAAAATAGAATTGTTAGGCCATAATGACCATCGTTATGTTCGCAGGAAAAAGGGGGATGCTTGCAAGCCAAAGAACACCATCCCAACCATGAAGCATGGGAGTGGCAGCATCATGTTGCACTTCACAAAATAGATGGCTTCATGAGGCAGGAAAATTATGTGGATATATTGAAGCAACATCTCAAGACATCAGTCAGGAAGTTAAAGCTTGGTCGCAGATGGGTTTTCCAATGAACAATGACTCCAAGCATACTTCCAAAGTTGTGGCAAAATGGCTTAGGGACAACAAAGTCAAGCTATTGGAGTGGCCATCACATTTGTGGGCAGAACTGAAAAAGCATGTGCGAGCAAGGAGACCTACAAACCTGACTCAGTTACACCAGCTCTGCCAGGAGGAATGGGCCAAAAGCTTGTGGAAATCTACCCAAAAAGTTTGACCCAAGTTAAACAATTTAAAGGCAATGCTACCAAATACTAATTGAGTGTATGTAAACTTCTGACCCACTGGGAATGTGATGAAAGAAGTAAAAGCTGAAATAAATAATTCTCTCCACTATTATTCTGACATTTCACATTTTTAAAATAAAGTGGAGATCCTAACTGAGCTAAGACAGGGAATGTTTATTAGGATTAAATGTCAGGAATTGTGAAAACCTGAGTTTAAATTTATTTAATTATGGTGTATTTAAACTTCCGACATCAACTGTTTTTATGTGATTCAAATATGGCCTTCAACATGACAATCAGTGTGACAACAAAATGTATACTGCAGGCTTAGTTTAGGCCTATGCCTACATTATCCTGTTGCTATTCAAGTGCTGACTGCAATGCAAGATGGCACATGTTTGGTTTGCTGGGTAATTGCAGCCTCTTCTGCCTCAAATTACTGGCAGGAAAACACCCCCTTAACAATAGGGCCAAGCCTACCCTCCACCGCCATATCTCATTTCATCAATCTGCTCCTCTGCAATGTACTGTATCACCATGGACGTTTCACAGGAACAAGTTTCTATGACCAGGCACCCTAATCTTCTTCAGCACCTTAATAAGAGAAAAGCAACCGACATGCCAGTACCGTATCAACAGACATTTCGTCTCGACATTGAGAAAACTTTGAGGGCTCTTTATGTTGTTGGCACGGTGTTAAAAGTGAACCTAAACAGGTGAGTGTGTGTATCTATGCTAGGCTACTGCACCAATAGATGTCTTCAGGTGGTAGTAAGCTGTTGTTGGCTACATTGTAGCCTAAAACACGGTAAAGTGTATGGCAATGTATAGTTTCACCAGTTATATACTGCTATATAAATGATTTGGGGATTATCGCTCAGTAGCCTACCCAAATTTTGCCTGTTCTGCGAACATACATTTTTAGGTTGTAGGGAGGTTCAGAGAATGTTTTTCTATGGTTCCCTAAATGTTTTCCTGAGAGGTTTTATTAACATTCAGATAACTGAAATTCTAGGTTAATTGAAGGTATTAAATAAGTTATGATAACATGTTTCAATAAAACTGCTATCTTAATTTGGGTTAACTGTTTTGAACTAAGAGCACAGATAGCTCCACAGCTGTTCATTTTAGTCTATTCAAACAGACCCTAATTTCAAAGAAAACGAGCACTTATTAAGATCAGGTGTGGCCAATTAGTGGGCATGGCCAACACACCTGAACACACTTAACAATATAGAGGATATATATAATCTTGTTGATGCTGAGTGTATATGTTTTAAATCAAATTCTTACAACATTCTTTATACGTCAATGTTTTCTGGTGTTTTTTATGGAAAGTTGTCTTAATGTTCTGAGAAGATTACTTTAAATAGAACAATGAGGAAACATGCAGAAAAACCTATGCTAAATTACTGAAAGTCCCACAGAAAATTTTTATTTCTTGATGTCCTCTGAACAATTTGAGAACATTACCTTAAATAGAACCATGAGGAAAGCTGTAGGAAATGTTATGGGAAGGTTGTATCCAAAATAACCATAGGACAACCACGCTCTGACCAAGCTCTAAGAAACATGCGGCAAGATGACAAGATGGAGCCGACAGAGAGGGTCGCCTTGCTTCTAGTCCTTAGGAACCTATGCAGTATTTTGTTTATTTATGTAGTATTTCTTACATTGTTAGGCCAGAAAATTTGAAGTGTTATTACACACAGCCGGGAAGAACTATTGGATATCAGAGCAATGTCAACTTACCAAACTCACGACCAGGAATACGACTTTCCCGAAGTGGATCCTTTGTTTCGCATCACCACCCAGGGCATATGATCTGATCCCAGATGCCGACCCAAAACAATGTCGCCTCCAGAAGAGGTAGCCAGAGCAGCCTCATGGTCAGACTTTGGAGTTGTGCACACCACCCACTGCTTCCGAGTATATTACTCGCCAGTATCCAGTCTCTAGATAACAAGGTAGACTAAATTAGGGCAAGGGTTGCTTTCCAGAGAGACATATGGAATTGTAACATACTCTGTTTCACGGAAACATGGCTCTCCCGGGATATGTTGTCAGAGTCGGTACAGCCATCAGGATTCTTTATGCGTAGCACCGACAGAAATATCTCTCTGGAAGAGGAATGGCGAGAGTGTAGTTTTCATGATTAACGACTCATGGTGTAATCATAATAACATACAGGAACTCAAGTCCTTTTGTTCACCTGACCTAGAATTCCTTACAATCAAATGCCGACCATATTATCTCCAAGAGAATTCTTGTTGGTTATTGTCACAGCCGTGTATATCCCCCCTCAAGCCGATACCAGGATGGCCCTCAAGAAACTTCACTGGACTCTATGCAAACTGGAAACTATATATCCTGAGGCTGCATGTATTGTAGCTGGGGATTATAACAAAGCAAATTTGAGAACAAGGCTACCTAAACTCTATCAGCATATTGATTGTTGCACTCGTGCGGGCAATACACTGGATCATGGCTACTCTAACTTCCGCAATGCATACAAGGCCCCCCCCCTCCCTTCAGCAAATCTGACCATGACTCCATTTAGCTTCTCCCATCCTATAGGTAGAAACAGGATGTACCCGTGACAAGAACTATTCAACGCTGGTTTGGCCAATCGGAATCCACGCTTCAAGATTGTTCTGATCATGCAGACTGGGAAATGTTCCCAGGAAGCCTCAGAGAATAATATTGATTTATAAGCTGATTCTGTGAGTGAGTTTATAAGGAAGTGTATAGGAGATCTTGTACCCACTGTGACTATTAAAACCTACCCTAACCAGAAACTGTGGGTAGATAGCAGCATTCGCACAAAACTGAAAGAGCGAACCACAGCATTTAACCATGGAAAGATGACTGTGAATATGGCTGAATACAAACAGTGTCGTTAGTCCTTCCGCAAGGCCATCTAACAGGCGTCTTCAATGGCTCAGACACGAGACTTATGTGACAGGGTCTACACGCAATCCTGGACTACAAATAGAAAACCAGCTAAATCACGGACACCAACGTTTTTCTTCCAGACAAACTAAACACATTCTTTGCCTGCTTTGAGGATAATACAGTGCCACCGACGTGGCCCCCTACCAAGGACTGCAGGCCCTCCCTCTTCTTCTCCATGGCCGACGTGAGTAAGACGTTTAAACGTGTTCACCCTCGCACTGCCGGCCCAGATGACATCCCTAGCTGCGTCCTCCGAGCATGCGCAGACCAGCTGGCTGGTATGTTTACTGACATATTCCATCTCTCCCTATCTCAGTCCTTTCCCCACATGCTTCAAGATGGCCACCATTGTTCCTGTACTCAAGACGTTAAATGTAACTGAACTAAATGACTATCGCCCCATAGCACTCACTTCTGTCATCATGAAGTGCTTTGAGAGACTAGTCAAGGATCATATCACCTCCACCTTACCTGCCACCCTAGACCAACTTCAATTTGCATACCGCCCAATAGGTCCACAGACAATGTAATTGCAATCACACAGCACACTGCCCTATCCCATCTGAACAAGAGGAATACCTATGTAAGAATGCTATTCATTGACTACAGCTCAGCATTCAACACCATAATACCCTCCAAGCTCATTAATAAACTTGAGGCCCTAGGTCTCAACCTCGCCCTGTGCAATTGGATCCTGGACTTCCTGATGGGCCGCCCCAGGTGGTGAAGGTAGGAAACAACATCTCCACTTCGCTGATTGTTAGATTACGTGTTAGATATTACTGCACTGTCGGAACTAGAAGCACAAGTATTTCGCTACACTCGCGATAACATCTGCTGACCATGTGCATGTGACCAATAACATTTTATTTTATTTTGATTTGAACATGTGGTTCTCAGAATATTATGCACTAGCTGGATAGTTTGTCCCAGGTTTGGAGGCGCACAATACTGAATTGCTTTATTTCTTTAAGTGAATTGATTCTAATAATTTAATAGCTTTATAATCTTATTCCACTTGTAGTTCCTGCAGTGATAATGTTTTTAAAACACGGATTACATCCACTGACTATGTTGTTGTCATTTTACTTCTTGGATATTCCAACTGCAGAAGGTTTTGGATAATCATGCCCCAAATTTGGGCTGAAATAACTGTTAGTGAATGGCATTTGTATTCAGAGGAGGAGTCAGACCTCATGTTCTCAACAGACTCTCCTTTTTATCATTAAAAGCTGTCAATTCATATTACTCCATTGCAACTGAATTCAATGGGTTATAAGCAGTTATTATGGCCTATGATTTCCAAGTTAACATGATACAAAAAAGTGGTCAGCCCAACACAAATCGCCAGCCTGAAGAATTAAACATATTGTGGGACTATCTTGATACGACTGCAGTTAGTTTATCAGACTCTCCACATGGTATGATTGCACAGCAGATACAGATGGTTTCACAGCATTGGTGTGTAACAACTTCAACTTCTTGTTAAGAACATCTCTTTTTGCTATTGTTTAGAGTAGCCTAGGCTCTGTTGTTCGGGTGAATACTATCCCTCCCCCACAAACCTAATGTTCCTTTGGTGTGAACCACCTCCTGGGCTCTGTCACGGATCCCCCCTACTGCTGCTCATTCCGTTCACCAGCTCCGGAAGTCTACGTCACCAGCTTTCTAGGCGTCACTGAATTGGATTCATCACCACAAACCCTGGACTGTCTTGTCTCATTACGCACACCTGGTTCCCATTCCCCCTGATTAGTATGTTATATATGTGCCCTCTGTTCCCCATTGTCCTGGTTGATTATTGTCCCATATCCGTTCGTCTTGTGCTCTGCTGTATCTGCTTTCATGCCACGTGTTTCTGTGCAGTTGTTATTACGGGTCTCGTCCCGTGTATTATTTAGAGGTTTGCACCTCATTCTTTTGTTTGGGTTACATCCCTTTGTTATATATACGTGTTTGTTTTGGGCTTCGTCCCCGTCGTTTTCATGACGTAAAACACCCTATTACGTATTCTTACACCTGTCTCCTATCATTATACAGCGTGACAGGCTCAGTCTGGACTCCAGGTGTTAGGTTTTACAGCTAAGCCTAATGTTTAGAAACAAGTGTCATACTGAGTGTAACAACTCGGGATGTTGGTTGATACTTAGACATATGTACAATCCTTTTTGCCAGTATTGTGTAGGTTGACAGTCCAGTATTTCTCCCTCTTTGGTACTTTACTCATGTAGAAGACATCATACCTCTACGATTACTATAGTGATGTAACTTTAGAACTAGCACTGCCACCTCTTGCTTCTGGAAATAGGGGATAATGAACTGCACTCACTGCTGGTGCTCCACTGCACTATAGGTATGTCCTCTTGTGTTTTCTCTGTTATTGCTATAGATTTGTATAAGGAAATTATCAGGATGTGATGTGTAACTGACACATGTATTTATTGTTCCCCAAGGAGTGCCCCTCCTACCTCCAAGTACTTCTCTGTGCAATGCAGTCCCAGAGTGCAGTAAAGGATCACCCCACCCCCACCAGAGAGTGGGACCCTCCCCACCTCTCTTAATGGTAATACAATGCTTCTTATCACCATGGACACTGCCAGCGAAGTGGGAAATGATAGCAAGGTAAATAAAGTAGGCCACTCCCACAGCCATGATAGCTATACTCTTAGAAAAAAGGTGCTATCTAGAACCCAAAGGGGTTATTTGGCTGTCCCCGAAGGGGAACCCTTTGAAGAACCATTTTTGGTTCAAGGTAGAACCTTAATGGATTCCATTTAGAACCCTTTCCCCAGAGTTCTACATGGAACCCAAAATAGTTCTACCTTGAAACAAAAGGGTTCTCCTAAGGTGACCCTGGAACCCTTTTTTCTAAGAGTGTACCCTGATCTTATTCATAGAATCCTGAGGTGAATATTTCCACTTGGGACTGAACACACTACAGTAAATTATGTTAATAAGAAAAACAAATCAAGTATTTGCTGCTCCTATGCCTCTTAAGAGTGGCGTGCAAACCACACTGAAATAATGCAAATGTGGCACTCTCAACCTGATACCAGAGAGATGTCAAACAGTGGAAAGAGATGTGGTTAATCACAGTGCCAGTTCTATTGATAGGGAATTGAAGGAGACTTAGTCAGTTCCAGAATGGGCCAGTTGTTTAGAAATTATGTACTGTACATATCTGGACATGAATATATCATAGACCCCATCAAAACACAACCACTGCTTATTCACCAGTGTTCTAGATGTTTAACTTTGTAAACGTTGTCCTTTGTTGTGCAGCTATCGGTCATGTATTATGGAGAGAAGACGGAGGTGTTAGGGAAAGCTGTCGTTCACCTCACCGCTGTTGGTATGTTGTGTTATGCTTAGGACAGGAGAGCACACCCATATAAACTACCACCCTCCCCCACCTTCAAAGCATACCTTTGTGAATGTCATTTGTACATTTTGATATTTCACTTGAGACCCCAAAGCAGCTCATGAGCTTCAGTGACGCCCAGGGCCTCTCTGTCTTGTAGAGATTTCTCTGGATGTAGATGCTGATCGAGATGGCCAGGTGGAGAGGAACAACCCCAACAAGGTGGGTTATGTCTGCTGGGTCCGTCCAGGCAGGTCTTTTTCAGCTCAGAGGTCACTATCTTTGTTTCTTAACACAGCAGGGTACATAAGGAGACGTTCTAACATGAATAGGCATGTCAGAAGACTAGTGTTCATTCTGTTTTCCAAAACACAAAGGAAGATTGCCAAGGCACTTCTAGATAATTCTGTCAACTAACACAGGGCACATCCTTCCAATGATATTAATAGGTACATCAAAATACTGTTCATATACTATATTCCTGGACGTGGGAAATGAATTTGAACGTTGTTTCTCAGCTGTAAGTCTAATCTAACCTCATGGAAACACATTGGGATGAGCTAATTCAGCAGGGAGGTGTTAGTTCTTGTTTTTGAAAGACAGTGTTTATCACTCTGCAGGGATCGTGGATGTGGGGGCCTAATGGCCATGGTGCCATCCTACTGGTCAACTGTGACTCAGAACACACCTATGGGAAGAGGCGGGACAGTGAGTGTGCTGAGGTCACGAGAGTCTCAGGTATATAACAACAGCCAAGTCATCCTGGCCCACTGAGCTGACCGGCTGACAGTGCTGCAGGCATTGCAATAAATCAAAATTTTAAAGGCTGCAAGTCTGTGTTTTGTGTGTAGTCAGCAGAGGGGAGCAGTAGAGATGTGTGTATTTGTGTTAGCTAAACAAACTGCCTGAGCTAGGGGTGTGTGGTTTAATGGTTCCTTCACAACCACTATCCTTCTAGGATGAGTAGTTGTATTACACATTGTCATACCTGTGTTTTTTAACCTCTATATAACTAGGCAAATCAGTTAAGAACACATTTCTATCTACAAGGACGGCCTAGCAAATCCTGGGAGCCACATTGAGATGAGGTCACATTGATTATGACATTGATGGGTTGACAGTTGATGACAATAATGTCAGTATTTGTGAAATGTCAGATCTGAAAGACATGTCCCCAATGGTGCTACGGACCAGTGGCCCTGCCAAGCTCCCAGAGGGCTACAAGCTGACCATGCACATCTCCCAGGGGGATGCAGAGAGTGTCAGGGTCTTCAGAACCAGGTCCACAGCAGGCATGCACCAAACACTGAGTGAGTCAATGACATTTTGTCCAGTCAGCTCTTTTATGTGTTCTTGTGGCTGTCCATGCATGTATAATGTGTATACAATAGGGTTTTAATGCTGCGTATGCATATAAATGGAGATACATTTGATCCTCATTATAAAACATGATTTACTGCTGCAGAAAACCTGTTCTACAAGAGCTTTGTGAAGGACTACCCACTGGTGCTGGGCAGTGAGGATTTGTCCAAGGAGGTCCAGTACCTCGGGGGAAACGCTGAGATGAATTTCTACGTTGAGGGCCTGAGATTCCCTGACAAAGACTTTGAGGGCCTCATCAGCATCAGCCTCAGCCTGCTGGAGCCCAGCTCTCCGGTACATTGTAACTATTTCACTGTTCCTAGTATAAAACTTCAAAGGGTATATACTGTACCTCTGTCGTGGAATCTATCTTTCATGTTTTTGTTCCGTTATTTTGCCAGGGCTTCCCTGAGACGCCCATCTTTACAGACAGGGTGGTGTTCCGTGTGGCTCCCTGGATCATGACACCAAACACACTCAACCCTCTGGAGGTCTTCGTCTGCAGGTGAGCGATGATGAAGAAAATTATGATGATCAAATCACATTTTATTTGTCACATACACATGGTTAGCAGATGTTAATGCGAGTGTAGCGAAATGCTTGTGCTTCTTGTTCCGACAGTCCTGGCATTGATGTTGATGGAAATAATGATGGCGCTGTCTGTGAACTTATTCCGACAACTGTTTCTGTGCATTTGGTTACCCAGCACATCTGATAACTACCAGTTCCTAAAGGGAATGAGGAGGCTGGTGGAGAACAGTGGGTACAAGCTGAAGGTTTGTCATGAGTACATGAACAGAGGAGACCGCTGGATGCAGGTAAGCAGTGAGATTCAGCTCCTAGGCTATCATGCACTTTTGTGCATTTGAACTTTTTTCAATTCCAACCTTTTTTAAACACCATTTATTTCACATCCTTTTACATCAATGTAAATCATTGTCAGTCTTGTCTCTCGGTTTCAGCTAAAAGAAATCAGAACATAGACCAGTGTCTTTGTTTCTAACTGCATGAAAAATATAGAAATATAATAGACATGTAAAGAAGGTTTCTCTCTCAGGATGAGATAGTTTGGCTACATTGACTCTCCTCACCAACGTTTCCCTGTTGTGCTGGACTCCCCCCGAGACGGAGAACTACAGGATTTCCCTTATGATGTGCTACTGGTAAGAAAAGGCATTCACCACACCTGCAGTTAAAATGTTCTTATTTCCATACTGTGAGGGATGTGGTGGAACTCTTTCTCAACCTCTCTCTGCCTGGTGCCCTCAGGGCCCAGACTTTGGCTATGTGACGAGGACAGCATATAATGTGGAAGTGAGCAGCCTGGACTCATTTGGTAACCTAGAAGTTAGCCCTCCAGTTATTGTCAATGGAAAAATCTACCCTCTGGGCAGGATCATAATTGGAGTGGCTTTCCCCACGTGAGTGTAACTTGCTTCAGTGGAAAAGTCTGGTTTTTAGACACCAATATTTGCCTTTATTCCAAGTTTGATTGACTTATTAAATAAAATTGATGCTTCTTCCTTCTGTAAATTTCTTGCTAATGATTCATGAATATTTAGAACAAAGATATGGCTGTGAACACTGGTGATAAGGCTGTTTAACTTTTCAGGGCAACCAAGGGCCGCAACACGACCAAAGTAGTGCAAGACTTCCTTTGGGCACAGAAAGTCCAGGAGCCCATTGCACTGTTCTCTGATTGGCTTCTGGTTGGGCATGTGGATGAATTCATGACTTTTGTCCCAGCTCCTGACAAAAAGGTAAAACAATATTGTCAAGGAAAGTATAGTTGCCCGCTCCATTAGAACATGTGAGGAAATACACTGTGTTCTTTAATATAGAATAGAAATGACGGCGAGCAAAGAATTGTTAATGCTGTCCATTTGCACAAAGTATTTAGACATGACGCAGGCTGTGGCTGCCATGTGGTTTATGTGATAATGTAAAGCTGTCAGGAAGTCAAATGAAGCGCACAGCCAATGTTGTCTTTGTCCTCTGTTTCTCTGTGTAGGGATTCCGGCTGCTGCTCGCCAGCCCCGACGCAGGCTACAAACTATTCAGAGGCTTACAGAACGACGGGCATGGACAAGCCAAAATGTTTGACGGTAGGCCTTCATTTAGGCGTCTAATTTCAGTGTGTATCACCATAGTTACAACTATCAGTGGAGGCTCCTCAGAAGATGGAGGACCATCCTCAGTGAATTTCATTAAAATGAAAATAATTAGAGCGAGAAGTAATTATAGTAATTAAAGGGATCATGCAGTTTGTATGTGGCTGCTCTGGAAAGTGAACTGTGCCTATAGAAAGTGAACTATGCTTAACGACATAGATTAGGAATCACTTGCCACTTTAATAATGTCTCTTTATCTTGCATTTCTCATCTCATATGTGTAAACTGTACTCTATATTATTCTACGGTATCGTAGTCACTTTAGTTGTTTGTAAACATTGCATCACCCATCTCATATGTATATACTGTACTCTATACTATGCCACTGTAGGGGCGGCAGGTAGCCTAGAACGTTGGACTAGTAACCGAAAGGTTACAAGATTGAATCCCTGAGCTGACAAAGTAAAA
The DNA here is from genome assembly GCF_036934945.1 of Oncorhynchus masou masou. Lineage (NCBI taxonomy): Eukaryota > Metazoa > Chordata > Actinopteri > Salmoniformes > Salmonidae > Oncorhynchus > Oncorhynchus masou. Next base: position 65,389,027 of record NC_088216.1, read on the forward strand.
ATCTGTCATTCTGCCCCTGAACAAGGCATCAGCATTTGTGGGTTTGTTTATAGGCTCCAGATACTCTACTCTTCTGAAGAAGGCCAGTTGTATTGCTTCTTCAATCAGAACAACAGTTTTCAGCTGTGCTAACATAATTGCAAAATGGTTTTCTAATGATCAGTTGGCCTTTTAAAATGATCAACTTGGATTAGCTAACACAACGTGCCATTGGAACACAGGAGTGATGGTTGCTGATAATGGACCTCTGTACGCCTATATAGCTATTCCATAAAGAAATGGTCCGTTTCCAAGTACAATAGTAATTTACAACAATGTCTAGACCATATTTCTGATAAATTTTGTTATTTTAATGGACAAAGAAAATGCTTTTCCTTCAAAAACAAGGACATTTCTAAGTGACCCCACACATTCTAACAGAGGTGTATATATTGTCTTAAACCATTCTTTACTTAGATTTATCTGTATTTTGGGTATATGTTATGAAACTGTTAGATATTACTGCTCTGTCGGAGCTAGAAGCACAAGTATTTCACTACACCCGCAATAACATCTGCTAAACAAATGTATGTGACCAATACAATATTTAGGCAAGTCAGTTAAGAACAAATTCTTACATTCAAAGACAACCTACCCCAGCCAAACCCTGACAATGCTGGGCCAATTGTGCACCGCCCTATGGGACTCCCAATCACAGCCAGATGTGATGAAGCCTGGATTTGAGCCAGGGACTGCAGTGATACCTCTTGCACTTAGATGCAGTGCCTTAGACCGCAGCTCCACTCGGGTTACCCAAAATTTGATTTGATTTGTATGTGATCAGAGGTGTATTCATTCTGTTGAAAAGCTTTACTGAAACGGAATGAAATGGGGATAAACATACCTGAATTTGTCTAATATAAACTCTTGTTTGCAACTGTTGGACTAATGATTTCACCCTAGATCAGCTAGATACAGGCATTATTGAATGTGCCAATGTCTGTCACCTTGATTACACACAATTATCTTTACCTGTGCATCTATGTTCATAGGCAAAGTTGTAGCAACCTCGTTGGGTATAGGTTAAGGCTACTTGATACTCAAACGTTCCCTATCAATGTTACATTGAGCTGGGTGAATGGAATACATAATACTGTGTTACTAATTAACACCCACTTCCTTCTCGATCCTAACAGGTCTTGGAGCAGAAGAAGAGATTACAGTAGATGAGATATTGAGTGATGACAAACTCAGAGCAGAAAACAACTATGTCCAGGTGAGGGAAACTAAACGCCAGATTAACTAGTTACTCAGAGGCTAGCAGAGCATTGCAGTGCTTGGTGAAATAACCATGTAGATGTTGTGACTGCTGCCGTCCCACAGAGCTGTATAGACTGGAACAGGGATGTCCTTAAGATGGAGCTGGGTTTAGACGACGATGATATCATTGATCTGCCCATCCTTTTCCATGTGAAGGAGGAGAACAGGGCAGTGGCCTATTACCCAGACATGGTGAGCAGACCCAAGTTCTACACTAGAACACCTCCAAACCAAAAGTACCTATTTGTTATACATTTTACATTACATAATGGCAAAACTCAAAAATGCTGCCAAATCATTTTAGACATTTTGTGATGATTTTCTACATGTGATTAGGAAGTATGCTCAAATCATCTACTACCCAAGTAGCGCAAGAAGCAAATCCTAATTGAGGCATATGTCTCTACCTCCAGGTGAACATGATTGTGTTGGGGAAGAACCTGGGCATCCCTAAACCATTTGGGCCCAAGGTGGACGGCCGCTGTGCCCTGGAGGCAGAGATGACCTCCCTCATGGAGGGCCTGGGACTCCGCTGCACATACATTGATGACTTTGCCTCCTACCACAAACTGCTGGGAGAGGTTCACTGTGGCTCTAACGTTCGCAGGGAACCCTTCTCCTTCAAGTGGTGGAACCTGGAGATGTGAGGGATTTGGGGCAAGGAATGGTTGTAGTTAGAAAGAGGGAATAAGGCTTGACGTAAACAGCAGCAACATTTGCCAGCAGCAGTCATCTGCAAACAGTAGTCCTTGTACTGTATTACCCCTTTGTCTTTATTAAACATGTATTTGCCTTTTTTTACAAAAGGGTGAAAAGCTATATTTATATACAAGACTTTCCAACTTAAACAAGGGCTTGAGCGGAATATCAACGAGAACAGAAATACAATCATCTGAATTAAGCACATTGTAGGCTGAATCTGTTTGGATTGGCTGGGTGCTCAATCCAAGTGTCTTGCATTTACATGTACAAACACAGGTACAGGTGAACAGGATCACAGATAAATGTTTAAGTATAATCTGGAGCCACCAGAGGGTGTGATCCAACTATTCAAGCATTTCTGAAGAGTTGTGAGTTTTAATACATTTATTTTTAGCTTTGAGATGAAAATTGTGTTTGATATATTTTGAGTTTCTGTGCCTGGAATACACACTGACTCCAAAGGCTCTCTTAAGCTGATGAAAGGTTACTTTCTCATCTTTCCAATCACATTTCAAATAATAGTTTTGTTGAATCATAATCTTCAGAATGGTGTTTAATAATAAATACATGTGAAACTAACTATTTTGATGTAGTATTCCTGAACTACAGAGATCCTTTAGATTCAACTGAAAGATTTCCAAAGGAGTGTAAAAGGTTTATGCATTAATGCCACAACTGACAAAGTGCAACTAAATTCCATTTTAGCTTTTGTTCATTTAATTGAAATAAAGTAATGGAAACTATGCCTTCATATCAGGTCTTTTCATTATATAAATCTGAGATGAGGGAAAATGTCTCTAATTAGGAAATGTAAAACATTACACAAGATACCCAGGTTCCATTCATTGAGAGCAGATGTCTACAAATGAATACATATCTGTTTAGTTTTACATTCAAACCAGTTGGTGATAGATTCCAGTTGGCGGTATCCACCATGGGATAGATTCCTTATATGAAGGGGGATACCCTCCTACAAAGCAGCTTAACACAATCATTAAAAAGGCCACTTCAAGACTTGTCACAGTGTAATTATTTTTAAAAGCCAAGTCAGATTTTCAAATGATCAGCAATTAATTGAAAATGTAGTGCCGGTTTCCACATTACACTTGTATCGCCATATTTCTCTATCAAAACTGATGTAAAGAAATAATGACTCTTTATCTGTCTGCTTTTCTAGAGAATTTGGACTGGTTTGAAGAAACAATCTATTTCCTGCGTGGTACTGTACAGTTGACATGGTTTTGCAAGCAGATTTACACCATTCACCATGCATACACATCCAAACACATACTTTAAATCAAACTAGAGGTTTTAAAAAATAAACTGAAGACAGTAGTCACTGGACAATAGCTTGGCTTTGGAGGCTGTGTGCTTTGGTTAGGTCACCTTGGAGGAATGTCTGACTGTGTGGTACTATCTACAGTATGGGACAGTGATGAAGACTGATGAGTAATTTAGTTTGGACACCAGACCTTATCGGTAATTAAATATTTCATGTTTTTTTCTCAGTTTATAGGGGCAATCTACGATTGCTACATAGCTTTTTTTAAACATTTCAATTAATTATATATACCCATAGATTCTTGAAGATTACTTATAAATGCTTCATGCGCTTAGTTCCACTGTCGTACCCCATCAAAACCCCAAACATAAGCGTGTTTCACTCATTGGTTAGTAAACAAGGTAACTGTAAACAAACACTATATAGCCTCAACATGGTTAAAAGTATAATGTTGCTATCATGGATGGTCAGTCCTTGCATCCATAGCTCTGTCTAGGAATTTGAGAGTGGTTACTTTTCGCCAACCCCATCACTCAGCTGGTTATCGATACAGTGGTGGGGTAAAGACTTTGTTATTGTTTGAACTGCAGATTACCCCTTTAAATGCCCTGAAATACGTTGACTATAATTATGGAGTCAGTAAAATATTGTCCATTCAACATAAACTGTGAACTGCAATTGTACAGTTTGTCAGGGGAAATGAATAATGGAATCAAAACCAGCAGCAGCATGATGATAAAAGTACCTTCTATCAAAAACATGTAACATTTACTAAAAATTTCTAGTCAACATCCACCATTACACTCTTAATTGACCATTAATAAAACACAAGGCTTGGTGTGACATCAAAGGATCCGGGACACCAAGAATAACAAATGTACAGCATCATGGTGGGATGTGAGGTTGATGGGAGCAATAATGTAAGTTCTTCCAACAATGACAACAGGACAAAACCCTCTAATCCTCATGCATTCCTCTTGAGCCTAACAGAAAACTTCCCCTTATGCATGATCAACGGATCTCCTGCAACACCAATCTGTCTAATGCTTAAGATCCTCCCCTCCCTTCACCTTCGAACCAAAACAAAAACAATGCCATAGAGAGGACAAGGGAGAGTATATTATGAGTTACCACATGAACAGATTTAGGCTTCACAGAGCTCATGGAGCAGAAATATATGCAGGCTAAGCGAGCCAACAGACAACAGCCAGAAGCAATACTGTGTGAGTGGCACTCATTTTGGGAATGGGTGCGGGCTGATCCTCTCCTTCACCTCTATAGGCATGGGAGTCAGCCACAAAGAGTTGGGATGAGGGAAGCCTGTAAGTGCATGTCCATGGACCTGGCTGTTCAGACTGGACTAGTTTACACCAGGTCTAGCTGTCTGTCCCAGCGACTAGCTCTGCTCCTCCTCTGCATCTGTGGTGGAACACACGTGTGCTTGCTTCATCTCCTGCAGGGGGTGCCTCTTATGGGAATGCTGTGCGAGGAGGAGGGACTGGGGTCAGACACCATCTTTTCTACTACAGATCACACACAAACATCCAAATGCAGACATGGGTAACACATGGTCAGTAAGCTACATCTACTGAGTTGAGCAACTACAGGTACCTGCTAATGGACATCCATGTACTGATCAATGGGGAGAGGCTAACAGTTCTGGACACAGACACAGAAAGAGAATGACAAGGTTAACAAATACCACAATCACTGAACAACAATGAAGAGGAAACGTTTATGGCATTTATACATTTATAAGCAGATTTATAAATGGTTCTATATACCTGTATGTAAGCGGAATGAAATCTGTCTTCCAATGTACACAGCTAGTACAGTGAACGAGCAGAGATGTTACAGAGGATCTGATTATTCAATTAGTAAAACCGATCTCACCGATGATGACTTATCCTGTGACCGCTCTGTCTTGTCTCGGCTCTCCGCCTTTTTGAGCTCTTCCCCTTTGCCCCCCTCAGGCTGCTGGGACCGTGCAAGTGCTGTCAGGAAGGGGTAGACAATGGGCCATCATGACAAACAAGCTCAACTTTTGGTACCTTATGGCAGTATTGAAAAGAATTCATGAAACAACTCACCTGGAGAGCTGCCCTGGCTGGTGGCACTAGTACTGCTCACACTATCCTCTACCCAGGAGACGTACGCAAATGAGTCTCTCTTGTGTGGTGTTCCAGAAAAGGACAGGCTCTCCTGCAACAAACAAAAGCACAACAGAAATTGTCAGGATCTTTAGCTTTTCGTTCATTTTGAGTGTGTCATTATTATATTGACATGATCTCTATGTGATGGTGTGCGGTATGCTAGGGATTGAGGGTCGAAAAAGAGGGGCACCTACCAGTCCTGTGTCGTACTCTTCGATGCCCTCGTTATCGTGTTCCTCCACCACGCTGGCAAAGCTGCTGGCGTTGGACGAGGAGCGGGACAGATCCTGGGCCTCAGGGATAGAAGGGGCCCTGCAACACATGGCCAAACTACACACCAGGGTTACTCTGACGACTCTATCACGCGCGCGCGCGCACACACACACACACACACACACACACACACACACACACACACACACACACACACACACACACACACACACACACACACACACACACACACACACACACACACACACACACACACACACACACACACACACACACAGCATGGGCTTGACAGCACTATTAAGTACTGTCTATTCACCTGTTCTTTGTTGTGGGCATCTCTGGTGAGCTCTGATTAGATGAGTTCTCTGATTTGGGGTCCTGGGAGATGTGTCCACTGTCTGGAGTCCTCTGTGTGCTGGGCGACACTTCCCGACTGAGATAGGAGGGGATAGAGAGGTATCAGGATGGGCTCATAGACATTACTGCTAATCAGTGGAGGCTCCTCAGAGGAGGAAGTGGAGGACCATCCTCTTTCATGTATTTCATAAAAGTAAAAATGCTTTTTAGATTAAACTACACTACATATATTCACATCACCAAATAATTGATTAAAACACAATGTTTTGCAATGAAGGCTTACAGTACTGTGTAAGGTCGCACCATGGTGTAGCCATACGACATCTAGCTTCTGTCATCCTCTTGGTACATTGACTTCAATAGAACACCTGGGAAGTAGGCTCTTGGTTCTCACCCCCTTCCATAGACTTACACAGGAATTAGGACATCCTCCAACCCATCAGAGCTCTTGCAGCATGAACTGACATGTTGTCCAACCAATCAAAGGATCAGACAAGGAATCTAGGACTGAAAGCATAAGCTACAGCTAGCTAGCACTGCAGTACATAAAATGTGGTGTGTAGTTGACTCAAAGAGAGAGAAAGACAATAGTTTAACAATTTTGAACAAATGCATTTCATCAAAAATGAAAGAGAAGCAAGAGAGAGACTTTTTCTTCACTTTCACTTACTTAGCTAGCAAATGCCTGTGGCCAGTTTAGTTACTCAAACACCCAGCTCAAACAAAGGGATGCTATGCTAGCTAGCTGGCTATGACTATCCAACACAACACTTGAACTCTTCCAAGTCAAGGTAAGGTTGTCAAGCTTTTATTCAAGGTTTTATTCATTTATTGCAACCGGGGCCTGATGGTGTAACTGCTTACTGACTATACACTAACGTTACTGCATGATTGTAGCAGGTTTACTAATGCACTAGTTCTATTAGCTATGTTGACTAGGACGTTACTTTAGCTAATATGGGGACAACGATGTAGTATGTGTGTAGTGGTTGTGAAATGGTTTGGCTTGGAAAGGTTTTTCCGCCTGGTCACATACAGCTGATGTGTTGTTCATTGAAGTCCACACACAAAGTGAAAAGGTGAGACGAGGAGAGTGCATAGAGGCAAGAAGGAATACAACAAGACTGCTATGAAAGTGAACTGTGTTTATGCGTGATCAGGGGTGAATTAATTCTGCTGATTCTGTTGAAAAAACGTTTCTTTTAGACGGGGGATAAAAATACCTATCAGAGCTCTTGCACCATGTACTGACATGTTGTCCAACCAATCAAAGATAATCAGTCTAGTACTGAAAGCATAAGCTTCAGCTAGCTAGCAGTGCAGGGCAAAAAATGAGTATTTGACTCGGTTATGATATGAAGGTTTGGCTTGGAAAGTTTTTTTTGCCCGGTCACAGACAGCTGATGTGTTGTGCACTGAAGTCCACAAGCGAAGGGAAAATGTGAGATGAGGAGAGTGCGTAGCTGCGAGAAGAAATTAGACATTGATCAAAAGGATCATGCTGTTTCTATGTGGCTGCTAGGAAAGTGAACTGTGTTTGTGTGTGATCAGGGGTGTATTCATTCTGTCGAACAACTTTACTTAAACGGGATAAACATACCTGAATTTGTCTAATAGAAACACTTGTTTGCAACTGTTGGACTAATGATTACGCCCTAGATAAGCTAGATGCAGACAAGAGTGTGCAAGGTGGTATTGAATGTGTCACCGTCTGTCCATGTGTCACTGTCTGTCATCTCACTTTTTTTCCCGACCTGTGTTTTAAACTTTCATTCATGTAACAACCTCATGATTGATATCGGGAAAATTAGAGTATCATGTGGTAGCCTAAACCTATCGATGTTACTGTCACGCCCTAACCGTAGAGATCCTTTTATTCTCTATGTTTGTTTGGTTAGGGTGTGACTCGTGTGGGAAAGTCAACAACCCACTACAAACGGACCAAGCAGCGTGGTCGGGAGGAGCAGACAGAGTGGACATGGGAAGACATTCTGGAAGGAAAGGGATCCTGGGCGTGGGAGGAGATCCTGGCTGGAAAGGATCGTCTGCCGTGGAAGCAGGTGGAAGCAGCGAGGAAGGCGGAGGCAGCTAGTAAAGGGGCCCAGTGTTACACAGGGTCACGGCTGGCAAGGAAGACCGGAAGGCAACTCCAAAAAAATGTGTGGGGGGGGGGCGCACGCGGTGAGGTTGGCGGAGCTAACTCCCCGTGCTCACAGTAGGGAGCGTGGTACTGGTCAGGCACCATGTTATGCGGTGAAGCGCACGGTCTACAATGCGCATTCACAGCCCCGTGCTGTAATATTCTAGAGTGGGCATCCAGCCAGGACAGATGGTGCCGGCTCAGCGCTCCTGGCCTCCAGTATGTCTCTTCGGACCAGGATATCCTGCGTCGGCTCTGCGCACTGTGTCTCCGGTGCGTCTGCACAGCCCAGTGTGTCCTGTGCTGGCGCCCCACATTTGCCGGGCGAAAGTAACCAGCCAGGACGGGTTGTGCCAGCTCTACGCTTGAGACCTCCAGTGCGCCTCCACGGCCCAGTGTATCCAGTGCCTGCTCCACGCACCAGGCTTCTAGTGCATCTCCCCAGTCCGGTGAGACCTGTTCCGGTTCCACATACCAGGCCTCCAGTATGTCTCCCCAGCCTCGTAAGCCCTGTGGCAGCTCCAAGCACCAGGCTTCCAGTACGTCTCCTCAGTCCGGTGAGACCTGTTCCGGCTCCACGTTCGAAGCCTCCAGTGATGATCCATGACCCGAAGCCTCCAGTGATGATCCATGGCACGAAGCCTCCAGTGATGATCCATGGCACGAAGCCTCCAGTGATGATCCATGGCACAAAGCCTCCAGTGATGATCCATGGCACGGAGCCCAAGTCCAGGGCCTGCGGCGAGGGTCCCCAGTTCGGGGTTGGCGACGAGGGTCCCCGCACCAGAGGCGCCACCAAAGTGGGGGGAGCCAGAGGTGGAGCAAGGACTGCGTCCCGCACCGGAGCCGCCACCAAATATAGATGCCCACCAGGACCCTCCCCTATAGTGTCAGGTTTGCGGCCGGAGTCTGCACCTTTGGGGGATAGGGTACTGTCACGCCCCTGACCGTAGAGATAATTTTATTCTCTGTGTTTGTTTGGTCAGGGTGTGACTGGGGTGGGAAAGTCTAGGCTTTCTGGTTCTTTGTTTTTGGCCGGGTATGATTCTCAATCAGGGACAGCTGTCCATCGTTGTCTCTGATTGGGAATCATACTTAGGCAATTGGTGGTTGTTTTCTTTGTTAGTGGCAGGTTTAGCCTTACAGAGCTTCACGTTCGTTTTGTTGTTTCTTGTTTTGTTGGCGACATTTAAAAATAAAATAATGTACGCTTACCACGCTGCACCTTGGTCAGGTCATTTCCTTGATGACGATCGTGACAGTTACATTGAACTGGGTGAATGGAATATGAATGACAGTCAACTAAATATGCTGTAATAGAAATAAGCCGTGCTCATAAACGACACTGACCGCCACTGCCGCTATAATGCATATCAGTTTATCGATGGGAAGAGTCAAACACCAACACGTCTCTCCAGTCACCTGGCATATCTTTGAATGCCTCATCTCTTTACCCCAAAGGTTGTGTGTTCGAATTGCGTCGGTGACAACTTTAGCGTCTTAGCTAATAACCAACTTTAGCTAAACACAACAATGCATTTTGCAAGTACTTTAGCATGTTAGCTAGCCAAACTCTAACCCTAACCTTAACATATCCCTAACCCTTAACCTATCCCTAACCTTAATCTACCATTAACCTGCTAGCTAACATTAGCATGTGTCGCCATGTTATTAACGCAATGGCGACACAGTTGACCGCCATGCAGAGTGACTTGGGGCATTGGACCATACTTCTGGTATGTTTCATTTCTCCATCTATTTCTATGCTTTCTCTCTGACACCCCATTTTCCTCTTTCTTCTCCGGGTAGCTCAAGAAGCCCTCCTCTCACCTCCTCTCCTGCACCTCCTGGATGTTCTCGATCCCGATGGCGCTGCTCCGTCTGGCACTGAAGGGCCCAGACTTCTTCCTAGTGGGGCTCTTCCCAGGAATGATCAGAGACTGGGGAGGAGTGGCAAGGTTAGTCAGCCACATTACTATATTCCTCTAGCATGACTTATATAGTAAAAGACAGAGGCTACTGTAGGGCTATAATACACAACTCTGTCTGTTTTACATTCAGTGAAAACGTGAACTCCATTCAAATAGGCATTTGTTGAATGGCATTTGTTGAATGTCATTGAGATTCTGCAGCACAATGACTCAAATGCCTTCAGTATTTGATACTTGCTATCTACAACACATGAGAAACATTATGGGGAACTAAAATGAAGTGACAGTGGCTTGTTGGTGAAAGACTATTAGAGCTACTCCATCATGTTGTATGAGTGAAAGAGAGGAATTGATATACAAAGGTAATAAACCAGTAATTATTTTCACAGACCCTTCCACTTTTGTGACGGATACTCTTCATAAAATCGTATTACTTAAATTATAGCTTTCTTACAACCCAGTGGTTTTACCCCACGCTTGAGATGTAGAAAAGGATTGCTTTATAAATGGCTATACAAATATTGGTTTCAGCAGAAAGCAACAGTAATTGAGTCATGCAAAGAGACATAGAACTACACAAGTAAGCGAAGAAAAGAGCAGAGAAATAGCACATTAGAAGGGAGATTTATACATGAACCTCTTCTATTGTTCCTATCCCTATGGCACTGCCGCGACGTCCATGATATCTACTGGGACTTTTCCCTGGGACAAGTAATGACTGAACCACACAGGGGAGGAAGAAGCAGAGAAAGAGAAAGGGATAAAGAGAAAGAGGATGAGAGTAGAAGATACAATAATACCCCACAACATTTCATGCAGCAGGTACCATTTGAACAGCAAGGTACAAATTAGAATCTGAGCTCACAGTACACCATAAGACACAGAAGACAGGAGACATATTTAGCACATATTGAAAGGCCATTCATATTGAAAGGACATTCACATTTAAAGACCATTCATATTGAAAGGCCATTCACGTTGAAAAGCCATTCACATTGAAAGCTGGACTAAAGTTATAGAGTGCGGAAGGAAATTGAATAAGATACAGCTTATGGGCAGAATAGCCCATGTAGCTTGGTCTCACTCTTCTTTCCTTGTAATGACAATGAACAAACACAAGGAGGAGTTTGTCAAATCACAAAGTGGACCTGTTTAAATAGGTAGATGAGAGGTAGAGAGATGGAAAGGAGGGACTGGCACAATCCAAAGGGCAGATTTACTTTTTGGAATGTAGGAAAAAGTAATTAGTTAACCAACAGTGAACCAACAGCTGTTTCTTTGCATTGCATGCCAGAGTACTTGCAACCTGTAAAGTGACACAAAGTGGAAAAAGATGCATGCATACACTTCTTATCTCGACAACTGCCTGCCATGTACAGCTCCATGCCAGACTGGCTTACTGCAGCGCCCATTTAACACACATGACAGCACGGTAACAAGGGAGGGCAAGGTAACACTCATGACACCAAGGTAACAAGGGAGGGACTCTGGGTAGTCTGACAGCTAAACTCATCTCTTCGCAAATGGCTCTCAGGTTGCCAGAGAAAGCAAATCAAGCCTCACAATCTTATGAGACGCAAAAGTCCACAAAGTCTATGAAGTGGCACAAAGAGTTAAAGGTTCTTTGAGATCATTCACATAAAATCAACTTTCCAAAAAGCACACCACCACCTTCTTATAGCCTCAACAGATCTGTGAGCAGATTATACCATCATACCAAGTCCAGTTACATCTATCTCTGATCATCTAACAACTGGATTTAACTATATGAAATGAATATGATTTAGGGTTGAGCAAGACTTTGTATGACATGGAAGACACATTTCAGATGAATGTATTCAGTTGTACAACTGACTAGGTATCCCCCTTTCCCATTCTCATGACATGAAAATAAACACTACTGTAAAATAAACAGTGGTTCATTTGAAAATGCCATGGAAAAAGTTATGGAAAAAGGCAAACTATGGCGGTGACTGATACCATATATGAAACACTGTGTTTAATCAAGGGATTTGAGCACAGGTAGGTGCAGGTAGCCAATGACTATCCCACAGTGGAGAGAGGATAGTGTATGTAGTAGTTGGTATTGGGTGTTGTTAGAGGAGGGTCCGTGTCTACTACAGGGGAGTCAGTAGACAGGCCCACGTGGCCTCTGGTAATACCAAAAGGGTTACTTACTATCCCTGGGGTTTTGGGGGTCTCGGTAAAGCTGCTACTGAGACTAGTGGAGACAGTGTGTGGCTTCTTGTTACTGAGGCCCATGGCATCCATAGACTGGCTTCTGCTACGGATCACCCGCTACAGAGTACAGAGAGAGATGAGGAGACACGATCGGTGAGTGTGTATGGACCCTAAACCTCGCCTCAACCACACTAACCCTGAATTCTAATGATAACCTGTGATTGAGATTGTGCAGGACCGTATGTGAACACTTGAGAGCAGTGTAGATCAGTGAGAGGGAAAGAGTCTAAAAGAGAGAACATGTCTTTTAGTGGAAGAGAGGAGACAGTTCCAGTGCTGCACACTGACAGGTAGGTTTGAATGAAGTCTGAGGATGAGTATTCAGAGGAGAGTGCATAATAATCCTGTAATGTCTTTCAAGTGTTCAGTAGACTCATCCATGAATGATGTGCAGGGCTGGAGAGAGACTGACAGAGAGTAAGAGAGATGCAGAGAAAGAAAGAGAGTGGAAAAGACAGAGGGAGAGAGAGAGCGAGACAGAGAATAAGAGAGAGGGACAGACAGAAAGAAAGTGGGAGGGACAGAGAGAGACAGAGAAAAGAGAGCAAGAAAAGAGAAAAAGAGATAGAGATATAGACAAGACAGAGCCAGAGAGGAGGAGAGCAGAGTGGCAAATGGGGAGCCATGTGGGCAGCCTCATCCGCTCTCTAATGAGAGGCCATTACAGTGTTCGTCAGAGACGCACAATCACAGCTCCTCCACTGCCATGGCTCACTGCCCTGCCCAAGCTTCACCACCCTAATGGTCATTGATGGAGGACTTAGAGTCAGAGTGCTGGATGCACATTGACAGAGACGCTCCCAACTCTCTGATCCTCCTCTGGTCACGTGACACAGTGGGATACGATATGGCAATACCCAATCTTCAACAGCATCAGCGCACTTCCAGAGAGCAAAACCACTTCCTTTTCTGTGCCTTATTTTTCATGCATGAATACCCAGAATCCCTTCCAGGAAATAAAGAAAGCATTTATTTTTCAATATTCAATCTCTCTCATGCAGGTCAAGTGCCCGATTAAGCTTGCACCTCGCATAGTAGGGGGTTACCTTAAAGGACTCAAAGAAGCCCCCTCCTCCCCCAGCCCCATTCTCCAGTTTGTCCTCATCCCCTCCCAGGCCCATCATGGACTGGCTGTTGATGTGTAGCTCCTCATACAGGGTCTCCAACAGGGCCGACCGCGTGCGCTCCTGACAACAACACACACACTCATCAGTCAGAGGATAGTGTCCTCAATAAAAATCAATGACATGTAAACACTCGTGCAGACAATTCTGCAGGCATTCAGTGTACAATACAGTTCAACACATGAACGCACACACAGAGACACAAACATGTGCCTTCACAGAGATACAAACAAAGGAACATGAGCTGATAGTCTGCAAACGGCCATGATCCAGTCATTCACCCTCACATACAACATCCACACAAACACAGACAGACGGTATGGTAAATGGTGCAGCGAAAGCAGCGTGACTCCGCCCCCACACCACATAGCATGCAGTGGCACGCTCCTGCTCTCACCTCCAGTTTTGCAAACTTCTCAGCCTTGTAACAGGCATATTCCGCATTGATCAGCTTAGTGAACAGGAACTCATGGAACTCATGCCCCTAGAGAAGAAAGGGAGGGAGGAGGAAAGTCTGAATGAATAAATGTTGTCCCTCTCATGGGCTCACCTAGTTTATCCATTATTTAGATTCATGACTTCTCACCTTCTTAAAGATGGCCGGGTCCGGTAGAGTGGGTCCAAAGAAAGGCACATCATCTCTCGCTGTCACAGACACCTGGAGGGGAAGAAGAGAGGTAGAATGTACCCAAATGACAGTCCATATGACCATATGACACCACTAAATCTGTCACACCCTGACCTAAGAGAGCTTTTTATGTCTCTATTTTGGTCTGGTCAGGGTGTGATTTTGGGTAGGCATTCTATGTTCTTTTTTCTATGTTTTGTATTTCTTTGTTATGGCCGGGTATGGTTCTCAATCAGGGACAGCTGACTATCGTTGTCTCTGACTGGGAACCATACTTCGGTAGCTTTTTCCCACCTATGTTTTGTGGGTAGTTGTTTTCTGTTTAGTGTTCTGCACCTGACAGGACTGTTTCGATTTCGTTTTCCACAGTGTTATTTTTGCTTCAGTGTTCAGTTCAATAAAATCATGAATACTTACCACGCAGCGCTGTGGTCCGATTTTTCCTCATCAGACGACGATGACCGTTACAAAATCACATAACACTGACTAGCCTCTATAAACATTTATGAGGCAGGTAATAGGCAGGAACAAGCAGGACAGTTAGTTGCCAGTCAGTTACTGATTGATCTCTAATAAGGAATATGCAGGCTGCCTTGGGCGGAGTCTCTATCTATTGAAATAGGAGGATTGAACAGGTTTATAGACTGTGAGGAGTCCAACTATCCCTCGGCTAACAGTACCTTGTATGTGACATTGTCTGAGCAGGCATTCTCCACCTGCACCACCACATAGGCATGCAGGAAGTTGGAGGCTATCATGTCTGGCACAAAGGGTGTGTTTTCCTCCTGAAACAAGATGGCCACGATGTCGTTGCCTATGTGCCTCTTCCTCTGCAACTGCAAACACAACATTGTCACCATTATGGATATAAACTTTACCACTACATTTAAGTCAGCCAAGAACACTTATGTAGATTAATTAAATAGGTAAATACTTCACTAAATGCATAGTCTACTACAGAAACAATTTGTGATTACTAATTGTAAGTATGAAACATCTCTCTACAAGCACGTTTCATAAAACAGTGGAGGTCATGTGATGCATATTGAAAGGCATAGGGCGGCCTATAACCCATTCAGTGATTGGAGACTGAAAAAGACAGGACCCTTTTCCCTGTACTGTGATTATAGGCCTCTGCAGCTTAGCTTCCTGCTCCCTAACATGTGTTGACTCACTGATCAGTCACCAGTTTCCATGTTATTCTGCACACCATTGTCAACATGGGGGAATTATTCTACACAGCAGGACCACATGACACCTGTTGATGAATGACATTTACTGCAGGGTAAAGTACTGTCAAAAAATAGCACAGAGCATATTGATTGTATGAATAAAACATTAAGGCAAATATTTATTTTCAGGGCTTTATGGATATTTACTCTCTTGTTAGCTGCTGAATTGCTTTATTGTTGTGTATTTTGCCACTGTATTTTACACATGAAAACAATCCACCATTTTTTTCAAGCACTGAAGAAATAAGGAAGAGTTGTTATTGTCATAGAGGCTTTATCTATTTAATAATCTCCTAAAAAAACTAAAGTGAGAGACTCAGGACTGATCACCTGACAAGGTCAAAGGCAGATGTAAGGCTCAAACAAGCCATTTTTTACAGTAGTATCATTATGTTGAGCAGGGTTCTTGTGTTGCATGGATGGTCAGTGGGCAGTCTGAGGCCTGTTGTTGATGTTTGCGCACACACACACACACACACACACACACACACACACACACACACACACACACACACACACACACACACACACACACACACACACACACACACACACACACACACACACACACACACACACACACACACACACACACACGTTAGTAGGGGCCAGATGGTACCAGAACATCCACTATGCATGAGAGCAGATGGACAACGAGTGAGTAAAAGCTGCCATGTATAACCATGGTGAAACACAGACATTCTATAATGAACTCAACACAGGCTCAACACAAGGTCAGCCTCAGCTTTAGACTGCTAGTTGTTTTCCTTCATCTTCCTCTCAACACATTGTGTCTGTTCATCTTTGCCTTTATGTCGTTGGTGTCACAGTGAATCTCTGATCGTCTTAGCCTACAAGGGTATCTTCTGTGTCTTTACGTGTGTCTGTCTCTCCACGTAGCTGAGATCTTCTGCTCATTCATCTCTTGAGAATAAGAGTCTCATTGGGATGGTTCCCCCATTGGGGCAGGTGAGGTAGCTGAGGTCATTCAAAGCAGCAGGAGAAAGCATCAAGCCAACAAACTGTGTCCTCAAATGAGAAACTACATTATGCCCCATGTTTATCTTCATGGAAGTGGCAACTCGTCATGAGAAATATCCCCTTCAGGACAAAGCAGACAGGTTCACTGAGCACACCAACAGGAGAAAATAATAACAGGTCTGTTCATGGTGGCTAACACTTGTGGATTTTTTACAAACCGGTACTGATTACCAGTGATGTTTAAAAAATATATATACAGTGCCTTGCGAAAGTATTCGGCCCCCTTGAACTTTGCAACCTTTTGCCACATTTCAGGCTTCAAACATAAAGATATAAAACTGTATTTTTTTTGTGAAGAATCAACAACAAGTGGGACACAATCATGATGTGGAACGACATTTATTGGATATTTTGCCTTAATCACAGTTTATAGTGTACCCAGAGAGTTCTCCAAGTGAAATGTTTGCGGTATCTGCAGTGGTCTTTGAGGGGTAGAGGTCTTGATAAAACTTTGTGAAACATGCATTCATTTCTTTTGGGTCCGTAGTAACAGCTCCTGTACTAGATTTAATTATATGAATAGTTCTATTGGCCTGTATAACTCTCAGCTGCATAGTTTATCCGGTTAGTCACCCAACTCAAAGTGTTTTTGTTTAATCTTTAATAGCATTGTGTTTACTTGGTTAGAGAGAATAGTATTGTATTCATATTTGAGTTGTATTATGTCATTCAACTTGGAAGATAAGGGCGCTTCCATATAGTCTCTCTCAAGCACCGGGAGCTAGTCCTCGATTTCTAATAATCTTCTCTGCCTACATTTGTTCATGGTAGCCTCATATGGTATTATATGCCCACGAATAACAGCCTTAAATGCCTCCCACAAAGTGGAGTCGGATACATCAGCAGTATAATTCTGGGACATATTGTCCGTAATTAAATTGGCTGTTTGTTGGTGAAATAGTTCATCATTGAGTAATGTTGGATTAAAGCACCAACTGAATTGAGGCTTTGTTCTGACGAAATGCATTTGTAATACTGTGATCGGAAATGATTATATTATGCTACTTGGTAGAGGTGACGTTAGATGTCAATTTAGAGTCTGTTAAAAACAAGTCAATTATTTTGTATGATTTATTTAACTAGGCAAGTCAGTTAAGAATAAATTCTTATTTTCAATGACGGACTAGGAACAGTGGGTTAACTGCCTGTTCAGGGGCAGAACAACACTGCCTTGTCAGCTTGTGGGTTTGAACTTGCAACCTTCCGGTTACTAGTCCAACGCTCTAACCACTAGGCTACGCTGTCGTCCCGGCATGTGAGAAGAAAGAATCATCCTTATCCGTAGGGTGCTGTAATCTCCAAATATCGACGAGGTTCATTGTTCCAATTAAATTATTCAAGACAGTAGTGGAATTCAGTGAATTGGTAGGGCGAGCAGGAAGCCTATCCATATAAGGGTCCAAAATGCAGTTAAAATTAATTAAATGTGTGGTTGATAAATCTGATAAGAGATTGAAGACATTCCGAAAGAACCCTGGTTTCGGTGCATAAAGATTAAAAAATGTTACATGTTTTGATAGAATGTGTCCACAATACGAGGGGTCGCTTATAGTTGAAATGTGTTTGAATGGGATAGTTTTTCGAAATATTATGGCTACACCTCTAGCCTTGGATGAAAAAGTTGATTGATAAATACCAAACTACATTTTAATCTCCATTGCTCTGTATGTTTTATGTGAGTTTATTGCAGAAACATAATATCTCCAGATAAAGATTTCAAATGGGAAAAAACCTTTCCTCTTTTCAAATTTGTTCTCAAACCTCGTACATTCCACGAAAGAAGGGTAATGTCGCCACATCATAGAGAAGAAGTAGAGTTATCCGTAGCCATAAGAAATATTTATTTGGTCCTCAAATACATTAGAATTGTAGCAGTAGGGTTGGCGCAACACATAAAGAGCAAAGGACAAATGAAAAACACAAAAAAACATTCTCCACCTCCCTCCCCCGCCCACTAACCCAAACAAAGTGGAATATAAATTCCCCCATAAACACTGTGGAACTGTTGGACACTACAGGGAGACATACAGTTGAAGTCGGAAGTTTACATACACTTAGGTTGGAGTCATTAAAACTAGTTTTTCAACCACTCCACAAATTTGTTGTTAACAAACTATAGTTTTGGCAAGTCGTTTAGGACATCTACTTTGTGCATGACACAAGTAATTTTTCCAACAATTGTTTCCAGACAGATTATTGCACTTGTAATTAACTGTGTCACAATTCCAGTGGGTCAGAAGTTTACATACACTAAGTTGACTGCCTTTAAACAGCTTGAAAAATTCCAGAAAATTATGTCATGGCTTTAGAAGCTTCTGAAAGGCTAATTGACATCATTTGAGTCAATTGGAGGTCTGCCTGTGGATGTTTTTCAAGGCCTACCTCCAAATTCAGTGCCTCTTTGCTTGACTTCATGGGAAAATCAAAAGAAATCAGGCAAGACCTCAGGGAAAGAATTGTAGACTTCAACAAGTCTGGTTCATCCTTTCCAAATGCCTGAAGGTACCACATTCATCTGTACAAACAATAGTACGCAAGTATAAACACCATGGGACAAAGCTGCCGACATACCACTCAGGAAGGAGACGTGTTCAAGTACTTTGGTGTGAAAAGTGTAAATCAATCCCAGAACAACAGTAAAGGACCTTGTGAAGATGCCGAAGGAAACAGTTACAAAAGTATCTATATCCACAGCAAAACGAGTTCTATATCAACATATCCTGAAATGCTGCTGAGAAAGAAAGAAGCCACTGCTTCAAAACCGCCATAAAAAAGCCAGGATATGGTTTGCAACTGCACATGGGGACAAAGATCGTACTTTCTGGAGAAATGTCTTCTAGTCTGATGAAACAAAAATAGAACTGTTTGGCCATAATGACCATTGTTATGTTTGGAGGAAAAAGGGGGTGGCTTGCAAGCTGAAGAACACCATCCCAAAAGTGAAGCACAGAGGTGGCAGCATCATGTCGTGGGGGTGCTTTGCTGCAGGAGGGGCTGGTACACTTCACAAAATAGATGGCATCATGAGACAGGAAAATTATGTGGATATATTGAAGCAATATCTCTAGACATCAGTCAGGAAGTTAAATCTTGGTCGCAAATGGGTCTTCGAAATGGAGAATGACCCCAAGCATACTTCCAAAGTTGTGGCAAAAGAGCTTAAGGACAACAAAGTCAAGGTATTGGAGTGGCAATCACAAAGCCCTGACATCAATCCCATAGAAAATTTGTGGGCAGAACTGAAAAAGTGTGTGCGAGTAAGGAGGCCTACAAACCTGACTCAGTTCCACCAGCTGTCAGGTGGAATGGGCCAAAATTCACCCAACTTATTGTGGGAAGCATGTGGAAGGCTACCAGAAACGTTTGACCCAAATTAAACAAGTTGAAGGCAATGCTACCAAATGCTAATTAAGTGTATGTAAACTTCTGACCCACTGGGAATGTGATGAAATAAATAAACAATTCTCTCTACTATTATTCTGACATTTCACATTCTTAAAATAAAGTGGTGATCCTAACTGAACTAAGACAGGGAAATTTTATTTGGATTAAATGTAAGGAATTGTGAAAAACTGAGCTTAAATGTATTTGGCTAAGGTGTATGTAAACTTCCGACTTCAACTGCAGGCTTGCTAACCAATTTATAATGAAACTAAATTAGCCTTCCTTCAGGTGGTCCGACTGGGACCCCTTACCCTGAGGTCTATAACAATTGCTCTAATAAAATAACTGAATTGAGCAAAACAATATTGTCAATATGTCCCTAATGGAACAGGGAAATCGGTCAGGTGCAGTTTTACCCGCCTGTATAGGGACTATCACATCGCTGTCATATCTGAAAACAGTGGGGTAATCCGCCCTACCGATCACGGTGAACAACCACTCAGGACGGCCCTATGGGGTCCTAGACGTTGGTGGCTATAGTAGTAATCCTGTCAACGAAAGACTCGGCATCCTGTGGTTTTTCGAACACCTTCTCTACCGTACCATGGGTAAGAATCAGCCGAGCAGAGGAGGCCGTGTCTGATTCCCGCATCTCTGAGTTTCTCCCTAGCTCCATGAAAGGCCTGGCGCTGGTTACCTCAGCAGTGTAGTCTGGGTATATGCTAATCCGAACTCCGTTGAAGGACAGGGGGAATTGCTGGCGGGACAGGCACAGAATATTTTCCTTCTCGGGGTCGTTGTGTATTTTGGCAATCATGACACGGGGCCGTGTAGCGGAGAACAAACCGATGCGGTATAAATTCTGCCACGAACTGTGTTGGTCTGCCTTTCTCAATTTTTTCTTCCAAGCCTGTGATTTTGATATTCAAATGTCTTGAACGTCCTTCAAGGTCAATTAGCTTGAGTTTCATAGTTTTGTTTGCTGTTCGTAGCTCTTCATACTGTCCCTCGAGGGTGGCAATGCGTTTCTTGTGGTCACCTGCGTTTCCTTCCAGATCAATAATGCGGGTTGTATGTTCAGCCAGGGAGGCTTGCACCGATTGTAATGATGAGTTGAGATGATTAAATTGAGTGTTCATGTCCTCTTCCATTTTTTTGATAGCTGCTAATATAATAGTCAGTGAGGGCTCTGAGTCAGGGTTAGCCATGCATTAGTTTCCCTTTGGCCGCGTTTCTCATGGAGTTGCTCATTGTAGCAGTTTGGTCGGGCAAAAGTAATAGCATTGTGTATAATTTAAATGTAAGCAGAAGTGAGGATAAGGTAGTCAGAGAAGCGTCTACTCCATGTGGTGCTCACTAGTGCCCCCTGTTCCCCAGTGATGTTTCTTGATTGAAATTAAGTAGATATACTATACATCCAATCTAGCTACTGACAGTCATAATGACAGACAGTACAGGGCCTGACAGTTAGTTACCTGCTGAGAGTCTCCCTCTGTATATGGCAGCTTGGTGGACACATGGAACATGATCTCCTTGTTGTGAAAGTTAGTGTAGACAGACTCTGTTCCTGTCTGGCCGTGGGTGACGTCCAGTCCTCCTCTGAACCTGCAGAATCAGAGCGTGAACCAGACCGTTACATCACCAACAGCAGTAGCAGGTCGTCTCAGACTCAGTGCAACCAGCCAGTGCATCCACACCACTCTGTCTCATCCATCATAGAGTGAATGCCAAGGGCAGTTATCCCCTTCCACTCAATCATGATGTCCGTATCACTCAGAATATTATATTGCTCTAAATCGAGAGAATCAGAGCAGATCTACCATAATAAACAAGGCTTTAGACTTCTGAAGTGTCATCATTCAGGGAGTCATGTCAAAGTCAATTGTAATCGAGAGACATGACCAGTCTTTCATCTGCCATGTCAATACCATTCTAAGGCCACGCTTACCCTTTAAAGTCATGGAGCTCAATCTTGTCCCCCAGAAACTCCAAGAACTCTACAAAAGCAGGACTCTCGTCGCTGTTCCCAAATAGCTCCTCCTCGGTGGTCTGCAGGGAGAAACACAAGGCTGTGAAGAAGTATTACATCTGAGCTCAACAGGAAATCAGCCAGGCCTCCTTTGGAGGAAGGACAGCAAATCCTCTTAGTTAGAGAAGGAGAGAGAAGCTCACACACCTAAACACTGAGAATGACTAAACTGGCTAAACTCTGAGAATGGCTAAGCTGGAGTCTTATGATGACCAGGAAGTGGCACAGTCATAATAATACTCCAAATATGGGAATAACCAACTGTTATAAATGTATATGACTTTATATGATTTTACAACCACAGGCTATATACCACTCACCTGGCCAAACTTCTGATAAATGACTCCAAACTTGAAATTGTTGCTGATGACATGCTCATCAAAGGTGACAATGAGCCTTGAAGCCTGAGAAAAATGAGAATTGTACATTCAGCAGAGTCAAGGTGAAGGGGACTTGCAATGTAAAGCGGTGAGGGGGAACATAAACACACTGTAGTTGAGAAATAAAACATTCAAACAGCAATAAATGCTCCTTGTTGGACCATACTATTATTGTATTGTAAAATAGTTATAGTTAGCTACTCCATTGTAAATGTACAGAGCTGACCAGGTAACTAAATAATTTCAAGATTAATACAGAGCCTACCTTTGGGTAGAGGACTGGGAAAAATCTGTCCACATTTACCTCTTCAAACACCAGCTGCAAAATAAAAAAAGTACTTTAAACTTTTCCTCCTGCCATTGCAACTTTATACAATAACTTAATTTCAACTTCACATCCAGTAAATCCCTTTCCAACCATTCTCCACCGGGCTAGAGCATTAACACCTCCTTCTGGACTGTCCGTCATCCTACCTTGGCCATCTGGACCACGTTGGGGAAGTCAGTCAGGCAGGATATAGGAATCACATCATGGTGAGTTTTTAATTTGGTCCTAAAAGACAAATTGATGGAACAGTCACATATATATTCACCATTCTTTCTTTAGAGATAGGATTCTCATGTCAACACTTTGGTTCCATTTTTTTAAATAAATCCTTCCTGTTTTGTTGACATCCCTGTTGATGCAAATGTGACGCAAAACCAATGTGGATAATCTTTCTAAGGATGCTGTGGAGACACAATAGTGATTTGCATAGCCAGCCTTGCCACAGTCAACTATGAGCAACACAACCTGTTCACACCTGCTGTCTTTTCAGTGACAGCACAGCAGGCACATGAACCGACATACCTAGGAACTCTCTGGCATATGCCCCCTTCAAACTGAGCACACTAACTAACAAAACAACCATTACAGCTGGAGTGCACTCTCTAGGGTTGTAAAATTAATTCACAGCTTTTATGGAATATTACTACTCTATCATTAGTGTTATAACATGGTGGAATTGATAATTTCACAGTGAGCGAGCATGTTGGGTAGAGGTGGGTGTGTTTGTGTTAGCACAGTGCACAGGCGGGCCTGGCCATTGTTTAAGGCTAGAGTGCTGCCTGCCATGCTGAGCTAAATGAACCTCTCCCTGAACACATACTGTAGTAGGGGATGGAAATGTGGACACGACTGCTTAACAAACACTATTAGAGGCTGAAGCAGACATATGTCCTCTGCTCTGGGTCAGGTGTTATTGAAAAGCGCCTGCAGTCCTTTAATGGCTGTATTGTCCTGGAACAGTGTGAAGAGAGCCTGAGAGGAGGCCACAATGAAAGGAGAGAGAAAGAGAGAGAGAGGGGGGAGCACGTGGGGAGAGAGATAGAGATAGCGGTGAAGACAGAAGAGAATGGGGGAGAAGGGCAGTGGGCAATCGAGAAATGAAATAAGAGAAGAGACAAATAGTGTGTAGCACAGAAGGCTGGTGATGGAGGACTTCTCATAATTTTCCCTGGAATTGTGTGTGCATGGAATGTTTTTCTTTTTTCTTTTTCTTTTACTAGGCAAGTCAGTTAAGAACAAATTCTTATTTTCAATGACGGCCTAGGAACAGTGGGTTAACTGCCTGTTCAGGGGCAGAACGACAGATTTGTACCTTGTCAGCTCAGGGATTTGAACTTGCAACCTTTTGGTTACGAGTCCAATGCTCTAACCACTAGGCTACCCTGCCGCCTGGAATGTATCAAAATGTGTTTTCTTTTTAACCAGCCCATTTATTATTTTCCATGCATTGCCATGAGCATGTCCTCCCCCAATTAAGGTGCCACCAGCCACCTGTGGTGTGTAGAGAGAAAGAGGAGGCAGATGAGAGATAAAGATAATATGAATGGTACCTAAGCAGCAAGCAGAGATGCTCCTGGTCCCCGATGACATCATACTTCATGGAGAAGACCAGGTGGCCCAGGCCGATGTCCATGGAGTAGTAATTAAAGTGTTCCTATAGAGACATCACCAGAAGGTACACTCAGATAACAAATAATCCACACTTCAGGCAATGTTCATTATTCCTCTTACTGGCCCAGTCCCCCTCAGCCTAGTCCCCCTCAGCCCAGTCCCCCTCAGCCCAGTTCTATTCTATTTCAATCTACTTAAATTTCAGCTGGAATGAAATCTCCAGAAAAAAAGTAGGGAGCAGAATGGTGCTTATCAGATGATGCTCACCTTGCCCATGAACTGTTTCCTGTAGATTTTGGCCATGCTGTTGGTCTCCAGCTTGATGTGGGAGGACGCACAGGGTTTCTGCTCAGGCTCAGGTGTGGCACTGGGTTTGTGATTGGTCCCCTCGATCCAGTAGCCCCCGAACTGAGGCAGCAGGATTAGGGGGAAGGGGCTCCTACGACCCAGGACCTGATTCCAACCAAGATGATGAAGTTAATAAAGTTAAATGAAAATAAACACAATACATGGGATTCAATTCAATAGCAGATAAAGGGCAACCACACTTTGGGTTCATTCAGACTGTTTATGATGTATCAAAGCTCTATATGTGATACAGATTTCAGTTTCCAATGGTTTTTATCATACACAGCTCTGTATGAGAGTCGGTTTTAGATTGTTTGTACCTCGTGAACGCTGGGGTAAGGGATATAGTCCTCCTCGGTCTGCAAGAAAACCACATGTCATAATAATGCACAACATTTTTCCATTTACCATCATAGTCCCCTCATTAATGCAGCATGTGACTTTTATGTTGACAGCACAATCAACCAATATGTAAATGCTCAATCTACAAAGCACATAACTAGAATGAAAGGAATCCACATTAAATCATAGATTGAAACCACATTGACGATATTGGGTGGGCTATCCCAACTAATGAGACCCAATGTTTGGAGTGACCACCACAATAAACACAACAATGTATTCACATCCTTATTGTCCACTAATTGTGACACTCAGAGCTTTGGCGAGCATCCCTTTAAACGGACACAGACTGCCGACCCGCCGAGGATATGCTATACAATCCAGCGTTCCAACACTGCAGTAGTCTGGCTGTGTGATAAGATTGATGAGGTTGGGGTTCTAATTTGAGCGGTGTGTGTCTGAAAGCCTGTCTGACGGGAGACAAGGAGAGGTTCAAGGCTCTGCCATAATGGAGCCTTTGTCCACAGGGAGTCTGTGGGGAAATGTGAGGATGGACTAGACTCACTTTGAGGGGTGGAGGGACGGTGCATCTCTGCTCGTCCATTCTGCTGCCCTGTGGAGGGAAATAGAGGCATGCCAGGGGCCAGGTGATATACACAGCACACACACACACTCACACAGCTGCACAGAAATAACATGGACTTCTCACTCCAAGTTAACTTCAAAACAATAATAATATTCAAGAGCATAATGTTTTAAATGTTTCTCTAAACCAATCTTGGCATTACAGGTACATAGGAAAAGAGAAAAATAGGAAGATTTCAGATTAAGGACAATACATTGCTTCAACATATCAACTAAACATAGCATGAAGATATAGCAAAGGGAGAGAGAATTCAAATGTCAGTGGAAGAAAAAAGATAGGGTAGTAACTGAAGCAGAGGAGTGAGTGTGTGAGAGACAGAGGACAGCAGAGAAGGCGTCACCAACAGCCAGGCCCAGACCACACACATCATTGAGTCAATCAGAGGGAGTAAACCCACTGAAACAGAACAGTTAACACCATCGTCATTAGGCATGGGAGTCCGAGGCTTCATCCCTGGATGTTTTTGGTCCAGCCTGAAACCTTTATTTTACATTTCAGTCTGATATGAGTTTCCATAACCACACATCACCTGCACTATGCTGTATTAAAAAATAAATAAATACAGACATTTTTATGACAAAAAATAAACAATGTCGCAGGCAGTAGCAGGAACTGCAAGAAGTCCTGGAGTGACGCGGTGACTGCTGTGATTGGTAGAGATTTCACAACTTTACTACAACATTATATTTAACCCAGTTTAAAAATAGCAACGTTGAGGAAGTAGAATTGACCAAATGAATTGAATTATAGAGGTCTAATGATCTATTCCATTCAACATGCTTGGCTCATGTCTGTTATTTCCAATATATTTGTAGGTTATGTAACTATTTGTAAGAAAAAAGGCCAATTATTAAATAGGTGAAATTATTTAATTGAGATTTTATTTTTATTGCAATTTCTATTCACTTAGCTACTTACTTTTTCTAATGTTGTTGCATTGTCAAGAGGTTAACTTGCAGGTCAGCATTTCATTGCACTGTGTTATTTATTAATAAATTATTTATTTCAGCTTATATTTCTTTCATCACATTCCCAGTGGGTCAGAAGTTTACATACACTCAATTAGTATTTGGTAGCATTGCCTATAAATTGTTTAACTTGGGTCAAACGTTTCGGGTAGCCTTCCACAAGCTTCCCACAATATGTTTGGTGAATTTTGCCCATTCCTCCTAACAGAGGAGGCCTCCTTGATCGCACACACTGTCACGGTCGTCCTCCTCTTCATCTGAAGAGGAGAGGCGAGAAGGATCGGAGGACCAAAATGCGGCGTGATATGTGTTCATGTTGAATGTTTAATAAAAGAAAGAACTGAACACCGAAACACTATACAAAACAGTAAACAAAATAACAACCGTGACGCTAATGCGAGCTGCGCTGAAACAAGCCATCAACATAGACAATCACCCACAAACAAACAGTGCAACCCAGGCTACCTAAGTATGATTCTCAATCAGAGACAACTAATGACACCTGCCTCTGATTGAGAACCATACTAGGCCAAAACATAGAAATCCTAAAACATAGAAAATCAAACATAGACTGCCCACCCAACTCACGCCCTGACCATACTAAATAAATTCAAAACAAAGGAAATAAAGGTCAGAACGTGACACACACTTTTTCAGTTCTGCCCACAAATGTTCTATAGGATTGAGGTCAAGGCTTTGTGATGGCCATTCCAATACCTTGACTTTGTTGTCCTTAAGCCATTTTGCCACAACTTTGGAAATATGCTTGGTGTCATTGTCCATTTGGAAGATCCATTTGCGACCAAGCTTGAACTTCCTGACTGATGTCTTGAGATGTTGCTTCAATATAATTTTCCTCCTCATGATGCCATCTATTTTGTGAAGTGCACCAGTCCATCCTGCAGCCACGCACGCACACAACATAATGCTGCCTCCCCCGTGCTTCACTTTTGGGATGGTGTTCTTCCCCCTTTTTCCTCCAAACATAACAATGGTCATTATGGCCAAACAGTTCTATTTTTGTTTCATCAGACCAGAGGACATTTCTCCAAAATGTACGATCTTTGTCCCATGTGCAGTTGCAAACCGTAGTCTGGCTTTTTTATGGCGGTTTTGGAGCAGTGGCTTCTTTCTTTCTCAGCAGCATTTCAGGTTATGTCGATATAGAACTCGTTTACTGTGGATATAGATACTTTTGTAACTGTTTCCTTCGGCATCTTCACAAGGTCCTTTGCTGTTGTTCTTGGATTGTTTTGCACTTTCGCACCAAAGTATGTTCATCTCTAGGATACAGAACGCGTCTCCTTCCTGAGCGGTATGACGGCTGCGTGGTCCCATGGTGTTTATACTTGCATACCATTGTTTGTACAGATGATTGTGGTACCTTCAGGCGTTTGGAAAGGATGAACCAGACTAGTGGAGGTCTACATTTATTTTCTGAGGTCTTGGCTGATTTCTTTTGATTTTCCCCTGATGTCAAGCAAAGAGGCACTGAGTTTGAAGGTAGGCCTTGAAATAGATCCACGTGTACACTTCCAATTGACTCAAATTATGTCAATTAGCCTTTCAGAAGCTTCTAAAGCCATGACATAATTTTCTGGAATTTTCCAAGCTGTTTAAAGGCACAGTCAACTTAGTGTATGCAAACTTCTGACCCACTGGAATTGTGATACAGTGAATCACAAGTGCAATAATCTGTCTGGAAACATGACTTGTGTCATGCACAAAGTAGATGTCCTAACCGACTTTCCAAAACTATATTTTGTTAATGTTGTGGAGTGGTTGAAAAAATTTTTTAATGACTCCAACCTAAGTGTATGTACACTTCCGACTTCAACTGTACATCATGTGTGCATGACAAATAAACAAACTGGGACTTAGAAGGGAAGGGGGAGGGCAGCCATAAAGAGAGGGGAAAAGATGGCCAGCTTTGTGGTTATTTGTGATTGGAGGTGAACAAAACATTGAAACTACATTGACCCTTAAGTTATGTGTCCACAAATGTTATGTCATCTAAATATCTCACATTAGCTGGTAGAAACTGACAAAGGTCTACAGGACAATTTTTCGGGCTCATGTCTCTTAATATTCATGTAGCCTAGGGGCTATGTAGCTCCTTCTATGTATGTGGACACATTTTTCTTTACAGTTTAGTTGCCCTGGTCGTGTCAGTATACAGTAACTTTCAAAAAGCGACTGCACCTCAAAACCAACTTGTCATTTAGAAAACAGCCAATGTGGCACCAATATGAGTCAGAAACATTTATTCTACTGTCAATATTTACTACAAAAAGTCAGTCTCATCCAAAACGGAGTTTTGTGAGACTTGTGGTCGTGATTGCATCACAACATAAATAAAGGTTGGATTTGTTTCAATCCTGCCCACATGCCCACAGCTGGCAGCACACAAGTAATCATACATTTGAAGTGCAGCTGCACGCGACCCGATCGTAATGCCTGTTGTAAATTTGAGTTGACTTCGGATATCCCTATGGGCTTGTTAAGGACCATTGGTAAATTATGAAATGTACATGGGACATTATGTTACAATTCCAATAGCTCCAAATGTTTATGACTTAAACCCTCAAACCAACCATAAATTGTTGAAATGCATTTACAAATATTGAAACATTTAATGAGAAAGCTAAAAGGTGTGCAACATGAAAATTGTATAATTTACATTGTGTAAATGTATTGACGGTGTCTATCTAGCCCCGGAGATAGGCTATTCTAAGCCTGAGTTAAATTCAGGTTGCACATCAGCTGGCTCAAGCTAATTGGCTAAATTATTTGGCTAACTCTTCCCAACAGCGAACACACACATCAAACCACACCACGAAACAAACATTTGAATTCAGTCATGGCCGCTAGCATTTCTTAATTAAACAAATCTAAAAAAGGCCAAATCAGGAAGTGTAGTCACCCTTTAAAACTAACTAAAGACATGTTGCACCTTTACCTTGCTACCTTTCAGATGAGCCATGGAGGAAGACAGATAAGAACCACAGGCCAGTGGAGCACTTAGAACAGTAGCAGCCAGGGGCAAATGGTAGGAAAGAGGATCATTTAAGTGACGCGGACACAGGCACAAAACAAGTTAAGCTACCCCAGTATCCCCTTGAATATTTTGAATTGCAAAACTAAGGAGACACACCAGACAAGACAGAGACAGCAACAGAAGTGTAGGATATGATGGAGAGAGACACACCAGACAAGACACCAAGACAGCAACAGAAGTGTAGGATATGATGGAGAGAGACACACCAGACAAGACAGAGACAGAGACAGCAACAGAAGTGTAGGATATGATGGAGAGAGACACACCAAACAAGACAGAGACAGCAACAGAAGTGTAGGATATGATGGAGAGAGACACACCAGACAAGACACAGAGACAGCAACAGAAGTGTAGGATATGATGGAGAGAGACACACCAGACAAGACAGAGACAGCAACAGAAGTGTAGGATATGATGGAGAGAGACACCAGACAAGACACAGAGACAGCAACAGAATAATAGGTGTTGGAGAGAGACACCGGAAGAACAGAACAGGCCATAACAGAAGAGGATAGACAAAGGAGACAGTAACAAACAAGTAACAAACTAGTACACGTAAGAATGTATCACTTGAAGTTGCTCTATAGATTTTATTTAGTTTGATTTTTTTACAGGAATAATAATAGGTGAAATACAGACAGTGAAAAGTAAAACATGGTTTACAAAGAATTTGCAGGTGAGGTGAAAAAGCCTGTGAAATTACTATGAAAACAATTATTTACTTTAACACTTTTTACAACTGGGACAGGACGAGAGGAGGGTAGACAAGAGAAAGCAACATAGAATACTAAGAGACAGCAAGAGGGCAACAAGAGAGACAGCAACAGACGACACAGGAAAGGCTATGGAGAGGAGGGGTGAGCACACAGTAGACTGTATCACTTAAAGCTGCTCTATGGATTCTAATTACTAAACAGTGTGTGTGTTTAAACATTTGACCAACTGGGGGACATTTTGTTAGTCCTCACAAGGTCAAATGTTATTTCTAGGGGGTTTATGTGTGTGTGTGTGTGTGTGTGTGTGTGTGTGTGTGTGTGTGTGTGTGTGTGTGTGTGTGTGTGTGTGTGTGTGTGTGTGTGTGTGTGTGTGTGTGTGTGTGTGTGTGTGTGTGTGTGTGGACATGTTTAACCAGAAGTACCCACAAGAATAGTAAACAGAAGACAAATTGAAACTACAAAGAAGACAAAGCAGTGAGTAAAAGTATACAGCAGAGATCTCAGACAACTTACAGTACCTGCATCCTCTCGATCATTGCAAATAGGTCTGATGTCTGGGGGAGAGAGAGACAGATCAAAGAAGGAGAGCGGTTTACTGGTTGGTGAAATATGCTGGCTCTACAGTCTTCTTCACATGAGACTTTTATTGTGTTCATCCCAACACATTTGTGGATGTGGAGCTGGGAGTGTAGTTGATCCAGGCCCTCTTTACATTACAACCAGCCTCTGACTGCATGCTCCTTGGCATCAATGTGTTGTGCTTCTTTCCCAGGCCAGACACACCCCCCGAGCACACCATCACCCTCACTGAGACTCCATTTACGACTCACTGAATCGCTCCTAACGAAAACAATTGCCTGGAAACAATGATATTCTCCTCTGAAGGAGCAGGCAGGGTGAAGCCCAGTGCCTCTAAAGGCGGGGAGGGAATATTAAAGGTTGCAAACAGCCACTAACCATCTTAACACACAGTCTCAGGCAGGCAGCTAACTCTGTACACTCAGGATGTATTGATGCGTGACTGTAACACATTTAGCCCATTAGATCAACACGGAATGGGGAGAGGAGATATTAGTCCGAGAATGAAAACAAATGAGATGCATGGGTTTACAAACTGGTTCTAATAGTACCCTCCATCTGTCATCTCTGTTAATTTCTAATCAATAGTAGTCTACTATACAAGTCCTGTAGGAAGTGAGCCAAAGAAACATAACTTCCAGACTCCTTTAACCAAAAATCAACACAAGTGCTGTAGCCTCATTACAAACTCCATTCACTATCAGCTCCCATTAACGGCATAATCAATTTTATCCCAGATAAGGTAGTGGCAGGCAGCCTAGCGGTTGAGACTATTGGGCCAGTAACTGAAAGGTCGCTGGTTCAAATCCCTGAGCTGACGAGGTGAAAAATATGCCATTGTGCCGTTGAGCAAGGCACTTAACCCTACTAATATCTCTGGATAAGAGCATCTGCTAAGTGACTCAAATGTAAAAATATGAGAACTCATGAAGAGAAAGGATACCCGCTGTCAAGCAGTTGAACTCTACTGAGGCCTGAGGATCTACTCTATTCAAGATAAGGGACACTCATATAAAGTAAGAGAAGGAATACCCACAGCCAGGCAGCTGTTCTCCACAATGCCCGCTATCCTGATGCAGGGCAGTTCCATCCTGACCACAACGCATGGACTAGGGAAGTTACCAATTAAAGACTGTGCTATTGGGTGAGATAGCCAATGACAGCCCAGTGAGGCACTCTCTGTACCATGTAACACAAGTGGACTGGGGTGTCAAGCTAATGTTTCCACATGACAACATGAATTTACTACGGGTACACCAAAATCTACTGTTTGGGCACATTCACACATACTGACCAACACTGGCTTGTTTTACTAACCCATGGTTCACCGTGTGAACAAACAGTGTCATATGATACGCTGGCCGATCCTGCTGCTGCCTTGAAAGCAAACGAGTGCAAACTAACATGGTCAGTGAGGATCAGAACCAAAAACAGAAATATTACTGTTTTCCAAACACAAATATTCACCTCACCAACTCCTTTATCAAAAATGTGAGATCAGTAGTAACCTACACATGTGGGGTGACTGAACTCTCTGCCAGAGACAAATTGAGAGGTACCATTGAGAGGTACTGCCATGGTAACGAGTAAAAGTGATGGGACTGGAAACAGCAGTAAAGACTGACCCTGATCTAATGATCTCCTTTCCTAGCCTCTCCACTGTCTCTGTGGCTACTGGAAACAGAGTCCTACCAAAACCAATCTCTGTCCACATGAGAAATTACACATTAATATAGGTGATAAGACTAACAGTAAGAGACACATCTGTGCCTTCAAGTAACGAACAGCTGTTCTGACTGCAACAGAGTAATGGTGAACAGATGTGGAATTACAACACCACCCTGTAAGATACCGAAGATCGCAGTTATCTGCACGACATTATCTCTTACTCATATACAACAGTAAGAATGAATACTTACATCACTGTGTCGTCTCCTCTGGCCCCATGTAATAACCGAAGGACTGAGGAACACATGGCCACTCTTAGTCATCCTGAAGTCACTCATAACTCCAAAACTCCGACTCCAAAAACAGAGTATGGGTATATTTGTTTCTGTGTGTATATTGACCAGAGGAGTGTCAGAGGTCTAACTACTACTGTCACTTTACACACTGTATTCTACTGCCCCTAAATACAAGACAAGAACTGCTGAGTCTCAGGTCTCTTAACAGGTCTGCATGCCCATTAGAATGCATGGTTTGTATAGGTCTGTATGTACTATATCTGTGTGAGCATGTGCCTGACTGTAAAGATCCTCATCCCTCCCTTCCTCTTCTCACACACTCTGTCTGTTTTCAAGGAAGAGCGTTTCCCCACCTCCTCTCTCGCTTTGTGGACTTCTCTTTTTTACCCTTTCATATGGTAAGCATCTCTCTCTCTCTCTCTCTCTCTCTCTCTCTCTCTCTCTCTCTAGTCTGTGCTCAAAGCCTTTACACTGCAGAAGTAAAGTAAGTGTACCTTTAAGTCTGACTAACGTGTATAAGCTGCTCTGTAAAGACCTTGATGTTACAGGAAGACCCTCTTTGTCCCTTTATTGACACAGCACATCTCTTCAGGGGCCTTTATTGACACAGCACATCTCTTCAGGGGCCTTTATTGACACAGCACATCTCTTCAGGGGCCTTTATTGACACAGCACATCTCTTCAGGGGCCTTTATTGACACAGCACATCTCTTCAGGGGCCTTTATTGACACAGCACATCTCTTCAGGGGCCTTTATTGACACAGCACATCTCTTCAGGGGCCTTTATTGACACAGCACATCTCTTCAGGGGCCTTTATTGACCCTGTGAAAGTTTTCATGGCCGGGTCTGAGAGGAGTCAGCAGGCTGCAGGAGCCCAGAGAGGGTCTGCTGACACAGCCAGGTCCAGGGTCTGAGATCGGGGTCTCATCATCTCATCTTTTCAACTTTCAGAACAGAAAGAAGGGTAGTCATTGTGTAGTATGTTGGATGACATGTTTGAATAAGAGGAAGAGAAAGAGTGAGAGGGAGGAAAGGGGAAGAGTAGTTGTATTATTATGTAAAGTGTACACTGTGGAACTCCTCATCTCGGGGGTACTCTCCCACTATCACATGTCCAACCAATACTGCCCTATTTCATACCACAGGGAAACACATTTCAGGAACCTCTCAATTAAAACAGATTGGACTCATTTTATAATGGTCTGCATTTATACAATGAGAAACACTATCAGTTATTTTTTCATCGAATATCTATTTATATTTTTCTAAACCTCAACTTCAAAATACTCTCCTGCAACACGCCTCACCCAATGTGGTGTGGATCTGCATTTTCTAAAGTATTTTTCTTTACTTCTGAACCGGAACCCCAACAGAAGCTAGCCAGCTAACTAGCTACTAGCTAGTAGTCAGCTAACCACTGCTAGCGGTCATCAGCTAACCTTTAGCTAGGAAAACTCTCACCAGTTTGCACAACACAATTCAAACCTGAGCATACCGGACTTATTTTCTCTCCATATCACCGGATTCCAACCGCAAGTTCTGAACCTTTTCACCTGGATCATCGCAGCTAGCTAGCTGCCAATCCTGGAGCTAGCCCATGCTAGGGCCATCTCCCAGCTAGCTGAAGAGGTCCATCAGCCACTCCTGGGCTACATTACATATTTAGTCAATAAGATTCTTGCTACGTAAGCTTAACTTTCTGAACATTCGAGACGTGTAGTCCACTTGTCATTCCAATCTCCTTTGCATTAGCGTAGCCTCTTCTGTAGCCTGTCAACTATGTGTCTATCTATCCCTGTTCTCTCCTCTCTGCACAGACCATACAAACGCTCCACACCGCGTGGCCGCGGCCACCCTAATCTGGTGGTCCCTGCGCGCACGACCCACGTGGAGTTCCAGGTCTCCGAGCCTCTGGAACTGCCGATCTGCGGCCAACAAGGCAGAGTTCATCTCAGCCTATGCCTCCCTCCAGTCCCTCGACTTCTTGGCACTGACGGAAACATGGATCACCACAGATAACACTGCTACTCCTACTGCTCTCTCTTCGTCCTCCCACGTGTTCTCGCACACCCCGAGAGCTTCTGGTCAGCGGGGTGGTGGCACCGGGATCCTCATCTCTCCCAAGTGGTCATTCTCTCTTTCTCCCCTTACCCATCTGTCTATCGCCTCCTTTGAATTACATGCTGTTACAGTTACCAGCCCTTTCAAGCTTAACATCCTTATCATTTATCGCCCTCCAGGTTCCCTCGGAGAGTTCATCAATGAGCTTGATGCCTTGATAAGCTCCTTTCCTGAGGACGGCTCACCTCTCACAGTCCTGGGCGACTTTAACCTCCCCACGTCTACCTCTGACTCATTCCTCTCTGCCTCCTTCTTTCCACTCCTCTCCTCTTTTGACCTCACCCTCTCACCTTCCCCCCTACTCACAAGGCAGGCAATACGCTCGACCTCATCTTTACTAGATGCTGTTCTTCCACTAACCTCATTGCAACTCCCCTCCAAGTCTCCGACCACTACCTTGTATCCTTTTCCCTCTCGCTCTCGTCCAACACTTCCCACACTGCCCCTACTGGATGGTATCGCGCCGTCCCAACCTTCGCTCTCTCTCCCCCGCTAATCCTATCATCTCTTCCCTCTGCTCATACCTTCTCCAACCTATCTCCTGATTCTGCCTCCTCAACCCTCCTCTCTTCCCTTTCTGCATCCTTTGACTCTCTATGTCCCCTATCCTCCAGGCCGGCTCGGTCCTCCCCTCCCTCTCCGTGGCTCGACGACTCATTGCGAGCTCACAGAACAGTGCTCCGGGCAGCCGAGCGGAAATGGAGGAAAACTCGCCTCCCTGCAGACCTGGCATCCTTTCACTCCCTCCTCTCTACATTTTCCTCCTCTGTCTCTGCTGCTAAAGCCACTTTCTACCACTCTAAATTCCAAGCATCTGCCTCTAACCCTAGAAGCTCTTTGCCACCTTCTCCTCCCTCCTGAATCCTCCTCCCCCTCCCCCTCCTCCCTCTCTGCAGATGACTTCGTCAACCATTTTGAAAAGAAGGTCGACGACATCCGATCCTCGTTTGCTAAGTCAAACGACACCGCTGGTTCTGCTCACACTGCCCTACCCTGTGCTCTGACCTCTTTCTCCCTCTCTCTCCAGATGAAATCTCGCTTCTTGTGACGGCCGGCCGCTCAACAACCTGCCCGCTTGACCCTATCCCCTCCTCTCTTCTCCAGACCATTTCCGGAGACCTTTTCCCTTACCTCACCTCGCTCATCAACTCATCCCTGACCGCTGGCTACGTCCCTTCCGTCTTCAAGAGAGCGAGAGTTGCACCCCTTCTGAAAAAACCTACACTCGATCCCTCCGATGTCAACAACTACAGACCAGTATCCCTTCTTTCTTTTCTCTCCAAAACTCTTGAACGTGCCGTCCTTGGCCAGCTCTCCCGCTATCTCTCTCAGAATGACCTTCTTGATCCAAATCAGTCAGGTTTCAAGACTAGTCATTCAACTGAGACTGCTCTTCTCTGTATCACGGAGGCGCTCCGCACTGCTAAAGCTAACTTCTCTCTCTGCTCTCATCCTTCTAGACCTATCGGCTGCCTTCGATACTGTGAACCATCAGATCCTCCTCTCCACCCTCTCCGAGTTGGGCATCTCTTGCGCGGCCCACGCTTGGATTGCGTCCTACCTGACCGGTCGCTCCTACCAGGTGGCGTGGCGAGAATCTGTCTCCTCGCCACGCGCTCTCACCACTGGTGTCCCCCAGGGCTCTGTT
The DNA here is from genome assembly GCF_036934945.1 of Oncorhynchus masou masou. Lineage (NCBI taxonomy): Eukaryota > Metazoa > Chordata > Actinopteri > Salmoniformes > Salmonidae > Oncorhynchus > Oncorhynchus masou. Next base: position 65,425,515 of record NC_088216.1, read on the forward strand.
CTAGGCCCTCTCATATTCTCGCTATACACCAAGTCACTTGGCTCTGTCATAACCTCACATGGTCTCTCCTATCATTGCTATGCAGACGACACACAATTAATCTTCTCCTTTCCCCCTTCTGATGACCAGGTGGCGAATCGCATCTCTGCATGTCTGGCAGACATATCAGTGTGGATGACGGATCACCACCTCAAGCTGAACCTCGGCAAGACGGAGCTGCTCTTCCTCCCGGGGAAGGACTGCCCGTTCCATGATCTCGCCATCACGGTTGACAACTCCATTGTGTCCTCCTCCCAGAGCGCTAAGAACCTTGGCGTGATCCTGGACAACACCTTGTCGTTCTCAACTAACATCAAGGCGGTGGCCCGTTCCTGTAGGTACATGCTCTACAACATCCGCAGAGTACGACCCTGCCTCACACAGGAAGCGGCGCAGGTCCTAATCCAGGCACTTGTCATCTCCCGTCTGGATTACTGCAACTCGCTGTTGGCTGGGCTCCCTGCCTGTGCCATTAAACCCTACAACTCATCCAGAACGCCGCAGCCCGTCTGGTGTTCAACCTTCCCAAGTTCTCTCATGTCACCCCGCTCCTCCGCTCTCCCACTGGCTTCCAGTTGAAGCTGCATCCGCTACAAGACCATGGTGCTTGCCTACGGAGTTGTGAGGGGGAACGGCACCGCAGTACCTCCAGGCTCTGATCAGGCCCTACACCCAAACAAGGGCACTGCGTTCATCCACCTCTGGCCTGCTCGCCTCCCTACCACTGAGGAAGTACAGTTCCCGCTCAGCCCAGTCAAAACTGTTCGCTGCTCTGGCCCCCCAATGGTGGAACAAACTCCCTCACGACGCCAGGACAGCGGAGTCAATCACCACCTTCCGGAGACGTCTGAAACCCCACCTCTTCAAGGAATACCTAGGATAGGATAAAGTAATCCTTCTCACCCCCCCTTAAATGATTTAGATGCACTATTGTAAAGTGGCTGTTCCACTGGATGTCAGAAGGTGAATTCACCAATTTGTAAGTCGCTCTGGATAAGAGCGTCTGCTAAATGACTTAAATGTAATGTAAATGTAACCAATTGACCTGGACCCCTTTTCCTGCCGTTCTGGAGACCTGCCGATCCTTCACGACTGGACTACCGACGTAATCCGCCCGAGGCGGTTCTTCAACTGGCTACTACTTTGCGACGACCCCTGAATGCCCATCTAGAGCATATCGGACTGTTAGCTGAATAGGTCCATCGGCCAATTTCTTGGGCCACTATAACTATTTTGCTATAGTCACTGTGTCTCCAGCTACGCATGCCTCTCACTAATGTTAATATGCCTTGTCGATTGCTGTTCTGGTTAGTGATTATTGTATTATTTCACTGTAGAGCCTCTAGCCCTGCTCAATATGCCTTAGCTAACCCTTTAGTTCCACCTCCACACATGCGGTGACATCACCTGGTTTAAATGATGTTTCTAGAGACAATATCTCTTTCATCATCACTCAATGCCTAGGTTTACCTCCACTGTATTCACATCCTACCATACCTTCGTCTGTACATTATGCCTTGAATCTATTCTACTGCGCCCAGAAACCTGCTCCTTCTACTCCCTGTTCCAAATGTACTAGACGACCAGTTCTTATAGCCTTTAGCCATACCCTTATCCTACTCCTCTGTTCCTCTGGTGATGTAGAGGTTAATCCAGGCCCTGCAGTGCCTAGCTCCACTCCCATTCCCCAGGCGCTCTCATTTGTTGACTTCTGTAACCGTATAAGCCTTGGTTTCATGTATGTTAATATTAGAAGCCTCCTCCCTAAGTTTGTTTTATTCACTGCTTTAGCACACTCTGCCAACCAGGATGTCCTAGCCATGTCTGAATCCTTGCTTAGGAAGGCCACCAAAAACCCTGAAATTTCCATCCTAACTTTAACATTTTCCGACAAGATAGAACTGCCAAAGGGGGCTGAGTTGAAATCTACTGCAGAGATAGCCTGCAGAGTTCTGTCTTACTATCCAGGTCTGTACCCAAACAATTCGAGCTTCTACTTTTAAAAATCCACCTTCCCAGAAACAAGTCTCAACGTTGCCGCTCGACACCATTCTGTAGACTTCTGGCCCTTCTTTGGACACTGTGTTAACCAACCTCCAGAAGAGCTTCAATGCCATACAACTCTCATTCTGTGGCCTCCAGCTGCTCTTAAATGCGAATGAAACTAAATGCATGCTCTTCAACCGATCGCTGCGCACACCTGCCCGCCCGCCCGTCCAGCATCACAACTCTGGATGGTTCTGACTTAGAATATGTGGACAAATATGTGGACAACTACAAATACCTAGGTGTCTGGTTAGACTGTAAACTCTCCTTCCAGACTCACATTAAGCATCTCCAATCCAAAATGAAATCTAGAATTGGCTTCCCATTTTGCAACAAAGCATCCTTCACTCATGCTGCCAAACATACCCTTGTAAAACTGACCATCCTACCGATCCTCGACTTCGGCGATGTCATTTACAAAATAGCCTCCAACACTCTACTCAACAAATTGGATGCAGTCTATCACAGTGTCATCCGTTTTGTCACCAAAGCTCCATATACTACCCACCACTGCGACATGTATGCTCTCGTTGGCTGGCCCTTGCTTCATACTCATCGCCAAACCCACTGGCTTCAGGTCATCTACAAACCTCTGCTAGGTAAAGCCCCGCCTTATCTCAGCACAATGGTCACTAAAACAGCACTCACCCGTAGCATGTTCTTCAGAAGGTATATTTCACTGGTCACCTCCAAAGTCAATTCCTCAGTTTGGCCGCCTTTCCTTCCAGTGCTGCCAATGACTGGAACAAACTGCAAAAATCAATGAAGCTGGAGACTCATATCTCCCTCACTAACTTTAAGCACCAGCTGTCAGAGCAGCTCACATATCACTGCACCTGTACATAGCCCATCTGTAAATAGCCCATCCAACTACCTCATCCCTATACTGTATTTATTTATCTTGCGCCTTTGCACCCCAGTATCTCTACTTGCACATTCATCTTCTGCACGTCAATCACTCCAGTGTTTAATTGCTATATTGTAATTAATTTGCCACCATGGCCTATTTATTGCCTTACCTACCTTAACTAACCTCATTTGCACACAATGTATATAGACTTTTTTCTACTATATTATTGACTGTATGTTTGTTTATTCCATGTGTAACTCAGTGTTGTCGTACGTGTCGAACTGCTTTGCTTTATCTTGGCCAGGTCGCAGTTGTAAATGAGAACACGTTTTCAACTAGCCTACCTGGTTAAATAAAGATGAAATAAAAAAATAAAGGAAACCTGGCACCATCCCTACAGTGAAGCATGATGGTGGCAGCATCATGCTGTGGGGATGTTTTTCAGAGGGAGGGACTGGGAGATTAGTCAAGATCGAGGCAAAGATGAACAGAGCAAAGTACAGAGAGATCCTTGATGAAAACCTGCTCCAGACCTCTCAGGACCTCAGACTGGGGCAAAAGTTTACCTTCCAACAGGACAACAACCCTAAACACACAGCCAAGACAACGCAGGAGTGGCTTTTGGAAAATTCTCTGAATGTCCTTGAGTGGCCCAGCCAGATTCCGGACTTGAACCCAATCGAACATCTCTGGAGAGACATGAAAATAGCTGTGCAACAAAGCTTCCCATCCAGCCTGGCAGCTTGAGAGGATCTGCAGAGAAGAATGTGAGAAACTCCCCAAATACAGGTGTGCCAATCTTGTAGCGTCATACCCAAGAAGACTCGATGCTGTAATCGCTGACAAATGAGGTCTGAATACTTTAAGGCACTGTATTTATGCCACTTTAAACGTATAATACAGATTGATGTCCTTTGTTAAATAAAATGGAGGCTTTAGTGTAAAGGACCTTCTGTTGTGTGAAGAGCTTTGAGTGAAGTGTACATTTACAAAAATGGCAGCAGACTAAGTTGGATTTTGTAGGAGAACACACATAACCAAACCTTTGTTCAGCATCAATATCCTAAAGAAGGTCAATCCTGTCGATATTGCAAAGATGTGTACAAATGTTTGAGGTGTTGTGAAACACCAAAGGCTACAGGGTGACATACAGCAAACATTTGATATTGAAACACACTGAGACAACAAATCTGTATTACCATTTAAAGTAGCCTACACACAAACACAATGACATGGGTAGACTGAGTCATGCTAGCTATGTGGTCAAAGCCATTGACATCCATGCACAATGTGAAAATTTGACCTAAGATGAAGTTACGATTCTCCACTGGATGTGTTGGGAAGTGAAATAACCTGCTGTAACGGCATTCTTTTGTTGTTGAAGGAGAGTCGGACCGAAATGCAGCGTGTAAGTTACTCATGTTTATTAATGAAGACAAACGAACGAACTAAACACGAATAACTACATAAATACAAAAAAAACAACAAACAGAACGAAACCTAATACAGCCTGACTGGTGCACACTACACAGAGACAGGAACAACCACCCACGAAATGCAAAGCGAAATCAGGCTACCTAAATACGGTTCCCAATCAGCGACAACGAGAAGCACCTGACTCTGATTGAGAACCGCCTCAGGCAGCCAACCTAATTAACACACACACACACCCCTAATCAACTACAATCCCAAACACTACAAACCCCAATACGGAAATACAATACATAATAACCCCATGTCACACCCTGGTCTGACTAACTAATAAACTAAAACACAAAATACTAAGACCAAGGCGTGACAGAACCCCCCCCCCCCTAAGGTGCGGACTCCCGAACGCACCTCAAAACCATAGGGAGGGTCCGGGTGGGCGTCTGTCCATGGTGGCGGTTCCGGCTCCGGACGTGGACCCCACTTCATAAATGTCATTGTTCCTCCCCTTCGCGTCCATGGATAATCCACCCTAACCGCCGACCATGGCCGAATAGTCCTCACCCAGAACCCTACATAATAGAGGAGCAGCTCGTGACTGAGGGGCAGCTCGGGACTGAGGCAGCTCGGGACTGAGGGACAGCTCGGGACTGAGGGACAGCTCGGGACTGAGGGGCAGCTCGGGACATAGGGGCAGCTCGGGACAGAGGGGCAGCTCGGGACAGAGGGGCAGCTCGGGACAGAGGGGCAGCTCGGGACAGAGGGGCAGCTCAGCACTGAGAGGCAGCCCAGCACTGAGAGGCAGCCCAGTACTGAGAGGCAGCCCAGTACTGAGAAAAAGCCCAGCCAGGAAGTTGAATCCGGCAGATCCTGGCTGACTGGCAGATCCTGGCCGACTGGCGGATCCTGGCCGACTGGCGGATCCTGGCTGACTGGCGGATCCTGGCTGACTGGCGGATCCTGGCTGACTGGCGGATCCTGGCTGACTGGCAGATCCTTGTTTACTGGCGGATCCTGGCTGACTAGCAGATCTGGAAGGGTCTGGTTGACTGGCAGATCTGGAAGAGTCTGGTTGACTGGCAGATCTGGAAGAGTCTGGTTGACTGGCAGATCTGGAAGAGTCTGGTTGACTGGCAGATCTGGAAGAGTCTGGTTGACTGGCAGATCTGGAAGAGTCTGGCTGACTGGCAGAGTCTGGCTGACTGGCAGATCTGGAAGAGTCTGGTTGACTGGCAGATCTGGAAGAGTCTGGTTGACTGGCAGATCTGGAAGAGTCTGGTCGACTGGCAGATCTGGAAGAGTCTGGCTGACTGGAAGAGTCTGGCTGACTGGAAGAGTCTGGCTGACTGGCAGATCTGGAAGAGTCTGGCTGACTGGCAGATCTGGCTGCTCCATGCAGACTAGCTGCTCCATGCAGACTAGCAGCTCAGGCTGCTCTATGCAAACTGACAGCTCTGGCTGCTCAATGCAGACTAGCTGCTCCATGCAGACTAGCAGCTCAGGCTGCTGTATACAGACAGGAGGCTCCGGCAGCGCTGTAGAGGAGGAAGGCTCTAGAACCGCTGAACAGACGGGAGACTCAGACAGCGCAGGAGAGGGAGAAAGCGCTGGCTGCGCTGAACAGGCGAGGCGCACTGTAGGCCTGATGCGTGGTGCTGGCACTGGTGGTATTTGGCCGAGGACACGCACAGGAAGCCTAGTGCGGGGAGCTGCTACTGGAGGGCTGGGGTGTGGAGGTGGTTCTGGATAGACCGGACCGTGCAGGCGCACTGGAACTCTTGAGCACCGAGCCTGCCCAACCTTACCTGGTTGAATACTCTTGGTTGCCCTGCCAGTGCTGTGAGGAGAAATAGCCCGCACTGGGCTATGTAGGCGAACCGGAGATACAGAGCGCAAGGCTGGTGCCATGTAAGCCGGCCCAAGGAGACGCACTGGAGACCGGATGCGTAGAGCCGGCTTCATAGCATTTGGCTCGATGCTCAATCTAGCCCGGCCGATACGCGGAGCTGAAATATACCGCACCGGGCTATGCACCCGCACTGGGGACACCGTGCGCACCACTGCATAACACGGTGCCTGCCCGGTCTCTCTAGCCCCCCGGTACGCACAGTGAGATTGCGCAGGTCTCCTACCTGACGCAGCCATACTCCCTGATAGCCCCCCCAAAAAATTTTTGGGGGCTGCTTTTCGGGCTTCCTTGCCAACCGTGTTCCCTCGTATCGTCGGCTCCTATCACCGGCTGCCTCTGCTCTCCTTAATGCCTCCACCTGTTGCCATGGGAGGCGATTTCTTCCGGCCAATATCTCCTCCCAAGTGTAGCAACCTTTACCATCCAGCACGTCTTCCCATGTCCATTCTTCGAATAATTCCTCCTCCCTTTGCTGCTCCAGCTGTCGCTGCCTGTTAACACGCTGCTCCTGTTTGCGCTGCTCCTGCCTGTTGACACGCTGCTCGGTCCGAGTGTGGTGGGTGATTCTGTAACGGCGTTCTTTTGTTGTTGAAGGAGAGTCGGACCGAAATGCAGCGTGTAAGTTACTCATGTTTATTAATGAAGACAAACGAACGAACTAAACATGAATAACTACATAAATACAAAAAAAAAACAAACAGAACGAAACCTAATACAGCCTGACTGGTGCACACTACACAGAGACAGGAACAACCACCCACGAAATGCAAAGCGAAATCAGGCTACCTAAATACGGTTCCCAATCAGCGACAACGAGAAGCACCTGACTCTGATTGAGAACCGCCTCAGGCAGCCAACCTAATTAACACACACACACACCCCTAATCAACTACAATCCCAAACACTACAAACCCCAATACTGAAATACAATACATAATAACCCCATGTCACACCCTGGTCTGACTAACTAATAAACTAAAACACAAAATACTAAGACCAAGGCGTGACACCTGCATAGGTAATGTTAAAATGAAGTAGAAACTACTCAAATCTCAGCTCGCTGTCTGTCTACTGCACAATGTTGCTTAAAATGGAAAGCATGTATTCACAGAGAGAAGGGATTTGGGCAAATTAATAAGAGAGAAGTAATAACCAGACAGCATAGTGAACAGATCACAGCACTCTTTCTCAAGCCCCACCATCATATTGAGACTCCAAGTACACGTTACCTTAATTTCCTTTTACGAGTCCTTTAATTTAAACACTCCAGGTTAGTGCTCTAGAATAGATGCAATAACGAGCCTCTCTCCCACTGAATCACTTTTGCTGCCTCCCTGGCCTGGGGGCCTAACGCTATGCATATTTTATATGTATTAATTACCAGATCTGGTCTGTTTGAGTGGCATGACACTCCCAAGACCCTAAATAAAACAGATTGGTGGAGCTCAGTGAGAAGGTGCCTCACGGCCCAAGGCCTAGATTAATTGGGTTAAGGTTAGAATCAGGGTTATGGGAAGGGTTAAATCAAAATGTTGTCCCCGACAGGACTCAAACGCACAACCTTTGGATTGCTAGATGGTCGCAGTATACGCCTAAACATCCTCTGCGACCAACCTCACTACTTTTGTTTCTGTCTAAAGTAACTAGAATATTAGTAGGTATCATATGTCTTGGAGGTGCTTAGAAATATGTATAATACCAGGCTGGAGGGTGAGACAGTCGCTGAGGCTTATCTGATATCAATTAATTATTGAGCACTGTCATGTCTGACTATGATTCAATTATATGACATGCTATTTTATGAAATCGATTAATAGATTACATGATTGAATGAAACCATGCAACAATTATACCATTAATAACCTGGGGCACCACGGATGCATTCATTTATATAGAGCGGTTATCTCCCGAATCCACTCTCTTAAAGATCTGAAGATCTTTTATATCAAAAGCAGTCAATTATTAATCGTCACCTCGATCGGTCTCATTCTGATTGTCGTAAGTACTTGGTTATCTGCACAAACCCTAGCTAATAGGTGAATTCAGCAATACACAAATTGTCTTATTTATTTACAAATACCTAAATAATCACACAGAATTACATATATATGTATATGCACAGGATAGATCACACATCAATTACTAATCATGTCATGAAAAGCCCCCAGCGGGCTAACCCGATATGACGGCTGGAAGGGTTTGGGTTTGAATGAAAGAGCGGGAAGACTGAGGGACAAAGGGATTGAATCTCTATCGGACCTTGAGAAGCTATGCTACAGTAAATACAGTCTTACGCATTCTAATAACCACCTATTCGGAAGAGGAAAATGCAAGATATATATATTTACTCTGAGCTGCGCCTCGATAGATGGGTCAAAGATGGAAGACTGGTTTACCCAGCAGAGATCGCCATTGTCCTTTGAAGAATCTTTCTGGTCGTTGTGTTGTAGAGCAGATAAGTTAAAATACCCTGTTGTTCTTCTGAGATTGTCTGTCCTTTTCTAGGCCACGTATGTTTACAGCTGCAGCTGATAACTCAAAGTCTAGAAGATATCACTTCTTCTTTAGTGAATAAACGTTCAAAGATCATACCAAGTTGCCATAATCAGCTCGCGCTGTACTCTGGCTGGTCTAGTCGAAATTCACCATTCCAGTGTGGTGATCGTCACCTCCATGTTGAAATTCACACTTTTAAAGCTTAGGGCAGCAGTCTTAACATTTATGGAACTAAATGTTAATTTTGTTCGGTTGTAGTTGAAATGAGCCCTTTTAAACATATGGACACCAGTCCTCACATCATCGGTAACAAGGTTTGACCTGCGTCAACGGGCTTTTGTACTGGGGGGAGAAGGGCATGTTTCATAGTTCTCAACCAATGTCTGTTCACTTGGGCATGGCCACTGAGTGGGCCTACGTTTTACTATGAAACAATTATCTTATTTAGGAGGCTAAAATTACATTCAATCTTTTCACAAATAGTTTCACATTTAAACATTTAAATTGCACAACAATTCCATGTGAATCTGATAACTAGAATGTGTAGACTTTCCAAGATACAATTTATGTCATCTTATCATCAGATAAAGACAGACAACAACTGATCAGACATCATATTCTTTAAGTACCAACGGACATTTTCAACTGGTTGAGAAAGGGAAATATTGTTCTTTCCCCAACCTTTTGATGGTGCCATACTTTCACTGAGGTAACACAGGCTTTCCAAGAGTCCATTCTGTAGTGTGAAGAGAAAAGGGGGAAAGTATTTATGGGATGGTCATAAATCTCACCCAACAGGGCAACGTTATGACAGCACTTACACTGACCCTATTGACCACAAATCAATGACTACGATCACTATAAGGCTGTTGCATAAAAGGACTTGACACTTTCAGCTATTCCAAACTATTTCAGACGATTTCAAACCCATAGTATAATGGAAGGGACCTGACAAACTGGGCTGAGGAAGATGGACCTGATTCCCTGGTCTATTCCATCACCACTATAACTCATAGCCCCCATCACAGCTTTCATCTCGCCCCACCACTCCAATACCAGATACCTGAATTTCCCATCCTCTACCTGTGGTGAGACCTGCCAATGTTTTGGCCACACCAACCTACCGTCCAGTCCTCTCCAATCATGTCCTCTGAGAAAATCCATCATTCATCGTGGCCGTCAGCGGCAGGCTCCTACATGACCTTCCTCTGGCCAGCAGTGGTAGAGCACAACATTTACACTACAGCATCTGCTCTGGTATGGTCTGCTCTGCTCTCCACACATCCTTCCATCAGAGGGATTGACTGATGCAGTGGGCAGCAGTGTCTCCAGGACCACCACCACCACCAGAGAAAAATCTGCAGGCTGAGGTACTCAGGCACTAAGCCACAGCACACAGCAGTGAAAATATGCCTAGATACTACAGCAATACAGTCTGGACCAAAGGCATTTACCTGATACAGCTACATTGATGAAGAACTCTGTGATTTATAGTCTGCTGAATTTGTTCATATATTACAAGATAATGCATAATGCATTATATCATTGACAGCTTCATGACAAGGACATTCACCTATAAATGTGTGCATTACTGCAGATTTAATCATTGAATATTCCTCATGTCCAAACGAATCACATCACCTGGGTTCGTAGATCAGCATAAAT